>NC_059143.1:20967502-23920002 GCF_020740605.2 Lemur catta
ACACATATAGGAATATCTTTCTATAGTATCAATAGTGAAAAATGTTTTTATTTATTCTTTAAAATTTAATATAACTTGTGTTACTTTGGGGTATTTATTAAGTAAATGCATTAATGAATTTTGTAAACAGATGCAAGAAGAGCTTCATGAACTCTCACGATGATTAATGATCTAATAAATACTGTTTTGTTCTCTGAGCTCCTATCCATACTATGATAATGGGCATTAAAATAGCTTTTTTGAGAAGCCACTGTTTTATTCTGCAAGATGTTTAATTTGGTGTATTACATAGAATATTATGCTTATTAAGTAAGGGGACTTCAATGTATGAGTAATGTAGAGTAGCAGGGACCAAATTTACCCTGTGACTGAAATGACTTTTAAAAAAAGATAAAATATAAGAAACAATGGTTCCCATGGCTCTCAAGATAATGGAAATCAGGTAACAAAATACAGTAATCCCTAAGAGACAAGAAACAAAACATGTTAGCTGCTCAATTAATCTAGATTATTGACTAAAGAAACTGTCAAGGCTGCGGGGCATGATGGGAACTCAGGCTGAGGTCAGCGGTCTAACTTAGTTGAAAAGATAGAATTGGGAGTCTGGCAAGGACAGGGCAGCCTGAGTTTCCAGGGGAGAGTTTCAGAGAGGACATAGTTTTCTAACCAGAAAACTTTAAAAGTCTCTAAGGGGTCCTCTTAAAGCATTTGGATGAATACTGATTGGCAGATGAATGTGTAGAAGCTACCTGAGGCTGAACCACTGAAAGTATTAAAGACAACAATCACTACAACTCAGATGAGGTCATGAATTTTGCCTATTCTCACCAGAGTGGAAAACCTCATGACTCATAGTGTATTTGTTAGAGTCCTCACAGTAAGGAGGATAATTAACCCAATACTAAGTGTTACACTAGTTCTTGGTGACACAGCAGAGAAACAAAGCCAAAGATCAAACTCATTCTAAGTAGCTTATCTGCCACCCAAACAAAACTTGTGTGTGTATATGCATGCATACACACACACACACACACACACACGCACACACACACATTTAAAAAGTCTCACACACAGTGAAGTGAAATCACAATACCTTTTATCTAATTAAAAGTTTTCAGACATGGAAAGACACAAGAAAACATTTTCCATAATGAGGAAAATTAAACAATCAGATCTAATCAGAATTGACATGGATGAGACAATTAATAGAGAAGCATATTAAAATAGCTATTATGACTGCATTTCATATATTCAAGAAGGTAGAAGAATTTTGAATATGTTTAGTAGAGACATGAAAGATACCAAAATGCTCCAAATCCAACTGTTAGAGATGAGAACTACAATGTCTGACATGAAAAATACACTAAATAGGATTAATAGCATTTTAGATATTGCAGAAGAAAAGAC
This sequence comes from Lemur catta, assembly GCF_020740605.2. Taxonomy (NCBI): domain Eukaryota; kingdom Metazoa; phylum Chordata; class Mammalia; order Primates; family Lemuridae; genus Lemur; species Lemur catta. Next base: position 20,968,910 of record NC_059143.1, read on the forward strand.
TAGTAAACTTGAAAACAGCAATAGAAACCACTCAAAAGGGAAAGAACAAAAAAAAGACAAAAAAACTTAAGTAGAACTTCAATGAGTTGCAGGACAGCTTTATCAGCCTAATATAGGCAATTTGAAGTCTCTGAAGAGGAATGAGGGAGTTAAAAAAAATCTGAAGAAATAATGTATGATACTTTAAAAAATGAATGAATAATGGCTAACTTTTTAAATTTGATTAAAACTACATACACACAGCTCCAAAAGCACAATAAATCTCATCACAAAAAGCACGAAGAAAACCACACCAAACTTGTCATAATCCTATTGCTTAAAACCAGTGATAAGGTGAAAAATCTTAAAAGTAGCTAGAGGAAAGATGTATTAAGTTCAGAAGAATACAAAAGAGGATTAGACACAGATTTCTCACTGAAAAAAAAAATGCTAACAAAAAAGGAATGGAGAAACATCTTTAAGGTACTGAATGAAAAAGCTGTTAATGTAGAATGCATTACTGGGCACAAATATTTTTTGAAAATGAAGACGAAATAATCATTCAGAAACATTAATACAAAGGCCAAATGTGTTACAAGAAATGTTCAGGGAAGTCCTGCAAATAGGAAGAATAGGATACCTTTGTTGACAAAGGTGTATAGGTAATTCAGGGGAGAAAGTATGGTCCTTTCATTAATAGTGTTGAAAAAACTGATATCTATATGCAAAAACATAAACTGCAACCCATACCTCTAAAGATAAGCAAAAATGGACTCAAAATAAGTTATAGACATAGATGTAAAAACTAAAAGTATGAAACTTTTAGGAGAAATGTAAGATAAAATCTTCATGACTTTGAGCTAGGCCAAGGTTTCTCAACCACCTCACTATAGAATAGTTCTTTGTTGTGGGGAGCTGTCCTGTGCATTGTAGGGTGTTTTGAATGTACTGAAGATTTAAAATGTGTATTATTATATTACAAGTTTAAAATGCCCTGCATTAAAATAGCCTATTTTATCTAGTTTAAGCTAGCATTTCTCCAATGCATTTTATGTTGGGATCCTGTACCCAACATTTTTTCTTTTCACATAACACCTGTCATTATCCTCAAGTACCTCCATGCCACAGTTCTCACTTTAGAAAATGTTGGTCTTGAGTTGTGAGCGATGGTACAAGGTCTGATTAGATTACAGTTATCGAGAAGGTAGACAGGGTTACTGGGTGAAGGGTAGGGAGAATAGAGTGCTGATCCCATACTAGGTAGATTCTGTGGAGCCTTGAATTGGATACATATTTGGGCCATGGCAGAAAGTAAATGCAAGGCATTAGCAGCAAAGTTAGTGGAAGGATGACAGTTAAATTCCAGAAGGTCAGCATCTAAGAAAGGGACAGGAATTAGAAATAAATGGTAGAGTGGGCAGAAAAAACATAGATGAGCAGTAGGTGTAAGGGTACTTAAGGTACTTTTTGTAGGGGAAGAGATCAACACCAGGCTTAGCTAGAATAAGACTTGAAGTTGAGTGAGGAAAGTGACTGTATTTGAGAAAAGACAGAACTGAAATTTAGAGCATACAGTAATCAATTGCTCACTTTTTAAAAGATTTGCATTGATCATATATACTTCTAAAATTTATGATTGTTACGTTTAATCAGACAGCTTTCCTGAGAAATGCATTTATACTATGGACAGGGCTTGATTTAAGTATATTATGATCACTAAAATCAGAAGATAACCTGTAGGAGTTTGATCCAAAAGCCTCCTACCAAGTTTTGATGAGACATCTCTGAAACTTTTGCATTTGTTCCATGTTGAATAAAAAGAAAGTTTGCAGACAAAATTAATTGTAACCATCACCTGACTCTGCTATCATCTCCCTTTTTAAATGTGCCTGTGTCCTGAATTGCAACTCTTCTAGGATAAATAAATGAGACTGACAAATTAAAAATATTAAGGCATTTGCTGGTTTAATTGGCAACATGTTGCATGAATGCTAAGTCTGTATTTAATATTAAACCATAAGAGTAAATAATGGGAGGATTTTGTATCTGGTGAAAGCAATCTGTGGGTAAGTAAGTAGAATAACATACCTTCTCTATTCAAACTTCCTAATAAATCCTAGCTCTTTCAATGTAGAATGAGAGACTCTCTCTAAGACTTTCTCATTTACAGAAAAACACCAAAATGTTGATAAACATTTATTTATCTTTTTTCTCCTGAAGGGGACATTAGTTAAAAGCAAGATTAACATTGTACCTTGGGCTGGGTTCATTAGAATCATGCCCTAAGTAAGATAAGGAATTAGCTCCATGCTATTTATTAAGAAAGTGCTCCCAGGAGAAACCCCTATCTGAATGGAGACAGCAGGACCTGAAATGGGAAGAAGCCAAGCAAAGGTGATATTTCAGGCAAAGTGTCAGTCTCAGCCTGATCCCACAGGGAAGCTTCAGAGTGTAGATCAGGCCTCAGAACTTCTCCCAAGTTCAGTCAAGAGGGCTAAACTTTTCTAATTTAGCATCAGTCAGTCATTCGCTATGAGCTAGCATGGAGGGACCTAAACTCCCAGGCACCTGTGGCTCCTTGTGCTTGTGGGTAAAGCAACTCTGGTAGTCCAAGGACATTCCTCCAGAACAAGTGTACACTGAAGGAAGCAAAGCACACAGAAGCAGAGGCATTCTGGCCTGAAACTGAGTGTCCACTGCAAGTGAATTGTGTGGTGTGTGTGTATGTGCCCATGTATGTGTGTGTGTGTGTATGTATGTGTATGTGAATTAGGTGGGGTCAGCCAAGATTTAGTGGGGTGAGGAGCGGTGTTTCTTGTTAGTCTAGTTTTAAAATTAAGCACAGAAAGCATTCAATCCTTTTGTGGCCAAGTGTACACCATCCAATTCCAAATCTTACATCCAGGATTTACATTTTTCTGAGAAGAATGATGAAAGGAGGAAAATGACAGAAAAGTCTCTATTTCCCTCCTTCACAGGCAAGGAAATGCTTCTTTAAGCATAGAAGTTATATGTAACGCCAAACCTTTGGAAATTATGGATATTTTCCTATTTGTTTATTATATGTGATGGTTGAGTTACTGATTTGTTAATATTACAATCAACTTTTGCTTACTTTCCTTTTAAATACAGTACATCGGAAGTTCAATAATTGAGAACATTTTGTAATTGGATCATTTTGGAAGGCACCCCCCAGGGAGGATACAGTTGAATAAAAACTAAAAAACCTTAAATGCTTTAAGGCAATGTTTTTCATATTATGATTCCAGAGTCACCTACATCAAAATCACTTGGGGAATTTTTAAAACATCCATGAATTCTATACTAAAACCCCTGATTCAAATTTCTGATGGTGCGATCTTGAATATATCTTTTTGAAAAGATCCTCAGATTCCTGTGCACACTTGAGAATGAGAATCTCTGCTACAAATGATAGAGACATTATATATAGGTGTTACTTTTTTTAGAAATGGGAGCTCCTGCAAGAGATTTGCTGAAGGCGCAGGAGATTAAGCAACAGGACATTTAGAGTAAAGTTCAGAAGTAAAGCTCTGACCTTTTACTTCTTAAGTTTTGTAATGACTACCAGGTATTTTCCCCACTTTTAGCACTACTTCCGTCCCAACCCAATTTCCATTTCTGCTGACAGACCACTCTCCTTAAGGCATAACTCTAATCATGTTTCACTTGTTCCCCAAATAACCATGACTATTAAATCAAGGCCAAACACCTTAACATGGTCCTTAACGACCTTCAAATACGGTGCCAATATATATTTTCAGTCTTTCTTTCATACATTCCCTAAGATCCTCTCAATTTCATGACTCCCACCTATTCATATGGTTGACGTATTTTTAAATCCTATTATACTTTTTGCCTCTTACCTTACTATCTTATCATTCCATACCTGCCTCAAAGGCCCAGAACCAATGTCATCTTTTGATAGCTACAAGCGGCCTCTCTAGCCCATGCTCTGTCCTTCCAGCAAACTTCTAAAGAATTTTGGATTGCCTCAGTCACATGCAGTTGTATGGTCTAATCTTACGGTTATTTGGGCTCACATTTATTTTCCCTTTGTTTCATGTAAGGTCATCCTCATTAAATTGTGAGCACATTTATTGTACAAATTTGTATCTCTCACAAATATCTTGCCCTTTTATATAGTCACGCTTAATAAATAACCACTATAACAATAAAATAACTGTTAGATCATAGAGCCTGGAAAGGGCTTCTAAGATTAGTCTAACTGTCTTGTAAATAACTAAGTTGCCTATTTTATCTAAGCTACAGCCACTTCATTACAATCCCCATAAGACACCCCGGAAACCATTCCATATAACTATACATTCTAAGTTAACGCATTCTATTGACCAAGAACAGATTATTTCAGAAGAAAAATTCATTGTTCCCTCTCCAATATCTTTCTTTCAATGCTATCACTATCCTGAATACCATCTATCTTATTAATAAAATTATGGTTTACTACAGTTCTGCCCTAAATGCTCTGTTTTTACTTTTATAAGAAACCTGAAGAGTTCACCTTCAACTTTCAACATTATTATCTTGAACAATCTCTGGTAGGGTTTTTTTTTTTTTTTTTTTTAATTGTCTACCCTACTTCTGTAGCCAGAACCTTATCCTGTGGGTCATACTATATACATAGAGTCCCTCAAAATAAATTGGTGACAAGAAAGCTACTCAGCTGGAAGAGGCTTGGGCTTGCTGAATACAGATCAGTGAAAAGAATGTCTATTATTTGTCCTAAGTGACATTTATTGGTCTTTCTACATAAACACTATGAAATTAAGAAAGCATTTTGAGTTAAGGCTGTTATCAGGGTTGTAAGAATCTTAGAAGTTTATTTTATATGCAATTAAAGACATAATTTCTGTATCAGCTCCATAATTTGTTAACTTTATGAACTTGTAGAGGTCAGTCTCTGTTTCCTCATCCACTATTGGGTTAATGACACCTGGCATTTGTCTTGTCAACCCTTGAGCAGTTTACATACACAAGTACTTAGTATTTAACTTTAGAATAATTTGAGAATAAAAGAACATAAATGAAGTGTTGATGGATTAAACTTTTTCTCATGTAGCATACTACCAGATATTTCTATCATCACCATTTTGTCTCTCTTCTAAGAATCATTTTTTGCAAAAAACTATAAACTTCACATATCTTTGTCATAAAAGTTGTAATGTACTGTAAAAATTGTTTAATGCCAATTTTAAAAATATGCACACATTCTACTGTTTTGATTTTAAGATAAATAAGGCATTAAAATTTGGCAGATTAACATGCATTAATCTTGTATTAGCTAACTTCAATTTTTAGTTGCCATACTATAAATAGCTTTAATTCAAGTATTCTTAGCATTGATTTTTTTTTGTTTACTTTAGAAAATAGCTACTGCAAAAAGTAAAAATGCATATTAAAAAGTTTCAAACCATAATCAAAGCCAGATCATAGTATGTATTTTTTGTATAGGCAGAAATCTTCCTGTTAAAGAAAAAAAATGAGATTTTTCTAGAAGTATAAAGTTAAGACTATTGTTTCAACCAAACTAAATAAATTACATCATTATTAGGAATATAGTAAAGGAACAAATAGTAAACCATGCAATAATTTGTATGAATCTCTGATGCTAGTTCTGAGCATATGCTACGCTTTTGATGCAGTTTGGTTTAGAGAGTCACCTAAATTCTTAGTCTGATTTATGTACCTGTCCCCTGGTGGCCCTAGAACTCTTCAATACTTCGATCACAACCCACCTCACATTACCTCTTTCGGTTTTACGTCCCCCAATGCAAAGCATTACTGCCAAGGAGTAGATGCTCAATACGTACTTAATACATGAATTCAGTTCATGATTTATAAATAAAGTAAATGTGTCATGAACAAAAAGTATAAGAAAATTTGCCTGTCAATCATCCCATGTTTAGAAATGTGACAAAAAAAAAAGCTACTGGAAGCATCTACTATGGCAATGTAAACAGTGCTGTGTCCTTTCAGGGTACAGAGATGTATAGGAAATGGTCTCTGCTCTCCACTCCTTAATTCAATGGTGCAACTGAGGCACGATCTACACACAGCTATGGTGCAAGTCATTACATATTGTACGAGTGTGGGCATGGGCCCTTCCTCTCTTCCTGTCTTTTTCGTTTTAAGAGAAACACAATCAATGGAGGAGAAATTTGAAGAAGGAAAGATCACTAGTCATGGAGGCAATCACAGGGGTCATCCGAGCACAAGGGCTGCTGCATAGAAGCCAGAGCGGGGACGGCGAGAGGGCTGGCACGAGCAGACGGAATAGGCAGCACACGCTTCTGGTACAGTGAACAGCACAGTTGGTTAAAGGCAGCAGGGTGGGGGGTTTGCGTCCGGAGATCCAACAGGATATGAAGAGTGACACTTGCCCGGTGGGAGAGAAGGACACCTGGGAATGGCGGAGCAGCGCTGTGTGGTGCGGCAGGAAGAGGAAGGGAGGGCGGCACAGAGGGGCCGGGAAGTGTGAGCAGTCAGGGCCCTGCCTGTTACAGCGAACACAGTGGAACACTCTGCATGTGTTATTTTGATTAGGGGAATAGTCTAATGTTTTGACAAGTAGCGATGACAAGGAAAGAGTAGAATTATTGTGCTGCATCATTTTAAACTTCTATGTAGTACAGAATTGGCTTTTAATACGTATGGGAAAACTCATATTTAAGGAAATAAAAAGAGAAATATGGGTGAGGTAAACTAAAAATTAGCTAAGATTGGTACTAAGGTCTGAATCTTGGTGTCCCCCCTCCAAAATTCATTTTGTGAAACCTAATCCCAAATGTGATGATATCAGAAGGTGAGGACTTTGGGAAGTGATTAGGTCATGAGGGCAGAGAGTCCAGAGGGTTAGCTAGATCCTTCCACTACGTAAGGATGCAGCAAAACGGTGCCATCTATGAGCTAGAAAGCAGGCCCTCACCAGACACCGAACCTGTAGGTGCCTTAATCTTGGACCTCCCAGTCTCCAGAACTGTGAGAAACAAATTTCTGTTGTTTATAAATTACCCAATCTAAGGTTATAGCAGCCCAAACAGACTAAGACAGCTGGTTTACTTCTAATAATTGTAGTTGTTTAAATTCAGTATTTGACCAAGGTTAAGCTTATAGTAGATTTGAACATTTTTTCTTGAAAGTAAGGACACCTTTGGAAACCACTATTCTCCTCCATATACAATTTGTCGTGTTAATTTTACATGAACACTTTACATACCAGTAGTTAGAGGTAATTAAATATATTTATATATACCAACAAATCAATATGTAAATGACATATATTTAGTATATTAAATAGAAGTAAAATCATAGTCCTATGAATAATTTGCAATAAACCCATTTTGAAAATATTTGCCTGAACTGTGTTTTGTTCATTCATCAATTTTCCATGACATATTATTAGTCACAAGAATTTCCTATGCCCTTCAGAATAAAAAGATAGAAATGCTTTCTTCATGCTGGAATGACTTTTAGATATGTCAAAACCTTTAAAAAGTAGATAAAGCCATCATCACCAGCGTGAACTTCATGATCTGTCTGGATTTCTGTGGTACTACCTTCACACTCTGATCATATTGCCTCATGCCTTAAAACACTTTACCTCTATTAATGCCCTGTGGCTCCTCACTCCTGTGTCCTTTGTTAAGACATCGTAATTTCACCATTTTAGGTTTATATTTTCCTTTTGTCTACCATCACCACCACCACCAATATTTTCCTGTCCTCTGACCATAACTTCAAGTAGCTTTCTGCTTTGCAAGGTGAGAACTTGTATGGCATTCTTTATCCCTTGTTCTTTCATGAAACAATGACGGGTTTTTTGTTTTTTAACACCTTCTTCACTCTTCTTTCCATGTAAATTTCTATCAAATGCTGATAATTGTTTGGTTTTCAATTCACACCTTTTCTCATGTTATAATTTTCGTAGATGACCATTTCATTCCAGTATTTCCAGCTCCACCTCTATTGTTCTGGCTCTCAGTTTTATAGATGGCTGTTGTTCTCTCCTGAGCTCCAAAACACACTGCCAACTCCCTGCTAAGCATCTCTTTTAAATCTCCCTCAGGTCCTTCTAATTCAGCAAACTCAACATTGAATGAAATATCCTTATTAACAACTCATTCCTTGCCTCTTCTTCTCCTTCACTTGCTGTTCCTTTCCTTTCCTCTCCACTTACCCCCACGAATATTGAATGCCAAGGGATACAATGATAACCTAAACATAGTTCATGACTCACAAGCATAACAGTTAAATGGAATAAAACAACAATTTTAAACAGACAAATATGGTGGCCAGATAATGAATGAAGTTGAGATAATACATATGTAGAAAGATAAGCTTCTGTAATGCTGTCTTTGACGATAATCTCTATCAACTTGCAGCAGCTTGTGGTTCTGACAACACTTGTGTGAATGCCTTTATAATCAAATCTCCTTTCCACCAGAACACTGCTAGTGCCTCCCCTTTCTTCAACCCCACCTCTTCACCTTTAGGCATTAGACCAAATGTAAACGAAAATGCTGATTAGATGTTCTTCCATGTTCTGCCAGATTATGAAGAAATTGTAGTCGGTTCAAAAGGCTTTTTAGATTTAAAAAAATCAATCAAAAGTAAACAGAGTGAACACGAAAAAAATCCATCTACTGGGAAGCTCCATATTAATGCTAATTAAATGAGCACCTTGGTTGTTTACATGCGTAATGGTGATCGTTGCTAGTTGAGGCTTTTGCAGAGCAGAGGTAGGCAAGTGAGGCCCCTTCTCATTTGTCAAGGGACTCCTTTTGATTAGAGTCTGTGGACTGTGCTAAGCTGAGAATAGTGTAACAGCAAAGACCCAGGGAGCAAGCTGGTTGCCTGAGAACTAGAGACCAAGCCTTTCTTCCTCTTTCTTTCTCATCTTTTGCCAGGGTACTGAAGGCAAATATTAAACGAAAACACATTCACGACTCTTTAAATGTGCTTTAAATTAACTACTTTAGATTATACTTGCAACCAATGCGTTTCTAAGCATTTCAAAGCTAATGTGCCTTTAAAGTAAGCAGGATTGTCTACTGATAGAGTAAATTTATCAATTTGATACCTAGTGAAAGTTGATGTAATAATGTAAATCCTGTGGCATTTCATTGACTACTGTTGGAGTCTCCTTCAGTGGTTATTTTTGGATTAGTCTCAGGAAAGGCAAAGATTAAATAAATTTAGTTTTTGTTTTAACGTTAGCTCCCTGATAAGATTTTCTGCGCCTGAGGACTTATAAAACAGCTTAAAATTTTCTGTCCAAATGTGAGATATGATGAAAACATTCAGCAAGAATTCTGAGGTTTACTAGTTTATTCTCTCCAGACACAGCAACAATTCTGACAGTGTTTTTTATTCTTCCTCTTCCTTTGCTATCTGTCTGTATCTGTATATATATACAGTGGGTTATATGTTTTGAAGTTACAGAGATATCATAATGAAAATACTTTTCTTCAACATTGTTATAGATATTTACTCATATAGACATTTAGATCTAGTGTATTATTTATTCTTTCCACCAAAAATTTAGTATTCATTTTACAAATACACCATCACTTATTTATCCATTTCCATATTTATGGAGAATAAAGCTGGTTTCAGTCCAGCATAAGCATTATTAACATGGACAACTTTGTACATGTCTCCCCGTACACCTGTGCAATAATTTCTGCAAGGTGTTCACTCAGAAGTGGAATTGACACACACATTTCCACCTTCACCTTTTTGGCTATTCGTGTTGCTATTTCGTATTGCTATGTTTTTCAGGCCTCAAGGTTTAAAAATGTTATCTTCTTTGTGTTTGGTTTCTTTGGTTACACTAAATATGCTATTTATTTATCCTTTTGTTTGCTTTTATAAAAGTCTATTTTGTTTTTATTACTATTACTGTCCCAGATTTTGCTTTGTTCTGCTTGTGGGGAGACTAGTATATTTCTATATGTCTGATATATTTTTCCATCCCATTGCTGTCAATGTTTTGTGTCATTATGTTTGACTGTGACACTTATAACCTGGTGGATTTTAAAAAATCCACTCTGGGAATTCCTACCTTTTTAGTAGCCAGCTTAACTCACTTAACTTTGTCATGATTACTAATAAATTTAGAATATAAAGTTTATTTAGTTAAATTATCCAGTTTTATTTTCTATCTCCTATTTGTGATGAATTTTCTTTGCTGCTTCTTAGCTTTTTTTTTTCTGCCATTGAATTTATTTATTTCCTTTTTCTATTTCTACTGATTGGAAGGTTTCTGACAGTCGATTTCTATCCCATAGTGAGTATGATTCTCTAACCTACATAACTGAATTAAATCTACAGTTTACCAACATTTCTACCCTTCTCATGAAGAACCCATGGACCTTAGATTAACTCTGATTATGCCTCTCTCATCTTCCATGATATTCTATTTGGGTACTTTAGATTCATGCTTTTAATGCTCCCCAGTTAGCTGTAAATTTCATTCATCTATAATTTTCGTAACTGCCTCACCCTTGCTTCCCGTGTAACAGCTTGTCATTCTGGGTTTTCCCCCTTTATGCAGATATTTATGTTTACTTGTTAGGTAGCTGAATTTATATGAGTAGTAAATATATAGGTTCTTTTTGTTTTGGTCTGAAATTATTCTTTGCCTTCGGGTTTTCTGATAACTTGTAAAGTATTGGCTTTTAAACATTTATAATTGAAGCACATTGAAGATAGTATTCCATTGACCTTATTTGTTGCTTTTGGGAAGATTCCTTTCAATTCGATTGTTGCATCTCTGGAGGTAATTTTTATTTTGTTGCTGTTTAGATTTTCTTCTTTTCTATGCTGTTTTACAGTTTGCTATGTGTTTAGGTCTTACTCTATACTTACTTATTCTGTTGGAATTCATGGTCTTCTAACATTTATGACTTTCGACATTTTTGGAAAATTCTCAGACGGTTTCTCATTAAATAATTGTTCTTCCTATTTCTTTCTTTTTATTCTCCCTTGACCACATATTTAATCCATGTGGCAATTTCTCATTCTATTTTCCATGTCTTAACTGATCTTTCATATTTTTCATCTTTGTTTCTCTGTGCTCCATTAGGACTGATTTTCTTAACTCTGTCTTTCATCCATTGAGTGCTTAACTGCAATGGCATTTTCTCATTTTTACAAGTTCATTTTGATTCTTTTCTAACCTTGCTTTTTCCCCCTTTTTAAAAGATTTCTTTATGGTGTCTAATCCTTCTCTCATCTCCCACCTCTTCGGTCAGTTTATGCATATTGTGTAGTCTTTTTAAGGAATGCCCTTATATGAATTTCCTGCAAATTTAAACCTACAAGTTATAATACACAGGCTGCCTCTTACTGATTTGGATACTTTTATTGTGTGCTTTTAACTTCTACTTTTCAGTTATTTTTTTAAAAATGCATAGAGTGAGTATTTTTGCTTTTTAATTTTTTTTTTCCCTAAGAATGATCCAGGGTTTTCATTGACCTAGGATCTGTTTAAAAAATGATTATAATTTTAGGATTTTAATATTAGTTTTAGTTTGGACACTGTTCCTGTGTCTAGTGCAAGCTTAGGTTTATTTGTTTGTTTGTTTGTTTTTTTAATTTTCTTCCCCCACATGGATGGAGTCTAGGACAGAGACAAGTTCCCAGAGATAGTGAAAAGACTTATTTTTAAATTTACTGTAGGGGTGGGATATCTCACAGATCTCAGCTTTGAGTTTCTCTACCATGCTCAGACCAAAGCTGATATATCCTTTTCCCAAATTGAGCCTGATAACCCTAATCCCAGATTCTTAAAGCCCTTATCCAGATCGAAAATGATCTTTACAAAACATGGTGATCATAGTACCAAACCACAGTTTTAAATCTGTGTTTAAACAGTCTTAATAGGCTTCCTGTTACTCCTCAGAACAAGCTAAACATTTTCAACCTGTTTATGAGTTCTTTTTAGATCTTACTACTACTTATTCCTTCCTCCTGCTGGTATTTGTTTTTACCATCACACTGTCTATCAAGCTACATTTGACTTTTTTAGGTTTCTTGATTGACAAGCTTTCTCTTGTGTCTGGGTCTTTAAACAGCTGTTTCTACTTTATAGATCATTCTTTCCCCTTCCCTTCCTCAGATAACTGTTACCCATTCCAACCTCCAGCATCATGCAAGTTACTCTACTACAGAGTTTTCAAGACCCATGTGTTTTCTAAAACTTACCACCTATCGTTGCAATAACTTATATGTTTGTCTTCCTTGCTAAACTGTAAACTCCATGAGGGCAGCCAAAATATCTATCATGTTTATGACCCAGTGCCAAACAACTTTCTATTCGTAGAAAACATTTCATTACTATTTGTTTTATGAAGTAAGTAATTGAACCTATTGAATAAATGAATGGATAATGGCTTCAATCTTTTTGTTTGTATTTGGTTGTCACATTATACTTAGTGTTGAATTCATGCTTGCAGTGAACTAAAACTTCAATCCAATTTCATTCATATAGTTGCTTGCCTTACCTTTTATTGAACTATCAAAGAAATGCATGTAAAATTTTATGACTAGTTTCTGTATATGTAGAAATATATTACCTACAGATTTGGAGCTAATTTCTGTCTGAAAGCAATTTGGCTAAAATGATTGGTTCTGGTGGTCAGAACTTGACATCATACAGATTCTCAAGGATGCTTTAAACCAGAGGTCCCCGACCTTTTTAGCACCAGGGACTGTGTTCATGGAAGACAATTTTTCCATGGACTAGGGATGGGGTGGATGGTTTCGGAATGATTCAAGCATATTACATTTATTGTGCACTTTATTTCTATTAGTATTACATGGTTATATATAATGAAATAATTATACAACTCACCATAGGTTGGTGCCCCTGCTTTAAACTGTACAATCTTCTTTGTTCCTTGGCCCAACTTTGTACTGATCCTATTCCCAGATTCTGCCAATGAACTTCATTTTGATCAGAACAATGAGGAAGCTGAAACTATATTAATATTTCATACAACCAAGTTTAATTTTTAACAATAATCTAAGAATATGGGCAAGAGATGTGGTTTTCCTTCCTGGAAAAAACTGAAATAAATTCTCCCTGAAGAGAATTAAAGCCATCCTAGGTGGAAGATGTGAGGAGGCAGATATTGCATACATGATCCCCAGCTGGTACCGGCATGTCACTTCGGGAAGAAATTCTGAAATAAAAAAACAGAGGCAGTTTTCATGCTGCCTTACCAGTGGGTATCTATGCATGAGCTGTCAGGAACACTTGACCTGAGGTTCTAGGAGAAAAGAAAGCGAATAAACGTCAGTGTATATCTGCTTACATTTATTAAGGGTGAGGTAATAGTACAATTTTTTCTACTCAATATTTCTATAAAAAATTAATATAGAAAAATATGTGCTGAAATATATATGTGTGTGTGTGTGTGTGTGTGTGTGTGTGTGTGTGTGTGTGTATGATCCCAGTTTCCAATAACAAATTGGGATTTTTCACACAGAGATATACTTTTCTTTGTATTTCTCAGAACCCTGTTGTTTTTTCCACATTGAAGGAAGCCATACCCTAGTGAATTTATTCTATATATGTACCTTGCCCAGTTACTTAAGGAAAGAAAAATGAAATAAACCAAAACCAACCTGTGGCTGAATCTTCCTTTAACAGAATTGAGAATATAAACAGTAGCAAATGTATAAATTTTCTATTCCTTGAACTTGTTCAGAGTAAATATGTTCTTGGCTTTAGGATTTTAAATTGATTTCAGCTATAACCTTTTGTTAATAAACAATAAATAGAAATTTGATTACAGCTTAGTAGTGTTCTTTCATCTCCATATGTTACTAGCAAGCTGTATTTAAAGCATGAATTTTTTTTTATTTTATAATGGACAAATGTCCAATGCCAGAATTTCTATAAAATTAAGAGTACTAGTACTAAGCAGAAAGCTAGACCTCTGCATGTAGGTGTATACATAGTTAGGAAACAGATATAATACTATTCTAATACCTCTAATACATTTGTTGGGATGGTAAAGATGATTTGCTTTGTTGAAATCATCTGACCACAAAGTCCAGGCTGATGCCTCATGCAAGGTGTGTTGCTTTGTTTTTACTCAGAATAGTATGCATTTTATATTGGGTTCTTCATTCATTCTGTAGAGAGTGACAGAATAAATTGCAGTGTTTTTTGTATGATATGAATCCATCTGTTTTCTAAACACTGCCTTTGTGAAAACTGCTTTTGATTTAGTAAACAGTACAATTATACTATAAGCTTCAAAGTGAAAGGGGCAATAATATAATAGTAAATCAATATTAGATTAATTTGATGAATGGAATTTGTATAGCATTGCCAAATCAACCCTGGATTTAGATTCAATTTGTGTGTGTGTGTGTGTGTGTGTGTGTGTGTGTGTGTGTGTGAGAGAGAGAGAGAGAGAGAGAGTGACAGAGAGAGAGAAGAGGGGTAGAGAAAGAGAGACAGAGACAGAGAGAGAGATTGTCAAGGCTATTAACGATAAAGCTGATTAGTGTTTTCTTTCTTTCTTTCTTTTTGTTCTCTGTTTTAAAGCTAATTTCCATTGGGATTAATTTTGGAAAATATAAAATACCAAGGCTTGGATGAGAATTGTTTGGAATATTTCCAGAATTAGCTAAGTTGATGATAGCGTTTGTCCTAGATACAAATATTTTGCTTTAGAGAACACTTACATTAATTTCATTACCATTTGAACAATTTCAAGGAACTCATAAAGCTAACACATAGTATGCTTGTAGTTACAGCAGCATTTTTGAAAGTGATGTCAGATGCCATTAGAAGAGGATCTGACCACTTCATAGGTAATGTCCCCTAAATCCTTGAGCTCAGACACAAAAGTCTTAGAGTTGACTGAGGAAAGGGCAGGCGCAGTGACCCACACCTATAATCCCAGCACTCTGGGAGTCCCAGGCTGGAGCATCGCTTGACCTCAGGAGTTTGAGCCCAGCCTGAGCAAGAGTGAGACCCTGTCTCTACTAAAAATAGAAAAACATTAGCCAGGTGTGGTGGTGCAAGCCTGTAGTCCCAGCTATTCGGGAGGCTGAGGCAGGAGGATTGCTTGGGCCCAGGAGTTTGAGGCTGCTGTGAGCTATGATGATGCCACTGCACTCTAGCCTGGGTGACAGAGTGAGACTCTGTCTCAAAATAAACAAACAAACAAACAAACAAACAAATAAAGTTGACTGAGGAAGAAAAATGGCTTCTTTCCAAATTTTGTGAGTATTCCATAGTGCCATAGTGCTTATAAGCACGTGCTCTGGAGTTAGGTTGCTTGGGTTTCTATTTTAGCTCAAAAGTTATTTAGCTTTGCATCCTTGTTCATTACTTAACTCTGTTGTATTTCAATTACTCCTTTTGTGAAACGAGGATATTAAAAGTGTCTACCTAATTAGTTATTGTAAAAATTAATACACACACACACACACACATACACACACACATACGCACGCACACAAATCCCTAAGCCCAGTGCCTGGCAAAAATTGACTCTCAAGTAGTTCTTGTTAGTTTTTGTTATTATTTAATCAAACTATTACAATGACAGCCTCCTCACAGAAGTCAGTACTTCCCATACTATGCTTTTCTTAGGCTTTCTAACTAATTTGCAGTAGTTAAAAATACCTGAAGTTTACGAATATAAAATAATAGCACCATATTTTCATTGTTTCATAAATGCTACTTTTCAAATCTTTTCCATTTTGGAACTATATGATATTTAATTTCTAAGGATTGTTTTATTTATCATTAAAACTGATCTTTATCTGTCTGTCAACACATCAGATTGAAATATTGAGCTTGCAAGCACTGAAACCATCTTAGATTACTTCTTAACTATTTGGACACTATTATGTTATTGTTGTACAATATTATAGAAAAGTCTGACATGTACTTTTTCCTCATTGCACTTAAAAGTAACATTTGCAAAGTAAAAGTAAATAAAATTCTCTCTGATTCTTTATCAGGGAGGCTGAAATTCTGTATTGATTTTGCCACAAGTGAGTTCCATGGCCTATGACGATAAATTGATCTATGGGCTGTCCATGTTGCAACATCTTTGCACATCTCCAGTTTAACTGACAACAACGCTGCTCTGGAGACCCCAAGAACTTTGGTCTCTGACTTGGGGATTTTCATCCCCTGTCATCTCAAATGTCATTTCAGACACATTCATCACAAGTCTCTGTCACTGGGCAAATAATGGGCCTCTGTGATTGTAGCTCAAATACACACAGTTTCACTGCTTGGATGACAGGTTCTGCTGTTGGCTACTTGAGATTATGGTGAAGTTCAGACCCGTCAAGTATCGAACAGGGAAGACGTGAGATTACAGCTGAAATGGCACCGTGCATGCCCACCGAGGCTGCTGGTTAAGTAAAGGGATGATTGCAAAACAAGAGAGTTCTCAGGACTGTGATGACATTTTTAGAAATAATGAACAAAACATGGTCCTCTGTCCTTTAGCAGTTTGCAACTGTTGGAAAAAGGCTTTCAAAGGGCAGGGACGACAGATCTGGTTCTTTAGAATCATATGTGCACTTAGAGAATAGTTCCATGAAACAATAAATGGCTTTTGTTCTCTGCAATACCTCTAGTCTTGCATGGAAGGGAAAGATATAGAATTTCATATAGTTACAAATAACTGACTTCTATTGAGCAGTACTAAGATGCTTTCTCATTGTTTAAAATATCTGTGTTGCAAATGTTAAGTAGCTTATATTATTTGAGCTGCATAACTTGAGCTGTTAGCTTCAGGACCCTCTTGATTGAGTGTTCTAATCACCCTGAGTATTCAGGGATACATTTTAAGGCTTATCAGGCAAGCTGCATTTGCCACATGTCCCAGCAATTGTGAAAGGAAGTGGGGTACATAGAGGCTCCCCCAAATCATGCATGATGTCTTTCAGGGCCCCATATGCCTATTATCTTCCTGCTCTTACGATGTTAACAGAGCTATTCCCTGTCCATTTCTGTCACCAGAGCTCCCAGTCTATCTCATTACATTGATATTCACATGATTTGACTCTCCTAATTAATATTTGGGATAAATGTATTGCCTAGAGGAATAAGGTTATGAGTATAAAAATTAATGCAGCTTTTGTTAACATCACACAATATTTTGTGTCTTTTTTTTCTACCTGAGCCTCATAAAGTTAATATAAGAATAGCTTTCAGTTGCCATTACTGAGTTCCTCCTTGGACCATCTTCTCTTCAGTTAACTTTTACTTTGGAACTAGAAACTGTTCCATCCATATTAACCACCCTCCAATCTTTCTTCTTGTACCTAACAAAATATTCTTCAATGTAATCTCAACATGTGACCAGGGACTGACTTAAAAATTGACTGTTAGAGCCAGAACTCTAACTATAACCTAGATTTTCTTTTTGGTTTGATTTTTTTGCTTTGAATTAACACCCTTTTCTTTCTTTAGCTTTCCTTCCTTCCTCCTGAGCAGAATTAAAGCACATTTTTGCAGGTCATAAGTTAATTCTAAATTCAGGTCCTAATACATATATATATATACATATATATATATATATATATATATTTCCACCTCTAAAATTTAATCAAACTTTGAATGCTGCTAGTGAGTGTTTGACAAGAAAACATTACTAAAAAGTTAGGATTTTCTCTTTGATTAAATTGTCCAGAAACTAAAGGACTCTCTTCATTCAGTGACCCCATTACAGACTAAATGCCTATTGAACTGTCAGTAAGGAAGGGAGTATTTGGCCTTGGGTCATTCTTCAAGAAGTAAGAAAAGACAGACTTTTCTCACTTTGGTAGGAAATTAATGAATGCTGTGCTTACAGAAAGAACCCAGGCTTTCTCATCACATAATCCTGTAGGTTGTCCACCACTTAACTTACTTACAGCGCACATTCAACTTGTATGGAGAAAGCTTACTCTATTCATGTTAAATGAGGAGTTTGGTGCTTGTGAAAAATAGAGTCTACCTGGATTCTATATCTTAAGCATTCCTTTGAGGATTTAGGAGGTTTGCCAAGTCATGATGTTTAAAGCCACTGATCCTTGCATACAGTTCATTTAATAGTCCTTATCTTTAAATTTTACTGTTTTTAAACTATCTTCAATTTCCCATTTAAACAAGAAGTACAATTACTTGTGCATTACTATACTCGAAGCTTCTCAAGGGCAGGGTTTTTTTTTAAAATAGAATTATTAATCTCATACTTAGCTTCTAACGCACTATATTTTTCATCTTATATTTGCTGAGTTGAAATTGACTGAAGCTAGAATCTATGTTTAAAAGAACAAGATTTCATAATGAATTGCTCAAGTAGGAAAGAGAGAACTCACCTTTTTTGAATGTTTTCTGTTTTTGTCATTTGCATGAAATGCAGGCATATCTAACAAATTTGGGTTATTTTCCTCTCTTTCTTTCCTGACTGCCCATGTGTTACTAAAGTAAATCCACATACAACTAAGGTAGATACTATTAACACACTCAGAACTCTGGGGAAGTTCAAGCTTATTCTATCCCCAAGGAAAACGGAAACTGATTATATTCAAATGCATAATTTCTATTCTAGGCATGAGTATTTATACCACTGTGTTCAGGGGAAGCTTTGAGAGAAATAAGAGCATAAATGGAGCACGTCTGGGTAAATGTCTCTTGAATCACTTCCATGTGACCTTTGATCAACCTGTCTCTTTACAGCATGTGTTTACAGCCAGGTGGGGAAACTTCCTGTTGGAGAGAGATGACCAGTGCACATCTAAGGCCTGAAGTGGACCAGGATGTGGCTCAGGAAAAGGAGAATTGAGGGAGAAGCCACTTTAGTCTTTTTTAAAAAATTTTTCTCAACTGACTTAATCTGAAGTTAAGAGGTTATACTTCAAAGTGACTATTGCCAGTTATATAGTACTAAGAGGTTCTTCAGACTTTCAGCCTTAAAATTGAGCACATAAAAAAATATACTTACTGTATCCCAAGAATGGAAAAATAAGCGCCACATGTACTCACCAGCAAACTGGCTTCCCTGATCATCACCTAAGTGCACATTTGGGAATAACACCAATTGGGTATCGGACAGAGGTGGGGGGTAGGGGGAGGGGATGGGTGTATACCTGCATGATGAGTGCGATGCGCACTGTCTGGGGAATGGACACGCTTGAAGCTCAGACTCGGGGAGATGGGGAAGCATGGGCAATATACATAACCTGAACTTTTGTACCCCCATAATGAGCTGAAATAAAAAAAAATAAAAATAAAAAAATAAAATAAAATAATACATAAAAAATATACTTACTGGCTTAATTGCAAATTTCATGTTAGAAATATAGCCATATATAATATATACATGTATATTATATATGCACATATGTATAAACACATATGCATATTACATATCAATAAAGAGAAACGTACAAAATCAACCTTGACATTTTTATTCATACTTATTTTTGGTGTTCTACAAAATGCTAAAAAATCCAGTATTCAGGTTCCTAAATTTTTTTTTTTTTTCTTTTTGAGACAGAGTCTCGCTCTGTTGCTCGGGCTAGAGTGAATGCCATGGCATCAGCCTAGCTCACAGCAACTTCAAACTCCTGGGCTTAAGCGATCCTACTGCCTCAGCCTCCCCAGTAGCTGGGACTACAGGCATGTGCCACCATGCCCGGCTAATTTTTTCTGTATATATTTTTAGTTGGCCAGATAATTTCTTTTTATTTTTAATAGAGATGAGGTCTCGCTCTTGCTCAGGCTGGTCTCAAACTCCTGACCTCGAGCGATCCACCCTCCTGGGCCTCCCAGAGTGCTAGGATTACAGGTGTGAGCCACCGCCCGGCCCAGGTTCCTAAATGTTAAAGCAGCTAAGCCAGTCATTGTAAAGCTATAGCTGATTTTAGCAAAGATCTTACCTTTCCAAGTACTAGACTTTACCTTTCTAAGCACATGACCTTACCTAAGTACTAGCACCTCTACTACCTATCAAGTGGCTCATTGTTTCTTTGCTTCTTTCTTCTTGATTAAGGCAGGGACCTGGAAGTAATTGCCTAATTAAGGCAGTGTTGGGAAAATGAAGTGAGCAAAGTGAAGTCAAATTAGCTAATGGTTCTCAATCTTGGCTGTATATTGGGAATCACCAGACGAGATTTAAAAATTGGTCCTAACCCCAGAGATTCTGCTGTAATTGATATGGGGTGTGACTTGAGTATTGGTAAAACCTCTTTAGGTGACTTTAATATGCAGTCAAGGTTATGGACTACTGAATATAAGGTCAAAAGGGAACACACTTTATCAATTAACCTCTATATAGCAGTAGTATTTCTACTAGATCATATGTAAAATATCAAAATAATTCAAATCATTTATAAAAATATTCTTTAAAGTAAATAACATATAACTCACACAGAGCTTGAAGAATGGAACAATTTTTCAGAAAGGAAAAAACACTAGAGTTTCTTGTGTTTCTAAATATACTAATTATTTATGTTATTATTTAATATAAACTGTATAATGTTATTTGGAACAAGGAGTGCTCCGCTTTCACTGTATAAAGTCACCATTATAAATGCTTTCAAAGATAAAAGTGAAATTAATGTAAGGAAAAGTGAATTCCAAAATAAACATGAGTTCATTAGACATTCTTCTACTAGAAATCACACTCAAAGCTTTATCTGACAAAATTATTAAAGTATATACTAGATTGGAAAATTATGATTAGACTGAGTGAAAATTATCATTCTTGGAGCATGTACTTCCTGGAGATTTGGGTAGTTTAGATTAGCATTTATAGCTTTTAAGTTGATTTTTCCTTCTTCATTTGTAAAAGTAATAACCAGGGAGATGAGGACAAGGAAAGGTGTACAGCAGGCATTCAATTCATTTTATACATATACATATATATGTGAATCCCAAGAAATTAATAATTGTTAAAAAGTGGAAGATAAGTAGGATCTCTTTGAAAATATTTTTCAGAGAATGAGAAGAGTCTTTGTTTATTTTTTATGCTAGTTGCAAAAAAAGGTAAAGGATATGAGAACAGCATTTATCCTTTTCACAGATTTCTTCTGAAATTTAACAATACTAGTAACTATTTGGATGGAAGTAACACTACTTGGTTGTTGAGTGTCTAAAAATTTTGTAATGAACTGACACCGGTAAATAAATATATGTGTGTGTACATATATACACATATATGTTTAAATATATATATTTACTTATCTATATGTTTAAAGGCAGAGAAACATTTCTTTATAAGAGTCATTTAATCTAAAATAATGGCTTTTACATTATTTTGCCAGTTACTTAAAAGAGAATACTATACTTATCACATTGAATTAGAAAAATACTAACCCGATTTTATAAAAAGAGATCTTTCAGGGCAAGATGAAACATGTAAGATTATTTGGTTTTCTTCCAAGATTTTTCATTAATTCATTTGTTGCTCACAAACAGTTTTTCTCTGGGGTCAAGGAATTTTTCTTATCTTTGTGCATAATGCTTAACACAAGGTCATACCAGACAGGGTAAGAGTGTGAGCATGGAGGGGAGAGATAAACAAATGTGCATCAACGTGAAGAACTTGACTCTAGCACAAAGAGAGTAGGGAGACTATTTTATTTTATTATTTTATTTTTTCTCAGCTGATTTTTAACCAGGACTCTGGGTAGAAGGTAAAACCCTTAGACTTCAGCTGACAAAACTAGGTCTCAGACAACTTTCTATAGTTTCCAAAGTTTCAGTGTCATTAATTAATGAAGTCAGGAATGAAACCTAAGTCATCTGTGTGAATCCAAAACCTATTCTACTTCTACTGCAGTACTTTACTGTAAGAGATTATTGAAAGGGTTGTGGAATCTTCAACTCTAAATGTCCTAAAACACATGGTGATTTTCATCCTTGCCTCAGAATTACGGAAAGTAGGGAAATTTTAAAAATGTGACAAAGTTTAATCATTGAAAATATATTCAAAATGAATTTCTGATCTATCTTACTTCGGGCTGCTGTAACAGAATACCATGGCCTGGTGACTTAAACAATAAATACACTTCTCACACTTCCAGAGGGTAGAATTCTGAGACCAGGGTGCCAGCGTAGTTGGGTTCTTGGTGAGGGCCCTCCCTCTGGTTCACAGTTGGCTGTATTCTCACTGTATCCTCACATGGAAGAGAGAGAGAGAGCTCTGGGCCTTTCGTCTCCTCAAAGGGCACTAATCCCATCACTGGAAATTCCAATCTCAGGACCTCTTCTAAGCCAGCTTACTTCCCAAAGGCTCCACCTCCAAAAATCATAACATTGGGAATTAGGGCTTCAATATATGAATTTTGAGTGTACACAAACATTCAGTCATAGCATGATCTTAAGCCTACTCAAATACTTTCCCTCCAGATATTATCCTGAACCTGAGGAGATGATGAATGCCAAGAAGACAGAAAAAGAGCCAATGACCATATAGGCGATGAATAGAGTAAAGCTATCGTCCTCAGTGGATGCTGCCCTTGTACATAATAAGCTCCAACGTATCTGGACTTAGATATATTCAGGGCCATCCTCAGGCAAATTTTGAGTAACACTTGCATTTTGTTTTTATTATATTCTCCCTTTCAATTTTTGCATTTTTCTTCTGTAATACCCTCTCCTTCCCATGCTTAGGCCATTGCTAGTTGTTAGAGCAACTTACTTTGGTGTTCTATTTTTAACTTCCAGGTCTATTATTCAGGGCTTATTTTGCTCTCTATTAACCTAAGAATTTTTTATTAACAAATCTCTACTAAAATGAATGATTCAAATATGGAAATTTCTTTCAGTGACGAAGACTTTGAGGTTATATTTGCGGGCATAGAATTCTTTTACTCTCTTAGATTTACACTTTGAGGGTGACTACCTATATTATGATATCTAAGTGTCATTATAGTTTTATAGAACATAGTTTCCGTGTCTTTAAAAAATGTAATGCTATCGATATATTTTAATCTTTAAATATTACAAAACAGAACAAAACAAAATTTAAAGCAATTTCTAGTGTTCACAGTGTAAAAACACCAACAGATTTAATGTCTAAGGGCCCACCTACGGCACTTTCCTCACTATACGGATAAGAAAATGAAGACCCAATGAGTCAAAGGAATTTGTAGAAGATCACAAAACTATTTAGCAACAGAACTACAGTGTGAGTCCCAGGCTGTTAATTTTTTTTATCAACGCTCATTGCAATAAGTAGTGTTGACTTTTTAGAAATTCAAGTGATTGAGTTGTAGTGGGGGCGAGTAATATCATCTCAAGTAAGTCCTAACAAAGTGGTTGCCTTTGCCAGAAATATCATCAACATTTACTTCATGGTAATTATATATTTTCTTCTCATCTCCCTGTTGAGAGACTCCAATTAGGTTTCACCAGACAGATGATTCTTTAGATTGTTTAACTATTCCTTTTATACTCCTTTTCTCAGTTTAGCATTTGTGGCAAGTAATCTTCAAATCTTTCCCTAATGAAACACATCCAATCTGTTGGCAAATACAGCTGATTCTACGTTCTCAGTGAACTTGTGTCTTTATTCCCTTCCCACTGCCACTGCCAGAGTGGTTTTTCTAAAGCACAACTCAACTATCTCCTGTTTTTATTCTTCTAGGAAAATGGAAGACTGAGGAACCTGGAGTGCAAAGATTGGGTTTGAGCCTTTTGGCTTCTTCCCACTCACTGGTTATTACAGTATAACTGGGGAGAGAGTCATCATCTCTGTTCCTGTGTCCTCAACTGCAAACTGTGAATGATAACAACAATAATGTTGTAAGCCTCAAGTAAAATATTATTAAATATATGCAAAGTGAGCACAGCACAGCAGCAAGATAGAACTAACAGGAACAACTAAGATTTAGAGGTCAAAGTGCCTGGTTTAGATACCTGTTTTCTGTCTATTGTTTAAGTAATTTAGGAGGGTTACTTTAACCTTCCCTTATTTTATTTTTTTCCTATAAGTACAATACTATTAACAATTTCATAAGATCATGGGGGAAGATAACTTAATCAATTTAAGCATTTAGAATATCACGAATACTCAATAAAAACCTGATATTATTAAATGGCTTATAAACTTTAAAGCATTATAAAATAACAATATACTTTTACCATTGGGACCCAGATATAAAGTCCAAACTCTCTATTTTGGTATTACATACTATTTCATATATTATACTATTTCTGTTTCATTTGTAGTGAGCATTTAATTTAATCAAAGGGGAATTGATTTGATTAACTTCAACAATATAAACAATAGCTATTCATGAGAATGGTTTTGCAAGATCCAGAAAATAAGCAAATTTTGAATGACGTTAATTAGGCAAAAAGCACTGCAATGTTTATATTGCAGTATTTTATGGAACTTTTAATTTGATTGTCAAATCATTTTTTGGTTTAAGAAAATGGTGGATTTATCACATATTCTAAATATAAGCAAATTGTTATTTTGAAAACATTTCTTAAAAGAAATTCTTAAATGTTATATTTCTATGTTTGAAGAAAAGCAGTCTATGAAAAAATTACACTTGTTTGGAAGTAAAGGTAAAACAAAAGTGCATGAGTCAATCAATTAGCCAAAATTGAAGTGTTTACCAACCATGTGTCTTTTATGGTAGACATGAGAAAATGAACTCCCAGCAGTTCTTTATACGATATTTAGCCATGGTGTACTATACCTACACTGATCAGTGTAGATTACTCATTAATAAACTCGGTTTGTTCCTTTAAGAAACTCAATAAAACGTAAATAGATTCACTTTTTTTTTTGAATTCTTAAGTGTCTCTTTGAGGAAAGAAGTTAAATAAAACTTTTGAAAGGCCAACAATTCTTTTTTCTTCCTCTCTACTTTAAAAACAAACTGACTGTGCCATTTTATTTGTGTCAAGCAGCTTGCACTTCCCATTTCGATTTTCTTCAGCTACTAATGCTATCTTGCAGCAGTGCTGTTCAGTGGGCCCAGGGGAGCAAAGTGTCAGTTTTTCCAGATGGCAAGCTGCCAGTTCTACCGCACACTGTTGAAAGTCACTGATAGACTTCATTTCATTGCAGAATCAAAGAACAGCATCTACTTCGTGCACAACTTTGTATATGATCAGCTTGCAACAGCTGATGAAGTGGCCCTGAAAAAGAGACAGATTGAGAGAGTGAGAGACAGAGACAGAGATAAAGAGAAAGAGACAGTGAGATGCAAAGAGAGAAAGAAAGATTCTGTTTTAGTGAATTTAGCCTATTTTCTAGGCTATTATAGAATGATATGCTTCATTTTAAGGGCAGAAAGTTTTAAACCATGATTGCCAGTGTATGGGAACTTCTATCCTAATAGCTGGAACAAAGTTCTCAATTTGCCCTAATTAAAATACTAGTATTGGAAAATGAGTTTTTCCCCTTTCATATTTAAACGGAACATTTTAAAAAGTTAAATCATTTTAAATGGTCTTTAAATAGCATTTTCTCCGTCAGACTTGTTTACTCTTTTTGCCTGAGGAGAAAAACCTCCGTGCAGGAATACAATATCAGAGTGGAGTAGAAAGTGGCTTTTCTATGCTATATATTTTTGGCTATTACAGTGTTTGCATGTAAATGGGAGGTATTATTCTACCAGTGGAGAATGCTGGAGGAAAATATGTTTCTTCTTAACAGCCACGTAAATGGAGACCTGAAGCATCTGCAATGTTATTTCAGAAGTTGAACAGATACGTCTATAGGTAGAAAGCTTAAATGCAAAGAGCTATAAATCAAAGGATGCAGACAAACATAGCATATAGATGATGAAGGTTGCAACCAAAAGACAGGGATTCCAGTTCCAAGGCCACCAGTTATCAAAGGACTTGGGTAGCCTCTCTGAGCCTAACCTGTAAAATAAGAAGTTTGGTTTGCCTCTTCACATTTCTTCCTTCTCTCAGATGATACTATTTGGTTATAACTAAAAGTCAAATACTTACTGAGCAAGAATCACTTTGTGATAGTTTTGTTATTACAAAAACACCTTCGTTTCATAATACAGGACACTGATCTTTTGTGGGAGAGGAATTCAGAAATGTCATTTTTTGATGACTCTATTTCTCACTGTACACATTGATAATTCCTAGGGCTCATGTATATTGAATAACCGTAGTTCGATGCCAGCATCTAAGAGCTTAAACTCTGATTATTGTTGTCCTTAATTTTTTCATCACCTTCAAATGTCTTTAATCAAATAATTAATATATTTTATTCATGTAAGTATGAAGGGAATATATTATTTTTACATGGGGAAGAAGTTATTTTAATTCATAACTAAAAGTGAAATTGTATTTGTTATAATGGAAAATGACAGAAAAATGATTATTTTTAGATGGCCTAAAGCTAGAATACATTTCATAATATATTCTAAGAATAATAATATATTTTATTCATTGTATATAATACCTTCTACCAAGATAAAATTTGAATTACAATTTTGAATTTTCTTTAAGTTACTGTAACATGTCAACTTTTACTACAAGATAGGAGCTTCATGAGAGGATAAATAAACTTTTAAAAGTTTTGAATTTTAAAAACCCTTCTTGATAGTCTCTATTTTAGCAAATTTCCCATGTCTTTAAAAAGACTCCCAAAAGTGTATGGGGCTATTTCAGGTGCTGTGAAATTCAAACAAAAAGAATCATTTACCCTCCTTTTCATAAGTTTAAAGACTCAAAAATACAATGTAGCCAGCGGAGTCCACAATATGATTATCATACAGATCCAGATACATACATTTAAGACATCATGACTAAAAATTAATTTTATATTCTAAGTATAGAATTTTTAGATGTGGAATCTCTGATCATTGATCAGGGCCCAAGCTTTCAAGGGAAAAT
Source organism: Lemur catta (assembly GCF_020740605.2). Lineage (NCBI taxonomy): Eukaryota > Metazoa > Chordata > Mammalia > Primates > Lemuridae > Lemur > Lemur catta. The sequence continues at coordinate 20,995,785 of NC_059143.1, forward strand.
CAACTACAGTATTTTCCCAGTAAGAGAAGCAGAGGGCAATTGGCATTTCTTATGAATTTGGAAGGTGTGTATGGACAGCTTTATGGTCTACATGAGGAATATGCAGCTCATATAGACTAAAGACCTTTCTCAAGGTTCAAGTGTGATAGTGGCAAGGACTGTCTTCAACACCAGAGCATCCCGGATCCAGTGGTCGGGCTCTCTCCACCATTTCCCAGTGAGGTCAGACATCACGCTATCGGGATGATTTGAAATAATTCAATTCTTCATTGTGTTTGTCTTTAGTATTGTGAATACAATGGCTGGTGCATGGTAGGAATTTGTGCAAAAAGTAAGTTGTTGAGGAGGAGAGTCAATGTAGAAGTGATAAGGCAACAATTTACATTACAGTACATTATGAAATAGAGGAGGCAATGTGAAAACAGGAGGATGGAAGTGGCAAGGAGCTCTATGAGATCGATGGAGAGGGTTACATCCTAGAATCTTCTTTGTCACTGTCTATCACCCATTGTCCACGTTTCCTCACTACCGCTCCATACAAGTGGAAAAGACTGAGTGATTTCTAGAGTGCCAGCTTTCTATAAGACTTTTTCATTAGCATAACAGTAAGTGCTCCATGTGTTATTAATAATAATATCCAGTGTTCACTTTAGCAAGAACGAATTCGACACTCTTTCTCTCTATCTCATTTATTCTCATAACAACTCTGAGGTAGATCCTACTTTTATGCTATGAAAGCAAAGGAACAAAGGCTTGAGGCTTTGCCACTTTCCAACTGCTCATAAATGGTGAGCCTGGAATTTGGATGCTGTGCAGACTGATGGAGAGTGTTCGCTCCTAACAACTACAGGAGTATTCTGCATAAAATGTGTGCTCTGCATAAATTACTTTCATAGGTTATAAATAGAAAATGGGAAAAACAATTCTAAGTTTCTAAAGTATGTTGGAACCAAGACACATATTTGGTTTCTTCAAGATTTCATGGGAATTTTAATTTATTATATGGATTACTTTTCCAAAGGGATACAGAAACTATGCATGTTGCATTTCTAAAAATTGTTTGACCATGGGGCACTGGTGTAAAAATCATTTTTTTTTCTAATTCATTTGTTTCTTTTTCTAGGTTACTTTCTGTTAATTTTCTTGTCCTCTCCCAATATCTCAGCATTGCATCATAACTAGCTCCAAACCATTACTTGCTATGGTAAAACGTTTACAAGGTAACTGAAACATATTTCTTTTAAAATAGATTCATACAGCACTCTGATATTTTGGCTACTGTTGCCTTATTTTGAAAGTGCCTTTACACTGAAAACTCTAGAGTTTAATTGCACTGGTTTTTTTCATATATTTCCTAATAAAATTTCAGTTATCTATTACCTGAAGCCATGTATCACTTTGCACTTTTTTAAAAAGTCTTTTTCAGTTAAAGTGAATTTTATTGATGTCAGGAATGATATTTCATTCACCTTGATGTTTTCTCTATGCAAATGGTAGAATCTCAATAAATGTTTGCTGAACATGACTTCTTTTCCTTCTCTCCCAGATTCAACATTCCTGTGAACTCTTATGCATAGGCTATGTTTATTTCTATCCCTTCCATAATTAAGATTATTTATCAGGTCATCAGATATGAGGTTTTAGTTGCCAGAAATCTCCAGTTAGACTTGCTAATGGTCCCAGCTTTCATATAGCTCTGCACTTGGTAAAGAAAAAGACCTGGAATTTATTTTTTCTTTCCAAAGAATATTTCATAAACTATATATTTTTTTCTGATTGTAACAGATAACAATTTGAGATATCACAGCATCTTCTCACACTAGGAAGTCTAGGGGAGAGGAGATTACAGTTATCTAAGTTGGGTATGACAGCTCTTGATGCTGGGAATGGGAAGGGAATATCAGCTTCAAGCAGTGACTTAAATAGAGTGGTGTGGTCACACTGCTTACAAACACACAGGGAGAGAACAAGGCCAAAAGTGTTTGCTCTGGGTGCCTTCAGATAATTCCTCCCATCTGTCTGGGATGACTCTTGTTAGTCTCCATTGCACAGAGTGATCCTGCTTCACTTTGACCTTTATTTCATCCATAGCCTTACAACTACTTTCACATTTTTGTACTGAGTAGCCTTGTATTGACACATGTCTAACTTGGTGCCTGAACTCATCTTTCCTTGAGTCTGAAAAATTATTTTTATGACCTTCTTCTAGCCCCAGTCCAGACTCAGGTTTTCTTTAGATCCCTGGCAAGTCATAGATTTAATAGATCTCATCATATTGATTCTAAGAATCATCAGTTTATGGCTTTCTGTACTTACTCACTTATGATAGACTTACTCAATTTTCATTTTCTTTAATTTTTTTTTTCTCTCAATTCTATTCTTGGTGTTCTCATTTGTATAGTGTCTGAATAAATTCAAATCACTTCTGTCTCTCCTGGTGGCACCAGCTTTTTTTATGAGGGTTAAGTGGTAAATAAATGTCCATGCACTAAAAATCATATAATGATATGTTCAAAAATGGACATCATTTCAGAACAGTTTGATTATTGTTCTTATTTTTTTTAACAGCCAAATATTCTTTACCAACCAAAGTGGTTGGGTAAAGTTGAGAAATATTTATTGAGGAAAATAAATTAACCATGATAATAAAGCAAGGAAACTGATTTTTTAATATGGTGATAACAAAGGGTACTTCTGTTTTACTTTGTGTGGCTCATAAACTGGTTCTGAAAGTAATCTTGGAAGAATTTACAGAAGATAACATCATCAGAATAACCCATGACTTGATTTCAGTCATTATTTATAAGTAAAAATATATTTATTTGCATATAAAAATCCTGTCCAAGAATATACAAATTACATACAGAGAAGCCTGGTTAAAAAAAAAAAAATAGTAAATAATAAGAGATCTCATCCTACAAGTGGCATCCACATATTCATGTGCAATGGGGTCTTTTCACCAGACTCTGGCCAGAGCTGAAGTTCTAGCCAATCTAACGCCTTGGCTTAGTGATGTTTGTCTGGACAAGCAGTGAGTTGAAATAAGGCCAGAAGTTGAAACCTCAGCTCAGGGAGAGCAACGTTTGCTTGACTCTCAGGGCTGATCTCATTGTTACTGCTAATTCCAACTTGGCTCCCACTAATCACTGGCAAAGGGATATTATACTGTGTTACTTTCAATTTGGGGAAATATTTTAAAATTTGCCTTGGGGCAGAGAGCTCAAGTTATAACTAACTGGTCTCGTGCTAGCAAAATTAGAAGTTGTCAGTACACGTTTGTTGAATCAAATTGAACACCCCTGGATGCAAATAGCATTATGATAGGGAAGAGAAGCTTTGTGCAATTATTCAATCGTTGTGGATCACCTACTATGTACTAGTATGTATGAAAGGGAGAACAAAGCTAATGTCTCTGACCTCTAATAGTTTCCAATCTTGTGCTGGCTGACAGTGAGATATACTGCACTTCCTTCCAAAACATATAGAAATAATGAGTGAGAGGACAGCAAACTATCACCACACCCCAGGCAACATTATAAAGTTTCAAACCATGTCTCAAGCCAAAACTACAAATACATGTCCTTAGCAACTTATACCAATTATACCTCCATGGTAGGGCTGTCATACATATAAATATTTACCTGTCACTTAGCATAAAGCTTGTTATCTAGTAAAAGCTCACCCAATAATGAGCAATCTTACAGGATCAGGGTGGGGGCTTCTTGACCATTTGCAAGTTGCAACATTTCCTTCCAAACATGATTTTGGAAAAAGACTTTGGAAACCATGGTATAGTAAGGCTATCGCCTCAGAAAATTTACATAAGTTATAACTTACAAGGCAGGGAACTAACCATTGGGTATTTTCTAGGCCTTTAGAGCTTACATTTTCTCCTGAATTCTCTTATGCTGGTTACCTTGTAATAGCTCTATGAGGGAATTCAATAAATGCCCCCCCGCAGTCCTAGATGAGATGGAAAATATAATTGGATAGCATCTTTAGTATAAAAGATAGAGGCAGGGAATTTCAGGGAAGGAAGTAGAACCCAAACAATGTCCAACTTAATCTCACTAAGTCAATAACATCTTGTAGTCCTTCTCCCTGAGCATAAGAAATTTTCACATATCTGTTTTAGGTCTTTCGAAAGGTCCAGAAATTAGAGAAATCTCTTCATCTTAGTACTGGGTAACTAGTTTGGATAAGTATGGTGATTAGGTAATAGTTTCTTGAAAACAACGGAAGCATTTGACTAAAAATCCCATTGATTTCTATTTCTTAGAATTTGATACCATTAGCTATTTACTGACTGGTGGGGAAAAAAAAAAGAAAAAAACACTTCATTTATCTATTTATTTATTCTTAATTTGTGCTTGGTAAGATCATAACTCGTCACTGATCTGATTTTCACTAAGTCACATACCAATATTATCTACTTTTCTCCACTTTTTCTGTCTTCCTCCTTCCATTTCAACCAACACTTGTAGGCAACTAATTACTTTTCCAAGGTTCCCTGGGTCACTGACTACATTTTTCAGCAGAATGCCTTTCTGTCCTATTTCTGTGCTATGTAGCTGGTGTTGCCCTCTCCCCCTCCCTTCTTTTACATTTCTCTCCTTTACAGTTTTCCACTGATGGTTCCCATCTTCAGGTTTAGTTCTGATCATATTGAAATATTCACCAAACCACATTGTAGTAGCCAGCCTTGCAGACATAACCATTGATTTCCACCTCCTGGTAGTCTCTTTCCTGTGTAGTTTCATCCTACATTTCACCAGAGTTTATCTGTGTGATCACTAGAACATGGCAGAAGTGATGATTTTATTGCTACCAAGTTTTGGTTCCAAACTTGACTGCAACCGTGTGAGAGGCCTTGAGCCAGAACCACTAAACTAAGCTGTTCCTGAATTCCTGATTCTCAGAAAGCTTGTGAGGTAATAAATGCCTGTTGTTATATGATGCTACATTTTGGCATAATTTGTTACTCAGCAATAGACAATTAATACAGATATTATGTGTACTCACGGTGATGTTAGAGTAGGTAATCAGGTAGGTAGGAGCAAAAGAGGAGGGAATGGAAGAGTTAGTCAGCTGGCTTGAACACACAGTCCTTGAATGAACAGCCAGATCCCTGTTGACCTGAGGAGAAGTAAAAAGCCATTAATTGTCCCACGTTGACTTAGGCACAAGTACAAAGTGACCTTTTCCTCATTGTACTGAAACTGCCCTTCACAGAAGTCAATAATGAGGTGCAGGGAGAGAACTGTGGTAAGGGCCTAGCTAAAAATAAGGCACAGGCCTAGGAAAAATAATGGTAATAACTAGCCACTGTCCCCCTGTTTATTTCTCTATAATGGCCACTCTGGAGACACATAGCTGGCGGTCATAAAGATTCTCAGCTTTCTCTATAGATAACATCACCTTTTTGAAACCTAGGGGTAGTTTCTGAGATATCTTCCAGGTCCCGCATTCCAGTGGAAAGGCTGACCCACTCATACCAGCGGCCCATACCAAGGAATTCATTCAACTGGTCTTGTGACCCCCACCCAAGAACCTGGTCAGCAAAGAAGACAATTTCTACAGCTCTATGGTTCTGCCCCAACACAGCCAATTAGCAGACTCAATTGCCTATGCCAAACTGTCTTTGAAAACCCTTTCTCCCAAATTTTCAAGGAAGCAGATTTGAGAAATTTTTCCCATCTCCCCACTTAGCACTAAGCAGAGCAAACTCTTTCTCTGACATAAACCCTCCTGACTCAGCATATTGGCTTCCTCCTGGGCAGTGGGCAAATGAACCTGGTTGGGTGGCAACAATATCACAATTATGACAAATTAACACTGTGGTTTTGATCACCCTTGTGGGAAAAATAGGGGAACTATGAATACGAACTGAGCCTGGACAGAATGAACACTGACTGCCCAGCCTTCTTTGACCTCAACAAATAAAAACAGTACATACTTGGGATTCAAGGCAGTTGCTTCTTTAGAGCCTGCCCTCTTTCCTTTCTTGAAAGCATACTTTCACTTCTGCACAGCCTTTTCTAAGCCTGTCCACTTTCACTCAGTAACTTGCCACTATTGCCCGGTTGTGTGCACATCCTGAAAATTCTTTCTGTGGCATTAGGAAGAACATTTACACCAGTGACAATATGACATCATAGCTCTACTTTCCCTTCTTTGGAGATCTTAGAGTTAAGACATGCTTTCCACATCTTGGATTCAATGCTATGGAGTTGACATTTAGATTTCTATAAAATTACTGAGTATTACCATTCACCAGCTTTCATGTGGCCCAGAATGTGGGGCTGAACCACTGCTTTCATTCCCATCTCAGAGAAGGAAAAGCTGAACTCTTTAGTACCAGACTAACCTCAACAATTGGGCCTCATACTTAAACAGCTTGCTTGGTAGAGAATTGGAGTATTTGAGGGAGTAGGATATAGTTGTTCAACCAAATTTTGCCTGCTTTATTTAGGTCCGAAACTATTTTTCTCCTATTTTCCTACCACTGAAAAGAACATTGCTCCATAGATATAGTTGATTCCTATTTATGTTCTATGATCTGCCAAACACTGAATTAGTGAATATTAAACCATCACTCCCAAATGAAATACAGGATTAGTTTGCTGCAAGCCTCTCGTCACAACATTTTCAGAAACCAATCAAAACATAACCTTGTTTTATGTGTGTTTCTGTTTAAAGACATCTTATTTCATATATAGTGTTGATTGTTAACATCGAACTGACAGCCAACATGATTGTAACTCATGCTGAACAAGCTTATCTAATACATATAGTACATAAATATTCTTCAAAAAGCATATCACAGCCTTCTTACCCTTAAGAAAACTAGATAGCACTTCAGAACTACAGTTGGGGGCCATGTAAAACAGCATAATCACTAGTAAAAAAGCAAAAACATGCAAAAATGTGGTACTAAATATGAGTCCCATTTTCAATCTTCTTAAATAGAACAACTATCAGCATAGAACCTTGTATCCTAAAAAACTAACGTTCACATATGATGGAGAAATCAAGTTTTTTCCAGACAAGCAAACACTGAGGAAAGTTATCATGACCAGACCTGCTGTGCAGGAAATTCTCAGAACAGCATTATACGTGAATTAACACAATAGACACCCACCAGTATAAAATCACCCACAAAAGCTAAAGCCCACAACTGTTATAAAGCAATAGCACAAAAGGGGAAACAAAGCAACATGATGAACAGAACAGCATCCCACGTATCAATTCTCTCTCTTAACATTAACAGTTCAGATGCACCACTCGAAAGACATAGGGCTGAATGGATGACAAAACACAACCCAAATAACTGCTGTTTCCAGGAAACACATCTAAACCACAAGGGTATACACAGACTCAATGTGAAAGGATGGAAAAAATATTCCATACAAATAGAAACCAAAAGAGAACAGATGTAGCCATTCTCATAAAATTGGCTTTAAATCAAAAAGGGTAAAGAAAGACAAAGAGGGTCATTTTATAATGGTAAAGAGAGCATTTCAACAAGACGTAACAATCCTAAATATATATGCACCTATCACAGCAGCTCACAGATACATAAAACAAGTTTTACATAGCTAAGCAAAGATATAAATAGCAGCACCATAATTTCCAGAGACTTCAACAGCCCACTGTCAGAGCTAGACAAATCATCAAAGTAGAACTCTACCAAATCAGCAAGAGAAAAAACAAATAACACCATTAAAAAGTGGGGAAAAAGACATGAACAGAAGCTTTTCAGAAGATAGACAAATGGCCAATAAATATTAAAAATACTCAAAATCACTAATCATCAGATGAATGCAAATTACAACTGCAATGAGATATCACCTTACTCCAGTTAGAATGGTTTTTATTAAGAAGTCCAAAAGCAATAGATGCTGGCATGAATGCATAGAGAAAGGAACACCTATACACTGTGCATCCATCTTGTCCAGGGCTTTTTTTCCAGTGGAAGATATTTTATTACTGCTTCCATCTCTTTGCTCATTATTGTTTTTTTTTCAGGAGTTGTATTTCTTCCTGTTTGAGTCTTGGGAGGTGATGTGTTACCAGAAATTTGTCCATTTCCACTATTTTATTGAGTTTATATGCACAGAGATTTTCATAGTAATCACAGAGGATATTTTGTATTTCTCTGGTATCATTTGTAATATCTCCTTTTTCGTTTCTGATTGAGCTTATTTGGGTCCTTTCTCTTCTATTCCTCGTTAATCTAGCAAGATGTCTATCAAATTTATTTATATTTGTATTCAAAGAACTGACTTTTTGTTTCATTAAACCTTTGTAGTGTTTTTTTTAAATTTTTCATTTCATTAAGTTCTGCTCTGACCTTAGTTATTTCTTTTCTTCTGCTTTTACTTTTGTAAAATATTTATTGTATTCAAATTTGAGACTCTTTGATTCTAGTCCTTGCTTGGTCTTACTAGAAAAGATCAACAGAAAATTTTTAGCAGCTACATCAAAATCGCCATCTGAATGATATCAATTTTATAACACAAAGATACAAGTAATGTTAGGTGAATTTCCATTGTATAGATAGTAAAATGTATAATAGACAAACAACAAAAATGAGCAAAAAAGTGGCAAAGAAGTGATGAACGTGGACTGTTACTAAATTACATTTTTATTTCATACATATTATAATTTCCCTAATCATATTAAGGACAATTTTTTTTCAAACTATGAAAAAAAAAAACTGGAACCTGAGAATCCCTTTAAATACTTAGAGAATGCTACCCTATTTGTGAAGACACACACACACACACACACACACACACACACACATGTCTATACATACACACATATATATCTTTTACCTCTAAACAGACTTTTCTCTTTTTATTTTTATTTTTTATTTAAGTCATATTTCCTTCTTAATAATATGTATTTTCCTTCATATGTCTTACCTGACTGCTATGGTTTGAATGTGTCCTTTCAAAATTCGAGTGTAGAAACTTACTGGACATTTTGATGGTATTAAGAAACTGAGCCTTTAACGGTGATTAGGCAATGAGGGTTCCTCCCTCCTGAATGGGATTAAGGCCCTTATAAAAGAAGGTGTCATATGTCATTCTGCTTACTTATTCTTTTCCTTTCTGTCAGTGGAGGACACAGAATTACTTCCCTCTGGAAAATGTAGCAACAGCATTCCCTCTTAGAAGTAGAGAGCAGCCCTCACCAGATAACTCAACCTGCCAGAACCTGGATCTTGGACTTCCCAGCCTTCAGAACTATTAAGAAAATAAATTTCTGGTCTTTATAAATGACCTACTTTCAGGTACTTTTGTTATGGCAGCCCCAGACAGACTAAGGTCCTACTCATGGTTACACTGTGACTATTCATTTACATTCATAATTAACATCTTATCTCTGTGGTCTTATAATTTTTACTATTGCAGTTACTTCTCTAAGGATCATGCTAAGGAGTTATGTTAATAAAGAGCTTAATTTTTACTTAGTCTCAGGGTCTTTTCCTTTTCACAGATCACTTTCCTTTGGTTTGTGATAATTTGTCCAAATTACTAGCTCTCAAACTCTTGTGAATATCTGAATGTCCTGTGGAGCTTCTCAAAAACACAGATGCTATGGCTGTATCTTAGAGGTTCTGAGTCATATCCCAAATGGGATCTAGGCATGGCAATAACAGGTACATCATCACGAGAATCCAGGGTGAGTTTTGACACCTCTTACAGCTATCCACATTCATACGAAGGATATTTCCAAGCAAATTTTGCTGCCCCTAGTTATACAAATTTTAACTTTGGCTTCTTAATAGGCCTAAATCTCCCAGCCCCAACTTTTTCCCCTAATATAAAATTATGTGCTTTGCCATTTATTCATAGAGTTTATTTGCTCCATTTTGATAACTATTAAATCATACTGAATTTTCAGCTAAGAAATTTAATTTAAAAAATGCTATTAAAAGAATAGGTGTGAATTAGTTAATAAGATACATTAGTTAATGTTATAGGTTAGGTAGATGCATTTTAATTTTGTTTACTGAGAAAATGCTTTAAACAAAAGATTACATTAATAAAGATAATTCCAGGTTGTAAACTAGACTGTTTTTCTTTTATTCTGTACTGTGATTCTTTTATTCCTGATGAGTTTTTCTGGACCCTTCTAATAAGACCCAGCAACTGGATTCCTTTTCTACGTCTGTGCATGGCTAATCTATTACGACTTTTAGTAACCACATCATTTAAGAAGTCAACCACAATTTCTTGGTATTATATCATAATTCTCTTGCCTCAGGATAATTTAACTTTTACCTTTTTCAATAATACAAAGCAATACAAGAATCAAAATGATATATGTGAAGAAAAATTATTCTGTAGTCGTTTGTTCCATTATAAATATAATTTTAAAAAACTGAATGTAAGAAATTTATTCACATGTTCCAAAAAAATTGCATAAAACAGATTGGGTGCTTAATGTGATTGCCATTAAAACAAATCAATGATGAAACTTTTTAAGCATTGAAGCAATCAAACACAACTGAATAACATTAATTGGAAATCATTATATATTTTATAAATCAAAGGTGGCAAATCAATATTAAGGTTGAAGGTATGCCTGTGGTGATAAGTCTTGGCTGCATTTTCCTGACAGGTGACCACACAATATTGATTGGGAAGAGGCTTATATAGAATAGATTGGATAAAATGATATCTGGGCCATTCACTGCTTTCAGCCACAAAGAAGATTGAGACTTAATGAATTAGTCTTCTTATGTGTATATAATTGCATAAGCAAACAAGAAATACTCATGTGAGAGTAGTGGCATTGTTAAATGGTTAGTATATGTTAGATGATACAAAATTGAAAATAGGAAGCTGCATAATAAATAACAGTCTCTTTGAAGCACAAGTACCTCAGAGACCCTAATTTAACACTCTCATTTTACAGATGTGGAAATCAAGATGAAGATCAAATGAATTATTTACTCAATCTAAAACAATAGATAATATCTAGATCTAAGAACCAAAGCAATATTCTTTGCTCCTGATGCATATTTCTAATATCTAGGAATTAGACACATGTGGGCATGCATACACATGTAATTGATAAAATGTTTCTATTGCAAAAGATACTTTGTGAGCTGGCTTTCTTTCTTTTTTTTTTCTTTTTGAGACAGAGTCTCACTTTGTTGCCCGGGCTAGAGTGAGTGCCGTGGCATCAGCCTAGGTCACAGCAACCTCAAACTCCTGGGCTCAAGTGATCCTACTGCCTCAGCCTCCCGAGTAGCTGGGACTACAGGCAGGTGTCACCATGCCCGGCTAATTTTTTCTATATATATTTTTAGTTGTCAAGATAATTTTTTTTAATTTCTATTTTTAGTAGAGACAGAGTCTCACTCAGGCTGGTCTCAAACTCCTGACCTCGAGCGATCCACCCGCCTTGGCCTCCCAGAGGGCTAGGATTACAGGTGTGAGCCACCGCGCCCAGCCTGTGAGTTGGCTTTCTTGAATTTGGATTGTACTTTCCCAGAAATAGAGTTTTACTTAGGAAAGGTTGATCTCCAGAGAAGTTCATAAAAGTTCTCATGCCAAAAACCCATCTTTCCTTCTGCTGTTTGGAAAGAAGAGTGGTGAAATGTTTTGGTTCATGTAACTTTAAGAAGAAAAAGTTGAAATCTAAAATGTTTCATTATAAATTTAAATATTGATAGTGAATAACATTTCTTATATGTTTTTTAGGTTGCCATTCTATAGTATGTGTCTATGGTTCTTAGTATCCCAAAATTCAAATTCATTAAGTGTGAAGTAGGAATTGAAATTGTGTTTTAAGGAACTCTAGCTGACCTGAGTATATGCTAGTTTTTTCAACCACTGGCCCTAGAAATATATATTGCAAGATCCTTAGCCTGATATATAGATCTCTTCATGATCTCAAAAAAAAATGTTCTTTATTTCTTTCTGTTAGCATTAAGATGAGCTATTTCCCTTGATGGTCAAATCAATATAATGATTCATTGTGGTCTTCTAACAAATACTGTAAATCTCCATGGAGAATTTTGCATTTCCAGTGTTTCCATTCACAAACTCAAATTAATGTTGAATCATCTCTTAACCTAATTCCCACCGTCCCTATGTGTCAGTTACCTATTGCTTTATAACAAACCACCCTAAAGCCTATTGGTTTGAAACAACTATTTATTTAGTTCATGATTCTGTGGGCTATCCATTTGGCCTCAGTTGGATGGTTCTTCCGTTGGTTTCAACCAAGCTCACTCATTTAAGTTCAGTTACCTGCCAGTCAGTCAGAAGATGACCCTGCTGCTGGGGATTGGTTGTATGTGACTGTGCCAGTCACATACAGCAGGCCAGCCATGGCTTTGGCACATGGTGGTGGTGGCAGTGATCCAAAGAGCATAAATCATGTGAAAACCTCATTGTACAACGACTTTTAAGTCTCTGCTTCCATCATAATGCTAATACTCTATGTGCCAATAATCATCATATGGCCAATCCAGATTCAAGGGGTTAGGAAACAGGCTCCACCTCTTGATAGAAAGACCTGAAAAATCACATCACAAGGCACAAATGCAGGGATGAAAGGAATTTTTCATAATTTTTACAATCTACCATGTTAATACTGTCTATAAGTGAGCAGTTGCCTGAATACAATGTCATAAAATTAAATAACTTGATCCAAGTTCCACATCTAGTCAGTTTTAGAGAAAGATTCAAGCCAAGATGTGTTTGACTCCAAAGCTATTGGACCCATTTTACAGGAGGTCTTAAATATACCTCATACATTATCTTCTTTCATCTCCACTGTATTATTTTAGTTCAAGCCATCATTTCTTACCTGTATATATCTTCTAATTGATCTTCCCATTTCTATCTCCCCCACCTTTACATAAAGTCATCTGAGCAATATTTTAAAATGTAAATCAAATTATGCTAATTCAATAATTAAAACCTTTTAATGCCTGTGATCTTACTTAGATAATAAAAATCCACACTTCTAATCTTGATTTATAAAATACTGCAAAATCTTCTTGCTTGCTTTGGTCCCCAAACATACATCACTCTGTCTTTTACCAAGTTTCACCATGCTTGAGCTACACTGTTCTATTCATTGTTTCTCTGATACATTGAGCTTATTCCCCTGAAAAACCTTGCAATTAATCCTCAACATAGGACTTCTGAAAGGAAGTCTCTTTCTTCTGTTGAACTACTTGGCTCTCTCTAATTTTGCAGGGCTTATGCCAGTGTCACCTTCATGGAAAGGACTTTCTTGACTACTCTCTGTGAAATGGCCATGCTTCTTCTCTGGATCCCTCTCAAAGGTGATTAATTACATTAATATGGGGATGAGAGCCAGAGGAGTTCTGTCAATATAGTACTCACATATACTTGAAATTGTCTTGCATATTCATTTGCTCTTACAAAATGTTTCCTTTACATCCTTGTAAACCAAATAACAATAGAGACCTTGTCTATCATAATCATTTTTGCATTCTTAATGAAGAAGCAGTGCTTGACACAGTATTTGTTGAATTAAGAAATGACATGCTTCAGATCTTGAAAAAGCCCTGAAAAATGACACAGGGCTCTTTTCATACCCCTGGCTGCTTTCCAAAGCCAAAGCCCAATTATTTCAAAGCTCTTCCTCTTGAATTTTTTTCTTTGATGATGAGAGTTTCCACATTATTGCTGTACGTGGCCCTAAAAGGATTAAAGCATTCATCTTCAGGGTGTATAGGCCAGGTATGAATTCAGGGATGTCTACAAAACCAAAGGCCCTCATTTGAAATTCATTTTCTCTAACATCTAAATGACTGATATTCTATTCCTACCAGATATGACAAAGGGGATATGATAAAAGATGAAGAAAATTAAAGACCTGAATGATAGAGGGAAGTAAATATTGAGAGGAGATACATAAGAAAATTGTGGATCTACTGACACAGAAGACAAACTCCATTGACTTGCTTTGATTAACACTGTTTGCTTTTAACTTGGTAGAGACAAAAATATAAACTAGGTCTGGAGTATTTTTGTTATGCCCGACTGAAATGCAGGCAGCTGTGTTTTAGATGATTTACGAATATTTTTTAACACAGATTGTGCAGAGGATTTCAGTCCCAGGAGAATAAAGTATACTTGACAGCAGAGTTATAACTAGAAGAACTGGTGAGAACAGAGTGAAGGAGATTAAGGAATGTGTCCTAGATTTAAAATCACGTACACCAAATAGTTCAGTCTTATCATCACCTTAGGAAATTGGTAGAGAAAAAAAGAAAACTTCAAAGTACACCATCTTCTTTCTCAGTGCTGCTCATTGAGTTATTTTTTTTAATGTTATATGGGCATTATAACAAAAGAGTATTCTGCAGTATCCTTTTGTTGGAATATTGACATTTCCAGAAGATTTATGACATATCAAAATGACTAAAAAGAGTCTATTTTAGACACTGACTAGAGGAAGCATATATCTTAATTAGTTGAATTCTCAGTTGAGAAATGCAGAATACTTTATATACTTATTATATACTACATGTAGATTTATGTGTGTATTTCAGTGTTTTTATTTTTGAATTTTTTTATTAAAATGGTGAGATTTTTACTTCCAGGACTACTCAAATGTTTATAGCACTACATCTATATGGTTGGAAATCAATCTATTTTTTTTTAAGTGTTGTGGCTGTTTTTCTGTTTTCATGCATTTACACCCTTGAACATTGCAACTATTGGACCATAACTATACACGCAAATAGATCAGGAATGTTTAAGAATCGACATTATTTACTCAATCCCACATGCAACAGTGTTTATTGAATATCGACTAAGTGGAGGGAACTAGGTACGTAACAGTGGAAAATGAAAGATAAGAGGATTAAATCCCTTTTAAAAAGTAATTAAAATTATAGTTTGATAAAGATGCTACACATTCACAAATCAGTAAAACATAAGATGGCAAATGCTGTGTGCAATTAAATTGTGTACTTTAAATAGGGGGAATTTGTGGTAAATGAATTATACCTCAATAAAGCTGCTGAGGAAACGTGGTGTGTAAACTGATATTTACAGAAATGTGACTGCTCAAGGTGGATTCCTTGAAGGCGGATATTACCTGGCAGGTACAGCCACAGCACTTCTGTTCTTTGCTGTTGACATCTACTCTGACTGGGGCAGCCTCTATTCTGATTGGTCAGGGGAGAGAGAATTCGCCAGTTATTAAGTATTTGATTATTTTCTCTGCTTCCAGGTGGAGGATTTAGAGTAGAAAAATATTCTAGTGGGCAAAATTTGGAGACAGAGATGTGAGGCCAAGAAAAATGCAAATAGAAGAAATTAAAAAGCATTGACCCACTGGGATAGATGCTTAGGACAGAGTTTCTTAGAGAATGGTCATGGAAGCACATGCATTAGAATATTGGAGTATCGCTTCTTGGCCTTTTGGCTAAGATCAAGTGCAGAATACTGGAGTAGCTCATTTAAATGTTTGAGATGATGGATATGTAATTACCCTGATCTGATCACTATATATGTATCTTATAAATATGTATAATTATTATATGTCAATTACCAAAAAAAAGAAAGAAAAAAGAGAGCCAGAGTCTCTAGCTCTACCCCAAATTTAGGGAATTAGATTTCCTGTGGGCAAAACTAAGCAAATTGCATTTTAATAGGTAGCATTAGATAATTTTTAAGGTTTCAAACTAAAAGTTTTAGAGCCATTAGTTTAGAGCACATCTTTAGTACTTAGCAGAGTTTGACTGATTGGTAGTATTGAAACAGAAGAACTATTATAAAACTAGAAAGAGAGATTTGCTTTGAAGAGATTTGAAGAGATTTGAAGATAGGGATAAAATGGTTTACAGAAAAAGCTGAAGAAGATGAAATTACTGGAGCTTTGTTTTAATTCATTATTTCAATTGGAACTTCAATAATCATTAGAAAATTATATAAACATTAAAAACAAAAATATAATAACGATTGAAATATACTTCTATTTTTTCCTGAAGAATACAGAGAACTGGAAATAGCATCATTTCCACACTTACATGAAACATAGTTGGACAAACTACAAGTTCATAAATTTTTTTGAGACTGTCAGGGAGCTGGAATCATAGTGCAGTGGTATCTGTAGGGAGAGATGGAACGCTAGAACTGGGAGCAGATGCAGTTCAACATAAGAAAAAGGTAGAATATTTAACAAATTGGTGGAGGTCAAATGTAGGCTGGTGAAAGAATGTGGACCCTTTGGGTCTATAGACGTAAAGGGAGTTCACATCTTTTGCAGGTTTTTTCCTCCAACAACCTCAGTTGTCTAAAGGGGTGAAAGGAGAAAAGCAACTGCTACGAGAGGGGCATGAATCTCCATTCAAACCCTTCTCCCCATTCTCCTTTATAGAATACAAGCCTTTACCTATATTAGGGGAGGGTATCATATTTAGTGTGTATGTGATAAGCTATTGCAGCTGGATGAAGATAACAAAAAAAAAAAAAAAAACTACTTTGGGTGAGGGGAGAAGTATACATGTTGGGAACAGATTTACAGCTGAGGGTAATAGGTGGGGCAGGGTTAGAAAACTGAAAAGACTGTAGCCCTGACAACCAGGTACACATTTCCTACTTAATACTGAGGATTAATCAACATGACACAAATTATCCAGACCCATTCACCACTGTACCCAACCATCTTCATGAACCTAAAAAGCATCAAGTAACAAATAGCAATGAACACTGTCAGAAGAGTTTAAAGAGCAAGAAGACAGACCAATTCTAAGGCACAGTACAAAACGAACACCTAAAGCTAAGGGTGGAACGAAGGTTAAAATAAACTCTTGAAAATCTGCTCCCACCTTAACCTTAATGGAATGCTAGGGAATTTGAAGAGAGTGGTGCTCTGAGGTTGACTATGACAACAATAAAACTCAAACCTTTATCATCTCTACATTAAACTCAAATACCAAAGATCTAGCAGAGGTAAAGATATACACATTTCCAGTCATGAAAACCAAAACAAAAAACAACTATTTACCTCTATCTCTATTATTTTGCATGTGTTGTCTTTCTTTCAACCAAAAATTACCTGACATAAAAGGCAAGAAAATAAAAAAAATAAAAAACACAAACTGCTAAATGAAAGAAATCAGTCATAAAGATCATGTACTGTATGACTCAATTTATATAAAATGTTCAGAATAGGCAAGTTAATAAGGACAGCAAATAGATTAGTTATTGTCTGAGGTTGCAGATTGGGAACAGGAATGGGAACTTACTGCTAATGGGTATAGGGTTTCCTTTAGTGATAATAAAAATGTATTAGAATTGATTTGGTGAATGTACTAAATATTCACATAATTTTAGGAATATCCTGAAACCACTAGGCTATATATTTTATGTAAGTGAATTTTATGAATTGAATTAGATCTTAATAAAGCTGTTTTTAAAAGTTTAAAGAGAAGAAAGATACAGTATTCAAACACTAATTGAAAGAGTGACTATATATATCAAATGAATAAGACTTCAGAACAATATCATCGAGGTTAAAGTAGATAATTTCATAATGACAAAAAGGCCAATTAATCAAGAGAGTATAACAAATATCAATGTGTTTGCACCTACCAATAAAGCTTCAAAATAAATGAAGCAAAAACCAATAAGACTAAAACAACAAAGGGATAGATCCACAATCAGAGTTGGAGGCTGCAACACTGCTCTCTCAGGAATTGATAGAACAAGTAGAACAAAAATCAGAAGGACATAGGAGACCAGAAAAACATGATTAATCACTTAGAGCTAATTGACATGTATTGCAAACTCCATGCAACAACAGCAGAACACTGATTTGTTTTATGTTAATGTGAAACATGAAATAAGAGAGACCGTATTCTGGCTCTCAAAACATAATTTTAAAAATTTAAAATAATATAAATTTTATAACATATTCTCAGAATATAAAGGCATTAAATTAGAAATCAATAACAAAGATAAGTGTATAATTTTCATTTGGAAATTAAACATAGCACTTGTAAATAACCAATGGGCCAAATAGATAGTCTCAAGGGAAATCTAAATAGATTCTTAATTGTATGAAAATGAAAAGAACAACATATTAAATTCATGGCATCAGATAAATGAAATTTACAGCATATAATGCTTTTATTAAAAAAAAGTCTAAGGCCAGGCGCAGTGGCTCACACCTGTAATCTTAGCACTCTGGGAGAACCAGGCGGGTGGATTGCTCAAGGTCAGGAGTTCGAGACCAGCCTGAGCGAGACCCCATCTCTACCAAAAATAGAAATAGATTATTTGGCCAACTAAAAATATATATAGAAAAAATTAGCCAGGCACGGTGGTACATGCCTGTAGTCCCAGCTACTTGGGAGGCTAAGGCAGGAGGATCGCTTGAGCCCAGGAGTTTGAGGTTGCTGTGAGCTAGGCTGACGCCACGGCACTCACTCTAGCCCGGGCAACAAAGTGAGACTCTGTCTCAAAAAAAAAAAAAAAAAAAAAAAAAAAAGTCTAGAATAAGCAACCTCAGACTCTACTTTCAAAAACTAAAGAAGAGCAAATTCAATCCCAAATAAGAAGGAAGGAAGTAAAGACAAGAGCAGAAACTGAAGGCAGAAAAACAAGACAGAAAATCAACAAAACCAAATTAGGTTCCTTCAAAAGATCAGCAAAATTAATAAACCTCTATCCAAGCTGACAAACGAAAGAGAGAAGACACAATTTACCGATATCACGAAAGAATCTACGGATATGACTGCAGAACGCACAGACATTACAAGGATAATAAAGGAATAAATACTATGAACAGCTCTAGGCCCATAAATTCAACACTTAGGGGGAAAAGACCAAATGTTTGAAATGCAAAAAAATATCAAAATAAACTCAATAACTAAATAAATAATATGATTGGTAGTATGTCTGTTGAAGAAATTAAAATAACAGTAAAAAATCTTTAAAAAAACACTCTAAATGGTTTCACTGGAGAATTTCACTATACATTTAAGAAGCAAAATCTCAATAGAAAAGAATTCCCCTGAACTCGTTATATCAGGATGGAGTTAGTTATCATAATACCAAACCGATATACCTCATGAACATACACACTAAAATTCTCAACAAAACATTGGCATGTCATATCCCCAAAAAATCACAAACAGATAGACTTAATCCCACCAGTTCAAAGCTAGTTTAATATTCAAAAGTCAATTAATATAATTTAACATATAAAAAGTCTAAGGAAGAAAAAACACAGGATTATCTTAATAGATGCAGAAAATATTTTAATAAAATTTAACATCCATTTATCAGGAAAAAAAGAAAGGTCTATTCTAGGAAGATGTTTGTAGGATGTAGCTATTTTACAGTTGGACTGGGTGAACTCAGTGCTTATCTCTGGGGATGCCTGAATGTCTGACTTTCATTCTTAGCTTAGATAAAGCTCATGGGCCCACTAACCAATTACCTGCTGACTTATAAAGTGCTGTTTAAAGTCCAAACCTTCCCTGGAGACACCCAGTGCCATTGTGTTTGTTCATGGCTTTTCAGGTACATAATCCTTTAGACAGCCTGATTTGTTACATGACTATGGGCCATTAGAGACCCTGCTGGGAACTTCTACCTTGAGCTCTCCTGAAGCCAAGATTCACTGCACAAATTTTGATTGTTTAGTCTGGAGACAAAGTATTAAAATATGTTGTATGAATAAGAATGACAGTGGGGAACAGCACCTTGATGTCTCTCAAACCTCTGATGCCTCTCATACCTCTGATACTTGCCTGCACTTTCTTTTTCTTGCTGTACTATATACTTTGCTTTTATGAAAAGTCTTACCTGAGTAGGTTCTGTGATATCTTGTAAATCATTTGAAATATCAAAGCTGAGTATCTTTATAGAAGAGGACTTCTTTAACATGATAATGGGCTTCCATAAAAAGCTATAGCTGACATCATACTTAAGGGAGAAAGGCTGAATTCCCTTGAGATTGAGAAAAAGATAATGTACTCTTAACAATCCCATTGGACATTCTACTGGAAGTTCTAACTACTGTAATTAGGCAAGGACAAAATAATGGCATACAGATTTAAAAGTAAGAAATAAAACTGTCTCTATTGGCATACAACATGATTGGCTATGTAGAAAATACTAGGTACAACAAAGTTCCAAGGAATAATGAGTTTAGCAAGGACAAAGGATATAAGTTCATAGGATGTAGGATTAATACACCAAAATCTATTTTGGAGAATACCATTTTGGCTGGATATGATATGAGTTATAATACTAAGAACTATAACAAAAAAATAGTGTACTCTCTAGTTAGTAAATTTCTTTTAATAATTCTGATATTACTTTATATGCACATTACAACTGAAGAAATAAGTAAATGTATGGTTAATATTGAAAGCCAAGTTTCTCACTGTCAGAAAGTAAAGTTACAAATAAGGAAATCTTACACCCAAAATATGTACATCTATTATGTATCAGTAAAATATTATTTAAAAAAATAAAGAAATCTTGAAGACTAGAATAAATTCCAGGATACTGACTGGAAGTTCAACTAGAAGTATCAGTATTAATTCATTTGCTAATATGTAACATACATACAAAATATATATAGATACAGAAGTAAATCTAGACGTGTGCATACATGGGGTAGTATACATGAATATATTTTCTAGTTTTAAATACTGCGAAAGCCAAATAGCAATTACACACAAGTAGCAATGAAATAATGCCCAGATCTTAGTTTCTAAATATCATTCTCCAATATAAGGAACCAAGTCTCCTTGGAAAATTGATTGTTTCCAGGGCTAGGACAGGAAAAACAGAGAGGAGCCTTGGGCATCTTGTATTCCAGGAAAGTCAGGGAGTGCTCATGAAAGGATGGGAACCTGTTGAATAGGCACAAGAAAACCTGAAAGGCACTACCAATGGCCAAAACTCTTATAATTTGAGTACCAAAGCACATAATGTTTTTAAATTATAACCTTCAGAATAAAATATCTATGAATCAGTTGTAACATAAATAAATAATTGAGTAATTTAAGAGAAGGCAAGCTCTTTCTTAGAGAAATTTCCAATTAACAAACGTAAAAAATGAGAGAAATATAAAGTCACCATTAGAATCTCATAGTAATAATTGTTGCAGGCATGATATGTTGATGAATTTTGAACTTTATGAACAAAAATTTAATTGGAAGCATCATATTTTCATAGTCTAAAAGTATCTCCTTCCAAATACAGTTGACCCTTGGACAATACAGGTTTGAACTGCATGGGTCACTTATATATGGATTTTCTTCTGCCTCTGCCACCTCTGAGACAGTAAGATCAACCCCTCCTCTTCCTTTTCCTCCTCAGCCTATTCAACAGGAAGACAATGAGAATAAAGAGCCTTATGATGATCCACTTCTACTTAATAAATAGTAAGTATATTTTTTCTTCCTTATGATTTCCTTCATAACATTTTCTTTTCTCTAGCTTACTTTATTGTAGGAATACAGTATATAATACATATAACACACAGAATATGTGTTAATTGACTGTTTATGATATTGTAAGGTTTCTGGTCAACAGCAGGCCATTTATTAGCTAAGTTTCGGGGAGTCAAAAGTTATATGAGGATTTCTGGCTACATGGAGGTTTGCACCCTTAACGCTTTCGTTATTCAAGAATCAATTGTAATTATTCACTGAAAATGAAAAAAAATGATAATTTGACAGTAGAGAAACCTGGCATACCCATATGAAACAAGTTAGCAAGGTTAACCCCACCATTGAATCTACATTATGTTGCCCTTGATGTCATGAAATGAAGAGAAATACAACCACTTCCATTGTATTCTTTCCTAGGCAACCTCAATCTAATAATGAAAAAATATCAAACAAAACCTAATTGAGGGACATTCTAAAAATAAACAAACTGACTAATAATCTTCAAAACTGTCAGGGTCATGAAGTCAAGGAAAGACTGTCAGATTGGAGGAGAATAAGTAGATATGAAACTAAATGTAATGCAAACTAAATGGATAGGATGTTTTAACAAATAAGCAAGAAGATATTAATGGAAAAATTGGTGAAACAGAAATAAAATCTATAGGCTAGTTCATAATATTATATCAATCTTATTTTCTTGGTTTGGTACTCTGGTTATGCAAAGGAAGTTAAGTAAAGCTTACATAAAAGTTCTCTGCAATAATTTTCAGCTTTTATTTGAATTTAAAATTATTGCAAAACTAAAATGTAAAAAGAAGTCTTTAAGCGGATATTGTAAATTAAAGCAGTAATTACTATTCCACTAATAAAAGCATACAAGTAAGCATACTCACAAAAATGTGATTAAAAAGTTGCAGAATAAGAAAGCTGTCTCTACTTCTACATTTTTCTACCAATGTGAGAATATATATGTGTGCATATGAAACTTTGGTTTGTACGTGTATTTTTGTGTTTGTGTTCTTTCTTCTGTGGTTACTAATGACTGAAACACAGCTCAGGACAGAAACAAACTGGAAGCCAGTTATTACAAGTAGAATAAAAGATTTGTACACAACCAGGATATCTTTCTCCCTCTCATCTCTGATTTTCTTTAGAAAATGGCTTGATTTTCACAAATCAACGCATACCATATCTCTGCAAAGATGGTCTCTGATAGAACTTGATTCACATTGCTTTAGAGCCACATGATTAAAGTGGGAAAGGAACAATTTCTCAATAGAAAGATGCAGTCAGTTCCCAGGAGTATAGCATATAGGACAGATAAAATAGTTAACATTTCCATAAATAAATCAAACATGATATATTTTCATAGAACACTAAAAAAAAACCAGAAATAGAAAAAATTGGGGCATGACGTAGCAGAAAGCAAATTGAAATAGGATATTTTTTACCAGTTTAATAATGATATTTTATAAATAATAAAACGATAATAAATTTTAATAAGTATTAGAATCCAGTGATATCTGAAAGGGAATTCTTTAAATAAAAATTAAAATAAACTAAAAATTTCACTTCAAAACATTGATGGAATAATGTTACATTGTTGCAATATTGATTTAAGTAACTATTTCAATACAAAAATATGCTCTTTGCTCCATTGCAAAAATTAAAGCAACAGTAAACACAACTACTTTCTAAAATAAAATGCAAGCATAAATTTTTTATTTTAAAATGATAATTTGTCCCCATAATTGTTTACTCTTAGCCCAAGAATGCCATACTGCATGTGCCAGGCTATTTTCTGTTTTATCTCCTAGATCTTTTTGAATAAGGATATGCTGCTAATCTTGTAACAGAAGTAGTTGTTAAAGCCTCTGCCTATATTTTCTACTTTCAGAAATGTTGGGTTTCTCTTTTAACTTGTTTTGTAAAATTTCTGAGTCTTGTTCATAATTAAATGTTATGCTGATGTGACTAAAGCAAAACAAAATAACAACAAAGGAAAAAAGAATGAGAAAGAAAAAAGAACCCCCTGAATTTAATTTGTACCTCTGCCAATTACAAGCAGTGTGATCTCGAACACATTGATACTTGACCCTCAATTTTCTCATATTTTAATTGGTAATAACAAGGCCTGCTCTACTAATTCATTTTTATTCTTATTAGTATCAAATAGGGCAACATAATATGAAAAGGGCAAATAGAATATAGAGACATAACACACATTAATACCTTAAGCAAAGCAGCAAGCAAACTCCTTTTAACCTTCCAAGCTGCAAGCTAGTCATGAAAAATAAGAACTATCCCTGAAGAAAAGGATTTCTGAATAGGACAGAAGAAATCTTCCACGTGAAATTTATCCTGGAAAAGCACCTCCACCTCCACCTCCCATCTAAAGACAGAGGTTATATGTTACACCTGGTGCAATCCATCAGGGCAGCTGCAGAAAGTAATTTACAGAAATGTTGTAGCAGTCATTTATTTATTGATTTTTTGGGAAGTGTTAGCAGAGACCATTCAAATATTTAGGTAACTCAAATATCAACTGTACCCCAGTCTCATGGACCAACTCTCTTTCAACCTTGTGCTAACTTGTGTGGAAGCTAGATTTTTTGTATGTTTCAGTAAATCATATATTTTAGATTTTAGTGGCTATTTTGTGGGAGAAAGTCTGTTGTAAAAGGTGAGACAAGGTTGTGGTTGGAGTTAGTATTGATGATAATATTACATACCCCAAGCAAGGCAATGCCTCCTTTTATACAGACACACACACACACATACACACATAGACATACTCTCTCTCTCTGTCTTTTTTTTTTCCTCTTCAAAGTCTTCCTTGGACCATATAGTTAAGTAGTGGTGTTTTCTTCCCTAACCCTTCTGTTGATTAACTGTTTAACCATGCTCCTGTCTTCTACTTTCATCCCACATTTTCTTTTTGGAAATATGAAATTAATTTCTTATAGTTCATGAAATGTGACTTTCCTTAGGAAAACAAGATACCCTCTCTAACCCCAAACTCTTGACTCTTGCTTGCATTTATCTTGCAGAGGTATTGCTCTCACAAAAGTCTGTCCTGTTAAGAGAATTATTTTACCAGGTGCTAAGAATATAAATTTTTATCTAAATTATCACATTAATTATTGAATATATTGGCTTTCAACTCCCTCACACTACGCACCCTCCCAGCCTTCTCTTGGATGTTTGTAAGAAGTTGCCAGTCATTTTCACTTTGTCTTCACTTCCAAATAGCTAATAAAGTCTAGTAAGGGACAGTATCCTAGTTCTTCCTAGCTAAAATAGGGTTATGTTTTTGTTATATATGTGTAATTGTCTGCTTTTAGAATTTTAGCAACCTTTTAAAAAGCAACTTCCTGAACACCTCCCAGAAAGTGGCAATGTTTGGGCCATGCTGACTTCTGATTGTGTCTGTTAGTTCTCTGGGTTTTCTACTTCAGTGTAGTTGGTGACTGGTAAGATATTTTATGTTTATGTACATATCACTCCCGGTTTAGGCCCATACTTATCTCTAGTAAGGATCAACTGTGTTTTCCTGGGTTCAGTTGGTGAGATTTCTCCAAACATGATCCTGCTTGGTAGTTGGTATTTAAATCTCCCTCTCTTTATCTTGTTTGAAAGCTGAATCTGATCCCTTCTTCATTTCACTTTGCTAGAACATGTTATTGTATGTTATTTTTAAAAATTACATACAGTGAAATTCACTTCTTTGGTATATGGTTCTATGAGTTACATATTTTGTAACCACCAACACAGATGGAATAGAGAATAATTCTATTATTCCAAAGAATTCCCTCATGTTGCCCTTCATATTCAGACCCTGCCAAAAACATAAGAAAAAAGATCATTGATTGCCACTAAACCCAGCATCTAATAACCTTTTCTCTTCTCCTGTATTTTTGCCTTTTCCAGAATAAATGGAATCATATAGTGGCAACCTTTTGAAACTAGATTCTTTCACTGGGATAATGTGTTTGAGATTCATTCATGTGTGAATTGGGTGAATCAATAGTCTTTTTTATTTTTATTGCCAAATAATATTCCATTTTGTGGATATACTACAGTATATGCATTCATCCATTGGAAGACATTTGAATTGTTTCCAGTTCTTGTCTATTATGAATAAAGCTGCTATAAACTTTTACATTCAAGTCTTTGTGTGAGGCCGGGCATGGTGGCTCACGCCTGTAATCCTAGCACTTTGGGAGGCCGAGGCAGATGGATTGTTTGAGCTCAGGAGTTCGAGACCAGCCTGAACAAGAATGAGACCCCCGTCTCTACTAAAAATAGAAAGAAATTATCTGAACAACTAAAAATATATAGAAAACAAATTAGCTGGGCATGGTGGCACATGCCTGTAGTCCCAGCTACTCCGGAGGCTGAGGCAGAAGGATTGCTTAAGCCCAGGAGTTTGAGGTTGCTGTGAGGGAGGCTGATGCCACAGCACTCTAGCCTGGGCAACAGAGCGAGACTGTCTCAAAAAAAAAGTCTTTGTGTGAAATATATTTTTATTTTTCAGGTCAATACCTTAGGGTGGGATTGCTGGGTCATATAATCTTATTAAAAACAGCTGCTAAATTGTTTTCCAAAGTAGTGGCACAGCTGCCCTTTCTTTTAAATGTCTTTGTCTTATTTAAGACTTAAATGATTTTCTTTCACTTAGTGAGAAAAGAAAATTGCAGCTGTTTTCTAAATATGTCTTTAGGCAATTAATATATTCTAAGGGAAGAATTCCTCTGAATTTCAACATGGTTGAACTTATTTTATGCTGCAGAATTTTAAAAAATGCACTCAGATATTTTTTTTTCTGTTAACTCTCCTTAAAATTGCTTATTTGATTTTCACTGATATTGTGCAGAAATAACATAAACTTGCCTCTGATATCCTATCATCTACCCTACCAGTAAGGAAGTTAGATTGATTTGGCTCTTGTGCTGTACAGCAAGATCTTAAAATAGTGTCACTTCTATATTTTGGACATCTTGGCATGGGGTATGAATTATGAATTAGAAATCTATTTGTAAAAAGTCTATTTATAAATATGAAGCAAATATAAGTTGATAGTATAGATATTATTTACTTTTCTTTAAAATTTTCCTGAGTTTCAGTGATCATTACACTTAGCATCTTTGGTGATCTCTTATCTACTCAGGCCCTGGAAGAAAACATATCCATGAATCTGTAGTCATTGTCTTGCAGGCAGTGGCTTTTTATACCTTCCACATCAATGATACAGTATATGAATTAATGGCATGCCAAAGCCAGAGTTGGAAAATATTTGTGAAATGAGTACAGAGATCCTTGCATTTAACAACTTGATTCAATTATTTCTAAACTTTAGGTAAGTCCCACAATAATTTTTTTCAACGTTTTCTCCCAGATTCTAAGACTTTGGATTGCACATAGCTGTGGCACACTCCTTACCTCTTAAAATATTTTTTATGGAGCCATTAATAAAACAAGTGGGGAGAAGTTTCCTAATATCATGTTCCCACGAATTACTCAAATATAATCCTGTGAAAGGCAGTGTGCTAATGGGCACCTGGTTTGCCTCTCCTACATCTCAAGATTCTGATTCCCAACCCTCCTGCAAGGTCCTCTTAGGTGAGGTATTTACCTGTAAAAATGCCTCAAAGAATGTTCAACCAGGACTATGCGAAGATAGAGAAAGATTACAGGGTGACTGATTGAACGCACAGCACATAATGTAAAGGAGAGTTTGCACTAGTTACAAACAATACATTTAATTATAATTGTGCACGAGGACCCATGTTTTAGTCTTACTAGGAACATGGTAAACAGCTGCCAGATATGGCTAGGAGAATGTTTTATTCTTGGTCCTAAATCTGTGCTTGTCTGAATTTGGCATCTACCTTACTGCTTTAGTTCTGTGCCTCGCATTATTTTTGTCCCTCCCAGTGGACTCTGGACTGGTAATTTTCTTAGTACTAACTATTCTCATTTCTATAACTTATCACAGGTTTACTATCAAGAGTTTTCACTATTGATCATTGCAGTTTTGCATTTCTTTCACATACTCCATGATCTCCTAATTATTTAATTTTTAAAGCTTTATAATATTATGAAACAGAGGCATAGGTCTAAGCCAACAGTATCATGCTGAAATCATTTCCACCTCCAATCTTGTTCCTAGAGGCAGCATGTAAAGTTTTTTGATTTTTTCTTCTGATAACTCAATAACCCTAAGTAGGTTGCTTCCACACAATTTTTCATTTGCTTGTTTTAAATATTACATATTTATTTCCTGTTTTTAAAACAAGGAATTATTTAATTTACACCAACATTCATCTTTCCTTCTCCACATTGACAATATGGGTTAGCCACGTCTTGCAAATAAAAATACCCAATGCTCAATTCAGGTGTAATTTCTTATTTACAAAGAATAATACCTTTAAAATGTTTGTCTCAAATGTTACATGGAGCATACTTACATTAAGAAAATTATTTGTTTTTATGAAATTCCACTTGCACTGTTCATATATTTCCTCTGGCAATTCTATTCAGAATAGTCATATCATTGTATTTTATTAACACTTTTGGTTACCTTTTGTAACAGTGTACCTTTAATTCTTATTCCATCAAAATATTTTTATCCCCTACTTTGTAAAATGCAGATATTTATACTCCTTCCTCTTTCCTTTCCCTGTATTCCTGTTCTTGTTTCTATATTTATAATTTCATTAGGTAACAGTTACATAAATGTTTGTGTTTTTGCATTAAATAAAACATAAACATAACTCACTGTAGAGCCAAGTTGTAAATGTTGACTCCATCGGTTTTCTTCAAATGTTTGTGTTTCACCATTCCAAATATTTTCTAATGCCATTTTTTCCCTTGGTTCACTCTCATGTTTTCATACATTCTCAAACTTTCCAGAGACTGACTTGTTGGGCCCCTTCTGAACTTCAGTCATCTAGAGATTGATTCCATCTAATGCTTTCCTGGATTCCATCCATTTTTCACCTAGCTCCTCATTCTTACTTTGTTTGTTTTGCCACAGCAAAAGAGCTGCATTTTCTAGTAACTTTCTCCAGGGTTTCTTGGGGGCAATTGTTTGAGATCTTGCACGTTTGAAAACAGCTGAATTCCTTCTTCATACATGATTGATAGTTTGGGTGTGAACAGAATTCTAAGGTAAAAATAATTTCCTTTCAGAGCTTGAAGGGAATTGCCCTCTTGTCTTCTGGCATTCAGTGTTGCTGTTCAGAGTCTTGCTGTTTGGCAGTCATTCGTGCGTCTGCGTCTCCCCTGCCTTTTTCCTTCAAGGTCTGCAATCTCTTATTACTTGCAATTCTCAAACTCTATAATGTCATTAAGCGCATATTTCCCCCACCTATTGTGCTGGGTGGGCACTTTCAATCTAGAGACACATGTCTTAATTGGGAGAAAATCGCATACATATCTCACTGATTTCTTTATTCCAGTAGCACTAGACCTTCGGAAACACCTGTTTGTTACATATTAGAGCTTCTGAATTGATTCTTCATGTTCTTTATTTTTCTCACATCTTTCTAATTTCTTTTTCTTGTTTTCACCCCTTTAGAAGAGACATCAAACTTTAGTCTTTAACACATCTATCAATTTTTCCCAACGTTATTATAAAAATTTTAAAATCTAATTTAAAGAAAAAAAAAACCTTGTCCTCTAATCCTTTCTTTTACATTATATCTTATTTTAAGGATGTACTTTTTTTCCCCCCACATCTCTTTCTTCTGGAGTAATTTTATTCATTTAGCTTTGTTTTTTGTTTTTTACTTAGAGGAATTCCCTAAATATTTCATGAGTCTTATTTACTCACATTTTAGACTGAGTGAATAACTAATAACTTGGCAACTCTGCTTGTATGGGTGGGACTTGTGAACAGGTGGGCTTTGCTTTTGAGTGTTTGGGGAGGGAGTGATGCTTCACTGGGGAAGTCCTCCATACCCACCACAGGCTGTTTAAATTCTAGAGGGGAGAATTTTTTGTTTTATTAGTTTCCTTGTTTAATGGGGGATAAACCTGTGTAGTGTTCTACACATAAGCAGAAGCATATGTATGAGAGTGTGCATAAGAATGTATGTGCCTATGTAACAGTGCATGTGTATGGTTCTGTGTCCCATGCTGCAATCTTACCTTCCCCCTTCCTTGCCCATTGTATTTACAAAGGTAAGCTTTAGGATTCTGCCTAAATATTGAGTTGAATCTTTTTTCTTAGTCTTGGCTAGGTCTTATTAAATTTTGGCTGCCTTCCTCATATTCAGTTGTTTGTTTTTTATTTTCTCTGTTTCTCTCGTCATCGTGCCTTTATAATTCCTTCACTACAAGTTTAGTGGGATTTTTCTAGAGAGATGGGATAAAAGCGCAAAATTCCTGTTGCAAAATTAAATCTAAAATTAAGCCTGGAAACAGGTACCTTGGGTTTCATGCCCATTGTCACACCTTTGTAGAAGTCCTACATATTCATTTCCAGAAGACATGTCCATAATGTGAGGGTCAGAATTTCCTGGGTTCAAATCTTGGCTGTGCTATCTGCTGTCTCAGTGAGCTTGGGAAAGTTATTTAATCTTTATGAGGATCGATTCCCAACCTTAATATTTGAAGAATGACCTTCATAGTGACTTGTACCTAACAGGCAATAATAAATACTATGATAACTTTCCCTAAAACATTAACCTCCATGTTGTCAAGACATAAAAGAGGGAACCAAAGGCCCAGCTCTACCGAGGCTTACAGTATAACTAAGACCAGCCAACACGTTGTGACGCGAGCAAGTGTTGCAGAATCCAGTGCTCCTGCATGGCCACAATAGTATCTGTCTCAAAGGGTTGTCAATATAATTAAATATGTTCATACATATAAATTGATTAGAAATGTGCATACAAGAGAAAATCCTTCAAATGTGCATTGTCCTTAGAGTAGTGGCTTTTATATTATTATAATTTGTTTTCTGTGTACTATGCACCTTTCTAAGAATTTTACATGTAACATCTCTTACTACACAACATCCCTTTGAGAAGGTATTATGTATTATTCCTATCTTACAGATGAAGACTTGAGGCACAGAGAAGTTAAGTGATTTGTTCAAGGTAACACAGCCAATAGGGATAGTAGGCAAGATTTGAACTTAGGCAATCTGGTATCAGAACCAATATTCAGTCAGGAAACCAAACTGTCTATTTGAGCAGTAAAAGTATGAACGTCAGGTACAATAATGGGAAGATTATTGTAGATTGGGTTTAACCCCTGGGTAGGATTCAGGTTGATATAGCAGGGATGCCAGGCAGGGTTAGTGAACAAAGATGGCACTGATAATTAATTATGTTATAGGACAATGAATTCATCTACTTGGTAACATCAACTTAAATTTTTTTAAAGAAAGAGAGTGTTAATTCCTGACAAAAGAGTCTTTTCGTATAAATAGAAATGCTTCAAAAGTGAATTGAAGCTAAATGTTGAATGTTAAGAATTATAACTTTTACAGGTTTTTTAGGAATTATAAAAGGAGCTACAAATATTGATAGAGAAAACATTTTGTTAATTCAGCAATCTCACAAAAATGTTGCTTACTGCATCTGATAATTAAAACAATGCTATAATAATTCCATAATATCATCTGTCTCCTTGTTTAATGAGTGTATTAGTTTCATTTTCAAAATACTTGTTTTCTCCTTTTCTCCCCTTTATATTGGCTGGCTTACTTAGACATTTTATTTTAAAATCCATATGTTGTCCATTTTCTCAGTATAGTTAAACGCAAATTTATCACCATCCTTTGATTTAATTTAGAGGAGCAAATTTAATTTTGCACTGTAAATAAAGATACTTTGAATATGTAATAGGAATGCTACTTCTCTCTTCCCAGTCCTCATTCTAGACATTTAAGTTATTCATAGACGCTATTCCCATAACACTTAAAGTGATTATATCTATCGCCAACTTCTATGAATTATTGACATCAAAGTTAGTGGCTCCCTGGCACACAATTTCAGCCTTCCACAGAAAGAGGAAAACTTAGGGAGGCTTAAGTGGATTACAAGGAAATTCAATTGGTAACATGGTCACTAGAAATTTAATCTCTGTTTACGAATGCTTTCCGTTTCTTTCCTTGCTGTTTCTTGTTCACAAGACTTTTAGAGAAAGCAGAGACTCTGTGAAGATTCCAAATTTCAGAGGGATATCACTGAGTAAAGTTCATTCCACCCAATCTTGTCCCCACAGCATTAAGTAATGAGGCGGCAGAGCCACCTCTCACTCAACAGCATCTTGTAGTTGTTACGGTTTAGTCAGCAAGGGCTTACAGACTGGATTTATACAACAGGAATTTACTGAGTTCAAAGAAAGGACTGATGAAGATAAAGTGAGAAATGTCTAAATGAAATTAAAAATGATTACTTCCTCAGAATTCAGAGTGTGGCTGTAGTACACAATATCCAGTTAACGTTAGAAATTAAAGGTATGGAATGGATAAAGATGGATGTCTTACTTTTGTGGGTGCAACTTGGGCAGTTTAGAATAAATATTGTATTAATTGATCTTTCTGAATGATGTGCAAATGCTAAATGATGCTTGATGTGTGGTGTTAACTTTCTGCCTTTGGCACTGACGGATGGTCTTTACATTTTTCCCAATAGAAACATGGTCAAACCTTCAATTATACATTTCAAGATGCTGCAAATAAAGTTGAATGTAACTGGGCGGGAGACTCTACTACCACGATTCTAATATTAGCCCGGACTGAAACCATCTCTGCCAGGTATGGTGACAATAGGAAGATATCACTGCAGATTAATGAGACTCGAATAACTCTGTCATAGAAAAGAACCCAGGGGGAGAGGAAGTGAAGTCAAGCTCTCCTGTTATAGCAGCTGCCTGGTTACCTCAGTGAGAATGAAATGGCTTTGGAAACATTATTGATAGCCATATTGAAATTCTGATTGAAAGTAATTTTTCAGCAGGCTTGGGTATAATTCAGTAGAGATTTTATTGGCTCTTGACAAGCGATTTCAAAGAAATACTTCAATTAGTAATGTGATAATCTGTCTGTAGTCAGGGTGTGTTTATGAAAATTATGCCTTAGCTCAGATCTGAATTGTCACAGATAACAGTTTGCCTGTTTGTTTAGAATAGGGTCATTTTGACTCTTCAGGCTACGAGGATAAAAAAATAACATTAGACACTTAGGTAGATCAGAGTACATTGGCTGAATATCCTTTGTATTGGTGCCCAGAGTTAACTACAAACCAGCTTTTAATTTTTTAGACCACATTTAAAACACAAAGTCTTCTTGTGGGTTTTTGTCTTTTGTTCAAAATTTCAAAAATATATTACTCTTTGAGTTTCTGCCTTTTTTTTTTTTACTATTTTTGAAATAATAAATATTTATTTGATCCTGTGATGAAAGACTGAGTCATAGACTGACAAAGCTCATGAATAGGTATTTCACTAGAAAAGCAATCCAGAGGTTTGGAAACAAATTCAAACTGAGTGCCTGCGGGAAATATAATTCCTAATTTTATTGTTTTCTGGAAGTGAATGCTGTCTCTGGTAATTAATTTAAGTGCTACACATCAATGCAACTTTTGTATCCTCTATGTTCCACCTCATTAATAGCAGCATCCCTAATGTGAGGAGGTGTTTCATGAATTTAGGTTCAACTTAATAAAAGATTATTAATTTATATTATGCTTTGGAATGTAGGGACTTTGGTTAGATGAAGAAGCATTGGCAGGAAAGGAAACTTTTACTTTTCTGTAGGGCATTTGTGTGTTTTGCTGTGTGTGTGTCTATTGATTTTTTTTAAGTACAGCATGATAAATATGGTATAAAATTATACAAAGTAAATATACCATGTAAACATCACCTAGATTAAGAAACTGAACATTGCCCAAGCCCCAGAATCTCCCTGGGTTCCCATTTTAGTTATTACCTCCCTAAAACCTCTTAAAGTGGTAGACATGAGTTTTGCCTCTTTTTTTTTTGACTCAATATAAACGGAATTATACACTATGTAGTCTATTATGTCTACTTTTGTTCAACATTGTAAGACTCATCCATCTTTTTGAACATACTTGTAGATCATTCAGTTATCTTTGC
The DNA here is from genome assembly GCF_020740605.2 of Lemur catta. Lineage (NCBI taxonomy): Eukaryota > Metazoa > Chordata > Mammalia > Primates > Lemuridae > Lemur > Lemur catta. The sequence continues at coordinate 21,029,329 of NC_059143.1, forward strand.
TGTATGATATTCCATTCAAAGAATATATTTATTTACTCATTCAGTGTTGATAGAGATAGAGCATTTAGGAAATTTCAAGTTTGTGGTTATTCATAAATTGTCCTGTTTTGAATATTCTAGAACATGCTTTTATGGTAAATATGTGTGTATATTTCTGATGCGTATATTATCAGAAGTGGAATTGTGGAGTTATGTGGTACGCTCATTTTCAGTTTTAGTAGATACTATCAAACAATTTCCCAAAGTGATTGCACTTGTATAGACTCATACCAGCAACATGTGAGAATTTTGGTTGTTCTATATTCTCACTAATATTTGGCATGTTTTGTCTTTTCTATTTAGTCATTCTGGTGAGTGTGTAATTGTATCTCTTTGTTGTTTTAGTTTGTATTTCTCAGTGGTTAAACACTTTTCCATAGGTTTATTATCCATTAGGTATCCTATTTAGAGGTGCCTTTTGCCTGTTTGTTTTTTTTTCCTGTTGTTTTGTCTTTTTATTAATAAATTGATTTATATTTCTTCAAGTATTCTGAATATGAAGTTTTTGTTGGATACATGTATTTTAAATATTTTCTGCCACTTAGTGGGTTGCCTAGGCCGTCTCTTAATTTCTTATGATAAACAGAACTCCTTAAATTTAATATAGTCCAAATGGGTAGGAAGTAATTAACAGGAGATCTATAACCTTTTTCCCCTCTACTGGGAGCTACCTGTAAGAAGGATGGTTGCAATCCAACTTCCTCGTAAACAAGGTAATGACTGTATACCAGAACCTTCATCCTAGTGCCATTCACTGATGGAAAGATAAATTAAAGTCCTATCCACAAAACAATTTTGTAATAGGATATATCTTGTCTTTCTGATTTCATATTGAAAATAAACCTGGAAATTGTGGACTTATGGTACATAACATTGCTGGCTGGATAATGGGACTCCTAATTTTGATTGTGCAACTAACAGTAAGTAACATAAAGAGAATCTAAAAACAAAATGATTCCCTTTGTGTAAGCAATGTTTCCACATAAACTCCAGAAGGCTAAAGATATTTTGGGGACTGCCTGATACTTCTCCAAGAAAAAAAAATTCAAAAAAATACTAATTTTTCTTGTAAAATTTTATTATACCAATGGTTCTTTGTTTTCCTGTATATGTTTCTTAATTTCCTCTTTGATTTTTATGAATTCTATGTCTCTGTAGGGGCACTGGGTCAGTATTCTATAGAAATACCTAGGACATGAAATTTTTGCTTCCTGTCACAAACAGACTTACTAAATAAACAAACAAAAAAACATCATGATTTGAGAATATTAGTATTACATAAGGTGGTTTTAAATGCAATAGGGATTCAAGAAACAAGATATTCAGGACTAGAAAATTGGAAAAGTCTCAAGGAAAAAAATAGGATTTCATCCACTGTGTATTTTGGAAACTAAAGCCGATGAGGCAAAGTGGAATAGAATATGAAGGGTTTAAAAAGTAGGCAAGGGAAGCTGACTTTTGTGAAATAGACCCTGTTCTGGTGCTTTCAGTCAGGACCTACCCTAAATCATAACAGGAAAATAGTAACTGTATCTTCCTTTCTTTCTCTCTTTTTTGAAAAACAATAACAAGGAGAAAAGAGTACGAAATCTTATTTGCTATTAATAAAATAATATATACTTAACTCTCACATTATCTGAAACATGACCTAAAGTTTTAAAATATTTAAATTAACTTTATGCATATATTTTTATTAATTGAGGATGATTATTTTGAAAAGAGGACATTGCATCTGTATATTTTAAGCCTCACATGTTTCATTTACCAAGGCCATAATTGTGAATCGTAAATTGTGTGATTCTATGAAGCCTATTCTATCACAAACAACCAAATATGTGAAAATATTACTAATGTATTTTGGTGGTAATTTGATACGATACAAAGATTGAATTTAGAGAAAATTGAGAAATGCATGTTTGCCTTGACATATGTTATACTATTCTCTCTTTAATATTGTTTGATTCAGTGAGGTTTATTGATGAGGAATATTTATGGCCCATAATTAATGGGTAAGCCATTGGTCAATGTTCAGACTGGAAGGATTCTTTGTAATTTTTGAAACAAAAATATATATTTAAATAAAAACATAGTTATTAAATTTTAACTTTTACTATATAATTTTTAAAAAACTACTTTCAATTCTAGATGGGACAGCCCATCTCATGTGGAAGCTAAATGTAAAAATACCTACAGCCATGATCAATCAATAGTTTCTCAAAAAGCATTTTGTGATATATATTTATTTTTCATAAAAAGTGAAGGTCTAGAACTGTGTATCACAAAAATATAAGCCATTATCTTAGCCTGGGAAACATTTTAGATGGGAGAAGCTAATTAGCTGCCTGTATCATAAAGAAACCTTAATACGGTTCCTGAAGAACACTTTTGTGCAAAACTGCAATCCAATGAGTTTGCCAGGATGGGTTAGTCATAAAATGTACACTCTGATAATTAAATCTTTAAACATAATTACTTAATAGTATTAATCTGGATGCAAGAAAATGTGTACTAAAGATGCTGATTTTTTAAAAAATTTCAGTTTATCATGAGCTCTGTTTTCTGATATTAAAAAAATGTTCAGCTGATTCTTTAAAACTATCAAACTATAAAATGTGCTATTAATTATACATAAGTGATTCTAATATATGAATGAGGAAACAAGTATCTCTCTCCTATTCTCCAAATTTGAGCTCATGTCACAGAGACAGAAACTTTAAAATATTTCTATTATTTCTTTTGCGGGTCGCCATTGTAATGTTAAAAAGAACATAGTCTTACCTTTATGATTTTATGAAGCTAAGGAATTTACTACACTTATATTATATCCATACTTCTTTCCCTACCTGATTTAGCTAGGTGTATATTTTTAAATTATTCTTTAAGTTATATTTATAACTTTGATGCTATGCTTGAATGTGCATTTCTCAATTCATCATTTGACTCTGCATTACATATCATGAGTAAATTATCATAGCACACTTAACGCTCCTTTCCCTTTTTTTTTTGTCAGTTCTGCCATTGCTTTTATGGGGTCACCACATTAATCATTTGTATTCTAATCTTTAAATCAAGTGTTCTATGGGATGATTCAAAAAATAAAAACCAATAAAAATCCCTTTACGGTTTATGGTTATGCTATTATCATTCACTGCAAATTTTTCACTTTATCATTAGAATACATCATTGCTTTCAATATCTTTTCATTTACACTCATTTGCAAAGAAAATCTCTTACTTTACAACATGAGGACTTTTTATAACAGCAAGAGTAATGCAAACTCCTTAATGTTTGAGGTCAGAATTCCAGTTGAGAAAGAGTTTTGTACACACTTTACACAAATAAAACAAACTTTGAGAATTGAATTCTAAATTTATATATCAAAAAGACTGGGAATATGTCTTTCGAAAGATGTTTTAGTAGTAAGGAAGAAACAAATCATTGAGTTAAGGTTTTGATTTACTCTTGCTGGAAGTGAAATAACAGATGACTTCACAATGCCCATTGTTGTTTTCTAAAATAGTAGCTTGAATAGTGTACAGGAGGGTCTGGTGTTTGTGTGTAAGTGTGTATGTGTGTGTCTTTCACCTGTTCAGGCTGGTGTATAACTCAAACACTAAAGACTAGGTAGCTTAATAACAAATACTTATTTCTTACAGTTCAGGAAGCTGAAAAGTTCAAGATCAAGGTGTTTAGAGTAGGAGACTAGGAGGCAGGGCTCAGATTGGAGGCAGGGACTTGAAGATTGGATGCGGGTGTTAAAGTAAACAACCCTCAAGCAGAAGCTACTTAATAACTAGAGGGCTAATAACCACAGTCAAGAACCAGCTTCAACCAGCTTATCAGCTATTTCTGTCACCTTACATGAACTTCAGCTAATCATAATATCATTTACATTGTGATTTTAAAAATCTCCACCCTTGAAATCACCATGACAGTTTAGAGACAACCATATAAAGTAGAAAAATGGGAGGGAAACCAATTCTAGACTTGCTACCCAAATTCTAAGTAAAAGTCAACCCCGTAGCCTTGAATATTCCTCCCTTCAATTAGTAAGACTTCAATAGTCCAAAAGCCACTTCCTCCTCGTGCAGCTGTTCTTTTCGGGCCTGCCCGCTCTCTCTTTTTCGAAAGCATGTACTTTCACTTTCAATTTTAAAGAGCTGTTGGTTTGGCTTATATGGTGAGTCCTGAAATTCTTTTCTCAATGATCACCAAGAACTTGGAAGAGCCTCCCCTTGGAGGGGCTAACAAAGGCACCAGCAGATTCAGTGTCTGGTGGGGGCTCGCTTCAGGGTCCATACCTGGCTTTCTTGTCACTGTGTCCTCACATGGCAGAAAGGAGAGAGTGAGCTCTCTGGAGTCTCTTTTATAAAGACACTAATCCCATTCATGAGACTCCACCCTTATGACCTAACCACCTCCCAAAGATCTAACTTCCTAATACCATCACCTTGGGGGGAAGGATTTCAACATGAATTTGGGGAAAGGGACAAAATTATTTAGTCCATAACTGTATGTGTGTGTCATGGGCGGGGTACAGGGGTCTGTGTGTTTTTGTCATGTTTAAAGACAAGATTAGGACTGAGATTAGTTTCTTTGTCAATCAGTAGATGGTGGCAATATAATAGTTATCAATCATTGAGAAGACTGTTGTTACTTAAGATACATTCTATCTATGAAAATAAATTTTGGTTCCAAGGACTGTATTCTCAGTAATTAAGGAACATAGGGGAGTAGGATAGTGATGAGAATAGGTTATTATTATGGCAACTGGATATTTTCAGGATAAAATATATTTATTCTCTATTTATATCAAAATTTAAAAGTTTTATTTTTCTGATTAAAGTCATTGTGTCAAGACTTGATTTTTTTTTCCATATGAGTGACAATTTTCCCAGTAGCTTTTATTAAATATGCCATTGTTTCACTCATCATCAGTCATGGCACTTATTTAAAATAGTTAAGTTTTCATGCTTTGGTGGATCTATTACTAAACACCTTGTTATCAAATTCAATTCTATTCTATTTTATTCTTGCCTATTGTATCCCATCTTATCTTAACTTTGTCTATTGTAACATATCTTATCTAGTCCTACACTATATGCCAGTCTACCTTAGCCTTTCACATTCTATGCTACCTCTTTGTCACTGAACCAATATTAATTAAATTATTTCTAAATTACTATATGTTTATAATAATTCCAACTCTTCTGTTTTTTTCCTCAATCAGAATTATCTTTGCTATTCTTGGTCTCTATTTTTTTACATACCTGTTTTAACCATCTTTCTCAGTTCCTTAAAACACTATGCTAATTGGCATTGCATTTAATTTAAAGAATAATTTGAAGAGAAGTTATATCCTTAATATTTTGAGCTTTACTATTCATAAACTCTTCATTTATATCTCTTCATTTAATTACTTCTTCATTAAAGCCTTTCAATTAAAATTTTATTTTTTTTCTAGAGTTTTTATCCACATTTGTTAGATATAGTTCTATGTGTATTTTATAGTGTGGCAAAATGAAAATTATCTTTAAAAAATTACATTTTTAAATAGAAGGGATTTATAGGTATGACATCCAGAAATCTTAGTGTACAATATTATTTATTCCAATAATTTTTCTACAGAGTCCATTGGATGTTCTATGTAATGGTATACTTCCCAGTTCTTTTTTCCAAATCTTTGTATTTATGTTTTTTTATTTTCAAATAGTTGAGTATTATTTCCAGTGTACATATTGGATATAAAACACGATGATTATAATTTATATTTACTTTCAGATTTTAAGTAGTAGATTATGATTTTCACTCTGAGGTGGTATTTATACCATCATGTCATTGGTGTTTTTTTGTTTTCTGTTTTGTTTTGTTTTGTTTGTTTTGATTTTTAGGTATCCTGTCTCAGGTTAAAAAAGGAGGAAGGTCCCTTAATTTTATATTTATTTTTCCTCTCATTTATTTTGCATTGGTGTTGAGTTTTATGAAATTCCTGGGTTAAAAATCACTTTGGCTTTTTAGTTTTACTTCCCTAATAAATTTAGTTTGAGTATTTTGCTTTAGGCACCTACCTCTACATTCAAAGTATGATTGGAATTTTTCCTTTCTATCTTAGTTTCTAGAACAAAGTTACTCAATGTGTGATGTGCAACCTGGTACTGGTTTTGAACTGTTTTTGACTGGATCACAATAAAATAAAGTCCTTGAGCCAGAATATAAATCAACTACATCACCAAGCATGCCAATTTTAGTTCAGTTGACATTTTTTGGTTTTTTTTTTTTTTTTTTTGAAGCAAGACTTTCTCAGTAGAGGAAGCAGCACATTGATTTACATTCTAATATAAATGCTGATCAGTAACAAACAATTGACTGACTACTTTAGTAGCACTATTTTAGGAAAGACTATCCACAAAATAAATTGGATAACAAATTTCTCCCACTTTCCATAAGAGTGTTTGTTTGTTTGTTTTTTGACACAGGGTCTTGTTCTGTTGCCCAGGCTAGAGTGCGGTGGTATCACTGCAACCTCAAATTCCTGGTCTCGAGGACTACAGGGGCATGCCACCAACACTGACTATTTTTTGTAGAGATGGGGGTCTCACTATGTTATCTAGACTGATCTCAAACTCCTGGGTTTAAGTGATCCTCCTGCCTCAGCCTCCCAAAAAACTAAAATTACAGGCATGAGCCACCATGCCCAGCTTCACTGGAGTTTTATAAAGTGTAATTATCAATTTCTTGAATGTTTTTAAAATTACACATTAAAATCATTATTGTTTTCTGTTTTTTTCTTAAGACTATGTGTTTGTTGAGGATAGATATTAAACTTCTGATGGAATATTTTAATAGTTATTTTTATATTAAAATTTAATTCTTCTGTTAATGTTTGTTAAATTATCCTTTCTCGGAAATTTTACAAGTCACATAAGTTTCACATTCATTTAAATAAAGATAGTGATTGTATTTTTATATCATTTTTATTTTCCTCTATATCCCTAGGGTGATGGGTAATTTTATGTGTCAACTCGACTGGGTTAAGGGATGCCCAGATAGCTGGTAAAACATTATTTCTGGATGTGTGTGTGTATGAGGTTGTTTCCAGGAGAAATTAGCATTTGAATTGGTCGACTGAGTAAAGAAGATTGAACATCATCAGTCACCAATGTGATGGGTATCATCCAAATTGTAGAGAGCCAATTAGAACTAAAAAGCAGAGAAAGGCCAAATTTTTACTTTGTCTCCTTGAGATGGAATGTTTATTTCCTCCTGCCCTTCGGTATCAGACCTCCTAGTTCTCCAGCCTTTAGATTCTGAGATTTATACGAGCAGCCCCCTGGTTTTCAGGACTTGCAACTTTGACTGATGTGCACCACTGGCTTTCCAGCTCGCAGATGGCACATCATGGGACTTCTAAGCCTCCGTATACTTGTGTGCCAATTCCCATAACAGATCTCCTCTTATGAACCTATACATGTCCTATTGATTCTGTTTCTCTGAAGAATCCTGACTAATACATCTGGCAATGTCTCATTTTTGAACCCAGGGATGTTCAATAGCAGCATTTTTTTTCTATAATGGTCTTGGCAGAGGCATGTTTCCTTTATTTGGTTTTACAAAGAAGCTACCTTTATTTGTTCTATTTAAAAGGAATTTATTTAATTACTTTCCACTCTTAATCTCATTTTCATTTTGTCTTTATTTTATCTTATTGTATTTTATTTTTAGAGACATGGCCTTGTTCTGTTGCCTAGGATAGTCAGTGGTGTGATCATAGCTCACTGCAGCCTCAGACTCCTGAGCTCTAGCGATCCACCCACCTCAGCTTCCCCAGTAACTGGGACTACAGGCATATGCCACCACGCCCAGCTATGTTTGTATTTCTTAAGTTGATTGCTTAAGTATTTAATTTAAAAAATTTTCATTTCTAATATGAATTTAATCTGTAATTTTTTTCATATGACACCTAACATTTTACGTAGACACTAAAACACAATTTAGAATAAATACATGCATCCTCCAATAAAATTATTCAATAATCTCAAAGAATTTAAAATTTTTATCCCCATCATTTTCGTATTTAATTGTTGCCCAGCATTTTAGATTTCTTTTATTTTTAATTCAAATTAATTATTATTGCTATTTTAAAATAATACTTTTGTGTTTAGCTACATTTACTAATTTTCTTGGTGATTATTAGTCCTTCTATCTCATCTTTACCCTTCTGAATACAATTTTCTTCTCCTTAAAGACATCCTTCAAATTTGTCTGATATTTGAGTTTTATCACTCAGAAAACATCTTTATTCTGATTTATTTTAAAAAAACACCTTAGCTATGTATAAAATTGTAAGTTTTTCATTTATTTTTTCTCATAATTTGAAAGGTATTATTTCATTCTCTTCTGAAAGTGACTGTCCAGAAGCCTCCTATTTGTCCTGGTAATCTTTCCTTTCTCTCTAGCTGTGTTTAAAACCTTCTTTATATCTTCTGTGTTTTATAATTTTTGTACCATATATTGAAAAGTAGGTTTTTCTCTTTGTCTTTATTTGGCATCTTTTAGAATCTTTCTTTCTCTCCAAATAGAATTACTTTAGTGACTAATAACCTTGGTTATACATTTAAAGTATATTTATTCTATTTTATTCAGCTTATTTTGGTGCTTTTATTGAGAATATTTTCAGGATATCTAATCTGTGTTATTCTAAGAAACTAAAGTTTCTTATACTAAGTTTAAGCCTAAAAATTATTTGCTTATAAAGCATATATGAAATGGTAATGTAACAAAACCAAGTAAGAAAAGTCATGCTCTGAAAGCTAAAATAGAAAAGAAAAAATGAACAATTTTACTATAGGCAGTTGAGAAATCAAGCACATGTATCTCCAAGATGACAATACCTTCAGTTGGACATTATACAGTTCAGGAAGACAATTTGGTAAGAAAATTTTACCTTCATTTGGTGAGAAATAAATAAAAACATATTTGATTCTATCATTTGAAATGAGGAAATTATTAATTATAGAATAGAATATGGATCTAGCATAATATTTAGTTACTCAAAATTAAATGTCTGCCCTAAACTGAAAGAGAAAGCAGAATACCTCTTTACAGACTGAAGCATTTCTGGGGCAGCAAACAAGAAAATTCTAGGAAAGAACAAAAAACCTTTCAGTGTATAGTATGTATTACTTAGTTTCTCAAAGATATTTTAAGACTTTTATCTTTTATTAATTACCATAATAATGAGAGGATAAATATTTAAGAACATTTCAAATATGTTGTTCCAACCAAAAACATGCCTTTTTATTATTATTATTAACTCAACAATTACCTTTTTGAAGGCATTTAGTGAACATTATGTCATTGTAGATTTCCTGTGCTGAGGCATCATGCTGACTCACATAGGCAGGGAGGAGCTATCACACCAGGAGGTCTCAGCCTCTGGGATTTGAGGAGACATGATATTCTTAACAAGCCATAGCAGAGAATTTTTTTTATGTAAAATACCTTTTATTAGTTTTTCCTATATGACTCTTCTGAAAATAATTTCAAAAGCCTCACTGAAAATCTTACAACTGGAGATGAAAGGGAATAGTTGGGAAGAAAATGGACATATTTGATCAGATATTTAGGAAAATTTATGGCATTACATGTTATGAATAAGTTTGAGTATATGTAAAAATTCTAATTTAAAAACTGACATATCTTCACAAAAATCATTTAATATAGTGAATTTTCGAAAGTGAGTAATCAGGATTTTGTAAGTATTTTGTATTAAAAATGTAAAATTATTTGTGGAAGGAGTGTAAGTTTGAATTTGACTAATAAAATTAAGAATAATTAGAGAGGAAAAGGAATGGAATGGCAGAAGTCTTGACAAATAAAAAAGTGTGTTTGCCTCTAAGATGAACTATGGTTGATGCAACAGCCAGGTGGATGCTTCTCTTTAAATCTCATAAATGCCTTGGCTTTCTTTTCCTTTTTTTGAAAACCATACTTATATATTATTATGGAAAACCATTAATAAGTTTTTAACCCATTGGTGATACCTAACTTAGGGTCCTATTTTGTATACAAGACAGCCTTTGTTAACTTGGGATTTTTGAGAAAGAAATTCAGTAGGAATTTGTTAATCAAGCTATCACTTTTCTTATTCAATATTAACCTGAATAAAGATTTTTTCCCCTCTTGGGTAGGGAAGGCATGTAATTATTTCCGTGGTCAAGTATGTGCTACATAAAGAGCTATGAGTCTTTTCAAGACAGAGTTCCTTCAGGATCATTCTTTACCCAGTTTTGTCTATTGTGGTCATCACAAGCTTTACTGCAATAAATTGGTAAATTTCATTCAATGTAGTTGTCTACATAAAATAATAAATGAAGACCTTCTTTAACTCAGAACTTGTATAATACACATATTATATGTCATACATAAGTATGTAAGTATGTGAATGTGTATATGCATATTTATCTAAATATACATATTTATCTATTTTTATATTTTTTCCATAGAAACTCAAGCAGAAATATAGCATTTCTATAAAGTCATATGCTCCTAATATGAACTTCCACTAATTGTTTTATTATTTTTTTTCTTTATGATTTCCCTAGGGAATCTCCAATGACACCTTTGTCCCATATAATTTGGGGCCTAAATCATCACTGCTAGATAACATTGCAAAGCATTTTTTACACTTTGAGGCTACCACACATTTGGTTAGACATCAAACACTTAGATTAAAATTAGATAAGTATGATGATATTTCCAGTTACTAATTGCTGTATAACAAACTACCCCAAAATTAAGTAGCTGAAAACAATAACCACTTTAATACAGTTCATCAAGAATTAAGGGAGAGTTCAGCTGGGTAATTCTTCTGCTTTCATAGTGTCATTCAGTGTAGGGCTAGTGTAGGGCTGGTCTGCAGAGTCACATGTCTGGTATCTGGTTGGGATAGCTAAAAAGCTAGACTCAGTTCATATTGTTGACCTGCATATGGGCTTTCCAACATGTTGATCTCATGGTAGCTGAACTTCTTTCATGGTTATTGGCTTCACCAAGAGCATGCATTACAGGAGGTCTTGGTGGAAGCTAAAAGTATTTTTTTGCTTTGGAAGTCCTAGACTATCATTCACCACATTCCATTTGTCAAGCTAATGAATTAGTCCAGCCTTGATTCAAAGGGAGGTGGATTTTTCCCTCATCTCTCAGTGGAAGGAATAGTGAAGAATTTGCAACCATCTTTTATGGACTACAATAATGTTGCAAAATCAATTTTTCATATAACTATTCTACAGAGGGATTCTGGCCAATGTATACATGAGTCATAAAGGCCATGAGAATCAGTGCTTCTAAATTTTTGAATTTTAAAATATAAAAACCAAACAGAACAGCTACTCACTTATCAGTCCCCACCACCTTTTCAGCTTTTCAACTTGTATCCCTGTTAAAATCATGTGCCTATTAAACTTGAAAACGTAAGGCTGTGAATGTGTATTTCACACATTTATTTTTATTCTGATATTCTAAACATTTTCCTACAGAAAGTTTAAGAATTGATCTTAAAAAAAATTAAACATAAGTAAATCTAAAATATACATCTGTGAAAGATGCTAAACAACTGAAAATTTTTCACTGGGCAGATCAAAAGTTTAGCCCCCGACTCCTCTCCACCCTGTTTGGTAAACCCAAATTAATAAAGAAACAGCAGCTAAACTGAGACTCTAGGCTTGCTGTCCTTGCAGCAAACAACTGTGGCAAACAACATTTGTTTCCTCATATCTTCTGAGCATTTTAACAGTGAATGGCACTGAACTAGGTACATTTTCATGCATATATAATATAATCTCTATTTTCTATTTTGACATCAAAACTAGATGTGAATTTGTAATAATATTGTGTAAATAAGATACCATTTAGACCTCCATATTCTTTCTCAGTGTTCTCATTTTGCAGATACAGTAACAAAGAATTATAGAATAGGAGACATTGAAACATAATATCATGTAACCATTTGATGGAATAGAACAACATTATTGCCCTAAAGTAAAACATTATTTATATTAATTATTGTATTAGTTGTTTATTGCTGCATAATGAGTTATCCATAATTTGGCAGCTTAAAACATCACATGTGTATTAGTTCATGGGTTCTGTGGATCAGGAATCTGAATATGCCTTACATGGACCTCTGGGTTCAGGTTCTCCCACAAGTCATCAATCAAGATTTCAGTTGCTGCAGTCATCTCAAGTTTCTATGGAGGTAGGATCCACTTCCAGACTTTCTCATTGGTTGTTCATTAATTGGGTGTTGGTAGGATTCGGTGTCTTGAAGGCTGTTGGAGTTCAAGACGACCTTAATTCCTTGCTGGCCATTGATGGAAGCTGTTCCCACTTCCTTGCCATTTGGTCCTTTTCACAGGACAGCCCAAGCAAAACACAGCAGCTGGATTCATCACTACAAGCCAGAGAAGCTCCCAAAAGACAGAAGTCACATCCTTGTATAATTTAATAACAGAAGTGGCATCGCATTACTTTTGTTGTATTCTGTTCCTTAGAAGCAAGGCACTAGATCCAGCCCATAATGAATGGGACATTACCCAAAGGTATAAACACTCAGAGGCAGGCATCACTGGGAGCCATATGAGTAGCTGCTGATCACAATTATGTACATATTCAAAATTTTAAATATAATTTCTCTAAGGAAAATGTACCTTCAACTTTTTCATGCTTAAGCTCATTTCCTGTCATCAATGCTGACATATTTGTACTATGATCTATCTTAAATATTTCACTGGATGAATGTAAGAGTGTGATTTTTGTTTCTGTTTTGGTTGTTCTTTACCTCAAAAATACCAAAACTAACTGAATCATACCTTCTGCATTATGATAGGCTTATAAAAATTGCAAAACCACTTGGAAAATATTTTTAAGTTCATCCAAAATTAGATAAAATGGAAGTGTTACCTTGAATTCTAAATTTGTGTGCATTCATGTCTCAGAATGCACAGGAGTTCTTTAAATTTATCAAGTGTTATATCTGGCACAAGCAGAAAATGTATAAATATGGTTGCAGAGAAGGATACACATATGGAGACTTAACTAAGTTGAAGCATGTGAAAGGCAAATTCTATAACATGATTGCTCCATTTAGTAAAATTAGCATGAGCAAGATTTAAAATATAATTTAAATTTTTTATAATTATATCGAATACAGAAATTCCTGCTTCTATTAATATGATTTTATTAATTCTATAAGATATACTGACGATATAGTAGTGCATGAGTTGGGGAAGAAATTCCCTGGTTATATATATATATATATATATATGTATATATGTATATGTATATGTATATATATATATAAGTGATGGTTTTTGCAAAAACAGGGTTGATATGGTTAGCTGTCTTAGTGGCATTTCAAATAACATTATATTTATTATGTTTTCTACTAGTCTCCTTTTACTTTGCAAAAACAAATTCTATGGGTCTCTTTAGTAGATATGTAGATGATATTAAGATATATGAAGCCTGATGGAAACTTTTAAAAATTAAATATTATATATTTGTGTATAGTATTTTACACAAATTAAAGTATATATTATATTATGTATATTATATTGTGTATAATATACACTTTAATAATGTTATTAAAGTATTAAATAATACCTTAAACATTTATACAGCTTTATATATCCATGGATCTCATGTACTTTATAGAAGTAAAAGATTTTTATATAAAACCTGATCTATTTTCTTATACTTTTTCATTTTTGACATTGTGTTATTCATTCTTGGCTTCTGGGGAAGTGGCCACTTTATTTGGGATATAGTCTTCCTACATTTTTACCACATCCCAGGGAAACTGAAATGCTGTTCAAAGGATAGAATTGCTGATGAAATTCTTCATGGCAATTGGGAATGGAAAGTTTATATGGAGGAAATGAAAAATGCTGTAGGTCTACTTGTAAATTAATTAGCTGGTAAGAACATTGCCATAAGGCTTCTAAAGATTATGTCCTTCATTTACATAGGTCTATTTTATTCATGTAGCATTCAAAAGATAAACACTAGAGGAAAAGTCTGTATTAAAAACAAGCAGGGTCTTTACCTTGTTTAGAAACCTTAGTCTTAATTTTTTTATTAGGAGGAATGCTATAATCTTTTATTAATGTACTATACCATCCCTAGCTAGAACCTATTTATAGCTTTGATTTAAAAAAAAGGCTCAATGCAAATCAAAACATCTGATTACTGCTCAGAAGATTTTGTATCTACATCTATAAACAATCAAATGGACTTATTTGTATCTATATCAGTTTAATTTCAGTAACTTAGAAAATTAACATCATTTAAGTTTTTATTTTCTTTGTATAGATATGTAGGTAGTATGACTGGTACTATCATCCTGCCAAACAAAAACTGTAATAATTGATTTCTCTGATTAACTGCTATTATCACTACTGCTCCAACTGATCAGGAAATCTTATACCTCTTTCTTCAAGCATTCCCCCTTATCCATTCCTTGGCCCCTGTTATGGACTGAATGTGTGTGTTCCCCCAAAATTCATATTTTGAAGCCCCAACCAAAGTATTACTTGAAGGGCCTTTATGAAGGTAATTAAGGTTAAATGAGGCCATAGGAATGGAGCTCTGATCTAATAGGATTAGTGTCCTTATAAGAAGAGAATACAAAGAATGCTTTCTCTCTCTCTCTTTCTCTCCCTCTCTTCCATGTAAAGACACAAAATAAAGGCAGCTGTCTGTAAACCAGAAAGAGGGCTCTTACCAGGAATTGAATCATCCAGCACCTTGATTTTGAATTACTTGGGGCTAGATTCAGAACTGTGAGAAAACAAACTTTCTTCATGTAAGCCACCAGTCTGTGGTGTTTTGTTTAGGTAGTCCAAGTTGACTAAGGCAGCCCCTATCATTTCACTTAGTCCACAGGAATGCTCCCAAGTTCCTAACACGAGGAGTAAGAACTAGACAGAGAGATAAGATACTTTTGTCTTTTCTCCTTTGCTGCCATACGAATCCTTTACTGAAATTTGTCCCTCAGTGTAGGATGGCTCCTTGCCCAATGCCGTCACGATTACCTGGGGGGCAAGGTCCCAAAGGTTGCAGTGATGGTGGCCCACACTTAAACCCCAAGGAATAGTTCTTGTATTTTAGAGTTGCATATTCAGTCATTTTTCTTATTCTATAACTGCTGTCCTAGGATACCGGAGACTGGAGGGTTCTTTGAGGAAGGAATTAACACTTCTCAAACAACAAGTAGGCATTGGTAGTTAGTACTGGATCCAGGTCACTAATCAAGACCCTCTCCTCCCTCATATTTAGTTCTTCATTGTTTTCTTCTAGCTGACAAGCAAGAAGAGAAGCCTAAAGCATGCTTTTTGCTGAAAAATGGAACTATTTTCAATGAGATAACCTGTGACAAATTCTTAGATAACTTTTGAAAACATTCAAGATATATGTGTATGAATACATGTGTTATAAATACATAGAGTTAGAAAATATATAAATTTTAGGACATTCACTTATCATGAAATAGTTGGATATTTTTGAAAGTAAGGGAAAATGTCATGACAATGATTTAAATGTATCCACTTCCTATGTAGAATCTTTATTTCATTAGAAGGATTTTAAAGGTGTAGGTCTACCAAATTACTCAGAGGATGTACTTCAGAGAACCATCAATGAAGAGGTAAAACTATAGGGAAGCTGATGAATACTAAAACAAAGGGTTCAATAATTGTTAATATTTCTTGAATGAAAATGAATTTGACTTATACCTTTCTGGGAATAGCGTATCACTACTAAGTTTAATAATACTTAATAGTGTGTTTAAAGAACTAAGACTTCATAATTTCTAATTCTAGTTTATCTGACATAGACTAAAATATAAATGTCAATCAGAAAATGAAGTGAGAAAATGATGTGGAAATTCATATGTCATTTGGTATCAGTGAACTCAGAACTACCAGTGTGAAGAATTTAAATAAACTGAGCTGGACATCCAAAGATTGAATGAGCCTAGAAATCATATTCATATTTCATTAAATTTGTGTTTGATTTTAGCAAGTAGATGGATTTTTACATGGATTATCTGCAGAACAGCTCTGCTTGTGAACTTTGCAGACTTACAGATCTTTATAAAGATCCAATTTCTACCATTTCTAATTGTAAAATATATGCAAAAATCTTTAATTTCTCTGATCATCAATTTGCTCAGCTGTAAAATGGTATTTTTTGTTTTTTTTCTAATTTGTATTTTTTCATATTTTAAACTGACAAATAAAAATTGTATATGTTTATCATATTTATCATATTTTGAAGTATGTATACATTGTCAAGTGGCTAAATCAAGCTAATTAACATATGTATTACCTCATTTACTTATCATTTTTCATGGTCAATTTAAAAAAAATTTAAACGGGATTTTTGTATGATGCTTCATAATTATGTTAAGAATTATGTGGAATAATGTATGTAAAATGTTTATGCCTTATATTAGAACCCTAGAAAATAACAAGAATCATTACTTGATAATTAGAGACACTAGCTTATTGCATCTGATGTTTATTTCTGAAAGAAGAGACATACACTAATGCTGCATAACAGCATGTGGCTGTCCCATCATTCACTCTCTTGACTCTGGAGTTTGCCTTTGGTTTACACCTTCATGCTGTAAGTTTTACAAGGCCGGGCTGCCACTTGAGCCTGCATTTCCTGGTTGGGTTGGTAAGTCAGGGGTTCAGTATTAGGGAGTCCATTTTTGCATTGACTAAAACCACCTCCTCCAGTTAAGAGTTCATCAATAATCAAATGGATATTTTAATTTTTATCTTTCTGTTGTCTTTATCTTTTAATCCCCACTCATTTAGTATCTTTTAGTTCATACTCATTTTCTGAGAAAGGTGTTAACTATAGACAGCTTTCTATTTTCACTTCCAGAGAATAAATAGATTTCAAATCCAATGCTGCTATTTAGTGCCATATTTTTCACATTTTTTGTGGGGTTTTTTTCTTGCTGATTTTGCTATTTAATGCAAGCACAGTTCGAAGTGCTGTCTAGCATTTCTAAGAACAAGAAGGCTTTGATGTGCCTTAAGGAGAAAATACAAATGCTCCTCAATTTACAATGGTTTGACATGGATTTTTCAACTTTGCAATGGGTTTACCAAGGTATTAAATGCACTTTTTGACTTACAATATTTTTAAATTACCCTGGGTTTAATCAGGAAGTAACCCCATTGTGAGTCAAGGGACATGGTATGTATGCTAGATAAGGTTCATCAGGCATGAGTTATAGTGCTGTTGGCCATGAATTCAATGTTTGAATCAACAACACATAATAAATAAGGTATCTTTTAACAGAAATACACATAAAACAAAGTTATTGATTTGTTATAATATGTTGTGACAAGAGGCTTGTGGGGGCCTCATTCTGTATTTCCCCTAGGAGTAATGGTTCAATATTCCCTAATTCAGTATTTGTGTTGATTTTGTAACACATGATTACCATGAACAGTCAGGATCAACTATATATATAACAAAATATGAGACAGCTTTCTATTTTCACTTCCAGAAAATAACTAGATTTCAAATCCAATGTTGCTATTCACCAGATGTTTAATTTCTAGAAATTAATTTATCTCTCTCTCTGCTGTGTTTCTATTGTGTTTAAAATGGTACAAATAGTACCTCCTAAGTTTTGGGGGATGTATTCAAGGTTCCAAAAAATTTATAAAGATAATAGAACACTTTATCCATGTCCTTTGACCACCCTTTGAGGAAGTAGAGGTTCCTTATTCTTTAAAGGCTCACCAGGTGATGTTTCTAATGCTCTAACTTGTTCAGAACTCAGTGGGAATTCTTTCCAACTAAGGGACAAAGAGAATTCAGTTTCCTCAAAAAGAGATGTACCAGCCCTGTGCAAGCCACATAGGTCTAAGGAAGATACATTTCAGAGGAGCATAGACTCATCTGGGAGTTGAATCCGATGCCCTTTTTCCTTTTGTCTCAGGGACTATGAAGTCTAGCTCTCAGTTGATTAAGTAAAATAAAAATATCTCCAAATTCCTTTTCTTAAGTGAAAAAAAATGTTATTTTTCTAAATTAAGCTGTAGAGGAAAACAATATGATATGAATCTGACTTGTGTAGCTCCGACCAGGGCAGTTTACTCGCCATTATCTGGTAGGCTTTTCTCATCTCTCTGAGATTCCCTTTTTCTGCAGCTGCTGGGTCTGGTCTTCCCTGTCACTCATAAGTGAAGTCAGATAAAGGTGTGAGAATGGTCAGAGCTCTTGATAATGAGATAATGTGCCTGACAATGGTTCACAAAAGAATGATTCTAAAATGGCCACATTGTAGGGTTCATGATTACTTATTCACCTGGACAGAAAAACATTCTTTTATTTGGTGGAATCTTGATGGAACTCAGAAACATCACAGATGAGAAAAAGGATTTTTACAGACTAAAAAAAAGTTTTTCTTTTGGCTGTGAAAAATCACTATGTGGACATAAGGACAATTAGCTGGATGGGAACGGTGCTAGGAGATAATCTAACGTGCAAAAAGACAGAAGTAAGCACCTTAGGGTGAATGATGAGCCTTTGCCTTCCATTGAAAAGAAAGCTTCCTCCTACCTTTGGTGATGGGAACCAAAACTAGTTTCTATGACAAAATGTACCTTTATGCCATTTTATATGTTTATATAAAAAGGAAATAATACATTTTGCTCATAACATAAATGGATTTTATTTTGACCATGGTAATTCTGGTTTTGTTTTGTTTCTTTTTTTTTAAGAAACACATAAAATTTCAGTTACAGAAGGGGACTTAATTTCCCATGCATTGCTGGTGGAAATGAAATATAATATTAACTCTCTGGAGAGGAATGAAGCAGTCTATAGCAACATTACATTTGGTCCTACTTCTGGGAACCCACTGTACACATAAACCTCACCATGGGAGGCAATTTATAAACCCAGGAGTACTCACTGCAACATTGTTTGTTTTATCAATTAGGAAAACAAACGAACAAAAATCCCCTAAGTATCTTCTTATCATGGGTTGGTTAAATAAACACTTTGAAATACTATGCAGCCGTAGAAAAGAATAGTGAGGCATTATATTTTTAGGACTTATTTTTGATTAAAAATTTCAAGATAAAATACAATGTATATAGTATAAGAACTCATATTTAAAAAATAGAAGTATACATTCATATTTGCTTGCTTTACATAGAAGAATTGCATGGAAAAGTATATAAGAAACTAATAAATGGTGTTACCTACATATATAGGTTTTTAGGAACTTCCCAATGCTTTATATTTTTGTTGTTGTTATTGTTCAAGTATAGAAATTTTAAAAATTAAGTATAAAAAAAGAGAAAGACAAAAAAGAGAGTTTATACATTAACAAGACTAGCTTCATATTTACAACTAATGAAACTTGGGACCAACACAGATAACTTAAACAAGTGTGCATATCCTACATCCCAACTTGAATTCTAGGTCTTTTAAAATAAGAATTATATTCATTCATCTTTATATTTCCAGTGGTCCTTAACTCAGTGCTTTTATTCAATAAACGATAGTTGATTGATTGTCATTTAAACAATGACAGCTTATTTCAATTGTTCATATCTTAAAATATCTTAACACATTAAATATCTTTGTGAAATGTCTTTTAATGATTGACAAGCTTCCTTAATCAATACAGCTTATAATGGACTTATTAAGATCAGGCATGGTTCGGTTCCATTTTGACACATTTGAGTAATACCTTTTTTATCCATTGTACTGATTTTTAAGCCTTTGCAATCTTAATGACATGTCTGATTCACCTTTTCTGTAGCTTAATGTAATATCAAATAGAGGACATAATGAGCTGAAATGTACTTTGGGGTACAAATGAGCCCTTAAGTTATTCCATTCTATGACATTTGGTAGTTAAAATCTATTCCAATTAAACTCTTTTGAGATAGTAATTTATGATGAGAAGACTGTGAATATTCAAAAATAGTTAAATGCTGAGAGGCTTCATTCTAATAAAAGCATATAAGTCTTAAAAAGATTTCACAGCGTAGCTACTGGAAGTGAATCTGCCTACAGTAGGGCTTATTAGTAACATTAAGTTTGAATAAAGTATTTGTACTTTTAAAAATATTGCTAAATTTCATGTTAAACCAACCTCCTCATATTTGGGGGATATTTACATGACATTTTCATACAAATAAATATGGGCATGGTTAAGAGATTCAGCAAAAGTTCAAGCATTTTTAGAATTTACCTACAGCTTATTTATGTAGATTTACATTTCTTTCTTACTTCAAATTTTGTTGCATATGGATTAAGTATAACTATTTTGCCAAGATTGACAGTTTTGTTTAGTGGAAATATGACTAAATAAGGGAAGGTAGAAATTGTTCTATTTGTTTTAGCTTAGATTCCACATCTGAGTGAGATCACGCAGTGTTTGTCTTTCTATGCCTGGCTTATTTCACTTAACATAATGTCCTCCAGGATAATCCATGTTGTCACAAATGACAAGACTGGCTGAATAGTATAATTATTGTGCACCGGTTTAAAAAACAAATAAAAAAAGGAAAAGAAAATGCTTAAAGCTGCAGTTTCTAAACTGAGTCCTATGAAGTGTTAAGTTTATGTTAAATCTTAATATATTGGAATCAATGTGTATTCTCAGCACCTACTACGTGCCCAACAGGAAATGAACCTGACAGTGTTTGCCTTTTTGAAGCTAATGTTCTGTGAGGGACTCAGTTATCAAACAAAGGAACACATTTATACGTAATATGTCAAATTATGAAAAGTGCTAGTAATAACTAGCTTAGGAGAATGGAGCCCAGTGGTATGAGGGGGTGTCATTTTATACGGGATATTCAGAGAAAGCCTCTCACATAAGAGAGCAAAAGCATAATTCTGTGTGAGGAAGACGTGGACTATCTAGTGACAGTGTTATGGGCAAAAGAAAGAAGAGAAAACTCAAGGACAAGGAGGTGTTAATGTCCTTGGAAAACTGTAGGAAAGTAAATGAGTTCAGTGTGGCTGGTGAGGAGAAGAGAAAGATAAAAGATGAAGCCAAAGATGTTTGGAGTGTGGGAGGCTTTATAGACACTGTAAGGACTTTGGAGTTTATTCTGAATAAGGAGGGTAGTCAATGAAGGACTGTGAACAGAGAAGTAAAATTCCATTCAATAATCACTGCTTATTATTTTGTGTAATTTCAAAATGTTAATTTTATGTTAGATATATATTATGTAAATATATATTATTGGATCAATTGAATATTGCAAATCAAACATACATCAAATTTTGAACATTTCTCTTATTTTTTAATTTTTTTTAATTTTTTTTTTTGAGACAGAGTCTCACTTTGTTGCCCGGGCTAGAGTGAGTGCCGTGGAGTCAGCTTAGCTCACAGAAACCTCAAACTCCTGGGCTCAAGCGATCCTACTGCCTCAGCCTCCCGAGTAGCTGGGACTACAGGCATGCACCACCATGCCCGGCTAATTTTTTCTATATATATTTTAGTTGTCCAGATAATTTATTTCTATTTTCTAGTAGAGACAGGGTCTCTCTCAGGCTGGTCTCGAACTCCTGACCTCGAGCAATCCACCCGCCTCGGCCTCCCAGAGGGCTAAGATTACAGGCGTGAGCCACCGCGCCCGGCCTTCTCTTAATAATTAATCCTTTCCTTATTTTTTAATCTAAGTGCATGCTATATTTTCTACTAATATTTTATAAATACATTTTACATTTTAAGATGTTTCAGGGTAAAATTTATTTGTGAAACTCTGGTCTACAGAAATGCATTGATTCTATTCTTTCACTGTGCATTTACCACGTACCAGGTGTAAGTTTACAGATAGAATTAAGAGATGAAACGAATGCAGTCCTTTATGTTTAATTTGCTTACGTTTTATTGATATAGACGGGTTTTTTAAATGTGAATGTTTAAAATACAGTCTGTTGAAAAATAGGATAAGCACATAAAAGTAATAAGGACAACTCTTAATTATTAACTGATTGGAAAAGCCTCAGGATAGAGAAGATTTCAAGGGAAGGTTTCTTTGGATGCGATGCCTTAGCTGAGTTTTGAAAAAGCAAGTGGGAGATTTAGGGGTGGACAAATTGGGCAAGGGCATTAAAATAGTAGAAGCAGCCTATGCAGTTACATTCGTTTATGAATCTGGAGAGCTTAAAGTAGCTGGATGGAAACATTCAATTTTCTTTGTCATCTATTAAATGTAAAGCAGTTTGGAATAAAATAAGGAGAGGGTGAAGCCTATGGTGAACTGCAGGGTTTATGCCCATATTAAACAATTAGGAATATATTTATTACATTGTATACATATACATAGTCACACATATATACATGTATATTTGCAATAACCAAATAAAATCCATAATTAGACTAGATTTATTATATTTGATAATTTGTGTCACCAGCTTTGGTGTAAGGTTTGAGGAAAGTAGTGGCTAGTAATCGACTGGTAGGCAATTTAGGTTACTCTATTGTAATAGTTCAGTGAAAGAAGACAAACTCACAAATGCAGTTGTAAGAGAATATCAAATACATTTCTGCCATGTTGGAGGCCTAATTGACAGGATTTGCTGAGCGATATATATGTAGGACAGGATGAGTACAGAGCAATGGAGGCCAAGTGAGTTTCTTTATTTAGAGGCGAGGAGAGTGGTGGCAACAGCAAGAGGAATGGAGCTACGGGAGAAAGCTCAGGGTGAGGAAGAATGAATGCAAGTCTGCCTATCTTCTGTCTGCTTCCAGAACTCATAAATCCTCTTCTGGATCATCAAATATTACACTTGGTTATATAAAATACTCAATATCAGGGCATATGTGATATTATAAATATCACAGCATTCGAGATTTGTCATATCATGGTGGTATACATCACAAAATGTATAACTTTCCAAATTCTGAAATTGAATAAATTTGAAAGTATGATTTTGTAGTATTATTCTTTAAGAAGTCTTTATGATATTTGGAATAATCAAAAGTTTACAGCACGTGAAAGCAGAAGCATCCTTGGAAATCATCTAAGACAGTACACTTCTTTTGTAGCTCAGAAAACCAAGACATAAAGAAATTCAGTTGACTTGCTCAAGATTGGACAGCTAATTAGTAGCAGAATCATATAATTTATAGTCTTAAAAAAAAGATGATAAGTAAACAAAATAAATTAACTAAATAATTTATTAATATGAATTTAAGAAGTAGGAGTTTATGATACATCATGAAAATCTCCCTGGGCATCATGGACACAAATTTCCCTTAGAGCACACATTTTTATTCAACACATTTGGCAAAATATTTCTATCACTTATATAAATCTCAATGTAACTTTGAATGTTTGTTCATGTCCTTGTTTGGTATGGTCAAGTTCCAATAGGCCTAAAATCTGACTTTAATTAATTTAGAAAACACAGAATTGTATACGTCACCTAAATTTTAGCATACTTGTTGACGACAATGAAACTGTACTTTCTGGTGGATAATACAGAGACAAGATATAAGTTGGCTAAAATTTTTCTTTGAATTTGTGGAACAAAATATTGATTGCAAACATTCCTCATTAGCATTTATTGTTAGTGTATTCTACTTGACATTTGCTGAAGTGCAATTGCTTCGCAGCTGATCAGTGTAAAACAGACAGTTCTGTTTCTCTTGTAGTTGTGATGAAGCTGCTTCTACGATAGTCTTTTTTTCTTCACGATGGACAGTTAATTCCCATTCTGTAAGTTTATGAAGTCTATTCCACAGACAGTCATCTGGATCAACTTCTGTTAATTACCACTGAAATGCAGGGTTTTCAGCATAAACCCTGAAATGATCCTTCAGAGAATATACTGAAAATGACTTTGGAGCTTCTGCTCCTGCCAAACCCTTTGGTTCTGTGGTGCAACATTTAGCCTCTTTGTAATTTAATTTCCTACTTTAAAATGTCACTTGCCAAATACCAATTCAGCTCCCCTTACTCTGCATCCAAAAATCATATCATAAATGTCACAAATGATAAGAAATGGATTACTTGGATTTGCAAGTGGGCCTGGTGAAATTCTCGGAGACACAATATTATATTCACTCATTGAAACTGTTTACATGTTTTGCACAATAATTCTATGTCCATAGTGTGCACTAACCCTATGGGTCTCTGTATTATTTCAATGTGGTTATGTACGGTTCATGTTAACTTTTACGTAAGCCAAGAATCCTCTGTTTAAATTGTATTTCAGTTGAAATTCAACCTAAGTCATATCCTGTTTTTGATAGTGACTACTAGTGGTAAACTGTTGGACAAATTATTGCTTTATTTTTCTAAAATACTGATTGACTTTCCAAATCTTTCCAGTCCTCTGATTTCTTTTGGAAGTAAATAACACTGTAAAGTAAGACCTATTCAGAGGTCAATTGCCATTCTCCAAAGAATGACTTTAAGTTACTTAAACCTCCAGGGATCCTGAAATAGACTGTAGTGTAAAATATTTCAGTTGTGCAATTTTCCATCAATAAAATGATACTCTCATACTAAATCAAACAAACCAAAAAAAAAAAAAGGAAAAAGCTTAGCAGTTTGCTGAGTTTGCAAATTCCAGTCATATTGCTGAATACATGCCATTCCAAAAAAAGATTTCTTGATCTAGTTTTCTACAGTTTTCATATGATTTGATTCTGCTTTCTCTTTTAGAGATGAGGTGGCAGTATAAAGAATGATTTATGTGTAAGAAATACTGAACTGCCTTCTGTACTTGAATTATACTCTAAGTCATTTCTTTTCAACAGTATCATTAACTAAACACCATTTAGTTACATAAAAATATCTATCATTTAGAACAATCGCCCTAGTTTTATCCTGATTAGTCCTTAAAGTCTATATACTGAGGAGTTCTTATATATACAGTATCCTACATTGTTCTTTTGGTGATGGTACATATAAACCTGGAAACTCCTCATCTTACCTTTTGAGCTTCCATATATTGACCTCTTCCTATAGCCTCTCTTATTGTTTTGGTTTTACATGTCCAATAAGCATCAAGTATAATGCGTTATGTAGGGGAAAAAATCTGCCCACTGTATTTTCTGTTTCAAAGAGACCTGGCAGGTAAAAATATTTATATTATGCACTGATTCTCATCTTGAACTCAGGACTGATATACCCTGGGAAAAAAGTCATTATAACTGCTTTTCAAAGTCAATGAACAATTAATTCAGTTGATGTAATATGATATCAGAAAAACCAAGTAGAATGTTTGCCAAAATCTCATTTTTTCTCAACTATGATCATACTCTTGTCTACTACCTCTATTTTTGTCCCAAGAGTCAGTACTTAACATATAAATTTCAAGGAAAGTTTCTGGAATTGGAATCTGATTTAAAATAAAGATTATTCCGATTAGTTGTGTAAACTATAAAAAAAGTCTATTCATTTTCCTTATTCGTGAAATGGTGATAATACATGCCTTGCTTGCCTCACTTGGTTCTATTTTAGATCAAATAAATAAATCTATGTAAAAGTATTTTCAAAACTGTCAAACATTATATAAATACAGGCTGTTATTTAAAAAAAAAAAAACTTTCATCACAAAAACACTGAACAAATCATGAAAAAATATTGTGGTATATGTTTCTTTACAGGATATTAATGAGGTGCCTGACTTATTTGGCTTAGAATGAACATTTTATATTTTTCCCCCAACTTCCCTCAATGGATAATCTGTGGTTTACTCTCTCTTGGGTATGTGTCCATGAAAGGCTTTGAATTTGGATACACACTTCTGATTAACCTTGAGCAATAAGACGCGAGAAAGTCAAAAGATGCGCTGCAACAAAAGAAATGATGATGCTATGAGGATGGTCGCTGATTTCAGCGAGGAGAAAGGCAGGTCCCACAGGATCTACGTAAAATGGGCTTTCAAGACTCCCAAGGCTCCCAAATTTGGTGCTATTTGAAATTTTTCATTCTTGCTGGTACTTGCTTTCAGCAAAGAGATGTGGTGAGTCCTATATCATTCCTGTAGTTTACTTTTAAGAAGAAAAATGGGGTGGTAGTGGATACTGGGATTTGGATGTTAATATCAGATTTAATGGGGATGAGGAAGCTGAATTCAGAAACATCTAGTTTTGTCATCATATATGTGGAGGAGTATATGTGAATATGTCACATTAATATAATTCATATATTCTCTCATTTCTCCTTCTCTAGGCTAGTAGCCTGAAAAAAAAAGTGCATTACATTTTTCTGTGCTACTGTGATATTTGTATTGCTTTTGCAATTCAGCAGTTTAAACTATATATACATACACACACAAACAATATATATACATATATCCCCTTTCTCCAATTGCCTCCTCCTCTTTTGTCCTCTTCCCTCATTTATATTATTTTTACAATCTGAATATGCTAATACTGACTAGGGAGGAAGCACCATGTTGAGATGGTGCATCCTGAAAAGTAAAGCTATAAGTGGTGGTTGTGCAGAACCTACTTCTTTTAACATGCGTATTTGACCACTACAATTTTGCTCATCCTTCCAACTGAGCCTAAACTAAGGTTAGGGACAATGTTTTTTTTTTATGTTCCCTGGGTCATAGTAGTCTCTATTCCAAAGGTTTCTAAATTTCAGATGCATAAAATTCACTTGTAATGTAAATTAGCACCTATCTAGACTCAATCACCTGAGATTCCTATTTTGTTGGCCTAGACTGGGCCCTAAAAATTGTATTTTTAATCAGTACTCAACACGTGCCTGGCACAGTGGCTCACACCTGTAATCCTAGCACTCTGGGAGGCCGAGGCAGGGGGATTGCTTGACCTCAGGAGTTCGAGAATCAGCCTGAGCAAAAACGAGACCCCACCTCTACTAAAAACATGAAAAATTAGTGTGGTGGCACATGCATGTAGTCCCAGCTACTCGGAAGGCTGAGGCAGGAGGATCATTTGAGCCCAGGAGTTTGAGGTTGCTGTGAGCTAGGCTGACACCATGGCACTCTAGCCTGGGGAACAGAGCAAGACTGTCTCAAAAACCAAACCAAACCAAACAAATAAACATAAAAACAATTTGATGAAAGAATCCTGTGCTCTACATTTTTGTAAACATTACAAGCTCCAAAAGCTCTTACCATTTTTTTTCCACACAGTACAAAACAGATGTTGAAAACAAGTAAAATAGCTCTATAAGGCAGCATACCAATGTGCATAAAACTCCTTATGACTCGTACTAATTATATGTGTTCTTTTTTAATTTGCCCATAGATTCTTTTTAATTTTCCCCAATTAGACATTATTAACTTTTTGTCTAAGGTCTGAGGTAGGAAGATTTGTTTACAATGTCCCTTTGCTTCCCTGGCAGCTTGATGCAACCACTAATGCTGAGAGATCGTCAAGTAAAGTTCCCCATCTCAAGCTCCCAGGCCTCTGACTTAAAACAGAATCACTGTGTGACATTTGAGTAATTTTACAAACATCCAATTAAACTTGTTTTGTTGCTGTTGTAACTCTAGTAGTGTTACTTTGGTATGATTATAGGGTATCACGCAGTTGTTTTTTTTTAAATTTGTGATTGACACATAACAATTATACATATTTATGGGATACAGTGTGATGTTTTAGGACATGCATAAATTGTGTAATGATCAAATCAGAGGTAATTAGCACATCCATCACTTTAAACACTTATCAATTCTTTGTCATAAGAACATTCAGAAACCTCTCCTCTAGCTATTTTGACATATATTAATAGATCATTAACTACAGTCACCCTTCTGCACCATAGAACACCAGAACTTATTACTCCTATCTAACTATGGTTTTGTACCCATTGATCAATCTCTTACCATTCTCTTTTACTCCTTAGTCTCCCCATCCTCTGGTAACCACTATTCTATTCTCTACTTCTATGAGAACAACTTTTTAGATTTTACATACGAGTAAAATTATGTGGTATTTGTTTTTCTGTTCTTGGCTTATTTCACTTATCATAATGTCCTCCAGGTTCATCTATGTTGCTGCAAATAACAAAATTTCCTGTGTGTTTATGACTGAGTTGTATTCCATTGTGTATATGTACCACATTTTCTTCATCTACTGATAGACTTTTACATTAATTCCATATCTTAGCTATTGTGAATGGTGCTGTAATAATAAACATATGAGTGCAGCTATTTCTTCAACATAACAATTTTATTTCCTTTGGATATATACATACTGATGAGATTACTAGATCATATGGTAGTTCTATTTTTAATTTTTATGAGGAAATTTCTTACAGTTTCCCATAATGGCTGTGCTAATTCACCTTCCCACCAGCAGTGCGTAATAGTTCTCTTTCCTCCACCTCCTTGCCAACACGTGTTATTTTTTGATTTTTTGATAGTAGCCATTCTGACTGGGGTGAGGTTATATCTCACTGTAGTTTTGCTGTGCATTTTCCTTTTGACTGATGATGTTGAGCATTTTCTTATATATCTCTTGGTCATTTGTGTCTTTTTTTTTTTTTTTTTGAGAATGTCCAATCACATTTTTTGCCCATTTTTAAATAGAGTTTTTGTTGTTGTTGTTGTTGTTGTTGTTGTTATTTTTGTCATTAAGTCGTTTGGGTTCTTTATAGCTTTTTGGATATTAGCCCATTATCAGATGTATAGTTTGCAAAAATGTTCTACCATTCTTTAGGCTATCTCTTTACTTTGTTGATTGTTTTCTTCACTGTGCAAAGCTTTTAGTTTTATGTTATCTATTTGTCTATATTTGCTTTTGTTACTCATGCTTTTGAGGTCTTATCCAAAAAAAATTTTTTGCCTAGACCAATGTCATGAAACTTTTCTCCTCTGTTTTCTTCTAGTAGTTTCATCATTTTGAGTCTTATGTTTAAGTCTTTAATCCATTTTGATTTTTGTATATAGGGAAAGATAAGGGTCTAATTTCATTCTTTTGCATGTGAATATCCAGTTTTCCCAGCACCATTTATTGAAGACGTTATTCTTTCCCCATTCTGTATATTTGGCACCTTTGTCAAAAATCATTTGGCTGTAGATATGTGTTTTTTCTGGGATTTCTACTCTGTTCCATTGGCATATGTGTCTGTGTTCATGCCCAGTACCATGCTGTTTTGGTTACTATAGCTTTGTAGTATGTTTTGAAGTCAGGGAGTGGGATGCCACTAGTTTGATCTTTCTGTTCAAAATTGCTTTGCCTATTCTCACTCTTTTGTGGTTCTATACAAATTCTAGAATTTTTTGTTCTGTGAAGAATGTCATATTTTTGTAGGCATTTCATTGAATCTGTACATCACTTTGGGTAGCATGGACATTTTAGCATTATTAATTCTTCCAATCCATAGACATTAGAAAATAGGATATCTTTCATTTTTTTAAATTTCTTCTTCAGTTTCTTTCATCAAAGTTTTATAGTTTGTGTTATAGAGAACTTTCATCTCCTTGGTTAAATTTATTCTTAGGCATTTTATTTATTTATTTATTTATTTGCTATTTTAAAAGAAATTGCCTTCTTGATTTTTGTTCAGGTAATTCACTATTGACATATAGAAACACGACTGACTTTGTATGTTGATTTTGTATCCTGCAATTTTACTCAATTTTTTTATTAATTCTAATAGTTTTTTGGTAAAATCTTTGTGGTTTTCCCTACATAAGATCATGTCACCTATGTATATGATGAGGGATGATTTGACTTCCTTCTTTCCAATTTGAATACCCATTATTTCTTTCTCTTGCCTGATTGCTATAGCTCGGACTGCTAGTACTACCTTAACTAAAAGTAGTGACAGTAGGTATCCTTGTCTTGTTCTATATCTTATGAGGAAAGCTTTCAGTTTTCCCTCATTCACTATGATGTTAGCTATGAGTTTGTTATATATGGCCATTATTATTTTGAGGTATGTTCCTTCTATACCTAATTTTTTGACAGTTTTTATCATAAAGGAATAGTAACTTTCATTAAGTGTTTTTTCTGCATTTATTGAGATGACCATATGGTTTTTGTACCTAATTCTCTTGATGTGATGTATCACTTTTGTTTATTTGGATATGTTGAACTATCCTTGCAACCCTGGGATAAATTCCTCACTTGATCATGGTGAACAATCTTTTTGATGTGCTGGTAAAATTCAGTTTGCTAATGTTTTGTTAAGGATTTATGTTTATCATAAATACTGGCCTGTACTTTTATTTTTGAGGGGGTATAATTTTTCTGGTTTTGGTATTAAGGTTATGCTGGCCTCTTACAATGAGTTTGGAAGAATTCCCTCCTCTTTAATTTTTTGGAATAATTTGAAAATAATTGGTATTAGTTCTTCTTTAAATGTTTGGTGGAATTCAGCAGTCAAATCATCTGGTCCTGGACTTTTCTTTTATGGGAGATTTTTTTATTACTAATTCAATGTCATTAGTTGTTACTGGTCTGTTCAGATTTTCTGTTTTATCATGATTCTATATTGGTAAGTTGTATGAGTTAAGTAATTTATCCATTTCTTCTAGGTTTTCCAATTTCTTGTCATATAATTGTTCATAATTGCTAACAATCCTTTGTATCTCTGTGGTGCCAGTTTTGATGACTCTTTTTGTATCTCTGATTTTATTTGAGTTTTCTCTTTTTTTCTTAGTAAGTCTACCTAAGGTTTTTCAATTTTGTTTATCTTTTAAAAAAACCAACTCTTTAATTTGTTGATCTTTGGTATTGCTTTTAGTTTCTATTTCTTTTAATTCTGATCTTTATTATTTCTTTCCTTCTTCTTATTTTAGGGTTGCTTTGTTCTTGTTTTCCTAGTTCCTTGAGTTGCAACATTTAGTTTTTTATTTGAGATCTCTCTCTTTTTTGATATAAGCATTAATTGCTATAAAATTTTCTCTTGGTGCTGATTTTGCCATATCTCATAGGTTTTGGCATGTCATGTTTCCATATCATTTATCTGATCAAATTTTTAAATATTTTTCTCAATTTTTTCATTGACTCATTGGCTGTTTCAGATCATGTTGTTTAATTTCCATGCATTTGTATAGTTTCCTAAATTCTTCTTGTTACTGATTTCTAGTTTTATTGTATTGTAGTTGGAAAAGATACTTGATATAATTTTAATTTTTAAAAATCTATTGAGAATTGTTTTGTAGCCTATTATATGATCTATCCTGAATAATGTTCCAGGTAATGTTAAGAAGTTCAAATGTCTGGAAAGGAGTTTGTACTTTAATGGATTTCAGCATATAGTTCACTTATCTGCATGTGGCCTGCACTATAGTAAGTATTCTTTTTAGGACTGAGAATAATGTGATAAAGAACATTCAGAAATTAAAGTAAGGGTGATTTTTGGATGAACTTACAAACTGAAAACGAAGGCCATCATTCTACTACATGTAAAATCATGTAGAAAATGATATTGTTAATGCATTCTATACATGCAGCAATTTAATCTCCAAAGTGAGTTTTATAAATCAGACCCTGAAAGCTAAAATGTAAAAATTATAAACATTCAACAATGAAGTAATATTTTTTGCTTTACAGTATTGTTTTTGTTATGGATTCTTAAGAGTTTTAATAGCTAGTTAAAGCTATTAAGTTGTCTCTGCCTATGTAAAATGTGAATATACTAAATATTCCAGTTACATCTCATAGTTTTAAATGTTGCCATTGAAGGGGCCTAAACTATGAAGCTAAAACCCAAATGTCTCCCAGTAACTAAGTCATTCACTGCTATAATAGCACAATTGTTGTTTCTTTTCAGACTTATTCTTTAATTTACTAGTCGGGTAATGTTAGACAAGTTACTTAAAGTCTCTTTGCTTCAGTTTCTTCATATTTAAAGGTTGTATGATATTAAAACCTCATTCATAGAGTATCATAAGAATAATAATGAGTTTATTTAAAGCAGTTAGGACAGAGCTTGACCCATGGTAAATACTATGTAAATGTAGCTGTTATTATTACAA
Organism: Lemur catta; assembly: GCF_020740605.2. Taxonomy (NCBI): domain Eukaryota; kingdom Metazoa; phylum Chordata; class Mammalia; order Primates; family Lemuridae; genus Lemur; species Lemur catta. Next base: position 21,061,351 of record NC_059143.1, read on the forward strand.
TCACTTGGAACAAGTCATTCTAAGTATTATATAGTTGAGAAGGTAGTAAAAAATATTCTACATACTCCAGAGTATGATAAATATTGCTAAAGGTTATTGCTTGACATTTCAGAAATAAAATATGCTCAGATTTCTTGTTTTAATTTTCCTGAAAGAAGTTTCTTCCGTATTATATGGAATTAGCTGTCTTACTAGTAGCTTAGAGAAATTATTCTAAATATTAAAAGCAAGACAGGTAAATTATATAACCTATGTGTTGAGTAATTGTTTTGTTTTCTTTTCTATTATTTCTGTCTATCTGACTATTGTCTTTGAATTACAGGATGCCTCATGTGTTTATTTCTACTCTTGTTCAAACACATTAAATGACAAACATAAAGTTTGAAATCTCAACAATAGATTTTGTCTCATATTTGAGGGGAATGGTTTTAAATATAATTGCTCTTACTCAAAAGAAAAATATGAAACTTAAAAATTACCAAACAACATAAGAAAACATACTTGTGAAGCTCTAGATAAAATTCATGTTAATAGCCTCATTATTAACTTAATCCTATAATATTTCATGAGTAATGCAGTATTCAAATTGTAAGTTTATAGTGATATTTAAAGGAATATTAAAAAAAACTTTCTTTGAAACATCACTAACTAAAGTTCAACACTGTTATAGTTTTGGCAAAAAAAAACCCTATCAATATTTCTCATTGGTTGAAAGGGGTTATTTAAAAGGCTCAAAATAATTTTATATAATGCTGAGCTAGGTTCATTTGGTTGAAAAAGAGCTGGCAAGAAATGTGAGTACCAACTGTACATACAAAACAGACCCACTTGGATTTGAATGAACTTTCGACATAGTCTTCACCTTGCTCACTGGAACTATTTAAATGGGGCAGGAAATCCAGTGAAGCTTACTGTCAGAGCCCAAAACAGAAGCCATTAAAGTGACTAGGTAGCAAAAGTCTATTCATAAATAATTTTATTGTGTGTGATGCCTGACATTCCTGCCACTACGTTTTATTTGCCCTATACTATACTTATCTTTCTTTAAAGATAAGAAGACAGAATTAAAAATAAGCAAGAGGTGTTCAGTAGCAGCTGGGTGAAAAGAACATAAAGGGAAAGGAGGAAACTTAGGGTCCTGCCAAACAACAGAGACCCCACCCTGTTCACACACACATACACACTCACACTCAACATCCATTAAAGAAATTGGCCATTTTTGCACTGACAGAGAGAATACCATTGAGCTAAAAATTCAGTAAATAACCCTAAATCTATAAAATGTGTAAAAGGAAAATGAGTAAGTCTATTAAAAATTACCAAGCAAGAATTTGAAGTGAAAATTAAAACACCGTAGCTGGTGAAAATTTCCCCTGGGTGGGCGGGGGGTAGTAGAAGAAAAATAGCAACGCAAAACTCCAAAATGAATTAATTATATGGAAGCGCCAGCAGCACGTGTATAAGAAAGATTGAATCTGAATTTTAAAATTTAAAACAGAAAATTTTCAAAACAGTTGGTTGAACTTCAGAAAGAAAAACAAGAAGAAGACAGGCAAAGGGTAAGCAGTTCTGAACCTGCTTGAGGAAATAAGTAAAAAGTTGTGGATAAATAAGAGCCAGCTGTCCCATTGTCAGAGAAAGGAATTACAAATATCGAAAGGGTGAAGACTAACATGAATACTATGAAGTTATATTGGAATTGAGGTATCGGTATAAATCTATCATTTTAATAGATAGATATAACATTAGACATAGTTGAATACACACACACAATGTACATGAATACATTTCCTGGTTCTGAGAGTTCATAAAGCAATGACATCCCAGTGCCATGAAGAAACCTCACACTCAGATTTTTCTTTCTAAATACCATTGTCTAATAAAAGGTATGCAGGACTCCTTGAAGATATGACTGATTCCAGGACTAAAACCTAGAAACTACACGATGCGCTTGGAACATTTTATGGTGTTGGAAAGTAAGAACAAGCTCAAAATTGATGACAACGTGTCAAAAGAGCACAAGGGCTTGCTTGAAGTCTCTCTCAATGGCCAAATTTTGGACAATTTAACCAATGAGAAATACAATAATAGTAGTAGAATATAACACATAGAATAAAATGGAAATCAAAGATTCAATACTGATGTAATTTAATAAATGAATAAATGGGAGAAATGAAGAGCTCTTACAGTAGAATTCTAATAGATGTAGAAAAAATCATGGAATTATAAAAATTACCATTTGTTGCTATTACAATAATAATATTTCCAGATAAGTTCAATAGATGCTAAAATTAGTGGACAAAAGTATGATAAGAAACAGAACATTTACATAGTCTTGATAGCATCTCTTCATAAAATGCTTATTAATTATAAAGGAAAACATAGTAAATTTATAGTGGAGAAAACTGGCAGACACAATCTTAACCATAGATTTAAAGTGGACATCATCAATGATGGGATAAATCAATACCAGGTACTTTTTAATAGGATATACTGAGAAGGGTACATTATCACATTTGCTGTATTCCTGCAAAAATTGTATGACCTGAAACCAAGAGTTAGGAGCCATTAGTCAAACTCAAAATGAGAGACATTCTACAAGATAATTGGCCTGAACTCTTCAATAATGTAATGTAATGTTAAGTCTGACAGAAATGAAAACTAAAGATAATTCGGCATCCAGTATTAGATCCTGGAACGGGAAAGGACATTAGTGGTACAATTGCCAAAATCTGAATAAAGTATTTAGATTAGATAATGCTGCTTGATCAGTGTTATTTTCCTGCTTTTGATAATTATATTTCTGTAAGGGAATGTCCTGTTTTTAGAGATATAGTGAATGTATAAATACACTGAAGTGTTTAGAGGTAAAGGGGTAAGTTGGATGTTAAAACTGCAACTTACTTTCAAAAATGTAAAAAAAATAGAAAACATACTATCTTTGTTTGTTTTGTGCTGCTCTAACAGAATAGCACAGATTGAGTTAATTTATGAACAATAGAAATTTATCTCTCATAATTCTGGAGGCTGGAAAGTTCAAGATCAAGGTGCTGGCAGGTTTGATGTATGGTGAGGGCCCCGTCATTGCTTCCAAGATGGTGCTTTGAACAGTGCATCATCTAGCGGGGAGGAATTCTGTGTCCTCACATGGCAGAAGAGCGAAAGAGTCAAAAGGGAGAGCCCGCTGCCTAAGGTCTTTTTGTTAAAGCATTAAACCCACCCATGAGTTGTCACTCTCAAGGCCTAATCACCTCTTAAAGGTCCGACCTCTTAATACCGTTTACAACGGCAATTAAATTTCAACGTGATTTTTGAAGGGAACAAGCATTCAAACCATAGACACAGGTGAAAGACAGACATAGATGATAGATAGAGACAGAGATTGAAGAGAATGAGAAAGCATATTAAAAAAAAATAAGTTAACATTCAGGGAATGTAGAGAGAAATGAGAATTCTTTGTACTATGTTTGTACGTGTTACTATATTAGTCTGAAATTATTTCACAATAAAAGATATATATTTTATATATTATATATCATAATTATGTTATATATCACATAACATAGATATATAAACTATATATATAATATGTGCATTTTATATATATTATATATTCCCAAACTCTTACTCAGTTCAGCCTTAACTGAAAGCATATCAGTTCTGATAATAAAAGTTTATACTATGATAGTTGTAAACCACATATCTCCTATTTGTTTTCCTCTTTTATGATCACTTCATGATAAAAAAACTTTTACGATTCCATTGCAAAATAATTATTAATTTTTTAAAAAGTGGCCACCTGATAGAACAAACTAGAACTAATCTGCAATTTGTTATAACTAATGCATACTCCTTAGCATGGAACAAGGGAAAGTAATATCTTTAACAATATTGAATTGTCAGAGAAAAAACTACTTTAACAAATTTCACGATTTTGGATATAAAGCTTAAGAAACTGGAACTACAAAGACAGGAGAGAGGAAAGGGGCAGAGAGGAGGTAGCTTCCCATCCAGTGAGGGGAGGTGATGTCTTAGCAGATTATGGACCTCGCAGGCAAACAATGGCTGCATTTACTGGCTGCTGTATGCATGCTTATAGTGCTTGTAATAGAGGATGATTATGGTTAATGACTCCAGTAATGTGCGCTTTCAAACCAGCAGGACAATGTAATTTGTATCAAACCTATTCAGTATCTCTTAGGCATTTTGCCTGGTTTAATCTTAGCCCAGCACTGGCTGCAGAGGGATTCTCTGGAAGCTTCGCAGCTGGCTCAAATTAAAGATTTCATGTGGTCTCCCGCCCCCAACCCTTCCAGTATATTCAGAAGTAAATAAAGCTGTCTAAGTCTTCCTATCAGTTAGATGGCTCAGGGCCTGTCATAGCTTAACATGACAGGATGAAGATCTTTAGTCCTAAAAGTACTAGGTTTTAGCATGTAGATAGGAAGCAGAACATCTGCCTGTGAAATTCACGATGAGGTGCTAGCCAACAACAGCTACACTTCTTGGTAAAAGGAAACTGTTTTACATTTCAATATACTGTGAAACATAACATTCTGTGAGATTTCTCAAAAGACAAAAAAATGATTAGTTAATACAGAAATATGTCCCTTCTCCATTTCTCCAACTACCAGAAGGAAATCCCCGGTAAACAAAATTGTTTGTGGAATCAATTCAAGAATAGATTCTATTTAGAAGCTGGTCTGTCTCCTTAAACCTTGTGCTAGTTAAATGTTTTAAATAAAAACTGTGTTTTTTTTTTTTTTTTTTTTTAGCTATGTGGTTAAGAAGGATAAGCCTGACTTTCTTTGTTTCTTTTTTCTTTTTTGGTTTTTGCTATTTAAGGGAGGGGTGAGAGGAAGTTTCTATACGCTTGTGCCTGTAATTTTCACAGACTCTCTTCACAAATACTGAAGCATGACAGAGTTGTGTACACAAATGAGATGGGAAAATATGTGAGAGGCCTAAGGCTCAAGATAATTACAATTCTGGGAAAAAAAACCAGCTATCGTGTTCCACTCCTCAGTTTTGTAACTACAGTTTTTCTTTCTGTGCAAGTCAGTACAAATCACTACATTTCATCAGTTCCAGAAGCAACATTTCAGGGTAAACAAGAATTGCTGTCAATGATAATAAAAGGATGAGGCTGGAAAGTGAGGTTAAGGTGCAGCCATATGGTGGTCTTAGTGCTAGGTAGATGGCACAGCAAATGGTTGATATGTGAAAGGAACAATAATGTTTGAATAGCAAGTACTTATAAGCATCAGGGAAATGTGAACAATTCAGCTGATCATTCTACCATAAGACATTTCATACACAGGTCTTCTAAAAGGGCATGGTGGTGCATGCCTGTAGTCCCAGCTACTTCGGAGCCTGAGGCAGGAGGATTGCTCAAGCCCAGGAGTTCGCTGGACTGGTAGTAATACAGTTAATCTGTGTTATCTACAAAGGAAATATTTCAAACTCTCAAAACAAAACATTGAAAGTATAATTTCCCTAGTACCTCTTCTAACAATCCTCTAATTTCCCTCCAGCATTCATGACCATTCCATCTTTCTTATCTTTGAGTATCAGTGGCCAATACTCTGGGTTAGCTCACAGTCTTGAATGTTAAAGACTACAAATCCCAGACTCCCTTGCAGCTAGCATTCTGCATGTGACCAGGAATTTCTTAGCCTGTGCTTCCATATAGAAACTGGAAAAGGAAGGGCCTTTCACAAACCTGGTCATGGAGGCATTTTATTTTCCTTTTGTTTCCAGCTGTGGCACAGATCCTTGCTTTGTGGATATTGACTAGCAAGCAGCAGCAGTAGGACTTTTGCTGAAACAGCATGTCATGTAGTTAGGCATTGTTCTGGCTGCTTTGTTTCCGTGTGATAATTTGTAAGTTGAAATGTCCTGTAATAAACCAATTTTGATTTAAACTAGTTAGAGTGGATTGAATAGTAATCTGAATCATAAAAAACCTGATTACTAATATATAAAATTGCAAAAGAAGTTTAATTCCATACGCTTGAAATCTGTTATTCATCTGAATGCTATATTCCATAATTAATTAAAATCAATGTTACTATCTCTTATTGGTGGAAGGGAGTAGACCGTCTTTGTTTTTTATAATTTTTCCTTTTTGTTTTTTCCTGAAACCTTATCTGTGACTATCCTGTTGAATCACTCACATGTTATTTCAGGTATCCCTGGTCACAAGAACATTTGTGCCAGCAATTTCAAGTATGATATGATCAATCGGAGTGAGATATTTTCGCAAACATGACTGAATCACAGGAGCAGCTCTGTCCCATTAAATTATCTGCTCTTCTGGGGACCAGTCATCCTGAGAAATACTCAAATCAAAGTCATGCGCACTTTAACGATAGCTAATTGGGAGCTGGATTTCTGTAGAATTACTCTGTATCTCAGTACCTCTGTCTTGGCCAAGGTAATGTGAATTCCTTTAGACCAGCATAGCATTGCTTTCTCCTCTAAAACAAGGAGAATGGAGCTTCTGTACTCCTGTTCTAGTTCTCCCTGGATCATTCTCTGTTTATCCCCCTACTCCAATATTCCCTAAACTTGTCTTTTTAAAAATATTCCCTAAGGGCTGTCTCTTTCTATAAAGACTTATTTTAAATGGCATTATATATTTACATTTCTTTCCTCTAAAGTCTTTCAAATTTATAAAACTCTCAAGTTGCAAATAGCCCACCAAATACTGACCGAGGCTAGAAAAATATTCTGATGCATCATCTAAACGTATTCTGTGCCAACCATCCCACGTTCAAAATCAGTCACCATGCATCACTATTGGATGTTTTGCTGAAACAGAGGCAAAACACTACTGTTTTGACTTTAATTGATCTTATGAAAAGTCATCTTTATTGATCTTGTGAAAAGTCATCATGAGATTGCAGATTGTAGCCACTTCCTACAGACTATGCCAGTCCTTTTTAAATATTCTTGGGTTATCATTAGGAGGCTTATCATTAACAAGGGATTACATTTTGACAATTTCTGGGATCAAAAGTCATTGCAGTAGATCAGAAGAAGGCAACCACCCTTGGTCTTTTCATGATATATGCCATCCTGAGCCCTTCACATAAGGGAATTAAAATATTAACTACATTAATTAACGTCATAATGTCCTGAAACTTTCCTCTTAAAAAAAAATCATAAAAGTGATCTTTGATCATATATGGGACTGAAATATATACTGATACAAGAAGAGAGGTCAGACTAGCTAGATGAAACTTATGTTTCTCAAACATTTAGAACTGGTACTATTTTATCCCCGATTTATAGAATACTGTGGTTTTGTAAGAAGTTGTGATGACACACAATGATAGTAAATAAACCAGCAGGCACATATAGTAATACTTACTCAGAAATTTCTAATCTGCTATCAGAAAGACAATAAATATTTCACTCTTTATATTTTCTTTCCCAGATGTTTTTATTCCATAGAAAGAAAAAAGATCTTATATAGCCAATAATTCCTTGGATATTTGCTTGCTTTTACTTCTTCAGATAGCAGTCTATTGAATAATCTTATTAAATATAGAATAAGACAAAATTGCAACATTTTTCTCTTGGAAAATTATTCTTTTTGTCTAATGCCAGTTGGTAACCTTTCACTGCCTGACACTTTGAACAGGGCATTCTGTAAAAAGGCACTTTTAAATTGACATTTTGAGGCCTGCATTCAGTATATTGTTTGAATGACTAGGGAAGAATAGAAAACTTTTCTTTTAAAAAAATGTTTCTTTGTGGAAGAGTATATAGCTTGGCCTTAGATTTAATTTATCCATGTCATGTATGTACATTAGTGTTGTATATATGCATTGTTTTCAGTTAGGTATTCATGTCAAATGCATTTAATGAAAGTTTTTTTAAAAATATAAAGCTTTTTGAAAGTTTTTTTTTTCCCCTTGACCTAATTCAGACTCAGCAACGTATTCTATAGTGCAAGGAAGTGTTGCCAGAAGTTAGTTTTTTCAATATCAAGGAGTTCTGTCAACATTAAAATACAAGGAGATCTTAGATGATATGAGTTAGAAAACAGATTTTAACCTCTGCATGTGGAAATGGCAGAAAACCTTACTTTTCTTTTAACTTGTTTTCAAGAAAAATTTGTATATAGGAGTTTTAAACCATCTTAGACATAAATTTTATGGATAACAGTAGATAAATAAGCAACACATGGATTGCATTCATCTTTATCCAAGAAAGGCTGAGAACTTAGTGTCTAAGATGGTTGATGGAACTTTTGCTTTTGCAATTTGAAGACCAGTGTAATAAAGTGACAAAATCTTTGGAATGCTAAAATAATTATTGATCAGGTGCATTAGTCAGTATTATCCAGAGAAACATAACTAATAGGATGTGTGTATATGTGTGTGTGTGTGTGTGTGTGTGTGTGTGTGTATTTACATACATATAAATACAGAGAGAGAGAGAGAGAAACAGAACAGACTGAGGGAGGGAGGGAGAGAGAGAGTGGAAGGGAGGAGAGAGATTTTACAGAATTGTCTCATGTAATTGTGGGGACTGGCAGTCCCTAATCTACAGGGCAAGCTGGCAGGTTGGAGACCCAGGGAAGAGTTGCTATTGTAGCTTGAGTCAAAAGGCAAGATGGCAGCAGAATTCCCTCTTTCTTGGAGGACCTTAACATTTTTCTTTTAAGTCCTTCCACTTAAGAGTTGAGGCCCACCCACATTATGGAAGGTAATCTGCTTTACTGGAAGTCTACTGATTCAAATGTTAATCTCATCTAAAAATATCTTCACAGGGACATCTAGACGGCTATTTGACCAGATATTTGGAAACTGTGGCCTAGCCAAGTGGACACATAAAATGCCTATCACATGTGGCATTAGCAGTCTGTGCTCACCAAGAATTTAAATCATATCACCAACCTCTTCAATTTGGACATCACTATCTATCAAAGTTAAAATAAGGTGAGTACCCCATCATTTGTTCTTCTCTGCCCTCTTAAAATTATATCATTTTAATGCCCTTTTATTTCAAATACCCCGTTTCTTTATGTATTTTTCATCTTCACAGCTCTTGTACTCACAGCATACCAATGCATGCCAATTTTCTTGATATAATTGCTTTTCATGAGAGGGGAAAGACACAATCTCATACTCCATTCAATGACTTTGAGTACCTGGTACCAGCTGACTTCTAGCTATGGCAGGTACCCCACCCCCATTCTTTGCTTCCAGCCTCTTTAAGATTAATTTTTATATACATTCCTCTGTGTGTGTGTGTTATTCCTCTTCAGATGAAATGCATTTATTTTTCCAATCTAATATTTCTAAAGCAGAAGACAGAAATTTCCAAAGTTCCATAAAGTAATAATTACATACGTGAATATCAAAGCATTACAGAGCTAATTATTATTAGTCTTCCAAGCAGAGACAATTGTAGGCAGAGGTAAAAACTCAGGAAACCAGGATGTAGGGGCTTAAAATAGTTACACGTTGTAATCATTCCAAGGACAGCTCCTCTGTAAAATAAGACAGATGTCCCTGTTCTTGCCCTTTTTGTCAGGAATGTGCATCGATGTCTGAGAGGAGACACTGCTGGGAAGAAAGGACTTGTGGTGGTTAGCCGGTGAGTCCCAGTGTCCCCATTCTGTGCAACATCCACTGACGATGTACCCCTTAAAGCAAATATTTAGGAAAATATTAGCTTTTATCTTTTAAGACAGCATATTTCACTGCTTACTGTGCCTCAGAAAAAGCACTATAATGTCTGAGCAGAATTCTCCCGTTATAGAAAGTAACAGTCTTCTGCCTAGACGTGTCCCATATGGAAACCAATAACAGTTGCTCTTTTATTAATCATGCTACATTTTTCAAACTACTGTTTCAAATGTTTTTACAAAGCCACTAAAGCCACAGAGCAAAAGGAATACAGAGTTGCCAAGGTACATTTCTGGGCAAGTGGCCAGAGGGGTAACCGGGTAACCCCAGCCAGACATTTTTTGATGATATGTGACATCATCCAAACCATCTATCCTCCCTTTCTTTGTGCTTTTCTCATTTTCTAGTCATTGCCTGACATTTATTACCTTGTCCTCCCTCACTGATCTACATTTAGCCCAAAGCCCTCTGAGCAGGTCCTCCAGGCTCCAGTAAAAATAATTTTTCCTTTACTCATGAGATGAATTTCACCCCTAGCTATGAGTTCATAATTCTGACGTGTAATTCCATTACTCAGGAATTGAGATGCTGTTTATTGATACCATCTGCGCAGTCCATTGTTCACATCTTAGGTCTGTCTTCCTCAAGGCCTAACTCTTTGGAAGACGATGTGATGACAGCACCATCTGTGCCCCCAAGTCTTTCATCTTCTGATGCAAGAAGGTACCATTCTGAAGGTGTTATCCATCTCAGTAGGGGTCAGAGGAGTGCTAGGTGGAGCCCAGTATGACCCTGTCCTTCAGAAAGATGACACAAGCTCTGATGGCTGTCATCCTCATTCAGTCGTTTCAATTAAGTATGAATGAGAAATCATCAAAGAACATTTCCAGTTTCTTTCTCCAAGGCCCAGGCTGTTTTGAAGTGCTTTGTTCCTGGAATTCTTTGTGGAAGTTGTTTGTGAAAAATTATGTCTTTCTTTCTTTCTTTCTTTCTTTCTTTGGAACTGGAGTCCAGTCTTTTAAAGCATTGGTCTACCTAAACCAATATCTTTTCAATTGTTTCCTGCTTTCTCATTTTGTTTTCCACAGTCTACAAGCTGTGTGATGTAAAGGATAGTAAATTGAGCTAGAATGCAGGTGTCTTGCTTTTAGTTTTAACACTGGAAATAACTTTGAAGTGCTAAACTATCCTTAGGACTCTATTTCCTCATCTGAAAAACTAGTGTAATGGGGTGGTAATTATATAGCATCAGAGTGTCAGCTGGCTTTTAAGTAGGAATTTATCTTTTCTCTTTTATGTAAGTAAGATATGAAATGACATTTGGAAAACTGTTCACTGAGTTTTAAAAGGAAAACAAACTGTTTTTAGTTTACTTTGTCTTTTTAAAAAGACAGCATTCGCTATGATGTTAAACTAAATTGTATGTTCCCCATAAACACTTAGAAGTTATAATAATGTTATTCATTTTAAACCCTTCAAGAGCTACCATGTGGGTGATATTTAAAGATCATTGTTCTGAAGCAATAACGTAGAATGAGTTACTGAGCTATCAACAAACTGCATTAGTGACAAACGTAATTGTATATAAATGTTATATGATGCACAGGCCTGAGTATTTGACGAATACATGCCATTAAATCCAAATTTATTTATCATTGCTATTCTGTGCAAGGATTTCATATAAATTAAATATTTCCTTTGCATGAGATTTTCATCATAAATGTATTTCATTTATAAAGTCTTATTAATTTAATAGGCTTGTGGTTTTACTATTTTCCTTATTAAAGAAATTTACAATTTCCTCATCATTATAATAACACTTTAATTCAGAAATTATCATATAAAGGATTTGAAATGCTGGCAAACTTCCTTGCAACATTTTGCTTTGCACAGTACAATTCTGCAAGAATTGTATAGTAAAAAACGCAATGACTTTTAGATACCACATATTTGCCTAGGATAGAATTTACTTTGTTTTCTTTTTTTACATACTTATTGAACATGTACTATATTCCAGGCACCATCATAGACACTAGAAACACAAAGAAACAAAGGTATAATTCCTTCCCTTTTCTAACTCACTGTTTAGTGCAGGAGAAAGATTTATCAGGCCAGATGGTAGAGCATTCGTACCTACCTCTCCTCTTTTCAGGCCCTAGCATGCAAGTAAAATAAAGGTAAAGAAATAAATTCACAACTAAGAGCATGGGAGGGGGGCTATCAGTGAATGACAATTTTTAACATGTTTCTAGCAGACAAAAAGAGATGGATGGGTGAGCCATTAATCAAAGAACAGAAAGACACCATCTAGAACACTTGCAATGGAAGTTGTAGCTGATGGAAAACAGACTTCTCCAACAGAACTCCCAAAGAGGCTGCAGACTAAGAGATGGCAGATGCGTCGATGAGTGGTAGGAAAAAATAGGTTGAAGAACACGATGATTAATGGAGGACTCGTATGATAAAAGTAAATCACCCACACCTTTCTACAACTCCTTATGCTCAGTGCTCAACAATGAGGCACTTTCCCCCAGACATACATACCAATTTGACAAAGCTATCTGAGAAAAACAAGGGTGCTTAGTTTAAGTAATGAAGACCCAGAGTGAAATCTTCTTTATCCTGTTATGTCTAGCGCAAGAGCCACCTCCATGATTTCTCAGTCTCTCCATCAGTGTTCTTAATCTCTTATTATTGAGTATAGATTGGCTGCCATGCCCCACCAGAGGTTCATGAAGTTACTACAACATGAAAGAGAATGATGAAGACAAACTAGTAAAAAATAACAGTGATGAAATAAGAATAATATAGGACACAAAAATAATTTTAAAAAATCTCCTCCAGTCACCTAGTTAACAGAATGCTAAAAATAAATAAATAAATGAGTAAATAAAAAAAAAAAAGAAAGGTCATAATGAGAAGAAAGAAAAAGAAAGGCAATAATGAGAAGAAAGAAAAAATTACTGGAAATTAAAGTCATTATTAAAATAATATATTTAATAGGACAGTTGGAAAATAAATACAAAATTAATTGATCATTCAATAAAAATACAATAAAAATATAGTCATAGACAACAGAAAAGATCAATTCAGGATAGTTAATACTGACTAAAAGAAGTTATTGGTAAAGAGCATGAAGTGAACAGAGGTAAAGTGATCAAAGATAAAGTACCAAAAATTTTTTCAAAGCTAAAGAGAGAAACAAACCTAATTTAAAAAGCTTTCCATGTGCTATGCCTTAAAGTATCTAGACACCTTATTGTGAAATATAAGGGAAAAAAAATCCTAGAATCACCTGTAAATGGCAGGTGATCAGACAATCATTAACTTATCATCATAGATGAAAATGGAGAAATGCTTTCAAAGTTCTTAGGGGAAATGATTTCCAATGTACACTTACATACTCAGACATACTTTCACTGAAATGTTAGGAATGAATGAAATATTTTAAAACCCCAAAAGAATACAGGAAGCATATTTGACAAAAAAAAACTTTCTTTGGAAGTTAACTTAGGATATTTTCCAGAAAATTAAATGAGTAAACCAACAAAGAGGAAAATGTAAAATTCAAGAAATAATAAGTACAAGAGAAGGGGGTAGGGAAGTTACAATAGATAGCTTTGTAGTTGTCCTAAAGTATAGTTTAGATCAGAAGGAATATATATATATACATATATATATATATTCATATTCTCCTTATATAACCCAGTGATAATTACAGGGAAAGCACAGAGGAAAAAATGTAATCAACACACTACTTGTCTCTACTCTGAACTCTTATTTACATTTGCACTATACTTTTATAATAAACTTATAGACAAATTATGAAAGAATTTCATTTTAAGAGAAAAATATAAAAGCAAACATACAGGGAGTGAATAAAAGTGAGTTAGAGGGAAAGCACACCCCAATGTCCTCATTTTACAAAGTGAATGTCAAGACATAATGATTAAGGATGATAGAACCTAAATAGTTACTGGAATTTACAGATATGATCAGTAGAGAAGGAAGCTGAGAATTATGAGATAATTATGTGGAAGGAGGGGTTTGAATATTTGGGTGATGAGTCAAATGCCTCGCCTTTTAGTATGAGATATCAATAGATAAGATGAAAATTTGATAAGTCAGAAAGTTTAAATTTTCCCCTTTTTTGTTTTAGTTTACAATTCTGAGGGTATTCATCAAATGAATTACAAGTAAAAATGTTTGTAAATTGTTGCTTCTGGATGGGGGGAACTGGGTATGAGGGATACTGAGGCAGTGTTCATGTTAATTTTATTGAACACTCTTTGGTACTATTTAAAATTTAAGACTTTTATGCATTACTTTGATAAAAGTTAAGTATATTAAAGGAAGCAATTATAGTATGAAGAATGCTAGGCTATTAATATCTATATGAGAACCTATGTAAGTACATTCAGTGAGTGATGGTTAATTCCAGTTGTTCTCTTTCCATATCCATTCTAATAGACCATTTAAAATGCAAGGTCATGGATTCTGGTTTTTAGCTTGGGAGAGGCTAATGCACTTGGTCATATGCATTAGGTCTAGGTATATATTTACACCTTGATCAATAAAAGTTAATAAGATGGACATTAAATCTTATCTCTGTTTATTTTACTGTTGATTGACGATTATTGATTACTTACCATTTATTAACTCTTGTGTGATTTTAATTTATTGTTGGCTTTAATTTCCTTTCTAGTAATAATTTTCTTCTATTTTATTTCTCTCAAAGGTTTTACACAGAAAGGATAAAATTATTTTCCTGGGTATAGTTAAGGAAAGATTCAAATCTTAATGCAAAGTTGTTGTACTGAATGCCATTTCAAACATACTGATCCATGTTCTGCCCAAAAGCTCCTGAGATAAATGTCTATTATTTTATTGATCAAGTATACTAATGCATTCAAGTTGAGTAACTAATACAGAAGATCTCTATGTAGAGGAACCACACAGCTGGAGTCTGTAGGTAAGATCTCCAAGTATTACTATTTCTCTGACTACATAATGCAGCAATGGTTCATACCTTAGCAACTCACCTTTTAAACACTTTGTCTACATGGGTTAATGTCGACCATCTATTGATATCATAAGAATTAATTAAAACATTTTAGGAATCATGTATTTTATAATTGGTTATGAAGAGAATCATAGCTGTGAACATTATGTCAACATCTTGGTAAGCTAAAGATTCAGGATGAAGTCCCGCGGAATTACTACATCCCATCAGTTCCTCCAGGGCTTGGTCTGGTCTGGTGTCTGAAACAATTACTCTACTAAGTCTTTCTTTAAATGATCTTTAATTATACTAGCTAATTCTAAGTATTTTAAATTTAGGATACTTGTTTTTAAGATTCATTATAAGCTGGTGAAACTCTGCAAAAGAGAGCTAATTTGAAATAGAGCTTATTTTGAGATTGGAGTGTATGAGAATAAAGATGTTTTAAGATAGTTGGCAGATTTGGCATCTTCAGTGGTGAAATGTGTTTTTATTTCTATATAATTACAAAAATATGTAATTTATCCTTTCAAGCAGAGACTATAGCTGGAGATTGGACTGTAGCCAAAGTGTTGAAAATCTTGCAGAACGGAGTTAAGGGTAATCCAAAAATTATACACTGGCAACTCTCACCTCTGCACCTGGAAAACGAATTTGAAAGATCTTGGAAGGTGGAACACAAATCATCTGGGTGAGCAAAATTCTTTAGGAATAAATCAGCCTGGGCTTTGCAAATGTAAATCATTCCCTCTCTGCCTTGAAAGGATACTTTATGATGCTTAACAAAGAGTAAATAAAGGAGGGTTTCCAGATGTACTCAATTTAGGTTTTCAATGCCTCTTAAAAGGGATATTTTTATCCTATCACCTGACAGTGGGAGTCTGTGCCTACATATAGAGAACAGTTAGAGAACACACAAGAAGCTTTTTTGTCATCTGGCCTATCTGTGGTCCAGGTTTACCAGAGACCAGAGTTAGCTGCTACCCCTGGACAAAACCATTTTTTTGTTGTTGCAGGTCAATTCCCAAGAACCTATAAATTCTTGGCAACAGAGGAAGGAGGGGGAGAGTTCTGTTTGTGATTAAAAACTGGATAGATGGCAAAAAGGCTGAATTTTGCATATTATCTTGCTACTATAAGGAAAGAGTTGCCTGCTTACTGGAACATGGTCAAATATTTAATTCATTATTTAGAATAGGAGAGGACGAGCTGATTGTGTTGCATTACTGAGGATGAACACTGAGAGGAGATGAAGAATCCAGAGAAATTCATGAAAAAACAGTAGACATACACCACACACACATTCTTTTCTATAGGAATATGAAATATGTTGAAAAATTCCTTCCTTTTTTTAACCAACTCCTGATCTAGTTAAGAGATGCTACACATACAACAGTAATTAGCCCTGAATTCAAAAGCTGGAAGCAAATGATTGACACAGAGCAGAAGTAAAAGAAGATTTCAAAGGGAAGAGCAAACACTCTGGATTGAGGTGGTCAGTACAGATGTCAACTGGTCCTAAAAACGGGTGTATGGTGGCTGGGGGTGGTGGCTCACGCCTGTAATCATAACACTCTGGGAGGCCCAGGCAGGCGGATCCTTTAAGCTCAGGAGTTCGAGACCAGCCTGAGCAAGAGCGAGACTCCGTCTCTACTAAAAATAGAAAGAAATTATATGGACAGCTAAAAATATATATAGAAAAAATTAGCCGGGCATGGTGGCGCATGCCAGGCAGTAGTCCCAGCTACTCACAAGGCTGAGGCAGGAGGATTGCTTGAGCCCAGGAGTTTGAGGTTGCTGTGAGCTAGGCTGACGCCACGGCGGCACTCACTCTAGCCTGGGCAACAGAAGGAAACTCTGTCTTAAAAAAAAAAATAAAAATAATGGGTGTATGTCAGAAACAGAGTAAGACATTTGGCCAGGATGGAAAATGTGAGCAAAGAAAATAGAAAATTTCAAAGTGTTTTGTGGACCATTTAACAGTCCATTTAGCTAGTTAAGAAGTACCGTGACAAGCCAAGTGTCACCACTGATGATTGTTGAACAGGGAAACGATCATGATCAAAGCAAAATTTGAATATATTTATGATATATAATATATGAAGAATGGGGTCACATCTGTGGGTGAGAGGCCAGAGATGCAAAGGGTTTGGAGTTGGCTAGGTTTTGAACACTTACTCCATTGCATAGAGTCAATTTTTCTAAAGTAATTTATGTGACTATTAACTATGAATCAAATACCAATACAAATAAATCCTTTTTGAGAGGGAAGGGGAATTAGACAAGCTGAATCAATCTAAACTCCTACGGAAGAATAAATAAGCAAGTACAGCAAGGAACTTAAAAAGAAAAGCACAGAAGAAAAACTAACCCTTCAAGATTTTAAAATCTGTCAATAATTAAAACAGTTTACTACTGGCAAATGAAGAAAAAGACAGTTCAATGGGAAAGAACAGAAAAGTCAGAAATAGACCTATTTTATAAATGGATTAGGCAATAAATGATGTGGTACAGGTAGATATCGTGTGGTAAGAATACTAAGTAGCATTCGCACATCACGTCATGTACTAGGATCTATTCCAACTTGCTACAAAATAAAGGCATAAGTGTATCTGAAGAAAATATAGAATTATTTTCTCACCTTACTTTGGAGAAAACTATTCTTACACTATTTCAAATTCCAGTAGATATAATGGTTTTAAAAATGTTAATGTCAGCTTCATAACATTAAAAAAACTATATAGTAAAAAAATCATAAGCAAAGTCAAAATAATAATAATCCAAGAAAATATCCATGAGTCATATGATAGACAAATGTCTATATTCCTAATACATAAAGAGCTCCTCCAAATAGGTAAGAAAATTACTTAAACAGATATAGAGAAGTGGGTAAAACAATGAAGAGATTGTTCACAGAATAGACAATAAAATGGCCCTTAAACAATAACAAAATATTCAACTTCATTCATAATTATAAAAACACAAACTAAAACTTCACTGATTATTTTACCTTCCATTTGACAAAAATTCAATGTTACCAATTTGCTGAGCTGCAGAAGTGATAGTGGGGTATAAAAGACCCCATCCCTAGATACAGTATTTAGCAGCTTATTCAAAGTATAAATGCATGTACTCTTCAACCCACTAATTCTACTTCTGGGACATTATCCAAAAGATACACTCACCCATTTGAAATGTTGTAGGTGCAAGGGTGTTCAAGAAGCATTTTTAATAGCCAAAATAAAAGTAATACTTTTATGTTATTATTCTCAATAAATGACAATCTGCTAAATACCTTTATTTTTTAAAAAAAACTCTTCAAGTAAAAAAATGACAGAACTATTTCTTCTTGTGAGCCAGAAGAGAGCTTTACCAAATATTTTGACCAATTCATTCACCAAATAAAATTAAACACCATCATTTTCCCATGAAATAAAAATAAGAAATAGAGGAAAAACATTAGTGTATATATAGAATTGTTCAAAAAAATCAAGATCCCTGAAAGATTGATTTGTTTGTAACCACTTTGTTGCTTTAGGAAACACTAACATAATAATAATGATAATAAAGACTAACACCCTGTGACATTACAAAATACATTTTTCTTTCTCTCCATGCACACCTAGGTACTGTTCTTAGGCTCAGCATGTGTCTCTGTCAGGCAGAAAAACCCTATTCACTGTGAATCAAGTAAAATGCTTTCTGCTACAAAAAGAAAGTGGTTTCCCCACTCTTGGGCATGCTTTTCAATTTTAAATACATGTGAGACTTCTTTTTTAAAAACAGAATTTGACTTTTCATTTCAATTAATTGATAGGATATCCATGAAGCACTTATTTTCAGACACTTGATCTTCATTAAGGAGCAGCAGAACTTGAAAAAAATAATAAAAATTAGGAGTATTAGAGGATAAGGGCAAGAAATCTCAATGTTAAATATTCAAGTCCTACATAGACACCTTCAGCTCAGCCTCCTGTCAGAAATAGTGTAAGCGATGGCACAAATAAATAGTAAGAAGCAGCAGCCCTATTTTCAAAGTTGGAGTTACTGGTTACTAACAAAATAATCTATTAAGACCATTTGTCTGCTTTCGACCCTGGGAGTCAGAAAGTCAACAGCTGTTATTGGAAGAATAGTGTATGCACAACTTCTCATACACCTTTCTTACCGAAGACATTGATGACTATATTTCTGAATAATCCTCAATTCTTCTGTCATTATATGGTCATCTTTCCACATCCAAGTTTGTTGTATTTTTTTCTTTCCTAGATTATTAGGTGCCTGGAGAACCATAGAATGGTCTCTAATAAACTTAAAGAAATAGATTGTTTATTGTGGGGCTTAAGAAATGTAAGTTAATCATTTGGGTGATCATCTTATGCTTTTCCTCTCTGTGCTCAGAAGCAATTGAGAAATAAGCACAGGAGTCAGATGGTGATCAGAAAATCAATTTTTAAAATCAATAAAGCCTGGATTGGAAAACGTAGCTCAGCTCCAGACTGGAACCATGCTTCTGCTCCCTCCCTATCCCTCATCTTCAATGCTCCTTTTGTACCACTGAGCTCGCCCTGTGATGGAGTGGTAATCGCGTGATTAAGGAGCCCCAAAAGAAAAGAGCAACTGAGGGTACACTATTTTACCCACCAGATAAGTGAGTCTTTTTTTGGAAAAGAATAAGTCAGAGAAGCCAGGGTGAGAGTGAGAGATCCTGTATCCTCAGTCACTCTCTTGAGTGACACAAGCCAACAACAGAACACTATTAAAATGCAAATATGCTTTCTCTTAAAAGTCATACAGCAACCACTTTTTATTCATCAGCACTTTCTCCAAGGTAACAACACCAGATAATCTAGATGATAGAGAGAACTCCTGTCAAAACTATAATACCTGGAATTGAAAATTTTAGATGGAAGAATGGAAATACATAGGGTATGATGAGACACAGGAGAAGCAGATCCACGTGAGGGTTACAGTTCAGGGTTGCAGGTGCCCAGGCTGCTGCCTGATGATTCTGGATTTGAGCACAAACTTCAGTTACGATTTTGCTTTTTGCTGGCCAACCTCCCAGGATAAAGGTAGCAACATCTAACATCTATATTACACTATCATCTAGAATCAGCAAGGATATATCATTTCTCTCTCCTTTTTGTTTTCTTTTGTGCTCACATTAACTATTGAGTTGCTAGTGCAAACTGAACAGGATATATGGATTTTTACCCTTACTGGCATTATGAGCAACCTCACCTACAGAAAATGTTAATAATAGTGAAAATGAACATTAGTACACTTCTAATTGTACTAAACCTCATGCTTTAGCCATTTTGCTTGCATACTTTATTTAATATTCATAACTTTATGAGGTTTTATTAAACCATTTTACAATTAGACTCTGGTTCTCTAGAGAGATCAAAGCTCTTATTCTTGGATGCAATTCTTAAAACAACTAAATAACCACCCAGGAAACCAGATAAGTAAACTTATTCAAAATTTGTTACTACTGGACATTGTATTTACCAAATTTTTTTTTCCAAACAAGTGTTATCTTTTTATTCATTTAGCTGAACTCATGTACTCAGCAGATAGCCCTTAGCTTAGGAGAATAGCAGGGAATAAGATGGACTCCAGACTTCCTGTTGAGTGAGCCATCATGTAGCTGACCATTGGTTGATATGACACAGCTGATGTTTCTATTTTTTTCTCAGAAAGCTAATAGCTGGCAAGAAATCATGGAGTATTAGGAACCTAAGAACTTGAAGTCTAAAAGAGCAAATGGCCTTCTTCAGGAAAGTATTATTTACTCACATTGATATTACCAGGAAACAGCAGAAAAGAACAGTAAGGAAAGATTGCTATGGATTACTGTATAATCTGCTAAACATTCTCTGTGAATGAACTACATTCTTGAGTGAATCACCACTGACCTTACTGAATAGTCTGAATTCCAAGGCTCTGAGCTACAATCTGGATGTTCCAAAAAACAGTGGGATACTGAGAAGTCATTTGCTAGAAAACGAGAAACAATTAATAAAATGCACAAAAAGAAAGATCTGTAAATTTCTTTTTTATTAAGGGTCCAACATTGCTGAATTGGCCTTTATCTGCTTTTGATAAAAAAAATATATTGCAACAGATAGAATTGCTGTGGTGTTTTCAAGTTATTTATTAACTCGACTTTATCTGGTGAATGTTCCTTTGTACTCAAATAACCCACATGGATTAAGGAAGAATTGTTTCCTTGGCTCAGTTCAGCTCCTTGTTTAGGATGGTGAAAATGGAAGAACTTACCTTGTTTCTCTTTGTCAGTTGAACCCTCATTAATGTGTTAGCCTGATCAGCCCTCTGATGGGTCATGGAAAGGCAGAGAAGCAAGAAGACCAATATTAGCCTCCTTTAGCCTTGACATTCAAGACATGTGTCTTAAATACCAATCCTCATAAAAGCAATGGTATGACTCTCACATGAAATGTCTTAGGAGAAGTGACTGCCCTATTCTACCAGCCTCTTCACTGCCAGCGAACTAGAGAGTGTAGACTGAATACATAAAATGGTAGACTTGGAGAATGAGGTCTAAAACATAAGACAAACCTGCTATCAAGCATTACAGAAACAAATACAAAAGTGATATTTAGTGACATAATAGGAGATATTCATAGGATGCCATATCTCATAGTGGATGTTTTGATTTATTACAGTATATTCCAACAGATTCCAAATTATAAACTTTCAGAAGCATGACTTTTCAGGATGGTAAAAATATGTTATCGTTAGCAGAGCCTCTCTGTTGGGTACCATTCAGTGGAGAGAAGTAAATAGGTGACACACATGCTTTAATGGGTTTAGCACACTTTCTGTAATGGATGCTATACTTCAGTGCTTGCACTAAATGCTGAACACTTATAATGCAACTTCCCATTATTTAGGGGCTTTTTTTGGTTACAATTTACATGGTGACAGAAAATGAATTTCCTGTATTTACCCAGTTATCATTGTATAATGAACTTAAATATTAGTGTCTTATTATTAAACTTATAACAACTAATTTTTGATAAATTATAGTTATGTGCTAATATATTCATGTATAAGTGATTTTAAATACTTCAGTTGCATAAGGAAATAATGCAATACCATCTGCTAAATATTTTTAAATAAAATTTCTATTTCATCAACCTTCTCAGACACACCATAACTGCATTCTTTATCTCAAAGAAAGAACTACAAAAGGCCTCTACTACTATAGATCCAAACCTCTTGCCTGAATGCTTTCAATATGCTTATGAACTGTCATATTTTCTTTAAGTTATAGAAAAAGAAGATTTTTTTTTCCTTGTGGGAGAAGTAATGTTTCTTGACTGATGTGATGTAAAAATTCTAATATATCAGACTTCTACAAATTGGAATAGCTAAACAAAATGTTTTCAGTCATGAGCAAATGTGTTCCAGGCAAAAATTTGTATTTATAATGCAGCTGGATTTATGTCCCTATGTTAGACTCCATAAGTGACTCATTCTCATATGAAAGGTTATTATCTACAAGCAGAATATAGTTATCCTCAGATTTTCATTGTTTTCCCATTTATGATTAAATATTTGTATTCCATCTTTATCTCCCAGTTTTCATTTTTACTGCTCCATCTGGTGATCAATCATGTCTTGTGTTTTTAAATAGTAATTTGTAGAGGGCTTAAAACACGTCCATTTTTTACATTGTCAGTAATAAAAAAAAGTATTGCTTATAGTGTCTTCTGGGGAACATATTCATGCCATGCTCGTCTGAGTCATTGAAAGATTTATGAAAAGAAAAAGGTTAAAGGGCAGACATTTTTAATGCCAAAAGTCTGATCAATATAATAAGGAATTGCATTGCTAGGCCTATTTATTTTTTCTTTCCTCACAGAAACAGAAAAAGGGGAATGCAATCTCACAGGATGGAAATAACCTGTGAATTGTTGCCATCCAGATCAACTTTAAGTCCAAATGGTTCATTCATCTTAGACTAGATTCTGGTGCAGCCCAGTGAACTGACGTTCTGGAAACCAGGCACTGAGGCTCTGAAGCAATGCATCACATTTGCATCCATGATTTGCTTAAAATATTCCATTTAGCCTTTCCTCCCAGGAAACAAAGCCAGCAGTATTTGATTATTGAATAGCTCTTTTTGGATGCTTAGTTTGAGGAGATTTTATTAAGATTATGGGAAACTTGAATTTTACGGAATGAATCACGGGTTATATTTCAGTTTTGATTTGTCTCCAAGGGTTGAAATACATAGGAGAGCAGGATACTTTATATATTAGCTCTATTTTAGCATGCCCTTGTTGCAATCACAGGCAGAATCGAATGCTTCAGAGTGAAATAGTGCATTGTTAGAACGAGAGTTGCAAAGAGAATGAATCCATATACGTGAAAATGGACTTGGAGTAATAACATGAAATATTTTCAATATAAATATGTATGTTTTAATTGTATATTACTATGGTTCCAATCACAATAATCAGTCTAAACAATGGTTTATGGAAAATATCTAATCAAACCTTTCAGGAGGAGGATGCTAGCTAACTCCTCTATATGTAAAACAAAGTTTGGGATGTGTGTCCACCCATACACATACACATGCAAACACGGACACACATAGTCCTCTGATCAAATGATATTTAATGAACACTTACATTCTACTGTGTGCAGAAAAGCACTCATATTACTATGGACCATACAAAGAAATAAGAATATAAGAATACTTTTTTTTTTCTCTAAAAGAAGAGCAGGAAAACAATGGAATAAACCCCTTTCTTGGATTCTAAGAGGTTTGAATGGCCTCAGTGTAACCTTCAGAACATACCTCAGCATCCCCACATCTCCTGCTGCCTCTGTCCTGTGTCACTAGGGTACTGAGGGAGGGAATGGATGTGTCACCTCCTGCTCATCCTCAAACAGGACCTCAACCCAATATCAGCCCCATGCCCTCTTCTATTCTTGTTCTTCTGCATGGAACTGGCTTCCCAGATCCCCCAAGGCTTCTTTTACTCAGGCTGAAAACCTCCCACTCCTTCAATCTTAATACATGCTAAGTTCTCACACAGGCTTAAGCTGATGCGATTCTCAATATTGAAATGTAACACTGAATAATATTTTGAGGGAGGATTTTTTTGTTCATATTCAACAGTGACTTCTCAGAGTGGCTTCTTCTGACCTTTCTATCTAAACTACTACTTTCTGCCTTTTTCTATCTCTTCCCTAAATTATTCTGGTTCATTTTTTCTCATAGCATTTTTATCACTTCTTGAAACAGTGCTATAGATGTATTAGTTTATTTTCTCACTCTTCTTAATAAAATATAACGTGCATAGAGAAGAGGTTTGTTTTGTTCCCCTCTGCCTCATGGAAGAGAACAGTGTTAGTACTTAGGAGATGCTCAATAAATATTTGTTGAATTAATGAAAAATTAATTTGGTGGATTTCTTAGATTGGTTTGTCCTGGATGCAGATCCAAAGCCAAGGATTGAGTTGCAAGTGATTTGTTAAAGACATGCTCCCAGGTGAAACCAGGAAGGGAAAAGAGGGCACAGAGCAGGATGGGAAAGGGGAAGGACCCCAGGGTGTGATTTCAGGTGGAGTCCAGACACAGGTAGTTCCCACGAGGAGCTCTGAAATGTAAATTTCAACTCAGAGTTCTCCTCCTGGAAGCAAAGGAGCTGGGCTTTTATACTTCCTACCAGTAAGTGCATTGGTTACTGGTAGCCCTGAGTGGGGCCGGGGCGGGAGGAGGAATAAAACTCCTAGTTTGTCCTCCAAGTATCCTACTTACCTTTCTTGAATATCACCTCCGTCTTTTACATGGTTACTATTAACCTAGTTGAGCAACTAGTTGTGTAACAAAAGAAGGATAGAGAAGCTTCTACTTTCCTATTAAATAAAGCATATATTTTAAAGCAGCCTAATTTTTGTGCAGTGTCAACAGGTTTGTAAAGCATTGTCATATGTAGTATTGATCTTATTTGATCCTCAAAACAATCCTTTAAGCTAACAGTAAAAATTTTCTCTCTGTTTCTATTTCTCTCTCTCTCTCTCTGTCTCTCTCTCTCATTCCATTTTGGAAAAAATGAGACCCAGATAGGCTAAGTTTTCATAGTCGAGCCAAGATTCAAAAAGGCACTTGATTGCAGAAATTATTTATGTTCTCACTGCTGTACCAAGCTGTCACACAAAGAGATTATTCTGCCTTTATTTTTTTAATCACTAAGATTCTAAAAATAAAAATTCCAAGCCAAGTAAGTGGGGAGGAAGAAATCTAAACAGATTAATGAGGGAAATGTTAATGACAGAAAGAGCTTGGAGGCTCTCCAGTCACATTGAGTAGGGGCTGCCTGTTCCATCTGTGCTTGAGAATAGTGTGACACTACGCCACCCCATGCCACCCTCGCCTCTGTTGAGTCCCTCATACTTGCTGTTAGAGTTGTCTTTATTCAACTGAAGCCAACTCTAAACCCTGCACTGTAAGATTTTCAAGATTTCACTGATGAAAAACAATTTAAGAAATAACACTTGAAAAATGGTAGTGGGCTTCAATGGTCAATGATGAGTGAAAAGAAATATTTGTTTGGAAGAAAACAGAACTAGAAAACAGCTGATGACCTACATACTAGCCAGAATGACTTTGCCTTCAGGTTATAAAAGCACTTTCTGTCTATTCATTTGTTTGGCTGCTGTAAAAATAAAATACTTCTATGCAATCAAAATCCGAACTTCTGGATAAAGAAGACTTTTTAACACCTAATTATGTTGGTACTTCAAGACTGTAAATATTGGTGTTTTTCTGAACACCTCTTCCACATTTAAATATTAGAGGCCACTGTGAAATTTTAACCTATTCATACAAATAAACCAAGAATAAACACTTTGATACTGAACTTAGTTGTGGATTTCAATGTTTTTGTGCTGAATTTCACAAAATATATAAATAATTAATTTGATTAGATTGTCAGAAAAGGAAGATTGGTTTAAGAGTATTCCTTCAACAAAGGATATTATAAATAATAATACTATATTGCTTGCAAAGTAGTTCACTAAGCCATTTTGCATACTTTATCTTATTTTATCCTAACAAACATTATTTTTTTCAATTTCTATTTAAAAAGTACAATTTATTACAATTGTAGAATAGCAAATATTTAGAGCTGGCAGGAAAATAACTATTAACCCTATTTTAAATGGAGAAAAATGTGGCTCGGGAAGGTTGTTAACATCATAGGACTCTGACATAGACATATGGGTGCTAGAAGCACATTACAGAGATCCGTGTTCTGAGCTGAGGACCTTACACACTCGTCCTCAATTCTATTGTAACATCTGAGGCAACTTTGCATTAATCCTTGCTTATTTACTTCTGGCTCCCATAGACTTCTTCAGGAACACTGACATGGATTTCCTGGCTCCACACTGCATTGACTCAAGTCTCCTCCTCCTCCTTTATTTTATTTATTTATTGATTGATTTTGAGTCTAGCTGCAGCCCTAGACCTTATTTCTGTGAAGTTCTATTTGTAGGACTCCACCATTAGGCACATAAGAGTGTAGGGTCCGGGAATAGGGTGTGGGTACTGAAGTGGGGGATGTCTCTCCAACACCAATAAACTGCCATTACTGCCTGGTATTAGATTAATGGACTACAATGTAAATGGACAACCACATATTACACACAAATGATGTATAATAACATTATTCACTCATATTATTTTTATATTAACAATTTTTATGACTTTGTTACTTTGGAAAGCACTTCCGTGTGTGATTATCTACCTAACAAAAGTCCAAGAAATAGCATTTCTGATTGGATAAACTGATTATGCAATATTGAAAAAGAAAGAGGTGTAACACACCCATCACTGACCAGGGAAAGTGAAAAGGCAGCAAGCATCCTGGAGTAAATTTTATTTTAAGAATTTTCTCATGTCAGTAAGTATTCCTTGAAAACATCTTTTGTAATGGCTATAACCGCATATCATTTGAATATGCTCTCAATGAACCACTATTCTATTTATTGGAAATGTAGGTCATTAAAATGATTTTGTATTATTTCTAATAAATAAAGATCAATAAAAACTTGTATACACATATCTTTGTACAAACAATACTGTTTCATTAAATTCCAAGACATTTTTCATTATTGTGTCAAAAGGCAGAAATGTTCTTAAAACATATTGCCCAACTGCTTTCCAGAAAGCTATATGAATTTTATATTCCCACTCATAATATGTGAAGCTGGGTCATAATATTCTTGACAAATTTAAATATTTTGACAAATTGATAGGTAGAAAATTACTTCTTTTTGTTTTAATTTGCATTATTGAGAATATTATTTTTTAATTGTGTACATTTATATAATGAGAGAGTTTTACTTTTATTAAAAATACAATCCCTCTTTCTTTTCCAATATTGCATAATCAGTTCATCCAGGCAGAAATGCTATTTGTTCGACTTTGGTTAGGCAGATAATCACACACTGAAGTGATAAAGTAATGGAGTCATAAAAAATGCTAATATAAAAATAATGAGTTGAATAATGGTGTTATTAATATATATCATTTGCATATTATACATTATTGTACAATTGACATTGTAGTCCATTAATCTATTTGGAAATGAGTTACAGATAAACAATTAATTATGGACTTCTTTGTAATACTTCTTGAAATGTTGCATTGTGATTTTTTTCCCTTTTGCTGTTTAACCTGATTGTGTTTCTGTTTTGCTTCTTCACTGGCTTCTAAGCAACTTAGGCTAGTAGCACTGATAAGAGTCTCTATTAACTCCTTTGTTTCTATAGTATCAGGTAGTGTATATTGCAGGATCCTCAACACGCTGACTGCTGACCAGTTAGGTGAAGGGACAGATATAACCTCTGTATGCTGGATACAATCCACTTCATCATTGCGGGGCCATGAGAACACAATAGTATTGCCAGGGTTATCCTGTAGGTATGATCTTTAGTTCACACCTGGTTCACTAAGATTATAGTATCGTATATTGTTCAGAAGTCACAAAGATTTTCCCTGGAAATAAAGCAGAAAATATAGCATGAGGAGCAAACGTGCATACAGGTACACGCAGGAGCCCATCTTGACTGATACTATCCTGTTTTCTTTCTGGAAGACTGCACCTCCATCTCTCTAATCTTGATCTTTCTCTGACCCTAAAACCCATCAAGTCTACCCAGTTTCAGTTCTTATATTCACTTTTCCTCCTTCATTCATCTGTACTCTTTTAGCTTTTTAACCCTGATTTGTCTTCTACATTCTTTTTCAAAGTTAAAATATATAACTGCTTCTACGTTAATCCTGTCTAGGACTGACCCATTTCCAGCCATTTATTTTTACTGTCAGACTTCCTCTTTGTAAACATTTCCTTCTCACTGTTGAAACTACATATGAATTGAGTGTCTCGCCTTACTTTGCTCCAGCTTCGTCAATATTCTTGAAATACTAGGGCAGCTACGGCTTAGCATATAGCTTCTTCAGCGGGAACTGACCATGACTCCAGTCTAACTTCAGCTGGCACTTGACATATTTTATGTAATATTGTGACAACAGAAATAACTTGGCATTATCTCTTAGGATGAAAAAGAATCATGTAGGTCAGAGCTACATGTTTATTTGCATTTGTTACAATGTGTCGAATTGTGAATATTCTGCCTCTCTCAACCTCTCCAGTGTTCCCTGAATACTACTTAGGATCCAGCATAAATCATAGCTGGCTGCCACAAATGCAGCTCTAAAAGGACAGCCCTAAAGGAGCAGAGTTGAGGCTGGGTTTTTGCATAAAATAAAGTTCCAAATCAACTATAAACTTCATTGCTTCCAAATCAGAGTGATTAAATTTTTATCTTTCCAAAAAACTTTCTGGAATAAGCAAACATTGAAATAATAATGTTTTTAGGCTTTCAAAGTCTTTTTTTTGTATTTGTTCGATTTGTTTTTGTCCCATTCCTCCTCCTCCTCCTCTTCCTCTTCCTCCTCTTCCTCCTCCTTCTTTTCCTCTTCCTCCTCCTCCTCCCCCTCTTCTTCTTCTTCTTCTATTGCATTTTGAAAAGCCACTGTTGTCTATGAATTTCTTAAGCTAACGTACATGGTCTTTCATGATTTGACCCTTCCTTACTTCCTAAACTTTTATCTAATCAAATCTAATCTTGGCCATTCATTTTTTGTTTCAGTAATGTAAAATTTTTTTGTGGTCTGAATACATTATTGTTATCTTCCTGATGAATACCCTGAATACATATTTCACTTTCTTCTCCTGGCCAACTATGCAAGACTCAGGATAATCATCCTCTTCTTTAATTGAATTTTGTTGAGACTCTAAGCTGGGCTAAGTATTTCTCTTCATTGTACCCATCAACTACTGAATCCTAGCATTGTGGTGTTTATCATCCTTCGTAGAGAAATTATCTATATTTCACATGAATGTTTACCCCACAAGTAGTGTCTCAATGTAAGGGGTTATTTCTTATTTATTTTTGAATCCATAATGTTCACAATGGTGCCTGGCATGCAGTATTTGTCTGTTAAGTGGAATTTGAGCTTCATAATAACCCTTTGAAATAGATATTATTATTCACATCTTGTAGTTATGTAAATTAGGCTTAGAACAATTGCTGATATTTACCTGGCACTAATAATGAAGCCAGAATTTGAATTCAGGA
Organism: Lemur catta; assembly: GCF_020740605.2. NCBI lineage: Eukaryota > Metazoa > Chordata > Mammalia > Primates > Lemuridae > Lemur > Lemur catta. Next base: position 21,090,688 of record NC_059143.1, read on the forward strand.
CTGTCCCCAAAGATACTAGTGTTTCAAGACCATATAGACCACAATGCTTCTAGAACACAGCTTAGTACCTGTCTGACATCATCTGTGTGTCTAAATTCATGCATAGACACAAGTAAGTACTTTCCAATACTACCTATGTGGTTGGTCATCAGAAGAAGGAAGTCCTTTTGAATCACATTTTACTCCATGCCCAAAGACAAGGAAAAGTTACCTAGATTGGTCAGATTGGAGACCACTCTTTGGATTACATTTTCTAGATGGTATATCAAGTTTGTATAGGCCAAACATAGAACAGTTTCTGATCTTAGAAGTTATGGTGCCTCAAACTTTTGTCCCATTAAAGGAGTAAATTCAAAGATAAAGATTTGGACTCTGGGGCCCATAGAAAGAACAGATCTTATACATATTTGATTGTAAATAACATGTCAACATATCTAACATTTAAAATAAAGTATACTTTTGCTTAATGTCTTGAAATTCCACTTCAGAGTTTATGGATAAAGCACAGTAGAATGCTCTTTGGTTGTGCCTTGCTTCTACTGTGTATATACCTCCCTTGGAGACCTTGCAGAAAAGAATGATAGGCTGTGGATAAAAGTTGGATGTTCACAAACTTCCTGGACACAATGTCATTATAATATTACACCTTAATAGAACCCCACTAATGTTATTATCCAAACAAGATGGTTCTACTGGGTGATCAAGAGAGATCCATTTGTCTATTGTGGAGGAAGAGTATACCCTTGCTCAGTGAATAACCTTGCTGCCGTGGTGCCTGTATGTTTACTAAGCCACTGAAGGGGGAAGATAATCTACTCCTGCCTTTTATCAGAGCTCTCCCAGGTCCTGGCCAAAGAAAAGAATAACAGCCACATGCATAGATCTGACCTCATGGATTCCACAGCTTAACTAAAATAGAGCAATTTTGGCTGAAGTTAGCTTTCATTAAAAAAAAAAAGAATTATTTTTCACCTTTGTGGACATTCAGGAAATTATACACTGTTTAATGTACATTAAGGTAACTTTTAATAGAAAGTGAAAAATAATTTTACATTGAGCTGTTTGTCATTAACCAGGAAACTTTATGTTGGCAAGGTCGTATTCTTAGTTTTAGTCAGTATGAATCAACAGCTGGCTAGCCATTTTAAGCACTGAGTCATTGCCTCTTCTAAGCAACCATTTATCTAGAGACAACTCAGTTTGCTTCAAAATCACCCAATAATGGGAAATGACTCCCAAATAGGATTTGATGTATTAACCTCAAGCACACCATGAAAAGAATTCTGAGATCATCTTAGAGTGTCATTCTGTTCTAACTCTTTGAAGATCTTCTTTGCAAAGAGCATTGAATGGGAATCTATTCATGAAACTTGCCAGAATTCTAGCATAAAAGCCACAAACAAATCAACATTGTGAGAAAAATCACTTATTAACTTCTACCTAGTTCAGGATCAAGTCTCTCAAGAAAAAAACAAAAGGAAGAACCAACCACTCCTCCAACTGTTCTAATAAGAGCTTGATCATACACAGAAAACAGTTTATCCAGCTTTTATTACACATAAATCTTATGATTCTCCTTTTCTTATGCACAAAAAGTTAGGAGCACTTCTTCATCTGGTGAGAAGATTTGTGCTATTGAGTTAAGGACATTTCAGATTTTGTTTAAACAACTATCATGGCATAGCTTCAAGTACACTTTAAAAAACTTTTTATTTGGAAATATTTTAAAGTTACAGATATATAAGAATAAGAATAATACAAATAGTACCATTTGTTACTGTTGTTAACATTTTAACCCATTTTCTTGGTCATTTGTGCCATTCCCTCACCCCCATGAGAGAAAATCATATTCATCAATCATCTTTCCATTATTCAATTATTGAAAATAGAGATATTCTCTTGCATAATTTCAGTATAATTATAAATTCAGCAAATTTATCATTGAAATAATAGGGTTTTGTTGTTGTTGTTGTTGTTGTTTTTGAGACAGTCTCACTCTGTTGCCCGGGCTAGAGTGGAGTGCAGTGGTGTCAGCCTAGCTCACAGCAACCTCAAACTTCTGGGCTCAAGCGATCCTCCTGCCTCAGCCTCCTGAGTAGCTGGGACTACAGGCATTTGCCACAACTCCTGGCTAACTTTTTCTGTTTTTAGTAGAGACAGGTCTCACTCTTGCTCAGGCTGGTCTCAAACTCCTGAGCTCAAGCAATCCTCCTGCCTCAGCCTCCCGGAGTGCTAGTGAAATAATACTTTTAACTAATCTAACATTCATATTCCAGTTTTGCCAATTGACTCAATAATGCCCTGAATAGCATTTCCCCCACCTCTGGTACAGTTGCATAGTTGTCATTTCTCTTTAGTCTCCATTTATCTGAAATATTCACATAGCCTTTCTTTTCTTTTCTTTTTTTTTCCCCCTATATGTGTGACATTGATGTTTTTGAAGAACATTTTTTAAAAGTATAAAATTTCTTATTTTGTATTATTCTCATGTGTCCTCAAAGTCAGCTCAGGTTATACATTTCAAGACACAATGCCATATAAGTATTATTGTGTCATTCTTAGCTTATCACAGATAAGCTAAGAATCTATTCTATCTAGAGAATCTATCTATTCCCAGATACTAGATATCCATCTCCTCCTCATTGGTGATTTTAATTTTAATGACCTAAAGGGTTGTTGATTTCTTCACTGATATTTAAAAATTTTTCTCCTATAACCAATAAGTCTGATGTAGACATTTCAAGGTAATATAGTCATGTGCTGCATAGTAACATTTCAGTCAATGACAAACTGTATATACTACAGTGGTCCTATAAAATTATAACATCATATTTTTACTGTACCTTGTCTATGTTTAGGTAATTTTAGATACACAGATACTTACCATTGTGATACAATTGTCTACAGTATTCAGTACAGTAACATGCTATACAAGTTTGTAGCCTAAGAGTAATAGGCTATACCATATAGCCTAGGTGTGTAGTAGGCTATACCATCCAGGTTTGTGTAAATACAATTTATAATATCTGCACGATAATGGCATCACCTCAGGATGCATTTCTCAAAATGTGCTGTTGTTAAGTGATGCACGACGACACAAATACACTGCTCCTAATCAGAATGTAACTACAATTGATAATTTCTTGCCCGAATCAGTCTTCACTATGATGGTTGCAAAAATGTTAACTTTTCACCTCCAAAACTCCCTCCACATTCAATAATTGACACTCTAGCAAGAGACTTCCATTCTCCACCATTTATTTCTCTACTTATCAGTATGAACACAGGATTTTTTTTCCCCCAGTGGTTAAGAATCTGTTACTATACTTAATCATTTTGGTATCCAAATTACAGTTCAAACTGGCTTCTGGTCCTTGTGACACGGCCTCATTAGTTTTTTTCATGAACTTTCTTGCTTTCTGGCATAACAACATGTTCCAGGATTCTCTTGTGCCTACTCTTTCCCAGCTCTGGAAGCTGCTATTTATTTCTCTGAGTAGCCTTGGTTACCATTAGGGGAGGACGGTAGCAGAAACCAAGAGTTTGCTGCTATGTACGCTCATTTAGAATTTTTTTCTAGGCCCTTTCAGCAGACAGAACTAGGAAATAATTCATAATAAACATGCACATCTGCATATAGACATACTTCTGCAAACATATATATGAACATACAGATACTTTAGAAATCATAAGTTTACAACAAAATTGCCAATTTCAGTCCATCACCACAGATTTTTTCCTTGCCTTCCTCCTTTCCACGTTCTTCCTCCACAGTGAGAATCCTAACTCTCAGCACTTGACAATGTTATAAAATATCTAAAATAATTTCAAAATTGATAAGCCTATATTTCCACCTCAAAAAACCCAAATCTGCTAAAAAGTGTTCTCTCCAACATGGCCCAAGATTGAGAGCGTACTGTCAAATATTATGTTCATAAGTTACTTGAATCATTGCTTTCTTTTTCCCCTTCAGAGTTATTATAATTTTAATTTAAAATACAATTGAGTTTACTTGCTTCTGTTTGCTTTCAATTTTACTTCTTCTTCTCCTCTTCCCATTCTTGTTGATTTAATTTTATTTTTCAAACACGTAGAACATTTACATGCTCCCATCACAGAAACTGTACAAAAAAGATATACTCTGAAAAGTATCGCTCCTTTCTAAATATCTTCCAACCTGTTCTCTTATAACTCCTGCAGGTAACTCTACCAGTATACTTTGATTAGGGAAGCAGAACCACTATATATTAGGATTGGGTCTTATATAATTGTGGGGGCAGGTTAAGTAGTCTACAGAAGACTGCTATTTCTGTGAGGAGCTATAGGCTGAAGTCTACAGGGAGGCTATTAAGAAAGACGAGGTGGATATAAATGGGGAAAATAGGAAAAATCTAAAACCTGTGAGGCTGAGTTGTAATCCATATGGCTAGAATAGAACCCACATGGGTCTCTCACTGCCTCTAAATGTTACCAACCTCATGGTTCTTGGTCCCTGAGTCAATAGATATTGATGTGAGATGGATAAAGAAATTTATACAGCCAAGGTTTTAAGGGGGCTGAGGGCTTTTGCTCAAAGAAAAGAGAGACAGTGCTGGTGAAGGAGGAACCAGACCAGCTCTCTGAACAAAGGTGTGGGGCACTTTTAAAGGGTAGAGAGAAAGTTTGACTCCAGCATTGAAATCATAGCATGTGGAGGTGTAGTTTTGTTGGCAGCTGCCCATTCCATGATCACGCTTCTTCATACATCACATGTCTCATTAGCATGTTAAATCTCCACCCTTGGCCATGATGATTTTTAGCATTACAACGAGGCAAAAGGTCTATCAGTGATCAACTTTGAGCTTCATTCTGGCAGAAATCAGTTTGTGCTGGCTTTGATCTGGGTGAGGGACCCCTGCTCCAATGGTTGCCACGTCCTGTTAAAGAAAGAACTGCCTTCTGTTGAAGCTGGGTGTTCATCGTTTCCAAAGGTTTTGTTCAGTATTGTAAGCAGGCTTAAGCTTTGGCTCTAGAGTCAGGCAGGTAGCCAAACTCCACGTCCTATACTATCTCATAAGTCTTCAGATTCCACAATGAGGGTGTCCTGCTTGGTGGCCTTCATCACGGAACTAAACTCCTACTAGGTCAAGAGCTAGAAAAGCTAAAGCAAAAGATCTTCAGAAACTGTAGGAGTGTTACCTAGTTCCTGCCCCCTTGTCAATCAGGAGAGGCAGATAATTGACAACAGACATGATCTGCAGCAGTATCTCAGGCCCTGTGCTGACCTTCCAAACATAAAAAGAATATAGCCACTATTTTACTCCTGCCTTACCAATTTGGTGGGAAAAGACTTTGTGACCCATATGAACTCAGACTTAAGCATAGAAGGGAATTCTGAAAAACATAGTTCCAGTTTAGCTAACTTGACACAATGTAAACCTACCATAATCTATGACTTGTTAACTTGGCATCCATATATATCTCTTTTAACCACAATTAACTTCTTACCAAACTATAGTAAAAGAATATATGCTTCTGCCTAAGTTAATGCAGCTACCTCATGTACAATAAAAATGTTCAAACCTTCTTTACAAAAAAGGATTTATCCATCTTTGAGTGATATTAATTTTTCTTCTAGCTGAGTTACATTCCCCCTTTGACATCCTGAAACTTTTAATACTAAAATAGAAGGCAGACTACTATTAACACACAGTATGTTCAATGGAAAGGGAATGAAAAAGAGAAAGAAAAAACATATATATACAAATATATCAAAATTTGAAATAAATAACTCATAGCTATCAGAGTCCTTCTCTGTGGCTACTCACATGGCTATCGTTGGTACTTATAACTACTTTTCCCTATAATCCATTCCATATTTTCTCTTTTCTCAGCAAGCTACTTTGTAAGTCATGGTTTTTCACTGGTGGGGTTAGCCAAAGCTCCATTGCTAAAATGTCCTATTGGTACTGGGTTGTTCTGCTTCTCCATTGACTTGAATCACAGAATATGGGAATACTAAGAATTGGCCTAGGGTCTCCTACATTCCAGACATATATCTTTTTATCCCCGTTGTATAAGATTAACCCAATTTCCACTTAATAATCAGAATCAACCACTCTAGATAGAAGGAACAACTCTCTTCTTTTCCAGTTGATTTGTTAGCATAAGGAGGCAAATTGGACAGGTGGCAGTCTCAGCTTCCAGTCTAATACAATGATTGTTTGGTGTTCTATGGAAGTGATTTTTCTTGGGAACCTAGACTTCAAACCCATAGTAACTGGATGATAATGAGAAATGACACTCCCATTTCCACTCCTTGATTCCCAGATTTTAAACATTGGCTATGGAAGAAACAGTACAATATATTGGCCACTGATTTAGAGATTTCTTAAGGACATAGCAAGACCCTGCATTGACCTCACAACATACAAAGGTGTTACTGGATAGTGTTACCACTTAGCCGGTAGTTGTGGCTGACAGGTGTTGCCATCTAGCAGGTACTATAACAGAACCTTAAAAGGCAATAATTTTATTTTCTGTGTATGCATAATGTTAACATGTTCTCAAAGTCAGAACAATACAAAAAGTTATACTCAGAGAAAGGTCACTCTCCCATACCTTTTCCATCCCATCACCCTTCCTCCATCTATGCTGTTTACTGATGTAGTTTCTGTGTTTCTTTTTGAAAAGATAAGCAGATATATGCAGATTTTTAAGAATTTTTCCCTTTTTTCATACATAAAAGATATAACATTATACATATTCTCTGCACTCTGCTTTTTGCACTTAACAATAGTATCTCCTGGAAATCACTCCATATCAGTTATAGAGGTCCTGTTTTCTTTTCTTCTGTTTCTTTTTCTTTTTCTAACAGCATTATATTATACCATTATGTGGAGGTTTCATTGTTCATTTAACCATTTTCCTATGCTTGGATATTTAGGTAGCTTCCAATATTTTGCAGTAATAATAAATACTACAGTGAATAACTTGTCCATATGAATTTTAACAATTTTGGAGGTATATCTTCAGGGTGCTTTCCTAGAAGTGGAATTGCTAAATTGAAGGGTAAACGTGTATGGAATTTTCTTAGATATTGCCGAATTCCCCTCTGCTGAGGTTGGATCATTTTGTATTCTCACTAGCAATGGATGCATTAGAGTAGTTCTTTCCCCTCAGCCTTGCCAAAATGTATATTGTCAAGCATTTAAAATTTTGCCCATCTCATAGGTGAAAAATTGTATCTATGTGTTGTATTTTTATTATTCTGAATGAAATTGAGCATCCTTTTTATGTTTAAGGTTGTTTTTATATTTGTAGTGGATTGTCTTTCATTTAGTTTGCTAATTTTTGAAATGGGATTCTTGGGGTTTCTTTCTTAATTGGTAAAGGTTTTTTGTATGTTAGGGGTATTAGCACTTTACCTATGATATAAGTGAAAAATATTGCCTCTCATTTTGTCATCTGTCTTTTGACTTTGCTTATGATGTATTTCTTTGGCTGTGAATTTTTTTCATACTTGTCAGATGTATCAATCTTTATTTTTATTACATCTGGAGTTTTAGTCAGAGTTATAAAACTTTTCCCTATATGTAGCTTCAAAAGGAATTCACTCTAATTGTCTTATAATTCTTACATTATTTTTTACATTTAGATCTCTGATCCATTTGGAGTTTATTCTTGCATATATCGTGAAGGAACGATTTAAATTTATTTTTTCACAATAGCCAAACAGTTAAGCCAACACTGTTTATTATAACAAACAGAAAAACAAACTTTACTCCATTGATTCGTTATTCTAACTTTCTCATATACTAGATTTCTATGAGTAGTTTGGTCTATTTCTGGACTTTCTAATCTGTTTCATTAGTCTCTGTGTCTTTTCCTGTGCCCAAATACTCTTCTAATTATAGCAGCTTTCTATTTTGTTTTTATGTCTTGTTTTTGGTTTTATACAGGGAATAGATTTCTTTTTATTTTGCGTTTTTTTTTGTTGTGTATTGTTTTATTTTATTTTGTTTTTTGCTGTCATTGTGGTTCAACTCTTCTAGCTCCATATAAAAAGCTCCTGGGTATATTTTCATTGAGATTGCTTCACATGTAAATTAACTTAGAAAGAGCTAACATCTTGATAAGGCAGTGATGTCCCAACCAAGCACAAGGGTTGTTTCACCATTTATTCAAGTCCACTCTTCTGTCTTTCAAGAGTATTTTGTGATTTTCCTCCTAAGAGTTTTGCTCATTAAATTTATTTCTAAATGGCTTATCTTTTCTTAAACTTCTATTGAAAATACAACTTTGGATTGAACAGATAAGAGCCATCTACCTATCAGTGGAATTTGAGAACATTATATGTATATATTCTCCAATTAGGACTACTTGTAAATAAAAAAAAATTGGTACCGAATCAGTTTCAATACAGGAAAAAAAAGGAAGTAGTTCTGCTACTTGAAATATAGTTTTCCTCAAAAGCTCATAATGGATTAGAATGTCTGGTAATATAAGAGCATGATTGATACCATCTGTATCTCTAATGGAACTGAGCACTTTCCAAACATCATTGTCCTTATATGGAAAGTGAGTATCATAATACATTTCCAGCATGTTTTAAGAGTTAGAGTTATTTTAAGTGAGGGATTAAGCTATGGGAGGCATTCAATGTTTGTGATGCTGAGTACTAAGGTGTACATGCTTGATAGGAGAAGGGAAAAATGCTTTCTAGCAAACATCTATTTTACCCATGCATCAGGCAATACCAGGTCGTAATTAGAAAAGGAGCTACACAGAGATATTGGAAGATGCATATCCTGTATTCTTTCCTACTGGCACATGTCCTTTGTGGGCAGATAATAGAGCAAAGACAAAGAAGCTGACACAGAGTGGGGTGGTTCATATTCCTCTTCCTTTAGGAAGGATTCCCAGAGATTATAGCCATAATCTTGAGGTGATCAAGATGGCCTTGAAGTATCCCCCAGATGAACTAAACTTTAGATAGGTTTCTTTATGACTTTAGGTCCCTGACCTCCTCTCTTTTCTTAGAGCACTCACTTTAGAAAACTTTCAATTGCAAATTTTTTCTATGCCTTTTGACATGTAGATCTTCTACAACCCAAAAGTGTCCTTCTCAAAGACCTGGGAGCCATCCCTTTGGGAAGTAATCATTGAAGGACATAGTGACCTTTTTCAGTTTCTGTGGGAGGGAGGAGCCTAACTTCCATAAGTGCCAATTAACAAACACAGATGGGCTAATCACATTGACTGACCACCCTCCCCAACCCCACTCAACATCCTCTAGTACTTTTCTATTAGTTCATCTGAGCTCTTAAAAACTGTTTCACCTTTTGTTTCAAGGGAGTTGAGTTCAGTCTTTCAAGTATTCCTTGTATTATTTTAAACCCATCTAGTATGATTTTTCTTTGCCAGAGGCCTTTAAATATCAGCTTGCTATGCAAATTTACAACTTAACTTTGTTGATACTAGACTAAGGGGTATGATACTCTCCAAGAACAATTATGCATTTATAACTGGTTCTTGGGGTAGCTTAAATATGTAGGCATGGAGAAAGCATCAGTTTTAACTAATTTAGTGTGATGGTCACTAAAAAAACAAAACAAAACAAAAACAACAACAACAACAAAAAAAAAAAACAACAGCCACTGACTGTTTGGACATAAACATTCTTTGTATCCCTCTGACAAAAGAGAAGAGTTTGACAGAAATATTGCATTATACTTAGTAGGACACTAACTTTCATTTTTTTCAGAACTTCTTCTAATTTGTTTCTTGATTGTCATCGTAAATTTAAACAACTTTCTTGGGTTGTACAAACATACCTCTGTGCTTAAATAACAACTCTCTGGCTTGGCTGTGATATCAATTTGTCTTTTATTTTATCTTGGATTTGTTCTTCTTTTGTTTGTCTATTCAATTAGTTTGGCCAACTTTCATATTTACTACAAATGACTTTTACTTTTCCTTCCCATGTCTACTTTTTCTAGTTACTTGCCAGGTATTAGAGATACAAAGAATAGGATATATAATGAATAAGATATATCATGAATAAGGCACAATTTCTGTCCTGAAATTTCTTAAAATATAGTGAAGAGAGAAGCAAGTACACAAATAATAGTAATGTAGTATAATAGGTTTTATGGAGTTATTTTGTTTGTGTTTGTTTGGAGACAAGTTCTCATTCTGTTACCCAGGTTAGAATGCAGTGGTATCATCACAGTTGACTGCAACCTCAAACTCCTTGGCTCAAGTCATCCTTCTGCCTAAGCCTCCCAAGTAGCTAAGACTATAGGCTACAGGTGCACATCACCACATCTGGCTGATTTTTTTTGTGTGTGTGTGTGGTAAAGACGGGGTCTCGCTATGTTGCCCAGGAAGTTCTAGAACTCCCAGCCTCAAACAATCCTTCTGCCTTAGCCTCACAAAGTGCTGGGATTACAGATGCGAGCACCGTGCCTGGCCTTATGGAGTTACATTAGACTGATTACAGAAAAACATATATTGGACAAATTATCCCAATCCAGCCTTGATATTGATAATATGGGGAAGTAGTGGATGCATGGAGGTTTGTGGGAGAATATATATCTCAAATGAGTATCATGCAAGAGGAGAGTGAGTTCTGAAGATGTTGGAACAAGTAGTGGAGAGGGAAAGTCCTGGAAAGGTAGAAAGGAAGTGTGTTAGGGGTCTGAACATGATCTTGGATGTGAAAGAGCTGTTGAAGCATCAGGTAGTTGGAAATTGCTGGCATGATCCTATTTGGGATTCAGAAGAAAAGGCTGGTTTTAGTAAGGAGGATGGTTTGGAGGTTGTCTTAGAGTTTTTATAAAATTTTTAATTTACCTTCTTCAATAATTAACTTCTTATAATTACTTTCTTCAATAATTGTAAGAGAATTTAATTATTGAGCTAATGTACTATTGTGGCCATAAAACATCAACATAATCACTAGGAAGTGAAAATTTTTGACCAAACTAATAATTATATTGTTATCATGTTATTGTTATATTGTTATTGTATTATTACATTGTTACTTTTAGGTAAAAGGACATTCAAAAAATTATAAAGGTCTTCTAGCCAACTTACATTCATAGATGAAGTCATTGAGAGATAAAGGTGTTAATAATGTGCCTAGAGTTATAAAGTAATTTATAATAACAATGTCCTATATATGGGTTGCTAGGGTGAATACGTTGTCCCTCAAATAAAAAATCAACTCTATTTCACTCACAGATCTCTTTCTAAGAGGGATTTTATTTTTTTAATGGAAATTCAGAAAGATATTTTATTTCATATTGTAATGCAGAGAAAGTGAGTGTTGGTCAAGGAGACAATTCATAAATAGAATTAATTCAGCAGAAGCAAGAATCTAGAGCTAGGGGGTGGGGGAGGGTGGAGTTGAGAACCTGATCCTCTATGGATTTGCAGCAACCTTGGAGAGAGCTTTGGATTTCTCAGGGTTTAGATAAGAGGTTAGACTACTCACTTTCCGTTCTTAGGGACCCCTAGCCCAAGCTGATAGTTGTCTTATGCTCTATAGTGCTTCATAGTTTTATACCTTTCAAGCAGTGAAATCCTTACAATAATCCTGTTATACAGTTGGGGCAACATTTTTGTTGCTTTATAAAATTAATCTTTAACATACGCAAAAAAAAAAAAAAGATTTTGTTAAGCTATGGATCTGAGGCCAAAATTGATATATTATTTTTTGTAGTGGAGTGCTTTAAGCTATTGTCACATTGTATTCATTGCCTCTCCCTTAAAAAAAAAAAAAATTAGTTCTCTTTGAGTACATACAAAATTTAGATGCTATAATATTTCTGATTGTATTTTATTGCATTGAGGTACGTCTACCCCAACATAAGAGCTTATGGTTAGGAATAAGCACATAATTTATTTGAGTAGAGTGTTTCTCATTTGTCTGCTTAGATTCACCCTTCCTCTCTTCCCATCCTGGTCTGTGGTCTGTGAAACTGATCATTTGCCTTGCTTAATGGTGCTCTTGCCCGCTGTCTTCCTGTTGGCTTTGATCAATGGGAGACACTAGCAGATCAGAGGACAGGAGAATGAAGACTGGATATATATTCCCCTGGCACCATTTTACTGAGTTACCCTGAGTTAGCTGCATCCGTCTGGGTGACCTCACTAGGTTCTGGAAACTACTCTGCTCTTTCAGCAGCAGGGGGAGTTAGGCTCCCTGATGATGCTCACCGGAGTGTATATCTTTCCTTATCCCCGTCTCTAAACTCTTGTCTACATTTTTCTAAATTGATCCTGTTTTTAAGTCTTCTCAACTGATCCAGTCTGACCATGCCTATTTAGAATTGTCATATTACTGGAGGAACATATGAAAATTGTTGTACTAGTGTGGAGAGTGTGCTGGCAGGAAGCAGCAAGGATGGTAAGAGGACAGTCGTTGGAACCAGCAGAGATTTCTAACCTGGCTCTCCACGGCACATTTCTTAATGCATTTGTGCCTCCTTTTCCTTATTTATAAATGAAATATACATATTTAATAAATATATAAGTGAAATATAGATATGCATATTAGAATATCACTGTCCAATGGAAATATGAGAACCGTAAATGTGAGCCACATGTGTGATTTTATATTTTTTACTACTCACTTTTAAAAACAGTAACAGACATAGGTAAAATTAATGTTTACTTAACTCAATATAAATGTTCACTTAATGTATTCAAAATATTATCATTTCAACATGTAATCAGTATAAATGATTAAAGAGGTATTTTACATTTTTATGCGCAAAAATGTACCTAAAATCCAGTGTATGTTTTACACTGACAGTTCATCTTAATTTGGACGAGCCACATTTCAAAAGCTCAAGGGTCACACGTGGCTAATGACTCTCTTATTGGATACCACAGCTTTAGTAGTTCTTCAAACCTACACTTATGTTGGGGATCAGAAAATGTTACTCCAAAATGCGGTGCTTTGACATGAAGCAGCCTCAAGATACCCCTCCTGTCTCTCAATCCTCTGTCTATCCCAAAGCACAAGATGAAGCTGTCCTCTGAAGTTCCCTGATCTACATGGAAACTGGACTTACCAAAGAGAAACACAATTGCCTTCCTGGAAATTTCATTACCCAGAGAAAATTAAAACTCATCTCAGAGGAAGAGAGGCTGAAAACTAAACAACACACTACAGCCCAGACAAACTTCATCCCAAACCAGTCTTTTCTCTGTTCCATTCAATTTTCAAAGAAAAATATGCATTATCCGTTGCCTGAACATTAGGTCCACTTATTTCCCCCTAAAAATCATTTACTCCTCCTCAAATTGCCACATTTTTTCTCATTTCCTCTTTCCCCATGAAAAAGGGTAGATAAGCATCTGCAGCCCATTGGGTTATTTGGCAATCATTCTCCTGTGATTCCCCTGTGCTATACACATTAAAATACATTTGTATGTCTTCTTTCTCCTATTAATCTGTTTTTTGTTAGTTCATTTTCAGTGTACCTTCAGAGGGAGAACGGGGAAGCTTTCCTCCTTATCCTCTACATTTACTTAAAGAACATAGTTGGTTAACCACTTCTCTTTATTCTTTCTGTCAACCAAAATATGCTTACAGGATGCTGAATATCCAGGGTTCACATGCAACATTTTGATGCTGTAGTCCCCCCTTGTCCATGGAAGATACTTCTAAGACCCCCTGTGAATGCTTAAAACTGGGGATAGTACCAAACCCTACACATACACCATTTTTTCCTATATATACACACCTATGATAAAGTTTAATTTATAAATTAGGCACAGTAAGAGATTAAGAACAATAGCTAATAATAAAATACAATATTATAACAATATGCTATATTAAAAGTTATGTAAATGTGATCTCTCCCTCTCTCTCTCGATGTTTTACTGTACATAATATTTTTGGACCACAGTTAACAATAAGTAACTAAAACCATGGAAAGTGAAACCATGGGTGGGGGGGGACTATCATATATCCATGAGTATCTGCTCCCACCATTTGAATTGTATGCTTATAAAGAATTAGTTGTATTTTTTTCAAAACCCGTTTATGCCAGTTATATCTGCTATATAATAATTTAATTTTTAATTGTTTATTTTTATAAACCAATGAAATAGCAGTATGAGAAGAAATAGAATTGTCATGTCTATAAAATTAGGTTAAATACTTTTGGGAAAAAAATCAATAAAAAAGAGACACTAAAATTTTCTTTTTAAATTAAGTGTAATAAAGAAAACTCTAAAAAACTAGAAAAATGAAAAGCTAGAGGGTGATTTTACATTCAGGCCACTTTGTGTTAGTAAGTCCCTGCTCTACTTAAAGAAAATAAATCTGCCTGTCACAGAGTGATCTTATGGTTGCCTTTAATGACAAAGATAAAATACAAAACTCCAATATAAGGGTATATAATGAAGATCTTGACATCATATCCACATACTGGTAAAAAAAAGTTTTACTTTTGTATGTACAAAGGATAAAATAAAATACTTAGATTTTGTTTGTATCATTTTAATCCTTCTTCATTTCACCGATATTTTTGATTAACTGCCCACAGTTGCTCTACAGCAAGCCTCCTGAGGGCAGGTGTCCCATTCGTTCTGTTTGGCCCTGTATTCTCAGTGCTAGAATGGTAATTGGCTTAAAGTAGATGCTCAACCAATGTTTGTTGACAGATTGACTGACTCATTATTTCCATATGGCACCTCCTACAATGCAAGCCAGTTGGTTTTTCAGTTTATAGTTTGCTGTCACATTTTAAAAAACATGATATTGTTTTATTTACAACAGACACAACTTTACGGCTTTTTTTCTAAGTGAAACATTTCTAGTCATCTAGTAGGAGAAAACTCATGCAAAATTTAACTCAGTAAATTTAGACTTGATGTTTTATTAGAACAATGCCTTGCTGAGTAAAATGGAAGAGAATAAATAAAATTAAGTCTATCTCTTCCTGAGAAGGTCAAAAAAACCTAGTTTTCATATGTTCTGGGGAGCTTTGAATAAATATCCAACGAACCTCATTTGGATTCACAATCTGTTCATCTAAAACACCTAAAATTATCTTCTTCCTAAACATCCCTGTCAACAGACATTGGCTGTGGTTATACACATACACCATCTTGAAAAATTCCCTGAAATTAGCCAAACAAATATGTAGACAGTTGTTGAATTTACTTCCCCCACCCCACACTGATGGTGAAGATTTAGCCATAGCATAGCTGGAGAGCTATGTAGTGTTTCAGTTATTAACAGAACTAGGCTCCTTCCTGAGGCACTTGCCAATACACTTTTTTTCTTAGTTCCCCAAACACATCATTTTTAATGTAAAGAATTACATACATAAAAGGTGCACAGCTTGATGAATTTTCCCAAAGTGAACATACTGTAAACAGTTCTGAGACCGAGACAGAGAATATTATCAGCAGCCCAGAAGCCCTCTTGTGTCTTCTAGTCATCACTCTCCCTAATAGTAATTAATATTCTTACTTGATTGCTATAGATTCCTTTTTCCTCTATATGAATGCTATATAAATAGAATTACTCAGTATGTACTCTGTTGTGCCTTGTGTTCTTTCTCTCAGTAAAATGGTTAGAAGATACATTCACGTATGTGGTCGTATTAATAGTTTATTTGTTCTCATTGATTTTTGATATTCCATTGTATAAATATACCACAATTTCTTTGTTCTACTATTGACGGATATTTAGATTGTACACAGTTTTTGGCTATTGTGAATAGCATTGCTCGGAACATTCTTGCACATGTCTTTTGGTGAACCTAAGAACACAAACCTGCTGAGTATTCACCTAGGAGTGGGAATTCTAGATCATAAGGAGTGTAGATATTAAGTTGTAACAGCTACTGCAGTACAATCTATTCATGATTGAGTTACTTTACAAAAAAACGACAACAAAACACAAAGGAGATTTGATCTTAGAAACTTTAACTAGTTGGTCATATTATAGGACATTATATATACATATATTTGCTAATATCCAATTAGATTCCTTAGAATATTTCTACTTTTGTAATGGAAACTATGTTAGCTAATAGTTAATATCCCTTATCTGTTTTTTAAAATTTTTAATACTGTTTTAATTTTTTTCAAAATTGCATATCATATTTACTAATAAAAATTCTGGTTAATAGTAGGAACATATTATGTTCATAAATATGATTTATTTTCTAAGTATTTCAGGAATTCCCATGCCTGTGCAAATGGAATTGGAAATGACCTTTTGTCATTTGCCTATATAAAATCAAAGACACCAATTTGTCAAGTTTATATTATAAATCTAGAAATCAACTATCTTATTCTAGAAAAGCCCATAAAATATCTGTTCAGCTTTGTTTCCTTGCCTATATAGTACTTTACACTCAATGATATTTAAAAAATCTCATATATATAGCATTTTAGTTTCCATGTGTATATATAGTTTACAAATTCTCAATATTTTCAAAGTTTTTGTTATGTAGATTGTAGACAACTTTGTCTTAAAATAATATACTCTCAAGCAGATTGTAAAACTAATTTGTTTTTTTGTTTTTTTTTTTTTTTGAGACAGAGTCTCACTGTGTTGCCCGGGCTAGAGTGAGTGTTGTGGCGTCAGCCTAGCTCACAGCAACTCAAACTCCTGGGCTTAAGCGATCCTACTGCCTCAGCCTCCCGAGTAGCTGGGACTACAGGCATGCGCCACCATGCCCGGCTAATTTTTTTCTATATATATTTTTAGTTGTCCAGATAATTTTTATTTCTATTTTTAGTAGAGACGGGGTCTCGCTCAGGCTGGTCTCGAACTCCTGACCTCGAGTGATCCACCCGCCTCGGCCTCCCAGAGGGCTAGGATTACAGGCGTGGGCCACTGCGCCCGGCTTGTAAAACTAATTTGAAATGTAGTCTTATTTTACAAATTAAATCAGAAACAACCATTTTAAATTTATCTCTTAGGATATAAACAATGTTCAACCTGTAAAATTTAATATTTTGAATCTCAAATATCAACAAATTAATCTATCTTTTAGAGGAAAAAGCAGAAAATTACTACTTCAAATTGCTTTCCCCACATTCTTCTCACATACCTTCTATAAGTTTTCTGACATCAAATGCGTCCAGGGCAGGAATGGTATCTTATTTCTTTTTGTATTTAGAGAACTTAACCTACAGCATGAAACATTACAAATATGGTTATATTTAACTGAATTAGTATTTTCTCTCTTCTTTCTAAGCTTAAATTCATTAAAATTATCTAATTGTCAAATCTAGCAACTACTGACTTGGTTTCTTCTTTGAGCTTGCTGACAACCGTTCCTTTCTTGAAACTAATTTCTTTACAGTGTTTTTCACTGTTCCATTTTCTACATTCCTTGTGTACTTGTCTGTGTCTAAAATTCTATATTGCATTCCTCTGCCATCACATTCCTTCCATTCAAGTATTTCCCAGAATTTTGACCTTAGCTTGTGAGTATGTGTGGGAGGTGGGGGAGAGAGTAAGGGAAACTTCCATTTTCCCTGAAAGTTTGCTGAAAGATCAACTCACAATTAAGGCAGATTAATAAGAGAAAAAGGTTTATTTACTGTGCACACAGGGAGAATGAATCACAGCGTGATTACCTAATATCCAATGGGATCGATATTTTTATACTTTCCTTTTAGAGGTGAGGGAGAGATGAGGAACATAGGTAATTCTGTTTAGGGGCAATAAATAGTTGCTAGGGAGGATGAATGGATGGGGAAACAGATTGCCTTGTAAATGATTCTCTTTGTAATTAGCCTGAGAGACAGGTATTATATATTTAATATGATTGGGCCAGGTCTGGTTGCATTCTTAACAGGGAAAGGAAGGAAAGTGGATTGTTCTTGATCGGTCCTACTAGTTTATGCAGACAGCGGGAAAGCCCCTTCCAAGGCCTGTTGCCTTTAATTCAAAATACTCTTTACACCAAGGCGTCATATTTTGGGGTAAAATTTCCTGAGCTCCTTCATATGCTTTGTGGTAACACCGATTATCATGTCCCCAAACCACATATACCACTCAATCCTCTTTCTTGAGAAATGTATTTAGGCCCCATTTATTCAACTGCCTACATATAATTACCTGCATATCCCAGTTCTGTTTAAAGCTCCACTTAATTCTGTATTTTCTGCTACAAACTAGAATTTCCCCTTGTATCTCCTATTTTGGTTAATGGTACTCGTGTTGCCTATGTTAGAAAATTATAAATAGTCTTAAATTATTAATGCATTCTTCCACATTTATCTACATTCAATCAAACACTAAAAGAATCACAGACTATTTCCTTCTCCACCCCTCTTTGGTTAATATATTTCATGCACACATAATTTATTTCATGTATTATTTTAATTATATCTTTAGTACTTTGAGAAACTCCAATCTCTAGCCCCACCAACCCATTCTCTACATGCCAGGCATTATATGTGTGCTTCCCCAATAGGCATGTAGGAATGTACACTTTACTAACATGGATTATGCACATACATTTTACTTTGGCTAATTAGGATATGAAAGTGAGTGGAACACGCTGGGCCCTCAAGGAACCTACACTAACAGGGAAGACAAAGTTGTAAATGACTCTTGATGACTATGGGCTGATACAAGTACCAGGGAATTAATTATTAAATAATTAATTAATTATTCATGCTCTCAGCCAGCTAGTCATTGAGGAACTCTTCTGGGTATGATCCCAAGCACTGGGGATATAGAACTGAGGTGGACAAAGAGATTTATTAGCTTATGAGTTTTAATTTCAATGAGAGAGGATTTAGGGGTCAAGGAAGTCTTCACAGGTAGATGACAGAGGAGGAGAATTTTTAAATCACTATTTCTGTTGGTTATAGAGAGAAAAGATTTCTTTCTTTATTCCTTGCTAGGTTTATGGCTACACTCCAATAAGAAAAGACAGATTAACAAGACCAAATCATAGAAGTTTATTTAATATAAATTTTACATGACATGGGAGCCTTAAGAAATGAGGACCCAAAGAAATAAGGAAAATTGCATATTTTTATGGACAGTTGTGTAGAAGTATAATTGGAGGTCAAAAGGGTATGACCCAATGGTAATAAACTGGGGGAACTTAGCAAGGCCTCTTCGTTTAGTTTCTTCTCTGTGTCCTTGTATGATATTCCTTTCCTCTGGGCATAGAGAGAACCCCTCTCTGGAATGAGAATCTTATGATCTACGTCAGGGAAAGGTCAGCTAGGTTTTATGGACCTCTTCAGGGAGGAGGAGCAAGCGGAAGGTGAGAGTGATCTTTCTGTTTCTGCTGTTTCTCAAATGCCACGATGCCACATTTCAGGGAACCTCATCAGGATGAAGCTTAAATATTTTAATAAAAGATTCAAAGAGACTTTGATATATATGTTTAAAAATCAGTGACACTACTTCCTGTTGTTTAAATAAACCAGAATTCCTCTTCCCCAAAGCAGGTCATAGAAACCAGAACCCCTGTTCCCCAAAGCCAGCCATGAAACCTAAAAATATTACTCTAGCTTTTCCTTATTTTTCTGCGTAAGAACTGGCCATAAATTCTCTGACATACCTTGTTTTATTATAAGTCATAAGACCCCCATTCCAGAAAGGGCCCTGCCCCATACCTGAGGAAGAAATGCTACACAGAAAGGCCAAAAACAATCGGAGCACAAGCCTTGCTGTGTTTCTTCACCCCATGTATTAACATTAAGTGATCCTCCTTTTCTGTCCCATCACAGTTCTATATGGCTGTCCATTTTTCATTGAACCTATGAATAAAAATTGATAGTTTTCCTTGTTATGTTTGGGTCTTCCTTTTGAAAGCTCCTGTGTCATGTAAAACTACGATCAAATAAGTTTGTTATGCTTTTCTCTTGTTAACCTGTCCTTGTTACAGGGGTGTCTGCATGTTCAGGCAGCAAACCAAAAGGTTTATGCCCCCATAAAAAGAATACAGTCGAACAGAAATGTGGGTTGAAATTCAGAGCCACACTTGAGAGATGCACGTCCTTGATAATGTTTATATTTTATGAAAGCTATAGCCGTAGAGACTGAACAACTGTCTCTAGGAAATAATAGACATAGATGGAAAAGCCTTCTAGGTCTTTTTCTGAGCTATTCTCTTTAGGCTACCTGGATTTCTAAGGGAAACTCAATGCCTGAGGAATTATTGTGATAGCTATTTCATCTGAAAATGTTTGCACTGTAATTGACGCCAATAGAGATGAGAGCAGTAGGAATTTCAGAAAATGTTACAGCCAGGGGGAGGGTTTTTGTGTCTTGTAAGCGACTGCCATGATGGTCAACCATGCAAAGTCTAGATTTGCTCATTCTTTGGGATGTAGGAATGGAGAATGAAAAAGTAAGTAGTAAAAGTGATATCTCAGACAGATGTGTTTTTAACTTTTTACTTCAGCATTTAATATCAAGTGATCTGTAGCAATGTACCAAATTTTTGTGAGCTTCAGTTCATCTATATGCATGTAATATCTGGTTCAAATACTAAGCATTTACAGAAAATATAACTAACATACCCACACACAATAAGGTAGTTCTTGGCACACTTTATACACCCGGAGAGTCACTTCCATCCCCTCCTCTCTAATTCTTCTGTTTTGTGCTTATTTTGGGACTTATATGATTGAAATTATGGGAAGTAGAGGCAAACTAATATTTCTAAAATTCAAATCATTCTAATTTGATTTCACGATTTCTAATAAACAGTATCCTTATTTAGGCAATTCAAAGAGTCATAAAGAAACAACCTCACACATGTTGAGAAATTTCATTTTGTGCCTCTCAGCTGTCACTTAAGATCTCCATGCTCGACTCTTCATTTTGACCATAGATTGAGGGTTTGCAGTGAAAATCCACCTGGTTTATACTTATTTTTCTCTCTCAGGGAAAATAAGAGACTCTAAAAATAATATTCACACAAGGTGATCAGGCAATAGACCAGAATTTTCTTTTCTGCAAATTATAGTGCAAGGTATATTTTATTATATTCCTATTTTGATAGCAATATCTCCAAACTGTGCCTGGTATTCTCCACTTTGTCCTACACATCTTTACTACTCATCTCCCATGAGATTATTTCCTGTGGTGCTCCTTGTAGAAATTACTTAGATTCCCCTTTATTAGTTCCTAGAGGATCCTTTGGTGTTTGTCCTCCTGTAAATATAGTTCCCTTTCTTCAAAACACCAACTACATAATTATTCTTTTTCCTTAGACCCTACCTTTTGCTAAATATATACATATCTCATTTTGTGACAGCTTTTTGGTCTGACCATAACTTTTCCAGCTTTTTAAAAAATCTTTTGGAGTTATTGAATTTCCAACATGTTAATTACTCTGCCAAACACATTGCTTGAAATTTATTAATCCTATTCTTCAGGTGTCTCTCATTTTTCTTCTTGGAGGATATCTCAGTCTATTTTGTGTTGCTATAAATGAATACCTGAGGCTGGGAAATTTATAAAGGAAAGAAGTTATTGGGCTCACAGTTCTGTAGCTAGGAAGTTCAGGGTCATGGTGCAGACTCTGGTGAAGTCTTTCGAGCTGCATCATAGCATGGTGGAAGGTCAAAGGGTAAGTGAACATATGAGAAGAGGCAGAACCCAAGAGGTATCCTGGATTTATAACAACTCATTCTCAGGGGAACCAACCAGTTCTTTGAGAATGAAATCTCACTCTCTCAAGATGACATTCATCTATTTATGAGGGATATGCCCTCGTGGCCCAAACACCTCCCACTAGGCCTTCACCTCCCAACACTGCCACATTGGGAATCAAATTTCAACATGAGTTTTGGTGGGGCACAAACCACACCCAAACCATAGCAGAGGACAAATGAAATACTGTGTTGCCTGGTTGCTAGACACATACCAGAAGCCACTGTTTGAAATCAACTCTAAATTTTTTTATTACCAGGACAATTGTGTCACACTTACACCTTTTCCACTTTACTTTTTGGATTAAAAAAAATTATTTGGGCAGAAGTAAGATTCATTGTTGCTTCTCTTTTATAATTTTTAATTCATCCACTTAGTTATCAGTGTTCTTTGAAGATTCTATAAAAGGAAGATATTTTTTTCTTCTCTAACAAAAACAAGGTTGGATTTATCTCTTAATTACTTGAACATGTACATATCAAATTCTAAGTCAAGTGATGTCTTACTACTTTTTAAGCTGAAATTATTTAATTTATAACTTTATCAGTATGAATATCTGTTCTGTGTATGTAAAAGGCATTCTACCATTGTTTTAATTATCTATGTCAAGAATTGGTTGCAAGCTAATTGTAGCATTTTTAGTTCAATCAAATTGGTGTTACACATTTATATGTTCCTAGAGTGGGAATTAAAATAATCACCTCCGCTGAGCTGTGATAAGATTGTAATTATCACAATTTTGCATTCATTTGGAATAAATTAATTGTGAAAGTAATTTTTTTTACTATATAGATTATATCTTATCATTGTAATTTCCCCCCTTTTGCAAAAAAGATATATACCACGCAGAGAGTGCATAAAACATAAATATAAAGATCAATGATTTATTATAAAATGAAACCCTAGGTCTAGAAAGAAAACATTGACAACATCTCAAAAGCCATTCTCATAACTCTCATAATCATTACCTACCTCTAGGTCTAGAAAGAAAACATTGACAACACCTCTAGGTCTAGAAAGAAAACATTGACAACCTCTAGGTCTAGAAAGAAAACATTGACAACATCTCAAAAGCCATTCTCATAACTCTCATAATCATTACCTACCTCTTAAGGTGACTGCTCTCCTGATGTTAAACAATACAATATGATTTTGTCTGTCCTTATTATGTAAGTGGAATAACTAACTTGGTTCAATTTTCTGATTTCTTTTGCTCATTATTTTATCCACATTATTTCATGTGGCAGCAATTCATTAATTTGTATTTCTTTATAAAATGTTATTATATAAATACAACATTATTTATTTATTTTATGGTTGATGGACATTTTGATTGTTTGTAACTTTGGCCATCATAGATAAAGCCGTCATGAAAATTCTTATGCATATCTCTGAGTATATACCATTATGTTGTGTTTATAACTAGTAGTAGTATTGTCAGGCCATATCTATAATTTTAATGGATAATGCCAAAGAGTTTTCTAGAGTGGTTATTCAATTTAGACTGAATTACAGGGTTTGAGAGTTCTTGTTGCCACACATCATTACTAACACTTGGTAGGGTAAAATTTCATTCTTTGTTTAAAAAAATCTACCCTGTTGGTAAATGTCTTATTGGGATTTTAATTGGTATTTTCCTAATAATTGATGAAGCAATTCCTATATCTATTGTCCATTTATATACCCTCATATATGAGGGGCCTATTGAAGTTTTCTGCCCATTTTTCCACTGTATTTTCTTTTTATTTTTGATTGTAGGAGGTTTTACTATAGTCTGAACATGAGTCCTTTGTTGGTTATATGTTTAGCAATATAAACCAATCTGTGGCTTTCTTTTTGGACTCTGTTTAATCAATAAAAATCATTACATTTTAATGTAATCCAAATTATAATTTTTTAAGATTATTTTCTTTTGAATGTGCTCTGTTTAAGAAGGCATATAGATTTTTTTGTACATTATCTTTTAGGGATCTAAAATTCCAAAAAAAAGTCAGATAGAATGACACCCTGCTCACACAAACACAGATACGTACACATAATCCTGAATCGCAGGATTCAGAATTCGTTTTGTGAGTTCAACTTTAACTCATTTATTCAAAGTCATTTGACCTTATCCCACTTCCCATTCTATAAATGTTTTTGAAGTTTGCCTATTTTTAACAAATACTTGCCTGTTTATTGGGGATAGACTGGGTAGCTGGTAAGTAATACTTTGATTTGTGAGGTTAACGATGATTCTAGTCTGAAAATGTTCTAAGCATTGAGGTTCATGAGAGAATAAATACAAATAGGGCCCAATCCTAGTGAAGTGGAGACCACAAACTAGGTGACAGTACTGGATGATTCTAGTCTGAAAATGTTCTAAGCATTGAGGTTCATGAGAGAATAAATACAAATAGGGCCCAATCCTAGTGAAGTGGAGACCACAAACTAGGTGACAGTACTGGGTTGGATGCTAATTTCAGTAGGCAGTAGATTT
Organism: Lemur catta; assembly: GCF_020740605.2. NCBI lineage: Eukaryota > Metazoa > Chordata > Mammalia > Primates > Lemuridae > Lemur > Lemur catta. The sequence continues at coordinate 21,114,822 of NC_059143.1, forward strand.
GTTTTAAAATTATTTGAGGAAATTATTAAAATAATCTCTGATAAACCTACATTGTGAGGTAAAAAGACTCAAGACACATTTCAATCTCTAATATCAAGATAGCTTTGAAGTAATAATAGCAAATGGTCATTTATGTCTTGGCTATGTGATTCTTAGAGAAAGAGTGAATGATGACTCTATTGTCTTTATTGAAGCCAGATATGGTACTTTCTATAATCATATTTAGTCTTATGCTATTCCTAGCTAATAGCTCTAACACCATGTAATGTTCATATATTTTTAATTTTTTATTTGAGACTTCAACATCATTTTTAAAGTATACCTTTTTGTCATATATTTGTGAGAATTTCAACCATTGTATTAATTATTGTTGTGGTATAATAGGATATAATGTCTAATCAATGTTCACTGTTACTCCTACCTAAACAATCCTCCCTTCATATACAAAAGGAAGAAATAATAGACACAATTTGCATAACGTTTTAATGTAGTCATGCTGAGCTACATGATTCACAGATAATCAACCTTGTTAAAGGTAACGGTGTACTAATTTATAACACAGTGCTGTGTTACATTGTTTGGAGTGGGGAAGAGGGAAGAAAAGATGTTTCCATGGAATTTAGGGTGCTTTAAGCAACAAAAGAAAAAGAGATAATGTGTTAGTCCATTTTGTGTTGCTATCAAGGAATGTTTGAGATGGGGTAATTTATAATGAGAAAAGGTTTATGCGGCTCATGATTCTGAAGGTCAGGCTGCTTCCACTCAATGCAGAAGAGGAAGGGGAGCCCGTGGGTGCAGAGATCACATGGCAAGGGAGGAAGTGGGGGTTCCAGGCTCTTTTTAACAAGCAGGTCTCATGGGAGCTAATAAAGTGATAACTCACTCATTCCTGAGGGTAGGCATTAATCTAAGGGTCCACCCCATGACCCAAACAACTTCTATTAGGCCCCACTTCCAACATTGGGGATCATATTTTAACATGAGGTTTGGGGGGGACAAACAAACTATAACAAATACTAATTATTAGAGCTCTGTTTAAAGACAAATTTTGTATGGAAATATTTCTTCTGATTAAATGTAACATAGAGGTCAAATATGGAAAGTCAAGTAGAGTATTCTGGACCTGCTGGTCTATGCTCTGTAACTTGTCCATATTCAGAGTCCTCTGAAGTAGCTCCTGGAGCTCCTAGTGCTATGTAGAACGCAGCTTGATACCCACTGAATTACTATATAAAAATGCTGTCAATGTAGGAAAAAGTTAGAAGTAGCTACAGTCTCTACTTAGAGAAAAAATTCTCTGAGAAGACCATTACAGAGAAATAGAGAAAGCAGGTGTATAATGTGTGAATAAATGGAGACAGCATGGGCTCGTTAGTCTACTGTTGCATGATCCTGAACAAGAACATTAAGCTCTCTCAACCCTAGTTTTCAACGTATGTGATTATGGATATCACATCTACCTCAAAGCGGGGGTTATAAGGGAAATTGAGTTAATAATGTATATTAGAAGTGCTTTGTCTAAAAAGAAATACTTAAGCAATGCAAGGCAATAGTATCCTAAGTATTGGGAAAACAATTTGTTTGACATACTATTATTATTGATCCTATGGCTCCTAATATTATCTACTACAGTAGGAGTCAGCAAACTTTTTCTATAAAGCACCAGTGGAAAATATTTTAGGCTTTGAGGGCCATATCATATGTGTTAGTCACAGCTACTCAACTCACGTTGTGGCATAAAAACCATCATAGGCAATATGTAAACAAGTAAGGTGGCTGTTTTCCAATAAAACAATGTTTACAAAAACAGGCAGCTGGCAGAATTTGCCCAGTGAACCATAGTTTGCAAAGTCCTGTAGTAGCTCCTTTCAAACTCAAAGTGTAGTTCACAGACCTCCAGCAGCAGCATTACCTGAGAGCAGGAAAAGCTACATAATTGTCAGGTCTCATGCAAAATGAAAACACGGGGCCCCTTGTTCATAAATTATGAAGAATACGGAAATGCTGACAGCAGAGCATTATTTCAAGCGTGGGATTCGCATGCAACTGCACGGGACACACATCTGTGAATCCAGTCCTGCCTGGGAGCTTGTTAAAAAAGCAAAACCTCAGGCCCCATCCTGGATCTGCTGAATCATAATTTTCATACCAATAAGGTCCCTAGCTGAGTCACATGTACATATGTTTTTGAAAGGCATTGATAGACTAAAATGATTTTAAACAGGTATTTCTGGCTTGGCCAAGTGATTACTTCTATTTTTGAGAAATCTACTTCGAAATTCTTACAAACATGCTTAGAAAATAATTGAAACATTAGCATAGTTGACAAACATTCTCCTGATTAAATTATTTCCAACATATTCTTAGTTTCTTCTCCCATTCTCATTGCATCTAATTGGTTACTGAGTGCCTGACATCCCCTGTTAGAGCATTTCTCAGTCTGGCAACACCTCCAGGAAAGTGTAGTAGTTAAGAATGTTGCTTCTGGAGCCAGACTGCTTGAGTTTGTATGATGGCCTCATTTCTTACCAGTTGTGGGTCTTTGGCAGGTCACTTACTACATCTATCTGTTTCAGTTCTTTCTTCTCTTAGAGAGGATAACAACTCATGGCATTACTGTGAGGATTAAATGAGTTTTTATATGTAAATAATTAGCATCTGACACATAGTAAACACTTACAAGTAGTAGATGATATTATCTATCAATTTCCATCACCTTTAAAATTCTTCTGGCCCTCATAATCAGTCGCCCGAGCTCTTGCAACATTGACTGTTCTCAATGTCATGTGGAAATTAGGATTAGCTGCACAGTTTGGGGAGCAAAGTTAGCCATGATGATGTAGTATAGAAATAGCAAGAGGGATATTTTTGTGTGTGTGTGTGAGCATGATATAATGGAAGCCAGATAAGTTTCTCAAGGATGAAATCAGCATGTAGGGATCAAGCCCAAGAAAGCAAGTTCAGTAAATTCACTGGAGTCCAAGGGGACCTTGAGATTCAAGGTGAGTGAGGTCTAAGACAGAGATCAGCAAACTGTAGTCATTGGGCCAAATCTTGCTATTTTATAAATAAGATTTTATAGACAAAGTTTTATTGGAAACACAGCCATGCTCACCTTTCAGTTTCTGTCCATGGCTGCTTTTGCACTACCATGGCAGAGTGGAGTAGTTATAAAAGAGACCATGTGGCCTACAAAACCTAAAATATTTAGTATCTGGTCCCTTTATAAGGAGAAAAAAATATTGGCTTCAGAGTTTGACAGAATGCAGGGCAGAACTGGAGGGATTTTCAGGTAAAACATAGTCATTGACAAAATCTTCCAGAATAGGACTGAGAAGAATAAAGTTGGAAAGAAACCCAAGTCATCTGGCTAAGAACCAGGCCTGAGAGTGTGAGTAGGCACTGGGCCAGAAAGGCCAGAAGATTTAGGGAGTTTGCTGTTTATCTTCATTACTGAATCAGTTGGTGACTCAGTCCTTTTATAGAAGGAGCAAAAAACACTTCTAAAGCACACTTTTAGTGAGGCGAATGCTATTATCAGTCTGATGAATGCTGTTGATTTGGGGGAGCCATAGGGAATTTGGCAGAAGGCTTGGTGATTATTCTAATGGTTAGGGTACCAAAACTATCACCCTAAAAAAATCCAGTTGTCTAACCTTGTTTTGACATAACCATGTTATAAGATAGAATTCTTTGACATGGCATACAAAATCTTCTTTGGAAAGTCTTATAAATTTAGCATTCAAGAGACAGCATTGTATACGAAAATATCTAGTTTTGAATTCAGTTTTTGCAGATGTTTTTCTTACACCCTGAACATTTTTTCTTTGCCCTTCTCCTTATAACAGGTTAAAATTCATCCTATAAAAAGCCAGCTTCAGATACCATCTGTTCTGGAAATCCTTTCAATAGTCTTGCAGGCATAATTAGTTATTCCTTCCACTGTAAGTAGAGATCATGTTCTAACCCAGGGAGTTAGTGGACGCATGAAGCAGAAATCCAACATAGCCACAGGACATTGTCTAGGAGTGAATGTCTTCTACATATAGCAAGCCAAAGTAACAGAGACTCCTCCCAGAGTTGGTAGGAATACAAAACAGACACCCACCATTCCCTGGGCCTCATCACATAGATAAGCTTGTATAGTAGCTGTTCTTTCCTGAGTGGAAATGTTCAACAAGCAGGTACCTTCCAGAATGTGTTAACAGATAACACCATCTGGCATCCTTTGCAGTGGTATTATAAGTTAGTAGATAGTGCCCTCTCAGAACAATATGGAGAAATGCCACTCAGGGAAATAGACATTTTGCAAGAAAGAGGAGAGCAAAATAATTCAACTGGGGGAAGTCTCTCCTATCGCAGCAGACATATAGAAGATGTCCGAAGCTTTCTGTTCTCCGTGATCATCGTTGCTATGATGAGAATGTGTCCGCTTCAAAATTCAGGTATTGCCAATGTGGTGATATTGACAGGTGAGGCCTGTAAGAAGTCAGTCTGCCATGAGGTCTTCCTGATGAATGAGATTAAGGCCCTTACAAAAGAGACTCCATGAAGTGCCTGGTCACTTGCCCTTCTGCTTTCTGCCATTTGAGGACTCAGTATAAAGGTCCTCCCTAGATGCTGGTGCCTTGATCTTGGATGTCCCAGCCTTCAGATCTATAAGAAAATAAATTTCTGTTTTTTTAAATAAATTACCCAGTCTGTGCTATTTTTTCATGGCAGCACAAATAAAAACAATCATTGAAGTTATCACTCTACTCTTGTGAATGGGACTTCCTGATTTAGATCAAGGACAAACTACTGAGGAATGGCCCTGGGTGATGTAACCTTCACTGGAAAAAACAAAATAGTGACATTTTTCCACATGCAGAACTCTCGTGTCATAATCTCTTGTCGTTTCTGTTTCGCACCATCTTTTCAGTTGGCCTTGCCTTCTTTTCTCTTTGATCTCAATGTGTAGTACAGGGAAGAGGTTTCCATTTATTTATATAAACTTGTTCTCATTCCTCCAGACCCTTTCTCCATATATTAAGGTCAAGGTGAATTCAAGATGGATCCCAAGAATGAGCGTGCGAGAGAGAACTTACATTTTTTTTCTCATAATTATAAAAGGACTTCTCATAAATCCATGAATACCAGAATGATTTGCCAGCTAAGAGACCAAGATCTGATTTTATAATAAGTAGGTAGGCATCACGTGCCTAATGTATCCCTTGTAGCCAGCCATTAACTTATGGGCCTGAATCAGCAGTGAGTGTCTGACAGAGAATTAGGTTTCATATATATTTCACAGTGAACTCAGGTCACTATGGCTAACAGAGTGTTTGAATAATATAACAGACAAGATTGACACAGAGAATGTACCTATGAAATTATATAAGCCCCATCTGTCAATTTACAGTAAAACCACTAGTTAATAAGAAAATTATAAAACAAGTTTGCTATCTGGAAAGTTAAAAATATTGTTCTAAATGAATGAATCAATGAGAAAATAAAAATAGAATTATATATGATTTGAAAAGAGGAGAAGATCTGAAAACTATGAATATATGTGAACATGATTTATTTATTTATTTTATTATTTTTTATTTCTAAACATCAACTCAAACCACATAAACATGTTTTAAATTTGTCTAAAACTGTAATAGCTGCAAACCCGTAGCTTTACAGATTTACATGTTTGCACATCCACATTCACAAGTCCACAAACGTACATATGATAATGAATGAATAAATAAAGCGTCCCACTCAAAACGTTAGAAAAAAGACTTAAAAATAAACTTGAAGGGCATAAATATAATTATGATAATAGCTAACAATTTTAGGAGATCTAGTGGCGGCAATGGTAGAGGGAAATTCTTCAAGCTTAATCCAGTAAAAGAAAAGTGGAAAATTTAGGAACAACAAATTTTGTTTGTTGTTCATCTACACATGTCACAGCAGATACAACACTAGATGAAAATAGGTTTTACAGTCTAGTAAAAAAATGTAAATATATTGGTTAAATGGAAAAGCATATGAATTAACAATATCTAATTAAACTGATCAAGAAAGAGAAACTATACAGAAACAAATAAATATACAACCAAAAGTAAATGTTACCAAACAAATTCTACCACTAAAGCAATTGTGTGTCAATGGTATGACAAGTAATTTGTTAAAAATTCTCCAATGATAGGTAATTCCTCTTCTAGGCAGATATTCTAAGGACAGGAGACAGACATATCTAAAAAATGTAGACAATTATGCATAAGATATTCCTTGAGGTGCTGTTTATTACAGATAAGTTGGAAACTTTACTGTACATTACAAATCAAAGCCAAACGAAGAATAGGGGCCAGCCTTAACTCCTCCTCTCATGCTCGACATGCAATCCATCAGGAAATCATATTTGCTCTACTTTCAAAATATATGCCAAATAATCAGATCATCTACATCTTACCACTTAAACCACTACCACTCTTCTCTCAGCCACCATCTGCTCTTACCTGAACCCTGTAAGAGCCTCTAGCTGGTATCCCTGCTTACATTTTTGATACCCCCCATATTCTCCCTAGAGCAACCAGAGAAATCCTTTTTAAACACATATGTCATCATATCATTTTTATGTTCAAAATACTCAAATAACTTTCCTGTAAACTCAATGTAAAATTCAAATACTACTATGGTGTAGAAGATATGGGTCCTGGCTGCTTCCTTTGTCTGATCCCTAACAATCTCCTCCTTACTCAGGGGATTCCTCCAGCCATCCTGATTGGTGGTCCTAGAGTTTGCTAAGTACCTGCCTCAGGACCTTACTTTGCACTTGCTGTTCCATCTGCCTGGCATGCTCTTCTCTCAAATGACCAGGTGACTTAACCCATCATCTCATGCAGCACTCCCCTGAACCATTATTATCTTGTCAAGATAGCATCTCTGACCACCCTTTCAAAAATATAGAATGATCTGTCATTCTCCATACCTTGATTTCACTTTATTTTTCTCCCTTGTACTTACATTAGAAAGTATATTGATTGACTATCGGTTTCCTCCCATTAGAAATCAAATCCCATGAAGTTAAATTTTTTTTTTGCCCTTTTGTATCCAGTGTCTGTAAGAGTGTCTCGCACTCCTTGTAAAAGGAGCTCAATATTTTTAAATTAAAGAATAGATGAAATCAATGAAATCAATCATGGGACATGTAAAATAAATTAAAGACTTACCTATGTAATTGCATTGTATTTTGTCATTAAAATAGTCATGAAGGACAGGTAGAAGTACTTAACCATATTAATTTAAATATGAAACTTAATCTACAAATTTGCGCACAGAATATTATGTCAATAATCTGCAAATTACATGGGAAGAAAAAAAAGACAGAAGAAAAAATCAAAACTTTCTCAGGGTGGTAAGCATAACAACATTTGTTGTTTTATTATTTATGTTTTCCTTTATTTTTGAATTTTTAGTGTTATTTTTTATAATTGGAAAAAATTTAAATTGAGCACCTACCATGTGCAGTCCACTAGGCTGGTACTGGTGGATATGAAGTTAACAGGTGTGCTAATTTTAGTTGAGATAACATGTGTATACCAGTAATTGTAATCTCAGTCAAATATAATGAATGTTACATGAGCAATATGGTTGCTTCTTAATTTCTTTAAGTCTTATATTCCTCACTCATAATGCAGAGATAATAATACACCATCTTCATAATTCTAGGGTAATAGTACATGAGTTAATGTGAGTAAAAAGCTTAATACAACTCACTAATAGTAAATTTAGTCATTTTTATTGCTATTCTTATTAGTGTAGTACAGAGGAGGGAATAGTTATTTGTCAGAAATATTAGGGAAGACATTCTGAAATAGTGGGCATTGGACTGAGCTTAAAAAGTATTATAATATGTGACAGTGTAACCAACGGTACTGAGTAAGCTATGCTGTCATAACAAACAACTACCCCGAATCTCAGTGGCTCAAGATAACAAAACTTTATTCCTTTTACAGCCTGTATTTTCTATGCAGTCAACAATCAGGGTCAGGGTGTGAGGGGTGGGGCTGGTTGTCACTGGTCAATCCCTCAGGGGTCCAGATCAACAAAGGCTTTATCTTGACCTAGGCTTGACCTGTGCAGCAGTAAGAGTCAGGTGCACTGAATTACTCAGTCTCTTAAGTTTTCTGGACAGAAGTGCCAAATTTTACTTTTACTCGCATTTCAGCAGCCAAATAAAGTTCCATAGCTAACTCTAACTTCAAACTGATGGAAAGTAATCCATCCTATCCTGGATGTAAAAATCGAAGAGCTGGAAATACTTGGTGAAAGCACTCACGATCACCAGAGATAGATTGATAAGAAGAATTGGTAGATTTGTTTCATCATGAGGCTAATCTAGACATGACAACAGTGTTAGACCCTGAGTTTTTCCTCTATCTCTGGACAAAAACAATATGAGAGTATATCATTTCCAACGCACAGCAAAAGAGATAACCCAAATCATCCTACTGCTAAAATGTAGAAAAATATTATACGTAATTTTTTAAAAAAGAGTTTAAAATTCATGTCTGAGCTGGCAATAAAGTAAAAGTAATCTTCAGAGGCAGAAAGCAAATAGAAAGCATAAATCTACAGTAATAAGTGAAATGAAGTCCCTGGCTTCCCTGGGAAAACTTGTAGAGCCCTTAATGTAGAATTTTGATTTTAATAACACATGTGTGCCCAGGTCCCACACAAAGTGAAAGATCAGATCAGGAACCACAAATAAAGCTGAGATATAAGGGTAACAATCTCAATGAAACAGTGACCTGGAAATATAAATAATACAGAAGGTAATCATTTGCAAATACAGACTGTTCAAAAGCTTGCCGTTTTAGCTTTGAATTTCAGAATTCTTTACCACAAGCTGGTTCTTATGTGGTTTTGTGGTTCAATATCACATTACCTTTGTGATCTGAAAACCCCAAAAGGAGGAATATGGTTTAATGTCATCCCATGAAATTCTCATGCATTACCAATGTTCTAAGTACCAAAGAGAAACATATGCAAATACTCTCTGAAGGAACAAACCTTCAATTTTTATCACATGGATTTCCCACTAATACAGTTTTTTTAAACATGAATTCATAATAAAAACATTCATAAAGCAAACAAAGTAGTAAGGCCTTATCAATGACAGTTCATAGAATACACAACCAAATCAAATTTAATATATTTTAGAATTAGGAATTATCATCTGTAGGATGGAAAATACGTGCATTTAATGTGTTAAAAAGTAAAAGAGGGAATCTAGAATATGAAAAAGAAGAAGATTGTGCAAAATTGATTATTCACAATTGAAAAAATGTCTAAATATAAATTTTAGAAATAAAAATAATACAATCATTAGAATTTAAAACTCTAGGATATTTTTTATTGTGGTAAAATACACACAATAGTGATTATCATTTCAACTAATTTAATGTATACAATTCAGTGACATTAAGTATATTTAAAATGTTGTTCATCATCACAAAAAGAAGCTGTATCTCAGTTAAGCAGGGAAGTGTTTCTTTCTCTTCTACTTTATTTTTTAACTATTTGAGAAGAACTGGTGTTAATTCTTCTCTAAATGTTTAGTAGAATTCACTAGTGAAGTCATTTAGTCTGGGATTTTCCTATGTTGGAAGGTGTTTGATTACAGATTCATTGTCTTTATTTCTTATAGATATGTTCAGATTTTTAAATTTTTTTTCTTCAAACAGCTTTGTGAGTTTGTGTGTGTCTAAAATTTGGTGCATTTTATCCACATCACCGAATTTATTGGAGCACTATTGTACATAGTGTTCTCTTAAAATTCACTATACTTGATAAGGCTTGTATTAATAGCAATATTACCACTTTCATTTCTAATTAAGTAATTTTAATCTCTCTTTTTATTGGTCAATCTGAATAAAGATTTATCAATTTTAATAATCTTTTCAATGAACCAAGTTTTGTTTTCATTGATTTTCTCTATTGTTTTTCTATTCTCCAGTGCATTTACTTTTTGCTAATTTTTATTATTTCTTACCTTCTGCTAGCTTTGCATTTAGTTTGCATTTGTTCTTAATTTGCCTCAAATTATTTTCAGATTTCTCCTGTGATTTATTTTCACCTATTTATTGTTTGAGTGTATTGTTTAATTTTCACATACCTGTGGATTTCCTAATTTCCCTTCTGTTATTGACTTCTAACTTCATTCCATTGGTTTTGGAGAAGATAATTTCTATGACTTCAGTTTTTTTAACTCAATATTGAGATGTATTTTTTTGCCTAATATCTGGTTTGCGGTACTTTGTTGCAACAGCCCTAGAGAACTAATACATGATCCAAGGCTAAGGTCTAATATCAAGAAGTTTTAAAAATAAGATTGAACCAAAAAATCAAAAAGAGGTCAATGTGATAGGAAGAAAATTTATAGAAGACAAGGCCTTCGAATACAAGTAATGAGTTGTAGAATGAAGGACTGGTGAAGCATATCTAAGTTGGATGGGAACTGAGAATTAATTCTTAGATTTAATAAAGTTAAGGAATCAGTGATATGGCCAAATACCTTTTGATGAGATGGCTGAATTCAAACATCCACTGAAGGAGTTTAAAGATGGAATGAGAAAAGAGGACTTGAAGATAGTTAGCATTGCCAATACCACAAAGAGTTTATGGGGAGCAAACAAGTAGTATAGTAACTGTAGATTGAATTAGGATTGGAAGTTCTTATTAATATTGAAGAAAAAAGAGGATGTTTGTATACTGACAGGAATGATTTAATTGGGAAAGATAAATTAATTTTATAGACAGTTAAAAGGAAAATTACTGGACTATAGTCATTAAAAAAAGTCAAACTGTTAGGTAGATAGTGAGGGATTCCAGGTCTCCTAGGGACAAAAATGACCCTTAATCCTGTCCTGAGCAACTGCCACACCTGGGGGAGGAGAGAACACCCCACGAATCTGCCAATCAGAACTTAGTGCACCAAGTGCAAGAGAATGCAGAGGACTCTCTAGTCCATGGGCCAAGCAGCATAGGTACCGTAGAGTCTGGAAAGGGACTTAGAACAACAGGCTCTCAGAGAGGATCATGAGAGATTTGCATAGTGGCTCATGCATAGTGACTCAGGTCATGTAACTCCCAATTGTCCATCAAAGAGGTTCTATGATGACGTCTGAACCACGGAGAGGTCCCTGTCCGGACACTATAAAACAAGACCCAGACCATAACCAAGCTCTCTTTTGCTATAACAGGTCCAATCGTCATCTGTGGCACATGTATCTTGCTCTGTAAACCTCTGTCTTGCTCTTGTTCTATAATCCTATCTTTCTCTCTTCAATAAACCTCATTTTAGTGCTTACCTTGTTTTCGGTGTGTCTGGTCACTCTTTGGCCAAGAACCAACATTTCAGACTGTGACCTGACAAAACAAGATAGCATTTAGTACAGAAATTAAGGAAGCCCCCCTCAGGAGTGTAGATATGGTGGGGGCTGTGGGAATTCTCAGATTTATTTTTATTTTTTAAAGTTAAATAAGATCTAAGCTTTCAAGATTGCCAAAATTGGTGTCAAAATTTCAAGAGACAGGAGAAAGTGTAGAAAGCCAATGAAGAGGATAAATAGATGAGAGAAATGTAGAGTTCAGCAATAATGATTATTAATGTAATGTATTTAGTGAAATTAAGTTTACTCACCAGCCATATTTGGCTGGTTTATTTAACTGGCCTTCGTGAGAGTCAAGTGGACAGAATAAGAGATTAAAACAGCAGTTATTGGCATCTTTAGTGGCTGTGGTGAGACATTAACAGCTGGGAAACAAATTTAGAATACATTTTCAGAAAGCTCTTATTTTTCAACAGTGGTACTAGTAGAATTTTTTTTTAATAAGAGTCTTCACAGCAAGAATACTAAATACATCTTCATTTTGCTTTTACGTATAGCATATTTATAGTGAGAAAATCACTACATGATAAGGCACATCTGTTTAAATAGTGATTAAAATATTAGAGAGTTATTATAAGTCCACATTATAGTAGTAACAAAAACAGTAACTAACAATTCGACTATAAATGACTGTGAACAATGTTAACATATATTCTTTCATTTATTTCTTAGTCCTTTTCTGTGAGGTATTTTTATCTTCATTATACTTACAAGGAAACTGAGTTTCAAAAGGATTATTGTGAATGATTTTTGACAATTGCTGCCTGGCCATTGCAGTTTTAAAGTTTACAACAGTTGCTCAAAAATAGTTTGATTCTTGCTTGCTACTTGGCTCATTAGCATTTCATTTAAATTCAGAACAAACGTGGAGTTAGCAAATTATAGGCATCTAAAGAAGACAAAAAAGTTATTTGGAGACATTTTCCCTAAGGGCATGTTCATCATATAACAAAATGTGAGTATATGATCCACTTGTTCTGTGTTTTTATTGAATAAGCATAGTAAATCATAATTATTAAGGCTTAGGTCAGAAGTAAGTATCACAATTTTTAGACTAACCTTCAGCTTTTTCCTTCTTAGTTAAAATTGATTTCTAGTTACTTTTTACTTCCATATTACTATGTTATATGAATAATTTTTATATGTGAGAATGTAGATATTTTAGTAGATAGAATTTAATACAGTGAACTAGATCCTTACAAAACCATTGGAAGGGCTGGGTGAATAAAGGTTAGGGAGCTGCTGGATTTAGGGAAATCAGAAAGTATGAACTGTCTAAGACCTCAGCTGTCTGTTGAACTGAACAAGATGATTTGAAGAAAATATTCAGTGTACCTCTGAAAGTTGCATCTATCACCCAGCTACACATGGATCAACTATGATGAGAAAAGAAAAATGACTTCAGTTTTCTATCTATGCAATTTCATACAAGTACTGGTTATTATCAAAATCTAAACTGGAATTCTGGTGATGAGAATCTGGAAATTGTGGTTTTTAATATTTCTAATGTCTGTGATACAGAGAGAGTTTAGAATGATGGAGACAGTGTTAAATATCAACAAACCATATATGCTTCAGTCCTCCCCCTTGAATTCCTAGTATCTAAGAAATATTTCTATTTACACTTAAACTCTTAAATAAAAGCAATGACAGGTATGCCACTACTATGGTCTAAATGTTTGCGTCCCCTTAAATTCATACATAGAAACTTATCTCCAAAGTTATGATGTTTGGAGTTGGGGAATAAGGGAAGTGATTAGGTCATGAGGGTGGAGCTCTCATGAAGGGGATTAGTGTCTTATAAAAGAGGCCCAAAGGATGTTATCTATGGACTATAAATCATACCCTCGCAAGACATGGTCTCTGCTGGCACCTTGATCTTGGACTTGCCAGACTCCAGAACTAGGAAAATTAAATTTCAATTCTTTATAAGCCACACAGTTTATGGTATCATGTTATAGCAGCTTAAACAGATTAAGTCACTCTCTAACACAATGTTAAGTTTTTTGTTATGTTCTTTCTTTCTTGGTCTGATAGTCTTATACAAGTGAAAATGTAAAAGTAACCACACCCCTAAAAATAAGAGATACAGACTCCCAGAAATCACTGTATCTATCTCTGTGTAATAATTATTACACTTCCAGTTTATTTACAAACTACCTTTACATTCTGTAACTTAAAGAAGAAATTAGAAATCTAAGTGAAAAGTACCACACACTTTGCCTCATGTAAAATAATGTGGGAGGAAGAGAAGAATAAAATATAAAACGAGTTACTAGGTACAAATAGAATAACAAGCCAGGAGTTGGTTCTCAAAGTCAAGATAGTTATTTGTGGCAGAGGGCCTTGCTTTGCTTCAAACAAATGGTGACTGCATATTCCATTCTGATGGGCTGAGAGACACTTTGAGAATCTTTGCATCTTCTGCTTCATAAGTTTTAAATGGCTGAGCATCTCGTGCTGAAGTCTCCACTGCCTGGAGAACATTTGCTTACTCTGATCCTCACTCAAATCCTATGGCTTTGGGGTTCTTCATGTTGGCTGCAGAACCCTCAGAGGCCCAACAAGTGTCTTGTGTCTTTTTTAGTGGTATAGGGTGTAAAGTGCAGCAAGTTTTCCTCCATCTTGGAAATGACATTTTGACAAGCCTTAGATTATGGAAAACATTATCAGGGTGACAAGCCTCTCAATTATGAATTTTTGTGAGTATAAGTAAGGTATGTTTCCTATTAAGTCAGCAGGGTATTTGCTATATCCTCCTAACTTGATCCAATCAGCAGGATAAACTTTTACCTGGTGGACAAGAGATATGTCCTGTTCATCAATGTCTCTACATTCTATTTTTATTCTTCTTCTCTGCTATAACACCCTCAAAATCTACTCTTACACATATTCTCCAATTTTCTCTTGATATAAATTGGCAAAATTATTACAATTCTTTTGGTTGATATGTTCTTTACTTCCAGAGTAAGCTGGAGGGAATCTTGTTTCTTTAAATGAACTGGGATTAGATAATTTTTATGAGCATACAGGTACTGACATTTGGTGGGAATGGGTCTTGAGGGGATTTGGCAACTCTTTTAAAGGTAATTTTCTCATCACAGAGACTTCCAGCAAGAGGAATCTGATCTCCAACAAATAAAAAGGAGTTGATTCCGCTAGCAGAGATGAAAAAACTGAAATTCAGAAGTGGAAGATAAGCAGAATTTACTAAACAACACCATCCCAAATTTATGTGTTATTATTTTTGTCCCATTCTATTATCTAAGTTTCCTGTAATAGCTCTACAGAGTCTGTGAATATCCACTAATTGTAATTTTGGACACTGAAAGGTTGATTTTGGTCTGATTTTTTAACACTGATGCTGAGGTTACGGTGGAATAGAGATTCTTTGAAACCAATAATAGAAGCTTTTTTGTTTTGTTTTGTTTTGTTGGCTTTGCCTTGAGCCCAAAAATTAAAGTCCTAAATTTGTCAATTTTTTCATAAGCTAATTATGATCTGTTAGCCACCCACCCAGTGCTTACAGAACTTATTTTCCCTAAGTTCTATTTCAGTAACCCTTATGGTCTCCTAATGCCATACCTTTAAGCAACATTTGTTTAGGCAACCTACAGGCATGCTGGAGTCTACTAGTATCCCATTTATCTTAGCAATAATGTTATTACTGTTTTCAATTAAAACCAGTCAGATAAGCAATTCATTCCTCATTTCTGAACTATTTATGCTCGGAGGTGAACTAGATGCTCAGATCTGAAGGACTGGCAGCACACAGGCCAGGGACAACCCCTGCTGGATTTTATGCAACTAGGAAGTGTAAGCACTGTGAGAAACTGATGTTGATGATCTCAAACTCTTGGAGTACCAAAGCCTGAGAATCAGAGGAGTTTTCCAAGAAACTGTCCAGAATGTCACATATGTATGTAGTCTTTTCTCCTACTTCCTTGAAGTCTCTCAAGGAAGGGATATATTTGTTCTTCCTTCGACTTTACATCTCAAACCATTACTTTAACCATTGCTGTGTAACCTAGAACTCTAGGCAAAACATTCTGGGAAACACGATTTTCAGGCTTCTAAACTCTGTGATACAGGGGGAGAGTTAAGGTGAGCCAGAATGGTGATCAGGGATAAAACCAATGTAACTTACCTAGAAGCAAACTTTGCATCAGTGTCATCTACATCATTATTTTTCATGTACCATCACTTTTGTTGTTATTTCTGACAAACTACTCAGTGAGTTTGACATGACAACACTGTCAAGTAATCTTCCTGAAGTATCTCTTAATTGACCCACTTTTCTTTATCTCACTCAGGGCTTCTAAATCTATCCATTATCGTCCCTCCTTTGGTTTGCTACAGTAACCTCCCAATTGTTCTCCCTACCTCAAATATCATTTGCCCCCAAACTATTCTCACTGAAGTCAGAACAAGGTTTTAAACCACAAATCTGCTTATGCACTTTGTTGCTCAAAATGTTCAATTTCTCTCCAATGCTTTGTGCTATAGTAAAAACTTGTAAATGTAGTCACATTTTATTATTTGGACTTCACTACCTTTTCCAGCCCCATTGTTGCCACAGTTTGTGAATAATGCTTTTCATACTTCATAATTTGCCATTCATAGCTACATGTAAAATTCAGGTTGCTCAGCCAACTTTCCACTTATATATCATCCCTCACCTTGCATTTCCTCTCCATTGATTACTTTTTCATGTCTGACTAGCCTTTTAACTACATGCTTAAATTCTCATCCAAGTATTTTTTTTTCAACATTTGGACTCAACTATAATCTGACTCTCTCCTGTGCCTACTGGTTTGTGCTGCAGAGGATGTCTTTCATTCATCCCCACTCTATTTACCATGGTGTTGTACACAGTATCTACATTTTCTTAGTTCTCATTGCTACTTCCCCAGCATTGCTGTTTAGCTCATGCAAAAACTCTTCTATCTTTGAAGTTTTGCCTCAATAATCCTTTTATACGCTTATCTGCAGTGGCCCTTTGATGCACGGCCTTCAGTATTTTTTTTTGTTGTTGTCCCAAATCCTGACAGCTTCTACAATGATAGCCAAGAATACGTGGCCAACCCACTGGGCACCTCATTCTCACAAATGCTTGACTTCCTGGATTTCACTTCTCTCAAATTCCACCCTACTTTAGAAAACCATTCCCTTGGCCTCAATCTGGATTTTATCATCACTTATAATTTTACTACCTGTAATAAAATAATTTCCAAATACTAATCTCTGATCACAGCCTCCATTCATTCCAGCTTTTCACTTCATTACTTTTACTATACAGTATTTTATCTTTATCATATCTTTGGATATTCAATTCCTCCCTCCCTTTTCTCTCATTCCCATTGCTTCAGTTTATTTCCTATGAATCCCAGCATCAGTGGTGAATCATATCAACATTTTATTTGCAGTTTCCTTGCTTTCTTTGGTTGTTTGAATTGTTTTTTCTTTCTCACTTATGATTTTTGGCATAAACACATAAAATTTATATAATTTGCTCAATCAAGCCATCTATTAATATTTCTTCTTCTCAGGATATTAAGGATTGGTAAAGAAAATCTTACATCCTTACAGACCGATGCTTCTACAAATTGTTTACTTCATACTTACTGGTCACTGAGTTCTCATAGCAATCATTCTACTTGTTCTTATTTAATTCCTTTTCATTTCTCATAACACCTATGGATTTTTCTTTTTACAGAGCCCAAAACATCTGGGTTTTGCAATGTTTCATTTTCTTTTTTTTTTTTTTTTTTTATATATATATATTTTTTTATTTCAGCTCATCATGGGGGTACATAAGTTTAGGTTATATACATTTTCCATGTCCCACCCATCCCCCCGAGTCAGAGTCCCAAGCGCGTCCATTCTCATTCTCCCGACAGTGCACCTGGCACTCATCATGTAGTCATACCTCCATCCCCTCCCCCCCCCCACCTCCCCGGGTCTGCACCTTCAAGCATGACCATTCCCCAGAGGGTGTGCAACGCACTCATCATGTAGGCATACACCCATCCCCTCCCCCCACCCCCCATCCCAGTCTGATATCCAATTGGTATCCTTCCCTGATGTACATTTAGGTGATGATCAGGGAAACCAGTTTTCTGGTGAGTACAAGTGATGCTTGTTTTTCCATTCTTTGGATACTTCACTTAGTATAATGGGTTCCAGCTCTCTCCAGGAGAACCAAAGAGATGTCGTATCATTGTTATTTCTTATAGTTGAGTAGTACTCCATGGTATACATATACCACAGTTTACTAATCCATTCGTGGATTGATGGGCACTTGGGTTGTTTCCACATCCTTGCGATTGTAAATTGTGCTGCTATAAACATTCGGGTACAGGTGTTTTTGTTAAAGAATGACTTTTGTTCTTCTGGGTATATGCCCAATAATGGGATTGCTGGATCAAATGGTAGGTCTACTTGAATCTGTTTAAGGTATCTCCATATTGCTTTCCATAGGGGTTGCACTAGTTTGCATTCCCACCAGCAGTGTATGAGTGTTCCTGTCTCTCCGCATCCACGCCAACATGTGTTGTTTTGGGATTTTTTGATAAAGGCCATTCTCACCGGAGTTAAGTGGTATCTCATTGTGGTTTTGATTTGCATTTCCCTGATGATTAGGGATGTTGAGCATTTTTTGATATGTTTTTTGGCCATTCTTATGTCTTCTTTTGAAAAATTTCTATTCATGTCCTTTGCCCATTTTTTGATAGGATTGTTTGATTTTTTCCTGCTGATTTTCCTGAGTTCTAAATAGATTCTTGTTATCAGTCTTTTATCTGATGTGTAGTATGCGAAAATTTTTTCCCATTCTGTAGGCTGTCTGTTTATTTTCATGACTATTTCTTTGGCTGTGCAGAAGCTTTTTAATTTAATCAGGTCCCAGTCGTTTATTTTTGTTGTTGCTGCGATTGCCTTAGGGGTTTTCTTCATAAATTCTTTGCCTAGACCAATGTCTGTCAGAGTCTTTCCTACATTTTCTTCTAGAATTCTAATTGTTTCCACTCAGAACTGGAACCAGACAAGGCTGCCCACTGTCCCCATTACTTTTCAACATAGTATTGGAAGTCCTTGCGAGAGCTATCAGACAAGAGAGCAGAATCAAAGGTGTCCAAATAGGGACAGAAGAGATCAAACTCTCACTCTTTGCTGATGACATGATGTTGTATCTGGAAAACCCCAAGGACTCAACCAAGAGACTCCTGGAATTAATTAACGAATTCAGTAATGTCTCAGGTTACAAAGTCAATACACACAAATCAGAGGCATTCATATATGCCAATACCATTCAATCGGAGAACCAAATTAAGGACTCAATACCTTTCAAAATAGCAACAAAGAAAATAAAATATCTAGGAATATATTTAACTAAAGAGGTAAAGGACCTCTATAAAGAGAACTATGAAACGCTAAGGAAGGAAATTGCAGAACACGTAAATAAGTGGAAATCCATACCATGCTCATGGATTGGAAGAATTAACATCGTTAAAATGTCTATCCTACCCAAAGTAATCTATAGATTCAATGCAATTCCTATTAAAATACCAACATCATTTTTCACAGATTTAGAAAAAATAATTATACACTTTGTATGGAATCAGAGAAGACCCCGTATAGCAAAAGCAATCTTAAGCAATAAAAACAAAATGGGAGGTATTGATTTGCCAGACTTCAAACTATACTACAAAGCTGTGGTTCTTAAAACTGCTTGGTATTGGCACAAGGGCAGGGACACAGACCAGTGGAACAGAACAGAAAACCCAAATATAAAATCATCCTCATATAACTATCTAATCTTTGACAAAATAGACAAAAACATACTCTGGGGACAAGAGTCCCTATTCAATAAATGGTGCTGGGAAAACTGGATAGCCACATGTAGAAGACTGAAACAGGACCCACAGATTTCACCTCTCACAAAAATCAAATCACGGTGGATAACAGATTTAAACCTGCAATGTTTCATTTTCAAAATGTTCTTTCCCCCTAGTTTGTATGTTCATTCTGGACAACATTGTTTTTGCCCATGGCTTCAATTAGTATCTATACGCTTATGATTTTTAAATGTGCATCTCCAGCCAAGATCTCGTTTCTAAGCTTCAGGTTTATATGTTCAACTATAGACTATCTATATTGAATATCCTACATAGACTTCAAATTAATATGTCCTTAAATGACCTCATTAATCTGTATTTTCTCTGGTGTTCTCACCTTTTGGAATCATGCAACCATCATACAATGGCCAAGACCAGAACCCTACAAATCACAATTGATCTTTTCATGTCCCTTACTATGGATTCTATTTTCTTATATCTCTCGATTTGGCTTCCTTCTTGAATACATCTTGCTTCCTTATTCAGGGTCTTTATAATTTTCTGTGAATTTCTAAAGCAACTTTCTTCTTGCTATCTATTACTCAAAGCTTGTCTAATACCTATCTATTTTCTACAGTTATCAAAATTTATTTTCTCAAATACAAATCTCATGGTGTCATTTCTCTGCTTGAAATCCTTCATTGGCTCTCACGGCCTGCAGATCGAAGTCTATGTCTCTGGCATAAAATAAACAGCTCTCCCTTAACTGGCTCCTTTTTGCCTTCCTAGTCTCATCTATTGCCACGTCTCCTACTTTAACTTCACCAGTAATTTCCTTGGAATTGTACACTGTCATGTCACTCAGGGATTGTGCACGTGTGATGTCATATATCTGGAACATCCTAACTGCTCCAATAGTACCTTGTGTTTCTATCTCTCAATAGCATATTTTATTGTATCATCTATTTACTTGCATATTTTTTCCAGCAGATTCTAAACTCTTGAGATAAATAATTTCAAACACCTAATGCTATGTTTAATAGAGTAATATTCCAATAAATATAAATTTACTAAATAAAACATGTAAAAAATTAAATGAACAAACTCAAGATACAAGATTTTACCCCAGTCTTATAAACAAGAGCTCCTCTATTCTTTGTTTTTTGGTTTTTCAGGGTGACATGTTGGCACCTCTCTTGAAATACTTAGAGTGATGTTGTTTTGTATGAGACTATGCTTTATTTTCTACATGCATTTTATCACACTAAAATATAAGTTAGTTGTTAAATAGTATAAATGTTTTCCACTATATTAACTTGTACATAGTATGTAATTTACTCTCTTTTATATAGATGAATTAATAAAACTGTATCATTCATGAATGTCAGCTGATCTTTTGCTCAACTTACAATATATACAGTAATTAAGTAGCAGTGGTCTTTTTAAAGAAAACAGAAATTTATCAGTTTATGTAACATGGTCTGCTCACAGTAAGATTAAAGGTGATTATAAGTAAAAATCCATTTGAACCTCCTGATATAAATAGTGAAAAATAGGCTAGAGTGGAAATATAAAGTGTTCCTTATGCTTCCCATTCTCTTTTGTTTAGTGATTTATAGACCACCAGGAATCATGATATATTCCCTCTCAAAAGCTCTGGAACTATATCATAGAAGATTTATTATGATTTAAGATGCTGATTACTTTACATTTTTATTTCACTGCAGCATCCAATTAGTTATATTGATTTAATTTGTATTATTTGTTTGAGACTCTAACACCCTATTTCTGTGACATAATGAATATTATACATCCATCTGCTTTTGTGGGGGCTACAGATTTACTTTTCCAGACATTAATGCACATAACCTGTTCTATGTTAGTTTTTATGCAAAAGTCACATATATGTGAGTGTGTTTGTTTATAAGATTTAATATGTGATAATATTTTATTAGATATTTCAGAGAAAAAAAATAGCCCTAAAAAAGGAAGGAAGGCTTAAGAACACTGTAAAATCTTAACTGTTGCATTCTTTCTTCCTAAGAACTGCAGATGAGTTTAATCTTAGAAACTAAATCAACTTGCTGAGAGCATGCCATCTATCACACCTAAACAAAGTCCTGGGTCCCCAGTTTAACCTATTCCCATTCTAATAACACAACGGAGAGATGTTTTCTCCCATAGTATACACACCAAATTTGTTATTGATTTTTTTTCTGCTGATCCTGCAGGCATTGTTCCCACTTTGTATATCCTTTTGTTTCTCCAACCTTCTGCAAACCACACTGGTAATGCATTTACAATGGATATTAGGTCATTCCCTTGTTCAGTTACTCTCTTTTGGCTGATAAGATAGTTTTACACTTTATATATTCAGCAGTTTATATGCTTAATTCAAATTCCTTACCTGCCTCAGTGTTAACAGCCTATGACTCAAACTACATTTCCCATACCAGGGAACAGTAAACTTTTACTAAGAGTGTTTTCAATGTTTTAACATTATTAATTTAGGCATATTTAATAATTCTCATTTTACATGGTCTTATTTGTATTTAGTCGGTAGGAAAACTTTTAATAATATATGGACTCAAAAGATATTTCATTCACAAGAGAACTTAAAGATGTCTTTGTGTATCAGTTTGACCAATCTGTTGTCCAATTCATGATTAAAAGACTATTGTGATGAAGAACAGAAAACTAAAACAGCTTTGATTTTCCATCTTTTAGACAGCAACACAACTGTGGGGGAAGCCCTTTCATACAGTCATTTAACTCCTAAAACCATGACTTAAGCATTATAATACAAGGTATCCATGTAACAAAAATATTTATATCACCTTAACATTTTAAAATTAAAATAAATTAACGTTTGATGCTTAAAAAAAAAAAATTTTCCCCTTTTGTCGTTGGAAAGTGTGTAGGTCTAAAAGTCCATGATTGTTTTGGTTAATTTTCAGCACTGAGGATATGTTTATGTCAAAGCTTTATATAACTCTGACTGTTGGTTTCCCAAATCTACTTGGCATTATAGAATGCACTGTGAATAATAGTTTGCATTTACCTTCTCATAAAAACAGACAAGCTCTAGCAGTAAAGGTAGTAAAAGAAAAAACAATAAATAGCATGGACAGGATTGAAAATCCCGTATCTGGCAGAGCTCCATCTCTGGGGTAACTTGACTGCACATTACAAACAGGAAGGTCAGGATTTATAGTCAAACACTTTGAAGAAAAATATATAATAGGTGGAGGAGAAAGAGGGCACCATAGAAAGTATTTCAATTGCATGTTCTCTTTTCCTTCTGTTAGATTTCTTTGCCTGGATGACCTATGATCCAAAAAGTGCTATATAGTCATAGTAACTCTTTGCATGATTGTTATGGATTCTCTTTTCGCTTACTTAACAAAGACCTAAAAAGTTGGTTCTAGAAAAGTGATGAAGCTCCTCCTCCATCACCTCACCTTGTCCCCAATTCCTACTTTTACACAGGCAACATCACAGTTGTCTAGAATAGAATTGACCTGGTAGAAGTGACCTGAATATCATACAGGCAGATTCTCTGGTCTTTATATTATTAGATACTGCTGCCACTGTCAGTGCAAAAATGAATAAAACATAATGCCAATCTAACATGCATTGAAAACCCCCAAGCTGTGCCATTTGGCTAGAGGTCACTCCAGGTCTAGTGTAAGTATGTTTTGCATAAAAGACAGTGTAGACAAATGATGAAGCTATTGTCACCTTTAATAGCTTTTAGTGTCATATAGTTATCCAGACATGTGCTTTCCAAGTTTATTCTCCGCTCTATTGTATTTACGTTGCTGTCAATCACTCTTTTTCATTTTCTTTGTGTTCACTTTCTGAGAAGGACTGTCACAGGCATTATGCCCATTAAATGTTAGTGCTAGCAAGTTTCAGGTAAGAATAATTTTGTTCTCAAGCCAAGAAGGTGGAGGCATAATAGACTACATTCCTTGACAAATTCTCTTCAGTTTTTCTGAGTTATATTTCGTACTTTGGAACAGCTGTTCTTTTCTAAGACCCCCATGCTAGCATTTTAGCTAAAGAAATAACAATTCTTCCTAAAAAGTTATTTTAAACTGAGAGATAACCTAGGACTCACAAGATTTATGATGGAAAACCTTGATAGAAAGCACTGGAAAATAAAAGCCTTTAACTTCATTTTTCCCCCATTCATTTATACAGCAAATATTTATCAAGCATCTCCCCAGTGCTATTTTTACATGTTAAATGGTAGGGAGATGGACATTTTAAAAAAAGACATTTTAGCTGACTTTATAGAGCTTCATTTCTAGTTAGAGAGACACATTGCAATAATAATAAAAATACATAAATTTGTCAAAAGAACTAATCATGATTATAAAAAGAAACGTATACAGGGATCTAATTATTCTGAGGGCTCGGATTATAGTGTTCTTGAGGAAATGAAGCCACATTTGTTGTTTGAAGTTAAAATAAGAGTGTGATGTGGGAAAGGCACCAGATCATGCAAGACATCGGTGGCCAGACTATGGATTTTTTATTGTGGGAGGTATTTGAAGCTACTGAAAGGAGTTACATCAGGAAATTTTTTTTGAAAAATTTTTCCATGTAGGGAAAAAAAATCATAGATTGATCTAGGGTCATGTGATTTGAGATAAGTGGATACATTTGAGAATTAGAAGGTAAAAGTTGGAGGACACTGTGATGGAGCCAAAGAGAGGTTTGGAAGGTAAGGTAACGTCTAGATTTCTGGTTTACAGAATGGATAAAGATGCCATTCAGAGTAGGGGGCCCACTAGCTGGGGATAGATGAGGCATGGTATCAAGAGTTAGGGACTGAAGATGTAACTTTATTTTTTTTTTTTTTTAGATTGTAGGTTTGTTTTTGTTTTGTTTTTTTTTTTTCTTTTTTTTTATTTCAGCTCATCATGGGGATACATAAGTTTAGGTCATATACATTGTCCATGTCCTGCCCATCCCCCCGAGTCAGAGTCCCAAGCGCGTCCGTTCTCATTCTCCAGACAGTGCGCCTGGCACTCATCATGTAGTCATACCTCCATCCCCTAACCCCCCCCCCCCACCTCCCCGGGTCTGCACCTTCAAGCATGACCATTCCCCAGAAAGTGTGCAATGCACTCGTCATGTAGGCATACACTCACCCCCTCCCCCCAACCCCCATCCCAGTCTGATATCCAATTGGTATCCTTCCCTGATGTACATTTAGGTGATGATCAGGGAAACCAGTTTTCTGGTGAGTACATGTGATGCTTGTTTTTCCATTCTTTGGATACTTCACTTAGTATAATGGGTTCCAGCTCTCTCCAGGAGAACCAAAGAGATGTCGTATCATCGTTATTTCTTATAGCTGAGTAGTACTCCATGGTATACATATACCACAGTTTACTAATCCATTCGTGGATTGATGGGCACTTGGGTTGTTTCCACATCTTTGCGATTGTGAATTGTGCTGCTATAAACATTCGGGTACAGGTGTCTTTGTTAAAGAATGACTTTTGTTCTTCTGGGTATATGCCCAATAATAGGATTGCTGGATCAAATGGTAGGTCTACTTGAATCTGTTTAAGGTATCTCCATATTGCTTTCCATAGGGGTTGCACTAGTTTGCATTCCCACCAGCAGTGTATGAGTGTTCCTGTCTCTCTGCATCCACGCCAACATGTGTTGTTTTGGGACTTTTTGATAAAGGCCATTCTCACCGGAGTTAAGTGGTATCTCATTGTGGTTTTGATTTGCATTTCCCTGATGATTAGGGATGTTGAGGATTTTTTGATACGTTTTTTGGCCATTCTTATGTCTTCTTTTGAAAAATTTCTATTCATGTCCTTTGCCCATTTTTTGATAGGATTGTTTGATTTTTTCTTGCTGATTTTCCTGAGTTCTAAAATAGCAACAAAGAAAATAAAATATCTAGGAATATATTTAACTAAAGAGGTAAAGGACCTCTATAAAGAGAACTATGAAACGCTAAGGAAGGAAATTGCAGAACACGTAAATAAGTAGAAATTCATACCATGCTCATGGATTGGAAGAATTAACATCATTAAAATGTCTATACTACCCAAAGTAATCTATAGATTCAATGCAATTCCTATTAAATTACCAACATCATTTTTCACAGATTTAGAAAAAATAATTATACACTTTGTATGGAATCAGAGAAGACCCCATATAGTAAAAGCAATCTTAAGCAATAAAAACAAAATGGGAGGTATTGATTTGCCAGACTTCAAACTATACTACAAAGCTGTGGTTCTTAAAACTGCTTGGTATTGGCACAAGGGCAGGGACACAGACCAGTGGAACAGAACAGAAAACCCAAATATAAAACCATCCTCATATAACCATCTAATCTTTGACAAAATAGACAAAAATATACTCTGGGGACAAGAGTCCCTATTCAATAAATGGTGCTGGGAAAGCTGGATAGCCACATGTAGAAGACTGAAACAGGACCCACAGATTTCACCTCTCACAAAAATCAAATCACGGTGGATAACAGATTTAAACCTTAAATGGGAAACGATTAGAATTCTAGAAGAAAATGTAGGAAAGACTCTTACAGACATTGGTCTAGGCAAAGAATTTATGAAGAAAACCCCTAAGGCAATCGCAGCAACAACAAAAATAAATGACTGGGACCTGATTAAATTAAAAAGCTTCTGCACAGCCAAAGAAACAGTCATGAAAATAAACAGACAGCCTACAGAATGGGAAAAAATTTTCGCATACTACACATCAGATAAAAGACTGATAACAAGATGTAACTTTAGAGTTATTGTTATATCAATGTTAATGGAAAGCACTGGAAAAGTGTGAAATTTACTAGGAAGAAATTATACGGAAGAAAAAATAACATCCTGAGCTACAGCTTTAATGTATTCCTATATTTAGTATTGTTTGTTATAAGATAGCACAATTTGAGTATATACAAATGTTAATAGGAAGGGTGCAGTTAAAAGAGGTTTTTATAGGAAAGAAACAAAGAATGATTAACAAGGTCCTTTAGAAGGCAGAAGGAATGAAGATATAAAGCACAAAGGGAAGGAACAATACATTTTATATCTGCCAATGGATAACAAATTAATTAGTAATTTGGCTGAATCACAAAACAGCTTGTGTTTTCCCACGTTTTAGTTTTGTGACATTTGGCAAATTACTTAAATTTGCCATGTTACTCTTTCCACAGTGACAGTATATAGTTCATAGGTTTATTGTCAGGATTAAATGAGTTAGTACATGAAGAACTCTCAGAAGAGTTCCAAGCACAGAGTGGAAAACCAATAAATATCAGCTGTTTTTATAGCAATTGTAACACTGTATGGAAATGTTCTGTGTACTTGTTTTATCTAGGTTACAGATGGCGCTACAAGAAAGGACAGATTTACTGATGTTCCTGTGGAACCGAGCTCAGTGCTTGTCTGAGCATGTAGTGCTCAATTTATAACTGGCGATCAGAAGTTAAATGAATTTTGCAATCTGTAGGTAAGAAGTTTGGTGTATTTAGCAAACATACACCCAGTTCCAGGCAAATTGATTATTATACTCTAAAATAAAGGAGTAAAATGTGTCCAGTTAAGAGCTATAGGGAATATAATCAAACATCTGTTTTGAATTGGCTTTCAATATTGAATGTAGAAAGGTAACAGTATTATCATGCATTCCACAGAATTATGTCCATTATTTCTACTTGCTGCATGCAAAACTCCGCTAAACCAACAAGAAGTTTTCTGGAGTCTTTTTAATCAAGTGTTATGATTGAATTATACTGGAATTAGGACTTCAATTGACTATTTAATTGATAAGAGGCCTGAAAAGGCGCAAACAGTCTTTAGCTAAGGGAAGGTTTTATTTGGTACAGTAGAGATGAATATGATTAGATTTGATTAAAGTTGATTAAATTAAATTAAATTAAGTTGTCACCTTGTTCTTATAAGCTTCTTTGTCTCTTATGGACTTGCTTGTTTATGACAGAGGCTTATTTATTAAATTCTCCCTTTCATCTCTGGGTTCCTAGGATATTCTGTGGAAATGATTCATAGAAAGCAGTCAACCATATTATCAGAAAGTAGACATGTTTCCACATGGGAAAACTTTACAAAGATATTTTGACTTATTTTTAATATCATTAATTAGCCTGAATATTATTATGGTCAGTCAGATTTTCAGTTCTATCCTCTTTTTTACCTTAGGGAACAAACTTGTAGAGACTTTCTGTTATATTCCAGGACATCCCCGTTTTGTCAGAATTACCAAAGGTGTTCCAGGAAATAGGAGAAAATGAAGAAGCAGTCATATCCCAAGAGCCCTGTTGTACATTATAGGTGATAAAAGCCTTACTGGATGAACACACACACAAACACACACACAAACACACAAACACACACACACATGTAATTCAGCAGCAGCTGCATTTATGCAGAGTAGAAGATAGACAATGATGTTAGGACAATATAGTATTTATACCGTTTTCCCTACAAATGGAAGTTATCTGAAATCTGTCAGAGACGATTGCTTGGTACTACAGCAGATGTGTTCTACTTATAACTCTATCTTTACAAAGATTTTTCAGAAAAGTTTAGAGGTCCAGAATTAATCAGTCAAATTAGGGCTTTTCTCACCTTAAAGCTTTCCTGCTGTTTCTGTCCAGCTGCATCTGAATACTAAAATGTAATGCAAAAATGAGGTTGTTGGGTTTATTCACAGGGTAACACATCTGTTTCTCCTTTGGGGATATTAGGTTATAATATAAGAGTGAATAAGTGAAAAGGATATAATTAATACGATTGTCAGTGAATTGGAATTACTGATTTTATACTACAGATTGTTCAGAAAATAGAATGGAGGCATAGATAAACTCTCTTTAATTAGTTAATTCTTAGTCATCCCTTAATCTCTATTTAGATATTACTTCCTCAAGGAATTCAATTCCCAAAACGGTCAAGTCCACCTGATACAAGAACTTGATGTATGTGTTCATAGTACTTGTTCTTCTGCCTTGTTCTACTTATCGCACTTATAACTAAGTAATATTATGTTATTAGCTCTTAGATGCTTGGATTCCTTACTAAGCGGTTAGACTGTAAGTTTATCTGTGAATTTAGAACTCCACACTTAGTTTATCTATCATAGTACTAATAAACATGCAGAATAAATTTCATGGCATCCTCCTTTACTTAAAGATAAGTTCTGTATTGTATCTGTCCTAGTCTGTTAAGTTAATAAATGAATGAATGTCTATGTCTGCATTTTCAATAGATAATTTCTGCTATTTTCAATAAATTACCAATTATGAATTCTAGTGGCTTGAACAGTGTCCCTGCAAAATGTATGTCCACTCAGAACTTCAGAATGTGAACTTATATCAAAATGGGCTTTGGAGATGCAATTACTATGGATGGCATACTAAATTTAGGGTGAACTCTAAGTTTAATGATTGGAGAGAAGTCATTAAGAAGAGGAGAGGACACACAGACAGAAAAGATGGTGATGAGAAGACACAGAAATTAGAGTTAAGCTGCCATTACCCAAGGAATGCCTATGGCTACAGAAAGCTGGAAGGAGCATGCAGTAAAGATATTTTGTGTACAGCCTTCAGAGATATCATGGCCCCCAAACCAAGTTGATTTTAGACTTCTATCCCTCAGAACCATGAGAGAATAAATGTCCATTGTTTAAAGCCATCTGTTTACAGTAATTTTTAAACTTCAAATTCATGAACTAATATAAAGATATTTGTGAGTTTAGATGGACTCTTTATCAGTATTTGATTTTCATGATCTGTTTAGATGAAATGCTTGAATTCTGTAGAATGATAAAAAAAAATTAAGAATAGGATATATTTCCCAAATAGGGCCATAAGTAGAAAAAAATAAAAATTAACATTCTATGGGGAAAATTAGGAAAGTTTATTAATTGAGTGAATTTTATATAGCAGATTTTCAAAGTATCCATCAAATACATTTTCACAGCTGATAATAAGAGCATTCACAAGGTTTATCTTTCTATATTAACAATACATTCATTACATAGAAATTTGAAGCAGACCGGTTGGCTTGAAAAATGCTTCTATTTCTTAAACACTCTGTTTATATTGAAAATATCTTAATTAAGAATTTATCATTCAATATTGATTAAATGGCAGATCAAAACTAACAGATGACATATAAAATGTCAATAATGATTGACTCCCCTGGAAGATCAAAAGTCCTAAGTTAGAAAACATTGATATTTTTCTACCTTTTCAAAGAACATTTAGAGGAATTATGATTCCAAAGGAAGAGAAAAATAGTGTTTTCAGATTTGTAAAGAGATTTACAAATTATCTTAATAATTCAGTTTTGCCCAAAATATCATTCATTTTGAAAAAAAAAGAGAAATAAAACCCACTTGTTTTGTCTGCTATTAATAAAATCAACATGCAGTTAAAAATTAAGTGAGAAAAGGTGTATATTTTTATTAAGCAAATCAATTATTACTCTTGTCTCCCTGTATCAAAATGTGTTTTGTCTTCCCATAGTAGTATGTTGTACCAATTAAGAACTCGGGCTTAAAAGTCACAGTATAACAGAGGTTCAAATACTGACTTTGAGAACAGCTTATTCATAATATGTCTTCAAAGTGTTCAATGCAATTCTTTTTATATTATACACTTTCAATAAATGGGACCTCTTTTGGTTCTAATAATACTATGAATTTCATGAGGCAAAGATTTTTACTTTATGTCTGAATCCCCAGTACAGTGGTGACATATAATAAATGTTTAATAAATGCTTATTAAATGAATGAATGATTAAAAAAATCTGTCAAACAAATTAAGCAAATCTAATTGCTTAATAAATTTTGACACCGTAAGCAAGTGATCCATATATTTACATGCAATAAGGATATGCAAAATAATGCCTATTACTTATTATCACTTATTATATGCTAGGAACTTTAGACGCCTTGGACATACTGCCTTATCTTTAAAATCTATAAAATCTGGGAGGCATATTTTTCTATATTCTTTGTTTTAAGAATAAACAGAGCTTAACAGGTTTAAATTGTCTGTTTGTAGTCAAAAAACTAAGTATGGCAGAGCTGGTATCTGAAGTTAAGTCAATGTGATAAAAACACTATGCCTTTCCTTGTGTATTATAATAATGAAAACTACCTAAATATTTTAAATGTAAATGTTCTGCTCATTTTTAACCAAATTTTACGGAGGAAAAAATAATTGGTCTAGTAAGCCATGGCTGTACAGATGAATGTATGTGAAAGAATATTGATGTCCCTGGCCTCCTCTCCCATAGAAATAATCTTGGTTATCCTGAAAAGACACAGACATACACACACACATACACACACATATACACACACACATATACACAGACACTCCTGAAACAAAACAAAACAAAACCAAAAAACCCAATATTTGGAAGTCAGGAAATCTTCACTGATTACAGATTTTGTGCTAATATTAACATTTGGCTTGGCCTTGTAATCTTGCTTAGAGATTTAACTATTATTCAAATTAATAATGGTTATCATTTGAAATTCCTCTTCAAGTAAATTCATGATTATTTTAAAGTGAAGATGGGTTTGCTCCTACATACTGTTGATCATCTGGAATAATCTTCAAGTCAAGAATTTTTGAAATGTGATGCCAAAATAGAAGTATCTGAAAGTTATTTCAACTAGAATAATTTGCTCTGTATTTGGTTAAGAGTTAAAAATCCCATAGTGGCAAAATATTAATATTTCCCAAAAGAGTTTTTGCATCTCAGAATACCTAAGCACATTCATGCCTCACATTTATATTACTGTCAATTCAACAATTTTATGGATATTTTATTTTTAGATGGCATTAAAGATTCACAGACACATTTAATTACATAGAAAAATACTGCAAATATCATTGTTGGTTAAATGATGGAGAGAAACAGAACAATCATTTTATGGTCCAGTAATTTCATTGAAACAGGATTTTGATGCATCTAGTTATATGTGTTAAATTAAGAAATCATGGAAAGATACTTAGAATTAATAATATTAAAATGTTATTTTTGGATTCCAAAAAGATTTTAATGAAAGTCAGTTCAACAGGCTTTATTTCAAGCCTAGTACAAACAA
This sequence comes from Lemur catta, assembly GCF_020740605.2. Classification (NCBI taxonomy): domain Eukaryota; kingdom Metazoa; phylum Chordata; class Mammalia; order Primates; family Lemuridae; genus Lemur; species Lemur catta. Next base: position 21,146,218 of record NC_059143.1, read on the forward strand.
AAGAGAAAATAAGCAATGTGATTTGACAGCTGTTTGCTTTCATAGTATTAATCTAAGTGCAAGAAATAGTATTAATAAAACTACAAAGCCACAAAATTAATACAGAAGTATTAATTTAACTTCACAGAAATAAAATATGAACATGTATGTAGATAGAATACTTCGCCAGAGATGATAAAGTTTAGCAAAAAAACTCAGTTTTTAAACTTATATTCAATGTATTTTTTTAAAAAAACGCATTGGAATGTTTCACTTTTCCATATTGCATAGCTCTTGCAGGCCCTGACTTGCCTGGTTCTGTTTAGGATTATGGCACAACGGAGAGAGTTTTGGAGAATGTGTATGTGTATTAGGGAGTATAAACTAAGAGTGTTTTGATTTGGGTCCTGAATCTAATACCTGTTAACTCAATTACCATCAAGTATGTGATTTCCTTGCATTTCCGAGTTTTCAGATACCAAATGAGGGTAATAGTAAACTAGTCCACAGGGGTGGCGGGAAAAGCAACAGTAAATGTAGATAACAGGCCCTTAGAAAACTGGGAATGCCATACAAATGCTGGTGGCTTTGTGGAGTTACCTTGAATGTCTGTTGCTAGGAGTTTTGCTTTCTTTTTTGTTTGTTTGTTTGGACCTTTTAAAACTCCACACCTAATGGGTGCAGTGCACACTGTCTGGGGGATGGTCTCGCTTGAAGCTCTGACTCAGGTGGGGCAAAGGCAATATATGTAACCTAAACATTTGTACCCCTATAATATGCTGAAATAATTAACAAAAAAACCAAAGTATGATGATGAGAAAAAAAGTTAGAGATTTATCTCATGGTCTGAAATCCAACCATGGATTGAACAACTGGATATGTGAAAGAGCAACAAAATAAATCATTTTGTTTCCTGGTGAGAAAGAAGAGAGTAATGAGCACGTGGTATATACCCAGTCACTCACCAGGACCTCCCAATCACAGCAAAATGGAAAAGGGTAGGAAGCGCAGCCTGAGGAGGGGGCACTCGCCACCATAAAGCCATCGGGCACATCACAAATAATGCTACTCTATTCATTGAGCTAAAAAGATGATTGAGAGCAATTTAAATCAATCTTTCTGTAGGAAAAAAAAAAACACTTTCATTAAACTTTATGTATATTAAATACATGCTTTACTTGGAATGAAAGGTGCCAAGGTGTTTTACATGCTAAAATGTAACAGAAACAGAAATGAAAACTCACTCTTTATCTTTGAGCACATTTGCCACATAGCGTTTTCTGGGATCTCACAGTTCTATATGATATCATTTGGTCGATTACTTTAATAAAAAGATTCCTTAGAGCAGCGACAACTGTGCTTTTTAGATCTAATGCTTTCATTTTGCACATCTCCCTTATGAGGCTGTTCTGACCTTGACAGCTTCTATCCCATTGCTGAAATATTACAGCAATAATTCAGAAACACCATGGTTAATATTAAAGTAACATTTAGCTATCTAGAGATTTGAATTTGGGGACATTCTATAGTATCTTCCTTTATGGCTTTTAATGAGTCTCAGTTCTAAAGATCAATGCAATCAAAATTTTAAAAAAATTGGCAAACAAAGAAGCAGAAAGTCCAAACTAGAATTTGATTTTTCCTGAAAAGAAAAAGCTTTTGGTTTCTAGAGAGTTGGTGTGAGGAAAACACATAACAGAAAGCCTTATTTGTCTTCAAGGTAAAATGACTCAATAAAACAAACAAATAAGATTATATCCTTAATTAACCCACCCCTCATTTATTAGGACTCTTTTCAGCCAATATTCTTCCTCCTTTTCCTCGGATAGGAAAAGGTGTGAAAAGGTCGAATTTACACACAAATTTGAGTTGGGCTTAGAAAGACATATTGAGGGATTGGGTTTCTGAGTCACCTTTTTACATTGCTTTTGGAAGCTGATGAACTGGGAGGGACCGGCTGTTTTTATAGACATCAACCACTAAACTAGTTTTCATATTATGCTTGTAGAATGCAAGCTAGTTTTTAAGAGCTATTCACCTCACAAGAATCTCTCTTTATGGATATCTAATTCAATCTTATTTCCATGATAGGTTTCAGATTTTCATGACTTTGAGTTACCTCTGGAAAATTAAGTTAGTCCTCAATTACACCCCAGTACTATTTGGTGAAACCTAATGTAACTCAAACTAACATTTAGGATAATCCCATTGTAGTCATAGTTCTGTTTTTCCTGTCTACTCTGTTATTTTTGTCTTTGTTTTAATCTTTTACTCTAGAAAGACCATCTCCCTCCAACCCACCACATAGAATGTAGAATCCATGAGGCAGTATTCCCCGTGACAGCCTGCCACATAATAGCAAGTATACAATAAATACTTGTTGAATGCAAGATAAGTCTTTGCGCATGTCAATGGAAGAAACTATTTTGTATTGCATAATTTCACCCCCCACACACACACAATCTTGGGCACATAACAGACACTAAATACATGTTTATTGAATAATATACACATTTACTAAATAATGCATGTTTACATAATAAAAACACATGTTTACTGAGTAATAATAAATATGAGCAGTAGATTTTATCTTAGCTCTGCATACTATAGGTATTTCAGAGCTCTTTACCTAATTATTACCCATATTGATTTATTAACTCATGCAAATTCCTTCACCTAAATCTAACTCTATACATGTCCTATGATCTATATGTCATACTTTCTATTCTCACCAACCAGCAATCCTGGTATTTCTTTTTTCTTTCCTTTTTTCTTTTCTTTTCTTCTTTTCTTTTTTCTTTCTTTCTTTCTTTTTTTTTTTTTTTGAGACAAGGGTCTTTCTATGTTACTCAGGCTGGTCTCAAACTCCTGGGCTCAAGCAATCCTCCCGCCTCAGCCTCCTGAGCCACTGGGATTATAAAATGAGCTACTATGCCTCTGGTATGCCTTTATTCTCATATGTTACTTAGGTAGGGACATGTCAATAGGTGAAATTATATTTTGTACTGCTCATTGCATGTATCAAACATTTATTTATCCATTTCTACTTAAGCAATCATTAATCTCTTCTTACTTCTATCCATCTATTCATTTTAACAACCATTTATTAAGTGCTTAATACCATTTATTACCAATATACCTTCTAGGTATATACTCAAAAGAATTGAAAGCAGGTTTTCAAAGAGATACTTGTACAATTACGCTCATAGCAGCCTTACTCACAATATCCAAAAGGTAAAAGCAATACAAGTATCCATTGACTGATGAATAGATAGATAAAATGTGGTGAGGGGATACAATGGAACATTATTCAAGCTTAAAAAGGAAGGAAAAACTATCCTGACACATGCTACAACATGGATCAACTTATACCTGGTAAATAAGTCAGTAACAAAAAAATAAATACTGTATGATTCCACTTATATAGGTATTTAGTGTAGTAAAATTCCTAGAGACATAAAGTAGAAAGGTAGTTGACAGGGACTAGGGAAGGAGAGAATGAGAAGTTGTTTCATGGGTAAAGAGTTTCAGTTTTGCAAGAAGAAAAGAATTCTAGAGATTGTACAATACTGTGGGTGTATTTAACACTATTGAACTATAGTGTTATGCTTAAAAATGGTTATGATGACAAATTTTACTTTGTGTGTATTCTACTACAATTACAAGAAGCCCCATTGAGCTTAGGAAACAAGTGCCAATGAAATGGAAATTCTTTGAATTCCTTACACATTCTAGAAATTCTTTAAATCCAGAATACTGTTTTGTTTTTATGTATTAGACACAATGGACCACTAATACCACGTGGCCCCAAACTGCATCCAAGGTCTCTTCCCTGAACTAAAACAATATTGTGAACATGTATTTTGCTATAACTTTTACATTTTATTTATCATGCTATAAAGAGGGATTTTCTATACTTCAATTGGAAATACATATACTTGGAATGTTGATATTCATTACAAATTAAACTTTTCCACTCTGGATCAAATTGATGAGTTCTCCAGATTATTACTCTGAATGTTGTATCCTGGGACATTTAGAGATCTCCATTGTTAAAAGAAATCAATAATTCTTTCCTTTATGTAACCAAAACATGTGTACTCCCATAATATTCTGAAATAAAAAAAAATTCTTTCCTTTTTGGTTGTAAACTTCATTAAAAAGATTATTATATTGAGCTTGCTCTTTGGTGCTCACACAAATTATATTTCTCTGGTTAGAAAAAGTAGCATTTACCTGAAGCTACTAAGATAGCCATTGCCAATGATGGTTAAACATTTACAACTTGAGCATACTCTTATCTAATCATTTTGAAACCATTTAAAGTATTCATTTCCTTATATCTTCATTTTTCCTTTTTTATAATCTTTTTACATTTGTTTTTCTTCAATGGACTTTAAAAATAATATCTAAAATTTTCTTTTTCTATACTCTCTGAACTTATGATTCCTAAATATTGTATCTGCTTAACTAATTATGGGATACCATACTTGAATAGAAAAGCCATTTACATTTCAAGGTAGAGCAATTATGTATTTCATCAATATTTTAAACAAATATTTTAAAGGACAGATAGATGGTTCCTATGGATTATGTTTGTATTAGTCTGGGTTCTCCAGAGAAACAAAACCAATAGGAAATAAAGTGATTTATTATAAGGAATTGGCTTTCATGGTTATGGAGGCTGAGAAGTCCTAGTATTTGCAGTCAGTGAGCAGAAGGCTTGGGAGAGCTGGTTGTAGAGTCCAGTCTGAGTCCAAAGGCCTCAGAAACAAGAGAGCTAAGGGTGGAAGTTACAGCCCAAGTCTAAGTTCAAAGTTAGAAGACAAATGTCCCAGCTCAAAGATGGTCAGGCAGGGAGAAGTTTCTTCTTGTTCTCTAGAGGGTCAGCCTTTTGGTTCTATTTAGGCATTCAATTGGTTGGATGAAGGCCACCCACATTAGAAAAGGCAGTCTACCTTACTCAGTCTACCAATTCAAATGCTAATCTCACACCAAAACACCCTCATAGACACACTCAGAAAAATATTTGACAAAATATCTAGGCATTCCCTGGCCCAATCAAGTTGACACATAAAATTAACCATCACAAAGCCAAATATGAACATTTCCATTTTCGTTGCACAGAGTTTTTATGCTTTGCCACATCATTACAATTTGATAACTTCAAGAAAAGCATTAATATGAGAGATTTTAAAACAATTTAAAATTTTAAAATCTATATGTTGCTGGCAATATTAAATCAATAGCTTTAGATTAATGTTGGATAGCTACATATGTTGGGTGCTAAGAGTCTATTGAAATTTAGCAATATGCTTTCTAATATAAATTTTGTCCTCTTTGTGTATCTGTATATGTATGTGTGTATTGAAGAACACATGACAAAGATAATAGTGTACTGACTGCAGGGGTTATGGGATATTTATGAGCTGCCCAGAATTCTGATAAATATGTTTTCTTACATAGTATTCAAAATAATCTGAATGTTTCAAAATCCAAAAATAATATTTTTTGTAATTTTAATAACTCTTAAGCAAATTGGTTATTTCATCAAGCATAGAGAAAATTAAAGTATGTGGTGTATAAAAGAGATACGCCTTGTGTCTAGTTCTTTTTTGTACAACATCTGTTCTGCTTTTATATTAAAGTAAAAGTGTTTTTGTTTCAAGAGGAACTAGAGAAGAACAATTTAATTTTATTTGCTATTCATGACTTTTTTGAAGCTTGAGATTTTTTTCTGATCAACAAACTATCAAACAAGCTCCCAAACTGCCTTTAACGTATTTGACGGAGAAATGTTCCCTATTTCTATACATTTCTGCATTCATAATTCCCCAAAATTTCATTGGATTATTTAAATTACTCTAATTACTTTAAACAGGTAATGTTTTTCTTAATAGTTGAAAATACTATTTTTTTAATATTGTTTTTGTCCAATCATGGCTATTAGATAGTGTTTCCTAGAGATACAGGGACCTTAAGATTTTTCCTGCAATTAATCTCCTTTAGATAAAGACAATTATTTCCAGGAAGGGAGTTAAATTATGCATAAAATCATGCCCATTTTAAAACTGTATTTTCTTTAAGGATAGAATACTCTATAAATAACTACTATCCAATGAGCCCCCTCAAAATTGTCGTGATTACCCTTCAGAAAAATGAAGAGGAAGTTTCTATTGCCTTCAAGTCTTGGATGCTCTAGTTATTAGCTTGGCAAATTCCATGTGCTTGCATGCTTTTAGGTGAATGATCACCTCTAGTTTTGGAAATAATTAAGGCACACATCTACTATTTACTAGCTACACAGTGTCCTTTAGAATTATTTACTATAAAGCAGGTAAGAGCAAAGACCATTTTGGAAATACATTTTACCAAAATCTTTCACACTCAGAAGGAAGTACACACACATACATACACACACATACAACAGTGCATTACAGTCCATAGTTTACACCAATAATTAAACTAATGAAATAGGGAAAGTGCAGATGACAATAGGCAGAGATTTATAGGAGAAAAGAATTTTTAGATCCTAACAGGGAAATGACACAGCATATAAGCCTATAAACATCTAAACAATACCTAATTCATTCATACAGAAAAAGTACATGCATTCATATGTCCCCCAAAAGTAAGGATTTTTGTTTTGCAAAGTGTCAAATAATACACTAGTGTCTTCAGAGTGCTTCAGTGCTTAAAGCTCAGTATGCTATAGTTGACCACACGATGCTGATAAATGTGTTTCAGAAGAGCAGTGAATCAAGGTCATGCTTCCTTAGTTCCATATAGTCCAACCTTCTTCCCCTTCATTGCCTCCAAAGTAAGAATGAAATAGTGAAAATTTATATTACTGCAATACCTATAAAACCCATGAATGCAATGAGATTTCGCTGGAAGAATATAAAGTATGTCACAATTGCAAGCAACATTGCCAGGCGGGATTTCCAGCCATATGAATGGGTGTTGCCACTTCCAGGATCTTTATTCCATACCTTTTGGGGGGCATTTCTGAGATCTCATAAATGTCTCTGAATGTGGAAATACATATGGGACATGCGTATTGAAACTTGAAGTCTGTCTACCCATGTGTAGTGTAATAAAATCAGACATTCTAAGGAATACAGCTATAGTGGGGATACAGTTTATCTTTTAAATTGTGGAAATTCTAAATAGGAATTTGCACTCTGCAGTACTTCTCATGTTAATACGTTAAGGATATTTCACACTTGTTATGCTCATTACTGTCTCTACAATTTCATGGTGATAAAATGGAAGATTGTCTCCTGTAGTCATTTCGTTTTCAATTTAAGTGCTTTTAAAAAAAATAATTTCACCCACCATACTGTTATCTTTCTTTACTGCAGCTATATGGTACATTAAGTTAAAGCTTTAAGGGATTCTTTTTCAGGAAATTCTAAATCTCCTTTAATGATCAATATGCAGCTGCACTTCCCCTAAGTAGAAATACTCTGTCAATCCCTTTCTGAAAAACATCATGGCCCTGCTTTATTGGTATTAAATTGCATTCAGTTTCAAGTATCCCAGAAGAATTTTAATACTTTTATTTTTGGTCTGGACATGGAGGTACATAGCACATTAATTCAAATCACAAATGATACTAAATTGGTTGATGATATGAACACCAACAGAAGACAAACAGATAATAAAAAGAGATCTAGAGTAAAATAACCAAATAATGTTCACACTTCTCAACACCATTTTTGATATATGTGGAAAAATATCCAAATGCTGATTTCTAACAACTGGGAAAGATTTTTATGCATGACTGACTTACAAAGAAACTTGCGACTGATATAAACAAAATAAGTGCAAATTTATAGTGAAGAATAATATTAAGACAAGTTTAACAAATGCCATTAATGTCCCATTGGTGTCTAAAGAACTGATTGTCCCTTTCAAAGTAATATCATCTTCTAAACACGGCCCATCTGTTTAATCAATCTGTTGTTGTATTGATGGAGGAAAATCACCTCAGACATAGCCATCTGAGAAGCCAGAAGTTTTAGCAGTTATAAGTAGGAATAGGATAAAAACATGGGGAGAGAATGGTAAAACTTAATTTCATGAATGTAGGAGACAGATCATTAGTCCAAGGCAAGGGAGAGATACTTCACTGCAAAAGTATTATAAAATATAAGTAAAAAAGGGCATGTTACATGAGAACCTAATAAAGTGTGGTATAGAAAATATTATTATTGGGAGATGATGACCTCTATAGTTTAAAAATTAGTTTAAGTGGTAATTTCCATATCTTTGCAGTTTATTTCTCTAATCTACATTTCAGTTTGGATACTTTGCTATCTTGTCATATCATTAATTTGTTATTTTGAAATGAAATTATTATAGACATTGGTTATAATTTGCCCATTATTATTATAAAGTACAAAAATATACCACATATTTTCTTCATCGACCATTTCTTCTTGTTTCCGATTTCTTTTTAGTATGCCAAAAAATTGAATGTGCCTCACTATGAAAAAAATTGAATGCTCATTGCCACACTTAGATTTGGACTCTAAGAGTCAGACAAGAGCCTCAGGAAATGAATAAGAAAGTGAAGTTAAATATAAAAATAAGGAGCTCACCAGTCATTCACATTATTCTCCAATTAAAGTTTAATGCTCTCAGTGCTCATTGAAAAGTTTAGAAATTCAGCCTATAATTATGAAATACAAGCTCTTCTTCCTAGCTCCAAACAATGCATTAACAAAGAAACAGAATAAACCATATCCTTAGAAGTTGATGAGTCGTGTATCATGGCTCACAATAAAAGCACAAAATGGGGAGTGTGGCTTATTGCTTAGTTTGAGAGTAGGACTGAACGAAAAATACAGCCGCTCATCTGTTTTCTTGTAGTTATATTCATACATACCTGCATACGCACATGCACATGCACACACTCAAACACAGCACAAAGCTGGTTAAAAAATAAATAAATAAATTACTTAAAAACTTTAGACCCTCTCTTACCTCAAACTTTACTGTTTCTAAGCCTGTGCATATTCATATTTGTGATCTGTATTGTTTTATTCTCTCTCAATAAATAAACATATATCTTCATAGATATATAAATATTTTATGTATATTCTTGTATATACTAAAAAGAGTGCTCGCTTGGAACTGAGGAATCTATCCTGGGTTTTCCAAATTAAGCAGGAAGATCACAGAGGAAAGGCTTGAGGTTATATTTTCCCCCCTTTGTTCTCTACAATTATACCCAATTACCAATGTTTTCTATTCTAAAATTAGACTTAAGGGGAAGGCAATTGAAGGCCAATTGGTGCTAACTATTGCTGTTTTATATCTTAAAATGTATTTCTTTCTTTTGTATCATGGATATATCAGATCAATATCATTTTTGATATTCAAATGACCATTTATTTCTGTCTATATAGGACAGTCTAAGTCACACTTGTGAAATTAAGACTTTGAAAGCATTATGATTTAGCAAATCATTCCACTGCTCAACACTCTTCGAGGGCCTTCCATCACCTAAACATAAACTCAGAATCCTAATAGACTTGCTACAGCCTGCCTTCCCTCCATTTCCTGTACACCCCATGTCATAGGTCTGGCCCATTCTCTCTTGGTTCCAACCACATTAGTCTTTTGTCAGTATCTGAAGAACCTTGATAATGTTGCATACACTTGTTCCGGTAAAATAGTCATCTATCCCACTCTATGTCTGAACAGTGCCTTTCAGCTCCCTCCTGTTCACCAGATCCTATACCAGAATCTTTTCATTAAATGTCCTTATGGTGCCCTGTATTTTTCCTTGACAGCACTCTATGCACTTATTCCTGTGAATGCTGAGTGATATTTGTCTCTCCAACTACATTTAAATTCTATAAAGGAAGGGGCACCTCTTCTCTTTACTTCTATCTTCCCAGTTTCTAAAGACAATTCTTGATGCATAGTTGGGTGTTCATGGCAACATAGGGCATTATGAGTTCAAAACAGATTTCTAGTTTGTGAGCCAGGAGGCAGCAGTTTGATAATTCTTTCTTCTACCTTGTCCAGAGATAACAGAAACCCATAGTGTTGAAGTAATGTTGTCCTTGTCATAATTAAAAATAATTGATTTTCTTTTTAATGGAAAATAAATCTATCAGGGGCTACAACATTTTTATTATTGGAAATCTTTTCAGAAAGCATGGATAAGAATGATCACTACTTCCCACAGTTTTTTTCACATCATGGTTCACATAGAGGATGATAATAATTACTTGTGGATCAGAGTAAATGGGCAAGGCAGCTGGGGTACACTGAGGGCAAAGGAATGTTAGGCACAACTGAAAATCATAAGTATATAATAAAGAATCAGAATCACTAAGACCTATTCACTTTGTGCCTTAAATATTTATCTCCGCTTCTCCTAGTCTCTTACCATTGCCCCAGTTAAGGCTTTTATAATTCCTCACCTGTAATGTTTCAATTATCTTTTTAATAATGTCCCTGCATTTAATATTTCCATAACTCATTCTTCCTTCATACTTTCATCAAGTAATCTTTTATAGCAAATTTGATTGAGTCACTCCCTGACTCAAAATTACCCAGTTGCTTTATTTCACCTCCAGCATAAAATTTAGAACTCCTTCTCAGGCACATAAAGACTGGCGTTGATCTAGCACCTGCTTTAATCTACATCCTGTAGCACTGCAGTAATAGGCCAGAGTCCTTTAAGGGCCTTATAACATCTCATAAACTGTCCCTTCTGAACAGATTGTATCTCACTTTATTTTATAAATGCTTACTTACCTTTCCAGTCTCAGAATGAATGCTACTCCTCTGTTGTCTCATTAGCAAACTTAGCCACTTTTTCTCCTAAGCTCTCTTACTGTCCATTGTATGTAACTTCATGAAGCAACTATGTTGCTATGTTATAATTATTTGTTCCTTCAGCAAAAACATATTGTTATCTTTGCATCCAAAGCTTATCATAATGCCTGCACAAAGTAGTTATTTGATATTTGTTGAAAAGATGAATTTAATTAGTATTCTTTTAAAAATTTTCCCCATTTTTATTTTACCTTTATTCTCTAAAACAATTACTTTCCTTAAAAAATCTTATAAAATTAAAGAATCTCCAATTATCTGTTGGCTTTATTTTACTGTTTCATTTTTATTGTCTGATTAGAATGCCTTCAGCTTTCTAGATATTTTTCTACTATCTCATTTGTTTACCTCGAGATACTTCTGTTTCATTTCATTTATACCAAGTTTATCTGACCAGCTTTTCGACTCCCATGCTTTGACTGTGTCAGCTCACTCTTCTCACCACTTTCTGCCCCTTCAATTTCCCTTTTCTCCTTGATCATGAGAAACACTTTGTTTTCTCCTTTTTCCACTCATTTTAATTTTACCAAAGTTATGAAATGCTCTCAGAAAGCAAATTTACATAGGAATGAACTGCCTTATTCATACTTATGAACTTCCACTTACCACTTCATTTTCTACTCTTAAAAAATGCACTCTATTAAAAATTTCACAAGAATAGAATTAAGTTTTTTCATACTCAGTTGCAAAAAGATACAGTCCCAATATTATATGTATACATGTATACAGTGTCTAAACAGTTCGAAGATGATAAAATAATCTATGTCACTTGAATGATGCATAAATTTTAACATGTCTTTTAAGAAATTTGTTTAGTAAGGGGCTGCCAGACACAAATAGCAGATATTAGAAATGACAAATCAATACTTCAAACCAACAATTGCTTACCTCCTAAAAGCATCAAATCATCTTTTATTTTAGATACAACCAATTACCAAAAATATCAAACATTTCATTACCACTTTTTTAAGTAGTTTGGATTGTCCAGATGTTTGTAATCATGTGCAAAAAAAGCCTCCTGATTGTCTATATTTGGTTTCACATGGCATCATTTGAAAGTAGCATCCATGGTATGTAAAAATATTCCATAAGGCAATAATTTGGTGGGTGGTGACTTGAGGCTAGCCAATTCATTTGATTAGACTTTAGCACTAATGAGGCCTAAGCAATCAGTTTTGATCCACAATTGACCCCTTTGATTTAGTTAATTTCAATAAAGATTTCCATTTACCCTCAGCCAATTTTCTTGCAAATATAAGCTTTTGGTTACAAAATTGTGCCAAATGGATGATCAGTTGAAACTCCTACAATTATTCAAAGACATCATGCGTATTGGTGTCTAAGTATGTTTATAAATGATAATGCTTTAATAGTAGGTAATATTTTCACACCAGTGCATTCTCCCAAAGGAGATACCAGAGCTCTAATCATTTAATAATAACTATTTTATATACCACAAGGATACCAACAGATGGAATGAATTTTTATTTGCATTAGTACCAATAGAAAATTGGGTCAAATCACAAGGTCATTATTTAGCATCAATAATAATTTTAAAATAATTTGCCTTTTGATTAATATAGTATGATTCTAATACATCATCACAGATATATTTGTTATTTTTTCTACAGTTTTCTTTTTTGCATTTATGTTGACAATATCAATAGCAGAAATGGAATGAGCATCCACTGTATGTGTTGACCGCTAGGCAACTGGCCTGTGGTACCAATAATCTCATATACATTTATAGGTTAAGCTTTGTGAATCATGGAAGGGCGATCAGATAGGGCAAGTTACAGTGCATGTCAATGTACTTCCTAAGCTGAAAAAAGCAATAATAACACTTTTTGCACCAGAAGAACATGACAAAAGTATTATTTTTCCCAGTTGGGGATACAGAAATTGACTAGATACACTAAATGACCTGCTGATGATCACACAGTTGAACTGAGCCCAGGTTGTTTGACTTTAAATTTTTAAGCCTAGCCATACAGGCTATTCTGGGTGCTCTATGAGTCATAAATGGATAAAGAGTATAAGGAACTATACATTTTGAATTTTAAATATCAGGTGCAATGGGTAGTTTTGTTTCATTGAAGCAATTACATTAGGTAACAATGCTGTAAGTCATTAGATTTTTTGTGGGTAGAAGAAATGTAGAGAAATTTAAACTGATTTTGAGAAATATTATGAGCATATTAACATAACAAAATGTTAATATACACAAAATGCCAGTTTAGGAAAATCACAGCATTATAGAAACATATCTCTCATTGCAGGCTGCTTCTTAGTACATCACATGGGAAATTAATTATATTAAAATGTTCAGCTTTCTGCCATAGCAGTTGCAGATGAATAAGTCTAAGTTACAAATGATTTTTCAAATAAAATAACAGTTACAGGGATTCTAAAACATTTTACCATGCACAGGTAAGAGATCTGAGCAGAAAAATGAACACTTTACAATGGCTAACTTTTAGAAAGGAGAGTTGACCTCTTTTGGAGGCAACATAAATTTGCTTTCAGATTTTTAGAGCAACAAAAATAGAGTTATTTTTCTATTTTAATATCATTGCCATTGCTCAGTTTTGGCTTCTAATGAATATGGCTTCTTAAATAGTTCTCTATTCATTAAAAAGCCATTCATTTCTTATTAATAATATGTGCTATTGTATGCCTAAGAGTTAGGTATACAAAGATAAATGATACAGTTCCTGCATTCAAAGAATTTATAATCTGCTTGATGAGACACACAAAGGGGTAACAACACCATAATCCAGTGCGATACATGCTATGATAGATGTGAGCCCTAAATGCTAACACAGTACAAAGTAAGAGAACCTTACCCAGAATGGTGTGGCTAGGTTAGAGTTCTTGAAAGAGGGGATGCTTTTACTGAATCCTTTAATTGCATTTTACAGGTTTTTAGACTGCCATGGACAGATCTTGGATGATATTGTACACTGTGCTAAGAGGATTAGATGGTATTCTATTCAGGAAAGATTCTTAAAGTGCAGTGGCATTATGAGATTTTATATGTATTTTATAAATATATACACTTATATTTATAAAAGATTCAAAGTAAAATTATAATGATTAAAACAATAAATGGCCATGTATCTATCACCTATTTAATAGAACTTTCAAACTGTAAAATTTTATAATATATGCTTTAGATTCCTTTTTAATTTTAGTAATAAAGTATTGTAGACACTTTTGAAGCTGCCTGTGTGACCATTCCCAATCCTTTTCCCTTCTCTCCCTCATGGTAACCATAATTCTGTATTGGATGGACATTTTTATTCCCATGCATATTATACTTATGTATTTATAACAAATATAACTTCATGCATATATTAATTGTATAAAGTGTGTATAACACTAATGATATTTTTGTTTTTTCTTTTTTTATCCACATGCCTTTTGTCATACTTCCCCAGTGAGTGTCTCCCCTGTTATGGTAAGTAGAAGTGATGGTAGCATTCATTTATGTATCCATCTCAACTCTTAATTAAGTCCTTCCAAGTTGTCACCATAAAAACTATTACTGACTACAAGTTTTTGATCTTGCATGAAGTTAAAAAAGGTTTCTTCTATTTCTAGTTTGCTGACTATATATTTTTGAAATCAGGAACTATTTTTCTGCTTCTATTGAAATGATCACATGATATTGCTTCTTTAATCTATTAATGCATTGATATTATCCTTCCTGCTGTGGCTCTTTGCTACCAAAATGATGATAATGATGGTATTTATCAGCAGGAATGCATAGGGCATCCACAGAGCACTGCGTGCTCCTGGCAATATGCTTCTCCCCTCACCGCAATGCCATCACTGGCAGAATTAACGAGGATGCCAAGAAAACTTCAGGTGTTCCTGGCTAGTTACTGCCACCCACGTACTTCCTTCCTTGTGACCATCATCTGCCAAAGAGTCTGGTTCTCAAAGTGAGGCTATAATAAAACTAATTATTCTCTTCCTCTCCAAGAAGTGGCCAAAGATGTGAGTCCATTGATGTCTTATGTCCCTATTTAATTCAGTCACCACCAAGCCCAAGACTTCTAGGTTCAAGGCCATCACATACCTCTGGAACTCTTATTCATTCATTTCTGAACATCTCTTCACCTGATATACATTCTTCAATACTTCTGCATCCTAAGCACCTCCGTCTGGAACTCAAGATTGGTCATTATCGAAATCTTTTTCCTAGTCTCCTTTTTGGAGGTTCTTTTCACCTCCTTCCTCTGCGTGAAATCTGCCTGCCCTCTGAGACACTACTTCCCCTGATGTTTTTTCAAGTATTGTTTTTCCTTACTCACTTATCTTGGAAGTGAGGGTAGCATTCTCTTTACTCCCCTTTGCAACTTCTAATGTATTGTTGCTCACTCATTCCTTAATCCACACAATAGCTCTTTGAAAATTTATGTCCTACTGTCTCTTATTTTTGTACCTCAAACCCTTACCCTGAATCTGACAATGCTTTGACCCCATTGGAACTCCTACTCCAACCTCCCTACATTCACTTTCTGTCATGCTCATCATGACATCAGCTCCCTCTGTACCCAGATGAAATTCAATAACCTGTATCCACTATTGTTATTATACTCTCAACTCCCTTGCTCTTTTTCCCTTCCACTGGAACCCACTGAAAAAATAACTTAAACCTTACTAAGATCTAACTGTAAATCATATCACTGTCCATTCCAACTAGGAGTAACCAGTAGTCTAAATAAAATCCTTATAATTACTATAAGAATTATTTTATAGTACTTAATTAATAAGTATTCCTTTCCAATAAATTATTGAGTTTGAAAAGTTGAAGGGAGGTTTTATTGCAAGTGGGTTCCCTGAGAATTAGCCCCTGAGACAGATTTTTATAGTTGGTTTATTGCGGTGTGATTTTGGAAACATCTGTAAGGTAGTGACAGAAGCAGAACTGGGAGAGTGAGAAGGAGAACCACAATGCAGATGCAAAGGAGAACTCAGCTAATCTCACAGGGTGCCTTGCAACTAGGTCAACCCTTGAGAAGTCATATTTAGGCAAGGTTCCTTTATATCCACCATGTCAAAAAGTTATTGCCTGAGAGTTACCTCCAGAAAGAGGTGTAAACTCTTTGAGTGAAGCAGCAATCTCTACTCAAGAGCAATTTCTGGAAAAGGATTTAGCCGTGATATATCAAAAAGCAGCTCTCCCAATAACTGGTCTAAGTGCTTTGGTGCTGAAGGGTGAGAATTATGTCACACAATATGGTATCCAGTATAATCCACTACTTTATGACTTTGATACACTTTCTTCCCTTAATAAGTCTATTACTTCTGGTAAGATTTCCTACGGAATCATGGTGGTTACCTTTTTCTAGGTAAACTTGTATAAGAAAATTAGTGGGATAAATAGAGCCCCCACTACCAACCCTGCCCCCACCCTGACACACATGTACACACATGTACTACAACTGGCCACGGTTCCCTATAGGGGACCATCACCATATTCAGTTAATGTAGTGCTGCCGGCTTTTTTCTCTTGACAACACTTTACCAGAGCCTAGTGATCCTAGAAAAAAGTAACCGTTAAAGGAATCCCTCCACTCTCTTTTATTCAGAGAAAATGTTTATTGCAAAGAACCACCCTTCCCATATAACTCTGAATTAATATAGAATCTCTGGTGATGGGGTTCAGAAATCAGAATTATTTAATATTGACATGTAAAAGAGATATGTACTAAGGCAGCATTTTGGTAATACTGAAACATAATTGGAAACAAGGTGAATTTCTACAAAGATAAGTATTAATAAATATATTATTGGTATATTCATTAATTGGAATATGATAAATAAATTAAAATCAGTGGATGAAAGCTACACGTGTCAATGTTCATAAAACTCAAAAGTATAATATTGAATGAGTAAAGCAAATCAAATATATGTACCATTTTTTAACACAAGTGAGCAAATTATTGTTTGTGGATATTTGCATATGTAGTAAAATATTAATAATAAAAAGAAAATTTAAAAATGGTCAAGATAATAGTTATGTCAAAATAACTATTATCATGAAAGTGTGAGAATAATAGGTGAGGTATCTAAGGGATTCAGTCTTCTCTGAAATATTTTACTAATTTCTAAAAACTTTAATACATAGTAGAAAAATATTAAGATTCAATAAATTGAGGTGCCAAATGTAAGACTATTCTTTATATTCAACACAGTTGGGCATTTTCACACACACATTAAAAACAAAACAAAACAAAACAAAAAACCTCAGATTCCCCTCAAAGATCTTGAAGAGCTGGATGATGAGGCAATTGTGTATGATGAGGAATAATGGTAGAGAAGAGGCTACAGGAAGTGAAGACTGCTAGTAAGCAAACATGAAGTATAAAGAGAAGGAATATTCCAAACCCCTCTCAGAAATAAGGCACTTGCACCATTTTCCAATAACACAGATAGCAATCTGTTCTCACACCAGGATAGACCATGCACATACACAGCAAAATCAAAGAGAAGAATTGTATTATGAAAACAATCCTATTCAGTGAATTCCTAGTAACAACTTCAAAAAACACAACACAGGGTATATGAGTTAGCTGGATGTTTCAAACAGAGATGAAATCAATGCCTAATGGTTCAAAGGAGAAAATGAAGACAGAGTTAAAGTAATCTGATTCCTTCAATCATAGTTGTATTTTCTTTCTCAGAATTGCCCAAGAACATCATGGCAAACATTAATGGATCACAAAAATAAAATAGTTTTCAACTATATCATATTAATATATTTCATATCATTGACCTTTCTGAGAATGCTTTATTTCCTGTTTTTGTAACAATATTGAACATATTGATGAATTAAGAAAACTGTAGTAATGAAACAGATGAATACATTAGGAAAAAAACAGAAATTTGGTGGGGCAGAGAGGAACTTCTCTGATAGACTAACTGGAAATAAAAACAGAAAAAAGAGAGATTTTAGACAACAGCATTAGAAGACTTTAAATAAAATAGCACAATGGAATGGTGAGTAGAAAGAACACAAACCTAACACAAAATCCTTATCTGGAAACCTAAGCACAGGTTTCAGCTTGAGATACTGTACATTAATATATTAATTTTAATATGCAGCCCAATGGAAACTAATTTGCATGTTATAATTACCTTTCCAACTGTCTTTCATGAGATAAATACACAGCCATTAGCAAAACTTTAATGTATCACATTTTCTTACTAAATAAATTTGCTTTACGATATTGCTTAATCTTTGCAAGGAAATGGCAAAACCCCCTCATGCTTCATTAAGCACAGAGAATTGGGAATATTTGGAGTTTTGATTTTATTGTGAAAGAATGCTTCATAGCAGTAGCTAAATTAATGGCATTGTTTTTCAAATAGTTGCTGCGCAATAACTCACATCTTATTAAAATTCTTCATTTTAGTTAAATTAGGTGAAGCCAGCTTCATGGCAATCAAGATGAGAAATGATAAGAGCAGAGGAAATGCAGAGGAAGATTACTGTTTATACTTAATTTGTCTCCTGATATGTTAATTCCTATAATTTCTGAGAAAAGTGGGGAATCAATCCACTTACATACAAATAGAAGTGCAAAAAAAAAAATGTTACCCACCCTCTAAGAAAAATTGAAAAACTTCCAGAAAAATGTAAATACTGGAGAAAAAAAATATAAGTTTGAATAGAAAGTTTTTTTCCATAGGCAGAAATCAGAGAAAATAGGACTTTTAGATGTGATATAGATGGCAAGCAACTGATCTCCAGGTTAAAAGAAATGCTATTTTGACAAATTCTGTTTGCCTGATAAGTGACCTGCCACATTATCTAGCCACTGTGCATTTCCACTGTCATCTAAACTATAGAAGTCTAAGTGATCTATGTTCCAGTTCAGCTGCCACAGTTACCATTACCAACTCAAACAAATCAACGTGGACTCTCACTTCTACCTGTATCCTTATACTCATGTGCAATGTTCTCCTCCACCTGCTCCACTGGTTAAAATCCTCTTATACTTTAAGGCTGAACTCAAATCCCTGTTATTCTAAATGCCTTTCTGTACTACTCCTTCTTAGAAGAAAACTAATTCTTCTGATAGACATAAGAACTTGTTATTTACTTTATTACTCCTGTCAGCAACCAGGTCTTTGCCCAGTACATAAAGGTGTTCAATAAATAATTTTTTCATGGAATTAACTATTCTACTTAAATAAAATATATTTTTACCTGAGGGTCAAAATATAGAAAACAGTATATAAAAATCACTTTTAGGATGTAGTCCATAATTATAATGGTTATTATATTGTGTAAATATGTTACGTAGAAGTTTATGTCTTTCCTATTGACATAAATTACTGGGAAGTGTTTGCTCTCCCACCTTAGTTATAGCTCCATAAATGAGCAGGAAGGAGCACAGAAACTGAAGGCAAGTTACGATAAATATGCCTTTTGTGTTTTATACTTAAGAATTTATTTTATTAAGGAAAAAAACCTTTGTGTTTTCAGTCAAATCACTCGGAAGACAGGTAGGAATGGTGAGGTCATTTTTCTAAATTGTTTATGGTTATTTTTGCCACCTTGTTTCTATTTCTGTTTTAGGTAATTAGATCATATTGGAATAGCACTTCTGAGTCTTCAATGAGCCTGAGATTGTTCACTGTAGTTTTAGGGGCACTATTATTTTCTGTTTGTATGAGTATGTATTCAAAAAATACCTATTATTAGAGCAAACAATCAGAGAATGCAAGAAATTTAGCAATAAAGTTCGGTGCTGCTTCTCTTTTGGATAAAGAAAGAACAAAGAGAGATTAAGAGACTTCACAAAAATCATACCCAGATGAGCTGTGGCTCAAATTATGTTTCCTGACTCTTTATGCTAGAGCAGGCTGCAGATCATTCATGGAAAGAAATGTTTTCCTTTTTTGTTGCTATCCAATTTCATGCTTTTTTCTTCAATCTGGAAGGGTAAAGTCATTCACACTCACAATTGTCTCTTCTTATGGGTATCTCTTCTACACTAGAGACTACTATAATATTGAGATTAATAATGATGATACTGCAGTCAGACCATCTAGGTTTGAATCCTAGGTGTGCACACTCCAGCTTTGTAATTTTGCCAAACAACATACTTTATGGGATTGCTCATAGCAGTATAATAAAAAAGACAATCTGTTTTAAAGTTTGACTTAGACATGTGAACACAGTAAGCATTCAATAAATATTATTAGAAGTCTAGATTTTTTCCTAGGTTTCTTCAATATATAGTTTTAAGTTCAATTTTCCCCCATCTTAGAAGTCTCCTGAATCAATCCCCATTTTTCTATTACCACAGTCAATTCTTTGGCTTAGGGGCTCTGTATAATCATATGTAAATTATTGTAACAATTTTCTAATTAGTCTAATGTACCACTCCCTGCAATCTAGTCTTCCTCCCGCTAATGCAGGGATAAGGCAGAAATTGAAAGTGCAGAGAACCTGAGTACAACTATTCTGAACCACCCTGAACAAGGAAGACACCAGTAAATCGTTGGCCTGGGACCACTGGAGGATGGATGAATTACTAAGCCAGATGCCTTACAAACTGTTTATGCTCACTTCTCTGTGACAGCAATTTATGATTAACCCTTATGTCCTGACCTTAAGACAATGCTGGTCATGTACAAGGTTTCTGAACGTTTAAAAACATTACCATTGCCCCATAAGGGGTCCCCCTTCTGCCTAGGAAAGGACCCCTATTCTGTCTGTAGAGTAGGATCTGTTGTCTGTCTCTTTCTCAATAAACTTTCTGTCACTAGTTGGCTAGTTCTGGAGTTTCTTCCCAGTGCCAAGCCAAGAACCCCCTTGGTGAGCTCAGGGGGCTTTCCTCCCTTGATTGTGTTACCCCCTGCATCACTGCCGCCAGAATGCTCTTTCTAAAAGGCATATCTGATGTCCAGTGAAGATGTAACAGAAAATTCACATTTCAATAGCCTTCTCTGCCTCAAACACTTAGAAGTGATATGTAAAATGCACAAAGAGAATACCAAAGAGTTACAGCTCATCTCAAAAAAAGGGGGGAGGGGGCGATAATTTAAGTGATTGTAAAATGGACAAGAAATGCCAAGCCCTGACATGGGCTGACATGGATCTCCTGGTTCTTGGGTATGAAAGACAGAAGTGAGTCTGAGGCCCTTGCTGGAGGCTATGCCTCCGAAAGGGCTTCATAGCCTTCCTTCCTCACAGCTGGGAATTCTATAAAGCATCTATTGGCTAGATTCTGATCTGGTGTTGAGATATCTTCAATGCAAGCACAGTACAGGAGACTCCAAACACTATTATAAGATCTGGCTCTATACTGAAATTTGAGAAAGTGGGGTTAAAAAAATCCTCCCACTTAAAAACACTTAGAAGTGCCAGATACTAAGTAACTTCCTTCAAAATGCATAGCCAGCTTTCTCTCTCCCTCCCTCCCTCTCTCTCTCTCTCTCTCTCATGCATAAGCATGCATACACACCAGACACATAGGAAAATCCCCCAAAGTCAAATAGATACATAAATGTAGAAATCAGAGGAGTAGTAAAAATTATTTTGGAGCTGCTAGGCTGGAGGTTACAGATGAGAAAGGCACAATCTTTGCTTCAAAGAGTTCACTGACAAGGGTGGCAATGGAAGGAGATGAAATCAATTCATCATTTTATGCAATGATGTGGTTATGAGTGAAATACACAGTAACTGAAGCAGAGGGTGCTATTCTAACAACTGATCTTTCTAATTATAACCACCACTATAGTAACACTACCAATCATTATAGGTAAATGTATTGAGTGCTTACTATAAACTAGGTGGTATTCTAAGTGTTTTACAATTAATCCTAACAACACACTAGGAAGTGGGTGCTATTGTTGTCCTCACTTCACAAATGGGGACAGTAACATGAGTCAGGATTTCTTGATTTTGGTTGTTGAGGGGAGTGGGGGAGAGGGTAGGAAGGTGGCACATCTATCTAGCTAGCGAGCTATATTTATCTATCTATCTATCAATTCTCATGGGCGAGTTGCAAGTGCACAATGACTACATAGTGAAGTATACCTTTTGTTTAATATATTTCAGTCTGTTTTATTCAAGAGAATGTAATTTAGCTGCTTGCTCTTTACTCCTCTCATGACATACTCTTAAGATACTGAACTAAATGATATCCCCGTGTCTCAGGGCACACGGCCAGCTGATTACCCTATCCCATTTCTAAAGGATGAACTTGGTAGGAAGCAACTGCTGAAAATCAAATGCTACATGGCAGATAAATTACCTCTGTGTAGTGCTCTGCTGATGAATTAATTGCCTTTTGTGTGTTTCTGTGTGAACTGTCAGTCCACGGTGGCATATTATTGGGAAGAGAGAGAATAATGGTTCCATAAACCTTTCAGGAAAAGTTTCTACTCATTGCTTAAGTGGAACGTCCAAAAGGGAATCTCACCTGCTCTTCATAGAGACAATAATTAGAGCATTTTTTAAGGTAAAAATAAACATTCATCACAATTATTACTTTCCTATATTCCCTTCAAGGTGGTTTTCTGTAGAGTATCATTGTTCTCTGTTCTAGGAAATAAAAAATTTTATGATACTCTGTTAATATTAACAGTTTTCTGAAATGTTTTCACCCATTTCATTTATTAATATAATGGACAATTAGAAGTTGCCAAACTGTCTTATTCTAACACCAAGTTATACAATTAACACTTTTGTATACTAGGTAGGATACAGAAGTATTCTTTAGGGTTTGACTGATTTCTCCTATCACCATCACAGGTAGTGAAATAGAGTGGAAAGTGGATGAGATTTGGAGGTAGGCAAGACTAGACTGCACTCTAGATCCACTAATCACAGTCTGTGTGATAAAAGCATTTCTAAAACTCTGCTACTCAATTGAAGGCTGCTGTGAGGGTTAGGTGAAGTCATGTGTGTGAAAGCAATACACACTTCCTGGCTCCTTAGGATATAACACATTTTTTTCCCTTCAATTTAGCTGAGATTTGTTCTTTGCAAAAACAATTGTTTTAAAAGTTTAATTGTTATTATAAAATAGAGTGTTTTTTGATGGATAAAAGATGAATAGTTCATATTGTTTCACACTAAGTAATATTTGAATCACATAGTAAAATTTTACATTCTCTATTCTGGAAATCAATGCAGTATTCTGAAAATAATTGTTTAATGTTTTAACAAATAAACAGATGAAGATTTACATGATCTAGAAATTTAATCAATGAAAGTATTAATATAGAGTTGCCAAATATGTAATGTACTTTGTTTCTCATTTCATTAATCTTTGACATTATGAATATTGACTCTTAATAAATATATAGAGAATTTCCTATTATCACAAATATTTGTGTGTGTTTAGGGATAGGGTGCTTCTGTATAAACCACAGCTTATAAACCTTTATAGTATAATGAATGAATGGAGAGAATTTGGTTTATTTATACCCCAGGACTTGCAAACTGAGGCTTACAATCAATATTCTCTGAGTGCTAGTAAAGATCGTGTGATTCTGGATATGCATCAGAGGATTTCAAAAATTCTCCTTTGGTAGAAGAATACTTCACTTGAAATCCTAGGAATTCCCCCTCCCTCCCACACACATATGAGCACAGATTTATTTATATAAATGTACAGAACAGCTCTGGTTGAAGAATGACATGGAGCTCCCCTTCCCATTTAAATTCCTTTTGCCCTCTTAACCTTCTCCCTTTCCTCTGCTTGTTGTTCCCTAAAAGATTCTAAAAAGCCCTAGATGATCTGTGAAAAAAGATTGAATATTATTTATTTATTTTCTCTCTTCCAGTCATAAAATTGATTATTCAGTTCTATAAAATGATATGTCATAAATAGTTTAGCATGATTTTACATTTCAAAATAATATAAATAATAAAAAAAACCTTACATAAAACCAATGCAATTAAGACCAAAAAAATTGTGTGAATTGCTCTTCTGTAGGAGCTACTATGGGGGAGAAAGGAAAACCTACCCTTTATCCCTGGAAAGTTCACTGAAAGATCAACTCACAATACAGCAGATTAATAAGAGAAAGAGATTACACGTTTATTTAGCCTGCACATAGGGGAGAGTCACAGAGTGATCACCCAATACCCCAGTGGAGTCCGGAAGTTTTTATACCCTTATTTTATTAATAAATAGGAGAGAGAGAGATGAGGAATATAGGTAATTGTGTTAGGGGCAATAAATGGTTACTAGGGAGGATGAATAGATACTTGGGAAAATGAATGGATGGAGGGGAAACAGACTGACTTGTAAATGGTTCTCTGTGGAAATTAAATTAACCTGAGAGACAGGTATTATCTTTAGGTTAGGACAGGTCTAGTTGAATTCTCTTTTTCCTAATTATTTATTTATTTATTTTAGACACAGGGTCTTGCTCTGTAGCCCAGGCTGGAGTGCAGTGGTGACATCATAGCTCACTGCAGCCTTGAACTCTTGGGCTCAAGTAATTCTCTGGCTTCAGCCTACTGAGCAGCTAGGACTACAGGCCCACCTTCTGGTTGAATTCTTGATCTTCTCTCTTGCAATATATTGGGATAACTGGGAGAGGAAAGAAAGATAGTTGTCCTTCTTAATGGGTCACTCTGGTTTTATGCAGATAGAAGGAAAGCACTTCCAAGGCCTGCTGATCTCGAAGAGCCTTTAATTCAAAATATTCTTTACCTCAAGAAGTAATATTTTGGGGTGAAATTTTCTGAGCTCCTTCACTACAATAAAACTTAAGGGACTAGAGTTTCATCATAAATGAAACTGCAGGATGTAGAAGTGTCAGAGTATCCAAAGATGATGATCCTATTACACTTTAAGCATAAAACATTACTTGCCTGGCTTATTAAAATTGATGGAATTTTAACTAAGCAGTAAAAAATTATTTCAATTTTAAGGTATCTTGAGGAAAACAGTTGTATATTAATATTTAACAAAATTTTTATACATTATAATGTCCAGTGTTTATTCTAAAATGGAAGAAATCGTTCTATGGGCATATTTTTATAGTATACTTAGATGAACTCTATTATTAAAGAAGGAATTAAAGCTGTTGAAGCATTTCATTGTGGGAACTAGTGAAACTTCCATGATTCATGTGCACATAGGTTTATTTTCCAAGTCTTTCCCTGGCCTCATGTTTTACAAATAAAAAATTGTGTGTCATAACTCACTTTATCACTGGGAAGGAAAATGGAACTCAGTAAGATTATTTCTGACTTTTTTTTATTAAGCATGAAGTTAATAGTATGTTTTTACTGAGTAATCTTTAAACAATTGCTCAATTAAAATCATGAGCTTGATAGATGTTCTATGAAATCCATATTTAACATTTATGAAACAAGTAGTTTGCATTAATCTAAGCAAATTTATACCATATTTGTGAATTAACATATTTAAACCCAAGCTAATAGGTAGGTTAAATTTTGTATATCAATTCTAATTAATTCACAGTAAATGGAACTCTATGTCAAGAAATTCTTAGAGGCTTACACTAAGGAAATAATATGTCTGTCTAGGGCATATAATAAAGAAATATTGGCAGATATGTACCTGGTTTAAAAGAATTGCTGATAAAGAAAGGCATTTATCTCAGTTGTTTGGAGATACATATACACATACACACACACACACACACACACACACACACACTTATATATAAGAACAATGTTGCTTCTTTACTATTATTTTTATAGTTACCTGGATATTGCCTCGAAGAGTATGAAGGAGTTTAGGAAATTTCACCCCAAAATATTATCACTTGTATAAAAAAATATTTTGAATTAAAGGCCCTTAGAGATCAACAGGCATTGGAAGGGGCTTTCCCTCTATCTGCATAAACCAGTCATACCCATCGGGAATAATCAACCTCCTGTCCCTTCCCTACTATCTCATTATATTGCAGGAAGGAAGACCAAGGATGTAACCAGACCTGGCCCAAATCATTTTACATATTATATAACAATAATACCTGTCTCTCAGGTTAATTTCATTGCAAAGAGAATCACTTACTAGCAATCTCTATCCCCCCATCCATCCATCCTCCCTAGCAACCATTTATTGCCCCTAAACAGAATTGCCTATATTCCTAATCCCCCCTCCCCTCTGAAAGAAGGATATAAAAATTTCTGGACCTCATTGGGATATTGAGTAATCACTCTGTGATTCTCCCCGGTGTGTAAGATAAATAAACCTCTTTCTCTTCTTAATCTTCCTTAATTGTGAGTTGATCTTTCAGCGAACTTCCTGGGGAAAGAGGATGTTTCCCCCAGCCCCCACAAGTGAAAATAATTTTTTGCTTAACACTTCATTTAAAACAGCTACATTTGAGCTATGACTAAGATTAAGCTCTTAAGACTCCATGGACTTTTCCAATGAAGTTCTTAATTTGAGATTCACAACTTCTTTCTTGGTAGGAGTAATTATTTATTATTTGTTTTGGGATTCACTGTGTATCTAATAAGCAGGGACTATTTGTAGTGGAAATGTGTTTGTATGTGTGTATGTATGTACTTATACACACACATGCACACACACATACACACACACATGCTCATGGACATGACAAAACTATGTTTATTTAGAATGTCAGTATGTCTGACACTACAGTGGAAGAAAATATGAGGTTATGCAAGCCATGGAGGTCTACTTTACATCATTTTCCTTTATTAACCTTTTAAGAAAAATATATTAAATTTATTTTTTATTTGAAGTTAACTATTCTAAATAGGTATTCTATAATGTCCCCATGGTTCCTGAAGTTGGTATTATGTTAAACATATCATGACACAGAATTTTATTTTTTTATTTTCCCTAATTATGGCAAAGTTAAATTTGTAGGAAATGTGTTCAAGGTTCCTGTAAAATTCATTTCTGCTGAACCAATTATGACTATGCTTTACATTTGTCTATTTCATACGATCAAATATATCACTACAGAAGCTTTCTTTAAGTTTCAGAGCTGTTTGTATTCAGATTCCAGATCCACTGGCCCCAAATAATATATAATTTTAGGTAAATGGCTTAAACTTTATTTATCTAATCTGAAAAATGTGGATGATAATAGGAAATTTCCCCACTCATAAGCTATTATGACGATCAAATCAGATGATCAATATAAAGTGGTAATCAGGATTTGGCATATAGTAAACAAAGACATGTTAGTAATTATAATAAACAAAAACTTTCTTCCTAACTCAAAGGCAAGGCAATGAATTTTCAATATGAAACTTTTTGAGTTACAGTTTTCTATATATTTTAAACTGTTGAGAACTATGGCCAATAGTGTAGCTCCGGACCTCAGATTCACCCTCATATTTATTTATCTCCTGTTTGGTGGGATAAATTTTCTCTACTGTGCCTCAAAATCATGATATTTCACAATTAGAAGCTTCCTCTTCTATGCCAACTAACAAGATTGCAGTAACAAACATCATTATTTGCAAAATTATATTTGGCAGAAAATACTATATATGGTATACAAGTTACTTGAGAAGCAGTTACTGAAATACTCTAAAGTTATTTGATTTTAGTGATAATGAATTGTACATTTTAACAAATTGTTTTGCTGGCTTTTAATGAACAAATCCCCAATCATTGATTTTATATTCAGAACTGGGGTTCCCTGAGTTTTCAACTCCCAGAAACCTTTGTTTAATGATCCTCCAGTGTTATCTACTCATAAACACACCTTAAGATTATCTTTTGACTTATCTGTCCTTCTAAAGGAAGACAATAAAGCATTAATAGTGGCTTGCTATGGCTATAAAGAGGTCCTAAATCCTTTAAACAAATGGTTATAATCTCATTGTCTCATCTACTTATTGGTGCTGTAGCCTCCTGTCATCTGAGTGCTGTTGAACTTGTAGTGTCTCAGAGTCGCAGATAAGCTTTAAAGAGTGGAGATAACTTTTATTTGTTATGGGCAATAAAACCAGAATCTCCACTGACTATCTGACAGGGAAGTATCTGACCATGCAGATCCAGTCAAGCAGAACACAGATCGAAATAGTGTCTGAAGGGCAAGGTACTAGAGGCATAGGCGGTATAAAACTTACACAATAAAATTATATGGCAATGAGAGAAAATTAGGGAACAAGGAACAAAGGCTAAAACTGAGCCTGTCATGAGAAGTTGCACTAGTAAACATAAATCTTCCCATAAGACTTTCTGATGGTGTCTGTTCAACATATTTTTAATGAAAACAAATACTGGTTAGCATTATATTTCTCAGCCCTTTTCTCTTATATATATTGCCATTGTGTGGTTTACATATTCAGTCCTTATGCACCCAAGATGTAAATAAATTCATAATTTTCCTCCATAAAACATTAAATCCAGTCCTGGTAACCAATTACAGCAATCAGTGCCTTTTACCATTAGTCATTTTTCCCCTACCAAGATGCTCTTTAATTAGTGCAACCATAACTTGTAGTTGTTTAATACCTATAAGTTTTTTTTTCCTAGGAGATATACCTGAAGACATGACAAGGAGAATTAATTACAGTTGCTTGAGAACAAAAAGGTCAATGAATCTATAAATATGTTAAATAGATGTGATATTTATGACATAATTTCATTTCAAAAAACCTAATTCTCATTGAGAAGAAAATATATTTATAATAAATATTAATATATAAATATGAATTATTACTTAAATTTCTAAGAAATATTGAATTTTTCCAGTGCATATTGTCTAACAAGGCAAAGTGAAATGGATCTTTGACTTCTTCCTTAGTCTTTCTTATCAAAATCCGAGAGTAAAGAAAAGACATTTTTATTTGCTTGAATTATTGAGTAATCACTGAAGGTCTCAATTTAAGCTGGAGAGACTTGCATAGAGTCACAAAGGCCTTTTATTATGCAATTTTTTTCTCAGTTTTTTTCTCCATAACTCTGGCTTCCGGTTATCTTACAATAATACCTGGTTGGGGGTTTGTGGAACAACAACAAACAACAAAAAACTACCTTGTGTCAGGTTGCAGTCTGAAATGTCAGTTCTTGGTATACTCTTGGCCAAAGAATGACCGAACACACGGAAAGCAAGGTAAGCACGAAAATGAGGTGTATTAAAAGAGAAAGATAGGATTATAGAGCAAGAACAAGATACAGGTTTACAGAGTGAGAGCAAGATACATTCACCACAGACGTTGAACGGACCCCTTATCACGACAAAAAAAAAGGCCTGGGTTATGTACTTGTTTTATAGTGTCTGGATTGGACCCTCCACGTGGCTTAGACATCACCTGGAACCACTTTGATTGGACAGTTGGGAGTTATATGACCTGAATCTTACCACGCATGTGGATCTCCCATGAGCCTCTCTGAAAGCTGGTTGTTCTAGGTCACTTTCCAGACTCTGTCGTACCTATGCTGCTTGGCCCATGGGCTAGAGAATCCTCTGCATACTTATGCAGTTGGTGTCCTAAATTCTAATTGGCATAGTCATAGCGTGTTCCCTGTTTCTCCAGGTATGGTATTAGCCCACCTTTTCCCCAGGAGGGCCCTGAGGTCCACAGCTGTCTACATAACACTTCTGGAGGAGATCCTGACAGCTACCTGGAGTTGCAACCCATCGATACCTCCTTTCCAGCTCCATTGTAGACAGTTTTGGCTGATGACTTTAATTCTTATTTCCTTGCCCTGCTTCTTGGGACAACTTCCACTTGTTACCTCGATAAAGATACCCCTCCAAATAACTCACATCTGCTTACCCTAAGGCAGGTGCAAATTAGATCCAAAAGATCACTAAAAATCTGAATTCAAGCTTATGTTCTAAATATGTGTCTGGAAACTAGCTCATGTCCTTTATTCCTTTTCTGTCTACTGCTAACCTCAGTATTTCAACAGAGCAAACTTTTCCTTTTTTTTCTCCTCCTCTTCTTTTTTAATCTGACTTTCAAAATGTGCATCCCTTTTTTAGTTATTTGATACTCAAATCTTCAGCAACCCCCCCACACTGCATTCCCTTTTCAAGTTTAATCTCTCTTAAATCTCTGGATATGTCATTTTTGGTAATGAGAATTTCTTTTTTCAGGTCTCTTGCAAGCTGATCCCCTTAGGAGGGCAAATATTTTAGTTATTAAATAAAATGAAGTTTTCACCGAAGCTTTGGTCTTCTCTTTGACGGCCTGTTATCCTGGTTTTGTTCATTTCTTTTTTCCTTTTTCTTTTCTAAGTTTTTTATAAATAATTGAATAAATAATACAGTTATTACATATAGGGTATGCTCAAACACAGTGCCTTTTAAAAATCTATCCCATACGTAAATTGCTTTACAGTAAGAAACAAAAATGAAAAATTGTTCTAAACTGATCTATTCTACTCCATGAATGTGACAACCTTGATCATCTTCTAAGAATAGCATTCAGATCCTCTGGGACTTTGCAGCCTCTTATCCCACTGCATGCTTTACAGATTCTATGATTGAGGCATACTGAGCTGCTCAAACCTGACACACATTCTCATGCCTCCATAATTTCGTTCATGCACATCATTCCCTGAGTATGGAAAATGTACTTGCTATTTAAATCTCAACTCAAAAATTACTTCTCTGAAGCAAGTGAAAAAATTATGTGCTTCCCTTTTATTAAGAGAAATGCTCAGATGGAACATAGAAATAAACTGGTAGGTAATATATTCTTTTCTTGTTTATATTATTTTAAATATATAATCATCTCATTCATTAGTAATTATTTGGTAATTATTATGTCCTGCCACACTATACGTCATTGTGGATAAGATTAATAAGGCAGTTTCTATCCTTAAGGAACTCAGATTTTAGAGAAAATGATATGAAAAAGCAAGAAGATAGAAATGTGCACTTGCAATTAGAGAAAAATAATGTGAGGGCAAGTCTCTTACCTGTGATGAATCAGGGAATGTCTTTAATGTTGAGTGTGAGTTGAAGAGTTAATAAGGAAGTAAAGGGCATTCCAGGTAGTGGGAGATATAGCCCAAGAAAGAGTAAAGAACTAAAAACAGCACCCTGTAGACAGCATGGTGGACAGCAATTATACCCATCTGGCTTGAAGCAGTCAATGGCAGGGGATGGGATTAGAGTAGAGAAATATATGGGCACCATAACGTGGAGTGCCTTGAATTTGTTGGAATTGATCACACAGGCTAGAGATTTCCCAGATGTTCTCTATAAACTCTACAAGATGCTGATAGGAATTCATTAAAAGGGATTTCTCTTTTCATAGATGTTTGGGAAATTCTCAGGCTAGAGAAAATAAATTAAATAGGTGTCCTCATTGCAGGACTTTCCAAAGTTGTAATACATATTGTGATTATACATAAAATAAATCTAACATTCAGCATTTCACAAACACGTTTGTCCCCTTTATATGTATTTGCTGCTTAATGAGCACCAATCAACTTTCAGAAATTTAGTATTCTGTGACGGGGGGACACACTGATATAAAAAAATGAGAAATCATGGAGGAAGGGATTTGAGGTGTGAATAGATTGCTATGGCAGTGTTTGGAGAGTAGAAAAGAGGTAGAAGGATAAAAGAGATGAGAGTAATTTTGTGGAAGTCCAAAAAGGTATGACAGTCCAAACTAGTGTTGTACCAGACAGAATGAAAGGAGAAAACATATTTGAGACATTTCTAGGCAGTAAAAACAATAGGAATGTAAAATTAATTGGATGAAATGGGAAAACAAAGTTGAAGAATGATGCTCAGCTTTCTAATTTATGTGAGTGGTTGAACATGGGTTGTCAATGGTGAGACTATGGAGGTAGAAATTTGTTCAGAGAAGGGAAAGGTCATTTTTGTTTTTGAAATGTTAATTGTGAGCTTTTAGTGGAAATCCAGGTGGACATATCCAGTTTGATGTGAAATTTAAAACTCAGATATTTGGCAGAGTGGTATCAGCTGGAAATAGTGTTTGTAGTCACCATAATACTTGTGGAAATTATCAACTATCAAAATGATGTTTCTATTGATCCTTGGTTTCAATGTATTTGTCCTTCTTTAATAATGACAATTATGGACAATAAAAGTTTAGTTCTATAGTGTTTCTTAGTTGGTGTTTTTAAAAACATTTGTGATTATCTTCATTTTGGAGACAAGGATTTAAGTATTCTGACCAATATAAACACTATTAAGGAAGTCAAATACCAGAAGTCAAATACCAAAAATACACTAGACTTTATAAAAAGACTAAGCCTGGGTGTCATGGGTTTAGACTTCTGTGGTTTTTCATCCTGCTTGTTTGAATTACACCTAGAGACTTGAGAGTGTCTCATTAGATGCCCTTATAAAGGTAACTGAAGATGGAGCCAAGAGGAGTTAATCATAGTCAAGTGTAAACGAGTCCCAACACACTCATTACTGGTCACATCTATCCTGAGGACAAAAACCTAGTTCCACATGTGGTCCAAGGATGACAAGTTAGTGAAGGATGAGTTATTGGAACCAACAATTCCTTCTTCATATACTAAACTTCTTTAAATATTTAGAAAGTGTGAAGTGTAGTGATCTAGATTCAGTAGGTTTGGAAATTTCAATATGTTTTTCTGATCTCCTGTTTCCACTAGAAAACATCATTGCTCATCTGGAACAAGTATGCACACACTGATTTAATACTTCTGTTGGATTAGTAACACTTATTTTATCCTTGGCCCAAGTCTGTATGAGAATAAGTAGAGAAACTTTTGTAATTTATTAGAGCTATAAAGATGGATAGTAAAGCTGTTCTATTTTCATAGTCATTTAAAGCATCCATGAATTTGGAGCTTTGCATTATAACAAAAGTGCTTTGTGACGAAAATGAACTCATTGTGTAATATCTATAAAAATAAAGAAGTGAAAATGATTGGGGACTAAGATTAATGAAAACATTTTCCTTCTTAGGTCAATTTTAAATATTTTAAATTATTTTTCTATTTACTTATACTATAAAAGTGACTTATTTAAGGACAAAAAACAGTTGATCTGAAACATACAGTACAGATATATCTTTAAAAAATGAAAAGTTAGGGGTAAAGAGAAAATAATTGTTTGCATATTATATTGAGCTAGAGGTAAAGTTGAATCCCCTGAGACCCACTGATGTTAGCGCTGAACATAATGGAGAATTAGCAAGTGTTGTTGACTGTGTTCACCAAATCCAAATATGGAGATAACACAGAAGTGGGAGGTCAACTTATGTTTCAACACAAAGCTGTGTGAATCCTAGAGAATACTAAAGTTAGTTAGATCATTCTGTAAACAAACAGAATTCTGTTTTGACATTACTCTGGGAAGATCACTAATGACCCTATTACACTTTGAGGCAAGAAAACTGCAGTAGAAGCATCCCAGCATCAATCGGAGGGAACTGGTATTTTGGGGGGTAATGCTGTAGTCTGGCTGGGGTAAGGAGCATACAGTAACAAGCACAAAGGGCTACACAGCTCTGAGTATTTCCTCCACTTACACAATCACAATATTTAATAATCGGTAAGGCATAATTCTTGACTGGTCAGAACAGACAATGGCTATAGTGTTGATCCATGAGGAAATGCACTACGTCCCACTCGCGACTAACACAAATGGTATAGCTGGTCATGGAGATCCTGTCTGTGCCAGCCAGGAGTCCTTTACTTGTTGAACAGTGAGAGTTTCTGAGCAACTGGGGCAGATGGGGGCTCAAAACAGCATCTGTTTACCAACTGCTATCACACTTTACCAATTGGTATAATTGTTACAGTTCACACCAGCTGAATGAGCCTCACTTCTATGTCAACCCAACCTCCTCTCCAGCCCCAACTCAGTAAGCTAGCAAATTACAATGGATATATTATAATAAAAGATCAGTAGCTGTGAAGAGTTTCTGAGAAGTTTTTGCAGGATAATGTAGCCTTATTAAGTGTGAGGGAGGCAAGGAGTGATTGAACATAGTTTGATACCCCAAAGTCTCTCCATTCTGAGACATGCTCTATACCTCCTTCTCACCTTCCCCTACTCATCTCTAAATTCCTTTCCCTGGAGGAGTATAAGTTAAGGCACAGGCTTTCTATTTCTGCTTATAGGTATAAATGCTAATGTAGCTGATAAATTCCAGAAAGAAAGCTGAATCATTTACAAAAAAAAAAAAAAAAAAAATACAAAAATTAGGGGGCCAAACACAACAAGAATTTAATATAGATTTTATCAGAATTAAATGACCATATTGGGAATATGAGACTAAAACCAGAAGTTATGAATAAGTTTCCTTTAATTTCAGAATGCACCAGTGTTTTTCCAAAAGAAAAATGTGCTACATATTATCTTTGAGTTTTTATTAGACTTAACTTTTGTCTTTTAGTTTCTGTTATTGATAAACTTCTTTTAGATATATTAAGATATAAATTATTCATAATCCATAGCTATATATTGATCTCTTTAGAATTTTTAGCATACACAGTATTGCCTCAGGCACATGTAAGAGCACCAAAATCTCATCAGCAATTATTAAAATTTTACTAAATACATAGTTACTTTTTTAACACTCAATTGAAATACAACACTGGACATTAAATAGCTTTTGTATAAAGGCAGCAGAAAGTTTCTTAAAAATTGATGTTTAATACCTAGTCCTGTATTGGTCTCACCAGCCTATCACTACTTTAAAATTTCTTGATCAATTCTTAGGAATTTTACAATTTATCCTGCCTTCAGTTACCTTGGTTGGCCTGTGTGGTGATTAATTTCATGTGTCAGCCTGGCTAGGCTATAGTGCCCAGTTGTTTTGTCAAATACCAGTTGAGATATTGCTGTGCATGTATTTTTTTAGATGCAATTGACATTCAAATCAGTAGACACTGAGTAAAGCAGATTATTCTCCATGAAGTGGGTGGACTTCATCCAATCATCCAAAGTCAAGGGCCCTTGAAGTGGAAGGATTTCTACCTCCAGACTGAAACATAGAAATTTTGCCTGAATTTCCAGCTTTCCAGATCAAGCC
This sequence comes from Lemur catta, assembly GCF_020740605.2. Classification (NCBI taxonomy): domain Eukaryota; kingdom Metazoa; phylum Chordata; class Mammalia; order Primates; family Lemuridae; genus Lemur; species Lemur catta. The sequence continues at coordinate 21,181,010 of NC_059143.1, forward strand.
TGAAACTTTGACTCTAACCAGAATTTCTAGCCTGCTGGTCTGCCATGTTATTTTCAGACTTGCCAGCCCCTACAATCACATGAGCCAATTCCATAAAACAAATCCCTCTCTTTCTTTATATATACATTCTATGGGTTCTTTGCAGAACCCTGCCTAACACAGCCTGTTTTTCCAAAAGCTTTTTGTATATATTTCAGTTACAGAATACAATATAGCTTCATTTACTGCAAGCCATCTTCCCTTCTTAGGACTCTTAAAGTACTTGGTTATTGTGCTGCTAGTATTATCAAATGGTGTTCATTCCTTCAAAGACAAATCTCTGATTCACTAACATCAATTGGACCCTAATGCCACTATTCCTGTGCCTTGCTGTATATACAGTAAATTTTATTTTACGGTCAGATTATGGCATAATATTTTTAGATTTTACAAAGAAATTAAACTCCAAATGTGTAGTATTAATATTGCTGAGAAATTAAAGAAAATCACAACCTTATGAATAGCTATGACTTAGTTCATGAAAGCATAGTCAATAGAAACAATTTATATAATCAAAATGTTTATACCCCCATAATATTCTGGGGGGAAAAAAAAGCATAGTCAATAGAAACTATCTAATGAATGCTACCTGGCAGTGGGATAGTGTGAGAGGCTATGAATTGTTAGATGTGTCTCAGTTTCAGAGAAATGGCGAAAACGTGTGCATATTGAAATTGTTAGCATATGGTAGTATTATGTAAGTGATTATGTATGTATCTGTATACTTAATGTGCATAATGGTTATAGCAAAAAAATATGAGAAAGATCAAATCCCGCACTCTCCTGGAAAATATCTAAAAGAAATAAATTTTTAACAGTGAGATAAGAAATATGAAGAAAAAAGCAGAAATGTTAGTAGGACTATAACAGAAGTCTTAAAGAGGGAAAAATAAAGTGGTTAAATATATAGAAAAATAATAATTAAGGATTTCCTTGCATTAAAGAAGATAATGAGTCTCACTTGAAAAGTTATTTAGAGCTTCAAAATGATATTATGAGAAAAGAAAATAATCACATGTAAATCAAAAAAAGTATTACAGGAAAATTTGAGATTAAAAACAAAGATCAATTCTAAAAAATCTCTCAGTAATGCAAATTACCTATGAAGTAACAGGTATTGATTACTCTCAGACTTTTCAACAATGTGCTGGATGCAAGATGATTATAGAAAAATATTTTCAAACTGACAAAGAAAATACTTCACACGAGGAATTTTATAGCTTGATAGAAAAATATAATCAATAATATAATCTAATACTATTTTGCTAAGAAAGTTTTATTTAAACAAGCACTTGATAAAAACCTTAAAATAAAAAGATAGGAAAGCCTCTGCCAAAAGAAAGCCTTAAGTCCAAAAGAAAAATTAAGATAAAAACATCAGAAGAGATAAAGAGGAGCAGTACATATTGATAAATGGAAAAATTGACCATGGTCTTATATGTCTTTAAAGATATAGCCTAAAATTGAAAAAGCAAAAATTCTAGAACATAGAAGAGAAGCTGGAAGTATACAAAATTTACATGGGGGATTCTAACACCCTCCTCTCAAACACTAAAATATTATAATTATCTTTAATAATTCTAATATTTAAAGGTACCATAAATATGAATAACAAATGAAGTTTGGACTATTATATATGAACACACGCACACATTTCTCCCTTCCCCCCAAAAAAAGAAGAACACTATCCTTTGGGGGAATTACATAAAATATTCGCACACACACAAAATTGGCCATGGGGTAGGCCATGGGGTAGGCCACTTGAGGAGGATACATTCTGAGAAATGTGTGGTTAGTCAATTTCATCATTGTGCAAACATCGCAGAGTGTACTTACACAAAGCTAGACAGCACAGCATACAACACATCTAGGCCATACAGAATTGCCTATCGCTCCTAGGCTACAAACCTGTACAGCACGCCACTGTACTGAATACTATAGGCAATTGTAATACAGTGGTATTCGTGTATCTAAGCATATTCCAACATAGAAAAGGTAAGTAAAAATATGGTATAATTATCTTAGGAGACCACTGTCATATTTGTGATCCGTTGTTGACTGAAATGTCATTATGACAGTAATCAATATCATGATGACAATATTCTTACACAATACTGCAAAAAACTAGCACATCTACATCCAAGTACCAGAAAGAGTAATATATATCTCGGGAATATGAATAGGAGATTGCACAGCACTTTCTAATAAAAACTTTACATTATCTGCTAAAAGTATTTCTCCTTCCATCCTTCTCCTTCTTTGCACACAGTCTACGCAACATTAACTCTTCTCTCATCTGACCCTTCAGACCACACCCCTGCCCCTTTTCAAAGCCAGTGCTCTGGACTGCTGGCTGCCACTGCTTCTGGGGAAGTGACCCCCTGAGTGTTCTGGTGAATGCGATTCTCCATCTTATTACATTTGGAATTGGAAAGAGAGAGAGAAAGAGAGAGAGAGAAACTTCTTTCCCTTGATTCAATTTATGTGTGTTGCTTACACAAGTTGTTATTTTCTTCCTTTCATTTTTAAAGGGCCTGTTTTTATTGGCCACAAAGTCTATGTCTTTTAGGTAGGAGGAGGAAGACTTGGTACCTTGCAGCTTTCTCTTCGACTTTGCACAAACTAGAGACTTTTGGATTGCTTTGGGCTTTTTCTCTGATGGGGTGATAGGTATGCAGCTCAGAAAGCATTCCCACAGAGAACCTACACAGGATATCAGGATGCTATAACTGACTGCAAATCGACTGCCCGATTTCTAGAACAGTAGAATAATTGGCTGGGGATTTTATCTATTCTTGTGGCTGATGCCAATAAGCAAGTGTGTTTATTAACAATTTATTTACAGAACACAGATTGATTTCACTGGGACTACATGGCCAGCTACTGCAAAAAGGAAGTAAATGATTTCTTCCAGAGCTCTTAGGAATCCACTATCATCCAGAAGTCAGTATATATTGGAAATGAATATCAGGGTAGAGTAGTAAAGTGATGTGTATTGCAATAAAGAACACAAAAAGAAATCTGCCTGGAAACCAAACTAGCATACACTTTGATTTGCATATGAATGGTGAACTCTGCATCACTTAAAGGAAAGGAAAGAGGGCATAGGTCAAGTAGAGTCAATCATCTAATTTATGCAAATGATGCTGAGGATAATTACAATGGGGGTTGTGTATTAGTACAAAAGTGAGAGTTGGCTTGGTCTTCCTTAATTAATCAGGCTGATATTAGTGAAAATGAAAGGAACAGATGACAACTTAGGAGAAAACACTACTTTGGTTTATAATACATACCATCTGGTAAAGCAAAAAAAATGATAGGATCAGGATCCAAAGAGAAAGTATTTTTCTTGCCTGCTTAAACTTAATCAAGTGCAAATCTGAAGCTCATAGCAGGAAAATAAATCTACATTTAAATATGTCAGTATACAAGGAAATCGTTTTATCATGTGCAACATCACACTTTCCAAATATATTATTACCTGATTTTAAAAACAAAATAAAAATTCAATCTTATATTTGCGAAATATTCCAATACTAGAGGGAGTAGAATGGCTGTAGATAAAAATAAATGGAAAGTGATAATAGGTAGTATATTTAAAACATGCCTGTGAGTATTGAGGCACTATCTTTTTCCCCTGTGAAAACATTTGTACTCATCCTGGGGAATATGGAAAAGTGAAGTATCCAAAAGTATTAATAATTTGTGTGGCCTGAATTTTATTTTACTTTATTGCTAAAATGAATTGTTAGTCCCTTTGGTTCTTGTCAATTATAAATACATATGATTTTATGAGATACTTATGGCATATAAATGTAAGATTTTTGCTTATATAAGGAAATTATTAGAAAAAGACTATTGTTTTGGCAATTAAAAATTATGAAGGCATTCTTCATTTTTGCTTCATATTTATAAAGATTTGAACCTTGTAAACAATGCCATGATATTTATTATCATTCACTAAAAAATGGTCAGATTGTAACTATTTAATATTAAATCTCTGCTCTTGACATAAAAAGCTTTTAAATTTTGATCCATACATGTTTTGATTATATGAGTTAGTTAGCAAAGACATTGATTATGAAAAGGCAGTACTTTTCTCCCAGCAAAGCCAAGTTAAATTTTCTCCCCTGCAGTTCCACAATATCTAATAAATATGAAAACGCATGTACCCTATAACATGAGGATTCCATTTGTGGCTATTTACTTTAGAGAAACTCATGTGCATGTGCATACGGATACAAATTTATTACTATATTGTTTATGATTATGCAAAATCAGAAATAACCACAATTTGCAGTGGTTACATAATTTGTGGTATATGCTTGCGGTGGAGTAACATACAATTACAATCAATAATATAAATCTGCAAATGAGGTCTATATTTATCCTCATGGCTAGGTCTTATAAACAATGCTGAGTGAAAAAAAAAGTAGTGTGTCACTCATGACAATAAGAATAATCTCCAAACAATATATTTATGGACACACACACATTGGAATGATACACACCCAATTTATAATAGTTTCCTCTGAGGATGGGAGAAAATAGGATGGTAAAGGAAATAACCTTATGTGTATAATATTTTACATCCTTAATTTGAAAAATTTGAAAGAACAATGATGAAGAATCAACACTGCTCAATTATAAGTTGTAGGAACCTGAGCATGTGGGCTTATTCTTTGAAATTATCTTACCTATTTAAATTTTTTTTAAAAAATTGCTCTCTTAATTACCACTCTTCAGTGGAGGAACCTGTGTCTCTACTACATTCTGAGACTTAGAGCACAATATTTTGAAATAATACTGATGTTATAATGGAAATGATAATATTATGGAAGCACTAAAGTAAATATTTATATATAGATAATGTGATTATAGTCATAGTAGCAGTACCTGAAAAGCAAGCTAGAAACAGATGATGGCATTATATTTTATGGAAATGACAAATCAAGCTTAATATTTTGAAGGAAATTTAGAGAAAGAAAAAATTTGGTTGCATCAACTAACATCCTGGCATTTCTTATTATTTTCTAGAATTCTGGTTTTTGCATTGGTCAGTTGCACCAACAATTGGACATTCCTGTATGGGAGAGTTGAAGTGGAAATCTTTGTTAGAAAGATAAAAATGCAGTGTTATTATTTGCTGTGCAAGAAAATGCTGATGTGCATGTGTCAACAAGAACGACAGAGAAAGACTATTTTTCAAGGCTGCTACTTCCTTGTGAACTGACAGTCTTTCCACCTGCATGGCTCTTAGAACACTTAAGGAAGTTCTGTGTGTCAATGCCCTAAGGAGAAAATAGTGTTTATAATGGAACACCCCAAGATTCCATTATTAGAGCAAAAAATATGTGTAACACACACAACCCCTTAGACCTATTTATCTTCCTCCTGAAACTGTAAGGCAAAATAATGGAAACAGTGGTGTTAAGCGGGGAAAAAAGTGAGTTATGTGCATGCATGTGTATGTGTTTAGGAAAGAGATAAATGATACTATCTTGAATAGGGAATAAAATGTTTGATAGCTTATTACAAAACAAATGGGCACTACTGCCAATGACACCAAATAGATATTAGGGATTTCCATCCGTTAATCTGAAATAGTATGGTAAAATTAATCATGAAGCTGAGTTTAAAAGCCATAAATGACTGGATTACACTTCTGACAGGCATAATAGTGACGTAACAATTATGCATTGTGTCTGTGTTGCTTGGAAAATCTTTACCTGACTCAACTGTTGAAGACATATTATCACCTAGACAAAGATTGATCATACAAAAGATTTATTTTAATCTAACTGACAGCATTTCCTTAAATTTATAGGCAGTTGAGCTGTCAAGGGTGGTTACTTCTGCCTGAAACCATGTTCTTTTTTGGCAGCATCCATTGTATTTAAAAGTTTAACAAAATTTTCTATCATTACTAAGGTACATGGAAAAAAAGGTCTAGTGATTTTCCTTTGACTATTGCTAATATTTTCCAGATTTCAGTTTTATGATAAAGTTATGATATAAAAGTCTGCAGAGAAAAGATTACACATAAAACATACTAATTGTCTCTTTTTAAATGTGCATATGACCTTTTTGAACTTTCAAGACTCATTGTAAAGCATATGAACAATAAAACTTTCAGTTGATTTTATTTGAATTAATATATTGAGAAAATTAATGCTACTTTTATCTAAAACAGAATTTGGCAAAATACTAAATAAGCAAATAGAGATATCTAAGATGAGTCACTTTTTATATTTTCCTTTCTTGTGTTTAATAATCAGTTGATTTTTCCTGAAATAATTGAATTTTTAGGACCTAAGATATAATCTCATCACTTGCTCACTTCACTGTTTTATTTACTCCTATTTTGAAAATGATGAACTACATTTTGTTTACTTTTTGTTAGTTTTTTTGTTTGTTTGTTTTATTTCTCATTCAGTATTAAGTTTATTCTGACAAGAGTCAGTATGGTGAGGAGAGTGAAGATACAGAGTACTCCAAATACAAATATGATGGAAAAAATGATTGTTCTCGATTCTACCTGGAGAATCTCTTCTATATTCTTGTGCTTGTAGGTCAATAAGGCAATCAATCACTTGCTTGCTGTATCTGGTATGTTAGGGGGATTGGGTTTCCCCTTCTTCATTTCTGGGGCCTTCTGGAGGAGGACTTCTCCTTCACTAGAGGATGTTAATGTCAGGATTAGCAGGAAGAAAGAATGAGATCATGGTGGGTGAGTGTAAAAGTATGTTTTTGAGTGAAGAAAACTTGCAGTTCTCAATTCCTAAGGCTGTGTTACACGAAGTCTGATCCCTGGTGGCAGGGCGGAGGTCTTGCTAATCTCAGTAAAATTATCTCAGCTCTTCCCCAAATAGTGATGCTCATCATTTAGATAAAGGCTGGAGGGCACTTATTTTACGAGATTTAAAAGTTAACTTTGTCACAGGGATCTGTGATAGTAATGAATTTTAATCCAATTTTGAGTGTAGATAAGGAAGATTGACTATTTCTGTTGTAGCACAATAGAGCTTTTAATCTTCTTTCAAATAAATTAGTTTACTGGCAAATTAATAGCTTAAATATTATTGACTATTACACAAACACATATGTGTATCCAAGTGGTATTTTTTGTTTTTTTTGTTTTGTTTTTTGTTTGTTTGTTTGTTTATAACCCATAGATTATTTCAGAAGTAGGAAGAAGCATGTTGAGATCCAGAGTACAGATAACTTTCAGTGAAATACTGTATATATTTTTCATAGACCTTTAGGTTAAACATTTGTTTAAGTTTAAAAAAATGATCTTCTAATTACTGGACATTATTTTAAACAAATCACTTTTGTATTTGCCCCTATTAATGGCATAGTAATTTTTCAAGTATGTATGTGCATGCATTTGTGTGTGTAAATAAGTCTACGTGTGTTTTATATATTTGTGCATACATTGGGTTAGAGACTTTTGAATCAATATACTCTAACCCTTGGCTCTAACCCAGTTCTCATTATCAGCTTTTACTCTTCTGAGGATGTTTTCACTGTAATTGCTGTGAACTTGTCTGAAGGCCCTTGCTTACTCTGCCCCGAAAGACCACTGATTCTGCTGCAGAAAATAGGTAGCATCTGGTTCTTACTTCAATTTTACATCCTATATGAGATTCCCTCTGGATAGGAGAAAACATTGCAGACTAATCTCAACCTCCAATTCCCTCCTGGCATCTGCCCTCCCAGATCTTTCCTCTGACTCTCCCACTCAGTCCAGCCCCGTTTACTTCCAAAGAGACATTTGTCCCATCTATATCCCACCTCACCAGCTTGCTGCCACTGAACAGCCCCCAAGGGTCTAAAAGGAGAGCAGAAGGGTAGAGATAATGTTACTGAAAGCTTGGCACTTGTCCATGAGGCTGCATCAGAAGAACGAGGACAAGTGGTTGAGAAGAAAGAAAAAGAAATGTATTACTTTGCCAGCAAAGGAGGAAAGGTGGTAGATTATAGTCTCAAAATCCAAATTCCTGTCCATAAGCAGAAATACAGAGCTTTTAAAGGGAGGACTCTCAATTCTAGGCTATTGTCCTTAATGATTCGAATTGTCCCATCTCTGCCAGAGACAAAGCTGTGACCTCCACCCACCTGGGAGGCTCTCACAGACTTTTGCCCTGACCTGGGATGGGGCTGACAGTGCAGCTGAGCTATCTCACGCATAACACAAAGAACAAAAGCAATTCCCCTGCCCCTCAGGACCACCTGCCCAAGACCGGGATTGCAGGCCTCAGTTCCCAAAGGACTGGGAGAAGTTTTAAAGAGACAGAAAACATCTTTTGCCATTTTTTTCCAGGCCATTCCCTCTGTTACATATTCCCCACTCTCAATTTTATGCTTCTATATCTATGGGAGAAGGAGCAACTACTCTGTTACAATAAGAGCTTCTTCAACCTCTGCTTAAACTGCTTAGGAAAGTTGAGGGTAAGATTAAGAACTGATAGGGAAGAGTAAACCACTGAATACTTTTTCAAATGTGTACTCCGGTGACTATGAACATAACACATTCTCCACTTAGTGTTCTCTACATAGTGGTGCAATTTTGAAAATACTAAGGTGAGAGAAATAGGAGGGACAAAAAATGAAATACTATGGTTTAATTTCTTCTCTGCATTTAGGAAGCTGTCAAGTTAAGTGTAAACCATATGAAATCTTGGTATAGTCAAAATTACACGTGGAGATGAAAAACTTTTAAACCTAGGTTGTTGTCAAGAGCCAGAAATATGCATAGAACAAATAAAAAAATAAAAACACAAAAGTCTAAAAAATTAGAGAGAGCCATGTGGTTAATTCCAATTCTGATTGTTATTTTGTTATTTGGCATTAGTAGTAAGACTTATGAAATATCCCAAGTATGGGAGCAATTGCCATTCTATAGAATTCTTTTTTTTTGGGGGGGAAGAAATAATATAGCACCTATGCATTACAGAGTAATATGCATATTTTTTCATTATGTGATAAGAACTCACATAATAGATTCCCAGAACCATGTTAAAGACTGAATTTTGAGCAATTAGAGAGAGAAACTAGGGAATTCATCAGAAGAGGTTTCTATGTGTCCTTTCCTTATTTTTTTTTACCTTCTCATTCACTTTTCAATCCATATCAATCTGCCTTTAATTTCAGATTTTATTAGGATAACAAATGACTTACCTTCTTGCCTCTCCATTTGGTAGGAATATTCCAGTACTTATTTTAACTGATCTCTTAGTAACATTTCAACATATTTGAACTCTTCCTCCTTGAAATACTCTCCCTTATATACATCACTTTCTGGGGTTTCCTCTCATATTCACAGTTATTATTTAGCCTCTCTTTTGGAAATGTTCCCCTGTATACAGTCATTTAATGTTGGATTTACTCAAAGTTTATGCCTAGGTCCTCTTCTGTTCTCATTCCATCATCTCTTCCTAATAAATTGTATCCACATTGCCTCAGCTTTCACCAAAATCCCATCAACTCACACAGTTCATCACCAGTCTAGAACTTGTTGACCTTTACATTTCAGTTTAGATTTTTCAAAGGTGTTTCAAATGCATTGTATTGAAAATTGAATTCATTCCTCACTCCCAACATCTGTGAAAGGCAACCCCAGAAGAGTAATAATTAGCACATCCATCTCCCATAACTTATACCCTATGCATCACCTTAATGTACCAATATTAATTTCTAAATGTTTCCCAAATCCGTCTACTTACCTGAATCTTCTTATTACCACCTTCAAGTAACCATTATCCTCTTAAAACTAGATGAAGGCAATACCTTCCTAAGTAGTTTGCCCATATTTATTTTTCTTCCCACTTATCAATCTCTGTTATCCATGACAGCTTATATTACTTTAATAACTTTCTATAACTATTAGGATAAATACTAATTTTCTTAAAATATTGCTCAAGGTACTCTATGAACTGGTCCCTACCCCATTAGCCTCATTTCATGTAGGCCTTTCACAACTTGTATTGGCCTCATTTTTGTTCCCAGTTATGCCATACATACATCCTCCTGCCTTTGATGAAAATGCTCTACTTCTACTCACTCTGCCTGGCTGAATGCCATCTCATCCTATAGCTCTCACCTTAATTCTTAGTTCTTTTGGTCAGCTTTGCTTGACTTTCCTGGTAGACTCAATCTTCTCTAGTATGTGATTTCATGACACCTTAAAGTCTATAGCACTTATTACAGGCATACATCTAGATATATTTGTGTAATCATTTAATTAATATTTTCCTTTAGGCCATAAACTCTTAAAAACCAGAAACCTTATCTGATACTACTTGCCAATGTTTTCTTCATGTCTAGCACAGGCATCAGGTAGGTATTTAAACATTTGTTGATTGAATGAATGACTGTATGAAGACAGAACAGTTAAAATACAATTTGGAGAGGTAGAAAATGGTGTGGAGAATGGAAGGGCAAGGCCATCAGGAGATTAGCCCATAAAAAAAGAAGAAAAGGACATGGGATTCAGTGAGTAGAGATTATGATGTAATAACAAGTTTTATCTTTACAGTAGTTTCACTTATACTTGTGGTATTGATAGAGGTACATAGTTGTAAATATATGGAGTAGAGCATACATTATACATTAATAGAAAGAACTAAAGTAACTTGTTTAACAAACTGCATGTAGAGTGTACTCGTTAGATATAGATTAATCCATTATAAAAATATTTTTTGTCTTTTTAAAAACATGAGTGAATTATCTTTTTAAAATTATTAGAAAGATGTGACAATTATGTCAGCATTTGGGGCCTTAAAGTGAGCAAATCTTATAAGGAACATTTACTACCAAATGATGTATAAACAATTCTCTCTTTCTCAGTTTGAGAACACAGAATAGCTGAGCTATAGTTATTGGTTTTCAGGTAGAAATCATAAATTTCTGTTTCAAAATAAACCCTATTCTTAAACAAGCTTCAGTAATAGCACTGTGTTGTCACTGGGCAGTAAGAAAATGTTGAAGATATGTCATATGTTTATATTGTGTATATACACACATTCTTTCTTTCTTAGAAATGCTTTACGTTCTGTTATCTTATAAGCAGAAACATGGTTTATGCTCTATTTCAACCTGTAAAGCCACATTTTCTTCCCTTCTCTCACCGTTAACTTTTAATAAAAACAATAATAATAATTAAAAAAAAAAAAGCACCTTGAAGACAAAAGGAAAAAAATGGAGCAAAACAATTTGGCTGCTGTTTAATTTAAAGGGTTTAAAAAATCATTTTAAATCTATTTGCTTTTCTTTGTATTACCACAGTGTATAATGACAGTACTTGGAATTAATGTACATCCACGTGCATTACAATAGGTATTCACTGTAACTTAGCAACAGCTAAGCATGGCTTCTTCAGCTTGTTGATTTCTATTGCTGGACCTGAGAGGCCATAGAAAATTCAATTTACTCTAAATTTCTTATGTTAGCAGTTAAATGTTAAGCTCCTGTTTACAGAAAGCTCTTTTGTGAATTGTCAGTTAGAATTCAGCCAGCTCTGTTCTACACAGCAGGAGGGGTTAGCCATTTTCTTTTTGGGGAAGGGTAGTAGAAAACAAGTTTCCTTTATTACTTTCTTCTTTCCCCAAATGTTCTCCCCTTTAACCATGAGGGTTCCAAAACCGAAAGAGCAGGAGAAGTGAATGAGCTCATAGTGTTTACAATGGACCTTTAATGTATGGAAAGTTCATAATTCTATATCAGATAAATAGGAAGAAAAGCCCTTTTACTGTGTCTCAGTAAAACATAAGCTGACTTACAGGACTTTTAGGCCAACTTTAGTACCCTTTATCATTGGGTCTTTGATAGGCTACAGAATCTCAAATATTTGGGTTTTATGGGAGGGGGCACCAGGGAGATCCATAGGATTTTCAATTTCTATTTTAACAAGTGAGTACATTTAAAAAACTCATTTAACTCATTATCAGCATATCCTAAAAACAAATGTTTACACATACACACACACATAAATGATAAGGTAATTAAGTTTAAAATTTAAAAAGGTCCCTTAAATTGAATATGTTTAGTTTCAAAATAAACCCCATACTTTGCCCTATTTTACTCCCTGAACAATATTGATCTGTGACCCTGAATTGAGGAACCCCTACTAGAGGACATGCTTGTTTCTCTTAACAGTTTTACTGAGAGATAATTTGCATAACATACCATTCACCAATTTAAAGTGCACAATTCAATGGTTTTAGTATTATTGCAGAGTTATGGAAACCAAGCCCAACACTTAATTTTAGAACATTTGTATCAACCCAAAAAGAAATCTTCTTTTTATTAAAAGTCATTTCCAATTCCCTGAAGCCATTTGTTTACATTCTGGGGTTGGAAACCTAGAGATCTTTCCTCTACCTGGAAAGAATTTATTTATGTTCCACATCAATGGTTGTGCCTTCTTTCTTCAGAGGGAAGAAGAGGTAGACATCAGTTGACCTATATAAACTCTGAATGAAGTAAAATAAAACCCTAAGTCCCCTGCCAACTAAACGGACCCCCCTCTTGGTCCTCTGAAAAGGGGACCCCAGCAAAACCTTAAAATTGATTTCCTGGCCATGAAGGGAAGGAGGTTTGGACACTTCTGGGACACTAACATACTAAATTATTAATAGGATCTAAGCCATGCAGGGCAAAGATTAAATCATCTGCAGACCATCAATTTCTTTAACAGATCACTCAAGTGGGTATGCCTTTTCTCTGATAAACAGACTTCCTTATCTTAACTTAAAACATCCCAAGCCCTTAGACAAAACTTCATTTCTTTAACCAACTAGGAACCAAAGAATCTTTGAAACTACCTATAAGCTGTAAGGGCCCACTTCAATATGTTCTACCTTTTCTGGCTGAACCCGCGTACACCTTCCATGTATTGATTTATGATATTACCTGCAATTCTTATCTCTCTAATAAGTAAAAACCAAACTGTAGCCCAACTGCCTCAGGACCTGCTTGCTCAAGACTTCTTAGGTATGACTCACTGGGCCATCGTCACATATATTTGGCTCAGAATAAATGTCTTTAAATTATTTTACAGAGTTTGACGGGTTTTTTTTTTTCCAGTTAACATCTGAGATTCAAAATTTTGGAATTCCTCTTTTGTGCTACAAATATCAAGTTATACGCTGGTGGTATCTGCATTCATGGTGTCACTCCATGGAGAACTGAGGCATGAAAGACCAACACAAGCTCTTCTGTTAGCCATTAATTGTATGTCTCTAATCTGTGAGTCTTGATTGTGTGTGTGTGTGTGTGTGTGTTTCTCTAATGCTCTTTTACCTTCTTTTTTGTATCACATGAATATTATCTAACATTTTTATTACTTTAATGATTTTTAAACTATATTTCTTTGTTTTACTTTGTTAGTATTTTCTATATGATTACAGTACATATACCTTAATGTATAAGAGTCTATTTCATATTTATACTAACAACTCCAGTGAACAACAGAAACTACACTTCTGAGCCAGATGCAGTGGCACACGCCTGTGGTCCCAGCTACCCAAGATGCTGAGGTGGGAGGGTCGCTTGATCCTGAGAGTTCAAGTACTGCCTGGATAACATAGTGAGAACATGTCTCATAAAAATATATATATACTTCTGCATAGTTCTATTCTTTTTCTGTTGCTATTATGTTATTATTATAACATAACAATGCTAATGTCATACATTACATATTTAGATATTACAAACCCAACAATGTATTTTTATAATTATTACTTAGTAGAGTTACATGCTTTTAAGAGAGAAAATCTATATTCATAGATTGTGTTATATTAATAATATTTTTATTTACCCTTTCTGTTTTTATTAATTTCTTCCTGTAAATTCATATTTACCAACTGGTGTCAATTTCTTATTCCAAAACAGCTTTGTTGGTACTTTTTGCCTATAGAGTATTATCAAATACATTATATTTCCAAATGTTATAGGCCCCAAAATGCAATTATATGCATATTACTTTATAAACGTATATTTAAATGGGTTAAGAGAAGAAAGAAGAATAAATATGCACTTATAATATCTTTATAGTTACCTACATAATTACCCTTACTGGCATACTTTGTTTCTTGTTACATATTTGAATTACTGTCTGATATCACTTATTTTCAGCCTGAGAAATATTTTATTCTTCTTTTTAAGGTGAGTCTGCTAGCAACAAATTCTGTCAGTGTTTGGTTTGTTTAATCTGATAATATCTCTGTTTTGTCTTGATTTTTGAAATGTAGTTTTGCTGACTACAATGTTCTTGACAGGTTACTTTTTTATTGTTGTTTAGCTTTAGGGCTTTAAATATATTCTCCCACTATCAGCTGGTTTCCATTATTTTTCTAATGAACTCAGTTGTTTATCTTACTGTTGTCCCATTGTATGTTATCAGTTGTTTTTCTTCTACTACTTTCAGGATGATTGGTTTTCAACATTCTGACTATGATGATCTGAGTGTGGATATCCTTGCATTCACACCCAGATCTTACTTGCAGTTTTTTTTTTTAACTTCTTGGTCATTAGATTCATGTTTTTAAAATCAAATTTAAGAAATTTTAATCATTATTTTTACAAATAGTTGTTTTCTGCTTCTTTCTCTCCTCTTTCTAGGCTCCCATTATGCTTATCCACGTGTTTAATGGGGTCCTACATTTTTCAGAGGCTCTGTATATTTTTCTTCATTCTTATTTTCTCTTTATTCTTTAGATTGCATTATCTCTATCAATCTTCAAGTTTGTTGACTCTTTCTTCTGCCAGCTCAAATGTACTGTTAAGACCCTCTAGTAATTTTTTTTTAGTTTATTGTACTTTTTAACTTTAGAAATTTTATATTTTCAATATATTCTATTTTTATTGTCATTTACTTTTGGATGCAATTTGTCATTGCATTTTCTTTTATTCATTTAAAAATGGCTTTCTTTAGATCCTTGAGTGTATTTATAATTGCTGTTTTGAAATCAGTTTGCTAAGTTCAATGTCTGGCCCCCTCAAATGCAGTTTCTATATTCTGATATTTTTTCTCTGTACAGTTATACTTTCCTTTTTATTTTCACATTCATAACTTTTGTTGATAGCTGCAAATTTTAGAGAATATTGTCACAACTCTGGCTATTGGTTTTCTCTACCCACAGGGGTTGTTGTAGTTGTTGCTTGTTTATTTTTTTATGACATGGCTAGACTAATGCAGTTGTTTTTTTCCCCAGCTATATATAGCCACTGATGTCACTTCTCAGAGGACACATTCATGCCCAAAAATCTCCTGACCACCAAAGATGACTGTGGTCTTAGCCAGCATCTTTTTGGTTGTCTCTTTTGTCACTCTTCCTGTTGAGATTCTAGCTGGTCTATGTCTATTGATAGCATACCCAGCTCTTAGGCTTCAATAATTGTTAGCTGATAATTTTAGTGTTTTTGACAACAGCCCAGTACGTATATTACTTCATGTTATGATTCAGTTGAAGTTAGTCTCCTTGGCTAAGGCAGGATGTTGCCAGTCTTTCAGGCTTGCTCTGAACCTCTTCTGGGTAGAGAGAGCATCTATACTATGAAAGCAACTAAATGTAGGGATAGTTTACTTGTTCTTCATTATTGCACTGACTGGCTCCTCTCCGTGAAGCTGGAGCTACATGTTTGTGTGTTTGAGGGTAGGAAATGGCATAGCCATTGGCTCTAGCCACTGTCCAGTAGGGGTCTTCCACAGCCTCATACTCAGGAGAATGGCATCTGCCAATATTTACTAAATACTGGCATAGACCAGAATTTACCCAGTATAGTCCTTCTTCTCTTAGACTGAAGGAAATGGACATGGCTCTTGACTACCAGGCCTACCAGAACCATATTCTCACAACAGAGTTGTATGTGAAAGGGACACTACTCTCTTCTCCACCTATCCTGCCCAAATTCTTACTAGATAGTAAGAGTTAAAAGTGGGAAAATTGGTACCTGCTGGCTGCAACTGGGCTTGATATAAGCTTTCTGTAGCACAGAACTGTGATGGGATGTGCTGATGTTCACCAGCATCTGAAACCACCCAGAGTATCTTTTTCATCCCAAGTAACTGGGAGATATGGGAATTGCCACCTGTCTGCTGAGCCTTTTGAAACAGTATTTCTGCAAGACTGCAAGACAGATCTCTGGGGGTGCAGAGGATGCAGTTCCTAGCTTAAATGGCACAGCCTCCCACTCTTCTTACTGAGTTTCCACAGATCTGATGAGTAAATGCTTCACAATTTATTTAAGCCCTTTGATCCATCACCAGGGACTTTATATGATTGTCTTTGCTAATTTTGACTAGCTTAATAAATATCTCTCTAGGGGAGAAGCTTTTTTAAGCTTCTCACACTGCCATTCCAGAAATCCCACCTGGTCAGATCTCTTTTTAAGTGCTAGATCATGCTCCTGTGTTTTCATCTGTAACTTACACATTTTTAATGAGCCTTAGGAAAAGTTATCCTAGATTCCCAAAGATCCAATTCAAAGGTTTTTTTTTAGAGGTAACACATATATTTTAGGTGACTTTCTATCTTTTATACTTTTAGATACACCTTTATTTTTTTCAGCAAAATATCAAACAGCAATATGAACAAATTTCACTTTACAAGTTTATTTATCTTGATGCTCTGTAATTTATGTTAATATATGATATCAACCACATGTTTATGTTAACTTAGTTTATCATTGAGTTTTGAAAGTAAGACATATGTTTTAGAAAATTTTAAATAAATTTGAGAATTATGAAAGTAATTTTTGATTTATGAAAAATATTAATTAAAAGTTTCATCTCGTATAGTACTCAAAGTTTTAGATTCATGTTTGGACCAATAAGACTGAAAGTGCATGGAATATATCATTTGCTTGACCTAATTTGTCATACATTACTTTTAATATCAGCTTACGGTACATTGGGGAAAATTTCTCTTTCTGTGAAAAGAAGAATTCCCACAAGTTAAGTTTTAATTTAGTGACAGTTTGCCTGTGTATAAGTGTTCTGTTTTTGAAATAACTCTATTATAAAATGTGTAAATTTTTTATTTGAACATTCCTTTTACATTATCATATTTTATTATCCAGAAAAAATATATATATTATCTTCTTTTTCTCTCTTCACAAACTAATTAAAAAGGTGGGAAGGAACCTGCCTAAAATAATTTCTTATACCTTCCTGAGACAATTAAATTTAATATGGTTGTTCCCCCACATTTTCTTCAATCTCTGCTTTGATTAACTTTTAAATATGACAAAGAAAGATACAAGAAAGAAGAAAAGATGGGCTAGTTACTAGGTGGTAAGTGAGATAACACTTTAGTAAGAACATTCTAATGGAAGAGAAGCAGAGAAGGTTTAAATATTACCTTAAAAATTATCCAAAAGTGAAATGCATAAATCATACAAAAATAGTATCTGATCACTATGCAACACGTTAGAAATGGACAGTGACAGGAGAAACCCAAATATTCCCTTCACCAGAAAATATACCAGTGGACCAACCAAGCAACAAACAGCAAAACAAAATCCAATAGCCAAACAAAGGAAAATAGACTCTTCCAAATAATCAAGAGTGTAACAAGAGTGGAAATTCTTCAGAAATTAATACAACGGAGACTCTACTTAGAAAAACATGTGGAATGTTTCCTTGCAGAAAAATTTATTAGGAGAAAAAAAGCATCAGTAGACTAGGCATTCAACTTATAAAGTTAAAAACAAACACACAAAAAGAATGGTATAAAGCTCTCCTAAGTAGAAAGGTTTAATTTAAAGTAAATAGAGATTTTGAAAGGACCAATAAAATAGCCAGAATATTGAAAAAATGATGGTAATGAAAGAGGAATGACAAGAGAACACAAATAACATTATGAATGAGAAAGAAAGCATAATTACAGATCTTTAATAATTTCTTTAGGGAATAAATATTGAGTAATCACTACACACCAAACAGTATTGTATGCTCTTCGTGTACAGCAGTAACAAAACAGACAAAATCCCTCCCTTTGTGGAACTTACAATTTGGCATGGAGACACAGATAAAAGCCAATAAGTAAGATGAGTTGTTAAACTATGTATCAAGCAGTAAGAAGTACTATGCCGAAAAATAAAGTAAGGAAAAGGTTGCAATTTTTAGATAGGGTGGGAAGGAAAGACCTTTACTTCATGAGAAGTAAAATTGAATAAAGACCGAAAGGAAGTGTATGAGTAAAACATACACATAGCTGGGGGAGAGCATTTTATAAAAATGAAACAACTTCCTGAAGGAGTCCAACTGGTGTTTGAGGAAAGGCAGAGAGTCCTAGAGTAAAAGTGAGCAGAGGATGGTGGGCACTAGAAAATGTCATGTGGAAGATAATGAAAGGTAAGGGATTTGGGAGTGGGGATTTCAAGAGCTTGGTTTGGGTCGTGTTTTTATTGAAATAACCTATTGGACCTCTAAATGTAAATTTCATGAGTATCCGTTTGGATATATTAGCCTGGGGTTCAGGATAGATGACTGTGCAGAAGGTGTTAATCCAGGATTCAATAGCATATTCATAGTATGGAGATCACAAAAAGAGTGAATGTAGAGGGAAAGGTCTAAAGTCCTGGTCATTCCAACAACCGGAAAAGGGATAAGAAGCAATCTGCAAAGGATACTGAGCAGGAGTGACCAGAGTATTTAGAGGAAAAGCAGATGAATATGTTGTCATGGAGACAAGTGAATTAAGTTGAGTAAAATATGGGTGAGAGAAATGTCTCTTGGTTTTAGTGAACAATATAGTGATCTTGACAAAAATGCTTTTAGTATGGTGATTGGAAAAAAAGTCTGATAGAAAAGGGTTCAAGGGAGAATTGAGGATAAAACCAGAAAATGATAATGTAAACACAACTTTTCAAATAATTTTGCTAAAAAAACAAAGAAAAAATGTGTTAGTAGCTGGAGGGTTATATTTGGTCTAGAGAATTTTTTTAATGTGGCTAAAACATTACCATCTTTATATGTTCATGGTAACAATAGTCGAGCAGGGAAATGATAATAGAGGAGGGAAAGGAGAGAATTTCTCAATGACCTCAAATAGGAAAGAAGAACTGAGATATAGGGTACACAATCAATCCATAATATCACGATGGAAGATAGAGTCTATGCACTCAGAGGCAGGTAAGTGTATAGATATGGTGGTGGTAGGATGTAGACATTTCATTTTGATTGCATTGTTTTCTCAGAGAAATAGAAATAGGAGTCAGCCTAGCAACTGAGAGTATGGATGCAATAGAGAAATAAAATTAACTAGAAGAGTAGAAATGTCAAAGAACTAAGGAGATAAAGTATGCTTGCCACGTCCCCTTAAGGTTTGTAAGCAGGAATTTAGTATGTAAATAATTAGCAAAATTATGTGTCTTTTGGAAGCCTTGTTCAACTTTGTGAATTTCAACTCAGAGTAAGTAGATTGTTAGAAATAACCAATGTTTGGTTTAGCTAAGTGAATAAAAGAAAGTGAGAAAAAGACAATGGAATTAAAGAAAATACTTGTAATAATACTTGTAATAATTGTCTATGGAAATTAAATGGGAAAAAATAAATGCATACATGTATTTTCTAGTAGAAGAAATGGAAATAATGCCTACGTACAGTGCTTGTGTGTGATATATAAAATAAATGTTTGCCAATCTTGATTTTATCTTCAAAATTAAATTTTTCAATGGTCAAAATCATATTTTAACTTTATAAGGATTTAAAAAATACTGACAATGTTGTCTTTGAAAACAATAACAAATATCCGTGAATAATATGTATAGTTTTTTTAGAAACTATATTCTTAATGGTGGTATAATTATCATTTTTTTTCTTTTTATCATATAGTAATTAATGCTACCTATATAAAAATCAAAAGAAAACTATATAAGTAAATTGGAATTTTGAAGGAATGCTATAATTGCACAACTGGGAAATTTTAAAGAACTAGTCTTTCCCTTTCAAAACTCATAGTGTTTGGATATGCCAGTCACTAGTTATAAAACAGTTAGAGGGTCCCACCTCTCTGCTCTTGGATGTCACGTACCAGAAGCACAGTCCACCTTGGCACCCTAATTTATCAAGTCAGCTAGACAATTTAAATATCTCATGCAAAAGTTTTCTAGTCTTGGAACATCAAAGTGGCTTGGCCTCCTGTTCAGTGACCACACTCTCTCTCTATAGCAGTCTACTGTCATAGTGGCATTGTGAACCTAACTCACAAGAAATATATTCTCTGAATACAACCTCCTATTTTCCACCTCTCTCATATCTCCAAGAGAAAACTCCTTTGGAAAATTTCAATTCCTTTTTTTGAATTTTTCCTCTATTCACATTGTCTGTTATTCTGAAAACCTTGGTGATTCATTTCCAATAAAAATCAAATCATTTTTCTTCTGTGCCCCAATGCTGCTACAGGGTAAAATATGAAATTCTACTGTCTTGCATATTAAAATGTAGAGTTTACACTCCAATTTAAGATCTTTAATGTTGCTGGACAATTATTCTACTTGTCCCCAATGGAGTTCATGCCATGCATTTTACGTTTAACAGTCTCATCAAATTTTCTAACACCACCATCTATTTTTTACTTCTAGCAAATTTCTCCTTGCTTAACGGAGAAATGTTGGCCTGCTTTGAGTTCGCTTCTTATCTTCACTCCTTCATTTATTCAACATAAGGGCTTACTCTGCCCTCTGAAAAGTATCAATATTTCACAAAGATTATGAATACATATTGGCAAGAATATTCTAAGTAAAGACAACCACAGGTGAAGAGTCTGCAAGTGTTGAAAGAGATACTGGATTCAAGAAACTACAGGTAGTTATATATGATTTAATCAGGGAATAACATTTTCAACTATTCATTTTAAAAAGTTAACTTGAGAAACAGTAAAATATGGCTCAGAATGTTAAAAAATAGAACAGTGATGTCAATTTGAGGATTTTTACAATAGTTCAGGGGCTAAATGATGATGTCTAAAATGAGACAAGGACACTGAAAGGAGAAAGTAGCTAGAAATCGAGAAATTTGGAGACTCATTAGATATAAAAGATGAGGAAGAGAAATGTGTCAACATCATTGCTACTCTCTGAGAATTGGAGTCTAGGAAGAAAAGCCAATTACTGAGGGAAAGATGTTGAGTTCTGTTTTGGTCATATTGAATTTTAGGTACATTTCAAACACTCAGAAAGAAACTTGTACCACTAAATAAATCTTTCTCCCACACACTCTCCTCAACAAAAAAAAAAAAAAAAAAAAAAAAAAAAAAACCTCCAAGAAAAGAAGGACTATTGTGCCTTTTTTTTCTTTTTTTTTTTGAGACAGAGTCTCACTCTGTTGTCCAGGCTAGAGGGCTGCGGTGTCAGCCTAGCTCACAGCAACCTCAAACTCCTGGGCTTAAGTGATCCTCCTGCCTCAGCCTCCCGAGTAGCTGGGACCAGGCATGTGCCATCATGCCCGGCTAACTTTTTCTATATATATGTTTTTAGCTGTCCATATAATTTCTTTCTATTTTTAGTAGAGACAGGGTCTCACTCTTGCTCAGGCTGGTCTCGAACTCCTGAGCTCAAACAATCCGCCAGCCTCGGCCTCCCAGAGTGCTAGGATTACAGGCGTGAGCCACTGCTCCTGGACTATTTTGCCTTTGAATCCCTACCACAGCTTTCATATTATGAGGGTGTTTTATTTATTTATTTTTGATTATTTTATTTGGAGCATCAAAGTGATGTTGAAGGAACACATATGAGCCTGAAATAACTTCAGTCAATGCTAACTTGGGAAACTTGCAGAGGATACTAAATAGAAAAGCAAAACAGAAAGCAAAGAAAACTATCAAGTAGGCATCATTCCTGGGAGTGTGACCTCACCAATTTAAAGGCTGTATGTCATTATAAACAAGGTTGTTAAATAATTTAAAGAAGCAGTAGAGAAAATGGTTATGTAGCAGAGATCACAAAGATATTCCAAGACATGTGTAAGAAAAAATGTTCTAATGTTATAGAAATGACTCACTTGTGGCTCTGGATAAAATTCAAAGTGGCAGCATAATACATGGATTCAACACTGGCCACTTCTCAAATAACATGCCATAGATGCTCATGAAGATGATATCTATGGAAATCTGTGTTACCTAAATCTAAAAAGTCACTCTGATAAAGTTAGAATCGATGTTGAAAATTAAAGTTTGAATGAAATGGCTTCATTATTATTTTATATAATATGTGATTTTAAATATGTATATGTAAATAAAATAAATATTATGATTAGACTTGAATATTTAATCTACAGCCTGAGAGTAGAATACATATTTAAAATTCCTTTTAAGAATTTGGGAGGTTAAATTTGTATTTACCTTATCTTTCAGCATATATATTAAATGGATCTGGAGCATCCAATAGCAATATGTACCATATATATGCCAAAAAAGGATCTGAAATACATACCATGTACATTGAATTATCAGCCTTTATCTTCCCATTGCAAACTTTTTTTCCCTACCAGGTGTGCTCAGTTAATGCAATTGGATTATTTTAAGTACTTATTTTCCCTTCAGTGTTTTACTAGAACTCAAGCCTAGCCTCAATGTCAGATAATAGGTCTGGAGTCCTTAGTTCTCTTAGCACTTTATCACCTCTTGCCCAGGGTATTGTTTTGAAAGCCATATTATTTCTGGCTGCTTACTGGCATTCTGCTTTAAATTAGATGTGTCTCTTCTACATTCAAAACACAGCTTTCCTCTTAATGCAGGTATGGGCAATGGCCAGAGACAGCTGCTGCTGTGCTTGGTTCACAAATTAAAATTCTCCAGGTATTACAGTGGGTCGTGTAGTTACATAAAGCGTCGTGGACAGACATCCTGCAACCACAACAAGGAGTCGTCTGGCTGACACTGTGGAACTGTGAGCAGAGAGACAGAAAGAAAGCAGGTCCATGAACAATATTTTAAAAGCTTCACTCAAAATCATGAAGTATGCTTAATTAAGTTCTTGCTATGTAGGCCAATAAAAATTCTTTATTTTTTAAGCTATTTTGAGTTTGATTTTCTTTTAGATGCAACCCAATTCAAATTCATTCATATTCAATAGTCTACCTTTTTCTTTAAATATCGTTGTGGAGGAGAAGGAAAACTTCCCCTTTGCCCTCAGAATGTTTGCTGAAAGATCAACTCACAATAAGGCAGATTAATAAGAGAAAGAGATTACAATTTCATTTATGGTGCACATGGGGAGAATCACAGATATTATCCAATATCCTAATGGGGTTCAGAAGTTTGTATACTCTCATTTTAGAGGGGAGAGAGAGATTAGGAACATACGTGATTCTGTTTAGAGGCAATAAATGGTTACTAGAGAGGATGAATAGATATTAGGGAGAATGGATGGGGAGAAACAGATAGACTTGTACTAATAAATGATTGTCTTTGGAAATTAAATTAAGCTGAGAGTCAGGTGTTATTTTTAAAATGGGTTGGGCCGGGTATAGTAGCATTCTTGATCTTCTTTCCTGCAATATATTGAGATAACAGGGAGGGGAAGGAAAGATAATAGTTCTTTTTGATGGGTCCATGTGATTTTATGTAGATAGAGGAAAAGCCCCTTCCATGGCCTGTTGATCTCTAAGGACCTCTAATTTAAAATATGCTTTAATCTAAGGGGTCATATTTTGGGGTGAAATTCCATGAGCTCCTTCATAGTCATTTCTGCTTTTCCACTGCAAAGGTATTTTCCCTGGCCTTAATTCCCCTACATTCAGCACACTTCTCAGCTGAGTTTTCTGTGGGTATTACTGTAACATCTGTTGACTCTATACTCACTTGGTAGTGGATTTAAGTTTCAAGATCTTTGATGGCAGAGATTATATTTTATTCATCTTTGTGTTTTAGAAACCTGGCACAGTACCGGGCAGATATTCATGTGTAGCAAATGTAGAATAAATGCTAAATGGAAGAAAAATAGAACAAAACGAGGAAGAAAAGAAGGGTTATAAAACAACTTTCGTGGAAAAAGTAAAATCTGAGTACAGGAGACAGTATTTACAAATGAGGAGTATAACCAGTACTAAACATGGATGACTGCTGTCTAAGAGAGGATTCATGAAATACGTTAATGATTCTCCACTAGTAATCACAGAGTACACTATTTCATCTACTGCTTGATAACTAGTAAAATACATCTTATTCATCTGACAGTTATAAAAAGCAATTCGTTTTAGTTTAAAGGTCAAAGAATGAAGAAAACAAATACATTACTTTAAAAAGACAATATGATCAAATAACATATCGTTAACAATGCATCAGAAAGCACAAGTATTATAGACTAGTATAGGATTAATGTAGCTTCCATTGACAGAAGAAGGTGCTGTCTAATGGTGACGAGATTTTATGGAAATCAGTTCATAAGATCACAGAGAATATTTTGTTATAGAAACTTTAACATGCTTTTTCTAGGATCTCATTTATTTAAATACATATTTTTCAATAGATTATAAAATTATTTTCAGAAATCAATGCTCTTTTTTCATTGTAGGGACTGGATATTTCTTGGAATGATTTCAAGGTTTTTAGCTTTAATCTCAGGTCCTAAAATGCTCCAGTGCAACTTTTAAAAAATGTTGGTGCTTCTCATTTGTGGGTACTTTTAAGCATTCCAAAGGACAGCTGAATTTACTGCATCTATGAGTATCCTTGTCTGATACAGAAAACTAATACTCAAAAGATAATAATTAGAAGATCTGTTACTAGTCTGACAGGAGTTGTTTAACCTCATATTAGTGGCTATAAGCATATAGATGTCATTCAGTCTGGGAAGATTCTCCTTCTAGGGATTCAAAGCCCAGTGTGGCTGGACCTGCATAACTGAGTAATATTTAATCTTCCAAAGTCAATAACACATGAAATTATAAAAGTAATATTCAATTAAAGTGAGTTCTTGTAAAATCAATTATAATAAAGGTCCAAAGGATATACCTCTTCCTGTAATTTCTATTTTGATGAATGGCATTAGTTTCTAAAGAGTCAAGCAAGCCAGAAAACAAAGTCATCCTAGACTCCTCCTCCTCACATTGCCTCTGCATTCTAATTATCTCCCTATTCTCTTTGCTCAATTCCTCTACATTTTTACTATCACTCTGTTAAATTTCTCAATTGTTTTCCTATATCCATTCTTGTTCCCTGCAAATTTATTCTCTATATGTGACTTTCAGGCATTCCCATTCCCTTAATGGGTCCAAAATAAACTCTATTTTCATATGCTCCAAATGGTCCTCCCTCAAGTTTTTCTACCTTATTCAATGGCAACTTTATTTTGCCAATGTCTCAATTCAAAAAAAACTGTCTCTCATACATCAATGCATTACATAGACTAACCTTCTTACATGTACCCATAATCAACCATTTAATACTATTTTGTTCCACTGTTAGCTATTATCCTTGTCCAACCCACCATTATCTCTTGCCTGGTTTATTGGAATAATAGCTCTCTAACACTTCTGTCTGCCTCCGTGTTTGCGCCACTGCCTTGTATTCCCCATCCAGTATCTAGAAGATTCTTTTTTTTAAACATAACTCAAACCGTGTCACTCTCTGCTTTAAATATTCAATGGTTTTCCATATCACTACATCCTTAATGAAGCCTAGAAAATGTATTTAAGAAACAATGACTGAAAATTTCCCAAATCTGGAGAGAGACAACAGCATCCAGGTACAGGAAACTCAAAGGTTACCAATCAAACTCAACCTAAAGAGAAATTCCCCAAGACATATCATAATCAAATTATCAAACATCAAAGACAAAGAAAGAATATTGAGAGCTGCAAGAGAATTTTAAAAATCACATTCAATGGAATCCCAATATAGCATTTAGTGGATTTCTCAGCAGAAAATCTATGGGCCAGGAGAGAGTGGGATAATATTCAAATTTTTTTATTTAGACTTTTAAGGGTGTCAGACTCCCAGAAAATCTTTCCCTGATGGAATAGGCAGAGCCTGGCCTGTATTTAATAGAGATTCTCTACAGATACAAATTTCTCTTCCCTGCTCCCACTGATCCTAAAGACAGCCTTGCAGTATCATTCCTGTTTGCCTGCAACTATCTCAAATATGTCAAAGAACTGTATTTGGGGGTAAAATATTTCTTGTTTGCTTCAGCCCTAAAAAAAAATTCCTCCAACGTATACAGATCCTATAAAACAAATGCATGCCAATTGTAACCTTAAGACCACAGCCTATATAAACTCTCTGCTTTCAAGATCTACTGCAAAGCTATAGTAAACAAAATAGCATGGTATTGGCATTAATAGTAGACATATAGACCAATGGAACAGAATAGACAGCCCAGAAATAAATTCACACACCTACAGACAATTGATTTTCAAGAAAGGTGCCAAGAATACCAAATAATGATGGGGAATAAGTGGTTAGTGTTCAGTGGGCACAAAGTTTCAGTTGGGAAAGATGAAATAGCTCTGTAGATGGATCATGGTGATGTTTGCACAACAAAGTGAATGCAATTAATGCCACAGAACTTTGCATTTAAAAATGATAAAAATGATAGAATTTGTGTATCTTATACCACACACAAAAAATTATTGCTTAGGGTAGTGCCCCTTGAGAAGGTGCCATTTGAGCAAATATTTGACAAAGATGAGGTGCTTAGCCATTTTGAAACCCCCATGAAAGGAGGCCTATGTTACTGGAGTGTATTGAAAAGCAAAGAGGTAAGTGATAAAGTCAGAGCAGTCATGGGATGAGGAGGACAGAATGAGAAAGAATTTAACGTGGGAAACTACAAATAAATGTTGGATTTGGCAATATTCTGGTCACTGTAGTTAGCAGTTATTGGAAAAGAATAGTTTTAATGGAGTGGTGAGCTATAAACCTCTTTTTAGTGGGTATACAGGAGAATTGGAGAAAGATATACCCTAAAATATTAAATACAAGGAGAGTCATAAAATTTGGAGTTAAGAAAATCCCTTCCATCTAATCCAGTATCCTCTCTTAAGAGAAAGATTGAAAGATGAGTTTTGTAACAGAGCAAAGAGAGCTTACAGATCTGTCTTAAGGTTTTGGAACATAGATATTTTGAGCAATAAATATTGACAGTCATTTTGTTACTTTAACATAGAATTGTTTTAGTTAGCTTTCACAAAGCTTCACATTTCCTTAAAGGATCTCAGTTGACATCTTTTTTAGATCCTCAGTTTGAATCTCAAAGCTTTTCTTCTTTGTGGTTGAGGATTAATGTATTAATTAAGGCCAGATTTCAACTTTCTATTTTAAAGATGCAATCAAACCATCATGAGTCCTGTTTCACATTTATTAAAACTCTCCCTTCATCTTCTCAATCCTAAGTAAATTAAATGAAATGGCCTCCAAGGTTATTGCTATATGCAGACTGTATTAGAGTACAGGGTATGGGACTATAATCTACTTTCATCCCATTAGAGCTATGTCACTCTTAGTCTTCTGTTGTGATTAGACAATTAGATACAAATGGTTTTCTAATGGATTTACTAAAAGACATTAGTGGAGGAAGATTTCATGATCTTAGCTTCCTTTTCATCTCTCTGAAATGTAAACTCCTAACTGCCCTAAAAAAATCCATTAATTTGAGTATCCTTCTTGGGAGATCATGAGGTTTTTGGTGATAACATTAACAGAAATCAGTAATTTTTTTTCAAATTAAATTCACTGATCTCAACTACAAGATATACACTTCTGTGTGATTTATCTTATTAAATCACAGTTCTCACTGAATCACCTTCTTACTTTTAAAATAGGGTTTTCTAACTAAATATTTTCTTTATTGAATTGATTAAGGATGTAAATGTGTGTGTATGGATAAAAATGGATAGCTGTATCTCTAATGCACTAACAGGACCCATTTTTTTAAAATTAAATTTGTAACAATGTCCTTAAACAATTTATTTTCCAAATAATTTATTTTACTTTATTTTATTTTTCCCAAGTGATAAATTTCTTCATGAAGTTACAAAGTATTTCCAAATGGTTAAATATTGCATCACAGCCTAGGGAATGATGTCTGGAAGATGCATGACTGCATAAAAACTTATTTGAAATAACTATTAATATTTTATTATATATGTGTATGTTTATGTGTATGTCAGTATATGCATACATACACATATATATCTTTAAGTAAAATAACATTTTATATATATGTATATATAACTTTTCTAAATCTTTATCACGAAATTAAGTTTGTCTCAAAAACTAGACAACTGCATTTTTAGTCATGATAGTGTAACTACTCTTTCACAAATAACACAGCTGTTAACAAAGGGAAAATTTGGAAATAAGTATGAACATTTATGAAACAACTATTTTCACACATTGGATCTCATGCAGAGCTAAAGTCTGATCACATGAAGACTTCGAAAAGAGAAACAAATGAGATAACTCCTACAACGTCTCTGGCTTTCTGCCCAGAGGTACTTTCCAGAAAGGGAAAGAAAGGTAATTTAAAGTAGAATATTACAATCTTGCTGAGATAAAGAAACAGATATCAGAGTTTAAGTTAATGGATACAGGTGGAACCAGTGTGGCAGGTCCTAGAAAGAAGAGAGCAACTCCCCCATGGGCAAGGTAAATAAACTGCTTCTGCCTTAATTGTGAGTTGATCTTTTTGCAGTTTTTTTCCCAGGCCATTTCCTTTGTTACATATTCCCCACTCTCAATTTTACACTTCCATATCTATGGGAGGAGGGGCAACTACTCTGTTACTCAAGTCCTAGTAATGATCTCACGAAATTTTGTTTCTTCATAGAGAACAATAAATGTGACAGGAAGTCCCTGTTCCAAGATCTTATTCAAAGACCATGTACAAAAGACAATCTAAGCAAAGTTTAGACTCAGAGCATAAGAGTTAAAACACATAAAGAATTGTGGTTGGGGGTACTCTAGACAAGTGTATGAATAGCTTAATTACTATCAAGACATCAAGAGACTGAGAATTAAGTAAATCTGTTCTTGTTTAGCCTTGATTTTAAAGTCTAGAGTTCTTTACTACAGTGATATAAAGATCTCTGTAATAATATTACAAAAGTATTGCAATTGCTGACCTCATACAGACATTTATCTATAAAAGCCTCAGATGTCAGCATAAAGTAATGCAAAATTAATTTTATAATTCTCACTTGAAAAATTACCATTGGCAACATCCTTGATTTACTTCAATTTCTATGCTTCACATATGTAAGCACAGCACCCAATAAACCTGATTGTGATCTGAGCTTTTGTGTATTTTCACCTTACTAGAGAGCTTGTCTTGTTGTAACAGTACCGATCTTATTTCTTATCCACTAGCAAGGCAAGGAGATTCTTGTTTTTGATTGCTAATGTGAGATCTAGCTTTCCATTGTCTGAAATCTATGACCCAATTTTATCTCATCACTTCAGCATTGACAAAGTGCTGTTTTTCCTATCTTTATTGAAAACATTTCCTTTCATTCTTGTCAATAAGGCAAGACTTATCTTACTCAATCCTTACTTAAAAGATTCAAAAACAGCAACTTTTATTTTTCAAATACCCAATTCTGTGCTAGGCCTGTAGAGAGATTCATCAGAGAATTTTTGTGATGTTAAAATGACATGTGCATATTTACCTAATCTGCACAACACTCTGAGGTACCAATTATTATGTTCTAATTGCAAATGATAAAATTGAGCATCTAAATTTAAATTATATATACACATATATTTTTCAAGACCGCAAGGTTGGTAATGTTAAACATGGTAAAGTAATCCTTGATCTTCAAATGGCAAGGACAGTGTTTTTCCCACTATACTAAGCTTCATGTTGAGATTTGCACAATGTATTTTAGATATTATGGACTGAATAACTTACATGTTTACTTCGGTAACTATAATAACATAGAACAATATTTTTAATAAAGAATAATAGAAAAGTTGGACCTAAAAAGCCTGGATTCAAATTTGGCTGTTTTCAATCAAGCTATATGACTTTGAATAAGTATTTTGCAAAATTTCCCATCTCTGAGAGACAATAATGGAGAATCCTTAGGGAAATTAACCATGTATTCCCTTTATAAAAGCGCTATTTAAATCTGATTTCCAAGTGCCGGGCTTTTCCTTTCCTTTTCTTCTTTTCTTTCCTTTTCTTTTCTTTTCTTTTCTTTTTTTTCTTTTCTTTTCTTTTCCTTTCCTTTCTTTTCTCTTTCTCTCTCCCTCCCTCCCTCCCTCCCTCCCTCCCTCCTTTCTTTCTTTCTTTCTTTCTTTCTTTCTTTCTTTCTTTCTTTCTTTCTTTCTTTCTTTCTTTCTTTCTTTCTTTCTTTCTTTCTTTCTTTCTTTTTTCTTTCCTTTTCAGCTATCAAGCATGTATGTCTAATTCAAAGACAAAAAGACAGGGGGTTGAACTAACAGATTTTATTAGTCCTTAATATGACTGAAAACTTTTATTTTCATTGGAAAGCACACTACTGCCTATAAAGGAAGTGTGCTTTTAAAAGAATTTAATTACATATAGACAGATACAGCTGTCAGAAAATATTAGAACATAAGTTGTTGCCTTAAAAAATGTTTGGGACGTTGTAAGTTGATGAAGGTAAATGAACATCCTAGATGAGTACAAATTCCACCTTGTGTTTAGTGTCACAGTATCAGTTACATACTTCACCATTGCTATGCAAAGAAGACTGAATAAAGCAAGTGACATTATATATTTCTATTCTACATCTTTAAGGAAAGAAAATGAATTTGACAAGGTGTCTTGAATTCCATATTAAGATAACCATGACAGAATTTATACATCTAAATATAGATTATTATATTCTTCATAAAAGACAGTATAATGTAAATTATCTGTGCCCAAACTATACTCTGGTTTTAAATTAAACACTTCAAACCTCATTACTTTGTCCATGTTCCTTAAGATACAATTAAATTATTTCTTTAATACCATAAACTTTGCTCTGAGTAGCCTGAAGGGAATTACCTATAACTACAGAACTTATAAAATTTGACTTTCCAACTTTTAAAATTCTCTTTGATTCGATTTAAGTGGAATCAGCATTATATACAGATCATTAAAGTCAATCTCCAACTTGGAAAACATGAGAGACACTGAGAATGTCTCACCTATTTACCCTAATTTTTCTATTTTCTTCTATCTGGTATTGAAAATTTTGCCATTATGTTTAACTTGTTTTATTAAAGGATGTTATTTATATTAAAATGCTAATGTAAACACTCAAATATTACCTTATTTAAGCTTCAATATAAATGAATTTATGTGAACCATTCTAATTTACCTCTACATTAAACAAATTTTGACAAGAAGGATAAGAAAATAGTACAAGGATATAAAGAAAGTATAATACACAAATTGGGGGAAGATATGTGCAACCTATACAATTTATAAAGGATTTATATCAGAATGCATAAGTAATTCCTTTGAAATTGTGAGAAAAGAAAACACCACCCTATAATAAAAATGATCTAAAGAAACAGTAGAAAATGAGCACCAGTTAGGTACAAACGTAGCTATGTACATTTATAATAGCATCAAAATATCAACTAAGAGTGATAAAATAATAACGATAAAACAGCAACAGAAAATAACTGATTTCAATAAATAATAGAAAAGAAAATAAGTAATTTTTTTCAGTACAATATTGCATAGAATTGAGAATCAATACATGAACTACATATACACATATCAGAATGGGTGATACTGAAAAACCAAATATTGAGAAACCTAAACAAGTCAAAAATAATGCATACTACAGAATTCCATTTATAATATGTAATCTTCAAAAATCAAAACTATATCTTTAGTTATATGTCTGAATAGGCAAATGTCTTTTTTGAAAAATTAAAGAATGAGTGACAGAGAACAATAACAAGATATGTTGTTACCTCTAAGGAAAGAAGGGATATGACATCTAGAGGAAATATACAAAAGTCTTTGAAGTATAGAAATATTCCATTTTTTAAGCAAGATGTGTTTCATGGGTGTTCATTTTATTATTTTCTTAACTGTATTATTCACCATGAAAAAATGTAAAATTACAATGAAATTAGTAAAACAAAAATAGATAATTTGAGAATGACAGAAACAATAAAAGAGGAGTACATCTCAAACTGATATGCTGACTGAAATTAGACTTGTTTCCATATTTTATTTATTTAAAAAATTTGTCAAACATGATTATTTTTAACACTAAATTATATTAGAATTGTTATACCATTAACTTTTTTCTTTGTTAATAACAGCATCTGTCAAAATGCATCCATGTAAACAAAGATTACTCTCTATGTATTGATATTTCCTTAATAATATTTGGATACTTTGTATCCAGTAAATTTGCTACTAAAGTACATTGCTTATAGAAACAGTGCTCACTCACTAAAGATTACATGATTAGTGGGAAACAGAAGTTGACTGTACAGGAGTAGACAAATTACGTCAGGCTATAAAATGTGCTCAATCTTGCTCAATGTATTTTCTTCAGGATAGAACCATACTATACAGGTGTGGAAGTCCTGTCCCTGGAGCACATGGACCAGTAAGCAAATCTCCAATGGATCTTTTTAGCTGAGTCTGTTATCCTCAAGTTCTCAAGATTTTCTACAATGATTTTCTGTTTTTTAATCCTTTGATTAATTTTTTTTCATTTTGTGATCAAATGTATTATAAATATAAGTAACACTCACAAAAATTATTACTCCAATAACAAGAATGAAAGAATGTAAAGATTTGAGGAACAATGGAACATATTTTACTTCAAATATCATTTTCATATTTATTTAAAGCTAGCATTAATTTAAAATAATAAATGCTAATTTTGTGAGAAATTTTTTCTATCATGAATAATAAATTCAATAGTAGCTACATCATAAGTGTGTAAAATTGAATGGGTAAAACAATAAATAACATCCTTGATTAATTCATTCTGACATCCCATCTAACAGTTTTCATTCACATACTGAAGCAAATCAGCCTCAATATTATAAATGTTAAAGAACTGATTAGTAGTCTATTGAGAATTATTAAACTTAAGTTGTCTCCACTTCAGGAAATTTCATTATTAGGATGCTTTTAAAACATTTCTCCCTAGATCTATTGCCAACAAAACACAGCCCAAAGAAAATGATTTCAGTAATTTTTTCTCAGAATATGTAACTATATCCAAGCTCACAAAAGAGCACCTTAAAAAAATAAAAAAGTAGTAAAATAGTAGACATCTTGTTAAACATCAAAATAGCTTAAGCTGTAAGCAAGAAACAGTGTCTTCTCTTTTCAGGTTAACTTGGTTTCAGGAAAAAGCTGAGCTATTTCAGCACTCTCTCGCTGCTCTCTTGCTTTGGTTCCTCCTTTCCAGCTCTAAATTCTGTGCTACCCTGAATTTCTTTTTTAATAGATTCTTCTCTCTTTCTGACTGCTCTGCTTCTCATCGCTTCTTTCTTGCATTAGCCTCTCTAGAGAAATGATTCCAACAGCCAGCCCTGAAAATGCCTAATGGCTAAAGCAGTTTTTGTGTAAATGGCTGAAGTAGTTATATGGTTGAAGCATTTTAAATCCCATCTGCTGGGACTGAATAGATTCATAGAATTGCAGTTTGTGGAGATAAGACTTTATTTCTAGTTTTCTATGTAAGTTTAAAGAAGAAAGTCTGTAAACTAACTCTAAAATGATGGAGATCCTTAACACTGAATTGCTATATGTTAAAATATATTCAAGGATGGAAATCAAGAAACAATTTTTTTTTACAAAGATTTTTCCTTAATAGTTGACTAGTTATCAAAAAATCAAAAACAGCATAACATTAAAAGCCAGTTTCAGCTTAAGGATGATTCAATTGAGTTCAAAATTGAAAATGTGGAAATTATATGTGCAATTACATATGGAAGTTTTTTGTTATCTTCATTCATTAGTTTGATATTTCTGACTTTAAAATATTTAATGCAAGTGATTTAAATGATTTGGCATTTCTATAGTTGTCAAATTGGAGAACAAAATTATGTTACTGGGATTCCCTGAACTTGCTTAACTTTTAAAAAGAGTCTGTTGCTGATGAAACATTCTGACCATGTAATTCATGTAGGTTTTTGCCCTCAAAATTATCCATAAGCTACACTGATTAAAAATGGTATTTACTCATTTATGATTTAACAAACTTCTTATATCAAATGACTAAGCAAGCTACTTGGTACATCATAATCTATACAACTTACAAATTGAAACCCAAGTTACTCCGTATGCTTATATGTTGAAATGCAAAAATTATATTTATTCTCCTGATTTTAATGTGCTACTACACAGGACTATTGAAGAATGTAATGTGAAAAAACTTCCAAAGTGTCTGTCTCATGTTTATTTTTCAATAAATGTAAATGTTGAATCTGCATTTAAGAAAATGAATAGTCTATGACATCTGAGGACAATAATGGCATTGGCATTAGGCAGCTGAAACTCCAGAACATGTACCTAGAAAATTTTTCTACCACTTTTTAAATCCTGATTTCATTTTTAAGAGAAGGTATAGCAATTTAAAGTGACTATAAGAGTAGAGGTATTAACATAAACATTGAAACTACTCCCTCCCATAAAGTCTATAAACCAACATTGCACATTCTAAGGCTTTTAATAATCTTTTCTTTTGGTAAAAGGTCATTGAAAAAAATATAATGATTTAGAATACATGATTTAGTAAAATAAACAGAAAGGAAGTCAAAAAGGTATAAGTTCTTCTTTGTTAGTAATTACATTAAATATAAATTAGTTAAACCCAGTTAATAAGCAAAGATGGGAAGTAAGGATTAAAAATAAAATATGATTCTACTAA
Source organism: Lemur catta (assembly GCF_020740605.2). Lineage (NCBI taxonomy): Eukaryota > Metazoa > Chordata > Mammalia > Primates > Lemuridae > Lemur > Lemur catta. The sequence continues at coordinate 21,215,868 of NC_059143.1, forward strand.
ATGCTATCCAGAAGAAATTCATTTTAGATCCAAAGACACAAATGGATTAAAAATCAAAGAATGGAAAGTGATATTCCATGCAAGCAGTAACCAGAAAAAATAAAAAATAAAAATAAAATAAGAAGTGGAGTGGCTATACTAACATCAGATAAAGTAGATTTTAAGATGAAAACTATTACAAGAGGCAATAGAAAAATATTATATAATGCATAAGGATAAAAGTTTCAATCATCATGAATGCGTAATGATTATATATCTATTTTGGTAAGTTGATTCATATATATTGGGACTAGTTTGTATGATATATCAACAGAGCTCCAAAACAATTGAATCAAAAGCTGACAGAATTGAATGGAAAAATAGATAGCTTAATATTAGTAGTTGGAGACTTCACAACTCCAATTTCAAAAATAGATAGCCCAAATAGAGACATGAGATAAGCAAGAAAATAGAGGATGAGAACACTATAAAACAATTAGACATAAGAGATATATGCTGGACACTCCACTCAACAACACCAGAAAGCACATTCTTCTCAAGTACACACAAAACATTCTCCAGGATATATCCTATATTAGACCACAAGATAAGCCTCAATAATATATAAATAATGAAATCATACAACCAAGCACAATGAAATGAGAAATTAGTAACATAAGTACATGGGAATTTCCCAATATGTTGTAATTAAATAATACAACTATCAGGTCAAAAAAAGATATCACGAAAGAAATCAGAAAATACTTTTAGGTGAATGAAAATGAAAACACAAGCTATCGAAATGTGTAGGATGCGGTGCAGGGAGTGCTTAGAATTTATAGCAATAAGTGCCTACATTAAAAACAAGAAAGATTTTATTTTTTTTTTTTTGAGACAGAGTCTCACTTTGTTGCCCGGGCTAGAGTGAGTGCCGTGGCATCAGCCTAGCTCACAGCAACCTCAAACTCCTGGGCTTAAGCGATCCTACTGCCTCAGCCTCCCTAGTAGCTGGGACTACAGGCATGAGCCACCATGCCCGGCTAATTTTTTTGTATATATATTTTTTAGTTGGCCAGATAATTTCTTTCTATTTTTAGTAGAGACGAGGTCTCACTCTTGCTCAGGCTGGTCTCGAACTCCTGACCTCGAGAGATCCACCCGCCTCGGCCTCCCAGAGCTAGGATTACAGGCGTGAGCCACCGCGCCCGGCCTAAAACAAGAAAGATTTTAAATCAATAATCTGACCTTCTACTCAAGAATCTAGAAAAGGTAGAGCAAAGTTAATCCAAAGCCAGCAGAATAAATGAAAAAATAAAGATGAGAGTGAAAATAGATGAAATAGAGAACAGAAGAATAATCGGGAGAAACAATGAAACCAAAAGTTGATTCTTTAAGATCAACAAGATTGACAAACCTTTACCTAGATTGACAAAGAAAAAAAGAGAAGATACAAATGACTAAATCAAGAATGGAAGTAAGAACACTATGACTCACTTTGCAGAAATAAAAAAAATATATAAAAGGGTAATATGGACAATTACATGCCAACAAATGAGATAGCTCTGATGAAATAGACAAAGTCCTAGAATCACACAAACTCCCAAACTGACTCAAGAAGAAACAAAAAATCTGAATCCGCCTGTAACACATCAAGATTTATTCAGAAAAAAAAAAAAAAAATTAATTAAACTACAGGCCTAGGTGCCTTTATTGCTGAATTCTACCAAATATTTAAAGAATAATTAAAACCAAACCTTATCAAACACTTTTCAAAAGTTAGGAGACAAAGAAGTTCTTCGTGTTTCATACAATGAAGACAGTATTATACTAGCATGAAAGTTAGACAAAAATATAACAAAAACAAACTACAGACCAATATTCCTTGTATATATAGATTGAATAATACTCCACAAAATTCCAGCACACCAAATCTAACAGCATAACAATATTTTATATCATGACCATGTGATATTTATCCCAGAAATATAAGAATGGTTAAACATATAAAACTCCACAAGTTAGATACATCACATTAATAGAATGAAAAATAATTTTTTTAAAAAGTACATGATCATCTCAATAGATGCAGAAAAAAAAATTGGCAAATTCAACACACTTTCATGTTAAAAATTAAGAATAGCAATAAACTTTCTTAATGTGATGGTGGGCATCTATGAAAACTTTGCATCTAACATGTTGAATGGTAAAAGACTAAAAGATTTCCCCCTAAAATAAGAAAAAGAGGTATATATGTCCTCTTTTGAAACTTCTATTCAACATTGTGCTGGAAGTATTAGGTAATCAGGCAAGAAAACCAATAGAAGGAGTTCAAATGGGAAAGGAAGAGATAAAACTATCCACATGCAAAGATGACATGATATTATATACAGAAAATCCTGAAGAATACAAACACACAAATTATCAGAGCTTATAAATGAATTCAACAAAGTTAGAGGAAACAAGACCAACAAACAACACTAATTTGTATTTTTATACACTAACCACATTCTTGAAAAAGAGTGTATAACAGACTATCATACACTGATGGTGGAAAAATAAATTGTTACAACTTGTCTAGTGCATTATTCAGCAATCTGTATCAATGGTTTCACACTATTAACCCCACATCTAAAACACTGTCTTAAGCAAGTAATCATAAATTCATGGTTATGTAACTTAGGTGCATTAAAATAAATTTCTGATTTTTTATAATATAAAAACTAGAAATATATCTAAATATTAGTACTAATAGAATGAACTTATAGACTGTTTTACATTGATAAGAAATGTTACATTGCAATCATTAAAAGGTATGGTTTTAAATTTTTGAGGACTTGACAAAATTCTCCCCTGAAAGATTTAGTATTAAAAAAGCAGAATGTCAAACTCTATATAGTTATACCCTTCCTATATATTAACTTCTATAAATTTTCAGATATTTCTCTATTGTATATATGATAATTTTATAATTTTATAATGTATTAACAGTGCTTTAATTTTATGGAACTCCAAAAAAAATTATAAATAGATTATTCCCAATTTAAAACTTTTTAGTAAATTTAGAATATATGTATCATATTTTCCAAAAGCAGACTTACTCATCTATTTATTTAAAGACATACTATATATTTCCTCAAAGTTTTCAAAGCACTAAGTGTGTCATTTAGTAGGATAAGAAACCATCTGTCACAGGCAATCCCAATCCCACCTTAATCCCCAAAACAACAAACACATGCCCCTAAGTGTCACCTGGATAAGGTGAAAGTGATTTTAAGAAAAAAATGCATTGAAAATTAATATCTGGCGATTTTCATTTATGATTTAGTGTTTTAGTTTGAGGTTTTATTCTAAATTTATACATTCTCTACTATAGCATAATATATCACAGTATGTAATATATGAATAACATTTATTATAAACATAAAAGTAACTTAAAATTGTTATTCAAACAGAATATTATTTAATAATTAACAATATCTTCTAATGTTTACATATTTTACCATTCTTCTTAAATGTAATCCTTGCCTTGACAAAGCCAGATATATGAAAATCTGAATTTAAAATAATCAAAACCAGATACTAATTATTTCAAGGAAGTCTTTTGGTGAAAATTCTACTGGTGGTATCTGTTTATTTGTAGAAGATTATTAAGTACTGTCAGAGACAAATCATGGAGCATCTTAGGTGCTATTTTTATTGGAAATTAACCAAATATTAATACATCTTTCTATAAAATTTAAATTCTAGAGTTGATAAAAAAATTTTATTTATAAAACAATTTGGTAAAGATTTTTTTAGTAATCCACTTATATAATGTAAAATCTCAAAGTGAATATATCATTATAGAAATTATATATACAATATATTAATATAGAATAGTCATTCAACTCTAGTTTGCCATTCTTCATGTCAAAATTATTTGACAATTTATGCTATAAAATTAAATTGAGCCTTTCCATATAATCTGTGAGAAGAACCGTGGGTTAATGGAGGAATTGATCAACATTTCCTAGTTAATACATAATGCATGGGGAAGCAGCTATTAGAGAAACCACGGAAAGAACAGCTGGTATGCTCATTGGAAACAAGTTCTTATTTACTGGGTTTATTCCAAAGATGCTAACCACATAGTCCCCAGGTTCCCTGGAGGTGGTTGTTGCCTTTGTGATCATTCTGAACTGTGGTTTTAATGGGATCATATGGACAATATTTATTGTCCAAATTGGACAGTGCTCCCTATACACTAATTATACTCAGCACAGTTGAAAATCTTCAAGTATAGTTCAATCAATAATATTCTGATTATTGAACAGCAGCAGTGAATGTTTTTTACTTGTCATATATCATATATTTGTCTTCTATTTTAAATAAATAATTCTTATGAATATAAGAAAAACAAACATTAAAAATGTTATGAAATGCAGAGACTGTTGCTTATGGTAGACCTATTATTTACTATGCTATTCAGTAGCAGATACAATAATCATTTTAACACATTTTGTCTTAAATATTTTTCTCATTTTCAAAAATCGAAATTAAAATATAAAGGAACCTGTAGATTAGTTCCAATTTTAATAGATTTAAATACAATTGTAATAGATTTAGATGAAACTTTTTTCTTTTGATTTTATAGTTATCCCTCCTTAGGGAACTTTTTGTTCTTACAAATACAATGCCAGAAATATAAAAGAGTCTCTCATTCTCAGTCCAATAAAACAAAACTAAATTCTGCTGTTAATTTTTTATTTTTTGTATTATTAGTCAGAGGTTACTAAATAAATATAATCCTTTGTGCCTGCACAAAATACAAAGTATGCTTTGTGTTCCTAAGAAGCAACTAAACATAAAACCTTTGAGAATAGGATTTTTTGTTGTAAAAGTATTTAGTGATGAAATAAGGATACAATAATCTGAGGCAATCTATGATAGTCAAATCTATCCTATGGTCAAAGAGCTTTACATGAAATATAGGTGTTTAAGTAAAGGAAGCCTGGACATAGTTCTCACCTGGCTTCTACTTAGAGTCAAGACTGTAGTTTTGAGAGACCAGCCAATGGTTTTGCATGGAGGGCTCAAGAAGGATTTTTGACTAAATTTCTAATGTCATTCTATTCTCTCTCTCTCTCTCTTTTTCTCTCTGTGTGTGCATATATGTTGCCAGCAAATAACCCTCCAGGAATGGATCATATCAAATGACCAGGGTCAAATAATATGACTAATGCCACAATTTAATAGCTCTACACACAGGCTTTGCACCATGGACATATTCACCATATAGTCCTGTCTATTTTGCAATACTCTTCCCATTTCAACAGAGACATTTTCATCTTAAGTGTTTATGCTAATCAGCTCATAATGTACAATCATTCTAGACTTGCAATTATCAAACTACAAAACATTGCTTTACAGCAAACTGATAATGTGAAAGCGATTAATCTCTCTAGTATTATTATTTGTTGCTATGGAAATACTGCTTCTCTGCAGGGCTATTAGTAAACATTATATTAAGATTGCTGCCAATGGCAGAGTCAGCCTTGGCCAACTGTGCAACAAATGCAAAGCAGTATTATTGCTGTCATGCTCGGCCATGCCTGTACACATCACAGTGTGGTTTTTTTCAGTATAATTTTGTTTCAGTGAAAAAGTAAAATTTATTTCTATTACAGAACATACTGATAGAAAATTGATTACACATTGGTATTAAGAATGCATGTAAAAATAATTTTATAATTCAAGTATTTTAAGATTAATTTTTATACACAGATTCTCATTATGGTTGACTCAGACTAAAATGTACATTTGCTACATTTCTTTTTCTAAACCTAAAATTTTAAAACAGTATTTTTCTTTCAAACCACACTGATATTAAAATAATGTTAATTTTTGAATAAAAGTTAATGTAACACATTAACAATGTAATACATTGTATATTAGCTTGTAAAGAGGGGCAGAATCCCATGTAATCATATACAAAACATTTAGTAACATTAGACTGAAGCAACATGTGGGATATATGTGAAATTGTTTATACTTTTTCATTAGGACTCATAACAATATATTTTTGTAAATACATTTCACTTGTGGAATGGAGTGGAGAAAAATATTGTCAATTACAATGGAGTATATTTAGCTGTCAGAGAAAGGAGTTTTGATACAATGTGTATCTAAACAAATACATTAAGTCTATATTATTTAAGCTAAAGGGCTCAACATATCTTTTTATGTGTTATTGGAAGATCATTGTTATAGTTACCACTTGACAAAGCATTCTTTGCATATAAGGTAATATCAATAATCTCAAATTACTCAATTGACTGTATTAGAGAAATAATGGCATTCATTTAGTTGTCTTGGTGCTTTTAACAATGATAAGAGACAGATCTAATATTTTGTGAACATATGTTGAAATTCTCATTAGCTAAACTACTAGATGTAGTGTGCTTTATTCAGTCTTGTGTCATTTATTCATTCATCTACTCATTTAATCACTCCTCTTAAATATGTGAGTATCTACTTTACTTTACTTTAAAGAATGAAAAATGAATTAGATACATTGCCTCCCTGTAAAGAACTTAGGGTATAGTGGAATGTGAGAGACAGACAAGTTAGGTAATTAGTGAATAAAGTGTTTTGGGAAAGTTTTGCAAAGGTTGATTTTTATTTAGCTAGTCTGAATAAAAAATTTGGTAACAAATTTAAATTATCAACAACACAATTGATTATTAGTTGACCTTTTCAGAATTTTAAAAATAATCATCTGGAAATTAATACAAAGATACTATTTTTGAAGTTTTTAGAGAAAATCTTAGAATAAATAGACCTTGCATTCCAGATTAATAAAACAAAACAATTGATTTTCATGATTCAAAATTACTTTTACTCAATAAGATAACATTTGTGTTTATATGCATAATAACACTAAGAGCTATAAAGCATTACATACTTGTTTTTCTGAAATTTTATTATTAAAAACCATTTTTATATTTGACAGATGATAAAATGCCTACTGCCACATTGACCAAAAGGATCTTCACAAAATCACTTGAAGTTCTATATCACAACTTTAAATGTTTCAATTTATTACAGTTAATGAAGGATGGTGGATCTGGAAAATGGAAAAGATTTCACATTGGATGCAGACACGGTCATTTGTTCTGTTCATTAAATCATTATGTTATCATGCTGCATGAATCTTTCAATTTTAACATATTAATCTAAAACCAGTTCTTCAAGAATGTGTGTCAAATAATATACTAAATGTAAAAACTATGTTTTAAATATTTTACATATTTATAATTTCTGAATATCATATTGTATTATTTTTAAAATCAGAAGCACTGTACTTTCAAGGACTTTCTTCATCTACTCTTGGGGTATACTGATATTTACATTTAAATAGATTGCAATTAATTGATAAAATATAACTATCAATTTATATTGGATAAATACTATTAAAGTCAGCTAATATTTGATGGCAATCAGCTTGTGAGAAGGAATAGCTTTCAAGATCTAATTTGGACAGTGAATCTCATTTTCATCTATTAAGCATTTATGCCTGACAAATTTGTTAGATTCCCAAAGGCATCCTGCAACACATTACTTCTGGCTACATCATTATGGAAATCTTGACCTTTGATCTTAATTAGGCATTCACATTTGCATGATGGAAGTCATAATTTTGGTTAGATGCCACCTATATGAGTGTTTTGCATAAATTGTTTGTATATGAGTTTTAGTGTATTAAAGTAAAAGGGAGGGGTGAAAGTTGTTAGGGGCTGAAGACAAATTGGCACAGTGGATATTTTAAATGGAAAAGTCTTTCTTGGGAGTAAACCAAATGAAGCTGTAGGTAGCGGCAGCCTTTCAAAACTGAAAACAGTGGCAGGTAGTTTTAATTCCAAAAGTCCTGAGAAATCTTTTCTCAGAGTTGATGTCATAATGGTGGTAAGTAGAATCCAAATGCAAAAACAAACATAAGAGCTGAGATGGTATTGGATAGGATGAAGGGCTCTTATGCAGCAAAAAATGTTAAATATTTGAAATTGCATAGTGTAATTAAGAAGAAATTTCACAAATCACAAATGTAGAATGAGTTGTGTTCAGAGCATTGAAATGGTCAATATGCTATTTGCTGCTTCATATCTGAGTGACAAACAATAAAATTTCATTACTAAAGAGAAAAAGCTTTATACATTATTTTTGCTCTTCCTCTATGCAAAATGGTTCAAGATTTTTCATAAGAAAGTGCAAAAGATTGTAAAGTAAACTAATTAGTCCAAAATAAAGAAAAAAAGGCCTGCCTTTCAAAGTTGATATTATACACAGCTCAAGCCAAATATTTTTGGGTATGTCTTCCCAAAATTCTCTTGTGCCAATGGTTCTTAAACTAAGTGTACATTAGAAAAATCTAAGGATATTTTAACAATATCAAAGTCTACCCCACATCAGACCAACAAAATGAGAATCGGTACATGTAAGGCTTTGGGTTGATATTTTTAAAGTCACCACTCCCCAGATAATGTGCATCCAGAAGGGTTCTGAAAAATTATTAATATTTACTCTTTTTCTTCCACCCATCCTGTCTTTTCTCTCTCCTGGCTTTCTTCATTTTGCTACTTACCAATCAAATTTATTGAAATATAATATGCAGACCACATAATTTATCCAGTTAAAGTGTCCAATTGTATGCATTTTAGTATATCCATAGGGTTTTGCAACTATCAACAGATCTAATTTTAGAATATTTTCAAATGTTTCTGAAAAGGAAATTCGTACCCATTAATAATCTGTCACCTCCCAATGCACCCCAATCTGAATCCTCTCGTCCTTTGCAAACACTAATCTACTTTCTGTCTCATAGAATTACCTATTGTGGACATTTAAATAAATAAAATGATGTAATGTGCAATCTTTTATTAATATCTTTTTTCATTTAACATATTTTTCCAGAGTCATTCAAGTTGTAACATGTCAGTACTTCATTTCTTTTTATTGTTGAATAATATTTCAGTATATGGCTCTAACATTTTGTTTATATATTTACCAGTTGATGGACATTTGATTTGCTTTTACATTTTGGCTATTCTGAATAATAGTGTTTGAATCATTTATATACAAGCTTTTATGTAGACATTGGTTTTTATTAAATATGTAGATCAATTTTGGGAGTATTGCTATCATAAGAATATTAATATAAATGAACATGGAAACATGGATATACTTTCATTTATTCAAATAGTTTTTAATTCCTTCCAATGACACTTGGTATTTTCCAGTGTACAAGTTTTGCAATTATTTCATTAAATTTATTCCTAAGTATTTTTTGATGCCATTGTAAATGAAATTGTTTCCTTAAATTTATTTTTGTGTGGTTCATTGATAATGTATAGAAATTGATGTTTGCATATTGATATTATATCCTACAAATTTACAGAACTTGTTCTACTTTTATATATGATTGAGAATTTTCTATATAAAAGATCATGCTATCTACTAATAGAAGTAGTTTCACTTATTTCTTTCCAATATTGATTATTTTTATTTATTTATTTTTGTCTAATTATTGATCCTAGAACCTTCAGTACAGCGTTAAATAGAAGTGTCAAGAGAAGATATCCTTGTCTTATTTCTGATCTTGAAGGAATAGCATTCATTTTTTACCATTAAGTAAATATATACATATACATATATATATATATTATTGCAGCATACTATGGGGGTACAAATGTTTAGGTTACATATATTGCCTTTGACCCACCTAAGTCAGAGCTTCAAGTGTGTCCATCCCCCAGACAGTGCACCCCACACCCTTTAGGTGTGAATATACCCATCCTCTCCTTCCGCCTCCCACCTGTCTGATACCTAGTGAATGTTACTACTGTATGTGCACAAAAGCGTTGATCAGCTAATAACAATTTGATGATGAGCACATGTGGTGCTTGTTTTTCCATTGTTGTGATACTTCACTTAGTAGAATGGGCTCCAGCTCTATCCAGGATAATACAAGAGATACTAGATCACCATTGTTTTTGTGGCTGAGTAGAACTCCATGGTATACATATACCACATTTTATTACTCTACTCGTGTTGATGGGCATTGAGTTGTTTCCACATTTTTGTAATTGTGAATTGTGCTGCTATAAACATTCTAGTACAGATGTGTTTCTTACAGAATGTCTTTTTTCCCTTTGGGTAGATGCCCAGTAATGGTATTGCTGGATCAAATGGTAATGCTACTTTTAACTCTTTGAGGTATCTCCATATTACTTTCCACAGTGGTTGTACTTGTTTGCAGTCCCACCAGCAGTGTATGAGTGTTCCTATGTCTCCACATCCATGCCAACATTTATTGTTTTGGGACTTTCTGATAAAGGCCATTCTCACTGAAGTTAAGTGATATTTCATTGTGGTTTTGATTTGCATTTCCCTGATGATTAGAGATGTTGCACATTTTTTCATATGTTTTTTGGCCATTAGTCTATCTTCTTTTGAAAAGTTTCTGTTCATGTCCCTTGCCCACTTTTTAATGAGGTTGTTTAATTTTTTCTTGCTGATTTTCCTGACTTCTAGTCTTTCGTAATTCTAGTTATCAGCCCTTCATTGGATGTGTAGCATGTTAATATTTTCTCCCATTCTGTAAGTTGTCTGTTTGCTTTCATGATAGTTTCTTTGGCTGTGCAGAAGCTTTTCAATTTGATCAGAGATCCTCTCAATAGATGCAGAAAAAGCATTCGACAAAATTCAGCACAGTTTTATGGTAAGAATGCTTAACAAAATAAACATAGATGGAACTTACACACAAATAATAATGTCCATATATAACAAACCCACGGCCAATATCAGCCTGAATGGGGAAAAATTCAGCGTTTCTCCATTTGCTGTTTATCCTCAGGACAACTTTCAGAGACTTTTAAACAGTTTGTTTGCTTGATTGTTTGTTGTATAATTTCTATCACAATTTGCTATTTTTTTGGAGATAGTTACTTACTCTGTCAGAAAATTCCCAAGTGTTACTGTTCTACCAGTAGAAGTGGTTGTTCTACTGTGCTTAAAGTAGTCACAGGAGGAGCTTTAAAAAATACTGATGCCTGTGTTTTACTGCTTACTGTTGATTGAAATAGATAATCTTGATTATTGCCTGGGCAATAGGATTTATAAAAAGCTTCCAGATTACACTAGCTTGTAACCAGGTTGTAATTGTTAACTGGTCCTCAATCCAACCCATGGTGGGCCCAAATTCTTCAGCTGTTTCTGGACATCAAAAAATCTGACTTTTATGGCATATTTCAGGAAAGTCATTGGATGGGTCCTCATATCATATCTGAGTCTTGCATCAGCACAGCAGAATAATTTCTGCCAGGTACCTCTTTATTTACCTAATAGCACTAAAAGTATGTATCAGCTCAGAGAACATAAAGCTCACCATGGTCTTCAAGATGTACTGTACCATTATCCTCAATTAATGATCCTTTATATAATATTCTAATCCCTTATCAATATGCCCAGTTTGTGAAGCACTTCCTTCATTAGTTTGTGGGGGTGAGCAGTCCTTGATGTTCCAATGGCATCAGCTGAAGATCTTCCCTTCATATTTTAAAATCAAAGGTAGTTTTGCCTGGGAAGGGTGGCAAGGAAATGATTGTTGAAGACTGAGTTCATAGACAGTTGCTTGACCCAGTTTTGATATACATGCCTTCTTCTTCATTTATTATGGAACCACAGAGTCCAGTATACGGAGGAGGGGGTTTTAGGAGAGTGACAGTAAGAGAATGTAAAATATCCTCGATATTTATCAGGAGACTTAGATAGTAGGGAGTTACTAGGTAGCTCCTTACTTTGAGTATATGGTCTAACCTCTTGGGTCTTAAGTGTTCTATAGTGAAATCCAATAATTCCTTGATGAATATTTTTTAAATGAATAAATTAGTGAATTTAAGTGGGTTAATTAAATAATCCTAAAGATCTTTTTCAATATCATGATTCTATAAATCTCCTCATTAGGGGAAGCATTAGGAATGTCTATGGTGGTAAATGTTACTCAAAGACATAATTCTCAGACTCACATCAAAATCTTGAGTTCTTTCTGCTGCTTATTACCATATTCTAATTTCAACCCTAATTTTGCAATATTATTCACCCTCTCCCATTCCTTACTAGGTCATTTTTGCCCCAAACCATCTAGACGGACAGAGGAATGATTTAGTTTTATGAGGCAGTAGATGAGACTGAGCTGAGACTCTGCATTATTAGTGTACATCTATATTAGTCCCTTTTCATTGAAGTCCAAAAGAGCTTAACACATACATACTATTTCTTTCTTGTATGTGACAAAAATACATAGTCTTGGCAGGTTTCTGATTCATAGACTTGAACTTCTGTCAGCTTTTACACTAATTTTAGTGCTTCCTGTCACAGTTTCTTATAACTAATGATGTAAAATAAGTCGTTACAGGAAAAACACTCTGAAGACTAAAATAGTCTAACAGATTCCTTGCTTAGGTAAGTGAATGTGTGCATTTTATGAAGTTGTTAATATACATCCTAAATAAATTATCAAATTGCCAATTAATTCATATCAAAGAATTTTCTGTCTCTCTCTCTTCCTCCTCCTGCTTCCCTCTCTTTTTATTTTCCTGTCCCACTAAGGAATATGTTATATGTTTAAGGAACTGAAGATCCCCAAAGTGGGTATTTTCACTGTGAGGAACATTTTCATTTTTTCTGAATGGCTGGATTTGAGATAAAGTATATATTAAACTCAACATTACTGCTCATTACTTGGAGGCAATTTTGTTTTAAGTTGGGAATTACTTCAGGATTTCTATATTCTTTATTCCTAGCATTGATGTAATTTTGAGTATTTCAAGGAGGACATTCTTTAAAGACAGATGGACAATTTTTTGGTAATCCTGGCATTGCAATTACATAAAAGAAACAATGGTTAAATTCAGAATGAGGTCATAAAACCTCCTTCTTAATTAGCTCACCAGCCAGTGGAGACCATTAGGTTTTACCTGATTGATGCCTCATACCTTTGACTGTTGTAAAGAGTATGGGTAACCCAGTGATCTTTGTATGAACAGGACAATCACAGAGAGATGGCTGTATTTTCTTCCTTAAATAAGAGCTAGGGTACTTCACCTTATTTAATCCCTTTAGTATAGCTGATTTGAAATGTATATGTTACTAATAAACATATGCCTCCTCCTTCCAAGAAAAGAATAGCTGGACATTTATGCAGAGCCTCACTTTAATTGTGACTTCAGTTTTCTGGGTTTAAACGACTTAGAGCTAGGTCTCTGCTAATGATGGACCAATACCCCAGAAAACAAAGGGGGTAAAGACTTTTTAGGGAGTTTAGAATATGATATGACTGGCATGCATGTTCCGTTTCTTATAAATATGTTTATACAGGGAGCCAGTTTATTTTCAGGCCATTGCTTGGTAACATAGTCACAATCACAGGAATTAAATATTTATTAATATAATTCTACCTAAAGCATATTTTGTTCTTCAATAAAAAAAAATTGTAAAAATGAGCAAGTTGTAGTGATACTGTATTTCATATTCCCCACTGAGAAATTCAAGGGCACAATTGCCTATGCAAAGTTTTAGAGAAGTAAATCCAACTTATTTCATACCTGCCCCCATGCCCACCACCAGCAAAATCACTACCACCACCAACAAAAGTAAGTAAGCAACCAAACAGAATATTTATTTAGCCTTTGTTCAAGTCATTGTTTCCTGTATTTAAGGGATCATAGACATTTTTAAGTAAAATCAATTAGTGTTCTTTAAACACTTTAGCTCTTAGAGAAATTCTGTCTTACTGATGAATATTATTAGATACAATCTCTTCTACGGGGATCACCTGCCAAAAAAGGCTAAATATAGATAATAAAGTCCTGTGCTTTTTTTATGAGTGTGCTCCAACCCAAGAAATGGTATTAGCAAGTCTGTAAAACCTATTGTGATATAATATGAAATATATATTTAATCTTTGGCCTACCTCTTTCCTGGCACAGAGCTCCTAAAGCAACAGTATCTAAGAATGATAGGAGATTCTTCTCATCTGATATTTGATCTTTGACACTAATTCGTGACAGAGCTCCTAACCACTTGGAGTTTCATAGACGACAGAAGTTTCTTGTTCTAATGAGGTGACTGGTAGCTGGGGGCTCCTGGATAGCCTATGGATGGATGCTGGTTGTGAGGGGAACCAACCAAGTGATTAGAGGGTTGGAACTTTCAGCCCCATCCTTCACACTTCACCCTATTCTCCACCTCCAGGGAGGGGAGGAGGTGGAAAGTTCAGTTGATCACCAATGGTTAATGATTTACTCAATCCTACCTCCTTGATGCTTCCCTAAAAACTCAAAAAGACAGGGTTTAGAGAGTTTCCAGATAGCTGAAACAGACGGCAGGTCCTGGAGGTTGGCACATCCAGAGAGGGCATGGAAGCTCCGTGACCCTTTTCTACATGTCTTGCCCTATGAATCTCTTCCAACCAGCTGTTCATCTGTATCATTTTTAATATTCTTTATAATAAATGGGTAAAGTGTTTCCCTGAGTTCTGTGAGCCACAATGGCAAATTAATATCACCCAAGGAGGGGTCATGGGAACGTTGATTATATAGCCTGTTGTTCAGAAGCATAGGGGCACCCTGCTACTTGCCACTGTTATCTGTACAGATCAATCTTGTGGCACTAAGCTCTCAACCTGTGAGATAATGACACTATAGTTAGATAGTGTCAGAACTGAATTTAATTAGAGAACACCCAACTGGACACTGCAGGATTGGTTGGTGTGTGGAAAAAAACCTCTACACATCTGGTGTCAGAAGATGGGCTGAATATGGGAGTAGAAAGTAGGCAAATCACTCCCTCATCTTTTATATGTATATGTTTATATATATGTATATATATTGAATTTTATCACTTCATTCTACCTTTGCTTCTATATGTGCACCTGTTCCTGAGTTTTTAACAGCTTGAGTGTTTCCATCACACATCACTTAGACATAACCACTGCTGAGACTGTTCTTGTTTTACTCGTTTTTGTTTTTCTTGCCTATGATTTGCCCATTCACTTTAGAAGGCATCTACTGGTTGATTGATCTGAGTGGATAAACACATCGCTGTATACTTATTGCATGCTAACTTGCATGGTTGGTGTCCCTGCTGTCATATTTTCAGTATCATCAATTCATGACACAAAAAGAGTTTAGAGGTGTATCTTTTTCTAGAGTTAATTGGTGATATTTTTGTATATTATTGGAAAATGTTATTGTTAGCATTAATAGTAGGGGACAGAGCTGGGACTAGAGTTAAAATCTCCAACTGTATTTTTCAAGTTCACCTGATCTATTTTTGTAAAGTGATCACTCTGCATTAATATATTTGCTATCTGAATCCCTGCAAACAGAAAGTTTCATGACAAAGAAAAAGTCTTCAAAATCTTTAAACATGAGTCATCATAATGTAAAAGGCATTTACTAATGAAGTGGCTTCTCAAATATTTCTTTCCATTTAACACTTATTTAGGACATTCTTTCTAGTAGTGTCAAAATCTTTGTTGGTTTCACGTTTATTTCTAGCTAACATACTGAATATGGCAAAGTGAAAAAAATTCAAATCTTTTTAAAAGATTCAGTATTTCAGTTGGTGATTTTGGAGTAGAGTTTTTGAATCATATTCAAGTTCATTGACTACTGAGAATCTGACAGGTAAGTCTGTTTTTGCTCAAAGAAAAGGAAATCAATAGGAAGTCTCCAAAATGAATGAATTGCATATAAAATTATTGAAAGGCTCTTTTGAAAATTGATGAAACTTCACAGTTGTTTTTATTTGTTAAAAATGACTGTTGGAAAAGTGATTATCAAAATGTTAAAAGCATGGTAAAGTGCATGAGATACTGCACACAATATAGGTATGAGTATAAATGATGTGCTTCGGCAAGGACTACAATTGATTTGCTTGTGTGGTTCCAAGACCTAGAGTTTAATTGCTATTATAATCACAAATGTTAAAATACAATATAAAACAAACTAATTTTATATGCTCACCTAATTTCTCAAGGTAACTTCCCAATAAAACTTTTCCCCCTCATTATCTGTACTATAATAATTATTTCATATTTTGAATGAAGTCATTCAAAATGGCTCATTCCCCCTACCCTCACCAATTCTGTTTTCCCAGTGGAAAGTGATTCATCTTTTGCCATTACAAGTACAGACAGTGTTAGAACAAACTTCAGAGAATTCATTCATTTATTCAACAAATGTTTTTGATCCCCATACCATGTGCCAGACACTTGTAACTGCAGCTATGAAGAAAATCCGCTCGTGTCGATTCACAATCTCATCGGAGAATATGAACAGGTAGGTGTATCAAGAGATAGCTTTTGTCATGAAGAAAAGGTAAGCAAGTTTATAGAGACAGAGAGGGATGCTAGTCAAACAAGACTTCTGCTATGGTGATATCTGAAGAAGATGGAACAAGAAATATACTTATCTGAGGGTAAAGGAAGAGGAAAGAGATTTTTTCTAGGAGAGGAAATAATTCAGTAGAGTGTCCAGTGTGAGAGCACACTTGTCATGCTGAGGAGTGGTGAGGCTGTGGTGTGGTGTCATCTAGGGAGAGAAAGGTAGGCAATAGAACCAGAGTAAGGAGTAAGATCGTGTCATGCTAGGATTTTAGATTTCATTCTCAATTGAGATAGGAAACCATTATAGTTGCTGAGCATAGAGATGAAGTTTAATCACCTTGCTTTAAAAGAATAACTGCTGGGTGGAGAATAGAAGTGTTGGGAGGAGAAAGCAAAAGCAGAGAGACCAGTGAGGAACCATTTTGACCTATCAGGGTAAAGATAAGTGTGACTTGGACTGGAGTAGTTGTCATGGAGGTGATAAGAAACAGTCAACTTTGGGATATATTTTTACAGGACTTTATGATGCAGTTACGTGTGAGACAGAGAGAAGATAGAGTATTTTAAATTTGCTAGTGGGGGAACGGAAGAATAAATGAGAAGAAAGAAATATTTTTGTTTATTGATCAGGCCATATTTTTATAGGAGAAGGAGAATCAATCATACGTAAAGATGAAGGAGGAAAGGCACTCTGGAAATGGAAAAATGAAAATGCAATATAAAGAAACAATTGATAGGTTTATTATCTTATAATAAGTTGGAAAGAGAAACAAAGTTGTAAGTGGAAGAGCTAATCTAGAAGATGATTTTGATAATTTTTGAATTAAGAGTAAGCAGGGTGATGATAGAGATGTGATACTTGATTTTATACTGTGCAATTTGTCATAGATCTACTTGTTTTCTTAGGTTTTGAAATACAATTTTCAATGGCCATACCATATAATTAATGGAGGTGCTGGGCCTAGAACTGTTGAAAAATATCAAGGCTTATTTTGCACACTTCTGAATACCTCTGAGAAAAATTTCAGTAGAAACTTTGGAAATAATGATTAATCGGAAGCACTCTGTGCTGTGGGAATTGTAGAGATGACTTGCAAAACTCCCTACTTGAGGTTAGACATCTTGATGTTACTTTACATAAAATAAATAATCCAAAATCTAGTCTGTTCCATGGCATTTCATCTACATCCTCTTCCAGTTGCAAAGCTCAGGTTTTCCAAACCCTTTCAGTGCCTGCTGTCATACATTTTCTGAGGGAAGGTAGAGGTTAAAGATGTCTTTAAGTCTATATGGCTCAAGAAGAAACTTATTCCCAAAGCATATTATGAAAGTATTAAACATTCTCTTGATTTTTCATCTTTATTACAAATATGGATGGAATAAAGAAACAGACATGTATATGGAAAACACATAGAGGTTTTCCAGTGGGAGGGATCTCATACACAGGGGAACAAGAATCACTAGACTGAATTGTATTTTGGATGTTTTTTAAAGTGTCAGTTTACTTCTTTTTTTATTATAGGACCTGGTGTCTGGGAGGGGCTTTACTAGATAATCCTATTTAAAAAAACCCAAAACTCTAGTAATGATTGGTGGGTCCTAAGGCCATACTTTTATTCATCTGTAGATATTGTCTAGTAGGCTAGTCTTTGCGAGACACTAGCTAAAATAAGTTTTACTGAATAGTGCTCATTATAGCCAGAAATTACTGAAGGTCACATTTTAAGATCAGATGGAGCCAAAACTGTCTCCTTAAAATGTCACACAGAAAGTCCCAAAGTTCTTATATTAATATTTGATATTTTGCATCCTTCAGCTCT
Organism: Lemur catta; assembly: GCF_020740605.2. NCBI lineage: Eukaryota > Metazoa > Chordata > Mammalia > Primates > Lemuridae > Lemur > Lemur catta. Next base: position 21,234,093 of record NC_059143.1, read on the forward strand.
ACAAACCTGTTGCCAAAGTATGTCTCTCTAGGCAAATGCTCAGCACTGCCTTGATCCCATTCACCTCTTTTAGAGCTATGAGTCTGCTAGCCTCAGAGGGAAGCAGCCAGAATTTGGTATGTGTCTTGAAAGCTGTCAACTTTGTTCAGCATAAGTTTCTGGAGTATGAAAGGCTGGCTGCCTGACAGTGTTTCATCTTCTCACTCTGTCCTACTGATGATCACTTTCTTCATCCTACCAGCAGAGCCATCACATCATCAGTAATGAGGGGCAAGTGTTACAGTAATAGTAAGTTTTATAAGAACCACTTTCCTGGTAGCTCAGGAGCATACATGATTATGGTTGACACGTGTTCTGTTTCGGCAAGGCTAGACCTCATTTCACAGAGAAGTGGAAAATAAATGTGAAAGTATATTTGAAAATTAAAATTCTTAACTTACAAATTATGTATTAATATAAACAATCTTTCTAAAGAGGCAAAGCTTGCAGCAGGATGCAAATGACTATAGCAGCTTTCTATATTATAGAGCTATTCATCATGACAAAAGTAACCTTCTGATATCTTTGTCAGCAATAAGTTACCCTTCAAAATTTCTTAGATGATAATGTTTAAGCCATTAATTTATTTTTAATTGTTTACTCCCATATTACATTTCTGGCCAATGTCCCACAATTAAAATTCCCAGGATTCTCTTCATCTTCCTTCTGTCTATGCAGCAGGTGGGAAAAAATGGTTTAGCTGAGCCCACATTCACTTTGACTCTAAGTAATTTAAATGAAATACACCATGAGTAATTTGGATAAGCCAATCCCCTCTAGAAGAACTTACACTAAGTCCTTGGGGAAGTTTGTCACTTTTATTTGATGTTATAAGAATTTATACCTTGACAAGTACACTCTCAGAGTGTCACTAGTAGTATCAATTTAATTAAGGTACTGTCAGCTTTTCTGTAGTTTCCACAGTTTAATGTCTCAGTCTTTTATAATCAAATGGGCCAGCAAATTGGTGCTGGGTTTACTATCCCCAGTCTGTTTTCTTTTCCTAAAATGTGACTTGAATTGTTAAAACCATTCTTTAGTCATTTGGTGCTAACATGGATGGATATATGTTTTGGGTTTCTTTCTGTATATTTGAGTCATTTAATACCAGATGGTCTTCTAGTCCTAGTCTCTATATATTCAGGAACATTTAAAAATAAAATGAGTAGATTTTTTGTAATTGGATTGACTAATCTATTAAATAGCACATAAATGATATCAGATTTTTTTGGCACATTAAAATTTTGGAATGGGCTTCTGTTTCTTGTGAGAAATGAAAGTCTTATAATTTCTGATGTATGAAATATAATAATGTTTTTAAGATGAAAATGGTTGTCTGGCATATAACTTCATCAATTTTACCAACTATAGCCATTTAAAATCAATGAATGTTTAAACATGTATGGTGCAACTCATTACACGCAGCAGAAAGTGTGGAAAGAGTGCAATTTTGAAGTCCAAATTTTTGTTCGATGAAAAGTCAGTTCTGCTATTTAGTTGTGTTACATACAGAGAGACACAAACACACTATTGATGCTAAAAAATAGCATAAGCTGTTATTTCTACAAGGCTTCTTAATGTAGATAGTTAAAGATAGATTGTATGTATATAGGTATAGATATATGTATAGGTATAAATATAGTATAGAAAGATAGAGATATATAGCAGATAAGTAACTTCTTCTGCCCAAAGTAGAAGAGTTAGTTTCTTAGCAGGCACAGGAATAATTATTCTTTGTAGCCTAAATCCTTTGTTGTATACATTTGAGTAAATCACTTTCATTTTTTGTGATTCATAAAATGTGGATGTTGGATAAGAAGACATTTATGTGTTTATGGTTCTTTTCTGTTTTCAGACTATGAATCTAAATGTTAAGAATATAGTTTCTGAAATTATATACATTCACATGTATATATATGAATTCACATGTATATATATACATTTGCATATGCATATGTTGTATCTATATAAGCAGCAATAGCATATCCATTAATAACTAGCCACCATGGTTAAGGTTTAAAATAGCTGGGCATGGTGGCTTGTTCCCATAACCCCAGCAGTTTGAGAGGCTGAAGTGGGAGGGTGACTTAAGGCCAGAAGTTTGACACCAGCTGGATGACATAGTGAGACCTTTGTCTCTATAAAAAGTAAAAAAAAAATAGCTTGGTGTGGTGGTGTGCACCTGTAGTCCTAGCTACTCTGGAGGCTAAAGCAGAAGGATCACTTGAGCCCAGAAGTTACTGCAGCCTGGGTAACAGAGCAAGATGCTGTCTCAAAAAATAAGTAAGTAAATAGAGTAATAGAAGGTTAGTGCTGGAGGAATACTTTTGGATCATGAATTCTACCATTTTTCAGGTGTATCTGACTATAGAAGATATTTAATATGAAGGTCTACTCCAATGAAAATTACTACAAATATTAAATACATTTTCATAATTTTTTATGACAGAATATGACTATTATAAAATATCAATAATGTATTACTTATGGTATTAGAAGGTTTATTTAAAAACAATTACTTAGTACTTATAAAGATAAATATCACATTTTTCCTATTTAGTAATTGATGAATTTATCTACTTTGATTATGTAAGAAATCACATTTATAACAAACTATTGTCAAAGAAATTTGCATTACTGTGAAGAAATGATACCTCCTTAAAGGCCTGGAGCTATTCCTTAAGCAACAGGAATAGCTTGTAGAAGAATGACCCTGAAGGTATTTCAGAGGTATTTGGAGTTGCCCTGCCTATGACAGGCCCAGAATTCCAGAACATTGGGAGCAAAATGATTTCAAGGTTCTGCTCCCCGCATTACATTACAGTGGTTTTTGGTTGTCCTAGTCATGGCTCAAGTGAACCCAAGTGTGGCTTCAGCTGCCCCTCTGGAAAGCACAGATGATAAACCTTGGTGGCTTCCATTTGGAGCCATTTCTACCAAGGTGCAGAGTGCAGGAAATGGCTAATTCCAGTTATATTTTAAAGGATGTCCCAGAGAGATGACTTGGGGCCCAGGCAGAGAACTGCCACAGGGCAGGGACACCACAGAGAGACCCCACTAGTTCAATGCTCAGCAGAGATGTAGGAGGGCAGGGCCACCCTGCGACCTCAGTCTAGTAGACCACTGGCACACAATTCCATACTGGGAAAGTCACGGCCATGACACTCCAGTCTGTGAGAGTTGCACTGTGGGCTGCATCCACCAAAGTCATGGAGTCAGAGCCCCCTGGAGCTTAGGTACCCAATTCCCAGTCGAGTGTGTCCAGAAGGTGGGACTTTGTCAAAGATTATTCTAGTGCCTTAAAATTTAATGTTTCCTTGTTGGGTTTTAAAATTGGTTGGGACCTATTACCTTTTTATTCTTTTCTATTTATCCCTTTTGGAATGGGAATGTCTATACTTTTGGAATGGGAAATTTCTACCATTGTATTATAGAAGCATATAACATGTTTGATTTCACAAGTTTTACAGATGGAGAGCATTTGCCCCAGGATAAATGAGACATTGTCTCACCCATATCTGATTTAGATAATAGATGAGACTCTAAACTTTAGACTTTTGAGTTGGTGCTGAATTAAATGAAGACTTTCTGAGATGTTGGGTTGTAATGAATGTACTTTGCCTGTGAGAGGGACATAAATTTTGGAAGGGCCACACATGGAATACTATAGTCTCAATGTTTGTGTCTTCCTGAAATCCATATGTAGGAATGTATTACCCAATGTGATAGTTTTAAAAGGTGGGTCTTTTGGGAAGTGAGTAAGTCATGAAGGCTCCATCCTCATGAACAAAATTATAAATGAGGCTCAACAAAACTCCCTTGACCCTTTCTTCCATTTGAGGATAGAGCAAGGAGACATCATGTTTGAAGATGATAACAAGCCCTCATGAGACACTGAGTCTTTTGCCTCCAAAATTTCTGATGGAAATTTGCTGATAGTCTTATTGAGAATCACTTGTATGTGATAAATCACTTTTTTCTTGCTGCTTTCAAGATTGCCTTTGGATAGTTTCATTATACTGTGTGGGCCTCCTTGAGTTCATTCTACTTTGACTCAGTGGAACTGCTTGGATCTTTATATTTATGTCTTTCTTAAAATTTTGAAAGTTTTCAGCTATTATTTCTTCATATATTTTCTCTACCACTTTCTCCCTCTCTCTTTTCTTCTTCTGGAACTCCTACAATATGTATATAGTTCTGTTTGATAGTCCCACAGCTTCCTTAGATTCTATTTAGTTTTCTTTATTTTTTAAATTTCTGTTCCCCAGAATTGATCATTTCCATTGTTCCACCTTTAAGTTTCCTAATTCTTTCTTCTGCCTGTTTAAATTCCTCTAGTGACTTTTAATTGTTGTTCTGTAAGTTTCAGAATTTCTATTTGATTTTTTTAAGTTTTCTATCTCTTTCTGGATATTTCTATTCTGTTCATCTATCTTTTTCATGGTTTTCTCCGCATCTTTCTTTAATTCTTTGAGCATTTTTAAAATAGTTGTTTTAAGTCTTTAGCAGATCTGTCATCAGGACTTTTATAGTTTCTGTCAGTTTATTTTATTTTTTCCATTGAATGGACTATCACTTTTCTGTTTCTTTGCCTTCCTCCTTTTATTCATTCATTTATTTATTTATTTATTTTGGAAACTGGTCATTGGAGTTGATAGCTATGGCAACTCTGGAAATTAGCTTCTAATCCCTTCTTAGCATTTGTGGGGGTTTCTTTGTGTTTGTTGTTTGTTTTTATATTTGTTTGTTTGTTTGTTTATTGCACGTTGTCTCAGCCTGAGGTGTAAACTTAAATTTTTTCAGGTCTTTTTTTAGCCTATCCTTTCCCTTAGGCATGCACAGTGACTTTCTAATTTCCTCTATATATGTGGTTGCTTTTGAATGTCCTAGCTTTCAATGCCTGGTTCCCAAAAGCAGAAAACAAGAAAAGTAAAGAGGAGAAATAAAAAGGCCCCAGTCCTTCAAATCTGTAAGTCACAAGTCACTTCAGCCAGAGGGGGAGGGGCTTGCATCAGTGCAACACAATGCCACCTCTTTTTCTGCTCCTCTGTGATCTGAAGCAGCAGTGATCAGAGCAGACCCCTGATTTTTGGCACACAGGATCATTTTTACCCTCACTTGATCCTGTTAGCTGTGCACAAGCTGTTCCAGGCACATGTGCATAGCTGCCTCCCATAAGGCTGAGGGGTGGGGAATGGCTAGCAGTAACTGTGGTAAGAGGAGAAACTGACGGTAAATAACCTCAATTTATCATCTAAGCTTTCCTCTGGAATTTGTAAGCCTTCAACAGACTCCAGAGTTCCAGAATAGTTACATCAGAAAAATTCTCCCAGGGTAATTATTGTCTTTGTGGGAAACAGATTTCTGATGCTTCCTACTTTGGCATTTTCCTAGAATCCTTTTCCTGTATTTTTGTAAACTATATTATAAAATACTTTGAACATAAAATTTAATCATTTTTTTCTATTTAATGAAATTTTAATGTGTTAGTACTTGGTAATATTCTACAAAAAGCTTTTATTATATATATCCTTCGAAAATCAATTTGGATTTCACATTATACACTAAATTTTTAGTTTATATGAAGCCAAAAGCAAGTATGTACCCATATTACTTGTGCCATTTCCTAACACTTTTTTTTTTTTTTTTTGAGACAGAGTCTCGCTCTGTTGCCCGGGCTAGAGTGCCGTGGCATCAGCCTAGCTCACAGCAACCTCAAACTCCTGGGCTCAAGCGATCCTTCTGCTTTAGCCTCCCGAGTAGCTGGGACTACAGGCATGTGCCAGCATGCCCGGCTAATTTTTTCTATATACTTTTAGTATCCAGATGATTTCTTTCTATTTTTAGTAGAGACGGGGTCTTGCTCTTGCTCAGGCTGGTCTCGAACTCCTGAGCTCAAACGATCTGCCCACCTCTGCCTCCCAGAGTGCTAGGATTATAGGCATGAGCTACCGCACCCAGCCCCATTTCCTAACACTTTTATATTTGGTATTTTTCCACAGTGAATTTGAAACTCAAGTTTCATTTTCTTTCATTTTTATGAAATCTTTAATTTTATGTTTTTAATATAATTCCTAAAATACGTAATGTTGTGAGAGGCAAAAAAAATCTTAGTGTCTTTATCCAAAATAATTAACATTGTCTTAACACCTTGTATTGGATAATCTTTTATTCACCATTAATTTATAATGTTTTGCTTTATAAATATCTGGGTTATTGTATTTCCTCCCATTTCTTTATCTCTCTAGTCTTATACCATAAGTACAGCTAATTTTTTCTGCTTCAGTAAATGGTACCTCACTTTACCCAGGTGCACAAGCTGAAAATGGAAATCATTTTTACATTTTGGAATTCTAACTTTTGCCAATTTATTTCATATGTCCCTATTCTTTATACCATTTTTTGTAGCTTGACCAAATCATAAGTATAAATCACCACCATTTCTTGTCTGTTTTCTAGCAATAACCTCCTAACTGGTCTTAGCTTCAAATTTTGATTTTATGCCACACTGTCAGAAAAGAATTCCTGTCAGAGAAAGCCATATGAACAAAGAGAGTATAGTTTGAATATAGGCAGTGAGAAAAATAAAAGATGCTTTCTTTCATTTAATAAACAATTTTTGAGCACTTACTATAATATGTGTCAGCTATTAGTATATACACTGAGTAGGAAGTAGTGAATTAAACAACTGTAATCTCAGCCTACATGAAGCCTATGCCCAGTTATAAGACCAGTAGGGAACGTGAAGAAAAGTTGTTTAGATTTCATCCCATATTCAATGGGGTTATCTTTTAAATGTCTTAATCTGGGGAGAAAAATGAAGCATGTTTGCAGTTTAAAGAGATCAACCCAGATATTTGGGGGAAGAGAGGTTAGAAGGTCTGACATTGAGATACCAAATCATTACTAACTAAACTAACAAAGGATTACTGGACCATGTGACTTTTTGTACTCGTATTTGTTTATAATCAATATTTTCTTTTGTCCTTGAAAATAATTAGAAAAAGTAAATGATCATAGCTAACAAATCAGTCAGGTAACTAAGTGTTAATGGCCAGGGAAATTGCTCTCATTCCAAACTTGCTGGAGTATGTATTTATATTTACATTTATATACATATATATATATGTATAAATATATATATAGAAACATTGAAAAAGACTTAGGTAATGTGATCTATACTTTTTCTAAAAGCAATGTCCATAAAGTAATAACTAAATTCACAGTTCTTTCTTATTCCCTATCTTGCCCTCAGAAGACAGTGCTTTATTTAGTTTCTTAGTTCAGTGGTCTTGAGTTACTGTGCATTGAGTCATGTACTAGACTCCAAGTTCTTTTGGTTTAAATAAATCTGCTTTAATATTCTTCAAGAAGATGGCATTATAGAACTTGTAGTGTTTTTTCTCACAATTTGTGCAGTATATTAAAATTATTCTTTTTTATAAATCTATGAACAGCTAAGGTTTTAAAAAGTTCATACATATTAATAATAGCAAAGTTGTTTTATCACCTTAGTAACAACTGTATATTTATTCAATTGTGCTTTGCATATCTGGCTCATTTTTGACATATGGTTTTGGGTTATAACTATAGTGTGTTGAATAAGCATGAAAGGAGTAACAGTCGGTATTTGTTTTAAATGACACACATAATAGGCAGAACATCAAAATAGTGGTTAAACTTCAATTCAAATGTTCACAGGTCACTTGTCACAAACTACAATGTCATGGCTCTTTTAAGCCAAATAATAATAATAAAAAAAGGCAGCCTGAAATGCAGTCATATTTTTCAGATGTTTCCACAATAGCCATCTCTCTGGGCAACAGAATTTCTGAGGCTGTCCAAAAAATAGCAATTTGTCAACAATTTGAAAATAGGTTTCTGACAAGATATATTTATTTGACAGTATAATGCAATAATAGACATGCACTAGGATGATGGTTGTAAAGGAAATTATCATTGGTAAGTGCTCTTCCCAGGAATTAATTTCAGATGTGTTTGGAGAAAATTCTGATTGATGAAATGATTATGGGTGGGTGGATGGACAAAATACATGGTACTGGTATTGTCTTATATCTTCTTTATACATTTACAGAATCTAAATTAAATGATGCTTACAAAATAGAAGAGTTTCAGTCATTTCCCTTTCAATGGAAAATGCAAGTAAAATGTGAATTTTTCAACATTTTAATGGAATGTGCCACTGAATTAAAAGAGATTGCAGATTTGAAATTGCATGAAATCAACAAAACAAAGGGTCCCACCCCCTACTTCACAGATATTTCCACTATTCCTTCATTAATATCCCTAAGTATCACAATACTAGGAATAGATTCACACAACCATATATAAAGATTGCCACATGTGTATAAAATGTTAAAATGGTCAATAAGTTTAAAATAAAAATTCCATGTATACTTTTATTTAATACACATTTACTGAGTGTCTTTAATACATGGGTGTTTATATAATTTCATTATAATTACATAAACTAAAACGTATAGCCCATTGGCATAATATTGAAGTAGAATGTATTACAGAATCCTCAAATATATGAATTTCAATATGTACTCAAATAAAACCTAACCAGATAATCTAAAGTTAACTTGTATTAGATGTTCTAAATTTGGAGGGATAGATGTAAAATTTTCTTGCTTCTTGGAGATGACCAGATAAACTTAACTTCTTAAATGTTTTCAGTTCAAGTTTTTTGTTGAGATAATTTTAGATTCATATATGGTAGGAAAAAAATTCAGATATCTCTTATACAGATTACCCAGCTCCCTCCCATTGTAACATCTTGCGGAACTGTAATTCAGTATTACAACCTGCATATTGATATTGATGTAATCCACTGATGTTATTCAGAATTTCCTAGTTTTAATTGTACTCACATGTGTGCATGGATGTGTATTTAGTTTAATACAATTTTATCGAATGGAGGTTTGTATATTCACTGCTGCAGTCAAAATACAGAACTATTTTATTCCACCTTCAATTCCTACCTTGGCCACTCCTCACTCCCTGTTTAATCCCTGAAAACCACTAGTCTGTTTTCCATTTCTAAATGTTCTCCTTTCAAAAAATGTTATATAAATGGAATTATACAGTATGTAAGCTTTTTAGATTAGCTTGTTGCACTAAGTCAATTTCCCTGGAGATTCATCCAAGTTGTTGTGTTATCATTGGCCCTTTCTTTCTTTTTGGTAAGTCATATTCTCTGAGATGGGAATAATTCAGTGGAGAATGAAAGAAATGATGCTGGATCAATTGGATATAGTTTAGCAAAAAAATAAACTGTAACCCAAATTTCACTCCTTACACAAAAAATTAACTCAAAATGGATTATAGATTTAAATGTAAATTATAACACTACAGATCTTTGAGAAAAAAATAAGAGATGATTTTGACAACTAGGGCCAGGCAAAGAATTCATAGACTGGGGAAAATTGGTATACTGAGTCTCATCAATATTTAAAACTTTTGTTCTACAAAATACCAAAAGAAGAGGGCAAAAAGACATGTGAAAAACTGGGATAAAATATTTGCAAATCATATATGTGATAAAGGACTAAAATCAATATTGTATAATTATTCTCAAAACTCAACAGTAAAGAAAACAATCAGCAATCAGAAAATAAACAATAGACATGTACAGACATACCAATGAAGAGAATATACAAATGGAAAATAAGCATGTGAAAACATGTTCACCAGTATTAGCCACGGGGAAATGCAAATTAAAACCACGGTGATATATCACTACACACCTATAAGAATGGCTAAAATTTTTTTAAAAGGTGACAACACCAAATGTTATAAGGATGCAAAAAAAATGGATAACTCATACATTGCTGATAGAATATTAAATTGTACAGCCACTCTGAAAAATAGGTTGGCAGCTTTTTATAAATTGTCATATACAATTGCCATATTCAATTATCATAAGATCCACCAATTGCATTTCTGGTCATTTGTCCAGAGAAATGAAAACTTAAATTCATTGAAAATCTGTGCATTAATAGTCATAGTAGTTTTATTTATAATAACCAAAAACTGCAAACAGTCCAGATGCCCTTCAACTGGTGAATGGCATTAACAAACCATCTCATTCCAATATTTAATGACTTTTATGTCATTTTCTTATGGTATCTTATTTACTTATTGTATTTTATTCTATGAATATGATCCACAGATTTTTAAAATAAGCATTCCCAGTCATTTTTTTATGCACTATTCCAGTGGTTTCCCTTAAGGTAGACTTAATAAAAGTGAAGTATATGTGTATTTTAATTATAGAAGTAGTATATTTTTACTTAAAGTTCAGAAAAAGCTGGGTAAAGGAAAATACAAAAACATCTATATTTCCACCATGAAGACTTAACAAATATTAGACTTTAATTGAATATTTAAATTAAAAATAATATCCAAAAGAATTTTTTTAATACTAGTGTAATGAAGAAATTGAATATTTTTTATACGTTGGTTAACTATGTTTATTTTTTATTCGTGAATTGTCCTTATCATTTATTCAATTTTATATTAATGACAATGTTTGAGAAGTTTTAAAATTTGTTTTTCCTGTTTGCACAGAGTATCAAAAGGAAAACTGTCTGAAGGAGAAATATCTAGAAGTTTCAAATACTTAAAATATATTTTGGGGTGATCTTATTTACTCTTAGAAACAACGTTGTCTCTTAATATCCTGAAAAATCTTTTGACACTGCTAATAACCTGTATGAATGTTTTCCAGGTTAAGACACAAGCCACCAGGTAGAGATTTACAACATTCTTGTCACAAAGAAATGATCAATTATAATAGAAATGGTACCTAAAGTATTTTTCTTTATATCAATATTAAAAAAAACAAAGATGCATTGATTGTTATTATTGCCACTTTATATTTTTAATATAACATTGTCTAATTAAAGCTAGTTGTAATTTTCAAAGTATTGCTAGTTTATCATAGCTTTGTAAATAAAAATGGATAACAATGAATTATAACCTTTATCCAGAAATATAAGTACAATTTTAACATTTTCATAGGAAGTTTTTTTTTAACCTTTATCCAAAATAATCCATCAGAGTTAATTTTTTCCATCAATTGAATCCTATGTTAAGGGGTAAAGCGATACTGCTTTGCGAGTAAAAAATACTTCCATAGAATTCTTTTTTTGTAGTATCTATTTTGTATATTATATAAACACACACACACATGGTTTTCAATAATTTAAGCACAGAAATTTGGCTGCAATGTTCAGTAGAAGATATCTTTCTTATATAATATATTTATAAAAATATTTGCAAGTTGATTTGGTAAAAGCATCACAAAGTTTACTTAAAATGACTAAATTGGTTATTCCTTTTAATAGTTACATATTTATTTTGGGCAAACATATATAGAATGGCAGTATAAACTTTAAAGTATGCTTTACCAAGGGACTGCTATCCAGGTTTGTGTGTGAGTGTGTGTGTGTATGTGTGTGTGTTTGTGTTAAATTTTACACAGTAAGAAATAGTAATGTAAGGCAGTTCATGGGTGTGTTAATTCAGAAAATGAATGATATCTTTAGGGAATGAGAATTTTTTTCAATCTATTTATTTCAGAAATTAATAGCGATTTCTCATCATCATTGCGAAGTACTACAATAATTTCAGGTCTGTGTATAGAAAGAAGCAAGGCTTATAGAAAATAATTGGTGAAATAGATGATATGAGTTTAAAATATGCAAAAAAACAGAAAAAAATGATACAAAATATAACTATACTTACAAGTTCTTGGGACAATATCAAATGGTTTAACATATGTGTAATTAGATTCCCAGATGGAGAGAAGAGAGAAAATGGGGAGAAAAAATATTTAAAGATATGCATGGCTCAGAATTTTATAAAATGGATGAAAGACTTACCTAGATATACATGAAGCTCAGCAATCCAATACATGGATGGACACAGAAAAGAGCACTCCCAGCTGGTCAATGTCAAACTGTGACAATCAAAGCTGAAGATGCTGTAATGAAAGAAGCCAGAGAAAAACTCACATTAGAATACAAGGTAGGCATGACAAAAAATGATAACTAACTTCTCCATATCTTGTAGTAATGTTCTAAGAAGGTTTTTACAAGTAAGGCATATAAAAATCACAGCAGTTTGGAGAAGAGATAGAGGATTTCCATAAGCTATAACTTCTTTAATGACTGTATCTGTGCCCCTATAACCCATGATTTGTTAATTCAATTTAATTAGTATTTTAGATTAAACATACATTTCCAATTTCTGTACACCATACCTAAGTTACCTTGAACAAGTTACTTAAGCTCTGTGAAATCTATTTTTAGTCTATAAAGGGATTTTGTGCAAGTTTAAATGAAAAAATACATAAACTGTCTACCATAGCTCCTGGTTATCAGTAAATTGATAAACAATATAGATTCAGATTTTATACCAAATATTCTCTACTTTGTTCACCTTATTTTAAATTTGTATATGCTTGTATTTGCATTATTTTGTAGATGGATAGATAAATACATATAGTAAGTAGTTAGCATTCTTACAGTAATACAACTAAGGTGCCTATTACCAAATTAAAATGTTTTATGTGATATGAGATATGATACCAGAATTGTATAGTCATTTCTTATGAAGGGTAAAAAGAAACACTGTATTTGACTACAGATTCCAGGGCTTCATTCAATACTGTAAAATTATTAGCAATCTGAAACTAATGGGGGAAATTTTGCCACATTTACTACTGACTGTGCCTATCTACAATCACTGTGTTTCAATAAATAAATGTGAAGAATATCTCTGAAACAAGCAAAAAACAAACAAAAAAGAGCAAATGCAACAAAAATGTTCCTTGTCTGAACATGTCTTCAAATATGTCTTCAGATAAATATTATTGTTAAAATTTTGTGACTTAAAACATAAAATTAATAGATTCACCTAACAAACATCTATGAGCTGGCATCTATTATTTTTAAACTTCTGAATAGCTTAGCTTAATTATGCCTCCTATTAAAATGACTTTATTCTAAAGCAGAAAATCAAGCCCACTAAATATATGTATAATTTGCAATTCAATTCTGATAAAGTTCTTTACTGAAAATAATTAGGTGAAAATTACCCCCCAAGAGTAACACTTAAGTCAGTTCCATGTAGAAGCTTTTGCTATATATCCTTTTGCTGTTAATATTTCCCCTCAGCAAACAAAGAATCTATCTTGTATATAAAAACATAGGAAAAAATGACTAAAATTACTTGAGAGTTTCTGCAATCATAGAAAGGCAAATGGTGACAACAATAATAACATTTCGACTTTTTAATCTATCAAAAATATACACTGTGTTTGCAACAAGTGTGCAATTTATTTTCTTTTTTCCATTTATGCAAATATCTCTGAGAGAGGGAAATTCTTCAGGTGTTAGTATTTCCACTCTTGTTCAACTCTATTGGGCCTCTATAGAAGAAATATATTTTTGCCCTCTATTAGGAAATAATTGTTAAAATTAGGACATAATTTAAGAAATGAATTGTTTTGGCCTTAAGGCAAATTAATGTGCTGTTGAGAGAGCTCTGGGCAAGCTTCCTGGTCCCAAGTGTCCACAAATAAACAACAGTATGTACAAAATAAGGAGCCATATGTGATTTTAATAGTTCTTCCTTGATAGTTAATTGGTATATTTCCCAGAATTGTATGCTTATCCATGACCAATTGTAGGCTTAACTGTTTTTTTAAATTATTTTTTTATTTCAGTATATTACTGGGGTACAAATGTTTAGGTTACATATATTGCCTTTACCTCACCCAAGTCAGAGCTTCAAGCATGTCCATCCCCCAGACAGTGCTCACCGCACCTGTTAGGTGTGTATATGCCCATTCCCTCCTCTTCCTCCCGTCTGCCAGACACCGGATGAATATAATTACTATATGTGCACCTAAGTGTTGATCATTTAATACCAATTTGATGGCGAGTACATGTGGTGCTTGTTTTTCCATTCTTGGGATACTTCACTTAGTAGAATGGGTTCCAGCTCCATCCAGGGTAATACAAGAGGTGCTAGACCACCATTGTTTTTTGTGGCTGAGTAGAACTCCATGCTATAGATATACCACATTTTATTAATCCACTCATGGATTGATGGGCACTTGGGGTGATTTCCACATCTTTGCTATTGTGAATTGTGCTGCTATAAACATTTGAGTGCAGATGTCTTTTTCTCCGGGGGTAGATGTCCAATAATGGGATTGCTGGATCAAATGGTAGTTCTATTTGTAGCTCTTCAAGGTATATCCATATTGCTTTCCACCATGATTGCACTAGTTTGCAGTCCCACCAGCAGTTTAATAGCATTCCTATCTCTCCACATCCACGCCACCATGTATTGCTCTGGGACTTTTTGATAAAGGCCATTCTCACTGGAGATAAGTGATATCTCATTGTGGTTTTGATTTGTATTTCCCTTGATGATTAGAGATGTTGAAATTTTTTTCATGTTTGTTAGCCATTAGTATATCTTATTTTGATAAGTTTTTGTTCATGTCCTTTGCCCACTTTTTGATAGGGTTGTTTGATTTTTAAGCCAATGTAAGAGAAACAAATTAAAATCAAGAGAACCAGTGGTTACAAGAGGGACAGTCTTTGGTTTCTTTCTTCACACATCAGCAATGCTTTTGTTCCTTTATTGGCTTTCTATAGCCATCGATCTCTCTTCTCCCCAAGAGGAGAAAAGAAAATACAAATAATGCTATATTACAAATAGTGTACCCTAATTACCCGTGGTTGGAGTCACTCTATGTAAAATGGTCATGCTCTGTGTATGGTTTTCTTTTCAAATTCTAAAGCAAGTGGGACATTTAATTTATGCCTTGACTTCTTGAGAAGATTTGGGAACAGCTGATATTAAATGAACAGAATGGTTGGAAGCCCTGTTTATTCCTTGAGCATAAGTCATGTGCTTATTCTTTAGATATGCACTGCTCTGTCTTTGTCCTAAGAGAATTTGAAAGAGTAAAGCTAATAACAAAGTACATAGTTTTTCATTGTTTAAGGTTTCTCTGTATGTATGTATCTATATCTTTTGGGCACTTAATGTGAAGAGAAGGCCTAATAGTACAGAAGACCTTCCTTATCTGCAGGGGATATGTTCCAAGACCCCAGTGGGTGCCTGAAACCATAGAGAGTACAAAACCTTATATATACTGTGTTTTTTTCCATATCTAAATTACCTATGATAAAGTTTAATTTACAAATTAGGCACTATAATAAAAGTTATATGAATCTAGTCTCTCTCTTTTTTCTCTTTTTCAATTTATCCTATTATTCTCTAATCACCCTCTTCTTGTGATCTATTGATCTCATAACTGAGATGGCTACTAAGTGACTCATCAATGGGTAGCATTTATAGCATGGATACACTGAAAAGAAAGGGATGATTCAGGTCTGGAGTGGAACAGTTCATACACTCCTCAGGATGGCATGCAATTTAAAATTTGTGAGTTGTTTATTTCTGGAATTATCCATTTAATATATTTGGGCTACATTTGAATGCAGATAACTAAAATCTTAGAATGCAAAATTGCAGATAAGGGGTAACTACATTACAAAACAATTAAAATCTCATCTACAAACCTACAAAGATTTGCTACTGAAAAGAATGACAATATTTCTATTGTCCTTCAACAGACATCTTTCTAAATTTGTATTCATTCATCACTAAAAACATCAAAATAATTGTGGGATTATGTTTGACACATTAATCGCCAGAACACGGAGTAGGTTTGTAGAATGAAGCAATCTGGTAGATTTTAAAATCAATGCCTATATTAAATTTTGTGAAAACTTATAAATATGATATTGTTCTTGGATCAACTGAAATTAATAGAACTTCTTAAAGGTAGCATGTCCTTCCGTATTAACCTCTTAACTAATTAGTATTCATATATTATGTAATTAATGAGACCACTTGAATTGATATTTACGTTTGGTTTCAAATATGTTTAGAAAACAGGCTTTACTTTTGGTGTCAAATAGGGATTGTGTTTTGATAAGAGTGAGATAGAAAAATCAAAAATAATAGTGGTTTGAATAAGCTATCAGTCTACTTCTCTGTCACTGAAAATAATTGCAGAAATAAACACAAGTAGATGGGGTAGGCATTTCCACGCAAGGTACTCAGGCTTCATCTCTTCTCACCTGTAGCACCTCTTTCTCCTTGTCTTGGATGATTTCACCCATCACATCCGTGCACAAGATAATCAAACACAATGAAGAAGAAAGAAAGGCTATGACCTCTTCAAGGTGACTTTGAGGATGTCCCACAAAACTCTTGCCCTTACAACTCAATGACCAGTATGTAGTCACATGGCTGTATACAGCAGCAACAGAAGTTTTAGAAATAAGAGTTTTTCACTTGGGCTTCAGTGGGTTCTTTTACTAAAGAGGAAGTGGAGAAAGGCTTTTGGAAAACAATGAACAATCTCTGCTACAATGTAGCAGACAGATTATTAGACAGATTAATATTTTCAAAAATCATTTATAAAATATTGTGAGGTATGCACTTGAAAATGATAGCAAGAGGCAGAACATGCTCCATAAACAACAATAATATTTTGATAATTTGCATCTATTTGTACTTTTCAAAAAACTTTAGCTTAATGATGATGTTGCTTATAAAGTATAAAATGGTAACAGCTGTTTCTTAGCATTTTCTAAATGAAGTTCTATTGTTTCCTATTTCTTTAATTTACTTTGCATGATTAAAAGAGGAGAAGATGGAATTGTCCATTTTACTTTGCTCTCTTAAACCCAAGAAACTTAAGTAGAAAACCCTTCATGTAATTGTAGGAGGAGTGATGGGCAGGAAATTGGTGGTGGTAAGAGCAGCAGAGGAAAACAATGTTTAGCAATAAAATGAACAATAAAATCAATCATGTAGTATATTTGAGAAGTTACTTGATCTGTTTTATACAACTAAAGCAATTTGAGTTCCTTGAATATGCTCTCATCATGCATTTTCGTTCTACTTGATAAGACATATTAGGAAATCTTTGATCATTTTGTTAGAACCTAAACTATCAGAAACTTTTGAATTTCTGCTTAATAATATCTATATATTTAGAATCTGCTATAATATTTGGATAGGACAATAGGCAGCAACTAGCTAGCTACCCCAGAGTTGCAGATATCTAAGAAAATTGTTAATTATATGTAATTTTGTTAATTGAAGTTCCATTAACATTAGACATTGTCTTTTATTAATTAAGTATATATTGTTGGCTAACAGCTAATTAATATGTGTAAAGAAAACTATACCTTGTACAAAGCAATCTACCATACACCAATATCTCAGTATAAATTAAATATCTTACTACTTTAAGCTTAAATATAGCAAAGAATGTGTTATCTAACCCTAATCTTACTTAATTTTTTCAAAGATGGATACCTTTTGCCTGTTATATGGAAATTCTTGTGTGTTTTCAATCTTTCAATTGCTCTATGACCCTTAGAAAACTACTAGATCACACAACTAGAGACTAATCTAAAATGTATTACTCTAAACTGATCCTAGGGAAGGTTATGACAAGCCACATCAGACCATGATTAGAGGTGTAAGTTTAACAACCTTCAGAAATGAAAAGGATTCAGAACATTCATTATGATTTGAGAAATGACATTGACAAGTGTTTACCCAAATATAATATTTTTCACCTTAAAAGCATAATGAAATATAAAGACAAATAAAATTTAAATGTTCACAAGCACATAGATATATAATGTAACATTCGACAAATCAGTATGTAAAATTTACTCAACAAATAAATGATGCTCATTAATAAATATAACTAAAGAAAAAATATTACTAGAAAAGTGCACCAATAACAATAGTAATTAAATAACGCAAATTACAATAACAATGGGATATATTTTTAACCTGTAAAATTAACAAGTGTTAATAGGAAAGCTAACTGATATTAAAATTGAGAGGAACAAACTCTCTCACATAGTTGATAGAAGAGAGTCATCAAGCAATAATTATAGAGGGCAATCAGGCAATATGTACCCAAAGTCTTAAACTTTACATATTTTTTACATATTTTTTATTAACCTTTTCTATCCACTATTTTTTATCCTCAAGAATTATGCATACACATATGAAAAATACTTATGGGAATGGTAATAGAAAGTTTTGCACAATAGAATAGGAAAAAAATAGGGATTTGTTAAATAAATTTTATTTGTGTTACCATCTAGTCACTAATAATGATGTAGCAGGAGAAAATGTGGTAGCATGGAACAATGTTATTGATAGACTAATTTTTGCAAAAACATACTTTTGTGTTTGAATAGGGAAATATCCTGGAAGGATATATACTAGAATATTAACAATAGTTATTTGGGGATACTAGGTCTATAGGTTATTATATTCTTATTTTTGTAAATGTGTATTTTCTAAATAATATTTAACAAACAGTCATTATCACTGAAACATATTCAAGGACAACAGGAATGAAATAAATGTAGTGTTTGAGAATGTACAGTAAAGTGGAAGCAGTACAAGAGAAAGAGAGAAGATAAATTAAATTCTGCACGCTTTTTTTAGAATTTTTTGGTGTTTTCGTTCTCTTTGTTTTCTATACTATTAACACCTTAACAATTGAGGAAATTGGATTGTTAAATGGTGTTCAATTTCTTTACAAATAGTAAATATCTATAAGCAGAACATTTTTTCATGGAAAATATTATTTTAATCCTGGAAGGTTAGCTTCTTGTTTCTTGAAAATAGCCAATAAATGCATTTTGTTCTTTATTTTATTATAAATTACAAAATACTTAGCGTTTAAAAAGTCTATATATAATTTATCTATTTTAATATACACATATGCATGTGTATGTGTTTGTGAGTGTGTGTATATACATATGTACTGTGTATGTGAACATGGGTACATTAGCATATATATTAGCACACACGCACACACAGAGCCCATGCTAAAGATGAAATATTACAGAGTCCTTTCTTGTAGCAAAAATTTACATAGCTCTCATGGTGTTCCAGTTTTCTGTTATACACAAATTTTTTCCTTTTACACTAATTTTACACTAATTAATACATTGAATGCTCACAACCACTTGCTGAAGATCACAGAGTTAGTAAGTGGTAAGGTGAGGCAGTATGACTTCACAACTCCTCTTTAGCAGTATACTGTCTTTTGATACTTTTATAATAAAACTAATTTATATTTATAACGTGAATTTTACTAAATATTTTATAAACATCATACCAAATTGTATTACTGATGCTCATACCTCTCATTAAGTGCAGGCACACAGCTTCCTAGTGAACCATTCCTTCTTAAAGTTTTGAAATGTTTAGCCCTGTGTATCATGTGATCCCAGTACACTTGGTTACTACTGATTGCACCAGTGGTCAGTTTCTGATCTTGTAACTGCCGAGCCAGGTTCATTTATTTGCCCACTGCACAAGAGGAAGCCAATACACTGAGACAGTAGGTGTCACAGCAGAGAAAGAGTTTAATTCTGCATACTGCTAAGTGGGGAGATGGGAGAAATTTCTCAAATCGGCCTTCCTGAGAATTTGGGAGATAGTTTGGAGGGCCAAGGATTAGGCAATTAGGCTTGCTAATTGGCTAGGTTTGGGGCAAAATTATAGGGGTATAGAAATCTTCTTGTGTTGCTTCAGTTCCTGGGGTTACTATTCCAGCTGAGTCAGTTTCTTGGTATGGATCGCTGATCTGGGTGGGTCAGCCAATCCACTTGAATGTGGGACCTGGAAGATATCTCAGAAACTATCCCTAGGTTTTGAAAAGGTGATGTTATCTACCGAGAAAGCTAAGAATCTTTATGACCACCAGCTAATGTGGCTCCAGAATAGCAATTATAGAGAAGCAATAGGGGACAGTGATTCATTATTATCATTATTTTAGCTGGGCCTGTGCCTTATTTTTAGCTAGGCCCTTACCACAGTTCTTGCCTTACACCCCTTTCTTATTAATAATCTGTAAATGTGGTTTCGATCTCAGCTGGACAAATTAGATTATTGTTCTCAGAAACATTGAATTAAGACACAGAGGCTGAGTCAATCAAATAATGTTGCATATTTGTGCTTTAGGGATACTGAGTTGTAAGCCAGAATTATACACAAGCCAAAGCTTGAAGAAGCAATGAAAAGACCAGGGCAAGGGAAGCTGGTTACAAAGAGAATCAACAAGTAAAGAATATTCCTCATGAGAAATAGAAAACTTGGAGAGATATATACCCATCCAAATCACTCTTTGTGTGTGCTGTATCTTCCCTTGGTTTCTTCCTGTTCACTCATTCTGTTTTCTATCATTTTCCATTAATTTCCCAAATTTATCCAGTAAATTCCTCCATAAGTGAGCTAATTTGTTAGGATTTTCTTCCCTGCAATCAACAAGTGCTCAAGTAAAACCAGTGGGAACATACGACAATTATCCCAGTTTAGATGTTATATTTATTATTAAGTTTACAAATATGAATATAACTAACTTGATTAAAATTTATCTTTTATATACAATGATGGCATTATTATTTAATGTTTATGTGGCACTTCAAATGTTTTTATTCATTATAATCATTAGTTATACAGTAAAATTTTCTTAAATGGGTTTTCAAAGGATTTAATATTATAATATTTTCCATGCATTTCAGTCTCAAAACTTGGCATCTAAAACCTTCTCATTTGAGTAACAAAACCATGTTAGCAACTTTAGAGAGAATTAATACAATATACAAAATAATTAGCTGCCCTACCAAAATATATTTGGTGCTATGTTAATTGTTTTTCTCCTTTTACATTTTAAAATATTTTATTGATTTCTGTTTCCTTCTCTACTAATTTTACTCTTTAATCTGTCTTTATTATTTTGGCATTTAGTACTTCCCATTTTTCCCAGTTCTCCCAAGATCATATCAACCTGTCCTTAAGAAATTCACATCTTGGTAATTTTGCTTGATTTCTTAACATATTTTGTGTATTAAGTATCCATCTTTCTAAGACCCCCATTTCACATTCTCTGAATCTTTGCAAGAATGTGTAGTTAATAGTCATACCTGGACCTAGTGACAAGACGAGCTTTTGTCATGTTGGGGCTCAGGAAACAATACTTCAAAATATGCAGCTTTGGATTTCAGACTGAGAACACCTAAGGTGCAGCAAATAGGGAGGAGGGCTATCTTTGAGTTCCCTTATCTACCTAAAGGCTGGATCCTCCAAAAGATATTTGTTGTGAATCCCTTCCCCAGATACCACATCAAAGGACAGAAATTGATGCAAGTTGCAGGAAGGCCTACTAGGGTTGACACTACACCTCAGCGTCCAGAGAAACTTTCTCCCAGGCTATTGTCTGTTCTTTGGGCCCATTCATCTTCCCTAAAAATAATTTATTCTTCTAAAATTGCCTATATCCCCCACTTTGCTCTCCCCTGTGAAGAGGGTATTTAAGTTGCAACCATCTGGCCCTTTTTTAGGTCTCATACTTTGTGTAACTCCCATGTGGTTGTGTATCAGTAAATCTGTATGTCTTTTCTCCTGTTAATCTGCCTATTGTCAGTTTATTTCAGCAGAGTCAATTACGGAACCATCAGGGGGAACCTGTGCACTTCCTTACAATTATATTTAGGATGTGGAATGAGTATTGCTTTGAAACTTGTTTAATTCACAGATAGCTAGTGAGAGAGTTAACTTGTTTGGTTAAAACACAATGCACATTTATTCTAAAGAAAGTGCTATAATACACATGAATAGTATTTTTTTCTTTCACACATCTAAGGATTTTTCTCCATAAACACTTATTTCTTTCATCATGAGTTTTTATCTTCATTCATACTTCATTCAGTAGATGGGAGCATTCTTCAAGTTTCACAGAGGGGTTATAAAACGGGCACCTTAGTGGGAAGGAATGCAGTGTTGCAAGGTAGGTCAAGATCTAACCAACTGTGAAAAATAAATAAATAGGAATAGCATATTTTGCAAAGCAATGAGCATTTGGACAAGTTCAATTCTAGTTTAAACAGATATATTTTATGGGTGGCTGGCTTTCAACCTCATTTTTCAACTAAAATTGGTTGACATGCTTATAAAGATACAAATAAGAAAATATTCATTGAATCTGATCTTTGCACACAATGAAGTGGGCAGATCCTCTGAAGGAACTGTGATCAAATCTCCGTTATCATTACACATATTTGTATTTATGGGTACTGGAGAAAAGGAGGGGGAAAAGCAAACAATATATTCTCTAAGCGACTAGATTTAAAACACAGTGAAACTTATTAAAATGACTTCAACTTTGTCATGGTTCTTTGAAGTAGAACATAAATGATTCTACAAAAGGCAGGGAAGTCATGAAATGCAGGTGAAGGACTAAGCTGCAAAGTAAATATGTTTTAGCTCAATACTGATTATAAAGCATCCCTGCTGCTATTACATCTAAGCTAGTGACGGTAGCATCAATGGAATGCCACTTACTGTAGAGTCATATTTGATAGGACAGATCCACCTTAGATTCTGCACAAGGAAAAAGAGATACAGGAAGTCAAAATGATCCCAATTTTAGGTCTTACAGCATAAACCTATATTGAAGATCTAATGGAACTATTAACAAATAAGAACTCATATTACTTAATTTCATGTGTGTTAACTCAGTTTAACTTCAAAGAGGCTTTGGTTCTCCAGACAGTTGCATTGATTTACTTTTATCACAATCAGAATAGTATTAAAGACTAGTACAGCTAGAATTTCGGAAATGATTGGTAAGGACGTGATTATGCTGAAATCCCCAAGAAGAACCTATGTGCAGAATGAGACAATCCTGCAAAATAACACTTCGCTCTGTAAATTAGATAACTGTGCAATTTTCTTCTTTTGTCTATTCTCAGAAATATAAAATTATCATAATCAAGTTCCTGCTGTGATTTTCTGTGGCACACAATCTAAAAAAAATGTATACATTACTTTCTGTTATTCCTTAATGTTCAACTATGTGGCCAAAAAGCCAATCAATTAGAGTGGAAAATGATTCATATGCATCTCAATAAAAGCAATTTTCTCTCTTTGTAGAACAGCTTATATATTCTTCTAATGATGAGATAAAGTATGTGTGAGGCAAGGTGGCATTTGAAATAAAGTGTCTATGAATTATGGAAAGAATGTATAGTACTTTCTAATAACTACTTAGCAGCTATTATTAAATAGGATTTATAATTTATATTAGGAAATGTATTATGTTCTGTCCATTAACCATATACAGTGCCAATTTTTTCTTACATTATCGATTTAATTTTCTGTGGAACTTATGAGATAATTTTTAAGCAGCCTTTTTTCTCCCAATATTAAAAATGGAGAACACGCTATGGGAAAAAACTCCTCTCAAAGATTTTGAAAATAGAAAATATACATACATTCAAATGCTCCACTTGACCTGATAATTGCCCATGACTAAACATTCATACATGGATACACCCATGCTTAATTATCTTTAGAAAGTAAAATTAACTATCATAAAAGCTCAATCTCTAAATATAGGTGATTTGAATTTTTTATTAATGCATCTAATTGGCTGCTAACACATTTTTATAATGTATTTTTGGTGGGTCAGTATTTCTAGGACCTTAGTAAACACTTTTTTGTCATAGAAACTTATCACTCATCTATAATTCAGAACAGAGTAAAGCCACAAAAATATGGTGAACAAACAAGAATTGCTGCTCTGTTCCACTAGAGATGGTTTAGGGACAGAAGTGGCTCACAGACCTCAAATAAAAACTGAGAAAATGTGAGTAAAGACAGAGGTAGTTGGATCTCAGAGGGTGTTTAGGGGCAAGAAACAAGAACTTAGGATAGCAAAGAACTGGGAGCTATGGATGCTGACAGATGATGAGAAAGTATTTCTATCTTGTGCTTGTCTTCCGATTAGTATCATTCTTAATTATTTCTAAATCATTATGCTAAAAGGGCATTACAGTTCTATTGCAAATATTTCTTTAAAAATTTCAGTTCTAATGTTAAAGCCATACTACAAATTATTTTTTGGCACTACACTATAAAACACAATGTGGAATGGCTTATTGAAATAAAAAAGGTACCATTTCACTGGAGAAGAGTGTCATTCCTTCATATTGGCATCTAATGATGGGCTTATTTCTAAACAGATGCGTATTTTTAAAAAATGATGAAAGTCACCTTTGCTCATAGATACTACTATAAACATACAGCAAGGTCTATTTTACAGCACATACTAGTTTGCCAAGCTTGAGAAGGTAAAACACTAAATTGAATTTGGTATTGTCCAGTTAGTTATTTCTCTTTGCCCTAGAAAATGTGGGGACATATACTATTGGGAGACCACCTTGTTACCAGCACTGTTTCTGTTTTAAAACTGAATTCATTGCATATCACTCTGAAGTGTTCTTTTTTCCTATTATCATTTTAGTGAATGAATTCACAGTCTAGATGTTTGCCTAAATGAGAAATCTAGTAATCATTCTGGCCTTATGCATCCACATGTGAGTAATCAATAAGCACCATGTATTTTAACCACTTAATACTTTGGTTAGCTAGCTGCTATGCTATCTTTTCATTGTCACTGCCTTACATCCATTCTTTCTTATTTTTTAATTTGGAATATAGTAAGAGTAAACTACCATTCTTCTCTCTACTGTGGTTATCATGAAACCATCTCTCATATTACTTATAAGAGAAAAAAATTTTCTTCACAGAAAAAAAATATTTTGTTGTTTTTAAAATTACATATTCGTCATAAAAATACTAAGAAAATACAAGGATAAAAGCAAAAATAGCCCCAAACCTCACAACCAAAATGGCTTCAAACTACACATGCTTTTAAAAATATGAATACTTTTTCATCTTTTTATTATTGTTTGCTCCCTGTGGCCAGTCGAGCCCTCTAAACATGCACAAAATGGAAACATATTAAAATCCTCCTATTTTTATTTTTTGACTTTCATGTATGCTCATAAAATCAATTGCATTATGTAGACACATCTATAAGGCATGTGTCATTATTTCATATCCCCATTGATTCTTTATATAGAGTCTATCAACATTTGAAACTCAAAATCAATTGATGTAAACATACCCCATTTTCTGTAATAAAGGAATACAATTCCATTGTATTCATGTTCCCAAATTTTTTTTTTTTTTTTTTGGAGACAGAGTCTTGCTCTGTTGCCCAGGCTAGAGCACAGTGGCATTAGCCTAGCTCACAGCAACCTCCAACTCCTGCGCTCAAGCAATCCTCCTGCCTCAGCCTCCCGAGTAGCTGGGACTACAGGTATGTGCCACCATGCCCAGCTAATTTTTTTCTATATATATTTTTAGTTGTCCATATAATTTCTTTCTATTTTTTTAGTAGAGAGAGGGTCTCGCTCTTGCTCAGGCTTGTCTCGAACTCCTGAGCTCAAATGATCCACCTGCCTCAGCCTCCCAGAGTGCTAGGATTACAGGCGTGAGCCACCGCACCTGGCCCCCAAATGTGTTAAACTCTTTCCTATTTATAAATATTTATGTTCTTTTTTAGGCTACTGTGCTTTTTAATAGTATTTATGAATAAAAAGTATGTGTATATATTAGTGTATATCTCCTTAAAAATCATTGTATATGCTTCAGGGAAAATTTTAAAATCCTTAGGCTTAATACAAATAAGACCCTCATAACATTGCATTTTCTGATTTCTCTATTTTCTCTCACTATTCCATATTTAATAAGTGATTTAACAAAACTGTTCTATGGGTGGTTCTGTAATTAAGAGCCTTCTCCACACAAACATAACTTTGCTGGAACTGTTTTGGCATGCATTAACTCTCAGGCTTCTACATTGATTTAGTCTTTATAGACAGACAGAGGCTCTAGATATTGTATCCCAGGCCCCAGCTTTGTGGCTAGAATCTTGTCATCATCCAACAATTTGTGAATGGATAAAAGAATAAACATTATTTGGGTACATAAATAAAATTTCCAGGGTGTATTTATATGTTTAACATTACAGAACCTTTCAAACTGGACTATCCTTAGAAAGCATACTGTCCCTGGAATATGCTACTCAAAGCATATTCTCCAACTGGTACTGGTCTTTTAAGTCTAGTGAAGACTGCAGAGATAGTTTTCTGTCTTCAAATTAGATAGTTTACTATTTCTTTTTGACTAAGATTCTGAGACTCAGAGTGATTTTTGCTAATAGCCTATGGAAGGCTACATAAGAGAGGACTTAAATAAACATACATGTACACACATGTGTGTGAGTATTCACCTATTGCATATGCCAAGATCTCCACTATCTATGTCTAAATAGAAAGGTTGATGCACCTTGGATCTCGAGTGGATTTTACTTGGAGATAATTCAGTCATGCGTGATATAACAGGATGCTGATTACATTTTATAATAGGTAACCCACACTGAGAGGCTATATACTTCAAGAAGTTAAGATTAAAATGAGAACTTTTATTATGATTATTATTATTGGTATTGTTATTATTATTTACTTGGGGAACAAGTTTCAAACCTATTTTTATTACTATTTTGAAAAATTCTTCTCTATTGGTTTTCAGCATTCAGAGTGAATAAAATTCTCCTTTATATTTTGATTTATCTAAAGCAGCTGTTTTCAAACATTTTTGTCTTGGGTCTCCCTTTATACTCTTAAAAATTATTAAGGACCCGAAGGGCTTTAGGTAATATGGATAACATCTATCAATAATTATCATATTAGAAATTCAATTGTTAAAACATTTTATTTTTAATTTCATTAAATTAATAATGATAATCCTATGATATGGTAATATACATAAAAAATGTTGTGGAATGTAATATTTTTTTTCCTGAAACTAACAAACAAACAAAAAGAAAGTGAGAAATGTGTCATTGTTTTCATGTTTATTGATCCTTTTAACAGATGGCAACTGGATTTTCATCTGCTCAATAGTTGACAGATATAATTTTAATCCTTATTTCTGCAATCAGTCTGTTGAGATATGTTGTTTTTGCCTTTTTTTTTTTAAGTACATGAAGAAAATGTAGCCTTAAACAGATATTTGGCTGGAGAAGAGTATTTTATGAGTCTTTTCAAATAATTGTGTATATTCACTGATACTACGCCAAAACTTGACAAGTAGTAGTTTCTTAATGTCGGCCTTATGGAATCTGAAACCATTTAAGTGAAATTTTTTGTGCCCTATGATATCAAAATCCATTGGCCCATCTTGCACTTTGAATGGATACTTTATCCAGGCACAATTTGGGATGATGGAGCCAGCTTTCTCAAAGTTGAAGTGGAAGTTAGAGTGAACAACCTTCCAACTTTGCTTGGTATTGTAACGTATTAGCATTGAAAGTTCCACATGCTAGAAAATCCTCCAGCCCCTGGCAAACAAGAACAGCTGGCCACCATGGAGTTACAAATATTTGGGTGCACTAGAAAGAACTGTGCCACACTGGCAGAGTTGAAAACATCAGTTTGAACTCAAATTCAGCTTAATACAGCTCCAGATGCATAGATACAGAAATATCTCTATATCTCTATTGGCGTACGTATATGTGTGTGTGAGTGTGTGTATACAAACATTTGTATATATACATACATTTACTAGCTCTATCCGCCCTGGGGGAGGGACTAGGAGTGACTCCCCAACAGCAATGAGCATGCCCAGAGCCCTGGTATGAATTTCTAAATACCATTTTCCAATAAAGAAATCAGAGTTATGATTCTATGGCTGGGACAGGAAAGATTAAATGACACTGTTCCCAGAAAGCAAGAAAGTACTCAAAAAACAAAAGGGTTGAGGCACCTCAAAGAGACATGGGAGCCAACCTGAAAAGAGTTCCAATGGCCAAAACTAGGACACTTTGAGCCACAAAGTAAGTAAAGTGTTTTGGGGTTATGATCTAAAGTGTGACATCAATAAACATAAGTCCACACCAATATAATAAATTATTAAATTAATAGGGCAGGGGGGTTCAAATAATTATTTAACTGCTTCCCTTTCCAGGAGGGGTAGCAGCACTTAGTGGCAGGTTTCCATATGAAAAAATGTAGGGAGGGAGAGAAAAGTAACTGTATAGAGTGGAGCTATTTTAACCAAGTGATCCATTTAAACATCATCAGTGATGAATCGTGTTTATTGCATATATCCCCTTTGAAATGATGTGATAAAAAGGGTACTTCAACTCTGTGTTATTCTACAAGACCCATAGCCCCATTCTAGTTATAAAAAAATCAGAAACAAACAAAATTGAGGATATCGAACAAAATATTTGACCAGTAATCCTCAAAACCATCAAGGCCATAAAAAAATAGGGAGAAACAATGATTCTGGATTGTATCTTGGAATAGTTAGAAAACTAGTGATATCCAAATAAATTCTGGAGTTTAGTTGATGATAAGGTACACTGTTGTTTGACCAATTTTGACAAATATATCATGGTAATATAAACTGTTGACATTGGGGAGAATTGGGTAAAATATATAGAAACTCTCTGCTATTGCTGCAATATTTGAAAAAATCTAAAATTATTGTAAAATAAAAAAGCTTATTAAATACAAGCGTATCTTTTATGCAAGCAAGATTCTTATTTTGCAAGGCAACTTGTTTTGTATGCATATATAATATGATATTAGGATTCACAAGTGATTGAATTTTAAGAATCACTAGTAAAATAAATTGAATAATGGCTAGGCATACAGAGCCTGTTTCTGCTATTATGTAAAATTAGGCTTTAAACTTTATCTGTAGTGGCTTCTATTTTTTTATTTGTAAAAATGTGAAAATATAAAGATTAGTGGTTTTCTAAGGCCCTTTTTAGTTTATTCATTTTATGAAACACAATAGTGATTACAAGTGTTTGGTCTTTTTATAATAAGCACTAAATCATTATTAAAATTAATTGCATACATATAGTTTAATATGTGCATAATGCACTTATTTCCAATTATGTAGGAAATAAAAACATTTACATTGTTGTCTTATAGCACATAAATAATTTTCAGTCATGGGACAATGCACTAAATATAATTATGGGACAGTGGTGGCTTATGTGTATCAGAAAATTAAAATGTGTGCCTGAGTTGATATCTCTATGTTGTTTCTTAGAAAAATATATTGTGAATATTTTAATTATTTTCTAGAGAACTGTCAGATAAGCAAGCAACTCAAACGCTATGTGACAGCTTAGAGATTTCTTTATAAGGTAAAGCTAACAAATTTTTGACTATTTTGTTTCCCCAATAAAGTTAATTTCATTCTGGACTGAATCTGGATAGTGTGTAGATGTGAGAGAGGGAGAGGGAGAGAGTAAACTAAAAATAAAAGATTCAATCTTACTGAAACAGGTAAACTTATCTGAACATTTATTCCATGTATACCTGATACTGCCTGATCATATATGATTCTTTTATATGGAAGCAGACATTTAGGTATATTTTATTAATACAGTGAACACATTTGGAGAAACAGACTCTTGTGCCACTTCTGAGTATGAAAGGAAATCTGAAGAATGCATTTTTGATATCTATCTATTAAAAATTCCCATGAAATGTTGATTGTTTATAGGGATAACAGAATATTTAAAATCAGAGCTTCCTTAGATCTCAGAATTAACAAGTTCTTTTTGCAAGCTCTTTCTCTCTTACACCTTGCAGAAATAACGATTCACTTAAGGTTCTTCTTTCAGTTTTTCATGTAAAATCACCCATTTGCAGTTGGAAAAAACTCAAAATTCCTCTTTCTGTAGGCTCTATATAAAATCAAGAATGGATTAGTAATGGAGAATACATTTATATCGACATGATATTTATGTAAAAAACAAAGAACTCAGTTGCAAATTCAGAAACAAGTTTCTCTCTAAAGAAACAGATTCTAGGATTGGATCTGGAACCATGTCCCCTACCTCTTTAGCCCTGTCTTAGCAATTTCTTTGCTGATGTCTCCTCATTTTCTTGGTTTCTGCTCAATGGAATGGTTCATGGCTCAGTCATTAAAGTGAAAATAGATGTGTGTTCATCTCCTTTCACTCCCTAAGTAATTTCAGCCAAACTCCAAAATGAACAAAAGAAGAGGATGAGACGAGGTTGTGAGGGATCAAAAATGACCTATTGGGTATAATCTTCACTATTCTGGGAAGAGTACATTAAAAGCTCTGACTTCACCACTATACAATTCATCCATGTAACAAAAAAACACTTGTACCCCCTAAATCTATTGAAATCATAATAATAAAATAACAAAAAATAAAAGTCGAATCTAAAGAAGGATAGTCTCAAATTTTTATCTCTCATTGGGTCATTTTCTTATGAACTCCATACACAAATACCCCAACTGCCTACTTGAAATCTCCATTTGGATATGTAATAGACATTTGAAGTTAATATGTCCAAAACCAAACTTCTCATTGTCCCTCCAAAACTTACTTTACCTGCAGTTTTTCCTATTCTGGTGGATGTCAGCCATCATTTAAAGTGCCCAGATAAAAAAAAAAAAATGGTGTTGTCCTTGACTCACTTCTTTCTTCCATTCCTCATACCTAATATGGCAGCAAATTCTCTTGGCTTTGCCTTCAAAATATATCCAGACTCCAATCACTTTTCTCTACCTCCAGTTTTACCACCCCATCCCAACTCACTGTCTGGGTTATTGCAATGGTTTCCACTCTCATTCTCTTTCAGTTGACACTCAATGAAGCCTCTCAGTCAGATCATGTTTCTCCTTTTCTCTAAACCTCAGAATCAAAGTGAAAGTCAGTGAAAAGGACTATAAGCCCCATAGAACCAAGCCCTTCATAGCCTCATCTTCTGCTACTTCCTTTGTTGGCTAGTGAGTTCCAGCCACATTAACCTCTTCCCTATTACTCAAAAAACACAATTCCCCCACAGATTTCCAATCTCCCAAGTTAATTTCATAAGTACAATTAATAATTTCAATTTTCACCTAACTTACTTGACTTCCCCTTTGGTAGGTCTTTCCCCATATCAAAATTAAATTTCAAATTACTTTCTAACAATTTATTGCTCAAACACATGTGACATTCTCTCACTTCCTGGCACTTACTTGTCTCTCCTCTAGAACAGTCTCCCCACAATATCTTCACAGTTTTCTTAGCTCTTCATTCATTAAACATCACTTTCTCTAAGAGGCCTTCCTTGACTGCCCTACACAAAATTGCAACACTCTCCACATTATGCTTTTCTGCTTTTTTTTTTCTATAGCAATTAATCACAGTGCAAAATAGCATACATTTTACTGATTTTGTTTGTTAATTTATCTTATTCTCGTAAGAATATAATTTTTTTCCAGCAAATAGGGATTATTATTTGTTTATTCACTGCTTTATCATCAGTATCTAAAATGGTCTCCATCACATAATAAAAATGCAGCAAATACGTAATGAATACATATGTTGACTGAATCCAAGGGTGTTGATTTTGGAGGGATGAAGGGATTAGAACATGTAAAGAGAGTATTCTATGAGATAGAATACTGGAAATATTGCTCAGTTGATTATCACAGTTAGCCTGTTACAATCATAGAGAGATCAGTAAAACAAAGTTGGGGACTGGGCTATTTCAAACCATTCAATTTTTACTTCTAAGGCCAAATTCTCAGGAAAACATTACTGGAGAATTTCTTTTCTCATTTTATGAAAACATGCATGTCTTTGAGAAACCTAGATATCCTATTTCATATTAATTGTCTAATTTAGTATTCAGGTTGGATCACAACGTTTTCTGGAAAATGGGTCAAAAAGGATAAATTAGTGTCATTACTAATAAGAATTCTTAGCTAAATAGCAGTTTTTATTTAGGCCCACTAATTAAAGCTCCTTGATGTGATATTATGTTGCCTCTTTCTCTTGCCTTGTTCCTTTGCTAATTACCCTTAATCTATTATTGATCACTGAAAATTCCTCCCTAAACTTCCTATCTCCTACTCCTAAATCAATTTCTCAAATCCAATCAATAATCATGTTTTCAGATAGTTTCCTTTATTTCTACATTGCTAAGTCTTTCCTCAAATTAAAATTAAATTTTAAATGACCTTGTAAAAACTTGCAGACAAATGAATACATCTCACTGTATCATTTCAAGGTATTGAAAATGAGTCGGGTAGATTCGTTTCCTCTGGTTAACTTTTCAAGAATATAGAGTATAAAGCATTCACTCTTGTTTAAAACAATCTTCATTTTAATATTTTGTCTTCTATAATGTATTTTATGTTGAATCTAATGGGACGAGTAAATGGCATTTTCTATCAATAGGGCTTGATGAAAAATTTACATGAAAGAAGAGCTGTTAAAAAGACAATGGAAATATATATTAATTCAATGTAATCTTGTGCAAATACTCAAATCTTTTGATTGGCATATACAGCTATCAGTTAATTTTAGAAATATTTATAGGCACATGTACAAATATGTATTATCTCTGTTAATCAAAAGAAAATCAGTACATCATGAATGAGTCACAGTTAACAGTAAACTCTACATGAAAAAATTGCTACCATTTAATACCGTATTATTAACAATATTTATATTAACACTGATGCTTTATTATTTCATTGTCTTTATTTATTTTCTCCCATTTGAATCCTTAACTAGCCATAGAAAGAGAAAATTGAAAGCTGCTTAGAAACATTTTAGCATAATGCCTTCATTTATAGTTGAAACAAAGAAATTGAGAAAAGTGATATTTACTCCCTTAGGTGAAAATTATTTTTAGTAGCAGAAATGTCTAGAAATATATGTTCTTACTGTTATCCAATATTGTGTTTTCTATGCCATACAGACCCTGTAACTTGCCTTCTAGCACACAAATGGAGAGTCTATGGGTTCACCTTCTTTCCCCTCTAATCAATATATATTCTGTAACATTTAAAATATTTTGCATAGTACATTGTCATTGTACAATCTATTGTATGTCTGCAACATTATACCAATGTCTGTCCAGCACACATCATGGCTAATGTCAAATGTAAATATTACTCATACTAAAGAATTATCAAAATTTTATACAAAAAACTTGTAGAATTGCACAGTGCTTCATATCTTGCTCACGTTAGAGGCAGAATTACAATAGCACAAGTTAAATATTAATATCAATTTTTTGCATATCCTAAAGTCATTTTGAGAAATTAGTACTTTATTTTAAAAGTAAAAAGAGTAAAATTAAAACATAATTGCTTTTTTTGAGGGGGGAATGGGGTCTCACTCTTTCTCCCAGGCTGGAGTGCAGGGGCACAATCATAGCTCATTGCAGCCTTGGACGTCGAGTCCGGAGCTATCCTCCTTCCTCAGCACCCCCAGTAGCTGGGACTACAGGTGTGAGCCACCACACCCAGCTAATTTTTAAACATTTTTAAAGCAAGCTATGTTGCCCAGAGTGATATCAAACTCCAGGCCTTAAGCAATCCTCTTGCCTCAGCCTCCCAAGTCTCTAGGATTACAGGCTTAGGCAAACATAATTACAGTAAAATAACTGAGTTGTATTTTAGTTAACAATTTAAAATGTCATTTTAGCAATATCAGAAATATTTTAAATTGCTACACTTACTCTGTAAAATAAGAAATGTGTGAAAAATGTATATCATTCTAAATAAAATTTTCAGAGATAGGTAAATGCAATAATACACAAATAAAAGATTTTAAGCAAAAAATATTTGTTGATACAAAATGTTCCATTCCAAAAATATATGGAATAGATCTTGAATTCTCTATAAACATTGTGTTTCACTATAACCTTTGCATGAACTCTGTGAGATAATTATAGTCTAAGTAGTATACAAATGGAAAAATTATATCCCTCAAGTAAATTTGCTGTCATAATAAAATGTCTTCCAAACTCAAATTTTATAATGTTTGTCTCAATTTATCTATTTTTCCATTTACCTGAAAGAAATAGTCACAGGTGATTATTCATTCTTTGAATCTTCTGCCTCAAAAATTAATGGATGCTCTGCATTTTAAAGGAATAGACTAGGTTGTGCTTCAAAACTATGGAAAAGAAATATGTCAGAGGCAACCTTGTCAAGTGTTAGCATATACAATCTTTTGTTCTTATGGGCATTGCTATACAGTAATATGTCCCAGTGCTTTCTGAAGGATGGTGTATATGTTACTATGCTATTCCTGCCTTACAGATATTTAAGCACTTATGCAAGACTATCCCTATGGTCAAGGAACTGATTAATATAATGATTATTTCTTGGGTTGGCATTATATATTTATTTTACACAAAATACTATTACATATGTAATGAATTAAAAATTACAATGCAAAACATATAAAGTCGTTAAAAAAAATCACACTTCTTCCCCCATTCTCCATCTGCAACCCCACATTGCCAGGCCACCCACTGTTACTAGCTTTCTTCCAAAATTTTTTTCTGGCAAATACTATTCTTTTCCCTTTAGTCATGTATTATATAAACTCTACTTCTCCTTTATTTGTCATGTAACAGTATTTATTGAAGTCAATTATCATTTTTAATAGGTGTGTAGAATTTCAGCTTATATAGTAGATTTACTAATTATTAGATAGTTCCCTACAGATGGGATTTTAGAGTTTAATTTTCCTCCATTTGATTCTGTGTCAGCGTTTGTGACTTGCTTCTATGGAGTAGAATGGGGGGAGGTGACTCTGTGACTCCTGAGACTAGATAAGGAGCAGCAATACAGTTTCCTTCTCTCATCTCTCTGATCTCTCTCCTCTCTCCCTTTTCCTCTCTTGTTTTCTCTTGCTTTTGCTCTCCATTTGCCTTTGGGTCCCTGGAATCACATTTAGGAAGAAAATGTACTAGAAAAATTTAAAGAAATAAGAATTTTTAGATCCAATATCTAGGGCAAGAAGAATTTATTCTTGAGCAATTTACATCAATACTTTTAGGGTGTTGTGCTTGTCAAATATTACTTATGTGTGATTTCTTCTTTCTGAAAAGTTTTATTGTGTTAAAAAGGCTAACTATAGATTTATTGCCAGAATTCATTTAGGAGAAAAGATGGAATTTTTTAAAAGAGAAAGATAAGCATAACTTCTGATTTACTTAGAAAGAACTTGAATATAATGTTTAAACAAATACTTGAAACAGAAGAGGGAGTGATCACAAACAAGGATTGGTTAGTTTAAAAAATTTGAAGTTTAAGATGAAAAGGTGAATGAAATTTGTTAACCAATAACCTTTCAGAAAAGAGATTATAGGCCAAGTAGCTCTAATTATTGTTATTTACAATGCTAGCTTTGAAACCAGGCGCACTTGAAGAACACTCAGAATTTCTTGAATATATTATACTCATTATTGTGAAAATGACAATTAAGTACTCCTTCCCATAAGCACCTAATATAGTGTAGTCCTGTTTGGTAAAACATTTTATGCTTAAAAGAAAAAGAATAGTGTTTTTTTTAGCAAACGTTATTAAACAAGTAAAAACATTAAGAAAAAGGAAAACAAATGGCCACAATATGTGGACAACTTTACTTTGAAGGATGACTTTTTATCTTCTTTGGGAGCAGAAATGCTTTTTCAGTGGCCAGTTACAATTCTCCTGCCTCCCTTGGAATTGTTCCTGCTCATTTAAACTACATGCTTGATACCTTTTTCAACTTACCTGAAGGGTACTTCTGTTGCAAAGCGATGCACTAAGGCAAAATCAATCTTCCTAATGGTGAGGTGACTGAGCCACCTCAGTTGGCGTTACAGGTTATTTAGCATAAACATATGTGTTCTCATTGAGTCATCTTTCCTGAAAACACAATGACTCACCAGTGAAATAAGTTTTGTCTATAAATCAGAAACTAATTTCTCTAGAGTACTCTCTATATGCGTTGTTGTAAGACTACACAAATGTCACTCATAAAATAAAATTATGCATAGAGAATACACACAGTAATTTATATAATTTTTTTTTCCTTAACAGCGTATTACAAAATCTTTCTTATAATCCCAAATAGCCTTGAGTATTTTTCTTCCTCATAAGACAACTTAAACAACATATAAAATTCATTCTATTGACATGAATATGACTATCTTAGAATTATGAAATAATTTATAATTCATATTTTTTATTATTAGTCTGTTGTTTAAATTTAGGTGTACCTAAAGCCAAGATTGTAGATTCTGGACAACCGCTGGCAGAAATCTATAATCTTAGCTTTATTTACTTAAAGGTCATTCTACTTAATGGTCTCCATAAACTACACAGTTAATTCCACCTACTAATTAAACTACACAGTTAATGTCTATCTAGTCTCACAAATTTATTGTAATTGACAGAGAAACAGAAAATTGGGCAAAAATGTGAATGGCTCAGTGAAAATGTGCACATAATACCGGACATTAATCCATATTCACAGTCTTGTTAACTTGATCAGTGTCATGATTTTCAATCTTGAAAAACTATAATCACAAGAATAACAGGTAACACAGTTATAATAATAAATATCACACACATTACCTTAACTAGCTTAGCTATTTCCATTAAATATCTTTTTGAATTTGACAAATTATTTTGCAATCTTAGCATAAAACTTTTTTCTGCCTATTATCTTTGCATTCCTATAGTTAATGTACAGGAAAATCTTTAAAAGAACTCCCTGGAAATGGATGTCTCTTATAAGTTTATATATAAATCAATGTACATATATACACATCTGAGATGAATCAATTTTGTAAATATAAAATTATGAAATGTTAGCATAAAATGATGAAAATATATTTAATAATGTATACTATAACAATACATTCACTTACATTAAGTTATAAAAAGAAGATAAGCTGGGCACAGTGGCTTTATCAATAGTCTTTCTCATTTAATTAATAATGATGTAATGTTTTGTTAAAATTGTGCTATCTATGTAGTATAAAATGCATGGTATTATTAGTTAAATATGTACAAATATGCTATTTTGATTTCGGGAAATATTAAGTAATAGTCATTGCTCCTAAAAAATTAAAGACAACTGACAAATCCACTAAAATTCTCTTCATTTTATGATCAAATTTTTCCTATACCTTCAATAAAAGATAAAATGTGTACTGCTAAAACTAATTGGTTCAGCAGTTAGCATGTGATTCTATTTTTAGTTAACAGTAGGTAGAAAATGTCTAACATTTATAAGATGAAAGAAAATGAGGATTAACTATAATTACAATCCATATTTTATGATATGGTTTGATCAAATACATTTTAACTGTCTTATTAACTAATGCTCAGAGATTCTTTAGGAAAGTATGCGAAAAGTTATTGGCAGGTTTTATTCATCACAAAATGAAAAAACAATGAGTTGTCCTTGATAATATTCCAGTGACAATTAACTATAGTATCATTAAAATGTTTTACTTTCTAACTAATTATGGCCCTAGGGATGAGAGTAACTAAAAAAAATATTGCTTACATTGGAATATGTGCAAAGGGCTATAGTTTGATACTCAGTATTTCTTACTAGTGTTCTTTTTGATTTATTCTCAGAATACTCTTCCACATAAAAATTCATTCTTTGACAATCACGGGACGTGGCAGACGTACACTTGGTAAATGAAAATAACAATCAGTCTCCCACACAACATATCGCATACATCTTATTTTAAATGATTCTCACATAGGTCCTAATCCATAAGGATATGCTTCACCATTCACAGAAATGTGTAAAGACAGTGAAATATAGAAACCCTACAAAGATTTTAAATACCTTCATTAATTTAAAAAATCAAAATTTCCTTTTGGTTTTTTGCTATAGAGTTTTACCTCCATAAACAATGAGCCCCTTAATTTTTAGGTGCATATATTTATATAAGGATGCATGTAACAGCCCAAATAAAATAGTAAGGAAACATATCTGTTAAGATGATCCATCTTCACTCCGCCTCACTTAACCAACTGTTCTCAGTTATTCTTAGGTATATGATTCTATTCTAGTTTTCCGTAGGAAAATATAAAAGTAGCCAACACTCAAACAATTATAATTTTCTAACTTTATTTAAGATTATATAGTGGTCCAGTTCAGTCTGTGTTCACGGAATTATTGGTCCTTGATTTAACATCTGACTTCTAGATGACACTGTTTGTCTGACTTAAATATCATTTAGGGAAAAAAAAAAAGTTTTCCTTACCATTAGAATAAATATCCTATCTTCTGCTTGCTGTTTCAGGTTCATTTACCAAATAAGAGTATTTTCTGACTTTTCTAACCTCTTTGATATAGCATATACTGTCTAACAAGGGTGATATAATAAATCGCCACGTGAAAGATAAAGAATGCAAGGTAAGGCCAAGAGTGTCACCATATTGAAGGCCTAAGGCTATATGTACATTTTCCCCAATTATTACCTATTATATTTGACCTTCTAGAATTATTGTTTTAGGTTTTCTTGAAATTATTTCCAGATCCATGTTATATACCTAAAAATTCCTAGTCGCCTCTGTGAATTTAACTATTTTTTTCATTTAACTAATATGGAATCTTAATACTAGTAATAATTCTCTTTAGTGAAATGCTATTTATATAAACACCTCTCTTCTCTGTCCTGAAGTGATTTTTCTATGGTACAATTTCCTTAAAATATTAAAATGATGTCTGCTTAGAATTCCCACATGGCAATGTTTTCTTCACTCTACAGTGTTATACTAGATTTTCTATCAAATAATATTATTTATTTTTTTCAATTCTACTAAGACAGGTAATTGATTTGTTAGTGACTTGTGCATATTTGGAAACATTCATGAATTCCTATTGGGTAGAACACTCAAAATGGTATTTAATAGTGTTTTAAGAAAATGGTAATTTATAGAGATGACCCAGACTAGATTTTATCTAGTGATAAAATTATCGCAGTTTTATCCTTGATTATTTTTGAAATCCTCAGGTGTTAGTCATTTGATTTTAGCAATTTATTTATACTACTCACAGAGATTTAGGAAAAATATCTATTTTCCAGGAAAGCTTTTAAGTGTCTTATATGATGTAAGCTTTATAGAAAATTGTGATTTGACATGAAGTGTGCAATAAATTTTCCATAAGGAAATATATTTATTCTCAGTACTTGAAAAATAATGCAAAATATTACATTGAAGGCACTTACTTAAAGTATTTAGTTATAAATATTACAATAAAATAATTTCCCAATTGTTATTTGTAGTTACTCTAAGTTTAGATTTTCAAAAGAAGCAAAATAAAATATTTGCTACTTGAATTGCCTTTTATCACAAAGACCAAAGCATTGCATAAATTAAATTAAAATTTCATTAGTCAAATCGGTGGAATTATAAGTAATAGAATATAAAAATCAGCCTAAAAAAGTATACATATCTGATTTTGTGGGTAGAATGTAACGTAAGAATAGTTCAGTCAAAGCTATTTTTTCATCTTCTGAAGATGCACAAGGGGATGTGACATAAAAAAATCTATCCTCTCATTCTATTTTTCACTCTATTTTAGGATGTAATATGACACCACATTAGATGTCAGGGAGCACAGAGTTATATTTCCCTCCTCCTCACCTCTTATTTTACAGATATGTGTATATACATGGGTTAGTATAAACACACATGTCCCCTTGCTCTGCCCACTGAAGCAATGTCTAGAAGTAATGCCACTCCAGTATCAAAAAATACCCCTAGTGCCCGGGTCATGATTTCTAAAACCATTCTCCAGTGAAAAAAAAAAAAAAATAGAGAAACTTGAATAGCTAGTTCTAGGACTGGGACAAAATATAGACAAGATGAGCCTGGAGCATCTTTTAATGACAGAGAGTAAGAAGTTCTCAACCAAAACACAACCTGAGTGTGCAATATGTGGGAACTTTCTATTTTTAAGTTATTTGAATATTTCTTACTTTTTTAATGAAGAAGAATGCAGTGGATGTAGAAAGCAGAATTTGGATTTCAGAAATAGAAGGTAAAGATCATCAGGAATTGCAGGTATATACAAGACGTAGATTAGAAAAAGTATAACTTGAGTTTTCTAGCTTGGGCTAAAATATGAATTGTGCTGCTACATTTCACATGTGACTGAGCTATCCAAATAGAGATATTGAATACAGAATTTCTGCTAGATATATGAATTTAAAACTCCTATACAATGAGATATGTAGAGAATTTAGAGTAAGACTAAGTAAATTCTACAATTTGATGCCTAAATAGATCCTGCTAAGAAAACTGAGAAGAACAGGTAAAAGGCATAATGGAAAACCCAATAGTTTACTGTCTCAGAAGGAAAGATAAAAGAATGTCATAAAGAGGAACTACTTAACAGTAGCAACTGCTAGTAA
The DNA here is from genome assembly GCF_020740605.2 of Lemur catta. Classification (NCBI taxonomy): domain Eukaryota; kingdom Metazoa; phylum Chordata; class Mammalia; order Primates; family Lemuridae; genus Lemur; species Lemur catta. The sequence continues at coordinate 21,274,436 of NC_059143.1, forward strand.
GAATTCAAGTAAATGACAGACTGAAAAAAATTGCTCACTGGATTAAGGTACAAGTTGCTGACTGGGAACATCAAAGAGCCTTTTTGGTAGAATAATAGTGGAATGGTGGGATTATCAACCAGATAGGCTAATGGTGAGAATGGTTGACCTTAACCTTCTCTTGAAGGTCTCAAACTCCCCCCACTTTTTCACATGTTATACACAAGCAATTGCACTGAAAAGACAGCAGTAAAACTGAATTGAGATAACACAGGATTAGAGGAAAGATTTACCTAAAGTTCGCTAAGCATTCTTTGTATAAAAAGGTCTAAAGAGACAGGATAATCTCTTAGGGTTATATTTACATCTATGGCCTCAATCATTATCTATATTTTAATGACACACTGATAATGTTTATAATTCATCTACTCTTTTGAGCTTTGACTCACCTATATGTCTTACTGATATGGCTAACTTAACATGTCTGAATAATGATAAAATGAAAACTATATTTACTGCTATGCATTGCTTGTTTATAGAAAACACCAAATTGGCATTAAGCTTCTATTACCTTTAAGCTTCATGAGTACTCAGTAGCGATAACATTTCCATTTTACAGATGAAAAAAAATGAGGCATGAAGAGATGAATTACCTTGCCCAAGATCCTAGAGCTAGTAAGTGTTTTAACTAGAAGTCCTACATGCCTACCTTCAAAACTCTCACTAGTTTGATGGTGCCATACCTATATTCTACAGTAGACGACATCAGTTTATTATCACCAAAGTTTTACTTTCTCCTCCATTCCATATTTCTGTTAATAACAGCTTCCTTAACCCAGTCAGTTAAGCCTGAAAAACAGCCAAGGTCATTCTTTGATATTGTAAAACTGACTGCTCAAAAATCATGGTTACTATTTCTCTCAAATATCTGACTATTCTATTTTCTTCACCTTACCCCAAGTCACTGACAAATTTGAGGTTATATTTTCTTTTTCCTGAATTATATCAATAGTCTCCCTATTGGTTTCTCTGTCTTTAATATCCCCCACATACCTGATGCATTTTCATAGAAATAAGTGAAATAGGTGTCTGTGGTTCCCCTGGTGTATCCAAGCGAAATTTCTCCATGGTTTTCAGAGAAGTAATTGATATCTCATAGCCCTACACAGAAGGTTTTCTATCATCTGGTCCCTGCATAATATCCCTGTATTATGTTTTACCATTGCTACCAGGGCATATTTTCTTTAGCCACAGGGAACTATTTTAAGTTCCACAAACATGCTGTGTTTTTCCATATGTCTAGCACATTGCTAATTCTTTTGCATTGGCCTGAAATACCTTTTTTCCCCTTTCCATTTGTCTGCCTGCATAGATTTTATTTTTCTTTAAAAACTCAAGGGTTATCCTAGAATTTTTTTTCTGCCACTCCTATGTTCATTTTATGTCAAATTGGCTGTGGCAGTTTCTCAGACTTTCCTTGTTTTTGATGATCTTGAAAGCTTTGAGAAGTGCTGGTCAGGTATTTTGTAGAAGAGCTTTCTTTTGGGATTTATCTGATACTGTAATCATGATTACACAGGGCTTATGTTTTTATTAGGGGGAATGAGGAAGACCACAGTGGTGAGTGCCATTCTCATCACATCATATCAAAAGGTGTACTCTCACCTTCAGCACTGCATTTACAAACAGTTCATAGCACAATTTTAACTTTTTATTGATATCATTATTGTCTCATTTTGTTCTTTTAATTATGAATTCCTGTGGATAGGTTCTCTTAACATATAGTAACTGCTGAACTAATAGTCACTTTCCTTAATGAAAATTATTTTAGAAAGTTTTAAAAAGTGTTCCTGATATTATGAGAAATTGGAAGTTAAATAATAAATAAATTATTAAAGACAAATTATCAGAAGTGGATGTGTTTTCCAGAAAAGTATATATAATTTGAATTTGATTACACAACACAAAGGAAATATGAAAAGAATAATAAACTAATTATCAAAAAGGAGATGATAGAGATAATTTTAGCAGCCATATCATATAGTGGTGATTGATCAAGGGTTCAAAGACTTTTACTGTTTTAATGAATTTTGAGGACATTATTATAATCTAAGTTGCCTTGTTGTCATAAAAACTTATGTTTACATTTTGTTGTATGTTTCAAACTAATTATCTAATAAGTAGTCTTGGTGTTAAAATAAACAATATATTTATTCTAAAAATACTTCTGCTTGAGTCTAGAGTAAATCAATAATCCAATTGAACTGTTTTCTATTAATATTTTAAAATCTATAATTAGTGAATTTGGGGGAAAAAAGCCAAAGGGATAGGAAACAGAAAATGAGAAGTTAGAAATGAGAACTAAAAGACAACTAGGATGAGCATAAAACCCACTTCAGTAAGGAGAATACTCAAACATATAAGTGAGATAACAATCACTAAAAGAAACTAGTTATTCAATATAAAATGGAAGTAAAGAGTAAGTATCATGAGATTGCTGGGCAGGTTAATTTTAATTTCAAGTCAGAAGTGTTTTCAGGACTACACATGCTATGATGAAAGGCTCTGGTGTTCCCATTGGCTAGGAACAAGGAAAATACCCTGACTAGCTTCGGAGTGAAAATCTAAAAAGAAACATATTCAAAATGAACCAAAAATTTATGCCACATAGTAGTATCTTACTAAGTGATATACACATGTAAAGATGATAACTGTCTTGCATTTCCCTGATGATTAGAGATTTTGAACATTTTTTCATATGTTTGTTAGCCATTTTTATATCTTCTTTTGAAAAATTTCTATTCATGTCCTTTGCCCACTTTTTGATAGGGTTGTTCAATTTTTTCTTACTGATTTTCCTGAGTTCTAAATAGATTCTTGTTATCAGTCCTTTATCTGATGTGTAGTCAAACCACAATGAGATATCACTTAACTCCAGTGAGAATGGCCTTCATCAAAAAGTCCCAAAACAATACATGTTGGCGTGGATGTGGAGAGACAGGAACACTCATACATTGCTGGTGGGACTGTAAACTAGTGCAACCCCTGTGGAAAACCATACGGAGATACCTTAAACAGATTCAAGTAGACCTACCATTCAATCCAGCAATCCCATTATTAGACATCTACCCAGAAGAACAAAAGTCATTCTATAAAAAAGACACCTGCATCCGAATGTTTATAGCAGCACAATTCATAATTGCAAAGATGTGGAAACAACCCAAATGTCCATCAATTCATGAATGGATTAGCAAAATGTGGTATATGTATACCATGGAATATTACTCAGCTATAGGAAATAACGGTGATATGGCATCTCTTTGGTTTTCCTGGAGAGAGTTGGAACCCACTCTATTAAGTGAAGTATCCCAAGAATGGAAAAATAAGCACCACATGTACTCACCAGCAAACTGGTTTCCCTGATCATCACCTAAATGCACATTTGGGAATAACACCAATTGGGTATTGGACAGAAGTGGGGGTTGGGGGGAAGGGATGGGTGTATACCTACTTGATGAGTGCGATGCGCACTGTCTGGGGAATGGACACGCTTGAAGTTGACTGGGGGTATGGGGGTGTGGGGAGGGGATGGGTGCATACCTACGTGATGAGTGCAATGTATACTGTCTAGGGAATGGACACGCTTGAAGCTCAGACTCGGGGGGAGGGAGGGACATGGGCAAAAAAAAACAGATGATAACTGTCAGTACTCACACTCTCACTCTTCATTTTATAATAAACTGCCTCACGTTTTACCAAGGTACACAACCAGTTTGTATGAAAGGAACAGAAATCTTGGTTACCTCTTGGTTCAGAGCAGCTTAGCTACCCAGACCTCCCTTTTTCCTCTCGTTAGTTTTGTGGGAGAGAAAGATAAAATTGTTTTGTCTGAGCTGTTAAGTTGCAGGTCTTTTTGTTGCAACAGTAGTTGATGCACTAATTAATACACAATGCAGCCCAGCATGGTGGCTCATGACTGCAATCCTAGCACTCTGGGAGGCCCAGGCTGGAGGGCTGCTTGAGCTCAGGAGTTTGAGACCAGCTTGAGCAAGGGGGAGACCCCATCTCTCCTAAAAATACAAAAAAAAAAAAAAAAATAGCCAGGCAACTAAAAATAGAAACAAAAAATTAGCTGGGCTCCTTGTCTCTTTCCTGTGCTGAAAAAAAGAAAGAAAGAAAAACAAACAAAACAAAAAAACAATTAGCCAGGTGTGGTGGCACATGCCTGTAGTCCCAGCTACTTGGGAGGCTGAGGCAGGAAGAGGATCGCTTCAGCCCTGGAGTTTGAGGTTGCTGTGAGCTAGGCTGATGCCAGGGCACTCTAGCCTGGGTGATAGAGTGAGACTATGTCTGAAAAAGAAAAAAAAAAAAAATGCACAACGCAAATGTTGATTTGGGTGTGGCTGTATAGACTAACAGGATAACTTTCATAATCGATGGCTGCCTGCTTAATTGAAAATGTGAAATTCTTGCCACCTAGGAATTTACAAAATAGCAGTGTGGGGATTTGTCTTTGGTTATTGTGAAAAAAAGAGAAAAAGCTTCTTAACTCTAATGGAAGTTAGTTGCAATGGTAGATATAAGGTAACTGTCATAGTCTTCTTTTAGGGAAACAAACAAACAAATAAACAAACAGAATCAGACTAGAAAATAATTCTTTTGCCCAAACCTTTCAGTGCCTGTCATCTAGTGGGAATTTGGAAGGGCACAGGCTCTGCTACCTCAATGACAACATCATTCTCCAGCTTGGGTAATGCTTCCTTTCTCTAACCTTCTATTTTGTTCATAATTTTAACAAGTTACTATATCATTTGATGGCAGGCACCTAAAGATATCAAAGAGTATCTTAAGAGATTTCTCATGAGATACATTTTATAGACTTAAAAAGATTTACTAATTCAGGAAAAACAAAGAACAAACAAGCAGCAGCAGGCTTTTGAGGTATAATGTTTCAGGTGGTAAACAATTATTTTCATGATACTATAATACTGATCAAAATATGCCTTGAAAAAATTTTAAATAGAACAATCTTGAAAGAGTAAAATTCAAAAAAAATTATCTTCTGTGCAATAGAAACTTGATGTAAGTAGATATTGAATTTATTATTATTTTTTATACTCCTTGGTGTTATCTGCCAGTTCCTTTCTTAAGTGAGATATTTAGCAAAGGACATTTGCCTTTTTGTGCCTTCAAATAATGGACCAGTGTCCTATGATAGGAATGCATTACTTTCTGATGTTATTTGATTTTGCTGAAAAAAAACAGAATGCTAAAGAAAAACTTTGCTCAATTGTGAAATTTAAATTTTAACAGAGGTTTAGTATCTTTCCTGTCAGATGAGTTAGTAATAATATCCAATGATCAAATCAATAAGGAAATTTAATATATAGAAATCTTGACATTATTTTATTTCATTAAAAAATTTTCTGTTCATGTCTTTTGCCCACTTTTTAATGGGGTGGTTTGATTTTTTTTCTTGTTGATTTTTCTGAGTTCTATACATATTCTAGTTACCAGCCTTTTATCGGATATGTAGCATATGAATATTTTCTCCCATTCTGTAGGTTGTCTATTTGCTCTAGTGATAGTTTCCTTGGCTGTGCATAAGTTTTTAATTTGAAACTTTTCAAAAGAAGACAGACTAATGGCCAAGAAACATATGAAAAAATGCTCAATATCTCTAATCATCAGGGAAATGCAAATCAAAACCACAATGAGGTATCACTTAACTACAGTGAGACTTTATCAAAAAGTCCCAAACAACAAATGGATGTCGAGAGATAGGAACATTCATATACTACTGGTGGGACTGAAAACTAGTACAACCTCTATGGAAAGTAGTATGGCGATACGTCCAAGAACTAACAGTAGAACTGCCATTTGATCCAGCAATCCTACTACTGTACATCTACCCAAAGGAACAAAAGACATTCTATAAAAAAGACATCTGCACTGGAATGTTTATAGCAGCACAATTCACAATTGCAAAGACATGGAAACAACCCAAGGGCCCATCAATCCATGAGTGGTTTAATAAAATGTGGTATATGTATCCCATGAAGTACTACTCAGCCACAAAAAACAATGGTGAACTAGTACCTCTTGTATTATCCTGGATAGAACTGGAACCCATTCTATTAAGTGAAGTATGACAAGAATGGAAAAATAAGCACTACATGTACTCACCATCAAATTGTTATTAACTGATCAACACTTATGTGCATATATGGTACTAACATTCATTGGGTGTTGGGCAGGTAGCAGGTAGGAGAAGGAGATGGGTATATTCACACCTAGTGGTAGCGGTGTGCACTGTCTGGGGGATGGGCACGCTTGTAGCTCTGACATGGGCAGGGCAAAGTTAATATATGTAACCTAAACATTTGTACCCTTGTAATATTCTGAAATAAATGATAATAATAATTTTCTTAATAATAAAATAGAGTAATATAATTGGAAAAATGGGTTGTTTTTATGAAAACTAAAATGGGTGCTTCAGAGATATTTATTCCGTAAGGGTCCCTGGCTTAAAATTGTTTTTTCTTTTGAATTAGACGTAGGTATGGCGGCTTTAAAAGATTGGGGAGACAAGGAATATAAAAATCAGGACAGATCCTCACATAAATTGCTTAGCAAAGGTCTTTAAGGATCCATTTCCCTTTGAAGGTATTATAACTAGAGATTGTAAACGATGCATTTCAGAGCATGATTTATGAAAGGAAGATAATGCAGAATCCTAATAGTCCATATCAAAGAAATCAGTGGTGCCTTGCCTCCTTCCCCTCCACAGATAAAATATTGGCAAATACATGTTCATATTTATGTATCTTACATTAAAATGACATTTTAGAATTTTAAAAAATTAAAAAATAAAAAAACAAAAGTAAAAAAGCTCTTTTAGAAATAAATAAATTTCTTCACATAGATTCACCAAAGAAACTATGGTATATTACTCATGCAACACAGAAATTGTTTATAGAATACTGAAATAAAAAGTGGAAAAAGAGTTTGGGAAATGTGTGTGAAGAAATAAAAATATGACGACAGCCCCAGTTTTTTTAAAGGATAAGATTAAAACAGTAAAATGTAATGTTTTGATGATGTATAACTTTATTTATATACATATATATACAAAAATATAATATAAAAAAGTAAATATCCCAGGTAGCACTGATACTGATGGTCAGTGGAATCTGCTTTGAGTAAGAAGATTTAAAGTTATGTTTCTCAACTCTCTACATGGTGTTAGAATCATCTCAAGAACTTCGAATAAACACTGATTCCTGGAACCACATTCAAATATTCTGATTCAGTTGATACAGGATGGATTTCACACATTGATTTATTATAAAAGCTCCTTTTGCTGATTTTAATGTGTAACTGGTTTGAGAAATAAGGCTCTTGAATAATTTGGAATAATCTATTATAAATACATTTGAGTGAGTGGGTATGTGTGTATATGTGCATGTGTGTGCCAGTTTGCAGCTGTTGTTTTTACTTTTCCATTTGGGCTGCTGGGCTGTTTGAATAAATCCTAATGGTGACAGCTGTCCAGCAATTAGGAGTCTCCATCTTACTTATAAAATAATCTTACTAGAAAACAATCTTGTTTTTTTAATCTCCCTATAATCAGCTGTTAAAATTTCCATAATTAATTCCATGCTATGCAGTTTTTAAATTGGCAGATAATTATGTGAAGGCACTACAAGAAAGAAGGCAAATCATATTTGAAAGTAGATTTTTCCCCCAGAAAACCAGATTTCAATTAAATAAATAAAACCTGTTTTCAATGTTCAGTAAATTATCTTTCATGTAAGTTATATTTCTTCTTGGACCAGTTCTGTGACCACAGTATGCATAAAAAACTTTATTCTGTAATCTTTGCCAAATAAATGTATATACTCATTGCTTTTTGGAAAGTATAAATTGAGAAATATTAAAAAAAATTGGTGTCTTTTCTCCAAACTAGATCACATATCTCTTCTTTTATTCTATGCCTATAAAAATGTTTCATTGTGCAAATTCCTTAAGATTAGTGAAGTGTTCACTTAAACACAAGGAAAAAATATTTAGTGATAATAATGTTTACAAATTAAATTTATCCAATTTAGTTAATCATCAATAACCAATTACCAGGATATTTACGAGAATTGATTTGCATAACTGCATATTATATGAAAAGGATAGGTACCTGAATAGTGGTATGTTTTTATTTCACTAGATTTCCTGTAGTTATTTTATTTTGACTGCCACTCAGAAGAAGTTATGATATCCTTATCACTGTTCCCAAGAAGGATGGCTAGTGAGGAGTGAAGGATTTTGGAAGAAAACAAGTTTTACCTGGCCTTCAAGCACAGGAGAAGTTCACTGCTTGGTAGCATAAAGCATGTTCCCTACAGAAGGGCAAGAGCGCTTTGAAAATATTCATATATTAGGGAATTCTTACAGGGTGGCTTAATATTTAATTCTTTTAAAATATTAAATAAGACATATGTCTTATTGACTGACACCAATAAAACAAATAATTATTCTCTGGCTTCTTCACTTTTTACACAGCCTAACATTGCTCAATATTTGAATTTTAGCACACTGATTTTAACCTTACATTTGTAGAACAATTCTTTTTTCATATGCCCGAACACAACTAGGCACATCATATTTATGATGAGGACCCAAATGGTTTTTCTTTTAACCAGGTATGTTGCTTCAAAGAGAAAGGTGTTCTGTGCCTCGTTGTAAGTTCTGGAGCCAATATGATTGGCAGTAATGACGTCAGTCATAATTTCATGACCTCATTTAAACAACATTAAACAGCAAGGTGGCACAATTTGTTATTACGTCTTTGCAAGTATTTCATATTTCATGCATTGTCTTATTGTAAGTTTGTTTTTGAGAAAAAGTGCATACAAATTTCAAAAGGACTTATACTTAAAAACAGTGTGTTACTTAATGACAGTAGTTAGCAATTATTTCTTATTTTCACTTTTCCTAAAAGAAAAATATCCCATGTTAAAGTCCTTCAGCTTTAAAATGATCAAAGTTCTCCTGTAACAATTATTAAAATAAATAAACAAAAATCTTAAAATAAAACTAACAAAAGTTTTCCTAAGTACAAAACCAAGCCAAAAAAAGGTCTCGATCCACTAAGAGAATTTCATAAACCATAGTTTACCTGAAAGGAGTGTCTTTCAAATTTAGTTTTACCAGATGTGGTGGATATATAGACAGACCTCAGCACAGATAGAGTTGTATGCAATTTTTTGAACTCCCTGCTTTAATTTTAACCATAGTTCACTTACTCAAATTCAAACATACATGGTGATGAAATAGAATCCACTCTATTTTTAGAAAGTAAATCATATACACATTTAAGTTTAAAATTGATAATTAGTTATTTGCAAACACCATAAACCTAAATTTAGTACACCAAATACCATGAAACTGTAGAAAAAAGACACTCTCTAGAGATGTTGTGAGGTATTCTATTCTCATTTTCCTTCTTAAAGTGGTGTTTATAAATAAACACTGAGAGCTGGGAGATGTTTGAAGACCTAGGATGCGTTCAAAGAGAGAAGGACTTAGAAAGTCATAATTAGTAGTAATTAAGATCTAAAACCTGGAGCTGCTGACAATGACTCTTAGCATTGTAAGGAGATGCATTACTAATTGAAGATTCTGAAGACATTAATATTATCGGAGTTGTTAATAAGCTTTATATGCACCTTCCCAATGGAGGCTGGCAGGAAAGTCTTACCATTGACTGGAACAGAATGAGTAGCCCTGGAAAGAGAATTTCAGTCTGTGTACCAATTCTTATTTATTGACAGAACTCCAAGAGGTTCTATGTGGAGACATACTTAAAAGTTTCATATAATCTTAGTCCAGAAATGAGTGCTCCAACTGAACTGTAATCTTTGTCGTAAGTTTGGGCCAGAGGAAAGATAAGAAATATTTCGCCAGTCCTGGATGTCTTCTTTTTCGGTGAAACTTGATCAGCAAGGCAGAATTAAATATGTAAGTTCTAAAAGTAATGAAATTAGATGTTGGTGTAATATGAATATATAAGTATAATGTCCATGTAAATATATATAAATATGTATATATCAATATTTTTAATTAGTGAGTTTCTACTGATAACTGGTAAAGTTAATGGTCAAAAAATCTGTATAGGTTGTAAAAAATTAAAAGGATCTTGAATTATAGCCATTAATTTGTGTTTAGAATCATATAAATCTGGTTGAGGAAAAGGGGTACAGTAGTAACTACAGCTTTAGGGATTTTATACAGTGGGGAAAATACATTGACAAGACTCAATCTTGCCAATTTTTTCAATAATCACTTCCACATGCTCTAATAGACCTTCAACAAGTCACTTATATTTTCTGTGTCTTAATCTCCTCATCTGTAAAATGAAGTTTCATGTGATATCTGTTGTTCCTAGGGTTAAATGAGTGATATAATGGAAAATCCTTGAACTGAGAGTCAGATAATCTTGTTTTTGTACTTGCTCTATACCCACATAGTTGAATCTTTTAGGTAATTAACTTTGCATATCTGGCTTAGCTAATCATTGTTATTATCATCCTCCTCCTCCTCATCATCAAGTTTAGGATATATTGTGTACTTTTTGTATACCAGACAATGTTTAAAGTACTTTAAGAGTATTAACTTTTTTTATCCTCATAACAGGCCTAGAGGGCATATAAATATAAAGTGAAGTATATTTAAACTATAAATATTTATAGTTCTGTGATCCTGACTTGATTATACCCAAATGGCACAAGGCTTCCCTCATAGAGACAAATCAAGCAATCAAATTAAAATACAGAGAGTGAAAAGCAAGATTATAATCACATACTACCAAAATAATTATTCAATTAAATATAAAAGCATTGGGTATTTGTCATTCCAAGTTAAATACCAATGTCTGTCTTCCTTATTTATTTTCTGCACTATATTGACCAATTGTTCTAAACTAACCTTAAATTTTGTTTCAGATATAAGTAATATTGAATCTCTGTTGGAATTCCAAATTCATTTCATATTTATCACTTCTGAGTTTCCAATACATTATTTTGCACAGAAATGATAAGATGCTGTATACTGCTGAGATGAATATAGTGCTATGCATATGAGTTTATAAAAATTAGATAGATTATAAAAATGTTAGAAGAGGATAAATAAGTTTCAAAACAGAACAACAAAATCAGTGGTGTTTAGCTAACCATTCTCTAGAACCTGGCAGCAAAACAGCTTCCTTACAGAGCACTTTAGAAAAACCAAACCAAGGAGGGATTGGGAGATGCTGGTCAAAGGGCACAAATTTCAATTAGATCAGATGAGTACATTCAAGAGAGATCTATGCACATCATGGTGACTAGAGTTAATAACAATATACTGTATACTTGAAAATTGCTAAGAGAATAGATTTGAAAGTGTTCTTACCTCAAAAAAATAAGTATGTGACATAAAACATATATTAATTAGCTTTAGTCATTCAACAATGTATACATACATCAAAACATGTTGTATACCACAAATATATATAATTTTTGTTATTAAAAAATAATAAAAAAGAAAATCCAAACCCAAAAAAAGATATTTTCAAGGTAGATTTTTAATAATAAATAAACTAGAGTTAGCTATTCAATCCTTCTTTTTCAAAAGGATTCTTTCAAGGTGACTGTTCTAAAGTTTCAAAGTTTCTGAAATGAAAAGTTCTTTAGTATATTTATCAGCCTATATACATAGATAACTTATTGGAATATATATAATTTATTGGTATATATTATATTATATTATATATAATTTATTGCATACATATGTCTGAAAATAATCACAATTTGAAATTAATGTAAGTTTTAAGTACATTTAGAAAAGTAAGAATCAAAATGTCTTAAAAGAAAACAATATTTACATATGTATAATACAATATAAGTAATATAATAATTGATTAAGAAGGAAAATGTAAAAGTGAAGATAGTTTGTTCCCTTCTTTAGTGTATTTTATATCTTGGAGATAAAACATTTTACCTTAAAGCTAGTGTACAAGGAGAGAAAAAGAAGTAGGAATCCGCAGTATTCTCACAGTGCAGTTAGTGCCACCTACTAAATTCTACCCTTGTCTCTCTAAGATTGGAGGAAAAGGAGTAGAGACAATAGTGGCTGTGGGGAGTATCGACCAACAGGCCCCCATGTTCAATCATTGCACACCATGGCCCAAGTGTCTTGAGTGGGCAGCTTTTTTTTTCTTTTCTCTTTTTTTTTGAGATGAAATCTTGCTCTGCCACCTGGGCTATGGTGTCAACCTAGCTCACAGCAACCTCAAACTCCTGGTCTCAAGCAATTCCCCTGCCTCAGCCTCCTGAGTAGCTAGGATTACAGGCCCACCACCTTGCCTGGCTAATTTTTCTATTTTTAATAGAGATGGGAGGGGTCTCTCTCTTGCTCAGGCTGGTCTCGAACTCCTGAGCTCAAGGGATCCTCCCGCCTCAGCCTCCCAGAGTGCTAGGATTATAGGCATGAGCCACCGCACCCGGCCTGCTTCTGCAGCTTCTTTAAGGACCAATGAAAATATTTGAAAGAGAAAAATATGTTGTGTCCAAAATAAAAAAAAAAAAAGCCCACAAAATTGAAAGCAATGAATGTTTATCTACAAAATAGGAACATGTGTCAATTTTTCTTCACTACAAGTCAACTCTTATGTACAAATTTTTTCAATGCGAGCCCAGGGCATGTTTAATAGGTTTAATATCATATAATAATAAAATGAAATTTCTAGGATGTATAAGAGGCTTACAATGGCTTTGACTACATGTACCAGTGACATAGAGTCCTGTGTAACTATGGAAACTTTTTGGACATTTTCTGCATCATTTGGCAAATCACCAGATAGCAAGGGGAAGCCTAACAGAGCTTACAGGTAGAAATTATTGTAGGAGCTATAGCATCTTGAGATGGTTTGTTTGAAACTTTAATTCCTTTTTATTGAATTTTGCTGTAAAGTGAGGTCAGCCTATCCAGTGCTCTACACTCTTGGAACCTGTTTTGACAGGAGGTTCTTAGTAATTACTACAATTATGGTACCCCAATTTACACCTCTCACTTCAAAGTCATTTCTACTTATTAAAGCTATACCAGAGGAAAAGTCACAGGGACTACTTTAGGGAATTAAAAATTAAAAACTTGAGAAAATTCATGAAGTTACTACTAATGCACTATGTAAATAATACCGTGAAAATATTGGACAGTATTATGTAAATTATTTTTAAGATGATAAATTTTAATATAAAGCAAATGCATATATGGTGTCCCTCATTGTCCCCAAGAGAACTATAAAAATAATATTTTAGCCAATGAAAATGGACTATCTTAAAAATGATTAGTCAATAATGTATTTATAGTAATTAATATAATAATTGAGATATAAATCTTATTTAAAATCACATATACAGGCACACATTTTATTATATGCATGTGTGGTATATATGTGAAAATCTTGCTTATTCTGTCAAATTCAAGGAATAATTTTATTTACATTTTTGTCTTTATTTTTAGAGCTGTGTTTTGACTATAACACAGTTGTCTAGACCATATCATCTTTACTTTCATTTAGTTTTTGAGCTCTTGTATTTTTAGAATCTATAAATGTTATTATCACTGAAAATTTTATCCCAAACCACTAGTATCTATTTTAATATTATGTTTAGTTTTTAATATCTATGATTATTAGTATTATCCTGAATGCCAACATGAAGTCTTGAAAGTAGGGCAGATTACTATTATCTCCCTATATTAATAAGTGTTCCAGGGCCCTTTAACTAGTAACAAATAAGTAGAACTTACAATGGGAAAATGCCATATTTTTACAAATATAAAAATATAACTTTGAGTAAATAAAAGCTGTAATTTTTCAATATATATTAGAAGAAAGCCTCTATCTTTACCAAGGGAAATAAATGACATGAGATAATAGAAAGGCATACTTGGTGGTCGAATGCTTTTAAGCTTCACATATAGTTAAATTCCAATCAAGTGAAATCCTAAAGATTTTGCTTCAGAATAGTATATAATTTGTTTCAAGAAAAAATATTACTATTGTAGAAATGTACAATAGATTAACAGTGTTCTATCAATGCAGTCCTAAGCATTGTCTGGCAAAATCTCTGAAAACTACATGCTACCATTGCAACATGCACTTTTGATTATTGTTGAATCTCTAGGGTATTTCATACAAATCTGTAGAAATAGAACTTAAGTTATAGAAAACTTTTTCCTGTTACAATAATACAAATGATTCTTGCCTGTACAATGCAAATTATTATATTTGGTAAAGATAGTTTAACATGTTATTGGATATTAACCAGTTGTGCATCTTTTACAAAATTCATTTCAGCATTCCTGATTATGTGTGTGTATATATATTTTAATTTTCATTTGAACTTGTTGTAACATCTTACTCCTTTCTTTATTAAGTAATGAGCTACATAAAATCTTTGATATATATAAACTATATTTGCATGAAGGTCATGATTTTACCTGTTTTTAAATTATAATCAAACAATTCGGGGATGTCCAGGAGGCAGACATTGACATAGTGAAAATACAAAACATTTCCATCACCAAAAAATCCTTCATGTTGTCCTTCAATACCAGCACCCAACACTCAATTTCTTTAAAAATAAATTATATTTTTTATATTTGAGGTTTACAAAATAATGGCATGGGATAACTTTAGATAGTAAAATGGCTACTATAGTGAAGCAAATTAACATATCTGTCATTTCACATAGTTATTTTTTTGTTACAGGAGCACAAAAATCCCAAATACAATTCAGTTTTATTAACTGTAGTCCTCATATGCTACATTATATGTGTTTATTTTTTAGCTATTTTAAGGCATGTAAAAGGAATGCTCATGACTTAAGCAGATGTGATATTTCAATTGGTATGGAGTTCTAGTTATGCAAGATAAAATTCTAGAGATTTGCTAAACAATATAGTGCCTATAGTTAACAATACTATAATGTGCATTTAAAACTTTAAGAATGTGTTAAAATTATCAAAGTTTTTCAGATTGGATGAGCTTCCTGATTAAGTCTCTGCCTTGTTTGTAGGCTGCCTACAAAGCAATAATTTTGTCTTACCAGAGTAATTTTCTGTATTTATATTAACTTTATCACATTCTTGCTTATCAAAAAATACGAGGATTAAAGTTTCATCACATGTAAAAGATCTAAAATTCTTTACACAGATGCTCTATTTTTCTGCGTTAAAAGATCTTATTATTACTTTGATTAAATAAGTATTGTTTCCCAGGCACCTATAATACTATTTTAAGTACACTTTTTTGACAACATTTTTAAAAATTTTACCATCTCAAAATTGTATCTTACATTTAGAAAAACTAAAATAGCATTTTCATGATATCTTTTATAGCTAAAATAGGAACCCCGGAAAATTACAAACATTTATTCTCTCATCATCTAAAAAGAGATACATGAGAAATAATTAAATTTGTTTGACATACTTCCTATTGTTTTGAATTAGTTCATCATGATTGTAAGAGACACATGGACAGGCTCTGTAAATCAGTACAGAAAATCAATTTTTTCTAAGTTAAGTTTCTATAAGTAAAATGTTATTAATATAAATATTTCAGATACTATAAACTTTATGAGAATGTTCTAGGATATTTATCAATTTCCTTCATGTCCATAACATGTTTTTACCTTCAGGGGAAAAATTGATCACCTCCTTCTGAAGTAGCTATTTTATCCTCCTACAATTTGATATTATTGCTTACTATAATAAACTGTATGTAATCAATCACTTTTGTCATCTCACGGTTGTTTTTGTTTTATTCTGATGTTTGCCTGTACAATCTGCTGTAAGCTACAGTCCAGAGTTGGTATCTTCAACAAAGTAGGACAATATCAGAATATCATGGAAAGGCATAAAAAAAGGATTTTAAACAGTTAATCTTTCAAATGCTATACTCTTGTGACTGACATCATGTAGACAAATTTTAGCCTGTGGTAGTGGATAGAATGAGTATTTTCAGAACTGCTTTAAGGTGGAAAATAGTCAGCTTCATGAAAGCAGACCGTGAACACAAGATCCATTTGGACAATAAATATTTATGCTAGGACAACATTAAAATAAGATATTTTATTGTGCTTTTTAAAAATACTGTTGGACATTATTTTAGTAATATATATATTTGTGGATATATAAAAACTTAAATGTATTAAACTCAAGATTTATAAGTGAAATATTTTGAAACTTTTACTGAATCTCATTACTTTTTGTGACATTATTATTTAGATAGGTTCAATAAGGAACTGTTTTCTCTTTTACCAAAATCTAATTAGAAAAATTGACTTTGCAACAAGGCCATATCTGGGGTATCATATTTGATAAGGATTAGTATTTAATCAGGTATGAAAAATCACTATTAAGTAAAAAGGATTGACTTTACATAGGAGCTAATACCTAGAAAACCCTCTCAGGAAAACTAGTCTAGTACATGGCTTATAGGGTGCCAGCTTCATAAGTGGTAAGAAAAACCACTTTCTGAGGACAAGAAACCTCAGCAAATTTTGAGGACCTTAAAAAAGAGGGTGAATTCACCCATATTCATAGATGCTGCTAGTAAAATTTTATGGAAACAGTTGCTTGATCTTGGTTGCCTAGCCTTAGAATAACAAGTAATAGAGGATTTTAAAAGTCCAACCAAGATGCTTTAGGCAAGCTTCCAGAGAAAAGCTAATTTTATGGCCTTAGTGTTTGTTCAAAACTGTGTGGTTCTGTATTTGCGAAGCAAACTTATGGAGGACTAATTAAAAAAAGTCTTATTGCAACTATGTAAATAATCAGGTTAATCGAGGCATTTATCAAGGCGACTTCAATTATAATCAATATCCTTAGAGAGATATTTGCTATTGCATCTAGGAAAACAATAGGATTCTATAACAAAGGAGCATTCAGAGCTGAGAAAGAACAATTTAAAATAGGTAAAGTTACTGAAGTTAAGTTTAACTTAACTGAATTTAATTGAAGTAAAGTTTTTAAACTTTACTTTTTTATTTAAAAACTATTTTTATTTTTAATTATTACAGATACATAATAGTTGTACATATGTATAAGGTGAAATTTTGATACATGCATGCATGTACAATGGTCAAATCAGGATAATTGGGGTATTGGTCACTTCAAGCACTTATCATTTCTTTGTGTTAGGAACATTCCATTTCTACTCTATCAGTTATTTTGAAATATGCAATAAAGTATTGTTAACTATAGTCACCCTATTATGCTACCCAACACTAGATCTTATTCCTTCTGTCTAACTGTATTTTTGTACCCATTAACTATGCCCTATTTATCCCATCCTTCCCACTACTCTTCCCAGGCTCTTTTAACCATAATTCTACCCTCTATCTTCATGAGTCCAGTTCTTTTTATAGCTCCTACATAATAGTGAGAATACGTGATGTTTGTTTTTCTGTGCCTGACTTATTTCACTTAGCATAATGTCTTCCAGTTCCATCCATACTGTTGTAATTGGAAAAGTTTTATTCTTTTTTTATGGCTGATATTTCATTGTGTATATGTACCAATGAAGTTAAGTTTTTAAAGATATCCTTTAATGTTTAGTAACAATTACAACAGAAATGAAATTGAAGAGTATATTTAAATGATGGGCAGTCACTCCAGAAAATGAATAAAAATAATACCTCCAAAATCCACACCTATGTAATATTTTATCACTCCTGGGATAATGAGAGAAACCTAAATATTTCCAGAAAAAAAGGTAAATAAACATTAAAACATGTCACCTAAAAAAGATTGAAAATTAGAAAGCCATCAAACTTCATAAAAGAAACACTGAAAGTTAGAAGTGAATGGATCAAAAGTCTGAAGGGGAAAAAAAGTTCTAAAATAGAATTCTAAATATAAAGTAACAATTAAGTGTGTGGGCTGAATAAAGAATTTTTTCATGTGTATGTTCACAAAACTTTTACTTCCCATGAATTATTTTCAGAGGCTATTGGAGGAAGTGTTTCATCAAAAATAAGAAGGTATTTAAATAATATGAAATAAAAGATAGGAAGATATGAGTTACAGTAAACAGACTAACAACAAAAAAGAGACAAATAGAAATTCCAGGATGATGGTGTGTTTTGTTTGGAGGAACAGGCATAGGCAATAAGACAGTAACAGTTTTATTATTTCTAAGAGGAAACCAAAAGATGAGATATAAGACAGGAAAACCAAGAAGTCACATACACACAAGCTTTAGATTTTCACATGGTAATAAAAAAGAACAAGAACCTACCAATTTTCTGAAAATGGTTGCCTTGAGAGAATGGAAAACAGCCTTTCAGAAGGGTTGAGCAGAGAGCTAGTAGTATCATACGGTATTTAAAACATTATACAAGTATTATTGTGCTAAACAAGATAAAATTGAAAAAATAACCAGGCCTCAAAATTCTTGCAATAACAGAAAACTCTTAGAAAGCATAATGAGAAAAGAGCAATGAAGTATCCAAAAGAGTAATGAGAAAAGAATATAATCTAGAGAAAAATAAGAAATAGATGAGAACTATACAAAAAGACACTGAATTTCATTAGCAATAAAGATAGATGAGTAATAGATTTTGAATTTTCTGAAGCGCTTATCATTTGGGAAGGCATATAAATTGATAGAGCTACTGCAGAAGTCAGAAATGACATTTCACTTCCTATAACTGTATTCACGGTCATAATCAGAAAAGTGTTCAAAGAGTATATAGAAGAATATTAATCTCTACTTGATTTTTATATTATAAGGGGGGAACAGCCTAAATATCTATCATTTAAATGAGTGAAAACACTGGAAAAGCCTTTAGAAAATGATCTGGAAGCTAGAAGCAGTCAACAGATGCAGGCTACTGTCATTACTGTCATTACAATTAAAGAACTATATTATAATCTAATAATGAAATAAATTACAGTAATATGAATGGATAATGTTTATTTATACTTATCAAAATGGAGGTCTATCCATAACCTATTGAGTGACTACAGTTTAAAAAGATCATCTATGATTCCATACTATATAGCTTATTTGTATGTGCATGTCTATGTGTGTGTTTACAAACATATTGGTGAAAATTGTTACAATAGGAGATATTTGGTTACTTTTACATTCCCTCTTGATTGTTTTTCAAATTCCTCAAAGTTTTCCATGGATGATATTTTAGCATCTTAAGGAAGATAATCAAAGTGGGTGGAGGAGTGGCCATGCAAAAATTAAAAAGGTAGTGAATAATTTCCAAAACCAAAAAGATTTACAAGAAATTGCAACTGACTTAATAATTTTCCTCAACCAAGAAAGTTCAAGTCAATTTAAGAAGACTATTCTAATTTTAGGGAGATTCAGCCCACATCGATTGAAGCAAGAGAGAAAGAGTTACTGACATGTAAATGAATAGTTTGAGTAGATCACTGGATAATTTTTTTTTTCCAATTTCATGTTGCTTTTAACTATTTTATGTGTATTTGAATGATTTGCATTTTACTCTTAAATTATTTGTTTTCCTTTACCTAAATTTCAAAAATTGTGATGTGGCATATGTTTTAACTTCCTTTCTAAAAGGATAAGGACTTAGTATTTTATACTAATTGTGTTCTTTTTACTTTTCTTGGCCTAGAAGTTGACATAAGGAGAAAACAGGTAGTATATCATTTGCTAATATGTTGCCTGAATAATTTCTAGGCATGGGGTTCATGTATATCACAGTTTTCTAGCAAAAGGAGAGAACAGTTAGTGCAGATTAAAACAAAAACAGCCTTGACTCCAGGAGGGAAAAACAAAAGGGGAATCTGAGTAAATAAATAAAATACACAAATAAATAAATTAAAGTGACATCCTTGAACAACTTGGGACCACATTACACAACACAATATGAAGAAAAAATGAATTTGAAATTCAATGAAAACCAAGAATGTACCAAAAAGGTGCAGTGCAAAATTGTTTCAACTTTACCCTTTGCTATTTTTTTCTTTTTTTTTCCTTTTTATTTATTTATTTGTATAAATTTAAGAAGTATAAGTGCACTTTTGTTGCATGGATGTATTACGTAATAGTGAATTCTTGGCTTTTAAGGTAACTATTACCTGAATATCTGAATAGTATACATTGTATCCATTAGTAATTTCTCATCCTCCTCCTTCAACCCTTATGGGAATCCAATGGCTGTTACTCCACATTCTATGTCCGTATGTACACATTATTTAATGGTTATTATATTTTGTTAGCTGTAAACTTATAATTTTCAATTATAAGTGAGATGAATTAAGATTGTTTCACTTAAGATAATGCAGTTCCATCCATGTTGCCGCAAAAGACAAGATTTCATTCTTTTTTATATCTGTGTGTATACATACCACATTTTCTAAGTGATAGAATGTTTTTTAAAATTTGAAGAATTCATTTGATTGAATCCAGAATTACACATGTGCATGTATAGTGCTTATGTGCAAATCAATTTTAATGATGGTTGGTTATTTTTCAGAGATATAAATACATTAAAATCAATTTTAATTAATAATATTTAGTATTTGGGGTTTCCAAATATTTTCTTTTGTATAGCTTAATCTTGCTTGTTTCTAATTTTTTAAAAATTTACTGGTAATAACAAATGCAAAATTCTTAGAATAATTGTAAAGAGACAAATTTTACAGAACAAAGTAAAATTACTTTTATCTACATTATTCCTCATATGATAACATTTAACTCCCATTGTTGATCTCAGCAGGATTCCTTATCATACCAAAAATAAGAAACACTTGAATTACCAATGGAGGATGACAGACAAAATTAATTCTCGTACATCTACAAAAGAGACAATAGGGATATTTTGCTGTCATTTGAAATACTATGTGGAAGTATGTTTATACACATGATATTTTAGAATTGTGTTTCTATAGAATACATTCACAATATACAGGATAAAATAGCAGGTTTTAAAACACATGGTACACCCTTCGCAATTATATATATAATTATATAATATATATGTACAAATACACATTTTAATTAATGTACACATTAAATAATGTCATGTTTTGAAAAGACTAAGTCTACAAATCAATGTGCTTAAAACTGGTGTATCTGGGTTTTAGCATGAATAATAGCTATTTTTTACTCATTTTTAATTACATAATGTTAAAATAATAAGCACAAATAATCTTGTAAATTTTTCAGAAACAAGAAAAATCATGTAACTGACTGATATTTGTAGAACACAAAACACAAATAAGTAATCAATTCAAAGTTAAGTAGCATTGGTGATGTTTTTGATTGTATCAATTGAGTCTCCATGACTCTATTGCAATTTGATGATTTCAGTTTCTCCTGTAATGTAATGACTATTACTTTTGGCAGTTTGATAATGCTCAACCCTTTCATTCCATGTCCGCTGAAAACTCCCATCACATTATATGTCTTCTACTACAATCTTGAGACCATCTGGTACTATTACCAAATATCTAATCAAAGTCTAATTGCTAAATTACTCTTTTATCATTTAAGCAGACCTTAAATTTTCAGTGGCTGGGAAAAAAGGGGATGAAAGGCAAGTAATGGAAGGAGTATTTAGAAACAGAATAGAAGTTATACAGAGTATAATAATAATTTTAACATAACTCAATTTGTCATTGCTACTGTCAATTCACAGTCTTCAGAAATTTAGAAGAATTGCTTTTCCACATTGTACATTTCTCTGAAAATCCAAAAACTAAAGATTTTGAAAGTTTCACTATGTATATAAAGCACTTGGACTCCTTGTTAAAAATAAAAATGGGCTGGGCACGGTGGCTCACGCCTGTAATCCTAGCACTCTGGGAGGCCAAGGCGTGTGGATCGCTCGACGTCAGGAGTTCAAGACCAGCCTGAGCAACAGTGAGACCCCGTCTCTACTAAAAATAGAAAGAAATCATATGAACAGCTAAAAATATATATAGAAAAATTAGCCAAGCATGGTGGCGCATGCCTGTAGTCCCAGCTACTCGGGAGGCTGAGGCAGTAGGATCACTTGAGCCCAGGAGCCTGAGGTTGCTGTGAGCTAGGCTGATGCCACGACACTCTAGCCCGGGCAACACAGTGAGACTCTGTCTCAAAAAAAAAAAATTAGCCGGGCATGGTGGCACATGCCTGTAGTCCCAGCTACTCAGGAGGCTGAGGCAGTAGGATCGCTTAAGCCTAGGAGTTTGAGTTTGCTGTGAGCTAGGCTGATGCCACAGCACTCACTCTAGCCAGGCAACAGAGTGAGACTCTGTCTCAAAAATAAATAAATAAATAAATAAAAATAAAAATGAAGCATCTTTACCCTGGACATTGTGTTTATTTATATCTGCAGTACCTGAATTTTTAAAAACAATTAATTAAAGTAATTTTGATGTGGCTGACTACATTAAGGATACAGTGCTTCACCATTGTGTTGTCAATGATAGGCAGAATAAAGAATGGTGAGAGAGCCTGATGTGGCATGTTGTGCCTGTCCTCCCAAATACTCTGAAGGTTGAGGGAAGAGGATTATGTGAGGCCAGGAGTTTGAGAACAACTGGGCAACATAGCAAGACCCCTCTTTTAAAAAGTGTGAGAAAAGTGAACTGTTTCCCTAAAATGTTTGTTTGGAAACAAGCTTTCTTTCTCCTTTCTTTCTCCTGTTTGCATGGTTTGCAAAATACTACTGATACTTACTATTATTTTTAAGTGAGTTGAAAAATTACAAGTCACTAAAATGAGTAATTTTTTTCACAAGATTTTTATCCAGTAAGTTAGCTTTGATTATACTCCCAAATTGTTTTCCATGATTTATACTTTCATGATCATTTTCTTCTTTAAAATAATCCATTTATGAACAGTTGTTTTCAAGTTTGAGAATGCAAGAAGCACATTAATTTTATGCCAGGAAGATTTCATAGGAAGAATATGGAAAATGTAATATTTTCCCATCAGCCTTGATTGTCAAAATAAGTTTAGTAAGGCTGAATATTTGTTCTTCAGTGTCATTTAAATGTGGGTACTTAAGTCACACAAAAAAGTGGTTATAATGTTGGCAATGAACATAGCAATTATTCAGAGTTTAAAAAAAGCCTGAGAGTGATTTGCCACGAAAGTATTTCAAAACTTTATGGGCGAAAAAAATCCCTGCAATTTAAGAGTACTCTTTTAACAGAAAGGTGTATTTATTTAGATTTAAAAAAATCATAACCTTTGACTAATGATTTGTTAGTGACTGTCTTAGCACAGGTGTTCAGGTTTTCTGTATAAACGATTTGTCAAGGGTAATTGGTGGGTTACGTTACTTTTAAAAAAGGTAGTTATTTCATCTGTGAATGAAAGAAGAGGTATGTGTGGGTAGTTTTATAGTCCTCTAAGTATGTTAGGTAAAAAAAAAAAAAAAAAGATGCCATCCATAGATTCCACAATTGTCTTGTATATTTATAACTGTAATTTTAAATAAAACAGGTGATATTGTTTTATTTTGCAGTTGTTTTATGAGAAAATTGCCTTAGGATTTTAAGGGTATGAGGGAGCCCTTAAATGAAATCCAGACAGATATAAAATAAAAGAGAAATTTCTCATAGTGACTGCAATTTCTATGAGTGTATTTTATTCAGTAAATCTCATTTGCAACCAAAAATATCTAAAACAAAGATGTCTTTTGTGTGTTTATCAGACTGGTATATTCTTGTGTCATGTCTCTGTAATTTGTTTTATGTGCAATGCATGGACATTATGAACTGGCCTCGTGATTTAGACTCAGAATACTTCTAAGTCCTGTGATAACTTTTTTCTTCTCTAATTGCACTTATATTATTTCAATCTACAATAAAAATGTGATGTAACATAGCAACAAATATATTTGTTAGAGGAAAGAAAATTAAAATTATAATTTTATACTTTCATAGATACACAAATTGACTCTAATATAAAAGTGATACTAGGAGTTCATATTAATTTTTTTTATAAAATGAAGCAAATTATTGAGATCTACAAAAAAAATAAAAGACATGAGCTGAACAAGTAAGAGGCCTACAGATGAAGAAATATTGTAGCACCATTTTATTTGCGGATAATGTAAGCTGTATCCTTGTCAGTATTTTTTCTTCCTTGTGAATTTCTTCAGCACAAATTCTAAACTACTCATTTGTATTCACATTCTTATCTGTATTCTGCTTTCTTCAAATGCTCAGATCATCCACTAAATTACATCATCAATATCCTGATTTATTAATCCAGTTACAATATTTTTTTTGTATTTTTTAAAATTAATTTATCATCATTTCACATATATTTGGGGTATATGTGATATTTTGATAAATGTATACAATGTGTAATTATCAGGTCAGGGTAACTGGGATATCTATCACTTCAAATAGTTATCTTCTGTAAGTGTTTGTTGAGAATGTTAAAATCCTTTTCCGTTAGCTATTTTAAAATCTAAAATAAATTATTTTAACTATAATTTCTCTTAAATTGGAAATTTTGTTCAAATAATTCTTTTTCTTTTTTTTTTAATTTCAGAATATTATGGGGGTACAAACATTTAGGTTACAAATATTGCCTTTGCATCGCCTGAGTCAGAGCTATACATGTGCCAATCCCCAGATAGTAGACACCTTAGCCATTAGGTGTGAATAAACCCATCTCCTCCTCCCCCCTTCCACATGCCCGACACCGGAAGAATATTACTTCCATATGTGCACGTAAGTGTTGATCAATTAGTATCAATTGGATGGTAAGTATATGTGGTGCTTGTTTTTCCATTCTTGTGATACTTCACTTAGGAGAATAGGGTCCATCTCCATCCAGGGTAATAGATGAGGTATTAGTTCCCCATTGGTTTTTGTGGCTGAGTAGTACCCCATGGTATACATATGCCACATTTTATTAATCCACTCATGGATTGATGGGCATTTGGGTTGTTTCCACATCTTTGCAATTGTGAATTGTGCTGCTATAAACATTAGAGTGCAGGTGTGTTTTTTTTATAGAATGTCTTGTTTCCCTTAGGGTAGATGCCCAGTAGTGGGATTGCTGGATCAAATGGGAGTTCTACTTGTAGCTCTTTGAGGTATCTCCATATTACTTTTCATAGAGGTTGTACTAATTTTCAGTCCCACCAGCAGTGTATTAGTGTTCCTATCTCTCTACTTCCACATCAACATTTGTTGTTTTGGGACTTTTTTTTTTTTTTTTTTTGAGACAGAGTGTCTCTTTGTTGCCCTGGCTAGAGTGAGTGCCGTGGCGTCAGCCTAGCTCACAGCAACCTCAAACTCCTGGGCTTAAGTGATCCTACTGCCTCAGCCTCCCGAGTAGCTGGGAATATAGGCATGCACCACCATGCCCAGCTAATTTTTTTTCTATATATATTTTAGTTGGCCAGATAATTTCTTTCTATTTTTAGTAGAGACGGGGGTCTCGCTGTTGCTCAGGCTGGTCTCGAACTCCTGACCTCGAGCGATCCACCCGCCTCGGCCTCCCAGAGTGCTAGGATTACAGATGTGAGCCACCGCACCCTGCCTGTTTTGGGACTTTTTAATAAAAGCCATTCTCATTGGAGTTAAGTGCTCTCTCCACGCAATTGGAAACCAAAAAATGGTCGTGTAGCAGTTTTTATAGCAGATAACTTAGTCTTCAAATTAACAAAAGTAATGGCAACAATTCAACAAGAAGTCCTAACAATTCTAAATATTTATGCACCCAACACAGGTGTGCCCAGATTCATAAAGCAAATCCTACTTGATCTAAACAAAATGATAAACAACAGCACAGTAATAGCCCAGGACTTCAACATCCCACTGACAGAAGAGGACAGATCTTCCAAACAGAAAATAAGCAAAGAAACAATGGACTTAAACAGAACTCTACATCAAATGGGTCTAACAGACATTTACAGAACTTTCTACCCTAAAATTTCTAAATATACATTCTTCTCATCAGCTCATGGGTCATTCTCTAAGATTGACCACATCCTATTCCACAAAACAAATTTAAAAAAATAGAAATTTTACCATGCATCTTCTCAGACCACATTGTTCAAATATTTCTTACATCCAGTCATATTCATTAACTCTAGTCTTGCTGATTCACATCACATTAATATTAACTCTTCAATTATCCAAATAATAGATAAATCTCTTTACTTATAAATTCATTTAACAGAAATGATTTCCCTTTCTCTCTCTCTCTTTCTCTTTCTGTTTCTCTTTCTCTTTCTCCATCCCCTTCCCCCATCTCTCATTTTCTTTCAATCTGAGACCCTTTATTAAAATGTAAGCTTTATTTTAAAAACTACATGAAAAATATCAAAAAGGAACTCAGATGATGGAAACAGGCATAGAAGTCAAATCCTGTCTTCTTTTTCTCAACACCTTCTAGACTGCAAAGGGAATTTTCTTGGAAACTTATTGAATTCAAATTCACTGTTATAAAGATGTACAAAAAAATAAGCAAGAGAAAAGAGTTAACATGTTTGTTTCATATTTTATTTTCCTTTTAGAATTTTGAAGCCAGCAGTGATCTGGATATATGATAATTTAAAAACATCTTTTTAGTTTAAAATCTATACCTGCTAAGGGTTTGATGTTTTAAAATATTATTAGGGTAAACATAAATTAGTTAAGCTCATTACACAAATAATTACAGAAATTAATGAATTTTTTCTATAGGCAATCACATTCAGTGCTCTTTTTGCTACCAAAAGGGGGCATTGTTTGACTATTTGGAATACATCAGTTTCCTACACACAGATGATGGACTTAAAATGGTTCAATTTAGGATTTTGGGACTTTAGGATGATGTAAAACAATATATTACATTCAGTAAGCTCTTCTATTCATGATGAGGTTATATCTGGATAATCTCATTGCAAATTGAAAATATTGTAAATCAATAATGCACCCCTAGACTTACAATATTTTCAATATACCATTGTTTTTTCGGGACGTAGCCCCATCATAAGTCCAGGAGCATCTGTACAAATACATATATATTTACATATGCACATATGCATATTCACATACATACACATATATAATATTTAAATGAAAATATTTCAATCAAATTTTTACTGTTGTTTTTACACAAATATAATTTAGAGAAAAATGACTTACATTTTAACATTCTAAATTATTTGTCAAAAATGTTGATTTTCTGAAAATGAGGATGTGAAGGAGTCTTTATGGTTAATATCCTAAAAAATAATCATGGAAGAGAAGCACAAGCTTATTTTATAATAATTTTTTTTTTTTTTGAGACAGAGTCTTACTGTGTTGAGCAGGCTAGAGAGTGTCATGGCATCAGCATAGCTCACAGCAACCTTAAACTCCTGGGCTCAAGTAATTCTCCTGCCTCAGCCTTCCAAGTAGTTGGAACTACAGGTGCACACCACAAAACTCGGTTATTTTTTTCTATTTTTTTTTTCTTTTTTTTTTAGTAGAGACGGGGTCTCACTCTTGCTCAGGCTGGTCTCAAACTCCTGAGCTCAAGCAATCCTCCCATCTCGGCCTCCCAGAGTGCTAGGATTATACGCATGAGCCACTGTGTCTGGCAAATTTTATAATATATTTAAGTAAGTACTCTAAAATTCACCTCTGATATTTTGTGTCAACATATAGTTTCACCAAAAGTAAAGATACTGTACATAAAATTTTTCTCACTTTCTTGTAGTCATTGATTTTAGTGGTTCATCAGAGTTCTCCATATTTTCTGGATTCAGAAATGTTGCAGATGTTTTATCACATACTTTGTGTCTGGTATATTTTATCACATATGTGATTTTTAAAATAATTTGGATAAATTTATTAATGTTTTAATTTTTGTTTTTATATATTGTTTCATATTTTAAAAATACTTATACTTTCTGAAAGCTGTGAATGTATCATTGTACCGCACATTTTTAAAGGAGTAATCCTATATTCTCTTCTGATAGTTTATAGTTTGGCTTTTACAGTTATTTATTTGATATTTGGATTTTATTTTGGTAATGATGTAGGTAAGCACTGAAATTAGCTTTTACTTTTTCTAACTGTTTTTCCAATTTTCCTATCACATTAAAAGTTTATTAAATTTCACACAGAATTAAATGCCACATTTGCCATATATTATAATCAAACATAGATTTGATTCCGATCTTGCGGTCTCTATTTTTATCAATTTATTATCACTGTCTCAATACCATACTTTTACAACATATTTTACCATCTGGTAGAGTATGTCCCCTACATTATTTTAATAAATTTTAATGCCATGTATAGACCCCAAAGAATTAAAACAGATTCAAACAGATACCTATATATTCTATTTCATGTTCATATTCAAAATCACTACAAGGTAAAAACAACCCAAAAGTCCATCAATACATGAAATAAATAAACAAATTGTGATATATAATAGAATACTATCCAGCCATGAAAAGAAATGAAATAATGACATATACTATAATGTGGATGGACCTCAAAAACATGCTAGATGAAAGAAATTAGACACAAAAAATCATATATAGTATGGTTCCATTTACATGAAATATTTAGAATATGTAAATCCATAGGAACAGAAAGCAGATTGGTGGTTGCCAGGGGCTTGGAAAGGGAGGAGTGACTATTTACTGAACATGAGTTTATATTTTAGAGTGATGGAAATGTTCTGGAACTACACAGAAGTGGTCACTGCACACATTATAAAAGCAGTAAATGCTGCGGAATTGTTCACTTATGTGGTTAATTTTATCTTATGTGAATTTCAACTAGATTTAAAAAATTTATAGTGTCAAAATCTCTACATAATCTTTCCCAGATTATTTCACATTTCTGTGTTGATTTACATTCAAAATCCTATTGAGATTTTGACTATCACATTATATTTGTAGTTTGAGATGTATAGATTAATTGCAACATTGAATTTTTTCATATAGCAACATAGGATGACATATTGATTAGTTAATTTTTTGTATCTCAGAAAAGTTTTGTGAATACACATCTTATTTTTAGATTCACTGCAGACAACTTTATGTTAGTTTTGCTATTGTGAATGTTATTTTTTCTATTTTATTTTCTACATAGTTATTTCCAGTATGCAGGAAAATTACTGATTTTAATTATTTATCTTGTACCTGGCCAACTTGCTGATTTTGCTCATTATATCCAATAGTATTTCCTTTGATCCTAAAGAGTTTTCTGTATACATACACGTGTGCATACACACAGATCATCTGCAACTGATTATAGCTTTTTTTCTTATTTTTCACACACATAACTTTTGTTTCCAATTTGTGTTTTCTTCTTTATCAGATGAAACAACTGGTACCATGTTGACTATGATTGTGGTTAATGGACCTCTTATTTCTGTTTTGACTTTGACAGGTTGCTTCTAATGCTTTACTTGATGTGTGATGGTTGGTCTAGGTTTCTTAGACAGCAAGTGGTTATTTTTGTGAAGCTAATGAAGTTTAAGCTTTAGAACTCTGTAGTTAACAGTCTGTTTCCCAAGCTTTAGTCCTACTTTTGTGTTCATACTTCTGTTCGTTTGCTTAAAGAAATTCTGCCCTCCTGATCATATATCTTCTGGCTTTAAGAACTTTGGATTCACCACTGCTGAGTGATGCCTTTGATTTTCAAAAGGAAGCTTGTATGCAATATTATTCATCAATTTTATTCATCAAAGAGTTTAGAACAACAGTGTCTTTTCTTCTGTAATGAATTTCTGCTTTTTGTTTCAGATTTTAAGTCAACTTCTTCCTTTCCAATTTGGGTGCCCTTTATTTCTTTCTCTTTTCTGATTATCATATCTAGAACTTCCAGTACTATGCTGAATAACAGTGGTGAAAGTGGGCATCCTTGTCTTATTCCAGGTCTTAGTGGAAAGGCTTTTAGTTTTCCCTGGTCAGTATAATACTAGCTGTGAGCCTGTCATATATGGCTTCTTTTGTTTTGAGGTATGTTACTTCTATACCCAGTTTTTTGAGAATTTTTTATCATGATGGGACATTGAATTTTATGGAATGCTTTTTCAGTGTCAACTGAAATGCCCCCTAGAGTGCAGTGACCTAGACCAAAGACCTAGATCACAACACTCGATTCTCTTTGCATACTTGGAAAGCCTTCTCAAGAAGGAAGGGAAGTCTCTTTTAAAAGGGCCTTAATTCCATTAAGGAGGGAATAGCCCTCATGGCCTAATCATCTCTCAAATGGCCCACCTCTTAGTACTATCACATTAACTATACCAGAGTTTTGCAGGGAACACATTCAAACCATAAGAGAAAAGGAACTTCTAAATTGTTGAAGATATGTGCAACCACCACCCCTGTTAATATTGCCTTTTTTGTACCTAAGTATAGTGACCAAGCCCTATGATGTTAGGGATGGAATCTGAATGACAGCCAAACACTAAGTCTTTATATCTTCCTGATTATTCATAGCCTACTTTGTAGCACCTTGTAGCATTCCTGTTATATATGTAAATATTTACACACTCTGCATGCATTTCAGGAAGTCAACTGACATTACTTTGTCCAGATCTCCTTATCATCAATCTTCTGATTTTGCTAAAGTTCCTGATCACTGGATCAAAGTGTTGGTCACCACCCATAAATTAGTGCAAGATCTTTGTCCATAACCCCGTTCATTCAGAGTAGAAAAAAAATGTACCCTGTGAACATTTGCCCATTGGGAATATTTCTCCTCTCGATTGTCTTTTAGGGACATTCCTGAGTAGAACTGTGATGCTATAGCAGTCATACTTCCAGATGATGCCAACAGAGCATGAAGAGCCATCAATATACCAGATATACCTTTTTTCTTTTGTTTGGTTATTTGTTTCCTCAGACAACCAGTCATAATAAGCAATTAATAAAGCTGTAGATGTGGGATATGTATTAAACTAATCTTGAAAAATGGTTTTACATACAAGTTGAGATTTCAAAACTGGTGATCTTATGCAATAGTAAAAGAAATATTCAGAATTTAGCTCTTCAAGTCCCTAGAAACTCTTATTATCCAGATTGCTGAGACAGAAGAATCTAAGAATGTATTACATTTTTGAATGGTAAGAAAATACGAATCAAAGAATAAAAAACACACAAGCAAACTACAGTATAAATAGAAGTCTCAGATAACAAGGGAGGAAACTCAGCAACAAACTATAATGTCATAGGTTGGAAGATAAATCCCATTTGTTGTTCAAAACATGAAAGGCACAGCTGAATCTCAGTATAGAAAAAAAGTATTTTATAAGCGTATGGCGGTAATTTTACATTTAATTTGGTAAAAAATTTCTTTCTTAAATTCAGTTTTCTTCTACTGACTTTCAAAGGAATGATAATTAAGAAAAAAGGCCTGCTCCCTGTTGTGTTTGTTATTGTGTGCGTGCTAGTTTCCCTTAACTGTTAAATTGGAGCTTCATTAAAACATCAAATTGCACTATAATCTCTTCAGTCAAAATAGTAGTATGACAGGCAGAATTTTTAAAAATTATTTTAAGAATATTTATGGCATTTCTGATAGGGAAAATTATATGTTTTAAATGGACTCTATTATTTTTCATAAAAATGCTTTAAAACCAGTGTAGACTTTTCGCAGGATTGGGAGATGGTCCTCCTTGTCATTTTGTTGTTTACTGGCTCTGTGTCTTTGCTAAGTGACATTACTTTTCTATGACTCAGTTTCTTCATTTGAAAATATAGATGTAATAATAAGACCTTGCTTTATAAATGAAAATAATTATATTCATTCTTAATAAGTCAACATATAGAGTATCATTGATTTTTTTCATGAGAAGTTTCATGGATTAGGTTTATGGCATAGGATCTATCAGCAATATTTAGTGAATACAACAGACAATTATTTTATTCCATACCATTGTACTTGCTGGAAAAAGAAACTGTTAACTGGTATCTTACACTGTTCTTAGCTCTTCCATGGACCAAAATATAACCCACATATTCTTCATGGTCAAGATGCAAGATAAATTATCACATAAGTATATTTTAGTTTGCATTGGCTTCGATAAAAGGAATTTTCAGTAGATAGCCATTATTGAGCTTTTAGCAATTCTCTTCTATTTGTTGATATATAAAACAATATAGACCAGGAAAAATATTGCAGTAAGATTATCCATTACTTATTAAGGCATTTTACTGTGCTTAATAGGGTAAAGAACTATGTAACAAGTGAACAGCTAGATCTCAAATTAATGTTAAGAACCTAAGTCATGCTGGATCGAATTATACAATCTTTCTATAGGTAAGTTGCATTTTTTAATTATCTCAATTGCAAATAAAAATGGTTGTTTTATTTAGGTTTGTCATTAGAACAATAAAAAGAAAATACTGCCTAAGATTAACACATATTTTACATTTCATTAATTATTTGAAGAGCATTTATATACTCAGTGTGTCCAGGGAATCCCAGGCAATATTTCCTAAGTGTCCAAATGCATAAATAAGTCCTTTGCCACCTATTTTGAAAATGATATTTGAAGGCAGCTATTTTACTGAATTAAAAAATAATTTTGTTTTCTATAAAATATATGCAAGTCTTTGTTATCATCAGCATTAACATTTCCTGTCTCATGTTCACCAATAAAGGAAAGTCTGGTTAATGGGATAATAATCTGTGTTTATACATTGTGGACTTCAGATTTTATGATATTATAATCAAAGATGATTTGTATCAGGTTTCCAATTTCAAGTACATAATTGCTTCCTCCATTCATCCTTAGCAGGCAATTTTTTCAAAGTATTTTGTTATGAGAAGGTATTTCAGTTGACATAATTATTTTGACTCAGTGCAGAATTCTTCAAATGTAGTTGTGATTAACACACTCTAGGTTGGCCCCTACTGGGGCACAATTCATATCTCAAATTGTCTCTCTCCTATAATACTTTCATCTTTATACCAAAAACATTGACTGTCAACTTAATTTGACATGAAGGGCCAAATTTTTCATGAGATTTAGCTGTGGCATTATATTTTGCACCTGCATTTTTACAGGCATGGAATTTAATTGCTCCTTTATTTGGCTGATTATTTTTATATTTGACCATTCTTGCCATTACACTGAAATTGAATTGTGCACTTATTGATGCCCTTGGGAAATTTTGCCCTACACTGACAATTTATAGTCATAATTTAATTGCCGAAACTGTGTGTGGAAAAAAAAGGTGTCTATTAAATCTGTTGAGAAGGGTGAAGAGATACAGTTGGACCTAGGCATAAATTTTCAGAATGGGAACTATTATTGGCAAGTACTTTCAAACCATTGCACAATTACATTTTTAGAGAGACATACCTAATTATGGTCTATTTTTATTTTGTACAGGCTTTTGCTTTCAGCAAGAAATACACATTGTGCATAACTTTTTATGCACTATTGTTTTACATTACTTTGTAACTTCTCTGCTTCTTCACAGACTGAATATTTTGTCCAAAATTAGCTGAGTAAATTTTAATTTGCCTTTCCAATGTGCAAAGAGGTATGTTAATACAACTGTATTTTTTTTAGAATTCTGTTTTACTCTAAGAGCTCCTCCATAGGTATTGCATTTTGTCCCATTTGTTAAAACAGGTCAGAATGAAGACTTTAGGAATTATCAACTATAGTAAAAAATAGCAAAATAGTGGAGGGCAAGGATAAATGGTATTAATTTTAAAATAAAAGAATTTGCTTTAATGTAAGGAATGGCTAGGCTAGGATCCATATAGGTACTTGAAGTCCTCAAACTAAGCATAAGAATTAAGCTACCAAGTGTTTTCACATGCTTCTATGCTAACATTTATTTTAAATTTTTTATCAATTTAATGTATATATGTGACAAAACATTAACATTTACAGTGTTGGCCAGGCATGGTGGCTCATACCTGTAATCCTAGCACTCTGAGAAGCTGAGGCAGGAGAATAGTTTGAGCTTAGCAGTTCAACACCAGCCTGAGCAAGAGCAAGACCTCGTCTCTACTAAAATTAGAAAAAAATTAGCTAAGCATGTGCACCTGTAGTCCCAGCTACTCTGGAGGCTGAGGCAGGAGGATTGCTTGATCACAGGTGTTTGAGGTTGCAGTGAGCTATGATGATGCCACTGCACTGCACTTTAGCTGGGGAGACAGCAAGATTGTCTCAAAAAAAAATTACAGTTTTATGAAAAGCAGCAGCTCTTCATTCTCCCCTCATTCTCTCACTTCTTCCTGGAGATGTATCTTTTAATTTGTCCTCATTTTAGTCCAATGACAGTTTCTCCTTTAATTGTAAAACAAATCTTATTATATTATTATTTTCTTTAAATTCAGATATGGACGTTCAGTTTGGAAGAGTAAAGATTTAATTCATATTCCTCAACCTCCAATTCCACTCAATCCCACCTAAAATTTTTTTCTTCTAAAACTGATTTTAATTTTTGTACTTCTTTTACATGTAACTTTAGATAATATGCTTAAATCATATTTTCCATCAGCTTTGACTCCCACACATAAAGTGAAAAATTTAATGTTAAAAGCCTTTGCTTGGTATCTGCTCTGCCACCTCCTGGTTCTTTCATCTGTCCCTTCAACTTTTTATTGTCAAGGTTGATTGCATTTGCCTTCTGCTGATTATCTTAAATTGCCCATGATTTACCTGAAGTTTGAGTCTAAAAGTTGAAAGCAAAGAACATCATTATGTCTTTATGAATATGAACAGTACTCTTCAGAACAAAGTCATATAGTTTTGTAGGACATTTTTTCTTTACAGGTCAAAGATTAAGGTTTCTATTCCATTTAGGGTTTCATTTGAACCTCCAGGCTTACATTTCAAAAGTTGCTTATATTTATGCCACATTTTAGTTGAGTTCATATTTTATTTTTTATTTATATAAATTTAAGGGGTACAAGTGCAATTTTGTTTCATGGATAAAATGCACAATGGTAAAGTCTGGGCTTTCATTGTATTAATATCCATCACCTGAATAATGTACATTGTGGTCTTTATATAATTTCTTATCACCCACCATTCTGAGTCTTCTAGTGGCTATCACTTCATAGTCTATGTTCATATGTACACACTATTTAGCTTACATTTATAAGCGAGAACAAGCAGTATTTGTCTTTCTGTCTTTGAGTTGTTTCATTTATGATAATGGCCTCCAGTTCCATCATGCTGCTGCAAACAACATGATTTCATTCTTGTTTATGGCTCAATTGTATTCTGATATATATATATGTGTGTGTGTGTGTGTGTGTGTGTGTGTGTGTATAGAGAGAGAGAGAGAGAGAGAGAGACACACACACACACACACCACATTTTCATCCAATCATCTGTTGATGGATACTTGGTTGATTCTGTATCTTTGCTATTGTGAATAAACATGTAAGTACAGGTATCTTTTTGATATGATTTCATATGATGATTTTTTTCCCTTTGAGTAAACATGCAGTAGTGTGATTACTGGATCAAAAGATAGTTCTGCTTTTAGTTTTTTGAGAAATTTCCATTCTCTTTTGTTTACAGGTTGTACTAATATCCATTCCCTTTCTTGCTAACTTCTATTTATTATTATTATTATTATTATTATTACTTTACTTTTTAATCATAGCCATTCTGACTGGTGCAAGAGGATGTCTCATTGTGGTTTTAATTTGCCTTTTTCTGATGATTAGTGATGTTGAGCATTTTTTCATATGCTTGTTAGCCATTTGTATATCTTCTTTGGAAAAAATGTCTATTTGTGTCTTTTGCCCACTTTTTAATGGAGTTGTTTGTTTTGTTTTGTTTTGTTTTTTTCCATGTTGAGTTGCTTGAATTTCTTGTAAATTCTAGATATTGGTTCCCTGCCATATTCATACTTTGCAAATATTTCTCCTATTCTACAGGTTTTCTGTTCACTTGGTTGATTATTTCTTTTTCTGTACAGAAACTTTTTAGTTAATTAAGTCCCATTTGTCTATTTTTGTTTTTGCTGCTTGTGCTTTTGAGGTCTTAGGAATGAATTCTTTGCCTAAATGTCCAGAAGAGTTTTCCCCAGGTTTTCTTCTAGTATTTTTATAGTTTCAGGTCTTATATTTAAGTCTTTAATTCACCTTGTGTTAATTTTTGTGTACATGAGAGGCAGGGAATCTATTCTTCCACATATGGCAAATCCAAATTTCCGAGCACAATTTGTTAAAAAAGGTGTTCTTTCCCCAGTGTATTTTGTTGACTTTGTCAAAGAATCAATTGGCTGTACACATATGGTTTTATTTCTGTGTTCTCTATTCTGGGCCATTGATCTATATATCTATTTTTATATTAGGCTTTATTTCTGGGTTCTCTATTCTGTTCCATTGATCTATATATCTATTTTTATATTAGCCTTTATTTCTTGGTTCTCTATGCTGTGCTATTGATCTATACCTCTATTTTTATATTAGTACCATGATGTGTTAGTTACTATAGCTTTGTAGTATAAAGTCAGGTTATGTGAAGCCTCCAGTTTTGTTCTCTTTGCTTAGGATTATTTTGGCTGGGTTCTGTTTCTGGTTTCATATGAATTTTAGGATTTTTTTTTTATAATTCTGTGAAAAATAGTATTGGTATTTTGATAGGGATTGTATTGAACTATAGATTGCTTTGGGCAGTGTGGTAATTTGAAAAATATGAATTTTTATGATCCATGAGCATAGGATGTTTTTTCATTTGTTTAAGTTATCTACAATTTCTTTCATCAGTGTTTTGTAGTTTTCCTTGTAGAGATCTTTCATCTCCTTTGTTAAATATATTCCCAGGTATTTAATTTTTTTAGTTATTATAAATAGTGTTTCCTTCTCGATTTGGTTATCAGCTGGATTGTTAGTCATGGCTCTATTATATGTTTCTTTCTCCTGAAATTTCAAATTTCAAGTTATTATATTTCTCTCTTCCTTCCTTTTACTCTCCCTCCTGCCCTCCTTCCCTTCTTTCCTTCTTTTTTGTTTCTTTTTGTCTTTGAAAGAATATATGTCTTCTTTACTATAATGCTAATATATCCCAAAATTTTAGCTCTTTTTTGAATAATTGCATCCATTTTTCTTGCATACAGCATTTTGTGGAGCTGAA
Source organism: Lemur catta (assembly GCF_020740605.2). Lineage (NCBI taxonomy): Eukaryota > Metazoa > Chordata > Mammalia > Primates > Lemuridae > Lemur > Lemur catta. Next base: position 21,311,508 of record NC_059143.1, read on the forward strand.
CATCTGTTCAGATTAGGAAGACTTGATGTCTCATTAATATTTATCTTCATTGAACTCTTGGTTGCTTCCACCATTTCTTGTATTTCACATCTTCCTCTTCATTGTTTTTTTTAAATATTTCTTTATTAAAATGGATTCTCGAAAGTTTATTTTCCCAGAAAGAATTTAGGGATTTAATCTTTCCTAATTATAGCAACACTGAAATAGCTTTATTTTCTTATATTTAATAGTTTAGCTAGGTGTAGAATTCTGTTTCAAAGTAAGTTTTCCTTGTAATTTGAAGGCATTGTCTTACTGCATTTTTTACCTTTTGTTGCCAACAAAAAGACTTCTATTAGCTTATTATCCTTTGTTTATTTGGTTTTGTATTTTCTTTCTGATATATGTTGCCTCCTTTCATCATTCTTGCTTTTTTAGTAAATTTTCATCTTTATTTACTTTATAATTAATTTTTAGTATTTTCTTATTTTTACTCTCCCTCTCCAAAGCTCATTTTAGTTGGGTTTCCTAAAATGGACCTTTTGATTTTTTAATACATTTTTTTATCTCAACTTCTATTTTATCTCTATCAAAATTTTACCTTTTGTCATTATTCTAAGCAGATTAAACATATCTCCCTCCTTCAGGGGTACTATCAATAAACTCATGTATCGTCCCTTGTACTTTTTCACTTGATAAAATTGTTTGCTTTTTTCTTCTGATAGTGAAAGGTATAATGTTTACATTATATGTATACATTGTATACAATGTATAGATTGTTTACATTATATGTATACATTGTTCACATTATATGTATACAATGTATACATTGTTCACATTATATGTATACAATGTATACATTGTTCACATTATATACATTGTATGCATTATATGTATACATTGTATACATTGTATGCATGGCATGCATTGTATACATTACATGTATACATTGTATACATTATTTGTATACATTGTACACATTCTATGTATGCATTGTACACATTATATGTATACATTGTATACATTATATACATTGTACATTGCTGATTTATATTCAGGAGTCATAGCATTGCAGTACTAGTATGGGTTTATAGCAAAACTCATTCTGTTTGGTGTTATTATTGATATGATTGGTCTGTCCCAGTGCTATATTTGCTAAATGTTTTCAATAATTCTCTACACATACACATATTATAGTACTTGCAGAATACGGAATAGTACAAAACTAAAACCAGAAAATAAAAACTATCCTTAAAACAATAGATCAATTATCAGTATCATGTACATATTCTTTTAGCATTACTATGTATTTGTTTACAAAATAAAGATCAAATTACAGTTGACTCTTGAGCAATGTGGAGATTAAAGGCATCAACTCCTCACACAGTTGAAAAATCTGCATATAACTTTGACTCTCCCAAAACTTAGCTACTAACAGCCTATTGTTGACCAGAAGACTGATAATATAAGAAGTCCATTAATACATATTTTATATGTTGCATATATTATATAGTGTATTCCTGCAATATAGTAAGCTAGAGAAAAAATGTTATTAAGAAAATTATAAGGAACAGAAATATATTTACAATTCATTAAGTGGAAGTGAATCATTGTAAAGGTATTCATCCTCATCACCTTCATGTTGAGTAGACTGAAGAGAGGGCATTGATCTTGCTGTCTTGGGGTGGCAGAGGCATAAGAGGTGAGGAGATAGAAGGAGAGGCAGGCATACTTAGTGTAACATTTATTGAAAAAAATCTATGTATAAGTGGATCCCTGCAGTTCAAACTTGTGTTGTTCAAGTGTGAATTGTATTTACAAAGATGTATACCCATCACATTCTTCAATGCGATTTTTAATGGGTAAACAGTAAGTAATGTTTCTGAAAATACAATCATTTATTTATCTAAACTTAATTTTTAGATATCTAAAACCTCTATAACTTCATTGGAAAAACTTTCTTTTTGTTTTTCCACAGGCAACAACAAGAGCAAAGTGAAGATGTGGATTTATAGTGTTAAACTGCTTTCAAGAAATGTATACCATTTTAATCTCCCACCAGCTTTGTTCTTATATCGATGTTTTTCCTTCTCATGCTAGTCCTGGACATTCAAAGATCTTCTGTACTTTTCCAAAATTCCAGCCTAAATTTGAGATTTAATTTTATTTTGTATTCTTTTGATTTCTAGTGAGGGTAAACATTTCCTAACATAACCACTTGAGTAAAATCACTAATATTTTCATTTTAGGTAGAACCAATCCCAATTGGCTTTATGCTTAAGAAAGTTTTTTTTCCCATTTTGAAGCCTAAAAGATATTTCCCTATATTTCCTTCTACTCATTTAAAACATTAATCTATTTGAAATTAATTTGCATATATCTTATTATATATAAATATACCTTATATTTAAAAAACAGTTAAAATTGTGCTTAGACAAATTATTTAACATTATACAATAATTATTTCTTTCTACACTCTTCCAACACCTACCTTAATTATGTATGGGTTTCTTATATTTAGGAGAATTTACTTCTAGGCTTTCTTTTTATTCCTCTGATCAATCTGCCTGCCTTTGTAAAGGTACTAAATTCATTTCATTACTGCAGCATTTTGTTACATTTTATTATTTGTAGGGCAAGTTTTACTGAATAATTGTTTTTATTTAAAACGTTTCTGAGATTGTTTCATGGGTCAGTCTCTGGTAAAATACAGATTAACTTCCCATTCAAAAGAAAATATATGTGAATAAATAAAATCCTACTAAGAATTTTAAATTTCAATAAACCCATTAAGATATTTTATGACTACAGCATAGTGTTTAGCAGCACAACCTTGAATCAAAGAGATTTAGGTTTGAAGTATCGTTTCTTTGTTTACTAACTATGAAATAATCAGAAGTAGAATGTATACCAATTTTCAGGTCTGATGTTTTACAACTGCAAAGGGAGGATAATAATACAGACCTCCTAGGGATGCTGTAAATTTTAAAGAGGTAATTATTTTAAGTGCTTACCTGAGAACCTGGCACCAAATAATCATTGAGTAAATGGTTGCAATATTAATCTAATTTTGTCAGAGGACTGATTTAGGAATGACATGGAGTGATTTACTGATCACCCTTAGACACTTTCTTGTTGATATTAGGGGATGATTTCATCTCTGGAGAATTTCTGAAAATTAAAACCATAAACTCCTCCTTTGTCATAACAAGAAGATTGCTAAATCCAGAAAAACTAATATGATATATTAATAATATAAAAGTCATAATTATGTTTGATGATGATGAAGACTGTTAGGAAAAATTCTGGCTTTGCCTTATGTTATATTAATGACTTCCAATGTTTCATGCCTCTCTGAGAGTCCATGTCCCTTCACACTGTGACATTGCCATTATTCTCAATAAAAGGTAAACTTTATTTATCCACCTTCCTTGACTTTGAGCTTTACTTATAACTTGCTCTGACCAATAATATGTGGCAGAAATGGCAAGCAAAGTCTAAAGTCAGGAAGCCATATAATTTTCACTTTTGCCATCTGATGGTGCCATGTTAGGAAAGCCCGGTCTAGTCTACTGAAGGATAAGAAGCCACCAGGAGGAGAATCAAGATGTTCAGCTGACAGCTTACAGTAACGTGCAGGAGCCTACTTTGAACCCTGCAGTCCTGATGGATGACTGCAGTCATATGCGTGAATCCAGAAAGATTAGCAGAGTAACTACCTAGATTGCTGAACACAGAGTTTTAATCAGTAAATTTTATGGTGGTTTCTTTCACAGTAATAACGAACATAACAAAATAAAACAAACTTGCTGCATGTGGTGAATACTGTTTCCCTACACTCAGCCATTTCGGACACCAACCACCTTTTCTGAGGGTGTAGGCAGAATGTAAAGGAGGTAGAGCTTTCTGTCTTTACAAGATAAACCAAGAAGCAAAACTTCTCATAGCTTAATACAAAAGGAAGTTCTTCCAAGTTCATTTTGTGTAGGTCCAACTGGTCTTTGAAAAAGTTTACTCTTGTAGACATTTGGATAAATATAATATAGTGAAAACTCTATGTCCTTCTCTTCTCTGTGACCATATCAAAAATTAAAGAAAATAAAAAGAAAATTCTGTGTGCAATATACTTGGAAACAAACCAAATTTCAAGCAATAGTTTTTGCAAAATATGTATCAAATGCAATGACGTTTGAAACAAATCTGGGGAATGTGTGGGTAGTGGACACATTTAGTCAAAGATCGTAAACAATATCCCAACCAAATCTACACATAAAACAGTAAATTTTAAAGAAGCAAAAATAAATATAGTAGATAATGTTTTCATCTCAGGGGAAAAGTCCTTTCCTATGCATAATAACAAGAAAACCAATATACTGTCATTTAGTTTCAAAAACTTCTAATACTAACATATAGTGAAAAGAAAAGCATAGCAATTAAAGGCAAATGATAAATTGGGAAATATTCATAATATTTATGACAGATTGATACACAAAGGATGCATGGAAATTTCAAACAAATAGATATTAATAAAATAAAGGGTCAAGAAAACTAATGATTATAACAGGAAAGAGAAATATAAACACCCAATAAAAGCATGAACAAATATATAACCATATTAGTTAAGCAAAGAAATACAAATAAAACAAGAAAGAAATTTTAACTCTGCATTTCTATAAAAATGATGGAAAGTTAGAGAAGATGGGGATGAATGAGATCCCACAGACGTATCACACTCTTTTAAAAGAGTCATTTGTTGCATGAGGCATTGGTGGGGAGAAAGGGAGCCTGGGGCTGGCAATTACATTAAGTGGGTGCTGATCTAGGGAGGGGAAGGGATATGGACATTGTCATAAATGAATAGTTTATAGTCCACATGACTCCATGCAAAGTTATCAAAGTTTCTTTATCACTCAGGAGTAAAAAATCCAGACTATCAAGAACACACTATCTATATTGAGAGAAAGTATCTCAGAATAGAACATCTACATCTAAGCTGTTATTTCTTTTCCCCATTCTCTAACCATTCCCATCTTATAATTTTTATTAAATAGTCAGCATATATAATTATACTTACAAAGTGACAATGATTATTATAAATGAACCAGTGTGGGGCCAACGTATAGATACTTAACTTCTATTTTTAATAGGAAAGGACCATTATATAAACACATACACATATATAGAGACACATACTCACACTGTGCAAGCAAAGAAACTGATACCTTGGTTAAGGGAAATTCAAAGAAAAAAATGGAAGGTAAGAGGAGACTAAGAAGGGTCTGATAAATCCTCAAAAATGAAATAAAAGATAACATACTGTACTTTAAGTAGCAGAAATAAGAATAATAAACACTGTATAAAGAATACATACAAATAGCCAACAATATATGAAAAGATGCTCAGCATCATTGTCAGGGAAATGCCAATCAAAAGTACAATTAGATTATTATTTTGAACCTATTAGAATGGCTGTTATCAAAAATTCCAAAGATAAGTGTTGGCAACGAAGTGGAGAAATTGGAACTTTTGTGCCTGTAGGAATGTAAAATGGTGAAGCAACTAAGGAAAATGGTACAGAATGCCTCAAAAACTCAAAATAAAACTACCATGTAATTCATCTATCCCTCTTCTGAGAATTTACCCAAAAGAATTGAAATTAGAATCTTGAAGAGATGTCTCCACTCCCATGTTCATTGCAAATATAATTCACAATAGCCAAGATATGGAAACACCTTACATGCCCATGGGCCAATGAATGTATAAATAAAACACTGACAATAGATACAGCGGGATATTACTCAGCTTTAAAAGAGAATGAAATCCACTCATTTGTGACAACTTAGGTAAAACTGAAGGACATTATGTTAAGTAAAATAAATCAGTCACAAAAGGGCAAATACTTCATGATTCCATTTACATGAGGTATTCAAAATAGCCAAAGTCATAGAAGCTGGAAATACAATAGTGATTGTCATAGACTGGGAGTGGTGAGGGAAATGGGGGATTATTGTGCAGTGGGCTTTAATGGAACTTTATAGTTTCAATTATGCTAGATAAATAAGTTCTAGAGACCTGCCATAGAACATAGTGCCTGTAGTTAACAATACGGAATTGTGCACTTCAAATTTTAAGAGGGTAAATTCATATTAAGTGTTCTTAGGACAAACAAACAAAAACAAAGGAACACAAGGAAACTTTGGGAGCTGTCAGTATTTCTATTGTCTTCATTGTGGTAATGGCATCATGGGTGTAAACATATGTCCAAACTCATCAAATAGGGCGTATCAAATATATGCAATTCTTTGTATATCAATTATAACTCACTCAAACTTAGAAAATTCAGAAGATAAAAATTAGACAATGATGTGTAGAGAATGTATACATAAGAAAAAGAACCACAAGACAAGGGAAAAGGACAGAGTTCTAATAACAAAATGAAAACTAATAGGACTAAGATGGCTATAAACCTAAATGATAGAAGTAACTAAGACAAAATAAGACAAAATATTTTGTTATTATTTTATATTTGAAGTAAAAGGAGACTATTTTAGCCTGTGCCAAATACAGTATCTTATAATGGGGGTTTCCTTTTACCTCTTAATGATGTGACAAAAAATAACAAGGGCACATTTTCTGGAGCTTTATGTCTTTGCTCTTCTCTTATACCATTACTTGTACATTACTTCACTATGGTTTGGTTTCCTTTCCAAATTTAGCACATTTTTTTGCTGTGCATAGACAGTTAACACATCATCTTATTGACTTTACTTTAAAATATAATTCAACTCCTTTGTAATAATTTCATGATAGAAACTACCTTATTCTCTTTCTTCCCTAATTAGAGATTTTGCTTATTGGTGTATCTTTTTCTTTGTACTACACCTATTTCTCAATGTGACCAGTCACAGATTAGGTGATTCTTACTTCTTTGGTTTCCTTCTCAGATAGCTCTAAATTCGAATTCCAATTCTGCTAGTTGTTAGTGTATTAGATAATTAATATCCCTTACTCTCAGATTTCTTGTTCACATAAAAAAATAATTCTTATACTACCAGACTGATATAAGAATGAAAATCACTATCAACATCCAATGGCATAAAATAAGCACTTGAAATAAATTTGCTATCATTTGTATTAATAATAAATACAGAATTTAAAGAAAAGTATATTTGCAATACAGAATTTACATCATCAAAGTTGGCCAATTTCTACTTTCTGCATCAGATGGCACAGCAATTAAAGGGTCATGTATCTGTCACTCCTTAAACCAGAAACTCAGAAATCCAGAACTGAATTGTAAGTAGAATATTTCTGGGTAGAGACAGAAGCTGGGCCTGCCTAAAAGGAGTTTATTTTGTAGATTTGACTTGGAAACTAAAATATATTTTAAATAAGGTAAAACAAAATTATATAAAAATTTTGAAAAGCAAGGTCTAAAAATGTACATCAAATGAAACAAAATAGCCTAAATGTTAACACCACACACACACACACACACACACACACACACACACACATGGGATGAGGGGAGGGAAGAGAGAGGGGAAACAAGTGAGATGAAACAATGTCTAGGAATTATTTCGAACTTTCAAAATAATATGGGAGTTATAGGGAGGGAGTAATGTGAGAGTCAATGAGAAACCAGATTGGCCTGAGTTAATGATTGCCATATGCATGCAGTTGCACAATCATGTAAATGGTATCTCTGCAATGAAAGCACAATCATAGTTGTTCCTTTTTAATCCTTTCAAAAATGGTGGCACTCATATGACTTTCCTATATTCTATACAGTCTTCTTTGCCATGTTACGTCAAATTAAAAGAATTTTAAATTTATTTTTTAATGGATCAGCATTTATGGTCAGTCTTTCTTGCTGTCTTCCCTTGATTTTTGGTTTTACTGTATCTCCCACAAATACTCTATGTAAGTATGAAGCTTTATGTTATTACTCATGGCTAATCTATTTCCTGCATCTCCATTTCTGGGTGACAGTTTTGTTACTAGCTCCTATGTGTAACAAGTCTTTTCTTTCAGTTTATAATTGGCTCCCTGGCCAAATAGTTTTTCTATGGAGTATTTTCCTAAGTGTTGTGAATTTCTTAGCTTTTTTCTTGAGCTTTTTACTAGACGCTCTTACTTTTTTACCCTTTTTATTTGCTGTCTCTATGAAATAAAGTTATGAAAGAAAGATATCTGTGCAGGCATCATTATGTTTTATCCTGAGTAGAATACTTATCTAGGCTGTTATTTTATTTTATTTTTTTAAAGCAGAAAAAGGGTCTCCTGGGCAATCTGAATTCATGATGGTTTTTCATTTGCTTCATGAAAAATTTGACTTAAACTATACTTCTATAATACATACATTTATTGATCAGAGCTGTTTTGTTTGTTTGTGTTTTGTTTTGTTTTTGAGACAGAGTCTCTCTCTGTTGCCCGGGCTAGAGCACAGTGGTGTCAGCCTAGCTCACAGCAACCTCAAACTCCTGGGCGCAAACAATCCTCCTGCCTCAGCCTTCAGAGTAGCTGGGACTACAGGCCTTTGCCACCATCCCCAGCTAATTTTTTCTGGTTTTAGTAGAGACTGATCTCACTCTTGCTCAGGCTGGTCTCAAACCACTGACCTCCAGTGATCCTCTGTCCTCAGCCTCCCAGAGTGCTTAGGATTACAGGTGTGAGCCACCACGCCTGGCCTCTGATCAGAGTTTTGACATGTATATTTTGCTTTGAAATATATTGCTTTGTTTTATGATATATACAATTCAAGAGAAATCACAGAAGGGTCATGGTTTATTTTCACAAGCACCGATAAATAGTGTAGACATATCTTTTGTTTCATTCTGATACTCAGAATTTACTGGGCTATAGAAAATGCTTCACTTTTAAGAACATCTTTTTAACAATATTTTTCTCATTTGACAAGTGTTTTCACCAGTCACAAAGTACTTGGTAACCTACTTAAATGGTAAAACATAGTTTGTAATATGAGAAATTTGAACCACTTGCTATTTGAAGATAAACACAAACATCCTCATGGTACCCATTTCAACCTTGATAGTGTGTAAATACATTCGTAACATGTTAGCTTCCAGGAAAAAAAAAAAATATATATATATATATAAAATATATTAATAGTGTGAAAGCCAGTGTGAAATGTGATCTGGGTACCTGTACCATGCCCAGCCGTGAGCCCCATGCAATTGACAAAAGATCTGCAGGGAATGGAGAGCAGGGGTCTGCATCTTAGTAAGTGCTTTTAGGGAATCCCATAAAAACCAACTGTGAACAACAGGCACTTTCAGTATCAAAACCATTGTTCCCAACATTTACAAACTGAAGAAATTTCTTGCATTAATTTTCTTAAGTGAAGAAAAATTTTCCACCAGTTATGTCTTTGTATTTTTGGCCCTGATTGGATTTTGTGAAATATTAAAAATACTACATTCTCTTAACTATCTCTGTCAAAGGAGTTTAGGACCCTCCAGTCTATAACTATGTAACTCCTGCAATATATATTTTGTCCTATTTATTAAATTTAATCCCTTGGAATATTTAGATAATAGAGCACAGTATATATGAAACTAAAAATGACCAAAATAAATGTGCAGTATATGTTTTTTTCCTTGACTCTTCATTCTACTTATCCATTCTATGTATTTTTATCTACATAGCATTTATAATACAATGTACACCATACATTGTAATTTTTTTCTTTTTCACATTCTAAAATTTATTAATATTTTAATAGAAAATATTTTCATATGGTTTATAAGTAAAGTTATAAAATTTAATAAAGTGAATATTCTCCCTGTTATGATTGCTTCCTGTCTTCATTGACACCTATAATACCTACAAAGAGTAGGTTGTTACTGCTGCTAGTTTCTTATATATCTTTCCAAAAATTTCACGTGAGTAGAAGAATATAAATACATATTATTTGCAGACTTTTTTTAAACACAAATATTTGCTTACTGCATATACTAGTCAGAACTTCACCAGTGAGGTGAGTGTGTGTGTATGCGTTTTCTTCTCTATAAACTTATTGCTATCTAGAATATTAGGATTTTGTATTTTGAGGTGGATTTAAGAAAAAGAATAGGGTCCTATATATTTAGTGAATGTTTTGTTTCCTTTATATTGATGCTGCACATTTCTTCTCTTTGGCTCTCTTGTTTATTTCCTGTACTAGGATTTTTATTAGAGTGCTAACCTAATGATTTATATGAGTTATTTACCATATAAAAATAATAAACTTGTATTTGTTGTTTTATTTATGTAGTCTGATATATCAGGGCCCTATTTGTGCTTTCATTTGTGCACTTAATTTTCAAAATAGTTTTCCAGATATCAATTCACTTCCAGTTATTGCATTTGTTTCCTCATCTGTAGCACGTAACTGATTAATTATTAGGCTTACAGTAAGCAGTTATCTACACACAGTGGTATGCTAGTAAATGTTTAACAAATAGTTCCTCTGAGAAATAAGAAAGCCCTGGCTTGTGCATTTGCCAATTTTTATAGTGTAAAGTGACCCATGGTCTGTGTGAAGCCTGTGTCAAACTAACAGCGTGATTTTTAGCAGCTCACAAAATTCTGAATTCTTTTCACTCAGCTCTCACCTAACAGTATGCTCTAAATACCTCATTCTTCTTATAATTGTTGTTTATGCTTTATAACAATTTCGTGGTTATATTTTTCAGTTAAGATTCTTATCTATTTGAAATTTATTTTTATTTGAGTGATGAAACTGTAAACTGTTTTTATGATTCCTAGAAATGTAATAAACTGTTTCAGTTCATTTTAGTGAATAATCCACTCATTCTCCTTTGGTTTATGATCATGGATACTGTTTTACTTATTAGCATCCACACACGCCCATTGTAAGCAGCAAGAACCATGAATATTCATGGAAGTCATTTATGTAGATTATCAACTAGGGTAGAGCCTAAAGACTGATCAACATTTAGAACTCGGAAGGAAAAATTCCTAGTGATTCTTTATTATATATGCTCATTTACTAATGAGGACATTGAGGATAACATACTTTAACTATTTTGAACAAGGATCTACAACTAATTATACAGTTATATATTGAGTTATTTGGTTCCCAGTATAGTGCTTTCTACTTATACCTTTGTTGCCTCTGTGAATTTGGTGCTAAATCATGTTTAACAATATTTTTAATGACTTTTATAGATATGCAACTGATGAAAATAAAGTTATACAGAATAAGAAAAAACAGTCTGTCTCTGATGCATACTAATAGGTTTCAATGAATTTATTAAAAGCATTCAATTTATCTTTATATTACATCAACCTTCTAGTGAAGAAGATATGACTACCAAGTATTAAAAATGCTACAGATGTAAGAAATGTAGAAACTTCATGACAACAGATTATCAGGCCAAAATTTGAACTTCACTGATTTTTTAGAACTAATGTTTCTTCTGTCATCTATTTTATTATGCTTACTATACAGTCATTAGGTCCAGATGGTGTTACATAAAAATTCAGGTTGGTAATTATTTGGAAATATGAGCAATATAATAAAATCAATATAAAGATGCTAAAATTAAAAGTTCACTTTAAAAAAATTTCCATTGAGGACTTGAAATTCAGGTAGAATGAATTGTATGATTGTTGGTGATATAGGCATTCTGTCAGAATATAGTATGGTGTAACTAACTTTTAAAAAGGATTCTGTTGTCACTGTATACATTCTTTGTATTATGGACATGATTCTTAAGTAATGCTTGGTAGTTATTAACCAGGGCTTGTTATGAAGCCATTACGTTGGCTTCATGCATAGACATTATTTGTGAATCATTCTAAACTTCTTACAGGTGCTGTCATTTAACATAAAATTGTGATTATAAATGAGTTTAACAAAATATCGTCCTACTGGTTAAAGTGATTATCATTTAAGAGAATATTTACAGTGAATGGATTAAGCTTTTGCATATCCATTACCCAACAGACCAGGTCTTTCTGAGAGATATTAATAGTATAATCATCTCTTGGAAAACATTCTTAGATAAAGTCTGAAAACTTTTATTTTGCCTCAAGATATCTGTGGGATTGATATGCTTTAAGAAATGTCTACATTAGTATTGAATAAATGATTATTGTACTACAGACAAAGCCAAACTCTTAAGTGAGATCTGAGTGCATGATATCACACATAATGCTATTTCAAAGTTATTCGGCATCATAATTTTATTTACTTATGGTATTTATAATATGTTTATATTTAAGCATGTAATTATATTACTAAATATAAAATCATAATTTATATATTTATATAATATATAAAATTTCATATGCATAAGCATTATATAAAATAATTTATATTATTCAAAATTTATTAGTATTCTATTTTAATACAAGCACAGAAAGAAATTAAAAATTATAGTTATGTTCTATACCTAGGGTAGATAGAGATGCCACAAGTATATTCAAGAAAAGAGAAAACCTGGATACACACAAATCAGGGAAGAAGTCAATTAAATTATAAGGAATTACCCCTCCTGAATCACATGATAGTGTTGTTGAGCTATTTTACACATAGATTTCCTTTACTACATGAAATGCCCAAAAACACAAAAAGAAAGATACAGATCCTCATATTTTATCATATGAAGCTACTGTAAACCTAAAGCAAAAGTAAGACAAATAAGTAGCCAAAAAACAACCTACTATGAATATGAAAAAATTAATGAATGAAATATAGGAAATATGTAAAAGAAGATAGACCATGAGAAAATACCTTTTTTAAAGGATACAAAAATGATTTTGTATTGTAAAATAAATGATGTATTTCATCACTTGATGAGGTCAAAGAAATTAACTATTTGAACATTTTAAAAAAATGTCCAAATGTTAACCCTGTCTAAACAAGAATTTTTAATAAAAAATAAATTTTTAAAAATACCTCCTTTACAGTGGTTAGCTATATTAGTTTGGAGCTATAGACACATACACACACACACACACACACACACACACTCTTCTAGGTTTACATAATATATGTCTTATGAATCCATAAATGTATATTATATATGTGTATATATACATATACACACATGTGTATTCATGTATATTTATATGTATTTTGACTGAAGATGCAGACAATGTAGGCCATTGTCTTTACTATTCCTTAACAGTGTTTGAGATGTTCATATCACTGCAATAAAAATTGAAGTATAAATATGAAACATAAACATTCAACAGGAAAAAAAATACTTGTTTACATAAATACATACTAAACTGAAATACCATCAGAACAAATAAGAATTCAAGTAACATGACTGAATGCAGAATGATTATGCAAAAATATTATGTAGTAATTCTTACCAATTTGTTTATAAATTTTCATAAGTTTCACATTCAAAATTATTGCTAAATTAATAAACAAATATAGAAACACTAGTAAGACATGCATGACCTATGTTAACACTAAAATCTTTATTAATGCCTTTTGTCTTTAAGTTGACGTTTTCCCCTTTTAATAAATGGAGAGATGTTATATGATTCTGGATGGGAGAATCAAATTCTGGTCCACAATAGCACATCTGATATAGAAAATTACTGATTTTTTTTAACTTACCAATCTTTTAAAAATATTAATTTTTGTGGAAATTTTTTGTGATAAATTTTATGTAGATTGGCATGATGATGAATAGCTTTTTCCTCTCCACTTAGAACAAAAATAGTGTGCTTGATTACAAGGTTATACTAGAGTCGTTGGAGAAGCTTTATTTTGTATAGGCCCCATATTAACTTCCCAAAATGTAAAAAAAAAAATTTTGAATTTCAAAACACATTTAGTCCAGAAAGTTTTGGATAAGAGATTTTAAAGATATATTTCTTTTGTGAATTTGTTTACAAATTTAAATTCAGTGAAAATCCCTGTCTCAAGAGAGATTTTCTTTTTTGGAGTTTGTGTCAGTATACAAAGGTTCTTCACTCTCAAGAATCCATGGAAGAGAATAATATAAGTATTTTAGAGAAGGATGATTATTAAAGAGAACTTATTCTACCAGATGCTAAAAACATTCAGACACTGTTTCCTAATAGAAGGAAGAGGGGCCACCCGCAGGGAAGAAGAATAATGCAATGAACTCACATTTCAAGTTGGTTTCTAAGTGTTTTAAAAAATCTTGGCTTTTGTCTCTGACAGGTAAACATAGCTATTTGTAGGGTCAAAGACTCCAGGTGCCAAGTTTACTTTACATTGCTTTCCCAATCTCTGAGCTATTTTAATCTTTTCTGGTCAAAAACACTTTCTTGCAGCCTGAGAAAAAAAATTCAGTTGGAACAGAAACTTTAAAGTTGTAAGAATGACAGTTATGATGATGCTAACAGTATAAACAAGTGTAATGTGTGGGCACCCCAATCAAAAGCCAGTTAATAGCAAGTGAAACTGAGAAAAACGATAGACATTTGGCGAAAACGAAAATTCTATCTTGAAAATTCCCCAAAGTATAACTCTGAGGAAGCTTTCCTGATTGTCCCTGAGCAGAAATTTTCTTTCCATAGCATCTATTTATTCTTAAGACATCTTAGGCCAACTCAGTTGCACTCTCAGGACTGAGACACGGTGTTACTGCAAAATGGTATGATGCTCCTAAATCTAGTTTGGCTTGGTTTCAGGGCCAGATTACTTGTATATATTAGGATTATGTGGGGAAAAACTACCAATGAGATAAACTGTGAGTTTCAACTTTGTTATTGGCAGACTGGGGAATTTTCCTGGCTGCTTAGATGGATAATATCTGATTAAAAGTACTATACAAATGTATATGCAAATCTCATTTCCCTGGCTGGAAATATTAATTTCACTAGATCAGTAGGTATTATTGCCTTTGGCCAACTGCCTTCATGGCTCCTTTACCTTAGCTTCTGGGAGGGTCTCAATGCTGCTGCCAAGAGGAGGTATGGCTAGACCAGCATATTTGCCCCGAACTTTGTATATGTCAGATGATCCCATGATGCTTGCAGCCTAGAACAGTTCATCATAAATCTAACCTCATGAAACTGTCCTTCTACTGAGTCCAGAATGAAGGATCATCCAAGTGCAACCCTGAGGTAGCTTACAGAATTCTGGGATATATTAGATGACCATATTAAATAATTAAAAGGGACTTTCAACAATAATGAATATTAACCTTGGAGGAAGCCACATGATTGTACTGTTCAATATTCTCTAACTGTTGGAGTACTTAAAGCGTGACCTTTTTGATTTTTCCTTAGGTAGGAAACCACTAATGATGTGTACATAAGTAAAGAAAGAGGATACATTTTGCAGGGTTTAATGAATGCTCCCTGATTTTCTCTGTAAGGGGAAGTGAGAACAAAGCTACTTATGCTGAAGCAAATTTAGGTGATACAACAGAAATTTCAAGGTTAGCAACTACAAACTTGTTTCTGATGCTTTGGACAGAGAAGTAGTTAACTACTCTCAATCCTGCTTATCTTCTGCTGCTTTATATTCCCAAGATCAGTGGTCTGCAGATTAATGTGGACTTCATACTTCTTGCCAAGATAATAAAAGAGGGACATCTGGAACAGCAGGGTCAGATCTCTATCTCTATCTCTAATCTCTATCTCACCTCTATCATCATTTCTTGCTCTATTTCTAGCTGTGTGTGTGTGTGTGTGTGTGTGTGTGTGTGTGTGTGTGTGTGTGTATCGACCTCCCCATTACTGTTGTGTTAGGCAAGGATGCCTAAGGTCTCACTGGGTCTGTAGCATTAGAAGCTACAGACAAACAGGAATGAATATTGAAGGCTGAAAACCATGAGACTATCGGGTTAGTTCAATACATGAATACTGATAAGCATTTAATGATATAAAATATTATTATGTCCCAAATTTTCATATCAACCTAGCATGGAGATCAGAATATGACAAGGCCATGTGGAAAATGCTTCCTTGAAAAATCCACAGAGAATCTGTATCTCACCTTTCTCATGAGTTTGGGTAAACCAGGCTGGTTTCAAGGTCAAGGGACAGAAGATGGAACAGTATGCATGACTTTCATCCAGAATCATCCCTGTTTCTCATGAGCACATCAATCCATCATCTTTGCTCTGAGTTGCCCTCTCCATTTATCAGGCAGACTAAGTTCTGCTACAGATCTTCCAGCTTTGGCATTTCTGTTGACCTAAATTTCTAGCTCTTGAACTCTGCTCATTCTTTGCTTTATAACTTGTGTTCCCCTGGGTATGATATTTTTAGACTGTCTTCCTACTAACTGACCTTCTGGCCTAGACCTAGAAATATCCCTTCCACTACTGCTGGAGAGAGACACTCATCAAATGTTTAACAGTGTAATGAGATATTCTTGACTACAACATTAGACTACATTTAAAACTATAGATGGCCCAACCATGAGTGTTTAGAGAAAAAAAACTGTGAAAAGTTAAGGGGCAAGTATTAACTTGTAGTTTATAAAGGCAACCCTGTTGGTGCCTGAGTGTTACGGAACAGGTGTATAGTTTTATATTAATATAAAAATATAAATGCTAGGATAATATAAAAATATAATACTAGTACAAGAATAAACCTGGAAGAGTCTTGATGAATATGTTCTTAGGGTCACATTTCCTTCAGAATATCCTTATCTAATACCAATTCCCACAGCTGTTCTTCTGTAGAAGCAGTATACCAAACAATTAAAGATTAAGTTTGATATTAAGTATCTTAAATGTACTTCCTTTTTATTGAGAAAAAAATCTATATGCTTTCAAAATCAGAGAAGTAGATGAAAACAAATCACTTTTAACTATTAAAATAGGCAGAAATCAAGTAACTATAGTTGAACAGAGACAAATATATGGACACAGGGAAAATGGAAAATTGTTACAACTGAAATTTTCTTCGAACACTACCATTGAAACATCACCACAGCTTAAATACTTAAATGCCTACATGTATATTTAAGTATGTATGTTATATATATACACACATGTGTTTGTGTCTCATATATTTATATATATATACATATTTGTGTGTGTGTATATGTGTTCATCCTTTGTTATTGTACATGGATAAGGGAACTTATATAATTAATAAGTATAATCTTAATCGTTCAGTTTTTTATTATGTAGAAACATACAGATATATATTTTTCCCAAATATATAAGTGTTTAAAAAAATCCTACACCTTCTCCACCATAGACCACTGTCTTCATATGCACTAGTATTTTATACTCTAAAGTTATTTCTAGTTTCCTTGTAGCTTACATTTCTAAATTTCTCTTCCTAAGATTATTTTGGTGCAACCACTTACTTTGATTTGTTTCCTCTGTTTTTGTGTGACTTATTTAGTTTTTTTTATGCTTCATACGAAACTTTGAAGGTAGTATGAGACACATTCTCTATTGTTTACTTCTGCATTTTTGTTCATCTCTGGTTTCTTTATCTGTATTCCTTCTTGTTTCATTGCCACAGCCTGAAATCCACTTTCCGTTGTCATTCTTTTCTAAATTTTCCTGAAGTCCCATGTTTATATTTTTCTGTTTATGCTTTTATGACATAAAACTATCCTGTATTCACTTGAGTGCATATGTGTGTTCTATTTTACTCTAGAGTAAGCAACCAAAATACTTTTACTAAAAAGGCATGTGTTAAACTAGAAATTAAAAGAAACAATTGAATAAGGATATGTCCCCTAATTTGGACTCTGAATTCATTTCTATTTTGAGATTTCTTTTATGTTTATCATTATCACATTTTTTAACTGTTGAGCTTACTACTTCACATCTTCACCTTTCCTCAAATCTCTAACACCTTTACCTCCCTACTATCCTCAAGCAATGATCAACATTGCTATTTTATTGAAAAATAAAAGCAATTAAAAAATAAAATCTATATGCTTCCCACAATGCCTCTCAACTCACCTGCACTCTATCCCCTGCCTTCATGTCAGTGAGTGACATTTAGCAGTCCTGTTCAAAGCCAATCTCTCCCTATGTTCACTGGATACCATTATCGCTTTTTTACTCACAGATCTTACTTATGGAAGCTTTCTTTCTCTATCCTAAATCAGTAGTTTTCAACTGGACACTAGATCAGTTCTATGGCATTATAGTTCTCATCTTTAATAAGTAGTTTTTCTTCATTCCACATAGCCTTTCATTTCTGCCTATTTCTCTGCTACTCATTAGTGCAAAATGCTCAAGTCACATTTGATGACATTATTTTTCTCCTCTCATACTTCCTGGAACCCACCATGCTACTGGGACAGCTCTTGACAGGGTTGTCAGTGACTTCCATGCTGTTAAAGCCAATGTTCAATTCTCATTCTTCATTTTATGTGAGTATCAGCAACTTCTTATTCAATAATTTCTTGAAACACTTTTCCGTCCTTTGCCTTGAGGGAAACTATGGCTTCTGTTCTCCTCTTTCCTCAGTGGTAAATCTTTTTCAGTCTCCTTTGATGGCTTCTCCTCCTCCTCCTGGTCTCAGTGTTGGAATGCCCCAGGGGCTCAATGTTCTGACCTCATTTCTCCCTTTAATTTAGTTGATCTCATCCATCAAATAGATGATAAAAAAATAAGCAGAAAACCAATACCTGTCCTTTATGCTGATAATTCCCAAATGTGTGTTTCTTGCCTTGTTGTTTCCCTTCAAATTCGAACTGCTATATCCAACGCTGACTTGATATTTCTTCTTTCATGTATAAAAAAAATCTACAGTTTGACATGAACTAAACTGAACTTTGGATATATACACACGCAGCTTCATACACATACACACACATATACCCCCACTTTCCTTATAATCTCCATCTTAATATAAATAGTTACAATTTTATCTTTCTGGTTGCTCAGATTGCATGCCTTGGAGTCAACCTCATATATCTCTTTCTCCCAACACTGAGACTAAATATCAGCAAATTCTGTAAGCTATGACTTCAAGATCTAGAACCAGAACTAACCCAGGTCTTATGGCTCCTACCACTACATTCTGGTCCAAGATAAAACATCTCTGGCCTAGATTATTAAAATAGATCTCTAGTTGATTTCTACCTCCAGAACTTTCTCCTCTGTATTTTATCCTCCACAAACATTAAAATAACCTATCCCATCTTACCCTCTGCTACCCTGTACTATCCTAAAATATCCCTATTCTTTTTTATGCTCCAAAGAACTGTTTATCATCTGACATAAAAGATAATGGATTTGGGGGGAGCGGCCAAGATGGCAAACTAGAAGCAGCCTGCACTCACCGATCTCAAGGATGGAAAGTTGCAGGCAGAAGTTCTATGTATTTCATTATATTTTTTTCAATTCCAAAACTAATCGCCACCATCCCTTTGGTCAACATAATTTATTCAAACAGAAAGAAGTAATTAGTACCTCTTACACATCAGGCATATGTGTTTCTGACCACTTAAGACCTTTTAACTGTATTTTTACTCTGAACAGACATTATGTTTACACTCATATAACACAAAAAAGGATGTCACTATTTAAAAACTTTCCACAAAATACATTCAAAAGGATGATACATCTTTTTTGAATTCTTCCTCAATATACAAGTATTGTATTAAAAATCAACCATAAGATTCTTGCAACAAGACATAAGCAATATCAGAGAATTTCCTTCTAGATTTCCTGCCTTTTATCACAAGAAATTTAAGTAGGTCCATATGTACTTTCCTGCATCTTTTCAGTTTATGCCTTTAAACTTTTCTTTCAACTATTTCTTATGTAATGTTGAAATCTAGGCTGCTTTTGGGAAGGAAGAACAGGAGGAAAAGACCTTCAAGTTAAGTTCTATTCCATCTCATTTAGAAAGAAGTGTGTATCTTCCCAGTTGAAACCATAATGCTATTTCTATGTGGAATGATCTAGACAATGACTTTTTGCTTGTTTTGCAGGTAAAATGACAAAAATAATGTATGTGAAATGTTAGAGGCAGGTAATACCTACCCCCAAAGATTTTGATTTTCTAATCTCAAGAACCTAGGGATATGACAAAGTTAGTTAAGATTTCAGTGTGAGTCAAGATTGCTGACATTAAAATAGGGAGACTATACTGGAACATCTGGGTGGGCCCAACATAATCACAGGCATCCCTAAAAGTGGAAGAGGGAAGCAGCAGAGAGTTACAGGGAGATGTGGCTACAGAGGAATGTTACAGAGATGCAATATTGCTGGTTTTAAAGATGGAGGAAGGGGCCCTAAGCCAAGGAATATAGATAGCCTCTAGTAACTAGAGAAGACAAAGAAACAAAATTTCTTTGCATCCCTATCTACAACTTATTTTTATTCTAACGAGATTCATGTTGGACTTCTAAAGAACTTTAAGATAATAAGTTTGTATTTTTTAAGCCATTAAATTTGTTGTAATATTACAGCAGCAATAGGAAACTAATATACAACACACTGAGATCCTTTTGTGACTTGATTAATGTATATGAATGATTTCTTATTTCCTATGGAAAATATAACAGAGATTCTGAAATCTTCAATAATGATCTAACAGAGTGTCTCAATCTTTTTTAAAATGTGCCTATGTTGGCTTTTGATATACGTAAGCTATATACATTTAGTTCTATGTGAGATTGCAGAATGAAATAAATACATTGATCTAAATCAGAGCAAAGAGTGAAGGTGCTGTTTTGCACTCAAACCTTTTTTATATCTAGAATTTAACTGGATCACACTGTAAGGGACTTCCTGGCTGTGATATTCTATTCCCCATTATCATTTAAATATCAATTTGGAAAAATATGGGAGGTGATTATGTTAAGTAAATACTTAACATCATTGTTGCTTATTCTCATCGATTTTTCTATTAGATGTGATAAATTTATGGACGTGAGGAAGTGAGTCTTTCAATAGCTCTTGAGCTATCTTTGGAGAGAGGTTTATTATTCACTTAAGGGAGAATTTTAAACAGAATTTCTGTTGAATTCTAAACACAATGATTTTTAAGTGTGGGTGTTTGTCAATCTTTCCAAGAGGAAAAGACTACATCAGGTGGACCAGAATTTTGTAGAGAGAAAATCTGAGTACCAAAATGGCCTCCAAAGGGAGAAGGAGTGCATTCTTATGTTGATGTTTACTAATCACCATAGTAAATAAATATAGCAAAAATATTTTTGTACATATGGACAAATAAATAAATATTTGTGTTGTATATATAAGAAAAGCAAAATTATACACACACACACACATGTGCACACATACCTATACACATATGCACACATTAATATTCTTATATAGTAGTATGGATCACTGAAGCCTAAACAAGGTTGAATGTTTAGGATAAAAGAAGCTAAATTTTTTTTAAAAAATCAACTTTTTGAGTCATACTGAATAACTTCCCAAAAATAGTTGTTTTAATAACTTCATTCAAGTTGCGTACCTAACCCATATTAGAATGAGATTGGTGTGGGCAGAAAGTTAGTGAGTTTTTGGCACTTGGTAACAAGAAAGGATATGTATTTTAGACCAGATTAGCATATTCTTCATTTTATAACTAGGAAACAGAGAGGACACATGCTACAGTTAATCACAGTAATCACAGGTTCTAGTTAAACATCAACATTAACTGCAGACAAAAATAAAATAGTGCCAAGTTTACTCTTGGTGACACCTTATTCACCACCATCATCAAACACATGCCACTTTTTGTTTCGACAACACTTGGTAGCTCTAGTTCAATTTAACTTCTGTAAATAACCATTTATTATGCTCTTTTTGTTCAAATGATTGAGTTATCTGTCTAATCAAAGTTGATTATTACCATCACTGCTCTTCTGTGAGCAATCTAAATTTCAGATAAGTCTCATAATGCACTATTTTTTCAAAATCTTTTTTCTCCCTAGGGAAGTCAGAAAATGTATCAGAGGAAAGCTGGCATATAAAGTGGGTCTTACATTTAGAAATAGTAGTTAATATTGTAGAGGGAGTTAGGAATGTACACTAACCAGAATGAACAATGGGAACTAAAGTACAGACCTTGGGAAAATGTAGTTAGACATTTGTTTAAATGACTTTATCTAAGTGAATATGGAATACAATTAGTTTCTTTTTCCATATATCTCTTTCCGAGTGTGTGTGTGTGTGTGTGTGTGTGTGTGTGTGTATGCATGTGCTGGTGATGAGGGAGAGAAAGATGTAGAGATGGAAGAGGAGAGGGGAAGGTAGTCAAACTGGAACAAAAGCTGTCATTGTTAATATACCATTTGAAAAATGCAGTCATCTATTTATCCATTCATTTAATAAATATTTAATGAGCACCTAATATGTTACTCACAGTAGTTTAGGAGCTGGTAAATCAATGGTAAACTGTAGATATTCCAAATATAACTGGTGTATTTGTGAAATTGCACAGAGTAAACAGATTTGCCCAAGTCAATTTATATGAGACAGTTTATTTCCAATAAACGTTTTGGAGACAAATTGAGTGGAGGTATGTTTGGAATGATGGGATAAGAGAAGGTTGCATGTTGTCTGCTTTAGACATTAGTCACTTGATCCAGCTTCCTAGAAACTGGCCTGGGACTTACAGAGAGAGGAACTGTTTTCACACTGGAACTTACACACAGTGCTGATTTAGGGCTAG
Source organism: Lemur catta (assembly GCF_020740605.2). Taxonomy (NCBI): domain Eukaryota; kingdom Metazoa; phylum Chordata; class Mammalia; order Primates; family Lemuridae; genus Lemur; species Lemur catta. Next base: position 21,334,068 of record NC_059143.1, read on the forward strand.
ATAACAAAATGTGACACAGTGTCAGGAAGAGTTGCATTTTACTACTTTTGCATGGAAGAACCATGGCTTTTGCACTTTGAATTCTTTATATAATGCAGTGATACCTTAGTCACTTGAAGGTTTGTAGCTTTGAAATGTTAGAAGATAAATGTCTTAACACAAACATTGGTTCCATTAGGGATGACAACAAAAGGTTATCTTAAATGATGAAATAAGTAGTAGAAACCCATAAAGACTTCCTGGAAGAGCTGGGTGAGATTTCATGGAGAATTTAAATTTATAGTTGCTAAGAGATGGACTTTGTTTTCAGAGAGAGCTGGTTTTGAGCTCTTGCACTAACTCTGAGTTCTGAAACTTTTAAAAAAACTCTTTTAACCTAACTTTCACTTTTATGATCTCTAAATTGGAGATAGCAATAGCCACTTTAAGGGATCATTGCAAGAATTACGTTACATAAAGCAAGTAAAGTGGGGTTTAAAAAATATATATACATATTTTATTGATAGCTACTAGTTATACATATTTTTAAGGTATATGTGATTTTTTGATACATTCATACAATGTGTAATGATCAAATCAGGGTCGAACTACTGTATACAAAAATCAGTGAATGGAAATATAGGTTTGTGTTTCATTTATAATAAGAAAGTAAATATTAGGGAAAAAATTAAATAGTCATTTTTCCACAGGCAAATTTAAATGCTTTGAGATTGAAAAACTTTTGGAGACAAATAATTTTAGGTTTAAATCTGACTATAAAACTATATACGCCCTCTCCCCCTCAATGGGACACCTAGTAATTGTTCACATCAGCAAAATAATTTGCTTCTAAAGGATGACCTTTTGAAGTCAATTATGAGATATAAGTAGTTCAGTTCTCTCATTAGGATAACATTTTGGGAGGAACAAGAGAATGGTCTGAAACCTGGCACCAGGAAGCTTAACATAACTTAAGTAACCTACAATGATTTTTCTTAATCCTGAGAATTTTGCTCACAAACCAGGGAAATTACCTGAGTAGCAGAGGCTGGTTTTTAAGTTCTAGCAATCCACACAGAAAAGAACACGTAGCTGATTTTAAAGTGAATAATAAAGCAGAATTTAACATTCTCTCTCACTGCCCTGCCATGTTCAGAGCTTCAGAAAAAGTAATTAACATGGTGATAGAAATAGTGTCAATGCTTCCCACACTAGAATTTTTAATTCTTATAGAACATTATTAAAATATATATGCATTACAATATTAGGACCAATCATTGCATTTATAGATTCATATCAAACAAAGCAATGAAGAAACATAAGGCACTAAAAGATTATATTGAGTGTAATTTGCCCATTCATTTATTTATTCAATAAATTAATGTATTGCAGATACAACCACGAACCCTTCTCTTCCTTTTAGAAAGTTTAATAGGAGTAACAGATAAAGAATATTTATAATGCATTGTAATTAATTACATTGTAGGAGTTTAAACAGAATGATAAAATATTATACTAGAGAATCAACAAATTCTTATAAATGTCACAGATTCTGCTGAGTACTGAAGGCAAAATATGACTTAACCAGATAAAAAGTGTTATAGTAAGAGTGGTCCAGGAAGAGGGAACACCACATGGGGAAGAAGGGGGTATAAATATGAACGTGCATTCAAGGCCCTGCAAGTAGGCTGACTCTCTTGGGGTAGGAGATGGGGCAAGGACCCCACTTTGCTCTGAATCCATCATGGCTCATCAGTACAAAGGACTATGAGGAGTAGAGTTTTGTCTTACAGTGATAGTTTGCCATTTAAAATATCTTTATTACAGCACATGCTTATTACACTTATAGTAGTATTCAGGGTTCCCTAATTCCTATTTAGGACACATAAATGGCATTGATGATATATGCTGGGAGTCCTATAAAATGAGACTTAAAGTCTCTAAGTAACCGTAGTATGTACTTTCAGCTTGACAGTTAGGCAAATGTATATTTATGTGCTGAAATTTAGGAAATTGTTAAATATTTGTCCTCACTTTTATTGTGGCATTTGGCCAGTTTGTCTTTTTCGTTAGCCCAGCAAGTTCATGATCCAGTGACAACCAAGGTTTTATTTCCTGACCAGATTTCTCATAGATTCTCTCTGGCTTTGTCAAACGTATATAAACTAGAATGGCCATTACTTGACAAATTTGATCAATGTAGATAGTAAATATGAATAATTTATAAATACAAAATAACTCCTTCCAACAATAGCAACCTCTTTGCCTTATAAATCTTCATATATTTTTCAATTTCTCAGTTAAGAGTGCTATTGATATAATTTTATATTAATTTTATTTATAGATCCCAAGTTATGGATCTCCATATTTAAACTTATCCTATTGGAAATTCAATAGCTCACATATCTGGCAAACATCTTCCCAAGAACAGTCAGATAGACACTATTTAATAGTTTTTAAAAATGAAAATATTTCTTACATAGTATAAGGGCTAAATATAAAGTTTTCAGAATGATACTTAATGTCAATGGATTTATCATAATAATAGTATTCATTTGATCTACTTTATTAAAAAATCACCCTTATTATTGAGTGATTATATGAGTTACAAACATTGTCACCAGGAGTTAGATAAACATAAAATCCACAACAGGGAATTAGCTATGGGTGCATGACACAACTTATTGCCCAGTTTTCCTGTTAAAGGCAAAGTTCTTGAAATAGTTTTCACATTTACAAAAAACAACTGGTTGTGAGACGCCTTATAAAAGAATACAACACCAAATTACATATACTGTACAGCAAATATTTTATCATATTTTAGTGACAGTACTACTGCTATTTATTTGTTGTTTTTGTTTCAATTCGGAGACTGAAGGAAAAGACAGGGATTCTACAAAATAATTTAATAGGGTTAAAATAATTTTCAACCAATAAACCTTTCTTTAATAGTATCATATGACCTTACTGGTGAATAATATTTTGATTGACAGAGAAATGTTCAGAGGTTGCAGTATCTTTCTTAAGCAGATATGATCTTAGTTTACAGCCTGCCACATTCTCTCTCTCTCTCTTTTTCTGTCTATTTACTCAAAGACAGTGCCAGAGACAGAGAAGACAGAGAAAGATAGGGAAAGAGAAAGGGAAAAGGAAGGAAATGGGAGTGACAAAGGGTGGTAGTGATGGCTAACAATAATTCTAATGTGAGATACTTTCTACTTATTTATTCTGATAAAAGAGGAGATATCATAATGGACTATATCTGACAGAATCCTTATATAAGGACAATTTTTGAATTTCTGTCTTATCGATAAAGACAAATTGTATGATAATTTATCCTAGAAAGAAAGGTTAGCATAAAACTTTAAATTTTATGGCTGTGGTTTATTTTTAAGCCTCCCTTAAAAATTGAAATGGAAAGTTTAAAAGATCCTGTGTTTAGAATATGACCTTGGGAATTGTCTTGGAAGGTTTCCTTTAGATAAAACTCCCTAATTCTCTATGCATGTCATGGACTACTCAGGAATTGCTTTCTTAATTAGAATATATATTTTAACATAGTTTCTAATTAACCAATATTCTTAAAAAATTAAATAATCCTGGAAGCCTCAGAGTAAGGTAGTCTTCAAATATACTCTGGCTTATGTATATGAAAATATTTGTTATTTTCATTGAGAGGTAATATGGCCTATAGATCTTTTGAATTACAAACATCGGTCATTTATACCTCAGTTCACATGTATTTTGAATTAAGGAATACATTAACACTAATGTATAGTATCCGCTTTGAGTTTTCAAGTAGGGTCTGATACTAACAAAAACTGCTGATTTTCTCCATTTTGGGTACATTGTATTCATGAAACCTCCTGTTCATTGCCATTTTCTAATATCCATGTGAAGTAACTAATATTTGATAGATAAATCACTAAAAATAAAATGTTAATATATTAAAAGGAATAAAAGCATTGAGAAAGAAACTGTTATTTGAATGGAAATAGTTAATAGACTTTATAGGATCCAAAATTTATAAGTAGGTTTCAAATGAAGTACATTTATGAATAAATATATAATTATTTTATAACACTTTTTACATGTAAAGTAATATTTATAATATTTATGTAACATGAACTAAAGGAGTATACTCATAAACAAACACAAAAAAACAAGTTGTTAGAATGGTCTAATTGTAAGGCATAATATTCTGAAACACAGATCAGCTAGGCTGGGATTTGGTATAGGTTACTGGGTTTCTGAGGGATTCTATATTTTCAGAATGATATTTGTTATTCTGAGACAGATGCTGAAGGCACAAACATTTCCCATATCTTCAGGATGCAAAGGTATCTTCAAGTTTGTAAAATCTCTGCAACCTCTCTAGACAGGCAAGGAAATGCCCAGCTAACCATGAGAAACATGTCCTTATACTGTAGCCCTGATAGGGCATGTGGGAATACAGATGTGTAGCACATTGAGGAAGTACAAATATCTACAGGCAATATGAGATGATCTGCTCTTATTTCTAACTGAAGCTCTTATTTAGATATTCTAGGACAATAAAATTCTGGGAGGTATGTTTAGAAGTTTGATTATTCTTACCCTTGTTCATATTTGCTGAAGGCAATATTCTGCATGAGGGATAGGAGAGATAAAAAGTGGGTTGATATATATGGAATGGATTATTTTCTATCATCACTCAAACAATTTTACATTTCTTCAGGTGGAAAAGCGTCATCAAATGAAAGTCAAGACTGTTAATAGCATTATATAGTCACGGGCCATATTTATATACATAGTCTCTATAACTATGTTATTTAAATTGTTTAAATAATGGGTTTAAAGGAACTACGCTAGATGTGAATTTTAATATTATCAATAATAGAAAACATAAAATATATGTCATGCCATAATGATATATACAAGTTCTGTGAAAAAGTTAAATAAAATTAGATTAAAATTATATAAATTTCAACTGAAATAGCTATTTCTTATCTCAGGATAACTTTGAAGTTTTTCTAAGAGCTTTTTTTCTTTAGTTATTTTGCTGCAGGAAAGCTAAGACACAGTTTTTAATATTCATCCATAGAAAAGGAAACAGTTTCTGATTTAAAGTCCTATATGGAAGCACTAATATATTGAAGTAAAGAGGATTCAGGTATCATCCATCTGGGCAGCTAGACATCTATTACATGTACTCAGAGGTTTTTGTGACAGGTATCATTAGAAAGCTGATCAATAAAGAACTACATAAGATTTCAGTTATTCTTAATAAAATCCTTGACATCATCAAAGACTTTCATTTGATTTCACTTACATGTTTGATTATAGTTAAATCCTGCCAGATTTACATCTCTTGCAATTTTATTCTCCTTTTAATCCTTGCTGAGTACTAGCCCTTGGCTTTACTTGATGTATATTGGTGAACTGTCCTCCTGACCAATTTCTCATTTGCTTCTCTTTGTTATCTGTCATCGTTTTTCCACTATAATCTACCATTTATCCACACACATCTTGTGACAGATTCAAGCTAAATGACTCATTTTATGAGCGATTTCTGATTTGCCTCCTATATTTTTTTTCATAGTCATGCCTCCCACTTGGAAGATCTACTCTCTCTCAGGTCTGCCCATAATAGTTCCTCTCATTCATCAAGACAGAGCACTAAATATACCTTTTAAATACACTCAAAATACCTTTTTTGAGTAGCCCTTTCTTTTCCTCCTGGGTCTAAGTAATCTTTTCCTCCTACACATAGCCATAACACTTCATAGCTCATTTATGTCATTTTACCTATGACCATGTATTTACACTTGTGTTTTACTTCTTTAGGCCTTTCATCTCCCTCTATGGAAAAATCATAATTTATTTCCCACTGTACTTTGCACATTGCCTGGCATAAACAAAGGAGGAATGGAGAGCATCATCTTCTGGTACCTCAAAAAAAATGAGAAAATATCACATATACAAACAGACTAACTACTATCTGCTGGGAGGGAGCTGTCAAAGATTGACAAAGTATTCTGCATATGATCTGGACATAATTCTATATAATTATCACCTGATAGATGACCCGTGGATCTTATTCTTAGAAATAAGGTTTTACTCAAGGGATAAATGATAGAAAAAAATGATAATCATTCCTTTACCTCATTCTCCCCAAAATCTAAAAATCCAGCTGCATTTATAACAGAATTTTTGAATAAATCTCTCAGAAATTTTAATTTTTATGTGTGTGCCAAGTCTTAATGATTTCTTATTCATAAAAATTGAAAGGAAAAATAAATCATTTTTATGCTTTATGTTGTGTCTACTGAACACTTTAAAGAAAAAGGCTTATGAAAGAATGTATTTGGTATGCTCATCAATTCCACTAAATTTCTATCATTTTAAATAAGGTATTTAATAGGCTATACCACTAGGAAGGCATATAAAAATGGCAGAACTATGTATCATAAGAAAAATATAAAAGAAAGAAAAAAAGACTGAAAGTGAGTTTTGAATACCTACCTGTTCCCTTTTGAGTAAAAAAGGGAATAGCAGAGGTTGTAAACAACTAGAAAAATATAGAATGTTCATGGGTCAGCAGAATCAACATTGTAAAAATGTCTATACTACCCAAAGTGATCTACAGATTCGATGCAATCCTGATTAAAATACCAACATCATTTTTCACAGATTTAGAAAAACCAACCCTACACTTTAAATGGAACCAGAGAAGACCCTGTATAGCCAAAGCATCTTTAAGCAAAAAGAACAAAGTAGGAGGCATCAGTTTACCAGACTTCAAGCTATACTAAAAGGCTATCGTAGCTATAGTAACTAAAACAGCAATGGTACCGGCACAAGAACAGAGCCATAGACCAATGGAACAGAACTGAGAACCCAGATACAAAACCGCCCTCATATAGCCATCTAATCTTTAACAAAGCAGACAAAAACAAAAACTGGGGAAAAGAATCCTTATTTGATAAATGGTGTTGGGAAAATTGGATAGGCACAGGTAGAAGTCTGAAACACGATCTGCGCCTCTTACCTCTCACAAAAATCAACTCAGGGTGGATAATAGACTTAAACCTAAGGCATGAAACTATAAGAATTCTAGAAGAAAATGCTGGAAAAACTCTTATGGACATTGGCTTAGAGAATGAATTTATGAAGAAAACCTCAAAGGCAATCAAAACAATAACAAAAATAAATAAATGGGACCTGATCAAATTAAAAAGCTTCTGCACAGCCAGGGAAACTATCAGAAGAGGAAACAGACAACCTACAGAATGGGAGAAAATATTCACATGCTAAGTATCCAACAAAGGGCTGATAACTAGAATTTACATAGAACTCAGGAAAATTAGGAAGAAAAAAAATCAAACTACCCCATTCAAAAGTGGGCAAAGTATATGAACAGAAACTTTTCAAAAGAAGACAGACTAATGGCCAAGAAACATAGGAAAAAATGCTCAACATCTCTAATCATCAGAGAAATGCAAATCAAAACCGCAGTGAGATAGATATCACTTAAATCCAGTGAGAATGGCTTTTATTATGAAGTTCCAAAACAAAAAATGTTGGCATGGAATACTCATACTTTGCTGGTGGGACTGCAAACTAGTACAATCTCTGTGGAAAGTAATATGGAGATGCCTCAGAGGTAAAAGTAGAACTACCATTTGATCCAGGAATCCCATTACGAGGCATCTACCCACAGGAAAAAAAGACATTGTATAAAAAAGACATTTGCACTAGAATTTTTATAGCAGCACAACTCACAATTGCAAAGACGTGGCAGTTGATGCGTTAAATCATCCAATCAATATAAGAAAGTGTTAATTTAGTAATATTACTTTACCCATTTAGATATAAATAATCTTAGAAAGGATTGGTCCTTGTTTAAGCTTCCACAACTAGCAAATAGCAAAGGAAATACAGGAACTTGCCTTGATGTAACTATTTCTTTTATGCTTCTAGTGATGTATACTTGACCCTTAAACAATATGGTTTGAGCAACACAGGTCCACTCATATACAGATTTTTCCAGGAAGTATATTGGAAAAATTGAGGAGATCTGTGACAATTAAAAAAAAAAATTCAGATGAACTGCATAGCCTAGAAATATCAAAATAATTAAGATACAGTTAAGTATGGCATAAATGCACAAAATATGTGTAGATAATAGTCAACTTTACTATTTACTACCATAACACATATATAAATCTATTATAAAAAGTTCAAATTTATCAAAACCTATGCACATAAACACATACAGATTGAAAATGCCAACATTCACAGTTGAGAGAAATGTAAACAAATGTAAAGACACAGTATTAAATCATAAATACATAAAATTAAGTGTAGTACATAGTGTACTGCTGTAATAATTTTATAGCCACCTTCTGTTGCTATTGTGGTGAGCTCAAGTGTTGTGAGTATTCACTTAAAGCATTGCATGATACTAATCATCTCCTCAAGAACCCTTTTCTTGGACTGGTCTTATGAATGCTTTGTCCCTGAAGTTAGGAAGAACCTTACCAGTAAGAGACTACCTTTTAAAGTTTATTTGATATTGTACAGTGCCTCTGGTCACCCAGAGCCCTATGAGTTCTGTAACAAAGGCTTTGGGATGGTCTATTTGCCCCCAAATACAATGTATCTAATTCAGGCTATAAATCAGGGAGTCATAAGGGCCTTCAAAGCTCATTAGGCATTGCATTCTATGGAAAGGATTATCAAATCTAAAGAACACAATCTCAATAGAGAGAACATCATGAAAGTCAGGAAGAATTACACCATTGAAGATGCCATTGTTGTTATAAAAAAAAAAAGCCATGTAAGCCATTAAGCCTGAAACAATAAATTACTGCTAGAGAAAACTGTTCCAATGTTGTGTTAATATATGAGTTCATAGGATCTAGAAAAGAGTCAATCAAGGACAGTATGATAGAAATTGTGGAAACAAGATGGAGGATAAAGGATTTCAAGGTGTGGATCTTGGAGAAATTCAAGAGCTAATAGACACCATACCAGAGGAATTAACAGAAGATGACTTGATGAGGATGAGTGCTTATTAACTAGTTCCAGGTGATAAGAAGAAGACTTAGAAGAAGCAGTGTTAGAAAATAAATTGACATTAGACAATCTTGCAGAAGGTTCTGATTATGCAAGACTGCTTTTGACTTCCTTTATGACATGAATCCTTCTATGATATAAGCACTGAAACTAAAACAAATGGTAGAAGGAGGATTGGTACCATATAAAAACATGTTTAGGGAAATGGAAAAAGCAAAAAGTCAAAAATTACAATGTATTTCTGTAAAGTTACACTGAGTATCCCCACCTCTCCTGCCTCCTTTTCTACCTCCTCCACCTCTTCCGCTTCTGCCATCACTGGAGCAACAAAACCAACCTCTCCTCTTTCTTCTTTTCCTCAGTCTACCCAACATGAAGAGACAACAAATAAGACCTTTACAATGATCCACTTTCTCTTAGTGAATTGTAAACATATCTTCTCTTCAGTTTAATTTTCTTAATGACATTTTCTTTTCTCTACATACTTTATTCTAAGAATATGATATATAATACATGTATTAATAACATAACAACTATGTGATAATCAACTGTTTATGTTATCCATAAAGCTTCTGGTCAATAAGTAGGCTATTAGTTAAACTTTTGGAGAGTTGAAAGTTATATTCACAAGGAGTTGGTGCCCCTAATCCCCGTGTTCAGGGGTCAAGTGTAATTTTAAAATCCCACTCTTTAATTAAACATGGTGCTGAAGCCTGTTGCCCTTTATTGTTCTCCCAATCCCCTTGAGAATAAGTATTTTTTTTTTTCCCATCTACCATTAACTTCACATTCATTTGTCCTAAGAAGAATTCATTGGTGTTACCGATTGCTTTGCTATTACTCGGACTCCACTTGGCAGCTGTTTCTAGCCCTTTGGCAGGTACATGGTCCCCTGTGGTTTTTGTACAGGTCTTGTTGCACATTCACATACTTTCTATTTTTGGGTGTTTGTTTTTCCATAGGGCTCTTTGTGCTTTGTTGGGTCTGTTTGGAGATAATTGAAATCACTTAGAAAAGCAGGGGCAGCAAAAAGTCTAATTCGCTCATTCATAGCTGAGAAAATTTCCGGGGAATTTATGATAATCTGTATCTTCTGACTTCTAGTCAACTCAATATGCAGAGTTTGAAAGAAATAAGCATTTTTAGGATACTCCCTGACTAGTAGCAGCTAAACAAAAGAAGAGCAGTAATTTAATTTCCATTAAAGTTAAATTTTCTATACCAAATTCATGTGTAAATTGAATAATGACATTCTAATAATGTTAATTACATCTTTTTGTACAAAGTGATCTTTATGTTATAAAGATTGTTCTTTAGTCATGTAAGATACATACAGGGTATGCAGGATGAAAATTATTTTGGAGTAAACATTCCCTTGCCTAGTTCAAACCCTTAAATTTGAACAAAGCTCTATGGGTTTCTATTGTTCAGCATTACAATAGGTTTTATAGCATTGCCGAAAGCATTTTTGTAGTTCAGTAATAGCAGTGGAGTCAATCTCCTCATTTGAAACATAAGACATAACTCTGAAAGAGGCAGCAGCATTATCAAAATGCCCAGGATGTGAGCAGAATATCACAAAATTGCTTCCAGAGCTTGTTTGACTCTTAGGTTTATATTCGAGTCCTCTAAGATTGCTCAAGTCCTTACATTGCTCTAAGCCACTGCCAAGGAGTTTTATACGAATACAAAACCACTAAATGGAGCAAGATATTACAGTGAGAAAGCCACCTTGAATGCTGTTACAGAAGATCTGAATATCATTCTCGGTGTGTTTGAGGGGCACGCTAAAGTCATTGACTTTGAAAGCAACTCACTTTGAGGTTTCTGATTAGCAAAATATTATAATAAATGAAGATTCTTTTATAAAACATTCTAGCTTAAAGTCCTTCTGCAACAAAAATGAAAGTAATTCATTCTGCTCCATATAAATTCATACATTCATTCATTTATTTATATCACATATTCTAGGCAGTATTCTAGGAACTGGGGATATGTGGTGAACAACACAGAGAAGATAACTAATCCTATAAAGTTTACTTTCTATCTAGAGACTTAGAAGCAATCTCTAAGAACTTCTAAAGACCAGAATAAGGTACATTAGTTTAGTTTATTCCTGAAGTCATAAGGGAAAAAAATATATTTGTGGAAAATTAAAATAAAGCACAGAACAATTAGATATTATAAAGAAAAAAATGTTTATGAGTATGTTTATTGAGATGGGGATTAAAATCAGCATATACCAGAGAAGTCCTGTGTAAGATATTGAAAAATTCTCTTATCTTGACTTGTTACTTAACTCCAAGAACAACTTGTGTCATAAAATATGTTGTTATGGGAGATGGCTGCCTGTTAACACAAATACTTTGATCACTACTAGTAAAAGCCAAGGGAAACTATGAAAAAATAAAAGTTGTATGGACCATAAAAAGGCTAACTTTTTTTCTAATTTGAAATCACCACTTCTTTGAAAATACAGTGAGTTTTAATACTTTTATATCAGTATTTTGGTATTAATCTTTCTCTTTGTGAAGAATAATGTGTGCCTTCCTTTGCATCCATATAAATACATAATTACAATTCTGGCAAAATAATCATTTGAAATAACCTTTTATCAGCTGGTAGATGTGTGATGCTTGACAAAAACATGAAATAGATATCTGCTAAGACTTTAAAGAATTCAGCATAAGGCTTTTTGATGCAGTGTCAAGAAAACTTTATATTGTTTTCTCTACTTTAAAAAAATGTCGATATTACAAGATCAACATTATTTCTTGTCTTTGGATCAACTAGAGTTTCTTTTAAGTTGAAACTTTTATTGAGCAATAAGATACACAACTTTGGGTGAGAAATATGCTAAAATACCCATTGCTGCCAAGAAATATTATTTTGTATTTGTTCTTTTCATATTGACAATTCATCATTCAAATTGTAATTTTTACCTTTTTTTGTTCTCTTTTTAACCAATAATAACTTTTTAATCTCCCATATATTCTATCAAAAATAATGCCTTTTGCACATAGTTACTCAGCCCATTTTGCTCTCTCTGTCTTCTGTGAGAGAACTGTCCAGGTTTAAGCGCTATCACAATTATGTGAGAATTTATATTCATACAACTAATGCTTTCACTCAGTTGTCCCCACCCACCTAAATCTCCCTACATATATCTTATATTTAGGTGGTATTTTTTTCATACTCTGATTCTAAAAGTATCAAAGTTCTTTTAACAAGAAAGAGTGAGAAGGATTTTGTGATAAATATAATGTATTGAGAGTTTATTGCTAAGTAAAATAAGGGCTCAAAAATTGCAAACCTTTGCTTTACTTTACTATCTTTTGTGACTTCAATAGATTTTCATGAATTTTAAATTTGATTTACATATTGTCAACCAAGAAGAGGCAAAAATCCAGGCTGCAAAGCAGTAAGACAAGGCATTTATTGGGGTATTAAGAACTGCAATTTGGGAGACACAGATTTTGCTACAAGTCAAATTGTATTCTGAAGAGAGGAAGAGGGGTAAGAGTTTCTAAAAGGAAGTTAAAGGTGATGACACAAGTTGTTTTGAGAGAATTATTGTTAGTGGAGATAGCTAGCTTAGTACATGAGTCTATAGTTTATTGGTTGTTGCTGTTCTGGATTGCAGCACTGGTAAAAGTCAACTGTTTTCCAAGGATGTCGTGGTACTTGCAGTTTGGACCAGTTCAAAGATTTAAAGAAAGTTCCTGCTTTTTGTGTGTGTTTTTTTTTATTTTTATTTTTTTATTTTTTGTCAGGGTTGTAAGTCATGCAGGACAACCTTCTTAGAATGGCTTTCTGACTTCATTTTAGAGCTCTGAACTATACTGACACCATTTTGTGTATGATATTTCCCATTAGTAAAAAAAAAAACATTATGGAAAAGTGGCTCAAGAATTAGTGGCAATTAGTTGTATAGCCATAGAACTATTGCAGTCCATTTGTTCAGCGAGTATTTATATGGTTAAGGCAATATATAATGTAAACACTAAGAACACAAAGATCAATAAGATATAACTCTTAATTTCCAGGAACACAGAGGCTAGCATGTAATACAAATTAATCAAAATATTATGTAAGATTGCTACTAATATATGAAGGATGTAAGGGTATGATATTTTCCCCCATGCTTCAGATGGAGACTATGGCATGTAATTTGGATATTGAAGACAAGCTTCAGTTTACTGTGAAGAGAGAAAAGTATGACCAACCCAAGCATCAGGGTGACATTTACATAGGCACTGAAGTAGAATATGGAATCTTAAGTGTTTGTTGAGTAATTGAACCTGATTTTTGGATGGGTGATTTGGAGAGATTGATATTGCTGAATAGATAGTCTTCATACAAGTGTTGAACTGCTTTGTATACCACGTTAATTTATTTGGATTTTGGAAATAAAACGTGGTCTTGGTAGATATGGAGAAAAAATTGGGACATTTAAAAACAAAGTGCAATGCAGATTGATATTTTCAAGATATAAACCTGTAATAAATTTGCCATTCAGTCTTCAGAATTAAAATATAAATGTACTTACATGTTTAAAAATAATACAAACCATCATAGCCAAAATAGTAACTTTAAATTTGTTTGTTAAGTAAAATTAAATATACAGATTTTTGTGTTTTCCAATTTGTTTTTTTACTATCAGAGAAGTAACACATGGCAGCTTATTTATCAATTAGAAAAAAAATATATTGGGATTTTCCAGGAATTTTTTTAAAAAGTAAAATTTCCTCTTCTCAAGTAAAAAAGAAAAATACAAAAATAAGTAGAAGGAGCAAAACACGCCCTAACACTTCCCTAACATTCCAGGTGAGAGGCACAATCTGCAACATAAACTTTCAAAGTTATTGTGCATAGATAGAATATTTTACTGTGAACCCTTTGCTCTCCCTCATTTCCATATGCACAAACAATAAAGAAAAACGTGTGAACTTTTCAGGCTCTTGAATTTTTAGCAAATAAATTTCTGTTCATTATAAATCTCCCAGCCTTAGGTATTCTGTTATAGCAGCACAAAATGGACCAAGACACAGTTCATCAGTCTATCAGGAAAAAAGAGAATAAAGACCAAAACGAAACACCATCTCACACTCACCAGAATGGCTCAAATAAAAAGACTGACAACACCAACTACTGGCATGAATACAGAATGACCGGAACTTTCACATTGCTGATGTGAGTGTAAAATTACACAACTACATTGGAGAAAAGGAAGGCAGTTACTTTTAAAGTTCTATATACATCTAAATATACTCTAAGTATAGTTCTTCTAAATTAAAAAAAATGTGTCTATCACAAAAAAGTATACAGAATATTAGGATGTTTACAGTAGCTTTATTCATGTATTAGTCTGCTAGGCCTGCCATAACAAAATAACACAATCTGGATGACTTAAACAAGAGAAATTTATTTTCTTCATAATTCTGGAGGCTGGAAGGCCAAGATCAAGGTGTTGGCATGTTTGATTTCTTGTGAGGCTTGGCATGTTTGATTTCTTGTGAGGCTTCCCTCCCTGGCTAGCAGATCGTTGCCTTCTTGCTGTTTCATCACATCTGCCCATGGTGCCTCTTTCATCCTCAACTTTTTTTTATGAGCACACAAGTCAGATTGGGTCAAAGCCCACCACAATCTTCATTTTAATTTAAAATGGCTTTCTTTTAACTTAATCACATCTTCAAAGGCCCTATCTTCAAATAAAGTCATATTCTGATCTACTAGGAGTTAGGGTTTCATTTGGGGGGGGCACAAAATTTAGCCATAGCACTTTATAATAGTTCCAAACTGGAACAAAATAAATGTTCTTCAACAGGAGAATGGACATATTTAGGTATATTTATATAGCGTAATGTGACTCAACAATTAAAAGAAACAAGCTATGGAGATATATAGATATATATTATAATATATAAAATATTATAACAACATAGATGAATCTCAAAAATGTGTAAACAGAAATGCATGATGAATGCTTCCATTTTTGAATGAATAAAACTAATCTTTGACATTAGAAGTTAAAATGTGGTTGCTTCTGCAGGTTTGGTAACTTGACTAGAGAAGGGTATGAAAGAAATAGCTATATCTTCTTTTGAGTTGTGGTACATGGATGTATAAAATTTTCAAAACTCATTGAAGTGAGAAATTAGGTTTATTGTTATTTCATTGAATGTAAATTATATTCAATAAAATTTTATTATTAAAAATTCAAAAAAGGCAAATTTTAGATCAAACGTTGTAATAATAACTGTTACTATATTTAAAAGGGTTGAACTCAAGTATCTTAAAAACAAAGGACATTCAGATAGGTTTAGAAACAAAATATTAACATAATTGATATGCCTTTAGAATAAATTGACTCAAATCTTTCAAGTAAAAAATACAAACACAGCTAATGCAGACAAGAGATAAAGATGAAGATGAGAAATATTTTTTTATTGTATCTTGTTTTACCATGTGTTTTTTATACTAAAAACAACCATAGTGGAGGTTAAAAAGGAAATAATGCATTGTTTAAAAGCAGAAGTTAATGAACTGGTAAGAAAAAAACACTAGAATTAAGAAATAATTATAAAGTGATAGATTAAACATTTAAGCAAGGAAATAGAAATATTCAATGATAAAGAAGGAGATTAATTTGCCTTTGAGACATAATTTCACACAAAGGAAGACAAATATATTTGAAAAGAAATGGAAATTTTTTAGGAATATGCAAGTTATTAAATTGATGAAAAAAGAGTTATAAAACCTTAAATAGATGAATTATCATTAAAGACAAATAAAGAATGTGATGAAGAATGTTCTTCTTCAAGATGTCATACCCACATGATTTCTCAAGTGAACTATTTCAAATTAATTGAAAAAATAATTCTGGTGTAATTTACAGCAGAAAGAAAATGAAAGATCCCAAATTCCCCTTACAAAGTCAACATAATTATTATAAGAAAACTCTATCAGAAACAAACGATATGTACACCTCCTCAGATTCCAAACTGCACTGCTTTAATAGTGTTTTCAATATTCTTGGTTGGCCCAGAATATGAGCTGGAGCCCACAGTCTGCAGACTGGCAGGTGCCACTCTCTGAGCCTATTTATATGACTGTCCTTCTTGAGCTATTCTGTGAAATACTACAATTTGAGAGAAGTAGGTTCCTATGGGATGAATTCCCATCAATGAAAAATGAGGGAGGTTTAACACAAATGGATCCTCTCACCATTTTCCCTCTGTGAGCTGCTGAGAAATGAAGTTTCTTTTGCATAGTGCCACGGATTGAATTGTGTCTGTTAAAATATGAGGAAATCCTAACATACCTCAGTATCTCAGAATGTGACTATTTGGAGTTAGGGTCTTTAAAGAGGTGATCAGGTTAAAATGGGGTTGTTAAGGTAATGCAATCTGATTGGTTTCCTTATAGAAGAGGAAATTTGAATACACAAAGGGACACTAGTGACACACACAGAGGAAAGACCACATGAAGACACAGCAAGAATGTGAACATCTACAAACTAAGGAGAAAAGCTTCAGAAGAAAACAAACCTGCCAGTATCTTGATCTTGGACTTATATCTTCTAGAACTGTGAGAAAATATATTTCTGTTTTTCAAGCCAACCACTTCCTGGTATTTTGTTATGACAACCCCAACAAAGTGATTTACATGGAAAGATAACACACTTTCTGAGCTACCTGTCATGTTTCTTCTTGGCTTGGCATCAAGTAATGGCCAAGAATAACCCATCATCATGTTACTTTCCTCTTCCCTTCCCTTGTTTATCCTTGTTTCCTTACATTTACTGGACTTGTATATCCTGATTAATGTATCAGCACTTTAATCCTTGCTTCACACTCTTCTTTCTAGAGATTCTGGGCTAATATATCAACCTGGCAAATGTAAGTTTTAAAAACACCACTAAGACAAAGATCAAATATGAATAGTGATATAAAATATCAAAAATAATAAAACATAATCCCTGAACATTAAAATGTTATTAAACAAATAAAATATAGCTTAACATTAAATAATTTATTTAAAACCATGAAATATTTATATAGAGAAAAATTAAATAATTCATTCTGGACCTCAGATCAAAGCTGAAATACACCATGAATATAATACATACATATATATAAATACATACACACATGGAAGCAAAAGCCTTTATCTTGTATAATAGTGAAGTACTTAAAATATTTCTATCATAATCAACAAGGTAAAGAAGGAGTCATAAGAGGAGGAGGAAAAGAAAAATGATATGTTATGGAAATGATATTGTTTACATTGCTGTGGAAGACATCACCAATTAATTGGAAATAATCCCTCCATTATAAATACTAAAAAGCAAAAGGCAAAGTTATCACTATTTCCTAAATATTTAATTTTCTCATTTGGAAGACCCAAGACACTCAACTGAAAAAGTGTTAAATATAAGGTATTTTGACAACTTTGCAGGTAGCAATAGTAAGGCAGAGGGCAATTTTATAAATACACAATAACAACTTAGAAAATATAATGGAAGGAAATAAGCACAGAATGAGAGCAATAGCAAAAAAACCATAAAATATTTCATAGAAAACAACATTCTTTTTTTTTAAACCATATTCACACAATATTTCTGATAGCAAATATTTGGTGGTCTTTCTAATACCAACTTATTCTCTGACACCAGCTAGGTTTACTACAATTCAATTATGACACTAACTACCTGAAGTTAGTGCAGTACTCATAGGTTAAGGGCTTAGTCCCCCAAGAGTACACCCCACTTCAATGCCAATTGCAAATAGTAGGTTTCCAGGTTACTCTGCTATCTTGGCTATAAACTGGGGATTTCCAAGACCTCCTTCTCAGGTTGAAATATTTGCAATGACAGTTCACAGAACTCAGGGAAATTCTTACTTACATTTACTAGTTTATTATAAAGGGTATGGTCAAGGATACAGATGACCAGCTAGATAAAGAGGTACATAGGTAAGGTCCAGAAGCACAGCGCCTTCTGTGTCCACGGAGTTGAGATACACTACCCTCCTAGCAGGTGGATGTGTTCACCTGCCTAGAAGCTGTCTGAGCATCATCTATTAAGGGATTTTTTAATGGAGACTTTATCACATAGGCATGGTTGATTACTAACTCAATCTCCAGCCCCTCTCCCTTTCCTGCAAGATGGAGGTTGGGTGGGGTGGGAAGTTCCAAGCTTCTAATCATGGCTTGGTCTTTCTGGTATCAGCCACCATCCTGAAGCTGTCCAGGAGTTCATTAAAAGTTGCCTCATTAGGGAAAAAAAACAAAAAGGCTCCTATCACCCAGGAAATCCCAAGGGATTTAGGAGCTCTGTGTCAGGAACCAGGGTCAAAGACCAAATATTCTAACAAAAGATGTTTCTAGCATCTCTAACACTCAGGAAATTACAAAGGTTTTAGCAACTCTGTTTCAGGAACTGAGGTGCAGAGACCAAACTTATAAATCCTATTATGTCACAAATATCTAGAAATAAACTCATGAAACTTACCTAAGGGAAATATTAAACATCTATGAAGGGACATATAAGAAGACAAATAATTACAAAGGTTGTCCATGTTATTGGACTAATTAAAAATATTATTTTCAACAAACACAAAACTGTAGGAAAAAACATAGTTCTTAGAAAATGAACAAGTGATCAGTAGTTTAGAAGTAGAATTCCAAAAAAGTGACATGATATTTAATATATACTAAAGTATTCATTATAATCAGTGGAGAAAATGCAAATTATTAAATAAATTATATTGGGAAAAATTAGGTAGCTATTTAACAAATAAAATAGTACCATGTTCCTTATAATACAATAAATTTCAAATGGATCAACTATCTATATACACAAATACATTTTTATGAGTGCCAATAAGTGGATAAAATTGTAATCTTCCAGAGAGAAAGGACCTTCAAGGTATAACAAAATTCAGAATCATAAAAAATATACATTTTACTATATAAAAATTGAAACTTTATGTTCAGCAAAATATGGTAAGAAGTTTCAAGGGGTAATTTACAGAATAGAGAAATATTTGTCACACATAGGACCTAAAAGGACTGATTTTTTTTTTTTTTTGGAGACAGAGTCTTACTCTGTTGCCCGGGCTAGAGTAAGTGCCGTGGCGTCAGCCTAGCTCACAGCAACCTCAAACTCCTGGGCTAAGCGATCCTCCTGCCTCAGCCTCCCGAGTAGCTGGGACTACAGGCATGCGCCACCATGCCCGGCTAATTTTTTCTATATATATTTTTAGTTGTCCAGATAATTTTTTTTTATTTCTATTTTTAGTAGAGACGGGGTCTCGCTCAGGCTGGTCTCGAACTCCTGACCTCAAGCGATCCACCCGCCTCGGCCTCCCAGAGGGCTAGGATTACAGGCGTGAGCCACCGCGCCCGGCCTAAAAGGACTGATTTTCCTGCATACTGTGAATATATCTCTTTTGACACAATATGAAAAGTAGATGAACAAATGATACTGAAGGCAGGTCTGTGTAGAATTAATTCAAATGTCAAAGAAACATGTAGGAAGCTGTTCATTCTCCTCACTGCTTAAGGAACAGTTTTGCGGATCTGCCATTGTGACGAACTCAGCAGATGACCAGTGGATTGAAGAAAAATGTCAGGAGAGAAAGCAGGCAGCAGGGAAGTATCCTCCTTCCCACTCTTTGGCATGACGTTTATGCTGTGCATGCACCCGTGTGGATGAAATTAACGGTACAGAATGTAGCTAGGCTTGAAGTACAGTATTTTCTTGTATCTCAAGAAAAATGGCTCCCTGCCAAGCAAGTGTATCTCAGCAAGAACAGTTTAAAAGATGCACCTAAGTTGGCAGGAGCTGAAAGAAGTCAGGTTGAAGCTTGATAACGCATATAACACGCATCAGCAGACTATGCAGTAGGAATAACTCGCAGTACCTGTCCACCCCCACCCCCAAAGAGTAAAACAAAGGGAAAACAACTTTACCCCTGAGCCCCAAGATGCCTACCATATAGACACATCAAGGGCGTGTCAGTATTAACAGAAGGTAGCCGCAGTTGAAAGAGAAATGCAATTGCTTCCAAGAAGAGAGCATATGTCCTACTTCCCTTAGTCTCAGAAAAATTAGAAACAGATGAGTGAGGGGAGTAGGAAAAGAAAATAACAATCTGCAGACCATATCTTCTTCCCCAGTGCATATCCCAATCAAGGGTTAGATCTGAAGCAAGATTAGGGAAGAGATGTGTTTAGAGTTGATTTTTGTCTTTTCTAATGATCAAAAGTGACCGAAAATCTATTGGATTTGTCCAATCTGTCATTAAGAGAAGGAAAGGGAGGTGTCTTATATTTCCTCTCCCTAGAGTTACTCTTGTAATATCTTCTACCCTCTCATGCCATCTCCACATAATTAATATAACTTTGGAGTTAGATTTTGAATTGGTTTGGTAGTGCTATGAACTGAATGTGTCCTTCCAAAATTCATACTTTAAAATCCTAATTCCCAATGTGATGATGTGAAGGTATTTGGAATGGGGCCTTTGGAAGGTAATTAGGTCATGAGGGTGAAGGTCTTATGGTGGGATTAGTGCCCTTACAAGAAAAGAAAGGAAGAGTGTGTGCTCACTTGCATCCCCCCTCACCATGGGAGACTTAACAAGAAGATAGTCATCAGAAAACCAGAATCCTACTATGCTGGCACCCTGATCATGGAATTCCCAGCTTTCAGAACTGGGAGAAATAATTTTTTGTTTTTAAGCCACTCAGTCTATGGTATTTTGTTACAGTAGCTGAGCAGACTAAGACAGGTGTCACGTGGCCTGAGGTACATCCGTCAGACTCTCTTGGGAGTTCTGCAGGGACAGATGCAAATGGAAGACAACACAAACATTTAACAGCAGTCACCAC
The DNA here is from genome assembly GCF_020740605.2 of Lemur catta. Classification (NCBI taxonomy): domain Eukaryota; kingdom Metazoa; phylum Chordata; class Mammalia; order Primates; family Lemuridae; genus Lemur; species Lemur catta. The sequence goes on from NC_059143.1 coordinate 21,355,002, forward strand.
ACAGACATCTATAAGCTCCTCCCACTGAGAGTCCCTTAAATCTGATAGAAGTCTAAATGACTAAGACATCAGGTCTAGATATTGCTTTGTTGGGAATATCCTCTGCCAGAGATACGGGGATTAGAAAATGATTATTAAACAAGATTTGGTGAAAGTCAGTGTAATTTACATCCCACTTAATTAAGTGGAAGCCATACACAGTGAGGAAGGAACTCATCCAGATGCCACATCAGCCAGCAATGTGCTCATGTTAGAGTTGGAGACTAGGAGACAAGGCTGAGACTGGATACAGAGGCTTGCAAAGCGGGTGCAGGTGTGAAAAGCTAACTAGGCTACTACTGGGCCAGGAGCCAGATGCAGGGGCTTGCAGAGTGGGTGCAGGTGTTGATGCAAAAAACTCTTGGACAGAAGCTAACTAGGGGGCGTTGATAACCACAGACAAGAATAGGCTGGAATGGTCTTGTCAGCTATCTAGGTCACCATACATGAAATTTGGCTAATTACGATAGCATTTTCACTGTAGTTTTAAAATTTCTCCACTCATGAAATCGCAATGACAGTTCTGAAACAACTATATAAAATACAAAAATGAGATGGAACCAAATTCTTGGAATTACTACCCAAATTCTTAATAAGAGCCAACCCTTAGCTTTGAATATTCCACCTCTCAATTAGTAAAACTTCATAAGACTGAAAATCCCTTTCTTTCAGGGCAGCTGCTCTTTTTGAGTATGCCCATTATCTCTTTCCTGAGAATATACTTTCACTTTCAACCTTTCAATAAAAAACTGCTTGCTTGGCTTACACGATGTGTCCTGAAATTCTTTTCTTCCAACAATCACCAAGAACCTGAAAACACCTCCAATGGGAGGCCATTAACACCTAAAGATGGTGAAACTCAGGTGGTTGGGGAAAATTTGCCCTATGCTTCTTTAATAACATGTAAATAATGAGGAAACTACAGAAGACTTTTCTTAAAGACAATAAAATATTAATTAATCAAGAGAAAAATTATATAGAGGCAATTGTGTGATTATATTAGACACTATTACTGCATATTTTTCTTTCTTGTCTTAACCTATATGAAGAATAATTGTATAAACTACCATCATATATGGTGTTACTGGAACTATAACATATATAAATGTAATATATATGTGCCAATAACAGCACAAAGAAGTGAACTGAAGCCAAGTTTTAATGGGCTAAGGAAATAATGGCAGATGGAAAAGTAATGATTATAATGATGTATTGGTGAGTTTTTAATATTAACAAATATGATGTGTATAACAAACATACCAAAAAAGTGGCATTAATTTAGAAATAAACCACAAAACTGGAACAATAATCCCCGAGACTTGGAAACCTTAAGGACATTAAGGCAACATACACTCATTATGATGCCTATTGCATCTCTCTATCCTGGAGAAGCTGTGACTCTCTGGTAACCATTATTCAAAATCACCCTCGCTGAGAGTTCAGAAAGAGGCAGAGTGTGGAGAGAATGTAAAATCAGAAGAATGCAATTTTGAGAATGTTTGGAAGGTGCATTGTTTCAAGCTGAATTAATCAGGAATGGTATATCCATGGAACATGCATTCAAGTTTCTCACTGAAGGGGCTAGCCATTCTGGTATTTCATCAACTAATTTAATGTTAAATTACACTACATAACACATAAAAGGGTGATGATTCTTGGCGTAATATAGATAAAAGAATGGACAGAATTATTGATGTCTGGACTGAAACACTGAGTAAAGATGTGTACAGCACATCTAATTGCTCCCTATGTTGTTTTTAAGGATGAGGATATTCTGTGATCCTTGGCAAAGAATAACTGTTCTCTTTACATCAGAAATACTGAAGAGAAATTTTCACTTTCTGATTTTATTGACATTGAAAGAAACTCAGTATGGCCATGTTCACAGGACCCTGCTCCTCTAACCACAGGGGTGGTAACAGGTATCAAACTAGGCCAACATGACTCTCTGAAATGGACATTTAAATATTGAGTTGAACCATAGAAAGAGAAAGACATTGGAGGAGAGGAATTGGACGAGGTTGTCCCAGGAAAGACCATGAGATCATGTCCCAGATAACGAGTTCTTATTCTTTTCTAATCCTGGTAATTCTGATTTTCCTTTGATTATATGGGCTAATAAATTCCTTTTGGTGAAGTTTAACAGAGTCAGTTCCTTTTGATTTCTTTTAGAAAGTACTTTAATAAACTAATTTAAATATAATCATCATATTTTATGTAATTGCTGTGCTCTTTTTCCCAGTACAATTCAATAAGAAAAAGAAACTTTTAAACCCATACTGATAAATATGTAATATCTGCCTTTCTGTCATCATAACAATTAACACTTCATCAAAGTTAGTCAAACTGTATGCAGTCAGTGTTTGCCTGAATTAGCTTTGTCCTTGAATTATACGGTAGCTTTGAGTGGTAGTGCCCCATTTACCCTCTGCATAGGAGTTTCAATGAGAAAAGAGAAAAATGCTTGAATTATTTAGACACATAAGTGGTATTTTAATTGCTCTTGGGTAGTCTCTTCAACAAATGAATTCTTGTAATTTAGTATCTTGGAAAAACTGACAGGGCTTACATTCATCTTAGTTTAAGTCAAACCCCAAATCCAGTATAAACATATGATAACAACAAAACTGATGTGTCAGAAAAGTGTAACATGGCTGTAATCACTCACGAAGACTGTGATGAGTTACATGAGTGTAAAATAATGTCCAATCACAAGAACAGTGATTCAAATTTTCACGTCCAAATGATTGGTATATATGTGAATACTTATTTGATCACCTATTTATGAAGTAGCATATTCAAGGAAGTCAGTAAAGTATTAGGAGTTTTAACATTAAATGATGACAAACTTATGCTATAATTTTACACAATTCTGGGTAAAACTGAAGGGAATTGAGTTACGTAGATTTTAGTCCTATCTTTGGCATTGCCTGTTTGAGAAATGTGTCAAGAATATTATTTTATTCTCAGATCCTTTATAAAGTGGTGAGATTAATACTTTTTTGTTTATTTTACATTTTGTAATTATATATAAAAGTGTTTTAAAAAAGAAATAACAGAAAAACACTTCTGAAAAGGTGGACTAAGAACCACAAAAATTATCTCTCCATATAAGCAATCAGAACACTGACAAAATTTATCCAAATCAACTTTTTCAAGACTCTGAAATTTAACTAAAGACTTTTAAAAATTAAGGAAGCATTTTTTCAAGAAAAATAGCCAAATGTCAATAAAAGCAATACATTTTAGGGGGCTTTGACCAATAAAACCCAAAGAAAGCAGAAAAAAAAATTAATAAAAATCAGGTGGAAATAAAATAGAGAATAGTGAAATACTAGAGGAAAACAAATTAAAACAAAATTGTTTCTTTGTAAAGATTAATAAAATTAGCAAACCTAAAGATTATGCTACACTGACAAAGAAAAGGAAAGAGAGGACTGAAATTACTAAAATCAGAAATAAAGGAGGAGACATCATTACTGACTTCACAGAAATAAAAGGGATTATAAAGTAATGCTATGAATATCTGTGTTCCAACAAGAGTTAACTAAGAAGAAGTTGGCAAACTAAAAAAAAAAAAAAAAAAAAAAAAAGAAACACTATCAACTAAATTTCAAGAAAAAATTTAAAAAAAGATAATCAGGCCTATAATAAGTAAATTGACTGCACTGGTAATCAAAAATTATTCTGCAAAGAAAATTCCAGGTATAGAATGCTTCACTGGTGAATTCTACCAAATATTTAAAGAAGAATTAACATAAATCTACTCAAACTTTTCTAAAAAACAGAAGAGGGGAGAATACTGCCCAATGCATTCAGAGTTCACTATTACTCTGATAACAAAAGCAAACATCATAAAAACAAATCTATACCCCTTATGAATGTAGATACAAGAATCTATCCTTTCAAAAAATATTAATCATTACAACCTAGTAATACTTATTTTAAGTATGCAAAGTTGAATTAACAAATAAAGAAAATCAATAAAATATGCTCTACTGATAGAATAAAGGACAAAATACCATAGATTATCTTACTAGTGAAGACAAAAATTACAAATGCCAATAACCTTTCATGATAAAGACATTCAACAAAATATGAAGAACTGTTAACTTCATCAATTGTTTTAGTGGCCATTTCCAAAAATTCATATCTAACATGCTATGTAATCATAAAGGAATGATTGTTTTTTCCTTAAAATCAGAAAGATGAAGGTGTCTGCTCTCACTACTTCTATTCAACATGATACTGGAGATTCTAGGAAGGCAATCAGGCAAGAAAAATAAATAAAGGGTATCCATTTGGAGAGTGAAGAATAAACCTATCTCTGTAGTTTTTAAGCTTAAAAATTAATAAATATGTTATCATGGTTGCAAGATACAAAATCAATATACAAAAATCCATTTATATACTATTAATGAACATCCTGAAAGTGAATTTAGGAAAATGATTCCATTTTTAATGACATCATGAAGTACAAAATAGGGATAAATTTAACAAAAGAATTGTAAGACTTGTATACTGACAACTGAGAAGAATCATTAGAAATATTAAAGATACAAATAATAGAAAGACATCCTATGTTCATAGGTAGGAAAACAGTATTAACTTGGAAATACTTCCCACATTTATCTACAGATTTAATGCAAACCATGTCAAAATCCTAGCTCCATATTTGTGGGAAATGGCTAAGCTTAACCTAAAATTCAAATGGAAATGAAATGGACCCAGCATAACCAAAATAATATTGAAAAAGAAGAACAAGTTTAGAGGACTCACACTTCTTGATTTCAAATTCTATTACAAAGCCAAACTAATTAAGATGTTATAGCAGTAAGGCATAAGAATAAACGCAGAAAACAAAGAAATAAAATTCAAAGTTGAGAAATCAACCTTGACATTTACAGTAAATTGATTTTGAACAGGGAGGCAAGGAAATTCGATGGAGAAATAATCATTTCCTCAGCAAATGGTGGTAGAAAAACTGTATATCTAGATGCCAAAGAATATATTTTGAGCCCTTCCTCACAACATACACAAAAACTAACTTAAAATGATTTTTTACCTAATTGCATAGCTGATATTATAAAATTCTTATAAGAAAATATGAGAGTAAAATGTCGTGTCTGGATTTGGCATGGATTCTTAGATATGACACCTAAAGCACAACCGGCAAAAGAAAAAGAGAGAAATTTGACTTCGTCAAAATTATAACCTCTTTTGCTTTGAAGGACACTATGAAGAAAGATAAAAGTCAAATGAAAAATTGGAGAAAACATTTTCAAATAATATTTCTATTGAGAGACTTGTATTGGGAATATATAGCTACACAAATATGCAGAATGTATAAATATATACAACTCAACAATAACACAAAAAATCAAAAATATGCTAAAGATGTTATACACATTTTCTAAAGAAATTATACTAATTGTCAAAAAGCATATGAAAATATACTCCTTAGGAAAATTTAGACAAAAACACAAGATATGACTTCACACCCACTGGGATGGCCAAAGTAAAGAAATATAGGTGATTAAAATGTTTGGCAATGATGTGGAGGATCCAAACTGACTGTACATTGCTTGTGGGATTGTAAATGGTGCAACTATTTTGGAAAACAGTCTGGAAGCTCCTAAAATGCTTAAACATGGAGTTACCACCACATGATTCAGCAATTTTACTCTTAGATATGTACACAAGAGAATTGAAAACATCTGTCCAAAATTTGTAATTTATAGCACCATTATTCATACTAGCCATAAAAATAGAAAAAAATCAAATTCCCATCAACTGAGAAATGAATTAAACAAAATGTCATGTATCTATACAATGAAATATTATGTGACCATAAAAAGAATAAAATGCTGATACATGCTCCAGTATGGATGAACTTTGGAAACATTACTCTATGGGAAAGAACACAGACACAGACATACATTTTATGTTTCCATTTAAATGAAATGTTCAGAAGAGGCAAATCCACGGAAGCAGGTTAGTGGTTGCCCGGGGCTAGGGAGAGAGGGGAATAGGTAGCAGACATATAGTTTCTTTTGGGGTTGATGAGATGAAAATCTTCTAAAATGAGATAGTCATGATGGTTCCACCATGAATATAGTAAAACAAAGTTAATTGTTCAATTTCAAAGGGTGAATATTATAGTTTGTATGTTATATTATAATAAAGTTGTTCAAAATGGAATAATAATAGTTCTTGTTTTTAAACTAATGCCACTTTATTAACCTATTTTTTGGTTTGGAAGATATAGTTATTTTTCATAAAATATGTCATTTAAGTTAATATATAAGAAATTTGTTATTATTTTCAAAAGAATAAAGATTTAATTTTTTTCTGTTTTATGCATAATTTTTAATTTAATTTTTTTACTTTAAAAAATTCAGAATATTACAGTGATACAAGTGTTTTTGTTACATGGATTGCTTTTCTACTGCTTGAGTAAAAGTTAAAAGTCTGCCCATCACTTGGATAGCATACATTGTACCTGTTAGGTGTTATTTCACTCATCCCCTCTTCTCCCTCCCACCTGAATGATTTACATTGAGTTTTACTTCTATCTGTGCTCTGTGCTCAATTTAATAGTGAGTACATGTGGTGTTTGTTTATCCATTCTTGTGATACTTCACTTAGAAGGATAGTCTCCAGACCCATCCAGATTGTTGCAAAAGGTATTAATTCATTTTTTATGGCTGGGTAGTACTTCATGGTATACAAATACCATATTTTATTAATCCACTCATGAACTGATGGGCATTTGAGTTGATTCTACATCTTTGACATTGTGAATTGTGTGCAATAAACATTCTAGTGCAAGTTTCTTTTTGATAAAATGACTTTCATTCCTTTGGGTAAATACTCAACAATGGCATTGTTGGATCAAATGGTACGTCTCCTTTTAGTTCTTTGAGGGATCTTCATATTATTTTCCATAGAGGTCGTACTAGTTTGCAGTCTCACCAACAGTGTATAAGAGTTTCTTTTTCTCCACATCCATGTCAGCATCTGTTGTATTGAGAATTTTTGATGAAAGCCATTTTCACTGGAGTTAGGTGATATCACATTGAGGTTTTGATTTGAATTTCCCTGATGATTAGAGATGTTGAGCATTTTTTCATATGTTTATTTCTCCATTAGTCTATCTTCTTTAGGAAAGCTCCTGTTCATGTCTTTTGCCCACTTTTTAATGGATGGAATATACCTCAAAATTATAAAAGCCATACATGACAAACCTACAGGCTACATCACACTAAATGGGGAGAAGTTGAAACCATTCCCACTCAGAACTGGAATAAGACAAGGATGCCCACTATCACCACTTCTATTCAACATAGTGCTGGAAGTCCTAGCCAGAACATTTAGGCAAGAGAAGGAAATTAAGAGTATCCAAATGGGAAAGAGGAGGTCAAATTATCACTCTTTGCTGATGATATTATCTTATATCTAGAAAACCCCAAAATTCTCCCAAGAGACTCCTGGAATTGATACATAAATTCAGCAAAGTCCCAGGCTGCAACATCAATGTACACAAATCAGTAGCATTCCCATAATACTTTTATCAAGTTCTTTTTGAGAATGAATGCTTAATTTTAAGGAATTGAAATAAATGAATATTGAATGATGGCATTTACTGCAAGTAAAGAAACAATTAGAGTATAGAAGTTTCCAGCAGTAATGATTAACCATCTGCATATAAAAATCCTCCCTCAAATTAATATTTAATATTAATTTATATTAGCCAACATTGATTACCTTTTTAAGTTCTAGGCAGTATGCTTAGCACTTTGCTCAATTTTTCTCCATTAATTGTCAAAATATTTTGAAATATGTTCTCTCCATTTCATAGCTTGGGCTTCTTAGTGAAGTTAAACATTTCAGTTGAAGTCTCATAGTTCATAAATGGCATCACCAAGACAGGAACTCAAATCAATTAATTGTAAAGCAAATACTCCTATTCATTAACCTATGTTGTATTCCTTTTATTCAAGATTAAATAAATAAGAAACATTTATTTTCATCAATAATACTTTTACAACTGTCTTACAAGTGTTATATGAGATTTATTGCTTGAAGTAGGGTTTAGTAAAATATATATTCCTATATCAAAGAAATGTAGTGGAAGTAGATTTTCAGGATTATTACCATGAGCTCCCATCAACTCATCACTCCTATACAAACTGACTGATGTCACCTATCTTGAAAAGTTGTTGCATTTTAATATGTGTCTATTTATTTTGGAAATCACTTTCAGGCCACAACAATAAGCATTATTCAGATGACAAATAGAAAGAAAATCCTCAAGTAAACTTTCAGTGGAGAATAACTAAACAAATAAATGCAATCGTAAATGGGAAAATGGCATTTTCACAATAAGTTAAAGATTAGGTAAAGAGTTCATCTGGGACCTAAATTGTTTACAGTGGCTTTCCCTAAAGCTAGTGATTAAGATCATGGTTTTGATGTTCTGTTTAAGATCCTTTTACCTGAACTTTTGATGTATTCTCTTTGATCTGCCTCTGTATTTCCCTTAGAATAATTTATTCAATGTCCCCCTTAGTAAAGTCCCTTTTACTGGGAATCATAACATCTCCAGAATTTTAAATCTAAATCTGAGAGGCCAGCTAGTCCAATCTCACAATTTCAGAGGAATAGAATTTGAAGTGAAGAGGGGTCATGACCAACTTAAATATTTATCCTCCAAAATATGAGAGGCTTTCTTATGTGTGCTTTTTTATGGAAGAATATACCTGTTTGATTAGCAATCTATTTCAGTAATATGCTTTAGTTGTCTAAATTAAATTTCATTTACTATCATTGTCTAAGATTTTCCTTCTATTCTTACATTTAAAAATTTTTTTTAGTCTGAGATATTTAATGCTATTTTATTCCCATTCTTAAATGACAAGTATATACACAAACCAGGCATCTGTTAGAACATACGGTACAGGACTCCTTTTAATATATTTTTCAGTGATGAAAGATTCTCACTTTTTAGTCTAAAGAAACCTTTGAAATATCAGAAATAAAGAGTTTTTTAGTGTTGTTCTGCTGGAATAAGAATGAATATCCTCTCTTGCCTTTTTGCCTGACCATTTATATACAAAGTGCATAATTTATTTCTAGCAATTTGAAGCATCCGGGGTTCTCCTAATGTCAGAGAAACTGCATGCAAGGCTACCCCTACAACTTATAATTTATGTTGCTAAAATTTCTCAATACCCTATAACTTTGCTATTAGTATTTGCCATAAATTTGACTCATAACTATTTCTAGGTAGGGCTGTCATTGATATGAATTGTGCATAAATAAGATATCTGGCTTCTCATCCACACATTTTATAGTGTGTAAGGTAAAATCATGTATTTATAACCCACATATTAAGGGTTTAAAAAAGTTAAAAGACCAATTTTTACCAAGGTACAGCTCAGACACCTCAATAGCAAGGGTGACAGGCAGGAATGTGTTGCAAGCATTTCATAAACACTTGTTGAACTGAATCACAGAAGCTTTAGTCACTCTTGGAGATACATTTTCTTGTTTCCCCTGTCTGAACTAGTGAGATCTACTCTAGAATAAGCTTGTCTCCAAACATTCTACATTCTGAAGTTTTTGAATTGAAGAGGTTTAGATAGTAACAATTAGCTATACCTTCGCAGTTTGCTAAAAGCACCACCCAAAGCATCTTGAAGTCATTATAACCATAGTGGAGGGCTCTCACAGAGATTGAGCTTTATTTTGATGAAAGAATCAAAGGCTAAAAACAGAAATAATATGAATCAAAAACACACTTTTGCATTGGTGGTATAGTGGTGAGCATAGCTGCTTTCCAAAAACACACTCTAGGCCAGGTGCAGTGGCTCACGCCTAATTCCAGCACTTTGGGAGGCCAAAGAGGGAGGATCCCTTGAGGCCAGGAGTTTGAGATCCACCTGGAGAACACAGCAAGACTGTCTCTGCCAAAATATTAGCCAGGTATAATGGCACCTGTAGTTCCAGCTACTCAGGAAGCTGAGGTGGGAGGATCAGATGAGCCCAGGAGTTAGAGGCTGCAGTGAGCTATGATTGAGCCAATGCACTCTAGCCTGGGCGACAAGGTGAGACTCTTGTCTCTAAACACACAAACACACATCCACACACCCTAGAAGAGAAGGAGCTTCTCTGTGGAGCCAGAGAGAAGTAATCTCCTCTTAAGATCTTTGCTAGCACTCTAGTTAGTGGAGAGTGGTAGTTAATAATAGACACATATATACATACACAATGAAATCATACATGACTTAAATGTAGTGAATATATGTATTATTTATAATTTACTAATTATATTTTATGTATCACAAGGAATTGTTATTAAACTTATATCAAGTGCTGGTGCAGGTATCATTAAAAACAAATTCACTTAAAAAGACAGAATCTGATAAAAAAAAAGAGGCTATTGAAGTGAATTATTTGAATGATATAATTATGTACTTCATTTCTGTGAATTCTTGGCTAAATTCTTTAGTTTGTTTCTTGTTCTGCACTGCATCTTTAGTATTTTAACCTTTCTCCTCATAGCACTTATCTCTCTGATGTGTTGTATCCTAGGGTGAATACAATGTGCACCCAATATTGTATATATTGATTTTTACCAAGGCTCTGAATGCAGCCCTGACAACCTGCAAGCAAGAAATGTACAGATTTTTTCATAATATGTACTTAGTCTTTTTCCAATCAGACACTTCTGTCCTAACAAAATGGCATATTGAAATACCCTCTTGAAGTACTGGTAGGAAGAGAGATTATTAACTATCCATTTGCCTAAGTTTTCCTAAAATTGCTTTGCATAAACCAGATGAGCAAGCTTTTAAAAAATTTTAGGTCACACATAACTCTGGTTGCACCAAGTTATTCTATAAATCTTTACTTCAACTGCTTGGACATACATTTTGAGGAAGAATAGTTCCAAATTTCATTTTTTATTGTAATATCCATCATCTAATTCTTTTGGAATCATATAAATATATTATCAATGGGTTATTATTTGCTTATTAAATGTTTAATTATATTTATAATGAAGGTTCTACTTTCCCCCTCTTTCTAGAGTTTAAATGACTCTATGAATCCAGCTCACATACAGCAGAAGACAACAGGTAACAACAGCAGCTTTTCTCCAGTATTCACACTTTATCCCATTATGGTCTGAAATTTTGTTCATTCTCATACGTGGTGGTTTCTTAATTCTTTGAATTTTGGGCTGTCATGCCCAACACAAGCCTTTCTTAGTTTGAGCAACTATTTGGACTTTTATGTCTCCTTTAAATATCTTTGTACAATCCACTATGCCTAAATAAACTGTCATTTTGTGGTTATAAAAACTGTTATCAGCCACAGACTCAAGGCTTCATACCAGAAGCACCAGTTTGTCACTATGCTAGGCTTTGAGGAAACAATGAATAAAACTTTATATTATTAAAATACTTCCTTGACAACTTTTACTTTGGAGAGATATATTAACAGAAATTATATAAAAATTTAATTCTTAATTAGTAGAGATTCAACTTTTTATAATTGCCATGAATGGGTACATTCAGTGTAATATAATTAAAATTAACAAATAAATATTACAAAATATCACCAAGAATATGATGTTATGTAGCAGATTATCCAAATACATAGTGAGATTTTAATATCAGTAACTGATATTTCTGTACACTTACCTGTGCTAGACAGTGTCCTAATACCTTTACATCTATTAACTAATTTGATGCTCACAACAACCCTACATGATAAGAACTACTATTATTTCAATTTTAGCATGAAGAGACTGAAGCAGAGCAGCTTGCTCAATATTATATCCAAATGCAGATAATGAGTGACTGAGATGGGTTTAAAACTCTAGTGATATGACTACAGACCTCAGAAGATTTAACCATAATGCAGGGCTTTGGACTATATTTAAAGAAATCCTGGCATAGTCCTTATTGAATTGTTTTGCTTCATAATTAGGTTAGTATTGTGGATTAAGTACAATCTGCCAAGTATTTTACTAGACACTGGAACAAGAATGAAAATAAAACAGACTTGTTCATTTTATGTAACAAAGTTTAGTGGAGAAAGAGATGTTAAAATTAATTTCACAAATATTGAATAATTTGGTATCTACTGCCAAAAGGATGTAGAGTGAGTTAAACAAGCATATGAAAGGTAATTTAAGACAGTTGAAAATGAGCAATCAGAGAAAAAACCCTAAAGAATTGACTAAGGTAGCGGTCCCTAGCCTTTTTGGCACCAGGACTGTTCTCACAGAAGATAATTTTTCCATGGACCAGGGAAGGGAAGTGACAGTTTTGGGATGACTCAAGTGCATTACATTTATTATGCACTTTATTTCTATTATTATTGCATTGTAATATATAATGAAATAATTATACAACTCGCCATAGGTTGGGGACCCCTGGGCTAAGGCATTATAAAGAGTGGTGTTAGTTTGGTGAGAGGGGAAGCAGGAGGCTGAAAGTGAGGGAGAGGAGGTTGGAAACTTTTCAGGCAGAAAGAATAGCAAGTAGGAAATACCTGAGACAAGAAGGAGTGTCCTGGTTTTGTCCGAACTGCAGAGGAAGGCTGGACTCAATCATGGGAAACCCTATAGACGTGGTAAAGACCTTGGGATGTTCTTTAGGAGCAATGGGAAGCTACTAAATGGCCTGTAGTTGTAAGTCATTTATTCACTCTAACAGCACTACGGAGGATGGAATGAAAGGGTAGACTCGTAGAATCCAAAAAAGTTGTTGATTATAATCATAATGATTTAGACATGTTTTTTTGTTTGTTCATAGTGCATTTATAGTAAAGGAAAATATGTTTGTTTTATCTGTTTTTAAAAACTTTAGTTATAATGGTGTATACAACACTCTAGAGTAACATATAGAAAGCTTAATTTTCCTTGGCCTCTGGGATGGAGCATTTTTTAAAGTGTGGGTTTTGGAATCTAATGCCAACTCCTGAACTCTACTATTTACTAGTTATATAAGCTTGGGCAAGCTATTCTCATGGGGTGGGGAGAAGTTGGGGTAAAAGGAGGAAAAGATTGAAAAAAATCTTTATTGCACAAAGGAGACAAATTTTGTCCAAAAAAAGAAATTCAATATGAGGTAATACGCTGGTTGTTTTAAAGAACAATAATGTTTTTACTTCAGTAAAAAACATTAAATTCTATTTAATCTCTTACTTAAATGGGTATATTTGGAAAATATCATCAAGTAAGATTAAAATAAACACACAGAAAAGTAAACATCAATTTACAGGAAATTTCCTTCTGTGGAATATCTCATTCCTTAAGGAATGAAGCATTAAACCATTTCTGTGCTATGAAAACATTCCAGGAGTCAACACCTACTTATTGATCTTCTATTTCTTGTGGTTCAGTAGATCTGATGCTTTATTAGCATGCATATTCTTGGCTGATGAGATAAAAATTCTCTAGTTCTATATGCCAGCTCAGTCATTTCAGATGCTATGTTTAATTATATTTGAATTTACAGATTAAGCATTTCCTAATGTGTTTATGAAGAAGATACATTTTTTTCTTAGAAGCATAAATTTGTGTCCTTAAAAATAACCATGATAAAAACATCTTGATAGGCATGTAGGTTTAAAAGTAAAAAACAAAAACAAAGCAACCTCTCTGCTTACCTCAACTCCATCTGATCTAATTATTTTATTAAAAAAATGTTATAAGTCTAGTATATTGCCACATTTTTATCAGTAGAGAATGTTACTGTGGCTGATATATGATTGAAAAGGATGTTGCAGCTGTTTGGGGGAAAAAAGAAAAGAGAAAGGGACACTAGATGCTTGTTCCTCAGGCTAATTGGCTGCCTCTAACCTTGTATTTGTTGACCCTCACCTTTTGTCCACATTTTCCTCACACCACAAATACGCACTCATAAATTTCAGTTCCCAAGCTTATTACATTTGAGATTGTAAAATGCCAGGAGCTATGGTGCTAAAAGTGCTGCCTCTCAAACAATTTTCTCCAATGATGCTAACCTTGAATGCAAGAGTATAAGTGATGGAAAGTTTACAATACCAAATAAGTTATAGTCTATTTAGGCTAAAACCCTTCATTTAAAGGAAAATGAGTAGACTTGGAGGTCAGGAGAACTGTATAATTACACTGATATTCTTGGCCTGTTAATGGCTGTACTTAACCACCACAACAAAAACAAGAAAACCACCATGATTTTAAGTGTTCTCATTGAAGAAGTGACTCTTAAAAATAAAAAAAAAAAGAAGGAAACTCCATGCAATAATAGTACTTTATTCCAGCAGTGTGAAATATACTTTTGGTCTACAAACATCAATTATTTCAAGTTCAGTTCAGCTGAATCCTATTGTTTTAATTATTGTGAATAGTATTTAAAACAATCTAAACATTTTACATTCTTAATGCCTTCATGAAAGGTGTGAATTTTAATATTATGCTATCATATCCAAAAAAGATACACAAGGTAGCCAGTTTTCATCAAAGATATTTACAAAACCAAAATGATAATTTTATAAACCTATAAACCACTCAACTTGAAAACGATGAAACTTATGAAATTTGTTTTATATTAAAATTTAGGAGGTATTAAAAAAACACTACAGATCATCTTGCTTAGCTTTTCCCCTTCTCTAGCAGCTCGCAGTCCTCAGCTGCCGGGAGTGTTGCCTGCTCGTGGGTCACAGCTGAGCTTTTGCTTGGGACTTGGCCTCAACCTAAAGAGAACTAAATGCCTTGCTCAAGGTTATGTGCCCTCCTAAGAGAAGCTCACATCCAAAGACTGCGTGACTTGGGAATAAAAAGGATCAGGACTTTTGCTACAATTCAGGACAACCAAAGGCCATCCCATCTTCAGAGCTTCCTGTGGGATTGGCAGAGATCTTTATTCACTGCACAGCAGTTCAACTCCGTCTACCCGATCCTGTTTCTTTGACATTCTCAGAGTGTTGTGCCCTAGAGTGCTTCCCAATAAACTTCCTACTAACCAATCTCCATCTCAGAGTCTGCCTCCTTAAGGAATCCATCTTAAGAGAGCTGGAACTAAGAGCAGTCCAGGGAAGTAAGCTTAAAAATTGAATTTTGGAGGAAGATCATGCCCTGGACAGTGGCAATGAGGACCCCATGGATAATGTTAGCCCCTGGTGTGCCAAAAAATATAATTTTTAAATTAAAACTTTCACTGTTAATGGAATGGGATGAGATATCGCAAAAAGGCCATGAACTGCCATTGACTGCTATAGTATCCCAGGCATTTGAGAGGTTTTCAGAAAGTATGAATTATGAAAATGATAAGGTTGGATGGTGTTGTTAAGTGCAATAATAAATGTAAGGACAGTGAATGACACTGGAAAATGATAAAGGCAGAAGAGCAGAAGATTGTTAACAAAAAATTAATGCAAAGTGTGAAATATACAGGGTTTCCTTGGCGACATGTAAAGAGACTCACTTCTTTAGCCACAGAACAGAAAAGCTCAAGATCAGTCCCAGGACTTAATTTAAAGGATTTCAGAGGCAAAGGAAAGTCAATGACAAGGGTGAGGGCCTTAATTGGGCAGTATGGGGATCCCGAGAATTAGGACTGGTGAAATCTGGGCTGAAACTCTAGATGCTGGAAATCTTAGAGCACCCTGAACTCTATTAGCCCGCAGAAGTGGCACACTCCTTCTGCTCAATGGCCAGTGTTCACTCACTATTTGAAGGTGAAGCAAAGACATTTTTTTGTGAAATACTATGTCTCTCCCTTAAGGATACACCCCCACCTCTTTTCCTAGTCACCAACCAGTAACTAATGTCAAGTCACAACATAGCTCAGATAGAGAAGTGCTGGCCTGCTAAGGAAAGAGAGGAACTAGGACTGTATCCCAGAAAGCTATAGAATCTACTAACATGAACAGACAGGAGATGAGAGAGTATGTATGAAACTGGATTTGGAAGGTGCTGGAAGAAGGAGGAGAATGGAATATAAAGTTGAATAAGAATGTTTATCAATATGGTCATACTGTTTCAACCTGACATGGACTTTAGGAGGTGGTACCAGCATACTAGTAGCTCAGCTTGGTAGCTGCTCTATAGCTTCCTTTATAGGTGGCCTGAAAGGCACTGGGTGAGGGAAAATACTCTCAGTTAGTAGAATTTTTAGATAGTGCATGTGAGCATCTACTTGTGGATACTCCTGAGAGTATCCACAATGGTGGTGGCACTAAAAATTAAGCACTCATAATAGTTTGGCCATTTGATCTCAGCCTTTTGTTGCCCAGTATTGATACAATGGGAACATGAACAGAGTAGCTTTGGGAGCAGTAGTGAAGTATATGCATTACCAGCACCTGCCACCATCATGGGTACCACTCAATCAGTTGTTACATGGTTTGCTTCCCCAGAATATCAAATACACTAGTGTGAAAACTTAGAGGTAGAAATTGAAGCAGCCCTGTGCATTAGTTATCTATTGTTATGACCAATTACTACAAACTTAGCAGCTTAAAACAACACAAATATTTTATCTTACATTTTTGTGGACCAGAAGCCCAGTATGGGTCTCATCAAGCCAAAATCAAGGTGTGGACAGACTGTGCTCTATTTTTAGTGGCTCTAGGGGAGATGCTATTAACATTTCATTGCTCATTTAGGGAATTAGCAGAATTTAGTTTCTCATGGTTGTAGGAATTAAGTTCCTGTTTGTTTAGTGGCTATTAGTTTATGGAGTCTACAGATTATCCCACTAGCTTTCCTTTTGTAGATTTATCCACAAAAAGAAATCAATCAGAATCCCAGAAGAGACAAATTTATAATGTGTGACAAATAGATCTAAGTGGTGCAACATAGTGGAATTTAGTGTTTCTGGGGAACACCAACCAGAGACACTCACTCGTCTGCAATGTATTAACAGATAGTATTATTTCAAGAGAATTGCTCTTACAGGAAGGGAGCTGCCTCACCTAAGGTTATCTTCCTGCTCTGGGGGCA
Organism: Lemur catta; assembly: GCF_020740605.2. Taxonomy (NCBI): domain Eukaryota; kingdom Metazoa; phylum Chordata; class Mammalia; order Primates; family Lemuridae; genus Lemur; species Lemur catta. Next base: position 21,372,043 of record NC_059143.1, read on the forward strand.
GTCCACATGCAGTGATGGTTCAATTGAGGATATCAACGCCCAGCCATTGCTTCATTTTGGAACACATCTGCAGAGCATCTCAGCTCCTGTGCTCCTCATAGGATCAGCCAAGGTTTTCATTCTGAATGGATCATTCTTCAGCTCTGCCCAATTCTACTTCCTCTATTCCTTTACAGGTTTAAGTTCTTGACCAGTCCCTGATAAACTTCCTGCAAGCAAATCTGCAACTCAGAATGTGGTTTCTGAGAAACCTGACCTAAGACATTTTGTTTGCTCATTGAAATGCTTTCTTTGTAGATTTTCCGTCAAACATGAAACTTTGAAAAAAAAAATTGATTTTATTTTCTTTGGGATGATACTTTAAAAAATGATCAAAGTGAGTTAACACTAATAAACTATGTGAGTCAAATGGCAAGGGAATGCATTGAATATCAAAACATCATGTTTTAAAAAATGTTTCTATTGGCCACAAGTTTTGGCAATGTATGTTTCATAGTTGTGCTAAAAATAATTTTCATACCAATTCCCCTCTGAAATGGATAGGGTTTTCTTATAGTAGCAGAATCTTTTTTACTGAATTCTCATTCTTATTCCGTTGGTTAATATGATTCCTAAAGAAACAGAGAGAGCAGCCATCTTAACTATGCTGAAAACATGCTGGATAATACTAACAAACATTAGAAAGTGGAAAATATGTTATAATAAAAGTGGAACCACACTGGGAAATGAGGCAAAAGGCATCCCTCTTGTTATAAATGTAATAATTAGTGAACATGGCAGTCAGATAATTAAGTCAAACACAGAGATAGGCAATTGAGTATGAGTGTGTTGCAAAAAGATATTTTTATTAAGTTCATAGAATATTACTGATATATTTGCATGTCCAGCAAGCCCTATTACAATATCATGCAGGGATATAGCTGCTTTGACCATTTGAATCTGTGTGACCTTGGAAAATTCATCTAATATTTGTGCTGAATTTGACTAAATATAGTTAATAGAGTTGTTGAGAGTATAAAATATAACTTGTTAAATGTTTATTATAGTTCATTATAAATTCTAACTAATAAATAATTATTACTATTTTAAGTTTAAATATTTCTCCAATCAGTAGGTCACTGCATGAGTCTTTAACTCCAATTCCACACACTCTTCCTTTCCTTCCCAAAGTTTTTCATTTAATTTTCTGTAATTTCCAGTCACCTATGAAGAAGGTGGTGTCTTTAGGATTATAAGAAGGTTTGAGGATATGCTAAAAAAAAATGCTCTACCCAGTAGGAAAAGAACAGCACAAATCATAAAATAAAGATACTTTGTGTGGTATAAGGTAACTAGTTTTTCCACTATATAATGCCTCTGTGAGTTTGAGCCATGTGATAGTTTTAAAATATGTCCAAAAATTCTTTGACATCCTCCCCTCTGAAAGTGGAGCTCAATCCTCCCTTCTCTGAGCATGGACTGAACTTAATGATTCACTTGTAATGAATAAAATTTGGCAGAAATGAAAACATGATCTCTCAGGAGAAGCCATAAAAGACATTCAGATTCATCCTTTTGTGCTTATTCTATCACTCTCTTCCCCCTCCACCTTTTCTGCCTTCTTCTCCTCTTCCTCCTCTTTCTCCTTCTTCTCTTTCTCTCTGTCATGACATGCTCTGGAGGAAGCCAGCTGCCATGTTGTGAAGACACTCAAGTAGACATATTGAGAGGTTCCCATAGTGGGAACTATGGCCTCCTTCAGCAGCCATGTGAAAGAGACATCTTGGAAGCAGATCCTCTAGCGCCACTCTACTCATGACTTTGACACAGAATCTACCCAGATGAGCCACTTACAAATTCCTAAACCACAGAATCTGAGATAATAAACATTGTTTAAGTTGCTAGTTATGGAAATAATTTGCTATGCAGCAATAAATAAAAAATACAGTCTCTGAGTCATGCAATAAAATTGGCTAGCTAAAAGATTGTAAGAGGATTATTTTCCAAGTGATATGCAAAAGTTAAAAAAAAAAAGATAAGTTTTTTTTAGTAGCTTCATCTCAGTTATCTATATTTTCCTTTCTATATTAAAATTAAAGTTCTGAATATCTTCCAAAGAACACATTTCTAATTTCCCTTCTTCTATTCTCACTTTCTCTCTATATATTATATTTATTATCTGTCTAGTTGATCTAAGTCCTAGAATATGTAGATAATTAAACTCAAAACATGGATACAGTCACCTTATAGCCCCACATATACTAAGCAAATAAGACTACATTTTTAGAACTGGTAATTTAGAAAAATATTTTATCATAGACAATAATGTGTGGAATCTTCCTCTTATCTCAGAACATTTTTAGAAAAAAATGCATGGCATTGCAATAATTACATCAACAACACGGGGTGAAAAGCACAAAAGTTCAGGTCCTACTTGTGTTGTGAATGTCAATATTTTCACATAGAGATGAAAATGTGCATAATGAAATATCTCTAATTTAAACCTACCATGAAATTGGAAAATATTATGAATGAGAACATGTTATTTACTTTTTTAAGTTATCCTTTCATAAGCAGGGCTTCAAAATACAATTTAAATTATTAGGAGAAATTTTAGGTATATTGAGTAGTTTATATACAGTATACATTAAAATATAATTCATTTACTTTTAAATAGTTATTAGTTTTAAACAATTGTTTGATATGCATTTGTAACAAATGTCCAAGAAAATCAGATGAAATAAATAAGCCATTTTCCCCAATCTTTGATAGGAATGAGCCCTGGCCTTCTGTAAGAGGAACCACTATAGATGCATTTGAGCCCATTTAAAGACAAAGATGGAGATGTACATAAAAAGGGCAAGAAAATAAGTGAGAAGCACCCTGTGTTTTATTTTGGCTCTGTCAACAACCAGACTTACTTAGACCTTCAGTTACTATTATGTTTGAGTTACAATAAAATAATAGGAGACAAGGAAATGGTATTCCTCCATTAGCATAAAAATTATGAACTAATCCCTTTCTTGTTGTTTCATTTTTAAGCAATTATATACAAAAACTCAATACACTTTAATAACAGAATCAAAGGGAATAAGAAAAATAAACTTAAATTATAACATCTGATGGCATGCAAAAGGAAATAATGGAGGAAGGATGGAGAAAGGAAGGAAATAGAAAAAAAAAAGAAAAAAAAAGCTTTCTGATTGCTCAGTGAGCAACAAATATCATAAAAATTTATTATGAAGAGTATTAAAATGGGCCAGACATTTTTTCAGTGTTGAGCATTCAAAGATTAATGATACATGGTCCATGTATGCTTGTCTAATTCCTCTTCTATATGGAAGTATAAGTGTGTAAATAAATTGCATAACAATGCAATAAAATATAAAATTGAACTACATCATAGGAAAAATAAGAGAAATAAAATCTTTGATTGGGATGAGTCAGAAAATATTTCACAAAAGCAAAGATACTTAATTTGTCCCTTGAAGAAGCAGCAAAAAATATACACAAGTAAAAAAGATGGAAAGTGAGTCACTTTGGAAAGAAGGCATATGCAAAGATATGAACATGTGGAAAAGAATGAGGTATTTGGAGAATTGCAAGTTTGACACAGTGTATATTAGAGAATCTGTATGGAGGTATATAGATAGAAGAGGGGATTATTATGTGTAGCTTAAATAAATAAGAATATTGTTTGGTTTTTTAAAAAACAACAACAAAAAACAAAAACAGCAGGCCAGACTGGGAATACAGTGCAGTAGAGATCACTTGCTCCTTCTAAAAGGTAACTAGCTGTATGCTGTCAAGCTTCAGTGACAGATGGCTGTCAATCAGTAATGTAGGCTTATTTTTATCAGATTTTCTGGTTCACCAAAAGATAAAAAAAAACATATTTCTTATACTTTTTTTAAAATTTTGAGCAAGTTAGTTTTATCAGGCACTGTTCTAAAAATTTTTACCTATGGTTTTATTATTAATATTATTTTTTTCTAAAGTGTACTGTTAATATGTATAGATCTCATTTATGTAATAATCCTCTCAATTTATATTTTTAAATTTAGAAAACGCAACTTAAATATTTGATAATAGTTAACCACTTCTACAGAAAGTACTTTTGAAAAGTTTCCTGGTTTCCTAATATTTATATTTGCTTTTCAATATGGTTTCCTTCAAGCACAGAAATATCATTTCCATGTTTAATACTATTAAGAATGAGTGACATAATCAAGATGGTGGAGTCTTCACAACAAATAACAATTCGATAGCTATATTTGAAGGAAAAGAGCCCTGGGAAGGTTCAAGAATTCAGTTGATAACATGTAACACAGTGGAGTAAAAAACAAAGAATATCCACACAAAGTATTGCTGGGTAGATGAGGATAACTGAGACATCTGGAGACAGCTAGGAGAAAAGAAAAGCGTGGAGGCTATAAGTATCTGCCACTTGGTGGGTGCCAGCATGGTGCCCAGTGGCCTGCTCTGCAAAGGACCCTGGCAGCCTTTGCTACTAAGGAGCTCAAGAGGCCCCTTAGCTGAGGTGGACTTGCTGCAGCTTTCACAGTGCAGGTCCCATTAGTGTTCTTTGGCATAATCTCCAGAGTTCTGCTTTGCAGAGGTAACTAGAAGATTTTTTCCACTGAAATAACCAATAGCCATCATAACTGCAGTTCCTCCAGAGAGAGGGAGACATTGCTGTGTCCTTTCCACCAACCACCAAGAAGCAGCTGCATTGTCCTACCCAGAATCAGGGCAATAGGCACGGGAGGCTCGAGCAGTGGCCACTCCCCATACTGTCATGATCTGGACTCTGGATCCTCTGCTGCTCCACATGCAGCACTCCTCAGACACCAGAGCAACTGTTGCTGTGGGCTAGCTCATATCCCACAGTACAAAGTCAATGTAGCTCTGTGGATGCCCACTCTCTGGACCCTGGCTCCCTGTCTGCTCACAGGCACCTATGCCTTGTACACTATTATCAACATTGCAATAGCAGTGCTTGTGCCCCAGGCATTGATGTCACCATGGTCCAAGACCCCCAAGCCACCAGTCCCTCCATGTGTGCTCACACTCCAAACATTGTCTCCATGGCTACTTCAAGGGTGCCATGTAACAGATGTAGGTGCTGTCACCACTGCAAATGTGCCTATGAACTGTGCCCAGAACCAAGAGAGATCCCCTTAGCCATGGCATCTGCCACAGGAGGAAAAAAATATCAGGAAGACCTCAGTTGTCTTCAGCACTAAAACCAGCCCCTGTTGCCACTATGATACCCACAGCCTTGATGGCTGAGGACCCCTGAAATCTTAGCTGATGCTGACTTCAGCTGACAAACCTACACAGAGAATACACCACTGTACCCTCACTGGAGCTGGAACTGTCACATAAACTACAAATAGAAAAAAAAAAAAATTACAACAATTGTTTTAGGGAAACTTAACAAATTACAAGAGCATACATATAGAAAAGTCAACAAAATTAGAAAACAATGCATGAACAATATGAGAAGAGATAGAAATCATAAAAAGGAGCAGATAGAAATTCTAGAGAAGAAGAATGCAATGAATGAAATGAAAAATACAATAGAGAATACCAATGGCAGATTTAATCAAGCATAAGAAAAATTTGTGAAAAAGAGGATAGGTCACTTGAAATTATCCACTTAGAATAACAAAAAGAAAAACAAAGAATACAAAAAGAGCAAAGAAAGCCTGAAGAATTTATAGAACACCATGAAGCAGCCAAATATATGCACTGAGAGAATATTCAAAGGAGGAGAGAGAGAGAAAGGGATAAAGGTTATCTAAAGAAATAATGGCTAAGAACTTCTCAGATCTGGGGAGAGATGTAGACATCAGGTACATGAAGCTCTCAGACCCCAAAGAAGTTCAACCAAAGGAAATATTCACTGGTACACATTATATTAAATAATCCAACTGGCAAAAATCAAAGACAAAAAGAAAATTTTGAAAGCTGCAAGAGAAAAGAGACTCATCATATTAATATAAAAAAAACCTTCCCTCCATGAGGCTATCAGCCAATTTCTCAGCAGAAATGATGCAGCTCAGGAAAGAGTGGGATGACATATTTAAAGCACTGGAACAAACTTCCAGCCAAACATAGCTGGGAAACCTGTCCTCCAGAAATGAAAGAGAGATAAACATTTTCCAACACACACGAAAGCTGAGAGAGTTTATCACCACTAAACCTATCTTTATAAGAAATGCTAAAAGGAGTTCTGTAAGTTGAAAAATAAAATATGCTAATTAGTAATATGGAAATATAAAAAAGGTATAAAACTCTGTTGTAGCTAAGCACAGAATCAAATTTATAATAAGCTAATATTGTAGATCAGTTGTATATAAAGAATAAAAGTAAAGAGTATAAAAATAGCTATAACTATCTAATATTTTAATGGATACATAACAAAAACAGATATAAACTGTGACATCAAAAGGCATAAAATATGTGGAAGGAAAGGAAAATGTTAAATTTTTCATATGCAGTCAAAGTGAAGTTATCAGCTTAAAGTAGATTATATAACTATAAAATATTTTATGTAAGCCTTATGGTAACCCCATAGAAAAAAACCTCTAGTATATATACAAACAACATACAGAAAGGAATCGAAGTATAGACCATTGCAGAAAATTTTCAAATAAATAAGTAAGACAGAGAAAAGGAAAAAAACACAAGAACTGCAGAACAGAAAAAAAACAGTTAACAAAATGGCAACAGTAAGTTCCTACACATCAAAAATCACTTTAAATGGATTAAATTCTCCAGTTAAGAGACATAGAGTGGTTGAATGCATTTAAAAAAAAGAGCAAACATATGCTGCCTACAAGAGACTCACTACAGCTATAAAGGCATACTTAGGTTGCAAGTAAAGGTATGGGAAAAGTATTCCATAAAAGTAGAAATCAAAAGAGAGCAGCAGTACCTATACTTAGACAAAATAGACTTGAAGTTAAAAAAAAGTATTAAGAGACAAAAAAGTTCATTATATAATGATTTAGTAGCCAATTAATTCATCATGAGGATATAAACTTTGTAAATATATGTGCATCTAACATCAGAACACCAAAATATATACACCAAATACTAACAAATCTAAAGGAAAAAATTGACATAATACAATAATCCTATAGGAATTCAATAACCAACTTTAAACAATGGATAAATCATCTAGAGAGAAAATCAGTAAAGAATATTACACATCAATTATTCTATAGAACAATTGAACCTGACAAACATACATAGAACATTCATCCTATAGTAGCGGAATGCAAATTTTCTTAAGGGTACACAAAATATTCTCTAGGATAGATTATATGTTAGGCCACAATACCCATCTTAACAATTTAAAAGATAGAAATTGTACCTTGTATCTTCTTTTATAAAACAATTTATTTATTTTTAATTATTATGGGTACATAATATATGTTTATCTTTATAGGGTACATGTGATGTTTTGATACAGGCATACAGTGTATATTAATTAAGTCAGGATAATTGGTGTATCCATAACCTCAAGCATTTATCATTTCTTTGTGTTAGAAACACTCTAATTCCACCCTTTTAGTTATTTTAAAGTATACCCTAACTTACCATTGATTATAGTCACCTTGTTGTGCTATCAAATATTATTCATTCTATCTAGCTATCTAACTATATTTTTGCACCTAGTAACCATCCCAACTTTATGCTCCCCTTTCTGAAACCCTTACCAGTCTCTGGAAACCAGCATTGTACTGTCTCCATAAGAGCAATTGTTTTAATATTTAGTGCTCTCACATGAGTGAGAACATGTGAGATTTGTCTTTCTGTGCTTGGCTTATTTCACACATAATGTTCTCCAGTTCCATCCATTTTGTTGCATATGACAGGATTTCATTCTCTTTATTGGCTGAACAATATTGCATTGTGTATATGTACCACATTGTCTTCATTTATCCATTGATGATGGACAATTAGGTTGATTCTAAATCTTCACTATTGTGCTGCAATAAACATGGGAGTGCAGATATCTTTTAGATATCTAATTTTCCTTCTTTTGGATATATTCCTAGCAGCAGGATTGCTGGGTTATATGGTAGTTCTATTCTCAGTTTTTTAAGAAACCTCTATACTATTCTCCATAGTGGCTGTACTAATTTACATTCCCACCAACAGTGGACAAGGGTTCTCCTTACTTCACATCCTTGCCAGGATTTGTTATGGCTGTCTTTTTGAAAAACACCATTTAAACTGCCTGGGGTGAGATAACAACTCATTGTAGTTTTGATTTGCCTTTCTCTGATGACTAGTTGAGCATTTTTGCATATACCTGTTGTCCATTTGTATATCTTCTTTTGAGAAATGTCCATTGAGATCCTTTGCCCATTTGTTAATTAGATTATTTGATTTTTTTTCCTATTGAGTAGTTGGACTAGGTGTCCAGTTTATTTCATTTCTATTGTTTTAATTTGCAATTCTATTAACAAAAATGTTGACGATCTTTGCAAATGCCTATTTTCAATCTATATATACCTTCTTTGATGAAATGTCTGCTAAGAATTTTTCCTATTCTTGTTATGTTTGAATTAATTGGGTTATGATTAAACTTTAAAAGATATTTGTATAAATTGTATACAAGTCTTATATCAGATTATGTGTTGTCAAATATTTTCTTCCATTCTGGGGCTTTTCATTTCATTTTTTAACATTGCCTTTTGAAGAGCAAAAGTTTTTTATTTTAATGAAGTCTAACTTAATTTTTTTCATGGATTAAGCTTTTGCTGTATCTAAAACCTCTTCAACCAAGTCAATTTCACATAGATTACCTCCTATGTTTTATTCTAATTGTTTTATAATTTTGCATTTTATATTCACATCTGTAATTCATTTTGTGTAAGGTGAAGCATTTATGTTTAGTGTCATTTTGTTGTTCAGTCAAGAGTAGGGGCTTTGCATGCTTTGAACTGCCCACTACAGAAGCCACAGAACAGAGCACATAGCCTTTGTTTTCCAGTGACCAGATACGGGGAAGGGGAAGGGATGAGGCTTGAAAGCTGTGAGAAGTCAAACATCAAAAATGGAGTCAGATTATTGAGTACAACTTAATTCTGAAAAAAGATGAGAAAAGAGATTGGCAAGGGGATAGATGAATTGCATACATTAAGTTCTGCAGATCTAAACTATACCTAATAATAATGCATTTATAGTTGAAATTTGCTAAGAAAGTAAATCTTAAGTGTTTTCATCTTGAAAACTTATCTAGGTGAGGTGATAGATATTTTAGTTAGCTTGATTGTGCTAATCATTTAACATTGTATATTACATCACAATGTCACATTATATACCTTCAATATATACAATGTTTTGCCAAACATACATAACTAAAGCTGTAAATAATGACCATGTCCATAAATTGAGTTTTATTATAAAAAATCATTAGGAATTATCCAGGTAATGTACTTTAGAAATGTAGCTCAATCTGAGTAATAAAACTACTATAATGGCAAATTCAAAATATTATTTTTATTATTGTCATTTAATAATGTCAAGGTAGATTCATAAAATCTAAAAGTACAGAAATAAATGGTTATTTATTTTAAAATAAATAGCATCTTAATTATGTAATGAACATGATTAATGATTCACAAATAGGACAATGAGGAAGTTTTCTATTCTGTAGAAAAAGACAGACATCTTCATGCAGATGTAACCAGGCTCATAACATTCTTGAATACAGTTTCAAGAAGCCTAGAGAAAACTGAGATGTGAAAAGAAAGGAGACATGCATCAAAATATTAAACAAGTACTAATTTTAGAGTTGTGGAAGAGGGTGGGGCTAAAATTTCTGTAATGTACAGGTGGCAGTTCATGTTTAGTTTAATTACTAGCAATATTGTTATTTGAAATAGCTCCAACTGTGAAGTCTTAATAAAAGCCTTAAGCAAACAAGTTCATATCTGTGGTTTTTCTTTTAAAAAGAAACAATAGTTTTATAGGCCTGAGAGAAGATAATTAAAGTCAGTGAAGAAATTAAAAATGAGAAAATATTAGGCTAGGAAAAATCCTTTCACAAGAAGCCAAAGGCCTGGAAAACTTGAAGAACAAAAGTTTTAATTACACTGCAAACTTTATCAATAATGGATTTTTTGGGGTCCAATCTATACTGAATAAAACAACTGCCATGTTGTCTACTATGGTGGGTGGGTGTGTGTGCTTTTGTGTGGGGGTGGGGGTGAGGGGTGGGTGTGAGAGAGAGAGGGGGAGAGAGAGAGAGAGAGAGAGAGAGAGAGGGAAAGAAAGCGCCTGCATACAGATGGATCAGTACAGCTCTATAGCTGTTTGCCCGTATCTGACAAATGGCTATCTGAATCTCCATTTTCTACTTTCTACATAGTCAAAATTTTGGGGAATCATCCCATTTATATGTAGGAGATATTTTACAAGATTGTTTGGTAAAAAGTGGTCATTACTTTCTACTCCTTAACAGATTTAACACATTGAAAACTGGTGCTTTTAATCTACTCTTAAATATGAGCCCTCATTCACCAAAATGTAAGGATCTTAGCCCAATCTAAAGAAAGGTACCCTATCTCTGTCCAATTGTGAGTAGATTTATGTCTGCTTTATTATAGATAAAAGTAAGTTGAACTTTTGTTAAGTCAGTTACCAGGATGGCTTCAGTTCTTTCCTCATTATGCTTCTGTATTTTACTCTGGTCCATTCAAAACCCTCACTTAAGTCACTGATTCTTCTGATTTCATTATAAAATTTATTTGTACAAAAGTCTCTTTTTCAGTTTTCATCTTCTACATAACTACAAAAACTAAATTCTCTACATTTTTCAAATCATCCTCTCCTATATTTTCTCATTTTACAATTGCTCCTTATAGCTTTGAGATTTTCACAAAACAGATATGGTTTAAGCTCACTTTTTAAATGAGAAAGTTGTGATTCAGAGATGTTAAGTGATATCACCCCCTTCACCCAGATAAAAAGTGGAATATTTTATTTAACATTGAGTATGAATAAAATGCAGTGCTTCTAATCTTAGGAAACTCTCTCTATTAAAGTTTCCAAATTTTACTCCTTGCTTTAAATTCCATCCTCATTTTGCTGCATCTCTATTCAGTAATGTTAACGTACCATTCCTACAATTGTCATTCCCTCTCCCTCCTTTTTTACTTTTTATATATGCTATCTTATTTTTACTGTCTTATTTTGTCACTATTGTCTCAATAATAAATTTGTCATGAAGTTATTGATGACAATGAATACTCCTTTAAATCTACAAATGGAAGAGGCATACTTTTTTCAGAAAACAAAATCAAAGGAAATGATAAAAATAAGCTAGCATGTTGGTCTTCCAAGAATTCATTTTAGAGTCTGGTTTATTATTTACACTAATCAGGTTGACAGGAAATTGGTGCACAGAAACTTTTGGAAAGATAGCCACTGACCAAAGATGATGGATTATGCTCCTTAAGAATTAAAAACTCTGCAGTCATACACATTAGTAGACATTGTTAACCCAGGTAAGGAATGAAAGGGAATTTTTAAAAATAATTACTAGTATAGCACCTATGTGTTATTGTCATATTTTAAAGGACCTAATTTTTTGTCAGGTCTGAATTCATAAATAGTTCTGTTAAGGGATCACATTTAACTTATAGATCTGAGTTTATTGAATTGGGTTATGTTAAGAATTCATGCTCCAAAAAATCAGTATTTTAAAAGAATTCTGTGAATTTTAGGTTTATTACCAACTTCAGGTACTGGCCTCTCACTTCTATTGCTTACTCATGGCATTAACCAGTTCTTAGGAAACATATTGTGTTTTTATAATTTAAAGCATTATTTCAAAGATTCTTAATTTAGGAATTCAGGATCAAACAGCTGGGATTATGGTAAATTATGTCTTAAATCATATTGTATTTTATTTCAATGAGTGATACAAATGTCAGCATAAAATTATTGGATTTTTCTATATTGAATATATTCCACAGCCAATATTCTATATTGTTATTTCAAACATTAACTTATTTCTAGATTCTTGGGTTGAATATAAAAATATGATTCTATTTGGGATTAGATTACTTCAGGTCAAATTTTAGCTCTATCCTGTACTAGACACATGAACTTGTGTATCTATTCAACTTCCCTATGAATAAATTTCTTCATCTTCTGTAAAATATGGATACTAATAGTACCTGCTTTCATAAAGTGAGGATTAAATTAGGTGAATGTAAGTTGTACAAAACTGTGCCTGCTATATAGCAGGCACATAACAGACGTTAAAGATGAATTATTTTTATTAAGAATTATTTATTTTAAAACAGATCCATTTATATTTGTTGAGGTTAGTATTGGCAAACTTTTTCTTAAAGCATCATAATTGGGGATAGAAGATGATAGACTAGAAGCAGCTGGTGATCATGTGGTTCCCAAGGTGAGAAATTGCAGACGAGACAAATAAATGAAAAAACATATCATGCTTGTGGGTCAGTAGAATCAACATTGTTAAAATGTCCATACTACCCAACGTGATTTACAGATTGAATGCAATCCCCATAAAAGTACCAACATCATATTTCACAGATCTAGAAAAAATAATTCTATGTCTCGTTTGGAAACAGAAAAGAGCTCAAATAGCCAAAGCAATCTTAAGCAAAAAGAACAAATCTGGCAGCATCACATTACCAGACTTCAAACTATAGTGCAAGGATATAGTAACTAAAACAGCATGGTACTGGTACAAAAATAGAGACATAGACCAATGGAACAGAATGGAGAACCCAGATTAAAACCATCTACCTACAGCCAACTGAACTTTGACAAAGCAGACAACAATGTGTACTGGTGAAAAAAACAAAACCCATTCAATAAATGATGTTGGGAAAACTGGATAGCCACATGCTGAAGAATGAAAGAGAACCTCTATCTCTCACTACTCACAACAATTAATTCAAGATGAAAAAAAGACTTAAATGTAAGGCATGAAACCATAAGAACTGTAGAAGAAAATGTAGGGAAAAGTCTTATAGATACCAGCCTAGATAAAGAATTTATGACTAATATCCCAATGGCAATTATAGCAACAACAAAAATAAATAAATAGGGCTTGATTAAATTAAAAGCTTCTGTACAGCTAAGGAAATAATTAATAGAGGAAATAGACAACCTATAGAATGGGAGTAATATTCACAAACTATACATCCAATAAAAGGCTAATATCTAGAATCCACAAATACCTGAAACAAATCAGCAAGAAAAAAAACAAACAATTCCATTAAAAAGTGGTCAAAACACATAAACAGAAGCCTTTCAAAAGAATAGAGACAAATGGCCAACACACATGAAAAAATGCTCGACATCACTAATCATCAGGGAAATGCAAATTAAAACCACAATGAGATATCACTTTACCCCTCTTATAATGGCTTTTATTAAAAAGTTCAAAAACAATAGATGCTGGTGTGGATGCAGACAGAAAGGAATGCTTATACACTGTTGGTGGGACTGCAAATTAATACAACCTCTATGGAAAACAGTATGCAGATTCCTCAAAGAAATAAAAGTGGACCTACCATTCAATCTAGCAATCCCACTATTGGGTATTTATCCAAAGGAAAAGAAGTCATTTCATCAAAAAGACACCTGCACTTGACTGTTTATTGCAGCATAATTCATAATTGTAAAGATGTGGAGTCAACCTAGGACCCCATTAATTCATGAATGGATTAATAAAATGTAGTATATGTATACCATGGATTAATACTCACCCACAAAAAGGATGAATTAATGCCTTTTGCAGCAAGTTGGAAGGAATTGGAGACCATTATATTATCCTAAGTGAAGTATTACAAGAATGGAAAAAGAAACACCACATGTACTTTCTAATAAATTGGAAATAACCAATGAGTACATATGTGCACAGAGGGAAGTATAAATCATTGCAAATCAAACAGAGGGGGAGGACGGAAGGGCAAAAACCTACCTATTGGGTACAAGGAACACTATTGAGATGATGGACACACTTATCAGTGGTCAGATTTGGACTGCAGGCTGTGGTTTGCCAACCCTGGTTCTATGCTTCAAAACAACACACAATGACTAATAAGTTAACAGGCATTGCTCTGTGCAACCTTAAAATTTGTACTTTTTAGGTGAACGTTTAAGATACCCAAGAAGATATTTTTTACCCATAATCTCCATGTAGTTCATCTGAGCCTTAGATTTCATGTCAAGCATTTATAGTTTTCTCAGTAAAGGAGAGAGGTCAGCACAAGGAGAAAATAAAATTTATTAAAAAGTTAAACAATGTCACATAGCAGTTCGCCCATTATATATTAATTGCATATTAATAGCATTCATAATATCCCTTAGGATTACTAAACATGTGAAAAATTAGCATAGAAAACAATAAAAATGTAAATTTTCCTACTTTGGTGACTCATTTTTATCATTCCCTTTGTGTACAAATAGAACATTCCCCTCCCTGCCTTAGGTCAGAGGAAAGTGAAGTTATAAAACAAAACAGTTGCAGAGAAGCAGGATGTTTATTACTTCTAATGCACACAGATACTAAGAAATTTTACTGAAAAACTTGTTTAGGTACAATAACTATATGCCTTTAACCTGGGCCAGATGCTGCATAACTTATTGAAATACAAAAACCATGACAAAGTACCAAGTAATGATTTATCAACACACTTGAGAATTTATGATGGAAGGTCTGTAGGATAAATTGAACAGAGAATTTTGCTAGGACATGAAAACTGATAGTTCTTAATGGGAAATATGAATGTTTCAAATATGAATCGCAATATTGTAGTAGCTGCTAGCAAATATGAATAAATTTGTTATGAGTTTATTTGAAAAAAAAAAGATTATGTATTCTAAGTATTTGAACCAATGGACTTTAATTTTACTTTCATTTCTATTGCACAATTTTCTACTTGTTATTTCTATTCCATATTATGTAGTCTAGGAGTAAAAGTTCCATACATACCAAATGAATCTTAACTGCCTGACATTCATTCCAGCCACATGCACATACAAAGTCTCTATGCCTCTCTCCATCTCTGTCTGCCCCTCTTTCTCACTCTCCTCTCATCTCTCTCTCTCTCTCTCTCTCTCACACACACACATACATACTTGTTCATACCCACACACACATACACCCTGGTGTGGAATGAAGTGACTTTATTACATGAAAACTATATCTCTAGGTATTAAAGTATCACACAAAACGACCTACCTAAAATAATTTAAATAAAGTGGAAAATTCCTATTTTCCCCAAAAAGTAGTGTTTTCCTTCTCTTACAAGTTTGTCTCTGTGAATAAATCTATTTAGTGTTAGTATTTATGAAGCCAGCCAGGTGCAACAAGTATGAAGCAGGTACAAGGTATATTAGCCTTTCTGAACATGCTTCCTTCTCTGACTATTTAGAACATTAAACTTTTATTAAGGAGTTGGAGGTGTGCTCAATCCATTTATTATTCATCCCTGATATACACGATCGATTTTGAAGTGAAAAATTTCAGCTCAAAATGGCTTTTGCAATATTCACTTTAGATGTGGTGATATTATGTCTGCTAAAATGCCTTGAATATTATCCAGGAAATTAACATACGATGCATTGTTCATCAGCATTATAAAAAATCAAAGCAAAATTTTTGAGTATATCACCTAATTGAATTGAAATTTAATGAGATAATGCATTGGAATGTGTTTTGTTAAAAGTCATCATTATCATTATTATGCCTCATTTCTCCAACATTATGTTGTACATGGTATAGAAGTAAATTTTCCAAACCTTATTTTCTTTAATGTTGAGCACAATTCCAATAAGAGATGCACAGATTCAGGCATTACAAATTCTTTTACATTAAGGAATATTCCCTCTTATGCTATCCACTCTCTTCCACCTACCCAAACTTTGGTCTTAGTGCCCCATTTTTTGTAGCTTTAATTGATCTATTACCCTTTCTCAGCCATTTAAGGACATTGTTACTGTTTTCCTGTGTAAAGAGATCATACATAGAAAGTCAATGTAGAATAGTGGTAGGACATAAAGATGAAAGCTTATGGAGCCAGGTGCAACCAGATTTTAATTAAAAAACCTGTCCATCAATCGCTGTATGTTCTTGTAAAAGTAACTTTCCTGAATCTGCGTTTCTACATCTGGTATAAAGAGGAAAATGATACTTACCAATATGACCTTTGTGAAAATTAAATTAATGTAGCTAAATGCATTGTCTGAAGTATAAACAAATATTCAGTAAGTGTTTGACACTAATTTTTATTATTGTTATCATCATCATTTATCACAAAATCTAGTCAGAATGTAGAATGGAGGATGGAGAAGGCAAAGGGTGGATGTTACTTAGAGGAGTTACATCTGAAGGAATGTACAGCCACTGCTACTAGTAGGTATCTGAAGGTAGGAAAGGCACTCAATGCTATTCTAAAGGGTTTAGATGTCAACTAAGTTAATGGGGAGTCAATAAATACTTTAAAATGATGAATGGCCAGATAAGATAGAATGTTACAGTGATTACTCCGGCAGAATTGAGAAGAAGATAGGCCAGACCAGTGTGCACTAGGGAAGGGACTGTGTTAGCAATCTGAGTGAAAAATTAAGTTTGAAAGGAATTACAATAATGGGTTATGTGTAATGGTAATAAGAAGTTGAATTCACCACAAGGGAATTTGATAAGAAATAGGGTTGCAGGCACCAGGTTAGGGTGAGGTGGGGAGGCAGCTGCAGACGGTAGATTAGGATTTAAGGCAAAACCTCTGCCTATATTAGGATGAGGGATAGCAAATGTGGAGCTCCAGCTAGAGTTACTTGAGTGTGTGCAAAAAACCCAAGAGGGTAGTCAGGCACAGTGGTATAAGAGAGGAGGGACACAATTACAAGACATAGGGTCTAGTGTGGACATTCTAGCACTATATTAAGACCATCCACCACTTATAACATCCCAAGCTTGAAGTCATATATGTGGTAGCAGCAAGGTTGATTCAACTAATATAGTCATATGCTTTTTAAAAAAAATTATTGAGAATCTATTATGTGTCTGCTTCTGAGTTAGGCAATGATATATGAGAAAGAGTCTAAATATTCTAAAATATGGAGGCATGGTTGAGGTTTGGAGTATTATAACAATAGCTGAGGAGGCTCTAGTGAGAGGATATCCAGAAGGATAATAATAGCCCCAAGTTTTATAATTGTATTTTGCTTAGTGTTTATATATGCATGTGTGTATGTATAAAAATATAAAAATAGGGTCTCACTCTGTCACCCAGGCTGGAGTGCAGTGGCACAATCATAGCTTATTATAGCCTCGAACTCCTGGGTTCAAGTGATCCTCCCACCTCAGTATCCCAAGTAGCTGGCACTACAGGCATATGCCACTATACCCAGCTATTTTTTTTTTTTAATTTTTTTGTAGAGACTGGGTCTCCCTATGTCGCCTAGGCTTATCTTGAACTCCTGGCCTCAAGTCATCCTCCCATCTGAGCCCCCTAAAGTGCTGGGATTATAGGCATGAGCCACCATGTCTGGCCTTCAATTAATTTCATTAACTAAACTATTTTAAAAATTAATTTTCTTATTTATTTTCTTTCAATAATGTTCACATTGAACCAATGTCCTTTTGTTCCCACCAACATTATAATTTGACTAGGTCTTTTTATACATTCTTAACACTTAAGACTTTTGAAATTTTTTATAAACCTTTTTAGAGCAGTTTTAGGTTTCTAGAAAATTCCATCTCTACCCATTCATTATTGGCCTCCCCTATTGTCAACATCCCCCACCAGAGTTGTACATTTAGTACAGTTGATGAGCCTACACTACCACATCATTTTCACCCAGAATCCACAGTTTTCATTAGGGATCATTCCTGGTGCTGTACATTCTATGAGTTTGAACAAATGCAAAATGATATATATACATGCATGTATCCACAACTATAGTATCATACAGAGTACTTTCACTGCCCTGAATAGCCCATGAGCTCTTCCAGTTTATCTCTCCCTCCTCCCACAACCCTAGAAATCACTGATCCTTTTACTATCTCCAGTTTTGGCTTTTACAGAGTGCTACAGAGTTGGAATCAGATATCATGTGACTTTTTCACGTTAGCTTCTTTCACTTAGTAATATATGCATTTAAGTTTCCTTTATGTCTTTTAAAGGAGGAATTGTTTATTTCCTTTTAGTTCTAAATAATGTTCCATTGTCTGGGTGTACCACATTTTATTTATTCACCCATTTGCTGAAGAACATGTCATTTCTTTTAATATTTGGCAATTATGAAGAAAGCTGCTATAAAGATTCATGTGCAGGTTTTTTGTGTGAACATACCAACTTCCTCCTAATGCATGCAATTAATTTAGCTTTATGCCAATCTCTTTTCTCACATTTTTTCAGAATTAAGTTATACTCAATAGTCTGACTCCAGTTTTGATGTTTGACTTGTCACAGCTTTCAAACCTCATCCTTTCCTCTTCCCCACAACTGGGTCATTGGATAAGAAAGGCTGTGCACTCTGTTCTGTAGCTTCTGCAGTGGAAAGTTCAAAGCACGCAAGCCCTTACCCCTGACTGAACAATAAAATGACACTAGACATAAATGTTTCACCTTACACAAAATGAATTATAGACGTGAATATAAGATGCAAAATTATAAAACAACTAGAATAAAACGTAGGAGGCAATCTATGTGAAATTGAGTTGGTTGAAGTGGTTTTAGATACATCAAAAGCTTAACCCATGCAAAAAGAGATGTTAGACTTCATTAAAATCAAAAACTTTTGTTCTTCATAAGCACTTCATAAGCACTTCATAAGCGTATTTCCACACAAAACCTTGTGCCCAAATAGTCGTAGCAACATTAGTCATAAAAGCCAAAACATGGAAAAAACCTAAATGACTACTATCAGCTGATAAATTGATACATAAAATACAATCTATTCAAGCAATGGACTACTAGTAAGCAATAAAAAGGAATGAGCTACTTCTATTTTTTACAATAAAGATGAACCTTGAAATTATCACACAAAATTAAAGAAGCTGTTTATAAAAGAACACATAGTTTATGATTTCATTTATACGCAATGTTCAGAATACAGGGACAGAAAGTAGATGCACAATTTTCTAGGAATGGGTTGGGGGTATTGAAGGAAGTGGAGAGTGACTACTAGCGGTCACAGAGTTTCTTTTCAGAGTCTTGCAATGGTGCTAAAATTGATCACAGTAGTAGTTATACAACTCTGAATACACTAAAATATCCATTGAATTGTACATTACAATCAGTGAAATTTTATAGTATATGAATTATATCTCAATAAAGTTGGTAGAAATAGCCTATAGTAACCTATATACTACTGTATTCTGTTTGACATGGATATTAAATCTGCACAAAATAGATTTCAATGATATGAATAATTCTCCAATTTGCTTCAAAAAGTGTTACTTCTGGTGACATGTCTGCTCAAGTACCCTTTATACTGAAATTATCCTAATAAAATATTTTTCCCTGGGACACATGTATACTGATAAGCTGAAAACAAAAGAAAGTTATGACTGGAAATCAACATAAAAAAGAGGGAGAGAAAACAGAGCTTGAATAATCACCTTTCTCCCCAGATTTCTTATAGTCAAAATTATCAAAAACATTAGCTCTAAGGATAGAAACTGGCTCTGGAGCGCCATCAGAAAGCGAATACATTATGAAACACACCGAACTACATAGAAAAGCAAAGCCAGGAGCAGCAGTATGCCTAGCTGGATCCCAGTGACAACGACAATAGTGATAATTAATTACATGTGTGATGTTCAGTGTTTTCCTTCACGACAAGAAAGCAACACTATTATACCTTGCAAAGAAAAATTAAAGCCAAGAGAGCTCATCCTTGATCTACCTCTTTAATGTGTCATGTGTAGCCTCTGCTCTTTGTCATAAGCACAACCAGAAGAGGGCAGGTCTTTAGCATGAACAAAATACAGCATATAAACAATATGCAGAAAACATGCCAATATATTTGAAAAGATGGCCTCAATCTCAGAATTTTTGACAGTTAATTTTTTTTCTAGTGAGATTATGTTGTGTTATTTGGCTATGTATTTTCACCTTGAGTTGTTTGAGAAGATTTTTTTGGTAGAAATGGCATTATTGCATATTCCCAGCTCATTGCAGTATCATGTTTAGCAGATAAAAGAAAACTGAAATAATTTTATAGCAGAATACTTGGAATCAAATTCCTTAGATCTGCAGTCTTTTGAATAGAAAAATGATTCCAATATTACTTAAAACATAGCAGGAAATAAAATTTATAAATTGTGGCCTTTCTAATTGTCATTATTATTAACATAGACTTTTTCTTGTTACTGACATGATATAGTTCTAAATGTGAGTACAATAGGTAAAAGTCAATAATTTTGGATTTGTATCCTTTTTCTACCATTTATTACATTTTAAACCTCAAATATAGCATTTCTGTGCCTTGGTTATTAATTTGGATATCATGTAGTGACATCTAATTTGCAGTGTTATCCTGAGGTTCAAGAGGGATATAAGTTTTCAAAATTGTGATTTTTTTTCCATAAAGTAGAAGGTATTATTTTGTTGTTCATGTATAAGCATTCTTGGGAGCAACATTGATGAAATAAGATATTAATGATACACTGTCTAACTCAAATATAAGTATTTTTAAAAATATTTTATTGATAAAAACAGTACCGCTGTCCTGTTAGATGCTGATTATGATATTTACTATGGGATCTGGCAAGGACCAATATGCTAATAATTAATATATATCAAGTTGCCTATTTTTGGCTCCCACATTTCTCTCTTATTACTTTCTATCCCTGAGACTGTGCTACTGAAGGAAATCATTCGAGGATGTCAGCTGTACTCTTATTGCTCACCTAGGCCAGATGTTATTCTGGTCCATCTGTTCACACGTTCTCTGCCACAATATGAAGAACAACTGGGGGCTGTGAGGTGACACAGTAATTAACCTTGTAAATGGCATTAGTATCACAAATGGAACCAACACTTGGTTTTGTGACTTTAGTCAATTAGCAGCAATTAATCTCATTGCTTTGCATAACCTCCCCTTAATATTTTACAATTTGTTTAATGGTGGATGCTGTAAAATTACCGTGTTTTGTTCCACTTTTATTGATGTTTAGATTTCCCTCCCTGTTACAATGACCTTTGCAAATATCATTCTTTATGTTTGAGACAATTCTCTTTATTCCCCTAAAATTATTAATTTGTTTAGAAAAATACAATAGTTGTTCAGTATTCATTGCATACTAGTTAGAAATACTTGGCTATATGTTTTTCTTTTATTAATTTAATTCCTTTTTAATAAGCCTAATGAAGAAGTCTCTTTAGTGAGCTCCTAGAACAACATTTAAGAAAAAAAGACTTTTACTTAGAAGCAAAAATTTTTATAACTAAAATGGAGATTGATAACTTTTAGAGCAAAAACAGAAGAGAGAATTAACAAATAAGAATTAGTGAATTTGAATGCAAATCAGAGAATTTGTATATACTTGAATATTTACACAATAAAATATAAATAAGAAATGTAAAGAATCATTTAAAATAAACTATGCCAACAACCAGAACAAAAGAATGAATAAAAATGAAAATAATAAAAAAAAATACCCTACTGGAAAACTTTCTGAACAGATTGATATTAAGAGAAATATTAAAAGGTATTTTTCATGCTGAATGAGGTGTGTTTCAGATATATAAAGGGAAGGAATTAAAATATACATATTTTTGAAGAAATAAATGCAAAATTTTGAAATTATAGTGAAAAATGAAAAACATTTACTGACAGGTACAAGAAGCTCAAGCAGTTTAAATACAAAGAAAATGCTACTTAGGCACACCAAAGTCAAACTGCAGAATGAGAAAAATATTGAGAAAATCTTAAAAGCAGTCAGAGGAAAAAAAATTACATACAAGAAACAAATCTACAAATGTTTGCTAACTTTTCACTAGAAACAAGAGAGGACTACATGCAGTGAATTGTCAATATTAAGAACTAAAAGAAAAATCAGATATCTATAAATCCACTATTCATACTAAACTATTTACAACATGTTGATATTATTTAGCTGAAGATACTCTTCAAAAATCAAAGTAAAATAAAGACATTCCCAGTAAAATGATGAGAGAATTTATTTTCAACAGACCTGCACTGGAAAAATTGCTAGAAGAAATTACTGAGTTTGAAAATAATTTTTTAAAAGGAATATTGATGGTTTGAAGGAAGATTTATGACAATATTATAAAAATTATAATATACATAAAAGTAAATATAAGATTGTTGATGGTTTTAAAAAGAAAGCATTAATATTGATTATTCAAAACAAAACTAAAGAACATATAGTAGAGGATTATATTATATAAAAAAGTAAAATATATGCAGACAAAAGAGCAAGATATGAGAAGGAAGAAATGTAATACACTGTGGTGAGATATTTACATTCTTCGTGACACAGCATACTATTTGAAGGTAGAATGAGATAAGCTAAAGATGCACATAGTAATCCTCAGAAAAATCACTAAAAATGACAAAATAGGTATAGCTGAAAAAAGAAATGCAGGGGATAACATGGATTGTTAACTCTATAAACTTCACAAAATTGGTGTTAGCAAAGGCAGTATAGAGGAATAAAAAAGTACCAAACAGCAATTTTTTAACCCAAACATATCAACAAATGTATTAAAACTAAATTGAAATAAAACTTCATTTAAAAGCTAGATCATTCCATTTGTATAGAAAACAAGCCCCAATTTCATGCTCTTAATAAAAAACAAACTTTAAATAGAATGACAAATAGTATAAAAATAAATGTGTAGAAAAAGATATAACTGCAAATACTAAAAATAGCTAGATTGCCTATATTAATATCAGGAAAAGTAGATTTCTATAAAAGAGTTTTGGAGACATAATGGGAAATATTTTATGATAGTATTTTAATTTAAAATTATTTATTTATTTATTTTTTTATTCTATTTTCCCATTTCTTGGTAGTGTTATATAAATAATTATGGCACTTAAATGCTAGAAAGAGACAGTGGATGCAGAATATCATCTCTTCTGTTATTTCAAAAAGAACAGAAATGAGCATACATGTTCATTTCCTTTCATTATACATCAAGAGAATAATAACGGATTTTATAAACATGTAAAAACAAGGATTTTCAACACTGATACACACGGAAAATTTGGTCATTACCTTATTTCATTCCTGTGTAGTTATCCTATTTTTTCTTTGTCAACTTTTTCTTATTATCGTTTCAAATAAATTAGGAGGCACAAGTTTTTTTTTTTTTTTTTTTTTTTTAACATGGACAATATATATCACGCTGAAGTCAGGGCTTTCAGTGTAGAGTGAGAAGACAGCAGTAGATAAGGGAGCGGACCCTCAGGAGATATTGAATCTGAGGGTAACTTGATGCCTTCCCAGCCTGCAGAGCTAACAGAAAATAAATTTCTGTTGTTTCTAAGCCATATACTCCATGGA
Organism: Lemur catta; assembly: GCF_020740605.2. Taxonomy (NCBI): domain Eukaryota; kingdom Metazoa; phylum Chordata; class Mammalia; order Primates; family Lemuridae; genus Lemur; species Lemur catta. The sequence goes on from NC_059143.1 coordinate 21,395,582, forward strand.
ATTTTTGTTATAGCAGCCTAAATGCACTCAGACAAGGGGATAAATCTATAAGGAAATACATGGGAGAATAGTGGTTATCTCCGTGGGAGGGGGCGAGTGACTAAGGATGGCACATGACTGACTGACAATGTGCTATTGTTGTTTTGGCTTGTGCTTATATGGGTAATTTTTTGTAAAAAAATCACTGAGATGTACATTTAAAAATGTTTTTATCTATATTTATCATATTTCATAATAAGAGATATTTAAAACAAAGTTAATGGTTCTTATTGAATAAATACAAGTGGTCTTGCCAAGTAAATACCCCTAAACAGACCCTACATTTGGAAAAACAATAACAAGTATATATACATTGACTCCAAATCATTAACCTCTTCTGATATAGCCACATTTAAAATAACACCTTCAGTCCTAAAGTCAACAAACATAAGGCATTTGATGAAAATTAAGACACGTGTGCATATATGTTCAGTATTGAGAACACATTCCTGGTTTAATGCTATTTTCTAAACTAATGACTAAACTAATTACTATAAAGCAATTGGTCACTTGGAGAATGCTTTAATAAATGAATTTGAACCCAAACTATAATTATGTAGATGTATTAACTGCAGTACCGTGTGTGTATGTGTGTGTGTGTGTGTGTGTGTGTGTGTGTGTGTGCCCGCGCGTGCGCAAGTGAATAAATCATCTGTCAAAACCCCAACAAAGTCTAGAGAGCCACAGTCTGCTTCTTAATACTTTAGAGTTATAGGAGGACAATTTAAAACAAATGAATAAAAAACCTATTTACATTAAAGGATAAATATGATTGATATTGCTGGAAATGCCTGAACATTAGCCGAGTGCATGACCTTTTAGATCAGTATGGAAAGAAAACCAGATTAAGTGAAGATTAAGTGAATGAATAAACCCTGAAATTCCCACACATGTTAATGTCTTTAGAGCTTCCAAAATATTGTATGTCAGATACTATTATTGGCTTTTTACACTCATTCTTCCTCAAACTTAAAATTTCACAAGAGAGGGCCAGGGGCAGTGACTCACGTGTGTAGTCCCAGCTTCTCAGGAGGCTAAGATGGGAGGATCCCTTGAGCCCAGGAGTTTGAGGTTGCAGTGAGTATGATGACACTGCTGCACTCTAGTCCAGGCAACAGAGCAGGACCCTGTCTTAAAATAAATAAATAAATAAAAAATCACAAGAGAATATATAATCTTCCTTTAGAACTAAATAAATAAAGCCTCATAGGGGAAAATTACCAAACCTGAGATTCAGATATGTAAACTGGCAGGACACAGCTTTGAATCTTTGAATCTAAGTCTGTCTACTTCCAAAGGCTTTCGACTATCTATACCATTTTTATTATCATTTTCAATAGTAATTTTTCATATATCTAGATAAATAAAAACATATATAATTATAGATTAGATATAGATATAGCTATATTTGAGGCACCTTTACCATTTTAATTGAATACAATTTTATAATATTATAGAAAATACAAATCCCCATCAATCTACAAGATTCCAAATGTGTGCTCAAGTTCTTCTCCATCCACAAATAATTTGAATAAGGAAGTATTTACATTTCTCTCCCTCTTGATTATCCAATGGAGCAAATTTGCTTTTTCAGGTACATCAGAACAGTTTGATGTTATTTTTTTGTAGTAGTATCTTTACCATACTTCACTTGTATACTCAAAATCAACAGAGATTTGTGAGGCTCTATATCCATTCTAGTACCTCTACTGTAATGATTAAATTGTCACTTGGGTAAATTACTCTTAGTCCTCACAAAGACAAAAGAAAAGAGTATTTGCTCAAAAAGCTCACAGCCTCCCTTGTGTTTTATGTAGATGCTGTGCAAAATTTAATGCCTGCAATGGAGAAAATTGCAACTTATTTCTCAATGAGCCACCTCCTTGTGAAAGAAGATTTCGACAGAAATGATCCATTCAATGTCACTTTTCATAAAATCTAAGAGCTATACATCCAGATAGATACCACAAGTCTTATGGTTCAATTACCTGAAAAATATAATGACTATCATGATAGAAAATTCTCCAACTCACTTATTTCTCACTTTGGTAAAGACTCAAACTCTTGCTCAAGAGTGCAGTAAGGGATAGAGTAGTTATGATCTTCACTTGATTATGCTCTTCACTGGTTATCTTTCAGCATATATTGCAACTTGTTTGCTATAGTAGGGGCAGTTTTCCTTTGTTTTAGTTGCTTGCCTAAATACCCTTCTCTGCTAAAGGTGACTCTGTCCTACATAGCTCTTAGCTGAGGTGCAGTCCTGGGAAGTTTTATACTTTGCTCCCTAACGTGGCCCCGGTTATTTTCATCAAAAAAAAAAAAAAAAAGACATTTGACTCAGGGCACCCAATCATAAACTCCATTGTGCACCAAAGAAAAGGCTGATGTGAGAGCTTTTCCAGACAATTCTGATTCGCTATCTTGACGAGTCTGAATGAAAGATAAACTACATGACATTAGGAATAAAAACAGAAAGTCACTCAAAAAGAGAAAATAAATGGAATTGACAGCTGAGCCACATTAATAGGCAGATTAAAAAATTCGGACAATTCTACAACTAGAATATTGGTTAAATCATCAATTACTGTTAAGCTACCTGATCCAAAAGATGTGCTGGACTTCATGAGGTCTCTTCCCATGAATACATATGATCATATCAGATAATGTTCAGTGTGTGTGATGAAAGAATTATCAAGGGTCCAGAGTTAGTAACTAGAAGGCTGGGGAGTGGGCTACTTTTGATACAATGGCCAGGAAAGCCTCTCTCAGGAATAAGCACAAAGGATTTGCGATTTGAAAGGGCTTGGCATACATAAGGAAGGATACACGAAAACAATTCATCTGGAGAGTGGTGATCAATGGGGAGAGTAATATCAATAACAAAAGAGTTTGAAGAGGTAGTCAGAGGCTGAATAATTCTGAGTCCTGAAGGCTATGCTGATAGGTTTTTATTTTATTTTAAGAACAGTGGGAAGCCACGGAAGGATTTTACAGAGGAAAATGTAGTGAAAGCCTGTCTAGCTTCTATTTACATGCTTAAAGCATATTTCATATTTATGTAGCTTCATTTCTATACCTAAAATTGGCAACATTTATAAATAATCCATGTGTAAAATAACAGTGTGGTATTATTCTCTAATTTATTGGTATATTAGTACAATTATTAGCTGGAAGAGGCTGAGAAATATCTCTGTTCAGGTTCTGGGAAGGATTGTTATTGTATTCAAAACAGCTTTTTGTTATGTTTATTTTTAATTATTGTAAGCACACATTAGTTATACATATTTGTGGTACACACATGATATTTTGATACAAGTCTACAATGTGTAATAATCAAATCAGAGTAATTGGGGTATCTATTACCTCAAGTGTTTATCATTTCTTTGTGTTAGGAACATTTCAATTCCATGCTTTTACTTATTTTGAAATATATAATAAATTATTGTTAAATATAGTAGCACTATTGTGTTACTAAACACTAACTCTTATTCCAACTATAATTTAAGTGACCTAAGTAAGGCATAGGAAGACAAATATCACATCCTCTCACCTGTATGTGGGAGCTAAAAAAGAAAAATTGAACTCATGGAGATAGAAAGTAGAATGACGGTTACCAGAGGCTGGGAGGGGTAGTAAGAAGAGAGATTAAAAGGGGATGGCTAATGCGTACAAAACAGTTTCTAACTTTCATTATTATGTGCTCAATCCTGGTGCTACCATGCCCACATTATTTTACTGGTCTTATTCTTGCAAAGATTCTGCTGGTGAAGAATTATCAACGTGCCTGTACATTTTCAAAGTTTGGTTAAGTTTTAATCAATTTATTTATAATGCTTAAGTATTTATTTTTCTATTTTCCTTTTTATAAAATTGTGAAATCATGAAAATTTAGATATGAAATTATAGTCTAACTCAAGTGCTTTGTTCTACTATCCTCTGCAAAATTTTGGTATTGAAAACTTTACATATAAAATAAATTAAAATTATTCCATCAACTCCAATCAAAACTTCTAGGAATTTTTGTAATAACATGGAAAAATCATCTTTAAAGTTTACCTAGATGAACAAGCAAACAAAGCTTGCAAGAATAAGTTAAAAATTATATCAGTCTAATGGAAATGAAAGAATATGTGCTCACAATAATTAATAATTAAAATATAGTTGAATATTTGTCAGATTCATAGATAGGTGGGATGAAATGTTCTATTAACACAAGTAGCAAAAGTATTTACAGTACAGAAGAATTGAAACAAACAAAATTTAATAACCATCCAACAAATACTTATTATCAACATTTACATGTTGTTCTGAATGCTTGAGATTCATCAACAAATAAACTAGACAGTGATCATTGCCCTTAAGTAACTTATATTTTGGTAGAGGTGAAGAGAGATAATATTTAATGTACATATAATTATGTAAATTATTTAGTATTTTAGATAATGATAAGTGCTATAGAGAAAAAAGAAGAGAATGGTAAAAGGGTAAATTATATCACAATAGAGAGTAATAATGGCAGTTAAACTTCACTGAATAAAAATGAGATTTGAGTTTGAAATGGACAAAATGTATATTTAAAATGCATAATATTAAAAGTCAAATGAGCCTCTAGGAAAATTGTCACAAATGAGGAAGATATTTGGTTAATATAAAATAACATAATTCAAGAAGATGGAAGTTCTCAAAATATTTTCATAAATGTATACTAAAATGATAATTCTTTTAACCTACAAATTTGGCAAAGATTTAAAGCTTGACAGAATGGACATTTAACACTGTGATATATTTTCTCCCTCAGTTGAAGGAAATGCACATTGTAACATCTTTTCTGGCAAATAAGTAGTCAGAACATGACAACATATTAAAAATATCAATACTCTTACCAATAAAATAACTGACAGAAGTTTAATCCTAAGAAAATATCAGAGGGATTGTCAAAGACTTATTTATATAGAGAATTGATTCAGTTTTAAGATAATAATAGGAGAAATCTGAAAATATTCCAAACATTTAAGAGCAAAGAAGTAATAAAATGCTTTTTGGAATACCGTTTCATTCTGACTCTGTAATTAATCATTATTTCAGGAATTCACTGCCACCATCGCCCTACTCCATTGCCATCATTGGATGACAGACCATAATCTCCTAAGTTTTTTCTTTCCATGTGTTGTGCAACAAACTCTTTGACCAATACATTCTCAACAGGGGGCCAGAGAGAGCCTCACAAAATTAAATCCAACATACTCACATCCTTGCTTAAAATACTAGTAAGGGTTTTGTGTTGCTGTAGAATAAAGAACAAAGTCATTAATACATCCTAGAGAATCCTTAACGTATCCTACAATTCCTTGAAGTGTTGGGCCCTGACCAACCATGCAAACTTAATTTCACAACCATGCTCCCTTCTCCTAGTCTGAATCTGGTCACCTTCACTTTATTTCAGCTTCTTTAAATACTATACATATTCCTGTAACATGGCCTTTGCACGTGCTGTTCAGTCTGGCATGTAACAGGCACTCAAATACTTGGTGGTTGAAGAATGAACAAACTGATGAATGAATGACTGAAAAACGAATGAAAAATTTAGTGCCTGATTATAGTAGAATGCAATACAGAGAATGTAATCTCATATGTTAAACCATACTGTTTGGGATAATATAACTGACTGCTCAAAAGAATATACCCAGTAATAAGAAGTAAATATCATGAGGAGTTGCAGACATGTTGAAATGAATGATACAATATGATATTCAGTATACACCAATTTACCAGGTAATTGGAATAAAATAATCAAGGTTCAGGTATGGGCCTGCATATGGAGATGTCAGGGTCCTCTGCTCCTATGGGACTATTTAAACTATCAGCATTTAGCTCAAAAAGTCTGTTTTATTTATTGATTAAATTGAAGGCATTTTATTCAGTTATGGGGAAATAAAGTTGAAGAAGGCACATTTCTTTCCCTAATATATTTTAGTCTAATAAGGAGGTTGTATCATAAAAACAATTTTAGAATACAGAAAATGAATGCAGTACATGAATACAGCAACAAGGTTTCTGAAAAGAGAAACTGTTATAAAAAGAGACATATAGAAATATGGATTTACTTTCCTGATTTAGGTATACTCATTTCACAGAAATCCTGCTGAATATAAGCAATTTCTACCATATGGTAAAAGCAAATTATAAAGACTGAATATATAGCTAGCCCTTAACTTGCTATGAAATGTCAAAAAGAAGTGATGTGATTTGATCATAGAATATATACATATATATAATTTTTTGCTTCCTCCACATACCTAGTCATTGGGGAGACTTTATTAAATGTGGAATACAAAGGCAAATTGAAAGCTAAGAAGTACCAAAGAAATTCTCTCTGCTTTATGTCAGAAAACTTACTGATCCTTCTCCTGCAATGAATATTTTGACACATTTCAGGTGAGACTCTTAAAGTCTAGGACTGCAAATGAAGAAGAATGTGAAAATACCTTTAAGGCAAGATCAATCTATCATACATTTGACACCATTTTGTAACTGTGCATCATTATCTGAAGCAATGATCTCAGGAAAAGCCCACGGATCACTAAACTAGTCAGTAAATGTGAACAGATTCACAGAGACATGCTGAGTGACCTTGAATGAACTGCTAGGCCTCTCTGTGCCTCTGTCAGCCAGCTGTGAAAAGCCATTTCTACTAAATGACTCTGGAAATTCCTCCCAGCTCTAGTATAGAATATTAAAGAAAAAAAGCATGGGAGCAATAATTCAGCAATCTAGAATAGCATTAAAAAAAAAACATCTAAGTAATAATTAAGATGGGTGGGAACCTGCAGCCTTAAGGCCACATGTGGCCTTCTAGGTCCTTAAGTGTGGCCTTTTGACTGAATCCAAATTTTACAGAACAAATCCTTTTATTTTTATAAATACATTATTGTTCGTCTTTTGTATTTTTGTTTTATTTTTAAAATGAGTGTATTTAAAATACCAAAGAATAAAATAAGTATCAACATAATCCTCCCAGACTGACCAGCACAATTAACACATTAGTAGGCCATAGGGGCTAAGTTGATGGCTGCTATACTCATGATTTAGTTCTAACTTCCCCTGCCCGACTGGCGCCACTACCCCATGAGGCTGGGTAGCAAGTGTTTATGGGGGTTGAGTCCCCAGTCTGCTGTGAGCTTTTGACGAGTGTGCACTGTGTTTCTGTTTGAAGTGTAATTTGTGAATAGTGGCACAGCTTGACAGTGCTTTTTAATTCTGTCTGCTTTAATTCTGTCTGCTTTTAATTCATGTCAAACAAGACCAAGAGAATGCTTAAGGAAGAAAACAGATTTTTTAATGAGGATTGGGAATTGCAATATTATCTTGTTTCTGCTAAAGATAAGATGATTTGCTTGCTTTGTGATATTGGAATATCAACATTAAAGAAATTCAACTCTCATTAGCATTATAACACTCACAAGGACCACACATTTTAAATTAGAGGGAGAGGCACAAAAGGTTGTATTGCAGAAATTAAAACAAGGAAAGCAAAAGCAAAGGCAATTCTTTCAAGCAGCAATAAGCTCTGGAAATAATGCCACTGAAGCAACTTATGAAGTAAGTTACATACTTAGGAAAAAGGGGAAGCCATTCAGTGGTGTAGAAATTGTGAATGAATGCATTGTCGAAGTTGTAGGATGCTTAGATCCTCATAATATTTCAAAATACAAACAATTGCTTATTTCAAAGAGAACCATAACTCATCTGCAGTATGAATTAGCCTTCAGCTTAGCAGAACAACTTCATGCAATATTTCAAAAGGAAAACATGTATTATTCAATGGCTTATGATGAATCCACTGATACTACTGACCTGCACAGGTTTTATAATTCATTTGGGTCATAACAGAAGACTTTCTTTTCTGCAAAGAGTTACTTGCTTTCGGCACTCTTTCAAACAGAACACAGGGAATAGATATCTTCGACAACTTTCAAGATAAACGTCATGAAGTTGGAAGTTGGACTGAATTTGGTAAATTTAGTGAGCGTATGTACAGGCAGTGCACCTTCCATGACAGGAAAACAAGAAGGGTTTATTGCACAGATAAAAATAAGTATTAACAGATCCAGATACTCTCATTTCTTTTCATTGTATCTTGCATCAACAAAATCTCTGTGCTAAAGCTTCTATTTTAAGCAACATTTTGCAACAAGTTATAAGTATTGTTAACTATATTTGTGCAAATGCAACATGACACCATCTGTTTTGTATTAATAACACTCTAAACTTGAATGAGGTATTCAGTGTGGATCTGCCATATCATTCTAAAGTGCACTGGCTATTGCAGGGACAGATGTGAGCCAAAATTTTAGCTCTGTGAGAACAAATAGTTAAATATTATAGAGAACAGAATCAGCGATGTGAATTATTAAAAGAAAATTTCTATAGTAATGCAGGATTTCTGTGTGATATCATGTCAAAGCAAAATGACTTGAATAATGCTTTGCAAGGTAAGTCTACTTGTGACATGTGGCCAAAAATCCAAGGAAAGATCACTGATGAACAGGGTGATATACACAAATAATTTGAAGAATATGCAGCTGTTGTAGACCTATTAATTGTAGAATGCAATGAAAGGTCACTGACTTTGAGAATCATGACATCACACTCAAATTAACATTTCAGCCTCACCTAGTTGATATCACCAAGGCACCTAAAGAACTACAGATAGAATTGATTGAGCTCCCAATAGATGACATTTTAAAATCACTGTTTGATGCTAAGAAAGATCCATTTGAAATACGGAAAAATGCAGTAGAGTGCCCATGTCTTTGGCAACATACTTGAAAAATGCTTTCTTGCTTTTCAACCACTTATTGGTACGAATCTACATTCTCCTACCTAACCCAAATCAAGATGCCCTTAAGGTCACAAATGACTGATACCCATGTAGAAGATTAACTGAAACTGGGGACCTCGATGCTGCAATCAAATATTCAAATGCTTTTCAACAAAAAGCAGGCAAAACACAGTCATTAAAATGTTAGTTAACTTTAAAATTAACAAATAGTTTTCATTTTTTGAGATTATTAAGTACATAGTAGTTAGATTTTTAAAAAATAATGTACATTTTTAAGTAAATCTAATTCAAGTTTCTTGAATTACAGCTAAATTAATGTGGCGTTCCAACATGAAAAGGTTCCCCATCCCTGAATTAAGACATAAAAAATGTTATCTTAAAAATAAGAAAACCAAGTACATATCTTGCATAAGTAAATGGCTTCTTTGAAAAACTTAGAAAATAAGAAATGTCATTTTAAAGTAATAAAGAAAACAGAAGAAATATTAATTCACTCACAGATAAAATCTGCAATTGCTCCTATTTAATACCAGTTGTATATTACAATGATTTTTAGCAAACCAAACTTCCCTTTAACATATCAACATTGCAGAAAGTAAATAAAATCACTGAAAAAAATTCTCATTTTCATGGGCAGGGCCTGAGAATAAACACTGTTTCTTTAAATTAAGTCATTTAACTCATTCTTTATTAATATTTAAATGAAAATAATTATTTTCTTCAGTTTATAAAATATGTCCACATGTTGTTTTTCCCCACATATCTCAGTTTTACAGATGAAACTGAGACTCAAAGAAGGATAATGACTTGCCTACTTTCATTTGCTAAAAACTGGAAGAAATAGAAATTTAGTTTATATTTTTGGTTACAAATATACATTTTCTCTTGATAAGTGGCATGTGGTATTAATATTTGCATTTCATAGAGCAAGCAAGAAGTTTTATATATAATTACCATAGTCAAAAATACCCAAATATATCTTAATTGAATATTTCTTAAATAAGGAACTCTTAACAACACCAGGAACATATCAAATTAATCCTAGGGCCCATTACAAGGGCAGGACTCTTAATTATGGGCAATGTCCTCAGCCTTTGCTTTGCCACCTGCACACAAGCTGGTCTCCTGTGTACCTGTGCTCTCCCTCCTGCAAAACACAGGTAGGACTACACCATGCTACTTGATCAGATTATAAGATAATATAATGTGTGACACTATTATTTTACTGACTATATCTGGAAATATGATTCAATGGACATGGCTGGTAAGGTTTCCTTATGTCAGTGAATGAGAGGTGACAAGCTAGGAACAGCTTTGCATGGCCTTCACCAATGAGGGCAGCCTGTGCCACATAGGCCAGCCTGTGTCTCGATGAAGTCTCACAAAATGGCTGCTCAAGTGACCTGAAACTGCTAAAATAGCTGTGTCTGTATTTGCATCTATTGAACACAAGGAGAAATACAATTTCTCTAAGAAGCTAAGAAGGGATTCTATTACCATTAATAGTATTTTTTACTGGTCTCTGAATGGGTTATACAGTTATGGGAATAGTGACAATTAATCAACCTGGTTATTAGCTAAGCATTGGAAGATTATCAGGGGATGCTGTGCCGATAATGAGCTGAATGATCCTGTGCAATCTCTATACTCTGCATGATGGGGATATGATCATTTACCTGACCTAGCAAATGTGCCATGCTATTGTGAGGATGCTGTGATACGTTAAATGAGATTGCTGAGAATCATTCTATGATATATACATCAACATGAATTAGTACTTCTTCCTTCTCAGAACTCTAAAACTGCTATTATAGTATAAGAATGCAAACACTACTACAATGTATGAATTGTCAAATACAAAAGTTCTATTGTGTTTTAAATTGTGGTAGATGTCCAAGCAATTCCAAGCAGAACGAGAATGTTAATAACCAAGCACTTAGTACATAGTGATCTCTGTGACAAACACTTTACATCAGTTCTCTCTTTTGATCCTCCCGGTGATTCTATGAAAAAGGTGCTGTTAATCGTCTCAGTTCCACAAAGGAGAAAACTAGATCTTAGAAAGATTAAGCAATTTGTTAGCTGTTACAAAGTTAGTTAGAAAGTCCTGAAATGCTTTTGTGAAGTTTCAGTATGTTTGACCCCATATTCTTAACTACTACTAATATTAATTCCTATAGAGATTAACCATAAAGTTTCTCAAAAAAATGCTGGGCACAGTGGCTCACACCTATAATCCTAGCAATTTGGGAGGCTAAGGGGAAGGATCCCTTGCTACTAGGAGTTCGTGACCAGCCTGGGCAACATAGCAAGACCCATCTCTAAAAAAATTAAAATATTAGCTAGTTGTGGTGGCGTGTGCCTGTTGTCCCAGCTACTTGGAAGGCTGAGGCAGGAGGACCACTTGAGTCCAGGAATTCGAGGCTGCACAGTGAACTATGATCACACCGCTGCTCTCCAGCCTGCACAACAAAGTGAGAAAGCAAGAACTTGTCTCTAAAGAAATAAATAAATAAATAAAAATAAAAATACATTAAGTTCAGCACTGTAATCAGGAAAATATATTTCCTTTCTTTCTTTCTTCATACTTGCTGGTCCTTGTTATTGGAACTTGGTTAACTCAAAGTTGTCAGGGTTCCTGTTGTTTGACACAGAATGAAGGAGTTAAAAAACTGAGAATATGGGGGATACAGAGCTTTGCTGATTTAAACCCCCAAAGTCATTTCTATGTCCTGGTCATCCTTTGCTTGTATTAATCTCAAGAATTTCCCTCTCTGCCTTCTTTCCCAATACTCTGCTTGCTAATTAGAAATAACATTTTTCTCCTTTCCTGATCTATTGTAGAATAGCCATGTACACACAGATTTTTCCAATCTACCTTTGTTTCCCACAAGACCTTTGGAAATTTTCACAGGGCTTAATAACAATGGGGAAAAGTGAAACAAGTGAGTTTTAATTGTAGAAAGATTCTCCCAAAAGGAGACTAACAAAAATGTTTGCCTCTGGCATTTATTGGAATGCAAATGGAGTTAAGCTATCCCTCTCTGCACGTTCCTGGCTAATATTGAGCATGTGTACATATTTAACTTCTCAAGTGTGTGTATTCCAAAAGTATCAACAATTTAGAACTTCCATGACTGAGTGAAATAAACTGTAAAATGTCCTTTAATGAAAAATATTTTCCTAGGACATAAAAGAATCTTAATTCACAAATTCTTGTACTATTCACTACCTGAACTCAGATGAATTAGGTGTTACATTGAGCACCCTTTGCCAGTCCTGAATATCTACTGCACTCATAAAATGTGGTGGAAGTGCCTTCTCCTGTTTTAGTGCATTTATTGCTATTTTTGATATAACATAATTTTGTAATTTTTTTCCATTTTTAATGTTGAGAAAATATATATTTTTTCACTGTATATGAGTGATCTTTTGAAAGTATTACCTCTACACATTTTTCACATTTTTCTCTAGACTTAAAACATGCATCTATCTTGTGACCAATTAAATAAGATAAATAAATGGAAAATTAAAGATGATTTTTTATTCTCCAAACTATTTGGATTTTCATTATCTGGGGAATGAAAGAATTAAAATAGAATTTATTTCTTATTTAATTTATAAACTAGTAATAATTGAGGCTAAAATAATGTGACACTAAACTGCATTTCTTTTGTTTTGATTTGGGTGTCTGAGAATATAGACTGTATGATATCTGTTTTTTTAATTGTTAAATAATGTTTTATGGCAAGATGTGTTCTGTACTACTGGTGTTTTAATAAAAACATAACAAAAACATATATTATACTTTAAATTTCAATCAGCATTTTCTGACATATCAGGAAATATCATACTTTCTAGCCAGGATTCTAGTTATGACATACAGGAAGATAAAACTTTAAGTAGTTTATGATGGCTTTGCAGGGTTTGCAATACATTAGTGTTAATATAAAAAATAAGTTGCATTTATATGCCAAAGTCATTTTAGCCAGTATTAAAAGGTATGATTAAGATTTACTTATGTTGGCCGGGCGCGGTGGCTCACGCCTGTAATCCTAGCACTCTGGGAGGCCTAGGCGGGTGGATCGCTCAAGGTCAGGAGTTCAAGACCAGCCTGAGCAAGAGCGAGATCCCGTCTCTACCAAAAAAATAGAAAGAAATTACCCGGCCAATTAAAATATATATAGAAAAAATTAACCGGGCATGATGGCACATGCCTGTAGTCCCAGCTACCCAGGAGGCTAAGGCAGTAGGATCGCTGAAGCCCAGGAATTTGAGGTTGCTGTGAGCTAGGCTGAAGCCATGGCACTCACTCTAGCCCGGGCAACAAAGCCAGACTCTGTCTCAAAAAAAAAAAAAAAAAAAAGATTTACTTATGTTAACACAGGAACTCATATGACAAGGCACAGGATCTTATAAATATACAATAGTGTAATTCACTGTATCATATTTTATATAATATACTATATTCACATACTTGAAAAATATAAGCCACACATTAATAAACATTTATGTACATATATTAATATGGCATAATGTTAATATAATTAATATATTATGATTTTGTTATATATACATTAAATTATATTTTAATAGAATTAATATTAACATAATATATAAATATATGGCATATGAATTATTGTTATATAAATCAATACTTTTATGTAGAACATATATGGTGGATTGAGAGTATATTATACACATTTTACTTATTTCTCCATTTCCAATTGGATAGAATTTATTCTACTTTCTTTGGACATCTTCATGATATCCCTAACAAATTACTACTTTTCTCTAGTTCTCTTATTTCCATTTTAAATTTTTTAAAAAAGACTTAATTTAAGAAAATCATTATTAAAAGTCATTCTTTGACATCTTATACTTCATTGCAATTTAACAAAAAGGAGCAAACCTATTTAAACTCACTAATACTCTTTAAATCTAATATCTCTCAAATATATTAATCCATTTAATTCTGGATTTAAAACTTAAAGTCACAAATCTACACATATGAGACATGCCTGATTTTTAGCTGACACTGCTTTGAGAAATATTGCTTCAAAGTTATTAAATCTCCAGAAATAAAAGTAAATTTGTCCAGAATCACTGCTAGAGAAAATCAAGGATATTTTTCTTTTGAGTTTTTGAATTAGGTTACCGTTGAACTTTCATAAATGCTTAATTTCACGCCTCATTTTCTCAACGCATATTTTTCCTAGAAAATAAAATGTCATTGACCTGTCATTTGAACAAAAATCGGATCTTATACTTCCTTCTTACTGAAAGCAGAAGAGGGTAAGTGATATCACATCTTTCCAGGTTTTCCTTTGGATATCTCTAATCTTTCTTTGGGCATCTCTGTGAGATATTTAACAAATTATTTCTTTTTGTTCCTTTTCTTATTTATCATATAAAGTTTAAATAAATAAGTAGATTTTTAAAAGTTATTTTTGGTGATCTGATGCTGCATTTCAATAAGACAAGAAAGAGCACACTTATATGAGCATATGTGACATTTACTGATTTTAAAATTAATTAAGGAAAATCTAATCTGAATTATTTACAAACAAATCTAAGTCACAATTTAAAAAAAAATATTTTAAGTCATATTCACTGAAATTATTAACAAATAATTTATTAACAAATTACAAGTAAAGGTATATCATTCAGACTGCTTTAATAAATAATTTAAAATGTCAGTCTTAACTTTAAATGAGACTATTAAAATGAATTTTTAAATTATTTGAAATTAGTTTGCTTTCTTAGGCAGCCTAATCACCTTTCTTCACAAAATTATTTTTTTTATAAACACAGAAGTAGATTAAAGATGCCACCAATGCTTTGCTAATCCTCCCCTGGAAGAATTCTCAGTGAAATGATCGTTCTGCAGGAAAAGAGCCTAAATGTGAGAAGTCCAGCTACACTGACGATAAGGTGCAACTGTAACAAATACCTAAAAAATACAAAAGTGGCTTTGTAATGAGGCAGTGGGAGCAGGCTGGGAGCATTTTGAAAAGCCTACTAGTAAAAGCTTAGATTGCCTTGAACAGGTTGCAAGAAGAAATATGGTTGCTAAAGTTCTTGCTAGGCAGAGCTCTGATGGAAGTGAGAAACATGTCATTAAAAATTTTAGGATATGAGATCCTTGTTGTATAGCTTTATCATGCTTAGAAAAATTGTGCCCCGAAGTTATTTGGAAAGCAGAACTTTTAAACAATGAATATGGATATTTAGCTTGAAAGATTTTCAAAATTTTGAAGATGTTGCTCATAGTAAAATGAGAAAGATGGGAGACAAATAGAGAGGAAAACTGTTAAAAAGATACAAGAACTTGATGATTTGAGAAATTCTCAATCTATACAGATGGCAAAAAAAAAAAACACCAAAATTAAGAGATTGCTTCAGAAAGTGTGACATAGAGAAAAAAACTGTGTGTAGCTATATAATATTTTGTTAGCCATCAGACAGATCAATAGGTCAGAGTACTCAGAGACACAAAAGGCTCTTCAAAAGCATTAACAGTGTGACTCGTAGAGCCTCTCAATCAAATCAGAGACTCTCTAGGTTTTTTAAGGATATTGACCTTCACCCATTTCAGTGGAAGCCAGGAATAGAGAGGGGATTATCTCAGAAAGATCTGTGGAGCAGCCATTTTCCAAAGGAGTGATCCCCTATTGAGTCCATGCAAAACCCATAGTTTCTTGAGAATTTTATATCAGCAGAAACACTGCCAGATTAGACAGAAAAGGACAGGAAGAATATGAAATAATGACTTATGGACCACCAAATTTCTACTGATGAGAAACAGTCTGATCAAACTGCAAACTTTTGACACTTTCATGAAAAAGGAAGCATACATGAGTCAGAGGGTGGAACTGTGAGTTCAGAGGACAGAACTTAGAGCCAAGGGCATGGTATGAAAGCAGGGAGAACAGTTCTCTGGCCTGGAAACTTGAAGGAGTTTGCCTGACTAGATTTCAAAATAGCTTTGGACCAATGATGCCTTTTCTTTTGCATTTCTCTCCTTTTTAAAACAGAACATCTGTAATTTTTATCTTACACCTGTTTTGCCATTGCATGTTGGGAGTGTTGTGAGCAGATAATTTGTATTAGTTTCCTAGGCCTACAGATGTGAAGGAATTGCTACTGGAGCCTCCTCTGCACCTCATTTATATCACTTAACTGATGAGCTTTGGTACCTTTGAACTGATGAAAATTAGATAAAATTTGGGTGTTTGGGACTGACAAAAATAGAATGAGATTTTAGACTTTGAAGTAATGCTGTAATGTGATGTTTTGGGACCTTGGGAAGGGGTGAATATATATTTCATTTGAGAGAGATGTGCGGATCATGGAAGTCAGGGGACAGAGTGTAGTAGGCAGAATTTTGGCTCCATGACCTTTGGTCACTGGTATCATGTTCATGAATATGTTATATTACAGGGCAAAAGGGACTTTGCTGATGTAATTAAGGTTACTGTGTTAGTTTCCTAGGTTGCTGTAGCAAATGGCCACAAACTCAGTTGCCATAACAAATCACCACAAATTTAGTGGCTTAAAACAGTAGAAATTTATTCTCTCATAGTCCTGAAGCCTAGCTGTCTGAAATCAAGATTATGATAGGACCAAGGTCCCTCTGAAGGTTTTAGGGAAGAATCCTTTCTTCCCTTTTCCTAAATTCTGCTGGTTGCTGGTAATCGTTGGTGTTCCTGGCTTGCAACTGCATCTCTTCAATCTCTGCCTTGGTTGCCAGATGCCTTCTTCTTTCTGTGCCTGTGTTTCTTCTGTTATATTGGATTTAGGGCCCACCGTAATTCAGTATGACTTCATCATAATTTTACTGATTGTGTCTCTAAAGACCCATTTTAGTCTGCTCAGGCTGCTATAACAAAATACCACAGACAGGTGACTTAAACTGCAAATAATTATTTCTGACAGTTTGGAGGCTGGAAGTTGAAGATCAAGGTGCCTACAGACTTGGTTCCTGGTGAGGGCCCATTTCCTAGCTTTCAGGTGGCTGCCTTTTTGCTGTATCCTCACAAGGCAAGAGATGGACCTCTGGTCTCTTCCTCCTCTTAAAAGGATACTAATCTTCGGGGCCTCACCCTCATGATTGCATCTAAACCTAATTATGTCCTAAAAGCCCTACCCCCAAATACCATTACATTGGATTTTAAGTGTTCACCATACAAATTTTGGGGCACATAAGAATTCAGTCCTTAACAGAATCTATTTTCAAATAGGATTACATCTGGCAGTTCTGGGTAGACTTGAATTTTGAAGGGACACTATTTAACTCAGTATGGTTACTACTCAGTTGACCTTAAAATAGGGAGATTTTCCTGGATTATCTGGGTAGGTCTTGTGTATTCAGATAAACGTATAAAAGAAGAGCCCTCTCCCAATTGAAGATAGAGGAGCAACTTAGAGAGACTTAGCTGTAGGGAAAGCTAGAGAGATTTCAAGTGCCTTTGCTGTTGGCTTAGGGACATAGCCACACATACAATTTGGAAAAAAAATGTGAACTGAATTACAAAAGAATAGAAATAAGTAAAAATCCTGAAAATCTTTTCTGAAGATAGTAGGAAATATGAGTAGAAAAAGAATTCCTATCTTTATATTTTTGATAGTAAAGTTTTTCAATATTACTTGATATCCATATTCACTTACTTAGCTCCATAGCCTGAATAATTGAATCTAGTTTTAGAAAGTACTAAATAATAGGAAAAAAAAGAATCTTCAATAGGTTGCTGAGTGTCACTTTATCACAATATGCCTTCTTTTAATTCTATAGAAATTAAGGTCAAAAGCAGAAAATGCTTTAAAATATTCTTAGCTAATAATTTTCATTTATTTGCAGAATTTTAAAGTAAAAAACTTCCTCATACATCCACACTTTATATTTCTATAATCATTGTATTCTGAAATATTCTAAAGGGAAGATTTAAATATTTATCAAATCTGATATAATAAAAACTTTGAAACCACAGGACAAATTGAAAAATGCAATTATTAATTAGCCAGTAAAACTATTCATATTTCCCTTCACAATCTGCCTACATTCCTTTTCTTATTCCTTTTCTTTGTGTCAATACATGTAGAAATAAAAAAATAGACAGCTATAACATTTGTGGGTATTATAGTGGATGACATAGACATGAAGTTTGAAAAACTAGGTACAACTAAATCGAAGAAATCTGGATCATATTTTAAAAGCAAAATACCCTAGCATTCCACTTCTGTCCCCTCCTTCTTTGCTTAACCCTGATATAATGGGAGTCTGCAGGATTCTATCAACTATTTTCTTCTATTTCAGCTCTGACTCCTCTCTGTCAGTGTGTGTACATGCACTCCCCATCCTCCTCCACATGCCTTCCCCACAAATCTTCCTCTACAACTCCAAATCATCCCTTGAGCCCCAGTTGTTCCTTTTAAAGATCTATTGAAAATCACTCTATAAAATATCTCATAGATATCTTAAAGTCAATATATCAAAAAGAGTTCACATCAGCTCTCTCTTTTCTCAATAGTAATCATTCCTTTTGGTGCCATATTTTTTTTTGTTAAAGTATCATCATTCGATCATTCAATAAATCTAAAAAGCAGAAATTATTATTGAATCATGATATTACATGAAATAATTATCTCCCTTATTATCTACATAACCAATTCTTCCTTGGTATTTGCCAAATTAGTAATTTTATATTCAACTATTCCCTGTATTAATTCCCTTAGTAAATATATAGCAATTGTGTATAAGTTTTGTTCTAGGTGCTGGAAATATAGTATTGTGAATTTATATTTTAGAGGGAAAGAGAAAAATAAATAAACCAATAATTTATCAATATAACTAAGATCTATAATGTATCCAGAGATTCTTTTTCATAGTATATTCTTAAGTGTTTTATAAAATCTAGTTTAAAGGAGGTAACTACTATACTTTTTTGCAAAGGAGATAATGCTTCCTATGAGAGAAAATATACTTTTCTTACAGATCAGGAAGATATTTCTGAAGAAATGATGAAGGAGAAGAATGGTAAGGATACCATAAAAAGATTTTTGATATGTATAAGTTATATCATTTAAGAAAGGAGAAATAAGCAAGTTGCTTACCCTATTTGTAACTTAATTCCCTTATCTTTAAAAAATGGGTATGTAACAATAATAGCATTATTGTGATATCAAATAAATTAATGCAGACTAAGGGCATGAAAATGTGTGCCATGTATAAATATAGCTAATTATCATCAATTTATTGTCAACATTATTATATTACTACATTATGTATAAAAGACACTATGCAGGGTATCATGAAAAGTAAAAATATATGTGTGTGAGTTTGTGTGTATAATTTCAGGGGTCCTCCTTCTCCAAGGTGAAAAGATTTACATATTCTTACATTCTTTAATGTTTTTTTGAGTTAGTCACAAAGGAGTTTTAATTAGTAAGTGGAAAACTTTAGTCTTCATAGTCAGAACCATGATAGTCTAAAAGCAGGAAAGTCACAGATAATTCCAGAGAAATGATTTTTTTAAATGCTAAATTGACATTTCTAAGGTTTCAATTAAATCACATTGGCCAGAATGTGGTCTGTGTGTGTAAATACACACACACACACACACAAAAACACACATCTGGTATTAACTCCAATCCTGCCACTGAGATAGGAACTTGGCCTAAGGCCCTCTTTTTAAATAATAGTTATGTTCCTGGCCTTTCCATCCATTGGTTCCTGCCCATTGTATTAAAGGACTGGATGCATTTATTTATAGCCATAATCTTTTCTTTGGATAATAGCTAAAGCTAATGGTGTATCATCGGTACAGCCCTGGCAGTCCATCTTTTCTTATTCCTCAGGGTAGCTATCCCCTGTACCTCATCACTCCATTGGATCTCTGAACAGACATCATCCTTAAAATCCCATTTGTACCATTTGGATCAGGTCAGGAAGAGTAATAGCTCTAATCTTCTTGGAGTGATATTATTAATCTTGAGCAGGTGAGCTCCAAGGTACTTTCTCTAACCTATACATTTAGAAAGCAGAAGCTTTAGGGCTGTAATGAATAAAGCTAAAATGTAAGCCTGTAGCATGAGGGGAAATGATTGTAAGATTAAGCTGTCCTTTAGGTTTGCACTTAAACCTTGTTTACTCTGCTAAATCAAGAACTTTGAGAACAACTAAAAAGAAATATTAAATGATTCTCCATATGAAGAGATTCAGAATATTATTCTATTATTAATGTTATTTATTTTTTCTAACAGAGTCTGTATAAAAAATCATAGCTAAGTAAATTTTAGCCTAACATTCTAAGAAAATTCCAATGGCTTTCTGAAGCATTTTTCTTGTTCATAAACATGTTTCTGTAATTGACAAAATAAACAAATTCATTTACAAGCCAAAAACATAAAAATAAAAGTGAATGTCCTTATTTTCCCTCTCCTCCATTCCATTCATAAACCACTTGCTTTATGATCTAATTCCATTTCTCCTACATACAATAGAAATGGGTGTGTTCTCTTTCTGTTATAAATACTTGGCACTTTACATAGTAGCCAATTTTCACCTTGTTAATACCTCAGGTACTCTTTCTTTATTAGACTGTGCTTATTACATAAAGATTTAATCCTCAAATTCTAGTTATTATTTTTCCTAAATCCTATATGCACTCTAAGAATTCTTTATTTTCAATTACCTTTTAGTGAGTCATGAAAGAATATGAGGTTAGAACAAGTACAGATATATATGGTGTTGTTGAAAATGTTTAGAAGTTTCAAAGTGCTTCTTTTGACCAAATTTATAAATATTTAAAAGTCTTCAAAAATATAAGGTTTTACTTGTTATTTTTTCCAATTTGGTGAAACAGCATGGATTATTTTGCTTACAGACAGAAATGTATTTGTATAGTGTTCTCAAGATTTGCTAATCCTGCTATCAAGTTTTTAGAAGTTATCAGTCATGAAAGTTCTGTGCATTTTGTAAACTGTGAAAAATATCTTCAAAACTTACTTTGTTTGGCATGCATATAGATGGATAGACATAAAAAATGATACATTTCAATATATTCCACGTGATATTAGTTGTAATGACCATGAGTGATTAAATTAGCTTCTGTGTACTCTAGTTTTCATATTTATAAAATAGATATAATAACACACATTATATTGCCAGCATTGCTCTAAGTGCTTCATATTAATCTTTCTATCAACTGTATCAGCACCATTTTGCATATGAGGAAATTGAGGCATAAAGAAGTTAACTAATATTCTAAGGTATCAAGTAGTAGAGTCAATATTTAAATTCAGAAAGTATGATTTCAAGTACTAAGTGCTTAAGTATGACATTATGCTGCTTTTACTTTATCACATAATGTTTTATAGAAATAAAATTAATTCAGTAAACAGTGCATAGAACACTGAAAGGATATTTATAAGTATGAGCTACTATAATTAGGGTCATAATTATTGTAGTATCTTACTTAACCAAGAGTTTTATCATACCTACTCTGTGCCAGGCATTATGCTGGTCATTTTCACTAGTATTATTATTATTTTTTTAGTATTACTAGGTCTATTTTGCAAAAAAGAAAATGAAGGCTCTGAGAATTTAAATTGCTTAAATACAAAGAGTAGGAGGCAGATCAACAAAGGTACTTTTTAATTAAAATAATGCAGGTTTAAAAGTCCGGGACTAAATTTATCTAAATATTTTATCAATGACCTTGAAGTGAAGCTATTTAATAGATAATTTTAATCATTTCAGAAGACTAGAATATAACTTCTAAATCTTCAAAGAAGGAAAAAAACATTTTTTTTTCTTCTTTGAAGAAAGGAGGTCCATAAATATCAGTGGAAAAAAGATAATTTTTCCAGATAAATTAAAACAGAGAGACTATTTTTTTTAAAAGAAACTGGTTAGAATTACCATAATAAATATAAAACTATGTAATATATGAAAAATGCCATAGATGTTATAGAAGAGAAAAGCTAAAATAGTACAATGGAAGAAGGGAACATGTGGGATAAAATACAATAATCATTTTCCTCTTGGTACACCTTCTTATGAGAAGGAAACAATTGGCTCCATGTAAGTACGATTGACCCTTGAACAACATAGGTTTGATTACATGGCTCCACTTATAAGTGGATTTCTTCTGCCTCTGCCACCCTTGAGACAGCAAGACCAACCTCTCTTCTTCCTCCTCCTTCTTCAGCCTACTCATCGGTAAGACAATGAGGGTGAAGACCTTTATGATGACCCACTTCCACTTACTGAATAGTAGACATATTTTCTCCTCATGATTTTCTTAACAACATTTTTTCTCTAGCTTACTTTATTGTCAGAATACAGCATACACTACACATGACATATAAAGTATGTGTTAATTGACTATGTTATCAGTAAGGTTTCTGCTCAACTGTAGGCTAATAGTAAGTTTTGGGGAAGTCAAAAGCTATATGTGGATTTTCTACTTCATGGAGGGTCAGTGTCCCTAATTCCATGTTGTACAAGGGTCAACTTATATTTAACATTTTTACAACTTACATAATTAAAATCAAAATGAAGGTGCTTTGGTTTGCTTAGGCAAAATTTTGAAGCCCCTTTAAAAAGCATATCTAGTGAACTTTGTATTTATTGTATTATGTTTGGATTAATTTCTACCAGGTTATACTGAGTCTCATAATTTGTTTCTTTCTTTCCTTCTTGTTATATCTTTATTTGGATTTATGGTGGTTTATTCTCAAATAATTTCTTCCCTGCTGGTTTTAATATTATACATTTTATACTATTCTTTAAAAACTTTCTTTGGACTTTTATAATGCATATTTTATGTAATAAAGCCTAAAGTTAGGAAATATTTCTACATTTTTTATGAAAACAGAGGATTTTACAACCAACAGAAGTTTTAACTAATTATGATATATACAGGGAAAAAAGACAAACATTAAGTCTTCAGCTCAATGTAAGTTTAGAAAGTGCACATATTCATGTAAGCAGGATCCAGAAGCCCCACTGTAAGCTCTAATCTATTATTTTATTTTTAAATCAACATATGAGTATTATTTTATAGATTTGGTAAAGATTTTTTAGGTGATGGCAATTTTTTCTTAGAATATTTTTCTTCTCCAATTGCTATAAACTGTCTGTGGGAACTCCAATCAGAGAAATATGCTATATTTTTCTATTCTGTCATTTTTTTCTCCTTCCCCTTTGATCTTCTTTACAAATTCTCTCTTATACTATTACACTGTTAAAAATTAAAAATAACTTTTTAAGAAAGAAAACCTGTGACTCCCATATAATTCTAAAATGAATACATCAAAGACTTTATTGAAGGTGCTAATTAATGAGGTCATCAATAATTATTAAAATTTAAATGACATTGAAATGGGCATAATGATTACTGGGTGTCCTGTCTAGCAAACTTTCCCAGAATACTGGCTCCTCTTATTGCCTTTCAGCTTTTTTATAACTCTGTAAATTGGTGAGAATTAAGAATGAAAATTATTTCACAGAAATGTGAACAGATTTGGGTGTGAATGTATTACTTCCCTGTAAATATTGACCAATTTTACATCAGTTATTGAATCCTTTAGTGCATTTCTAATTTCCTATGTGTACATGTGTTAAATTCTCCTTTGAACTATTTTATTTTTATTTTTAAATGTTAATATAATAAATCATATTAAGGAGTTTCTAGTATTAAGTTAACTTTCCCTTTTGGGATTACCAGAGATGTTGACTATGTTTTGAATTTTGTTTTATAAATTGCAGAATTAATTCTTCCAACATATGTACAACAGAATAAAAGACCAGGAATAGTTGAGGCACTAAAGGGATAATAACAGTCTTAAAGAATTTTCTATAGTAAAAAATAAAATGTTAATGTCATTTTAATGCAATATTAATGAAGATAGTATAATATTTGCATAGAGCAACTAATTCAATAAAACATGAAAGTGAAAAAACAGAAGCATATATATGAACACAAAATACATCAAAATTCAGTTGGAAAAATAGGCAAGATTAATTAATATTACCGGAAATGTTTTTACTTATCTAAAATTTTATATTATTGGACGCACTTGTCCTCTCCTTCATGTCTTAACTTTGGACAAAACCTACCTAACACATAACTTCACTTTCGACAAAACTTACCCAACATATAAATTCATTAATTACTCTGCCTAACTATCTTTTTGTTTTATTTTTGAAATAGCACTTTTAAATTACAAGGTGCTATTTGTCTTGTTTATATATTTATTTTTCTATTGTATTTTTCCATTGCTAAAATTTTAGCTCCATGAGATTAGGAATCGTTTTTGTCTCATTTACCAGTATATCCTTTTAGTATCTGAAACACAGTAGACACTCAATAATATTTGTTAAATTAATTTATACTCAGCTTTTAACTAATCTGTGACCAAGTCTATAAAATGGACTGATTGTAGTTAAAGATAATTATGTAGCTATTGATGAGAACAACATGTTCTTATCAATTTTGGTTTGGTACTCTCAACTTTCTTATGCCAATATAGAATTGTTTGCATAGAATTAATACATAGGGGTAGATGTGAATGCTCTGACAGTTTATGTCACCTCTACTTGATGGAGTTATAACTTTGAAACAAAAAGAAAAAATAAAAATGAGGATACTGTCAGCCTGAAAATTTCCAGCCTTCCTGAAGCATTTTATACTCATCACCATCACCACTTTCTCCTCTAGAAAAAGCCTTCTCTGTCCTCCTTGATTTCATACTTTCATGTATTCATTTGTATAAACCTGATGCATTGCTGGCTCCATTTTATCTTTCTAATGGGTGCATGTGATATACTGAAATTTGTATTTAGGTATTACTTCTCTCTCAGTAAACTCATTCATTCTTATAGCTTCAACTATCAAACAGGTGACTCCTACTTCTAAATTTTACTTCCTGTCAATTCGTTGTCATATAAGGAAATTAAAAATATACACCCATATAAATAAATTACATGTAAATATATAATAAAGTATAAATATTTAATGTTTAATTTATATTACAATACAAATAATATTTACTATAACATTTAATGATATTTAAGTATAAAACATATAAATATTTCACATTTATATTGTATAAAAAGCATGGGTTTTATATTTATAAAGACTATAGTAAAAATTATGTCTGTCTGCAACTCAGTAGTTATATGAATTTCAAAAACTTATTTAAAATCTCCCAGTCCTAGTTTTGTTATCTAAAAAATTAGGCTAATGAGACTTACCTCACTAAAATGATAGCTTCTGGCATGAGTTATAAGCTTATCAGTATGTTGCTGTTAATGCTGTTAAAATAAATAGATTCTGGGAAGCACTCCCATTCTTTTACCAATATTTGCCTGATGTATAAATTTAAATTGTTAGATTTTTACTTTTACAAGCCAAATAAATAATTGAAATAAATTATGATAAGTACATAAATAGCCAAATATATGAGTGAATTAATTTGTTAATATAGTAAATATTTTCTTGTAATATGAAAAATTACCAAAAAGAACCTCAGTAAATATACTAATTTTAGGGTTTATGGAAGAGAATCATTTAATACACTTAATGTAATTAGGAATTTATTTACAACATTAATTTGTTCTCTGATGCCTTGTTTGAGGAATCCAGACTATTTTTGAAACATAAGTCAAAATGCATCCAGATTTAGAAAGGATGCCTTTTTTTAACCTATATTATGTACTAAGAAGGGTTCCCGTTCGTGGCTAAAGAATGCAGGTTCTCCTGAACCTGGTGCTTGACTGTGTCTCTCGCCTAACAGCTTTATTCTATGTATTCTATTCTACGTATAGAAAAACATCTTCCTCACGTGGCTTATTCCTGCTAATTGCTACTATATTATGCCAACTTTATAAAAGCTTTATTTATGCACCACCTTTAACTTTAACCCAAGTACCTGTGTAGTTTACATGTAATTATTAGCAGATTGCCTCAGAAACCTTCATCCAGAATCCATTCTCATGACTTCTGCCATTAATTTTTGTGAAGTTATAATCATTGCTCCCTTAAGCACCATTTTCATCATATCACTCAGGACTTTGAAGTAGATGCCTATATTACCTAACATAAAATCTAAAATTCTCACTCTATTCCACAAAGCTTCTCTGCTTTAATCACTTCCTTTGCAATTTAAATAAACATACTTCTTTCAACTAAGCTAACCACTGTCCTTTGGCTTAAAGGATTACTGATTGTGACTCCCAATATTGATTTGTTTCTATTTTTAAATTTTATTTTTAAATATTTGTTTTTAATATATCACTGTTTCCTTTTCTCTTATGTTCATTCTTTCCTAAGCCTTCATTATAAATGTGAAATCATTACCTTTTACTATTAAATAAAAATATAATTTCAGAACAACCATTCATAGAATACTTAGAAAACATCTTTATTTATTTTTGGATAATAAATTGTGGCCTATTTAGCCATTATTATGAATATGACAAATACTTAAACCTTCTAGTGAAAAAAGTAAAAGAAATGCAGCAGATTCAGCATTAAGTTTAGGGAGAACCTTCAACACGATTTGTTAGGCTCACATAGTTTCATGTTCTTTTGGAATACTGAAGTTGAGGAATTCTATACCTAATCCCAATGTGTGATTTGATTAATATAGCGTTCAATTGATTGCGTCAATTGCATTGCAATAAAGATTAAATATTAGATTTAAGTGTATAATTTAAAAAATTATTTTGCATTAAAACAAAAATACCCCTTCATAAATTACAAAGCAAAGTGATTAGAAGATATAGCTAAATAAAAATTTAAGAAATAAAAATGTTAAAATATGATTGTAAGAAAAGAGGTACAGTATCTGAATTTAGAAGTTAAATATTGATGGAAGGCCATCTAGGTGATCATGCACCTATATTGCCTGTAGACAGCATAAAGAAATACATTTTGATATATATCTTTAATATTCTTTTTATTAAAGCATGAAACAATATTAAAAATGTCAAATAGTTTCTTGGGAAAATGTATTCCCAGATTATTTTATGTGTAGACATCCTTGTTACTTTTATCATTCCCTCTACAATAATAACCCTTTACTTGGAACCATAAAAGAAATATTCAAAACCACAAGGGAGAGAAAAATCTACAAGTTACCATGTTTTAATTTAATATTTCTTTCACTTTTACAAGTTGATATTTTTAGAACCAGTTAGTGTGGTTACTGTGTATTTATTCTTAAAAATTTAGAAGTTATATGACTTAGAAATTCCGTAGAAATAGATTTGAAGAAAATCTTTATAGGTAAGCTATAATTAAAATCTACTAAAATCAGATTAACTGCTAAAATATTACATTGACTTCTCATATATTATGACAATTTGGGCCATTTTATTAAATGCATATTGCCAAATTAAACTTAATTTAAAAATCTCTCCTAGGACATGAGGCTAACAATTAAAACAGACAAAACAAATTTATTATCATTACCCACTATTACTTCTAAATATTCAGCTGTATCATTTGCATTCTGATGATTTCATTTCTTTCTTTTCATTTCCTAATTTTGTGTTATATTTAAGACTTTATCTCTTTAAGCACACACTTAAAATTGGTTTTATTGTCCTGTTGTGTATATGAAAATATATTTTAATGTCAGCAAGCATAATATTTTGTTAAAGCTCCAAAGAATTTTGTTTTAATGCATGTTTATAGTTTGATTAACAATTTGAGTATCATTAGCATTTTCTTCCAAATGTTTTCAAAATCATCTAGTGATACTTTTTTCCAAATGGTTTTATACAGAGCTATTACAGCAATGTTTCAGCCTAATGTCAAAATTCCCACAAGATAATTTATTATAAGGTTTCAGTGGTTTTGATATGTTCAGGACAAGATTTATACTGCATACCTTGCTAAACAAAATAAAAGGAGAACAATCCCCATGGCAACAATTATATCATAATTGTCCATTTCAATATGTCACTCTAACCTGTTTCACGATCTCTTCTGGTATCTATGTTAGAGGACATTTGTAAATATGTCATCATGATGAAGTTAGAGACATAAAATCTGGAGAAATTGAATAGAAATATTTCAAGAATTGATGTCATCTTTGTCCTTTTAACACAATTATAGCATTGAATATATAATAAAAATGTGCATTTCCTTCTTAATGTTAAATTCAGCAGAGAAAACGTGTCTTCGATCGTTTCTTCCCCTATATAAGAACTGATTAGCCAAAAATATATGTTTGGATGTTTACGTCTGTAGTGTACATGTATATGTATATACATATATGTATATATGTGTCCATGGATACATATGTATATATTTGTATGTGTAAACACGGGGTTTGGTTGCTACTAAGCATCTAGAAAGTCAAATCTTATAGTTGGTTAAAATTATATTACCCTATGTAAAATAAAATCAGAAATTTAAATCCCTAGTTAAAAAAAAATATATGATATATGGCATAACCCAGTTAAGTATTACTTTTGATTTTCCATTAGCTGGAATAATCAGAACTCAATTATAAAACAAAATGAAGGGTGGCTAATTTTTTGTTTAAATAACATATATGCAACATTTGTTTAAAAACATGTTGTAGTTATAGTAGTTTGAAATAGTCAATTTTAGAAAAAGTTTCCATTGTATTCTACCAGTGTTAAAAAAAGTGTTTTACTCTCTAGTCTGTACTTTCTCAGGTGTTTCATGGAATCAATTTTCTAAAAGAGCAAAGTTTTTTTTCTAAATAGAATCTGAAGACTAAAACATTTCTCTGTAACTCTTCCATGAAAGGAAACATTACTCGTATATTCCTTCTTCATTTAGACACAGGTCTGCAGTGTTCTAGACAAACTCATTCTCCTATTTTCCTTTCTTTTGTTACCATTGATTTTGATATTTGACTTTTCTTGTCAAGATGGATGTTCCTACTTCCAGTAAGCATCTCCTTGCATGGCTGGGATACTGCTAGTGGTCACTTTGTACTATTAACTCAGACAATCATCTGGACAAATGTAGGTCTTTAGAGATTTGTTTCAGGTCATCTCCTTTTGTATGAATTTGCTCAAGCAACTTGTTCACTGTGAGTTATAGCTGGGGAAGAGATTTGGCTATTGTCTCACTATAAAAAAACTATATATTTACACATACATGTGTATATTTGACTATATTTTGGGGCACAATGGCCTCAATGACTTCATTTTGGAAATTAGGAGCCAAATTGCCATTAGTAGATGATTTAGGCATCTACCTAAAAAACTCAAGCAAAGTCATTAAAAAAAAAAAAACTATTATAGATTTTTTCAAAAATTGAGAAAAATGATGATATAAAATAATTATGTAGTATTTTTAAGTTTTATGCATAAAGTAACATCATATTTCTCTGTTTTCTTTACATATTTCTATATTTTAAAATACTTTACATTGTGGAGAATTTCAAACATACAAATGAGTTAGACTAATTTAATGAATACCTACCTGCCTCAATTAAAGCCTTCCTGTCTCATCTATATCATCACATACCCTTTTCCCATGTTATTCTGAGACAGTTTATCCTATCATCTATGAAATTTTAGTATGTATTTCTAAATAAGTGCCTCCTTTAATTAGCATGACTGCAAATATTCTCATCACATCTAAGTAAATTACAATTCCTCAGTAGAACCAAATAGTCATTGTCAAATTCCCCTTATCTCAGAAATATTCAATACTAGAAAATATTTCAAATTCTCTGTAATTATCATAAATCTTCATATTTAGCCTTTCTCTTCATTTTTAAATATGTTTCCCCATGAATCTGTTTGTTACTTAGATATTTTAATCCACAATTTAATTTACATATTATAATTTAAGTGGTCATTCAATATTTAAAAAGTAATTAATTATAATCAATAGTATGTGAATAAAATTGTGGTAGGTATTTTGTAAAAAAGAGATAATCGAGTCATAGATTTTAGCCTGTAGGAAATCAAAATACACTTTTTATTAGTTTCTTTCAGCTATATGTATATATAATATATATATAATATATATATATGAGGTGCTTATAATATTTATAATTGCTTTATACGACTTAGGGCATGGCCCCCATCTGATTTTGAGTATACTGTCCTGATTCACACTGCCTTTGGCATCAATATAACTCCCTCTGAAACTTCCTCCAAAGTTTTTTTGCTGCTCCTCATTCAAAGTAATACGCACAAAAATTTGTTTTTCCTCCAGCTAGACATGTATTACTGTAATAGTATAGCACTGTCAAAAGTGGCATTCAGAGAAAGAAGATATTGATACACCTAGGGGTGTACATCTTGTGCTGAGCTTTGGAGCACTAGGATTTGAAAATACTCTACGTGTGGTGTCCTGTGTTAGATTTTAGATACAGAAAATTATCATTTACAATGAGCTTTATATCCTGCTCTAGGCTGTACCTAATAGAGTATATTTCACACTCCTGAATAACTTGAATTGCATTTTCTAAATTCATTTTTTCATATTTCCTACTATTGTCAAACCATCTATGAGATTATTTTCTTTCCATTTCTGTGGCTATGAGAACTAGAGCTTATCTTCATCAAACATACACTGATTACTGATAATATATAAGGCATTATATATTTTTTATGAAATCTTTGTGTTGCAATACCATTAGTGACATAGGAGATAAACTTTAAAAATATATAACATAGAGATCTGCATAATAAATGTATCATGGTGGTTTGACATTTCACTAAATTTGAAGAACCTCAATATTATTTAACAATTTGAAGATTTTATTCTATAAAGTTTAATTATAAATTAGATATAATCATTTTAATGAAATTACAATAAATATTATTTAACATTGAGGTTTTTTGGTTGAAAAACACACAATCCCCTGAAAGCAAATTCTAGTTTACTCATTATTTAGGTAAAAAATTGTAGCTTTTATTGCTCAAAATGACCATGCAGTGCAGGATTTGGTGGATTTATATTTGTATAATTTACTAAACATTTATTAGTATCAATCTTAATACTATGTGCTTCTTTACCTTTGTAAGAATTTCACAGTCCAATTGCACAATTTCACAAACTTCACAATTTGGAGAGGCCAACTGAACAAAGATAACTAAAAACAGAAGTCAGCAAATGATATATTTGAGATATGCGTATTGGATTTTTGGGTCTATGTACCTTAATCTGTTTCTAGGGTATGTGGAGTAAAACCATAAGAACGAGATTGTGTGAGCAGTGATTCCTCACAACCCAATTGAGTCATAAAAATCTGAGTATATAAATAATACAGAGGTCAGAGCAGTATGGAAAATCTGAAATGTATTCAAGTATCCATAATCAGACCAAACAGAAAAGGCAAAAATGGATAATTTTCATAATGGATGAGGCAGGAAAAGTGAAATAGAAAGTCATTAAAGTACAGCTATGTGCCAAGTTTCTTAGGTACTGTATCTCACTGAAACTTCTCACCAATCTGTGTGGCTAGATCTAGTAAATCATTTGCCTAAGCTCATATAGCTAATAATAGTACAGAATAAATCTTAAATATTTGACTTCAAAATGTCATTTTCATGATGCTATTTTTTCATCCAAAGAGCATGCAAATAATTAGCTAAAAGGAAGTTAAAAATATTACAGAGGTAAGTAGAAAAGAACACAGAGAAAGTCACAGGTTAATCCTTGAGCCTTTCCATCTCATCCTCAATTGCCTCATCTCACTCCTTTGAGATCCAATCTTGACCCCATAAGTTTAATGATCATAATTAAGGAATACCTGGCTTGGTAGTTTTTTGAGAGATGAAAGCATTACAATTCTTTGCAAGAGAGACAATGATTACTAGGACGTTCAAATGATAGAGTTTAAAGGAGGCAATTGATAGTGTGTGCTATTGTGGGAAAGATATAAAAAGAAGAGGACCCATAAATACATCCTTAGGAGACAAAAAGATAAAGCCTCAACAGATAAATATACTAATTTTTCAGACATATTTATGAATTAGAGACCTTCAAGTTAATATATATCATATCATCTGGTAATAATATAGAAGAAGTAAATCTTTTAAAGCATATTCTTATATTCCTGCTCTTACTGCAAAACTCCTGTTTTTCCTATGGTAAAACTGTAATTCATGCTCTAGTAAATCTCTTCTCTAGCAACATTATTAATATATAGTGACTTTCACATGAAGAGCTCAAAAAGTCTTTACAAATTTTACCATACTAATTGTCACATCCCTCTAAGGCAGGTAGAAAGAATTATTGTACTCGTCAAATGAATTGTCAAACTGGACCATTATATTTAAATGATTACAAAGACCATAAGGTTAAGAATTTTGAATAGTACTGAAGATCCTGAATTTGATTAATCCACTAACTACTTCTAATTTTATAATTCTGTATTGACTTTTTTATGTCATCGAGCCTATGGAGTGACAAGATTCAAACTTTCTTCTAATCTCTGTTCTCTTCCCTTCCTTCATCATCTTTATTGATTTCATATTTTTTTCAGATCACTATTACCTCATCCATTCTTACAGCTGCCAACTTCATAATCTCATGCCCAAACTGCCCTAGCAATCTTCTCACTAATGCATATTATGAGTCTGTAGTTCAAATTTTCTTATACACATAGACAAATTTTCTCCAAAAATAACATATTAAGAATTTTATGCTAACCTACATATAATTTCAATAAATAATTAGAAGCTTAGAAATTATTTCCTCTGTTTCTAATCTACTTTTCCAAACACAATAGTGTCGCATCGTACATGTCTTTAAAGTACAGTAGCTCTTCCGAGTGCAATGGAAAAAAAAAGAAAAAAGGTAATTTAATAGCCCAGAATAAAGTCCTGATGAGTGGTAATGATGGGGTGATTTACATATGTCCAGTCCTCAGTGTTCTCAGTTTTATTGTGCTTCTCAGGCAAAAGCATGTCTCAATAGAAAATAAAATTCCAAAGTTTTAATAAATATGTTCCCTGTAACACATATCCCGTAAGCACATACCAACCATTTTCATAAATGTCCAGTTGAAGAAATAGCTATCTAGGATCATTTGTTTTAATAAAGCATTAATTTTAGAATACTTTTAGATTTACATTTGGCCCAGCATGGTGGCGCACGCCTATAATCCTAACACTCTGAGAATTCCAGGCGGGAGGACTGCTTGAGCTCAGGTTCGAGACCAGCCTCAACAAGAATGAGACCCCGTCTCTACTAAAAATAGAAAAATTAGCCGGGCATGGTGGCACGCACCTGTAATCTCAGCTACTCAGGAGGCTGAGCAGGAGGATTGCTTGAGCCCAGGAGTTTGAGGTTGCTGTAGCTAGGCTGATGCCACAGCACTCTAGCCTAGGTGACAGAGCAAGACTCGGTCTCAAAAAAAAAAAAAAAAAAAAAAAAGTCAAAGATATACAGTGAAGTTGTGAAAATGGTATATGGTTTTCATATACCTCACATAACCCCTTCGGAGTTCCTACCATTATTAACAATTCTGAGAGCTCTCAGCTAAAGTGCGGTTCCAGTACACAGTGGCTAGCAACCCCACCCTAAGAGGAAACAGAGGGGAGCTGGATCTCAGTGCTTATACCGTGGCTTCCTCTATATACTTTTTTAACCTGGCATAGCACCTAATGCCTAGTTTTCTGACCCCCAACCAGGAGGTCCCTTGCACGGGAAACTTGTTTATATTTATGTCCTTGTGGCGGCTGTCTAACCTGTATCTAGTGTATGCCTGCCTGACCATTGCTCTGGCCCTGGGAGCCAGACCTTGTGCTCCCCGCTAATGTCCTGGGCAAATCTGGCCTGGAGAAGCCCCTGGTTCTTCAGATGAAATGTGCAAATTCAATACACCACCACAATCGTAAACAAGCTCGAACATTTTTACTTACAGATCCGGGGCAAGGAGGGCTAATGAGTCATGAGGGCAGTCAGTCCTCAGTCCCCAATTGAAGGGGTGGGAGGTGGGTGGGGGGCAACTGGCAGTGTATAGAATGGAAAAGGATGTGGATCATTTTAAGTTCACTGACAAATACCTGAATGGTCTGTTTAATGGCAGAGGCAGGAAAGTGGGGAGTAGAATCAGCCAGGCAGGAGAGATGTCTCTAAGTTCTTATCTCTGGCCACTGGCTTGAGCCATTTGGTTGTGGTATAAACCTGGAAATTATGTCAAGGGTGACTGGGGCCTGCTTCTGCTATAAGAAGGTTAAACTCTAATTAAAATGAATGCTGAGGCAACACAAAATTGTAAGAATTAACCACAATAACATCTTGTATTAGCATGGTATTTATGTCACAATTAATAAACCAATATTGACACATTATTATTAATCAAAATCTATACTGTATTCAGATTTCCTTAGTTCTTACCCGCTGTCCTCTTATTGGCCCAGAAGCATATGCAAGATAATATACTTAGTTGTCATGTTTCCTGGGCTCCTCTTGGTTGTCACACTTTAGCAGATTTTGTTTTTGATGACTGTGACAGTTTTGAGGAATACTGGTCAGGTATTTTGTGTAATGTTCCTCATTTGATATTTGTCTGTTTTTATCATAATTAGATTAGGGGAAAGACACAGACACCCACCCCCACACACACCTGTATCCATATGGGTGAGTATGAAGACCACAGAGGCAAAGGGCTATTTCCAGTTGCCCCCCACCCACCTCCCACCCCTCTCAATTGGGGACAGAGGACTGACTGCTCTCATAACTCATTAGCCCTCCTTGCCCCGGATCTGTAAGTAAAAATCTTCGAGCTTGTTTACGATTGTGGTGGTGTATTGAATTTGCACATTTCATCTGAAGAACCAGGGGCTTCTCCAGGCCAGATTTGCCCAGGACATTAGCGGGGAGCACAAGGTCTGGCTCCCAGGGCCAGAGCAATGGTCAGGCAGGCATACACTCATATCAAGAGTAAATAGTATCAACATGACATCACTGTTGATGTTAACCTTGAACTGGTGGAGGTAGTTTCTCAAGTTCCTCCACTTTACAGTCACCTTTTTCTCCCCTCCTTTCTCTGTCCTACTGATTGAAAAATGTCAATATGCATAGCCAACACTTAAGGGGAGGAGATTTATTTTCTACCTCTTTGAGGGCAGGATATCTACGTAAGGTATTTGGAATTTTCAGGATGAGAGATTTGCCTATTGATTTACTTGTTCAATCATTTATTCATAATCGTATGGACTCCCAAACATTTATTTTATAATCCAGTACAATATAATCCAGTATAAGTAAGGGTAACTCTTAATATGCTATTTTTACCCTGACACAACCACAGTGGAAGCCTAATCTTAGGACAAGATGAAATTATGCTGTATTTCAAACTAATCATGTTGAAAATCTCACGTTAAGCCACACTTGTTAGCATATATTTTCCCAGAAATATAGTGATAAAATATGTTGGTTCATAAGGAGAACATTATAGTTCAATTTAACCCCTTTTATTTATGTATAAGTGAAAAATTACAGTCCTAATGTAAAAAAAAAGGTGGTACTTTTTACAAATAGAAAAATTAAATAAATTATCTTTTGTTTAAATAAAGGAACTACGATATGTAAATAATCATTCTAAAATCATAACCCCAATCTTATAATATTTATTTAAAGTGATTCTCAAACTACAGTGTGCATAATAATTTCCTGAGTTTGGTGATAAATGTCCATTCCTGCCTCCCATCCTCAAAGATGTTGTTACAGAATATCAGATGTGGTGCTCAGATGTATACAATTTAACAAGCATTCCATGAAATTCAGATGACAATTTTCACCATTTCATATTTGAGAAGCACCGTGGTGGAAAATCTAACTTCTCCCAGTACCTAATCCTCCATTTTTCTGGTGATGAAATATACCCCAAGATCCACATCTGCATGTTAAAAGGTCAGGTAACTAGACAGATACATGTGGCCATGTGACTAAATTCTCTGTCCTGAAATGGAAGTAGAAAAGAAGTATGCAAATTTTTGTCAGCTCCTTAAAAGGTGAGCACCTTTTATCCCATTTCACAGTCTGGAACATGGTCATGCTGCCACATTTAACCAAGCAGACCAAAATATATACAGGCATGTTAGCAAAAAAAAAAAATATATATATATATATATAGATAGATAGATAGATAGATAGATAGATAGATCACCCTGCATATCTTGCACCACTTGCATTCCTCTGATTACTTTGCAAGAGTCTCTGTATTTTTACCTTCTTTGTTACAGCAGCATAGCTTATGTTTTAATAAAAATACTTTTAAGAAATTGTACCAACTCCTACTGATAGTCAAATAATACATATTTGTTAATACTTTAGCTTTAGATATGGTGACCACATGTACCAGTTTGTCCAGAACTGCTTGTTTTACATGTCTAGTTGGACCTAATTATGGTTTGTGGCTTCCTTCACCTGAAAAAGTGTCATTGTTTAAATGATAAATTGTATAACATCTAGTTTTAAAGACTTGACTTCTTCAATAATATATCAGCATTTGAAAAAGTTTCTATTGAAGATTAAATTCAGGTTAAGACATAGTCAAAATTATGGTGATTTTACAAATTTGATTAAGCACAAAGATAGAATATTCTATGTTGTTATTGTATAATTATGTACATACAATTTTATAATCCATGTTTGATTTGAGGGTGAAAAGATAAGTAGGTAAAAATAAATCTAGAATGATTTTTTTTTTATTTCTGTTTAATTCATTTCACAGCCTCTCCAATCTCCTCTGGCACCTAAAAATCAATGAGCCAGGAATTCTGCAGCCCATTGGCAAGTGCCTATCACTTTTCAGAATTTCTGAATAAGCGGAATGATTAATTCATTTAAATTTATTGCCCAGGAAATATCAAAAGTGGCAGATGCTTTTCTCAATAGTGATTTACATGGAGAAGAAAATGAATATCCTGACCATCTTAATTAAGTGAATGCACCACTAAATCCAGACCCTTTCCTCTGCAATTTCCTGAAGGAACAAAAGTGCTTTTTGCCTGGTTTTTTTGTTGTTTGTTCCTGTTTCGTGGTATAAATTGTTGCCAGTACTTTTCCTTGCCTTTATAAGGTGAAAATCCCTAAAGATTGCTTCCTTGGAAACTGATTAATCTCTAGTCATTAAAGCTCTCTACTGACATTGCAGAAAAGCTGTCGGGATCTCTTCATTAGCCTTGAGATCGGAAGCTTCAGAAAAGCACGAGTAAACTTTGACTCTAACACCATCCTCAGGGTATATTAACAAGACAGGATTTTATAGCAACTCAGGACTAATTTTTTCTTCATTCAGATACTGTTTTATCACAGAGATTCTGCAGGACTATATGTGTCTGCCTTAATAATACTCAGAACTGCTAATATAAGTGTGGGAATACTATGCAATAGCAACTTGTTATGAGTAACTTCTTCCTGTCATTTTTTCAGCGAATGAAAGTGATGTGGTTTTAAGAGATTTACCAGGAAGATTCATTCTTCTTTTTCTATAATTCATACTCAGTCTAACCAGAAGTAAGTTCTAGGATGTCCTGAAGAATTTTCATTTAAATCACTACATTTCAGCCTTTGTTTCTATATTATTTATATGAAAATTTTAAAAAAAAAATCTTTCCTTAGGATTAACTTCTTTTTTAAACTTGTAATATCAAGAGCCAGTGCTAACTGCACCTACCCTACCAAGCTAAATTTGAAACACTGAAGCATTATGATAGAGCTCTATAATTATAATGCTTAAAATTCCATTTAAATAAAGCATATACATATTGTGCTCTATCCACTTAGCTATGTTTTTGCAAAATGTAATAGCATAAGATGTCTAAACAGTGACAGACTGATATTCGATGAAATTTTCATGGGTTTATTCTACATGTATTATTGTCTCACATTCCAACATCCACCTTTCTTTTTCCTCTTATTATGGGACATGGAGAATGGACTGTAGCTTTATACCCAGTTACTATTCTTTTTTCCCAAATGTGAAATTCAGTCATGACAAGGAGAAAGAAAAAGATTGGCATAATAATTTAATTTTAACTTCTCATTCGCATTTCTCATTAGCCTTCCAGCCCTGATTTATTTTAAATCACAATAAAACATGTCATAATTTATTTCAGAGACTCTTTATATTTACCTTAAAATTATTTTCTTCTATGAATTTATATTTCTCAATTTGATTCTATGGTAAAGTGAGTACTAGAAAAATAAAAACTAGACAATCATTTGAAGACATTAATAGTAAAAAACATACATCACTTGCATTTTAAAATAATTAAACATTTTATTGGGTACCTCCTAGTGTAAGGATGTGGAAATTTCTTGAACAAAGACCATTTGATGCAGCAAAATGTCTTTAGAGAAGGGTAAGTGGTAAGCAGGGCTATTGATAGACAATAAGGAAAGACAAGTTGAAATTGGATTGGGGGTGACCTTTTTTTTCCTACAATAATGTGCCTGGACATAGTTTGAATGAATATTCCAAATTGTTTGAGCAAGTTATAAATATTATTAAAGATGTAACATGTACTTCAAGATGTAAGAAATCATAGAATTCACCTGATCCAAACTATCATACTCCAGAAGAATGTAAGGTAGATTAATTGATGAGCCTGATAATTCATAGCTAAGTTCTATTTCACCTACAGCTCCTAACAGGGCAGATGTACAAAGTATACCAAATCAATATTTTAATGAAATACATTTTTCCCAAAACCTATTTTGTCAAAGTCTCCTTCCCATTTCATATTTTTAGATGATGCATTTTTATTGTGCTAAAATATACATAATAGGACATTTACCACTTTAATCATTTTAAAGTATATAGTTTAGTGGCATTAAACACATTCATCTTGTTGTGCAACCATCACCACCATCCATCTCCAGAATTTTTTTTTACCTTCCCAAACTGAAACTCTGTACCCATTAAAAAATAACTGTTGTTTTCCCCTTCCCCCAGGCTCTGGCAACCACTATTGTATTTTCTGCTTCTGTGAGTTTGACTACTCTAGGTACTTCATATAATTGCAATCATACAGTATTTGTCTTTTTGTGTCTCATTATCTTAGTTAGCATCATGTGTCAAGATTCATCCATATTTTAACTTGTTTCAGAGTTTCTCTTATTTTAAGGACTGAATAATAACTTTACATTGCATGAGTATACCATGTTTGGTTTATCTATTCATCCACCTAGGGACATCTGGGTTGCTTACATCTTTTGCATATTGTAAATATTACTGCTATGAGCAAAACTGTACAAATATCTGTTTGAGGGCTCACTTTCAATTCTTCCCATCCCATTTTGTTCATTATCATCCTTGATGATTTTAGTTCATATGTTTCTCCAGACAGAAATCTTCATCGTAACTATCAACTTCATCATAACTATTAGCCCTGTGAAGACTGTCTTAAACATTGCAGCAGGATCTTAGACTGCCACAAAGCTTACATCATAATTTACACCCATGTCATTAACCAGCACCCATCACATCAACGTCTGTAGGCAAAACTCCATAGACAGCAGATGGACAAATGTGTGCAAACATGTAGATCTTTGTCAATGTAAATATACTAAACTCTCCTTGGACATCACATCAAATAATTACTCCAGTCACCCACTAATTAAACTGGGAATTTAATCATCAAAGTGTAATGTCAATCAGTACCTCTACCTCTAGAACAATCAAAATCCTTGATATTTTTAAGTCTCTTTAGACGCCTTGCTTTATTTCACATTACTATTGCCTGAATTTAGTTTCTGTAACTTTTATTATTTTTGAAATCTATTATTATATCAAAATGCCAATGTATTTTATTTTTCATTTTTTTTTATTTCAAAGTATTACAGGGATACAAATGTTTTTGGATACAAGGATCACTTTTGTAATGCTTGAGTCAGAGTCATGTGTGCAGATCAGCCAGATAGTGTTCATTGTACCTGTTAGGTAGGTTTTCACCCATTCCCTCCTTCCCCTTGCCTCCTGATTAATTTCCATTGAGTTATACTTCCCTCTATGTATGCACATGTGTGCTCATTGATTAGTTCCAATTTGATAGTGAGTACATGTGGTGTTTGTTTTTCCATTCTTTAGATACTTTCCTTAGGATAATGGTTTCATGCATATTGTTACAAAAGGCATTAAGTCATCCTTCTTCATGGCTGAGTAGAATTTCATGATATACATATACCACCTTTTTTAATACACTCATGAATTGATGGGCATTTGGGTTGATTCCACATCTTTGCAATTGTGAATTGTGTTGTAATAAACATTCAATTGCAGGTGTCTTTTTGATAAAATGACTTAATTTCCTTTTGGTAGATACCCAGAAGTGGTATTGCTAGATTGAATGGTAGGTCTACTTGTAGTTCTTTGAGGAATCTCTGTACTGTTTTCCATAGAGGTTGTACTAATTTGCAACATGGATGAAAAACTTAAATGTAAGTCATGAAACCATGAGAACTCTAGAAGAAAATGTTGGAAAAACTCTTCTAGATAGCAGCCTAGGCAAAGAATTTATGAAGAAGACCCCAAGAGCAATCACAGCAACAACAAAAATAAACAAATGGTGCTTGATTAAATTAAAAAGCTTCTGCACAGCCAAGGAAATAATCAACAGGACAAATAGGCAACCTACAGAATGGGAGAAAATAATCAGAAGCTATACATCTGATAAAGGGCTAATAATCAGAATCTACAAAATAATGAAGCAAATCAGCAAGAAAAAATCAAACAACCTCATTACAGAGTGGGCAAACGACATGAACAGAAGCTTTTCAAAAGAAGATAGACAAATAGCCAATAAACATATGAAAAAATGTTCAATGTCACTAATCGTCTGAAAAATGCAAATGAAAACCATAATGAAATATCACCTTACTCCTGTTAGAATGGCTTTTATTAAAAAGTCCCTAAAAGAATAGATGCTGGTGTGGATGCAGAGACAAAGGAATGCTTATGCACTGTTGGTGGGATAATAGCAATGTATTTTATCAATCCCATTGTTCACCGTTCTTTCTTTCCACTTGTTCTCTTTTTCTTTCCTTTTCTTTTGACTGAAGCATACACTTTAGATTTTTTTCCTGTTACAAGAGGATATTTGTAATAAATTCTCAATTGTTGTATGTCTCTTATTTCAACCTAATTCATGATAAATTCATAAGAGAACATGAATTATAAATGGAAATAAATTTTTACTAAGCACTTTGAAAATTTTGTGGGGCTCTCTGGGGCCAGCTACCTCAGGAGCATCAATCCAGACAATACATCTAATCTTTCAGAGTTATGGATTTCCCAACCAACATCTTGACCTTTGCCAATCAGCTGTGTCTTGGCAGAGAAAGCAAATGTCTCTGTAGCACTGCGATTCTACTAGATTTTCATTCTGCTTCTCAGATGGATTTGCTTACCCACCACAGGAAATAAAGACCTGTTTGTAAGTTTTTATTTAAATGGTCTCAGGTTCTAATTATATCTCTACCAAATATCAATACAATTTTGAAGAAAGCCCCAGTACCCCTGTCTCTGCAGGGATTATTCATCTCATATATCTTTCAAGTTTCTGAATTATCACATCTGAAAGAGAATTCTCATCTGTCAAGACATGGTTCAAGGTCACCACAGGGAAAATTTTTAGCAATTGGGGTGCCATCTTGTGCCAGGAACTATGTGTGCCCCTCTTGTCACTGAGCATGGTGGCCTCTTCACCCATGAGGTGTCAGTTAGCCATACCTTAATCACCATCTTACTGCTGTTTCCTTAGACTACTCTCAGTATCAGCTATAATTCATTTCTGCCAAGGAGCAGATACAAATACAAGATAAAACAACAAAGTATTCATTGAGAGAGAAAGCAAGAGAATGAAGAAACAATAGTGCATGCTTGACAATTGTGAAAAGAAAGAGGAAGAAAGGAAGGTTGGGTAAGAGGAGTTTCATATTGCATTATCATGCCAAGAAACATTTGGCCAGGCCCAAGGGCTGTCTTCAAGTTGAAGCCAGCCATTGAAAGAGTTTCCTGTGTGAGTCTGTCTTTATACCCTTGTCATATGTATTTATTCAGTGGGAGCAGGCCAAGGGAAGCTTAGTTTCAATGCAGCAGATAATTATGTCAGTCAATTATGCTCCTTATACCAGATGCATAAGTGATATATTTTCATGACTGTCACACTGTCTTTCATTGTATTGGCTTTCCTCCTGTATTTTAAAATAATGACTTGTACATTTCTTTTGAAGAGTAGCTTTTTTCCTTGTAACTCCATGTTTAGCTTCCTAGAACTCAAAACCAGAACCAGTATATAGTGAACCCACGTAATAGCATCTTTGTTGATGAAAGTAGTAGATGGCATAGATTTGAGTGTTGATTTTATTTGTGTTTGTTTTCTCTCATTTCCCAAAAAAGCAACAACTATAAGTATTATGGTTGTGATGACTTTTCTAGTTTCCTTTCCAAAGAATTTTATTTGTAAATTCTAGTCCATGATTTCAGTCAGTGAATTTCTACCTTGTCCTTGATTTGGGGTGAATGTTATTATTATCTCTTAGTTTCTAGGGTCCAAACTCCTTGCTTCTTGATCTAGAATTAAAAGGCATACAACTTCAGCCATATTTACCATATTGTGTTTATGTGTCTGTAATACACTATTCTATAAGTTATTTTATCTTAAACAGTATTAACTTTTTCTTTTCCTTTTGAGATAGGATCTTGCTTTGTTGTCTGGGCTAGAGTGCAGTGGAATCATCATTGCTCACTGCAAACCCAATACCTGGGCTCAAGTGATCCTCCTGCCTCAGGCTCCTGAGTAGCCAGGACTACAGGTGCATACCACCATACTTGGTTGTTTTTTTAATTTTTTGTTGAGACATGGTCTCACTTGTTGCTGAGGGTGGTCTCAAACTTCTGGTCTCAAGCAATCCTCCTGTCTTGGGCTTTCAAAGTGCTAGGATTTTAGACGTGAGCCACTGCTCTCAACCAAAATTAACTTTTTTACATAGAGATCTTATAGGCTACACTATCTGACAATAGTATATACAATTAGAATAAATGACATTTGGTAATTTGTACTCAAAAATTAAGAAACATATTCCTGAGACTTTTCTCTCTGAGGGTATATTAGAATAGATACTCTCAAGAACTCTTCTATTTTGAGCAATTATTGCATGTACAGATAAATAAGGAATGACTTAAATAAAAACAAAAATAATCCTGGGAGGTATGCAGCATATCAAAGTAGTCTTTCAATCTGAGGTTTCTAACGATATTTGGTGACCTTGAGCATATACCTGAAAGGCAATAGACCTTAGGAAAGCAAAATAAAATAATATTGGATAACATAAATTAAAAAAAAAAACACATTAGAACTTTAAGTCCAAAGCTCTTATCCTTTTGTGTAAATATGAGTTAGACATTTGAAGTCAAAGGACTGGAAAAAGCAAAAAAAAAAAAAAAAAAAAATCATCTCAAGAGAAGCTTAAAT
Source organism: Lemur catta (assembly GCF_020740605.2). Taxonomy (NCBI): domain Eukaryota; kingdom Metazoa; phylum Chordata; class Mammalia; order Primates; family Lemuridae; genus Lemur; species Lemur catta. Next base: position 21,438,907 of record NC_059143.1, read on the forward strand.
TTAATGTTAAAAGGGGAAAGAATTATCCTTAGTACATAGTCACAAAATATTTAAAGAATAAGATAAGGCGCCATGAGTTAGAACCAACAGAAGCAGACAACAACAGAATCTAACCTGTATATGCTTCAGTTTCCAAAATTATGAGACAGAAAAGATGAATCAACTATACTAAATATTATGACACGTAAAATTAAAGATGATGAGTAATGTGTGTAATAATGTGAAGAATAGTTGATCACATATGAATCAAAACCAGATATGTTTTCTAGAAATTAAACTACAGTAATTTAAATTTAAGACTAAATGAATGGAGAACAGAAATACCTAAAGACTGACTTAGTAAAATATAAGATAAACATAAAGAAATTGTTGAAAATGCAATTCACAAAGAAGTGAAATATGTGAAAAAATGAACATATATGTAAAATATTGTGAGAAGCTTTAACATAAATTTAATCAGATATTTGAGAAAGAATAATACAATGAAAAGGAAGATGCAATTATCAAAAAGATAAGACCAAGAATTTGTTCAATCAAAACCACAAATTCTTAGATTGAGGAAGCCCAATAAATTTAGAATTGGATAAATAACTCCCTGTAGCATTTTTTGTAGGATAGGTTTGGTTGCAAAAAATTCCCTTAGCTTTGGTTTGCTGGGGGTCTTCATTCCCCTTCATTTCTGAAGGACGATTTTGCTGGGTACAGTATTCTTCATTGGTGATTTTTTTTCCCTTCAGCACACTGAATATGTGACCCCACTCCCTTCTGATCTATAATATTTCTGCTAAGAAAGGATGCTAATGTGACTTTTATATTAATATTGCAATCTTGGTATTTAAATCACTTACATTATTAGTAAGAAGATTAAAAAATAAAAATATTAAATATTAATAACTATTTGTTAAGAGATAAGCAACATAAAATATAAATTCTAACATTAAAAGTTCAAAATGTGTGAATATGGGAGTAGAAGAGAGCTAACATGTACAGATTTGTTTTTCTTTATTTGTGATCCATGTTAAGTCAGTATTTTGTTATGTTTTTAGTAAGCCTCATGGTAACCACAAAGCATTATCCTGTAATATATGCACTGGAAATAAAAAGCAAGAAATTAAAACATACTACTGGAGAAAAATCACTTAACCACAAAGGAAGAGAGTAAGATAGGAAGAAAAAAAGAGAGGAGTTACACTAGAAAACAGGTAACAAAATGGGAGTAGTAAGGTCTCACCTGTTAACAATGACATTGAATGTAAATAGACTAAATTCTCCAATTAAATGACATAGAGTGGATGAATGGATAAAAATACAAGACTTCACTGTATGCTCCCTACAACAAACTCACTTTATCTATAGAAACACACAAAGACTAAAAGTGAAGGGAAAGAAAACAATAATCCCTGCAAATGGAAACTAAAAAAGGAGCAGTAGTAGTTATACTTATATCAGATAAAATAGACCTAAGTCTAAAACTGTAAAAAGAGGCAAAGAAGCTCATTATATAATGATAAATAAGTCAATTCAGCAAGAAGATATAATAATAGTAAGTACCTATACACTCAATATTAGAGAACTCAAATACATAAAGCAAATAGATCTAAGGGGAGAGATAGATTGAAATACAGTAATAATAGGAGACTTCAACACACCAACTTTGACAACAGACAGATCATCCAGGCATAAAATCAGCAAAGAGCCATCAAACTTAACCTGCACTATAGAACAAATGGACCTAATCAATATTTATGGAACATTTCATTCAACAGCTTCAAAATACACATTATTCTCCTTGGCACATGGATGATTCTCCAGATAGACCATATGCTAGGACAAAAAAATAATTCTTAACAAATTCAAAGAGGTCAAAATCATATCTAGTATCTTTTCCACCCAACATACTAAAACTAGAAATCAATAACAAGAGAGTCCTTGGAAACTATAAAAATATATGGCAATTAAACAACATGTTCCTCAATAATCAATGAGTCACTGAATAAATTAAGAAGGAAATTTAAAAAAATGCTTTGAAACAAATGAAAATGGAAATAAAAAATATCAGAACCTACAGGATACAGCAAAAGGGGTTCTAAAAGGAAATTTATAAAAATAAATGCCTATATCAAAAAAATCTAGACTTCAAATAAACAACCATGAACCTCAATGAATTACACAAGAAAGAACACACTCAACCCAAAATTAATAGAATTAAAAACCTAAGCAGAAATAAATAAAATTGAAATTTAAACAATAAAAAAGATCCATAAATTGGTTTTTTTAAAAGATAAAATTGGCAAACATTTAGCTAATGCCTAATTATTATACTAAGGAAAATTATAAATATTATTTTGAGGCTTATCTAGTTTAATAGTAATTTTCTTATTACAGGTGATCATTGCCAAAATTCAACAGCCTCTTGACTTTCAAAGTGTCAAGCTCACTTTATTATATAATTCTCCTGTTGATCTATCTTTAATTTTATATATAATTTATTCACACTGACATAAAAAATAAACATAGTAATGATTCCCATACTATATTTCAAGTTATGCATTGTCCTAAAATTATACATCTCAGGACTTATTCTTTGCTTTTAATAAATTTTGACTCATGGCATATTGGAAGATTTGTACTTTGAGTACCATGGATAAAGAAGAAAACTAGGGTCCTAAAGTCTCTACATATGTAGAAATCATGTAGGAATATTCTATCTCATTTTTATGCAGTAAACATCCTCTAGGTGTGTGGCAATAATATAGGTTAAGATGAAATGGAAGACATGTGTTAGCCTTTCTCAGGGGTTTGATATTTGACTCCAATTATCAGAGTGGCTTTTGCAGTCTGAGCTAAAGATACAAACTCATTTCACATGGGCCACAGACAGTCATTGGGGTTAATGACTTTTTGTCATTACTAACCTACCTCAAATCTGAACTGGTGACCTAGAAGCAAAAGACTGCCTATGTCATTATAAATCTTCCAATTGCTTTCTCTAGTTTACATTTTAAGTATTTTACTTAAATAAATTATTATAGCATCAAACTCTTGAAATTGTGTGATACCATTTTATAAACTCTACTCCAAGGCATAATTGTTAAGTTCAGTATGTATCTATTATTAACACATACTATTTTCCAGATTTTTAAAAATATGTATTTCTGTGAATTTTCCCAGTGGTATTTGCAGATCCATTTAATCTTTTTAAGATGGTTCTACAGAATTATAATCACTGCTGTCTACAGCATACAGATAAATCCAGCACCTTCTTAAATAATACATAGGCTCCTGATTGTCTATAATTGACTTTTCCACTAGTGATTAAGACTGGTTTACTGCATTTTTAATTGTTCTGTGAAGCCGGTTTCTTCATCAGGTAAATATTATAGATGTAAATTGCATTTACTCTCACCGGTGCTGTTGGTAAAGTACAGCTAAGTTTCACTCCAAGATTTCTCTCAAGTTAAAGACATAATTTCTAAATGTAGGGATTTTCCAAAAGCAATAGAAATGGCTGCCTGGAATTGAGATTTAATTTATTCATGGAAAAAAAAACAACTAATTTGAACAGAGATTACTACTTCAGACTTGAGATCTGGCACCCTCTATTTTGTAATGTTTAGGAGGGAACAGACTAGGTGAGTACCCTATTGAATTAGTAGAAACAAATCAAGTTACTAAGTGAACATATAATTCTTTAAAATACTGACTCGAGACTACTACTTCTGTTGTTTCCACTCCTGCTTCTGCTTCTCCTCTTCCTCCTTCTGCATACCAGGGTGAGTGAAATGCAATTACCGTCCTGTTGAGATTATTGTAATAAACAACTCAGGAGAGAACAGTCATGCTGTCATTGACTATGCATATAACAAATAAAACATAAATTTTCTAGATTCAGACATTGGCAAAAGTGTGTGTGTGTGTGTGTGTGTGTGTGTTTGCACATAAATGCATGTGCTTCTAGCTATTGGAGACAAAGAAAGGTGTTACTAAATACTGCAAGAACCCATGTCCTCAGCACCATGAATAAAACACATGCTAAGAAATGTAGGGAAAGAATATTCTTTCCACCCATACACTAACTTCTCTCTAAAGTAAAATGTAATGTATTGCTAAGATTTATTATGTTTCAGATTTGCCTTCAAGATCATTAAGCTACTGCAACCTTTTGTAAACCAATTACAGATATGTACTATGTGAACAATTCTCTACAAATGATACTTCTTGAAAATTTTAGGGCCATTAAATCCTATGACAATACTGACTCAGAATGGGAAGGTTAGGAAGAGAAGAGACATTGTATCTTTGTGGTATAATATCAAGTACAGACCTAACTCAGGAAAATTGCTAGAGTTATCTGTACCAAAAACAAAAAATAAAATCCCACAGTTCCCATAAACATTAATAGATGCTTCCTAACTTGGTTTAATAATCTCATGGAGGAGAATTAAACAACTCAAGAAACCACAGTCAAAACAGCAATAAAAAAGTAAATGCTAATATCATACTTGCATATGGATATCTATATTCTGATATACATTAAATGATAAAATTGTGAGCTGGTGGCTCTATATACTTCATCTTTTGGTAGCAGTTTACATTTTTATCCTCATCTGGTCTTAAAAATTATATATTTGAAAGTTAAGGCCAAGGGCCTGTATTGAAATTATAGCCAACCCACTCACTTTTGTGTATACCATTATATTTTAACAATGACAATTCTGCTTTATATATACAACTCTATAACATATATACTGTTTGATGTAAATTGTTGGAAGTCTTTTCAAGAATCTTGATATGTAAAATGATCCTTACCTTCATAAAGCAAAGCAAAGATATTCTGTCTTAGGCATGTGTAGGAAAAAAAAATAGAAAGGCTCAGAAAAATTATAGCCTTATTTTACTTGGGCACCTCATGGCTAAAGTTGATGGAAGCAGAAAAGAATATCTTTGGTCTGGTGAAAACAATAAATATTTAATTAGGTTGAAGGGAAGCGGTAGCAATCAGCAGAGTAGTAGACTGACAGTTGGGCTTCTGTCAGAAGATTGTCAAGTGCTATATTACTCAAGAGTGACATGGAATCAGGAACTGAATGACAGTAGTTGACAGAAATATAATTTCACAAGAAACATTTCTTTAAAGCTCTAATTAAGCATAATGGCCAGGAAAAGCAAGGATAACCTGCTGAGAAAAAGCGGGTGTGTGCTCTCATTCCAATTTTATCTTTCTTTGAGATATTTAAGTAAATTAATAGTACTCTCTGAAATACGGTGGATGTTTATATGTGTTTCGCAAAAATCTTAAATTTACAGAATACTCAGCTAAAAATCTGCTAACGATCAACTGCTTTACAGTTTAATTGTATAGCATAGTTGTTAAATCGATGAAATGTTTAAACTATAGGAAGGAAAGAAAGAAATATTTATTGGAATCAAGCATGTTGTATTTTAAAAGCTTGAATGTGTCTAGGCTATTGTACATAATATAAAAGTGCTGCTAAGACTACTGCTACCACTATTACTGTTAAGATTATTATTCTACCCTCATCGCAATAAACCACTGAGACTGGCATCGTCTTAATTTTACAGAAAACAGAAATGGAAGTCAGTGACAACAAATGTGTGTTATTGCTACATTCATTCATTTAGTTGTATAATTTTTGTGCCTGAAATATCACTTTAAATTTACTTGTTAAATGAAACATCACTTTAAATTTACTTGTTAAATGAAATAATCACCAGTGAGTTTCCAGAAGATACTTAGAATGTTTCTTTCTTATGTCTGGAATGAGAAAATTTTTAAAGAACTATATACATGCTTTATGTTATTTTTAGTAATGTAAGTATTTAGCTATGAATTTCTCTTGAGCACAATGAATTAACCTACGTAATTTATTCAAATAAAAAAAAACTTAGTTAAAAGAGAACAATAAGAAGAAAAATAGAAGGAAATATTAAAGAGGATAGTAACAGAAATGAATTCACTTGTTAAATTCATTGATGAATTGTTTCTCAGAGAAAAATCAATACAATGTTTACGAAAATAAGAACAAATGCAAACACACAGAATTAGAAATATCAAAGGAGAAATGAACCAAATATATTATGATGTACACATTAAATATGTACAGGTTTTATATATCAACCATACCCTAATAAAGTGATTTAAACAAAATAAAGATGAGAAATAGGCACAGAAGCAAAAGAAATGTTTAAAATTCTGAGACAGTAATCTGTCAAATTTTATAAAAATATATTTGGCTACTTGAAAAAATGAATAGTTTTCTAAAAAACTATTCACCACAGTTTGTCAAAAGAGATAGAAGTCTGAAATGGAATACTAAAAAGTACACAATTAATCCCAAATAAGGCAGGGAAGAGAAACAAATAGTTAATGGGCCAATTAGGAAACAAATAGCAAGATTATTACTTAAATGGGACATGTCACCTGCCACAGTAATGTAACTCTTCTAAACTTCAAGGAACAGGCCAAATAAGATTGGATATGAGAAAAATATCCCACCATAGTTGTCAAAAAGTAATATATTTTAAATATAAGGAGATAGGTTAAAAGCATGAGTTTAAAATTATATATATACATACTTACATATATAATTTGGTATAAATTAATATTTTATATCAATATGTAAACCACATATATGTACATAGTTGAAAACTTTAGCCATAGAGTGAGTGTTGCCCTAGAAATGTTTAACAACTGGCGTTTGCGCTGGGGGATGGGGAAACCAACAATCCCCATTAATGTGGACACTTCCATTCTTAACAAAATAATAGCAAATTAAGTTAAGTAATACATAATAAAGTTAATATATAATAACCAATTGGGCTTATCAAAGTCATAAGTTTGGTTTCACATTCAAAAACTAGTCAATGTACTTCTCTATCTTTTCAGAACAAAGAAAATTATGTACAGTGATCTAAATATTAATGGATGAAGAAAAATCATTTTAAGAAATTTATCACTCATTCATGATTAAACCTGCACACCCATATAAAACAAAACCCTCAGCAAACTGAAAATAGAAAGGGACTTTCTCAATCTGATAAAGGGCTTCTATGAAAAAGAAAAATCTATAGTCATCATTACACTTAATGCTAAAAGCATGAACATGTTATTTATAATATCGGTAACAAAGCAAGGGTATGTGCTCTCTCCACTTCTCCTCCCTATTGTACTGGAGGGCATAGCCAGAGAAATAAAGCAAGAAAAATTCTGAAGACTAAAAGAGTTGAAAGGAAAAAAGTAAAACTTTCTGTTTATAGATGATATGGAATATGCATAGAAATCCTAAGATACTAGAACTTATAAATGCATTTCTAGATCATATCATTATATATAGGCTAATATACAAAAATAATTGTATTTCTATATACTAGCAATAAATAATTTTAAATAAATTAAAAATTACCATATACAATAATTTGACCAACATGAAATACTTACAATCAGTTTAACAAAATGTATTCTAGATCACTTAACTGAAATCTAAAAAATTCACTGAGAGCTATTTAATAAGACACAAATAAATAGACAAATATATCAATTTTATGGAATGGAAAGTTTTGTATTGTTAAGGTGTTAATTCTATTACAATTAATCTATGGATTCAACAAGATTTCATTCAAAGTCCCAGCAGACAGTTTCGTCAAAATTAACGTGATGACTTAAGCAAAGAACTGCAACTACTCAAAACAAATTTTAAAACAAAGAACAATGTCGGAGGACTTCTAAAACTGATTTGAAGACATACTGTAAAGCTATATATATATACAATATATTTATCAAACAAATGTTGTGTTAAGATAGACAAATCAGTGGAACACAGTAGAGAGCAGAGAAATAGAGTCAGGCATATGTTTTTAAATGATTTTACAGAAGACACCAAGTTCATTCAATGGAGAAAGTGTTTTTCAACAGATAATGCTGGATGAACTGGATATTCATGTAAAAAATAAACTTTGAGCCTTACCTCACACCATACACAAAAATAGACTCCAATTGATCAATAGATCTAAACATAAACCATAATAGCTAAAACTACAAACATTCACTTTAGAGGGAAACTTTAGAGAAAGAAAATGCTAATTTGTAGTAGGTGAAAATTTCACAGAAAGACAATAAAACACATGAAATACAAGGGAAAAAATGAATTGAATTTCATTAGAACTAAAAGTTTATGTTCTTTGAAAGACATTATTTATAAAATGAAAAGGCATGTAACAGAAGAAAATACATGTTAAAGAGGCCTTGTATTTTAACCATGTAAAAAACTTTTGCAACTTAATAAAAAGAAGAGAACAATTTTTTAAAATAAGCAAAATATTTGAACAGAAAGTAAGAAATGTATTTGGCCAACAAGCACATACAAAAGTGCTAAATACCAATAGCCATCAAAGAAATCCAGATGAAACCACAATGATTTATCACTATGCATCAACTAGATTGGCTAAAATTTAAAAGCCTAACGATAACAAATTTTGACATTATTATGAAGCAAGTAGAATCCTTACATGTTGCTGGTAGGAATGTAAAATGTTACACCCGTGTTGAAAAATAGCTTGACAATTTCTTATAAAGTCACAAATTTGCTTACTATTTGACCCCAAATATCCTTTCCTTGGTATCTACATAGCAAATTTAAAAACATATAAGTACAGATAGCTGTGTAAAAGAACACTTGTAGAAACTTTATTCATAATAGCCAAGAATTGGAAACAACCTAAATGTCATCAACATATGAAAGGATTGTGGAATATGCATACAATACAATGCATTACATCAGTAAAATGACATAAACTACTGATGCACATAAAAATGCAGGTAGAGCTCAAAAATATACCGAAAAAAAAGAAACTATGCAATAAAAAGACTGAAAACTGTTTGTTTTCATTTTTGGGGGAGTACTAAAGAGTTAAAAAATTAATTCCTAGTGACAGAAAGCACATCAGTGAAAGCCTGAGGCTGAAAAATTGGGAGAAATTGAGATATGGAAAGCTTTTTGGAGTGATAGAAATATTTCTTCATTGTGGTGATGGTTACAAAAGCAGAAACCTTTGTTAAAACTTATGACAAATGGGTATATTCTACTATATATAACTCAAAAGGTTGTTTAAAAATTGATCATGTGTGTGGAGCAGTAGCCAATTTTTGGAGTGATGTCTTGAGTAGGTAAGAGGTGTTGAGATACAGTGAACAAATGATGGGATTGGCTTTAGAAAGAAGCACACTTTATCTGTGAAAAGCACAAAGATGTCAGGGTAAGTAGATATGAGTTAAAATGGCACTATTATAAGAGTTTAAAAATAACTTTATTTTCTCATTGAAAGAAGATAAGACTGACTTTGGTGGAGGAGTATAGGAAGATTGAGAAAAAAGAATACAGAAGAGAGTGGAACTACTATTTAACAACCAAATATGCTACTTCACACATGCTACTTGTGTGAAGTAGCAACCAAAACCAATGAGGGTTTAAGTTTGGGGGGCCACAGAATTAGTCACCTAAAGCCACATTGAGCCTTTAGGCAGAATTTCAGAGTAAAGGGACATTGAAAGTTAGTCTGACTTTAATATTTAATTTAGTTATTGTTTGTATTACTTGCTTGTTTTTATCAGGCAAGTAAATAGTGCAGAGAGGGAGGATTGGCTCCTCCCTCTCTGGAGGAGAAGCAGAATTTACCTATTATAAGAAAAATTGAGAATATAAGCATAAGAGTGATTATAATCATGAACTAACAACTATACCACCTAAACTAGCTGAGCAAGGAAATAGCATAAACAGGGTGATTTGGGCAGTGAAAATTTGTTAGGGTCAATAAATAGTGCATCTTGTTGCAGTCACATTGGAAAATGAGCAACAGCAGTTTACAAATACAGGAGATGAAGCACTGTGGAATAATCGAATCTGAAAACAATAAAAATGACCAGGTTAATTACAACTGTGATCTGTGGTCAGTGCAAGGTTGTGGCTCCCACATCAACAGGATGGATGAACAAGAAACTTATCCCCTCTGTACCTATTTGTTCATCTTTCCATCTTTCTCTGTCCCTCAGTATCATGATATTATAAGCCTATTAATTGTGCCTACGTCTTAGTTCTGTTGTGAAGAATAAAAGAGACAAGGACTGTAGGGCACTTTTCACATTGTCAAGTGCCTTGCCAATCCTTTGCAAAAGTTAGTTGTATTTTTAATATTTTCTCTATGCTATCCCACATTGTCTTCTTCCTTCTTATTATAATGGCACCAGTACTAGTGATCTTAGATATTACCAGGGCAATTGTTACTATTTTCTGTCATAGTTCTGCTACTCTCGTATATTGCTTAAAATTTGGCAGGATTTCTACTGAATTCATAGTATTCTCCAATGTTCCAAAAATTATATGCTAAACAAAGATTTCCTAGTGAATTATGTAGTGTCGTAATTACAGAAATGGTATCGCCTCAGTAATGATTTACCAGAATCTTACACATAAAACAGAACACATGTTTGGGAGAAAGTCAATGTATTCCTGTTGGTTTAGCACACTGCAATTGCTCATTTATTAGCACTGCCATATGTGCACTACATTCCTATAAGGAAAATTGTTTTTATAACTGAGAGGAAAACACCACATAATAATTAAGAATAAGTGATATGGATTAGACTATACTACACATTAATGATTTGTCACTCTTGTTAACATAACAGTCATCAAATTATAGCAATATTAAGCAATATTATTAAAGAAATATTTTAAATGCACTGGACATATTTAGAGTACTATATAGTTTTTCCAAAGTTAACTCTTTCAGTTAAGGATTATGATGTAATGGACATCTTTTGGGGTGACCTCCATTCATGAACTAGATGCTCAGTGATACATGTTGGCAGCATCAACACATTAGTCAAGATATCAGCATAAAACAGAATGTATACTCAAAAGAATTTAATGTTGCAAATTTAATAAGGTAGGAAAGATAATTTAATATAGCAAATATGTAAGAAGGTATGGTCAGGAATAAGTAAACCAACAAGGAGTAATGAGATGCAATAGCAGGGAGTCTTTCCCACCATGCTCTGATCCCCTACCAATGTCTTCCATTGGCCAAATCCAACAAGAAGCCAGTATGCTAGACATTACAGGAGGTAGATCCTATAGGTGTCATCTCTAGCAGAACAGAACAAAGCAAAGAGGCAGAGGATGGTTATTGGGAAAAGAAACAAACGAACAAAACACATGAAGCCTATAATAATATTTCAACAGTTGAAAGCGGCATGCACAGAATTTTTCAGAGCAAGCCGGGACTGTTTTCACCTTTTATCTATGCTATCTTGGGAAGTGTGATATCGTTTTTTTTTTTTCCTAGAGTGGATGCTTCTTCTTGCCCTGTTCTGTCTATGCATGTGTATTTTTTTTATTTCAAAACATTAAAGCAGTACAAATGTGTTTGTTACATGGATACTATTCATAATGCTCAAATCAGAGCTTTTAGTGTGCCCATGACTTGAATAGTGTTCATTGTACCCAATAGGTAGGCTTTTAGCCCTCCCTTCCTCCCTTATTGATTTCCAATGACCTTTACATCTCTTTGTGTCCATGCGTGCCCATCGATTAGCTCCCAATTATTAGAGAGTTCACGTGGTGTTTGTTTTTCTATTCCTTAGATATTGACAAAAACGTGTATCTCAAATCTAACTTATAAATGACACTGCATGATAGTCTTACCTTAAGAAGAGTGGCTATGATGGAGGATGTCCATGATATAATACATTTAATTGTTACTTGTTTATTAGGAATTAATGGACTCATAAGATGCAAAGGGGAAGCAAGATTGAGGATTGGTAGAAGTGTGTCAGGAGAAGGCTAATGATTAATATAGTTCCAATGACTGAAAATATCTAAATTTATATAAATACTTATCCAAAGTTTTTTTCCTGAAAAAGATGTTATATACAATCAATTCGGCAGGATGACCACCCGGTGGATGTCAGTCTTCCACCTTCTTTCTGCAACACAGTGTGTTGTTTACTCTGCTTACATATAAAGCAGGAGTAGTGTAAGACTGAAAGCCTTACACAGTCTGGTTAGCAGAGATTCCCCTAATCAAGTACTCCATTTTGAGCCTTCAATTTCTTCATAACAGCAAGCAACCCTGTTCTTGGTATTGACACCACACAGAAAAGAAACCTGCTATCTGGACACAAATCCCTGGAGTGCTATTGCATGGTGTTTTGGCCAGCAATTCATTCTTAAGAATAATTCCTTAATAAAGATGTGAATTTTCTTTCTCTGACCTTCATGATTTTTCCAGAATCACCACTGGACTATGTTATATATGATCAATACATTTTACTCTATATTAATTCCAGCCAAAGTAGTCATTTACCAGCCAAAGAAAGATATCAATGGACTGATATACATGGGATTCACAGGTTCAATTCCAACACAGCTTGACAAATAAACTGATGGAATGAGTTACTGATAATTTTATATGTCATTACTGGAGATTACATTAAAAACTGAGTTATTATTTTAAAAATGAGGTACGTGTTTATAACCAGTTACTGACACATACAGTTGTGTCTTTCATAATCTACCTATAGATGTTCATGAATCATGGGGGATGGACATGCTTGAAGCTCTGACTCAGGTGGGGCAAAGGCAATATACATAACCTAAACATTTGTACCCTCATAATATGCTGGAATAAAAAAAAATTAAAAAAATAAAAGTTTGAGTATGCACAGGAGTTCATTTAGCATGATACAGAGCTATTACTGACTGTACAGGCAAGCTTAGGCTGGAGATGTGATGAGATTTAGGGGAGAATAAAACACTACCTAGGAGTAATTAATACTTTTTGAAAGTTTCTAAGTGAAACTGTGTTTAAGTTCCTCCGTAGAAGTTTGTGACTTAGTAAATTTATTTTCCAGATGGTCATATAATATACAGAACACATTCTGATATAGAACTTAAAATACTAAAAACAATAAATATATATGCAATATGTATTATAATTAACCAGTATTATCAACTCTAAAATTAATGGAAGAATTTATGTTGCACACAGCATTTGCTCCTGTACAGCAAAAGAAAAGTTTTCCACTCAAATCCTTTCACCTCCAAGAGTCTTCAGAGAAGAAGTCTTGGATCAATATCACTTGCAGCTACCAATTAATCCCAGCTTGATTAAAATTTAAAATATGGGAGAGAACATAGTTCTAGTGTGACACTAAAATCAATGTCTTTACTGATGTGAAAACAAGGAAAGTGAAGTTGGCATTATTTGCTCCCTCTTTAGACTTTTGTAGAGCATGATGAGAAGTTCTCTGTAAGTGCATTATCTTCTCTTATGTCCACATATGTCTCAAATATGTTCTCCTTAGAGGAAATAGATAGCTTACTGTCTGGTATACAGTTTACATTTTGAACAAGAAAATCAACTTTCAGATGAAATGTTCAGAAAATATTCAATATTCTGAGGGTTCTTATATGTGTGCTCTGTCAGTCAGAGTCCAACCAGGAAACAGAAGCCATCTGAAGCATTTAAAAGAGAGAATTAGAAGTTTCACATAGTTAACAGGGGATGTAATGGCAAATTTTGCTTCTCTTGTGTTTTGGCATGTGTTTTCCTCTTCTATACAACTCTCATTTAATATTATACATTCATGCGGCTACCTTCAGGGGGAAAAAAAAAAACCTATCCTCTCATGAAAGAGTGAATACACACAGTCTCATCAGTCCTTGTATTCATCTCAGATCAGAACCTGCCCATCAGGTTGTAATGTGCCTCCTCAGGACTGGGTCAGGGTTCATTAGAGGTAGGGGAACTCAGCACTTTATTCCTGATGTGTCTGAGCTCATAGTTTTTCCTTCCATTACTGGCTTCCTATGGTCTTCCATTGTCCTTTGTTATTGAACATTGAACTATAAACAGACATCAAAGGATTCAGATATAAATCCTTCTCCTATTATGTAACAACAACATCACTTCTACCCGAGGAAGTTGTGGGGATTGATCTCCTTAGCTAGAAAAGTAACTTTTTTTCCTCTCCTATTGACTCTGGGGTGTAAGGAGCTGAATACAGCCAGGTGGTCATTTTGTCTTCCAGTTTTATGAGGTCATTTTTGTATTCTCTGCTGGAAGCATTTTGCCGTTGGGACCTTTAAACCAGCAAAACCTGGTTTCAGAAATGGGAACCAAAAATGAAAGAGGGTCTATTCCAGTTTGGCCCCTTGATTATGGAGAAAACAACACCTCTGCTCCAAATAACAGATTATTTGTTTTTGCTTTTCTAGTTGGACTCTACCTAGGTGAGACACTGAGGATGCCCATTCCAACTACAGATTGAGAATCGGGGAAATAGCCAATAGATGGGAGTGTGTGCCCACTGCACCTAGTATAAATGGATTTGCACCAAAAGTCCATTATCAAACAATCTTAATGAGACTCCAATCAGTGGAATATGGTGACTTTTCTTTTTTATCTCCAGTGATTAGCAGAAATCCAGGGCCCCTGTTTCCTAATCTCTATGAATTTTGGATAACACACAAGGGCTAGAGGTTACTAGGTTCGAAAGGACATTTTTGCATACACCCAAAAACTTTTTAGTGTTTCTTCCTCAAAGAAGGAAGGGTCTTCTTCTTCTTCTTCAGGCTACTCTTCAATTATAGGGCTATGCAGGGGGGAAGACTGGGTAATTAATGGGAATTATTTATTCTTGAGAATTGTTGCAGAACTCAAGTCAGATTCCTAATCACTAGACCTAGAGTACTCCCAATTATAAAGATAAATTACATTTTAGTAGTCTACATGTCTATTTCATTGCTAAGTAGTTCATAATCAGTTAGACACTTCCATATATGCCCAATTTCTATTCTACAATTATAGCTTCTTTTTCTCTAAATATTAAATATTTTATCTGACTTTATTGGTGTATAATTTCAGAATTTTTCTTTAAATGCAATGATTACATTTTAATAGCCACATTTCTCATATCAACTCCACCCTTCAGAAAACAGTTACTTCTAGAACTATTCAAAGACAAGAGTATCACCCTTACTAATCATATATTTATGATTGAGTGCATTACTCAATGTGTTAGTAAATGGAGTATCCCAATAGAGATAAATTTCCTCTCAAGGGATTGTTATGTAAGAAAAAAATCAAACATCTCAACTATATTGTAAGTAGGCTATTACTGAAAGATATTTTTAGTTAAACAGAAAAAAAAACTGTTAAAATCACTTCCTGCATGAGTAAGAATATTAAATCAGGCAACTTGGGGAAGTGCAGTCGTGTGGGCCAATCCATTGTTATACTTCTTCCTTCTTAATCTACAGACTGGAGCTAGCGTACATACCCATACATTGTTCCCTGACTCTGAATGACTAAAATTAATCATCAACTTTTTGAAGTATATGGTAGCTCCTCCTAGAGAAGACCTTAACAATTCTTGCCCTGGGATATGACAGGATCCAACTCTAGTTATAGATCTAGATGAATTGTAGAGTAGTTGGAGAATCCTTAAAGAATAAGTATCCTTTTTTTAAGACATCAATCCTAAAATAAAGTTATTACTGAGTCATTAATTAAAAGAAAGGCATTTTCTGAAGACAGGGGAGAGGGATTTTCTTCTATTAGGGAGTCTCTCGGATATCAGTGTATTTAATGTTCCTCTAGTCTACTCAAATAATCTAATCTGAAATTTCAAGTCCTCACTGATTCCCAAACTTAACATAAAATATGTGTTGAGGTTGTGCACTCACCTTCTTTTATAATTCTGCAACTCATACAATTAGATTTGAGCCCTAATTCTTTACCATGTTGCTCTGTGACACCAGATATAATAGTTTTTCATGGTTTCCATAGATTTCTTGATGTCTCCCTGTTCACTAAGCCAATATTTCAAAATCCTGAAGTAAGCATATTTGTCTTCTAGATTTCTAGCTCATTCTGAAGCAGCCATCCTATTACACAGCACTTGTATCACCATTATGATGTGGCCATACAATTATTACACCCTCTGCTTGATATACCACAATTTTGCTTTCATCCTAAGCAATTTCAATTAATAATTTAAGTAATCTTGTTTTATAATGGGCATTCTGGAAGAGGACTCTGAACAGAGTGTGACGTGAAGGATACTTATTAAGGAGTGCCTTTATACAGTTGTGGAAAGAGGAGAGTAAAATGACAGAGGAATGTTGTGAACAGTGAAGTAAGCTGAGGGCAGCCTTGTTCAACCACACATGGAGCTCCAGAGTTAGCATGGCCCTTAATATTGTTTCAAATTGGAGCAAGATGGCCATGCCTTTATATATACATTTTGATAAGTAACTGTATGTCAGCTGCCCATACTGATAGTGGAAGTAGTGTAACCTTTTGTACTATCGCACAACTCTCTGTAGCCGAACCAATCCAGAATGGGGCTGAAAATTAAAAACGATTTTCCAACAGTATCCCTAGCAGCTGGGGCACACACCATAGTACCCACCATATTGGATGGGCTCTGGGGCACACACTATATTATCCACCATATTGGATGGGCTCTGGGTCACACACTGTGGTATCCACCATATTGGATGGGCTCTGGGACACACATCATAGTATTCACTATATTGGATTTTCTGTCTGAAAGTAGATCATCACTGTGTTCACACCAAAACAAGTGAGAAATCCACTTTCAGGATTGCCTTTTGAAGGTATGCTTCCAGGGACCTTTTGGTACTAAGAATGATAATAGTTTTGTGAGTTCAACCAGAAAAATGAGGTTTTAATCACTCTATAGAGTGATTAAAGAGTGATTAAAAAACTAAAGCAAACACAGGACTAGGAGACAATCTCGCAGGTAATGACTAGACACCATAAATGCTTTTAGTTTGAAGAATAAAATGTAGCAGTTCAGTTAGTAGAGTCTGGAAACCAATGTCATCCACTAAAAAATGAAACCATAGGCCTCTGCACTGGGAGCTGGAAGCACAAACGAGGCTGTACTTCTGTATGTGGTGCTTCCAGAGCTAAAGAGGGAGAAAAATACAGCAACTTCTCCTACCATCCTTACTTTTAATCAAGTTAGTGGCCTCTCATTCACAAATTCCATCTATGAGCCATACACTAGGGTAGTCTGGGAAACACACTCTAAAGGCTTACTTCCTCTGAATATACAGAACAGCAAGGAATCGCTCTGAGGAACAACAAGGCAGGTACTAGCAAAAAGCACTTTAAGAGTACCTAAGAGTATATACATGTTAAAGTTGACGATCAACTGTAAAAGTTTGGTTAAATAAGTTAGGTATTTTACAATTCTGTAACGTGTATGTGTGTGTATGCATTAAATATATATGCATGCCTTTCAGCTATCCTTTAAAAACTGGTTTCCCAATAGTACATAAATAAAACAACATCATTTTGAAACATAGCCAGTATTAATTAGAACACTATTGGAGTTGTGCGTTCCACTTGGCATATAAACGAGGAACTTGGATTGCGTTCAGAAAACAGACAACACAACTAATGTTGATGTGAGTTCTATAAAATGAGTCTGCATTATTGGATTTATGTTAATATATAATGTAGAAATTAATAACTATGAAGATAGTACATGGGATTTAGTACAACAGCTCTTGTAATTTCATAGAGAATTCAAAGATAAAGAAGAGGCTTAAAATTATATAGACTGCCACAGAGACATATGGCTTCCTGGTTTTTATAATGTGATCTGTGTGAGGCCCTGCCTTTAGTCAAGTAAAGTATTATTCTCACTATACAGTTCTCCTTAAAGAACTGCTGTTAGTTTTAGTTATTCCCTTTAAATATAGTTTGTTTACAAATGTGATTTTCCCATGCCAAAAATTATAAAAATAAACAGAATAAAGAACAATGTGCAAAAATAAGTCAAAATTATCTGCCCAGTAATACACATTGATACCATTTTGGTAGACTTCCTTTCAGTTATTTTGACTATAAGTACTTTTTTGTGTCTTGGGTCATAGTAAAGGTACAACTTCTTATCAGCTTTTACCATTAAGCACAATGTGATGAGCTTTGACTGACTCAGTCTCTCCTGTGAGGCTGTCATCATTATGGATAAAAACAATAGAGGTCCATATGGTCACTTATCCAACTCAAACCTAAAACACCATACATCACTTGTATTCAGAGGGATTTGGCCCCAAACACTTATATATCAACAACTTTATTACAAGAGAGGCTGGGAAATGTAAGGGAACACAGTAAACATTTGAGGAGCACTAAAAATTTCTGCTAGTACCTGACATTCAGTTTTTGGCAATACTAATCCTGCTCTTAATTCATATATATATATATGTGTGTGTGTGTGTGTGTGTGTGTATAAATATTACCTATTACATATTTATTACATATCAATAGTCTTCTTTTGAAATATATACAATATATTTATATATAATATGTATGATATTATTGAAATTTTAGCTTCTGTGATAGTCTTTTTGTTAAGTTACCTACTTCCTTCCTTACTCCCCTAAACTCCATTCTTCCCAATCAGCTGAAGTACACATTTAAAAGTTATAAATCAGATCGTGTTATTCACCTGTTTAAAATGATCTCAAGACTTATCATGGCACTTGAAAAACCCACTCTCTTTGTTTTCCAGGGTCAACAGGCATGATCTAGTGCCTCCCTGCAGATTGACACCATTTCATATTACTCTCCATTTTGCCTTCTAAGCTGCAGCGGGGTTGACCTTTTTTCTCTTTTGATACACAGTCTGCTAGCTACAGCCTTAAAGATGTGGGTTTTTTTTATTTGATATGTATCTCCTTTTGATCATTACATGGTGAGCTGTTTTGTGAAATATCAAACACAGAATATATTCTCCTCCAAAACCTTCTTTATACCCAAAGAAAATAATTCTGTATGGATAACCAGTCACTTGCTATTGCATGACCTTATATGAATTTGCTGCATAAGTTTTTTTTTATTATTATTATGATTTCAAAATACTATGGGAGTACAAATGTTTTGGTTACATGAATCACTTTTGCTATGCTTCAGTCAGGGGATTGTAAGTGTGTCCATCATCCAGAGAGTATTCATTGTACTTGTTAGGTAGGTTTTCACCCATCCCCTCCTTCCCCTTTCCCCCAGTTGATTTCCACTGAGATTTACTTCTCTCTGTGCATGTGTGCTCATCAGTTAGTTCCAATTTCATAGTGAGTACATGTGGTATTTGTTTCTGCATTCTTGAGACACTTCAATTAGGATAATCGTCTCCAGTTTCATCCAAATTATTGCAAAAGACCTTAATTCATCCTTCTTTATGGCTGAGTAGTATTCCACGGTACACATATACCACATGTTGTTAATCCACTCATGAATCGATGGGCACTTGGGTTGATTATACATCTTTGCAATTGTGAATTGTTCTGCAATAAACATTCAAAAGCAGGTGTCTTTTTTATAAAATGACTTTTTTTCCTTTGAGTAAATAACCAGTAGTAGGGTTACTGGATCAAATGGTAGGTCTACTTTTAGTTATCTGAGCAAATTTCATACTGTTTTCCATAGAGGTGGTACTAATTTGCAGTCCCAACAACAGTGTATAAGTATTCCTTTCTCTCTGTATCCACACCAGCATCTATTATTTTTGGACTTTTTAATAAAAGCCATCCTAACTGGAGTAAGGTGGTACCTCATCGTGGTTTTAATTTGCATTTCCCAGATGATTAGTGACATTGAACATTTTCTCATATGTTTATTGGCCATTAGTCTACCTTCTTTTGAAAACCTTCTGTTCGTGTCTTTTGTCCACTTTTTAATGGGATTGTTTTTTCTTGTTGATTTGCTTGAGTTCTTTGTACATTCTAGTTATTAGCCCTTTATCAGATGTATAGCTTGCAAATATTTTCTCCCATTCTGTAGGTTGTCTATTTGCTCTGTTGGTTATTTCCTTAGCTGTGCAGAAGCTTTTTAATTTAATCAAGTTCCATTTATTTATTTTTGTCATTGTTGTGATTGTTGTTGGAGTCTTCATAAATTGTTTGCCTAGGCTGATACCTATAAGAGTTTTTCCAACATTTTCTTCCGGAATTCTTAACATTTCATGCCTTACATTTAAGTCTTCTTGAATTAATATTTATGAGTGGTGAGAGATATAAATCCTGTTTAATTCTTCTGCATGTGGCAATGCAATTCTCCTAGCACCATTTATTGAATGGGTTTCTTTCCCCCAGTGTATTCTGTTGTCTGCTTTGTCAAAGATCAGATTTCTGTACCTGGATGGTTTTATATCTGGGTTTTCTGTACTGTTCCATTGGTCTATGTCTATATTTTGTGTCAATACCATGTTGTTTTGAATACTATAGCCTTGCAGTATAGTTTTAAGTCAGGTAATGTGATGCCTCCAGATTTGTTATTTCTGCTTAAGATTGCTGTGGCTACTGGGGCTCTTTTCTGGTTCCACACGAAGCATAGAATTATTTTTTCTAGATCTGTGA
This sequence comes from Lemur catta, assembly GCF_020740605.2. Lineage (NCBI taxonomy): Eukaryota > Metazoa > Chordata > Mammalia > Primates > Lemuridae > Lemur > Lemur catta. The sequence continues at coordinate 21,459,381 of NC_059143.1, forward strand.
AATATGATGTTGGTACTTTGATGGGGATTGCACTGAATCTGGAAATCACTTTGGGTAGTATGGGCAATTTAACAATGTTGATTCTACCGATCCATGAGCATGATATGTTTTTCCATTTGTGTCATCTGTTATTTCTTTTCTCAGTGTTTTGTAGTTCTCCTTGTAGAGATCTTTCATCTCCTTGGTAAGAATATTTCTAGGTATTTTATTTTCTTTATGGTTATTGTAAATGGTATTGAGTCTTTGGTTTGACCCTCAGCTTGATTGTTATTTGTATGTAGGAATGCTACAGATTTGTGTACACTGATTTTGTGAGTAGGTGTGTGCTTGTATTTATAAGTATATTTATAAACTATTGGAAAGAATATAAAGGATACCATCAAGATTTGAATGCCAAAATATTTTCAAAGAAAATTGTAATAGGACACTCAGAAATAAATATAACATAGAAACATATCTATTCTGGTTTTAAATCAAGCTAAATAGACCATGACATAATTTTGAGCATGGTCTTTTTAGAGATAAGAAATATGTTTCTCTTTTCTATTAATATATGCATTAATATAAAATAAAGCTCCCAAATATGCTGTTTTGAAGATTGTTTTTAAACAATAAAAACTCCCTAATGAAATCATATTAGGTTTAATGATATTGTATTGGAAAACATAATAAACAACAGTGCTCTGTAGTAGGTAGGGTGTTCAAAATGACTTGACCATTTAAATGACATTACAAATGAAAGCTAATTGATACTTAGAAAATGGCACTGCATAATCATTAAATATAGTCATAATTTCATTGGTATTTAATCCCAGAATAGTGTGTTGTGAGCAATCTGAGTAGTTATTAAATGGAAACTGAAGTATATAATATTTAAAAAAAAATGCAACATAATAAGGACACAGTTGACCAGTTTGGGTTGCTGCTTAAAATCCTAATTCCCCCCATTTTTTTTCCAGCACATGCTGAAAGAGCAGGCTGCCAAAGTCTAATGCAGAGTCATTCTCATCTGCTCATTTTATTTCTATTGCCAATTATACTTAATTATTGAAAACTTTTTTCAGGGTGTAATGGATGCTGAAATGTTAGTATGCTCATTAAACTGAAACTCTACATAGAGTAATAGATTCTGACAAGCACTGGTTTGTTATAGTTCTGAAATTTCAAGTATTCCTTACTCTATTAACTTCAAATTCATACTCCACAAAACATTTACTCAAAATTAATAAGTATTATTTTTTAAGCCAAAGAGCCCTCACAGAATGGCTTAAATGATATAAAATGTAAGAATAATTTAAATTTTCTTGCATGAAGGACAATCACATTGAATTTGCCCTTATATGAAAGCAGACCTTTAGAAAGAAGCAAAATAGTTCATATCTTCCCCACTACTTAAGTGTGCCTTGCCCATATTCTAGTAAAATGACATCAGCTAATAAAAGCTATGACAAATGATGAATATATACACAGAGCTTGCATTCTGGAGGGTAAAGATTTTATTGTGGATATGAATGTACATGTTTGTTTCCACCTATAGTCAAAATCCAACTAAAAATTTTCCATCATTTCTTTTTTATATGGCTTCCAGTTTGTACTAACCACAAGAGACATCCTGCAATTGGCCTTCAAATCTCATGCATCAGTGCCTCCAGCCGGCCACGCATAGCATCATGTTTTAAGGTGATGGAAGACAGTTCCATTACGTCCCTACACATTCCAGTTGTCCTAGTGGGCTTTGGTTTATCCTTGTTCTTCTGCTCATTCAGCTTTTCTTCCCAACTGTCAATCCTGCTGACTAATAGTGACTTGAGGCTCAATGCTAGGCGCAGAAACTCCACCCTGCAGAGAGTGTTCCATCATTTCCCACAATTGTTGAAAATTTGAGCACTGTAAAACATTCTTCATGTGAAAAATGATTAATAGTTTGGCTTCACTGTTCTAAATTAGGCTGATTCACCCACCACTCTCCCTTTCTCTGGAAGCTACTAGAAGATATGCTGTACCAAAATGTGAGAGAGTAAAGGGGTAGAAGACATGTAATCTCTGTCTTAGTCTGTTTGGGATGCTATAACAAACATCATAAACTGTGATGCTTGTAAACAACAGAAATTTATTTCTCACAGTTCTGGAGTCTGAGAAGTCCAAGATAAAGTGCTAGCAGATTTGGTGTCTGGTGAAGGGCCATTTCCTAGTTCTTAGAACACTGCATTCTCATTGTGACTTCACATGGTAGAAGAAGAAAGCTAGCTCCCTGGGGTCTCTTTTATAAGGACACTAATCCCATCCATGAAGGCTCTGTCCTTATAATCTATTCGCCATCATACTAGTTATTATGTTTCAGCATATAGATTTGGAGGAACACAAACATTCTTGCCACAGCAATCCCAAAACTGGGATCCAGGGATAAGGGATTCCATGATGTAGATGAAGTGAAATCCCAAAATTGTGGCTCCTTAGAATATCCAGATAGCAAATAATACAAACGAGAATGTAAGAGCAAAAGGCTATAATAGAAACAACTCCATGTATAAAGGAATCAGATACATTCTTATGTTGTTGAAGGCATTTAAGGAAGGATTTTTTTTTTTTGTATTCAAAAAAAATGTATTCCAAAGACTTTGTATTCCAAAGACTTGGAATTAATCAGTAATAAGTACATTTGGAAAGTTAGTCAAAAAATAAATGAAAACAAATGGGCAAAAATTAATTTATGTACTTCCTACACACCAAATACATTTACCCCAGCCTGACATCTCTAAAGTCTTAACCAATTCTACCATTGACTCTAAGTGCAAAATCTTATCTAAATATAATTTACTATAATCTAAAAAGAAATCCCAAGTCTCATCTAATAAATAAAAGAAGTGAGGTATAGAGAGATTCTGGGTATGATTAATCCTGAAGCAAAATTCCTCTCCACTGTAGACCTGTGAAACAGGTTATCTGCTTTGATACAATGATGGGACAGGCATAGAATAGAGATTCCCATCCTGAAACTGAGAAAATGGAAGAGGTGCTGGTCTATAGTTAGTTTTCAACCAAGGAGAAAACATTCCAAGCAGAAAATATTCTTGATGCTCTGTCCTCTTGGCTTACTGGGGTGATGCCTCTGTCCTCTTGGCACAGGCCTGTGGCTAAGGCCACTTCATTCATCATTCTGATCTAGGAGTAAGTCTCCTTCATTTTGTTCCATCTCTGTCCGTTTCAGTCTGGGCTGGCAATGTTTCTGCTGTCATAAAATTCTCAAACCTGTTAGACTCATCTTCTATTCATGAGGGTTCAAGCCATGAGATGGGAGAATTCTCCATATATCTTTCTGAATAACTGTATCTCTATTTCTGGCTTCTGTGGAGAAGGTTTATTGGAAATATGAGTCACATACCTTACCTCTTTAGCAAAAGTTTGTTCAGCCACACACACAGCTCTGTTTCCAGAAAACTCTGTCTGGATAGGCTGAAAATTTTCCAATCATCAAATGCTTATTCCTTGGCCAGGCATGGTGGTTCATGCCTGTAATCCTAGCACTCTGGGAGGCTGAAGTGGGAGGATCACTTGAGGTCAGGAATTCAAAACCAACCTGAGCAAGAGCAAGACCCCACCTCTACGAAAAATAGAAAAAAAAAATTAGCCAGATGTGGTGGCATATGCCTTTAGTCCCAGTTACTTGGGAGGCTAAGGCAGGAGGATCACTTGAGTCCAGGAGTGTAAGATTGCAATGAGCTATGATGATGCCATTGCACTCTATCCCAGGCAACAGACCCTGTCTGTTTGAGACTCTGTCACAAAACAAAAAAAAATTCTTCCAGTTGCTACCCATTATTCAGTTCCAAAACAACTTCTACATTTTTAGGTATTGCTTAGAGCAGCACCCCACATCCTGATACCAAAATTTGTATTGGTTGTATAGGGCTGTCATGATAAAATACCAAAAATTGGGTGTCTTAAATAACAGAAATTATTTCACACTTCTGAAAGCTAGAAGTCCTAAATCAAGGTGTCAGCAGGATCATGCTCCCTCTATAACCTAAAGGGAGAGTTCTTCTTTCCTAGCTTCCTGGTGGAGGCTCTCAATCCTTGACATTTCTTGGCTTGCAGCAGCATTGCTCCAATCTCTGTCTTGTCAATGTCATTCTCTGTGTGCAAATATTCCTCTTCTTTTAATGCATTAACTGTCATGTGAGTTGCATTAACTCATGCTAGTTTTGAGCCTGGAGCCTCCTGAAGCATATGTAATTCACACATCTCTTTACCTTGGTGTGCAGGCAACTCACACTGACATGCTGTAGCATACATGTTACGTGATGAGTGGCCCACAATAATAAATTTTTCTTTAAATTAGAAAGGATCATTTGTTTTTGAAGTTTTTATTCTATTTTCATAATAAAATACCATTGCCCTAAGGAATTTTTTTCTTTTTTCTAGTGTGGCAATCAATGTGTTGGGGACATCAGTCATTTTGGATTAGGCCCCATCTTAATTAATTTATCTTAACTTGATTACATCTGCAAAGACCCTGTTTCAAAATAAGGTCACATTTGCAGGTACTGGAGGTTAGGAGTTGAACATATCTTTTTTTGGTGGGGGCACAATTCAACCCATGACAGTGTTATATTAAAAAAAAAAAATCATTCAACTTAAATTGAGACACGTCTGGATTCTAGTACCTCTCTGTGACTGTTTTTGTGCTTTGTCTTTGTTTAAATTTCATCCATGTGAAATGCAGCAATAGAGGAAGTACTTTCTAAAGACTATTTTTATCATTTTATACATCTGTATCAAAAATTCCTTAAAACTAAAGATCTTTCTATAGGAACACACAATAACAAAGATAGTGAAAATTAAGTCAACCGTGATTTCAGGTGTATGTGACATTTTGATCCAATCATGTGGTTTTCCCCAACATATATAAAGTTTTATTCTTCTTTTGCTAAAGAAAATTTAATCTTTAGTAAATAAGATCTTTAGGGGTCTCTCCAATTTGAGTGAAACCTAGGTCTTTCTCTTGGGAGGCGGCGGGCACTCTGGAAATCAACCTCAGCAACAGAAGATATATTAATATATAAAATATTAATAACTTTTAAGTCAAAGTCAGAACACGTTGATTTGGTTACTCTTTGATTTTATAGGGCCTTTAAAGAAGGTAATGAAAGTTACCAATGACTGATATGATTTGTTTTATTCACAGAAGCACTAACTCCCAAAAGAATGTAAAATATAGTTCTGTAATTTGAGAATGAGAAGATTGAACATACAGATATGCTTCTCTGTTTAATATAAGATTTTCACACTTTCAGAGCTTAATGTATAAATTCTCCTGCAGTACACGAAGTTCACTCTCAGAGATAGACAAGTGTTATGTCTTTATTTTTTCCCTGTCTTTATCCTGTTCGTTCTTTTCTTCTTATACAATTTAATTTCAGCTCCTCCAAGTGTTTTCAGGCCCTTACTGCTCAGCCTTGTGTCCCGCTGAGCTAAAACTTTATCCCAAGAGTCAAATAGCAAATATTTTAGGCTTTGTGAGCCATATGTTTTCTGCTGCTACTATTCAGCTCTGTCAGTGCAGCTGTAGACAATATTTCAATGAATTAGCATTGCTGTGTTGTAATAAAACTTTATTTAAAACAAACAAAAAACAAATGGCAGGCAGGATTTGGTCTGTAGATTATAGTTTGCAGACCACTGCTAATTACAGGTTAAAACATTATTTATTCTTTGAACACCAATGCTCATTAAGTTTTGTCAGACCAAAAGTTACACTAGAAAGTTAGAAAGATTTAGTCGTTCTTATAGATCTCAGTGGCATTTCTTCAAGCTCTAGAATATTTACACTAAATGTGACTGAAAATTGATTCATGTGATAATAATTACATTTAAAGAATTGTTCTGAAAATGGGAGTTTACTTAGAAAAGATCTAGCCTGTCTACTAATTGAATAAGAAGATACTGGTGGGGTAGTATACTATTTTCCATGCCACTGTGCTGAGATGGCATTCTATTTAAACGGACTGAGTACCCTATGATTGAACACCTATCTGGTCACAAAACCACAGATTTATTTAGGTTTATGAAAATTCTGTAGATGTAAAACTGTGGAAAATATGAAATTGAAATTTTAAATCTTTAAATTGGACACAACCCCATTTGGTAATATGTTCTGAACACAAGTTTAAAAGTAAACTCAAGGCCGGGCGCGGTGGCTCACACCTATAATCCTAGCACTCTGGGAGGCCGAGGCGGGTGGATCGCTCGAGGTCGGGTGTTCGAGACCAGCCTGAGCAAGAGCGAGACCCCGTCTCTACTAAAAATAGAAAGAATTTATCTGGACAACTAAAAATATATATATGCAAAAAATTAGCCGGGCATGGTGGTGCATGCCTGTAGTCCCAGCCACTCGGGAGGCTGAGGCAGGAGGATCGCTTAAGCCCAGGAGTTTGAGGTTGCTGTGAGCTAGGCTGACGCCACGGCACTCACTCTAGCCCGGGCAACAAGTGAGACTCTGTCTCAAAAAAAAAAAAAAATAAAAGTAAACTCAAAAGAAAGTGATGTGGATCGATGATCTATTGGTATGGTTATAGTCTGTAAATCATCCCTAGGCTCAGTATCTTAAATCAATAAATAATCATTTAGCTCACAAATCTTTAGTGTGGCAGGTTAATGTGGGCTCATCTAGACTCATTCGTATGTCTGATGGTCAGCTGTGGATTGCCCTCATATGGGATCAATGGGGAGATTTGTCTCCTCTGTTTACCTCATTATTCAGCAGGCTATCACTGGAATTCTCTCATGGGGAAGGCAGAAGAACAAAAAAGCAGGTGGGTAGGCAAAGTTACATGATAAATGACATGAACATAGGGAAAGGTAAAGAAGGGCATTGATGCAATCACTTTACCCCTTACTGTATTTCCATAGATACATGCACATTTTGCAGTTTTTACAAACATTATTGTCTAAGTACACTGAGTAGCTTCAACTTTTGAGAGTCAATCTTTGAACTTATACTAAGATTACAATTTTCTGACTTGAATTACAGGTTCAATAGAAAAATAAATCTAAAGTAATATGATATTTCTAGTGAAAGGGATTAATTAAATGTGAACCTTAGAAATAAAGAAAATACATTTTAGGGTGAAGCATTCAATTTGATATTTTAAAGCAAAGATACATTTTTTTAGAATAAGGATGTTTTGCAGATCCAACTCTCTCAATTTTTGCTCTGGAACTCCTAATACACCCAATACAGGACTTTGTATTAAAAGCTTTGCATGGACCAGTTAATTGATAACTCTCCGGTTAGAAACAAAGATTCAAATGGCGTTTTAATAATTCTAATTATTATTAAATTACATAGAGAAAATTCTATGGCCTCATATTTATTTTCTTTTGAAGTGAGAATGAGTTTATAATTCATCATAATCTTGGTTTTTGGTTCGCTATTAATGTCATAGGAAGTCAGGTAAAAAAAACTGTTGGTATGTCTGAATGCTGCTCTAAAAATCAAGACACAGTGTGCTGTGTGCATTCAAATTTATATTTGATCTTCTATGCTGACAGCTAGAACAATCTGGTTTTGTCTGTACAGTAAGCACATATGACTAAAGCACACATGGGACGCATTTTCATGATGCCACATGAGGTTTTAGACTTGCATCTGTCATTAAAGTCATTAGAAGATGAATTGCTAAAAACTTTTGTTAGTCTCTGCCATTTTATCCCATATGAAACACACAAAAGAAGCAACACACTGTTACTATTTTCTTTTTTCAATTAAATAGTCTTTATGTGGGTTACATTTGAGTCTTGAAGCTGACAGATCTTATTCTTACAGGTAACAGCACTCCAATTTAACTCATTATACATGAGTACTCACGTATACACTCCGCTGATTTAAAATTACATGCCTTCAAACGTAAAACCTCTTTTAGGTAAATGTCTAATTTATAGATATTCATTCAAGAATTCCTAACAACTTCCAATGTTTCCACTAGAATCAGAAGCACTTAACATTGGAATTCAAATTATTCTCTTTGTGTACTTTATTTTTAAAATGTCTGTGTAGATCAAATTTTAGATGCATAACAGAATATTTAACAATGAAACTACCAGTTTCATTTTAATGTTAATGATAATTGGGCATATTACATTCTTTCCAGAGTCTAAATTAGATTCTGAGAATATATGAGCTGTTTTGGTTTAGTAGTAGGGTACCAGTTATTTCATTAACCTTATGTTTTATTACATTATCTAGAATCTGACAGAGCTGCACTCAAATCCCTAACTATGTGACCTTAACTACTCGAAGCTTCACTTCACTCAGTGGTAAAGTGCAAACCTCATTGGTTAGATGAAGGAAATAATACACATAAAGTACCTCATCTTGTATCTGCCACAGAGCCAGCACTCAATGCATAGTGATTATTATTAATTATAATTTCCTGTTATTATCATATGCTAATTCTAAAATTAATATAACCCTAGCTCCTTTGAAATGAAAAGGGCCTTGTAGATATTGAGATGAAGAGGACAAAAGAGAAGATTGTCAGAGAAATGTCTTCCCGATTTAGACTGCAACATGTTCCACGTGACCTAAACCACACGAATGATTAAATAAGTTTAGGGAATTTGAAGAAACTAATGTTGAGTATCAGTATGATGTTTTAGAAACATTTAAGGTATGAAGATGTTTTCTAAGTGGTTTAGATAATGTTCCCATGCAAAGAATAGTAAGAAAATTTTTACATTTCAAAATAAACTATAGACGATTATAACAAGGCAAGAACAATTTGAAAAGAGCAAGTAATCCATTAGTGCCCCAGGGCTTAACAAAATTGTAAGTGTCTGGTTTAATACCTCTCCTCAATGTGGCTTATAAGGCACTCTATAATCTGTTTCTAAAATTCCTCTACAATCTCATCTTTGGCTGCATTCTATTCATTATGCAAACAACTCAGTTGCTGTCTGTATGCATTCATCTATCTTTCTAAAATGATCACTTTCTGGTTTTCTTCCTGGAAAACACAAAGCCATGCTTAAAGACTGAGCTGAAATATCTCTTTTTAAAGTTTTTGATCAGACCAAAGAAACAGAAATATTTCCTTGTATCTCCCATCATACACCAATTGCCTATCAAATTTTACCATACCTGCTTGTTTATGAACCTATTACCAGCTAGAATTCAGGTACTCTAATATAAATATTTTCATCATAATTTGTTTGTTAAATTTTGAAGTGAAAAACATGTTTTATTAGTGAATGATTATTTCCACATCAATGCCTGTCTAATTTCACGAATGATAACTGGTTCAGCTGAAAATGTTATTAGTTGCAACAGTCTAAGAGATATTAGGAGTAAAGTCAAGTTACCATAACCTTGCCAGGTTGTTTAGGTTCAGAGCATTCAAGAGGGTATAGGTAATGGTTACAAATAAAGCAGTGTATCAGAAACATAATAGGCAGGTTTGATTGTCACATAGCAGTACTATTTTAAGGAGTTGAGATAAGGGGCAAGTTATGTTTAATAATTATTTGCTTAATTGAATTATACACTGAAACATTCATTTGTCTAATGAGATTAGGGGAGGTTAGATCCCTGGACTATTTTTTTGGCATTTGCTGGCATTATTTTACTTTAACTAATATCTATTTAGCACCCACTCTACACCAAGCACCATGTACTCTCTGATTGGGGAAATGAGTCATAAAAATCCTGTCATTTCCAATCTTTCTTCTTAAAAAAAAAACAGCTTTATTGATACACATTGAGAAACAATGGATTCCATATATTTATCGTGTACAATTTGGTAAATTTTGACAATTACCTACGTCCATGAAGCCATCAATCAAGATAATGAATGTTTCTTTCATTCCCAAAAGTTTCAATATATCCTTTTGTACCCCTCATCTCTTCCCCCTCTGCTGCTCACTTCCCCCCATCAGTAGGCATTGACGATTGGCTTTTTGTCACTATAGATTAGTTTGCATTGTCTAGAGTTTTATACGAATATAATCATACTTTATGAAATTTTGTCTGGCCTCTGACACTCAGCATAATTATTATGAGATCATCCTTGTGCTGGTATAATGTAGCTCCTGTCCTTCATTTTACTTATAAACATATTATAAACCACACAATGGATTGCATTTTTGTTCAAACAATCAAATATACTTTAAAAATATTTCATTAATAAAAAAATATACATATTTACCGAGGTAGTTATCATTTCTTGGACTCCTTGTTCCATCATGTGCCAATTTTGTTCTGTTTAAATAATTTTTTACATATTTCTTACATGTGGGACTTCTTCCAATGTTTGTGTGTCTTTTTTTAAAAAAAGCCTTTATTTTGTTCCTAAATTTAAAATATATGTTTGCTAGGTATAGAATTATAATTTATGTCTCTTTTATTTCACAATTTTAATATGTCACCCATTGCCTTCTTGGTTGCGTTGTTTCTGACAAGAAGTGTCGTAATCCTTAAATCTTTTTTTGAAGTTAGTATAACATATCTTTCTTGTTCTTCTCTTGCTATTTTTAAGACTTTTTTTCTTTATCATATGTTTTGGGCAATTAAATCCTGAGATGCATTGTTGTGTTTTTCTTCATGTGTTCTTCCTGTGGTTTTGGTGAGCTTCCTAAATCTGTGGATTATTGTTTTTATCAATTCCAAAATTTTTCAGACATTATGATTGTAATAAGTTTTTATTCTCTCCCTTTGAAGACTCCAATTGCACATATGTTAAGTGATTTGAAGTTGTCCCACACAGCTCACTGGTGCTGCTTTAATTATTTGTTGATTCTCTTTTTTGTGTGTTTCACATTTGTTGTTATCTTTAAATTCACCATTACTTCTGTAATGAAAGAATTTAATTCAACATATTTTTCACTTCAGACATTGTAGTTTTTACCTTTAGAAGTTTGATTGGGTCATTTTTATAACTTCCATATCTCTGCTTAACTTATTGAACATCTGGACACAGTTGAAAGAACTATTTCAGTGCCCTTGTCTGCTAATTTAGTATCTGCGTTATTTCTTGGTTGGGTTTAGTTGTTTGATTTTTCTCTTCTTATGAAGTCATATTTTTTTTTACTTCTTCTCACGCCTACTAATCTTTGATTAGGTACCAGACATTGTGAATTTTACATTGTTGGGTGCTGGATATTTTTGGACTCATAAATATTCATAAGCTTTATTCTTGGATGCAGCTAAATTAGAAACAGTGTGATCCTTTTCTTTTTTGCTCTTAAGATTTGTTATTTGGGATCAGTGCAGCATTTAATCCAAGGTGAATTATTTTCCACTCTTAAGGCAATACTCTTCTGAGAACTCTACCCAATATCCTTTGAATTAAGTTTTTCAGACTGATAATATGCTTGGAACATGCACATCTCAGATAGTTTTTTCCCAGCTTCAGGTATTTTACATATGTGCATATGTTAATCAGTACTCAGATGAACACTCAAGAGATCCCTTTTCAAGTTTTGAGCTCTCTGTGCAACTCTCACCTTTCTGGTTTTCTATCCTGCAAGTTCTAGCTATCTTTGTTGCCTCATATTTTCAGCTGTTTCATCAATCCAGTTGTCCACAGAATTCTACATTGATTTCCTCGCAAAGTATTACAGCATAGAAATACTCATAAGGCAGTAGACTGGGGGAAGTATAGGTTTAATTTCATTTGTTTCCCATCTATCAGGAATTACTGTCCCTCATTGCCCGATTCCCCGTGTCTTGAAAACCATTATTTCAAATATTGTGTGTGTATGTGTGTGTGATGATTTTTTAAGTGGGTGTGTAGGGGAGGGATAAGTCTAGTTCCTGTTACTTCATTTTGGGTGGAAGAGGAAGTCCAATCACAGTCCTTAAACCAGCTCATTATCTGCATATTCAAAGTTCAACTGTTCTTACCAGTTTCAGACTATTCTTACCAGTTCTGTTGTCAGTAATAACTCAGACTTAATTAGCTTCCCTCAAATCTAGGCTTTACCTCTGATTGTTTTGTTTTGGTACTTACTTTTAGAATGATTGACTAATTTTCCTTTTTCTGGCTTGACAATTAGGGTACTCAAATTTTACTTAAAATGATCTCACCATTTCTTTCCATGTCTGTCTACCTCAGACATTTTTGCCCTACTCAAGTATCCAGAGCTGCTCTCATTACTCAGCACCCTGACTATCTCCCCTGATTCCCCTTAGGACTGTTTGCACATATCTATTCCACTATTTTTTATTTTCCTGATAGGCAGTACCAAAAAAAAAAAAACAACCTCAGATCCAATGGCTGGCTCCTCCTAACCTACAAAGATACTATAGACTAATGAATAATTGGTTTGTTTGTTCTGTTGTTATTTATTCATAATCATATATCATGCTCAGCTTTCATTCAATAAGACACACACAGCACATGTTACTAAAGACATTTGATTCCACCCAACACAGGAACACCCAGGTACATAAAGCAAACACTGTTTGATCTAAATAGCATGATAAAGAGTAATACTATAGTAGCTGGGGATTTCAACACCCCACTGACTGAATTGGACAGATCCTCCAAACAAAAAATAAGCAAAGAAATAATGGACTTAAACAGAGCTCTAGAACAAATGGGCGTAAGAGACATCTACAGAATATTCCACCCAAATAAAGCTAAATATACATTCTTCTCATCAGCTCATGGAATTTTCTACAAAACTGATCACATCCTAGGCCACAAATCAGACCTCAACAAATTTAAAAGAATAGAAATTGTAACACGTATCTTCTCAGACCATAGTAATATAAAACTAGAGATCAATTCCAACAGAAACACTCACTGCTTCACAAAGTCATGGAAATTAAACAATCTATTGCTGAATGACTATTGGGTCAAGAAAGAGATCCAGATGGACATCAAAAAATTCTTTGAATTAAATGATAACAGGGACACAAGTTATCAAAATCTGTGGGAAACAGCAAAAGCATTCCTGACAGGAAAACTAATAGCAATAAATGCTCACATTCAAAGGACAGAAAGCTCACAAATCAACAAACTAATAAAACATCTCAAGGAACTGGAAAAGGAAGAGCAAATTAACTCTAAACCTAGCAGAAGATAGAAAATAACTAAGATCAGATCAGAACCAAATGAAACTGAGAACAAAAGGACTATACAGAAGATCAATGAAACCAAAAGCTGGTTTTTTGAAAACGTAAACAAAATTGATAGCCCTCTGGCTACGTTGACAAGTACTAGAAAGGAAAGGACTTTAATAAACTCAATCAGAAATGAAAAAGGAGAGGTCACTAGAGACATCATGGAAATACAAAACGTTATCTTTGAATACAATAAAAATCTATATGTCCACAAACTACAAAATATGGAGGAAATGGACAACACACATCCTCCCTAAGCTCAATCAAAAGGAAATGGAATTCCTGAACAAATCAATATCAAGCCCATAAATTGGAACAGTGATAAAAAATCTTTCCAAAAAAAAAAAAAAAACAGATCCTGGACCAGGTGGGTTCACACCTGAACTTTACAAAACCTATGAAGAAGAACTCATACCTATACTACAGAAATTATTCCAAAACATTGAGGAGGATGGTATCCTCCCCAGCTCATTCTATGAAGCCAATATCACCTTGGTACCAAAGCCAGGAAAGGACACAACAAAAGAAGAAAACTACAGACCAATATTCCTCATGAATATAGATGGAAAAATCCTCAACAAAATCTTAGCAAACTGAATCCAACAGCACATTAAAAAAAATAATTCATCATGACCAGGTGGGTTTTATCCCAGAGATGCAAGGCTGGTTCAACGTAAGCAGATCGATAATTGCAATCCACCACATAAATAAAAGCAAGAACAAAGACCATATGTTCTTTCAATAGATGCAGAAAAAGCATTTGTTAAATTACAGAACACTTTTATGACAAAACCCTTAACAAAATAGGCATAGATGGGACATTCCTTAAAGTAATTAAGGCCATATACAATAAACCCACAGCTAATATCATATTGAATGGGGGAAAAATTGAAAGCATTCTCGCTTAGAACTGGATGCAGACAAGGTTGCCCACTATCTCTACTTCTATTCAACATAGTGCTTGAAGTCCTTGCCAAAGCAATAAGATAAAATAGGGGAATTAAGTGTGTCCGAATGGGGGCAGAAGAGGTCAAACTCTCACTCTTTGCTGATGATAAGCTATTATATCTAGAAAATCCCAAGGATTCAACCAAGAGACTCCTGGAATTGATAAATGAATTCAGTAAAGTCTCAGGATACAAAATTAATGCCCACAAATCACTGGCATTCATATATACCAATAACAAGCCAAAACTCAAATCAAAGACACAACACTTTTCACAATAGCATCAAAGAAAATTAAATATTTAGGAATACATTTAAGAAAGGAGGTGAGAGATACTTATAGGGAGAACTATGAAACACTGAGTAAAGAAATATGCACAAATGGAAATCCCTACCATGCTCATGGATTGGTAGAATCAATATTGTTAAAATGTCCATTCTACCTAAAGTGATCTACAAAATTAATGCAATCCCTATCAAAATTTCGCTGTCATTTTTTACAGATTTAGAAAAAATAATTCTAAGCTTCATCTGGAACCAGAGAAGATCTCGTATAGCCAAAGCAATCTTAAGCAAAAAGAACAAATTAGAAGGCATCAGTCTGCCAGACTTCAAACTTTACTACAAGGCTATAGTAACTGAAACCACATGTTACTGGCACAAGAACAGAGAGGTATACAGACCTTTGGAATATGCCAGAGATCCCAGATATAAAACCATCCTCATATTGCCATCAATCATTGACAAAGCAGGCAAAAGTATTCACTGGGGAAAAGAATCTCTATTCAATAAGAAGTGCTGGGAAAACTGGATATCCACATGCAGAAGATTGAAACTGGATCGGCACCTTTCACCTCTCACAAAAATCAACTGACTATGGATAACATACTTAAACCTAAGATGCAAAACCTGAAGAATTCTGGAAGAAAATGTTGGGAAAACTCTTTTAGACATTGACGTGGGTAAAGAATTTATGAAGAAGATCCCCGAAGCAATCACAGCAGCAACAAAAATAAACAAATAGGACCTGATGAAATTAAAAAGCTTCTGTACAGCTAAGGAAACTATCATTAGAGTGAATAAACAACCTACAAAATGGGAGAGAATATTTGCTTTCTACATATTCAATAAAGGGCTGATAATAAGAATGTATATAAAACTTAAGAAAATCAACAACAAAAAATCAAACAACCCCATCAATAAATGGGCAAAGGACATGAATAGAATTTTTTCAAAAGAATAAAGACTAATAGCCAGGAAAGATATAAAAAAGTGCTCAACATCTCTAATCATTAGGGAAATGCAAATTGAAACTACAATGAGATATCACCTAACTCTAGTGAGAATGGCCTCTATCAAAAAGTCCCAAAAACCAAATGCTGGCATGGATGTGGAGAGACTGGAACAGACTTACACTGCTGGTGGGATTGAAAATTAGTACATCCCCTGTGGAAAGTAATTTGGAGATATCTCAAAGAGCTAAAAGTATAAATACCATTTGATCCAGTAATCCTACTACTTGGCATCTATCCAAAGGAAAAAAACACATTCTAAAATAAGGACATCTTGCACTCAAATGTTTATAGCAGCACAATTCACAATTGCAAAGATATGGAAACAACCCAAGTGCCCATCAATACATGAGTGGATTAATAAAATGTGAGATAGATTATATATATATGTGTATATATATATATATATATGTATGTGTGTGTATATATATATATATATATATATACACACACACACACACACACACACACACATACACACACACACACCATGGAATACTACTCAACTACAAAAAAAATGGTGATCTAGCACCTCTTATATTATCCTGGACAGAGATTGAGCCCATACTTCAAAGTAATGTATCACAACTATGGAAAAATATGTACCACAAGTACTCACCATCAAATTGGTACTAACTGATCAACACTAAGGTGTTCACATGGTAGTAATACTCAATGTGTTCTGGTCAGGTGGGGGGTAGGGGGTGGGGGAGTAAACCCACAGGTAATAGAAATGGGGCACACTATATAGGGGAAGGACACGCTTGTAGCCCTGGCTTGGGCGAGGCAAATGCATTTCATGCAACCAAAATGTTTGTACCCCCATAATATCCTGAATTAAAAAAAGTAAAATAAAATAAAAAAGACTTTTAATTTTCTTTTCAAATGTTGAATCCATAAGATCTAAAATGTGAAGAATTTGTCACGATATATCAAATATATTAGGGAGAGAAAATTTAAGCATTCAAATACAGAACCAGTTTTCCTCTTCAATTGCTTATCTCTCAGATTTTTTTCTTCCTCACAAATTAGAATTTGATGTAGGAATGAGATGATATTATTGTAACTCCTGAATCAGGATATTTAGGCACCTAAAATATTTGGGTGCTGAATCTTATGGTTTCTCTTTGGACAAGGGCTATCCCTGTACCAAAATTCAGCAGAGAATGTATATTAGGTAAAAGCAATATTTATTGAGCATGTACTATAACCTTGGCATATTTCTAGGTAATTTACTTGTTTTTAATTTGCACATGAATATTGATAACCATTTAGTAGTTCTCTCATTTTACTGATGAGCTTTAGAATCATTATGTATTCAACAAATACTTACTGAATGCCTACCAAATTCTAGACACCGTGTTAGGAATTGGAAAATTTAGGTAGCCTAATAGAATTTAAATAGTGTTTAAGTAATTCCTAAATTTGAACCCATATTTATTTGGCTTCAAGTGGTATATCTTTTCTACTAGATTAGGGGCTGGAAAACTTTTTCTATAAAGGACCACATCATCAGTACTTTAATCTTTGTAAGCAATGGTGCCTCTCACAATTATTTACCTCACTTATTTCCCTCTGGCATTGTAACATAAAGGAGCCAGAAATAGCATGTAAGCAAATGAATGCAGAGTTTTACCAATAAAACTTTATTAAAACAAAACCAAACAAAATCTTTGATGGGCAATATTTGGCCCATGAGCTATTGTTTGCCGAGTCCTACACTTGAACAAACTGTAAAATTATA
Organism: Lemur catta; assembly: GCF_020740605.2. Taxonomy (NCBI): domain Eukaryota; kingdom Metazoa; phylum Chordata; class Mammalia; order Primates; family Lemuridae; genus Lemur; species Lemur catta. Next base: position 21,476,485 of record NC_059143.1, read on the forward strand.
ATTTTAAAATGGATATAAAGGGACAAAGTAACTCATATAAATGTTTGGGACCATCCCTGCTAAGAATATTCTGAATAAGTCAAAGGGGTTTGTCTTGTAGTAGTTTGTAAAGTAAGAGCCTGTGAGTAATTATAATTCCTTTCTCATAAATCTACTATTATTTTTTCTCTGGATTTTATTTTTAAAATATTTACTTTGATATAGCTATCACTTTGCATTAGCTTATGAAGATGTAAGTAAAATATATGTGTATATATATATATGTATGTAAAAAACATATTTCTCAGGCAAGAACCCATTCAAAGATGATAAGAGATAGAATTATTACAAAACACCAAGGAAAGCTTTGGGAATGGATAGAGTAAAAAATTTACTATATCTGAAAAGTTAGTTTAAGATTCACCCTACTCCTTACTACTCATAAAAATTCTTTATTGCTGTATCTTGCCCCTAGCCTGACTTTTCATTTCAGCATATGTTTCAAATTTTCAAAAATGATTTGAGAAAAGTATTTAGCTTATGGACAGTTGTCATTTTCCTAAATTATTTTTAAATGAAAGCCTGCCTCCTAGATCTTTTGCTATATTTCTTTTCAACCACACTGCAGTTGGAAGATTGAAGTGTTTTATTAATATATATTTTAAACAAATTATTTGAAGCTCACTCTGTTGGTCAAAATTTTACACAGAAAGGAAACAGAGAAAGCAATCCCATTTACAATAACATGAAAAACAATAAAATACTTAGGAATAAATACAACTAATGAAGTAAAACATCTGTATACTGAAAAGTATAAAAACATTGATGAAAGAAATTAAAGACACAGGCAAATGGAAAGATATCCTATGCTCATGGATTTGGAATTAATATTATTAAATATTAATGGTTTACTTTGACCCTGTAATTACATTAGGTTTGTCTAGATTAGCCTTTTTATTTTAAGGTTAGGTGTTTAGTTACCTTATTTCCATCTGAAATTGTGTCCCTTAATTAAATTCCCTTAATTCTGCTAATTTTCTATGTAACAAAACCTATTTTCGGTTTTCAGGGATAAGAATGTAGACTTCTCTGGGGGGACCAATATTCTGAGTAACACAGTTGGGGAGAGATGCTATAGTTAGGGTTAGGAGTAAAGAATAAAGGATGTTTTTATTGCCAGAAGACATGGAGTATTAAGACCAAGTTTCATATGAGAAATAAGGGAGAAGGTGGGAAGAAGTTGAGATTCATTATTTATTCATTCATTTACCACTCTTAATACTAGGAGAATCTAGATTTTTTTTTTCTTGCTAATCACATTGATATAGTAGATAGGGGGCAAATGATAAAGCAAAAAGAGGACTGCTTCAGTGACAGAGTCTTAGGCCTGCTTTCAGAGTGGAATCTGGGTACAAATGAATAAATTGAGTTTTGATGGGAGCAGACAAATTTCATCCACATTATAAAAAGAAAATGGTACTGTAGCAGTATGGCATAGCAATTCAGAATACGGATCACAGTTATGTTACTGTACAGCCAGTAAAAATGACTTAGTTTTGTCATTTGTAAAATGATGATAAAAATAGCAACTATGTAGCAAGTTGGTTGTGGAGATTACATATGTCCTGGAACATGGCTTGATGCAAAGCCAAAAACAAATACAATACAGTACCCAACAAATGCAACAAATGTAAGTTGTTTTTATTATTATTTCTCACATGTGGGAAGTCACTTATGAAACTATTATCATAGAATAATAGGGCAATTTTGAGGGCTTATTTGAGTTTAGCTTTTACATATTTAAGGAGGCCAATTACTATATTTTATCAACATTCTCCACCATCATTTAGTTATAGATGTATAAATGCTGAATGGGTGGATAGTTTTTTTATAACCTGTATTTTTGCTTTCCCAGGTAAAGGACTTACTGGGTTTTATGCAAGATAGCCATTAGAAATCCTGGACAATGTAATATAAGATAAAAATTTAACATATTTATGCAATAACTTACAGTGAAAAAATGGCAGAGTTTAAAAATTGAAAGTATTAATCAAGTGACAGAATTGCCAGTATGAATGCATGTGATCTAAAAGAATATACTGTAGTCAGAGATTGGAATACCAAAAGCTAAGAAATTTGGAAGGGTAAAATTATTATAGAGGGCATGACCATGGGGAGGAGTGTGACTGTGGGAATAGATGTTGCAGGCAAGAAGGCGATAATCACAGAGGAAAAAGTGCTGAATAGATATGAATATGAATTGAAATATCCATGAATAATGATAAGACAAAATAGTGGAAAAATAGTGATGTGGGTGCTAGAAGCAACAATAAATGAAGGGAAAGGGGCCCAGAGGATATATTAATAATAACAGCATCAAGGAAGGGTAGTAGTGGATAAAGGTGATGATATCAATGTCAAAGAAAGTTGATATTTCTGAGGAAGAGAAGAGTGCTTTGGAAATAAATATAGTTTCACCAACATTGGAGAAACACATAATTTTGGAGACAAGATAGAAACATTGCTTATAGAAATGAAAAAAAAAAAAAGCCAATACCTTAACTAATAACTAGACTAACTTAAGGCTGGGCCACCTAAATATTGAGGTAAGTTTATTACTTTTCTTGGAATTGTAGGTTACAGTGGCCCTAGATAAGAGTCATATAAGCTCCATTATGAGGATAAGCATAAATACAAAACAGAGAAAAAAACATTCACCCACAGTTCCCATAATATTTTTCTACAAAGCAGAAGACTTCTAATAGCGAAATATGGCATTAAAATAATTGAAATTATTATGTTTTTTGTAATAGTCAAAATACTGGGTTTCAACAGCAAAGGTGTCAGGGTGGGAATCTGCCCTCGGTTCTTTGTGTGCTCTTGGCCAAAGAACGACCAGACACACAAAATGTCAAGTCCAGACTATAACCCCAATCCTCTGACTCCTTCCTTGGAGAAATCACCAGCAAGGTCAATAACAATGGACTAACCTCAGTCAAGGAGAAGTTTCACAAGAGCAACTTCTTATTGTAGAATAAAATGGGTCTGTCTCCGTGAGTGGAGAGAGACAGACCAACTCACTCTCTGACTGACCCACTTACTTCTTTCTGACTCCTTATATTGTTTCCCTTTATTGGCCCCATCTGGAGGACGGCTCTTGGCAGGTGTAGGATGTTATCAAATGATCAACAGGTGTCCTCAAAATTCCATCTGCGTATAGGAGCTCCCTCTAAGAAAGCCCATCATTGGTGGGGGAGGGGATGAACTGCAATGCAGATTCAAGCTAATGGCATATTAATTACCCCGAGGTTGCTCTAGGTCACTTTCAAAATCTTATTATGCCTGGGCTGGGGAATTCCTAGGTTGATAAAGCATTCCCTCCTTCCCCAGGTGTAGCAGTTGCTCAGGATAGGATTAAAGGTGGGGCAACACCAAAATGGAGTGTTGGCTCTTATCCTTCATCCCAGGTGGAGCAATTCCTTGAAATGGCACCAAAATGTAATCATTATTTTTGACCATTGATTTCATATGTTGGACCTTTAAAAAAGTTCTATTTGAAAACTCTACCCCAAATCAATCTTTTTTTCTAAATTAAACATGTAGTTTTATATATTTTAGAAAGATGTTTTTGGATAGAGTTTTTAAGTAACATATCCCTAAATGATAGTCGCTTTAATTTTTGGCAGACTAAAACTTCGAAACTTTATTTTACCTTATTGATTTGGGTCAAAAAATAAAACCACTATTAATGTTAAATTTACTTAGAAACATCTTGGTGACAACAATGTAAAGCTTTCTTCATTTAACTGTTTCCAACTAACAGCAACAATGTGCTAGATAATCTATAATATCATACTATTTTAAGCCGTTTAGTGAGCTGAGAATTAGTGAACTAACACCAAGAAAGTGACAAGCCTCTCCTTGGAGAGATGAAACCCATACTGTGTTTGTATTTGGTAGAGCAGCAAGAAGAAACAGTTTAAAATTCCAGGAAACCCAAACATAAAAGAGCCACCTGCCGATTCTTTCCCATAAGCCTCCACTGAGTGCCTACAAAATATTTAGTGGCAGGAGAGGGATACTGAAAATGCTCCCTTTGAAGAACTGGTGCTGCTGTGATGTAAGGCAGGAGTAGATGTTCTGGGAAAAAAAACTTTCCATACTCAATTCCTAACACTGAGAACGAGGCAATGACTGCCTACCACTGGAGGCATGGCAGCAAAGCTGAAAGAAATCCCCAGTTATAATCTGCTGAGTTTGCAATAGTCTGAAGCAGGATGGAAGAACTCAAATACACAATCCAGATATTCCCAGCTGAATGAATCAGTATTCATCTACCCTGTGGGAGTGGCAAGAGATATCAGAAATTCAATACTGGGGAAGAGGTACAATGACTCTGATGAAGCCTTAGAATAGGGCAGGAGACCTGTGACAAAACCTCCACATGCTCAGATTCCAATCCCTGCTTTAATATTCTATTATCTTGCCCTCAAAGATTATAAAGCCTATCATGTTTCAATGTAACTAAAGAAAACAAACAAATCCAAACCCAAAATAACTACTGATTATCCTGACTCAACAAGACACAATAATGGGTTGACAGAAAAGTGTAAGTGTACCTTTATCTGTGCATAAATATTATTTACCTCTGCCTTTTGTGTTCTTTTACTGTAATGTCCTGCATTCAATAAAAATTACAAGACACAATGTGACCCATCATCATGAAAAAAATAATCAATAAAAAAGGGCTCAGACGGACAAGATGTTGGAACTATTCAACAAATGTTTCAATATTTTGATTACATATTTACTTTATTTGAAGCTCATTGCTATTAAAAGGGCTTACTATAAATAAAAAGTATTACCAAGAAGTAAAAGAATATATAATTATAGATTTATTTCATGAAATAAATGATGAAAAAAAGCTCCATTGAATATTTTGATTATTCTCTGTATGCTAAAATATGTGACTTCTCTGCCTCTATTTTTCATAAATATTTTGTGTATATAAAACACATAATCTCCTCCTGACCTTGGTGATTGGTGGCTTTGAAACCTGTGCATCTCTCAGGTCATGGCAGGCACACTGGCACAGCTGGCCTGTATGCCAAGAGGTAAGCAGGAGCAGCAGCATAGAATGTTTCTCCCACCACCATTATAAATGGGAAAAAATGAGCTCTTCCTAGATGCTCCTGTCTGAGCACACATTCTTTTATCAGAAACCACCCTGCATGCTTTTCTGTAATGAGGGGGTTGTTAGTTTCACTGAGGCTGAGAATAATTGTGTAATGAAAGAGAAATGGTTTATCACTGGTAGTCTCTCTGGGTTTACCAATGATTAAGGTGAGAACTCAATTGATTATACATACATCTCACACAACACTAGGCAAGATCATGCCAGAAGCTGGAAATATTATTGTGATAACTCATATAAAGTGGTAATTAACATCAATCATTTAACTTACAAAAACAGAAATGTCATATATGTCAACTTCATGCAAAGTAGGAATCTACAAATACTATCCAGACTTATGTTATTGTAATTAAAATAATATTTTCTTTAAACTAAAAATCTGAAGCTAATGCAAAATCAGACTAGATATCAGGTAATAAACTTGGGTAGTCCCAGGCTAGCCAAACTAACAATTATGCTAATTAACCCTCATATTTAGGGGTATAGATATTAATTTATAATGAAATCAGCCACATTATATAATTATGAAATAAAGTGTCACTATGTATTATTTTTCACTAGAATATATAAATTTATTGAACAAATCATAAAACCCAGGTAATGAGTTTTACATATCTATTTTTAAAATATAACTAGTATGACATAATAACTATAAGCAAATATACAGATTGCACAGAAGGACTGTGAAGAACCTAAACAGAATAAGTGAATCTTGGAATGTGAAAAATATATACTGAGGCTAGAGTCATAAAGAAAAACTTCACTACTATATACATAAGTTTTAAATTATAACTGCACAATATGGCATTTTTAGATGTCTTTCAATGACAGTACAGAACTTGGCTGAAATCTTTGAGGGCAAGCATGTATGTAATGCATCTATTTTCAAGCTTACATGATGAGGTAATCCTATAAGTAATAAATTATACTACTTATAGCAAACTATATGTTGTTGGTATATTGTTGGTATAGAAAAGCGAACAGTATTGTCTATATTTTGTAATAACAATTTACTGTTTATTTGAAGAAGAATTACTAATCTATTTCCAAAGGAAACCCTAAAACTGGGAATTCTTAAGTTTCCCTTAATTCGTGTAAGATCACAGTGACGGTAAAGGTAGGGAGTGCAAACAAATCAGAAAAGTTTCTTTTTCTTTTTTTTTTTTTTTTAGGAAAGTTTCAATTAAACTTGTATTGCATTAGCAGATTTTTGTTAGAGTCAACACTCAAAATATCAGCGATGATAAGAGCCATGCTTTCATTCATTCAGCTTTGAGCTTTCTTTTATTCTGAGTCCTCTGATACCAGTTTCCAGGCTCCCTGCCATTTTAAAATTAGATGAATAAAATATCCTGATTTCATTGGTGAAGACATCACAAAGAATTATTGTTAAAACACAAACTCAAGACATGGGATGGCAAAAACTATGCTATCCTCAGATTAGATAAGGAATTTATTTAGAGAACATAAAACTGCAACAATTGATAAGAAAAATAAATAGCAATTTTGGACTCATTATAATTTAACTAGATATATTTGTGGTAAGAGTTACATGTAACATATATGTAATACACATAATGCATGTATATATATATGTAGTATATAATCTATGCTTTATGATACATATTCCTTTGACATAGTTTAAAGCATTAGGAATTAATGCAGAGATATACCAAACCATGATACTTGAAAAGACAAATAGTATTATTAAGCTTATTATAATTGAAATGTGAGACTATCTAGAAAAACAGTAACATGTATGTATGTACCAGCAAGGCGCACTCTCCCCTTGGAGAACATGAGTTAGCCTAAAAAGGACATCTGAGTATCTGAGTGGTGAAACATATGCCAGAAACTCCCTAAGATTGTTTTGCATATAAACTTGTAAAACATGTCTATTTTCACAGACAGTTTCAATTTTTGTTATTGCAAACAATGATCTTCTCATTTAGATATGTCGATCAACCTATCAAATTGAGTAAGGAATGACAGAATCATTTTCACTGTTAGAAAGGCTGACTAATTGACTTTATAATTTTCATATATTTTTAGTTTTATAGCTACTTTAGTAGTTAAATATAATTATCACATAATTAGCTTATAGAGCACTATTTTACATTAACACAGAATGATATGCATGATGGCTAAAGAATAGTCAAGAATAGTATTGTTTCTTCCTGAAAGGAATATAATATTTACACAGTCCATGGGCATATAACATATGTCAAATAAAAATCAAATTACAACAACAATTTGAAGATTTCCTTTTTTAATATTGATAATTCCACTTATAAACTATGTGACATTATTTAAACTTAGTGGAATTTTTCAAAACAAAGAAAGAGTCTGATTCTAATGCCAGCATAGGCAGAAATCTACTTCCAGTTCTTAAAATACATTTTCCCCTAGATTTTGTTCAATAATATTTCAAAAGCTTAAAACAACATTCAGCCAGGGAATGAATCTTCTGAAATTAATATGTAGTATAAGCCATCTAATATTAAAACACTCAAAATTAATATAATAAAATTTTGACAGTTTCACATATTCAGAATCAACCTTAAAGTGTATGCTTTAAATTGACAATTTTGTTCATGGAAATGTGTAAAACTTAGTAAATGGCTGTGGAGAACAGACATGATGTGAACCCTGTGTGGGAAGAAAGAGGGAAAGAAGAGTACTGATATGCCATCTGTTCTCTCAGTTAACCTGTTATCCTAATTTTTGAGGGGTAAGGTCCTGATCTTAGTAAAAGAGCAGGCATACTCTCTTCATTACAGGAGGAAAGAGTAGGTGTTTGGGACCTACAGTACTTGGGGCTCTTATTCTGCTCAGTGGAGGAATGAAGTTTGAAAATAGAAAAAAAGGGGGGACTACTATTGAACTGGATGGATTCGTGTGAGTATAGATTGGGCAAGGAACCACTGTAATTTGCTTTTTTTTTTTTTTTTTTGAGACAGAGTCTCACTCTGTTGCCCGGGCTAGAGTGAGTGCTGTGGCGTCAGCCTAGCTCACAGCAACCTCAAACTCCTGGGCTTAAGTGATCCTACTGCCTCAGCCTCCCGAGTAGCTGGGACTACAGACATGCGCCATCATGCCCGGATAATTTTTTTCTATATATATATTTTAGTTGGCCAGATAATTTCTTTCTATTTTTTTTAGTAGAGACGGGGTCTCGCTCTTGCTCAGGCTGGTCTCGAACTCATGACCTTGAGCAATCCACATGCCTCGTCCTCCCAGAGTGTTAGGATTACAGGTGTGAGCCACCACGCCCAGCCTGTAATTTGCTTATTTAAAATGAATGTGCATGTACATCTATCTTTGCTCTCTCTTAAAACCCTATCAAGCTACAATACAGAGATATGTATTTAAGAGACATAAATAAATTAGGGCAGAGTTCACATAAGGTTAAAAAAAAAATAGCAACACAAATTTGGAAGCTGAAATGCAGATGGAAAGTAACTTATTTAGAAACCCCAAAGAAAGTCAAAACAAGCAGTGAGATACCTGAGGATCAACACAATAAAATATCCCCCAATAAAATATTCAAAAGGATAATGAACTAGTATCATCAGAAAATAAGAAAGATCACTTGATAAGCCTTTCATTTCTCATTTTTTTCTCTCTATTCCATACAGCCAGGCAACTAGTGCTCTCAAGAGCTGGGAGAATTCAGGCTGCTAGACCAGTATCCTATAGTCAAGAAATTGGAAGAGTACTTGCTGGGTAGTCTGATTAGTCCAGAGAGAAAGTCTAGACATAGAAAGGTTCTCCTAAAATTATGCACCTAAAACACTGCAAAGTATACATTTGGCAAGTACCACCAACATACTTAGAGCTTCAAATCATATTTTCAGTCTTTTATTCATGACCACACAAACAATAATATCTGAGGCGAGTCAACAACATGGAATGTAAAGATCAAAACAAACAGAAAGAATAAAAAAAAAAAAAAGAAAGGAGACAATTTTTAAAAAGCAGAAACTGTGAAAAGAAAATAAATTTCAAAGAAAACAACTATTATTTTCTTCTTTGCATTTATGAACTATTTTAAATTTGATCAACTTGCCAGAAAATATGCTTCATCAAAACAAAGGAATAAACCAAGAAAAACTGGAAGACATTAGATGCAAGACCCCATTTGGAGGCTCTTGATTTCCCTCTCTTGTCTGATTGCTCTGGCTAGGACTTCTAGCACTATGTTGAATAGAAGTGGTGACAGTGTACAACCTTGTCTGGTTCCAGTGCTAACTGGGAATGCTTTCAATTTTTCTCTGTTAAGTATGATGTTAGCTGTGGGTTTACTTTATATGGCTTTTATAATTTTGGTATGTTCCATCTATGACTATTTTGTTAAGCATTCTTATCATAAAAGGGTGCTGAATTTTGTCAAATGCTTTTGTTTGTTTGTTTGTTTGTCTGTTGAGAGGATCATATGGTCTTTGTTTCTGCTTCTACTTATATGGTGAATAACCTTTATAGATTTGCAAATGTTGAAGCATCCATGCATCTCTGGGATGAAGCCTAGTTGGTTGTGTTGTGTTATTTTTTTTTTTTTATGTGCAGCTGAATTTGGTGTGCTAGGATTTTATGGAAAATTTTTCTACCTCTATTAATAAGGGATGTTGATCTGTAGTTCCTTTTTTTGTTGTGTCCTTTCCTGGTTTCAGTATCGAGGTGATATTGGCGTTATAGAATGAGCTGGGGAGGATTTCTTCCTTCTCTATATTATGAAATAATTTCTGCAGTATAGGTACCAGTTCTTCTTTGCAGGTCTATTACAATTCAGCTGTGAAACCATCTGGTCCAGGACCCTTTTTGTTGGGAGATTTTTTATTGCTGCTTCAATTTAGTTAGTTGATATTGGTCTGTCAGGAGTTCTATTTCTTCCTGATTGAGCCTAGAGAGGTTGTGTGTTTCTAATAATTTGTCCATTTCCTCAATGTTTTTAAGTTTATGTGCATAGAGATTTTTATAGTATTCAGAGATGATATTTTGTATTCCTGTGATATCAGTTGTAATATCTCCTTTTTCATTTTGATTGAAATTATTAGGGTCCTTTCTTTTCTGTTTCTGGTTAATCTAGCAAAAGTTCTATTGATTTTGTTTATCTTTACAAAGAGCCAACTTTTGTTTCATTAATCTTCTGTATAATTCTTCTATGATCAATTTCATCTAGTTCTACTCTGACATTTGTTATTTCTTTTCTTCTCCTGGGTTTGAGATTGTTTATTTCTTTCTTTTCTAATTCCTTGAGATGATTCATTAGATTGTTGATTTGTGATCTTTCTGTCTTTTTGGTGTAGGTATTTAAGGCTATGGATTTTCCTCTTAGAACTGCTTTTGCTGAATCCCACAGATTTTGGTAACTTATATCCTGTTTGTCATTTAGTTTGAAGAATGTTTTGTTTTTCATCTTAACTTCCTCGTTGACACAATAATAATTCATCAGTAGATTGTTTAATTGCCATGATTTTGTGTAGACTTGAGTGTTTCTGTTGTAATTTATTTCTAATTTTATTCCACTGTGGTCTGAGAAGATACATGGTATAGTTTCTATTTTTAAAAAATTTGTTGAGACACGTTTTGTGGACTACTATGTCATCAATCTTAGAGAATGTTCTATGAGCTCATGAGAAGAATGTATATTCAGTGTTTTGGGGGTAGAATGTTCTTAAATGTCTGTTAGACCCATTTTTTCTAGGGTCCCATTTCAATCTGTTGTTTCTTTGCTTATGTTCTGCTTGGAAAATCTGTACCTTTCTGTGAGTGGGGTGCCAAAGTCCCTGGCTATCACAATGTTGCTATCTATCATTTTGTTTTGATCAAATGGGGTTTGCTTTATGAATCTGCATGCATCTGTGTTAGGTGCATAAATATTTATGTCTGTTATGTCTTCTTGTTAAATTGTTCCCTTCACCATTATATAATGAAAATCTTTGTCTTTCTTTACTTTTATTGATTTGAAGTTTAATTATCTGATATTAGAATGGCTACGTCAGCTTTCTTTTGTTTTCCATTTACATGCAATATTGTTTTCTATCCCTTCACCTTGAGTCTGACTGAGTCCTTGTGTGTTAGATGTGTTTCCTGGAGACAGCAGATACTTGGCTTGTATTTATTTTATCCATGCACCCAGCCTATGTCTTTTGAGTGGAGAGTTCTAGCCAATTCACATTTATTGAAAGGATTGATAAGTGGGGTGGATTTCTGTTCTTCCTGTTGAGTAGAACTTTACTGCTTTGTTTTACCTCTTATGCCATTGTGGAATCTGGCCTCTGACCTTTAATTTTTGGGTGATTTTACACTGTTGGGTGTCTATTGTGCTGATTCATGTATAATGCAGTTCTGAGTACCTCCTGAAGGGCATGTCTGGTCTTGATAAGCCATTTCTTACATAAAGCTTAGCATACTATTCAACTTTTAACATAATGGGCATTGTTTTGTTGCTATGATTAAATTAAATTTAAATAAGTTAATGTGACTTTTGTTATTTGAAAATTGGAAAAATCCTGGATAAACTGTTTTAAAGTTTGGTAGAACTTTAAGAACTTTGGTAGAACTTTAAGTTTGATAGAACAAGATAGGAAAAAAACTGGCACTGATTGCATCATATTTAAATAAATTTGAGTTAAAATTTGTTTCATTAAATGTTTAAAATCACTCTCAAAATTTGATTTAAAGCACTGTGAGATCTCTTTAGATTGAGTAATCATATACATATATATATTTATATATGTGTGTTTATATACTTTCATGCACACAAACACACGTATATATTATATATATAAACTCAACTCAATCTTTTCCCCCAGTTACATCTTAAATGTCTTCTAGTTATATATGTCTATAAGGTCAAAAACAGCATACATGACATTAAATTCAGCATCCCAACTATCAATTCAATCTAATTCTTCTTATCATTATTATTTTATAGCTATAAATATCTAAATTTTTAAAAATATTATATTTATTTTTTATTTACATAAATATTTCATATTTCTTGATAAGAACTCACATCATCACTTCCAAATATGCCACAGTTCCTGTTAATTTGGAGCTTAATTTTTCAACTTTTAATTTTGGAGTCCTTCAATCTTTCTAATAAATTCTCATTTCTTTTATGTGAGGAAGACTCTACTGTTGATTCTTCTTATTTTTCTTCCCAGTGAAAGAACTTTTGTTATTCCTCACAGAGCAGAGTTAATAAATATCTTCAGATCCAGTTTGTTTATTCTAAAGACATGCTCTACATTATTAATGCATAGTTAAACACTAAAGATTGAAATTCTTGGCATATCATGTTATATGCTGTACTATCTGGTCCTAACTTACCTCTTAGATTTCTTTGTATCCAGTTCCTTGTATGTTCTGAGATACTCATAATCCACTGAAGACATAGTATCTAGTAATACATTCATGTCTTATCTCTTATGCTTTTCCATGTGTGTGTATGTATGTGTATATATACACATATGTACGGAAATACATACACACACATATATACTTATATATGTATATATATGAATTGAATTTGGCAATGCACTGTTTTAGGACAACATTATATATAGACACATGGTTTAAATTTTGATATGGACTTTAAAAATTATGACTGTATTGGGGAATATATATATGTGTATATACATATAGATACATGCATATATGTGTGTATATGTGTGTGTGTGTGTGTGTGTGTGTGTGTGTGTGTGTGTGTGTATCCCAATGCACTGTCCTACAACAGTGTATTGCCAAATTCAATTCTTATTTTGGACTCAAGATTAACTTCCCCACAATGCCTTCAACAATCAAAAAGTAAGAATTTCTATGAATTGGTAATATTTATCCATGCCTGTAATATGCATTTTCTTAGTCTGGGTTGATTACAGTTATTCCTACTGGACTATTTTTACCTCAGAATGGGGATAATGCCTATATCATTTTTTATCCCCTGCTATCATTGTCATAATGCATTACACATACAAGAGACTAAATGGTCTCTCAAATTGAACATTGAAATTATGTAACCATGCTAAGATTAGTTGTTTCTTTCCTTCTTATGCAATATGTATTATTAATTACTATTATTACAAGTGGAAAAAAAAAACTCATGCTAATGGTGATTATGTTCATAGTTCATAGTTCTGCCAGTGAAATTTCAAGTAAAAGAATTGCTTCCTGTAGGTCTCTAGTAAACCAGAACATGCAATGTATGTAATAATAATAATATAATTTAATAATGATTCAGAAACAATACCAAAGTGAGGAAATAGTAGTTTATGCTCACACTCCAAAATTAAGGAATGTTATTATGTGACACTAAAATACATAAAATATATTTTTTAAAAAATCAAACTGTTTAAATTATTGCTTTTAAGTCTTGCACTAGATTTTGCTGATGTGTTTTTGTATATTTCTTTAGTTATGTGCATAAGTGTTTATTGGAAGGGAAATGTGTTTCTGAGTAGTATATGCTGTAGAAGATTGAAGAATGCTTAAAGGATGGATTATAATTTGTAAAAATTGTAGAAACTTTTAATTTGCAAAGAATTCTTATAAAACTTTTCATGTAGAAGACATTGCGGGCTCATCCAATTAAACCCCCTTCCCTTACTAAGACAGTGAAGAGGAAAGTAAATGATTCTATCATTCTCTTAGCAAACTATCAGATTTCTCTTTGTCTTTGAGAATGAGTTTCTGACTATTTCTCATATCAACTAAATGTGTTGGCCTACATGAAGAGAAATAAATACTTCTGTGATAAGAGAAAGGGAATGCTAAGTAGTTTGAGAGAGCACGGTAAACTCTTGTTCATGTTTGGATGGAAATAATAACAGGAAAAGTACTATATACCACAAAGAAATCTCCTCTGACTTCTTGTTGTTGCTGTTGTTTTGTAGGATAACAGCACAATCAAGTGGGTTTTAATTTTAAAGCAAAATAGTACTAGTCCCTGTATTTTCCCAGTAAATAGCTGATGCTAATTTAGAGAGAAAAGGAATAAAAAGGCCACTGAGAAGAGAAATTTAAAAAAAAAAATGTTTTTGAAAAGAGACAAAGGTAGTTAGAATTTAAGGAATATTGATGTCTTTGAATTTCTGGTAGAGTTTAAATACACTTGCCCTCGTCTCTTAATAGGACTGTTGTTCATAGAAACAGCCTATGTCTCATATGACTGTGAGTGAGTCTTGACGCTTTACTTTGCCAGACAGTATTTAATGTACTTCTTCCTAAATTTAGAATGAAATATATTTATTTAATATGGAGCAAAATCCATCATTTACTACTTTACAAACTGTGTTACTTCAATAGCTGGTCAAACACTCAAGTGAAATGCTATGATGTAGTGTCAGAGTAATGGGCTCAAAAGTCCTACAAACTTGACTCCCCTTTTATAATTAGTTACAGATAGGCAGCCCAACTTCTTGTACAATACTAGCATTTTATTTCTTTTGATCAATAAATGAAACACTAGTGTCTCCCATGGAAATGTCAAACCAAAAGCTCACTGGTATAAATAATATTAGCCATCATCTATTGAACTTTTTTGAATTATATGACTGAAATCTCCCCTATTCCAATTAGTATTTTTAAATGTGCTCTAAGTACTTCCAAGATATCATGGAACATTCCAAAATGTTCTTTGAAAAAAAAAAATGAGTTATCTTTGAATATATCTTAGAAAAAATTAACATATGTTTAAATAATTTTCTTTTATAATTTCTGACAATATTTCCTTTCCAATTTTAAAGAGAACTAGTATTTTAACTAGTTTTTTGTCAATTTAAATAATAAAAGAGAAATTCAGCTAGAAAATGATAGAATAAAAAATAGTAATTTAAGAGGTTCAGAGAAGATGAAAAATATGATACAATATTCAGTTTTATTATTATTAATTATGTACCCTATAAAAGTCTGGTTTTGGCCCTTTAGAGGATTTATACAAAAGTACAAGTAGTTTTGAACAGCTATAGAGAAAAATTCCTTGGTAAGAATGAATCCAGATCTAAAATAGCATCATATTTTTTACAAGTCTTCTGCCTACAATCAACCAATGTCTCTCTGAGTTGTCACTGGTTTAAAATTGACATTGATTTTAAATTACAAAAAAGGCTCCTAGAAGAAAAATTTACATTTGTGGCCAAGCAAATGAAATTTGTAATGATAATAATGACACAAGAATTTGAGGCTAGAAAACAAGAACCACATCATCTACTTTCCCTAAGAAGGTTATATAGTGTCCATGGTCTCATTTGCCTTATCTAATAACAACAAAGCAACTTTAAAAGAATATTAATAAAACTAATAAATGAATGACTGAATGAATTATTTCTGGAATATAAAGTTTTGCATATTCTGATTCTATAATATCTTCAAATTATCCTTTCCCCATGATCTTTCATCTCAGTAAATGTGCCATTCTTTACTTGGTTGCTCAACCAAACACTGACTATTGATTGTTTCTCATACACTGTTCATTGGATCCACTGGAAATCGTATCATTAGTCTCTTTCAAGAAGCCAGATGCAACGGTTTCTTACCACTTCATTTTTTTTTAGCCTGAGTTAGGGCAACAGTCTCCTAAGTAGGCTGAGGGCTTTTACTTCTACCTTGTGCAGTCTATTCCCCAGTATGAATGTTTGAAAATGCCAATTACATCAAATCACTTTCCTGCTCAAAACTTTCAATTTTTTCTCTTCAAATTTAAAATCAAAATAAATTGCTTACGTTGGCTTAAAGGACATATGTGATGTGTGCCTGGGTTACTCTTCCATTCCATCTACTGTCACTTAGTCTTCTTTTCTGTGTTCCAGCCACACTGACATTCTCAGGGCCTTGTGATTGCTATTTCCTTTGCCTGGAATTATCTTCATCCGTATTTACATCTCTCTCTCTTTCTCTCCCCACCCCCCACTTCCCTAGTCAAATGTCCCCTTGACCAAATCCACCCCATCACTTTCTAACCCGTTAACATCTATTTCACTATTCTTGCCTATTTTTTGTGTGTTTTAAAGAAGGTATTTATACTGATGAACTAGCTATACTAATGACTTTGGTACAGTTTTAGCACAGAGTGCAGGCAGCCTATTCTAGGCTTCTTTGTGAGTGAGATCTGTCCCTTATATGAACAGAAGATAGTCTGGTTTGTTAGTGAGAAAAGTCTGCTAATCATAGCAATCATGGAATGTGAATAATAGCTGCAAAGAGTTAGTCAGTCTAAGATAAAAGAAGTAATTGCAGAAGGACTTCACTAGATTTTGTTCTCAAATTTCTTGGGAAGGAAATCTAGTTCACAAAAGTAGTACCTAACTACCTAAATCATTGACATTTCAAACTCACATTTTCCCAAAGAAAGAATAAAATCTTATGGAGCATTCAGGAAATGCTTTTTGTTTTTCATTATAAGGTCCCCCACCATCAATGCACATCTATGGAAAGAGATTGTTAACTTGGAAAGAAGGAACCCCTCAATAAAATATTCCAAGAGTGTATTTTCAAACATTGTATGTTTTTTACTTTTTCTGCTTGGCAGCACTAATTTTCAAACTTTCAAGGAGTGTTTCATATTTAACATATCATACTAGAATATATAAATATTATGGCAGTGTGCGATAAAATTATTCTTATAGGTAAAGAAAAATGTAAACACAAAATATTGACTGAGAAATCAGAAAAAGGTAGGAAGTAGAACATCAACAAACAATTAAATTTGCATTTTATATTTGGAATTGGTTATGGATTTTTTTCTTTTATTTGAAAGCCAACTCTGATTTGGATCCATGGGAAGCTGTGAACATTGGAAGCAGGATGCCTGGGTTATAATCTAGTTTTCAATTTTATTGTCTATTTATTTAAGACAGTTCTATCTCCGTGATACCACTGATTTCTCATTTATAAAATGGAATTTAGGATTTCAAAGTGAATAAAAGCTGACTGAAAGGGTTTTTATGTGAAGTAAATTTTTAAATCACTTAGAGCAGTGCCTTCCCAATACTAAGCACTCAATAAATGTTAACCACAATGTATTATTCCCAGTGGCGGAGGGAGCAGTAGCAATAATAATAGTAGTAGCAGGAAAGAAAAAGAAAATATTTACTTAAATACAGGGAAGCATATTGAATTGGCAAAATCAGGGGGGCAACAGGGTGAGCAAAACAACTAAAAAAGGTAAACTCTTATTTTAGATTTCTGTGGATGCAAGTAACAAATTACCAACAACTTGGTGTCTTAAAACAGCACACGTTTATTACCTTACAATTCTGTAGGCCAGAAATCTGAAATAAGTTTTACCGGGAAAAAGTCGAGGTGTTAGCCAGGCTTAATCCTTCTCCAATCAGTAGGGGAGACTGTCCCTTGCTGCATCCAGCTTCTGGAGGCTACTAGCATTCCTGGGCTTGTTGTCACATTTTCCCAATCTCTATTCTGTCACTGCATTGCCTTCTCATCATCTGTAGTCAGATCTCCTGTGCCCTCCTCTTATAAGGGCAGACTTTATTATATTTACAACCACACGGGTAACCTAGATAATGTCTCCACCCAGATCTTTAACTCAATCACAGGCACAAAGTCCCTTTTGCCATATAAGGTAACTTTCACAGGGGTTAGGATGTGGCTATTCTTAGAGGTCAACAGCTCTATTTTTTAGTTTTTCCCAATTAACGTTTTTATTTTTAAAACTTCAGTAAGCATGAGTCAAAGTGAATTGAGGTTGTTTTTTTTGTTGTTGTTATTTTTCTGATATTGAAAAAGATAGGCATCAGGAAGTTGGGGTGTTTATCATCAGTATAAAAAATAGTGAAACCCTTTATAACACATCTTTTATTTGTCAAATTTTTGCTTCTATAATTTTACGAAGGATTAGTGAATGTCATAATAAAATGTCAAATGTATATATCCACAGTCAAGTGGAAATAATGATTCAGTTTGTCTGCCTGAGATAAAGTGGTATACTAGATTTATGAGGGGCTATTAAAGAAATTAAGCAAAGTCACATTTATTTCTAATGTACTGAATGTAAATTAAAATATATGAAAATTTTTCCAGATTCTTCAATTTGCTTAGAGCTCGCTGGCTATTCAGAAGATGTTTTAGGATTGTCATCTGAATGTTTTCTGTTAATTCACTTGTATTAGCATGAAATTGATTCAAGTGTATGTGTCTGATATTTTTATGTAAGAGTTTTAATGTGAATTTTCTGTCAGTTACAAATTTTTTATACATATACATAATTTCTTCTGTATTTTTAAATTTTAAATTTTTGCAGTTTATCATACTAATTATAATTATTGAATATCACTACATAATGATCATTCCTTTCATAGGATACATATTGGTTCATAAATTTTTAATGAAATAAAATTTTGAGTATCATTTCTTTTTATCCATCATTTTTGTTACTTCATCAACAGCAGTTTATTTTAAGAAACAAAAGCCTGGAATTCTAGTAGGCTCATACTAATGACTCTTTCCTTCTTGCTGTTATTATCAAGTATGTTAATACAAAAATACTTGCAATTTTTGGCTTATTTTTTCTCAGTAATATTTGAGTTTCTTCTGAAAGTCGAAAAGCAGACATGATCTCTATAATTTCGTCCTATGTTTTAAAGCATGTACAATGATTAATTCTCTAGTGAACATGGAATAGATTGAATTAAAAGTCAAATATCAAATTAGCCATGAATGATAGTTAAATTTTAGTATCTTACAAAAAACACACTCTTTCAAAGGACACTATTTTTTAAACCACATTTGAGGATCTATTTTAATTTTTTCCTGACTTTGAGGTTCTTTGAGGTTTTTGAATTCAAGGGATAATAAGACACAATTTTAACATTTCTCTTCATTGTAGACCATAATGATCCAAATATCATTTTATTATTTATAGTGTTGATTATCATTTTTTAAAAATCCAAAATAAAAATGTCTTTGCTATAAGAGCATAAAAATGTGTGAATCCTTTGACATAGATTCTTTATATATTCATTAATTCAATTGGATTTGGCAATGATGATGTGTGAAAAGAACAGTGAATATGTAATGAGAATAAAATATATTGCAAACTAGGCTACGCTATGTGCTAGGTTTGCAAGCTTGGGAGAAATTACTTAAGGCCAGTTTCTTTATAATTAAAACGTGATTTAAAAAACTTATTCAATAAGTGTTAAAAGAATTAAATGAAATAATCATAAAATCCCCAAGTACAGTGATTGAAACATAGTGAGTCTCAATTTAATATTTCCCTGAATTTTTATTTACACAAGCTTTTGGGTCCTTTTTTGTGTCCTTAGAAAGCCATTAAGCATAATGAGAAAGACAAAGAAAGTAAAAGATCTTATTTAGTGCTTTCAAGAAATTTGTAACTTATTTGGAGAAATAATATAATTATATGTAAATAATTTATGTGATCTTCAGTATTATCAACAGTAAAATAAGGATGTCAGTTACTGTATGGTAGTGCAGACTGGTGTATATATGTTAACAATGCAATGAAAATTGAAATTAAACTTTTGTGTAAAACAGTGATAAATGAAATATGAAGCTAGGCATCTAATCAATGCTGTGTCATGGTACTGATTGTAGCAGTGACTGTAGCAGCTGCAGTAATTGTAATAAATGTATATATACATACATTCATACATATATGCATGGGTGGGGTCTGTGTGTGTATTAAGTGCCAACCACTTATCAGAGTGTTTTCCACATAGTAAAGTACACAATTTCATCCTAATAACATCTTATGAGATAGGTTTTCTTATTATCCTCAATTTACAGATGTGAAATTAAGTAATGTAAACTAGAGTTAAATATTGAATGGTTGAATCAGAATTCAAACCTGAATGAAGAAGTGTTTTTCTAAATAGTATTATGCTTGATACATGACATTTGTTCTTGACTGTCCTATTGGAACTCTTTTTTCCCAATCCCCAGTAAATTCAATTTAAGAGGTAAATATTCAGAAGGCAAATGCAGGTGAATGCCTACATCTTATTGCTTCAGAGTATTTTTCCAAATTCTAGTGTAGTTCCTAAGGACCTATGCTAAAATTCATGAACTCATACTGCTTCAGATATGAGTTGTAAGTAGCTTCCTTCTATAATATTTCTGACCTTAGATACACACACAAACAGATAAAGGAGAATAGAAAGAAGGTTTGCATCACAAGCACAGTTTTTAAAATAGCTCCTCTTTAACAGCTTTGAGATAACATTTTAACATGATAGGTATTAAGATTCCGATGAGAAAACATGAGAGAAAAAGCAGTAAGGAATGTATAACTGAATCAGTATTCAAGACCAAATTGTGTGGCCAGTAGTCAAAGGAGACATCTTGTTTACATATGTTCCTCCATCAACAGACAGCTGACTCCCTGCCTACACATCACTCTAAGGAGATGGGAAGTTACTGAATCTTCCTACTTATCGAACTATCCCACTTGACATAAAAATAGGCCCTTAATTGTTTATTCAGCCCTGGGAAATAATCAACGATTTCTTAATATCCCAACATGTTTTTGGTCAAGAGAAATACATGAAGGTAAGAAACAGATTATCACAGGTCTAAAATATATCACTTTATGCTGCAATTGAGAAACTGACTAGAAAATCTGAGGTGGAGAGTTCCTAGAAGGTAAAGAATACGTCATTAATTTTTGTTTTCCTAGAGTTATGCCGAGTTCCCAATTATTATTTTTTATTAAAAGGCCGTAACGTAATTCAATATTATTTTTTATTTTGTGCTGTTAGTGTAACAAAATCTATTTGCCACTTTGATTTGGGTCAGAAAAATCATTTTCCTGAACATGAGTGCAATGTGAAATATGTCTCTAAGCAAATATTCCTGTGGAATGAAAATGCAATAATACTCTAAAAATTTGAAATTCTATTATAATTTATACTGTAGCTTAGTCAAGTATATATCTTTAATCACTGATATTTTTAAAGAGCATTCAGCCTTCTTTCTGTGAGATATGCTGTAGATACATTGCCTCTGAAGAATTTTACATTCAATATTTGTCGAAAATTCCAATAACTGCACTCATACCAAACAGGATTTATTAACATACCATTCCAGATGTGTTTGTTCACTTACCATAATAAATAAGATAGTGATTAATTTTTGATTGTAATAAATTACATTGCATGCTTACATAGTTTGTGATACTTAAGTAAGCTCTAAGAATATGAAAATAGGCTCAATCTGGACAGATTATATGTTAGTTTCAGCATATAATGAATGTCACACAATGGCTCCTACCTCTTGAAGAAATCATGCTATGTTTAGCATCGTTCATTGCCTTTGACACATAATTAACTTTCTAAGATTCTGAGATTTCCACTCTAAGTTTAAAACTTATGATCAAATGATGTGACTTACAAGTTATTTAAAATATTCATTTTAAAAAAAGAAAAATTAGATTTTAATTTGAGTGATATTCATACTTCTTAAATTACATTTTTATATCTATCTATCTTTCTATCTATCTTTGACCAGATGAGACTTGCAAGCCTAAAGTCAGAAAACTTAATTTCAAATACTGCTGTACCAATTAATTGTAGTGGAGCTTTTCTCAAATTCATTTCTGAACGTTGATTTGTACAATCAGCATTTTAATGTCTGTAGTACCTATCCTACTAAATTGTCTGAGGCTCAAAATGTGTTATAACACTACAATATTTGAAATTTTCAACTGTTAAACAAATTACATTTACAGTGATGTCATCAATAGCAATACTTATGTAAAGTTTCTGTTAATATACTAAATATTTTATTTTCATTGAATACAGTAATATTATAAATCTGTATAAATCTACATTTATGATGTAGTTATAATTGCTGGAGATTTAAGTCAATCATGCAGATATACAATAATTGTGTCACCTGGTTTTAAATAACTTTTCTGATACTCAGTTTTATCAACAGTTAAAAAAGATGACATCTATTATGTAATATGACTGTGAATACTAAAGAAAAACAACATAAAATGTTCACCTCATAGTAAAAATGCAAAGCACTTAAGGTATAATAAATTGTGATTATAGGTAATTCATACAGGGTTGTAATATTGAGAATAATATAACCATTTGCTGTGAAATAAACATTTTCCCTAATTTTCAGGAGAATTGGCAGAAAATAGCGAAATGAAAATAACAAAATTTTAAAAATGTGTGTGATATTTCAAAGAAATATTTTGTCTTTGATTTTATGCTCATTTTAGAACATAATAAAATGTTTTACAAAAATAATTTCCTACAATTTACTTCAGTAGTTGTGCCCAGGATCTTCTGTTATTGTAAATGTCTAGAGCTTCTTTTAAATTATAGTCTAACTCTACATGTAATAATTCTTGGACACAATTTTATTTGCAAATTTCATGAGTTATGAGTAAACTTATTAACTTGTTATAGATGCAAGGATGTAACAACACACAATTTATACAGTCAATCATATTTATTTAGCAGGGTGGGGGGCCCATAAAAATAATAACCTGCCTAATCTCAGCCTCTTTGCAATTATTCTTCCGTTTACCTTTAGCAGTCTTCCTTGATGTATCCATTGATTCACTCTCATAATATCATCCATGTCTTCTCACTCTCCTCAGAGAGTTCTTCTCTGATTACATTATCTAATATCACCCTATAATTGTTTATAACTTTGACTGGTGTTTTTCTTCATAGAACCCATCTGATATATATATATTATCTTTTTATTTTTTTATTTTCCTGAAACTAAATATGAGATACATGAAAAGAGGGTCTTTGTTTTGTTTACTATTATGTCACCAGCAGATGGAAAATAGGATCTGACACATACATACCTTTCATTCAATAACTATTACTTGAATGAATGAATATACTAGACAAATGATTAAAAACTAAAATAGGTGTTAAAACATGAGGTAGTATGGGAGGTCAGGTAAGATTCTCTGAATAAATAGCATAGTTAAGGAGCATAATTTATTTTCCCAAGATTATACAATCAGTAGGTTGCAAAGCCAGGAAGGGAAGACTTATGTATAGAATTCACTAAACTGCACTATGGTATGATTTTGCCTACAAAACCTAATTTACTTAATTTCAGCTTTTCAATAGCTTGTGGAATTATTGTGGAGACAATTTATACTGAATTTGTATAAATTTGACACATATTCATGAAATTTATGTTTTGGAATTCTGGTATAAGGAAAACAACTCCAGGGCACATCAAAAACAAATTGCTTCAGAGGAGTAATAAATAGAAAAATCATAAAGATAGCTGGAGCAAAATACAAATTATACACTGTGTTACAGAGATAAGAATGAGAGCAGCCTATTAGGCAGACACTGTGCAACCTAGAAGACAATGCAGTGAAATTTTTAAAGCACTGAAAGAAAAATACTGTCAACCTAGAATTCTATGCATAAGTAAATTAAAGTCTTTTTTCAGACAAACAAAAGCTAATAGAATTCATCACTAGCAGACGACGTACACTACAAAAAAATGTTAAAGGATTTCTCTTCAGGAAGTAATTTTAAAAATGAAAAATAAATGGATAGATTTTGTTTCATTTTTAAAATCTCTTTAAGAAGTAAGGGGAACTTCTGAGGAGCTAAAGACAAAGGCAGCTGCCTAGGTCTCGTCTCCTAGTATATCTCTCCCAAACAAAATAATAATAATAATAATAAAAAAAAAGAAAACTGCAAAGATACCACAACTTTGGCATAATTGAAAAATGACCAAACATCAAATTAACTGTGAGCTTAAGAAAATCTAGGGCACAATTTCTCACATTATTTTCCCACCCCACTCAACTGTAGGAAGGCAGAACAGGAGAGCTAGTCATGGGCTTAAGGTTGATTTAAACCACTGCCAAAATGGCAAAGTCTATCAGAATTCTGAAAATACTGATAAAATACCCTGGCTGATCAGACCATGGACAATAGGGGAAGGGCTTAAGACTATTTGCACTTTGAAGGGGTAGTTGTCAAAGGAATTTATCCCGTAGAAGAAAAAAGGTAAAAAGAAAGGGAGAAATATCTTTTGGCAATTGTGGAGAGATGAGGAGGAAAAGAAGTACACGAGGAACATTCAAGGACCTACAAAAAATTGTTGATCAGCAACAGAGATAGTGGGTATCATTGTCTTGTTCCTGATCTTCATGGACACGCCACTACAGTTGAGACTAAAACATATTCTCCTGCCTCACTGTTGGAAGGAAAGAAGAGCTAACAATAGGTCTAAGTTTGATCTAAAACCATGGCTGAAATGACAAAGTATACCATAATATTCTTCAAATACTAAAAACATGTCCTGATTATTAGACCACGGGCCACAGAAAGAGAGAGAACAAGAGAGCAAGAAAAAGGAAGAGAGGAAGAGAAGAAAGACAGGCAAACTACAGACATATGTTTCTCACGAATTTAGATGCAAACATAGTTAACACAATGTTAGCAAGAATCTGGAAATACATTAAAGGAATAACACACTATGAACAAGGGCGATTTATCCAAGATATGCAAGGTAGTTTTAACATTTGAAAACTAAGCAGTGAAGTCTCCATATCAACAGCTAAATAAAAACCTCTTATCATCTATCTGTCTGCCTATCTCCATACAGTAATAAGGATCAAACTCAAAAATTTAATGCTAAATGAAAGAACTGTGGCATAAAAAGTAAATTCTGTATCATCCAATTTATACAGCATTCTAGAAGAAAGAAATTATATCAAGGTTACCAGAAATTGGAGCAAGGGAAGGGAACTGACTGCATTGTGGCATGAGGGATCTTTTGGGAGTGCTGAAAATCCACTATGCCTTGATTGTAGTAGCGGTTTCATGGCTCCATACATTTGTTAAAACCATCAGACTATACAGGTCAAGTATAAACAACAATTTTAACTGTATATAAATTATTACTTTGTAAACCTGACTAGTAAAATATATAAAAAAAAAACAGGTGAAAAAAGATAAGCCAAGGAAATACTAATCAAAATAAACCTGAAGAAACTATATTAATATCAGATAATGTGAACTTTGTGTACTTTAGAAAAAGAAGTATGGCCAGGAACAAAGAGGGTAATTTTACAATGATAAAGCCATCAATTTATCAAGAGGACAAGAAAAAGAAAGTCCTAAGTGAATATGCACATAATAACAGAGTTTCAAAAAGCATGAAGCAAGAACTTAACTGAAAGGAGAAACAGACTAATTCACACGTATAGCTAAGGATATCAATGTTCTTTCTCAGTTATTGATAATTAATTGTCTATTGGTAGAACTGACAGATAATCAGTAAGAATAAACAAGACTTAAACAGCACTATCCATCAACTTGACCTAATTGACTTTCTACTTAACAAGAGAAGAATACACATTGTTTTCAAGTGTCCATGAACATTCATCAATGTAGAAGTGATTTTTAAAAATTTTCCAATTATTTGGGAAAGTTTTTGTAGGTATTTTGCTGTTAGTGATTTCTAATATATATTCAATTTTTGTCAGAGAACACACTCTATAAGCTTGAAATCTTTAGAAATTTAGTGAGACTCATTTTATGGCCCAGCATTTGTTTTATATTAGTGAATATTTTAAGTGTACTTAAAAATGTGTATTTTGCTTATTGGCCTTTAATAGTGTTGATCAGATCTTCTATATCTTTCACTATTATTTTTTTCCTAGTGATTCTGTCTGAACTGAGTGGCTTATTAAAATCTCCACTTACAACTAAGGCTTTTCTCTAATTATCCCTTAATTTTTGTTAGTTTTCCATCATTATTGAAGATATTTCACAGGATATAGTTTTATAAGTTGGCATGTTTTTTCCCTCCAGGACTTAAAAATAGAATCCCATCATGTGTTGGTCCTCATTGTTTTTTGACAAAAAATAAGCCAATATTTATATCATTGTTATTCTATAGTCAAATTGTCCTTATTACTCTAGTTGCTTTCAAGACATTTCTCTTTATCTTAGGTTTTTAGCAATTTGTTTATAAGATGCCTAGATGTGACTTACTTTGTATTTATCCTCCTTAGGGCTTACAAACCCTTGATATGCAAGTAGATGTTTTTCACAAAATTCAGGAAATTTTCAATATTTTTCAAATGATTTTCTGTTCAATTTTCTTTCTATCTTCTTTTAAAATTCCAAATAAAAATCAGTTAGACCCCTTTGTTTTGTCTTACAGCCATTGAAACACTTTTTATTTTCACAAAAATCCTTTGTCTTTCTCTTCCTGAGATCAGATAATTCTATTGTTTTCCATTCAAGTCCATTAACTGTTTCTGCTGCCATCTAAGATCTGCTCTTAAGTCAGTCAGTGCAATTTTTCATTTCATATATTGTATTTTAATTCCTAAAATTACCATGTAGTCCTATGCTTATACTTTTCATTACCACCCACAAATTATTCATCTCTTTCTTTACCCATTATTTCCATCTTTTCCTGTCAATTTTATATGAGGTTTGTCTTCGTAGATGGTATAATTATAATGCATTCATTTCCTTTATCTTCCTTTCAGTGATGCTGATTTTTTTTCCCCAATCCCAAACTCTATCTCCCCTCTGGCTGGCTATAACTGAAATCTCTACTCTTCTTTTAGACTTCTAGATGTAGCTTCTTTGTTAGGAAATCCGAAGTTTCCTTCACGCAGATGCAGTTCAGTGATCAGACAAGGATTTATCCAGAGTATATAATGCAAATTTGGAAGCACTCTCTGTGTTTCTATTACACAGTGAAGACTGGATTTTCCCTCAGGGGAAAAGATTTATCAAGGTAAATCTTACTCAGTATAGATCCACTTTTTTTTAGCATTCAGTGCCCTTCAATTCCTGTCTTTTCTCATGACTCTTTAAGTCTCTCTTTAACCTTCAGGCAGTTATTTATATATATTTTTCCTACTATACATTGGCCATCTGTGGGCAAGCTAATCAAAAAAGCTATCCTACCATTTCTGAATTAAATACAGACTATGGCAGCTTTGACTAATCAACTAAAAATGTTCTAGATTTTTGAAAGTGCAGGTTAAATGATGATGGGACACAGTTTGCTCAAATGGATGCTCTATAAATAGTCCCTTGGAGAATGCTGCTGTTTGTCACTAAGTGTTTTATAAGATTGTTTATAGCTTCTGGCCTGTCTAGATGTTACTAACATCACTAAGTACCAGAGCAGATTTAAACATTTCTGCTTGGG
This sequence comes from Lemur catta, assembly GCF_020740605.2. Taxonomy (NCBI): domain Eukaryota; kingdom Metazoa; phylum Chordata; class Mammalia; order Primates; family Lemuridae; genus Lemur; species Lemur catta. The sequence continues at coordinate 21,503,822 of NC_059143.1, forward strand.
GAAAAAAAAAAATCAATGAGTAAATTATATGTTACAGCAGAATGAAAGCCAAAATTGTTGTGTTATGGAGTCCTCATAGTGGATTTTTGAAAGCACAACTGCAGCAGAATTTATGCCCCATAAGGTGATGAGTCAGTATATAATTAATTTATACTCATGAGGATTCAATATTTGGCCTTCAGAATGGAGGTCATGGACAGTGCATACAAACATTTTTGATTTATATTGTTTGGGTACAACTAGGAAATTAACAACATACTGTAACTGAGTATAAATTGTTCAGTAGATGTGCTTGGAGATCCTTTTTAAGTGTTTTCTTGTGCATGACAAATGAGGAATAAAATGTGCAGATGACAAGTAAGCATACATCAAATACAACATGAGATATTTTCGTGCACATTGTGTGCTTGTACTCATATTGTTTATATACCCATTATGCATTTGTTTCCATAAATATTTTTGTATTATAGATAAGAAATCCAGCAGCTGTTGAGGTCAATTATGTGTCCCATGTTGCAGGTCGTGGCTGGTAAAACTAAAATCTAAATCAATAGACATTAACTTGTAGATCTTTTCACTTTCACTGTTATGTGCACAATGGCCTCTTTTTGCAGACGCTGTGTGTTTCAATGTGAGTATCCCTTCTCAGGAAAGGCATGCAAAAACTTGAATATAATAAACTGCCTTAAGTTTTAGATGGCAAAAGATTGAAGAATATTACAGCATATGGTTCATAGTTGGTCTTGCCAGTTCAGAATGTAGGGTCCATAGAGGGGTGGCTGGAAGCAAAGTTTTTAAAGGGCCACCATGTATTTTAATATTTAGCTGTACCCAGGATTATATGTATATAATTTCAGTAATTTCAGCTTTTTCCTCAATTTTCCCTGAGTTTTCCCACTGTCATATTTTGTACAGATCTATTTTGCTCAGAGCTTTCTTTTTTTTTTAATATCTTTTCAATCCTTTGATGAATTCAATCACTATATTCCTACAAGAAGACTTCATTAGATAGTCCATCTGCAGTTGGCATTGCTGTTTGTTAAAGTGCTAAATATTAATGTTTGAAGAACTTATTTTACATATATATCATGACAAAGGTATAGTTAGTTATTATGTTTACATTCTATGACCCACTAAGATAACAAGACTATAACTTGCAGAGCTTAACTCCAGCTGTTAATTAAAACATTAAACACTTAATAGATACTCCATCATTTCCTGATTTTAATTATAGAATATTCTGTAGTAGTTCAGTGATGCAGCCATTGAACCATACTTCTTTCTCACTTTTGATATTAAGTCCATCAAAATATATCCCCTCAAGTTATTTATGTTCCAGTAATTTGACTATGATAGGGTTTGTGACTGAATTTTAAAATACTTTGTAGAACAATAGATTTTACTTTCTTTGAAACATGTTTTAAAGAACAAAATCAATAATACAACTACAATCTATTAAATTAATATTGGGTCCCTTTTCTGATATTCCAGTCACTATTTCTCATAATTTTAGTATTTACCCATGTCCTCAAAGATTTATGTAACTGACTGCCAAAACTACAGCATTTAGGAAAGGTTTTGTTTTTTTTTTTTTTTTTTTTTTTTTGCATTTGGCTCCAGGATATCTCAAGTTCCTAAGCTTATTTCATTTGTGACTTTTGAAAGCTAGCAGTCAAGTCATGTCTTTTTAGCATAAGACTCCAAGGAACTGAACAGATAAAGAACTGAAAGAAAAAGTTGAAAAGAGTCAAAAGCAAGCAGGACTAGAAGGAGAGACAAGCAGCCTAGAAACAGCAGAAAGCACAGCTTCAAAGTAAAATATGTGGGATCTCACAGTACACACAGATATCAAAAGAAAAACAAAGGGTAACATTTTGGTATTCACCTAACCTTCAAAAGGAAACCTCCAGAGAAATTGGAAAAAGTATTTTAAGCGGTATCTACTTCTGAGATTGAATTTGTTGAAAAGATGTAGATTGAGATGAATAACAACTTTCTTTCAGAATGCCATTCCATTCTAGACTATACAGGGAAATAGTGTTTTATATACACAATGGCATATTTCTTTGTCTCAACAAAGGAAGCTGTGATTTGGGGGAGATTGGACCCAGGACTTTTACATGAGAAGGAGTGTAGCATTTCTTCATATTATGTAAAAATGCACCTATTGTTATAATGAGTTGTTTAATTTATGTTAACTAAAACTGTGCTTCAATTTACACACAATTTATGAAACTTTATTTTATGAAACTAATTAATCCCATCATAAATTACTGTTCCCATTAGTGTTACTTGAGATTTCTTAAGTTTTGAGATATTCAAGCCAATTTTCAGACCAAATCTTCATACCTGATAGATTCTAATTTCAATATATATGACATTGTAATTTATGCTTTGAAAGATAAAGCACCCTTCAGGTGTTGATGGAGATATTGAGGTTTTATTTGAAATGATATTCTAATATAACTTTAATTTATAATTTATTTACATAATTTTATATGGACAAGGATTTGGGTAGTTGAGTCTGAGTACAACAAAATCCATGGGTAATTTATAGTGATCAGGAATCAGATGGAATGATGGTTTATCTCTGCAGAAAGATGCAGAATCTGTTGTGAATCAAATAACTTCTTTCAAATGGAATCTCTCTTGTCTTATAAATAAAGAGTCAATATGGTTATAAAGCCATGTGCCATTTAGAATAAAACTGGATACATTTAACATGACAAGGTTTCTTTCTGATGCGGTGAGTTTCTTGACCAAAAGAATATGTATTATGAAAGAAATCAATTAATGGCAAGATCAAAACCTTTAGTATTTTTCTAATTAAATAGAATTTTAATTGAGATCATATTGAGTAACAGAGGTGCTTTTTTTAGATAGTTACATATCTTCGTCTTCCAGCCTGGAAATCATTCATGGAAATTAAGCAAAAATGGATTCCACTGTGTTTCTCAAATAATAAAAACATATCAATCTCTGCTCCTAGACAAGATGGATTAATCTGCTACATGTAACAACCAAAAAAATGGACAGAATTAAGAAAAAGTGGTTTTCAAGACATCAGGCATTAGACTAGACATCGGGAAATGAAAAAAGTCATCACTGGGAAGTGGAAATCAAACAAGATAAACCCTAAAATTATATCCTTTAGAGACTTTCCAGCCACTGGTACTGGAAGAGGAATGACAGATAGGGCCGGGTAGACCTGGTAGGTTTAGGAGATGGAGCAAAGAGACCATAGAGACAAAGACAACCAGAATAAGATGGACAGAGTCCCTGAAATGAAAGAGCTGCACCAGGAGAAAACTTCAGAGTCTTGAAGGTGGCTCCCCTGAGTGTTTAGCTGAATACTACACAGTGCACACTATGGGGAAAAAAACCAAGGCACAGGAAAGAACTATCTTAGAGGAACGGAGGGAACAATCTCCTATGCCCACATTAGGCCTATTTCTCTTGCACAGACAGGAAACCTCATGATTTGCAAAGGGCATTGAAGATTAATCAGAAGGGTCTATTAACTGTAGTGAGGATAATTATCCAGACACTGAGCTATGATCTCATCTAATAAATCTTAAAAGCAATACGTGCAAGGACCAGTTTTCAAATAACTGAACCAAGTAAAGCTCAAGAATAGTATTAGGAATACAAAAAATATCCAACAATCAACAAAGTATTGATAATATTTGTTGTCCAAACAAAAACATCAAGCATTCTAAAGAAGCAGAAAAGTGCAAGCCATAAAATGAAAAAAAATAATCAAAACAAACCCATATTTTTACATATGTTCAGTAATTTGTTTGTTAGGCCTAAGGAGAATGACAAGACAGATGGCCAGTATAGAAGATCTTTGATACAGGTTGACTAACTGCTCTGTTCATGTAGGATTGAGGTTTCAGTGTTAAAAACAGTCCTGGGCAAACTGGGACAAATTATTCACCCAATTCAATCCTCAATCAGACATCCATTATGATGACATCCACTCTATTTATATGAGAAAAAATTACACAGAGAAAAACAAGGTCAGGTAAATGTATATTTTAGCTAACTAATCAGAATTTCAACCCTCAATTTACAATGTTAATGAAGGAGCTGATGAGAAGAGTCACATTTGCCTAGATAACACACAAATGCAAGTAGCTTGGCCTACTCTTCCTGGTAGGAAAGAGGGACCTTCTTGGTTCAATTTTGGGATTCCCAAAGGATGAGTCCATTTCAAGAAAAAGGCACATAGAGTTGTAGATCATTTCAACCACAGTGGAGTAAGAATTCCAATAAAAATAGTACTTCTGTGAGTAATTACCCTACAGAGTTGAATGTTCTCTCTCTGTTCCTGTGTACCTTCCTGCAATGCCATTGCCTAGTCACGGCAAGTGGGTGTTTCTAACCTACATCAGTGTTCCTTCTCTTCTGAACAAAGAGGTAGATGAAAGAGGGAGGAAAACTTCACTATCTCCCATATCTACAGACCTGTAATTTTCTTGTCAAATTGATGGTGCAAGTTATCACACAACTGATTTTTTTCCCAATGTCCACCATATTAATGTATAACTGAGAAACCTGTGAAAATGAAGTAAAAAGAATCTGCTTTGTGGTTCCTTCTACAAATGATAGTTCCGTTAGCACAAAAACAAACAACTATAAAAACATCAGTTACAGGAGTCCCAGACTATGGCAGACCTTTCCCTTGAAAACAGGTCCTAAATCCTGTCAATAAGCCATGTTTCTTCAATGTTAAAAAAAACCTTGCCCCAGTCTATAAAAAAGTAGTTAAAAGAGAAGGTTAAAAAAAAAGGTCAGTAATATCCTGTTACTTCTAGATCTTTATAGGGCCTACTTTAAAAAAAACAAAACTAAAAAAAAAAAAAAAACCTTTATCAACTCCATGAGACAAAGATATGATTCATGAAAAGGGATATTTGCTCCAAACTTCCATAGAGAATTCCTTGGAAGAATACTAGCAGTTAGAAATGAAATCTGTGAGACTGATTTGCAAATGTTATTGCTAGTTAGTGTCTATTTATAGAAATAGGTTATTCTCACACTTGAGAGATCAGAGACAACTTACCCTCCTCTATTATCTGTATTTCTTATCTGACAAAATTAAAACTGCAAACATTACTATTGTACTGTTTCCCTTCCCAAAATATACTGGCTATTCTAATTAGTAAAAATTTATGATCAGATGCCAAGAAAACTACTAGCACAGAAATAATAGTCCTCTACTCATTACAGACTGTAAGAATATTTGCTCTACTAGTTTTTCTTTATTTTGGGTACTGAATAGTACTTCTATTTTGAGTGCAACAACATTGGTAGCTCAATAACCTCAGTTATATCAGAAGTTGTTAAACAATTCTTTTAAAATTATGAAGAATGCCTCAAACATAAGGATCTGTAACAATGCAGCATAAAAGGAACAGTTATCGTTTTCTTTTTAAAGTTTAATCCATAAAATAAAATAATTAACAATACTCATAATAATAAATTAAAGACCTCAAAAATGATCAAAATTTCCTTTAAGGTAAAAAAAAATTTCTTTCACCTCCTTATTCTCTTCTTAGTAGGTGTAAGGCTGGTGGTGGCAGGTACCCCTCCCTTCCCTAATGAAAAAAGAAGAAGCCCCTCCTATTCCTGAATACCCACCCTAAAGCTGAAACAAAGAAATTCCTCACTCCTTGCACTGACATCTCCTGGCCTAAGAAACTCCCATCCCCCAGTCCTAAGAACCTATATAAACCCACTCAGACTTCTGGGTGGCGCGGCTTCTCTGGTTCCCACTCCATGGGTCCCCTGAGGCTCGCCCAGGTCCCTCTCTCTCAGGGACTCGTTACCCCCACCCGGGAGCACTCCAATAAAGCCTCTTTACTTATCCCTTTCAACTCTGCTCATCTTTCCTTCTCTGGCGCTGGCTACTTCAAAGAAACCTTACAGTAGGATCTGCTAATCACTGTATATTAGCATCAAGATAAATTTAAAATTAGTTTTTATGTATTATTGTTTTCTGTTTTGCCAATTAGTAATATTGCAAAAGAGTTGTTTTCTATTATGTTTTATTACTGCATTTTAGATTAAGTAACGTTTTGGGAGATAGACTGAGATCATGAATACTCTTAATAACATTAACACTATGGGGAAATATTTTCTAATATCGACTTTTCAAAAACTTCAGGGAAAAAACCATAAAAGTTTGTAACTATGTAATATGTGGCAGATACTGACAGAAAAGAATTATTATGGCAGCATCTTATTAAAAAAGCTGCTTACCTAACAATGAACAGCAGAATTGTTCTCATTTTCAGATGGACCCAATCACTCCATCTTGTCTAGGTATTATTTCATTTCACAAACTTCTGAAAGAAAAATAAAAGAGTGAGACTGTTTAAACCTTTAAAAAGGAGCAAGAACTATATGAATTTTCTGGGATAATTAACTTAATCATGAATATATAAAATGATGAAACATTTTAGTTTCATGTATATACAGTGCAAACTCTGTAGCAAGGTTATATTATTTCCTAACTTTTCCTCCTCATTAGGAACCAGAAAGAACTGTTACAGCATGTGGCTAAGATAAGTCTCTACCATGGATTAGTTTGTATTCCTCCTCATACGGCTCTGTTTATATTCTCTTTGGCTCTCAACATTTGTCTGCCAAATTTTTTCCCAGGGATTGAATTTGAGTATTGTTAGTAAAGACATCTGATTTCATATTTTAGTTCAATCAATTACCAGCTGTGTGATCTTCAGTAAAATATTTAATCCCTCTAGGCTTTAATAGATAATATATCTCTCTTAGATTTCTATCGTAAAGATTAAGAGAAGAATTTACTCTAAATTTCCTTGATGGTTATAAGCTTCTTTTGCCACACCTCCAAGATTTACCTACTTATTTTCCCAACATTTTCTGAAATATATTGACTGCTTGTTTGTAGGTTGCCCTTCATGTCTCTTTAGCACTACAGCTCTCCATGTACACACTTTGTAAGCTCTTTTTCTTCTCAGAACGCTTGGGAGGGACTCAGGGAATGTTTCATATCATTTTGTATGGACATAAATAATTTGTGATGGGGAACTACACTGAAAAATATCCCTCTTTTGAAACAGTAATACAGTGGCAATGAATACAATGGATACAATATGGATATAGACTCTTTAATTTTTTTTTTATTTACCAGCATCACAGAAGCTGATTATATATCAAACTTAGTATTATAAACAAGAATAGCATTTCTGTAATGGATTTTATACGTTTCAAAACCTTTCATGTTTGAACTAGCATCTTGATACAAACAAGGAAGATGTGATGCAACAGATGAAACTGTCTCCAGCCAGCTAATATAGAAACTGAAACAAAGGATACAAATACTTGACTCTTAAGCACAAATACATTTTTTTAAAGATTCAATGTCATGTGAAAACTTGAAAAGTCAAGTTTGTGCTCCTTCCCACAAAATAGGTAAACTAGATCACAGTGAGTGGACGATGAGAATAAAATGAGTAGATGGTTGAGCATGAGTTTGCAAAGCTACCAGATTCTGCGAGATTACATTCTGCTCTTCGACAGCATTGTGGAGCTGTGTAGCATTCATTCTGATCACACTTTCATATGGGAGGCTCTGAGAAAAGCCCTTGCTCTTTTACTTTTCCATGTGGTCTTCAACACATATTTATGCAAAATAACCTGAGTTAGTTCAGTGGAATTTCCTGAGACATATTTTTTCTGTACCATCCTGACCCCACACCTTTGTTCTGATCTTTGGCATTTCTGATTCCTTTTTATTAATTTACAGTAGATGACAAAGTTTGGTTTCCCATTTTCCTTCCTTATTTTTGCTTTCCAGTTTAGGTCCTCAGTAAACACTCAGTCATTTATGCTCTTTTTCTTTAAATATCTTCTGTTTTAATTCTGAAACCCTCATCATTTTCCTCCCTTACACAGTGTCATTTCACGAGTAAATAATCGACATTTTAATGACAAAACAAGATCAAAATTTGAGTATAATCAATAAGATTTCCTGGCATATAGTACTGATCAGTAAATATTGAATACAAAAATTAGTAAATAAATTTGTTTAAGGTAACATAATTAATTTGTGGTAAGCCAAAATTATTAGCAAACCCTCCATACTTCTGGTCACAAGTACTTTCTACTAGATTATAAAGTAATAATGATTAAATAAATAAATAAACTAGGATTACTTGATTAAAACCTAGAATATGCATTCACAATCATCATCATCTGCAATAGGCCAACTAGCTCTAAACCAAACAAATCTTCATGGAACATGGAGACAAAGGGGAATTCTGTGTTTCCTTTTCTCTTTCTTTATGCATCAAATTGCATTCCAACGTGAAAGAAAACACTTAAGACAAGAAATTCATTTGTCAAGCTCTTTCCACTTTTTTTTTTTTTTACATGAAATGCTTATTTTGACAACTAAATTGCATTCAAGTTCCCTCTTATGTACTACCTAATGAGTGTTGTGGACCATACAGTTCTATGGCATTATATGTCACATTTCAACCTCAGTTATAAAGGCAGAATTTTAAAACATCTTTTACTGAAATTGGAGATAAAAAGTATTATGACCAAATCCTTCAAACAGGGTTAAAGATAAAATTTCTAAGAAATCTCATAAATAGCAGATTTGGATTGATTTGTTTTTTAATGTTCAATTACCCCTTAAGTGAAGATAAACTCCCAAAACTTGCCCTTAATTTTCCTCTTTTGTCCTGGTTTATTTCTAATTCTTTGGAATGATGTGCGGGGCATTTTGAGTTCTTAAAAGAAAGTATATTTTTTTACACTACAAAGTATAAATTGATATTTTCTGTATTTAATAGCCATGCTTATTATATAACATATTCTAAATTTAAAGAAGGATATCTTTATCTCCTCAATTCCATTATCCTATTCTGTATCCTATCCACTATTCCCTACCTATCCCTTATAATACAAAAATACATAGCTAGCTAAAGCTTTTCTCTATTGCCTTTCTTAAGACAGATTTTCTTCCTTTACATCCAGTTTTTGCTCTTTATCTTGTCTCTGGTATTTATCTGTGTGACTTACAAGTCCAAAACAAACAACCATACGTGCCTACATACCTACATGACAAAATAACAACCACAGCTCAACCACAACAACAACTTTGTCACATTCAACCAATCTAGTTCATCTAGGCTGAGATATGTTAGAATGCTTAGCGTGCTATCCCTACCAGATATTTTATCAATTATCAATCTCATTCAAAGAAATGATGTCTGCATACAATATTACTTTATTTATTTAACTAAAATAAATTAAAATTGACACCAAGCCCCCCTTCTACGAGATAGGAAGAAATTTAACCTCAGTCATCACCTGGGCTTCCCTAACTTGTACTTTGCTAGGCTCATACACGAATGAAGTAAGCTTTACAGAGAGCCTGGAGGAGTGTAGAAGAAGGTGGTAGTATGCTCATCTCTATTCTATTGTTCTCTCTCATCATGGAATTTTATCATTTTTTCAAGAACTTCATAATACTCTGTATAGTTTCCAGTGTGCTAGAATCCACAAACTTGTGTGCTCTGGTGACAGAGTAATCTAAGACTATGGCTTTGTTCTTATTATTGCTGCCAACAGTATAATGGTTTCAGTCTTTGAGAAAACTACAGCAAGAAAGTGAATAAGCTTTTACAGATACATGTAGATGTTTTTTATTTGTTTTTTGTTTTTGTTTTCTTTTTGCCCTTGTTAATTTCAAATCTTTCTAATAAAATATGCTTGAAGGTTTTGAAATGTTGCGTGCCAAAATGTGAGTAGTGGTACAGAGAGTAAAATGTCTTTGGGTCTCACTTTATAGTTACAGTGAAATAACTCATTAGAGAAACCTACTTCTTTGCTGATAACAATTATAAACTCAGAACCCAAAATTAAAAATGAAATATTTCAAGGCATCAGAGAGGAACCCAAAGCAGTATAACCTGGAGGGAATATGGCCCTTGAGAGGAGGTAAACATTATGGGTAAAGTCTACATTCATCCAGCTTTTATCTGAAGGCAATTTCCTATTTATTTTCAGGTTGTTTAAGAAACAAGGCTCAGGTGGAAAGCAACAGTCATTCAGGACTGAGGAATCAGAGAATAGAGTTTGAGTGTACAAGATTAACTGGAAAGCAGAGAGTCACAAAGGTGGAAGTCTCAGAATCTGCATAGTAACACACCACACATCCTATTGCAGAATTGTAATCCTGCAGGGAAAGGGTCCAAGAAAATAAAGCAGATATTATAGTTAGGATACTAAAGATTCTTCGTAGGAATCTCAACAGCTATGTAGCACTAGAGATAGAATTTGAGATTGTAGTCCAGTCAATTAAAGGAGATTTAATAAGTATCTAAGATTTGTGATTAAAACTTCAATAAGACCACATATTAGAAATTAGAATCATATCCAAGAATTAACGAAAAAACTCACATTAAATGCTACAAAAATCATTTATAATATCAAGATAATCTTTCAGCTCTTTATCTACTTGCTAGAACAAAATTCAGCACTTCTGGGAAGATAAACTAATCCAGATTTTCCCAACAATGTATGACTGACAATTTCCCATTTGCAAGAAAAATTAATAAACATATAAAATTATAGGAAAATGTGATCCATATCAAGGAATAAATACTCAATATAAGCAGATCCAAAATGACTTTGGTGTTGCAATTAGCAGACAAGAAATTTAAAAATACTATGATAAATAGGTTAAAGGATCTACAAGAAAATATTGATGTGAGTTAGCAGACGAGAAATTTCAGATTTATGAACACTTTAACAGAAGTACATAATGGGCATCTCAGAAGTGAGAAATACAGTACTTAACATACACACAGACACACACACACCCCTACTCAGTGAATTATATAAACAGTAGAATAGATAAATAGGAGAAAATATCAATAGGAGTGAAGATAAGGCAATAGAAATTGTCCAAACTGAAGCCTAGGAAAAAAACAAAAAAACAAAAACAAACAAACAAAAAAAAAAAACAAGAAAAAAAAACAAGAAAAAGATCGAAGGACATTTGAAAAGTATAGGCCAACATTTTTCTAATTTATTTAAAACAAAAAATTCAACCACCTATGGAGGAATTAATTAGAAGAAACTACCAGCCAGAAAAATGTAAAGAAAAGTATACCTAGGAATTCCGTATTTAAAATGATAAAAACCCAAGATTTAGAGAATAATTAAAAACAGCTAGAGAAAAAGGTCATTATATATATAGCAGAGTACCATTAATACTGATGGCTGACTTTTCACCATAAAAAATAGAATGCAGAAGATAATGAATCAATATTTTTAATGTGCTGAAAAGAAAAAAAAAAAACATCAATCTACAATTCTATATCCAGTAAAATTATCTTTTGGAATTGAAGATTAAATAAAGACTATCTGAAGTAAGTGAATTCTGAGAATACAGCACAAGTAATAACAGAGGAAATTTTTTATGCTGAATGAAAATCAGACCGTACGCAAAATCAGACCGATAGCCTGAAAGAAAGACCACTGGAAATGGTAAATAAGTGGATAATTTTAAAAACAACATTTTTTTTCTTAGTTAGTAGCAAATTTACTTTTCAAAGGCAAAAAATATAATAATGTATTGTAGGGTTTCTAGCATGACCAGAAGTAAAGTATTTGACAAAAATGGTACAAAGTACCACTGGGAGTATAAATGCAAGTAAACTACTTATCATTGCCTGATACAAATTATTTGAAGTTTTATAAGATTAATTTAAAATGTTAACTACCATGTGAGTTGTATTTAACTCATATTAGTTTTGAGCCTGGGACCTCATGAGGCATACGTACCTTACAAATCTCTTTATCTTGGGAGCCACAGGAACTATTTTTCAAGGTGCATATAAGTCATGCACAGAAAACAATAAAAAAACCCAAATTTTTCATTAAATTAGAAAGAATCATTTTGGTTTTGAAGTTTTTATTCTATTTTTGTAATAAAACATGGCCCCAAGGAGCGCTGGTCTCAAGTCACCAACAGGGTGCCCAAGCTGGATCAATGTCTCTCCGCTTGGAGATTTGCCCTGGACTCCTGAAGTCACCAGGCAAGCAGCACCTGGGAGGGCTGGCTGGCAGGTAGGGAGCTCACAGTCTGAGTACCCTTTAGTCTGCTGTAGTACCCCAAAAGGAAAGGTCTGGCTCCCTGCAGATGCCTCTAGGTGGTGGCTAAATTGTCTCTCTCAGCAGCTGTGGGTAGGGAAAGGAGAAGGGGAGAATGAAGCAATATGGTACCTGCCAATCGGCTCCGGTCTGCAGGCCTAGGGGTGCCTAGAAGGAGCTGGGAGCCTGGTGCCCTGTCCACAAGAGGCTCACCGCTCACTGGTGCCAGCCGTCTCTGGGCTGGTGTTAGCAGGTTTCTCCAATCACTCAGGAGCCCACCTGCAGTCCCAGATGCAAAGAAAGGGAAATTTAAACACTCCACCTACCCTTGTTGCTGGTCTCTAAGCCTCTCAAGGGCCTTTCTCCTTCAGTTCTCCTCCACAACCTCTTCCGGGGGAGTCTCCTATAGTTTCAGTAACCATTCCTTCCAACCCTCATCCAATCTATGTTTGTCAGTCTGTTTATTTATTTATTTATTTTACTTTCCTCTAAAATTTCTTTCTTACAGAGCCACTCTGGCTGGCAGTTTTTCTCGTCCGCCATCTTGCCCCTCCCCTGGAAAAAGGAATCATACACAGGGGAAAAGAATTCTTATCCAATAAATGGAGCTGAGAAAAATGGATAGCCACATGTAGAAAACTGAAACACGATCCACACCTTTCACTTCACAAAAGTCAACTCATGGTGGATAACACACTTAAACCTAAGGCATGAAACTATAAGAATTCTAGAAGAAAATGTTGGAAAAACTCTCATAGACATTGGTCTAGGCAAAGAATTTATGAAGAAGAACCCAAAGGCAATCACAGAAACAACAAAAATAAATAAATGGGATCTGATCAAATTAAAAATTTTCTGCACAGCCAAGGAAACTGTCATTAGAGCGACTCCATTAAAAAGTGGGCAAAGGACATGAACAGAAACTTTTCAAGAAAAGGTATTATTTTTACATTAACAATTTGGAGACTATTCATGTCTATTAATAGGTGATGATTGAATACACTATGGCATATCCATGTCATAAATGTATATGTATACCTAAAATAATGAATAATGTCTTTTGTACTATTATGGAATAATCTCCAGGGTATATTGTTTCATTAAAAAAAGCTTAGGAGCAGTGTATTATATATATTTTGCCACTTTTTGTGTTTGTGCATACACACATATTTATGATATTACAGTATAGATATAAGATAGGTATAATACAAACTGGAAATTTATATATTTTTTCATATATCATTATGTATATTTTATATTTATTATATTCCATAGTTTGAATATAAATTATGTATATCTGTGTCTGTGTATTATTTCTTATTCAAATCTATAGCAGGAGCTACATCCATATCCACATATCTATCTATCTATCTATACACACACACACACACACACACACTAAAATTGACAAGTTTCAGTAGCAATATTCACACCTAATCTAAAGATTTTGGTTTCACTAAAGGAACCTAGGGATCTTTGGAGTTATATCTGATTCCAGGTCACTAGCATTTGTATTTTCTTAGACTAGAAAGAAAAGAATACAAATATAAGAAAGAAAATCCACCAGCTACCTTGAAAGAATTTCCATTAGCTTGATTTGAGACCGTTTGAAACAAAAATAAAAGAGATTGACAATTTTAATATTTTGAATACATATCAAAGTCATGAATCCATAGTTACCGCCTCTAAATGACAGGGGGAAAATAAGCGCTATCAAATAAGTGGCAGTTAAAATGAATTTTCCATTTTTCTGAAAATTTATGTTCAAAGATAGTAAATTAATCACTCATTCTTTCTAGAGAAATTGCAGCACTCCCTAGTTGGTGGAAGAAATCACTGTGTGTGCATGTCTTATGGGTCTAAGAAGGGTAAGTTTTTACTGAGCAACATTTCAGAATAATGTCATTCTGTGCTTCATTGTAAATAGCTATTTTGTTCAAGTCAGTGTTGGTACATAGGATGTTGATTTCTTTTGGCATCTCACCATCAATGACCCTAAAATATGGGAAAATATTATCAGGTTAAATATCTATTGCAAACAAACTTCTGGAAAGCTTTTCCCTTAGCAGAGTCATTTTCTCAGAAATGGTAATATGGTATTGATCTTCATTGTATTATGCTGCTTAACTTTGTTTTCCACATTCATGAGTATTAGACTTTACTGATGCAACATTTAAAAATATATTTGTGTACTAAGGGATGATATAGTAATACAGCTCCAGGAAGATAATACATTATTTAATTTTTAATTCAAAATTAATGCTAAAGGAATTATCTCCAACCATTTTTATAGTTTTTTAAAATTTGAGTGAACTTTTACTTTTTAGTGAGAAAATATTATATTCTCAAGCATAAAACCACTGCCTCTTGGGGAAGTAATGCATTTCAACCTCCCAAATCCCATGTGAACATCATTATACAGAATGTATACACAGAAATATCTCAAAAACATTAAAATTAAATGTCCCCCAAAATATATAATAAAAAATAATTAAATATAAAGAAACCAAGTATGCTATGGTACTGGCATAAAAACAGACACAAAGATCAATGGCACAGAATAGAGAGCCTAGAAATATATCCACACATTTACAGTCAATTGAGTTTTGACAGAGAGGGGTGCCAAAACACACAATTGGGAAAGGAAAGTCGCTTCAATAAACGGTGCTGGGGAAAATGGATATACATATAGAGAAGAATGAAATTAAACCTTCATCTCACACCATATGAAAATTTCTAGATAAAATGGGTTAAAGTCTTAAACATAAGACTTGAAACTATATAACCACTGGAGAAAACATGGGGAAAAAACTCCATAACATTGATTTGGAAGAAAATTTTTTGGATATGACCCCACTGCACAGGTGACAAAAGCAAAAATGTACAAAAAAGATATTACATCAAACTAAAAATATTCTTCATAGCAAAGGAAGTAATCAACATAGTGAAGAGACAATCTACAAATGGAAGAATATACCTGCAAACCAAACATCTGATAAGGGGTTAATACACAAAATATACAAGGAACTCAAACAACCAAATGCTAATAAAATCAAAAGCTTGATTAAGAAATGAGTAAAAGACCTGAACAGATGTTTCTAAAAATAAGACAAACAAATGTCCATCAGGTATATGCAATACTCAACATCACTAATCATCACAGAAATGCAAATTAAAACCACAAGGAGACATCAACTCACACTTGGTAAAGTGTGATAACACCTTTAAAAAGATAAATGTTGGTGAAGATGTGGAGAAAAGGGAACTCTGGTACTGTTGCTGTGTGTGAATTAGTAAAGCCATTATGGAAAACAGTATGGAGGTTCCTCAAAAAATTAAAAGTGCAACTTCCTTATGACCCTGCAATCCCATATCTAAAATATATGAAATCAGAATGTTGAAAAAATGTCTGCACTGCCATATTTGTTGCTACATTATTCACAATTGCCAATATAGGAAACAGCCTGTGTCCATCAATGGATGAATGGATAAAGAAAATGTAGTAAATATATACAATAGGATAATGCTCAGTATTCTATTTTAAAAGGAGGAAATCCTATCATTTGCAACAATATGGATTAACCTGGATGACATTAGGTTGAGTGAAACAAGCCAGGCAAACAAACATACAGCATGATCTCACTTAGGTGTGGAATCTAAAAAAGTGAAACTCATAGAAAGAATGTAAAATGGTGGTTACCAGAGGCTTGAGGAATGGGTGATGGGGAGACGTTGCTAAAGGGACTCAAAATTTTAGATAGACAGGAGGAATAAGTTCAAGAGATCATGGTGATTATTGTTAATGGCAATATATTATATACTTGAAAATTGCTAAGAGATTAGATTTTGTGTTCTCATTACAAAAAATTATGCGAAGTAATGAATATGTTCAATAGATTAATTTAGCCATTTTACAAGGTATACACATATCAAAATGTCACGTTGTGCATTATAATTAATGTAATTTATACTGACCAATTAAAAATAAATTAAATAGTCAAGAAATTAGAAATAAACTAGAATATTTAGCTTAAAAAGAGAAGCAAACAAAACCCTAAGTATGCTATTCTGAGATATAGCAAGTGTGCTTGTACATAAATAATAAGTAAAATCACAACTCATGAAATAACTATAATGAATAAATTATAAATAAATAAATAATAAAACAATAATAAGTAAATTATTAATAGTTATAGAAGGATTTAAAAATTGGTAGTATAGCCTCAAACTTCTAGATTCTTTAATAAAGATAAATTATATCTGACTTACTTTTTTAAATTCCATGCCTATGTGCTTTATAATTTTTATTAATAATATTAATCTATATTATTAATTTTAGTATTAATTTTATGAATGATATATGGAGATATATAAATTACATAAAATAAACTACACATATTTAAAGAGTACAATTTGATGTATATTTTGATACATGAATATAGCAGTGAAAAATCATAAATATGTTGAATACCAGTCACAAAAGGTTTCTTAGGTTCCTGTCGTCCCCCCTTCCTCAATCCTCCCACCACCCCCCTTATTCTCAGGCAATTCCTAATTTGTTGTCTGTCACTATAGATTACTTTGCAATCTCTAGCATTTCATATAAATAGAATGATACAGTATTGTATATACTTTTGTCTAGTTTCTTTTACTCAGCATAATTATTTTGAAGTTCATCCACATTGTATTAGGTAGCAATGGTTCATGCTTCATATGAGTTAATATCTAGAAGATGACTGGTGTCCCCATAAAGAGAAGAAATTTGAATGCTCACAGGCAGGACACCATGTGAACATGAAAGCAGAGGTCAGGTTGATGCACCTAGAAGCCAAGGAACACTGAAGACTGCCAACAAGCCTCAAGAAGCTGGGAGAAAGGAATGGAACTAATTCTCACAGCCCATCTTCTAGCTCAGATCTGTGAGACAAATTTTGATTATTCTAAGAACTATGTTTGTGATACTTTGTTATGGCAGCCCTAGCAAACTAATATAGCTAACAAGTTGTTACAAACCTAGACATTTCAGCTCTATATTAAATTAAAGCTACAGTTTTTGTGCATAATCCTGCATTTAGAAAACAGCAGACATTCAATTTGTAATTATAGTTACATTGACTTTATTATGATGTCCTAGTCTTCATAATTCATTATCAGGTATACTCTGACCCTCTGTTCTTCATAATTCTTTATCAGTACTGCTGTGGTTATCTCTGACAGTGTATCTAGCATGTATGTTTTGTCACTTCCTTCATCACTCCTCGGTAAGGTTAAATTAAGTTTATTTTCTACACAATTATTTCCCTTTCTGCATCATTTTATAGTTTTAGATTTTCCATAAATTTGCATTATAGTGTTGATTTTTCTTCAAGCTGTTCTCAGTTTTCTCTACAACCAAAGCAGTAAGCATAATAAAGTAATGATTAATATTAAGGTAATATGAAATAAACATTTTAAAAGAATATTAGTTTTAAGTGAATAGCCTTTGAAAATATTACCAGTGATATATAGTTAAAGCAGATTCTTGATGATCTATGTGTAAGAATTCTTCATCATCATATAAGCAGCTTTACTAATAGCTGATTACTTTTAGTAGCTTAGTTTTCTAAGTGTTTTACAATTTAAGAGTTACTCTTTAGTTGTCATTTTAGATTTCCCCAGTTAGATTTCCCATCTTTTCTAATTTATAATTGACATGTGGAGCTTCATAATTTAAATCTCTGATTCAAAAATGTTTTTCATGGTGCAATATATATATTATAAATATCCATCAATTTTTAAGGTTTTTTTTATTCTTTTTTTTCAGTATATTATGAGGGTACAAAAGTTTAGGTGACATATATTGCCCTTACCCCCCTTTGCCCCCCAAGTCAGAGCTTCAAGCAAATTAAACCTGGGCCAACAGAAACGGTCCCATGTTCCCAAATACTGTTTCCAACATAAGGCTGACATATTTCACCAAGCCCATTATACATAATTCAATTTCATCATGAGGTAACTGTTGGAAAGTACATGTAGAACTGTTAAATTGTTAGGAACAGTTTTAGTTTGTTCCAAACCTCGTAGACAAACCAAAGTCAACTGGACGTTTCTTTTATCTGTCATTGACAATAGCAACATTTGAATGGAAGTTAATTAAATCTCCTTGAATGTCAAGCATGCATGTAACATATTTTTCCATGTATTTATAGAAAAAAGCATATGTCTTTTTGTAAATTTATTCTGGTTTGGTCTTCAGCATTTCAACCTGCAAATGATAAATTTCAGCTCTTCTCTCTATAATAGGATCAACCATTTTACATTATTTTTTAATCTCACCATGTACCATGCCAAAATTACCTAATTATTTTCATAAGCAGACATAATACTGTACCTTGATATTATTAAGTATATCCTATATAGTTGTTGAAAAGCTATTTGTTGTGTGGTGATAAAGGGAAGGGCTTGTGACAAGTCTTTAGCTATATTTTGTTGGAGCAGGATTTCATTGCAAGGTGTCCAATTTCAAATTCTTTACCAATTCCTTCCTAATATTGTTACTATAGCTTTACCCTGTATTATGCTATGATTTCATCATATTTGCAACTGAATTATATGTTTCTGAATATTGACCCATGACACAGTTTATTTTTCAATATATCTGTATCATAAGAGTTTAAAATTCCAGTACTTGTTTCTATTTGGTATGGCAATATTTATTAAGTCCCTTTTAGTTTGATAATGGCCCTCTTTTAGTAATAGGAAAGTTCTTTGTGTACAAGTAGAATTGAATCAAATCACATTACTAGTGGTAATATTAAGAGAAAAAGTCATTTAATTATCTGAGGGACTTTACCTATAGGGACTGGAGATTGCTGTTTAAACAGTCATTTTTACAGAATATTATATTTCAGGTCTTTTGAAAAAAAACAGACTCAAAATTTGGGCCAGAATATTTTCCATCCATCTTCAGTTTTGTTAAACCAAACCCTGGTGTCAACAGTTTTTCTTCCCCCTATGTTTTGTTCTAGAAGTTTGGTCTTGGCAATGATTTTTCTGGGTATGATACCCAAAGCACAAGCAACAAAAGGAAAAAATAAATAAGTGGGATTACATTAAAGTAAGAAGCTTCTGTGCAAAAAATGAAGCAATCAAAATAAAAAAGTAACCTATAGAATGGGAGGAAATATTGGCAAATCATATACCTGGTAATGATTAATACCTAAAATATATCAGAAATTCATCCAATTCAATAACAAAAAAAAAACAAAACAAAAAAACTGTTAATCTAGTACAAAAAATGGGCAAATGGTCTGAAAAGACATTTATGCAAAGAAGACATACAAATGACCAAAAGTATATGGAAAAGTGATCAACATCAATAACCATCAGAGAAATGCAATCCAAACCCACAATGATATATCACCTCACACATGTTAAAATAACTATTATTAAAAAAATTGAAGGATAAATGTTGGTGAGGTTGTGAGAAACCTGGTACACTGTTGATGGGAATGCAAATTGGTGTAGCTTTTATGGAAAACAGTATGAAGAGTCGTCAGCAAATTAAAAATAGAATTACTATATAACCTAGCAATCCCATTTGTAAATATACATTCAAAGGAATTGAAATCAGTATGTCAAAGAGATGCTGCGATATTCACTGCAGCATTATTCATAATAGCCAAGATATGGAAACAACCTAAATATCCACTGACAGATGAATGGATAAAGAAAACATGGTATATACATATATTGTAACATTATTGAGCCATAAAAAAGAAATAAATACTGCTATCTGCAACAACATGGATAGACCCAGTGAACATTATGATACGTGAAATTAGCCAGACACAGGAAGATTACTGTATGATCTCACTTACATGTAAAATTTAAAATAGTCAAACTCACAGAAGTAGAGAGTAGAATGGTTGTTGTCAGGGGCTGGGGGAAGGGGAAAATGGGGAGGTGATGATCAAAGGTCAAAGGGAGATGATGGTGAAAATACTTTTTCAGTTAATGCAAGATAAGTATGTTCTGAGCATAATTATAGCATAATAACTATAGATAACAATACTGTACTGTATACTTAGAATTTGCTAAGAGGGTATATCTTTTGTTAACTGTTCTTACTATACATACACACAAATAACAATAAAGTAGGTGAGAGGAAACTTTGGAGGGTGTATACTTATTTTCAAACTCTTTGAGCTATATATCATTCCCCCTTCAACCGACGTCTGAGATGTTCAATCTTACCATTTCTATTCAACATTGAAATAGAGGTTCTAGCCACAGAGACAAGGAAAAAAAATAAGGAAAGAAAATTAAATTAAATCAAATTAAATTAAATACATACAAATGGAAAATATATTGTCAAACTGTGATTTTACCATTTTACATTTCCATCAACTGTAAATGATAGTTCTCGTTCTTCCATCAGCTTTAACAAAATTTTTGCATCCTAATAGATATGTTGTAGTATCTCCTTGTCATCTGATCTTGTGTTTCACTAATGACCTGTCATGATGAACATCTATTCAAGTTCTATTACCTAATTGTATTAATATATTTTCATTAGGGAAGTATTTTTTCAAAAATTATTGTCCATTTTTTCAAGCTGAGTTGTTTCTTTTTATTGTCGAATTTTGAGTATTCTTTTATATATTTTTGTTATAAGACCTTAATTACATAAATGCTTTGTGAAGATTTTTTTCTCACTAGCTATTGTTTGTCTTTTCATTTTCTTAAGAGTGTTTTTTAAAGAGCAGACATTATTAATTTTATGAAGTCTAAATTATCAATTATTTCTTTAATGAATCTTGATTTTGATAGTATATCTGAGAATTGTTTTAAGCCAAGGTCACATAGATTTTCTCCTATTTTTTTTGTAAAATGTTTGGGTTTATGTCTATAATCTATTTTTGAGTTAGTTTTTCATATACTTTGAGGTATATGGATCAAAGTTTTTTCATGTGTTTTGTTTGTTTTTTTGCATATGGATACCCATTTTTTCCAGAAACATTTGTTAAAATGAGTATCCATCTGCACTGCATTGCACTTTCATCTTAGTGAAAAATCAGTTGTCTATTAAAATCTATTTCTGGACTATCTATTGTGTTCTATTGATCTATTTAATATATGAACACAAATATCATTCTTTCTTGATTGCCTATGGTGTTATAATAAAACATGAATTGCATAGTGTTAGTCCTTCAATTTCATTCTGACTTTTCAAAGTTGATTTAGTTATTTTCATTCTTAGGAATTTCTATTTAATTTTAGATATTACAAAATTCTGAAAATATCTGATAATATTTTGGTTGAAATCACATTGCATTCATAGCTTTATTTAGAGAGACTAGATATTAAAAATGAATTTTCCAACCTCTGATCATAGTGCATATCACTATTAATTTAGGTCTTCTTTAGTTTCTCTCAATAATATTTTATGCTTTTCATTATACAGGTTTGTATATATGTTGCATATTTATCCCTGGGTTTTTCAGATTTTCATATGTTTGATACTAATAAATGTTAACTTTGGCTGTCTTTACACTGCATCCTTATCAACAAATTAATTTATTATTAAAATTACATAATTATATGTTCAGGTTTATATATCTTATTGTGTGTGCTTTGGTATTTTGTGTTTTTGAGAAATTTTTCTATGTCTCAGAGTTATTGAACCTATGATACAAAGTTTCTCATGTCAGTCCCTTATTGTTCTTTTAATATTAATGGGATTTGTTGTGATATTACTCTCTTATTCTTGATAATAATGATAAGTATACTCTCTGTTACTCCTGTATTGTTATGGCTCAATATTTACCCATTTTATTTATCTTCTTAAAGTACTAGCTGTTTAAATATTGATTTGATCTATTGTTTTTTGTTTTTGTATTTTCTATTTTCATTAAGTTGCTTTCTAATCTTTATTGTTTCTTCTCTTCTACTTACTTTGAAATTTATTTGGTCTATGTTTTCTAGTTTCTCAGCTGGTGAGTTTAAGTTATTGAGTTAAGACCTCTCTTTTAATAGAAGATTTTAGTGTTACAAATTTCCCTCTAAGTAATGTTATATATTGTATTTATTATATATTATTATATTCTGTATTTTGTTATTTTGTTGGTTGATATGGTTTATCGTAAATGTCTGGAACTTATCACAGACCTATCTTCAACAACTCACACAAAGTATAAGAAGTTCAAAGTAGTATACTTCCATTTGTCCCCTCCCAAACTCTGTGCTATTGTTGTTATTCATTTTAGGTTATATGTTATAAATTCCACATTACATCTTTATTGTTTTTACTTCAAGAGTAAATTATATCTTAAAGAAATTTTTACAATAACATGCAAACATTATATATTTACTCATATAATTATTTTTACCAGTAGTCTTTTTACCTTTTTATAGATTAATATTTCCTCTGATATCATTTCCCTTCTCCCTGAAGTACTTCAACATCTCTGGTAGTATAGGTCTGTTGATTAGGAATTCTCTTAGCTTATGTATGTCAGAAAAGTCTTTATTTTGACTTCTTTGAGAATGACAGGTTCACTGAACATAAAACTCTAGATTGATATTATTTTTTTCTTTCAATACTTTGAAGATCTTGCTTTAAAATCTTCTCACATGCATTGTTTCATCTGAGAAACCAGCTGTCATCCTTATCTTTGATCCTCTATACATATAATACCTTTTATCATTACTTTTAAACATTCTCTTTATCACTATTTTGGAAAGTTTGATTATGATGTGCCTTGGTGTGATTTTACTTATGTTTGTAACATTGGATGTTTTATGAGTACCCTGGATCATGTGGCTTTCCAATCTGACTAGTGCAAAGAGACATTTTTCTTAGATCTGTGTGAGAGTTGAACATTGTTTTCTCTTTTCAGATAGTTCTTAAACCCACTACTCATGCTTGTATTGATCAGTAATTATCTGAATATTTGAGAATACTCTCCTGCGGATCTCTGGAATTCTTTCTCTCCTCTCCAATACTCTGAACTACAAACTGTAGACGACTTGATTTCCCCAGACTCTCAGTTCATTCTCCTCAGTGAGGGAATTGGCAGGGCTTTGCCTCTGTTGCCATCCCTGCACTGCCACTTGAAATCTCCCTGAAGGTAGTAAGCTATTAATAGTACCTCTTAGAAGATAGTAAGGTAGTAAGCTGAGTATCATGTTCTGTACTTCATTGGTTAATATGGAGTTTCTTGAAAACCATTGTTTGAAATACATTGTTCATTTTGATTAATTCAGTTTTAATAAATTGTAAATAAAAATATGTCCTTTTCTACAAATTTCTTTCATATTTTGGGCAAACATATTCTAGCTAACTATAATATTGAGGAGAAAATGAATGATGAGACATTGCATACTCTGTTTTACAAATAATAAGAATAATAGGTTAAAACTGATGATCAAAGGCATTAGACATGATGGGTTTTAATCCTCGTTTATCTAAACTTTAAAAAGAATTTACAAGAGGTGACAACAGCAACAGCATTTATGTAGCAAAGTTCTGCTGACTCTGAGGCAGGACTTCCAATGTCCCCACTTTAGACATCGGGTAGGCAAAGTCAAAAGACACAAAGTTTGTGGGGTGCAGACCACCTCCAGCTCACTCAGGGATATGATAAACTCCAGCTCTGGGGTTCCTTCAGGTTTTATGTTTCCTCAAAGGTATGTGAACAGTACTCAATTTCTGATGTAGTCTGATATTATTAATTAGCAACTAATACTTCTTGAAAAAGCAATCAGCACTGAACTACCTATCCTTTTTTGGTACAGAGCATTTGTCTTAGACCTGGTATCTTCTTCTAAATCCATCAAGTTAGTGTTGCAAGGATGATTCAATCACCTTCTTGAGGCTAAAGGTAGAGTCACAGACAACCTGTTACCCCTTTCCTTCAGATAGCTTACTCACTATTTGCTTACTATACTATTTCTTCCCTACAGACTCATGCACATATCAGTATGCCAATCTGAACAGTCTGTATTAAGTACTGTACATAAAATAAAAGGATTATCTAAAAGGCTAAATGATGATTATTAAGGTTAGAATGGAAGGCGGTTAAATATTTCCTCTTTTCTTCCATGTTCATATAACTTTATGGATTTATGTATCAGTATCATTTTAAGTAATTTCCTAAACACAATGGAATGACAACTTATAGTATTATATGACTCTGGAAATTGGTAATTGATCCTCTCCATTGTTTGGAATACACAAATCATTTCAAAATATTGACAATGCAGTTTTCTAACAGTATCACACACTTGTAGATCAACCATTTTGCATAAGACTGTAGGGACCATCCCTGGGCAAGAATTGGCTTGAGCCCAGAGTCAGCGAAGCTGGACATGCTTCTTGGGTCCAAAGGTCAATAGGTCCAGAACGCTCCTTGAGGCCAGAAGTCAATAGGTCAGAACACGGCCTATTGACTGCTGAATGCTTCCTGGAGCTAGAGGTCAATGGCCTATGGAACAGACAAACTGTTCCCTATGGCAAATAGCCAAGGGCCTAAGGTCTTGCACACAAGCCAAGGCATGTCTCATTGTCCTGCACACAGTAATGAGGTCCAAAGGTTAAGATGCAAACGTCTGCCTTCCTTGAGCAATTTCCATAAGAAATGGAACATGTCACCTCAGGGCTCTAAAGATAGTCACGTACCAGGAAGTAGCTGCTGGACAAAAGGAGTATAAAAATAAAACGACTGGTGCTTTCGCACTGCAGTCTTGTACCGTCTTTATGTGTCTGTGTGTTTCTTTCTGTGTTCATCCCCCGTTCTGTAATCGGGCCGCTACAAAGACAGTATAGTACATGTATCTGATTAGGTAATACATAAGCAGTGTAGCACACTGTCCAATAAAACTGTATTGGCCCATAACCTGTACCTTAGTACACTTGTGCTGTTGCAACAAAATATTTGAGATAGGGTAGCTAATAAATAATAGAAATTTATTTCTCATAATTCTGGAGGCTGGAAAGTCCAAAACCAAAGCACTAGAAGGTGCAGTATCTGGTGAAGTCCCATTCCTTGTAGATAAGGCCATCTAGGTGTTATACTCACATGGCAGAAGGTCAAAAGAGAAAAAAGGACATAAACTACTTTGCACCAGCTCTTTTATAAGGCATTCATTCATTCATGAGAGCAGAGACCTCATGACATAATCATTTCACCTCATGGCATAATCATTTAGTATCACCACAATGAGGATTCACATGAATTTTGGAGGAGATACACATGCCAACCATACAATCTATATTTTTTTATAATGTAAATGTTACTGATGTAATGCTGAACCTTCTTTTCTCTTTGGTGGACTGTAAATACATTTGGATATTAAAGTCCTTTGCAATTAATATAAATCTAACTAAAATTTATGTGCTATTATGCCAGTTGAGACATTTATGTCACCTGTGAAATGAAAACAACAGTACCTACATATGTCCACATCACAAAATGATATGACCATCAAATGAAATTTTGTAAGTGAAAGTGCATTATAAACTTTAGTGTCTCTCCTTAAATGAATAGGCAGATAACTAGTAGGTTGTTTCCATATTCAAGAATAAAATGGATAATCTTGGCAATAATCTGCATTATCCAAGGATGAAATTCTACTGTTATTACTTAGTTTTGTGAAATTATTTCATTATATATTAGGTAGAAAATGATCTAATTTCATCCCAATTTTAAATGTTAGTATATGTATATTTCATATGTAGGTATATGCATGTATATGTCTGAACCATTAGCTTTTATGATATATTGATCCTAGCAGATTACTAATCAATATTAGTTTATATAATTAAAAATATTAAAAAAATCATTGTATATTACTAAGACATAATTATATGGCCTTGCACATAAATGTATATGATTGAAGTGTTTTAGAAAAGCTAACATAAAAGAGAATAAAGACGTTGCCTTTATATCTTAGAAATTACTCATTATTCAAAGCATACTATTGCAGAATAGAGTTATGAAAATATTAAAAATAAAAAATTCATTACTAGATTATATTAAGCAGAGAAATGAACTAGCTTCAAATTAGTTTAAAGTTAAAATAATTTTAAATATAAATCAGAAGAAAATGATAGGCAATTTCAATTTCCTTAGTATATATTCTAACTTAATTTTTTTCATATTCATTATAAATGACAATCCTTTTGATCTTTTTATCAAATTTATTTTGGAACTTTTATCAAATTTCATTCACTTGTGGTAAGTTTACCTTATATGAGTTTGTAGATTAAATTTATACCCCTACTAAAAATCATTCACTTTCAAAATAACCCAACAATTATTTAAGTGTTAATATTCATTGACTAAACATTTATTGGAATCCTGCACTATTTGCCAGATACCATCTGTCTTAGTTTGTGCTGCTATAACAAAATGCCATAGACAAATGCAACAAACATTTATTTCTCACTGTTTTGGAGGCTGGGAAGTCCAAGATCAAGTTGCCAGTAGATTCAGTGTCCCGTGAGGCCCTCTCTCTAGTTTGCAGACAGCTACCTTCTAATATCCTCACATAGCAGAGAGAACACTCTGGTCTCTTTCTCTCTCTTTTTTTTTTTTTTTGAGACAGAGTCTCACTTTGTTGCCCAGGCTAGAGTGAGTGCCATGGCATCAGCCTAGCTCACAGCAACCTCAAACTCCTGGGCTTAAGCGATCCTACTGCCTCAGCCTCCTGAGTAGCTGGGACTACAGGCATGCACCACCATGCCCGGCTAATTTTTTCTATATATATATTTAGTTGGACAGATAATTTTTATTTCTATTTTTAGTAGAGACGGGGGTGGGGGGAGGTCTCGCTCAGGCTGGTCTTGAACTCCTGACCTCGAGTGGTCCACCTGCCTCGGCCTCCCAGAGGGCTAGGATTACAGGTATGAGCCACTGCGCCCGGCCTCTTTCTATTTTTAAAGGGGCACTAATCTCATTGTGAAGGCTTCATCCTCATGCTCTTATCTAAACTCTATTAGCTCCCAACAGCCTTACTTCAAATACCATTAATTAGGGATTAAAGTCAGAATATATGAATTTTAGAGGGATGCAAACATTCAGTCCAGAGCACCTTACTAAAAAATGAGGACCTAAAGGGAAAAGAGAGTTTTGAGCTAAACTAATTCATAGTGTCATCATATTTGCAATGTGGCAATTAATTGGATATTTCTGAAGACATAAAGAGTGTTTAAGATATGGTATGTGTCCTCAGAACATATATGACCTGATCTGGGAGTGTCGGGGAGGCATATATGTGAAATAGCAAGAGGAAGAGGTATTATGAAAATGTTATAATTAAAATCAAAATTTATTAGTTTATCAAACATATCTCATTATTTGATCTGAGATAATTTTACAACGTGAAATTAATAGTTAAAGTACTTTCATAAGAGTGTAAAATAAATCTCATTGCTCACTCTCTAGTCAATTAATTGTAATTCTGATAGAAAGATATAGATATTCTAGTATTTTGCTATCAGATTTGAGAATGAAGCTGGCCTATATAGATTAGAATTCAATGAAATGATTTGACTGTAGGATGGCCTCATGTGTGTGGATAGCTAATGGAGTCTATCCAGTTCAAGGCTACTTAAGAAGCAAATTGAACTGAAGCATGGTTTGAACAGACTCTTAACATTTCACTATTGAAAGATGATAAAAACTCACTTGTGGATAGCAACAAATGGTTACATCAGTTAACAGTAGATCCATAACCATTGTTTAAGTACGTGGTGAGGAATTAGCAATCTGGAAATGAGGAATAGTGAAAGTTAGACATTATGTACATTTACTATGTAACACATAGTAAAACAAATAAAAATTGATAATGAAAAAATATTTTTCTAGCAACAAATTCTTGTATGAGAGAAAAAAATGCAAAAACCTTGTATAAGGAAATACAGTGGGGGTCCAAGATCTTACTAATTACCTTGTTTTGTTTAGAGAGTACAGTGTTCACCAATAGACATATCAATATTGACATTCATCAATATCACACTGTGATTAATTCCAGGATAAAGCTGATGGTTTGCTTGGTTCATGTCATAAGCAGAACAGAAAAAGAACTGTGTTTCAATGAACACAAGTATAAATTGGCAATTTCTCTACAGAGATAAGTGGTGAAGATATGATTATCATAAAATAATTTTTAAAATATACTTTACCTTAGTGGAGTTTTTCATATTGATCCTAAAATAATATTATCGCTACCTAGAACTTTGAAACAAACTTCATGGACATATATAAATGTTAGAGTTGCCAAAATTAGAAAAGAGTTTTCAAACTCTAGGACAGTGATAGACATTTGGCAGAGTTGTTATTCTCTGTATGTACTAAAGGATTGGTGTCAGGGAGAACTGGACTTAATAGCCTATTATTATTATTATTATTTTTTTTTTGGGTATTTTGGATTTTCTTTTTTTCCCCCAAAGGGTGATCTCCAGTAGGTCTCAAACCAGCAACTTATTGAAACTTCTGTAGACAATATCAAGTAAACACAAAAACATTAAAAGGCCATTCCATAAGACATGGTGATATTGCTGAAAAATTACTGTCTTCCACCTCTCTCTCTTGGATGCTTTCCTAAATGGTATGAGGAATCAAAATGACAGTAAGTGTCCAACAGTGTCTGATATACCCTGTTAATCTCTACCTTTGGCATTACAAAATTAATAAGAATAGTGTGCCAATTTATTTCCTAATTTGGTCTGCAGTAAAACCAAGGTAACAATTATAATTCTTTTAGTATTAAAGTGAAATGGTAGTTCAGTAATTAGAATAATGATTAGAAAACTAAGTGCTTATACTTGAGGATGGCAATTCAACAGTGTTTTGGGTTAAAAAAAAATAAAAGAAGAAGAAGGAGGAGGAGGAGGAAGAGGAGGAGGAGAAGGGAAGAGGGAGGAGGAGAATAGATTGTATAGACAAATTTGTGTATAGACTAAGGCTCTTCCTCTTAGGTAAGAAACTAAGATGCCTTGCTCTCAGTTTATTCTTCTGTGAAATGAGAGAGCTGGATCAAACATATAAGATAATTTTCCAGTAAAAATGATAAGCTTCACTTATTAAATTCAGAACTTACAAAAATAATTACTAGTAATTCAAATAATGGCAATGGAATTTTCAAAGAAACTACCATTGAGTTGTGAAGAAGAATATACTGCACCAAAATGTTATTCATATTGACTAATTAATAATAATGAAACCAGTGTTACTAACACTAATTTTTATTTTATTTTTTAAAACTCTGAATGTATTTGGGAGAACCAGAAACACCTGATCTGAGTCACACATTCTGAAAGCATGAAAGAGAGTCTTATCATTAGTTAAACATCACTTTCTGCTCACAGAACTATAAAAAGTAATCGTTTTAAGGAATGGCACTGAGTTACAATTTCATTGCATTGTGGCTATGATAATAAATAATTATAGTAGCATAAATCTAAGGTAGATTCATATCCCAGGACACAGATTTAAAGAGATATTTCAGCATTGCTAATTGTTTGTTTAATTCATACAGAAGTGTTTTCAATGTGCTAGCAAAAACCTAGTGTAAAAATTGGCCAAAAAAATTTCAGATGTCTAGAGACATGTTTTCCATACATTATTGAAAATATACATGCTATTTCAAATGTATTCTGTCATATTATTTAGTACTGAATATATATATTGGGCTAAAAAGAAATAAAATTTTCGAGTAGTGCAGGGAAACATACCTTTGAAATATATGACCAAACTGACAAATTCATCTTCTCTGAAGAGTGGTACTTCTAAATAGTGCATCCCCCAGGAGCCGTGAGACTGCCTAGCACTATATCTCCACAACATTAGCTGCAGAGAAGAACATTTTTGGTGGTGGTGCCCCACTCCATCTGTGCATAGCTGCTGCCAGGCAGATGGCCCCAAAGCACAACTTGCAACCTGTGTATCTGGGACTTACACATGGACACAGCAACTGTTGTTATGAGTCGGGAAGCCTAAGAAAACTATCCAGGATAGAGAGTTGGGGAAGAGTGTGAGGTGGGAACTGATTCATTTTATCATTAGGCAAAAATCTATTGACTCAACCAGAAGAAAACATAGCTGTGTAAAGATTGTACACATTATCATTATCTCAGTGTTTATTCTTAGTGCTTAAAAGAGTATTTTGTGGATAATTTCATGACCTAATATCCCGTCATTTGTATTTATTACAATTAAATCCCAAAACTTTCATAAGAGACTGGAAAATCTACCATATCTTGCGTGGTTATTAGAGACATTATCTCACTATGATTAGGAAGCTTAAAATGTCTGTCAATGGGAATAGTTTGTATATTTATCAATTTTAATGGTTACTTTAAAATTTAAAAATAACACAGTCATTATTGAATTCAGGAAATCAATGTTATATTATTATAAAAAAATTTAAATATACCAAGCTACTGTTCAGTAAAATGTTTAATATTACAAACTTTGGAGTCAGAAAGAAATATGTTTGTGTTTGACTTTGCCAATTTTAGCTGTACCATATTGGGGGGATTCTTAACCTTTAGTGTCTCAACTTTCCCACTGAAAAAAGGGAACAATCATACCTAGACCTTAGATTTTCTGGGATGATAAAATTCATTGGCAAACAAAAATGTTTGGAATAGTGCCTGGAATATAGTAAGCAATGCCAACTCTTATATTTAATTATATCCACGATTTCCTTTTTATCTCAGAGAGTTTTTCCCTTAAAGATATTCTAATTTTGCAGGATATGGTGAATTAATTTTTATTTTATTAAGAATGCCCAAAAGATTTCTGAAATGATATTCTTGCTCTTATATTCAATAATTTTCAGAGATAGATGCTCTGACTTAGGATATTAACCAGCCTGAAAGTTCAATTTTTTTAAATCCAATATTTTTCATGCATTCATATTTTTGATGTTTTAATTTATTTCAGAATAATGAGTGATCTGTATGGAGTCAGTGTTGTCAATAGCAAGAGCAAACATGTTACTTTCTTTTCAAAGTTTCTATAGTTCCCGCATCAAGTAGAGGCTAAAGACCAGATTGATGAGCAAATCTCTTAGTTTTATTTCTAATGTCTAGTTTTGTTCTATCACTTCTGCTCTCCTGGGCTAATTTAAGATTTCTTTACATTTTCATCATCTAGTTCTCTGATCTTCAGCAGTGAGGATATAAAAAAATCTTAATTTCAAGTATATGGTTCAAATGGGAATTTCCTTGTTTCCACCCTTGCCTACAGCACTTTCCCTTCATTTTCAGGGTATGTCACAGCAAATATTTCCATATTTCTGTTATTTGAGGGGTTGCCATCTGTCTAATGAAGTAGAAATACTAATGTTAGAAAATGAGCTGTAGAAGCACTTAGCTCAAGAATGTGGTTGTTGGCCGGGCGCGGTGGCTCACGCCTTTATCCTAGCACTCTGGGAGGCCGAGGTGGGTGGATGGCTTGAGGTCAGCAGTTCGAGACCAGCCTGAGCAAGAGCGAGACCCCGTCTCTACTAAAAATAGAAAGAAATTATCTGGCCAACTAAAAATATATATAGAAAAAATTAGCCGGGCATGGTGGCGCATGCCTGTAGTCCCAGCTACTCGGGAGGCTGAGGCAGTAGGATCGCTTAAGTCCAGGAGTCTGAGGTTGCTGTGAGCTAGGCTGACGCCAGGGCACTCACTCTAGCTGGGCAACAGAGCGAGACTCTGTCTCAAAAACTCTGACTTGGGTGGGGCAAAGGCAATATATGTAACCTAAATATTTGTACCCCCATAATATGTGGAAATATTAAATAAATAAATAAATGTGAAAAAACTTTAAACTCAGAAAAAAAAAAAAAAGACTGTGGTTGCCATCACTGTGGATGCCAAAGAACCTGGCTCCACGATCCTCAAAGACAGTGTGCATTCCTCTCTACTTTTATTTGAAGCTAATTTTTTTTTTTCCATTTCATGGGCCAAAACATGGGTCTCTAGCCAATGATGGTGATCAGTTCAGTCATACTGTTTCAACGGAATGAACCTTGATACCGAAGATAAGTAGAACTCCCAAAAGAGTTTCTGATATTGCTATGAATGTTAGTAATTCCTGAGTTTTATCACTATCTTAGAAAGGATTCAGGAGAATTTTATTTTTTTGGATAGCTATATTGAGGCTGTCTGAAACAAGAAACACCTTTTGGCTATCCTTATGAATATTCGTGAGTGAAATTTTTTCATGGGTATACAATTTAGGTGCAACTAAAATTTTGGAAAAACTCTGTGTGGGTGTGTGGCCTAAATACAGTTTATTTTGAATCTTTATGAACATGTAAATGAATTTGCTCTTGTATTTTTATGATGCTTTTTTAATTGAAACAAAAATATTGTATAATTGAAATTAGCTTTGTCTTTAATATATTTGTGTTTATTATAACTTTAAATATTTGAGAACTTGAGAAAAATAAATTCATATAAAATATGTCTTATATTTGCTTGTGTGTCAATGAAATTTGTAGTAGTGTAAAGAATAGGGAAAAATAAATAATTAAAAATGATTTTTCCTAGGTACCTAGGTATGATGGCAAGCATGGATCATCTTCCCACTCTTACTATCCTAGTAGAATTTTCCTTTTTTCTCTACCTTATCAAGAGCAGAAGTTTTTTTTTTTTTTCTCCATTGATTTGAGTAGTTCTATATTCTGAGAAACTAGCTTGAAATGTCCTTGAAATAAAGGTGAACAGAGGGAGTGTTTTAAGAAGTTTCTGCTTGCCTCTGCTCTCTCAACTTGGTGGGTAAGACAGTCTCCTGCATTCTCACATTTTCTTCTTAGTCTGTTTAACAGCTACTGATCAATTTGGACCAGTATTCTTCGGACTTCAACAAAAAGCAGTTGGTCAATGTAGCATGTTCTATGCGTAGAATAGCAACACATTTAAGAATATGGCTATCAATATCAGATAGATTGATTTTAATTTTTTGGCTCTGAAATGTACTGGGGGTTTATTTTGACCATATTTAACTCAACAGAGATCAGCTTCTGTTATTGTTATTGCTGTTTTTGTTTTAATTGTGATAATTTTCTCTGATTGATTTTTGCCCCTAACTATGGTACTGCCTTAAACAGTAGCCAACCCTACAATATGCATACAGTAGTCTACGTTATGAGCACTTTCACTTTCCATGGTTTCAGCAGTCAACCATGGTCTGACAAGATTAAACGGAAAATTCCATTTGTATATGATTTAAATTGCACATCATTCTGACTAACATTGTGAAATCTCAAGTCATCCTGCTCCATCCTGCCTGGGACATGAGCCATCCCTTTGTCCAGTGTATCCATGCTTTGTATTAATATGATCCGTGCCTGTGAGTTAGTAGCCATCTTGATTGTTACAGTACCCTTTATCACAGTGCTTGTGTTCAAGTAACCCTTATTTTATTTAATAATGGCCCAAAAGCTCAAGAGTAATGATGCAGGCATATTGTTATAATTGTTGTATTTTATTATTAGTTAACATAGTAGGTACAGGGTTCAGTACTGCGTGTAGTTTCAGGCATCCACTGGGAGTCTTGAAATGTATCCCTCATGGATAAGGGGGGACTACCGTAATGTGGTATATGGATTCTATAATTGCAGATCACAAAGAGCCTTCTTTCAATGGACACTTGAGGAAGCTCAAGAATTTTTAATTTCAGTTTGGACCTATAGAAGCTTTACTAGGCAGCATCTCCCTTCAGAGTCATTGAATTAAATGTATCACATGTCAGTTAACTCACACTTTTGCTTCGCCGTTATCCTGTGGAAAAGCAATTGGAATCAAAAAAGATCAAGTGATTGAATTCTTATCTCCCTCAAAGGAAGGGAGAGACCTCTAAGGCATATATGATTAGTTACTCACTGGATTGGAACAGAAATCCATTCTCATATTTGCCATGCATAAATATTGACTTGAAAATGCATTTTCACTATCTTACTTCCCTGTTTTCTGAGGGGAAGATAGCTTGTGTGGTTATTAATTATTTCAGAATCTCTAGAATAGTGACAGGGGAGGCTAGCACAGATACACGTATCTGGATTCAATTGTTTGGCAAAGTTGGGATTGGAAGTTTGAATTTCTTAGAGATTACACAGTCTCAGTGATAGAATTTGATATCTCAGCCACTGTAACTGGTATGTATTTTTGTTTTTAATAGACTCAATTTTTAGAGTAGTTTTAGGTTCATAGTAAAATTGAGCAGAAGGTACACAAATTTTCCATATATCCTCTGTCCCAACACATGTACAGTCTCTCCCATTATCAACATCCCCACCAGAGTGGTATTAATATATATATTTGTTACAATTTATGAACATACATTCACCTATCATAATCACCAAAAGTCTACAGTTCACAATAGGGTGGTTCAGTCTCTGGGTAAAATCTATGGATTTGGATAATATATAATGATATAGATTCATTTTATATGTCTGTATCTTGCATAGTAGTTTAAGTGCCCCCAAAATTGTCTCTATTCTGCATATTCATCTTTCCTTGCTCCTTAACTCCTGGCAACCACTGATTCTTTTACTGTCTTCATAGTTTTGCCATTTTTCAGAATGGGATATAGTTGGAATTATACCATATGTACTCTTTTCAGATTCTCTTCTTTCACTTAGTAATATACATTTAAGTTTCCTCCATGTGTTCCCATGGCCTGATAGCTCATTTATTTTTAACACTGAAT
This sequence comes from Lemur catta, assembly GCF_020740605.2. Classification (NCBI taxonomy): domain Eukaryota; kingdom Metazoa; phylum Chordata; class Mammalia; order Primates; family Lemuridae; genus Lemur; species Lemur catta. Next base: position 21,538,672 of record NC_059143.1, read on the forward strand.
GATATTTCATTGTCTGGATGTTCCAAAGTTTATTTATTCATTCACTTACTGAAGGCTGCCATGATTGTCTTCACATTTTGACAATTATAAATGAAGTTGCTATAAACATACATGTGCAAGTTTTTGTATGGACATAAGTTTTCAACCTCTTTGCATAAATACAAAGAAATATTATTGCTGAAGCATAACGGTATGTATAGTTTTAGTAGAAACTGCCAAACTGTCTTCTAAAGTGGCTGTACCATTTTGAATGCTCACCAGCAATGAGTGAGAATTTCTGTTGGTCCACATTGTCACAGGCATTTGATGTTGTCAATGTTTTGGATTTTAACTATTCTACTGATGTGTAATGGTATCTGATTGTTCTAATTTGCATTTTCCTGATAACATGATAGGGAGCGACTTTTCATATACTTATTTGCCATATATTCTTTGATGACTTATTTGTTAAAGTCTTTGGCCAATTTTTCCAGTGAGTTGTTTTCTTATTGCTCGGTTTTAATGTTCTTTGTGTATTTTGGATAATAGTCCTTTATTAGACATGTCTTCTGTGTATATTTTCCCCTATTCTGTGGCTTGTCTTTTCATTCTCTTGACAGTATCTTTTGTAGAGCAGAAATTCTTAATTTTAATGAAGTCCAACTTATAAATTCTTTCTTTCATTGATTATGTCTTTAATTTTGTGTCTAAAATGTCATCACCAAATCCCAGTCATCTAGATTTTCTCCTATGTTATCTTCTAGCAGTTTTATAGTTTTGCATTTTACATTTGTCTGTAATGAATTTTTTTTTTTTTTTTTTTGAGACAGAGTCTCACTTTGTTGCCCAGGCTAGAGTGAGTGCCGTGGCATCAGCCTAGCTCACAGCAACCTCAGACTCCTGGGCTTAAGCGATCCTACTGCCTCAGCCTCCCGAGTAGCTGGGACTACAGGCATGAGCCACCATGCCTGGCTAATTTTTTTGTATGTATATTTTTAGTTGGCCAGACAATTTCTTTCTATTTTTGGTAGAGACGGGGTCTCACTCTTGCTCAGGCTGGTCTCGAACTCCTGACCTCGAGCGATCCACCCGCCTCGGCCTCCCAGAGCTAGGATTACAGGCGTGAGCCACCACGCCCGGCCTGTAATGAATTTTGGATTGTTATGAAAGACATGAGGTCTGTGTCTAAATTTATTTTTTGTATGTGCATATCCAGTTTTCCAGAAGCATTATTGAAAAGATTATATATTCTCCATTGCATTACTTTTGCTCCTTTGCCAGAGATCTATATTTAGGTGGCTTTATTTCTGGACTCTCTATCTGTTCCATTTACCTATTTGTCTATTTTTTTTCACCAATACCACACTGTTATGATTACTGAGGCTTTATAATAAATCTTGAAGTTGGGAGGTGTCAGTCTTCCAACTTTCCCCTTCTCCTTTAGTATTTTGCTAACTATTCTGGGTTATTTGCTCTTATATATAAACTTTAGAATCACTTTGTTGATATCCACAAAATAACTAACTGGAATTATGATTGGGATTGCTTTGAATCTATAAATCAATTTAGGAAGACCTGACATCATAACAATATTGAGTCTTCCAATCCATAATAAACAAGGAACATTCTTTCATTTATTTAGTGCTTTGTTGATGGCTGCCATCATGGTTTTGTAGTTTTCGTCATACAGATCTTTCCTAGCATTAAGTTTTTGTACTATCCAACAGCAAGTCCTAATAGACAAGTTTAGCTCTCCCTGATAAGGGCTCTTGGTTATTTTTATGTGTTTCTTATTTTAGAGTCCCTTCTATTGTAGTTATGAAGCATATAAGAAATTACCAGCACATGCATTGAAGAAGATCAATAAGAACTACAGTTATTTCTCAGCTTGGCCACTGTAACGAAAATAGAGATGGATTAAACACTATATCCACTGTCTGTAATGCATTTTGGAATCATAAAGTTTAGATCAGTAGAGTGAAATTCTTACAATAGCTTTATGAAATACCTAATAACATGCCATACATCTATTACACAGTAGACAGGGCCTTCTGGTACATCTGAATGTCATTCTAAGAGAGTTTCAAAGCCATGAAACTTGAAAAAAGAATAAAATGTCTACTTTTATTTCTATTGTCATATATTTTCATTAGATACAAAATTCTAAAATTATTGGTAGAATAGAGATATATGTTTCCATATAATTCACTTTCTAAAGAGGCTATATGTAAGAAAACAAGGAGTATTTAACCCATCAGTTATGTAGTTAAATTCCAGGAACTTTTTTTTTTTTTTTTGAAAGAGAAAATGATAAGGTTTCTAAGTTTTATAAACTTTTACAAATTTTTAAGCTTTTATGTTAATATGACATTTGTTTTTCCTCTTAGACATTAGGAGGGTCATGAGAACAGGACAAACTGATGAATTTACAAAAATGTAATAACTGAAGACCTAATGATAGCATTAAAGATATCTAAAAGTCTGTGTGTCACTTCAGGGGAAAAAAGTATTGTACTCACAGTAATCAATGAGAATGAAATGTGATTCTGAGTTCTGCATAATTGTGATTAGATAGCTAAAATGCATGATGTATCTTTGTAGTTTAATAATAAACACTTTATAGTTATTAACTCTATCATATAGTTATTGAACAAACCTTAAAAAACTAAATATTAGTAACTCTCAGTGATAATTATGCTTTCATTTTAAAATTTTTGTTCAAGACACACTTTAATGACAGCACATTTTCTTCTTGTAGTAAAAATACTATTTAGCCAAGAAACACTAGAAAATAGTGAATCATTGAGTCATGCTTTCCAAATAGAAACAAATAAGTGTGTGTTGTGGATTTCATCAAGACATACAAACCCTGGAATTAGAAAGGAAACTGGTTGTAATTTCCTGATGTTCTTGGTTTCAATAAAACTATTACTTTTTTGTGGTCATCTGAGCCTCAGTAATCCATGCTATTTTTTATATCTTGTTTTTTTTTCCCCATAATAGCTGTGTACATATGCAAAAATATAGGAAAGGAGATAGAATTTTTTTTTCAGTAGTAAGAATATATCAAGTGTTTGAGCCCTTCTGGTCATGACAAAATATTAATAGCTTAGACTCATCTTCCCACTTCTCCAAGCTAAATATTAATACAATTATAGTTTCTCTTGTGTTCTGAAAAGAACATAACAGAAAATTGAAAGAGAGTACTGAAAGGCAATGAGAAGGTGAATTAACTAAAGAGATACCTGAAGACTGAAGGAACAGCACAGTGGAAAAGCATCTCATAACCTCCCATCCAAGAGAAGGCAGCCCAGGTCAGGTAGGCTCATTTCTCTACTGGATCAAATCCATCACAATCATTGTTTACCATAAGTAAACACAGTTAAGTGAAGGGGAAGAGCTCTGATTCTCCACCCACTCTGAGACCGCCTCCTCCACTCAGAGACATGACATAGCAAGGAACACTAGCTATAGGGATTCACGAAAAGCACCCAGCTAGGAAACCTTCTTTGTCCAGTGAAGCCTGAGACACCTCTCCTCAACTGGGAAACATTTTGTGGCCATGGGAACAACCATAAAGGGGTTATGATCTAAGGAACACTCCTTCTCTTGGAGCCTGAGTCTTTCCTACCCAACTGAGCCAGACACCATGAGGCTGGGGTTAGGGTAATTAAAGCCACAGCAAGCACTTACCAACCCTGACTACCAGTAGTAAGTCTAAAACTTAAACTATCATTGGAACCACAGTACCCAAAAGTAATAGCACAGGAATTGTTTGCTAAACTTAAAGAGAGTCACTTTCTATTAAAATAATGCAGTAAAGTAGGATTCAGTCTCAGAGCATAATATTTGCTAAAAGTATATCTGATAATAACTGGTATCCAAAATATAAAAGAAAATCTTAAAACACAACAGTAAGAAATTTTTTCTTTTCTTTTTTTTTTTTTTTTTTTTTGAGACAGAGTCTTGCTTGTTGCCCAGGCTAGAGTGAGTGCCATGGCATCAGTCTAGCTCACAGCAACCTCAAACTCCTGGGCTCAAGCGATCCTACTGCCTCAGCCTCCTGAGTAGCTGGGACTACAGGCATGTGCCACCATGCCCGGCTAATTTTTTCTCTCTCTATATATATATATATATTTTAGTTGGCCAGATAATTTTTTTCTATTTTTAGTAGAGACAGGGTCTCGCTCTTGCTCAGGCTGGTCTCGAACTCCTGACCCTGAGCAATCCACCCGCCTCGGCCTCCCAGAGTGCTAGGATTATAGGCGTGAGCCACTGCGCCCGGCCAAAAATTTTTTTTTAAATGGACAAAAGATCTGAACTGACACCTCAACAAAGAAAACAAATACACATATATATAGATAGCATGTAAGCATATGAAAGGAAGCTCAACATTACATCATTAGGAAATCAGAAATTAGAAAAAGAAAAAAAACAGAACAAGATGCCACTACACATCTACTAGATTGATTAAAATCCAAAACACTGAAAATACCAAATGCTGGTGAAGATGTAGAGCAAGAGGAATGTAAAGTCATTGCTGGCTGAGATGCAAAATGGTATGGCCACTTTGGAAGACAATTTGTCAGTTTGTACCAAACTAAAGATGCTATTACCATATGATCCAGCGATCAAACTTCTTTGTATTTGCCAAAGGAGTTAAAAACATGTCCACAAAAACCATTTATGCTCATCAGTGTTTTATTTATAATAACCGAAACTTGGAAGCCACAAAGATGTCCTTTAATAGTTGAATGGATAAACAAACTGTGGTATCTAGTATAAGTGACATACAATGACCAATATTTATACAATTTAATGAAGACATGGAAGAACCTTAAATGCATATTGTGAAGTGAAAGAAGCCAATATGAGAGGAGTACAAATTATGTGATTCCAACTATACAACATTCTAGAAAAGGCAAAATTATTGAGAAAATAAAATATCAATTCTCACCAAGGGTTTGAGGGGCAGGGAAGCAAGATGAATAGGTGGAACATGGGAAATTTTTAGGGGAGTGAAAGTACTCTGTTTTGTTGTGTATTTGTCAAAACCCACATAATATACTACACAAAGAATGAACCCCAAGTAATTTATGTACTTTGATTAGTAACAATATATCAATATTGGCACATCAATTATAACAAATGTACCACACTGATGGAAGATCTTGATAATGGGGAAATTATGGAAGAGGGAAGTTGGGGAGTACTTGAGAATTCTTTGTATTTTCTGCTCATCTTTCTATAAACTGAAAACTGCTTCGAAAAGTCTATTAATTTTAAAAAACTATTTATGTGATGTTTTTTAAATTTACAGATTAATTTGGAGAAAATTGACACCTTAAAATACAGATTATTCTTTCCATGAACATAGGACATATTTGATTTTTTTTCTTTGTATTTTGGCCTTTAAGCAGCCTGTACCAGATTGAGTTTTCCTTCTATTCCTAGCTTCTATTTTCTTTAAAATCATGATTTTTATCAAATACTACTTCTTCACCTATATATATTTTGTTAGTATTGATCCATATCTTATAATAAACCATCTTTTTGATCTTGGTGATAGATCCAACATGGTGTGCTGTTTAAATCCACGGTTCAAGATAATATATTAATATTTTATTTATATTATATGTGTCTGTATTCTTAAATCAAATTGGTTTTTTTTTGGAGAAAGAATTTATTTACTCATATAAACAAAATACCCTATAATTCTCTTATTAAGCCACTTTCCTCCAGTTATACTGTGTGCTTCTCATCTGAACGCCCACTGTTTCTTCCCCTTGAAACTCTCTTTTCTTAAATACTTACAAAATTTCTTCCATCTTAGCTTATGACTCTGCTAAAATACCATCTTATCGAAAGAGCCCTCCCCTATCCCCTCCATCCTTCTCTTTCTCCTTCCTGCATTCCCATGATCTTCCAGCCTCTCGCAGCCCTGGTTGTGGCAAAAGGCCTGGAAAAGGGGGAAAGCATTGGAGGGGGTGGCAGGCAATAGCCCCATACCCTCGCCCTGAGGAGCTGAGTCTGATTCCTCCTCATACTCCCATCCTGGCACTGAAGGAAAGATCTCCCTGACCCCCAGCTTTGGCTGAGGACTAGGAGACCCCAAATCCCATAGAGAGATCAGATATTGCTGCATTTCAAAAAGAGCCGGAATGAAAGCAAGCTCTTGCTCTGGACAAGAAAATCTCCCTGCCTGGTGTTCCCACTGCCTGCCCCCACCTGCAATTCCTCTGTCCTTCCAAGCAGCAATAGAAAATGCTGACATGAGGATTTGGTGCTTTTGCCTAAAGCTGAGGAGGGCCAGAGAGCAGCAGCTGCAGGGGAGGAGAAGGAGTAAAAGGAAACTCATTCATGACAACTCCCCTGATTCTTATCTCTTGCTCGAATGTATTTGTATCCATAATACTGATTATAATCTGTCATATTACTTATTCATTTGTTTATCATCATCTGTCTCCCAAGACTAGAATGTAAGCTGTATTGGAGAAGAAATTTTATTTTAATCCTTAATTTATTCTGAGCACCTGGAATAATGTTTGTCATGTGATTGATGTTCAAATATTACTTGAATAATATAGGAATAAAAACATACACATTTTATTAGGTCTTACGGGTTACTGTAATTTGAGATTGCCGTCTGTCTCTCTCTCCTTTGCACTCAGTTTTGATAGTTTGTCAATGTCTGATGGCTGCTTCTCTCTGCACATTGGCTTTATTTTCTCATATTGACTCTATCTACATAGTGACGATCATGGCCTCCACTAACTTTCATGCCTAAATCTCAGTCACTATCTCTGCCTCTAAAATCAACACTCTAAAGCTAGAATCTTTTTGTTCTGACTTTGGTCAAGTTCTCTCATGGAATTAATCAATTGCAGCCAGCAGGCAAGAGTGCTCGGCAAAATCATGCAGGCCTAAGGGTTGAGAGGAGGGAAGTATAGCAGACCCTTTGCTTGCCACACTGTGCACCATAGTACTGCCTTGTCCAAAGCAAAGGATAGTTATTATTATTATGTTTATGATCCACACAATAGCACTATGTTTTTGCTAAATTTTGCACCTATAGGCTGGGTTCTCCAGAGTGACATCTTCATCCTATTTGAATAAACTATCTATAAGCATTCACAGCAGCCATCAGTGAGGCAAGGAAGGAGTATGGGTGGGCTGCATCAGGATCTACAAGATGATGAAATCTTTCTCTCCCTTCTCATAGTTGAATGTCAATCAAAGCCACAATGAGATATCACTTAACTCCAGTGAGAATGGCTTTTATCAAAATGTCCCCAAATAACAAATAGTGGCTTGGATGCAGAGAGAAAGGAACACTCATACACTGCTGGTGGGACTGCAAATTAGTACAAACTCTATGGAAAGTAATATGAAGATACCTCAAAGAACTAAAAGTAGAACTACCATTTGATCCAGCAACCTCACTACTGGGTATTTATCCAAAGGACAAAAACATTCTATTTAAAAGACACCTGCGCTCAAATGTTTATAGAAGCACAATTCACAATTACAAAGATGTGGAAACAACCCAAGTGTCCATCAATACATGAGTGGATTAATAAAATATGGTATATGTATACCATGGAGTACTACTCAGCCACAAAAAACAATGATGATCTAGCACCTCTTGTATTATCCTAGATGGAGCAGGAGCCCATTCTTTGAAGTGAAGTATAGCAAGAATGGAAAAACAAGCACCACATGTACTCACCATTAAACTGGTATTAACTGATCAATGCTTATGTGCACATATAGTAGTAACATTCATGGGGTGGTAGGGCAGGGGAGTTGTGTGTATTCACACCTAATGTGGGCAGTGTGCACCATCCCGGGCATGGACACGCTTGTAGCTCTGGCTTGGGCGGTGCAAAGGCAATATATGCAACCAAAGTGTTTGTACCCCCCGCAATATTCTGAAATAAAAAAAAAAAAGAAAAAGAAAAAGAAAAAGAGCATTTACCAGAAAAATAAGAAAGAGGAACTTTTCTAGACAAATGCATATATAGGCATTCACCATACTCCATATTCTAGAGTGTACTTGCATTTTCTTTGAAAATCTCAAATACATTTTATGTTTATTTCATACCAGGTTTAACCCACATATGAATATCTTCTTAGTATGTCAGACCAATCACTTTATTTAGAGCTTCTACAGCTTTTACTTTTCTAGTGATCATTCTGTTTTCTTATACTTAACTAAGAGAGGTTTGCATTTATTCAATAGTGATTGTTGACATGGATGCTTTTCACAGAACAAATTATTTCTATTAAATATTTTCTGGCCTAGAAAAAAAGTAGAGAAGAAAAGTTTGCATATTGTCATTGGTATTTGTTGTCCATAGGTTGAAGGTGAAGCTAGAGGCAGCCTGAACCAAAAAAATAACCTTAGATATTGTACCAATAATTGTCTTTTTCATAAATGTTGTGACAACACATTGGTTTGGGCAGTGCTCTACATATTAACAGGGATGAATATTATCATTAAAAGTGACAACAGTCCCACTTTTCATAGCTGGGAATGAACATCATAATAGTTTTTTTTTTACTTTATGTGATCTATTATCAAGTGTATAACTTAGAAGACCCAATAAAATTGAGATTTGATCTTATTTACTGAAATAACAGCCAGGCTTTGCCCCATTTTTTGTGCCTCTGAGTCTTAAATTATCAGTACATGCATCTAGGGTCTTTAATTATTACTCCATTCATTTATTTGATATACATTTATTTATCATCTTCTCTAATCTAGGTACTATTTTAGGAAATGAATATAAGTAGAGAACAAAAGAGACACGATTATATAATTCACCATCTGATAACAGAAACTGGAATTAAACGTGTATAATAAAACACATTATAATGAAATTACAAAAAGGCAGTATAAGATTACAAGAACACAGAGTTAAATAGTAGACAATTGGGAGTTATCAAGACAGCTTCTCTGATTACGAAGTAAATTCTACATCCAGAAATAAAGTTAATTAGAGTTTTTCCCCTATTTCTCTTCAAATGAATTTTTGTAAAGAAACTTCATGCAAAAGAGTATAGATAAAACATAAGTTATCTTTAATGTTGTCTCAACTATTCTCACGATAATATAGTGAAAAAATAATAGAATACTTCGCAAAAATAGAGGTTATACTCTTACTGTCTTTAATCACTCTAGTCAAGATGTGGTGGAGAAAGGAGTTGAAATTGTTTTGATAGCCTCTGCATCCTCAAGAAAACTGGGCTATTATTTGTTCATTCAGGAAGAACATTTACTTCCCTGAGTGTCTGGAGGTTACAACAGTTTGAGCACTACCCAGGACACACTCTGTTATCTCAGGCCATCTTGGAGAAATGACCATCAGGCCTCTTTTCATCTATTGGTATAATCTTAATGGCCATCGAACTTGGCTAAGAAGTCAATGGCTACACTGGCCAAGCTCAACAAATTGCACAATCCTCTACAAATATATAACTAAGCACAACTGTTCTTTTAAATTTTATTCACAGTTTTAGGTCAGAAATTCAAAATGCTTTATTATAATCAGGCTGCTCCTGTTGGCTTTAGATATAAATCCTTAGATTATGTAGGGTGCTATTAAATTTGAAATGTTGGGGGAGTGCTGGAAATACTAAATAGGTTGTTTCAGAAACCTCTAGTGAGATTTCAGCTATGTCCTGATGCATAACAAGGAATCAATCTTGCAAAGAAATGAAGGAGAGAATATTCTAGATGATGGAAACTGTAGGGGAAAAGGTCATGTTAACAAAATAACTTGCTACATTTTATTTACTTCACATTTTAAAATACTTATCATATAAATTCAGTGTTTTGTTTTCAACTAAATCTTACTGATTCACCCTTGCTTTTCCCCAGAACTGATTCAGAATTGTACCTTGTGTTTATATTTTTTGAATATTGCCATTAGCATTTTGAAGGTGGAGAGTTAAATGCTTGTGCTTAGACATAATGTTTGTGCTTACATTTCCAGATAAAACCACTATTACCTCTCCTACTGTAGGCTCCAGAGGGAACCAAAGAGCTTGTCTTGCATATAACCTTTATTTTTTCCCCAAGAATAGCTCAACAGCAAGGTCATGGAATATTATTTGAATCTCATGGTTTTGCAATGATTAATAAGTAAAGGGGTTTAAAGCTCTGAGTCTATAGTCCTTCTCTGTCAAAGTGTTTTTTCCCATATTGTGGGTTCAATAGAATAAGCTAGGGGCTGCCTGCCCTGGGAGAGGGGGCAGATAAGGACCCCATGTCTCTAGGTCTCACAAAGGCTCACTTTTCCTGGGGCTGTTTGTTTTCTTTGGACTGATCCATTATCAACATCAGAATAAAAAGTAGGTGTGATCTTAGACAGAAAGAAATTGAAAAAATTGCTGTTTAAATCTTTTCTGTACTAGGCCTTTAGTCTTGCATCCAAAAGCAATTTAATATATCCACATTGTTAAGCTCAAATAGCCAGAAAACTGATTTAGTTATTAAGGCCAAATTACCACCACAAGCCAAAGCAGACTTCTGTCCAAATGTATCTCTGTACGTAGCATTTATTTGAGGTAGAGTAGGTGGCTTGGTAGAGAGGTAAGTTAGGAACTGAGATACATATAGTTTAATAGATTTAGAAAGCTCCCCTACTGCCAGCCAATCGACATTATCCTCTCAAATACGAGTTAGCACTGTTGCTTTATACATCTCCCTAGGTGTATGGAAGGTGTTTCCCATCCTCCCACCCAATTGATTTAGTTATTCAACACATGCCTTCTGCTCTTTTCCCTTTAAACTTATTACCCATTATTCATCTTTAGCAGTTTTTCTCTTTGAATAACTCTAAGATTGATAATACCATTTTTTAAAATTTTTCTCTAATATACTTGGACACTGACTGACTTGGTCACATTTTTGCACAGGTAAAATTTCAAATGATATAAAAGTTGCAGATCTTTGAAGTCATGATTTATCTCTCTCTTTTTCTCTCGGTGGGCTAGGTAAAGCTGTAGTATAGACAGTTCATGAGAGCTCCCCCAGACAGGCCAAGCATACTCAGAAACTGACAAGGAGCCAAACGAACGATTTCTTAATGGCTCAGTGAAACCTGTGTTTTGGGTTCAACAGCGTGATTTGAGGTAAGGGATTGGAGGGAAAATCAGGGATGTCTCCGCATGATCTATCTTAACCTATTGGAGTTCTGTATTGAGTTCTGTGTCTTAATTTCTTTGGGAAAAAATATTACTCTCCTTCTCTTTTCCATTAATTGTTCTGTGAATATATTTGTTTTCAGGAATTCAAAGGAAAGGGTGAAATATAAATGATTTTTTTCTAGATTAAATACTGTATAATACTTTCCTAATGTAAATTAAATATATAATAGCATGGTACCTCCAGCCAAACTAAATTTGGAATATTTTGTGAGACTTCTCACAGTATATTTCCTCTTGTTTTCTATATCATAATAATTTCTTTTATAATCACTCTGTGAAAATCTTATCCATCCTTAAGATATACTTAAGTTTTAACTCTTCTATTATAGTATTTTAAAGTTTATAAACAGTTTCTTAGGAAGTGTTTCATTTGGGTCAGACATTAAATGTATAGAGTAATACGAAGACCATTAAATAAGGATTCAGAAGGCAGGATTGACTTTCAAATATGCCATTTAGAGAGTGTGACCTTGTGAAAGTAATTTATAACCCCTTATCTGTCCCTTTTTTTTAGGCCATATATTCAGCTGAATTGTAACTCATCTTACTAAGTAATTTAATGAGAAAGTATATAAGTTTTACCATTAATAAAATATTGTACAAAAATATCATTATTAAGTAGAGTTGATATTATTCCCATTTTACAAATGAGTAGTGATAATTTGTCTAATTTTTTACAATGTTTAAGTGTCACTGTTAAAAGAAAAGATAGATCTATCTTATTATCCATTGTATATCATCATGTCTACCATGCTCAAGTCTGTAAGCAAGAGACATAATTTTGAATCCCCATTTTTCTTATATATTTAATCATCTTTCTTGATTTATAAGCCTTTTTTTGTGTCTTGCAGTTTCTCTATTCTCTATACCAAATTGTAAGCACTGTTAAGTATTTGTGAAATTTTTACATAGCACACATCATGTGCCAAGATGAGACAACGGAGACAACATGCACAGAGTTAAATCACTTAAACAAAATTACAAATCCAGTGAATGGAAGGAAGATTTAAGATTTTAATCCAGGATCCAGTTCCAGAGGCTGTGCTATTTATACTATATATGGCTGCTTCTCCAATAGCTCACTCATCTTTGAATTCTCTGAGCTCATCAGTCAGTGGCTATAATTGAAAGCTTCATTACATTGTACATTTAAATGTAAGTTTTTAGCTCTAGTTTCAGGTTCTTTGTATATAATTTTTGCCTGTATTTTTTCTGATAAAATGAAAATGATAAGATGATTATTAGTTGTATTAGATGTCCACTCAAGTGTTCCGTGGTTACTTCACATTCTAATTGTCTAAATGTGAATTCAACTCATTTCCCACAAATTATCTCTTTTCTAGCCCCACAATTTCCACATAGCCTGAGCTTCTATCATGTATCCAGTTATAACCATCAGAAACCTGATCAGACCAAATTCCTCTCTATTTTTCAATTTCTCATTTGAGTTTTTACCAAGTCTTATAGGATTTTCTTTCTGAATCTGGCTCAAATCCAAACATTCTGTCTATATTATCACTTAGCTCCGCCCCCTATTGATCTATCATCTGACCTTCCTGCTCTGTTCCTAAATGGTCTCCCTTTATCCAGCCTTCTCACTGTTAAAATGATCCTCCAAATTGCAATCAGACTCATCCTTCTTAAATAAAATATGACTGTGTTACTCATCCCCTTGTTTAAAAATTCTCAATTGCTCTCCAGCCGCTAAAAGGAAATGTTTAATCTCCGTAGTCGGGCTTAAAGGCCCTTGATGAAGTGACCCAGACTACTTCTAATTCAACATTTGCCTACTCTATGTCTTGCACTTTAAACTGCAGTTCCCAGCATACACAAGTCTATTTTATAGGTTGATAATTTATTCACTATGCTCCTTTGAAAAACTCTTCTCACTGTCTTTGTCTGGTTAATTCCCCTCAGCCATCTATATTACTGGTCAACTGTTTTTTTCACCAGAAAATCTTTCCCGAATAGTAATGGCTAGAATGATAAATTTTTTCATCTTGAAAAGAAGCATCTTGGACATATGTACAGCATAACATTTACCACAATTTAGTGAAATTATCCTTTCTTAAAATTTTTAAATAACACTGTCTCACCCATTTCACCGCAGGCTCCTCTGAGACCAAATAATATCCCTTTAAAAGATAAGACCTTGGACACTTCATGAATATTTATTGCATGGATATGAAATAAATGGTCGAACTTAAAAACAATGATGTACCCCTATTTACCTATATAAATAAGACATTCTGTTTGGGCTTACTCAGTAACTTAATATTAAGCCAAATTTTAATGAAGAAAATCATATCTTGACACATAAATTAATGTCTCTGGTTTTTCATTTGTATTAATATGTATTTTTGAAAAAGATTATAACAATGGACTGCATGTGATAGAATATAAAAATATATAGTTTTGTAGATATTTTAAAATATCACGCTAAGAAATGAAGTCAAGATATAAGATACATGAGTACATATATACAATATATATTATACAGACAAACCTCTGTTGAAAATAGATATATTTTTAACAAGAAGGAAAATAAAATGACAAAGTGCATCATCTGACAGGGAAAATGCAACAAGGTTTATTACTTCTCAAACATGGAACCCAGGTCAGTTCCAAGCTGACAGAATTTGGGTTGACTATAATATTTTTAAGTATATATTCAATTTCACAGCTTTCATTTTTAAGAACTTTGATAAGTTATTTTTAAGAGATAATTTTCTTTCCCTAACATAGAAATTTGATTGTTTTAAAAATGTATCTGATTCTATTAAAAATAAAAATTAAAACATTTATTTTTTCTTTTGTTGTGAAGAAAAAATTCCAAGCATGAAGGTCACTTGTAAACCAAATGTTTGTAAGAATGACCCATCTAACCACTGAGAATTCTGTCTTGATATAAATGAGCACCTTAAACCATAAATTGGTGCTTTTCAGAGAGGTACTGAAAAATAAACTGTTATAAAATTGTCAGCAGCTGCCAACCAGAGAACTGATTCTGTAATTTAGTGAGAAACTAAAAAGATCAAAATCACATTTCTGCCTTTTAACGGGCCTTTGGCTGTTGCACAGAACCTGCTAATAGCATCGTAGAAGGGAAGGAGGAAGTAGAGGTCATAGGCTCGTTTTGCACTGTTGGGAAAATGGATGTGCCTATTCTTAGGCAGCTGTGAGTCCTAAGAACAAAAGACTTCAAAATGTACTGGCCTTTCTTGGAGAGAATTAATCAGACAAATTCAAACAAAGCATCGTGCTATGTGTAGAACAATTAGAATAACTGCTAGTAATTGCAATGTGTTTTGTTTACCTAACTCTTTATTCAGAGGAACAGAACAATACACATTCTCTAGCCTACCCTTGGAACTGGATTCAGCAGAATTAGTCAGACATTAGACTTTTACACATTTTTCTTGCTTTAGCCTATTTGGCCAATTTGTCCTCTGCACTCGCATGCCATACAATAATTGTGTTTGTATATTTTTGTATATTCGTATATATTCTAATATTCCAATAAATGTTACTTAACTACAGATCTTAGGCTGTAGTTCTCATCCTGACACTTGACAGTTGGGTAAGAAAGTACTGTTTACCTTTCTTGGTGTTAAAAAAGATCAGACTCCTCATGTGGTTAGATTACCTGCAGTATTGAAGAGAAATACCCCATAGTAGATATGTTAAGAGCTAGCGAATTCTACGTAAAATACACAAAAATACATACTGTACTCACAAGAAGCTAAGTATTTGACAATATTTAGTGGCCTTTTCCAAAGATTACAATTAATAATCATGGTATTGAAATAGGGTAGGCTATCTATCTATAGGCAGGAGAATGATTTAATTCCTTATACTCATGTTCTCAAAGTACAGAATCAAGAACATGCCACAAAGACACTACAAATGCTGCTGATTCTCATTTTGCTTTAATTATTATTGTTTTTCATTTTAGGTTGACAGCTCATCTCTCCCAGGCACACTTATTGCTCAACATGTCCCATTTCCTTCAACTCACTTTTCTTTAATGCACTTTTTTTTCAAATTCGAAGTCTCCTATGTATAGTTAATACTGCACACACTACTATGCACTATCTTTCAAATCATAGTCAATAAAGTTTTCTTTTCCCTAATGATTGAGATATCCCCAGATGTAAATTAATATTTTAGAGGCATGAAATATAATTCATAGTATACAAGCCAGTGGAACCAAAGTTTGACAGAAGTATTGGGCTTGAAAAAATTAACATGATTATAACTTAAAAATAAAGAAGTTGTCTAAATACTAAAATTGCATTTTACAGATTTATCAGCGAGTTAGCTGATTTTGCTGTCTTCTCAGTATTTATTCACACTACTGCTAATCGATGTTTTCCAAAAAGTTAGGTACATATCCGTCTTTTGTCAGTTAAGTCATAGTTTAAAAGGGGCTTGTCACTTAAGAAGAATATTATACCACTTCATTTTTAAAGAAAAAAAAAACTTTTTGACAGTCTTTCTTTTAATAGGCTTTTGTATACACAACTTGAAAACAGAGTACAGTAGTATTTTCTTAATTACAATTACATATACCTTTGCTGGATCATTCAAGGAAAATTTTGTTGGTAAACATAAAAGCTTTGAATTGATTCACAAGTGGCTATCATAAAAAGCAATCAGCACAATTTTCAGCTCTCTGTCTTTTAGCAATAGGATCAAGTGAAGGGAAAAAGAAAGAGAAGGAAAAATTCAACCACTATTAGCTCAAACATAACCAAAACACAACCATACCTGCCAACACACATATCTAACTTGCTCCTTATCTAAAATGCACAATCACAATAAGGGAAAATATTACTCATTGAATATGGAATTTTTGACTCACTCTTTTCCTTCATACTCCATTTATGGACAAATTTTATTTTTCATAATAAAGTGTTTTGTTTTTCTCTGTCCCTTTCTACCACAACTCTAGCTTGGACTTACTCTTTTGTCTGGAGGACTACAACCCTCTTCCCTAGTAACCCGAATCTCCGCTAATGATTCTTCCCTTAATTCAGAGGTCCCCTTTTACTATTTTTTGTGAAAAGGCAAGCTTAACTTTCATGCCATCCCGCCAATAGCATTGTGTGCCTTGCCCAGCAATTCCCAGTCCTGGGAAAAAGCTCATTTTTCCCAGAGCCACTGCTTGGAACTTCCACACTGCACTCTACCACCCCCACATAAAACACATCAGAAAAGCACTTCCATTTACTGTCACATTTTTGTTTCCCACACTATCATACTCAAGTCCTTATGGGTTTAACCAACTTCACGGATGTGTTGAAAGTAATTGACATTACAATATGCTACTATGGGAAGAAAGATAGGTGGAATTAAAATAACACTCAGAATATGACTGTCCCTTTACTCCAAGGAGAAAAAATAATCTTTATAAAGCCCAAAAGATATGACCTATTATTTACATTTACTTCTCTGTACTTGCATTTACTCCTCAAATAAGAAGCTTCCTCCCATTTTAAAAACTGCAAGATGTTATTCACTCTCCCCTTTAATGAAACCTGCCCTATTCTCAACCAGAGGTTTTGGTCTGAGTATAAGACTTACTCCAAACTGAACCCCTTTTCATCCAGATAAACAATAGGACACCTAAAGGTTTCACTAGAACATCTTACAACGAGGGTGCTGCAGAACCTTCAAGGGTGGGTTTTAGCTCAAATTGAAAACTTCTTTGCCTTATGTTTATTTGTGAGAGGGAACAATGAAGCTCTTCATAAATTCAAGTCATCATGAAATTATGGAAAATTTTAAATTAAAATATACACATACAGGTACACACAAACACCCATGGGCACCCCCGAAAACACAAGCATAGGTTCTGAGATGTGCACTGTTATTTAAAATTATAGTGCATCGTACACCAATCTTCACAGGTGCACTTGTGCTTGACAGTGATCGTAATTTATGTCATTCATTATGAAGCATGGTAGAAGTTTGTACTTCTTTCCCCCACTAGTTTTATACTGTGCACAGTGTTCTGCACATTAATAAGGGACTTTTATAAGGGGGCCACTTGCATGGCCAATCTGTGTTAAGCACAGAATGCAAGTAAACACCGATATCTCTGTGTCTCATTTTCATTCTGGACTCGCTACTTAACCTCATTCCCAGTCATTTTGGAGTTATGTGGGACCATGTGATTGGAGTTCTAGCCAATTAAATAGATGTGGGAATAATGTACACTGGGGGTGGGGAAACTCTGGCCTTCTGTGTCTTTAAGTGCAGCCTTTTTTGACTGAATTCAAATTTTACAGAACAAATCCTCTTATTTTTATAAATACCTTCTTGTCTTTTATGTTTTCATTTTATTTTTAAAAGGAACATATTTAAAATATCAAAGTAAGTTTCAACAAAATAATCTTCCCAGACTGACCAGCACAATTAGAACATTAGTAAGCCATAAGGGCTAAATTGATGGCTGCTATGCTCGTAATTTAGTTCCAACTTCTTCCGCCTGACTGGCCCCACTACTGCAGGAGGCTGGTTGGAGAGAGTTTATGGTGGTCGAGTATGCCAGTCTGTTATCAGCTTTTGACAAGGGTGTCCTGTGCTTCTGTTTGAAGTGAAATTTGTGAATAGTTGTGCAGTCCGACAGTATTTTTTAATTCTGTCTGCTTAACAGCCCATCATGTCAAAGAAGACTAAGAGAATGTTGAAGGAAAAAACAGATTTTTTAATGAGGATTGGGAATTGCAATATTATCTTGTTTCTGCTAAAGATAAGATGATAAGTACCTTGCTTTGTGATACTGCAATATCAACATTAAAGAAATTCAACATTCATCAGCATTATAACACCCATAAGGACCACAAATATTTTAAATTAAAGAGAGAGGCATGAAAGGTTGTATTGCAGAAATTAAAAAATGAAAAGCAAAAGCAAAGGCAATTCTTTCAAGCAGCAAGAAGACCTGGAAATAATGCCATTGAAGCAACTTACAAAGTAGCTTATATATTCGGGGAAAAAAGGGAAGCCATTCCACTTTGCGGGGAAGCTTCAGCCTGTAGCACGAAACTGCTGGGCAGGCAGCCCCTCACCAAATTCTTGGGGATCCCCCACTCACCCTTTCACGGGGCTCAGAGCCTCTCTGGGTTTGATCCTTGCTGATATATTTTCTCCTTTATCTTCTTTCTACCTTCTCTGCTTCCCAGTTTTCCTCTGTGGGATCCGTGTCAGGCTCCAGCAGCTCTCTCTATGATCCACACCCACTCTACATCCCTTCTCTCTCCTTTGTCAGAATTCCTGTCTTCCCTCTGGGACAATCCAATAAGCAATGTCTCTAGTCAGCTGTCTTGTCCTCTATCTTGTATTTTCCAAATTATTATCCCAATGGATATGTATCACTTAAAATCTACAGAAAACTTAGTAATACTCTCTGTACAATGACCTCCATAAATACATTTAAAAAATGATGCTCTCTGTTCTAGCAACAGTGTTTAATTTTCTTAATATCAATGTGTAAAATATACTATGGGTATTTATTTGCCTTTTAAATATACAAGATGATATGAATTAACTTGATAAACTTATTTTGGAATATTTTGGGCACAATTATTTGGAACTATTTCAGGTATTTGTATATTTTCAGCTGAAAATTGATTCTCATGTATGTATACCTAAATTATATGAATCTGAGAGGGTTCCTACAGTGTACCTGTCTCTTTCGTTACGCTGCTTCATTATATTATTAATTATTTCAGCTCATTATTGTTCAGCTTAATTTGAAATGTTGAGTATTGTCTGACAAATAGGTACATCCATATATGCATTATATTCCTTGCTTCCTGACAAACATTTTACTATTTCCATTGATTTTTCACAATCAACCAAATGGCAGACAGCCTTGCTTTAAGTTGCTTCTCTAAACACTTTCTGGACTGATTTTTATAGCAAGAATCTTAAAATAAAAACATCCTTGAATTAGGAAGCAGTTGCAATTATCTAATGGTGAATATAGTGTTTTCTGGCCCATTTAAATCTTGGAGAGGTATCTGTATTTTGAACAAAAGTCTTGTTACTTAGGAATTTTCAAGATAGCTATAAAACTGTAAAAAGGAATTCAATTAAGTGCTCTTGTTTAATCTTAGCAAGGCAGTATATTTTTAACAATACTTCTTGCTGTCATTTTAGTCATTTTTACTTATTAATAAAAGAGTTCAATAATCCAAAAGGTATTTTGAAAGGCTTCTTAACAAAACTTGATTAGTTTCTAATGTAATTTGATTTGATTTAATATAAGCATTCTGGTTTTTCATAAGTATTCAATTACACAGTACAAAATTTATATGGTATAATGGGAATTTATATTTGAAAGGGAGCTTGGCTTTGTGTTCTAGGTAAAATTATGCTTATGACAGTAAATATAGCATTGATATTAAAACTAGGCATTTCCTCATTTCAATTGTTCTACTAAGGCTTATGTTTCTTGTTTCTAATTTGTAATAAAATCAGAATAAAGTTGGAATTCAGATTTCTCAAATATATTGAGAGATGATCATAAATAGAATGGCAGTTTATATTAGGTATAGATATAAGAAATAAAGTAGCATTCTATCCAAATCATTTAAGATAAAATGACAATAATAATTATTTCAATAAAACCTTATTTTCCTAGATGTCATTTATTTGACAGTCTCCCCATTTTAAACCAAAGCCATCCATAGAGAATAAGGAAAACATATGAACTTATTCAGCTAAAATTGTGTTATATAATTTATGTATAAAATTTACTAGTTGTGGTCAGAGAAGAATACCTTGGGCTTAATTGAACGCTAATTTTCTTTACAATGTAATGGTATTACACTTTCTATTCAGTTTTCTTGTCTGTAGAAGATTAGATATGTTGTGATTAACAAAATGTTTAGCATAGTTAGAACAACATTTTGTAAGCAGTATCCAATAACTTTTAGAAGAAAAATAACAAAAAAGAGAGTTCAGAATGGTAGTTACACCCTTGATGGTTAAGTAACTTGAGTGAACCATAATTCATGTGAAAAATATTTGAGATTTTAGACTGAATCATTTTCAATGTGAAGAAATATTTTGATATTATTTCTAAATGGCTAACTGCAGCCTTATGCACCATCAGTGTTAGGATGTGCCTATTAAAGAAGGCAAAGGATTAAAAAGGTACATTGAAGAGGGAGACTAGTGACTCGGTTGGTCTGGACTAAGACTTGTGTTTCCACATTCTAGCAATCAGCCAGGTGCTACCAGTGACTCTTGTCATGGGCTATACATTGGGAATCAAGGGCTGGATCCTTCCTGAGTATTGTGTTATATCCCCTGTGACATTATTTAAGAGTACTCTTAGCTAACTAAATTATATGCAAAAAGAGTAATCTTGTTTTTATGAGATCTTGAAAATATGTCATTTCAGGAGTAAAAGATGTTGAAGCATGAAGGTATTAAGACAGAATTATATAACTGGGGAGGAGAATATGTGGAAGCTTCCCTGATGATTTGAGGCACTGCTATTTGTTGCTCCAAAGGTTCAGTTTGAGTGAAAGCTTGATAATAGCTAGAAGTGTACAAAATAAAATGGACTTCCAGCCAAAGCAGGGGCTTCCTTATAGCTGAGCATATTCTGCACAGTCTGGCTAGTCAACTGGGGATTACTGAGGTAGAGTAACCAGATTAGCTTTTCACTCACCAACATTTATAACCTGCTATAAGCTGGTATGGTATATTCTTATTTTCCATAAAGATCTGAGAATGTTAAGAGTACCATCTTCAAATAATAGAACATGATACTTTACATAAAAGGAATATATCTATTAAGTAGTTGAAGCTATCTAATAAAAAGCACATGCCAAAAGTATTATATTAATCATAGATAACATTTTAGCACGTATTTTATGCAGACACTGTACCAAGCAATTTACATGTATTTTTGTCAGCTATCACTCTCATCAATTAACAAGATATTGTCCCTGTTTACAGATAAAGAAGAGCAGGCTGAGTGACGAAATTAGCTTGACTCTAGTTATATATCTGGTATATAGCAAAGGCTAGATTCAAAGCCAGTCTGCATGATTAAAGAATTTAAATTTTTAACCATGGCTTCTCATTGGGGAGTATAAAAGAAGAACAAATCAGTAAATCAGGACAAATGCTGCCCTTTATCCAGCTGACAAAGTCGTCTTGAACTTCAAATGATCACATGCTGCTCTCCTTATGGGACTTTGCCTTGAGAATAAGGGGAAATTTCTAACTCAATATTTAGTTGTATGATTATGTAGCATCTAGATGGCATACTGCATCACTTCAGTTTAAGTGATTCTTTCTTAGTATATGCGGCAGGAATTCATAACTGATTCCTATCATTACATAAAATAAAATGATTCTGCTCTTCGCTTTGGTGAAAGTAACAGAGTATCAGTAGTTTTAATAAAATTTACCAAATATTATTCTTTTCAAAGAGCAAAATTCAATGAAAAATGGTGTCTTTAAGTATCTAGAATAAACCTTATTATTAATTGACATTGAGGTATACTGTTAATACATCTTAGTTTTCTCATTTGGACATAAACCTCGTGCAACTGTTCTTTAACAGTGCTCTTCTCAGTGACATTTAAACAGTATGACAGAATTTCAGAAGAAAAACAAGAATTCTAGATGGAACTTCAGAAAATATATAATTATATAAAATAATAATAGAGAAAAAGTACATGTTTAAGCTAGAACAGGAGAGTGTACAACAAAGGCAAGTAGGAAAAACATGCCCATTAAACTTATATAAAAAGGAAAATATCTTTCTGATAATCTTTAGAGGATTAAAATATAAAGTTGCCTTATTAACAGTGAGAAAAGAATAAAGAAATGAGGATAATGCTTTTGAACCCATAACAATATGAATTACATAAAAAAGAATAAATGTGAAAAATAATAAAATAATGTTGGTTATTAAACGAAATAGTGGAATATCTAATAACCTTTCATATGTGTTATTCATGCAACAACATGACTTGTGAAGAAGTTAATGGTTCCTTATTAAAGGATATATTCTACCTAAGTAATAACAATTCCACATATCATATGATTACTTTGTCTTTAAAACTTTTAAATCTCTCTTCCCCACCCTCATTTCAGGGAATAAATAAATAAATAAACAAATAAATAAATATTTAAGAGGCACAAAATATGGTGAAAACCAGGGAGTAAATGTTAACTTAAATCACAGGTAGATTAACATATATTCACAGAGACTGCAATAATTGAGAAACTGAGTACTTGATAAATATACCTTCATCTTTTTCTCTTTCACAATGATCTAGTTATTTTTTTAAAATCACAGATAAAGAGCCAGAAAGGATCTTTGAGGTAAATATGCCTCAATGATCTCATTTACAGAATGAGGAAACAGAAGCCAAAGGCCTTAAAATGATTTGAGACAGAGACATGGCATGATCTTGAACTTCTGATTTTAACCTCAGTGATCTTTCTAGCATGCCATCAATATTTGACATGTTTCCTGAATGTATACTAAATTTTTTTTACAAATTTCAGCTAAAAAATATATAATAATCTCTTAGGGTAGTAAAAACAAAACAAAACATGGATGAAACAAAATAATGGCAAACACACTATTCTATATTAATGAAAATGATTACACATCGTGATTAAAAGAGCCACACAAATTATGAAGATTATAGTTATTTGGTTGGTATGTCTCCAAGCACAGTGGGTTCTCCATTTGCAGCAGAAAATTTTTTTCCAAACATATTTCAACTAACATCATAAAAACATATTCTGCAGAAACTCAATGAGAATCTTCTTAACTGCATTATAAATGAAATCTTCTAGCTCTTTCCAATTCCTTAAAAAGTAGTCATTGATAAATTATAGTTTGCAAATAATGATCAAAAGTAACTTGAATATGCAGTGAACACATTGGTATTGGCAGACCTTGGTTTTTACCAGGATTTATCATTTATTGCCATAAGAACATGGACAAAACACTTAGGGTTGTGGGCTCAAATCTCATATCTACAAAACTGTAATAATACACACTGCTCTACTTCTGTGAATTTTAGTAAAGATCAAAACACAGCATGTGAATATTTTTATGAATGATTTAGACTGATATGTTGATATAAGTTACGAGAAATCAAGGCATATAGACTTTGTCTTCAACATAAAGATTCTATAAGAATTAATGACATCAAAGACCATGTAAATAGATAAGAGCTAAAGCAAGAATCAGCTTATTGTAAAACTTGCAACCTTCCGTTTATTTTCAACTTGTATTGATCCACCATCATTCTTGTCAGTGTTATCTTCTTCCAGGGAATTTTACTAGGAAATGAGAAATCTTTAGGCTGATATTATCATGCATTATAAAACATTAAATTCCAATTCTTTTATCTGTTACCTTTTGTATTTTTCTTCTAAAATTGAAGTGACATTTTTGCAAGAAATAAGGTAGCTACAGTATATTAGTTTTATATGGAAAGTGAGGCATGTTTCGCACTTAATACATTTATTTCCTTTACCAGTTAGCATGTAGTGTCTTTAAAGAGTAACTTAAATTTAATTTTTAACAGATTATAAATTCCTTTCAAATATCAGAATAGTATTAACCCACAAGCTGTATATTTTTATATACTTACAGCATTTATCTTTTTAGGAGATAATTAAGATCAATCTGATTAATTATTTTAGAGGTAGGACACTGGATAGAAAGTGCCATGATCTTTGATTAAAGAAATTCTTAAGGCATTATTATATAATTTTACTACATAAAAATATAAATATGTACTAATGGCTGTGTGTAAATGCCTCTAAAATCTTTAAAATGTAAAGCATTAATCTGTCTTTCAAGTAATAGTAAAATATATGCATATACAATATTGGAGGTCACTGATTCTTTAGAGAGAAAATCATCTATCAAAATAAAAAATAAATTATTGTACAGGATTAAATTATATCTAATTAACCAAATATACCTTGTTACATAAAATCTCCAAAAAGACCAAAAGCAAAGTAGGATAAACTAATACACTCTGGACAACTTAATGGTCACTCTGAAAGATTTTAAGATAAATTTTGATTTCATTCCACTTATATTGCTGCCATTGAAGTCTTTATCTAAACCCAACTGCTCTCTTAATTCTCCTTTGGAACATGTAGCATCCCCATTTGAATTTATAATAATGTTACATGGTAAATTATGTCCAATGCCAAAATTGGCATATTTCTTTTCTTTTTTGCTTTTCTTAAATGTGGTCATGATATAACCTGTCTCAGATTTATTCAGATGTACTCAAAATATCTAACTCTGACCTTTCTGCACTTGATATGTTATTTTTTTAGGAGAATGGTGTGTAATTTTTCACAATGGACAATAGATAGATTTTAGTGGAATTTCGCTTTTTCCAGGTTCTTGCAATATTTAGCTCTTTACTATGTAAAGATTTTTAAAAATAAAATTAGCACTCTACTATTAATATTTAAGATAAAATTAGCTTACAACTATAGAAACAGAAAGTAAATTAGTGGTCAGCTAGGGCTGAAGGGGGAGTTGAAGAGAAAAAAGGATGACTACTGCAAAATACGGGGTTTCTTTTTTTAGGCAGAAGGTTCTAAATTGCCGTGGTGGTTGCATAATTCTGTGAATATACCAAAAAATATTAGATTTTACATTTTAAATGCATGAACTGTATGGTATATAAATTGTATCTTATTAATGCTATTAAAAATTTAGCCTACAAAATGAAGATAGAAAAATTGTACCCCTACATTTCAATAGTTATTTTAACAGTTACGGTAGAAGAAACAATTCTATAAAAATACTTTGATAATCCCCAAATTTTACCATATCCTATTATCATGGCTTATGAGTTACATTTCCAAGCATTTACCAATGTGGGTCAAGTTTACAAGGTTTTCCTCAAATGATCACATTTTTTACCAAAGTCTATCTCCTTCTTAAGACCTGAATAAGGGAAAAATATCATTATATTGAAATAATATCTTCTTTTTTAAGACCCCCAAAAGGGAAAAATGTCACCGTGTTGAGGGACTGTTAACTAGTTTTCTGTCTAAAGTGTTTTTAAGTGATCATAGCTAAATTTATTGTTGACATGTTGTAAAGTCTTCTTTACATGTATTCAACTGTTTAATTCTCATCACACCCTGTGGTGTATATAATGTAATCATTTCCATATTATAAATTATTATCTTGAGGCAGACAGAAAGTAGGTAGCTTTGTCAGCGTAGCAAAAATTTTAAGTGGTAAATCTAAGAATTATAAGTATGAAGTATGACTCTAGAATTTCAACTAGCATGTTTCATGGCTTGATAAGATTTATAAACATACACAAGAGTTCTTGATAGCTTGGCTGGGTAAAGTGTCCATATCTATTATGAAAACAAAAGAAATTTAATAACAAGTCACAAATAGGTTAGCATTACAGTGTAAATATACTTTTGATGATACAGGTTTATTATACTGATAGTAGTGGGTTTTATTACAGTGATAGTGATAAAAATACATAACATTTATGTAGTATTTGATCTATGCAAGACCACTATAGAAAATTATAATTTCCATATTAAAGTTAAGGATGTTGAGATATAAATTTGTAAAATAACTTAAAGACAGTTAAGCTAGACAGCAGCAAATACTGAATATTTATTCCCTCACATAAAACATTACATAGGATTTTTGGACAACCAAAAAGAAAGAATATATGAAATTTTAAATGATCTCTTCTGCAAGTAACCCAGATATTTTATATATGTAGGCAATATTAACTGGGAACTTAGCAACTTTGGAACTACCTGCCTCTAATAAGCTTTTCCTAATAACGTTTCCCACAAGGAAAATCATTGCTTAAAGGCAGGTAGATGTGCCTAGACATGAGTTTATTGACCAGTGATCAATTAACCATACAAAAAACATATAAAATATATTTATATCTTTCCAAATGATTGACATTTTATTATTATAAAATATCCTTTTGTCTCAATTAAAAATGTTTGTGTTAAAGTCTATTTGGTACCATCTTAGTATTAAACATGACATCACTATTTTAGAGAGCTCAAGTCACATGGAATCCTAACTATGTTTGTGATAAGAAAATCCCAAACCATTTTATCCCATCTCTGATATTTAATCCACATTTGGTAGCCAAAGCTGAATCAATGTATAACCAGAAATGCACATAAAAGAAAATAAATGATATATTAGGTCATTAAATATAAAATGTCCAATTTCAAATCAAAAGTTTAGTTTATTGCATCTCAAACAAGAAGGAGTACAATTAATCAAAGTATGCACCTAGACTATAGACACTGTTTTGCCATCTTAACGGTAGCTTGTTTATGCCAGCAGCAAGAAGCCTGGAGAGTGGCGTGATGAAATCACAAGAAGCATTTTCCACAGCTTGTCGAGAATTGAATATTTTTCCTTTCAAGAAGGGGTCCAAAGCCTGGAAAAAGTGGTAGTCAGTTGGTGTAAGGCCTGGTGAATATAGTGGATGACAGAGACTTTCCAAGTACAGCCTCTATAGTTTGAGCAGCGTTGTTTGTGTGACATGTGGTCTAATGTTGCAAGAGGATTGGTCTGTCTCTATTGACCATTCTCCACTGGTTAATCACAAGCATCCTCATTGTTTTGTCCAATTAGTTGCAGTAGACATCCACTGTAATCAATTAACCAGGTTTCATGAAGCTGTAGTGGATAATACCAGCACTGTATCACCAAACAGACATCATTAGCTTTTTTTGATGAATATTCGGTTTTGGACTGTGTTTCAGCACTTCATCTTTATCCACTCATTGTGCCAAATACTTATAATTGTCAAAAAGAATGCATTTTTGATCACATGTAACAATACAGTGTAGAGATGGTTCTCCTTTATGTCGTGACAGCAAAAAAAGGCAAACTTCAAGACTATTTCTCTTTATACACTTGTTTAATTCATGCAGTACCTATCTATCTGGCTTCTTTACCTTGCTGATTTGTTTCAAATTGTCCAATATTGTTGGAATAATAACATCAAACCTTGCTGCTAATTCACAAGTAGGTTGAGATGAATTTGCTTCCACTATAGCTTTCAGCTCATCATTATCCACGTTGGTCTCAGGGCACCCACATGGCTCATTTTTAAGATTAAAATCACCAGAACAGAATTTCTCAAACCATCGATGTAGTGTGTGTTCATTAGCTTCATCCTTCCCAAACACTTTGTTGATATATTGAGCTGTCTGCACTACATTGGTTCAGGGACAGAACTCATATTTGAAAATCATATGAATTTTTGACTTACCCATGGTTTCACAAAAATTGCTCTAAAATTTTTTTGAAAGATATTCACAAGCCAAATCATGTCTTTGAAAGAATGAAGATGTACCTCCATAATAAAAATGAAACAAGTTGTGTCAAATAAATATCAGTTATCCTCTGCCAAACTTAGTGCTTAAGAAAATTGGACATTTCATACTTTAGCCTAATACATTCCACTACTCATCTGGAGAAAAATAAGGCAAAATATATTTTCAGGAGAACTGGGCTTGATGTTAAGGCTACTTTTCAAAATCTTAAAAGTCAAGCAACTAAAGATATTTCAACCTAGAGCCTCACAAAGTTTTGTATTTCTTACTTCTCCTTTAAAGTTGATTTCTTGAAATGTTTGTCTATACTGTCCATTAATTTTTATAACCACATTCAATGACAAACTCACCTCAATATGGCATCTGCCACTAACACTCAACAAGAATAGCTCTCAGTGTGTACAATAATGTCTACGTTTAAAAGTCAACAAGCATTTCATAACTCATCTTACTTGATCTTTCAGTGGCCTTTACAAAATTGACTCTGCTTCACATGAAAACTATTTTCCTGTGGTTTCTATGATGGCATGATCTCCTTTTTCTTGCTGCCTCTCCAATCTCATTTTTTTTTCTTGCTTTGTGCTCTTAATTTTTTATACCTATTAACTAAATTATTTCCTCAAGATCATACCTTATCTCTCTTCTCATTTTATATTCTATCACCAACAATTTTTCCATATTTCACAAAATAAACAACACATATTTAAGGGAGACAAAGATTTCTAATATACAGAAAATTGTTTCTTGACAAGAAAATCAGGATGGCAACTTGTGGGATGGCTTACTAACAATCTCTGGAAATTCACATTTACCTGAAAGCAATAAGCAGATTGGCAAAGCTGTCAAAATATTTTTTAATAATTTTGAAAATTAACAAAAAATTATGAGACATTATAAAAAATGTTTATTCAAGAAAAACTGCTGAAGCTGGCAAGAGGGGTGAACCTTAATATATTTTTACTTTTTCTAATCCCATCACCCTCTCCAGCTCTATGATAACCTTGAAAGCCAACAACCTCTCAACTTTAGTACCTGTCAAGACCAATAGTATAGCAGTCACTGGAGGAGGAAGAATACGTTTAGAGCTACCTAAAATCTTCATCCCCAGAGAATTGGCACTATTTAACCTATCTACAAGCTACAACTTCCAATTCTAAGACACAAATAGATTAAAAGTGAAAGAATGAACAGAGCGACATAATGTCAAGTATGCACAAAAGCTAGTGGGTTGGCTACACTAAGATGATATCAAAAATAGACCTTGACACAAAAATTGTTAAGATAAATAAGGACATAATGATAAAAGTTTAGTAATTTGAAAGATATAATAATAGATATATGGTCATAACACTAGAGCCTCCCCCTAAATATATGAAGCAATAACTGATAAATTTGAAGCAAAAATGAAAAATTTATCAGTAATAGAAGCTTCAATATTCTAATTTCATTAATGGTTAGAAAACAAGAAAAAGATTAGTAAAAAAATAGGGGACTTTAATTACATTATAAGCCAACCCAACCTAACAGACATCTACAGACAATTCTATACAACAACTGTAGTACATAAGTTCTTCTCAAATATATATAAAACATTCTCTATGACAGACCATATTCAAGGCAATAAAATAAGCATAAATAGATTTAAAAAGATTGAAATCATTCAAAGTATGCTTTCTAACCAAACTTAATAAAATTCAATATCATTAACAGAAGGAAACATGGAAAATTCAAAAATATGTAGAAAATAAATTAATACTTCTAAATGAGAAATAAGTCAAAGCAGAAGTCACAATGCAAAATAGAAAATACTTTGAGATGCATAAAAACAAAAATATAACATACAGGGAAATTTAGAGTTGTAAATACCTATATTTAAAAAAGGAAAAAAATCTTACATTAATAACCTAACTTTCACCTTAAGAAACTAAAAAAATAAAAAGAACAAACAACAGAAATAAACAAACAAATAAATAGACTATAGCCAAAATAAATGAAATAGAGAATACAAAAACAATAGAAAAAAGCCATAGATGCAAAAGCTAGTTCTCTGAAGAGATGAACTAAAATGACAAAGTTTTGGCTAATTTGATCAAGAAATAGGAAAAAAGTTCAAATTACTAAAATCTCAAATAAATAAGAAGACATTACTATTAAACTATAGAAAAATTATAAGTGAGTATTGGAAATAT
The DNA here is from genome assembly GCF_020740605.2 of Lemur catta. Classification (NCBI taxonomy): domain Eukaryota; kingdom Metazoa; phylum Chordata; class Mammalia; order Primates; family Lemuridae; genus Lemur; species Lemur catta. The sequence goes on from NC_059143.1 coordinate 21,568,431, forward strand.
TTACATAATAACAAATTAGAAAACTTAGGAAAATTGACAGATTCTTAGAAAGACACAAAATACCTAAACTGACTCAAGAAGAATTAGAAAATCTGAATAGAATTAAAATAAGTAATATAGCTTAATATGTAATGTAAAAGCTTTCCACAAAAGCTGAGGACCAGATGACTATACTGGTGAATTCTATCAAACATTTAAAGAAGATTTAACTACAATATTGCAAAAACTCTTCAAACAAAAAAAATATAAGTGGAGAAAACACTCCCAACTCATTTTATGAAAGCCAATATTACCCTGATATAAGAACAAACCAATGATAATACAAGAAAAGGGAACTATAGACCAAATCCCATATAAATATAGACATAAACATCTTCAACATAATATTAGCAATTTAAATTTAGCAGCATATGAAAAGATTATACATTGTTGCCAAGTAGGCATTATCCCAGGAATGGAAGTTTGGCTCAAAATGTGAAATTGAATGTGATGGGCCATATTAATATAATAAGGGACAAAAATGACATAATTGTCTCCACAAATATAGATGGCAAATATAAACACTCAAAAAACTAGGAATGGAAGAAAACATCCTTAGTCTCAAAAAGGCTTTCTATGAAAAATCCACTCTAACATCATACTTAATAGGAAAAAACTAGATGCTTTTCCCCTAAGATCAGGAACAAGACAAAGATGACTTCAGTTGGTACTTCTATTCAACATTTTTATGGTAATTACTAATGTTTTAGTTTAAAATATTAAGGAAGTACATATGTTTTTGTTATACAGATACTTGTACTAATATAATGCTTAAGTTGGGGCTCTTCATGCACCCGTCACCAGTGTTCATTGTACCCCATAAGTAAGTGTTTAACCCTCATCCTCTTACACCTGCCCCCCTTTCTTAGGTATCAATGACCTTTATATATATTTGTGCCTGTGTGTGCCCACTGTTTAGCTCCCAATTATTAGGGAGTTCATGTGGTGTTTGCTTTTACATTACTGACTACTTCACTTAGGATAATGGTCTCCGGTTCCATCCAAGTTGCTGCAAAAGACATTATTTTATTCCCTTTTATGGCTGAGTAGGACTCCACACACACACACACACACACACACACACACACACACACCACGTTTTCTTAATCCACTCATGAATTGATGGGCACTTATGTTGATTCTATATCTTTGCAATTGTGATTTGTGCTGTACTAAATATTCAAGTGCAGGTGTCTTTTTCATAAAATGACTTATTTTCCTTGGGCAGATACCCAGTAGTGGGATTTCTGGATTGAATGGTAAATCTACATGTATTTCTTTTCAAAAATAAGTCTATAATTTCAGAATATGAAATATTTTTCATTTTTTTTAATTTCATAATGTTACAGGGGTAAAAACGTTTTGGTCACATAAATTGCTTTGCACAGCCTGAGTTAAAGTTATAAACATGCCTATCCCCCAGACAGCAAGCACCATACCCATTACATGTGAATTTACCTATCCCCTCCTGTCCACCCATACCCGCCCGATCTCTGATGAATGTTACTTCCATACGTGCACATAGGTGTTGATAAATTAGTATCAATTTAATGGTGAGTACATGTGGTGTTTGTTTTTCCATTCTTGTGATACTTAGAAGAACGGGGTACAGTTCCATCCAGGGTAATAGAAGAGGTATCAGTTCACCATTTTTTTAATGGCTGAGTAGTACTCCATGGTGTGTGTGTGTGTGTGTGTGTATATGTGTGTACGTATATATATGTGTATATATATATATATATATATATATATATATATATACACACACACACACACCACATTTTATTAATCCACTTATGTATTGGTAGGCCCTTGAATTGTACCCACATCTTTGCAATTGTGGAATTCTGATGCTATAAACATTTGAGTGCAGATGTCTTTTTTATAGAATGCCTCATTCAACATTTTATTGGTGGTTCTAGTAGGGGTAGTTAGGCTAGAAAAAGAAATAAAGGCATACATATTGGAAAAAAAGAAGTAAAATGAACCTTATTCTCAGAAGACATTATTTTCTATATAGAAAAACAAGGGAATACACAAAAATGCAATTAGATCTCAATAACATGTTCATCATAGTTGCAGGATTTAGGATCATTACCCTAAACAAATTGCATTTTTATATACTGAGAATGAAGAATGCCAAAATAAGACTGAAAACAATTCCATCTGCAAAAGAATGAAAAAATAGGTGTAAATTTAACATGATAATTGTAAAGTTTGTTCAGTTAAAATTTTAAAATGCCATTGACTATAATATAAAAAGACCTAATAAATGAAAAATATTCCCATGTTCATGAGTTGGAAACAATGTCAATAAGATAGTAATATTATAAGTTGATTTATTGATTCAACACACTATCAAAATGTCAGCTGTACTTTATTTTTTTTAAGAAATAAGCAAGTTGGCCAGGAGCAGTGGCTCATGCCTGGAATACCAACACTTTGGGAGGCTGAGGTGGGGTGGGGGGATTACTTGAGGCCAGGAGTTTGAGGCCAGCCTGGGCAACCTAGCAAGACACCGTCTCTAAACAGAATTTTTTCTTTTTTTTTTTTTAATTAGCCAGGTGTGGTGGTGTGTGCCTGTAGTCCCAGCTACTTGAGAGGCTGAGGCAGGAGGATCGCTTGAGCTCAGGAGTTCAAGGCTGTAGTGAGCTATGTTAGTGCTCCTGCACTCCAGCCTGGTGACAGAGCAAGACCCTATCTCAAAAAAAAGAAAAAAAGAAAGAAATAGGCAATTTGATCATAAATTCATGAATGTCATATGAAAATGAAAGGGATCTAGGATAAACAAAACAATCTTGAAAATAAGAACAAAGTCAGAGGGCTCGCAGAGAGCTACTTCATAGCTACAGCGATCAAGACTCTGTGGTAGTGCCTTAAGAATTGAAGTATAGATCATTAGAAGAAATTACTGCAATATGAACTCCGGAAAACCAAAATAGAGAGATTTTGGCATAAGGATTGGTGATGAACAATAAATATACGCTTACTTTTACAACTAAGATTAAACGAGGATTTGTAAAAAGGGAATATGGCCATGTGTCCTGAAGATGTAGATATACCACATCAAATAAAAGGGGAAATGGGAACAATACATACAAAAATTAATTATTTTTATCAGTAATAATTAGGGGTGGCAGCAACAGTATTGTTATAGTCTAAGTATTTTCTGTGTAAGGTAAAATACAACAAATGAGTAATTAAGAAATATTCTAATTATGCCATCACCTGTGTTCTTGAAAACCAAAATTTTTAATGTGAAGAAAAGAAGATATATAATAATATAAAGGAGATTAAGTAAATAATCTAGAGTATTGGATTTGAATAAGAAACATTAGTATGATAAGTTTTATTAGCTATCTATCATTTATCTTTCTGAAGTTTTCTACTGAAAAGGCCTAGGATCAACCAATGTAGCAATGAGCAACCCTGGTAAAAATATTTTGATCTTGCCAAAGAGCTCTGTTTCTACCACTGATTTTGCTACTATAAAATATACACCTGCTTCTCTACTTTCTGCTTCTAAATCTCATGCAAAATGCCTCTTGTGGCCAACGTTAACGTGTAAGTATGATGGGAAGGGAGAATTAGGAAAGTTAGGTTCAGCTTACCTGAAATGCCACAATAGAAATGCCCCACATGTAATGTCTATTGATGCACATGTGGCTGGTTAAAGTCATAAAAAAATGGGATTAATTAATATAAAAAGATAGTAGTTATTTGTAGAAGAAGAGAGGGCACTGAGATTGAAATAGGGCAAATAGGTATTTTGGGCATAAGTAGCAAATTTCTGTCTTGACTAAGGTGGTCATTGCAAGATGTTTGCTTTATAATATTATCCAGTAATCTGTACATTTGCTTTGTATGTTTTATATACATTTAATATTAAAATAAAATGCTCTTTTAAAAATGTATGAAAATGAATATGTTTTTGAAGTACCTGTGAGATATCCAAGGGGAGATGTATGAAATTAGTTTTAAATATATTTGGAGTTCAGAAATGAGATTAGAGTTAGAGATAAAGATTTGTTTGTCATCATTATCAAGTCATAGGAGAGTGAAAAATACAAAAAGAGAGAAGAGCACTAAGGGCAGAGCCATGGGGCAAAGTAAGATACAGAAAACAATACTGAGAAACAAAAGAAAAAATAAAACAGCCAGAGATGTTATTTATGGTGATCTATACACTAACTAGTTACTGTTACATGAAATGTTATAAGAAAGTGATTTCTGGAGCAATTGTTCTCCTTGCCGGACCGAGTACACATAGTTAAAGCAACAGAGACATGTGCCAACAGACTGCATGCTTTCTAGTAGCCCACAAGCTCTTTTTGCTCTAAACATTCATAAAAAATGTCAAGTCCTTACAAAAAGTGCTGGCACTGGTCTTTTGTTTTCTTTAGGGTGTCAAACGTAATATTTTGGCAGAACTTTCCTGTTACTCTTGTAATATGCCCAGTTTCCTTTTATAATTCATCAAGATGAGAAGAAGTTGTGGCATGAGAATTGGGCAAGATTTTGTTAGTTTCTGCAATGCCTAGAAAAGCATTTATATTTAAATGATTGTTTGAATTTTCATGTTGCTTCTTCTTAAAACAATATATTATTTATTATTTTGGAAATATTTTGGTTCTTGTTTTGGTGTCCATGAAGTACTTCTATTTCATTCCCTGAAAAGCAACTCTAAACTTTAATCTTGGCATAAATTGTACTGTGAAGATATACACTTATTCTCTCCAAAGTCTAGGAATTCATTTTATTATAATCAAATGTTTAGTCTGAACAGCTGAAAAATATCACAGTTAACTAAAATATCTACCCTGAAGATAATTTTAATTTAGTAAATCTAGGTGGAACACTTACAACAAAACTGAAGTGCATCTAGCAAATGCTTACAAAATTTCACAAATTTGATAATTCTAAGAAATAGGAGTACAAGGTAATACACAGCAGGATTAGATAAAAAACAGAGCCCAGCTGGTCCACTGCAACCATTATAGCCTAGTGAAGAATTCATGGTTTTTAATTCAAATGGTATTTCTTCATTATCATGGATTATAATCAGAAACAATGATGAATCTTTAAATGACTGTGGTTTACTGAATACAGTAAAACATGAGACAAAAAGCTAACCTCCTGGAAAGATCAATTTATGTTATAGCAATCACAGCAGCCTAATGTCTTGCATGATAAGGAAGCAGGACTTCAGGCATTATGTTTTACATGCACTCATCAACATATATTATACTCTAAAACAGCACATAAGAAAGAGAAGTCTGTCATCAAACCGCTTTTGAACAAATTTTTCGAGCCTGTTTTATATTCTTAAAGCTAATTATTGGAGTCAAATACATCTTTTCTCATCAATGGAAAAGATACAACAAGAAGAAAAGAGTTGACCTACCCAGCAGCACCTGAGGGCCCCCGTACACTATAGACTGAAAAGCCTGGTAATGTAGACTCATTTCATATATGTCCATAGGTCTTCTGATCCATGAGCTTGAAAGTTATACAAGGACATAATTTTGGTCATCAAAACGAAAATATTCCAACTTGGTCACTAGCTACTAGGATCCATAAAAATTAATAAGACCACATTAAAACTCAGTGTTAATCTGAAAGCTTATATTTTAAAATTAAACAAAGCAAAACAAACAAAACAAAACAAAATCCTGACATTTTTAGAGGAAATGCTCAAGTGTAAAGGCTTGTCCAAAATTACATGGTGATTCATTTTTGAACTAACTATAGAACACAGATTTCTTAAACACCACTTCCAGAGCTTCTCTAACTGAATATCATGACCTCTGGAGAAAGTTTTCTGTTCTGAATTATAAGATTTAGTGGAGCTATTTTGGCTCATTTATATTATGATAAAACAGGATAGCTTTACCTGTTTGAATCTGTTCAAAAATAACTATGATTCAATTTATTTTTATTAATTACTGTTTTTTATTTGCATAGACAAAAAACTCATTTATTCAAACAATATTTATTTAATTTTATATTTTCTGCTAAGTATAATGCCGGGCTATATGGATATGAAGCTGAAGAAAAGAAAGGTCCTTCCTTTAAGGAGCTTGTTTTATATAGAAATTTTGAAAAAGTTATTATAAAATACAGAAGTTACAACGCTTTCATCAATCTTTCTCATCCTCCTTTGATGAATTTTCCTCCATCCTTGAATGTACATATTGCCGGGACCTTGCTTTGGCTGCTAAAGCATAAGCAGATACCTATGTCTCATTTTGGAGTAGAAACTTCAAGAATTCATGTGTGATTTGCTCATTTTCTTTTTCCTTGCTTGAATATCAGAGAAGTGTAGATGTGGAGCCTTCTGCTGTTTTGTAGCAGAGCCCCCATGAGAAGAAAAATGTTTTGGTTTCTTATGAGTTTCTGAGATATTGGGAGTTGTTTGTTAACACAATGTAAGCAAAACTATTCTGACTGATATACACTACTAAGTACTGTCAGAGTCCAAGTAGGAAACATGCGGCACTCCAAAAGTGGAAATTTAAGAAAAGTTTAAAAAAGGAATCATTTACAATGATGAGATCGGGGTGTAAGGAATAATAAGTGGTGGTGCAGTAAACCAGTGCTAGAAACATATCCCACAATTAATATCTCCAGGATTGGCAATGCAAGTAAAATGATTACCAGAACCTGATGAAAGAACATATTCTTTGGATGCGTCCATCTCAAGGTACCTCTGCAGAAAGGAAGTTAAGGGAAGAAATAACCCAACCTTACTCTCTTCCCTCTTTTATACCTCCCATTAGTTTAGGTGAACCTGAATGTAAGTGCTTGAATGCATATTGGCCTCCTAGTTCATGCAGCAAGCTGCAACATGGATTTGGAAGGGCATCTGGAAGATACTGAGCAAGAGTACAAAAATTGACCTATGTACATATTATTGGAGGAATACATGAAATAAGACCCCTAAAGTAGACAAAAAAAGAGATTCTCAAGAAAATTCTGGTAGACTATAACTTGAGCTGAATAAAGAAAGGCCTGAAAGAATTACTTTAGAAATTACGTGAAAGTCTTCTAATCTAGTTATAGAGGAAAACCCAAGAAAATTTAGGATTTTCAACATCAGGCTTAGGACTTTGAAGTAATAAGGCTGGAGATAGATACAGCAGCCAGAAGAAGGAGGCTTTATATTTTATATTAAATACTTTTGACTTTACCTTGGAGACCAAGAGAAAATTCTGAAGGATTTTCAAACACATAGTGGCATGACTAGATTTTTAATTTTAAAAATATATAGGAATGATAATAATAGCTTACATTTATTGAATGATTATGATGTGCAAAGTCCTGTTCTGAACACTAAACATCCCAATGAGGCTGGTACTATTATTATCTCTATTTTGTAAATGAAGGTATTGAGGAGAAAGTGGTTGCTCTAATGACATACAGTAAGTAAGCAAGACTGAAGGCTGAGAGATATTTATAAAAATATAGAAATTATTCAGACATGGAACAATAACCAGACATATAGTGATAATAATGGAAAGAAGAACCATTCAAAAGCTTAAACATACTGGAAAGATGCTTAATTGATTATAGAAGGTGAAGGAAAAGAGAATCAATCATTGCTCTACAGTATCCCTAACTAGGAAAACAAATGTGAGATTTAACAGTCCATTTACAAATTTGTCAGTTGCACAATTGGTATATTCAATTTTAATAAAAATATTTAAAAGTATCAGAGATTATGTAAATTTATGGATTTCATTAGTAATAAGACTTTTTATTTTTTGTTTTATTGACCTTATTACAGACCTCTTCGTTAAAAATGAAAAAATATAATTTAATGTTGAAAATATTGTGTGATAGAGCTTTAAAGTGAAAAATGAAAGGAAAAATGAGCAAGACGAGTTAAATTTGGATTTAGCTCAATCATTAAATTATGAGCCTGGGTACATGATACTGGGTCTTTGTGATAGCTGACTTAATAGATCTGTGTCATTTGAGTATTTAAAAAGCTAATTAAAGTAGCAACTATAGCTTGTTATCTCCATCATCATCTCACTAATTTTGTAGGACAAGCCTATTTTTATCTTCAACATTAAATGCTTAACTGTCTCAAATCTACCTCCAAGGTAATCTAGGATATTTTTGGTTGTGATAAAATTAAAATGAGTTGGTAATGAATTGTTTAAACAGTTTTAACTTTAGCTAGAGTAGTTCCTTTTTCTACTTCTTTTCTTCTATATCTTGCCATGCAAACTGACTCACCCAAAGATTTATTCTATGACCTGAAAAAGATCATTCTTTCCAGTGTTTTCAGTAGAGATTATTATCTTCTCTTTACACCCATGTAATATTCAGAAATTATGTACTCCAATTAGGTACTATTTTAAAAGTATGTACTACTTGAAGGCCAACAGTGCATATGTGGATAAAGGTGGCATGTTAGTATATTAGAAAATACATAATCTATTATGGACCAAAAGGCTATATAGCAGAGCAAATTATAATACTATTATGAGGAAAGTTGTGGTATCATATTCAGATTACTGGAGATTTCTACTTTGAATCTATTATCTTCAGATATCATACGCTGTATGATTTCAAATCACTGAACTATGTTGTAACTAGATTTATAGTTCCAAATATGGTCTATATTTGTGAAGATATAGACTGTAGGTAGATTATAAATATAGATAGCTATAATATATATATATACATAATCATATACCTACATATATACCTATATAGATATCTATATCTATCTTTCTATCTATATATTGTATATCTATCTATATATATTTACAGCTACTTTTCTGTCTGTATCTCTCTATCTGCTGTTGAGTGTTCCACACATCGGTTTATTCCAGTTAATTGTATTGTTTACATCTTTTATAGCCTTAGTTGGGTCACATGTTTTAAAATTTACCCTTTAAATTTCTGCCTTTTCATTGATATTTTTAGGCTATTTACACTTAAGGTACCTATTGATATGTTAGTGCTTGAGTCTGTGACTGTAGAATATTACTTGTGTTTTCATTGCTTCCTCTGTTTTTCATTCTTGGGTTTGTCTTTTCTTGTTCTACTGTGGGTTACTTGAGCATTTCTAAAGTTTCAGTGTATCTCTTCATATACTTTTGCAGTAGTTACTCTGGATATCACATTGTACATAAGTGACTTATCATAGTCTACTGGTATCAACAATTTACAACTTACAATTTTGAATGAATATGTAGTCACTTCCATCATTTAAGTTTCTTTACTTTCTACACATTTAGAAACCATTGTCTTATGATAATATGATGTCTTTTTTGTTTTGATCATCATATATAATTTTGAAAACTCATAAGGAAAAAGATAGTCTATTGCATTTACCTATATTTATGTTCTTATATTTGCCCTTTCATCATTCCTAATATGCCATTTTTTTAATATTTTTTCCATTTTGCTGCATTTCTTTTAGGCATTTTTTTTTAAAGGAAAGATCTGCTAGCAATGAATTTTTTAAAATTTTCTTTTGTCTTGAAGGATAGTTATACCAGATATAGAATTTGTGATTGACAGTTCTTTTGTTTTAGCCCTTGAAAAATAATTTGCTATTTATTTATGGCCTCCATGATTTCAGATGAGAAATCAGCTATCATTCAAATTGATGCCTCCCCATAAATAACACATCATATTTGGTCACTGTAAAAAATATTTTATCTCTTTTTAATTTTCAGAAATTCAATTATGATGTGTCTGAAAGTGAATTTCTTTGGATTTCTTCTGTTTTGGATTCACTCAGCTTTTTGGATCTGTAGGTTTATGACTTTCACCAAATTTGGGAAATTTTCAAACATAATTTCCTTGAATACTCTTTCTTTCTGGAAAGAAAAATTTTGCATAATTCACTATCATCCATTGGGGTCACAGAATCTCTATTCATTTGTGGTTTTTTTGGGGGGAGGTCTCTTTTCCCTCTGTTGTGATTGGTCAATTATACTGATCTCTTCTCAAGTTTATTAATAGTAACCTCTATCTCCACTTTACTATTGAGTTCATTCAAAGAAAATATTTTTAAATGACTTTTTCACTTCTATTGTTTGAATTTGGTTATTTCATATATTTTATTTTTGTACTGAGAGTTTTTATTTGTTCCAATATAATTTGTAATCTTGTTTTATTATTTTTATAATGGCTTTAAAATTTGTCTCAGATGATTCCAATATCTGTCTCGTTTCAGCTTTGTTGTCAGTTGATTGTCTTTTCTCATTCAAGTTGTAATTTTCCCAGTTTTTGGTATGATGGTTATGTGATTTTCTATTGCATCCTAGAGATTTTATTCTATTTGTTAGGAAATTCATGGACCTATTTATTTATTTTTTTAATTTTTATTTATTTATTTATTTATTTATTTATTTTGAGGCAGAGTCCTGCTCTGTCACCCTGGCTAGAGTGCCGTGGCGTCAGCCTAGCTCACAGCAACCTCAAACTCCTGGGCTCAAGCAATCCTTCTGCCTCAGCCTCTCAAGTAGCTGGGACTACAGGCATGCACCACCATGCCCAGCTAATTTTTTTGCATATTTTTAGTTGTCCAGCTAATTTCTTTCTATTTTTTAGTAAAGACGGGATCTCGCTCTTGCTCAGGCTCGTTTCAAACTCCTGACCTCGAGCTGATCCTCCTGCCTCGGCCACCCAGAGTGCTAGGATTACAGGCCTGAGCCACCGCGCCCGGCCTCATGGATCTATTTACATCTTTTATTTTAGCAGTCAGTAACTTCAGTTAGGTTTAGCGCAAGATCTCTAGCTTGCTTTTCTGGACTCTGATTTCAATGACTATGTAATTTTCAGAATCTTAGCAGTGTTCTGCTTGTTTTATCTAGTTCCACTGAGGCTCTCATGGGTCCCTACTGGTGCTGCCTGAACAGAAAAGTAATTTGCCCAGGATGGGCTAATTGTTTCCTCCACATAGGAGAAGGGAATTTCAGGCCCATAAGGAAGAGGAATGTTTCTGGGTTGAATCCCTTGTTGTGGTTGGATCTCATTTGCCAGTGCTGTTTGGTGTCCCTTCTTACATTCTGGAAAAACAAGATATTCAAGACTCACCTTACAACTACCCTGACTTTTCCTGAAATCAACAATTTCCCCAAGGAGTTCTAGTTCTTTTCAATGGAGAATGAGATCAGACATCAACATCTGGGCAATAGCTGTGTACATTGATATTGAAGTTTCTTTGCTTCTTAATCCTTTCAACAGATGGAACTCAAAAGTGCACACTTGCATATACACATTTAAACTTTCACAAATACATATATTCATACCTATATAATATTTATACATGCATATAAATGTAACAATGAGGTTATCTATATATATCCATATATATAAAATATGAATAGCCATATATCTATAGTTATATAGAGATATATGGATAAATTTATAGACAGATCCGCATATATACATAGATCCTAGACAGAATATTATTACTCGCCCTCTATGTCTCTGTCTTTTTCTCCATACATACATAAATATTTATATCACTCCTTCCCCAGGTGTAGCAGTTGCTAAGGATAGGATTAAGGGTGGGGCAACACCAAAATAGAGTGCCTGCCCTTATCCTTCTCAGGTGGAGCAATTGCTCCAAACAGCACCAAAACAGAGTGCCTTTGCCCCAAGAAGAGCCGGAGATCCTAACTATCTACCTACCTTTTGCCATGTAATGTAACATGTTCATAGGTTACAGTAATAAAAATTGGAATTATTGCAGTGGGGGTGATTAATAAATTAATCTGTCTACCTCAGCTAGTCTTTTTTTATTATTTCTGATATTTTATTTTTCAGTATTAACATTTTCAATTAGTTCAATTTTATAGTTTCTATTTCTCTACAGAAATTCTCTACTCTTTTATTTATCATGATCATGCTTTACTTATAGCACTGACCATAATTAGAATTGCTACCTTTAAATTATTTTCTGCTAAGAATTCTTATGATCAATTTCTATTATTTGAATTGAGGATTTTACTTCATATGACTGGAAGTTTTAATTGCATCTTCAATATTGTAATAGATATATTGTAGAAATACTGAATTCAGCTTTAATCTTCTAAAGTGACTAGATTGTGTTTGTTTGGCAGGCAGTTCTCTTGGTTGGACTTATATTGGCCTGCATCTTTTTATGTTTGTTCAGTTTTTGCAGCTCTAATTCACTTACTGGCTATTTGCTAAATGAATACATGTTTCAGTATTTAGCCAGACAGTCAGATATTTGGGCTGTTTATATAGAGATTTTGTGTTCTCTATTTGTCTATCATTATTACATAAGTAATATTAATATATTAATATACATAATTTACTGTATATATTAAAATATTAAATAAATTTATTTATGGATAAATAAATTAAATATTTATTTAATATTTTATGAGTAAATATTTTATGAATATTTCATTATATTATGATTTGTCACTTTATTAATGACTATGATAACCACAAATCCCATCCCATGTTTTTTGGGGGCCAGAAAGATTGCAGATTTTCTACCAAAGTTTTAGTCACAGTAAGCAGCAACGACTGTGACCTATCCTCTCACTGAAAGATAAAACAGGAATCTCTGCCAAGACAGAATGTGCCTGATATTTCTCACTGTCCAGTGCATTCAGATAAATTTTATTTTGTTTTGTTTTTGTATTTCATTCAGATTTTATAGTGGTTAGTTGTGTGAAAGTTGTCTTTTTTGTAGGTATATACTCTGGCAGGCTAGAAGAAGAATTCCCATATCTTTAGGGTTTTTTTAAATCAACTTTATTATTCTATAATTTAGGTGCAATAAGAAACATTTATTTAAAGTGTTGGGGAGGGGATGGGTGTATGCCTACATGATGAGTGCGTTGCGCACCGTCTGGGGAATGGTCATGCTTGAGGGTGCTGACTCGGGGAGGTGGGGGGTGGGGGGAGGGTATGACTACATGGTGAGAGCCAGGCACACTGTCTGGTGAATGGACACGCTTGAGGCTCTGACTCGCGGGGATGGGCAGGACATGGACAATGTATATAACCTGAACTTATGTATTCCCATGATGAGCTGAAATAAAAAAAAAAGAAAAGAAAAGAAAAAAAAATAAAGTGTTCAGTTCAATGCTTTTTGACAGATCTATGCACCCATAAGCCACTGGAGTAAACAAAATATGGAACTTTTCTATCAACCCAGAAGTTTTTCCATGTCTCATTGGATTGAATCCTTATCTCCTTACCTGATGTAAGACAAACACTGATCCTCCTTATATAACTAGAGTGTAGTTTGAATTTAATAGAACTTTCCTTTTAAAGAATTTACTTATTCACTTATTTATTTCTTTGGGTATGTCTTCTTGCACATAGTGATTTTTATTCATTCACGTTGTTTCTTGTATTAGGATTAATTTTTATTGCTTAGACGCATTTCCTTGTCAACTATATATTATTTGTTTATCTATTTATTGCTGATGCTTACTTGAGTTGTTTTCAGTTTTACACTATTATTAATAAAGTTATTATGACCATGTCTATGAAGTCTTTGTTGGACATATGTTTTATTTCTCAACAATTATCTATAAAAGAAATGCATAGATGCTATTAATAATATAGTTGTATACTTATTTTTTTAAGAACCTGAAACTGTTTCAAACTGGTTGTATCATTTTGCATTCTCATTATTGGTGTATGAGAATTCCAGTTCCAACACATTCTCAACAATATTTGTTATGCTCAGACATTTTATGTTAGTCATTCTAATGGTCAATGACCAACCACTAGAGTATTAATTGTACTGATATCTCATTAGAATTTTAATTTGCAATTTAATAACCATTAATAAGATTGAAAAAAAATTATGTGCTTGTTTGTATATCTTCTGTTCAAATTGTTCATTTTAATTTAGGTAGGTTATCTTATTAATGAGCTTTCAAGTTTCTTTTACCTAATATTATATGTTATAGCAATATGATACAAATATCATCTCTTCCCATCCCATGGTTTGAGTTTCACTTTCTTAGTGGTGTCTTTCAAAGAGTAATAATTTTTAAAAAGTTTTTATGAAGTTCAATTGCATGTTTTTTCTTTAAATTTTGTGGTTTTTTGTGTGCTACATAAGGAATCTTTGCCCACTCCAAGTTTGTAAATATTTTTGTAGATGTTTTGTGGTTTAATCTCAGGTTTTTTTTTATAGTTATAAGTAGTAACTGATATTTCCTTTTTCTAATCCATTGTGATATCCAATTATTATAGCATTATTTATATTAAAACTATTTCATTTTCATTTTCTTTTGTCCTGGTAGCTTTGTTGAAAATGTATTGTTCTTATTACACAGGTCTGTTACTAAAGTCTGTATTATGTACTGTTGAATTTTAGGTCTATTATTGCACTACTATACTATATTGATAATTGTGCCTATATATTAATTCTTAGAATCAATGTAATACTCTGACTTTTTATATTTATCCTGTCAGAAAGAGCATTTATCTCACAATGTGTAAACATTTATATAATTAACATAATGAAGTCAATATTAATAATGGGAGCAAACACTATTTCCAATCACTTTTATGAACTACTTTTTAAAAATTTTATTTCATCAAACATTGTGCTTAACTAGACAGCTGAGCAGTGGTGGCCTTGGGAAGTGGAGTGGGGTATCCAGAGGTGTGGGAGGCAAGGATTACAAATGGACACAAGGAAACTCTGTTGAATGATTAATATGTTCATTATCTTTGTAACACCAGTGTATATATATGTCAACATTTATCAAATTCTAAACTTTAAATATGTATGGTTTATTGAATATTAATTATTCCTCAATAAATATGGTAAGAACTGTGCTTTTCCAGAGGAATGAGAAAGATACAGAAGGAGTGGATGTGCATGGATTTACAATAATCTCTTTGTGCTTAAAATAACTACATAACAGTTAAAAAGTCACATCTTAAAGGCAAAATATTGTCCTATTTTCCAACTAAACATAATGTATTCTAAATACTCTATACAGTCTTTTTAGTATTGTATTATGACTATCTTATATATGATTATGAAAAGCAGACATTTCCTGCACACAGGCTACACAGTTCCATCTACTTTGTCAGAGCGTTTGTGTCATACTACTGAGACAAATCAAAGTTACGCATGCCTGACTTACAATGTATTTATCAGTGCTATTGATTCCTGAGTTGCTTTTCACTCACCTTTGACTTTTGGACTTCTATTTAATTGAGATCAAAATAGAGCCCTATTTACTGTTTGCTTGAAGCAATTAGAACAAAACAGATTAATGTAAACAAAGAAAATATAAATACAAGGAAAAGTTCTCTACAGACACTTTTAGTGTTTTGTTTTTTGTAAATGCTAAGGGATATAATTAGCTAGTGCATACCTCTAATAGAAGGCGGAGGGAGATTAGGAAGAGAGAATTTATAAACTTAGTTACTTTAGCACATTAGTAAAAGTTCCCTCCTCTCTTATCTTTCTCTTTCTCTTGCTCAATTTCCTCCAGTCACAGACATGATCTATTTATCCTTTGAACATGCCAAGTTCTTTACTTCTGTCAAGGAATCTGTGATATCAGATATTTTTTTTTTCTGGATCCTCATATTTCATTGAGGTCTTAGATGTTGAATATGACTACTTCGAGAGACAGGTCATTTTAAATAATCCAGTGTAACATAACCTCCACATTTCTTTATCATATCATTTCACTAACTTTTTATTTGCATATGTCTGGAAATTATGAAATAACATTTAGTAAATAACTAAATAATTCATTTTCTGAAGAAAAAAAATTCTATAAAGATATGGATTTTGCCCATCTTGTTGACCACTTTTATGTAGCCTCTGGAAGAATATCTGGCATACAAGTATCCACTTAATAAATATTTGGTAAATGGAATATGTGATAGTTAAGAAAATGATGTGACTCTGTGTAGGTAACTACCTCTCTGTAATATCAGTTTTCCCTATATAAATAAGGATAATTATAATAATTGTCAAGTGCACATGAAGTGCTTTGAAATAAAAATAGTCACAATAGTAAAAGCATGCTTGATTTGCATAACAGAATATAATTACCATGCTATTTATGCCTTTTAAAATCTATAGCTTTATTCCTAAAGTCACAAAGTGTGTGTAAAAATTAGCGTATAATTTGAAATTGAATAACTATGTGTTCTAGTACTTGTAAGGAGGCACATGGGTTGGAGAAATCAACACTTAACTAAAGGATTCAAATAAAAGATTCTGAATAGAGAAAGGCCACAGCTATGAATTTAATTGGCTCATTGAACATGAAATTGTTTTATTTTCTCTAAATACTGTCTTATGTCAAAAATTTTTCCCTATGGGTATTATATGCATTTGCAGCAGATCTATTTTTTTTTTTGATTGCTGCTAGGCATTAAAAATCTCAGTCCACCTTTAGATGGTGGGTTGCCTCATTCTGTGTGTGCTGATAACCTTTGCCAATATGGTGGTCTCTAGTTTGTGGTTTATGTATTTAAAAATGATGGACATTTTAGACATGAATAACCTATATGGTAAATTTATTGATGATTGACAACAGTCGGTCTACAAAGATAAGCCTATGCCTAAAAAAATGACTGTCCATTTTTCTAGAGCTAGGAATTCATCCTTACATGCCTAAAAATCTGCTATTGCTAATAAGTGAAATCATGAAGATTCCATGTTCAATCACTGTGCTTAAGGAAATTTTAATATTTAGTTGATATCATCACATTTGACTGACACTAGTCACCAGCTTAATATGGGCTTGATGAAAGCAGAATTCCAAGTCAAAGTAAGTTTTATATTTGACTATACTCAGTTTTCCAATACTCTACAGCTTTTAAAAAAGAAGAATGTCATACAGCCTTCAGGGAAGTATATTTTCAAAGAAGTATCATTAGAAAAGAAAACAAAAATACACGTTGCATATCCTTTAACTGTCATGCTTGGAACAGAAGTGCTTCAGATTTTAAATATTTTAAGATTTTGAAATATTTGCATTATATACTTAATGAGTTGGACATCCCTAATCCAAAAATCCAAAATCTGAAATGCTTCTATGGGCATTTTCTTTGTGTATCATGTAAATTCTCAAAAAGTTTTAGATTTTGGAACATTTTGGATTTCAGATTTTTGGTTAAGGAGCAAAAATACTCCATTCATGAGATAGAAAAAAATCATTTTTAAAAATTAAATGTAGGTAATTATGTTTAATTAGCTTCATTGTATTTATATTCTCCTTTTTAAAAAATTAGATATATTTTAAGAATACACAATAATAGAGTCTACACAGTTTGAATATGTAATAGTTTTAAGAGTGTTAAAATTTTTATTAGAAAAGAAATATTATAAAAATAGTGTTATATTTCTCTTGAGTTATTTTAAAATAATCCTGATATTAGTTACTAATTGCAGTTGTTAACTAGTTTTATTATTTCTTTCAGTTTAAATAGTAGAATTCATGTCACAGAAGAGAATAATGTAAAATTTTAAAAAACACATATTTTCATATTTTATGTTAAAGTAACTATACATATGTATAACATTACTGATTATATATGATATTATTATAATGTTATTAAGCTTGTTGGGCAGGGTAAAGTATGACTGTGTCTCAGGTTGGCATCTAGAAAGTTGGTCACCCTGCTAGACATTGATGTGAGGATCAAAGAGCTCCTCTTGTCTCCTTTTTTATGACTCTAATTCTTCATTGAAAGTGTCCTAACATGGGAACTTTTAATTCTTATATAAAAAAGTGTACTCTGCTTTTCATGAAGGCTTGTGATGGTTAGTTTTATGTGTCTACTTGACTAGGTTAAGGTATACCTAGATAGTTAGTAAAACATTATTTCTGGGTATATCTGAGGGTGTTACCAGAAGTTATCAGCATTTGAATCAGCAGACTATCCTTACCAATGTGGGCTGGCATCACTTAATCTACTGAGTGTCCCACTACAGCAAAAAGGCAGAGGAAGGGCACGTTTGCTCTCTCTTATGGAGCTGGAACATCTATGTTCTCCAGCCTTTAGACATTAGCACTCCTGGTTCTCAGGCCTTCCCACTCAATTGAATCACACCACCAGCTTTCCTTATTCTCCAGTTTGCAGAAGGCAAATGGTTGGACTTCTGGGCTTCCATAATTGTGTGAGCCAATTTCCATAATAAATCTCTTATATATTAATATTTATACCTATATCAATATATTTATCTGCATCCTATTGGTTCTATTTCTCTGGAGATCTTAATACAAGGTTCTTAATGTGGGAAAATCTCCAAACTTACTAAGGTTTTATATGGTAGGCAACCCCCCAAAAAAGAATAATGTATACCGCAGGAATTAATTTGACATGTGGCAAAGAACCATTGATCAGAAGTTGACAAAATTCTTCAACTTCACTTCTTTTTTTATTACTTAAGTAATTACTTCAAGTAATTACTTTTTTATTACTTAGTTCAATCATTTCAAGTAAAATTCAAGTTAATAGTTTTAAATTACATATATCATGTATAATAATTTACCATTTTAAAGAATGTATTTGTGTCTATGTAGAGTCTGTCCTTCCATTACTTCTTTTTTTATATGAAATGTTGTGATGAGCAATGCCTGAAATAATGTTTGCTATGACTTAGCACCAATTATTTCTCAGTGAGGGGACTTGGGGTAGTTTACTTTTTCTTCTCTACATTGCTTGAAATTTTAAAAATGAACATGGATCATATTTTAGAGAAAAGTCATAAAAGTTATTGATATTAAACCAAAAGTTTGAAAAATGTTGCACTCATAAATATTGAGAGTTGTATAAATTGGTAGAACCAATATCAGTAATAATATCAAAGTAGATTAAAATATTTTTATCATTGACTAAGCAATTCCACTTGTAGGAATCTAGCCTGCATAATTTACCAGAAATATATAAAAAAAATTTCAAAACTACATTCACAACTCCTGGTTTGCAAAAGCAAAATAATGAAAAATACCTTCATATAATTTAATTATGAAATGAATGTATTAAATATGGTAATATCCTAATCTGGAATACTGTGCAGTCATTACACATAATAAGATAGATCTATGTGTTCTAGTTTGGAAAACTATGATAGATTAGAAAAAGAAAAACTAAAACAAGAATTTATTAAATGTTTAAAATATGCTAAAAATTGCTCTACCACTTTAATGCATAAATTTAGGTATTTCCTATAGAATTCTGATGAATTTGATTGAGTTTTAACTACTATTTTACAGATGAGCACATTGAATTACTGAGAGTATGACTTACCCTTTGACAGAGATGCTAAGAGTGGGCTGGCTCCATTGCTATTTCTTGTAACCACTTTGATGTATCACTTCTAACATTAGAGCTAATGAGTAAAGTCTTATCAGTTTGTACAAGAAACAGAGAGAGAAAGAGGTGTTTAAAGAGACAAAGACACAAAGAAAGAGAAATCAAGTGCAAGGTGTATTACATGTACAAAAGAATCATGCAGCGTTTGTCTCAAGTTGTCCAGATAATTATCTCAAAAGAAGGGGAATTTTATTTCCTTCTATGTGATAATTTTTAGTTTATTTTTACTTTTCTGCAATTTTCAAATTAGAATAAATCATTAAATAAAGATTAAAAATATCCTTTCATGGGTTGTCATATCCACCTGAAGTGAAAACTGCTTGCATTAGCAGCTTCTGGCTGGTCAAGAGGTGATGGGGGAGGATGGTCAAAGTTGAGCTATCTCTACATTCACTCAGTCTCAAGTGAACTTCAGAGGAAAGATTTTAGTTTATTTGTCTACCCAAAAAGAATGCCCAATATTTCCTGAAATGCTTCTATGAATTTAGAAAATATTTTATCAAAATGTGTTTCCTAAGTACTGCAAAGGCCTTTCAAGTTATAGCCTGCAATGTACCCCAAACCATGCAAAAAGTCAAAACTTTTTCAAAAGAACATTGTGCTCATTTATATGACATTGCAAGTGCTTTAAACATAGGCTGTTTGAATCATATAAACTTTCATTTATATCTCTAATTAAAAATCTCTTTAGGAAAATGGCTAATTCAAAGAGTGAGGCAGGGAATACACAAGGTGAGTCTAGGGCACTGAACAGTGCTAAAAAGTAAGGAAGTGCTAAAAATACACACACAGCTGATGGAGATGTGTCAGAGGGATACAGGAGTCATTTTAAAGAGTTCACAATGGCCATATCTGCAGCAATTTGAGGAACAAAATAGACACCATAGTATTGGATTATAACCCAAAATATAAAATAA
Organism: Lemur catta; assembly: GCF_020740605.2. Taxonomy (NCBI): domain Eukaryota; kingdom Metazoa; phylum Chordata; class Mammalia; order Primates; family Lemuridae; genus Lemur; species Lemur catta. Next base: position 21,588,716 of record NC_059143.1, read on the forward strand.
ATATCCACTGTCCATCTGTGCTGATACAAATGCCAATTAAAGAAATAATTGGGGAAGAAAATATAAATCTCCTCTGAACAAGAATTTAAAATATTTTTTGTAGATGTTCTACCCTCAAGGAAATGGAGCATAACTCCTAACTCCTTTAAATGTGGGCTCCGAAGAGGGACTGCCTTCCAACTAGTGTAGTATGGAAAGGAAGAAAAGAATAACTCCACAGTGGAGAAACCAGACCAAGACTATCTCAGAAAGGTGATCAAGGTCTTGATGTTGACCCTGCTGGTAAGCCATCTTGGGCACATGTGCCCTTTACACGATGTGGTAAGAAGGCCCTTTATACTGTGGTTTTCTTCCAAAACAAATAATAAGCCTGGTTTATTCCTGAAGAAAACCTCAGAAAAATCCCACCTAAGCTACAAAATACCTGACCAACATTACTCCAAATTGTCAAAGTCATCAAAAATAAGGAAAGAATGAAAATTTGTTACAGCCAAGTGAAGCTAAAGAGACATGACAACTCAATGTAATGGGGTATTGTGGATGGGGTCCTGGAACAGGAAAAGGGCATTAAGGAAAAACTAAAGAAGTTGAAATAAAATATGGACTTTAATTAATAATATAGGATTGATATTGGTGTTAAACAGCATGTATCATACCAATGCAAAGTGTTAATAATAGGAAGAAATTGGTGTGAGGTGTATGAAAACTCTACCGTACCACTTTGCATTTTTAATGTAAACATAAATCAATTCTAAACTAAAACTGTTTATTCAGTAAAAAGAAAATTTTTAAAAATATTTGTAGCTTTAAAAAGAAAAGATAAGAAAGTCAAATTTCATTTCTGCACTTTCTTCTCTTTCATCATCTCATAGCAACCTTAAAACAATCAACTGGCAGGTAACCAGTTCTGCCAGAGATAAAACGGCAGACCTCCAGCTCAGGGAGCCAGAGCAGGGAAGACTCCTGCGGTTGCAATTATGTAGTTTTTCTTCCTGGCCCTTTGGATAAAATCAAGCAGATGATTATTTAATCCTCAAGGTATGTTGTCACATTCTGGTACAGGCTCACAACCTACCATGTCATCATACAACAAACTATGCCTCTCACTCAGAGAATGCTCGACTCTACTCAAGTGTCACTTGAATAAGTGACTTGAAATTATTAATGTAGTGATCTCTATGTATGATATATTGACAAATTGACATTGGAAAGAATTTAATGAGTCACTGCCTCCTTCCTTAATTTGACTTTAAATATCTATAATCTACTTTTTAAAAAATCTTTAAAAGTGTCTTCCTCCTTTTAGTCAGTCAATGCTTAATGAAATTATTTAGCCAATGTAAAAAAGTAACATGATTATGATAGAATGAACTACAAGATGGAACAGTAATACAGTGGCTCACAGCATGGACTTTGGTCATGAGCAGGTTTGGAAGCCAGCCCCAGCTCTGTTGACATTAGTCACATAGACTTTAGGAAATTTATATAACATTTCTAAGTCTCAGCTTTCTCATCCTTAAAATAGATGTAATAATAATACCAACCTCACTAGTATTTTGTGAAGATTAAACAAAATTATTAAATGTCTGAGTGCAGTCAGTTCCCCTGGTACACTGTAAAAGATAGTATTTAAAATTATTGATTTTTTTCATACAAAGATGCTTATATACAAATCATTTATATATGAGCACCCCCTTTCTCATACACATGATTAAGAGACTAGGATAAAAAGGAAGCTGTGTAGTGCAGCATGTTTAATTATTTGTTCATTCAGCAGCCACTGCTAGATGCTGGAGGAGTTCTTAATCTTGTGAGTAACACAGACCAATTAAAAGACTTATACAAAGCACTGTGTTTTGTTCTCAGTAGGGTCATGGACATGTTTAGAGCAGAACTACAGAAAGGACCTAAACTACCTTGGAGTGGTTAGAAAAGACATCTTGGAGCTTCTATTTGAAGTGAGTCTCAACGGACAAGTAGAAATCTAATGTAGGGGAAAAAGGCATTTTATATAAAGGAGACAAAATATGTAAAGGCAAGAGAGAGTATGGATGCCTAGGAACTGGACATAATTTGGTTTGACTAGAAACATAGGAATACCAATGGAAGAGATGCAAGAGAAGAGGCAGGAAAAGTAGATTTAGGCCAGAAGCTGAAGGGGCATTATGCAACATTGTATTTCCATTATATCCATTAAGCTAAAAGGGTGGTTCTACAAAAGCAAAACATTTATAGTTTGGAAAGAAGTAACTAATTAGATAAGTACATTTTTAAGTTCACTGGGGAATGGATTCCAGGAGGCATACTGCAAAATTGAAATTCAGTGGGGAAAAAGTAGAATCCAAGGTATAAAGGATTCACTTTCTAGTTTTGGTTTACACACTATCCAGTTGTAGTAACTTGATCAAGTTTTCTAAACTCCTTGTTCCTCAGTTCCATGAAATTATGGGAGAATATTAAACACTTTACAAAGTATTGTCAAACTTTAATGTTCTTTACATATTGTTGTAAAACATAAAACTATCTTTTCTAATGTCAAATTCTTACTTCAACTAGCATGACCATGTTTTTGGTTATTCAGTGTGATACTTTTGTCACTTTTATATCATGCTATTCCTTTAATGATGAAAAGCAATAAATTCACTTTTGTGAGTTAAAAACTCTACATTACAAAAATCAGCTAGCTTGAGAAGAATCAGTGAATCCAGCTTGAGATTCTATAACTAGAAACATCAAAGAAGAAATTCAGATTAACTAGAAGGAATAAAAATGTCATCAATAGGGCCTATTCATTTCAAAGTGTATTTTCAAAAGTGGACAAGAGAAATCCTTCCTTTTACATTACACTGAGTTATAAAATATTGAAGATTAAATGAATATATAGCCAATGAATTTTCATAGATCTTATTTTTATCTTTCCTTCAAAATATCTAAAATCTAACATAAAAGTCATCTAAAATTTGTGACTGGTATCTTTTTATCAAATACTAAAATAGTGTACTGTTAGATATGCATTTACAGAGAATGATTATATGTGGAATTATAATTAACCTGTTTAAATTATAAGCACATTTTAGTGAATTTATACTATCCTAAATTCTGTATGCTCCCTGTGTTATAAAATACCAATGTCATATATAGTTTAACTGTGAAACAATAATTTGGCATCAATATCTGATTAGTAATTTATCAAAGAATTAATGGAAAAGTTTACCACATGGAATTTTGAACACACAAAGTCTGCATTGCAATATTCAAAACCAACAGCATGTATCATAAATTTATTTGACATTTGACTATTCTTTTTTTTTTTCCCCTCAGAGAGTCAGGCAAAATCACAAAGAGCATTTTTTGTTTTGTATTCAAATGTTTGTGTCTAATGTTAAGCTGGCTGGCACAAACGGGATCCCTGATTTTGGAGTCAGATCTTTTTTTTTGGAGTTTCTATCTTATTCTCTTATAACTAATGAACTATGTCAGGGCAGTAAATTTCTGGGATCCCAGATTTTTTAATTGGTAAAATAAGCATTGAGATTAATTACTTTCTTCCCCATTATACAAGATTTGTTGTAATGCTCGAATAAAATAATCTCTAGAAATTATAAACCACTCTTTAAATATATATTAATAAATTGTTTTTCTGAGTTATATAGTTTTAAATGACATAGTGCTGTTTTTGTATCATGGTATATTAATATCAAGGTGTAATTAATATTGCAAATATCAAATGATAAAATGATCTAAATGTTTTGAAAAAGTAGGAAACATTCTGGACATGTAAGAAAATAATTCTTAATTTTACCTATTTAGATTTCCATCAATTGCACTGTAAAGTTCTGAAAGTAAGCTAGCAAGTAAATATTTATTATGAGTCAATCAATGCCAACCTTATCAGAAGCATATGGAGTTTGAGGTCATAATAATAGTTACAGTATCAGCATGTTTAGGGAAAAATATTTGTTTCAGTTACTCTTAAATATATTCAATTTTAAAGAACTTTTCTTAAAAGTGTTAATATAATAATGATTTGGCTCAAATATGTATTTATGATTTGTCTTTTACTCTCTATTGTTTAGAATGTACGTAATATGGAAAGTATTAAACCAGGAAGTAAAACTGAATAGGAAATATATAACTAAATATATACATGTTTATCACAACCAATTTGCATATTTATTTACAAACTTATGACATGCAGATATTTAATCACATCTTAAAATAAAAATAAATATGTAGTCATTAACTTGTGATGATTTGAGAACTGCATCCTTTTTCCTAAATATAAAATAATAATTAATATGGCTATGCTGCCTCTTTGAAAGATTTTCTACATTAATCTTAAAATAACTTACATTAAAGTATAAGTTAAATATGTAGAGTGCAGGGAATGCAAAATTGGTGATCAGAAACGTTGTTATGCAGAGTTTGATTTTATATTTTAAATTGTGTGTTTACTATCAAAGGATTGTTGATAGAAATGCATTATCTAACTCTAAACAATTGTAACTTACTGAGTCACATGTATTGGTCAATTTTTGTTGGAGCTAGTAATAAATGAAGAATCTATCCTATCATTTTAAATAGCTAATATAGCACATAGGCAATTTGGGCACTCAATAATTGGGATTTAGTAAGATCAACTTGCCATTTGGATAGAAATAGATGGAACAGCATGGAGTTTATATTTTAATTACTTCAATATCTCACTGACATTAAAATGTTCTTGCTGGTGAATGATAGGATTTTACAGTGCACTTGTAGTAAGTAATCCATCAGTTGCAGAGCCAGTAATTGGTTTGACTCCAGTTTACAGGAATGAATGCTATGGTACTTGTCAATGAAGGAACAAAGATAATTTTACTTAACTACTTTCCTATCTGACTCATAATCTGCTATACTCTTGACAAAATTGAATTATGTATTTTTATTTATTTGTGTATTTTTAAGGACAAGGTCTCTCACTGTTGCCCAGGCTGGAGTGCAATGCAATCACCATAGCTCACTGAAGCCTTGAATTCCTGGGCTTCCCATCCTCCTGCCTCAAACTTTTGAGCAGCTGGGACTACAGGCACACATTATGTATTTTCTAATGAAGGGAATCACTTCATTAGGGATTTTACTATTTGAACAGAAAGAGTGAGAAAGTGGACACACACCTTATTTATTGGTTCCTTGGAGGATGCATTGCTGACCACAAAAGATTGATAAAGTGTGTCTCTCACATCATTCTCACCAAATGGCTCCTGTTACATTCTCTGAGCACTCAATGCAGTAAGTTTTATTTGAACATTAAACTGTCACTCAGTGTTGTGAAATGATTTGGCAATTATGTCTGATTGGTAATTTGCCATGTATCATGTCACAATATTAATGAAAAAGCTTATCACATAAAATTTTTAGCATAGAAGATTTTGCATAGGTAGAATTTTCTATGCATCATGAGTTTGCTATACATTTACCATAAGTATATATTTTATAATTAAATTAAGGAGAAAAAATAACAGCAAAATTTCTAAAAATGGGCAAAAGATAGGTAGAAGATATATATTGGCAGTAGATAGAAAATGAAATAATATAAAAAGATAATCTCACATATAGTAAGATAAACAAAAAACTATTGAAGCATTATTTTTACCCATCAGATTAAGAAAAACTCAAAAAATTTTGTGCTATATTTGAAATCCTATGCTTTGTAGTCCTTAGAATTTGACTATCTCAGACATAGGTATCGCCTTTCTGATTGCATCTTTTCAAACTATTGATTTTCTGAGGTGAACTAAATTATAGTATAGTCCTCCTTTGGTATCTGTGGAGGTTACTCTCAGGACTCTCCCCCCATTGATATCAAAATCAACAGATGCTCAAGTCTCTGATCTAAAATGATATAGCATTTGCATATAACTTACAGACATCCTCCCATGTACTTTAAATCATCTCTAGATAATTTATGATAACTAACACAATGTAAATGCTTTGTAAATAGTTGTTATACCATATGCTTTTTATTTGTGTTATTTTTTACTGTTGTATTGTTAGTTTTTTTCTGAGTTCCACAGTTGTGTAATTTACAGATACTGAAGGCAAACTGTAGTTAGTTGTTGTTTGGCATTCTAACATAATCCCATTTGATACAAGAATTCATATTTTCAATATGCAACATAATAGTACAATAAATATATAAAATCATCAAGTAACAAATCAATATGAATTAAAATGCTTTATATCTTTCAAATCTGTCTGGCTATATTCTTCAGAATTTCCTAAAGTGTGGGTACATTGAACCGTTGCTGGAGAATTCATAAATGGATATACGATTTCTGAAGTGCATTTGCCTTTTTGCATCAAATTCATTAAAATGTTTATATTTTTTGGGTCAGAAATTTATCTTTTAGGAATTTGATCATACAGAAATAATTTCAGATTTATATAAAGGTTTGTCTACAAATATGTTTTTATAGCATTATATGTACTAGTGATAAATTGGAAATCAAGAAAGTGACTATAAATAATTAATTGATTAATGATTATAGAATAAACATAAGATGTAATACTCTCCAACCATTATAAATAATATTGCAGAAAAGAAGTATATTCAATTATATTATCAGATTATAAAATATTTTATTTGGCAGGCTCTCATTTTATAATAAAATTATAAGTTAAAGATATTAAGTATGTAACAAGTATCAGAAATTGTGTTCAGTGATGGGGTACAAGATGCAAAAAAATTAACAATAATAAAATTAAAAGTGAACATTTTACATGCCTCCATCTCATGTTTTTTGCATTTTTGTGAGAGGACAACTATTAATAAAATAATCTAACTAAGGTATCCATACTCAGACACTGTGTTTATAAGGAACTGAATAAAATTATCTCCTTTTCATAATAATATAATCTTTAGCTAGGACCAACTGAAATCCATATTTTTCAGCCATACAAAGCCACAAAGCAGCAGTGTGATATTTTCAGTTTGAATGGTTTGTGCAATCTGTGTCATAACATTAAGGGTGAAGGGCATGCCTTCGTTTTTCCTCCTTTTTTACGATCCTGTTGATAAAAATGGGAACATGGCAGGGCGACCTCTCTAGTACCATGCAGATAAGAGCAACTCCCTAGGTATTGAAGAGAAGTGGGTTAAAAGGGCTTGATACTGTGGTTTAAACATCCATCCCTTAACTTCTTAAACCTGGACTGTGAGAACCAACTTTTATCTTGCTTAGAGCCTCTTGTTTCTGGTTTCCACTAAACAGTCCAACATTCATAATGACAAATTTAGAATGCAGATTGTCTGTTGCAAAATAGGGCATTCCTCAGTGGAGGGACTGAGAGGACTCTCTGGCAGAGACCAAAGGAGTGCTTGTGAGGAAGGAGACTAATGTGTCAGACACGAAACAGAATACACAGGAGCTTTAGTTTTATTTGGGTCGAAAGATAATCAAAACCAACCACAGGCTATCATTTTATTTCTATTTTTGAGGACATCAGCACAGTATTAAAACTCAAGAAGTAAGTCACACAGTCTCAGAATCCCATTTATGAGCATAGGATCATTGGAACCAGGCCTAATACCAAGTGTTTCATTGAGTCTTGAGTTAGGAAAACAGAAATCACCTCACTTTTTCAAATTTCCTTTTGGAATAATTTTTAGTTATACAAACATAGTAATGATAGTACAAAGAGTGTCTGTATATCCCTCATTCAGTTTTTTCTGTTATTAACATCTGTATAACTGATACACTGATCAAAACTAAGAAATTAACATTGATGCATTACATTATTATTTAACTACAGACTATATTTGGACTTCATTAGGTCTTTTTCCCCCCAGTAATGTCCTTTTCTCTTGCACAATCCTATACAAGCTACCACATTTTCCTTAGCCATGGATCCTTATTCTTTTCCAACTTTTAACATTTTCTCAGTTTTTCCTTATTTTCATGATATGAACACTTTTAAAGAGCACTAGCCAATTATGGTATAAAATGTCCCTCAGTTTGGGTTTGTCTGATATATCCTTATAATTTGTTTGGGATCAGGGTTTTTGGATGAATATAAGTGGTAAAGTGCCTTCTTAATAGTTCATTAATAGGGACACATGACATCAACATAGTCTGAAGATGTTAACCTCCATCACTTGGCAAGATGATGTGTGCTGGAGTTTTCCACTGTAAAATTACTGTTTTTCCCTTTCCATAATCTACTCATGTATAATGAAGTGAGTTTAAGTGCGAGTCAAAGGGAGGGAAATTAAATTCCACCTACAGAAAAAGGAGTATTAAAGAATTGGTAAAACTGTGTTCAAAACACCCACAATAATTAATAAATAACTGTCTTGGATATAGTAATTATTGAAGTGGATTTCTGAAGATAACTTTCTGGTTTCTGTATTCTTTCTACATTTGTTTGGAATTTTTCTATAAGAAAGATTTGTTCTTTCTCCCATTTGCTTATTTATTCAAAAATTTATTCTTATCAGTATGAACTCATGAATCTATATTTGCTCACATAGTTCAAATTTTGGTCATTGTGAACTCTTTGTCTTGTCTCCTGAGTTCTTTCTGTATGCTTTCTCATGTATGTGGATATGCACATATGTATGTTAGTATGGATGTACATGTTATTTAATTATGTCCTTAATTTTGGTGCTATGAGAGGTTTCAGTCATACTGTTGCCGCCCAACTGGGTTGAACTGTCTGCTGCACAGAGAAGAGCTGATATACTGAGACAGTTGGGATTGCAATGGAGAAAGGGTTTAATTCCGCACAGCACTAAACAGGGAGATAGGAGGAATTTCTCAAATCCGCCTCCCAGAGAATTTGGGAGACAGAGTTTTTAAGGATAGTTTGGCAGGCAAAGGATTAGCCAATTGGGTTTGTTAATTAGTTAGGTTCGGGGCAAAATTATAGGGGTGTAGAAATCATCTTTTTGTATTGCTTTAGTTCCTGGGGTCACAATTCCAGTTGGGTCAGTTTCTTGGTATGGGCCACTGGTCTGAGTGGGTCAGACAACCCACTGGAATGCTGGGCCTGGAAGATACCTCAGAAACTACCTTTAAGTTCTGAAAAGGTGATGCTATATCTATGAAGAAAGTTAAGAATTTTTATGACCACCAGCTATGTGACTCCCGAGTAGCAACTATAGAGAAGCAAGCAAGGGGACAGTGACTAATTATCATTATTTTTAGCTAAGCCTGTGCCTTCACAGAGTTTTTAGGCCCTTACCCCAGTTCTCACCTCGTACCCCTTTATTGAAAAGGGTGGTTTCAATACCTTGTGTTTTCCAGCTCCAGTCCTAGATTCAAACATTTTTCTTTAGATCCATGGCTATTGAAATCCATTTTCTTCTATATTGTCTTCCAAAAGCTTTATAGCTTCAGGTTTACATTTAAGTCTATGATCCATTTTGAGTTTACTTTTTTATAAAGTGTGAGATATATATGTTGAAGTTAATTTTTTGTTTGTTTTGACTAATTGCCCTTTCTTAGATTAAAGTAGATTTTTCTTTCTTCTCTAACTTGCTGAGTGTTTTTTTTTTTTAATCAAGAATGAGTGTTGAATTTTGTCAAATGCTTTTTCTCCATCAGTTGAAATGATTGTGTGATTATTTCTAGTTTGTTAAAATGGTGAACCACACTGATCAATTTTCAAATGTTGAAGCAGCCTTGCATCCTGGAGATGAAACCAACTTGTCATATATTGTTTAATGTTTTACTGAATCTGTTTTGCTAATATTTTTTTACAGAATTGTGTTGTTGTTGAAGATTTGTCTATATTCATTTGTTTAATTGTATAGGTCTATTCAGATTTTCTCTTCTTTCTTGAATGCCCTTTAGGTAATGTTGGAACTCAGAAACCCACACTCCAAAATATGTACATGCTGAACTGAAAACAAAACCTCAACGTCTCTATGACCTCCCCCCTCTCCCCACCTCTTCCCCAAAGCATAGGATAAAATTGTTCTCTTTAATTCCCTTGTCTACACAGAGTCTGGATCTATCAAAGAAGAGAACAATTATCTTTGATCTCTTCCCTGACTTTTCATTAACTGAATTCATATCACAGCAAGGAGGACTAAAGTCTGTCAACAAACTTGGACAGATTTTTTTGGAACAAACCATTGTCCCTCCATGGACCCAACAGACTTTGTCCAGACCATTGTATGTTCTTCAATCCCACTGAATTTTCCCTAGTAATCAATTATTTTCCTTCAACAGAATTCTTCTCCCACCTCCCAAACCCTCCTTGCCAGGATCCAAGTTCCCATTATTCCTATAACCACAAGATGGTATGTAAGCGTCTGGACCCCATTATGGGTCAGGTCTTCATTCGAAGGCTTCCATGTCACTTAAATCCATGATTAAACAAATCTGAACACCTTTTCTCCAATTAATCTGCCTTTTGTAAGTTTATTTTTCAGTGAATCTTCAAAAGGCCAAGGGAAATTTTTTCCTTGGCTCCTACTGTAGGGTATGTATTCCAAGTATTGGCACATTTCATCCAGGTTCCTAGATTTATGAGCACAGAATTGAGTTGTTCACGGTATTTCCTTATCATATATTTGAGCATTTAGGATCAGTAGTGCTGTCTCTTCTCCCATATCTGATATTGTGAAATACATATTTGGTAGTGATGGTGATGGTGTTGGTATTGTTGGTGAGCCTAGCTGGATGCATATCAGTTTTATTCATCTTTTCAAAAACACAGTTTATGTTTTTGTTTTTTTTTGTATTTTATTCTGTTGTCAATTTTATTTATTTCTACTCTAATTGTTATTATTTTCTTTCTTCTGCTTCCTTTGGGTTTAATTGGGTTCTTCCTTTTTGTTTTTACTTTCTTAAGGGGGAAGTTTTGCTTAGTAATTGGAAGTTTTTTTTTTTTTTCTAATATAAGCACTTAATGTTATAAATCACCTACTAAGCACTGACATAGGTTCATACAACATGTTTTAATATGCCATATGCTTATTTTTATTTAGTTCAAAGTATTTTGCAGATTTCCATTAGATATCCTTCTTGGCATAGGTTTATTTAGGAGTATATTGCTTAATTTCCAAATATTTGGTGGTATTTCAGATATTTTTGTATTGATTTCCAGTTTAACTATCTTTTATTCTGATAACTTACTTCAATGATTTCTATTATTTACTATATATTTAGTCTTCATGTCCCAGAATATATCTTGGTTAATATTACATGTGTAGTTAAAAATAATGTATATTCAGTTTTGGAGTTCAGTGCTTTATTCTTGTCAATTGGTCATATTGGTTGATAACCTTACAGAATTTATCTATGGATGTGTTGGTATTTTGCCATGTGTTTTATCAATTGCTCAGAGAGGCATGCTGATGTTTCAAAGTAGGATTACATATTTCTCTGTTTCTTTTTTAGATCTATTAGCTTTTGCCTCATGCACTTAGGATCTCTCATGTTATGTGTATACATATTTAGGAGAATTGACTCATTTATCAGTATGTGTTGTACTTTAATATCTCTGATAATATTACTTGTCTGAGTCTTCTTTTTATGAAATTAATATGGCTATTGCAGAATTCTTTGATCAGTGCTTGGTCAGTATATTTTTCTCCATCTTTTAGATTTAGTGTCTCTATGTCTCTATACTTGAAGTGTATTTCTTGTAGACTGCATGCACTTGAGTCTTACATTTATATCTAATACAAAGATCTCTGTTTTAGCTAATGTACTTAGATCATTCTTATTTATTTCATTTAACAGAATGAAATAATGTCTTTTCCAGCAACTTAAATAGATCTGGGAGCCCTTATCCTAAGTGAAGTAACTCAGAAACAAATAATCAAATAACTCATGTTCAAACTTATATGTGGGAACTAAGCTATGGTATGCGTGGTCATACAGAGAGACATAATGGACATCGAGATACAGAAGGCAAAAGGTAGGAGTGGGGTGAGGCATGAAAAATTACTTATTGCGTACAATGTACAGTGTTTGGGTGACAGATACACTAAAAGCCCAGATTTCACCACTATGCAATTCATCCACATAACAAAAATCTATTTGTATCCCTTAAATCCATTGAAATAAAAAGAATATACTGCATACAGTATTTTCTGTGTTGTTGGTTTTCAGCTGATTGAATGTGACATGTTTAGGGTTTTTTGTTTATTTGTTTTCTTGTTTCTGTTTGCCATATTTTTCTTTCCTTGGTGTTCCCTCTGATATTTAAACATATAATTTGGAATATGTTAATTTTGCAAAATTCTTGGACATTATTTCTTCAAGTATTTCTTCTGCTGTTTTCTCTCTTTTCTCTTTTCTGAGTTTCCAATTACACATATGCTATACTGTTTTGTATTATACATGGCTTGAATATGTTGTTCTTTTCTTCTGCTTTTTTTTTTTTACCTTTCAAGGTAAATAATTTATATTGACCTATCTTCAATTTCTGTGATTTTTTTCCTCTGTGGTATCAAGTCCTTTAAGGAACTTAAAGGTCAAAGATATATTTTTTTTATATTTCCAATCCTGTTAGGTTTCTTTGTGTTTGCTTGTTTATTTTTCATATCTAACATTTCCATTTGATTGCTTTTATAATTTTCTTCTCCCTGGTGAAAATACTTTTCTGATATTGCATGTTGTCTACCTCTTTGTGGTAGAGATTTTAATATATTAATCCTGGTTATTTTAAATTCTCTCTTTTTCACTCATTTGTGCCATCTCTCACATTTGTGTCATATCTCAATCTGGTTTGGTGATTGCTATGTCTCTTCAGACTGTGTTTTATTTGCTTTCTTTTTTTTTTTTGAGGCCAAATATTTTTTTTATCAAACAATAGATAGATAGGTAAAAATTATTTAGACTCAAAGACAAGCATAACTTTTCCCCTGCAAGGACATATATGGGGGTGGGCTTATGTTAATACAGACAGGAGTTGGGCTTATTTAATGCTTGTTCTTTACTCAACTTTAGGTCTACCTTCTTGACTTTGAATAATTGTGTGTGTATGTGTATGCACATGTATGCTGCTACCCAGAGATATTCTTACTCTTCTAGCAATCTCAGCTATATTAAATATTTAATTTTACTTGATGCTTTTTATAATATAACGCTGGTAGGAGCCTAGGAGTGGGGACATTCTTTGATGTATTGATTAAATATCAGTCTTAGGTAAGCTCTCTGAACTTCAGTCTTGGGAATATGGGCTTCAAAACTGCTCTTGATCTTCTGCCAGATGTGGCTGTGTATTCCTGTCTTTCTGCATAGGTAGGGCACATTTACATTGTTTTCCTCTCCCACAGATACAGTGAATTTCCTTCAGCGCCCAGAGTATAGTTTTCTGGCCCAGTCCCTTTTAGATGAAGGGTTGTTTGTTTGTTTGTGGTGGGGAGGTACATAGTGACCAAGCAAACCTTAAGTTCCCCTCAGCTTGTCCAAAATTTAAACAAGTTTCTTCCTTACTTTAGGTCCCTGATTTATCTTTTTTAGAGCATTTGCTTTAGAAAACTTGTAACTGTGATTTCTTCCTTTGCTTATTTGAGATATAAATCTCCCAGACTCTTGCCAGTTTTACAACCCAGGAATGTCTTTTCAAGGATCTAGGAGGCATCTCTTTGAAATGTAATAATCAAGAAAGATCATACTTTATTTCCCAGCTTCTATCAGAGGGTAGGAACCTAACTTCAATAAGTACCAATTAGCAAAGAAAAATAACCTAATCATGTGAACCAACCTCCTCTCTAAAGTCCTCTAGAACTTTTCCATTCCCTCACCCAGTGTTTAAACACTCTCCCACCTTTTCTTTCAGTGGAGTTGACTTCAATCTCTCACCCATATTGTGATAGCCTTGATAAATAGCATTAAATGACACTTGTCATTTTTAACAAGTGTCATTGCAGTTTTTCTTCAGTAATGAGAAAGATGAGTCTGGATGGAGTTTTGGTAGTGGCAATGTTCTTTTTCCTTAGTAAGGACTAACTTTTTGGGGGAAATTTTACCAGGATTCCTTGATCATCACTGTGAGTACCTCGAAAGGTTCTTAGGAGAAGAGTTTGTAAGAAGGTATAAATCTCCTATGAATACAGCCTCCAGGAACTTTACATTCTTACACCAATCCATACATAATGTTTAGCAATTTATTAGTCATCTCTGCCTAAATCTTCTTATCAATTTATATGGTGATCAGTGGTGTCTGTCTAAGGTCATTCTGTGCTTTGTTGCTATCTCTCACTATAGACATCTGATTTCAACTTAGTTGTTTGCCCCACAACTTCAGTTCTCTCATGTATTCAAAGAAGTTCCTGTTGTTCAGTTTGTACATAAATTGCCTTGTTATAAGGCTGGGGGAAAACTCTTTCCAACTCTCTACAAATCTGATCAGATACTGCACAATTTTAATAAATAGAAAATCATATTGTGATTGTAAAATTGAACTTAAAAAAGAGAAAAAAAAAAAAACAGGCAACAAAAAGGCCATGACTTCAGAAGACAGCTACTGCATCTAGGGCTGGGAGAACCAAAAGGAAGAGGTTAGGGTTATTAGAACCTAGAACTTTGGGAAAGTGGTCCCACAGATATAGGGCTCAGAGGTAGGAGTAGAGGGCACTGCCCAGCAGGCGCTGTTTTCTAAGGAGCTCAGAGGAATGCCCATGTGGAACTCGGACTTTGACATCTTAGGAAGAAGCCCTAGCTCACTAGTGCTTATGCCTGTGAGGGATTGCAATGAGGCTGGCTATAAATACAGGGAAAAAGTAAACATGAAGCTAAAAACAACTGTTTCCATTATAATTGCCTATACATGTTGCCAGAGTGAAGCCAAAAAGAATGAGAAAATCAAAAATATTATCATCACTCAAACTCCTCCAAATATTTTATGAGTCTCATGCTAGTGCTTGGTATTGGTTGAATGTAAAAGAAATTCAGCTGGCAAAGGGGAAAAAAATGAGGATCCTCATCCCAGCACCATCAAAATACTGAAAGATGGGCATGACAGAGAGAAAATAGCCTGATAATTAGCACAAAAAATGTTTGTGTATTACTTTTGCCATCCAAAAGACCACTGTGATGATTAAATAGTAAAAATGAGAACTTTGTCAGCAATATAGGTTTGCAAGCCAGGAAGAGACAGTCTCTGGAATGCGTCGAAGGTGCTCTTTCTTCAACGAGGGAAAGGACAGGTTGGTTGTATGCCTCACAGAGCTTATATCATACAGGTTTGGCAGGTTTAGAGGAAAATCTATACATATTTATAAGGAGGGTAGAGCACATGAGCAATGGATAAACATATACGTGGCGTACATCCCATATTCACTTTGGAGTGGGGTTTCAGTAATAAAATGAGGTGGAATTTGGCTTTTTAAATTAAAAGTTGAGCTATAGGACAAAAAAGTTTGTGCATAGCCTCTATAAGCTGGCTGAAACTGTCTTAAGTTCTGAAGTTGCTTATCAGGAAAGAATGTTTGTGAGGCTCGCCCTCTGTCCAATTTTCTTGGCTGTAAATTTGCCATGCCAGTGGGGCCCTAATTCTCAACCTTTGTTTCCTTAGAATCTCTCTTAGTTGATACAGGGGTGTCTATTTTCGTCTCTCAGATTACTTATAAAAGTAGGTTTGTATAATACTATGCTGAATTATTATACATACATGTAAATTTTATATGTATTTAAAATACTGTGCCTTATTATGATATGACACTGTGTTTTAGTTGCAAAAGTACATGAGAAAGATAAAAAAACAGAGAGAGACAGGAATTATATAAGACTAGTTCTACTTTAAATTCTGTTTTCCTGCTGTTTAGGTTTGTTTTATTGTTTGCTTGTTTCACCTTGATAAAGGATATGTGTTAGTACTAGAATACACAAATCTAAAATTTTAAGGCGATTAAAATGACCTATCCACTTCAACAGATGCATTCTCTAAGGGCAGGATACTCCATGGCATAATAAAGACAGCTTTGAAAAGCATGTCATTAGAAATGTAATAACATATTCTCAGTACATCATGTCACATTATGGGTACATTATCCTTCTGCTGTGTGAATTTGATTCCCATTGCCACAAAGAGGAAAAAAAAAAAAAACAAAGAAAATTAAACTTTAAGAGTTTCCTTTGTTCTGACACTTCTGTGTTATCATTGCTAATAATTTTTAATCAATACTACATGGAGAAATAAATAGAAATTGTGTGTATCTATAATGCTTTGATTTTTGCACATACAATGAATTTTGAATTACTGTTTCTGGAGCCATTTTATTATAATTTTCTTTTTCTCTTAAGAATGGTGTGTTCTATGTTCTTAAAACAAACCATTTAAATGTTACTATAGTAAAAGTCACAAGCTTTCCCAAAATTAATATTATAAAATTCTGTATATAATGGCACTTAATGTTAAAAAAAATGGCATGTACACACTTGCACAGGAAACACAAAGTTTCTGAGTTGCATGCTGTGGTGCTTTAGTAGCTACCTTTTCTCGGGATTTTAAAGATATTTGCAGATTGTTTACAATGTGTTTCTTATATAAAACCAGTGCACTCTCTCTTTAAGCTGCAGTTATGACTGATGGATAATCAAATTGCTGAAAGTCAACACAGAAGGGATACAGATAAAGGATTTTTACCAAAAGTTGTTCAAAATATCACAGCTTCAACTCCAACTGCGTTTGAATTCATGTATCCATTTATTATACCTTAAAAATTGTCATCTGTGTGAATTCTTGTTTCTATGTACAAGTAAACCTGCATACTAAATATATACAGGCAGGCACCATAATTCAAAGATAAAAATCGAGTCAAAAGCAAAACCTAATTGAACATTTTGTTTTGATGGTGATAATGTGGGTGGGTAATCCTATTTGCATTTTAAATATATAAGCTTGACTACTCTTATTTAAGTTTTGTGACCTAACTTCAGTGATGCAACCATGATTATCTTAATAAAGAAAAGACAAATCACTTTGCTCTCCATTCAAGTGGAAAAAAATAAAGCAATATCAAATTATTTTGTAGAATATGGAAAACTGTTCTGTAAACAATATATCTTCTTAGAGTTGCTTTGGCAGTTGGGAAGAGTTAAATAATTATATTTGTCTTGTTATATGTGTCAGTATACATGATTCATAAATTATAGTTTGAGAGCTATCAAAGAGGGTGTGCATGTGTGGGTGGGGGTAACAATGAAATATCTTTCTTATAAGAATCTTGTTTACTGATCTATTCTTCCAAGAGATTATCTTCTGAAAGATTCAGAGTATATACATATACATTTTAAAATCTAAGTAAAGAAAATGGTAAGTTTAAATGTGTAAAGCGTGCTAAACTCATTCTAAATATATATATATAATGAAATGTGAAATAGAACATGTATTTTGAAATAAAAGAATAGTCAAAACTATTTTTAAAGATATTGGAAAAATCCTTAAGTTATGGTTTTAAAATGCTTTCCACTTTATGAGACACTATTCTACATTGTTGAGTACATAATAAGCACTCACTATATGCTTCTTGAGGTGAAACAAACTTTTTAAATTGGATATTTTTACTCAAGAACAATAAGGAAATTCCAGTGTATTACAGGCTTCATTTAGAAAGAGTAAAGAGTAAAACAGTTAATATTGGAAAAAATGCTAATTTTATTTTGGGCATAACAGCTTTAAACTCTCATTTAAAACATTCTCATTGAAAGCTAATTGAATGGAAAAGTTCATGCTTACACTGCTGGGTAGGGTAGAAAGCTAAGAAAAAGCCACATCTGCTAAACTTTTAAAGAAAACTTCAATGAGATAAAGTTATATTAATTAATCATCTTCCATATTTTCATAATTAAAGTTGTAAAAACATTTATTGAGTTTTTTTGCATGCTCTGAAATGTAGAGATAATAGAATTAGAGAAGATTTCTGTTCAGTATACTCAGAAAATTACTAAGAAAGTGACACTCATTTCATTATGTGATAATTATTGTCACTATATACTTGCTAGTTACTTCATAATCATGTTTAGCCATAAACTGTATAATTTTGGAAGAAATTTGAACAAAATGGCAAATTAATTCTTCTCATATTGCATATAAATGGTAAAGCATTAAATATGGGTTTTTGATAATTATTGAAAATAATAGTGATAATATAGATATTAAATTTAATTTTTTTCTCTTGTGTTCTGAATACTAGCTTCAAATCCAGTGCATCAGTTGAGACTGAAATTCCCCATGTTTCCCCCTGTGGCAGCATACTACTCTCTGCTTGTGCCCCAACTATGTATAATATTAGAGCTATTGTATCCTAGAACATTTCTTCGAAAGCAAGGAATATCCACCTGATTCCTACATAGCAACTGAACTCTAGTACATTGCTTTTCTGCCTCTTGAAATTGGCTGTAACAATACTTACAATTTTCTTATCATGGCTAATTATACACATACATGGGATTTTTGTGCCTTTTTCCTGATCTCTGGGTTACATCTTGAAAGCTATTGTCTTCCTTCAATATCTTCCCACATAAAAACACAGATATTGTCTTATTTCAGTTAGTTCCCATTCACAACGAATACAGGGACCCACCTTGCTTCCCATTAGAGACCCTTTCTGCCATTCTCCACTTGCCTGCCATCACTACAACCAGGGGATGTTCTGCTTAAGTAAAAAAAAGTTTTTGAAGAAAAATGACATAACTCAACCATCTACCACCTTTGGAAGTTGTTCACCTTTGGAAGAACTATGGCCACTGGGGGACTAATGACTTCATGAAGTGATTTGGGCAGAGGGGAAAACTGGAAGGGTATGAGTTTCAAAATAAAAAGGACAGAAAAGACAGCAAAACAAGATGTATGAAGCTGAATGACTACGGAATATAAAGCTGCATCACATGGAGGGTTGGGTTAGGAATTTGAGCATTTGTCATATTTACTGGAGATCTTTAGAAAAGAGGATGATGACTTCAATGTTATAACTTGCTTTAATTATTATATTTTAGTTGAACTGACAGAAAGCTCTGCTTGATTTATTTGTTATCATATATTAGCAAATTATTGCTATTTATTGAAGAGATTGTCCTTTCCTTATTGTATGTTCTCAGCACCTTTGTCTAAAATCAAAAGACCATAAATGTATGGATTTATTTCTGGGTTATCTATCCTATTCCATTGGTCAATGTGTCTGTTTTTATGCCAGTACCATACTGTTTTGATTACATTAGCTCAGTGATATAGTTTGAAGTCAGGTAATGTGATGTCTCCAGCTTTGTTCTTTTAGTTCAAGATTGCTTTGGCTATTTAGGGTCTTTTGTGGTTCCATAAAAGTTTTAGGATTGTTTTGTTCTATTTCTACTAAAAATGACATTGGAATTTTAAAAAAGATTATGTTGAATCTATAGATTGCTTTGGGTAGTATGAACATTTTAATAACATCAATTCTTCATATCCATGGCCACAAAATTCCTTTCCATTTATTTTTGTATTCAATTTTTTTATCCATGTTTCATAGTTTTAAGTATATAGATCTTTCATCTCCTTGGTTAAATTTACTCCTAAGTATTTTTATGCTATTGTAAATGGGATTCTTTTCTTAATCTTTTCAGATAGTTTATTGTTAGTGTATAAAAACACAACTGATTTTTTTTTTTATGTAGAGTTAGTAACCTAAAAGTTTACTGAATACATTTAACTGTCCTAACAGTTTTTTTGGTGGAATCTGTAGGTTTTTTGCATATAAGATTGTGTCATCAGCAAACAGAGACAACTTCACTTCTTCCTTTTCTACTTGGATGACTTTTTTTTCCTCTACATTATTGCTCTAGCTAAGACTTCCAGTACTATGTTCAACAGATATGGCAAGAGTGGGCATCCTTGTCTTGTTCCTGACCTAAAAGGAAAGGCCTTTAACTTTTCACCATTGAGTATGACATTAGCTATGAGCTTCTCATTTATGGCCTTGACTGTACTGAGGAATATTTCTTTTACACCTAATTTGTTGATAGGTTTTATAATGAAAGGATGTTGAATTTTGTCAAATGCTTTTTTTTTTTTTTGCATCCATTAAGGTTATCATATGGTCTTTGTCCTTCATTCTGTTAATATGGTGATACACAATTATTGATTTGCATATGTAGAACCACCTTTGTATCCCAGGGATAAATTCTACTTAATCATGGTGAATGATCCTTTTGATGTCCTGTTGAATTTGGTTTGCTAGTATTTTGTTGAGGATTTTTGGATCTATATTTCATCAGAAATATTGGCCTTTATTTTTTTTTTTTCTTGTAGTGTCCTTGTCTGTATTTGGTATCAGAGTAATGCTGGTCTCTTAAAATGAGCTTGGAAATAGTCCCTTCTCTTCAATATTTCAGAATAGTTTGAGAGGGATTGGTATTAGCTCATCTTTAAATGTTTAGTAGAATTAGGCGGTGAGGCCCTCTGGTCCTGGACATTTCTTTCATAGGAGACTTTTTATTACTAATTCAGTCTCCTTACTTCTTATTAATCTACGTAGATTATTTCATGTTTTCATGATTCAGTCTTGCCTAGGTTATATGTTCCTAGGAATGTATTCATGTTTTCTAGGTTTTTCAATTTATCAACACGTATGTTCATGATTATTTGTACTTCTGTGGTATTAGTTGTAATGTCTCCATTTTCATTTCCAATATTACTTACTAAAAACTAAAAATAGTTAAATGTTTGATGGATATGTTAATTTGCTTCAGCACTGTGACTTTTTACTACCTATATATATCCTATAATGTCATATCATATACCTTAAATATACACAATAGAATTTATCTTTACAAAAATTTCAAACTTTTATCTTTACTAATGTTGATAAAAACTGATAGTACACTTACTTCAAGCCTTCTATTTTACCTGTAAACTTACAGTGAAAAATTATTTTCACACTCTCTGAAACTAGGTTACCATTTACTTATTAAATGGATTCCAGTTATATCAAATATTCAAAATGCCCTTGGTAGGGTTTCAATTTGAAATGTAGGCTGATACCTAAACAAGAGAGTCAGTTAATACATGAAAAGCTGGAAGAGGCTGAGGACTGCTTCTTTTTCCTTTTTCTTTCTTCTTTCTTTCCCCCTTCCCTTTCTTTTTTCTTTCTTCCTTCCTTCCTCCCTCCCTCCCTCCCTCCCTCCCTCCCTCCCTTCCTTCCTTCCTTCCTTCCTTCCTTCTCTTCTTTCCTCCTTTCAAAGACATAATTAAAAATTACTGATGTTTAAGCTAAAGAAAGTGATAACATAGGAATGGAAAACACAGAAGAGTGATAAGATGGCTATGCCCTAGTCCCCAGAAGCTGTGAATGGTAAATGACTTTGCAGATGGAATTATGTTAAGGATCTTGAAATGGGTAAATTTTCCTGATTATCATGTGGGACAAATCTCAGAGGATCTCATAAAAGGGATGCAGGAGGATCAGAGTCAATGAAGAAGATGTAACAACAGAAACAGAGCTCAGAGTGATGAAACCAGGAGTCAAGACTGTGAGCAGCCTCTAAAAGGTGGAAAAGAAGAGAAATAGTTTCTCCCCTTAAACCTCAAGAAGAAACCCAGCCATGCCAACCTATTTTGGAAATAAAAAAATATATATAATTTAATAAATTTGTGTTGTTTATAGCCACTAAGTTTGTGGTAATTTGCCACAACAGCAATAGAAAACTATTCACATCCAAATACAGTGGGATACAGTGTGTAAGAGAACATAGCCACTCTCTATATAAGAGGCACTGGCCCCAATGAGAGCTGGGTTTCAGTTAGTTAGAGCAAAGCATGAAGGTTGAGCTTATAGAGCATTTGGAGAGAATATGGGGGGAAATATTTCAGGAATTGAGGAAGAAAGGAAGATTAGCTCACAAAAGGATGATTTGAAGACCTGTATAACAGTGATAACTCTGGAGGAAGAGAGATGAACTGAAGTCCTGGGCTTCTGAGGATGTCTGACAAAATGAAGATTAGAGGATGAGATTAGTATTGATGATCATAAGACACTAAGAAGTGGTGAGTTAGGGAGAGCAGACTGACCTCCCAGGGAATAGTCACATCTGCCCATGAAGTCTGAGATGCAAAACAGAGAGGGCAGATCTTAAATGGAACATCCCAAACTCTGTCTTTTCTCTTATTACTCAACTATGCAAAAAGGTCTGGGACTTACTCCTTATGCCTGCTAATATAGAGCATAAAATATTAAGGCAGTGAATGATAAAATAAGCAATGCATAGACACGAGAATCTGAGGAGTATAACCTTATAATCAGAGCTTAAAGGCATCTAATGCCTTTAACATCTGAGTTTAAAAAGGTAAATTAAGTGGTTTTGTAGATTTGGGGAGAAAAGAGTTTGCTTGAAGCATGGCATGTCGTATGGAGGCATATAAGAGAAAGTGATGGATACCTCAAATTTGTATTGGATGTTGTGTCTGAATTTAAGAGAGAGAAAGTATTGTATAAGGTGTTGTGTGCAAGAATAATATGAAATGATAATGCAACAGAAATGAGAAACGATGGCTTTTCCTCTGCAACTTGGGAACCAGGACTTTAGGTAGAAATTAAGGTGCTGACCTCTAGATCAACCTGATTCTTAGATGTATTTTTGTTTATGATAAAACACCAAGTAATATAGATCACTCAAATAAAAGATAGTGCCCAAAGAGCTTTAAGTAAAAAAAAAAAAAAAAAAAAAGGAATTTATGCAAGTAAAGTTGCACTTTTTACAATAGTGATGAAAAAAGAAAACCTGTGCTGATGATTTCTCATATTCTTTCCTATTGAAAAATGAATGCCTTATTTTACTGTGTGCTTTCAGTACAATATGCTAGTCTATGAATTTTGCAGAAGATGAATCCATAAGAAATTATCAGAGCAGCAATATAAGTCCCAGAGCTTAAATTCAACAGCAGTTGTACACGTATTAGTTCAGCAAGCAGTACTGGATTTTCACAAACATGCTGACTTATGATGACCAAAATGAGAAATGAATACCAGCAATGGAGCCTGAATAGCAATAAGTGGAAGTCGGCAGATGGTGTGTGAATATCACACTGGCACTGGAAAATTGCAGAACAGACAGCCATGCTTACTATGATGACAGATTGACTGACTAGAAAAAGCTTGAGTGCACTTGTGGTGTTTTCCCTAGTGTTTTAATTGGAGACATAAAAGTTCATAGTAAGCTCCATATCAGTTAGAAATGATACGTCAAATTCAACGTAGGCTTAGTGTATCAGTTCAATCATTTTTTTGTGTGAGTGAATCTATATATTGACTAATTAGCATAGAACATTATGCCTCTGTTATTAACAAATAGTGGTTTTAATGTATGTCCTTTGAAATAAAATTAAGTAAGTGACCACATAAAAGCATGAATATTATACTACTTACTTTATAGGGTATACTGCTTATGATCAACTGTGATGTTTAATAATTTTCAAAGAAAATGTAGCCACTGAGGTGATTTAGGCAGAAGTATCATTCATCTTTACCTTACTTCAAAGGGTTGCATTATATCATCAAAACAATAGCTATCTTTATAATTAATGATGTGTCAAATTGTCTATAAATTTGTTGATGAGTCAAAGGTGAATTAAGAAATTCACCTTCCCAGATAAGTAAACATCATGGTACTTAAGTTTAAATCATCAATGACAAAACAAAATGTACTAGAAACCCAAAGAAATAGCCATTAAAGGAACCTATTAATAAGATGATTTGATGATAAATATACAGGGATGGAAGTCATCTCTCTCAAGAGTTTTCAAATATTGTTACTTATCTTCAAAATCATTGTTCAAATAACTATGCAAGAAACTCTTAGCTTTATACATTTATTATTATTATTTTTTTTTTTTTATTTCAGCTCTTCATGGGGGTACAAAAGCTCAGGTTATATACATTGTCCATGTCCGGCCCATCCCCCTCAGTCAGAGCCTCAAGCGTGTCCATTCTCCAGACAGTGCACCTGGCACTCACCATGTAGTCATACCTCCATCCCCTCCCCCAACCCCCTACCTCCCCGAGTCAGCACCTTCAAGCATGACCATTCCCCAGACGGTGCTCAATGCGCTTATCATGTAGGCATACATCCATCCCCTCCCCTCACCCCCCCCGTCTCAGTCTGATATCCAATTGGTATCCTTCTATACATTTATTATTGAAGGTCTTTCTGAACTGTATAGATAAACTATAAACAAACAGGAAAAACAGAACTTCAAATATAATCTAACTAAGAAAGATAGAATATAAATATCATAGAGTGTGTGGCTAACTGTGCATGATCTTGCTAACTTGAGAAGCAGTTTCAGCTTCTTGATCCACTCACAAGTCATAAAAATATTGGCCAAAAAGTCTAATTTGTTTTTTAATATGGATATGTAACAGAATTTCAAAAGTATTTTTGAGGAAAAATCATACAATTCAAGCCTGAATCAGTTTTAAGAAATCTTTATCTCATAATCAGTGGATAGATAATTTAGTATTCTTAATTCCTTTGATGAGTGCATACAATGCTCTAAATTATAGTAACAAATATGTGTTGAGTTTACTGTCATACTGGAAAAAATGTGGTTTTGAAAACTTTAGAGATTATTTAGGAAGATTTTCATTTTCAAGGTGGAAATTATTGACTGTAGCCCATGATCTCAAGTGATATATATTAAATTGAGTAGTTTGTTTCATTAGTGTGTTGTTTATTGCTTTTCTAGATCTCATATACTGAATTATGTACACAGAGACTTGAACAAATTTACAAAATCAATTTTGAAATATAATAGCAATGTTTAGCAGTCGACCATAACTCCTCTTTAAAGACCTTTTTATCTGCAATCTGTATATAGCATCAAATGTACTTGAACTGGTTCTGCTAGAGCTGCCTTTCTTTTTCTTTTTAGAAATTTAGAGAGAATCCAAAAAATTTTTAGAAGACAGAGAGAGAGAATTACTTTTAGAGAGCAACAACAAAAACTAAGATATTATGAACTGTTCAGTAGTTACTGGTGGAGACATAAAGCTTGTAAACAAATATGGTTATCGTACGATCAACCTCACAGTTTAAAAAAATGAGAGTGTTTTGCAAGCAGTATCTCCTGTAGAGTCCAGCTGTCCAATGTCTTTAGATCAGCTGCAGTTTCCAAAAGATATTCATCTGTATCACTCGTATTCACTGATAATCATAACTGAGTGAACTGAACAGCCACATGTATTTTATTTAATTTTAAAGTAGTATCAGGAGTCATTTAGTTTTCATGTATAATACTTGTGACAGTCCTTATAAAGAACCAACGCAACAAAATACCCAAGTTTTCCCAAATAGAGTGGTCAGATGAATTACTATAAAGATGTGCTAAAGAAGGTCAAGCAGAAGAATGTTTCTTATGATTTTAAGAACTTTAAAGTAGCAGTGGGATTAAGGGAATATCCTCCAAACTGAAATGAAGTGACTCAATTCTGAGAGCAAAAGAAAGACATGCCTTTTAGAAAATAAATTAGCTTCAGAACTGACTATTTAATCAATTCTCAAATCGGAAGTAACATCTATCTTCTTTAAATAGAAAAGAAAATTTTAAAAAAGAAAAAGAGGAAACAGAAAAGGGAATGAAGTAGGAATGCTACATAAAGTATTTTAGTACAATATATCTTATTATATTTTTAGTAAATTATGTCTTCCCTGAATAAAAATAAATGTTAATATGAAATATAAAATATATTGGACCATACTTTAATTTCATATCTATTGATCTATTTATATGAATTACATATTTCATAAAAATAGGTATGAAATTGAAGAGTTAGTTTCTTTTCTTGAATGAAGAGGCTAAATCTAGAGATAATTTTTAATATACTTAATAAGAGCTATTTAGGAACACTAAAAACAGAATTGACAGGGAAACAGGACCCAGAACCACCCAGGCTGAATGGAAAATAAACTTTACTTACTCTATGTTCTTGTGGGTCCCAGGGAGGCACAGGAGTGACAAGGTGTGAGGAGTTGCAGCTATTCCTCTAAGAGTATGGAAACATTTCCATATTCTAACAACTGGTACAGCCATGTCAACTTAGGACTTAGAAAAAGTGTTTCTTCTCCATTGGAAGAAATGTCAATATATATAAATTGGGGGCTGTCTTCTAGAAGTCATGTTTTCAGCTATCTGGGAAAGGCAGGCTGCTTTCAGTGGGAATACAGAGAATGTAGACAAGGATATATTCATGATGCATGCCCATTCTTGTTTGCAGGTGTTCCTGTAGGACAAATCCCTACCCTTCTTTGGGGCTTTAGTTATTGACTCTTTCCTTCACTAAGATATCATGTACAAAAGTCATTTCAAAATGGGTACAAACTAAATCTAAGGAGACCAGGTAGGACATATTTATTAAAACAGAAAATAATGATAAAATAATCTAAGTTAAACAAATGAATAAATAAAATAGCCAAGCAACATTTCAAACAATAAACGGGGGAATATATTGACCAGCGATTTTGAAAATGGAATCAAAGACCTTATAGTAACCAACTAGATATCAGGGCAGGAGCTGAGTAGATGGTATAATATTTGCCTGGTCAGCAAAAACGATACAAAACAAAACAAAATACTCAAAAAACCACAAATCAATTTACTTGAAGTAGTTAAATACAAATGTACTAATATATCAGAATAATACCAGATTTTGAAAAGAATAAGGGAAAATATCCCTACTGTGGTATAATTAAGTCAGAGATAATAATATAGGTACAATGTATAGTCTGATTTTTGTATTGATTAAAAGTGATCAAAGTTACACATGTATTTGTATAATCAAATAAACGGATCAAATAAGTTTAAAGATAAGAATAAGGAGTTGTTTAGACAGAGAGAAAAAAAAGATTATTTTCTTTTCTAAGAAAGCATGGTAACACCCAAAGAAGCCTACAGCTCATGAGAGAGTGAAAAGGAATTTTGCATGAGGCCTTCCTCAGGCCTTGTACACCTTTTGGGTGTGTGAGAAATATGTGATACTTTTCAATGTTTGATAGTGATGACTTGTATAAAATGTAATTATTCCTATTAGAGACAAAGGAAGGCAAAATAGGTGCCAAGTGATCCTGCATTTGAAAACTAAATGCTAGACCACCCAAGTAGTATACCTTAAAAGAATAAGAAGAACAATTCTGCATGTATTAATCAGAATATCAGCCATCTCCAGCTTCTTTAGAATGCTTTGGGGAGAGAGAATAAGTCATTGGAGAACTATTGCTGTGCTATATTTCTCTTCAATCCACCTCTATGGGATAAAGAGGCTTCCCCTTCAACTCAAAACAAGTGTGCATGGGTGGGGGCGGGAGCATGCACATTAATCATTCAGAGAGTTTGGTGTGAGTGACCTGGAATAATTTGAAGAAAATGATAAAAATATCTAAAAGGAAGAGGCTCTGGCAGGATTCATCTCTATTTACCTAGTGAGCGATGGCAAGGCTACAGTAGGAATAACAAGAGGTCCTTCCATATTTTGCTGGGACAAGAATTCAGTTTATTATATAAGTCAGAAACAGTTAAATGGAGGAGATTCATAGTGCAAGAAATGTGAGAAGAGGTGCAGAGCTTCCAAGCCCTTTCTGGGTGCACCTCTCTCCCCACGCTTCGACATGTTCACCAACCTAGAAGCTCTCTGTACCCCATCATTTAGGAGTTTAATCATTGAACACTGCTGATTGACTCAATCTGCAGCCCCTGGCTCCTTCCCACAGGTCAGGGGGTGGAGCTGAAATGTCCAAGCTTCTAATCAAGCCTTGGTCTTTCTGGTGACCAATCCCATGCAGAAGCTATTAGAGTCCCACTAACAGTCACCTCAGAACAAAAAATACTCCTACCACCCTTACCACTCAGGAAATTCAAAGCACTTTAGGAGCCTTGTACCAGGAACCAGAGAAAAAGACCATTTTTTTTCTTAGACCATTGGCACTATAACCATTACAAATTAAATCTTCCTACAAATAAACCACTATGCCAAGAGGGATTGTGAGGGGAGTTCTATGAAACATAAAAGGAATTAATAACTCTAATATTACACAAAATTTAAGGAGATATATCTCCCAAATAATAATCCAGTATGCCCCAACTCATTTTTAAGAGAATTAATATATCTTTGCCATCAGACACAGAAAAAAACTACAAAAAAAGAGAAAATAATGTCCAATCTTACACATGAATGAAGAGCAAATCTTAAAAAAATAATTTTGTCAAAACAAATTCAGTACTCTGAAGAGGAAAAACATCACCACCAAGAATGATTTATTCTTGGAGTATGAGGCTGATTCATTATTAGAAAATTAATTAATATACATTCCCAAATCAATTAAAGAAAGAATGTAGGAACTATTTTAATGCATGCAATAAAATCTTTTGACAACATTTGATGACAACAGACATTTGATATGTCTTTGAAAACTAACATCAGATTTATTTAACTTAACAAAGAGCAACAAAAATCTACAAGCGACAAAATACTCAATGGTGAAAAGTAAAAAGCATTCATTATAGTATCAGAAACAGGAAATATAGGCATCTATCACAATTTCATTCAATATTGAACAAAAGTTATAGGTCATAGCTAAGGGTTAAAGATAATAAAATGTATAGGGATTGAAAGTGAATAAGCCAAAAGTGTCATTATTTGCATACGGTATGATATATATAGAAATCTTAAAATAACTAGAGAAAAGAGATAAAAGCAAATAAGTTATCTCACCAAGATTTCTAGCATAAAATCAATGTTAAAAGTGGTTTACTATGTATTTCCTTACATAAACGAAATTTCAAGAGAAGTCTGGCCACACTCATCTGTGACACGTTCCCCCTTTTCATAAAAGTACTACGGTTTTAGTTTAAATTAAAAGGTTTCATTTTTGAGTGGAAAATATGCAATAGAATGAAAGAGAAGATATATATATATCTTTGGGATATACACACACACACACACATATATATGTGCCATTACTTTTAGCTAATGTAGTTAAATCATAACTAGCACCAGCATTGTACAAAAGGAGTAATATATTAAGGGCAAATATTTATTCCAGGGGAGCAAGGATAGTTAAATAAAAACAAAATTAATATCACAATCAATAACTTCAATAATTTAAGGAGAAAGTCCCATGGTTATATCATAGATGCAAGAAGTCATCTGATAAAATTCCACCATTGTAAGTTATTAAAACTCCAAGTAAGTTAGCAATAGAAGGACTGTATTTAAATGACAGACCGGTTATCAAAAACAAACAGCAAGCATAATTCTAAATGGTGAAATGCTGAAGCCATTTCTTATAAATCAGGAATAAAACAATAGTGCCTATCACCATTTTTATTCAAAGTTGTTTTGAAGAGTCTAGTCAAGTGAATTGGCAAAGAAACATCAAAATATTTTTTTTTTTTTTTTTTTGAGACAGAGTCTCACTTTGTTACCCGGGCTAGAGTGAGTGCCGTGGCATCAGCCTAGCTCACAGCAACCTCAAACTCCTGGGCTTAAGCGATCCTACTGCCTCAGCCTCCCGAGTAGCTGGGACTACAGGCATGTGCCACCATGCCCGGCTAATTTTTTTTGTATATATATTTTTAGTTGGCCAGATAATTTCTTTCTATTTTTAGTAGAGACGGGGTCTCACTCTTGCTCAGGCTGGTCTCGAACTCCTGACCTCGAGCGATCCACCCGCCTTGGCCTCCCAGAGCTAGGATTACAGGCGTGAGCCACCGCGCCCGGCCAACATCAAAATATTTTTATTTTATACCTACCTAAAAAACTCCAAGAGATTGTGGGAAAAAAAACTAAGATATTTTGGAAATGTGGTAGAGACATGCTAAAGGGAGAACTCAGTAGCTTTTCTCTAATATAGCATTAGCCATCTAAAAACAGAAAATGAAAACTATACTTTATGCACATCAGTTATAAAATGCCAGAATACTTAGAACAAAATTACTTAAAAATACATAATTTATTTTAAAAACCTGTAACAATTAAGAGATACAAAATGGGATCTAAATAAATTGAAAGACATACCATATATTTGAATGGAAACATTTAATATCCAAAAAATCATTTCTCCTAAGATATATAAATTAAATATAATTTCAATTAAAATTATTTTAAGTATATATCTGAGAATGTTCCCCCAAAAGACAAACACTGAAAGGGGCTAACCTTCCTAGATATTAAAATACTATATAAAATGCAAGCTACAGCATCAGGCTAGATGAATAAATCTGAGGAAAATAAAAGAAAATTATTTTAAAATTCCATTTATATAGGGACAAAAAGATAATGCACATAAAATGATTAAAAAATGATCACAGTTTTTAAGGAAAAAAGTATTCTCTCTTTTGAAAAGTATTAAATAAGAGCATACATATTATACCAATATTTATAGGAAGAAAATTTCAATAATTAAAATAATATCATTTGTAATGTGGTGTTATGGGAATTTTGTAAACTGATAGATTAATTCTAAAAATTATGTGGACTAGCAAAGACCAAGAAGAGCCAAGTCACTTCTTAAAATGGAAATTATTTGAGAGGATATGCTTAAAAAGCCTAATTTGAAAAGCATGGCAATTAAGATAGTATGCCACTGAATGGGCACAGACAAATAACGGATGGATTTTCAAAAGAGGCCAGAAACAGAGACTGTGAAAACTATTTGAAATCTGATATTTACATGGGCAATACAACTCAGTGATGGAAAGTATTGATTTTATAATAAATATGGTTGGAACTGACTAAACATAAAGAACAAAAGGGAGATAAATTGAACATGTTTCTTGCAAAGTATAAAATAACAAAAAATCAATTTTAAGAGGGCTAAGGAATTAAATGAAAGTAAAAAAGTTATAATACCTTGTGAACAAAATGAAGTAATAAATAGTATTTTAGAGACTCTTGATAGGGCAAATTTATTAAACAAGATATAAAAATCATAAACCACAAATGAAGAAATTGATGAATATGACTACATTAATAATGCAGCTTACAACTAGATACATATGAAAGTTAAAGGAAAAACTGAGTAACAAGAAAGTGAGAGAAATTACCAATATTCAAATAATTTTTTATTTCATTTTTAATTGACATAATAATTGTAAATATTTATGGGGTACATACTGATATTTCAACAAATACCATTACCAGATCAGGGTAATTAGTATATCTATCATCTCAAACATTTATCATTTGTGTTGGGAACATTCAGTATTCTCCTTCTATCTATTAGAAACTATATAATATATTAATATCATTATCTATAGTCATCCCACAGTAGTATAGAACACTAGAACTTATTATCCCTGTCTAGTTTTAATTTCATACCCTTTAACGTATCTCTCCCTATCCCCACCACCCCCCTACATTTCCCAGCCTCTGGTATCCTCTGTTCTAGTTTTTACTTTTATAAGAGCAGCATTTTTAGCTTCCACAAATGAGTGAGAACATGCAGTGTTTAACCTTCCATTCCTGGCTTTTTCTCTTGATATTATGTCCTCCAGTTTCATCCATCCATTCATCTGTTGTTGGTCACCTAGGATAATTCAATATCGTGGCTACTGTGAACAGTGCTGCAATAAACTTGGGTGTGCAAATGTCTCTTTGATATATTCATTTTATTTATTTCAGATACATGCCCAGTAGTGAGATTGCTGAATCATATAGTAATTTCATTTGCAGATTTTTGATGAATTTCCATAATTTTCTTTATAGTGGTTATACTAGTTTATATTCCCTCCAACAGTGTGTAAGAATTCTCTTTTCTCCACATTCTTGCTATATTTTTTTTGTTTTTTTGGTCTTTTTGATAATAGCCTTCCTAAGTGGGGTGAGATAATACCTCTTTGTGGTTTTGATTTGTATTCCCCTGATGATTAGTGATGTTGAGAATTTTTCATGTATTTGTTGGGCATTTGTATGTCTTCTTTTGAGAAATGTCTGTTCAGATCATTTGTCCATTTTATAATTGGATTGTTTGTTTTTTTGTTGTTGAGATGTTTGAGTCCCTTGTATATTCTGGATATTAATCCCCTGATGGATGAATAGTTTTCTCCTAGTCTGTACATTACATTTTCACTCTGTTGATTGTTCTTCTTCTTATTATTATTTGCTCTGTGAGAGCCTTTTATTTAGCTATAACCCCATTTGTTTATGTTTGTTTTTGTTGCCTGTGTTTTTCATAAAATCTTTTCCTAGACCACTCTCCTGAAGTGTTTTTCCTATATTTTCTTTTAATAGTTTTACAGTTTTGAACCTTACATTTAGGTTTTTGATCCACTTTAAGTTTATTTTTGTATAGGGTGAGGGGGATTCCAGTTTCATTCTTTTGTATACAGATATCCAGTTTTCCAACACCATTTACGATATTGAAGAGACTGTACATTTTCCAATTAATGTTCTTGGCACTTTTGTCAAAAATAAGATGACTGTAAATATATAGATTAATTTCTAGGTCCTCTATTCTGTTCTATTTGTGTATGTGTCTGTTTCTATGCTAGTACCATGCTGGTTAGGTTACTACAGCTTTGTAGTATATTTTGAAGTCTGATAATGTGATTCCTTCAGCTTTGTTTGTTTTGGTCAGGAGTGATTTGACTATTTGGGGTCTTTTGTACTTCCATACAAAGTGTAAGATTTTTTTTTTTATTTCTGTGAAGAATGTCATTGGTATTTTGATAATAAGTAATTGCATCGAATCTATAGGTTGTTTGGGTAGTATGGCCATTTTACCAATATTAATTCTTCTGATCCATGAGCAAGAACTGTCTTTCCATTTGTTTTTATCATTTTCAATTTCATTCATCAGTGTTTTGTAATTTTCTTTGTAGACGTCTTTCACTCCTTTGGTTAAATTTGTTTCTAGGTATATTTTTGTAGCTATTGTAAATGAGATTGCCTCCTTGGTTTCTTTTCAGCTAGTTATTTGTTCATGTACAGAAATGTTACTAGTTTTTGTATGTTGATTTTGTATCCTACAACGTTACTAACTCTATCTGTTCTACAAGTTTTTCTGTGGAGGGTTTAGATTTCTCTATATGTTAGAACATGTCCTCTGCAAACAGGGACAATTTGACTTTATCCTTCCCAATTTGAAGGGCTTGTTTTACTTTTTCTTGCCTTATTGCTCTGATGAGAATTTCCAGTACTATGTTGAATAACAGTAAGAGTGGGCATCCTTGTCTTGTTCCAGATCATAGGAAAAAAAGAAAGTTTTCAGCTGCTCCCCATTCAGTATGATGTTAGCTGTCAGTTTGTCACATATGGCTTTAATTGTGTTGAGATACTTCCTATAAATCAATGAGAAATAGACAACCCAATAGGTAAAACACATGAACTGGAACTGCCCGGAAGAGGAAACAAGGATGGTCCGTAATCATAACTAAGAAGTTTTCCCTCATTAGGTAAATGCAAAATAGTTAAACTATAATTTTAATGATTCTTTTTACCACATGGAAATAAGTATCAACAAAGATCTCGAGCAACTAGAACTCTCATCCACTTCTAGTAGGCATTTTAATTGGCATAAATCCTTTGGGAAATAATTTGGTATTACATAGAAAATTAAATACCTGTATGCCCAAGAAGCAGAAATTCAACTCCTAAGAATATTCTATACATAAGTATTAATATTAATTCCCTAAAAAATATATATCCACCAGAATACATGACAAAATCATTAATGTTAGCATTGTTGATATAGCAAAATAAAATAAAATGGTATGAATGTTCATTAAGAAGACAATGACTAAATAATTGTACCATGTTCAAATAGATAAATGATATATGACAACAAAAGTGAATAAATATGATATTTACCAAAATAAAGTATAAACAAGTATCAGAAGAGCATGCACATAAATTAATTTATGTAGCATTGAAGATAGGGAAGACTATATATGCATATGTGTGTGGCAATACCAGTTGTCAAAACATTGAAGTACTTCCTCACTGTTTGCTAAGCACCC
Organism: Lemur catta; assembly: GCF_020740605.2. NCBI lineage: Eukaryota > Metazoa > Chordata > Mammalia > Primates > Lemuridae > Lemur > Lemur catta. The sequence continues at coordinate 21,622,640 of NC_059143.1, forward strand.
ATTGTCCTGCACAACCCAAGGGCCCCCTCTCAAACCATGCCAGTTGTCCAGAATACTCTCTTCCGTATCCTAGGACCCTTTGAATATCTTCACTTTTCATTTAACACCTCCCACCAGAGGCAGAATTACAATGTAGCAAATGAAGCTTATGCTTCAAGTCCCTTTATTTGCAGGGGCCTCAACAGGGCCTCCCAGATCCTACTACAGTGCTCCAGGTAGCATTCTTCTGATTCATTCAGTGCTTGATTTTCAACATTTTGAGCCCCATACATGTGTTGTACAAAGACTAAATGTCAAAGAATAATAAGACAGACCAAATTCATGTAATAATTACTTCTCAGAAAAAGGGAGGGGTTGGTATTCGGAGTGGATATGTAGAAATCTTCAAAGGTTCAGGTAATATTCTATATCTTTATGTAAATTTTTGTCACATGAGTATTTATTCTATTATTACCCCTTAAATTTTGTATATACATTACATGTAATCTTTGTATGCATATTTTGTAATAAAATATGTATATAAATATCAGAAAGTTGAGTTTACATCGTCTTATAAAAATTAAGCAGTCTAGCCAAGACATATTTGGACATGAATATATGAGTTTGAACTACTTTATTAAATGAAGTACCAAAGTATCATGTATCTACAGATAGGGAAAGTCTTTTGTTTTCATAAAATATTCCTGTTTCCTCTGAATATAGTCAGTTATCCTGCTTATAGGTAAAGAATTTCTAAACTGTTACAACTTTACAACTTAATCTTGCTCTGTTGAGGGATACATTTTCATAAGCAGGACTGTGGATCACCTAGGTTACTTATTAAAAATGCAAATTATAGACTCATCCTAAAGCTACATATATAAGAATCTCTGGATTGGTCATGTGGGAATTAATGTTTAATAAGATTTCTATGTAATTCTGAGGGACACTCTTGTTTTTGAGCCAGTCTGTTATTTTTGTAGATGACTAATTTTTTCTTTCTTACTATATCATTATAATACTCCCAATTTGAATGTTAGTCTGTTCTGACCTTTTCTCATTTATAATTTAATCAAAAAGACTAAGAGTGAAGATGTTTTTAATCTTTCTACAAATAACTAACCATTACATAAAGACTCAAAAAGGATTAAAATTATGATATTGACCGTGTTATCTGCAGCTATATACTTGGATTTCTGAACTGTTTATAGAGAATATTAAAATAAACTAACAGTATTCTTATTTTAATGTTTTAAAATTTTGCACTATATTGTGCTGCATATTATTTACAAATGATATTGACAATGCTCTTGTTTTATTTCAACAGAATCTTCTCTATGATAATAATGCATAATAAAAATATTAGGTAAAGTAGTTGCCTCCAAAATTACTCATTATTGCCTTTATCACATTACATGCATCAGAAGCCATAATCATTAACTTGATTTTCATTACAGAAATATATTCAGTTTATACCTTGGCATTATTTTGATTACACAAAGTCCCATTAAAACTAGTAATAAGCAAAACTGAAAAGGTACAAATATTCAAGCTGTATGTGTGTGGTAATTTTCCTAAATGACAATATATTCACAACAGGTAGTTCTTTGACCTAAGGTGTTTGTAAATGTTTTTTGATTTGCTGACTAGTATTTTTAAGTTTGAGTTTGGCTTGAGAGACTGAACTGACATTTATATGAAATTAGGTTATCGGTGTATAAGAAATTACAGTTAATGTGAAGGAAAAATGGGGGGGCATTCTTATTAACGGACTACCAATCCTGAGAGCTTTTATTAAGTGACTCATTTCTTCATACAGTGTAATAAAAGTTGATTTTTCTGTTTTCAAAATTCTTAGAACACCAGCTTATATAGGCACTACATATGGATAGGTTTAGGAATCATTTTGTACTACTCTTCTATCTTCTGAGAACTCCAGAAATTTCAGAGCAAATGTGTGTCCAGTCAGAAATATAAGAACCAAGGGAATCAATAAAGAAATATTAAGAACCTCCAAATGGGCATTTGTTTCTCATTCTGACCTACCTCTAGTGGTAAGTCAATTCTATGTCAGTCCAAGTGAGTACAGTGTATTCTGGAAAAATAAGTTAGGATCACATCACATTCTGATTTCAGTTGCCAGCTTTCAATAAACACCATATAGAGAAGCTCAGAAACCCAATGAAGACCAGAAAGAGCTCTCTTGTGTCATATAGTCTAATTTTAAGACCAATTCAAGTCCCCAAAGAAACAAAAACAAAAATCTGACATCCCTAAAATTCCATCTCTTGTCTCTCCAAGGTAAAGATTTTCAAGAAGGAGAGACAAAGCAGTATTAAACCTTTCACATTCTGAGGAATTGGGTTAGTGACATGAAAAGGAAACAAAGCAAAATATATATAGAATAAAGGAGTGATAGATGGATGGATGAATGAATTAATCTAGTTATTTAAAATTATACCCAAGTGTTATAATGAGTCCGTTATTGAATTGCCCAACTCTAGAGACAGTTTTACAGTTTCAATTAGTGGGTGGGAAATCAATGAAGCTTTAGAGAAAATGTGTGCGTGTATACATAACTCTTCAGGTTTTCATTTATATTAATGACATTCCATTATAACATAGAAAGTCAAATTTGAAGAAAAATGAAAAATAAGAGGTCTTAGGGCTTCCAATAAATTATATAAAGTAAAGAAAAACAATGATGAATCTATATCAGTTTAAATGAGCAGAACTATATCTTTATATTTAAAAATATCTTGAATATACATATTTGTAGTTTATTATTATTTCCTTTATTTTAGGTAATGAGAATAAACACTTTAAACAATAGCCATGTTATGGATTTTACCAAAACACCACACTACTGCACATTCCCCTACAGCTTACACATTTTCTCTGGAAGACAATGAATACTGAAAAATTGTGAAATGTATGAATGGACAAGTACAGACTAAGCTTACTCTGCCTTTAGACAGTATTTTAGGCAAGTTCTCCAAGATCAATAAGATTGATTGCTTACAAGTTTATCTTCAAGAAATCAATTAAATTGAAAATGGGGCGGGTGATTCACACCTGTGAAACCACATAGGTGACTGCTAATTGAATCAGACATCAGCCATGTGGCTTATACCTGATTATTAGGATAGATTAGCTAACCAATTAGACGTAAAAGCTGTCAAATGAACAATCATGTCATAAACTTATGTACTTATGTACTTATACAGTTACTAAATGCTCACATCTATTATGTTACTTTTTCAAAATTAGTACAACCTCTATGGAAAACAGTGTGGAGATTTCTCAAAGAGCTAAAAGTAGACCTACCATTCAATCCAGCAATCCCACTACTGGGTAACTACCCAAAAGAGAAGAAGTCTTTCTGTCAAAAAGACACCTGCATTAGAATGCTTATTGTAGCACAATTCACAATTGCAAAGATGTGGAATCAATCCAAATGCCCATCAATTTTTTTCATGAGTGGAGTGATAAAATGTGGTATATGTATACCATGGAGTACTACTCAGCCATAAAAAAGGGTGAATTAATGCCTTTTGCAACAATTTGGATGGAACTGGAGACATTGTGTAATTCCCTGATGGTTCATTTGCAAGTCACAGAGATAGAGTTCCTACTTTCACAGGATTTAAATACATATACAAATATAAACTAAGTGGCATTAGTATTAAAAATAAAATTTTAGGATCAATAGATATAAATATCATGAGAATCTAATCTGTCCACTTTACAGACTAACACACAAACATGTACAAACACATAACCTCTCTTCAAAATGTAGTGTTTTAACCAGAGTCCTCATGGAGCAAAGGACGAACTTAAGAATATTCCACCCCTAAAGAATAGCATGCATAAAAGGCCAGACTCAAAAAAGAAAGGAGCATGCTTAAGGAGATGTATTATGCTTAGCTTAGCTTTCTAAGGTAGGTGTATCTCATCCTGAGGGAAATTCAAAGCCATTGAATTATTTCATATAAGGCGAAAAAGTGATTGGAATTATATTATTGGAAAAATACTTTGGTAATGAGGAAGATAGATTGAAAAGGAGCATCTGCTGATGTCTGGTTCCTCATGTACAGATAGTTGACAAACTATTCTCTCTAAGGTTATCAATCACCTGCATGTTGCTAAATATATTTTTTATATTTCTCATTCATCATATTGCTTGACTTCCCATTATCATTCTTTCTATATATAATACATATATACACACATATATACACACATTTATACATATACATACATATGTATAGTGATATAAAGTATCCAATAGTGTGTATGTGTGTGTGTGTGTATGTATCATGATATAAAGTAACCAGTAGCACAGAAAGTTTAAAAAATAATGTGAGATATAGAATAAAAAACAGACAATATCCTAAGTGAGGCATACTGGGATAGATTTAGAATGCATTTCGGGTCGCAGGATTTATCTTTGATGTAAGTAGGAATGACACTGTCATGAGAGAAAAACAGCTATAAAACAATGTCTACATTGCTGATTTGAATTGGTCATTTCGAGAATGGCATTGGAATTTGAATACTGAATGATCAACTGGATTAGCACACAGTGCCAGACCATGAATTTATACTGACACAAATCTGGATTATTATGTCATTTGTCCTTTCTCAGCTAACAGGTACAATAGCCAAGTCCTGGCCATTGGAATTCATACCACATTCTGGGTAGACAAGTGCAAAGGAGAGAAGAAAGGTAGAAGAATTTAGTATACTGACAGAAGGGTGACTGACATTTGGGCCATAGCTTCTAATAAAATGAAGAAATATTTACCAGATTTAAGTGGAATATTATTGAACAATAAATGTTATCCTAAGTTGTACCTCTATATACAATAAAGTGACATTGATATTTGATCCAATATGGAAGTTTCAACCTTTTCTTTGAAAGTAAGTTTATATAAGTGAATTTCTGAAATTGCCCAGATTAGTCATGTGGTTTAACTATGACATTCTAAAAGTTTTCAGGCCTCATGGGCTTAATTCAACCAATATACTGTTTTGTTGTTGATGTTGTTGTGCTAATGAGATGCTTAAAAAAAAAAGGTTTCCAATGTCTTTAGTTCCAAATCCTTCTTACCAAACTATTGCTTTACAGGAGCCTTTTAATCTATAAATGAAAACTGCCTAACACTTAAAGATATTAGAGTTTAGAACTCAAATGACACCAAATATATTCATAAAACATGAAACATAAAAACAAAATAGTAAGCTACAGTATTTTCATTATTTAAGTATCATTAGTCATATAGCTCATATTCTTGTGAGACAGATTTTCAGGCAAATATAAAACATCTTTAAACAGTTTCTTAGGTTTTGCAATTTCTTACATTATTAAGAATAATACAAATGCAACTCTTCCTTAGACAAATGTAACTAGTCTCTAGGGGATACTCTGAAGGATTTTGAGGTCTTGCAATGATATGGAGGTGAGAAATCTACATATCATAACTGCTTGATATAAGTATGCCCCTGTGTTATATATTTGTCTTATCCACCCACTCCAAACTTCACACCTCATTTCACACCACCCTATCTACTTGAAATAACATTCTGATTAATGTTCATTCTTTTTCCTGTGTCTGAAGTTTTTTTTTTTTTTTTCCTTTTTTTCTACACTCCTTCCAAGCCCATCTGTTTAGTGGCAAACCCACCTGCTTCAACTGCTCCTTTGTCTTTTTTTTTTTTTTCTTAGCAGTTTCTATAACTACTGATAAAAACTCTCTCCACTGGAATTGTGAATTCATTTGGGTAAGAATTCTAATGTATTTGACCTGTTTTCTTCTGTACTCATTTCCATATCGAAGAATGATACTCATAAATAATGTTAGGAGTAATAATATATTAATAACTGAGAATATTAAAAGCTTTATCATCTCAAATCAGTAGCAATACATACACCTCTGAAATACACATTGTTGATTTACAGCCTAGGACAGAAAATATATGAAGACATAGTACTGGATATATATTAAATATTGTTTTTACACATCTCACTTAAAAGATATAGATAATATTTGTATTTTCCTCTAATGACAGCAACTTGAAAACTATTTTAGAGAACAGTTTTAAAAAGTCAATATTTACAATGCATTGTTGACATATATTTTGTGCTATAGATACAAAAGAATTAAATTACAATACTTTCAATGTATGTTTGTTTGACATATGATTTTTCTGTTAAAACAATAAAAAATTGATCATTCTGAACACTGTCATTTTGTTCTCACCATCATTTATAAAAATTTTAAAATAGTAAATCTTCCATTCTGCAGACATACACACACACCCTTTACTGCATACCAAAAGGAAGGTCTTATGCTTTTATTTTTTAAACAATAATGTTATCAGAGCATCTATTAATATCATAAGTAATACATATCACTTTACAAGACTGATGCTTCCTAATATTTATAATAACTTTGTGGTTGATGAAATGGTAGCAGTTCCATTTAAAAGTGATTATTAGACTTTATTGTATTGTGTTTATTATATAGTAGAATTCTTATGTATACCTGAAGTTTCTATCTTATAGCCATCTGGAATGAGATCATTTCTTTTGTAAGACCCATACAATTGTGTTCTCAGGATGTACAGATATAAAACATATTTATTAATTTACAATAAATATAATGCATAGATAACTTCATTTTCCTATTGGCAGTCTACACCAAGAAGGATTTGGTGACAGATATCTTTCATGTAGGTATTATTATTTCCCTCTTCTGTGCTCAAATGGATTTCTGGGCTTCTATCATAGATCTTATCATCCTATTTTTTGTACTAAGGTTACTTGTGTATTCATCTGCCTTTCAAAGTATATTTTGAGAACTGAAAGGTAAAGGACAAATTTGTTTTCATCCTTGTGCATGCTATAGGACCTAATGCATCATTTTTGTGCATCAATACATATTTATTGAAGTAAATACTTAAGAATATATAAAATATTCATGTTTTTCAACCTACCATGTGGATTTAATAATTTAATTTTAATGTGATTATTTTTTATATAGCAGCTGCAGTACTATATTTGCTTTTCAAATGTAAAACTGGTATAATTACTACAGAGAAATTTATTAATAACTATGGTAAACATAACATACATTAAAATATGTAACATATTTCATATAAAGATAATCTATATAAATTATATTTTTGTTTTACAAATTATTTAACAAACTACTCAACTCTTAGCTATGTAAAAATTTTTCCATTAAAACAATCATTTCATGTTTCAAAGGCCAAAGCTGCCATTTAGAGAAATATGCATTTAGCTTACAGTAAAATTCTGAAGCTCTCCTGGTGACAGGTACTTAGATATAAACTGTGAAATGAGAAGAAAACTATACTCATTTTCCTTAGCCCATAACATGAGAGTTCAAAAGGAAAGCAGCACTTCTCACCAAGAATAAACTGTGAATTGCACTGGAGGTTGTTAGAGGCTGTGCCAGGGGAATTGTAGGAGCAAATACACAGAGCCTCTCAACTATTAGTGGTTAATTGGAAGGTGACCTAAATCAGCAGTGACTAAATGGCATTAACATTACATCAACAAAGCAAACTGCAAAGAAAGCCATCCTGCCTTTTTCTGCAGAGAATGATTTCTGTTTAAGTCCTCATTCTCATAGTTGTTGTTTCAGAAATAAGCTATTTTTTCCTGCCAATAGTACTGTGACAATTGTGAGCTCATCATTTGAAAAGACAACCTGAGATCAGTTTTCACTTAACAAAACTAGTCACCAAGGCAAAGTAGAGGTTACAACTCAAGCATAAAAATCTAATAACTATGAAATATATATATTATATTTTTCTCTATTATTAAAGCTGAAAATTGATCAGCTTATATTTCATAGTATGTTGGCTATCATAAACTCAAAACAATACGTGTAAGACTAAAAGCAATCCTTTAAGTTTATAGCCAACATATCAGTGAAAACATTTGAAATTTTCATTTTGTACTTTGAAAATGGTCACACCTATGGAATTTCAAATGGTTCACCCTAATACTTATATATTTACAGAATTTCAGTTGCAGCCATTCAAACAATGTAAACAAAAAAAATCCTATTGTCAAGCATATTGATGTACACAATTTTATTAACAAAATAAAACATAAATGAACAAATGAAATACTGTAAATATTTGTTATACATTTTCAATAAAGTTGGTTATATTTTCAAGTTGAATAAATAATTATAACTCTTGTCAATAATGTGGTGTGTGTGGCTACTATCATTGATCAAATAAGTTGCTCTTTGTCTAATTCAATATTGGGGTTTCCAGAAGGATGTTCTTTGTTCATCCCTAAAATATAAGAATCCACATTATTTATTCACAGGCGTTCATATGTCAGTATTTCAGAATGTTACCTTAAATGCCAATTAATTCTCAACAACAGTGTATCTTCCACTTGGAAGATTTCACTATTTCAGCATTACTCAAAGCCTTGTAATTTTTACTTTTTCCTTCATTATTTAAATGATCACTTATGCAGTTAAATACATTTAATTAGTAAATCCAAAGATGAAAAAAAATAGATGTAAAAATGAAAAGTAGCTGGTTCTGAGTATTTAAAAGCCTCGTGTATTTGGGCAATTTATTCAACAATAATTATTGAGTGCTGAACATGTAGGTAGGCTCTGGGAGGTGTGGAGGCTACAAGAGAAACACAAAGTTCCTGTCTTGATGGATCACACATAGCTAAAACAAGAGCTATTATTGTCCGCTTTGTCAAAGATCAGTTGGTTGTAGACAGACAATTTCATTTCAATTCTGTTCCGTTGGTCTATGTCTCTACTTCTATACTGGTACCATGCTGTTTTGCTTACTATAGCCTTGCAGTATAATTTGAAATCAGATTTGTTCTTTTTGCTTAGGATTACTTTGGCTATTTGGGCTCTTGTTTAACTCCAAATTAAGCTTAGGGTTTTTTTTCCCTCCTAGATCTGTCAAATATGACATTGGTATTTTGATGAGGATTGCATTGAATCTGTAAATGACTTTGGACAGTATAGACATTTTAATGATGTTCATTCTACCAATCCATGAGCAAGGGATGTTTTTCCATGTTTGTATCATCCATGATTTCTTTCATCAGCGTTTTGCAGTTCTTGTAGAGATCTTTCACCTCCTTGTTTAAGTATATTCCTAGGTATATTATTTTCTTTGTAGATATTGTTAATGTTATTGATTCTGTTATTTGACTCTCAGCTTGATTGTTGTTGGTATATAGAAGTATTACTGATTTGTGTACATTGATTTTCTAACCTGACATTTTGCTGAATTTATTTATCGATTCCAGGATTCTTTAGTACTTTCAGAATAAAAGATCATATCATCAGCAAACAGGGATAGTTTGACCTTCTCTTTCCCAGTTTGGGTGCCCTTTATTTCCTTCTCTTGCCTGATTTCTCTGGCTACAAGTTTCAATACTATATTGAACAGAAGTGGTGACAGTGGGCACCCATGTCTTGTTCTAGTTCTTAAGGGTAGGGCATTCAACTTTTTCCCATTCAGTATGATATTGGCTGTGGGTTTATACACTGGTGAAAGGAAACTCTATTCAATAAATGGTGCTGAGAAAATTGGATATCAACATGTAGAAGAATGAAACAGGAACCCTACCTCTTACCATATACAAAAATTAATTTAAGGTGAACAAAGGACTTAAATGTAAAGCATGAAACCATAAAATTCTAGAAGAAAACATAAAAACAAAAAATCTTCTAGATATCAGCGTAGGCAAAGAATTTATGACCAATACCAGAAAGGCAAATACAGTAATAACAAAAATAATAAATGAGATGTAATTAAATTTAAAAGTTTCTGCACAGCAAAGGAAATGATGAACAGAGTGACTATACAACCTACAGAATGGTAGAAAATATTCACAAACTATACGTCCAACAAAGGTCTAATATCCGCAATCTGCAAAGAACTCAAATAAATCAGAAAAAAAATAAAAAAGTGGGCAAAACACATGAACAGAAGTTTTTCAAAAGATAGACAAATGGCTAAGAAACGTGGAAAATGCTCATTATCACTAATCATCAGAGAAATGCAAATTAAAACTACAATGGGATACCACCTTACCCCTATCAGAATGGTCATTACTAAAATATCAAAAACAATAGATGCTGGCATGGATGCAGAGATAAAGGAATGCTTATACACTGTTGATGGGACAGCAAATTCGTACAACCTCTATGGAAAATAGAGAGGAGATTCCTCAAAGAAATAAATGTAGACCTACCATTTGATCCAGCAATCCCACTGCTGGGCATCTATCCAAAAGAAAATAAGTCAATTTATCAAAAAGACATCTGCATTTGAATGTTTATGGCAGCACAATTCACAATTGTAAAGGTGGGGAATCAACCTAAGTGCTCATCAATTCATGAGTAGATAAAGTAAATATAGTATATTATATACCCCATGAAGTACTACTAAGTCATAAAAAGGAATGAAATAATTTTGTTTGCAACAATTTGGATGGAACTAGAGACCATTATCCTAAGTAAAATATCTCAGGAATGGAAAACCAAGCACTATATGTTCTTTCTCTTAAGTGGGAGCTAAACAATGGATACACATGAGCACAAACTGATATAAAGGACATGAGAAACCATGAATAGGAGAGTGTGTGAGGTGGGTGTGGAATAAAAACTTTCCTTTGGGGCAAAATGAACACTGTTCTAGTGAAAGGTGCACCAAAAGCCCTGACTTAAGCATTATTCAAGGTATCCATGTAACAAAAACACTTCCACTCCATTAATTAATATATTTTTCAATCTTTTATTTCAGCATATTATGGGTGTACAAATATTTAGTCAGAGATTCAGGTGTGTCCATCCCCCAGATAGTGCCCACCACACTCATTAGGTGTGAATATACCCATCCCCTCCTCCCCCTTCCACCTCCCCGATACCCAATGAATGTTACTACTATATGTGCATATAAGTCTTAATCAATTAATACCAATTTGATGGTGAGTATATGGGGTGCTTGTTTTCCCATTCTTGTGGTACTTCACTTCAAAGAATGGGCCCCAGCTCTATCCAGGATAATACAAGAGGTGCTAGATCACCATTGCTTTTTGTGGCTGAATAGTACTCCATGGTATACATATACCACATTTTGAAATAAAAAAAATAAAAAAGAGCTATAATTTTCCATTGATTGCATTGATTAAAATATTATTAGCCCCATTTTTAAGGAAGAATGATTAAAGTCTACATAAAACAAAATGAAAATCAATAATATCTTTTACCTATAGACAATTCCCTTAAGTAGATGAAATCATAAGTAGAAATCAGTATGTACTTTTGTAAGACACAATTTTTGGAGTTTAATGTATAGCATTTTTATATGAGTGGAACTTTATTCAATCTGAGGAAGAAAATAATATTGTAAAGGTAATTTATAAAATTTCATTTTCAAGTTAATACTTTCAATGGGATATTAAATCTACCACAACAGTAGATATGTGCCTAGAGTACTTAGATACTTCTGCCATTAAGTACAGCCTCAGTCTAGAAAATGAATGAATCAAACATGCTTGTGTTACCTCTAAAAAGAGACTCAGGAGCTACTCTCTAAGATATAGATTATTAAATAGTTTCATGTGGCAAGCAGCATACAGAATATTTCTGTAAGATCTGGAAAATCTCTAAAGGTATTTATATTTAAATTGCCTGTTTTCACCAGAGCTGAAAGGCAAAATATGTTCCATAGAGAAATATTACCATTTATGTTCAGGGAAAGGATAGGGCAGACCCTTAACTGGCATAACTTTCATACCAATTAAATATTTAACAAATTAAGCAAAAGAGGATCTGGAAAATTAGTTTCACTTTGAAATCCATATGCAATAGATTTACATGATACCAATGATGGTAAATATATGCAGTGGAAAATTTTCCAATAATTTCCAGCAGTTTTGAGCAGGAGAGAGGATGTCTCAGTATGTGTTTATGCACATTATCATCATAAACATTATCACCATCATCATCATTTTCATCTTGAGTTTCATCATCATCAAACCGAGTTGACAAGCATTGTTTTAATAATCATATATATTAACTTATAATTTTACAAATGAGAAATTAGATTTTTATAGAAGAGGAAAGTAGTGTCTGGAGACATTCTAAATAACTTGCCCGAAGTCACATAGCTGGTAAATGGCAGTGGGGATTTGAACCTATGCTACCTGGTTCCATAATTGACCTCTCATATAGCAAAAAATCATCACACTATGGTTATAAACAAAACTTTAAAAATGATATATGTTCTAGGGTTCCCATGCATTGCAGAAGGATTAAAAATAGACTCAGAAGACAATTTTTTACATATAGTTGGATTGCATTCCAGACGCTATTTTAGAAGCAATGATTCAGAGACAAAGGTGCTCCTAAGCATGGAGACACAATCAACTGGATTTTGATTGATTGGCTGAGTGACATGGTAACATGTCAATGAAGGTCATATGTTGTACTGTTACCCTGGTGGTCCCCAATGAGCTACCTTGATATTTATGTTTCATTCAGTAGACCCATTGCACCTTGAATCTAGGCTTGGCCACGTGTCTTATTGCCTCTAGGCTTGGCCATGTAACTTTCTTTAGATAATTTAGCAATAATAAACATTACACAAATAGAATCTTGATAAACACTTACAAACTGGGCTTGTGCTCTTGTATTATAAATAGTCTCTATGTAAAGAAACCCATGCTATCTACATGCAGAGAACACATGTAGAGACAGAGGGGACCAAAGCCTCCCACATATCTGTGGCAAAACTCAAATCATTTGAGCGAAGTGTTTTTGGATTTTCTACCCTAGTGCAGGTCACCATTTGAATGCAGCCAAGTGACCCAGGTAACGTCCACATGGAGCAGACTTGTCCAGCTAAGTTCAGTTAACCCACAAAATCATGAGAAATAATAAATCATTGCAATTATACATCACTACTTATAAATTTTTACTTACACAGCTATAGGCAATTAAAACACAGAGAGTCTTATTGACCAACTTTAGCAGGACAATAATTTCAGTGAGAAAAATAATAATTTATATGAACATACTGGATCTGATAGGACCTTATGATTACTTCATACATATATTCAGTTAGGACTGGGACAAAATGTATCATTAAGGACCTTTGTAATTCTAAGCTATGTTTGTGGTAGAGATGCCATTTATTACATTTTTCACTGACAGACTTTTTGATCTTACATTCTAGAATACCATGGTTTCTTTCCAAATATCTTCTATTTGTATACATATACATATGCTACATATATACATATATGTACATACATGCGTATATATATTTTATTGCCTAAAACATATGTAAGTTTTGAATTCAAATAATACAATTCATTTAATTGAATTAAAATAATTCATGTCAGTTAATATACTTTGTTTCTTATTCTGATAGAATCGTTTTTGGTTTTAATTGATTAGTTTAACTCATTGATATTTATTATAATTAATGTAAAATTGTAGCTTATCTTCAATTTACTGTTTTTTTAATTTTCTTCTTTAGCAGAAAGGAGAAAGCTTTCTATTTTTTAAAATCAACTTTCTTCTGCTACTTATATTTTTATCTGTGTTATCATTATTTTCAATTTAACCTAAGCATTTTTGTGTACCCCTATTGATGTCTTTATAAAGACAATTTAGCATTTTTTTATCCCTTTGACCTTCTCTGATTGCTTCCACTTTATATTGGTATTATCTAGATTTTAAATTTTGTATTGTTATGAATGAATACATCTTTTTCCCTTTGTCTTAGCTCCTTAATTTTTAAACATCAATAACATTTTCCAAGACTTTTAGTTTATTTGTCCACTGAAATTATTGTCCTGCTAAAGTTGGTCAATAAGACTCTCTGTGTTTTAATTGCCTATAGCTGTGTAAGTAATAATTTATAATAAGTAGTGATTTATAATTGCAACAATTTATTATTTCTCATGATTTTGTGGGTTGATTGGACTCAGTTGGACAATTCTACTCCATGTGGAGGTTACCTGGGTGTCCCTCAGTTAGCTCATCTCCTATTTGTGTCTCTTATTTAATACATACTCTAAAATTATTGTCAGTATGGATTACTTGTTGATAATTTAGTCACATACAAAATTCTAAGAAATATGCTTTTCATTCATTATTAAAAAAAAAGTCTCTGTTTACTTCTTAATCCTGGTTTGCTTCTAAGAGCAGTAATGTAGTTTTTTTTGGTAGGTAACATATTTTTCCCATTTAATACCCTTTGGAATCTTCTCTGGTCCTTTGATATTTGTATATTTCATTTGTAATGTGTCTACATAAAAATTTGCTCATTTATCTCTTATTCAGCACTCTATGCTCTGTCAGTCAGGGTTCTTTCATCTTTCTTTAGCTCCGGGAAATTTATTGCTATTGTTTTGTCATATGCTTATTATTCTCCATTTTAGCTTCTCCATCATTCTGGTAGTGCTATTATTTCATTTTATGGCATCCTCCATATCTGAAACTTATCTTTTATATTTCCCATTATTTTATGTTTTCCTGTCAACTCTCACAGAGTTCCTCAATCTGATCTCCAAGTGACTAGTTTGTTCTTATTGTAAATGATATTTGTTGCTGATGGTAGTATTCCTGTCTTATATTCTTTCTTGTCTAAAGCATATTTTCAATTTTGGAGCTATTTCTTCCAATAATTTCTCTTTCAGATTGTACATATTTTTTATGTGTTTTTTGAGGGGTGGTCATTTTCTATAGTGGTTCTACTCCTTGGGTTCAGGTATTTTGGCTGCTGTGATCATGCTCCTATTTTAATCTGGGAATATGCATTACAGAAGGGAAAGATCAAGTCTTAGTTGTGTTGTCAACTTATTTCAAAGAGCAGGAAGTGCATGAGCTTCAGGACAGAGTTCAAACCTTATACCACTGCTCTATCAGCACTAGGTTGTAGATTTTTACCTAGATTCTATCCCCTAGCCTGGAGTGTTGACTAGTGAGTGAGTGTGTAGAAGTGAATGCTGGCAGGTTTCCTGGCCTCAGCAAGGTTTTGCTTCTGCCCTCCTGTTTCACTGAGACACCGGGCATAGGAAGCCTTGGGCTTAAGTAATAACTGCCTCAGGTGATTGAGAAAAACCAGGCAGAGAATTTGAAGTGTGCTCCTTTTACTTATTTTCTCATTGTGTGCTGCCTTTCTATCAGCCTTCAATATCTGTACACATCAGTTCATAACATCCTGCAGAGATCCCAGAAGTTTCTTAATTTGGCTATAGTTGTTGTTATAGCTTTATATTAAACATACAAGTACGCCTTGTTTCTAAAATTTATCCAGCCTCGATTTAGGGGAAGTGAGTTAAGAGCTACTGTTAATCCTTCATCTTGACAGAATTATGATTTCCTTAGGTATTTCTAGATAATGAAAATAGTGATCAGGTCATCGTCTCTACTTCCAAGGAACAGTAAAATATAAACTCACTGAATACACACTCAAGTTTTATGTGATATATATATATATATACATATATATATATACTCCTCTTTTCCCTGTATACAGCATGTCTTTGTGTGCTTTTGAAATACTGTCATTAACAAAAGAGCAATGTTACTAAAAATAATAGAGTTTAACTTGAATAATTTATTATAACTATTTTTTAACAGAAGTTACCATTATGTCAGAATTTTTTAGAATGCATGTAGGCTACATGTGTATTATGAAAATCATGGTATGTGGCTTTAATTTCATATGCTATCATATTTAATTATTCTGATTTTAATCTTCTTTATTTTATTCAGAATTAACCTTTGCTATATTAGTCATCTTGTTTTCATGAGTAAAAATGTTTCTTTTTTGACTCTATGTACAGTCATTTCACATTTTGGCTGCTTACAGCATGCATGATATAGTGGAGATTTTATTCCATTTTCAAACATAGAATTAGGAATCCATTTTATTAAATTTCCATAGATTATTTATATGGTCAGTCATTAATAGATATAAAATTTAAAATCAATCCATTTCTACTCATAAAACTTAAGGACATAGATGGGAAGACATGTAATTTGAGAGATTTTGTTTTATTACAACAAAGAAGTTTGAGGAATTTATAAATTAGTTCCTACATTTCTAATCAAAATCCATGTGTTCAATAAACAGCTATATATATCTGTTCTAAAAAACACGTTACTGAAAATTATCTTATTTTTCTGATCTTCTAAAATTAAGCTTTTAAAAAACAAATCTATACAGGAAGGCAATTATATAGATTTTAAGTCAAATTTGTTTTGTAAAATGAATAATTATCATTCATCACTTTATTGATTTTTATAGTATATTTTCATGATATAGTAAGAGAAAGTGAGTAAGACATCCAGAAAAATTCTGGATAGATTATATACCTCCATAAATACTATGTCATTCTCTCATTTTCTATTGCAACGAGACCTACAATTATACGGAATTGGTAAGTAGTTGTTTAAAACATTATTGAATCTTTTCAACCCCAAATGGACAAGAACAATATGGAAAAACAATTAAAATGAATATATTGAACTAGTTAATATTAATAAAATAGGGTAAAATTAGTAATAATACGCAATAATCTAAGGTAAATTATTTTTAACTTTTGGACTTTTAAATACAAATTTTTTTCTTTTCATTTGTGTATGGATTTATTCATTCAGTGGCTACTTTGTGCAGGCTCTCTGGAAGAAACTGTTGATAAATAGCTATAATCCCTACTATAGAAGACCATGCAGCTTTGAAGGACAAGAAAACAGACAAATATGTGTTTACATGATGAATTCTATAAAACATATATGAATAAAGTGCTATGCAATCATTTGGCTTTCTTAGTGTCCAGAAATACCTTCCAGAAGGGAAGATCTAAGCTAGGTTTTTGGATCAAAGCGGATAATCTAGTGAAGATGGTGAGGGCAGAGCAAAATAACTGCCTGGCAAATTTTTGTCATAAAACTGTGATGTTTTTCAAAATATTGTTATGCATATATAACGCCTTGATGATAGCAGGCAAGGAAGGAGTAATTTCCCTTTATTGTTCAGCAAATGGTTACCCCTCATGGAGAACGAATAATAAGTGATTCTAGTGTCTGAAGAAACAGGCGTTGTCATGGGGATAGACATAGCTTCTCAACAGTTGTTCATTTCTAGTCCCAGAATTATAGTGAATTGAAATAGTCTAATTCAAGTCTTGGGGCATCTTTCCTTTCCTCTCTGTTTGCATTAATTCTTCCAGATGAATTGTTTTTATTTTGGCCATCAGGGATGATTGTATCACTAGTACATCTCGCCAAAAGCAACTTGGAAAAGTATGTGGGAAACTTTCAGGTACTTATTGTTCACTGGAAATGGCACATAATATATTCAACAGTCATTCAGTGACAAGAGATAAGATATTAGTAGTCAGAGAGAATATATAACACTCACGTTTTAATGGGCAAAATTAAAAATACTGCATCTTGGAGGAACATATTTCAGAAATTTTTTTTTTCTTTTTAGATCAGTGCTAATGCATACAAATTACAGTTAAAGTAACTTTCCTTGAGAAATGGTGCGTAAACTAAACAATAAGACTTTTTCATGGTATTTAAGGTTGTCTTTTTGAATTCTCACATTACGTTCTACATATAATGCAATGTCATGTGGAGTGATAACATCAAAAAGCCCCCAACCTTCAGTAGGTGAACCTTTTCCTCACTTTCATGCCTAAGAAAAATTGAGCTCATGTTGGGTTTTCAGAGACAAAAAAGAAATGGCAATGCTTTGTTCGCTTGGTTTGTTCTAATTCCAAGAGACTAAAAGCCTGGTTTTGAAGAACTAGATTTCAATTCTGCTAATGCTCTAGGGCCTTACTGACCACTCCAGAATGTAATATTAGCATCACTGAATTTGTTTGCTTAGTCATCACTACATATTTACCTTTTATGATTATCTGAAGTACTCTGAAATGATAATTATGTAATATAATTTACTATTTTTTAAAACACAGATAACCCACGTTCTTATTATGATCACCCTAACACCATATAAATTGATTAAGTCATGTAATGATTTAATAGGAAACTTTCCATATATTTAAGAAATTTTTGTTCTTGTGTTAAATTCATAATGAAAAATGAAAATGTCATAGTTGAAGACATATTGATGTAACTATACCACATCCCAAGTGTTCTCTCTCTCTCTCTCTTTCTCTCTCTCTCACACACACACACACACACACACACACCATTAGTTTAAAACAGAAAAGTGATTACCTCTGTTTTATATTCCCTCATATAATAATGCAATAAAGATGAGAATGTCAGTTTATCAGCTTAATTGGAAGAGATGAGAGTGTAAGAATCACGTGTGGGGCTTGCTGAACCATGGCATTCTGCAAAGGCTCTTAACGCAGCAGGTACATCCTGAGAGCAACAGCAACTCTGATGTAAATTGTGTGTGTACTACCATTTGCGAAATCTAAGCTATAAAGTAGTGGACACATTTTATTTATTCTTTCCATAAAGGAAAACCTCACAAAACTATTCCTGGCTATGGCCTGCAACATTAAGTTGAAACACAAAGGATGCAGAGAGCCATGCCATGCCGTTCTAGTTCTTTACGACATACCATAGAATAACTAATATTCAATCAAATTGTTAAAATTATCAAAATTAAACCAGGCATAAATTCCTCCCAATTTTAAACTACATTAGGAAAATATACAGAATTCTTTTCTTTCAACAGCCATTGAGGCAATCACATTCTTAATCCTTAAATTTGAACATTTTTTTCTAATCTCAATTAAATTGTGGATCCGTTAATCAAATTCACTATTTTTTCAGTGTAAACATGATATATGTAGTTGTTAAAGAACTTCTAATTAACACGTGTCTATTGATACCTTCTTCCTTTTCAACATTCCTTTATTATAATCACCAATAGTAGTTGCCACTTAGTGAGCATAAGCTATGTGGTTTACTCTTCTCATATGCTGTCTCAATTAATTTACAGGAAACCCAGCAAATGACTTTTTTTTTTATCAGTTTTCATTGAGGCTAAGTAATATTCTAAATCCACATACCTTGAGGGTATCAAACAGAACATGATCCCAGATGTTTCTTATCTTTTTTTCAGCAATGTTGCTTTTATACCTGTCTGTGTGAAATCATTCTGCTGTCTCCAGTAACACCAGTATCAACAAATAATTAAAAAATGATAAAGTAACGTTTATGAGATAAGAGTGCCCCTTTCTGTATAAAGTGGCAATAACAATACATGTTTTTGAGATGCAGGTATTTTTGCCTGCTTGCTTTGTTTTGTTTGGGGTTAGGGAAGGATTAGCAGTAAAGTGTTCATTTTCTTTTGGTGAGCCTTATCACTGTCATTCATGTGCTAGTGCCTCAAGTAAGTATTTTATTTGTTAAGCAAGTCTGATATGTCAGTAATATATTAATAAACTTCATACTTTGTATATAAATTAATTTTGAAAATTTATGGCCATATAAAAATTCATGACTAGGCTGCCCTTTATTTAGAAGTTTTAGCTTTTATTGCAAGTCAGCAAGTAATCCAGAAATAGCCTATTTTCCAGTGAGTAGATAAATAAGCACATGGAGAGTGAGAGAAATTTAGAGTATGAGAAATTAAATGGCATAGTGTTGCCCAAAATATATTTAATACAGATATTTTGAACATTATGGTAAGCCATGCATGATCATATAACTTTTTATGGGGAAAATGTGTGCACAGAGTTGAATACATTTTTATCAAAGATGAACAGTAGCGTGTATGAATGTCCTCTTATATTCTAAAGACAGAAATAAGTTGTCACTAAGGAATGAACTATAAATGAACTTGGAATCTATTAGGAAATAGTGAGGTAGGAAAGTAAAAAAAAAAGAAATAACAAGATTAAAAACATTAAACACAAACTTGACCTAATTTCACAAAAATGATACAATGGTGAATGAGCTTTGGTAAAGAATATAAATAAACTAAAAAAGGTAGAACTCTTTTAAGTATACAGTTTGTTGGTAAAGTCTTTTTCCAAGAGGCATGTTGCCTTACAGAATAGTCAGTCAAAGTTAGACCATGACTCTTATAGCTCACCTTCTATCTCATCACTCCAAATCCTAAATTGAAGGAGAAAATATGGTTTCTATACATCCATACTGAAGCAGAAGTTATCTACTTAGCTTTTGCAAACCTGTCTATACTTATGTACATTCAAGATTCAAATGGCTCATTCATATATTTTGTGTTATTATTTGTTTTCTTTTTTAATGTTAAATGGAATTGACCAGAAATTAAATTTTGGCTTTTATGTGACAACTAGAATACTGTACAGATGCAACTAATTTTGGAAGAATACACTCTCTGGAAATAGGCCTACTGATAGCATAACTGTTTTTAAAAAAGGCAAAAATTATCCAGCATTCAATACCAAGAAACTACAGGGGAGCATATATACACATGTGTTATAAAACATCACTCAAATTAGTAACACATTAAAGAGTAACTTAATTTATCAGACATTGAAAGCCTTATTTCAATACCATACTTGCTTAAACAAACTTTACCATACTGTAAGAAAGAATAACAATAACAGCATTAATAATAATGTGTCATCAAGAGTCAATACACAAGGGCTAAAAGTTTATATTTTGGAAAATCAATTTTGAATGTTTAATGTTTAAAACAAAATTAAAAGGACACACTAACGCCAGACCTATTTCTAGATAAAATATATATGACAAGTTCACGCACCTGCCTTATACTCTGTGTTAAGCTCTAGTAAGTCTATCAGACAGCATTTCCTTATTACCCTCTTTTCACTCATCCTTCTCTATGAGATCTGGGATCTTAGCTGGGCCAGATATTCACTGATTTTAATGTTCATGCAATATGCTTTCTTTAAGGGCCCCTGGGGACATAGAATCAATGACCATTAAAAAGAAGTTGAATATGACTTGTTATATGAAAGGCCACGAGTATAAGCATGAGGTCCCAAGAGAGATTTTAAAATCTTACTAAGAAGTCCATTTTAGAATTTAAAAAGTTTTATTGGTTACATTTTTTTCATATAATTTTCCAAATACATATTTCATTGAAACTTCTGTGTGTATCCTTTCAATGTGTTAATATTTATATTAAAGAAGGGAGGTGTTTACTTATTAATACATTTTTGTTTTCCAAAATATGTTCCACTTTTAGAGAACAAATCTTGTGTACCTGAGCAGACCTAGATTTTGTGGAATTCGGGATTGATTTCATTCTTTGAAGTAATGAGTTTACCATCTATACTAACTATGCTGCAACTAACTAAGCTTACTTGTCACTTTTGTGTTAATAAGAAGAAAAAAGGAAAGAAAATTGCATACAAGTGATAGGTTCCAAATTTGTATTCTTTCACAAAAAAATAAATACATGAAGAATAGAACTATTTTTTCTAGATCTGTGAAATATGGTGTTGATATTTTGATGGGAATTGCATAGAATCAATAAATCACTTTGGTAGTATGCACATTTTAACAATGTTGATTACCAATCCATGAGCATGAGGTGTTTTTCTATTTATTTGTATCATTTACGATTTATTTCATTAGTGTTTTGTAGTTCTCCTTGTAGAGATCTTTCATCTCCTTGGTTAAGTCTATTCCCAGGTATTTTATTTTCTTTGTAGCTATTGTGAATGGTATTCAGTCCTTGATTTGAACCTCAGCTTGACTATTGTTAATACATGAACAGAAGTTTTTCAAAAGAAGATGGAAAAGTGGCCAAAAAATATATGAAAAAATGATCAACATCACTAATCATCAGGGAAATGCTATTTTAATAGCATTTTTAATATTTTTAATAAATTTATTAATTATTAAATTATTAGATACTGGTTCTGCATGCAGAGAGATGGGAATACTTACACACTATTGGTGAGACTGCAAATTAGTAAAACCATTATGGAAAATAGTATGAAGATTCCTCAAAGACATAAATGTAGATTTACCATTAAATCCAGCAATACTACTACTGTATATCTACCCAAAGGAAAATAAGTCATTTAATCAAAAAGACACCTGCACTTGTATGTTTATCTCAGCACAATTCATAATTCTCAGCAAAATTCACAATTTAAAAGATTTGAAATTAACCTAAGTGCCCATAAATTGATGAGTGGATAAAGAAAATGTGTTTTTCGTTTGTGTATATATGTGTGTGCACATATACCATGGAGTACTACTCAGCTATAAAAAGAAATGAAATAATGTCTTTTGCAGCAAGTTGGATGGAACTAGAGACCATTATCCTAAGTGAAGTATCTCAGGAATGGAAAAATACATAGCACAAGTACTCTCTAATAATTGGGAGCTAAATGATGGGCACATGTGGGCACAAAGAGAGTAAAGGACATTAGAAACCAAGAAGAGAGGGAAGGAGGAGGATGGGAGGGGGTGAGGAGTAAAAACTTACCTATAGGGCACAATGAACACCAGTTTGGTGATGGGCACACTAAAAGCCCTACTTAAGCCTTATACAAGGTATTGATGTAACAAAAACATTTGCACCCCCTTAATATTTTGAAATAAAAAATAAAATAAGTTACCTTGATCAGAAAAATAAATAAATAAAATTACAGATTCTAACGTTTGTAAATGTATAATTTTTTACATTTGTCTTAAATGGCAATAGTTATCTCTTAAACAGTGTGGTTTACTGCCTTGAAAAAGAAAACTAAAATGTCAAAATGTTAAATTTCTAGAAAATTGTTGCATGGATATTTGTGACTTTTCGTTTTTTTTTTTTCTACTTTCCCTTTGTATGAACTATCGCAGAAGGAATTTTAAAAGTTATAATAAACAACCTTAGAGCAATAAAGGGTTAAATCTCAAGTCCTCAAACATATCATACAAAAAGATGACAAAAGAAATGTTTCTGTCAATTGTAACATTGAATTAAAGGTATAGCCATGATCTACGGTAAAAGAAAAAATAAGAGCTGGCAACGATCCACTTTTCTTGCTCCAATCCAGTTATTAAACCCAGCTGCACAGTACAATCACCCTAGAAGCTTACAAAAATGCTGCTTCTTGGATTCTACCACAAAACTATTAATAACTAAATTAGAATATCTAGAGGTGAGGCTCAGAGCATAGTCATGTTGCAAAGATACCCGTGTGATGCAATTGTGCACTTCTTTTCAAGAAAAAAAAAAAAACTTACATATAAAAAATAGAGGTCAACATGGAGAGGTGATGCATTTTTTACTGTAGTGGATACTTCTTGGAAATAGACTTTGTAGCACATAATGCCATTTTTCTCTCAGCTCCAGCAAGAGCTCTTTTTCAAAAATGAAGTCAAGATGTAATGTCTCAATTTTTGCCATATACAAAATTTATATTAAATGCCACTACAAATAATTAAATGACTAATTAGGTAAAGTATACAGAATAAGAAATTCACTTAATCTAAAAGGAAAAAAAGATTGGCTATTCTAAAAGCAAACTCAAGAAATAAAAAATAAAACTTTTCATTAACATTTTACTGAAACATATAAATGATAGGTATGACAGAATCCATATAGCAAACTATTTCTTCACCTATAAATAGCTCTAATAGAGATCATTACATTGCAGTTATGACTTTTCAGCTCATCTGTTCAATTAAAAAATATGGTCAAACACATATATTTTATTTTTGTTTTTCATAACATGGTGATCCTAATTTCACTGGAATAACTGGTTATAAATAAATTTTCAATCACAGAAAAGCCAGAAGAGTATTATATTATTTCCCACTAATTATCAAACCATGTTATTCATTTAAACTTTACAAAAATATGGAAGAAAGGTCCAAGTATTTTAAAACAATTCTTCTTTAGAATTAGGCAAACAACTATCACTGAGTTTGATGGCTCAAATTTTATAGGTATATATCAATTGGATACATGTTAACATGTGAATAGGATGTTTAGGATTCTTTTTAAATTTTCAAATTTTTAATTTTCATGGGTGCATAATAGTTGTGTATATATATTAATTTTATTGTATACAGGCAGGGCACATGTGAAATTTTGATACAGGCATACAGTGTAAAAGGATCAAATCAGAGGAATTAGACTATCCATTACCTCAAGCATGTATCATTTCTTTGTGTAGGAATTCTTTTAGTTATTTTGAAATACACAATAAATTATTAACTATAATCACCATATTGTGTTATCAAATACTAGATCTTGTTCATTCTACCTAACTGTATTTTCATACTGACTAAATATTCCCCCTTTATCCTCCCTCTCTGTTATCCTTCCCAGCCTCTGGTAACCATCATTATACTCTTAGTCTCCATGAGTTAAATTTTTTTAAAACAATTTTTGGCTCCACATATGATTGAGAACATGTGAAATTTGTCTCTCTGTACCTGGCTTATTTCACTTAACATAATATTCTCTCTCTAGTTCCATCCATGTTGTTGCAAATAACAGGATTTCATTCTTTATTGTGGATGAATAATATTCCATTGTGTTTATGTACCACATTTTCTTTATCCATTCATCCTTTGATGAGTACTTAGGTTGATTTCACATTTTGTCTATTTCAATAAACATGGAAGAGCAGATATCTCTTTGACATACTTACTTCCTTTCTTTTGCATATATACCCAGCAGTTAGATTGCTGGATTACATGGTAGTTCTATTTTTAGTTTTCTAAGGAAGTTCCATATTGTTACCCATAGTGGCTGTACTAATTTACATCCCCACTAACAATGTCTGAGGGTTCCCCTTTCTCCACATCTTCACCAGCATTCATTAGATCTAAGACCTAGGACTATAAGGCTATACAGGAAACACTAGAAAAATACTCCAGGACATTGGTCTAGGTAAAGATTTCTTGAGTAGTTATCTCAAGGGCACCAGCAACCAGAGGAGAGGTGGACAGGTGGGGTCCTGTCGGGCTGGGCAGCCTCTTTTACAGCAAAGGAAACAATCGACAAAGTGAAGAGGCAACCCACAGACTGGGAGAAAATATTTGCAAACTCTCCGTGTGACAAAGGATTGGTAACCAGAACATATGGGAAGTTGAAACAATTTAATAAGGAAAAAAATCAAATAATCCAATTAAAAATGGGCAACAGATGTGAATAAACATTTCTTAAAAGATGGCATACAAATGGCCAAGAGGTATATGAAAAAATGCTCAACATCACTAATTACCAGAGAAATACAAATCAAAACTACAATGAGATATCTTCTTACTCCATTTAAAATCACTTTTATCCCAAAGCATATTAGGATTCTGTTTGGATTCACAAGATTTTCATTTGAATTCACTGGGTATCTTCTTTCAAAAACTGTCCATTTATATTCTATCATGTCTTAAATAGATAACCCTATGGTCTAAGGTTTTCTTTTGATGTTTAAGTGAACTAATGTATTAGTTTAGACATTTGACCTGTCTAAAGTTATTTGCATAATAACATCTATAATTTGATCAATAGAAAAATGATTAGAATCGGGGCAGGACCTTAAATACTTTTATGATCTCACAAAGAACTTTAGAGGTGAATAATAATGCCTTTCTCTCTATCCTTATCAGCTTAGTTAGGGCTGAAACCCCTGAGTCTTTTTCTGTTTAACTCAGAAATTTAGATCCTTTCAATGACTAGCTGAAGAGGTGAAATTAGAATAAATAAGGTGCACAGTTTGAGCACATTGCATTCATTACTAGGCCACAGAATACTTGACTATAACTTCCCAAGAAAATGACAGGCAACCTTTGTTTTGTGAAATGTACAGTGTATATATATATGTATGTGTATATATATATATATATATATACATATATATATACACACACATATACACACACACACATATATGTATGTATGTGTGTATGTATGTATTCTGGGGTTTTAGTGAATATTTTTTATCTTTAGTAGAATTGTATTTTTAAATTTAATTTTGTCTTTAAGCACTACTATGTCTTTTATAAATATATTATGATTTAAGTTCAAACAAATAACAAACAGTAAATCATTACCATTTTTGTGACGGTAACCAGGCTAATATGTACCACAATAGGTCAATGTCCAGGTGCAACTCTATTAGGTTGCATCCAGAAATAGATACTTGCATCTGTAAATAGGAGTGTGATAGGTGTGTTGTATTGGTGCCTCAAACACAATGAGCGACCTTGGTTATTACAGGAAAAATTTTCTAAAATAGTCTACAACTCTTGCTAAATCTTCATCCAAGTAATTTCGAATTCAAGTGTAAAGTGTTTAACTCATATGAAGAATCTCCAAAATTAAGAAATTTGCATATCAGAGTTTTTGTGCATGCATATGCACTTTCTTCTTACCAGTACAATGGAAACACTGCACCACCCTAATTCCAGTCTTTTCATTTTATCCTTCGATAATGCACCCATAAAACCAATGTTCTCTACCTTAGGCTTACTAGTGAATACAGAAAGACTTTTTAAAAAGACCAATCGATTGTATTTCTTTCCCTTTCCTTCTATACCATCATTTCAGCATAAGCAGTTAGATTTTAGGAGAAGTAATATGGGTAAGAAAGGATTTGATAGGGTCCCCTGGTCATTTCCGTTTCTTAGAATACCATTACTGTCTTTTTGCATTTAAAGCAAGCTGTGTTTCTAATGTAAAACATTATTTACAAGAATAGAAAAACAAGCACCGCATGTACTCACCATCAAATTGGTATTAACCTGTCAACATATGTGCACATATAGTAGTAACATTCATTCGGTGTCAGGCAGATGGGAGCAGGGAGGAGGGGATGGGTATATTCACATCTAATGGGTGTGGTGAGCACCGTCTGGGAAATAGACACACTTGAAGCTCTCACTCGGGTGGGACAAAGGCAATATATATATAACCTATATATTTGTACCCCCATAATATGCTGAAATAACTAACTACCTAAATAAATAAATAAATAAAAACATTACTTGCCAGGTCAGGATAGTCAGTGCCCCTACTTAGTTGAAGGAATCCATGTTTATCTGAACTCACTTTGAGTCTCACTTGAACCCCCATAAATCATGAGCCCATTGGAATTCTGTGTTCACAGGCATCATGAATGCTATATGTACACAGGTGATGAGAAACAACCAGAGACACACATATTGCATGCGTATTCCCTGTCTACATGCATACTCCACTGAACTATCACACTTCATATAAATAAAAGATAAGCTCAGAGATTAAATTATTAAAAATAGCAAGGCAGTGACAGCATTATATTACACAAAACATGAAGCTCTTCTGAACACAGGGCCCTGGGCCACAAATACAACACATGCTACGAGATTAGGCCTGGGTCCAGGTGGTAAAATGTTATTATAGAAAGGGTCAATTTTAGATAAAACAAAGCAATCGACATAAAATTCAAAGAAAACATCCCACATAGAGAGAATAGAAGTTTGGTTTTCCTAGAATTAAATTTCCAAAAGAGCCAATCATATCATCTAGGAGTGAGAGGAGTAGTGGAAAGGAAAAATATACATAAGGTTGTAAGAACGAGACAGAATAAAGAAACAGTATTGATACTTTAGAATTAGAAAAGGTTAAAAGGAGACATGATCCTGGCCTAAGATTCAAAGTGAAAAACAGATACCAAGTACATGAATGCTCATCAAGCAACTCAGCCTTGTCGGGGGAGTGTCTGGGAAGGCAAGCATTGACAGGACTCTCCACATTTGTGTGGAATTCTACAGTAGAGGATTTTGGGCTCATATTTCAGCATTCAGATAATAGTGTGACTCCTATTTGAGACAGATTATAAAGAGGGCAACTGCATCTAGATCTGGTGGAGTCAGAAGCAGAGGGCAATTGAAGCCTCAGAAGGAATTTCTTAAAAGAACACTTCAAAGATTAGCTTGTCTCAGGAAAACTCTAAGATCACCAACTTTCTGTAAACATTGACATAATAGACACTTGGTGTTTTACCCTCTGAAAGTATCATATCTACTATCGTAGGGTTTAAAAAAGCTGAGAATGACTAAGCTTTGTTCAGCTTCAAAGAACAATCCTGACAATCTCAGTATGAGAAAAAAAACAGCATTTTATAAATTTCTACCTATGTCCATAACATTTTAGGTAAAAAGAAGGGAAATATAAATATCCTGGAATCGCCATGATTTTTTGAATAAATAGGAATTAACTTTTATTCTTATGTATTCAAAAAACCATCAACTCTCTGTATGGCTCATAAGGAGAGCTAAGTTTTTTATTCACTGCTATTATATTATTGGGGTAAATTTTAATAATTTTTCTTGGGCTAATATTTTCTACCACTAGTTAAAACTTCTAAGCTCTTCAAATTGTGTGATGAAGGAAAAAGTTCAAAGAAAAAACCCATGTTGTTCATTTTTCTCTCTTCTATCTAACTTAATAGAAAAACCTAGATGTATATCTCCTGTAGAAAGGGATGATATCTATTTTATTAAAATCTCATTTGGTTGCTTCAGTATAATGAGCACATACCTATCTATTCAGTACAGATTTATACTTCTATAATATAACCATAATAAGTCATAGTGAGTTAAGGTAAATAATACATTAACTCTAGACATATTAATTTAATTTTTTATGATTTATGTCTGTCTAGTATTATTTTAGAAAAATCTTGCTTATTTTTTATCTATTTTGTTTTGTCTTTTTTTAAAAAAACTATACATTACAGAAGAGACAACATCAGAAAACTAGATTATTTGAGCATGGGTAGAGCTCAAAATAAATTGTTCAGAACAGAATACATGACTTCCAGAGAGAAAGTAATGTGTGATTCTTAAAAAAAAAAAAAAAAGCATGAATAAAGCATATGACCCACAAAAAATCAATTGTGTCACTTCTATTAAAGAAGTTCTATGTATATCTAAGGCAAATTAAAAGGAAAAATACAAAAGAAAGAGAGAAGGAAAGACTGGAAAATAACTAAGAATTGAGAATTCAAATTAAAAATGTGACACATGATGTAAAAGGGAAAATGTAAAATGGAAATATTAGAAGTGAATCAAAAGTCAAAGATCAGGAATATATATTGTATATATTGCAATCCTTTGGGGGGTTAGTATAGAATTTTGTAAAACATAATAAGACTATTATTTATGTTTTTCTCAGAAAGAGGAAAACAAGAAATATATACTAGCAAGAAGAAAAAAATCCCCAGAAATACATTGTTGAAGGCGATGCTAAGGATAATAACAACTAGGAGATTAAGGAAGGAATAAAAATCACCAATGGCCCACAATTTTAGAGGTATGAACACCCAGTTCTGAAGAGAGCAGGGAATATTACTACTACTTCCACTATTCCTACTACTAGCAGCTATATTAGAATGCTGCAAGAAAGACAATATTTATATAAATTTAATATAAGCAATAGGCCTTTATTTTTCTCTCCCAGAGCAGTTTAGAAGGGTTGTGTGTCTGGTTCCACAGTTCAGTAAGTTTGTCAAGGATATAGGCCCTTTCCAGATTTCAGATCTGTCACAGTGTGTCAGAGGTGGCTTCCCCAGAGGTGGCAAGAGGGCTATAGCACCTTCTGCCATCAAGTTCCAACTTAGCCATGTCTCAAAGGAGGAAGGATAGGATAAATATATGTTCTTTATGTTCTTCTTTCTCTTTTTCTTAAGAAGATCAATATGTCTTAGAACATCAATAATTCCTTGATATTCCAGTGGCCAAACTAGATTATATGCATACTTTAAATGAATCTACGGGAAAAATGGCCCGAGACTATGAGTGGCCAAGACTAATTCTGATTCATCCTCTGCGGTTTGATTAGCAAGGGGTAAAGTTGGAGGGATGTGGAAATGGCTCCTGCACAGGCAATCAACAATTTTTATTCCAGTAGTAAATATTAATTGAAAGTTTTTTATTTATCAGGCATGCTGTGCATATTTAAGTTTCTTCTAACCTTCACCTGTAGTTCACATGGTTATTATGCCTGTTTCACATATGAGCAAATAAATCTGCAAGATCAAGTAACTTACCTAAGATGACATAGCGAAATGATGCTGGATTTGTACACACTTCTATTTATTCTTCACATCTACAAATAGAAAACAAAGTGTATGAAGCATAAAACTATATATCATAATGAAATGTGAATTAATATTTTAGATAAAGCATTATTATATCATATATTAATCCCCTGAAGATTTATTAGAAGGATATGCAGTTATAAATTATGATACAAAAAGAGTAGTTTAACTCATCCTACAGAATCTGCTAACATTTATTATATTCCCTCAAGCGATCCACTGCCTAGTGGGAAATTGGGTATCAAGATCCCAGGGGCAGCTGAGCGTGGTGGCTCACGCCTGTAATCCTAGCACTCTGGGAGGCCAATACAGGAGGATCCCTTGAACTCAGAAGTTCAAGACCAGCCTGAGCAAGAGTAAGACCCTGGCTCTACTAAAAATAGAAAAAAAAAATTAGCTGGGCATGGTAGTGCACACTTGTAGTCACAGCCACTTGGGAGGCTGAACCAGGAGGATCGCTTAAGCCCAGAAGTTTGAGGTTGCTGTGAATTAGGCTGACGTCACAGCACTCTAGGTCATTAATATGTGTGTATATGTGTGGTTGTACCTCTCTGTTTTTAAAAATAGCCAAAATCTGATCTTGCCTGATCTTTTTATTTAAAGGAAAAATAGAAGAATTTTAATATTTAAATTAAAAGCAGAAAAATATTTGGATTGAGTAAAGAATTAGTTGATATGGATGTCAGAGAGGTAATAGGTTTAAAGTTTACCTTTAGGAAAAACAAAAGATTTGAAATTTAGCTTTGGATGTGGGGCAGAGAATGCAAAGAAGTGACTAAGAATGTTCTTTTTGGTATCCTCTATCCCACTGACATTTAAAAGTGGGCTGACCTAAAAAGGCCTGTATTCATATATTTGTGCTTTAGGAAAAGTAGCAGGAAAAGCCTTCTTTCTAATACACTTGTTATTTCCCTCCTAATTTATCCAAACTAGTCAACAATAATTCAGGTAAATGAAGAGTTATCCTATTAATTTCTGAAGAGCTAAGATTCTTTTTTTTCTCAGACATTCCACATAGATGCTCTGGGTAAGAAAGGGCCCTATTGGTAAGTCTCATTTCCTGAGGAGTGAAGAAGGGTGGAAGCCAGGACACAAGAGCAAAGATCAGACTTGCAAAAGGACAAAGATTCTCATCAATGAAACTTCAGAGAAGGAAGTCCTGTGTGTGGAATGTAGAGGTTTTAAGTAAGTAGGTGTTATATAAATGAGCTAAGATGGCCTTTATAGGTTGGCCTTTGTTTGTAAGTTATTTCTTCACAGCAGGTTGAGACCTGTGAGCCAAAAGCTTACTCATGCCAGACTCATATTTTACACATCCAATTGTGCTCATATAGCCAAAATAAGTAGATTTTTTTGCCATCTAGAGCCTGCTTGCTTTGCATACTCTGTAAAACCAAGTCCAATGTCTGTGAGCCATAGATAATATAAAACCCAGGGCTATAAAGACCCAAGCTCCTGCTGCACTTTGGAGGTCTCTGACCCAGAGACTTCCCACCTTGCTGCTAAGCAACATCATCCAGATACAGAACCCTCTTATTCAACTCCTTTCTTCCCCAGAAGTTCCTTTTTTCTTCTTCTATTCTGGATGGTGGCCCTCAGGCTGCCAAAATCTCTGTAGAGTTTCACACTATGTAGCACTTCCCTTACGTGCAAACTTGTCAAAGCATCCCCCAAATCAAACTTGTGTGAGCTACTACAACCTCTTGAATATTTCTTGTTCCTTGATCATCCCCCAAATCCCTTGAAGCTCCTAAAGTAGGACAACAACTGAGTATCTATTCTGGCTGTACGTATCTCTGATATTTTACAGAAGCTAAAACACTTGCAGAAAGGGAGAAGTGAAAAACCTTGAGAAGAATGAAAAAAAATAATTTGAATAGCTTGACTGTAGACTGATCATCTGAAAATGAAAAAAATGAATTTATCATAGCACTATCCACATAGTTTCTGTATGTTTGTTTCTCATTTGTCTAATGGATTGTTCAGCATTCTTGGTGGCAAATGAAAGAGGGAAGTGTGTGTTGCTACAATGTTTGGGATTTATACGCACGGTGAAATGAACAGCAGAGGGAGTCAAGATGTTGAAAGTGTAGATGAAAATTTATAATGAAGGTCTATGAAATCTCAGATGTGGGAAAATAAGTGATGATAGTATAATAGATTGGCAGAAATTTTAAAAAGATACTAGAGCAGGACTACCCAATAGAACTTTCTGTAAAGATGGTAATGTTCTACAATATGGGTGTTTAACATGATATTTACCAGCTACTTGTGGCGACTGAACACTTGAATTGTGGCTGTGTTATGGGAGAAATGAAATCTAATTCTATTTAATATAATTTAATTTATTGATTTTTATCCCAGGGATGCAGGGCTCCAATTATTTTTATTTTTTGATCTATTTTTAATTGACAAATAATTGTACACATTCATGGGATATATAGTGATGTTTTGATACATATCATGTATAGTGATCAGAGCAGGGTGCTTAGCATATCCATCATTAAATAATTAAATTTTTAATTTAAACACCATCATGTAGCTAGTGGCTACCATATTGTACAGCACAGTTCTAGATGGTGGAGAAATGAATGAACCTAGCACTCATGGACAGATTTGAGTTTATGGTTTTAAAAGCAGAGATCATCTATAAGATACACTTTCAATAGTAGGATAGCTTAGATACTTGATAATGCAATGGATATAGAGATCACTAGACAAAGCTGAATTGAGGTTACTCAAATTGGTTTCACAGGCTGATGAACATGTAACATAATAAAAGGCTATTTATAATCATACCAGGAATGATAGGCAGTTTTGTCAATTAGAGGCCACTCTGAGATGAGTTTTCTTCTGTGCATTGGAAGATAGTAAGCCAAATCTGATATAGGTGGCAAGTGAGGAGATTAGTTATCACTGTTTTTTATTTAACATGGAAATTTGTTTATAGATATAGGGTACATTAAACTATGAGGAAGCAGTGAATTGTGACAATAAATTCATCCCAATATTGTATGTAGAAACAAATAAACAAACTGTCAGGGATGTGAGAGCAAAGGAAGAAAGAAGTGGGCAGTAACCATGGGATAATTGAGGCATATATTCCTAACAGAAGTAAGATACTAGTATTATAATTGCATACTCTTTCTTATCATTGCTCATAAACTCTGCCTATTTCTCTCAAAAAATGTCTGGTTAGTAAATTTGGGTTCTTAAAGCCAATATTTCTAATTTCTTCTAACAGACCCAGCCCATTGGTCTGTTATCTATTGAGTCTGAAAATAATTATATAAATTTCACTTTAGTTGATTCCTTCAACCTGTTTCAGGAACCATATTTACAATAAAGGCAAACTCAGAGAAAGATAACAACCAGGTTCTCAATGCATATTTGATAATTTTTGATGTTCTAAATTTCTATAGTCTGCAGTATGTATACTCACTATACTATTTAATAAAATGAAACCCAGCAAACTTTCTGATTTACAAATTCCAAAGTGGACTGTCTTCTTGTAATCTAACTTAAACTTATAGACTCATAATATAAAATGATTTTCTTTTGTGAATTTTAATGAATAGTGTAATAGGGGATCACGTACAATCACATTATGTTTTCCTTTCTTTTCTACATAGGCCACATAAATGTAATTTGTTTATTACCATGTTATCTCTACGGTGGCTTAATAAAAGTTGTTATTTTTGAAAGCTGTTAGATAATTTCTTGTTTCAGCATATGGCACTTAGTTGTTTCCCCTCTGAGGAAGAAGAAAAAGGTATTTTATTCAGGCTAATCATTGATATGACTTGCAAATTTTCTGAAGTGCTGACTACTGACATTATAGTATTATAAAATATGCCACTGTATTTGGAAGTTTTGATTTTCTGCTATCCTGGGGTTTAAATTGTTTTTATTTAATTAATTTATAAGAATAACATTGCAGATATTATTGATTGATGTCCATTTTCATCCTTGTAAAGGAAAAATTTCTAGAACAGGCAGCATATTTCTGTGGCATTAAGAACTAAATATATATCTATATCTATATCCATGTCCATATCTATAACTCTATTATATATCTTTATCTATCCAGGGTCAGCAAGAATTTCTATGTGAAAGTTAAGGAGTTAAGTTATATCCTCTCTACTTATTCTCTGATGATTCAAGTATAGCAGACACACATTCTCCCTTATTGGTAATATTTTTCCAAGAATCGCAAGAAGGATCATATCCTATAAAAACACCAGAGAGTTCCTAAATTATGAATAATTCACATTCTAATGCATAGAAGAACATTTAATTTGGCTCCAGATACTAATTATAAGTTTTCCATAGGGTAGAAAAAGTAGAACAGAATCAAAACTACTGGAAGTAGGACATTTTAGTCAAAAACATAAATAAATATCACCAAGTTAAGCACCTTCTCATGGCTTAAATGAGACTTAAATGGCTTAAATGATCAGGAGTTCAATGCACTAGTATCAGATATTTTTTTCTAAGATGAAAAAGGGAAGTTAGTGTCATAGCCAGAATTATTACTAATACCTTGAACTTCTGATTACCTGCTTATTATAATTGCTATGCATGTGTGTGTGCATGTGTGAATGTGCATTTACATGACTGAACGAGGATATTCTTTTGATAGTTAAGCCTTTGTCTCACTGAATTTCTTCTAAGTCCAAATATATAATAAACTATATTGTACATAAATAGGCATTTAGGAAAGAATGTATCTACTCAGTTCAATATAACTGAAAATCAAGATCAATCATTAATATTCTTTCAAAATTAAAGTACAGAACAGAACAGAAGCAGAGGAAAAAGTAAATAAGGTTAAAATATATATTCATAGAGGAAATTTCTAAACCCTGGAAAAAAAATTTCCTTGAATCTTAGATTTGTTGACAACCACAGAATATGAGACTCTCATTTTCTGTGACTCCCTATATTTCTGAGTCTTAGGAGGTCTCATGGCTTCTCTCCTATCCATGTTGTGATAAAGTTTCAAATTAGCATCACTTGCAAACTCAATTTGTGTGCTTGTTTACCACTTCTGCTAGATATGATAATTTATGAATATCTTTGGTAAGATAAAGCCTAAAACCATTTAATTTGTTACAGCTCAATTCATTGCCATTTATCATACCCAATTTTTAGACCTTTAGCCAGTTTTTAAATGTATATGGCAATCACAGTATATAAGGAAACTATTTTTTACAGAAGATTACAAGGGACTCTATTAATATAGTCCACAAATGTTGTAGGATATACATTTTTTCTTAGTTTTTTCCCCAAGAACTAAGAGGACTGGGGGCATTGCGATGAGCTGAGAGGTCAGTGGATCTTGTAGATTCAAGGGGCAAATGTGGTATCCAATAAAATCAAGGAGGAATAATTTTGGAGAAATATAAGACAGAGAATGAGTAATCTGATACTAAAATCTGTAAATAGGTGGCTGGAACATATGTCATTTCCCCCCTCTCCCCAACATTTAGCCCATATCAATGTTTCTAACCACTTGTGCTTCCTCCTTTGAAACTTGATAATCCTTAAGCATAATGTTGCATATTGTTTAAAAATACAAATTCTAGATCCACTTTCTCCTATGTTCAAATCTTAGCTCTGCCATTTATTAGTTGTGTAATCTTGGACAAAATTACTTTTGTCTCAGTTTCTTTTTCTGTTACACGGGAGAACCATTATATGAGGATATCTCCTAGAAAAATTTCTGGGATGTTGAAAACTCTCTTTTAAGTATTTATTGTTGTGGTTGATGTTGTCGTTTTTATTTTGAATTCCCTGATATAGTGGGCTATGGGACTATATAAGAATATTTCCTGGTCAAAACAACTCAACCAGGCACCCTGATCATCATCAACTTTACTGAGGTCACAGACAGATTCCTTTTAATGATTTCACTTGTTGTTCACTGAATTTATTATGCATTTTGTCAAACAGCCAAGAAAGTATCAGTAAAATAGATACTTTAAGCAGATAAATACATTTTAGCTAGGTGATAACTGCTTATTTTTCAGTTTTATTCTTAGCTTTATGACCTATCAAATGGCTAAAAGTAGACTTCCAAATTGTTTAACAATTAATTCAGACTTTCTATGTATGATACATGAGTGATTACAATTTCTCTTTTCTTTTCAATGAACTACATTTTCTTTAATTTCTTCAATAAAGTCTTGTTAAATCCATGGGCAAAGCAGCCACTGAGGTTTCCATTAACTTACATGAAAAGGCTCTAACATTAGGAATGTATAGTATAAGAAATATAACATTTTGCAAATACTTATAGCTTCCTCCATGGGTCACAAGTAGAGGTGTAGTTTCATAAAATATTTTCACAAATCCCACTGTATAGATGAGAAATTCAAAGAGTGTTACTCAAAGAGAAATTATTATTCTAATATGTATAGTCCTTAAATATGAAATGTTCGATTTTGAATCAAAAGTTTGGTCTATTATATCTCAAAGAAGACGTAGTACAATTAATCAAAGTATGTGCCTAAACTATCAACACAGGTTTGCCATCTTAATGGTAGCTTGCTGATGCCAGCAGCAAAGAAACATGGAGGAGAGCAAGTGGTAATGAAATTGCCAAGGCATTTCCCACAGTTTGTTGAAAATTGAATATTTTTCCTTGCAAGAAGTGGTCCAAAGCCTGGAAACAGTGGAAGTCAGTTGGTGCAAGGTCTACTGAAAACAGTGGGTGACAGAGTTTCCAAGTTCAGCTTCTGTAGTTTACACAACATTGTTTGTGCAACACATGGTAGAGCATTGTCTTGCAAGAGGATTGCCTCTCTATTGACCAATCTCGGCTGCTTAATCACAAGCATCCTCATCATTTCATCCAATTAGTTGCAATAGATATCTGCTGTAATCGATTGACCAGGTTTCATGAAGCTGTAGTGGATAATACCAGCGCTGGACCACCAGATGCCATTAGCTTTTTGTGATGAATATTTAGTTTTGGACTGTGTTTTGGCACTTCATCTTTATCCAACCATTGTGTTGAACATTTACAATTGTCAGAAAGAATCTATTTTTCATCACACATAACAATACATTGGAGAAATGGTTCACTTTTATGTTGTGACAGCAAAGAAATGCAAGCTTTGAGATGATTTCTCTTCTGACACTTGTGTAATTCAACCAGAACCCATCTATACAGCTTCTTTACCTTGCCCATTTGTTTCAAATGGTCCAATGTTGTTGGAATAGTAACATCAAATCTTGCTGCTAATTCATCCATAGGTTGAGATGGATTCATTTCCACTACAGCTTTCAGCTCATTGTTGTCCACCTTGGTCTCAGGGCACCCACATGGCTCATTTCCAACATTAAAATCACCAGTCACCAGAACAGAACTTTTCAAACTATTGACGTGCTGTGCGTTCATTAGCCACATCCTTCCCAAACACTTCGTTGCTATTTCGAGATGTCTATGCTGCACTGATTCCACGACAGAACTCACATTTGAAAGTAACAAGAATTTTTGACTTATCCATGGTTTCACAAAAATTGTTTCATAAAAAATTTTGAAAGATAATCACAAACCACAACCTGCATTTGAAAGAAGGAGGATGTACCTTCACAATAAAAATAAAACAAGAATTGTCAAAGTGAAATGTCAGAGATATCAACCGTCAAACTTAGTACTTAAGGAAATTGAACATTTCATAATTAATAACCTAATATATTCTAATATATAGTCATATATTGTCCACTTATATAATTCATGTTTTTTTTTAACTACTGGTACATTTTCAAAACAGTATTTCCAGATGTGGGATTGTAGAAAAAAAAAATATTTTGTGTTTCTGTAGGTTGGGACTTTCTGAGCATCCATAATCAATACAGAAAATAAAATATTTTTTATAGTCCCACAAAGGAATCCACTCCTCAAAAATGAGATAAGAGTCAGAAAGTTTTAATTGTATTAGTGGAAAATATATAACCAGACCAGAACAGTAGGAATTCTTGAGATATGCTCGATTCTAAAACAGGTTTTCACTCAAATACAACTGACTCATATTAAAGTCCAAGGACATTTGAACAAGTATTTGGTTTGAACAGAAGTGTAAGAAGTCCTATTTAAATTCCTTAAAAAAAAGTTGTTGAAAAACTTGAAATGTATTCTGCAAGTATGTTAAACTAAACAACATAAAGTAATCATTGCCCAGTCAGTCCTGCAGAGCATAAATCTTATGAAAATAAGCTAAGCTGGAATATTAATATAGTTATTTTCTGAAGACAGTGAGACTAAAAGCCAAAATAAGTAGCCTTTTTCTTTATTAATTTGCACATAAGAATATATATAATAAAATAAAAATATAGTTACAAATGTGTGAGCACAAAACAAAACAAAACAAAAACAAACAACTGCATTTAAGTCAATTGAAACAAAGCTTTCCAAAATAAAATTACATAAACAGCAATAAACTCTAAAATTATTTAAAGATGGACAGTTTAAAATATCATAGATTTATGATTTGAGGAATCATGTTTCTCTCTGTGCCTCAGTTTTTGCAAGCAGGTAAATGAATCATACTAATACTTCTGTTTGTGTCACCAGGTCTAGTCACAAACTACTTCTATAGAAATTCCTAAATGGCATTCATAAGTGGAGTTCATGAAGGAAACATCCATTATTTTTTTGGTGCATGGTATTTTTATTCTCAAAATAATTTTGACATATTCCTTTTGTAGTATTCAATTCCTCTATCTGATCATGTACAAAAGCATTTATAGAAAGGGGGAACTTAAGAGAGACTTCACTAATAGCTGCAGGAAAACCAGTTCATTTTAGGAATTTTCTTTGTAAAACTGAGATAGGTAAATAAATTGGAAACATTCAATTTCAATATTAGAAACAAAACTTTCTATAAAGCATTGCTATTTATTATTACCTTTTCAAGTACAGTTATAAGGACAAATGTCACAGATTCCTCTTTTGTTTAGTTAAGTTTTATATTTATAACTTGATGCTGAAAGTTTAAGCATTTTTATTCTCTGAAACAAATAGTAGCAATCTACATAGTGTCTTTATTAGCGCTAATATTTGGTGAAGACTTCTATACATGTGCTACTTAAAAATGATATTTTTAATTTCCTCTATTACTTGCCTCAAAGAAATGATCTATCTATTCTCAAATAAAAAACTCTACTAGTGTTGAAGTAATAGTTATTTATTCAGGTGAATTATTATTGATATCTAGGTAATTTTGTCATAACTTTAAAGTGATTTCTGACCTGAACTTTAATGGAATTATCATCACCTTTGCTTTTATGTGTACAATACTAATTCTTTTAATTTTAAGAGAAAAGAAAAGCTTCGCCTCTGTACCTGGAGACTTAATTCCAGTATTCATTGAACTCTCTAGGTAGAAAAACTAAATCTGAGTATGTAACTTAAGTTTTGTGCAATTCAAGTAAATGAAAAAGCCCTAGGCCTGACACTAATCTTTTGAATTCATAGATTTCTTATTTGGCAGCATAAATTGCTTGGCTCACTTTGCTCGGGGTATAAAATGAGCTATTGTCTAAATTCTAGCAGGAGACTGTGACCAGTGAAAGTATTTTACTGCTGAAACAAAAGTGATTGCCTAACACTAAATTTCATATCAGAATTTAAATTAATAAAATATATCACTTGACCACTTTTTATATTATGCGCTTGTGTTTCTAATTATTCCTGTCATAGCATTTTTAATAATTTCATCAACTGTTTATATCTTTGAAGAATGGACTGAACTGGATTTATTTGAATATCATGAGTACCTTGGACAGCACTTGTGCATAGAAATGGGAATTTTTGTTGACTTGATGATGAATTGAAATTACCTGCTTAGGTACCTGGGACAATCAGTAAAACATGGAGAGGCAGAATGTAGATATCTAACATTTTTTGTTGTTGTTCTGAATGTGCCAAGCTCTTAGGAATGTTTGCCATAAAAAGTCCCATCAATAAGAAGCTTTTGTCAACTCAACCCTTGTTGCCTGGGTAATGCTGTGGCAACAAGTGTCTTTCATTATCTTAGTCTATTTCTGGGAAAATGAGGAGATCTTTGATATTGCTTTTTTTCTGAAGAGGCTATTGGATTATGTCACTTTGGAATAGTATACAATTGAAAATTAATGGCCAAAAGATGAATCCTTTAAAT
Organism: Lemur catta; assembly: GCF_020740605.2. Classification (NCBI taxonomy): domain Eukaryota; kingdom Metazoa; phylum Chordata; class Mammalia; order Primates; family Lemuridae; genus Lemur; species Lemur catta. The sequence continues at coordinate 21,662,882 of NC_059143.1, forward strand.
TAGGCTACTAAAATAAAATGTGGATTTTAGAGATCTCTTATTCTAAACAACTGTCTTATTTGTATTGATAGAAAAAATAAATTAAAAAGAAAGACACATAATAGTGTCATGGTTAGCCTTAAAAATTTTCTTGACAAAATTAAAGAGCAAAAGTCTGACCTTAAAAAAAAGATAAAGTCCTTTGTATGCTGTCCCTGCAGGAATAATTACTCCTGTGTGAATAAGGACAAAGGCCAGTTTAGCTTGCAACCCAGTTAGTGGTTAGGATTTGGTTCTCTTACCACTGCAGCCTGGGTTCAATTCCCAGTAGGGGAATGAGTCTGTTTTGGTTTGATATTTATGTAACTTTTGACTTTTTGAGGTAATCATTTATTATTGGCCCTTTTATTTTCCTCAGACAGCCTTTGATTTCCTGTCTTATTCTGTCTGTCGGGGTCACAGGAGGTTTTTGGTCTGTGTGTGCAGAGAGTTGGCTGAACATCTGAGACCCTAGAATATATATGGCCAGACAAAAATGTGGGTTGTGGCCCATTTGTGGTTAGCAAAACTCTTTTCTGTGAGCTGTCTGTGGAGTGGTTTGGATCTTGTAAAAACTGTTTTCCATATCTTTGGAGATACTGTGTGAGTCCTTGGTTAAGGGTTATTAGTTCCACTGGGAAGGGTACTTTCAGTTTAAAAAGTTCAACAGTCAGAAATATCAGCTATTTGTCCCAGCTAAACAAGAAATTTGGAAGGATTTTCTTTAAAGGAGCTCTATAATCAAAAGTCAACTCCCCCCACCCCCCACCTCCCCGAGTCAGCACCTTCAAACATGACCATTCCCCAGACGGTGCCCAACCCACTCATCATGTAGGCATACACTCATCCCCTCCCCCCACCTCAGTCTGATGTCCAGTTGGTATCATTCCCCAATGTGCATTTAGGTGATGATCAGGAAAACCAATTTTCTGGTGAGTACATGTGAGGGGATGGAGGTATGACTACATGGTGAGTGCCAGGCGCACTGTCTGGGGAATGGACACGCTTGAGGCTCTGACTCAGGGGGATGGATGGGACATGGGCAATATATATAACCTGAGCTTTTGTACCCCCATAATAAGCTGAAATAAAAAAAAAAAAGGAAAAGAAAAACAGAAAAGATGCCACATACTTCCTTTGGGGGGGAAACTTCTGTTTTTCCTCATGGAACCCCAAGAGTTGTAAGTAGATAGATTTTTTTCAGGTTGTCTTTTGCGGGGTCTCTCCCTTTTGCATTACCTAATGTCTGGCTATTGAGGGCACTAGAAATTATTAATACTTTGTATTTTGAGAAAATTTGACCATGCTGTGTGTAACAGCTGGGCAAGAATGACAATGTTAGAGGCTGCTGACTACATTACAGGGGACCTCTTCTTCCTTTGCATGTTTAGATACAAAAGGGTGCAGTTTAAGCACTCAGAGAAAAATGCCTTTGTAGGGAAGTGCACTGTGACAGCATTGCATAGTGCAGGCCCATGGCATCTTTCCCTTTAGGGACCCAAGATTCAGTGTGGGCTCCACCCTGAGCTCAGTGCTCCAGTTAAAAAATAAACTAAATTAAAAGCTACCTATATAAATGAAATTGTTCTTATAAAATCCTATGGTAAATTCCTGTGATTTTATATTGCCTAGTCATCCATTTTTGGTCTTCCTCTAAGAAACCCAAACTCCTTTTTAAAGGGGGCTTGGATTTTCTCTCTCTCTGTTCTTTGAGACATGGATTGCTACCCTGTTTCCTCTGAGACTCAGTGAGGGCTTAGGCTGTGTTTGAGACAAGTAAGTGGACTGTGACTTGTTCCATTCTCAATGACATGGTTTGAAACCAACTGTCCTTTGAACTGTGAGTTTTGCCAGTCTCATGGCTACAGTTTTGGAATCAATGCTGTAGAGTCTTGGTTTATGTCTGTTTATGTGCACATTTATGTATGTCTTTTTCTATTGTCCATGGTACCAAACTGGCTTATAAGTAAATGAGTACTCATCAATTAAGTAAATAAGCCCAAATACTTTTCAAGTTCATGTGACTTTAGCAATCTCTGGTAAATGAAGATAGTTTTAAAGTTGTTGATAAAATAAAACAGAAACACTTTCAAAATTTAATTCAGATATTTTCACCTGAACCTACTCTTACCACAGGTTTATACTATCTCTGCTAGATGTTTTAAGGTCATAACACTGTTGCTTCTGTAGTATGTTAATGCTTGATTAATTTTTCTATTCACTTACATCTTTGGATTTGAGCTTTTAAGCTATGACATGGCCTAGCTCTGGGCAGTGTCCTTTCTTCTGGGTTCTGCATCTGATACAATTAAAATCGATTCCTTTATATTTTTTTTTATTAAAAATAAGGGTTACTAAGAGTTAACAATGTAATTAATATATGTAATTAAAACTACTAGCTGTAATAAAAACAATTCTGTGTACAAAATATATTAAAAAAAGAGGATTTTTTTTGGTAAGAAACAAATGTTATGAGAAGGCATAGAAGTGTAGTTTTTATTAATGGGAAAGTAATTTTGCCTACTTTAAAGGATTTTAAGAATTGTTTAAACTACAAATAAAAAGAATGATGGATAAACTGAAGGGATATAAAAAGTTTAATAAAAAAGAAAGTGGGAAAAATTATAAAAGTTTTATAGAAATCTCACCTTGTGGTCAAAGCTAATTGAGATGACATAGATTTGTTCATAAGGTTTTATTAAAATTAACTTTAATATTAACAATACACTAACACAAAGATAAAATTTGTTTTTCTCTTTTGAACAAGATTTTCACATAATATTAATGAGATAGTAAAAGGCTTCTGATTACCTTTCGAGTAAACTGCAAAAAATAAGAGAGAGAGAAACAGAGGAGAAAAAATGGAGATAGATTTTGTTTGGCTCATGGTGTCTTTATTAGGTCTTATAATTCTTTTAGAAACTGAGTGTCCTCTCTATCAAAGACTAAAGGTTTTTGCTTTTTGAGATCTTTGAATTATCACTTTGGTTAAATGAATGATTTATTTTACAGTGACTTGTGATCCTATTTTGTCATTCTATCAAGTGTTTTTAAAACCTTTGATATTTGACAAACTCTTCAAAATGAAAATTTCAAATTACCTCAAACGAACTTTTGTTATTAGAGCTCCTGAAAGTCCAAGAGAGATATATTAGCCTTATTTGGTATGTTAAAATTATACAGGAAACTTTGCCAAATATAAAATTGTATTTAGCATTCTTTGGGTTAAATTTTTATAAATGTGCTATTAATATATATTTTAAAATTTTATGAAATTCCTAAAATATAAATGTTTTGATATATATTTCAGTAATAATTATGATTATTATTTTAAATTGTTGAATGCCACAGAAATAACAAAATTTCCTTGCCAATTATGTCTTTAACCATGGCTATTTTAAGGCTTTTGTCATCCACAGAAAATTATTCTTTTACTTTGATTCTTCTCAAAGAGTTTTTAACTGGCTACAGTCTAAAATTTACTTCTTCAAGGAAATGCAATGAAACAATTCTGATACGTATTCTTGAATATAGGTTTCGGAAAACTTTGGAGATTATATCATTAGACCAAAAAAAAAATCCAAGACTAATTAAAAAGCTGATGTGTTCATAAGGATTGCTAACTCCACCTCAAACAGAACAAAAATTAATTACATGAGGCTGTATTAATAGAGGACTGAAATAATTTTTCATGACTGTTTTGTTTGAAACATTGCTGATTCTTTTGTTTTCCAGAGTCAAGAAAACTTTTTTTTTTTAGATATTTATAGCTTACAACAAATTCGTAAAGTTTCCTTTTGTGAGCAAAATCTGAAGCATTTATCTTTCTCTCTCTGTGATTTCTCTAGAATTTGATAACTAGGTATGAGTATTCTTAATTTATGCCAATAAGAATATTGACATAAATTCAATAATTCTCTTTTCTTTTATAATAGGACATAATGGAAGACACTGGTTATTTTACCAAGGCTTTGACTGGAATGGCATATTTTCAGATATGTCCAGACTGTTTTGAGGAATTAAGGTTGACTTTATAGCTGATTTAAAAAAAAATCACTGTGGAAAGACTTATATGGTACCTTGAACAAATTTCCTGACCTGTAGTAAGTAAAGGATATCATTTTCTGACAGGCCCAAAAACTTCAGGTTATTTATTTTGGGGTCCTAAAGAAAAAGGAATTCAGCCAAGTAACACAGGTATAAGAGACAGTATAGTAAATCTTTGGCTTGGCTAACCTAGAGATGCATTTAAAAAGTCTAACCTGAGATTCCTTATGAAAAAGTTCCAGCAAAGCCAATTTAAACAGAGCTGATATGGCCCGTAATTATTCTTGATGCATTTCATGCAAATAACCAGGCCAAGTATATTATTGTGCAAATAAATTTCTCCTACTATGATTTGTCTTTAGTGGAAAACAAACAGGGGTCTGGAGAGAGAAAAAAATGTTTCTGAAGAAACTATAGTATGCCTGTTATTAGATTCTAGTCTTGTCCATTATTCTTGAATTTTTGTTATTTATTTACAGTTTGGACTGGATCCTGAATTCCTTTATGGCTATAGGTCTCCAAAGTAATGCTTTCAAATTTTCATTTCATTTTCTGACTTGGAAACACTAGAAATTAAAACTGCTTTTTTTTTCTGAAGCCCTACAAACTAAAGCTAGACTACTTGATACAAGGTCTGAGAAATATAACTATAGAAACTCAATATATGAACAGTCTTCATACTTTATAATATATAGACAACTCAGAAAATTCACTGGAACATATGATACGAACTGCAAACCAGGAAACATCTAAGTGCCACTATTCTCATTTTATCTGAAGATGATTGGAGTCTAACATGTGAAAGTATTCTCAACTGGCTGCCTTCTGGACCCAACACTTCTATAGCTGGTTCTAACCAATGACCTTTGTTTTTCTTTTGTTGCTCTAGTAATGAATTTTACTAAATACCTGATTGCTCAAGTCATATAGAGGCTTGACTTTGGTTAAAGTCCCTCTGCAACACCATGGCCTGAAATGACACACAACTGCTAACTATTTAATAGAACTAGCCTATTCTCTGGACTGAGAGACTGTTTTAATGGCTTATAAGACAATCCATCAACCCAATTTCTGGAAGAAGTTTCAGACTGGAGAATGTTGAAGCTGATAAACAGCACCCCAAAATGAAGGCCTCAGAATAAAAAAGGTTTTCTCTGACCTCCTCCGTCCTCCTGCTTCTCAACCCCATTCTTCCCTGAGGCTAGCCACAGAAACTAGAATCTCTCTTCCCCAAAAAGGGTCATAAAAGCCAGAACCCCTTTTTCCAAAAGCCAACCATAAAACCTAAAATTATTCTGTGTAAAAATTGGCTATAAAGAAATTATCTGACCTACATTGACTGCAGGTCCAAAGGCCTCCTCCATTCCAGTGAGGGTCCTGCCCCACACTCAGAGGGAAGGAATGCATGCTCAGAAAGGCCAAGAAGCTAGACAGGCAGGCCTTGCTGGGTGTCTCCATTCAGTCTATTAGCATTAGATCATAGCCTTTTTGTCCAATCACATTCCTACATGGCTGCTCATACTTTGTTGAACCTAAGCATAAAAATGGACAATTTCCCAGTCTGAAAGTTCCCTTGTATACACCTTAAGTAAAATTGCATGCTTTTTCTCCTGTTAATCAATATGCCTCATGTTAGTGATTTTTCAAAAGAATTTTTAGGGGGCCAAGGGTCATTTATATTGTAAATCATCCATAGATTACTTATAACATCTAATACAATGTAAGTGCTATGGAAATAGTTGTGTTGTATTGTTTCAAAAATAATGACAAGGGAAAAAAGTCTGTACATGTTGAGTACAGTTGCAATTTTCTCAAATATTTTTGATATGTGGTTGGTTGAAAGCATGGATTTGGAACCCACCTCCATAAAGGATCAATCATATTTACACATCTAGGCTTATTTTCCCATTTGTAAAAAGTAAAAATTTTCACATAGAATTTGTGATGATTACATGACGTGTCATGTGATATAAACTGTCATATTTCCTGTCAAATAGTAATTTATTTATTCCCCTTATTTCATTTTGACATAATTTATAGCCATTATTCAGCCTATTGTTTTCTATTCTTGAGACAAATATCGTGTTAGTCTCTGTTCTTCCTCCTTCTATTAGTTAATCAACCAAATATAAAATTCCCAGGTGGTGCTGAGTGCAAGCAGCCATTGCCAGAGGCAGAGAGGCAATTGATTTGACGGTTGTTGTTTTTGGATCAGTGTGAGTCTGGCACTTCTAAGGACCCTTTTCAGCCAACCCATTTTGGCTCACTAAACGACTAAACTCTCAAGCCAGTAAGAGAGACCTGATGATTCAAATAAATCACTTGAAATGGCATGAAAGCAAGAGTTCTTTTTCAAGTCTCATCCCCCAAATGTGTTGATCTTCTGTCACCGAACACGTTCTCTATCCTGGGACCACAGGTGACAGAAGGATCTTAAAAGACTACGGTGGGAGAATAAACAACAACCTACTTCCTTAGGCAGTAATATAATGTCAAATAAGGAGAGTACAAAATAATAAAAAAGAACAACAATAAAAAGAAATGACATCATATTTTAGCCTTACTGTTATCTTTTCTAATTTAATTTAGATTTTATCTCTATGAATTTAGGTAGGCATATTCATAAACTTCCCTTGATTTTCCCCTGAAAGTTATATTCAATAATATACTTTAGAATGATGAATATTCAAAAGCCATATAGCTAATTGGAATATCACAATTATTTTAGATTAAAATAATTTCATATTATTTTTCTATTAGGAATGTGAGTGGCAAATGAATGTGTAAAAATGTGTTTTTTTAAAAGTTTGCTTGGCTTCAACATGTTTGTGGACTCCTTTTCTGAAATTTCATTGGAATGGAAAAAGTCCATGTTTCTGAACATAGGTCGAAAATCCTTACTAGAATTGTTAAGTGTGGTTTACTGAATAGTGTATAAGGTTGTCCCTGCCTTAACAGATCAAGGGTTATATCAAAAACATTTCATTCTGTGCAACTTAATTTCTGAGATAGATTTATGGTTAAAACACAGGCTCATTAAAACCCCATTGTACTGAATTAATTTATTATTTTTAAATTAAGGAATAAATTCCCTTGAACTATATTAATTTTGCTATTGAAAAATTTTTGCAGTCTTCCACTCTGACTTAGGGGGTATAACAACTGTCTATGTGATTGCTATTAGAGTAAAAAAGTCCAACATTTAAAAGCAGAAACTTGTCCTCCATGATTGCTCTGTGACTTTATGGAGCACAATTGTCCTGAACTTCAATTTTTTTCATCCATTTAATGTCAATGATGCTATCTCCTCTATTACCCATCAGGATTGTTGTGATTCTTACCCTGGATGGGATTTTAAGCCATTAGAATAAACACCAACACAAGGATAATGCAATTCTATTTTAAAGTGCCGTAAAGCCCCCTTTATACTTCTTTAACAGTTTATTTTTTTAGTGCTAATTATTTTTATATATTTATTTATTTTTTACCTCTTACTCATTGTCACCAGCCTCTTTGAGAACCTCTCCAGGCATCTACAATACTCAAATGTTTGGGTAGAGATGTGGACATAACACTAATTTCAAATAGATAGAAAAATTAGACTGTTCTATATTGGGAAAAAGACTACTTCAGAACAATATTTTTAATATTGCCATCTTGTATTTTAATATCACAAATAAATCACCCCATCCTTTTTAACAGTACTTTGTTAAAGTTTGTACTTAGTTGTGCCCTGTACATTAGTATCATCTGCAATTGGGGAAGGGGAGGGACAGTGAAATTCAGGCTTGTGAATGATGTCTCTCAAAAAAAATGTATCAAGTGAGAAAAAGAAAAGGACTGAAGATCAAGTCTTTAGTAAACCCTAACATGTAAAAGACAGGCATGAAAAGATGATCCAGCTAAGGCGGTAGAAAGGAATACGAAGAGTGGTCAGGCAAAAATTAAGAGTGGATTCTGTTAAAGTAATTTAAAAAAAAATTGATGAAGAAAGGAGAGTGATCAACAGAGAAGAATACATTTTACACATTAAAAACAAATGGACAAATGCCATGTGAATGTAAGCATCTACATTTAATTCATACAGTAGAATAATTCCTGTGCCCAAGGCATTGTCCAAGGGGCTTAAGAGATAGATGCACGTCACATTTCAAATGAGTAAACAGAAAGAACTTCTGGAATGGAGAAATGAGGATCTTGGTAAATACTCTCTCTTTAAAAGCAATAACATGGACAAAATTGTCAAAAACAATTACATTAGGAATATGGAAATTGACCAAAGACATACAACAAATGGAGAAATGTTGTTCAAGAAGTCCTGAAGCTCTGTAAGAACAGTGGGTGTCTATGGTCGTTTAGCCTGATATGGTTACCATCTTCCTCACTTTCTCTCCATTGCATGGAATGCAGTGAAAGCCACAAGGACTTGCATTCTTGGTGCCAAAGGGGCCGGATTTCATTTGATATGGGAGTTTGGAAAAATCTATGCTAGGGAACACTGTTGCAAACCATAGAGAAATAATTCCTGAACAATAGCAAACAATCTGAGAGGGCTAACATCACACTTAGACTCAGCTCTCTATAGTCTGGGGCAAGCAACAGATTAGCAGAAGAACCAGAAATTTAACAGGAAGTTCTGGGGAAGCAGACAGACATAAAAAGCCTTAATAAGCTTTCACATAACCCTGGTAGTCTGGAATGCTGCACATTTGTGCAGGGCTCTGGGCACACTCAGGAAAGATTGTAGAAGGCCTTACCTGTCTGTTTCTGGATAACTAAAAGGCCTTAAGTATTCAGAAATTAAAAGTTGGGGAAAAGTTGCAAAAACATTGAACTTTGAATGCGTTCACAAACTATACAGAGATCTATCAGCAAATATTAAATGACTACTGGCTCAATGATTTTAAATACAACTACTCACCAATCATTGGCTGACTCCTCTGCCATATTGACCCAAGAGGAGCCCCTAGGAAGTCAGGCTTGAAATTGTTTTAAATAAAATAAGCCAATCCAGGCACAGAAAGACAAATACTGCACATTCTCACTCATATGTGGAAGCTAGAAATGTTGATCTCACAGAAATAGAGAGTAGAAAGTTGGTTACTAGAGGTTTGGAAAAGGATAGAGGGAAGGGAATGAAGATAAGGAGAGAATGGTTAATGGACATAAAATTACAGCTAGATAGGAGGAATAAGTTCTAGTGTTTATAGCACTGTAGGGTGACTATAGTTAACAATAATTTACTGTATATTTTCAAATAGCTAGAAGATGGGATTTTGAATGTTCCCAATATAAAGAAACGATAAATGTTTGAGGTGCTAAACATGCTAATTACCCCGATTTGATCATTACACATTATAGACATGAATCAAAATATCACACTGTACCCCATAAATATGTACAATTATTATGTCAATTAAAAATATAATAATAAAAAATTAAAATTGAACACAAATTTCAGTGGGCATTCATTTGGGGGAAGACATACTCTATTGAATTATAATAGCTCAAAAAAATAAGTAAAACAAACAATATCAGGGTTGAATAGAATACAGTGTTGCAACAATATGTTATTTAAAATGACCATTTGAACAAAAAAATTGAGATATGCAAAGAAACATAAAACTGGTATTTTTGCATTTGGGGAAAATATAGTAACTAGAAATGGTCTTAAAGTGTCATTGATGAGCAATTTAGCAGAGAAAAAGTTGAAAGATGGTATCTTAAATATCTTTAGTCAATTAAAAGAAACTATGTGAAGAATAAAGATATGCATGACATTAATAACTCATCAAATGCAGAACATAAATGAAATAAAAATTATAAAGGAAAACAAAACAAGATCTCTGGAGTTACAGCAAAATAATTACAATAAAAATTAGCTAACGTATGACAGATGCGATATGACCAAAAAAAAAAAAAAAATCAGTGACTGTGAGGATAGAACAAAAGAGATCATCCAAGCTGAGGAAAGACAAAAAAAAAAAAAAAAAGAAATACAAACAGAGCCTTAGACACCGTTAGTATACCACCAAGCTTACCAACAAATGTACAATGGAAGTCCTGGAAAAATGAAAGAGAGAGAAAGGGCAGAAAAAATATTTGAAGTTATATCCAACTACTCATATTTTACAAAATAATTAATCCACACATTCAAGAAACTCAACAGATTTTGCTTATTACATGGTGTCTATTTTCTATACAAAGCCACTGGACAATCACACAATTCTGGAAATTGGTTAAGATTCCTAGTAGGCCAAATTAAGACTCAAAAGTATTATTGGTATAGGATTTTTTTTGTAGAAATTAACTCTGTAATATGCTCTACTAAAAGCACTCACCAATCCTTTTACCAATCACTTTAGTTGAATTGCATTTCTCACAGAAACTCCCTCTTTCAATCTATTACTCACTATTAGGATACAAAACCACTGTGATTGTTACTCTGCTAGAATAGATTCTGGTGATACTGGAGCTAATCTTAAAATCTAAAAACCCTTATGGACTGGGTTGCCTCAACCAAAGTTGGAAGATGGCTTTTACCTGGGAAGTCATTCGCTGAGACTCTACAGGACCCAAGATGGCTAGGCCAGTTGTAAGACTTCTGGAGTACATATACTTAAGACATTGTCAGATTGCAGGTCCACGATTTGCTAGTCGCTAGAATCCAAATTTTTACATGAAGACTCAGGGCTCCAAAAGTGAGCACTCCAATGAAAAAGGCAGAAAAGGTGCATGGTTTCCTATGGCATGAATTCAGAAGTCATAGAATGTCACTTCTATTTTACTCTATTGGTTAAAGCAGACACAGGCCCACCCAGATTCAAGGGGAGGGGACACAGATCCCACCAATCAATGAAAGGAGTGTCAAAGAACTAGCAGCCATGTTTTAAAACCACCACAGTTTGCCCTCTGACTTCAATTTATTTACTTCTCCTCTATATGTCAAATACAAGTTTCTACTCTCAGTACCCAACACACATTTCAAGTTGCATTCCATTACAGCATCAGAATTGAGGCTCACAATTTAATCATATAAATCAGATTCAGCTGCAGATAAGGTTCCTTGAGTTTGGTTGCTCAAATATACTTTCTCTCAACCTGCATATCTATAAATTAAACAGGCAGGCCATCCTCCATCCCCATTGTTCCAACAGTGGTGGGATAGACAAAGGATAAGCACCATAGACAAGCCATCCACAAAGGGGGAAGTTGGAGGCACAGCAGTCACCGGACCACAGCAATTCTGAAGCCAGCCAGGAACACATGTAAGCTTCCTGATTAGGCTCAGTGCTGTTCCCTCTGCTTGTGTCTCCAATGTGTCAGCTATTTGGGGCAGAAGAAGTAATGAGAGAAACTACAGACCCACACGAGATATTCCTTGGTTTAACACAACAAATTAATGGACTTTTGAATATACAACTTAACTACAATTAGTGGATTGACTAGGTTATTATAACACGAGATAACAAAATAAGGTGATTTAAACAAGGTGAAAATGTGTTTCTGTCTCACATAACAGTCTGAGCAATGGTGCAGAACTAATATCGTGGCTTAATAAATTGAGAGCCCAGCTCATTCTAGTTTCTTTAACTGCCATCCTTAGTGTTGCATGGCCCCAAATGGACCAAAAGTAATTATTAAAACTTGGAAAACACAAAACTTACATATGTAATCAGTAGCAATTGTCTTGTTAAACTCCTAGAGGATGACTCACTAATGACATAATATAAAATAGTTTTTAAATAATATTTAGTTTTATGGAAAAGTATTTAAACTATTAAATTAAATGGAAAATAATATAAATTTGCATTTAGAATATCATCTTTATTAAGCATATATATGCACACATAGACCCACATATACACACACAAAAAAAACTAAATTCATCCAAGTTTACAGCTATATTTGTGAGTTGGGGACTACAGCGATTTAATTTTTTTTTTAATTAAAATTATTAAGTAAAAATATCATGGATGTTCTACTTCCATGATAATGTCATTACAATCCCTTTCAGGAACATATGGATACCGGTTTTAAGAGATATTATACATTTTTGCTTATTTGATATTTGAGTAGTAATATAACTAATTAGAAAAAAATTAGCTAATTTCAATGAGTCATGAGTCCTCCCTTCCTCAGATAGATTCCTAGGATGTATTAATGTTGGATTGCTGCAAGTGAAGTCTCCATTCTGGTCACTCTATTGCTTTCTTGCTCTCTTCCTTTGGCCACTCCTACTTTTAGACTTGATATCTAAATTAAATCACTACGTTAGTGGATTGAGTAGTGTTGAAAATTCATGTCTACCTGGATACTCAGAATGTGAGTTCATTTGTAAATAGGGTTTCTGCAGGTGTAACAAGCTAAGATGAGGTCATACTGGATTGAAATGTGCCCTAAATATTAACACAATGTCTGGCATCCTCAGAGGAAGAGGAGAGAACCCACAGAAGCATACACACTCAGAGAAAGCAAGGATTTCCCTGAAGCTAGGAAGAGGCAAAGAAGAACTCTTCCCTTAAGCCTTTAGTGAGAGCATGGTTCTTTCAATAATTTGATTTAGAACTTCTAGACTTCAGAACCATGAGAAAATATATTTCTGTTGTTTAAAGCGATCCAATTTGTGGCAGTTTGTTATGGCAGCCCTTGGAAACTAATACATTTGCCATCCAAAGAAAGGAACACATTGTATTAAAATAACCTGGAATAAGTAAAAAATATGTATGTATACAAATTTTTATAATATTACTCTTAAAATGTCTAAGAAATAAATAGACTTTGAGATAACAAAGAGATATTCACCCCCCAAAAAAAGATTAATGTGACTGCTGATCAAAAAGATATTTAGGAAAGTGTTTTGTAGTTATAAATTACTATGTAAATGTCAGTTGTACACTGGTTTATGCTTTTTAGCTTCTAACTCCATCTACAATATAAATTAAGATGATTTCTTTTTTCCCACCCACATCCTAAAACCAATCATTAGCAAAGATATAAATTATTCTACACTCCTTACACAATTCATCTCAATAAAAGATGAATCTTAAAAATTTGAACTCATAAATCAGGAACAATGCAGGAAACATGCCTTTGACTAAATATATGAGAGTTCAGTATAATTTTGTTTTATCTACATTTTTCTCAGTTGTGGAATTAATTATGAAATTAAATAAATCCCAATTAATTTTGAATGCATACAATGTAAATAATTACAATCACAATTTGGATACTGTTGCTGTGTAGCACAAAATGTATTGTGGCTTTCATTATTTAGTTACTAGAGGAGTATTTGGAGTTGAAATAATGATTCCAATATGCTCTTTAAAAAATAAATCTAATAAATATTACATCACTGTAAGAATTTTAGTTTTTAATTTCACCCATAATGTAAGTTGGAAATATTTCCCTCCCTCTTGACCCCACATTCTGAAATCAATTATTACTAATGTGGTATGTTTCCAGCCCATTTATCATCCTAATCACCCTCTCCTTATCTGTTAATGCTGTTTTAGATATAAATTATCATTGTTAGAATTAAATTCAATACTTCAGAATTAGTGTCAATACTTTGCCATCTCAACCATTTTCAATATGATGAGTAGAAATAATGTCATTAGCATTTAAATCATTTTTCACCCTCTTGTACCATGAACTTATCTGATTCTCTTTCTACTTCCTGTTTCCATATTTTACTGTTCTTTCTCTTATTCTTCCACTTTCTTTCCTTGCCTATAAACAAGAACTGTTACCATCTGTCCCGCCAACTTAACAGGGTTTCTGTGAAGGCAAAATAAGCATCTGCATCTTATAGTGTTTTGTAAACTGCAAAGAATTATTCACATATTAGTGTATCATTTTGCACCAGCTCTTCTTTTTCCTTTCCCCATACCACTGACTTTTGCCAAGGTTTGCAGTTAATGCTTCCTATTTCATTGTACAAAATATCTTAGAGAACAGTTAGTTTTATGTGAATGAATCTTTTTTTTTTTTTTTTTTTTTTTTTTTGTGAGACAGAGTCTTCACTCTGTTGCCTGGGCTAGAGTGCTGGGCATCAGCCTAGCTCACAGCAACCTCAAACTCCTGGGCCCAAGTGATCCTTCTGCCCCAGCCTCCCAAGTAGCTGGGACTACAGGCATGCGCCACCATGCCCGGCTAATTTTTTCTATTTATTTTTAGTTTCCCAGCTAATTTCTTTCTATTTTTAGTAGAGACAGAGACTCACTCTTGCTCAGGCTGGTCTCGAACTCCAGAGCTCAAAGGATCCTCCCATCTCAGCCTCGCAGAGTGCTAGGATTACAGGTATGAGCCACTGCACCCGGCCCTATGTGAATGAATCTTGAGTCTCTTTCTAATTCTGACATGGTTGGATATTACCTGTTCACAATTTTGACTTCAACTTTCTGCCATCACCTCATTCTCATCAGGTCCAAAAGCAAACTAAAGACTATTGCTAAAAACTGAGTTATTGTACTCTCTTAATTGTCTTCACCTGCTCTGTGAATACTATTTTTCTTTTGATTTGAAGTCTAAAACATTGAGTACCCTTTATTTTTATTATTTTTATTTTTTTTTATTTCAGCTTCTTATGGGGGTACAAAAGCTCAGGTTATATATATTGCCCATGTCCCCCCATCCCCCTGAGTCAGAGCCTCAAGCATGTCCATTTCCTAGACAGTACTCTTTTTAATCCATGTCTATTATACCCTTCATTCTTACCTCCAAATAACTGGACTTGTTGATTCTTCATTCACAATGCCTTTTTTTTCTTTTTCTAATTTTAGAGGGTTTTTTTGTCATTGTTATTTCTCCTTTTAATATTTATGTTAAGTTTTGCATTTATATCAGTAAAGATCAGTCTGAAAGTCACGGTTGATATTAGTTCTATATGAAAATTGAAAATAGGATAACACGTGAGTGGGGGAGCTCTGAGAACAAACAGAAAATGTTTATACAGTCCAGGAATTAGCAGCTGCAGGAAGCTGTCACCACCCTGTGGGCTGGAGGAAAAAGAGGAGCAGAGTCCAGAGTGGTTTTGTTAGCATCACAACTGAAATTAATGAATTAAATTTTAGGTACTGCATTATAAGAGGAACATTAAAAGTTAAGAATAGGGCTACTATGATAATAAATGGCCAGAAAATATCAAATAAAGAACCACTGAGAGAACTATAGCCATTGCCTAAATGACAGGTGAGGTAATGACAATAGGGAGTACATGACAATAGGGAGTACCTAACAATAGTTGTCTTCAAATACTTAATGTTGATGGAAATATATATTGCTTTCATTATACCTAAGAAAGCTTAGAAGCTTATGACATTGATTTTGTTCCTTGAGAGGCATGATTTTCTAGTAATTAATGCTGACCAGAAATATACTTTGCTTTAAAAATGATGAGTTTGCTATCACAAACATAATATTAGAATATTCACCCAGAGGTTGACTATGAAGCTAAAGAAAAATTTGCCTTGTGAAGAAGTATAAACTTTATAACTTTATAGCTTCTTGCAAATTTAAGGTTTTTTTTTAAATTTCTATAGATTTGGGGGAGGCAAGTGTTTCTTTCACATGGGTGAATTCCATCATGCTAAAGTTGGGGCTTTTAGTGTACCTATCACCAGAATAGTGTACATTGTACTCAATAGGTAGATTTTTATCCCTCATCCCCTTGCACCCTCTCTCATTCTTAGTTGTCAATGTCTATTATGTTTTTGTGACCAAATAGACCCCTTGTTTAGGTCCTGAATATAGATGAGAACATATGAGATTTGTTTCTCCATTCCTGTGATACTTCACTTAGGATCATGATATCCAGTTTCATCCAAGTTGCTACAAAAGACATTATTGTATCCTTTTTATGGCTGCATAGTACTCTAATCTATCTATCTATCTATCTGTCTCCCTCTCTCTATATATGTATATATACATATCACATTTTCTTTACCTACTCCTCAGTTGATGAGCTTTTAGATTGATTCAGTATCTTTGCAATTGTGAATTGTGCTGTGATAAATATTCAGGTGCAGGTGTCTTTTTTGTAAAACGACTTCTTTTCCTCTGGGTAGATACCCAGTAAGTGAGATTGCTGGAATGCATGGTAGGTCTACATTGAATTCTTTGAGGAATCTTCATACTGTTTTCCATAGAAGTTATTTATACTAGTTTACATTCCCACCAACAGTGTATAAGCATTCCCTTTTCACCCTATCTATGCCAACATCTATTGTTTTTTGACTTTTTATTAATGGCCATTCTGCTGGGTGTGGTAGGTCACCCCTGTAATCCTAGCATTTTAGGAGGCTGTTGTGCAAGGATTGCTTGAGGCCAGGAGTTCGAGACCACCCTAGACAATAGCAACACCCTGTCTTTAAAAAAAAAAAAATCTCAGGCTTGGCACACACCTATAGTCCCACCTACTCAGGAAAGCTGAGGCAGAAGAATCACTTGAGCCCACACATTTGAGGTTGCAGTGAGTTATGATGATACCACTGTACTCTGGCCCAGGCAACAGAGTGAGACCTTGTATCAAAAAAAGTGTGTGGGGGGGGCATTCTGACAGGGGTAAGATGGTATCTCATTGTGGTTTTAATTTGCATTTCCCTGATGATTAGTGATGTTAAGCATATTTTTATTTGTTTTTTGGCCATTCGTGTTTTTTTTTTTGAGAAAAATCTGTTCATGTATTTTATCCACTTTTTGATGGGGTTATTTGTTTTTATTTTTCTTACTGATTTGTTTGAGTTCTTTGTAGACTCTGGATATTAGTTTTTTGTCTGACATATAGTTTACAAATATTTTCTCCCATTCTGTAGGTTGTCTGTTTACTCTGCTGATTATTTCCTTTGCTGTGCAGAAACTTTTTAGTTTAACTAAGTCCCATGTATTTATTTTTGTTGTTGTTGTATTTCCTTTTGAGGTCTTATTAATAAATTATTTGCCTATGCCAATGTCCAGAAGAGTTTTTGCTATGTTTTCTTACAGAATTTTTTATAGTTTCAGGTCTTATTTTTAAGTCTTTAATCCATCTTAAGTTACTCTTTGTATATGGCAAGAAATAGGTGTCCTGTTTCATTCTTCTTCACGTGCTTGTTCAGTTTTCCCAGTGCTATTCATTGAATAGGGCATGTTTCCCCAGTGTATGTTTTTGTCTGCTTTGTCAAAAATCAGATGGTGGTAGATATATGGCTTTATTTCTGGGTTCTCTATTCTGTCCCCTTGATCTATGTGTTTAACTTAAACTAATATCACACTATTTGTGTTACCATAGCCTTGTCATATAATATAATTTGAAGTCAGATAATGTGATGCCTCCAGATTTATTCTTTTTGTTTAGGATTACTTTGGCTATTGGGGGCTCTTTTTTTGGTTCCAAATGAAGTGTAGAATTATTTTTTCTAGATCTGTGAAATATAACTTTTTTAATTTTGATTGGGATTGCATTGAATCTGTAAATCACTTTGGGCAGTATGGACATTTTAACAATGTTTAACGTTTCTTCCAATCCATGAGGATGGGATGATTTTCCATTTGTTTGTGTTATCTATGATTTATTTTATCAGTGTTTTGTAGGTATTCATGTAGAAATCTTTTACTTCCTTGGTTAAGTATATTCCTAGATATTTTATTTTCTTTGCAGCTATTGTAAATGATACCATTTTTTTTATTTCATTCGCAGCTTGACTATAACTAGTATATAGAAATACTACTGATTTGTGTATATTACTTTTATAACCTGAGACCTTACTGGATTTATTTATCAATTCTAGGAGTCATTTGGTTGAGTCTTTAGAGTTTTATAGATATAAGATCATATTGTCAGCCAATAGGGATGGTTTGACCTCCTCTTTCCTAATTTGGATGGCTTTTGTTCTTTCTCTTGCCTGATTGCTCTGGCTAGGACTTCCAGTAGCATGTTGAATAGAAGTGGTCACAGTAGGCATCCTTGTCTTGGTCCAGTTCTTAAGGGGAATGCTTTCAACATTTCCCTATTCAGTATGATGTTGGCTGTGGGTTTATCACATATGACCTTTATTATTTTGAGGTAGAGGTTTGGGATAGTCCTATCAACCTCAGCAAACAAAAATAATTTGATAACATTTTTTGCTCAGACTTTATAAGCCTCAAGCACATTCCAAATACATACAGATGTACTCATTTAGTTTAACTAAATATTCTTTTAAAAAGTGATTTTCGAAAGAATACATTTTTATTCTTTCTGTGTATGCTCTGAAAAAAAAGTTTATATTATCAAAAATAAAAATGTTGCTAGTTGTTGGATTTGGATTGGTTGGATTGGGATTTTTAAAAATCTGTATACTCTCTATATTTTCCAAATTATTCATTGAACATATATCCTGCTGGAAAACTGGATGTTTTAATTTGTGTGTGTATATATATATATGTGTGTGTGTGTGTGTGTGTGTGTGTGTATATCACATCATATAAATATACAACATGTTCTCTCCCCTATATATATATACACAAACATATACACACACACACATATATAAGGGAATGTGAATGATAGAAAGGATTCTAAACTGAAGATAATCTTAGTAAAACATGACAAAAAATGCCAAGAGTTCCCATAGTTTTAAAGCACAGTGATGTAACCCTAATCTGGATGAGATGTGTAGTCAGAACTGGGCTAACAGAGAGAAAAATGTGAGGCGATTTAGTAACCATTTAATAAGTGTAGGAAGCCAGAAGAAGATAAAAGTAACAAGTTTGTAATTCAGGAGGAAAATTTCTATCCAAAATTTTGGAGGGATACAAGAGGGCTATAATGATGGCAGCCAGGTTTAAGCTACTCTGGTTAGTAGCTGCTATAGAGTTGAGAGAAACAATCAAACTGAAGACAGGGAAAAGCTAATCCAGTCTAGATATGTTGTCAATCATTAGTAAAACACAGTGATTAGAAACATAATTCAAGGTAGATTGAAAAGGTATATGAATCAGGTTCATCAACATTAAGTAAAATTCATTTTTTTTCTTATACTTGAGATGTCTATAAAGATGAAGTTATTTTTAGGTTTATGGAAACTTAAATTTGTTGCATATTGACATAGGAAAACTGACTCTCAGTGGTTTAGAGTAACAAGGACAGTTGAATTAGAGGATGTGGCAATAAATGTTTTGTGTTTAAATGATAATCCACTTATGCTTGAAAATGTGTGATTATCTATTAATAGAATTATGCTCACTCATCAAAAGTAAGAAGTCAAGTGATTTTGACCAACAATTATTATTTCTTTAATGGACTATTTTTTAAGAGTGCAGGTGGGGGAAGCCCTTGTCAAAACTCAGTAAAAGAAAAGCATAAGTATAGTAACTTCTTTTTAGAATATAAAGGTGAATTTCAAAAATTCAAAAATGTCCTGTTGGAGTTTATCTTGAAAATGTCAGACAATCTGTTATGACACAATATTGCCTCCATGAAGAAATATGTTCATCCCAAATCAGCTGGTAAGCAGATCATTAACAAACAGCATAAACAGAGAAGTAAATATATGGATCCCCTAAGGAGATAAAGTATTTATATATCTTGGCTCAGAAACTCATTTGTGTTCAGCCTAACAGGTAGTCCTATGCAAAGATGCCATCTGCCAAGGGAAGTAAAATAAATTTTAGATTTCAAATAATACAACAATTGGAACTAATGTGAATGTATAAAACATCTTCTTATTACTAACTTTAAAGAGAGTAAAGGAATTTTCCTTGGGCAAATTACTTATGATTATTGCAGACTTGCCCATAATCAATAAACTACTATCACATGTTAGAACATGTACATGTAAGGGATATTGCAGAATAAAAGATTAATTAATTACTCTCTCCTTCTACCCTAACTGCCCAGACCAGTTAGACCACAGTGCAGTTAATTATATCCTCAGTTCTTGATATAATATCATCATAAACACCAGCTTTGACCCTCTCTTGACTACTAATTTAATTTTGTTCCCATACAATTCTCCTCTTCATCTTCTACCCCACTGACAACCATTCAGGTAGACTTCATTTGTTCATGTAAAATGTGTTTTTTGGTATTGGTAACATACATTAATAGTAATTCTAGTATATCTCATTCTTTCTTATTTCACTCAGATTTATGCTTTTTAAATTCAATTCATGTAGCTAACTTTTTGTCTAGTCAATTACTTTTAATGTTGTTGTATATTATGGTATCCATGCCCTACGTTTAACCTAGTACCTTTCCCTATTATGGATATCTTATCCAAACTCCTATCACACTCTAAATCCCCACTGCAAACATCCGTGCAAGGAACATTCTTGTGCATATCTCTTAATAGATGTATGTGAGAGGAAAACTAAAACCAAACAAACTATACATACATGTAAGTAATGGAATTGCTTGTTAACAGAATATGAGATTATTTTATTTTTATCTTGACTATTGTCAGATTTCTTGCTAGAATGACTACTACTGTTGAAATTCCTGATAGGTACATCAATGTACATATATATCAACATTCCCACCAACAAATAGCATTACCCAGCTTTCTAATTTTTTTTCAGACAAGTGTGAATAGCATTAAAGTGTTTTCTCTCTCTCTCTGTCAATTCACTTTTTTTTTATTACTATTAAGTATGAAAGCCTCTTCATAAGCCAGTTAACCTTGTGGTATTTGACAAATATTACCTTGAATTCAGCATGTTTTGGTAATACAAACCTTTCATAATCATTCTAAGGGAAGGTTGAATGTAAGAGTGGATATCAAAGAGATCATTATTTAAAGCAGTGCAGAGCCAGAGAGGATGTATTGCCTCACAGTGAAGAGTCACACTGCCTGAGTTTGGATCCTTATTCTATGCCTTACTCGCTATATCATCTTTGTGTATTGTGCTAGTGTTTTGGAAAGTTGGCATCATTTTAGTACCTACATCCTAGAATACTTGGGAGATTAAATGATATAATACACTGAAGAGACTAAAAACAAAGCCTAGCCCTATAAATAGCACTCAATATTCCATCAATATTTTTATATTTCTCTAATTTTGCACAGACGATTTTACTTATCACACAATGTTATTAAATAAATTCAATATTAATGAAGGGATCTATATCGCATCCAAATGAAATTCATTCCCTTGCTGTGTACATATTTTCTTATTCTTTCATAGTGCATTTGAATAAAGCTCACATCAGGACGTGTGAACTGAGAAGCCAAAAACCTGTTCGCTCAGCATCCTCCCTACATTTGTAAAGTGTTCTGATTAGATGTTTTAAAAGGTTACCAGGACAGCAGATGCTATCTTAAAAGTTAACTAAATAATGTACTTCGGAAAGGCAAACTATTCACCATCATTTGTAAATGCATGCATCTCATTCCCCCTTCACGTCTGCTTCATTTATCTTCAGCCATTTTTTCATCCATAAGCAAAATCCTAGTTGCAAATGTTAATATTGCTCTTGTTTCTAATTAGATGAAATTTGCTACCTGTAGCTATGAATTTGCTTCAGAAATTTCATGTCTTATAATGCCCATAAATAAATAAAATATGTTCAGGACAAACAATAAAGAATTATGAACCACCTTACAAAACCTCTTTACATAATTTTATGAGCAGCTTATGAAATTCTAGGAAAAAAATAGTATATTTTTAATATGGGCTAAGACTGTTTTCCTCAGCATTAGTACACAAAAAAATAAGCCTTACCAGATAAACATATTTTAAGGCCAATAGCTTAAACAGAAGTGAAATATAATCTGTTGTTTCAATAATAAGGGTTTTAAGATTTTGTTTACTAGAAAGACAATTTGTTAATCATTTAACATAGTTGCTTCCAAATAATTACATGGTAAATCCCATCATGAATATTGAATTATTTCATTCCTGAAAAACCTGAGAAGGAAATAGAAAGAGAATTTGTAAAAGTGTATAAACAAAGCCCTCTGACTGGTCAAAAACTATGCTTATTTGACCAGGAAATGTCCTAATGACCATACAAAATGCCCTGCTTGATTTTGAAATCTAATCAATTTGGTACTGGTTTAAAAATTTGAGTAACATTGTTTATAAATATAATTCTGCAATTCATGTTGCTATCTAGTTGTTCTGGATATCACAGGATATTTTGAGATTATGCATTTGACTCTCATTAGTTTTTCTTTTATTTGTTGCTCCTCTATAACCATTACCGTCCTCTATTAAACACAGTTTACCATTTCTTATATATTATTGATATATTCTGTCTGTTTCCATATATATTGTTATATAAGTATGCAAGCACAGGGATTTATGCATATATGAATAGAGAAATAAGTGTAATTCTGCAAGATAAAATATTTGAATTAGGTGATAAATGAAGTAAGTAGAAAATGAAGGTAGTAAAGTTAGAGTGAATTTACTAGGAAAAAATGTATGCAAGACAGGATAATACAACATTGTAGGTAAGAGCACAAATTTACCCTAAATTAAATTTGCATTCCTGCTTGCAAATTTACCTGACTTTAGGAAGCTTATTTTAACTCTCTAAGATTCAGTAATCTCAAATATAAATTGGTATATTGGCCCTTGCTTCATAGTATGGTATAAGAATCAAATTATAAAATGTCCTAAAGTGTTTAAAATTGTTCATAAAATACATTAAATGTTCAAGATACACAAACTATGATCAAGATAATAATCCTGTTAATAGAGGGTTTGGCTTTAAGTTTTATTGGGGCAAAGACTTAAAAATAGTTATATGATCATTTGTCTTGTCATGAAATTAAATGCAACCATAGCTATGGTGAAACACAATTCTGGTGAATAAAACAATATTTCTCTAATATCTGTACACAAATAAACCCAGTGACAGGTTTCTGAGGATTTACTATAATATTATCCCTTGTCATAGGCTGATGGCTACAAGACAAATTGCAATTTTGTAAAAGAGTATGGGAGTGGATTTGGAGGGAAGATTTAAAGAAAAGAATAGCTTCCAAGCATCATAATTAACAGACTAAATAAATATAGAGTCATGATAGTGAGTGTGAAAGAATGGATAAACTGCTTTTTACCTCTTTTTATAATATTTGGTAGGTAACAAGTGGCCACATATTTTTGTGATTACAATTTTCAGATAATTGAAACTATGTAATGACTTACAATGCCAAGGCATTTGCTTTAAGTGTTAATCAAAATGAAGTTAAGTCTAATACTCTCCTAATATTTACACAAATACCAATTTGTATAAATTCAAAAATAAGCTACAAGACCTACCTGTCCCCATCTGCCTCCTTGCCATCACTAAATGCTCATTAACCAGCCACCTTCTTTCTCATTCTTTTCCTTGCCCTTTATTTTGCTTTTCTTGGATAGAAAAACAAAACAAAACCAACAAAAAAACATATAAACAGATCCTTACAGACTAATGGAATGTACTCACAGGCACAAGTAAAATCCATTACATTTGCTAGTCTTATAGATGTGTGAACCACCGAAGCCCATTCAAGGAAAGGATAATGGGATTTGACCTAATCAGTTCTTCCAAGGTCCTTTGTTGTTGCTCTGAAAGACCATAAGTGGTTCACAGATGATACCTGATGTCAAATTGAAGCCATTTTCAGTGCTAGAGAAAAAAAATCTTAGTGGCACCTGGAGAGCTATTAAACTGCCTATGCTGTTCTAGGGAAGAATGAAGGAAATCAGTGTTCTAGAAATCTATTGAGGGTTATGAATTATCTTAGAAGAATCTGGGTAGTAATAGCAGATGTTCAGGGTTCATTCTAAATGTTTTATTAGAATTATGGAAGGATTGGAGACCTTTGGTTCCTGTCAACAGGAGGAATGGAATTCAAAGGGCTAGACAGGGATTGCAGATTATCGATGACAGAGATTGAAAGCATGGATTCTGGAGCTCTAATGGCTGAGTTTGAATAATGATATCCCCATTTTTCAGCTGTGAGACCTCATTTACCTAAAAGCTATTTCCTCCAATTTTCCTTATATGTAAAATGAAACTAATATCATAATACAACTAAATCACATAGAATAGTATCTGGCATACATAAATCCCATGTGCATGTTTGTTAAATAAATATATGCTAGATACTGTGATATGTATTTTGATGTATTATCTTGTTTAATTATTCAAAAATCCTTACTTATGTATTATTTTGCTCTGGTTCAAAGTGGAGGAATTTGAACTTTGGAGACATTTTTGCAAATTGCCTCATCTTTCAAGAAACTAAAATTTAAGCTCAGATTATTTTGAGTGTATCGTCAATGCCTTTGCTATTATTGTTGTTGTTCTTGTTATTGTTAAATATGGAAAAGACATTCCCTGGAATCTGATTTTTTTATTTTTTGAACTTCAGATTGAGCAGCCATCTTTTCTCTAGCAATACACAGACACAGGCTACTAAACTTGATGGCCAAGATACTCCCAAATAAATGAAGTCTGGGGGGTGACAATGGGACAGATAGTCAGTGCACTCATTCATACAGAAGTGAATGTTATGATCATTTTATTCTTGCAGGCACTTCAGATCTCTTGCTAATACCTGCCTCATGTGGTTGTAACATTAAAAACACATATCCTAGTTCCAAGTTCTAGTCCATAACGATGACTTTTTTAGCATTTCTCACAAAGACATTTAGTAGTGCTTATGTTGAAATCACATCAGTGACAATTTCACAATGGCTTTTGTAGCACTTAAAATGCTAGGAGTTCATGTTTCTAAAAGAAGTTTCTGAAAAAAATCACCCACGGTGAGCAGAACTCAGAGAAATAATTGTCTTTCATTGCCTCAGGCATGCTCTCACCAATCTAATTTTAAAGTAGAAACAAAACACAGAGCAGCGGGGTAATAACAGCCATGTTTTAGAAGATGAGGCAGAAATGTTAGATGATTTGAGGAATGTCTGTAGATTGCATTTTTTCAGCTGTCCCTAAGGGGGTGGGGATCATGAAGAGAAAAAAATGATATGAATATAAGTAAATATCACCTCAAGAGGCTGAAGCCCAGCACCAGAATAAAATGTGCAGCAATAAAAACATGATAAGTAAATAAAATGAATGGCTGCCTAGATGGAGATATAAAAGAAACATCACCGTGCACATGGTGTACCTTCTGATTTTCTATAATATAAGGAATGCTCTTACACCAGATAAATTCCCAGAATGCTGAAGCCAGAAGAAATATTAGCACGAACTCGGCCAAATCACCTTTTATTTAAGAAAAGATGAACAGAGAATTTTTTTTTTAAATGTATTCTTGCTATAGGTAGAGATTTATCTTTTTTGTTTTTGTTTTTGGAAGAGAAAAGATAGAGTATAAGAACTGGTGGCCAGTGGTAGTTGTGATGGTCTCATATTTAGGTAATAAACTCACCACATTTATAATATGTATGTAAACTAACCTTTTTCCCGAAGCAAGGGCTCTCCTCAAAACAATATGTCAAGCCTTAATTATAATGCTGTCTTAGGAATGGGAGTCTGTGGGAATGTCAATTTCTAAGCTTATCTGCTAAAACTACTTCCACAAACTGCATTAGTACTGGAGCTCCTTATTCTTGTCCTCTTTCACAGCTGGATAAACATGGTAGAGGAATCTAGACAGTGAGGGAAAGACTACAGATGCTCTTCCAGATTTAAGTAACAGGATCCAGCACTCAAAGCAGAGATTTGATAGACAAACAATAGGCAATTTGGCTTTCTTATTTATTGTACACCCTTAGCATGAACTCGGCATCAGGGGTGGGTTGCAGAGAAAGTGGAGGAGTGGAGAATAGTGGGTAAAAATGTCAGATACAGAGATTAAATGATCAGATTATGTAACTGCAAGTAATTGTCTCAGTGCCTTGGCATTACAGATGAGCAAACAAGTCCATGATGCATAGGAAACAACTTGCTCAAGATCACCTAGTGCAAAGCTGGAGCCAAACCAGGTCTCCAAACCCTCTGATCCACTGCATACCATTGATGTGCTCACTTTCCTTAAAGAAATTCCTAGATGCTATCAATTGATGAATTTCTTTCAGCCATCCTATAGGTAGAGAGGCTACATGGTATAATGCAAGGAAGACGAAGAGAACACATAGGGTAGTGTTCTGGCTTTACAAACACTATGTGTTCTTCCTCTAGTACCCTGTGCATATTTCTACTCTATTTAGCACATTGTATAGAAATCATTTTCCTGTCAGTAACTAGTGCAGTTGCTAGAACATTCATATATTTTAGCTGAATTGTGTAATTTCAGTTAGAAAATTACCTTCTCTGTTTCTTTTTCAATTTTTCTCCTTCTTTAATAAAGAAACACAAAAAATCCTTTGCCTGTTTGAATGGTTATGATGACTAAATGTTATAATGCACAATGCACTTTATAGATGGGAATGTGGTGATGCAGGTGGTGGTAGTGAGGGTGGAAGTATCACAATAGTGATAGCAAAATAATTAATATGTCCAGAAGAGTGAAATTCAGAGAAGGGAGGTGAGAAATTGTATCCTTTATGTAAATGACATTTGCCAGATGATAGTTGTAATATCATGTATTGGACAAATAAAAAGCAATTAAATAAGAGTGGCTGAATGTACTTGAATGTAGCATTTGCATGTGTATCTGAACTCTGTTTGTAAACTTTGACAATAATGCAATACTGAGAGGCTCAAAGGCATTCCTATAAAAATAGGTAACGTTACAGGTAGGAAAACATTGCTAATACATTTCATTGTCATGGTCATATTCACTTTGCAATCTAAATTCATTTTTTCATGAGTAGAGCTTTATCAGTATGCTTATTTATATTTTTTCGTGAAGTAGTAGTAAAAAGATAAGCAAGTGAAATTTGGCATCAATTGTTATACTAGAGCTTGTGCATAATACTCATTGTGAAAATTCAAGGTTAAAACGTTTTTGTGTATTTTTCTAAGTATAACATTGAACATCAAGTTTTCTATTCAGATGCTTTTTGCTGAGAAAATGCAGTCTGCAACCAAAGCAAAGCCTGGTAAAAATTTTAAGAGTTAATCTATTTAGATATTTTAAAGCCATAGATCAGTAAATAACACATTTCACTACATTTTCTCATTTATAGCAGAAAATTATTTCCATAGATAATAAAGTAATTGTTTTGGAATCTTACTGAATCTGACGGAGAATTCTAGGAAGCTGCACTTATTGTGTACAACATTAAAATATGAATTAATAGTGCATAGTTATACAGGAGATTTTACTTGTGAAATATTTTGAACCATTTAATCCACTTAATCCCTCCATATTTCATTTAATTAATTTTATTTAAAGGAGTTTATAAAGACAGGTGAGCTTTATTCAGTATGAGTAATTTAATTCTGCTTTGACTGTTTTCTACTAAATACAATAGTAAATGGAAGTAAATTAGGACACTTGCTTTTAATTAAGTGATAGGTGTTTGCTCTCTGAAGCTGCAAAACAATAAATATGAATAATCTACTGGCAAATGAAGAATCAAAAAATCAATCCATAAAAAAACTAAATATTTATATGCATTTTTTATCTAATATATCATTACTTCCTATGTAAAAACAGTGTCAGAAATGCTTAATACCTGCCAAAAGATGTCCAGATGTTAAAGAGTTACAGATTGCACAAAGATAACATACTCTTGGCCTGGCTGAGTTCAGGTGCATTTATAGTAAATGGCACCACACCACCACCATTACTGATATGTGTGGAGGATTTTTTCTGTGTTTCGTTGTATTTTGGAGAGAGAAGAGAGAACTGCCAATGGAAAGTGGTCTCTTCCCATGCGTTTGAACTCTTTAAAAGCACAGAGGTCAGAAGCTAAGAGTCATTTACTTTTACAAGATATATGTGATTCTGGGAAAGGGGTATAATTTTGAGAGAGTCTAAATCCAAGGATAGTAAGTTTTGAGTCAGATAAAAAAGGATGTTGCAAAGTTAATGAGACAAAAATCTGCCAGTCTATATGTTGAGAAAACGATATTTTGACACCTGAAGCACAGAATAGTTTTTTGTATTGAATCTAGGAAATTTCAATGTCCTCAATTTCCTTAATTGTACTTAACTGTTTATAGTGTTGTTTTAAGCATTAAAATGGAGCATTCTAGGTAGAATGCTAAAAAGAGAGTGAGGCACGTTGTATATACTTAGTAAATGGTATATTTTATCATATAATTATTTTTTATTGATGTTAGGCTTGTGAAAATGCTCAAATTTCACCCAAAGTGTTTGCAAGGTCTTCTGTCAATATATTAATGAAGTCGATGAAAAAAATCTATTACAAAATTCACAGACCTGTGTGGGCTACAGTAATTTATTGATGAAGATTTAGAATAATGGGTAGAGAAGAGATAGTTATGTATTTGCTTGTTATCTAATCAGTACACGTGAAGATTCTTGTAGTGTCCAGAAAGTATCTCTTCATGTGCTTTATTTTTAAATGTGCTGTTCCTTGCTAATTTCACCTCCCTGTCTCAAGAAGAGGAAAATGTGGCAACACTGCCGTCACAATGCCATGGGTTTTTTGGAACATGTTTATATTTAAACAATATATGTTAATAGATCTTCTTGCCTCCACAGTGTCCTAATACTATTTATTTACTCTGGATTACATCATTACTCATGATGCTGCATTATCCAATGAACTCCCTATGAATCCTGGATTCCAGTTATTCTCTCAAAGATTATTAATGTACTTCATTGATCATAAACACAAATATGAGTGCTATCTAGAGTATGCAGTATTGTTTGTAAATGATAATTTGTTTTTTGATCATGTTGCATAATTTTGATTATGGTTATTTCTGTTTAGAAATCAAATTTTCCACTTCTAGCTTCTACTGACTGCCTGTATTTAGGCTTCCTCAATAGCCCAGTGATATATATTTTTTTACCTTCTTAAGAATTTCAATAACATTCTTATACCACATTTAAGGAATCTGGTATACATTTCCTTGAATACAGTACTTTATCAAGATACTTTTCCTCATTAGGAATTTTAAGTTTTTGAGCATAGTGTATTTCCCCAAACATATTTTCTGACGTGTATTAGTTATTCAGTAAATGCTCATTGAATTATAAAACATAGTTTATTTTCTCCCACTATTAAGTAATGTTAAACAACAATCAAATTATGGCATCTCTTGTTTTTTCATCTATACCATTAATTACTCCCATTAACATAGTCTATTATCATTAACTGCTGAGATAGATCATGATCACGTTTCATCAGCATCATCAAGAAAGACCTAGTATACATAGTCTTGTACTTTTTCCTGGGACCCTCAAGATGTCTGCTATTTGTCCTGGGCAATTCCACTATTAGAATTTTATTCATTTAGTATAAGATTTTAATCCATGTTAAATTACAATTAATTACATTTTTAACTCTTATTAGCTCTTGAGGCATTGCCAATATAAATCCAAGATCATTTCTGAAAGCAAAGTTTCATATGAAAAGTAAGAAGAAAATATTAGGGAACTTTCTTGAGGAAAGTACAAAAAATATAATGTGGATACTGAGGGTGCTATGGCTCAACTTTGGTTCACTCTTAAATGTTCCTCATTCAACTTGTGTATTTAAAGAGTTTTCTCTGTCTTCCATGTACGACTCCTAATCCTCAATCCTAAATATTTATATAAATCTGAATAGTGTAGAAAAAATTAATATAGAAACATGCAAAGTTTATTTTTAAAAAGTTCTAAGAACATGGGTTTTTTAATGTTGAATAAAGGGGAAAGAATTTATATAATGAAGTATAAATGGTAAATCCATTGTTGAAATAAGTGGCAAATCGATTCTCTTTTAACATAAGCTGCTTTTTCTTATAAATTTGTTTGTCATATCTGTTAATTTGCCTATTGAGCTTCTAGATTACTCCTCACAGTTGACTAATTATTTCCATCTAATATAGAAATTTAAATCACATCACTGTTCTTCAAAATATAACCAAATTAACTTACTTTGATAAAAATGGCACAATGATAATTCTAACTACTTTTTTATTATTTTAGAAGTTGCCTATGGAAATATCCTATGAAGACAAGACATGTTTCCCACTAAATCTCTACCATGTTTCCCAATAAATCTCTACCATGTTATGTCTTTGGAATCCATGTCGTATAGAATCGAGGTCACCAAGTTCGCCATCTTAGTCATGTATAACTAGCCTTGAAGTAAATCTTCTAAACTCTACTTTGTCCACCATTATTTATGCAGATTAGATGTTTTCCACCCATTTTTTTTTGTAAGAAAAAGGAAAATCTTTCTGTATTACCAAGGTTTAAATCTGTATTGTCAATCACAGAGAAAGCAAATTAGTGGTTGCTAGGGGATTGAAGGTAGGAGGAATGGGGAGTGACAACTTTATGGGTATGGGGTTTCATTTTAGAGTGATGAAAATATTTTGGATCTAGGTAAAAGTGATGGTTATAAAATACTGTGAATGTATTTAGTGCCATGGAATCATTCACTTTTTAATGGTTAATTTTCCTTTAGGTGAATCTTACCTCAATACAAATTTTTTAAAGTTGTTTTATGAGAATCCAGGTCTAAACCTTTCAATTTTCTAACCAAAAGATAATAATAATTCACAGAAGTATGGCTTTGGAGGGAACTGTTACAAGAGTAATATTTCAATATATTCTTGTCCAAATCTGATCTTAATTTTATATTTCCTTTTCCAGTTATTGACATTGTCATAAACTCAGTTATCAATTTACTCCTCTCTCATAATCTGTATCTTCTTTTTGTTCTCCCTCCACATTGCATTAATCAAATGTCCTGTTCTTCCTAATTCTTCTTATCTATCATAGTAAATGAAATGTTTACTATCTTTAACCCCAAATTATTCAGTTCAGAAATGAGTGTTTCACCTTAGACCTTTCCCTTTCTATGGTATATACAATAATGACCCTCAAAAATGTCCCTGTCTTAATCTCCAGAACCTGTGAATATGTTACTTTCTACAGGAACAGGGATCACAAAAATGTAATTAAATTAGTGACTTTGAGAGGAAGAGATTATCCTAGACTATCTGGGTGGAGCCAATCTACCTCAGGCCTTAAAATCCCATATAACCCTTCCTTCAAACCCTCATCCAATCTGTTTGTCTGCCTGTTTATTTTATTTTTCACTTTCTTCTAAAATCTATCTTTCTTGTAGAGACGCTCTGGTGGGTGGTTTTTCTCATCCACCATCTTGCCCCCCTCCCAATTTTCACAAGAGCAAACAGACAACCTACAGAATGGGAGAAAATATTGGCATGTTACACATCCAATAAGGGTTGATAACTAGAATATATATAGAACTCAGGAAATCAGCAAGAAAAACATCAAACAGCCATATCAAAAAGTGGGCAAAGGAAATGAACAGAAACTTTTCAAAAGAAGACAGACAAATGGCCAAGAAACATATGAAAAATGCTCAATATCTCTAATCATCAGGGAAATGCAAATCAAAACGACAATGAGATATCACTTATCTCTAGTGAGAATGGCCTTTATCAAAAAGTCCCAAAACAATAAATGTTCACATGAATGTGGAGAAATAGGAACACTCATACACTGCTGGTGGGACTGAAAATTAGTACAACTTCTGTGGAAAGTAATATGGAGATACCTCAGAGAGATACAAGCAGAACCACCGTTTGATCCAGCAATCCCATTACTGGGCATCTACCCAAAAGAATAAAAGATATTCTATAAAAAAGAGATCTACACTTGAATGTTTATAGCAGTGCAATTCACAATTGCAAAGATGTGGAAACAACCCAAATGCCCATCAATACATTAGTGGATTAATAAAATGTAGTATATGTATACCATGGAGTTCTACTTGGCCACAAAAAACAATGGTGATACAGCACCTCTTGTATTATCATGGATAAGGTTGGAACCCATTCTACTAAGTGAAGTATCCCAAGAATGAAAAACCAGCACCACATGTACT
The DNA here is from genome assembly GCF_020740605.2 of Lemur catta. Classification (NCBI taxonomy): domain Eukaryota; kingdom Metazoa; phylum Chordata; class Mammalia; order Primates; family Lemuridae; genus Lemur; species Lemur catta. The sequence goes on from NC_059143.1 coordinate 21,694,850, forward strand.
CACCATCAAATTGGTATTAACAGATCAACACTTAGGTGCACATATAGTAATAACGCTCATCTGGTGTTGGGCAGATGGGAGGGGGGAGGAGGCGATGGGAATATGCACACCTAATCCCTGCGGTGCACACCGTCTGGAGGATGGACCTGCTTGAAGCTCTGCCTCGAGTGGGGCAGAGGCAATATATATAACCTAAATGTTTGTACCCCCATAATATGCTTAAATAAAAAAATAAAATAAAAAAGAATCCCATATGACCTTTTCTAACTGTAGTATGAGAGAAAAATGTGATAATGGAAGTAGAATCAAAAAGATGCAATATTACCTGCTTTGAAGATATCATAAGCCAAGGAATGAAGACTGTCCCTAGAAGCTGGAAAAGGCAAGGGAACAGATTCTCACAAGGAACTTCCAGAAGAATACAGTTCTGCTGACACCTTGATTTTAGCTCAGTGAGACCTATGTTACAGTTCAAATCTCCCAAATTGTGAAATAATAATTTTGTGTTGTTTTAAGCTACTAAACTTCTGGTAATTCATTATGGCATTGATAGTAAACTAATATATTTTACCCTCGTTAACCCCCACATCATATGATTTGTAGTAACTGTTTCCTTATCTTTCAAATCTACCTACATTTTCCACCTTACACTTTTACTATCTTGTTATGATTCATTGCATTTTTGGATCATAGCAATAAATTCATAAAAGCTTCCTCTTTATTTCAAAGTCACTCCACTAAAATTTATTTTCCACACTGCAGTCAGCACTGTCATACAAAGAGACAAATCTGACTATAAGGTCCTACTAAATCCTTTCAATCATTCCTATTACCCTTGGGATAAAGTCCAATCTGCTCATGTTTCTCCAGAGCATTCATGATCTAGTTCCTGATTTCTCTCCATTTATTCTCTAATGATTTATGGTGCAAATATACATGAATTTCCTGCAAAACACCACATTTTCTTTTGCCTTTGACTATGTAAAAATTTTCCCTCATTTAAACACCACCTCTCCCTAGTTAACATGTATTTACACTTTACCTATCAATATAAATGTCACTTTTTTAGAAACTCTTTTCTGAACACATAAAATTAGGTTTCTGATCAATACTATGCTCATACTACCACAGAACCCTAGATAAACTCAATCAGAGCATTTATCAGTCTACTGAATATTTAGCTTTAATTTTGACACATAAGTAGCCTTCATTTTCTTGGTAGTTAAATTAGCCACTAAGTGTTCAAAATAATATGTAAATCAATAAATATAAGTATTTGCATTTACCAATGTATATGCATATAGTGTATGTATACCAGTGTTTTAATGCTTACTTAGTATATTATCCATCTTTTTAAACTTTAAATTGATGGTGGCATGTTATAGTATTATCTTAATCAAAATCCTTATCCTGTAGAAAAAGCAATGCTTGCTGAATGATGTAGAGAATGTTCTCAAAGAATACTGTCTGGTATAAGTCTAAGTTATTCATTTATGGCTACCCCATTTGCATCCAAAATAATGCATCTGGTGGCTCTTATCTAAATTGTAGGCACATCGTATACGAGGAATTAACCAATTTTTAAAATTCCGATCTGCAAATCCAAACTTATTAAATGACACAAAATGTTTCAGCATGTCATACAGTAATGTAAGTATCACTAACATTAATTATTACGTTCTAAATTGTGCTTTTAATCATGTCTTAAAATGGAAATTATGATTACTTTCCACTCTTTATCATTTATCTTTTCTCACTCTATTTAAAGAAGTCGTGTCTAGGTCCAAAAGAATGATTATAATAAAGCCATCAATAAATATTTTAATTAATAATACTTTTACAGTTCTTCAAAAAAACCATATAAATATTTGTAAATGTTAGGGATATTAGCCACTTCTTGATACTGGTGCTAGTTGATTATTTTATCAATTCAAAGGCCATTATACAAATTTACCTTAATATGGAAAAGTTTAAAATATTTTATTATAAATATAATTAGGGAATACATTATAAAAATTATTTACCATGGAGAAATATGCCAAAATATAAACTGAATTTTTGTTGCTGAAGAGTCATTTAGGTACTCAGTGACTTACTATGTAATATTAATATAATATTCAGATGCAGTAGATTAAAAGTCCAAATAAACTAGCTTCAATTTGGATTATTTATGCACTAGCTGTTTACACTTGGGTACACCTTACTTTATATGGGATATAGTTTATTAATCTGTAAAATGAGGTTAATATTTATTTTTTGTCCCTATGTCATAGAATTAAGAGAGTAAATCAAATGGGATAGAATACTGTACAACCCTAAAATGATAATAGCTTCACATTATTACTAAAATTAAAAATGTTTAACTATGACCAGGGTGAGCACTTATTAAAGTAAATGGGTAATAGCAATTATGTGAGGATAAGAAGTGCTCTGATTAAAATTTTTTCTCTAATAGTCACTGAATTAAAACATTTTATCTCCCAATTAAGCTATCCTATATGGTACATTTTATCAGTCATTGCTAATTTCTATATCACTTTAAAGTACTAAAACCAGATCACATTGTGTGTTGGATGGTGACGAAGATGGAGAATATGCATGACATTATTGTCCATGTTATTTGTTTTAAATAAAGAGCAATAACTTGCATTGCATCAAAGACAAATAAAGATAAGAATCTTGCTTTAAATTAGATTACAAAAAAGGAAAAAAATCAGCTTTCTTAAGTTTCAAATGTCTGATTAGTTATAAAGCTTTTGTTGCTTTATAAAGCCTGCTATAAAATATAAAAGACTTAAGAACACAATTTTATATTCCATTATGCAGTGGACATCACATAATTTCATACAGAACACAATTTACTAATGCAACTTAATTATTAGGGGTCAGAGAAATTAATTAACCAGTTTGCACAAATAATTATGGCATAAAAATATGCATGATTATGGGACAGTATTTAAATTGAGAGTTGACAAAATCTATAGCATCACTGAAAATATGGAACAGAACTGTAATCTAATTAAAAGTCTCTGCCTAAGGAACAAAAGATGTGCATCTGAATTGTGTTGCTCAAATATTTAGTTGTATGACTTTTGGTGACTGATGGACTTTCTGAGCCTTCAGTTCTTGTGAAATAGAAAATTAGCATCTACTCCAATGAATTACAGAACTAAAACTTATAATTTAATATATCAACTATTTAAAAACCTATATATTTGGTTCTTAATGGAAGAAAAATGAAATATGAAGGAAAAACACTCATTGAATCTAATGGGAGTTTAAACATTATATAGTATAAATATATGATGATTAACAATGATAAAAAGTGCAGACCCCTAAACTGAGAATGTCTTAAATAAAATAAAATCTAGGTAGTCTTTTAAAGAATGTACAAAATATGAAAGATAATAAAAAATTAGAGGATATTATGTTAAGAGAAAAAATTAATACTAGAAGGAATTAACGGAGCAAATCAAACAAATATTTCTGTCCCTTTTAGACAAAAGGGAAAGAAAAGTCAAGATTACAAAAACGGGCTCATGTTTGACACATTCAAGGCAACAGCAAGAAAGCAAGTTGAGAGATCAAATCAGAGAGTTAGCCTATGGCCAGATTAAATAAGATTTTCAAGGTCATTGTAAGGATTTGGGGTTTTATTCAGAGAGAGATGGCATGCTATTGAGGGATCTGAATACAGCAATGACACACTCTTTCTAAAATAACTCTTTTCCTGCAGTAGACAGTGAAAGAAGTCATTCAGAGGCTATTACAATAATTCTGTTGCCAAAAGTCCAAACGGGGCAACCAGTCAGGAGGCTATTGCAAAAGCTGCAAGAGATGATGAGATTTTGATCAAAGTAATGGCAAATTAAATTATAAGTAATGGTCAGATTTTTGAAAAAATGGTGAATTTAGAGTCAGTAAAATTTGCTTGTAGACAGAAAATAGCATATTTAAAAAAGACTCAAAAATTACTCCAAGTCTTTTCTTCTCTTTCTTTTTTTTTGGCTTGCATAACTGGCAGAGTGAAGTAGCATTTATTAAAATGAATAAGATTGCGGGAGTAGTAAGTTTGGGATATGAGGAAGCTAAAGCTAAATTTGTATGTCAATTTTGAGGGACTACTAGATATCTCAAATGAAGGTATTAAGTAGGCTGTTGGTATACATGCCCTGGATTCAGAGGATATGTCTAGCTTGGGCTGAAGATTTAAATTTGAGATAGTTAACATATAGATAATATCTAACTCCCTGAGATCACTTGGAACTCATTATAGATCATAAAGTAGAAATTTCAAGACTGAACCATAGATCCCTAAAAATTTTACAAGTTACAGACATGGAGAAAAGGAAGAACTAGTAACAGAAGTAAAGAAAAGTGTGGTAAGATAAAAATGACCGGAGAGAGTGGTGTCCAGGAAATCACTTTCTACCACTATAGACACCATAAATGATAACTCTGCATAGAAATTAAGGAAATTAAGTACCAGTAAGTCAGCAGAAATGTTTGCTTTGGATTCATCTTGCTAAAATATTTGTAAACATAAAACCTTATTGTTCATGTCTATTTGGATTAGAAGTTACAGAAATTGAACTTGAACTCACTAGAAAAATAGGAAATTCCAAAAAAGTTATTGAATCATTAAAGGATAAAATTAGAGATATGTTTTTAAACTGAAAAACAAACAAACAAACAACCAAAATCCACATCAGGATGCCATGAGATGTCCTTATTAGTTTTTCAACTATACTTTTTCCCACCTGTGTGCTTCATTCTCTCTCACTGCAAGCAGATTTCTCATGGAAGGATATTTGACTGTTCACAGATCTCAATCCCTTCATTTCATAATATCTGCCACAACAAAGTCTGAATATTTCAAAAATTCCTAGGGAAAATCTCTGCAAGGTTTAAGCCCTCTCCTAGTCTAATCATCATGGCAGAAGAGATGGAGTCAGGTGAAACACGGGAGTTCTCAACAAAAATAAAAACACAAGGAAGAGAAAATACAAGTACCCCAAAGAAAATGAAAGAGAGAATATGATTCTTAGGATAAGGTCAGGAGCCGAGAAAAATAGATTCCGCTAAACCTTAAACCCTATTGCCATATATGTGTAAGCCTCATAATCAAATAAACATTTCTTTTACATACATTGTTCCCTGTGATTGACTTTCGCTAAGTGTCAATGGGCAAAAAATGTTAACAATGACATCAGAATAAATTATGGAGTATGTGAAATTATGATTAAATTGATTGAATTCAGGTTTCTTAGAGTTACAATTGGTTGGTTTCTTCAATTTAAGCACAATTTTAATTCAAATTACTGAAGAAATTACAACTATTGCACTCATCTTGGGACCAGTCTTTTGAGGTTCCCTGTCAAGATCTACAAGGTACATAAAATTTCTCAGCAAAACCCCATTTCTAGAGGATTCAGAAGGGATCGTCTTTGGATCATTAATAATTTGACTGGATTTTTATGAAGATAAGTTGATATCAAGATATCAAACTGTCTTTAAGTTTTAGAGTGCAATTCTCTTACCATGCAGCACATAGTCCCTCCAAAGACACACATATCATTTATATTTAATTTCAAAACAAATTATCTCACATAATACTCATTTATGTAATGAAGTACAAATTTGATTCTGGTTTTAAAATGCATCCATTGCTTATAAAGTATGATAATGAAAATAATTAAAATTCCATACTCCTTAGCTTTTATAAAATATTCATGTTAATAATCAAAATAATAACAGCTGAATTCTTTAGAACAATATCTTCATGATATTTCTGTGAAATTTGATTGCTTTTTTGCCCTCCAACCTTATTTTCAGATTGTACAGATAAAAAAATGAATATCTTTTTTTCCCCTTCACTTAATGTGTCTTGATTCTGTTTTCCCAGTTCCCTGTGGAGTTTAATTTTGTATTATACCAACTCAATCTCATATGAGCACAACATCGGGTGTTTAAAATCTTACCTACAATGACCTCACATCATTTTTCAAGAGCTATTAAACTCAGATTGGTGTTTATCTCATACACTTAAATATACTGTATATTCTTATTCAGCCAATTTTGTCTTTTCCAAGATATTCTTACCAAAATAAAATAAAAATAGATTCAATTTTTTTACGAGTCTCAAATGTAAACAGTTTAGAAGTCTGGCAATTGATTTCTCTTCATAATCAGAAACACATCCTGCATTGGCTGTCTTCCAGGCACTCTTCCAGCATGTATGTTTCTGATCACAATGCATGTATAGTTTTTTCCAGTATTGTCAACTGTATTTTTCTTGGAATTATCTGAATTTCACATCAAAAAGAGAAATAATAAAAATTCAAATATACAATGCTTCTCATTTACTTTCAAGTTGATTTGCCAAAGCATAAAGAATTCAGTAAAAATTTCTAAAAAATAAAAACAATGCTAAGCATTTACCTTTTCATTTGCCATCCACGAAAATCTTCAACAACAAAAAAAAATAGTTAAATAGTTGATTTGGTGTTTCTTGATAATGATTCAGTCCTTTTCACAAAATATAAGAGGAATGGGAGTTATATTTTTATATTTTAACATTGGAATTCATCTATGTGTATGTATTCTATTAGTTAATAAAATGAGCAATACATATACAGTTAATAAATATAAGTGTATTGCTGATACTAACTTATATAGAAGTATCACTTTTGTATTTCCCTAAATAATTGTATATAATTAAGATAGTAATTTTGTCATTGGTATAGTACATTTTTATAGACATCAGGAGGGAAAAAACTAATGAATTTTATCTATGGTGCTGAAATAGAAATATGATTTGTCTGTATAAAATTATGGGAAAATAAATAACCTTTCCAATCCTGTCAATGTCCAAAGTGTTAACTACTTAAAATAGACTATTTCCTTTGCTAATGTAACTGCACTGTTCTAACCTTTGCACTGAACCTTTATGCTATTCTAAAATGTCTTTGTCTTATGACAGGTAATTTTTTTTGAAAAACTGAAAATACAGTAATTTAAAAAAATCCTTCCTGATGTTACTTATGGAGAAGTCTGTTATTGATACAAGTCTATTCTGTAGGCATGGGTATTGTGTTCTTATGAGCTCTGTGGCTCATGTCACCTTCCGAAATGTGCACTAAGGCTGAGAAAACAGTGGATTCTTTAAGAGTTTCCAGCATCTAGTGACTGAGTGAGTGCCTCACTGTGATTTCCTTTGGTGCTGTAACTGTAAGCCTACAGCAATGCCCTGTCCCTGGTAATCAAGACTTCTTTTTCCTCTCAATTATAGAGATGACATTTTCTCTCTACAAAGTTTCAAATCTGGGTTTCCACTTCTACAGAAAGATTTTTTCAAAGTATGGCCATTCACTGTCACCTCCAAGTACATTTGCACTGTCCCAAATTCTGGAAAACATGAAAGAAGCAGAGCTCATTCAGAAGATCACCAGAAGAGAGATCACAGGTGTTATTTCACTTTTCACTTGTTATCTTTGTGACCATAGATAAAGCACTTAATCAGTGGGGATCTCAGTTTTCTAAGTTGTAAAATAATAAATTATAGCAAAATGATCTCTACTATCTTCTTCAAATGTTGATAGTTTTTATTTGTAGCTAATAAGTATGTAGATTTACTAAAAAGAAGACTTTCAATTGTCATCCTTGACATACTGAACAAAAATTAGACTCTGATAAACTCTTCCTCAAAGGCCCATGAGTAAAGTTGGACTTTCAGTCAATAATCCCCTTACTTAATTGTAGCCAGAAATGAAAAAACTGTTCATCCAACATCCTCTTTCTTTGTTAATTCCTCCTTTACTCACCAATAAATGGTGGCATGAGAATATACACATGGTGGGCATGACTGTATGAGAACCCATGCAAGTGACTTGATTTTTCTGGATTTCTTGTTTTGTACAGCATAATTTCTCCAAAGAATGATGAAAGCTTCTGTCATTTTATGTTGTAGTGACCTGGCTACAGAAACACTGATTAATCAACATGAGAGCATGCCAAGTTATCACCAAAGAAGTATAATGTCTGTCACACAGTTCCGGAATACAAGACATAAAGCCAACATGACATGAGGAATTCACATCAATTGATTTGACCACACAGTCTTGGACACTGAAATTTACGTGTCTCTCTAAGTAAAAACAAAAATAAAAAATAATAGTGCTTACTATGTGTCCTTTCTTTTGCTTCCAGATATTTCTATATTCCAGACAGACATAATCATGACAGGAAGCCTGATTGCAGGCTACAGTCTAACAGACTAGATGCATCCAAAAGAAATCACAGTGAGGCACTCACTCAGTTACTATAAGCTTGAAACTCTTGAAGAATCCACTCTTTCCCCAGCCTTAGTGCAAATTTCTGAAGGTGACATGAGCCACAGAGCTCATATGAACACAAGACCCATGCCTATAAAATAGATGTATCAGTAACAGACTTTTCCATAAGTAACATCAGAAAGGATTTTTTTTTAAATTACTCTATAGTTTTCAGTTTTTCCATAAAATTACCTGTCATAAGACAAAGGCATTTTAGAACAGTGCAAAGTGACTCAATTTGGGATATCACTTACATATCACATCTCAACATAATTAAGTTACAAATTGCAAATTCCCACACCTAGAGCTGTCATCCACTAGATCCATATGAGATCCAGGAATTTACCCTTTAAGCAATATCACCAAGTAATGTTGCAAATGATATGTGCATGATATCATGAAGAACAAGGCTTTAGACAAATTTATCACATCTGGGCTATCACACCCTTGCTTTTTATAGACAATTCAAAATTACATATCTTGCAAATACTTTGTGTACAAAGTTGCAGAGTAGTATGAGCAATAAAGTTGCACAGTCTGTTTTTAACTTTCAAAGTGCTTCTTAGGGTAACAATTCAGTCCTGATTATGCTGACCAAGTTCACAGTAATTGAAGCATATAACCCAAATCTTAATTTTAAACTAACAAATGAACTAGTGGTCCTGTAGTTGAGTTATGCAAAGAGTTTAGTATATAAATAGGTTGATCATGAGGGGGTGTTTCTCATTTTTGGTAGCTAAGGAATCAGAGTCTCACGTACTCTGCTTATACGTAACACTGTTTTCCTTCTACTACCTTAGGGACTCACTTTTCCTGTGGCCCTCTTATCTTTTAAAATAACTTCCTTCTCTTTGATATAAGAATGCCGCCAGTTGTGTTTGAGCTAATAGGTTAGAATTTTGGCTGCAAGCTGTATTTCTTCAGGAAAATCTTCAGATAAGACTTATGGTGGTTTTTTTTTTTTTTTTAAATGAAGAAGTAGAACTTACTTATTCAAAACGCTGATGAAAATGACTGCTTTCCATAGGAAATGAATCTATGCACATAATTATATGTTTCCACAATTGTGTGAGGAAAGAGACTTCTAGGACTACCTTAAGTCAATCATTCAAACCCTCTTAAGGATCCTTAGACTGCATCTTTGCTGGATTAAATAATTTGCTTTAGATGGCTGCTTCTATTAAGTGTGCTTAATTTAGTATCTCAGAGATTGATAGCTTAATATCTCAGAGTCTCACTGTTTTTATGAAGAAAGCACCAACCTAGTGGGTTTGCTGAATACGAAGATGAGTAAGAGAAGGCCTTGCCCTCAAGAAGTTTATATTCTACTTAAAACATATAACTAAATTTCTTTTGGTTTTGGCTGGTCCATTTATCTATAGTGTGCCTTCTATAATCTGGTTAAGAACTATAATAAGCAAACACTATTAGTAGGAAGGAAGAAAGAATGTGAAATATAAAGGCAATTTTCCTCTCAGACATAGAGACGACTGAATCAATTTCTAATGATCATCTTGATATATATAGGGAATATAAACTATGTCATAAATCTCCAAAACAGAATCTACACCTCTTCTCTGAGACAACAGGCATAGCTCTGACCCAAGCACCCAAGTCTTTCTGCCTCACACTGCTCCAAATCTTAGAACACTGGATGAGTGACTATATTATGATTATGTACTGAATTTGTTCTCATATTAGGTCTAATTCATTAGTAAATCAATGCAACTACAAATGGCCAATCTCACAACTATCTCTCTGCAATGAGGTTCATTTTTCTATCTCTATATGTTTCTTTGTTTTTATTTAGTTTGCTAGTTTTCTGACTTTATTATGTGTAGATAGGTAATTGGTTATACTAATTATATGAAAAATTGTTGCACATTTTTACCTCTCAGAACAGTCTTCCTAGTGTGTTCAAGATGTGATACATTACATGAATCTAGTAAGCCCTATTTTTATGTATAATTTAAGTTTAAAATTTTAATTTATAGACTTTAAATAATAGAATACATGTTGACATCTGGTAAAATGAGCTGAAATAAGGCTGAGGCCAAAGCTTAGCAAAATGTTAAGTAATGCATGAAAATATTACTGCTTTCAGTAACAATTAAATTTAACCAAAGTCTCATATGATCATCACCATGGAAAATAAAGTTTTCAAGGCTGTAAATTAGAGTGTCTTTCCTAATAACTGAATTAGAGAATTAGATTGTGTAGATTGAATGATAATAAATTTCCAATAAAATTAAACAAGACAAAAGATTTAAGGAAAGACTAATGGATCACATTTAGTGCTGCTGTTTACTATTCTAATGTTTAATTTTAAACTTATACTTATTAAAGTCTTCAATCAAGCTGCTCATTCTTTAATGAGGAAGACTAGCTTTCACTGTGGATCATTGCATAACTTTTCAGATATTAAATGACTAAATTGTTGCTATTGTAGAAACTCATGTTAATAATATTTTTTAAAATTTCTCCAAAATTCCAAAAAGAGTAGTGGCCATTGCAGTCTTCAAATGCTGTAATCAGGAGTGGGAAAAGATGATAAGCTAAAAGAAAATGGAGACACATAGTCAAAATAGCTGTGTTGATTAAGAGTTATTTTCTGTTAACCTGGACAAAAGTATTTAGAAAAAAACACATGCTAATGCCAGGAGATAGATAGATAGATAGATAGATAGATAGATAGATAGATAGATAGATAGGTAGATAGATAGATAGACAGACAGATAGAGAGATAGAGAGATATAAATATAGATGGTATTGAAAAGTTATATTTTATAACATGGAGCCTGGGCCAATTTGAGATTTAAAAAAGAATGAGATGTATTCCATTTGTCTACTGAAAACTGACTTATACATTTCAGGAAAATCATCTTGCCTGCTTGAGAGATATGCTCTAAACCCAAAACATGGGGAAAGGAATTTATTGTGCTCTTTAGGGGAAAAAAATGTCTCTAGAAGTTGAGAAAATTAATATTAATATTTTCAAAATATATACACCCTATACTCAATGCACATTTAAAATATGAATTTAAAATTGAAAGTCAAGGAAATCCACAGTAATTTTAGTGGTAAAAAACTTTATTGTTCAAAGTTAAGATATTATATAGTTAAATATTCAGTAAGATAAATGATTATGCTTCTAATGATATTAGTTACTCAATCTGGATTATTAAATTAAACTAAAAAGCATATGTGGAAATATATTATTACTACAAAATGCCAACTCCAGGCTGACTCTTAATATCATAGAGGATTTGGATTGAGCTTCTTTTAAATTTCCCTCTTTGAAGTGAAAAAACTGAGGCTACCTATTCCTTATAAGGAATTATGATCATTTTCTTCTTTTCAATATTTTGTAAGGGTCTTTGGCATAGACTTTCAATAATCATTTTAATCAATAGAAGTTTGCATATTTTAAAATTACTAAATGTTTAAATGTTAAACCAAATGTTCTCACTGTCTCATCATCACTAATATAGATACAAGTCCGCTGTTAGAAAGAAATTTAATAGTGAAACCTTTGATTCTGTCCTGATATTTTCTTTCATTTTATCTAAAAGTATAGTGGAGGTATACAAACAGCTATAAGAATTGATATCCATTTCCAGACAATTTGCTTAGCAATGACTGATAAGAGTTCTTATGACTTACTCCCTTTCCCTTGTGTATGAGTGTCATATGCTACATGATTGTATTCCTGGGTAACTTGCTTTTACATACAATTTATTGTTGAGTAGACAAAATTTCTGTGGAATGGTAATCAAGATACCTCAATCATATGCTATGCTATACTGACAGTTTCTCTAATAACATGTTTAGAGACTGCTTTGGATAAAATTTCTGAGTTGAAATATTCTGATAAATGGACTACATGATGTTAAATTTAAAATACTATTACATAGTAGTAGAAAAAAGTAAGTTTCCATAAAGTTATGAATGAATAATGTATCTATTAATTTAAAATATTAATTTATTTTAGTTATATAGTGGAAAACATTACTGGACTTCCTATACTTAAATTCTAAAACAAGAACTAATACAAAAAATATTGAGATTATTTTGATCTAATTTAAATGTACTCAGTTTTCCTGTGCTTCAGGGCAGGATGTTTGGCAAAAGATAAATCTGTATTTTTTTCAAATAAAAATATGTTAAAACTTTATCCATCTGAAGATAAGCTTTTATCATTTCATATGTACACTGTTAACTTTCCTTTGTGGTCAACCTGCAGAAAACCCAAACTGCTTTCTAAATATGGCAACGTGATGAGAAACACATTTTCCAGTTTCTATGCATTTAAAAAAGATACAAATATTTTCCCTGAAGGAATAAAAATATACACATAAATATGTTGAATTATTTCCAAATGTCTATCAAAAATAGCCACTAAAATGATACTCTAATTGGAAATCTGGCTATTGATCTATATTTTATACAAATTATAAAATCCATCTCTCATGCAGGGATTTCAAACCAGATCCTAGTATTTAGTATAATTATTTCCCATTGTTTAAATTACCTGAAATTTTTGATATAAAAACTATCAAATGAGGTAGTCATAATAAGATTGTATACTAACAATAAATGCTGACACATGCTGTTTACAGAAAAGGAGAAATCACTATAAAATTGAGTTGGATTCTAAATCCAACTCAAATGCATATTCTGAAGTATGCTATGCAAAAGGCAACACCATAATTTTACATTCCAACTGTTCCCATTGGAAGGTGGTATTTTTATTATACATATGCTCCAAAACACAGAAGATTACCAAATCTGGCTACTCTTCCTCTCTATTAAAAACTTGATCTCAAATTATGCTCAAAAATCCAAATGTGCAATCATTGAAATCATTGATGTTCTTTTTAATTTTTTATCATGTTAGTAATTTTTAAAGTATGTGCATTTAATTGGACTCTAATTTAGCGTGGCCATGTGTCTATGCCCATGTAAAATCTTTCATTATTTACCAGGCACTCAAGTCTCCATAGCAAACAAAATTTTCATTCCCTTCTTCCCATTGTGGTAATTAAAGGATTATATTTTCTAGGCTCTCAAATCAAATATTTTGATAAAATATTTTTAAATGTCCATAGGACACCTAATTTCATTTATTTGCTACTTTGAATTGATTAATTTTATCCTAACAATGAATCTTTCCTATTTCTGCAGTAGTATGAGCTACATGAGCATGTTCTCATCTGTTTGGCTTTGGATTATGGTACACTAAATTGTTTCCATTTGCTTCTTCTGCTTTTCCATAAATGCTAAATTAAGTGCACTTTGGGTAGACATGACTATGATTTGAATCATTTACAGACTCTAAGCATGCATCTGGTACTACCTCTCATCAATTCTTATAATTTTTTTAAAAAGTTGAATTTAGAAGAAACTTCATTTTTGTCTTCAATCAAATTATTATTCCATTGTTGATAATTTTGCATGGAATATTTCTCTATATACATAAAGGAGATAAACTAAAGAATATCAAGATGAGTAGCCATTTTCTACTACTCAGAGATTCATTATTTACTCATCTAAAGTCCAGAAGTATGCTTGTACCAATGGTCCAGTCAAATCTATTCATTTATATTTAGGAAATCACAGCACAGTACAGAGGCATTCTATCTACAGGAATTGTAAGAATTGTGGTGATTAGAAGCAAGTTAAAGTAATTGCTTGCTATTGATGCAACTAGGTATTGACCAAATGACTTCATAACCTGTTTTTGTCCAGTATGCTTTCATCTCACTATTCACATAATTGTGCTTCAATTATATAATTTTAAATTTAAAATAATATTCTCTTTGCCTCTTCTTAATTCTTGCATACTATTATCAAGATAATTGGAAGAGCTTACATATGGTATAAAATTTATTAACAGTATTTTCTAGCTTATTCACTTATTTATTTTATAAATAAATTCACTGTATATTTTATTTAATCTTACTTTCCCCCTTTATTTTAGTCCTCAGATTAATAAAATTGCATTATGTTAGTGGTATACTTCCATTGTTTTATATGATGTCTGGCTTTTGTTTTTATTTTATTTTATTTTCCATTTTTTGCTTATAATTGCATTATCTTCTATCATAAGGCACTCATTCTTTTATATTAAATTTGCATAAATGATATCCTGTATCTTATACTTTTTCAAAGAATATTGTATATTTTAAACAATTGAATATTGGTACATGCTTATCTAGTTACTTCCTGTAAGTGCTACATAGTTTTCATTGTTAGCATGTGACACATTTTATTTTATTTATTTTTGATGGGCATTTGGGTGGTTTCCATAAGTTTGCCACGATATATTTTATAATAAGGAACTTTCTTATGCATACTTCTTTGAATATTTATATTCAATTTCTCCAGGTATATACTTGGAAGAGGAATTTCTGAGTGATATAAAGTGAGCCCATGGCCAGGCGCGGTGGATCACGCCTGTAATCCTAGCACTCTGGGAGGCCGAGGCAGGTGGATCACTCGAGGTCAGGTGTTCGAGACCAGCCTGAGCAAGAGTGAGACCCCGTCTCTACTAAAAAAAATAGAAAGAAATTATCTGGCCAACTAAAATATATATAGAAAAAAATTAGCCGGGCATGGTGGCGCATGCCTGTAGTCCCAGCTACTCGGGAGGCTGAGGCAGTAAGATCGCTTAAGCCCAGGAGTTTGAGGTTGCTGTGAGCTAGGCTGACGCCACGGCACTCACTCTAGCCTGGGCAACAAAGTGACACTCTGTCTCAAAAAAAAATAAATAAATAAAATAAATAAATAAATAAATAAATAAAGTGAGCACAGTAAATCTGATAAAATATATCTATTACCCCCTCAACATTATATCCCCACCTACATTACATAAGGGTTTTTAGTTTCTTCCATTATCATCCATTGTTTAGTTTTACTTTTTCATCTAATGAGAAAAACTGTAGCTTTTTTCTTTTATTTTATTATTAAAAATTGAACATCATATGTTTATCACCCAAGGATATTCTTATCCTGTGACTTACTAATTAATTTTATCTACTCATTTCTTTATGACATTTATTGAATTTTTCTTGCTGCTTCTCAGGAGTACCCTATACATTATATAATAATCTTTTAATGGTTATTTGTTGCAAATATTTTCACCTAATGTACATTTATTAAATTTTGTCCATGCTTCTTTAATCTTGATATTAAAAAATTTCCCCTTTTTTTCAGTTCAGTGCCTCATTTAAAGAAATTATCTCCCTCACAGAACATATCACTATTCTCTTACATTTTTTCTGATAGTTTTAGCAGTTTTTACTTTTACATTAAATCTTTAATATTCTGATTCATTTATTATATTCTGTGTAAAGCAAACCTCATTTTTTCAAATAGTAATAAAATTTTCTTAACTTTAGACAATAATGTCTTCACAGATTAATAATACCAATTCAATAATTGTATGAATACACAAATAGATTACATATTAGCTCTTATTAATACGTATTGAATACAGGACAAAGATTACATCACTTAATCCTTATAGAAAAATTTTAAGTAGAAAATATTTTGTTGTCTTTGCTGTTTGTTTTGCTGAAGAGTAAATGGCACTTTTTGAGAAGTTGATTATTTCACCTAAGGGCGCACAACAAAATGATGTGGGAATTAATAATGTAATGTTGAAAAATGAATAAACACAAACCAATGTTTCTTATAGGTAAACATAATATATCTAAAATAAAAGTCTTCTTTATTCCATGATGTTTGCCCCACTTAACAATTCTTCAGTATCTCTCCACCCCTACCAGAGAAAGCACACAGTCCTTGACATGGCTTAGAAAATTGTCTTTATCTAGGTAGGTCCTCCTACATTTTTACAAGCTTTTCTGCTTCGTCTTCCTGTCTCCCACTTTATTCTTTGCCTTATGCAACAGTATTTCACTTCATGAGACATGAGAGTTTAAATTTCTTGTTTTGGGTTAATTCTTTGGGTTAATTCTTTCTCTACATCATTAAACACTAACCAACTTCACCTAGATTACTCACAGTTATCTTTTGGGAGAGCCCAAGAATCAGCTCTTCCAGGAAGCTTGTCCTGAATCTCCAATTGAAACCAAGTCTGCACTCTGTACATAGTCTGCACTCTGTACATAGTCTGTCGTAACATTTGCCACCTCATACTTAAATTATTTTACAGAATAGAAGACAAGAAGCCTCAAGCAGAAATGCTACTTACTCTTGTTTTATCTCAAGCACACTGCACAGGGTCTGACATATAATGGGCACTCAATAAAAGCTGGTTCAACTAAGGTGAACTGAGACATCTTCATGGTAAAAGGCACACAATTAATCTTTATTAAAATATTCACTATAAATTGTATTTATCAGTGTCTACAAACATTGTTCCATTGATCCCGTCTTAAGTGGGCAAGTTTTCTGAGTGTGAATTGTGATCCTGAGCAATGGAAACTTCACCCTTCTCCAATCAGGAAATGTGGGTGACTACATATTATGTACATGTTTGTAGGTCTCCTCTATGACCACAATTTCCTCATAGATCAAGAGTTGTGTCTGGTTTGAGCTGGAGCCCATTCTACTAGGTGAAGTTTCACAAGAATGGAAAAACAAGCACCACATGTACTCATAATCAAATTGGTATTAACTCATCAACCTTTAAGTGCACATATAGCAATAACATTCATCAGGTGTCGGGCAGATGGGAGATGGGAGGAGAGGATGGATATATACGCACCTAATTGGTGCTGTGCGCACCGTCTGGGTGATGGACACGCTTGAAGCTCTGACGCTGGTGGGGCAAAGGCAACATATGTAACCTAAACATTTGTACCCCCGTAATATGCTGAAATAAAAAGAGAAAAAGAGTTGTGTGGGGTTTGTAGTATGAGACGTGAGTAGGGAGTAACTTCATCTAACCAGACACTGTCCATTAAACAAGGTACTCAATTAAAGTATTTCATGATTATTTTTCAATGGATTTTTGTCTCACCATGATAATGTTATTTTTTTTCTGTTTGTTGCATCTGTAATGAATATAAGAAATGTGTAAATATATCCCATAGTGATTCAACAATCCTATTAAATTGTCATGAACTTTGACCACTTTTATAAATAGAAATGTATAAATGAAAGAAAAATTGACATTTATTCAAAGAAGAAAATGCATAACTTACAAAAATTATCCTGAATTTCATTTTCAGAATTCACATAGCAGCTTTTGAATGAGTTAAACAGGACAGCTAAAGACAAGTTTCTTATTTAATAGTTACCATACACTGAAAAATCACCCATTTGAGACTGGCTATGGGAAGCTTATAAGATAGAAACAACTACCCAAATAAGAAAATATTTAGCCCATTTTGTTTCTAAAAATCATTAGTTGATTCTGCACTCAGAATCCAGCTTCAAAATAACAATCCTCTTTTTTATCAATAACTTTGTGACAGTAAGTTCCTTCATTAAAGACAAAAACTTCATGTTTCCTGGATACTGAGATACTCATGTCTCTAGTGCTGCCTTGGAAGCTGGAATTAGCAGTTACTAATCTGCTATTTCTGCAGAGCACCTCTTACTCCTTCTCTGATTCTATAATTAATTAAAATAACATTGTTTGATTCACACTGCATAATGTCAAATTCTCTTAAAACTCCACTCTTTTTTCTAATACTAACAAGTCAGATAAAACTGACCAAATAAATTCGCCAAATTCCTGAATTAAGAACACAACATCATTCTTCACACAAAGTGCAAGCAAACAGTTTTATTCCTGTTTGTGGAGCTTAACCTTCTGCAAAAGTAATTAGGTCTATAATTAAAAAGCTATTTGGAATGATTAAAACCCTGTTATCTTGTGGCATTTAAAGACAAATGCAAATGTCAGAAAGGATGAATTCATTAAAATTTCTATTTAAGAGAAAAAAACATTGTGGATGAAGAGTGTTATTTATTAAAATGTTACAGTTTCAGGAAAGGTTTGATCTGCAAGGAAGACACTGGAGGTGGAAGGTATCTTTTTCTAGAATTTAAAAAAGCAATCAGTTGCTATTCACAAATGTTTATTTAGGGGGTTATTTTCAACTAACAAGTCATAATGTCACAGTGTTATTTCAAAGATGATGTCATTCTTCTGAGGGACTTTATCTTTTTCAGTACATTAAAAATTGTCAGCATATCTAGTTCTGAGTCAGCCATGTATATAAGTTTGCTAGTCTATTTTACAAGCCATACGATATTATCAATCTAGATTTTTAAGCTGTGAATTCAAAGGATAATTACTTCAAATGGAATGGTCAAGATTTAAAGTCTCCTGTTGCCCAAACAAGCTAAAGGAAGAGACCTTGAGGGACCGTGGGGACTGTTGGGCTACATGTTGTTTAATGATCATGTTTCAAACCAATGTGATATAGGAGCAGTCTGCTGGTGGTCCCCAGTTAAGTGTGTTGCACTCTTTTAAAGAAAGCACAATTATTCCTGAGCAATTGAAATTAATTTCTAGTGATAGAAGTTATTGACCATTATCACATATGTTTTGTGTGACTATCAAATCATATATTTTCTGTATCTTTAGCATTTCAATTTTCAACACATCATTAGAAAATTGGAAATACAAGAAAGTATATACAAGGAGAAATAAATTTTAAGAAGACATATTATGAAATAAATACATTAATAGTTGCCAAATATAAAACTTTAAGTGGTATTCTAAAATTTAGAGATTAAACAAAAAGCATAAAGACAAAAACACATTATGATTGGTTAGAAAGAAGAAATGTTGTGTTTATTTAATCATCATTGATTCATGTACAATGCCAAGAGCAAATAAGATGAGGATTATTGTGTGGAATATCAGTCTTGAATTATGGAATAGTAATCCCTCCTCTAATTTGATACATGGTCCCATAGCATCATTTTTATATAATTTAAGAAGACATTATAGCCTAGCTGTAAGAGCCCTATAGGGCCAGTCATTTTCAATGGTGTGACCACAGTCTTCACTCAAGGAGGAAGGGGAATCATTCTAATTAGAGGCTTTATACAGGAGAACTTCAGACACTTGGTGTTACTTGACTTTATATTTCTAATTCATTATTAATCACCCTATTGGAATAAGAGAAAGAACCTCGTATGGATGACAGAAAGCTGACAAGATATTTGCACTTGGACTGATCAGGGGATAAGACTAAGCAATCATTTAGCAAAACTGAAAGAGATGAGACACAATTATTCAAATGGAAAATTGTAGAAGAATGGAAAAATATGATGGATGAGTCTGAATTCTCTGAGACCAGAAATAGAATATTCAATTTGAAAATAAAACAAAAATAATGGGTCTCAGGACAACATTTCAGTCATGTAATATTCACTAAGACATGCTCACTTTCAGCATACATTTCTTATTCTACACCCAACTATTCATAATGAAGGCAACGCTATGAACATAAAAATTGTAGGAATAACTTTACCTGTGGTTCACACTCATTCAAAATTAGAGTCATCCTCTTGAGAAACTGTATGAATGTAGGTATTCTCTAGGTATGCCTTTAGTCCACACTTACAATGTATTTATGGTTAGATAAAGCCTAATGGTGGCAAACCCTAAACTAGTTACAAGAAATGTGTGAAGACCTTTAATAATGGATTTTTGTTCACAATATCTGAGAATTCATCCAGGTGAAAAATCTAATGACTATAAGGAATGTGGGAAGGTTTTTCTACATGTCTAATGACTTACTCAGCATCAGAGAGGTTACAATGGTAAGAATCTCTTATAAATGGAATGTGGGAGAGGATTTGGGAAGGGCTCCTTGCTTACTGGATATCCTATAGCTAGTACTAGTGAGAAACCTTTCAAATTTGATCACTATGGTTAATATGAAGGAAAATTTTAGGAATTTGGCAAAAAATTATGTTATAGTCAAGAATTACTTTTCATTAAGTAATTCATCCCAGTGAGGAACTATGTAAATCAATGCATTGGTTTTAAGGTCTTTATGTACCGCTTTTAACTATTTCAGTATCAGACAATCTGTACTGTTCAGAAAACCTATGAATCGAAGCACTGTGGGAAGGTCTTTTTTTTTCTAATAGGATCACATAGCAACTTGAGAAAAAATGTAAAAAAGGAGAAACAGCTCACAAATAAGTTTGCATGGAAAAGTCTCTACCAAGAGTTCCTATCCTACTTGATAAGAAAGCACTTCCATCATCTTTTAACACATTTTAAATAAAATAATATATATGTGAGAGTAACTCAGTGAATTTTGCTCCATTTATAATATTCTATAATAGTTATATGAAGAACTTATCTCTCTTACACTTATTTTAGTATACAGTGCATGTTGTAAATCTGGTCTAATTTCAGCAAAATTCTTATCATTTGTTCCCCAGTTTCTTTCTTTCCTATTATTTTTTTTTCTATTTCTTGATATATTATATTCTTACTTCTGTTGGTTTGTATTTCAGCATAATCTCTTTTATACCTTTGATTAAACACTTCTAATAATTTTTGTATTACACTGTAAACATTGTCTTACTTTGTGAGTTAACTTGTTTAATAAATAAATACAATGCCATTAACTAAAAAAGAAGATATATATGCTTTCTTCCCTCTACTTTTCATTTGACATTTAAATTTTTAAAAATAAGTCTATTGAGGTATTATTTGCATGCAATCAAATTCAACAATTTTGGACATATAAATCAAAGAGTTATAACAACTACATGCAATCACATAAATATTAACTGCAATCATTATACAGAGCTTTCTATCACCTTGAAAAGATCTTTCACGGTTTTGTGACAATCAGTCTCCTATCCCCATATGTAGGTCTGGCAACCACAAACCTGGGTTTCGTCACTGTTTCTAGATTTTTACTTTCTAGATTTTCATATGAATAAAAGCACAAAGTATATAGGTTTTGTGCCTGGATTCTTTCATTAGCTTCTTTCACTTATCACAGGTTGTTTGTTTTGTTTTCATTTTAGATATTTTTCCATGATGTTGCATGTGTTGGTAGTTTCATTTTTATTGCTGACTAGTATTCTGTTTTATGGGTATAGCATTTTTTAATCCATTTACCAATAGATGGACATTTACATTTCTTCTAGGTGTTGACAATTGCGAATAAAGCTGTTATAAATGATGAAGTACAAGCTTTTGTGGACGTATGTCTATATTTTTGTTGAGTGACTAAGAATGGGATCACTGACTTGTATGTTAAGTGTGTGATTATCTTTATAAGAAAGCATTAATTTTTCCCCAAATTGCATGCACCTTTTGAAGTACATGACAATGTGCTGCATCTCCAACATTATGCTAGTTTAACTTTAGCCACTCTTTATAATGGTTTCTCACTGTGATGTTAATTTGCATTTCCCATTTAATGACTAGTGATGTTGATCACCTATTCACATTCTTATTTGTCATCCATATTTTCTTTGATCAAGTGTGTGTTCAAATCTTTTGCCTATATTTTTAAACAGGTTCATTGTTTTCTTTAGTTATGATTACTGATATATTCAGAATATTCATTATTAGATATGTTTTATTATACCTTTGTATTTTGAAATGTCTAGACTTATAAATGTGCAAAAATGGTACAGAGAATTCTCATAGCCTGTTCACCCAGCATCCTCTAATGATAATATCTTGTAACATCATAGATTGATTATAGAAAACTGGAGATTAACATTGATACAATAGTATAAACTAATCCTCTTTTGATCCTTCTAGTTTTCCAGCTAATGCATTTTTGATCAAGATACTTACTCTAGCTCTTTTATACTAAAGATTTGTATGATATATAATTTTCCCACTTGCTTACTTTTAGCATATCTGTGTTTCTATATTTAAAGTAGGTTTCTTTCAACAGTATATAACTGGTTATTGCTTTTATTTAAATCTAATCTGGCAATCTCTGCCTTTTAATCAGGATGTTTAGAGCAGTTACATTATATTATATATAAATAATAATATCTTTTTTTACGGGGAGAGGGTCTTGCTCTGTCACACAGGTTGGAATGCAATGGTGTGATCATAGCTTACTGTAACATCAAATTCCTGGGCTCAAGTGATCCTCCTGGCTCAGCCTACTGAGTAGTTGAAACTACAGGGGCGTGATACCATGTTCAGCTAATTTTTTTACTCTTTGTAGAAATGAGGTCTCCTTATGTTGACCATGCTGGTCTCACATTCCTGGCCTCAAGCCATCCTCCAGTCTAGGCTTCCTAAAGTGCTAGGATTACAGGTATGAGCCACCACTAAATAATAGTATCTTTGGGTTTAAATATACCATTTTACTATTTTCTTTTCTATTTATGAAACAGCTTTTTTTTTCTTTTGCAAAATCATTTGCCTGCTTTCTTTCAGATTAATTTTGTTTCTTTTTATGATTCTATTTTATCTCCACTATTTTTCAGAGGTCACTGTAGGGTTTTCAATATATATATCTTTAACCTATCACCATCCACTTTCAAACATTAAACCAATTTCGCATATCATTTAATAGTCTTAAAACAAGGCATTTCTATTTCTTCCCTCACATCTTTATGCTGTTATTATTTTCTCCAACAGTTATTGGGGTAATTATGTTTGCTTTAAATAATCCATTACACTTACAGATATTTTTAAAGGAGGATATTTTTTAAACTACTTTATTGAGGTATGACTGACGTGTAAGAATCTATGCATATTTAACATGTATAACTTGGTGAGTTTGGGGATAAGTATACACCAGTGAAAGCATCACCAACATGAACATATCTTTCATCTCCAAAAATTTTCTTCCACTCCTTTTATTATGTATGTGTGTGGGGGAGGTTAAGAATACAATATAAGATCTACCCTCTAAAAAAATGTTAAGTATGCAATACAGTATTGCTAGCTGTAGTCACTCTGCTGTATATTAAATCAAGAATATATTTATATTTCATAACTGAAACTTTATACCCTTTAATCATCCCCTTTCATTTCCCCCTCCTCACCCCCAGCCCCTGGAAACCACCATTCCACTCATTCCTTCTATAAATTTGACTATATAACAGAAAAATATGTCTCATATTTACCCATATATTTCTCACTATTAGTGCTTTTTATATATTTGTGTAAATAAGGGAAAAGTTAAATTGCCTAAAACTGTTACCAAGTGTTTCAGGACTTTTCATACCTTTTTATTTTTTGGTTCATTTTTGCCAAGAGTATCATACCCTTTCACATATCTCTGACTAAATTGGTTGCCATAGATTTCTAGCTTTTGCTACTTCTGGAAATAAACAACAAATTAGGTTTAAAAAAATTCTATGTTGTCTTTTTACATGTATTTGAATATATTATTTTAATATTTCTTTAGTGCAAGTCTATCTTATACTACACTATTTTTTTTACTGTGCTATCACTATTTTAAATATAAGAAAATTGAAGTGTAATGGGGTTAGGTAACTTCCCTAATATCCATAGCTTCTCAGTAACAGAAATTGAAATAAAAGAAGGAAGAAAGAAGACGAGGAAGAGGAAGAAGAGTAAGAAGAAGAAGAGGAGGACGAGGAGCAATAAGGGGGCATTCACTTGATGAAAACAATTTCTTTGTTTAAAATTTATCTTCTTGTTTTTGTAAGGATTTGTATGTGCTGTTCAAATGATCTCTTTTCTAAAGAGGCATACACAAAAAAAGTATTTTTCCCTGATTACATAAACTTGTAGGGACTACAATATAATGTTGGCTGGTAATGGCAGTTCCTAGAGGAAGTTGTTAACTCACAATATGGAATTGCAGGATATATGTTGCACTATTGTATTGAGACAGAAAGACCTCAGACAGTTAGCAGAATGAGCCTGCGGGAGTTCACTATTGTGCATTATAGTAACTCAAAATCTTTAAGACTTGGCATGAAATACCTTCTAAGCACCTTGCAACTGTAAGCTAACACACTGAAACCCATGTCTTCTTCAGGTAAAATTTTTAAAAAATCATATGGTTAGAAAAGCATGAGGTACATATTGTCTATTAGGGATCAGCCACAAGGAAGATACATCTTTTTAGATTTTATCTGGAAACAACATGGAATCTTACAATCAGTTATTCAGTTTAAGGAGGAGTCAGTAATTACAGAAGGGACATCTCATCTGTCGGTTATGAAAATGTGATAGATATTACGAGTCTTGGAAATGGCTTGTTTAGAAAAAGTTTATTCAATTTTCTGGCTGGAATATATTCATTTCTGAAGATTGTGTGTTTATAATATCAATTTACTGTACTTTGGCTTTTCTCCGAATTATATCCATTAATTTTTTTGTAATTTTAATGCTAAAATTCTTTAGTTCTTAAAAATCAATGTTATAAAGGACAGTGAATATCGACAGAAATCTACATTTTTTCTCAGCTCACAGATGGTGTATCTAAACACCTTCACTAAGAGTCCCATAGAAATCACACAGTCAGCGTCTCAGTTTGGCATATCACATAGTTATTTTTGGTCAGAAAACGCTTATGCTTTTCTGTGCTGCAGTGGAACTTATTTAACATAATATAAGCAATGATAAATTCTTTGTCATGAGCAAAAGATGAGATGAAATCATGGCAACATTTCAAAGAAAATGAAAAAAAATTCTTGTGCTTGTTGCTTTTTTAATATATTGAATAGCAAAGGACAAAGATGATATTCACTTGCTGCAAAGGATAAAGAAGTAATAAACTTAAGTATGTGCAATACTGTTTTATCATTAAAGACTATTCTATCCTTTCCACTTGTAGGTTAATGTTAGCTAGTCCAGAGACTGAAAAATTATAAGTAACCTGTACAGAGTGATTATTATTTATCAGGCACTGTTCTGTCACTTTATATGTAATTTTTTTTCAATTTGTGTCACTCTATGAAGAAAATGCTATTATTATACACATTTTATTGGTGATAAAACTCGCAGATTTGATGTGACTTGCCTAAGGTCACAGAGCAAGTAAATAACAGAAGTAGAATTGAACATAGGCGGTCCATATTCATGCCTTGCCACTAATCCTTTAACAAAAGTAGAGTTGGTCACCACACACAGTATTGAAACCTAGGTACTCCTATATTATGCCAGGATGAAGACAATTTAATCTGGTATATGAAAACAGGAATATCAGAAGCAAGAAAACTTTGCCACGATTACAACAACACTACCATAAACTTGGAAGCAAGATCAGAGAACATGGTCAGAAGAGTGAGCATTAGACAAAGGGGAAGTCTGGGTTGAGTGGCAAGAGAAATCAGCCCAAACTGAGTCCACACCAGGATGTGCCCTTCTATTTAAATACTCTCAGAACAAGGGATTTACCTTCATGACACCACCCACAATTGTAATTATTAGTGAACACATGTGTATAATAATGTCTAATCATCTGCTAAATTGCATTGCCCGGTAGAACATAATGCCTTACACATTATAAGCAGTCAATAAAACTTTTCAAAAGATTGCAAGTTGAATACTAAGAAAGAGGGAAGCCCGATAGAAACAAATCATAAATAATTCCAAAAAGTTTCCGTAAAGAAGTTTTTTCCAAAACGAAGGTTTAAATGATGCCACTTGTCTGCTGATCTTTCACTGTGCTTTATAGCTTAGCAATAAGTTATGTGGCTATAAGAGAGATTTCTAAAGGCACTATTCTCTTTGGAAAGTAACCCACAAATATACACTTTCTTGAGTCTTCCAGCACCTCTAACTCAGAAAGCCATTACTGTTTTTCATATAATGAATTAACTGTGAACACATCAACTAAATGAGAAATGTGTTGTTAAACCAAATTCATGAAATTCTCTAAGCTTTTACTTATCGGAAAGTATTTCCATTTGATCTTAAGAGTTTAATTTGATCCACTGATGGATAAATGGATAAAATAAAATGTGGTGTATACATACAATTGAATATTATCTGGCCTTAAAAAGGAAATTGACGTGGAAGAACGCAGATAAACTTTAAAGACATTATTGTAAGTGAAATGAGCTCATCATAAAAGAACAAATGGTGTATGATTCCACTTATATGAGATACCTAGAGTAATTAAGGATGGGAAAGTAGATTGGCAGTTGCCAGGGGCTAGGGGTAGAAAGGAACAGGGAATTAAAGGGCAATGGGTGTAGAGTTTCAGTTGGGGAAGATAAAAAAGTTTTGGAGATGGATGGTAATAATAGTTGCACAAGAATGTAATTATACTTAATGTCACAGAACTGTATGTTTAACAATGGCTAAAATGGTAAATCTTATGTTTATTTTGCCAAGATTTCATTTGAAATTTGTATCTCATTATAGATATTGTTGAAATTGTATCCATAGTATTATAGGTTTCAGTAACATATGAATATTTATTGCTCAGTCTATTGGGATAAAATTTGAGATTTTATTCTATTAAGGTGATCAATTTGAAAATTAATTAAATTTTAATTAATTTTGATTAAATTACTTTATTCAATTAAATTTAATTTTAATTAAATAATTATTGAATTTCATGTTTTCTAAAATTACTCAGACATTTTTATTTCCATTAATTTATAGTTGAGATACTGTACCAACTCTTTTTTACTTATTTATAAACATCAATGTTAGAAGTCATTAACTCAACATATTTTTAATAAGAATATGTACAAATTTGGCAAGTAATGCTCTTGATCTTTGTCTGGATTTATATTCATTTAAAATAAATATATTAATTTTTAATCCATTATATTTTTATAATCAGAAGTATGTAAAATATTTTGGAAGACATACACATATACAATAGAAGATGGTATTATTATTTCTATCATTTCTATGTCAATATTAATATTCTTAATACTAATATTATTTTATAGTGATTTTCCTGAGACCATGTTATTTTGCTTCTTTCCTATAACATGCATTTGCACACTGGCAAGCAGAGGAATTAAAAGTATGGGCTCTGGCATCAGCCTTCCTCGGAACAAATGTCAACTCCTCAACATACAATTACGAGAACTTGGCAAGTACTTAAAATTTCTGGACTTCAGTTTTCTCATTTATAATATAGAAAATTAATAGTTCCTACCTCACGCAGATGCTTAAATGAGTTACTCACATTAAACACCTATTCACTTGTCTGGCACATATTTAGCCTAAAACAAATGCCATGTATATTATTATTACCCAAATATTTGGCATCTTACTGAAATTGTAGGCATAAACTTCAAACATTTAAAAATAAGTGGCTATTATCAAGTGGTGTCACAGTCTTCATGGGTCTTCAGATTTATCTAGTAGAACTATTTTCAAACAATTCACATTTTTAAGATTCACATTTTAAGATAACAATGGTTTCAGAGCAAAACCCTTTAAGCCATTCAAAAGCACTATGATGTCAAAGAGAGATAGTTATTAAAATATTTGTTATGAACAAATGGATCTAGGTTTATACTGCTAGTCTATAGCATAAGATAAAAAGGGACCCTATCAAAATGGACTCATAAAATATTTTATGTTTGGTGTTTCTACTGAGAATAGAGAATTATTATCAATCAATACTGCATCTTATATTTACCTAATACATTCATGAATTCTGACCTTTAAATATCAGATAAAAAAGTTATAAAATGACTGGAAATAGCAATTTCAAATCTATTTACCTATATTCACACAAACAAAAATATGCTGTTTAAAGGGGCAGTAATCTGAACACGTCAGAAAAACAAAGTGTTCACATGGTTCAAAATTTAATTCTATAGTTTATCATTCATCTACTTAATGGAGATAGATCATAAATAAACAGCAAAAGAAATGTCAGTAAGACAATACTATATACAAACATGTAACTGAGTTTCTCCAGGGTACTTTAGACTATGGTACACAGATAAGCTTATGCTAATGGCCGTGTGCAAATAGATGTATACCTAAATTCATGATAAGTGGAATGGAAGCCTTTTGTCAGAAGGATAATTTGTAAAATAAATGCTAGGAAATATAAACTAATACTATGTCCTTCAGCAATTCTCTAAGTAAATTTTCAAGTATTTTTATTCTTATGGAGTGAATAATTAGGCTACATTGATAGCTTATTCAGAAAAAAGAACATTCTAAGCAACAGTTAATCTGAATGTTAAAATTCAGCTTTTGTTAAGGCAACTTTCTATTGTTAAACAATGTTTTTGATATGGTATTCATTAGGTCCAACTAAAATCACTTTCAGATAAGAATAGCTTTTGTTTATAAGAGTCATTATTATTGATAAATTTTACTCATATTTTAAACTGTTTCAGACATAACCATGGCATTATTATATTTTGTGTACCATCAGAGTAAAGGAAGAGAGTAATGCACAATTTACCAGAAATGTTAAGGCACAAAAACATTTCCACAAAATAATATTTGATGTTCATATATACATAGCAATCATAAAGAAGTATAAAGAAACAGAGTAAAATGCAAAGAAATCAAATGGTTATGATAATAATACCTTCTGGAAGAGAAGAATAATTCTTCTCATTTATATGAAGCAAACAAATAAAACTGGTTTAATCTCCAGGTTTAATCTCCAAGTCTGAATTCAAAGAATGATTGTTGTCTTTTAACTGAAATGAAATACACCATACAGAAAACATTTATCTTCCTATTTACTTATTGCTTACATATTGTTGCTTCTTATTTCTTTAACTCCTTTTCCCAAGTAGCTATTTGTTACCACACAAGGATGCCATATAATTCAATAAAATAAAATAATTTAAAAATAAACAAGACAAATTAATTTAGTCCAATAAAAAATAATTGTGGGAAAATAAGGTAATAAGATTTTGGCAAGTGCAAGGTCAGAATACAAGCATCGAATCACAAATTCTGTGCATTTGCTAGATAGACATGGATGCACATTTAGATTTAAGTTTTCCAGGGCAAGCTTAAAACACAATAACAGGACCATCACCACCAATTTTAATGCTTCAATCACAGAGAAATTTTCTCTGTGGGTCTTCAGAAAGAAGCAAAATGATATCTTTAGAGCAGCATTTTCTAATGTTCTCTGTAATATTTTTTTGAGATGCTTCACACAATCACCCAGACAAAAGAGTCAGAGGTAAGATACGTTTGGAAAAGTCCACATTTCTAGCACCTCACTCCATCCTAAAACTTTCTGAGATTCATGACAAATGTCAGCATATTAAATCTTATATTTCTCTTAAATTAACCTAACTTTTTAAAAACTGGTTTGACCAAAAGCACCCTTCATTTTTCCTACATCTCACAGTTTGTCTTTGGTCTTAGTGTTTTGCGTGTAATGTAGTTTAGAGAGAATGTGGAGGCCACTCCTATAGACTGCATATGAAGAAATGCAAGAACTCATTCCATAAGACCACACCTAAATATTCTTGCAGAGGGTGTTCTTCCCCACCATTACCAGCTGTAGGTTTGCAGGATTCTACTCTTCTTCTCCAGGACTCAGGAGTACCTTAAAGGTGTCCAGACAGGTAATGCTAACCTAGCCCTAGCCAAGACTTAGGGCATGGGTAGGATCAAAGAGACGTCCACATGGATAATGGAGCCTTGACCACAGCCAAAGCTCAAGGCATGAACAGGGATCAGGGCCTCTGAATGGTAAAGGTGTTCAGTCATGGTTAGTTAGAAGGAAGCCCTTGCAAGGACAGGACCGTGAGCAGGACTCTGAGGACCTTTCTCAGGGGCTTGCTGCAGGAGTCTCATAACACAAGCTCTACTCACCGGCTTTTGGCCCTTCAGATCTTATGCATTCTGAGCCCATACTCTGTCTGCTTCTGTCACATGAACTGCCCCTCGTTCATTCTCTAGCCTCAGCCAAGGGAAATCATTCAAATTGTGGAGGGGGAGAAATGATGAAAGAGGGCCTGAGGAATTTCTTCTGCTACATATTTAATCCTTTTATGCTCTTAGCTAAACCAGGATCATCTCTATGCCCTCAAAGTGTTACAGAGAACATTAAAAATGCCTTTTCTAAAAATGTTGAAAAAACTCTTATGAAGACCTGCAGAGAAAATGTCTCTCTGGTTGAAATATTAGCAGTGGTGGTAACAATCTTGCTATTGTGTTTTATACATGCCCTAGAACTTAAATCTAAATATGTATCCATGTATAGCAAACGCACAGAAATTGTGGCATGGTGTTTGTGTCCTGATCTTACACTTGCTAAAATATTACTTTATTTCCCTGCAATTATTTTCCATTCAGCTAAGGTTGTGATCACAAAACTCATTTACTTTACTTCATGCCAAGTCATATCCTCACATTTTAGGATCTAAGGACCTAATGATCTAGAAAATTAAATGGGAAAAGAAAAAAAAATATTTTTTTTACAAAAGT
This sequence comes from Lemur catta, assembly GCF_020740605.2. NCBI lineage: Eukaryota > Metazoa > Chordata > Mammalia > Primates > Lemuridae > Lemur > Lemur catta. The sequence goes on from NC_059143.1 coordinate 21,725,486, forward strand.
AACTTAAATCTCTATTCATATTTGCAGTATTTTTAGCAACTAGAGTTCGCTTAGAGCCAAATTTATTTTAATGCATAGTGTTGAAGAGAAAATCCTCTTCTAACCTACTGGATTCATTTACTGGAATTTCTTAGGCATCATCAGATTTAGTATCCATAGACACACAGATAATAGCATAGATAGTAACTTCCTAATTCATTAATGTCTATTTACAGTCAAATCAATTCCTGTATTATAAAGAAACCAAAGCTGTACTAGTTTTTAAAAATATGTCAGTGCTATACTAAGGGTGTAACTCCTTATAAAGCAAGCACAAATGTGGCATTAAACTTACTTTTCCAAAAAAATAAAAGTAACTTAAAATGTAAGAGAAGTATGGATACAAAAGGAAGCTTAATGTTTAAAAATAAATATTTTTGACACATGTGAAATACATTTTTGAAGTATCCCCTCAGAATTAAGTCAACATTGATTCACTTACTTACAATTTTTTAAGTAATTTTCTTCAACATATGCTTACCTCATTCAGCCAAAATTGGAACAAATATGTTAGGAATGTCAACTGACCATACAGATTTTATTAGTGAGAACATAGTGATAAATAGGTTTTTGAGCATCTAAGAGAATTGATGGGCTATATATCTTCAAACAGTTGTCAATATAAAAAATAAACAATTTCAGACAGCTATCAAAATATGGTGAATGCATTTCTACTTCCTATTCAGTTTGCTTTATGGGATTATAAATGTTTACTTACGACTATTTCTTCTAATTACTTCCTTGATCTCAAATTTTCACTTACAAAGAATTTGATGTATTATAAAATCTAATATCTTATCCAACCCTTATATCAATACAAGCAAAGGAATTGAGTGACTATTCCTAATGTCTGACATGATGTAATTCAGTCACACATTTTAAACATTTTTGTAAGGCATCTAAATTTTGTTAAATTAAAAACATCTTCAATTAGAGCCATTTGTTAAATAGATCAGGAAACTTTCATAACTTAAAAGAAAAAAATATTGTTTATGGGAAATGACAAAGCTGCTCACAATTTTTGAAGTCACTCTAAGTTCAGATTTTCTCTCCTTACCACATTACATAAAAATGATTTAAACAATTTATAATATCTTTCCAGAAAAGCAGTAGCCATAAAACCCCATAGATTAAAAATTGTTGTCTTAGATCCCTGTTCTCAACACATGTTAAATTTCTTTTTTTCCCTCAAATCAGGAACCTATTAAAATATTACTATAATAAATACTAATATCAACAGTACTTTTCCTTTCTCTCACAATTTAAAAGAACACTTTCATATGTGTTTTCTCACCTGATAAATTAATTTTTATTGCTCACCAAATGAAAACTGAAGAGCAAATAAAAAACATACATAGAGAGAAATTTATAATGTGCCTGATAGGGCAGGTACAGTAAATTACAAACCAAAGGAGAGGTTAAGATCAGGGTAGAGTAAGTACATACAGGGAAAATAAATGTCATTAAGGAATGAGAGAGAGATGACTGAAATCATTGCTGTCAGAGTTAGTGAAGACTGTACATTCTACATAGTGCAGAAAATCAATAAAATAAAGAAGTGACTTTTAAATCCCTTGAGAAAAGCTTATTGAAATTTTTCCTGGTAAACCAAGTAAAATTCTCTGATATTACAGAAAAGGTTCAACTGCCTAAATTTGTTCTAATCTAGAATAGTATTCAAGCTGTTCACTAATCAGAATGTAACATTTCCATAATGATATTTTATAAGACCTATTTTCTACCTTGCTGCTCCTAAAAATTAAATTACATACATTTAAGCAATTTTCTAACTGCTTCAAAAATACCTTTAGAGTCTCATTTTGGTATTTGAAATTTTATTTCTCAATCTAGTATTTTCTGCAACAATATGAGGAAAAGAGAAATAATGGGAAAGGATGCTTAGACATAAGATTTCATTTCCTTATAGGATTACTGGCACCAAAGGAAAGCCCTTTTTAGGATAGTTTAAATGTATTTATTTTGTTTTTGTTGTTGTTCTTTTAAAAATATCATGGTAGAAATACTGACTTGCCTCAAATTCATTCCAGAGAATCTAGGAAAGCATTTGGGAATGTCCCACTATGTATATGTAGCAACTCAATTTTCTTTCTAAAATCTATATAGAACTCAGGAAAACCCACCAGAAAAATTCAAACAATGCTATCAACGTGAGCAAAGGTCACAAACAGACACTTTTCAAAAGAAGATAGACTAATGGCCAACAAACATGAAAAAATGCTCAACATCTCTAATCATCAGGGAAAGGAAAGTCAAACCGCAATGAGATACCACTTATCTCCAGTGAGAATGGCCTTTATCAAAAAGTCCCAAAACAATAAATGCTGGCGTGGATGTGGAGAGAAAGGGACACTCATACACTGCTGGTGAGACTTTAAACTAGTGCAACCTCTATGGAAAGTAATTCGGAGATACCTCAAAGAGCTACAAGTAGAACTCCCATTTGATCCAGCAATCCCATTACTGGGCATCCACCCAAAAGAAAAAAAGACATTCTATAAAAAAGACATCTACACTTGAATGTTTATAGCAGCACAATTCACAGTTGCAAAGATGCAGAAACAACCTAAGTGCCCATCAATACATAAATAGATTAATAAAATGTGGTATATGTATACCATGGAGTTCTACTCAGCCACAAAAAACAATGGTGATCTAGCACCTCTTGTATTATCCTGGATAGAGCTGGAGCCTATTCTACTAAGTGAAGTATCACAAGAATGGAAAAACAAACACCACATGTGCTCACCATCAAATTGGTATTAACTGATCAACACATATATGCACATATAGGAGCAACATTCATCGGGTGTCTGGCAAGTGGAAGAGGGGGTGGAGGAGATGTGTATATTCACACCTAATGGGTGTGGTGCGCACCGTCTGGGGGATGGACATGCTTGAAGCTCTGATTCGGGCAGGGCAAAGACAATATATGTAACCTAAACATTTATACCCCTGTAACATGCTTAAATAAAAAAATTTTTTAAAAAAGAAAAGTGTTCTGGAGATTGATTGAACCATGTGAATGTACCTAATGCCACTGAAATGTACACTTAAGAATGGTTAAATGTTAAATTTTTTAGAATGTATATTTTACAATTAAAAATTAATGATAGCAATGAAGTCATAAAATATGATTCTCATATTTCTTAAAAAGTGAAAAGATTTTATTCAACCAGTTGTTCAGTATATGATTAAAAGTAACTTTCTATGCATATTATCTTTAAAGAATGATAAAATTATTTTTGTCATTATGTTATCATCTCCCAGACATTTAAACAAACCTAAAGTAACTATTAGGTTGTTTTCTGAGTTTGTATCCCAATCTGTTGCGCTGAGGTTAGCCTAGTGGGGTAGAGATGTCACTTTCACTCTCCATACTCTGTCATTTTGAGGCTAATATTTTCAATAAATATTTGTTCAATGTAATGTATATTCAGAATGACATTAAATGATTTTATTTATATATAAAAACAGTGATATTCCAATTTACCTTGTGGATTCTATTTGTCCCCACCTCCACCTCTCTCCCACTGTGTCTCTCACTCTTTTTACCTTTCTTCTGCCCTCTTTTTATTTCACTATAATATTTGCTACTGCATATCAGAAAAACTTACAGTGCTAACCTATTTTCAAAAGTTAGTTGAAGTTTATGATTATCAATCACATATCAATATACGTGAATGTGAATAGAAACACAACTACAAAACTGAAATAATTTCAGTTCTTCTTAACAATAACCTTTCAGTAGGAAAGAGATTTGTATTTGATTGTAAATAAGAGTGAATGATAAAGTTTGATTTGCTATATTACACCCTTAATGTCATCTGTTATTAGTGCAGAAATATTTCAGCTTTTCCTATGTAATATGCAGCTACTAACACAATCTTAACAGACTATTCTATATATGACTTTCAGCATGGAGTTTAACATTATGTTGCTTGTTCTCTTACAATGAATTAGAAACAGAAATGTTTCAAGAAAATTGAACCTTGATTAGCATTTCAGGGCTCAGGTAATCCTTAGTTTCTCTTTTATTGAACCATGTAGAAATATTCCTCCTTTCCATTTCTCTCCATTTCATTTCTTCTTTCCCTATCAAGGTTTATCCTTTCATTTTGCTGATATGTCATTTTGCTTCTGAACTTAAATTCATAGACAAAAGAAATATTATTTCACCTTCTTATTCTATATACATCATGCTTCTAATGTTACTTACAACTCAAGCAGCATGAAGAAAATGACATTTTTAGTGAGAAAGAAAAATAGATTTTAGAGTAACTCCAAGATACCAATGTAAATTAAATAAAAATTGGAAGGACTAAATATTTTTTCACATGAATAGATATTTTCTTACAGAATAAATACATGTTTGCTTAAGCGGAAAAACCACTGATTGGCAAAAGACAGGAGAAAGGCTGTCCTATTTTACATATAAATGAAACCATGATCTTTAAAAAAAATGTATATTGAAGTTACAGAATCAATTTAAACTCTTAGAAAGAAACCCCTAACCCTGCCTTCCCCCCAAAAACACCCTACCAACCTAATTATTGGGTGCATTTTTTCTACTTATTTGTGAAAGCATTTAAAAAGAAAAATTAAGCTTTACTCTTCCTGAGAAAATGAGCAAAATCTACAGTATAAATTATAGCTTGACCTTTAAAAAAGAATAATTCTAAAAATAATATCAATATGATTTTAATACTTTTGCTATCTAAATTACATAAAAGTTAATATGTTAAGATGTATTCCATTGTAGTTTTTCATAGTAGAAAATAACTTAACATATTTAATATTTGATATAAAATAATATTAGCATCCTGATAATATTAATATATCATGTATAAAGGCAAATATCGGCACAACTCCTCACCTTCCAGGTTCTATTAATAAGTCTCAAACAGGTATTTTATTTAAATATGCATAACTTAGATATCCGGAGTCAATAATCATAGCTTTGATAATATTTGCTTATATATCTGGGTGCTCCATTGTTGGGTGCATAAATATTTAGAATTGTTCTATTATCTTGCTGAATTGACTTCTTTATAATTATATAATGACCTTCTTTGTTTCCTTTTTACATTTTTTTTCCTTCTACAATTTCCATTTGCAACTCTATTTTATCTGGTAGAAGTATAGTTACTCCTACTCTTTTTGGTTTCCATTTTAATGGCATATCATTTTCAATCCTTTTATTTGCAGTCTATATGTATCTTTTTAGGTGAATTGGGTTTCTTGTAGAGAACATATAGTTGGGTATTGTCTTTTTTTAATTCATTTAACCACTCCATATCTTTTGATTAGAGAGTTTAGTACATTTACAGTCAATGTTATTATTGATAGGTAAGCCCTTACTATTCCCATGTTGTTATTTGATTTCTGTTAGTTTTATGCTGCTTTCATTTCCTCCCTTCCTTTCTTTGTGTAAAAGTGATTTTCTCTGGTAGTGTGTTTTAACTTCTTGTTTTTCATTTTTTGCATATCTGTTGTAGGTTTTTTGATTTGAGGTTACTAGGAGGCTTGCAAAAAATATAACCATTTGTTCTGAACAGATGATACTGAACTCTGCTTACAAAAAAAAAAGCAAACAAGAAAAGAGAAAGCTAGAAGAAACTCTATAATTTAACTCAATACCTCAGCCCCAGTTTTTAACTTTTTATTCTTTCCACTTATATCTTTTTACTCTATCTCAAAAAGTCATTGTAATTATTACTTTTGATAGTTTTGTCTCTTAGTTTTCCTACTCATGATATGAGTACTTTGTTTACTACATGAAGTATTCTGTATGTGGGTATTTACTGTTACCAGTGAATTTTATACCTTCAAATGATTTCTTATTATTTGTTAGTATCCTTTTCTTTCAGACTGAAGAAATCCCATTAGCAATTCTTGTAGGGCAAGTCTGATGTTGAAAAAAATCCCTCACCTTTAGTTTGTCTGGAAAAGTCATTATTTCTCCTTCTTCCTTGAAAGACATTTTTGCAGGATATGATATTCTGGAATTATGATATTTTTTCCTTCAGCACTTTGAATATGTCATGTCACTCTCTCCTGGCCTGTAAGGTTTCCACTGAGTAGTCTGCAGCCAGAAATATCACAGCTCCTTTATATGTTATAATTTTCTTTTTTCTTGCTTCCATTAGGCCCCTCTCTTTATCTGTGACCTTTGGAAACTTGATTATTAAATGCCTGAGGTAGTCTTGAGTTAAATCTGCTTGGTGTTCTATGACCTTCTTGTACCTGAATATTGGTATCCTTCTCTAGATTTGGGACATTTTCTGTTATTATTTCTTTGAATAAACTTTGTACCACAATCTCTCTTCCTCTACCTCCTCTTTAAGGCCAATAACTTTTACATTTGCCCTTCTGAGACTACTTTCTTGATTTTGTGGGCATGATTGCTTCCTTTTTATTCTTTTTTCCCTTCTGACTGTGTATTTTCATATCGCCTGTTTTTGAGCTCACTAATTCTTTCTTCTGCTTGATCAATTCTGCTATAGTGAGACTGATGCATTTTTTAGTTTGTCAATCGAATTTTTCAGCTCCAGAATTTCTGCTTGATTTTTTTTTTTATTATTTCATTCTCTTTGTTAAATTTCTCTGCTAGATTTCCAAATTTCTTCTCTGTTTTATGAAGTTCATTGACCTTCCCTAGAACAGCTATTTTCAATTCTCTGTCTGAAAGGTCACATATCTTCATCACTCTGGGATTTGTCATTGGTGCCTTATTTAGTTCATTTGGTGATATCATATTTTCCCAGATGTCCTTGATGTTTGCAGATGGTCATCAATGTCTGGGCACTGAAGAGTTAGGTATTTATTCTAATCTTTGCAGTCTGGGCTTATATGTACCTGCCTTTCTTCAGAAAGCTTTCCAAATATTCAAAGGGAATTGAGTGTTGTGATCTAAGTCTTTGGTCACAGCAGCCATATCAGCACTGCAGGTGGGAGGAAGAGAGCCCAGTAATGCTGTGACTCTTGCAGACTCCTGGTGATATTGTCTTTGTGGACTTGGGTAAGATATAAAAGAATTCCCTGGATTCCCAGGCAAAATGTTTCACTCTCTTCCCTCACTTTCCCCCAAATAGGAGTCTCACTCTCCATGCTGGGCTGCCTGGGGTTGGGGAAGGAGTGATGTGAGCACCCTCTGTGACCACTACAGCTAAAATTGCACTGGGTTGCACCAGAAGCCAGCCAGAAGAAGACCCATAGCTACTGCTGCTTTGGTACTACTCATGTTTATTCAATGCCCAAAGGCTCATTAGTTAGCAGGTAGTGAATCTTGCCAGAACTGGGTCCTTCCCTTCAGGCCAAAAGATTTCTTTCTGGCCTGGTGGTGGTCTAGAAAAGTTATCCAGAAGATCCTGGAATCAGGGTCCTCAGGAATCTGCTTGGTACTTTATTTTACTGTGGTTGGTTGAGCTGGTATCAAAGTGGCAAGACGAAGTCTGTACTCTTCCCTTTTCTTTCCCCAAGCAGAAGACTCTGTCCAAGCTACACTGCCTGGAGTTGGGGGAGAGGTGACAGAGGCACTAATTGGCTGTCACTGCTGTGGTGTCTCACTGGGTCACATGCACCCAAGTCCGCTGACTCCAATACAAGTGCAACTATAAGAATTGCCCAAGTACTATAGTCTTTGTGGCCTGACTGCCTTACAAATGTATTCTAGTCCCAGGCCACTTTATAAGCCAATGGTGGAGCTAGCTCAGGTTTCTACTGGGGCAGAGGATTCCCCTCTGGCTGGGGCTGGTCTAAATGCTCCCTCCATGAGTCCTAGTAGAATTCTTCTCTTTCTTGCCCTTTTTGTGTTCTGTGACAAGGCAGTTATGAGTTCTAATGCAAAGTCTCACAATCACTTCACTCTTCCCCTCCCAAGCACATGGACTCTCTCTCCTACTTGGCACTGGTGCTACACTGTTGGGGGATGAGGGAGGGGTGGTATAAACAATGTAAAACTGTCTTTTCTACCCTCTTCAGTTCCTCTTTCCTTGATATAATGTTGTAACGGGTACTATGATCACTGTGATCGCTCACCTGGCTTTGGTTCTTATACAGATGATTTATTGTGTGGATAGTTGTCCAATTTGGTAGTCCTGTTGGGGGGGGACGATTACCAGATGGTTCTACTCTGCTATTTTGGTCTCTTTCTTCCCCAATGATCAAAAATCATTCATATAATTATATTTCCAAAAAGATTTCTGAACAAATTTGCTGTGCTTATCAATATTTATGCTTATCATAATTTGTAATCACATGTAGCTTGGTTATGATGCTTTCATCATATAATTCCAAAAAAAATGTAGGTAGCAACACTACTCTTATAGCAAAGACACAATGTTTCATTAGAAAAAGAGACCAAATCATACTAAGTAATTAATACTACTACATCTCAAAAGACCAGATACTATAACAGTGCTCAGTGTACCTTGTTAATGTCTGATACATTTCTATAAATCATTAATATAAATTAAGCATATATTTAAATTATGTTTAAAAGATTTTTTAATTGTGATAAAATATATATAATGTGAAATTTACCATTTTAACTATTTGTAGATGCATAGTTCAGTTAAGTACATTCATATTGTGCATGTTTAGAAGATTTTATACTTAGTTTCATTTACAGGATCTATTAATAAATGCTGACTAAAGTTTGATACATTTCCCTTCCTCATCAGATGTTTCAGAGTAACACAGCCCAACTGCTACTGAAATAAGGCAGTATAACTTTTTTACACTATTGTGTTCAATTTACTATATAAATTCTAATTCCTTGTTCTATCTTAAAATACTTTTTAAATTGTGAGTACAAATAGATTTTGATTATAAAATCTTTCTAGAGATATTATAATAGAGAAAAACAATATTGGCCTCAAAGTCTTTATACAATGCAGAAATTTCAGGGTCATTATTTGTTGTATAGGGTTTACTGTAAAAGAAGAATTACAGTTGCAATAGAGGTTTAATTCACATTCTAGATATCAGGTTATAGTTTCTGAAACAATTTGGAATAGGGCAGAATTTTATTTTAAAGGCAGTAATTGAGCTATACAAAGCAAGATTTAGTTTCATTAAAGATACTATTCATTTCGTGAAAGAACAGGTAAATAATAATGGTATTATGGGCTGCACAGAGCCCATTTCACTCATGAAAAAATAGCAGGCTCCTGAAAAGGCACAGATAGGATACACTGAACTGCTTAGCTGCCAAAGCATCCTGTTCAGATAACATTTACTCCTATGAGTAAGAAGCTTATATCTCAGTTGAAAAAACAACATTGTCAAAGATAGATAAACTATGAAAATACTTCTATGTTTTAGTTTCTAAGATTACATCCATTTAATATGTGCTAACTTTATGGGGCACCATTACCATTCAACTATTTATAATACCTAAAGCAACCCGCAAACAATCAAATAAAGCATTTAAATGAATGTATCATCAGTTTCTGATCTCCTCACCCAAGTGGACCGAAAACCATAGTTAATATGAGTCTATCACCAAATAGGTTTCCTTTCTTGTCTCCTACTAAATTAACAGCCTGTAAGGAGAAAGAAAGGTGGGGGTAAAATCCAGTTAATACTAGTGCTGAGAATCATGGGTTGCACTCATATTCAGTAGCTTGGGTCACAGGAATTGCAATGCAGAAAATATAATGACATCCTTTTCTATTCCTTTGAGCATTTCTGTCACAGCAGTTTCAAACTTCATGTCTCTTTCAAAGCTAGCCCATTCCTGTCAGCAAAAATTTGGAGTCCATTCCCAGAGAAAATAGGTATATTATGTATGATTTCCCTTGGTATTTATCTTTCTTACTTTCAACTCCCTGATTTTATTTACTCTTTCATTTGTTTCAAATTCAGAAGAATCCATTCTTGGGTCCAAGATTGATATCTTCTCCTGTGATTTTGTAGCCCCCACTCACTTCTTTTTACCTAAATTCTTTAAAAAGTAGTATTAGGTCAGATTGTGTGGTTGTTTAGAGTTTTTTGTTTGTTTGGTTTGTTTTGTTTTTTAACATTGCTGCATATCCTCTGTGTGTGTGTGTGTGTGTGTGTGTGTTTGTGTGTGTGTGTGTGTGTGTGTGTATCCTTCTCCATCATTCCATTTTTAATATAGACCTCCGCCTTTTTATTCTTCTTCACACAGTCTCAGTTTTCCCCCATGCTTTTCCCTTCCAGAGGCATCTCTTTTCTCTCTTTCTCATCACCATCTTCTTGAACAGGGAAAATCAATGTGCTCCCTTCTAGTTCTTCACCTCTTCTTATTCACTCTTTGACTCATTACAACTTCCCTTTTGTCCCTTCATTCTTTGAGATGTTAAAAAATATTTAGCAATGACCTAATTTCCAAATCCAGTGACGTCTTCACATTCTCCCTGTCATTTTGTCTCTTTATGACAAATTACACTATTTTCTCTTTTTTTATTAATATTTTCATCTTTGACTTACAAAATATTATTTTTTCTCATTTCTTGTCCTACTTCTTACATTGTTCCTTCTCAGTATCCTCCTTTAGCTACATCCTCTTCATTGTTCCTCAAATGCTTCCAAATTCTCCCCTAAGCGTGTTTTAGTCTTTATGAATTTTCTTCTTACAAAATTTCATTTATTCTTATAGCTTCAAGTGCTTTAGTGACTGATGTTAATTAATATCTATTCTGCTGAGCCTTCTGATAGGATGGTGTGTTTAGCATTTCATGTAATGCCCATGTAATCGCATCAGAAGGCACTGATTTCCACATTTTTAAATAAAGGGTATTTTTATACCACATGATGAAGGTAAAACATTGCACCACCTTCCTTTCATCCAGGTAACACTGTATATTCTGTTTTTTGCATCCCCCTTTTCTTTAAAGTGCATAGGAATGGAAAAAACCTTAGCTCCAAGGGAGAAGTGTGTCAGTTGCAATAAGTCAGCAACCTGGTTGCAAAGGAGTGGTTACAGGTATCTTGAGCCTAAAATGTAATTGAGAAAGAGGAACAGAAATCAAGAGTTGACCACATGTGTGAGTCACCTTCTAAAATAGCCTTTTTTTCTTTTGACTGCTATTGAAGACACTTGCATTCAAGTCACTCAAAAATGCCAAACAAGGTTAAATGTGTCAAAATTTCTGGGTAGTTGTTTCACATTCAATAACCATTCCCAAAAGAAATTTCTCATGTATCCATTGTCACATCTCAGTCTGTCAGAAATGTTTGTAACTTGCATTTTCAGTAGAAATTATAACTGACACAATATAAAGTCAAAACAAGATCCATAAGGGCCGATGACAAACTTTCCTTGAATTAAAAAAAGAGATATTGAATTATAAAATGAGGCATTATCATTGGAAAGTTTTATTTGAGTCCCTTTATTGAATAGTTTATCTTGGGGAAGAAGCTGATGAGCTTTCTTGGACAACAAATGCTTCAGAGCACCTAACAGAGCAAATTGAATAGGATAGCTTGAAAAAATAAAAGTCACCCTCAGTGTACTTGTTCTCCAAACTGTTCATACTGTTTGTAATTTGATTTTGAAGATATTGTATTTTTATAAATTAAATGCAGACAGAAGTTGACATAAACGTGTTTATCATTCTTATTATTAATATTTCCTATATTATTCAATAATAATACTGAGAAAGAGGAGGAAACTCACAAAAAATAGCAGAAAAGTTGACCAATGTATCTTTGAAAAGAAATTTTTTTAAAAAAATTTAAATGCTATCATTAAATTAATTTATTTCAAGTATTCATTTTAAATGTATTATGTATATAAAAGGCTAATATGTTTGCAACAAGAACAGGTAGCTCAGTGTAATGGAAAGCACACTGGAAATCAATCCTTTAAAAATTGCTAAATTTTCTCTTATCTCAAAACCACTGCATAGTTCTCTGCTAAACTACCCTGCTAAAATGCTAATAAGTGAGTTTCCCTGTGAAGTGCAGAAAGAAAAAGTGCAAGAATATTTTGGTCCTCATAGAAACCAAGGCTTCACACATCTGACAACACTTTAATCAGGACACCAAAGCAAATGTAGAATTGTTTCCATTTTTAGTTTCACAACTCATTTGTTAGTGTTGCAAAAGAATGGAGTATTATATAATAACCATTTAGATGTTTATTTTACGTGTGCATTATTCTTTATGTGGAAGTTCCCTGATGAAAAATCTTAGTTATTCTTTATGCTACCATCTGGTTGGCGGTTGCCTTAGTGGAAGCTTTCTAAAATCTGGTTTGAAGTCACAAAAATTGTTTCAAAAAGTTTCCTGAAGTTTAACACCTGAAGATATTGTTCTAAATGTTTATTTTGGTACCTATGCATCTAATAAAGTGAGGAACACCATCAAAGCCTGTAATAGTCAATGCAAACGGAAAGAGAGATCATTTTTTTATTAGTTTGCCTTTTGTCTACCTTAAAATAATACTTGTATTTTTTTCCCTATCTCCTTTCACTAAAAACCAAGTTCCACTAATTCTAATCAGCTTGAGTGCAGGTGTGACTTAGTGACTCGCTTCCAAAGAACAGCAAATGGAAAGGGAAAATACAATAAAAACTTTACAGAGGAGGAACCCAACAGACACCACCTGGGCCAAGTGATCAAAGTTAATTTCAACAGGAACATCATGTGGATAACAGGTATCCCAGATACTATGTAATGAGAAAGGCACTTTACCGTTGTGATATGCAACCAAAAATCCGCAAGCCCAGTATAATAGTGAGAGAACATCATACATAAACTGAGGAACGTTCTACAAAATATCTAATGAGTACCCTTCAAAGTGTGAAGATCATGAAAAACAAGGAAAAACTCAGCAAATATCACAGATTGGAGGAGACTTAGAAGAGATGAAAATTCGATGTATGTGAGACCCTGGATTGGATCCTGAAACAGAAAAAACAATAGTGGAAAAACTAGCAGAATCTGAGTATAGTCTCTAGTTTAGTTCACAGCATTGCGCTCATGTTAATTTCCTAGTTTCAATAGCAGTACCACAGGGTTATATAAGATGTTAACATCAAGGGAAGATGGATGAAAGGTACACACAGACTTCCTGGGCTGTCCTAACTCTCTGTAAATCTAGAATTATTTCATAATAAAAGTATTTTTTTTAAAAAAGCAAGTTCTGCAATAAAAATACATACATACATACATACACACATACATATAATAGCCAACTATTGGACCAGAAACTTAGAAAGCTAAGAGATGAGTTAAAGATGGTCTTACTAATAACCTATCTAACAGAAGAAAATAAACTATCAAACAGAAAGTAAGAGAAACAAACTCACAACTACCCTTTGTTTAACTAAAACACTGTGGCCTAACTTGTTATCCCTGAGTTCTTTCTCAGCTTTGAAAAAGTTCCTGAGTGAAGAGGACTTCAGCTTCCCCTGCTTCCTCAAGAAGAGGTAGTACTAGTGCCTCCTGCTATCAAGAAGAAAGAGGAAACTAATTCTGCTATCAATCTGCTATGTGAGAAACAGAAAAAAACAACACAGCAGCTTCACAGCCGCTTTTGTTATCAGTCCCCTGAGGCAGAGGGGAAAAAAAGCCATTTCTACTCTTTAAAAGGACCAAGCAATTTTCCTCCCAGCCCTACATTTGTTTCTTCCCTCTGTGTGTCATGGCTTTCTTCCTTCCTTCCTCCCTCCCTCCCTTTCTTCCTTCCTTCCTTCCTTCCTTCCTCAGGAAAATACATAAACTTTTACTTTTGTATGTATATCCTAATCACTGTCTGGGAATTCTTTCTCCCCCCTGCTGCACAGACTTCACACCCTAACAGTGAGTGTCTTCTAGATGGCAATCAACATCTCTTGCTCCTCCTACCAATGCTTATGGGTAGTAGCCATTACCAATCTTCTTAATGTTAGCACACTGCCCAAGTTAAATTCCATAAAATCTACTCTCAGCCATCCTTTAATTCTCATTTACTGTTGACTGATGATATCTTCAAGAGATTGTTTTACCTTTGGGTTTGCATAAGGCATTTTTGAAACCTGAACACTGGCCCTAACTTGTGATCTTTATGAAATTAGATCAGAAAAAGAAAATCCCCTCTGTACTTTACTGGGGAAGTTTCAAAGGTAATATTAGACACAAACAGTGCACTGTAACGACAGTACATTTAGTTACATGGCACAATCTGTATAGAGAGGGTCTGAAAGCAGGATGTTTTCTTTCCCAATACCCACCAAACTATGTTTCTTTGCCTTGAAACATTATCTTCATTTCTATTTGTTTTTTTGTTAGGCAGGATACATATTCTAAACAAAACAAAGCAAAATAAAGCAAACACTAACAAAATCAAATGACAATGAAATGTAATGTTTCATACTGGATAAAGTGTGGAGTTTTGGAACAGAAAGAAAGGACATTAGGAAAAACTAAAGTAATCTGAATAAGTATTGACTTATGTTTCATTATTTGTTCATTAATTTCAACAAATAAACTATAACAACATAAAATGTTAATAGTAAGGAAACAGTGTATGTTATATAGGGGAGCTCTCTTATCTTTGTAATTGGTAAATTTAAAACTATTAAAAATAAAATATTTATTTTAAAATGCTGCAAAAATGTAAAACATAAAACCATGAAGATCGTAAGACAATATAAGTAACTTCAAATTAGAAATTTTAAAACATGATTAAATATATATGCACAATTTTTAAAAATAATTTATAAAAAAGTCATAATTGTAAATACCAACTAAAAGAAAATTGCATCATCATTACATAAATCAATTAGCTAATTTGCATCCATTAATCATAAGGATAGGGTAAGAAATTAACTTACTTTAAGTCTTTAGCTCTTAGCAAAATTCATTCACAGGTAACTAGTTAAATAAATTCTGTATAGTGAAAATGTTAGAAAAATAATCACAATATCAATAATCACCTAAGCAAAGCAGGAACATTAAAATTTAAGTATAAAACATATAGTTTAGAAATTATTAAAATGGTAGATAGAGTAAAAGGTTAATTTCTTAAAAATAAAGCAGAAAAAAAGAAACAATCCAAATAAGGAAATAAAGATGGTTAAATACACATACCCAAAAATTGATTTTAAAAGTGAAGGCATTTTGTTACAATTGTATTTGCACAGTTGTATGACACTAAATATCAGTCAAATTTCTCTTAATAAGTATTGTGAAATATGAATTAGAATTCTCAAATCAGTAGAGTTCTGTTTCAATTCCAATATTTTCCCCTCACAACATGTGAGAGATTTTCTGTGATCCTTTTACTGAACACTACAAATCTAACAGAATATTTTTCTTACATCTTTAATAAAAAGATGTTCAGTATAAATTTACATTAATGAAAGCTAATGTACAAAATGAAGACTATAGTTAATAAAATTGTGTTGCATTAGAGATTTTTTGTCAAATAAGTCAATTTTAGCTACTCTAAAATTTAGCTGCTCTAAAAGAAAAAAGTAATCGTGTGCAACGATAGATATATTAATTTGCTTCACGATAGGAACCATTTTACTATTTATATGTATTCTGCACATTATGTGGTAAATCTCAAATGTACACAGAAATTTATTTCTAAAAATATTACATTAATAGATCTGTATACCAACAGGCCAATATAAGTCAGGAGAGAGTCAGAGCCTTTGGCAAGCCAGGTGCTTTCCTCTGCAATTTGTATGTCTGCGCCGTTGAAAGCCCCTTAGTCTGGGACTAACATTTTTATCACGTACTGGTAAATCAGGGGTATTTGCTTTTCCATAGAAGGTAATACTTACTGATATAAATACTTAGTCTCCCCACAAAACAAATCATTTTCCCAGCATAATTATATTATCTCTGTATTTGTTTGCTAGGGCTGTCATAACAAAATACCACACACTGGGTGGCCTAAATAGCACAATTTGTTTTCTCGCTGCTCTGGAGACTGGAAGTCCAAGATCAATGTGTCAGTAGGGTTGGTTTCTTCTGAGGCCCCCTTGCTTGGCTTACAGATGGCCACATTCTTACTGTGCCCTCACATGGTCACCCTTGGTCTGTGTGTTGTCTGTGCCCTAATCTCCCTTTTTTAATAAGGACATTAGTGGTATTGGATTAGAGCCTACCCATATCATAAGACCGCATTTTTACCTTAATTATCTCTTTATAGGCCCTTTCTCCAAATATAGTCACATTCTGATATACTGGGAGCCAGGACTCCAACATATAAATTTTGGAGGGACATGATTCAGGCCATAACCCTCCAGATGACTACTCCTATACTTAACATTTGCATGGTTTTCTCTAACCATTATGGACAACTTTAAGCAGCATTTTGTAACCAGTGGTTTAAAGAACCTTGCATAAAGATGCATGACTTCCTGGCTTCTGACTCCTGAGTAGTCATTCTGTGAAAATTTCATGCTTGGGGAAAAAAGAAAAAAAAAAATGCAACAGGGAACTAATATTGGTTGAGAACCTATAACTCTAATGTAGTTTTTCATATGTAATTATGGGTATTTTATAACAAATCATGATTGAATTCATGTAGGTGCAAAAGGGGCTAGTTTAGTTTTTTAAAAAATCATTGCAAAAAATTGTGACAAAATTAACAGCTTATAACAAACATATATTTACTATCTTACAATTTCTGTGGGTTAGGAAACTGGACCCGGCTTGGCCATATCCTCTGTTCAGAAGTCTTACTAGGCTGCAATCAATATATCAGGAAGGCTGGGGTTTCATTTGGAACTTGGGCTTTTCTTCCAAGCTCGTTAGGATAGTTGGCAGAATTCAGTAAGTACCTTATGGTTTTAGGATAGAAGCATCTAGCTCTTAGGGGTCAACTCTCTTCATAAGGAGTTCAAAATATCACTGTTTGCTTTCTTCCAGGCCATCAGGAGAGCATCTCTTTAATGCTTCACTGTCTTTTAAGGAGCTCACCTGAATAGGTCAGGCTGACTCACCATAATCTCTTTTGATTGACTCAAAGTCAACTGATTAGTAGTCTAAACAAGGGAGTTATATTTCATCATATTCATTGGTCTCAGCCACACTCAAAGGGTAGGGGATTATATAGGGCATGTATACCAAGGCGCAAGAATTATATTAATAATTCTGCCTATGCTAGGGATCATGTTGAATTATTTTTGAGTTCAGATCATGAGAATTTATTTTCCATTCTTGGAAATTGCAGCTTTAAACCTGACAGAGAAAAGTTATTTTAAGGAAAACATAAATTGTTTTTCTTTTAGTTTCACTATCACTCAGTATCAGTTAAAAGAACTGTGAAATTCAAGTGGCAGAAGAGACAAAAATTTTGAAGAGCAATGTCTATTTGATCAGTTCAAAAGATATTTTGGGGTCTATTTGCATTGTACAATTATTTGCAAGGCTGCTCTATTTGAGAAATGTAATATTAATAATTTACCTCTAATTTGTCAAGTGAATTACTCCTCTTGCTAATGGTGGCACAATTTGGCAGCTACACTGTTAAGTCAGGGTTCCAGTAAAATTGGGTGGATGCTTAAGACTAGCATCTTTTGATGACAAACTAAATTATTGTTTATATTAGGTCATTAAATATGAGATGTCCAATTTGAGATCAAAGGTGGAGTTTATTATATTTCAAACAAGAATCAGTGTAGTTAATCAAAGTATGTGTCTATGCAAACTATCAGCACAGTTTTGTCATCTTAACGGTAGCTTCTTTAGGCCAGAAGCAAACAAACCTGGAGAGCAAGGTGCAATGAATCATGAAAGGAGTTTTCCACAGCTTTTGAGAATTGAATATTTTTCCTTGCAATAAGTGGTCCAAAGTCTGGAAGAAGCGGTAGTCAGTTGGTGCAAGTTCTGGTGAATACAGTGGATGACAAAGAGTTCAGCTTCTGTAGTTGGAGCAGCATTGTTTGTGTGACATGTGGTCGAGCTTGTCTTGCAAAAGGATTGGCCTGTATCTATTGACCAATCTCAGCTCCTTAATCACAAGCATCCTCATCATTTCATCCAACTGGTTGCAGAAGACATCTGCTATAATCGATTGACGAGGTTTCATGAAGCTGTAGTGGATAATACCAGCACTGAACCACCAAATAGACACCATTAGGTTTTTCTGATAAATATTCAGTTTTGGACTGTGTTTTGGCAACTTCATCTTTATTCAACCACTGCGTTGAATGCTTGCGATCGTCAAAAGGAATTCATTTTTCATCACATGAAACAATATGGTATAGACATGGTTTATCTTTATGTCGTGACAGCAAAGAAAGGCAAGCTTCAAGGCCATTTCTCTTCTGGCGCTCATTTAATCCATATGGAATCCATCGATCCAGCTTCTTTACCTTTACCTTGCCCATTTGTTTAAAATGCTCCAATACTGTTGCAATAGTAACGTCAAACCTTGCTGTTAATTCACAGGCAGGTTGAGATGGATTCGCTTCCACCACAGCTTTTAGCTTATTATCCACCTTAGTCTCAGGTCATCCACACAGCTCATTTTGAAGATTAAAATCACCAGAAGAGACCTTCTGGGACCATTGACATAATATGTGTGCATTAGGCACATCCTTCCCAAAACCTTCGTTGATATTTCATGTTGTCTGCGCTGCATTTTTTCCACAATGGAACTCATATTAAAAAATAACGTGAATTTTTGACTTATCCATGGTTTCACAAAAATTGCTCTAATAGAAAAAAAATTTGAAAGATAATCACAACCCAAAACGTGCCTTGGAAAGACTGAGGATGTTAACTATAGTCACCCTACTAATCTATTGAACACTAGGTCTTTTTTTTTTCCAGATTATTATAGGAGTACAAATGTTTTGGTTACATGGATTGCTTTTGCAGCGCTTGAGTCAGAGTTGTAAGTGTGCCCATCACCCAGATAATGTACATTGTACCCATTAGGTATGATTTCACCCCTCCCCTCCTTCCTTCTCCCCCCTGCTTGATTTCTACTGAGTTTTATCTCCAGCTGTGCACATGAGTGTTGATCAGTTAGTCCAAATTTAATAGTGAGTACATGTGGTGTTTATTTTTCCATTCTTGTGATACTTCACTTAGGAGAATGGTCTCCAGTTCCATCCAGATTGTTGCAAAAGGTATTAGTTCATTTTTTATGGCTGCGTAGTACTCCATGGTATACATATACCACATTTTATTAATCCACTCATGGAATAATGGGCACTTGGTTTGATTCCACATCTTTGCATAAAGAAAAGATAAATGTTGATCTTTACACATTTTTTGAATGTATCAAAATATCACGTGTCCCAGAAATACATACATTTATTGTGTATCAATTAAAAAATACACCAGCTTTTAAATATCACATATTTATACATTATGCAATATTGCATAATGATATGTACAAAGAAATAAAAGCTAAATCAAAAAAAAGTAAGATTGAGGATGTACCTTCACGAAAAAAATTAAACAAGAAGTGTCCAAGTGAAATATCAGAGATATCAACTGTCAAACTTAGTACGTAATGAAATTGGACATTTCATACTTAATAACCTAAATCTATTAGGTTTCCATTGAACTTGAAATTCACTCTGAAAACTAGATGGAGGAATTGGTTAAACTTAGATCTTTTTTTCCATTTGCTACATAGCCAGTGTTTCTGTTAATGCTTGGCCTTTCCACTCTGTGGAATTCCATAGTTACTTCTTGAATTCTTCTGCAGAGGGGACTTGTGCTGTTTTTCATTTATGCCTCAGTTATTCCCGCAGTCTTAGGGTATTAAATTAAGAATATTTTATTTGAAGATTCATAAGGCAGTAAAATCATTCTCAGAAACTAATTCCTTAAGTAACTCAACAATAGTCTCCAATTCTAATTTCTTAAGTCACTCAATGATAGTTTAAGCTGATTAAAACATAGCTTAGGAGATGAAGGAGAGTAAGTCTCAGTACACTTTACCACTGTCTCCCTATTTCTTATGTGGATGTTGTTTTCCTTCATTCTTTTTTTTTTTAATCAACAGAACTTTAGATTAGTGAAATTTAATATGTATTTGTTGAGTTCTTGTCACAGTTTTCTGTGTAGGGTAAATATTTCATAAATTCATTTAATTTAAATAATTTTTCTTTAATTTTCTGTGAGTGATAGCAAAAAGCTGGAACAACTAGGCATGAGAAAAAAATATTGATGTAATAATACCAATTTCTGTCTATCGGTGTTGTAAAATTACAAATCTGTTGTGAGAAAAATAATTTTGATAGTTTAACTTGTCAAAATATTTCTATTTATCATAACAATCATCTTTATTTGTCTGCATTTCATGCATTTTATTTTTCAAAATAGATTTTTCCCTGAATATTATTTTTTCCTAACTATTCAAAAATATATTTTTCCTTGGTTCTATATGTACATTTCCCTTGTACAGAAATATTTATGATGAGGAAAAATTTTCTGGAGATACATATTTGTTAAAAGATTATTTCAGTAATTATTTTCAAGTTGTTTTTCACTTGTTGAGTCCATTGGAAGATTTTTAAAATTGATTTTACAAATTTTCTTTTTAAAAAATATCACCATAATAGGAAAATTTAATGAGAATAAACAGAAGTGGAATGGAGTGACAGCTGCTGCTTAAAAAGAGATGAAAAGAATCTGGCAAGACGTTTTCTTTTTTTCTTTGCTTTCAAAGTCCTACCTATTTTGCTATATCTTTCAATGTACTAATATAGTTGTTATCATATTATACCAAGGCTCTGTGTCATGCAAGCTACTTTAGCATAAACAACACTATACCTCTTTTTCCAAGCATTACTCCATTATTATTTCTGAAAGAGTAAAGTATACAGATGAGTATGCAATTAGCAAATTTTATGCTTGGCCATAGGAGTAATGTGTATTCAAATTTTCTCCTTTTTCACCCTTCAAAGTTAAAATACTTTTGATGATCACCATATTCCAGTGTTTAAGTGTGTATTTCTTTTGTTCACAATCAGTAATTCTAGTCCGCAGACAAAACTTTAAAGAATACAATTGGCAGTAATTTCAAAAACACTTGTAACAACAAATATATCTATGAATTCACATGAGGTATATGTTCTTAGACATGCCACAACTAATTCTCTTAGTAACTTGCTCTGTCTCTCTTCTGAACTGTGATTGGTCCATTATACAGCCCTATTACTCTTTTTCATAATTTTAATATTACATAACTGTTGTATATCCATTTAATGTTTTCCTAACGGCATGATAAAGGACAAAGAGCAGGCCAAAATAAATGCTAATTTTCTGCTCCAGAAATCATACTTTATGATTTTATTTGTATGTGTGCATGTTTGTAGTATCACTGTTTGTAATAAAAAATTACAGAACTTACTATATACATACTATTTCCAAAATGTCACATAGATAAAGTATGTATAGTGACATTGATAGATAGATATAATCACTATTCTTCATCACTTAAAAATTATTTATAATTATTCATTAAGTAGATAACTGTGAAGTGTGAGGTGGGAGAGCTCCACTTTTAAAATTAATTTTCTTACAAAGGCTACAACATGCTAACAAATGGTGAATTGCTTATTTATTAGTAGCCATTCAGGCCAAAGCATAATTTGCCTATTGATTACTAGAAGTTTTAATAATTTTTCTAGCCACTTGAGCCTCTTCCACATTCCTAACACTATTCATTACCTCTCGGCAAAGATATTTCACGGGGTGGAATTCTTAACTCAAACAAAGCCATCTGATTGTGAATAGAAGTAGTTTTTTTTTTTTTTCCCTTCCAAAAAACTCTTTGAAATCATAAAGGAAGAAATGAAATGTGCCTTGTAAAATTCAATGAGTTCTCAATTGACCAGTAGTTCAGGTGCTGCTTTCCGCAGGGCAAAATGAAGAATTCTATAAGGAAGAAGAGGAGAAAAACACCATAAAATTGGTGTGGATTCTTTCACTGGATAAGAAAAAAAATTGTCACAGACAAAGAAAAGAGACATTGGACTTGAAATATAATGAAAATGATTTTTTCTGTGCAGACGAAGCAGATGCCATTTACAAAAGCAACTAAACTTTGTGAATAGCATAGAGTTTTCTTTAGTTCTCTTCTTTTCAGAGAATATAACACTTGAAAAAGCTATGGGTCTGAAAGTTGATTACCAGGGCTTCAATCCTGTGGAACCAGCTCAAATTTAACCCTTGGTACTTCTAACTAACTGAATTTTGTCAATAACCATTAATTCTAGTGAGAATAATATGAGACCTATTTTGGAAAGTATATTATATATGCTTATCCTTAAAGTTGTATTTTACAAATGTCAAATGCTAAATCTAGGAAAAGACAAATAATAAATTGACATAGAAATTAAAAAGTTTGGTACTCTCTTAAACTCACCAATACTTTTGGTAAGTAAGTGATGTTTTCAAAGTTCCATTAACAGTGTCCAGCATAAAGCAGGTGATTGAAAAATGTGTGTTCTCTCAACCACCTTTGGAAAATATCAAACATATTTGAATATCAATTATAGGTAATGGTTTTTATTAGTATTACAGAGAGTATTAGAGTATTAGTATTAGAGAGTTTGTATTAGTATTCCTTAGACATAAATGCAATATTATTTAAATATATGTCAGCATTAGGACCATGAAATTCTCAGTCCAGATGAAACCAAGCCACCACAGATGTACAGTTGACCCTCTGTATCAGAGGGTTCTGCATCCATGGGTTCAACCAACTGTGAATTAAAAGAAAAAAAAATTAAAAATAATACAAATAAAAAAATAAAGTATAATGACTATTTATATAGCATTGACATAATATTTGGGATCATAAGTAATTTAGAGATCATTTAAAGTATATAAAAGAATGTGAATGGATTATATATAACTGCTACTCAATTTTTTATAAGAAACTTGAGCATCTGTGAACTTTGGTACTCACAGGAAAGGGGGATTCTGGAACCAATCCTCTGTGGATACCAAAGGATGACTGTATGTATAAGTTTTGTGTTGGTCAGCTAAGACAGTGGACTCTAAAGAAACAGGAAGACTCTTGGGATTCATTGAATTTTAGAGATGCATATTCTATTATGTTGTTCAGACCCTGCATTTCACGGATGATAAATTTGAGGCTCAAACAATTCACACGATTTACTCTAAATCTCATAGCTGATAACTACCACACTTTGAAATAATAACCAATTTAAAATACAGGCATTCAAGTTTTTTCTTCTATTCTACGTTGCCTTCTAGTGAACTTCTTTATTTCCACAGCTGCATTTTCTATCAATGTTGATGATGCCAGATCTTTATGTCCAACTCAGATATCTCCTCCTCCACTCAGACTCATATATCCAAGTACCTGCCACCAATGTATCATAAACTCCTCAAAGTCACCATGCCCAAAATGAAACTCTTCCTCCTTGTAAATTCAGCTTTCAAGGATGGAATCTCTAACTCACTCAGCTTCCAATATGTGAATGTGAATCCACTAGAACAGTCAATGTGATTTTTGATGCTATCTTTCCCTCTATCCTCATATCTAATAAATCACAATTTTCAAATATCTGTTTGTTTTTATCATTCCTGTTCCTACTACCCTACTGTACACCTCATGTTTCCTCCAAAAATCTCCTAAGAAGATGCTCTGAGTGCATACCACAGCCAAGGGAACTCTTTTTGCTATTTTCCTTTTCTCAAATGCTCTTTGTCTCATTGTTTTTCTGTTTGAATTCTCCTCCTACCATAAACAAACCCAATCAACTAGGCTAGCTTGAGTCATCCCCCATGTCTAAGCAAAAGTGCAATTTCTTATTCAAGCTTTGTCTACCTAAATGAAATATTCCTACTTACCATGTGCCCCTATAGATATCTGTCCTTTTTTTATAGCATATATCACACAGTTCATATGTTATCTTTTCTTATAATCATCCTGACTTTCATGAATAAATCTGCGAAAAGGCATAATTGTCTTATTTATCATTATATCCCCAAAGTCTATCCCAGGGCCACAACATTAGTAGTCCTTCCACCACTAACTATGAGATAAATGACAAATATATAAGCAACTGAAGAAATGAATATCAGATATCATCTTTTAAAATCAAGGTAGAATATGAAAATTGAAAAGCTATATTTCTAAACAGCCCATATGTTTCTATGATCCATTTAAAAATTAAAACATGTCAACTCATGATAACTTCCTAATTTTAATATAATTTTACTCCCAACATAATAACTTCTTTCCTTGTATTACCATGAGGGAAGTTTGGTCAGATAACCTAATCTTTAAAAAATTGGCCATTATACACGAAAATATCCTCAAAGGAAAAAAAAATCCTAACTATTTATTTGCAGCACTGTTCACAATAGCAAACATATGGACTCAACCTTGGTGTCCACTTAATGGATGATTGGATCAAAAAATGTGGTATATATGTATACACCATGGAATACTATTCAGCAATAAAAAAGAATTAAATCATGGCATTTGCAGCATCATGGATGGAACTGGAGTTCATTATCTTAAGTAAAATAACTCAGAAACAGAAAGTCAAATACTACAGTATGTTTTCATATATAAGTTGGAGGTAAATAATGAGTACACATGGACATACACTGGAGACTCAGAAGGGTGTGAGTGTGGGAGCGGGATGAGTGTGGGAGGGGGATGAGGTGTGAAAAATTACTTAACAGGTACTATGAGCCCTGTGTGGGTGATGGCTACACTAAAAACCTAGACTTCACATCTACATATTATATTCATGTAACAAAATTGCACTTGTAGGCCCTAAATCTATACAAATAAAATAAATATATAAATAAAATGGATGCCTTATATTATATGTACTTGTACTATACAATAAAGTATGTGAAGTATGTATATTGTTTGTAAGATGCTCTATCTGGCTGCAAATGTTCCCTTCTCCTCTTATTTTTGTGAGAATTTAAGCCAGATGTGGTGGCTCAAATTTGTAATCCTAGCATTTTGTGAGGCTTGGGTGGCAAGATCACTTGAGGTCAGGAATTTGAGACTAGCCTAGGCAACATAGTGAGACCTCGTCTCTAGGTAAAATACAAAAAAAAAAGAAAAAATGTAGCTAGGTGTGGTGGCACGCTCAGGTAGTCCCAGCTACTTGGGAGGCTGAGGCAGGAGGAACTCTTGAGCCCAGGAGTTGGAGGTTGCAGTGAGTTATGATGACACCACTGCCTGGGTGACAAAGTGAGACCCTGTCTCAAAAAAATTAAATAAATAAAAAGATATTTAAATCACAAATGAACTTGAATTTTATCAAATCCTTTTATTCTGACTTTCTTGAAATTTTTTGATGTATTGATGTGACAAATTATACTGGAAGAGTTTCTAAAATTTCTGCCTAGAAATAATTTCACATTTACAGTTGATCTGTAAAAATAGCACAAAGAACTTCATATAACCATTACCCGGGTTAACTGTTGCTAATATTTTCCCAAACTACTTTATCATGAAACATTAGAAAGTAAGTTAAATATATCATTTCTTCTAAATATGTCAGTGTATATTTCCACAAAGTAAATTTTTTATATAATTACAGTACAATTATCAATTTCAATATGTTCATTTCATATTAGTTTTGAAAGGTATTTGAATTAAACCCTTCTGTGTGACTTCTCCATATTAATTGTTATCTCACTGTGGTTATAATTATTTTGTCTTTTTGTGAGCTTCATTAATTTCTGTATTTATCTTTACTATTTTTTCCTGCTTCCTTTAAAATTTTTCTTCTGTTTTGTTTTTCTATTTTCATAGAGTAACTATAATTACAAGCATGACAATGATGGTAACATTGTAAGTTGGTACAGTCACTTGGAAAACAATGTCTGGGGATATCTATTAAAGCTTAACAGAGGAATATTCTAAGACTTCTAGTTGTTTTCCTGACAGAAATATGTATACATGTATACCAAAATGCAGGTACAAAGATACTCATAGCAGCATTATTCATAATTCCAAATTGGAAACCACCTAAGAAATCCAATACATAAATTGTGATATATTCATACCATATTATCAATAAAAGTGAATGAGCTATATTATACAATAATTGTGGAACACTATCCATCAATTAAAATAAATAAATCACCCCACCAAACCAATGTGGGTGTATTGCACATATACACATAGACTGTTGATTGAAAGAACCTAGACAACAAAAGGACATATTGCATGATGCTAATTCAGGAAATTAGAAAATAAAATAGTGATTAACTTGTGCAGGAGGAGTCGGGAGGAACTGTGAGAGAGCATAAGAGGACCTTTGAATTTCTTGGTAATGTTTTATTTCTTGATTTTGTAGGATTATATTGTGTGTTCGTTTATGCAGATTCATCAAGGTGAACAATTCATGGTTTGTTCATTTTTATTTAGGTGTTATTAGTTCATTAATTACTTCATTAAATAGTGTTTGGTTAATAATATTACATTGATTGGCTGGGTGTGGTGGCTCATGCCTGTAATCCTAACACTCTGGGAGGCCAGACCGGGAGGCTTGCTTGAGCTCCGGAGTTCAAGACCAGCCCGAGCAACAGTGAGATCTCATCTCTACTAAAAATTGAAAAATTAGCCAGATGTCTTGGCATGCACCTATACTAAGTGGCTGAGGCAGGAGGATCGCTTGAGCCCAGGAGTTTGAGGTTGCAGTGAACTATGATGACACCACTGCACTCTACCCAGGGTGACAGAGAGAGACTCTGTCTCAAAAAAAAAATTACATTGATTACACAAGAGAAAAATTTTTATCTGAATTCAATGATCTATTTTGTAAGAACTTCCCAAAAGACAAAGTTCTCATTCATACGTTGCATTACAGAGGTATTTTTATAATGACTTACCCATCTATCCCTTAAAAACCTGAGTGTGACTATGGCTGCTGGGGTCAAATTCTACTAAAAATTTTAAGCAGGGTGTTTTTTACCTTCATAATGACTTCTGCAAGCTTTGTAATTGAAATGAAATCACTGGAGTGATATAAGAAAATGTCTTTCAAAGCTCTCAACTATTGATAAGGCTTTATACTGATAAGGCATACTTTGGTTTGAAATCACATTCATATTCATTGTCTTCATTCATCTCATAGTATGGGTATGAAAAGGAGGTAACATTGCCAGCCACCCAACCAGTAATTGGTTTGTTAGATTGAATTCAAGTTTTCTTATTCCTAGATTAGAATTTTTTTCTGAATTTCTACTTTGTCACATTATCAGGCCATTTAGTTAATTGTACTCTGATTTATACCCACCAGAGGATTATTTCATACTTCTTAATACAAGTGCATGCATTAAATATGCCATATTTCAGGGCTAATTTTTTTTTAAAACCACAAATAAAAAGTCTAATACACGTAAAATTTCTCATATCCTTTTTTTTTTTTTTTTTGAGACAGAGTCTCACTTTGTTGCCTGGGCTAGAGTGCCGTGGCATCAGCCTTGCTCACAGCAACCTCAAACTCCTGGGTTCAAGCAATCCTCCTCCCTCAGCCTCCCAAGTAGCTGGGACTACAGGCATGTGCCACCATGCCCGGCTAATTTTTTCTATATATATTTTTAGTTGTCCATATAATTTCTTTCTATTTTTAGTAAAGACGGGGTCTCGCTCTTGCTCAGGCTGGTCTCAAACTCCTGAGCTCAAACAATCCGCCCGCCGCGGCCTCCCAGAGTGCTAGGATTACAGGCATGAGCCACTGCGCCCGGCCCTCATATTCTGAATAAGGTTATACTCTCTATAGATAGTAGAGAGCTTTATTTAATTACCAGATGTTTCAGGGTTTTGGATTCAATAGAAATTATTTTTTGACACTCTAATTGCATTGGGAAAATTAAATGTGATATGAGAAACACTTTCAACATCGCTATCGACAATACATATGTTACACCAATAATGGGAGATGAAAATCATAATATTTGAGAAAATGTTATTGTTTTAGACAGGAATCACCATTCTTAGTTTTAAAAAATACTGGTTCAAAAATGAAAAAAAAACTGTTATTGAAATTGTTGCATTTAAATGAGATATGCTATTTAGAAATGTAAAGGTTTTAGGCATATTATAAAATATCAGTGTATACAAAATATGAAATATATGTTAATTTTCAGAATACTAATCTCTGTGATATAAAATTTATACTCAAGGATATACATTTTCTAAAAAAGCAGAATCTCTTCTGAAAATGAGAGTTTTAGACTAGTTGTTTCAATAGACTCATAATAATTCTTACAAAATCTGTTACATGCTTTCTCAGCATCAGAGGATAAAGACTGACTTTCAGGGCTAAAATTTGCCATACATGGCCAGAAGACAGTTTCCATTCATATATTGCATTTTAGAGTTATCTTACAAACATCAATCTTAAGCTGACATTCATGCCTACAATGATTTGCCAAGTGGCTGTTTTAAAAGTAGTATAAACCTCAAGGTCATTTTCTCCTAATTATCCTCTGTCCCTTGGAAACTTTATTGAAACATTTTTCTCAAACTGACTGTTGCTGAATAGGGAAAAAGAAAAACAAAAAACTCCTTTCAGGTCAAGCTTTGTGCTCTGTGACAGATTTACTGATTCTTTGTTCTACAGCTGGCCTTTTTATTACCTAATGCAATGAGATAGGACTCAGATAATAAGTCTGATATATCTAAATGTCCTGAAGTCCAGGTTTTGTTGTGAAAAAAACAAGAAAAGTGTTCTCTCCTCTTCTTTACTATTGATTATTCTCTTTAGTTTTTCCATCTCACACTGACCTGTCACACACTTTCTCATTGTGTTAGATGTGACAAAGTCTATAACAAGAATTTGTAGCATTTAAATAGTTCTACAAAAGATTTCTCAAAATCAATTGCCAAGGAAGGGCTGCAAATATATACAAGGGTCAAGCTACAGCAGTTTTTTAAATGTGAAATTTTCTAAAAAAGAACTTTTTTCAAGGTCCATCCTCTAATGCAGCAGTCCCCAACCTTTTTGGCACCAGGGGGACTGGTTTCATGGAAGACAATTTTTCCACAGCAGGGGAGAGGAAGGAATGGGTGGGGGGATGGGGAGGGTGGAGTCAAAGTGGGGGCAGGGCTCAGGTTGTGATGAGCAGCCAGGCCAAGGGGCTGGGGATCACAGCTCTAATGCATGCATTAAAGTGACAATATCAAATAGGCTTTTTCAAGTATGGAATCAAGTCTAAATACATTTAACTGAACATTTTCTTTCTAAAAACAATTTTTTTTCAGTACTATAAAATTTGCTTGTAAATTATAATCTGTGATTGGTATAGTTATTTTATAGAGACTATTAAGCAGAACTCAGCAGAAACTTTCAAGGGAAGTTGGAGAAGCAAGAAATGGGTAGACAGTACGATCAGTGCAGTTTGTCAGAAATGTGTCTTCCTGTAGTCAGTTTATCTCAGAATAATCTAATAGGGAAGCATGTTCTGCATCTTAGTGGGTGTTCAGTCTTCCGGGCAAGCCAAGGTTCAGGGGCCTGTGGGAAGGAGAATAGCTCCACTAAAGTTTGGTCAAGACAAAGCAAAGGGTAAAAATGGGCCATTGTGAACACTTGGCCAATCATCAAATGTACATTATGATATAAAAATGCTCACGCAAGTGTTAGAAAACTAGAGGTCAGTATTCTAAATATTAACATATGTTAATATTCAGTCTATTCCTCTAAAAGGGACCTGGGACCATGGCTGACTCAGATTTTTTTTTTCCCTATATGACACCTCTTTTCTTATCCGTAATAGGTACTCAGTAGGCATTTCATAAATAAAACAGAAACTTAAGGAAACTAAAGTACAATGAGTGAGCGACAGTATGCTAATTTCAAAATGGCACCTGTCTACAAAGGAAAATTTCTCAGATATTTTTCAAGTTTATGTCACTATATTCCAGGCCAAAGGAAAAACAAAAACAAAAACCTGTTAGTTGACCAAATGGAGTCTTGTCACATCAAGAATGAGCGAGTTAAAAATGCAGTGTACTGGCTATAATACTGATAGTGATTTAAATTCTCTTTGAAAAGATTTCCAGAGCTGTCACTCTATAATTTTTAATTCAGGCTCAGTAAATTTGTGGAATTTTAGATTTTAATTTTTAGTTGTTGCTTATTCATCTTACCAATGAATACTGTTTTCATTGAGGCATAGCTATCAATGTAGTTTTTCTAAAATAAGTAGAAAAATTTGGTACTTTATATTCACAATTCCACATAATAGTAATATGTAATTAAAATATAAATATAAGTATACCCTTATATTAATATAAAATATGGATATAAATAAAACATAAACATTTGAGACTAAGGGAAATTTGTATTACATTTTACTTAAAATGGTATTAAATTCTATAAAGCTCCAATGTCTTGTCCATGGCCCCGGGGAAAGTAACACAGCAATGGTTAACACCAAAGTTGTTTGCTGAAGTCTGGACTGCTATTCTTCCATTGCATCACACTGCCCTGGAGGTTAGCATGGACCCTAGCTAAAAATGCCAAATTAAAGCATATAAATTTTCAGCTTCAGATCAGTTACCCTTTTCCAATAATGGAGGATTCAAATAGGCTTTGAAAGCTAAGTCCAGCAGCATACTGATAGGATTAGTGAATCACAGAATGTTAATTTTGAAGGAATCTGATTAAGCCAACTTATGAATTTAATTCCCAGTTGTGAGTTGTCACTTTTAAAACTCTTTGAATCATAAATATGCTAAGATGGAACCAAAAGTGGTTTAGTAAATTCAGTTATCATGATCTCACATTTTAGTAAAAGTTGAGTATAAGACTCTGCATTTTCTATGAATTATCATATTTATTCAACACAATTCTTTTCCAAGTTATGTTTTATCATTTTTTTACAAATGACAAAACCAAGCTTCCAAGAGTTTAAATTATTTGCCCCACACTTAATAAATGGCCAAGCCAGGACTTAAAATATAATATATATGTCTAACTCAAACTACAGTATCATTTCTACTTTGCAACACTAACTCAAAGTAAGCTGCAGAGATATCCATTTTCTAAAACACTTAGACAAGTTCTAAATTGTTCCAGGCCATTATAATGCCTAAATTTCTAGGGAAACTCAAGTTCCCCCTTTTGCTACTGGTGAATATATGATGGATACAGGGTAATGAAAGTACTTTCCCTATATTTCTCCCTGATTCATTTTTAAGAGCTTAACAAAAATGATAATAAAGAACAAAGTGGAAAAAATACTTATAAAGAATTACAGTACCATCAATAGAACTCTACTTTCTGAAAATTGTGATTTATGAGGTCTGAGGGCTTTCAGATGAAATGTGATTCAGATAAAACCCAGCCTAGTTCTTCACATTCTTCTACTCACCTATTTCTTATTAATTAACATATTTAGTGTACGAATTTAATATGAGAATAGTACTGAAAGATGAATTCCTTTTAGTGAAAATGCCAGCTATTATATATGTTAGAATTTTAAACCCATTAATAGATAATAAGAGGCAATTATGTTAATATAAATTAAATTCATTCTTTCCTATATTTAGATAATCAAATAAATTTTCCCAGTTAAAATTTTAGAATATACCATAGGTGATTTTTTCTTTTCCAATAAAGCCCTACTGAATGCAGGCAATACAGAAGAATATAATAATCAACTAACTTTTCCCACATAACGAAAATAAATTAGTAGGTTAAGATTATCATTTTAATTACCTGTCCAAGCTGGTTTCACTTGACAATTATAAGTAATGAATCCTAAAGACTAGATATCTATGTGTGCGTGTGTTTATGAAAGATGCACTTGCAAGGAAAAATGAAAAGAAAGAAGCAGAAAGAAAAGAAGAGTTGAAAGTGTAGGAAATACTGATTCATTTATTCAGCAAATAACATATGCATAACATGCAGTTAGATATTCAGATGCAGAGGTCTGGAAGGTGAATCTGATACTATTACAGATTTTTGAGAAGTCCATCTTTGGGAGAGCTGAAGATACAACAGTGAATGAGAGAAACACATGAATAAATGTCTATGATGCAATAGGCAATATTACCAGTATGCATCAGTCTTCAGACACTTTTACAGAATATAGGAGGAGGGATTAATTTTATATTCAGAGCTTAAATAATGTCTTCACAAGAAGGGGGCATTTTATCTTGACCTTAAAGTTTACATAGTAGTTTTTCTCTTAGCAAGGTGAATAAGATATTCAGACTAAAGAAAGAACAGGAGTAAGAATCTTGGAAAGTGGTTCTTAAAGCAGGGTATGTGTGCAGAGTAATCTCCTAGGCAGCATTTGGAAATGTATTGGCACTGTTTTAATAAAAATTGCAGGATGTTATTAACATTTATTGACTGGGAACCTGGGGTGATAAATGTTCTGCACATAAAGAATTGTGGCAGTTCCCATGTGACTTGTCAATGTCTTGCTATATGTTCAGGTAAGTGAAAATTTGTTTATAATTATTTGAGATTATGTTAATATATTTAGTATATCACATGTGAACTCAAATAATTTTTGCATGATTTAAGTTTTACATGGTTTAAATTTTCCACAGATGCAATCACATGTATACCAAAAGAAAACTATAATTTTAAAATTTCTAATTTATCAAAAGTTACTCAACATTATAGAAAGACTGAATAATTAAGGACAATACAGCACATAGAATTTGAATAGTTAGTACAACACACTTGTATCATTCCAAGTTTGTGGCTGTTGTACTCACAGAAATTCTCTACACATACACCTAAACTTATCTTTTAGTTTTGTTCTGCCTGAGTATTTACATATTGGCAATTTTGTACTTATTACAAATTAGTTTTTTCTTGCATATGATTTAGATTATATTTAGGATACCATATTGATTATTATTGTATGATAATCACTCACCTA
Organism: Lemur catta; assembly: GCF_020740605.2. Lineage (NCBI taxonomy): Eukaryota > Metazoa > Chordata > Mammalia > Primates > Lemuridae > Lemur > Lemur catta. Next base: position 21,758,336 of record NC_059143.1, read on the forward strand.
AAGCATTTATAAAGCTCAGTGTAATCAGAAAAATTTTAATTGAAGATAAAACAAAGAGACCTAAAATAGAGGTTACAGGTATATAAAAATAAAAAAGTAGGTGCTATGGATTGTTTTGCACCCCCCTATTCATATGTTGCAATTATAATCCCCAATGTGATGGTATTTGGAAATGGAGTCTTTGGGGTAACACTCATACTTCACTTAACATGTTCCTAACAATTGATACATGTTTTCTCTGAAATGTGGTAGACTAAATTTTCAAGGAAATAGAGCAGTGAGACCAGAAACAGATATATGTACAAAAGAAATGTTGACACATGATAGAACTGGCAAGCCAGAACAGAGAAAAAAGAAAGGAGTTTACAATAAATGGAGGTAAATATATAATTATCCATGTAAAAATGAATAGTTCCCCTACTTTGTATCATATAAAAAAATGAACACATTCCATACAGATTAAGGAGTTTAATATTGAAAACAAAACATCAAATAAAAATATTGATAAATGTCCTTCTGAAAGTGAAAAGGAGTTTTTGAACAACATAGAAACATTGTTTACTCTAAAAATTGATGGTTGCTTAAATATGAAATAATCCAAGACAACTTAAGTAAAATAAAAATTTTTGACCTTAGAGAAGAATATTATAGTTGAAGTTAAAAATTCAATGAACAAATTTCATAATAGGTAAGATAATTAAAAAGAGAATTAGTAAATCTGAAAGACAAGTCAGATAAAATATCTGACTTAAGTATACAGAGAGTAAAAGAGTGTGAATAAAGTAGAAGTAATGTTTGAAGAGAAAATGGCTGAAATTCAAGAAGCATGAGAACCCAAAGTAGAATAAAATGCAAAAAAGCATATTCTTGTACATATTACAGTAAACCAACTTGAAACCAAAAATAGAGAAAGAACATGGTTATTAATTGTAATGGAACTAAAATTAGAATGACAATGGACTTAATGAAAAGAAAGGAAACAAAAAGACAATGAAATGGTATCTTGACCCACTAAAAGCAAACAATAGTCAACCACAATTTGTGTAGCTGTCATAAAGATGTTTCACAAATAAAGATGAAATAAGGGCATTTTCTGGAGGCAAAAAGAGAGACACTTTACAAATATTGACTGCATAAATCAGTAATCTAAGAAAAGCAACAACAATAATAATGAATAGTGAGATTTAGAAAAATATAGTATCAAAATGCACAGCAAAAATAGCAAGTAATTTAAGAAGGAGGTGACTGGAGTTAAAATTATTTATGGTCTCTTTATTATCTTGAAAGAAATAAGAGTTCTTATTTTAATTAGAAGCTAAGTTTTTTTTTCCTAATTGTTGATTGATTAAAATACAATCATGCATCAATTAATGACGGGGAAAATGTCTGAGAAATGTATCACTTGGCTATTTCATCAGCGTATGAACATCATAGAGCATACTTACACAAACCTACATGATATAGCCTACTACACACTAGGCTACATGGTGTAGCTGATTCAGCCTCCAAACTTATACAGCATGTTACTGAATACTGTAAGCAATTGTAACACAATGGTAAGTATCCGTATATCTAAAGATATCTAAACATAGAAAAGGTACAGTGTAAAACTGGTACTATAATCTTATAGGCCCAGCATCATCCTTTGTTGACTGGAATGTCACTGTGCCTTGCACAACTATAATTAGGTCATGAAGGTGGAGCCCTCATGATGGGATTGGTGCCCTTATAAGGAAGAAGCAGCAGAGAGCTTGATTCTCTCTCTGTCTCTCTCTTCCTCTCTTGACCTCCTACTCTTTCTCTTTTCCCCAGTTATGTTGTCTTAGTCCTTTTGTGCTGCTGTAACTATATACCTGAGACTGAGTAATTTGTAAATAATAAAACCTTATTTCTCGTGATTCTGGAGGCTAGAAAGTACAAGATCAAGGTGCTGCATCTTCTGGAGGGAAAGAACCCTGTGTTCTCATATGGTGAAAGGGATTAAAGGACAAGAAGGCACTTCCTTCAATCTCCAGCTATTTTATGAGAGTGCTAATCTCATTCATGAGGATAGAGCCCTCTTTACTCAATCACCTCCCAAAGCTACACCTCTTAATATCAGTTCCGATAAGAATTAAGTTTCAACATAAATGTTGGAGGGGACACCATCATTCAAACCATAGCATGTGTGAAGATACAAGGAAGAGATGGCTGTCTGCAAATCAGGAAAAGTGCCCACACCAAACATGAACCTGCTTTGATCCTAGAGTTCACAGACTCCGGAACCACGAGAAAGAATGGTTGTTTTTTATGCCATACAGTCTATGGGATTCTGTTATAGAATACTGGATGATTAAAACAGTGGGGGATCTGGAAGCCTCACTGAAACCAAGAATATTGATTCTATATCTATTCTGAACCTGTCAGATTTAAATTTAAAAAAGGATAGGATTACACATCATTTTTACTCCTATAAAGCTATTGACTAGCTAACAAGAGCTCTGCTTCTGTGTCCACAGATAAATCCTAAACCTCAAAACAAGCATGGCAGTAGAAACAAGTGCAAAACCCTCCTCCCTTCTATCCTACAAAACTGATGGCAGTACATGAAGTTGATGGAATCTAAATCGTATCTGGAACCTTCAGAGCAGAGCCCTCGGGTACATTCAGTTTTTATTGAGGATGTCCTTACATCCAGCTAAACATCAGGATTTTATTATTACAGAAGAAAGGGAAATGTTTATTATATAACCAATAGCTGTCCCTGCCACACTGAGCATCTAACAAAAATTTGATATATAATTTTTAATAAAAGATTATAAAAGTCACATATATTGTACAAATGCTTATAGGTACATGTGTATATGTGTGTGTGTGTATGTGTGTGTATTATACCCATGATAACAAAATATAAAAGCGATTTGGCATTCAGGTAGTATTAAGCTACAGTCAGTCATTTATGTTCCTATTACCTATTTTTTAAGCAGGAAAGTAATAATTTATTATATTTATATATAGTTTACATACATATATATAAAATGCTAATGCTAGTGGCAGCCATGATAATAGTTGAGAATAGAATGAGAGAAAAGCAATCCTTTACAATAGACTTATGATTCCATTAGCACAGCAAAGAAATAACTTATTTTTCAAGTAATATCTGTTTAATATATCTCTTCATTAAAAATGCATAAACATTGTTATATAGCATTTTCTGATACAAAAGTAATATCACAAACAAACTATAAATACTGGAGGTAAATGAACGCATGTTTTAAAAGCTTTTAATAGCATATGGTAAATTTATGTGACACAAGATTTTACTAATTTGCAATCTAAATTATACAAATAAATTATACATATTGTTTATCCCCTCACTCCCTTATTGCCTCACAAACACGGGATATTGACATTTCTTTTAATACTTTCCAATCTCACAGGTAAAATGGTCTTAGTGTTATTATAATGCTCCTTGTTTTATTAATAGTTAGGGCTAATGTATTTCCCATGTTTAGTGGTTGTAGATATCTCATTATTTGTAGATATGTGTTTAGTGCCCATATATATATTCTTTCTATTGATTATATAGCTTTTGTCTCACATTTAGTTTGTAGAATTTATTCCTGTTTTGTTATTTGCCTTTTTATTTTATTATGTGGTGATATTACTTCCCTTTTATAGACTTTTCCCCTTTTCTAAATATTATATATCTTTCCTTTATGGCAGAAATCTATAATTTTCAAAAATATTTTAAGCTTTGTCTAATCTTTTTAAACTTAAATTTAGCCTTTAAGGTTTGTGAATTCATTACTAGATCATTGTTTCAGTTCATTTTTCAGTATTATCTATTTTCATTAATTTTTTTCCTAAATCAGTATTATAGGACATGTATATTAGTATTATTACATTTATTTAAATGGGAGGCCTTGAAAAGAAGGAAACGGCTTATTAATTTCTTCCTTTGTGAAATAATTTCATGACTGAATGAATGAATGAAAATCAATAGATTTTGGATTATGATAATTAAATGCAAAATTAATTTGGTTTTCAATACCTTGACACTTTGACAATTAGCAGTTGGCTAACTAAGTTTGCCAATGAATTATGTAAGGAAACACTGGTTAATGATTCATATGTTAACTGATCTGAAGGCTATGCCCCATCCTATTTGTAGATACCTTGTATTGTATATGTAGACAATTGATTGCAATAATCAATCTGAATAGAAAATGAAAAAATAAAAAGTATTTATATAATTGACACAAATATAACTACTGTCATTCCTTGTTTTCCATGGGGGCTTGGTTCCAGGATCTTCCATGGATACCAAAATCCACACATGCCTGAGTCTCTTATCTAAAATGGCATAGTGCTTGCATATAACCTGCATATATACTTTTGTACACTTTAAATCATCTCTAGTTTATGTATAATACTTAATACAATGTAAATGCTATGTAAATAGCTGTTAACTGAAATTTTTATGGAACAATGACAAGAAGAAAAGTCTGTATGTGTTCAGTACAGATGCAATTTTTAAAAATATTTTCAGTTTACGGTTGGTTGAATACATGGATGCAGAAGCCATGGATATGGAGGGGAAAGCCAATTGTATAAGAATATTTTATGTTATCTCTGAATTTAATTGAATACAAAACATGACTTTCTTGCTATGCAAAACAGGAAATATCAAATCACTTACATCTGAAGTCTTGTCTCATATGTATATCTCTCAAATATAAACTAGGAGCTTTGTACTCAAACTGTGGTTTTATATCAATACCAAAAACACATATTACTGAAATAAATATCTAACCCCAATAAGAGATTTTGGAAAGATTAGCAAATACTGGTATTAATCTTGGAAAATCACTATTGATAATGGAAATGTGAATCAGGTAGATTTATCATATAGGTGATTTATAAGTTAAAGTAGCGTTGCTAATTGCATGAGGTTTTGTTGTTGCAGAATTGAAAATTTAAATTATTTAATGCATTTTTTAAAAAATGCCTCAATCTTTAAGGCTGTGGATGTGATGCTTGCAGAAAATTTCTGTGATTTCTAAATGTAATAAATATTGAACTCATGAAAATGTCTTATTGGTATTAAATATAAAATTAATGACTCACATTAAAGTTTGTAAGGGAAAATTGTATTTAGTTAATATTTTTTAAAAAGGCTTCCCTTCAAAACAATAGTTTTCTTTCTTTTGCTTAAATCATAGAAACCAATAAGTGCTTATTATTTTGTCTAAGGAAAGTGAATCACGGAAATATCATGCTTACAACTTGCTACACTACACAGTGGAGCATGAAGCAATGGCCTTGACATGTGTTTAACATTTTGACCTTATATCCAAAGTAACAATGTTCCGACAGAACTGGTGCCCTGCTGGGGAAGAGATTGCCACACTTCTTTCTGTAGGGGTGAAGGGATTTAATACTTAGAAGTAAAACAATTCCTAAACATTCTTAGCTGGATGTTCATAATGTATTTGCATCTTTGATTCATTTAACTTTAATATATTTATTTGATGCAAATTAAATCCACCTTTCTATTTTGCCTAGTGGCCTAACAATATCCTTCCCAAGATCCATTATAAGGCAAAACAATGCTGCTCCAAGTTGCCATCACCATATCCTTGAGGCATTCCATTTCAATACATGCAGGGGGAGGAATAATTAAAGAAAGTAGAAACAGGGAGGAGTAACAGCCTAGAACAAAGCCAAGCTCCTGTAAGAATCTTAAATGAGACACTTCTAATAATGAGTTGACTGCAAAATATACATTTCTATGAAATATTACCAGCTGACTTGACCTCTATTAACATGTAAGGTGGCAAATTAAAGCAATCTTACATGTGATTCTTTTAAAACCCACTGCTGATCTGAATATTACCGAAATGTAAGTTCTTATAGCATTCAAATGCTTAAAATCCATACACAAACTCCCAGTGGCAACATGAAACAGAGGACATTTACTACATTAGCTATTAAGAACTCTTTTACTTCTTCAGGTAACTTTACACCACTGAAACATAGGTTCTGTAATTATAAAATTTTCCTACATAGCCAAATAGAAGGAGATGAACAAATTGATGGCTACATTTCAATCAGAGCTAATGTTCTACATTTGCTTTCTATTTTATATTCTACAATGCAGTATATTCACAAGTTTGGAGGACAAAAATAAATATACATTACAAATATATTTATGGAATTTGAATAATCAAGATGCAGGTAGTATAATTATAGAGAAAAATGTGCATTTCATTGCTCCCTTAAAATGTAAGTTCATTTAGTGAAGCTATTCCTCCTTAATTCTGGATGAAAACTCTGATACTCTCCTGTGTTTTCTGGAGAGCCTTAGGTAATAAAAATTTTTAAATCCTATAGTTATTATAAGTTACCAAATATATTGTACACTAAAAATTTATTTTGTCATATTTCTGAAAAAAATGTTTGAGGTAAAATTTTTAGTTTACCACTTTGCCTGATCCATTTCACATGCATGTACAAAACCATAAAGTCCTTGGAAAAAAGTGCAGCATTGCCAGTCTGTAGTCATTTTTAGAGTTTTCCAAAGTAAGCTATACATGAGTTGTGAAAATTTTCATACAAAGATAACCCATTGAATGAAAATGCATTCAGTGTCAATGTAAAAGACACTGGCTGAGGCTTCAGGATAAAAGAAAAAAATAGAAGCAAATTATTCCTTGACTAAGACACCAACAGAGAAGGAGATAAGATATGCACACAAATAAATAAGCAGAGAATGTTCATCATTCTTCCTAAGTTATTAACATCATAAATATTCAGAAAATCAGTGATGATATAGAAGCTCTGAAAAGTACTCAACCAACTTGATCCAATTGATATTTATAGAAGCATCTATCTGACAAAATCAAAATGCACATTCTTTTCACGTGCATATAGAAGAATCACCAAGATAGACCATATTCTAGCCATTAAAAGTGTCTTAGCAATTTTTTTAAAAAGCAGAAATCATACAAACTATGTCTCCTGATTAAAATGGAACTGGAAATCAATAACAGAAAAAATATCTGGAAAATCCCCAAGTATTTGGAATCTAAGCTACATCAATCTAAAAGTTTCCTGAATCAGAGAGGGTGTCTCAAGGGAGGTTTAAAAAGATTTTTATCTGAATAAAAGTGAAAATACAACATATCAAAATTTGTGGGATGTATTCTAATGTAGTTCTTAGAGTAAATGTTATAATAATTCTTGTGCTAAAAAAGGAAGCTCTGAAATCCATAATACAAGATGTCACCTTCAGAATTACGAGAAAGAAGAAAAATTAAACCCAAAGCGAGCATAAGGAAGAATAAAATATAGTGCGGTATTGGTGGTGAAAAAAATAGACAAATAGATCAATGGAACAGAGTCCAGAAATAGACCCACACAAGCTCATCTGATTTTTGACAAAGGGCAAAAAGACACTTCAGAGGACAAATGATAGTCATTTCAACAGATGATATTGGAACAACTGGACATTAAGGAATTGCAAATCAAAACAAGATATCATTATTAGAATGGTTTATATCCAACAAAGCTGAAAATAATAAATGCTGGTGGTGATTTTGAACAGGAATTCTCATCATTGCTGGTGGAAATTCAAAATGCTATAGTCACTTTGGATAATAGTCTGGCATTTTCTTACAAAGGTAAAATGTCTTACATACACTCTATCAATTGTGCTCCTAAGTACTTACCCAGATGAGGTGAAAATGTCCACACAAAAACCTGCACATGAATGCTTATAAGAGCGTTCATAAGAAATGTCAAAAATTAAAGCAACCATCATGGCCTTCAACAGGTAAATGGATAAACAAAATGGTAGTGCATTCATACAATAGAATATTATTCAGCAACAAAAACAAATGAGCCATAAAACTATGAAAAGACATGGAGGATCCTTAAATGGCTATTGCTAAGTGAAATAAGCCAGTCTGAAAAGACTACATACTGCATGATTCCAAACATATGACATTCTGGAAAAAGTGAAAACCATAGAAATGGTAAAAAGATCAGTTGGTGCTGGGGACTGGAGGGGGAGGGATAAAGGAAGGAATGAATAGTTGAACCACAAGTGATTTTCAGGCTGGGGAACTATTCTATATGATAATTAATGTTGGATACATGACCTTATGCATTTATCAAAACCCACAGAATTATACAACACAAAAAAATGAACCTTAACATAAACTATGGATTTTAGTTAATAATAATGTATCAATATTGGCTCATCAATTGTAGAAAATTTACCATATGTAAAACCATAATAGCAAAAACAGTACGTGTATGGAGGGTATATGGAAATTCTCTGTACAATCTATTCAATTTCTGTAAAATTAATGCTGTTCTATTAAATTTTTTAAAAATAAGAAAAAAATCAACAACATCAAAACAAAAAAAATAATTAGAGGACAGGACTAGAACTAAAAGTTGGTTCTATAATAACAGGGATAAATGTGTCAACAAGTCTGATGAATGTAAAACAAGTATAAAAATTTATAAAAATGCAAAGTACCTGTAACGGTAATGAAAGGGGGCCCTCACTTATAGACCCCATAAACATTGAAAGTATAAGAGAATATATCAAATTGTCAAATGCCCATAATTTTTATAATTTAAATGAAATTGACCAATTCCTTCAAATGAACAAATATCCAAAGCTCATTCAAGTTGAAATGCATAACATGATGATTCTTATGTCTCTTAAAAAATTAAATTTATAGTTAAATGCCTTCCTACAAAGATGGCACTAGATGAAACATATGGGATTAAATGTCTAGCATACACTTAAAAATAAAATACTATTAATTCTACAAATCCCTTCTAGAAAATAAGAGATGTAAGGACAATTTTCAACTCATTTAATGAGATTATTACAGAATTACCCTTATATCCAAACCATACAAAGATATTACCAGAAAAGAAAACTACAGACTAATATCTCTCACACATAATATTAGTGAATTGAATCTATTTTTAACCATATTACTTCCAAGTTCTAAAATTGGTCAATGTATTATATTTCACCACAGTAACAAAATGAGTAAGATAAGCTTTATGATCATACCACCCATTCCAGCTGGGGGAGCAATTTGTGCTAAGAAGTAGGCAAGCGGCTCTCTCTCCCCAGTGGGCACGTACTGCAGGCTGAGGCATTTACAGACAGTGAGTCCCATGTTTCTTCCTCTGTGGACTTGCAGTGGACCCAGGTGCCCAATGTGGGAGTTCTCTGCCTGCCAGCGTTTCACGGAAATACACGCTAGCAGGAAAGACATGCAGGCTGGGGGGAGATGTGAGAGCTGGACAATCAGACTGTGAATCTCAGATGGTCCCATCTCCACAAGCAGACTTTCTGGCTGGGTGGGGCCACTTCAGCTCCTCCCAGACAGCTTTCCCAGAAGCAGAAAGCAGACCTTTGAACCCTGCTAAAACAGTTACCTTGCCAGCTTTTGTGAAGCCTGAGAGCAATACAGGCTATACAACCCAGCCCCACCTAGCCTCACTCCCCAACTGGCCTCCACTGAGGCAGAGAATAAGGACACACCTGGAAGTTTTAGGGCCCCATCTACCACCTAGAGACCTCAAGTGCTCCTCCTGTGGGACTAGAGTGAGGCACAAAAGCAACATGGCAGCCTGTTCCTTTGGACAAATGCCACCTACAGACAAGGAAGTATAAAACCATACACATACAGCCAACTGATCTTTGACAAAGCAGACAACAATATACACTGGGGAAAAGAATCATTATTCAATAAATGGTGCTAGGAAAATTGGATAGACACATGCAGAAGAATGAAACAGTATTCATTTCTCTCACCACTCACACAAATTACTTTAAGATGGATAAAGGACTTAAATGTAAAGCATGAAACGATAAGAGTTCTAGAGGAAAATGTTGGAAAACTCTTCTAGATATTGGCCTAGACAAAGAATTTATGAGGAAGACCCCAATGGCAACCACAGCAACACCAAAAATAATTAAATGGGACTTGATTAAATTAAAAATTTTCTTCACAGCCAAGGAAATAATTCACAGAGCAAATACACAGCCTCTAGAATTGGAGAAAATATTCACAAGCTATACATCTGATAAAGCATTAAAAATTGGGAAAAAAACATGAAAAGAAGCTTTTCAAAAGAAGATAGACAAATGGCCAATAAACATATGAAAAAAAATGCTCAGTGTCACTAATCATCACAGAAATGCAACTCAAAACAACAATGAGATATCACCTTAACCCAGTCAGAATGGATTTTATTAAAAATCCAATAACAGTAGATGCTGACGTGGATACAGAGAGAAAGGAACACTTATGGACTGTTGGTAGGACTGCAAATTAGTACAACCTCTATAGAAAACAGTATGGACATTCCTCAAAGAACTAAAAGTAGACCTACCATTCATTTCTACAGTTCCACTGTTGGGTATTTGCCCAGGGGAAAAGAAGTCATTTTACAACAAGACATCTGCATTTGAATGTTTATTGCAGCAGAATTCACAATTGCAAAAATGTGGGGTCAACACAAGTGCCCATCAATTCAGGAGTGGATTAACAAAATGTAGTATATGTATATCATGGAGTACTACTCAGCCTTGAAGAGGACAACTTAATGCCTTTTGTAAGAATTTGGATGGAACTGGAAACTGTTATCCTAAGTAAAGCATCTAAAGAATGGAAAAACAAACAATACATGTACTCACTATTAAACTGGAAATAACCAATGAGCACACATGTGCACAGAGAAAATGAGTGCCCATGTGCATAGGGGTAAGTAAATCTCAATGGAAATCAAGCAGGTGGGCAGGCGGAGAACAGGATGGGTGAAAACCTATCTAACGGTTACAATGAACACTTTCTGGGTGACGGGCACACTTTTATTCCTGCCTCAAGCATTACAAAACAATCCATGTAACCAAAAACATGTGTACCCCCGTAATACTTTGGAAAAAAAAAAAAAAAACAGTGAGTAGTGAAAACAAAAACTAATCTAATCATAATAAAACTCTGGTAAACAAACAATATAATAAAAATTTAAAGGCATCTAGAGATTAAATAGAAATATTACCTCAAGGTACAACAAAAACTCAAGAGCTGACATCATCAAAAGCAATGAAAGTCAGTAAACAAAGTAATCATATCCTTAATGGGCTAAAAAAAAAAAACTGTCATTCAAGAATAGTAAAAAGTAATAAAATAGTATATAAATCTGAAAATATGTGGGGATCATGATATTATAAAAGATAATACAAAATGAAACAAATGTCATAGATAATCTCTCAAAATGACTACCAGCATTTCCTCCCCTCTTTGCTTCTCATCAAGAGGTGGATGTCCTTTGCCTGTGAACTGAGGTTATCTCTGTAACTGCTTTGAACAATAGAACTTAGTGGAGACCACAATCTGGAAATTCTGATCCCAGACCGTAATAGGACTCTCATCTTTAACTGTCATTCTTCTTGGATAAATCACAGTTGGGATGCCCCCTTGTGGAACCTCAAGCCACACGGAGAGGCCATCTGAAGAGAACTATGCAGCTTTAGGTAATAGCCCTAGTTGAGCTCCAAGATGATATTCAACATCAACTGCCAGCCATGTGGGTGAACCATCCTGGATATTCCAGACCAGGCGCGACCGCAGATGACTGTAGCCCCTGTGCTACAGTTGACCACAAAGAACAAGAAAATCAGTCACTATGCCCAGTTCACCCACCTTGAAAATCACAAGAAAGAACCAAATAGCTGTTATATTAAAAATTTTAAGTTTTGTAGAAATATTATCTACACAGAAGTCGGTGATTAAAACAGCAAGAGAGTAGATAAAAAATTACAGGAGACGTGATAAATATAAAATACCAACATTAAAGATTTGAATGCAAATGTATCCATAATGACATGAAATCCAAATTAACTAAATATTCCATTTAAAAGACAAAAGCTGTCAGATTGGATTAAAATAAAGCAATATATATTTCTTACAAAAGAGACAATTTAAATATAAGGATATGAAAATGCTGAAAGTAATATAATGGGAAAAAAGAGATACAGTATGCTGAAACTAAACAATATAATGCTCATATAACTACACTAATATTTGTCCAAGTAGATTTTAAAGCAAGAAGCATTAGTAAACATGAAACTAACACTGCATAATGATAAAGTCCAGTAGAAAGATAAAAACAATTCTAAATTTTCATACTCCTAATAGAATAGCCTCAAATCTGTAATTATTATGGGAAATTCTAATTCTCAACAAAAGATAGAATATTCAGACAAAATGAAAGAATAGAGAAAATTTTTACAGTTAGAATTTATAGCTCTGACTCAGGCAGTGCAATGGCAATTTATGTAACCAAAGCATTTGTACCCCTGTAATGTTCTGAAATAAAAAAAAGAATTCATATTCTTTTCAAGTATGTAGAAAACATTAACCAAAATTGATCATATATTGAACCACAAAAATGTTCAAATAAATTTAAAACGATTGAAACCACTCAGAGTATGTTCTCTGAATGCAGTCAAATCAAGTTAAAAATAAAATAAAATAACACTAGCAACTCTACATATGTTTGGAAAGTAAGAAATTCATTCTAGATAATTAATGTGTCAAAGAAAAACTGTTAATTAGTCAATATTATAAATTAAATGATAATTAAAATTTTATATATCAAAAATTAGAGGAAAATTTAGAAACACATTTATTATAATTAAAGTTGATAATCTAGACACTCTACATATGTTTGGAAAGTAAGAAATTTATCTAGATAATTAATGTGTCCAAGAAAAAATGTTAATTAGTAAATACTATAAATTAAATGATAATTAAAATATTATATATCAAAAATTAGAGGGAAATTTATAATACATTTATTATAATAAAAATAAAGTTGATAATCTGAACACTGATTTTTAAAAGTTACAAAAAGTATAAAATTAAATCTAAAAAATTAGAAGAAAGGAAATAATAAAGAATACGTATGCTATTGAGTTGTTTATCCTCTCTCTTTAGTGAAGATAAAAGACATTTTCCTGCCAGGCAGGGTGGCTCATGCCTGTAATCCTAGTACCCTGGGAGGCCGAGCTGGGAGAATCGCTTGAGGTCAGGAGTTCCAGATCAGCCTGAGCAAAATCGAGACGCTGTCTCTACTGAAAATAGAAAAACTTAGCCCGGCAACTAAAAATAGAAAGAAAAAATTAGCCGGGCATAGTGGTGCACACCTGTAGTACCAGCTACTCGGGAAGGAGGCTGAAGCAGGAGGAGGATCGCTTGAGCCCAGGAGTTTGAGGTTGCTGTGAACTAGGCTGACGCCACGGCACTCTTGCCCAGGCAATAGAGTGAGACTCTGTCTCAAAAAAAAAAAAAAAAAAGGAGAGATTTTCCTTCCTTACATCAGTAAAAGTTACTTTAAGGAAATTATATTTGAAGAGTGTGCATGCTTGTCAGAAGAGAAGATTTCCATCATACTCCCTGGGTAGGATGTGTATTAAGTGAGGCAAATTGCTGGCTCACATATTATATTCAAGTAGCATGTGATAAGGGAGTTCTTGGGGGAGACTGACTGACAGCTCTCAAGTATGGGCTCATGGATGCTGGTGCCTGAGACTCACTGGAAGATATAAGGAAGGCTGGTTGAATCAGGTCTACATCACAGTTTATGGGGAAATCAATGCAGTCATTGCTTTCTGGACCTCCATTGCAACAGATAAAAGGCTCACTTCCCAGGGACAATTTGATACTTTAAGAGAAAACAGTGTTAGAACCATCTCAAAGGGCTTTATCCAATAAAGTAATATGAAGGAATTAGGGGACTTTTATAGGCTGAATTGTGAACCCCCAAAATTCATATGTTGAAATTCTATACCCTAATGTGACTATATTTAGACGTAGGGTCTTTAAAGAAGTAATTAAGGTTAAATGAGGTCATAAGAGTGAAGCCCTAGTCCAATATAATTGGTGTCCCTATAAGAAAATAGAGAGAGAGAGAGACCACGAATGTGGGAGCACAGAAAAAAGGCCATGTGAGAACATTGTGATAAGATGGCCATCTGCAAGCTAAAGAGAGGCCTCAGGAGAAACCAATGCTGCTGACACCTTGATAATAGATTTCTAGCCTCTAGAACTGTGAAAAATAAATTTCCATCATTGAAGGCACCCACTCTGTGGTAATTTGTTATGGTCTATCAGAGTAATATAGGGACCCAAGTACAAAAATATTTTATGAGATGTACTTTTTGTAGGAAGATGCTGAGGGGAATCTTCTAGCAGCGAGATAAATAAGTCATAGATGAATTAGATGATAGAGCTACAGATAAATGATAGGCAGATAAATATTGCTTTGAATAACCATATCCTAATACTTAAAATAGTATAAATGGAAAAGACTGGAAACTCATCTCTGTCCCCAACTTTTCCCTCCACTATATCTCACAATGAACCACTCTTCATAGGTCCTTGTGAATCTTATCAGTGTTTCTTTATACAGAGAGAAGCAATCCTTTTACACACCAAAGACAGTGTTCTATGAGGGCATTTTGTACCTTGATATACATACATACTTACATTTACATATTAATATTGTGGAAATATTTTACATCACTGTATAGAAAACTTCCCTATTGCTAAGATGAATATATTATTAATAATTTGTATAGATGTACTATAATCTATTTAACCAATCCCTTGATAATTACATTTGAGGTGTTTTCAAATATTTACTACTTTTTAAAAGATCCTCTCAATAGCCATGTGCATATATCATTTCATAATAAATCAGGTATCCCACGCTGAGTTCCCTGGGAAGCAGGGAAGCAGACAGGGAGATGGAGTTAAAAGTTCAGGATGTTTATTGGGATTGTTCTTGGAATCCTCTGTGCAAAGACTGGAGTAGGGGAAAAGAATTGTTCAGAGGGAGATGTTTTCATGCTCCTGCCCAAAATATCTGAATTCTCTTTCCCTCATATCTTGCTAATAAAGTTTATTGTTAATCTTTTGCCACTCCAATGAGTTAAAATTCATATTTCAGTCTAGTTTTAATTATGTGTTTCATGAGCAAGGTCGAATATCTTTGAAAATACCTGGGGACCATTTGTAATTATTTTGCTACAAAGTGTCTATTTCTATCTTTTGCCCTTATTTTCAACTGGTTTCTGGTAGGTGTTCATGTACAAAAAATGACAGACTTTTTGATAAGTAACATTTAATTTTTTTTTATAATTTTCTATTTGTGTTTTAATTTTGCCTATTGGAATATTGATATGTAAATTATTTTTATAAGATCAAGTTCCTCAATCTTAGTATTTTTGTGGACTTTGAAACATAATTCCAAAAGATTCTTGTTTTTGTGTCATAAATAATTGAACTTTTTTGCATAATTATGGGGTTTTTTTTAACTTAATTGTTTATGGCATATGATATGACATATGGCTCAAACTGTACTCTTTTCTTTATGAATAAATATTAGGAAAAAATTTATCCTTACACCACTGATTTTAAATTCTGTATCTAATCAAATTCAACACTATAATTGATTATCTACTAAGACATTAAAATTATCTACCCATTAAAAATTTAGTAGAATTTCACTGTGAAGCACCTGGATTATGGCTGCTGTGGAGAATAGCTAGGGTGACCACAGAATTTATTAGCCAGATTGGAATCTTTTTATAGTGAAAAGAAATCCAATTAGTACTTACACTAGGACAATAGGCATAAGCTTCAACTGCCATGGACCTAAGGCCTAGGAATAGCTCCTTTAGATCTTTCTCAATTTATTACATTCAAATTGGCTTCTTTAAATTTCCATCATATCAACTTTAGGTCAAATAACTAGGTTCTTACAGAACACTATCCATTTTATCCAGGTTTTAAGAATTTGCTTATATGGAAATGAATAAAATATTCTACATTGTCATTTTTTTTCATTTGTCTTACTTAAATAGTTTGGTATTTTTTCTATTTTAGAGATTTTTATTACAAATTGTTTCGACATGATTTCAAAGGTATAACAAGAGGAAAGAATAATCCAATAAACCTTTGTAAACCCTTCACGTATATTTACAAATTGTTTACATTTTGGTACCCATTTACTTTATATTTCTCTATAAATGTTTTTATGTATGCCTTTTACATATGTAAATTATTTTATGAGCAATCTGAGTATGAATATTACCCTTTTATCATTAAATGCTTCCATGTGTACTTCCTAAGAGCATAGACATTCTTTTTCATAAACACAGCACAGTTATTTATGAAAATCAGGAAATTTTACATTCATATGATACTATTATCTAATCCACAGTCCATACTCAAATTTTATTGTCCTCATAATGCCATTTATGGGTACTTTTCTAGGTCCAAAGTCCAATTAAGGACTTTTCATTTAGTTTTTATATATCTTAGGGTTTCTTTAAAGTAGAACACTTCCCCAACTATACTTTGTATTCTTGGCCTTGACAGATTTGAAGACAAAAGTCCAGGATTTCATTTGTTTGAGTTTTTGTTTGTTTGTTTGCTTGTTTCCCAATGTCAAAAATTTAGGATTTCTATGAAGTCTCTTAATGATTACATTTAGGTTATATACTTGGCAGAAATATCATAGAACCCAAGTGGCCTCAGTGTATCACATGAAGAGGAAAAATATTGGTAGTGATTACTCTGGTCATGTTTCCCTTTGTAATTAATAAGAAGTTTTTGATGTGATACTTTCTTATTAATTCTTGTGTTTGCTTTGTATAGTACTTAGAATTTTCTAAGTAAGCAATCATGCCATCCTCAAATAGAGATAAATTTATATATTCTTTCTCAATCCACATGCAAATATTTTTTTCTTGCCTTATTACACTGAGTAGGAGCTCTAATACATTGTTGAATAGTGATGAGAGTGATTAACTTTGACTTTTTTTCAAACTTAGGGAGAAAGCATTTATTATTTCACCATAATTATGATATGACCTATAGGTCTTTCTTGGAGCCCCTTATTCAATTGAGAAATTACTTTCTATTTCTGATTTATCAAGAATTTTAACATGAATGTATACTGGATTTTTTTAATCTATACCTAGTGGGATGATGATGGGATCTTTCTCCTATGATCTCTTAATAAAGTGAATTGCAATGGTAGAATTTGAAACATTGAACCACCCCAACATTCTAGGAATAAAAATCAATCAGTTATTTTGTATTACTCCTTTTATATATTGACAAATTTAATATCATAAAATTCTGTGAAACATTATTTGCATTTGTGTTTGTGAAAGAAATTTTTCTATAATTTTTTTATCATAATATTTTATCTTTTTTTGGTATCAGGTTATGCTTTTCTCATAAAACCAGTTTGGAAGTGCTTCCTTGTGCTAGATAATTTAAATTTCACAGCAATTATTTGATAATACATTAGTTTTTTACTTTCCAATTATAAGCTGAGTCTTATTAATAAAAGGGATCAATATTATTATATAACATATAAATAAGACAAACCAAAGTTTTCACTGGAATTGGTATACAGATACTGGAAGAGTAAATCCCTCTTCCTGCAGTGATTGCTGAATTAAAAAGCTATGAAGCTGTGACTCCTTGTAGCAATCATGACTAACATGCCACAAAGTGTCTTTAAAGATTAAAGCCCAACATCTCAAATCTATTCAGATATGAAAGTGGGGAGAGAGAGAGAAAATCCCACAATAGAGTGACCAGACAGATATATTGGCTTGCCTATGACTTTTACACTTGCTGTAGAACAATTAATGCTTTTAAACTTAATTTTAACAATCTCCTCTCACTCTGAAACTTGTCTTAATACTGGATTATATGTTCATTCTTCCTAAAAATATTATTTGTATTCTTGAGGTCTGGCTGTGCTCAAAGCCAGATATATCTTAGATTTTTTTAATTTTATAGAACATTATTTCTATATTCTTGCTTCAGGTAGATCAGTTGGATTTCTGTCAATTATAAACATATTAATCCTAAGCAAAATGCTAAAATTTGTCAGAATTGGGATTTATGCCTTTATTTAGTTAACTCTAGAGTCAGTGACTTTTATCTTACTCCATCTATTACAACAGAAGTTTTAAAGTTTTTTTTTAATTTTCTAATCATTTTTAAACTCCTTAAACACAAGGAACTTTCATAATCAAATGAATGCCATGTAGGGTATTGTGTTTAACACATATGATTCCTTGTAATTAAATTTTCTAGTGTTTAGTATTTGCTTATATTGCTAGTATTTTACTAAAAGTGCAAAAGTAATAAGAAGTCTCAATTTATTAAATACAATTAAATTTGTTTTCCATTGATTTTCAAGTTTGACTTTTAAATATGAATTTATGATTTAGCAATTTATGTTCTCAAGCATTGGTTTCTTTTCTAACACCTAATGTCAGGCTTTACCATAATACTGAGATTGTTTCCCCCCCCTAACTTTTTTAGAAATAATTATTTTTAATTACTATGGCTACACAATTGTTGCACATATTTATGAAGTACATGTGATGTTTTGATACAGGCATACCATCTATATTGATCAAATCATTGTAATGGGGAATCTATTATCACACACAAGCATTTATCTTTTCTCTGTGTTAGCAATATACCAATTCTACTTTTAGTTATTTTAAAATATACAACACATTATGTTTAACTATATTCACCTTATTATGCTATCAAATACTAAATTTTATTCATTCTATCTAACTGCATTTTTGTACCTGTTAACCATCCCTTCTTTATCCTGCCTTCTTCATTTCTAACCAAAAAAAAAAAAGTGTTTGCCTGTCTGAAAACAACAAATAAAATATGTACGCATTAGCACAGATGATAATTCTGGTATCATGAAACCATATTTCAAAAAACAAAAAACATCTTGGTTTGGTGACAAAATATTTGTCTGTATTTCAGTGAAATTATAGTGCCATTTACTTGGAACTAGAGCCCAATTAGGGCTTGATGAAAAATTTGAGGGTTATGCTATTACCAATTAGCTCTATGTGATGACAATGTTTGGAATTTTTTCAGTGTAACTTCAGGGCTATCCAGGGAATCTTTGCCAGGAGAGGATATTCTTTTTAATAAAAAACTTACAGTTCCTGGATTCTTATCAGGCTTCTTGAATTATTTTCTTTTTCCTTCTCATTTCGGCTATTACTCATCATTAAGAGATCCAAAGCCTTTTTGTGTTTTGGATTATTTGTGTTCAATCTTCACATATTCTTATGCTTTAAATATTTCTCTGTGGTCCCTTGTTTTTCAATTAGAATAGATGCTGCACATAAGGAAGTTTTCAAAATCAGCTTCTTTATGCTTTTCTGTGGTGTATAATTAAAGCACAGCAATGTTAATTAGAATTTAGAAATCAGGCTGCCACACTATCAATCTACACTTTAATATTGGAAAATAAGTTCCGATTCTGCCCCTACCTTTGAATCAAATAAAGGGCCCTTGTTCCTTTAACTCCATATAAGCATGTCTTTGACACTTTTCTTTGTACTGATTGTCTATAATTTATTATTCAAGCCAGTTATTTTGCTATCATTGCCATGGGTTTCAATTAAGCCAGGTGCTTAAGAACATACAAATTTAATATGTTATTTCAGTGAATGTAACACTAGACTGTAAAGATGACAAAGAACTTCTGAGCCCAAATTACCCAAGCTTTAGGTAATGTGTTCTGTATTAATAGAGCAGCTCTCGCAGCAATAATTTATTCTGAATAGTGTAATAAAAGGTAGCCGGCATCATCAACTAGCAAGTTATTGTGAATTTGAAGAGAGTTCAGAAACTTCAAGCTAGAGAGCAACAGCAATTTCATTAAAATAAGGCATTGAATCAAAGATGTTCCTGTCACTACCACATTGATACAACAAAATGAAACATTGTGCTATTTCTTCCCATTAATTCCATTTTGAATGGCAAAGCTGATACAGAAATATTTCCAGAAATTGAAAACATATACATCATGTATGATTTAGCTAAACAGATAATGTGTGTGGTTAGAAAGTTTTGCTCCAACCTCAAAAAAAAAAATTAAGAATATACCACATGTATACCATGTATGTAGTATGCAGTGTGCCATATTTGTATTCACAAATAATGATCTATATTAGGAATATTATTCAAAAAATAACTCATGTCTTAGTGTCTAGTGGTTAGCTGAACAGTTATGAGTCTTTTAAGATAATTCACAGTTTATAGTTAAAAATATTTAATAGCAGACCAAATACATGAATACCTCCTCACTTCCTGAAACCCAAATAAAATTACACTGATTGGATACAAATAAAAAGGTAGAAACCCTCAATGACAAGAGAATGAGAAAAGAGATGGCAGCAACAATATTTGAAAGCTGGAAGAAAGATGGATAAATATTGACTGAAATGGTAGGTTTGAGAGAGGTGAAGTCTAAGACACCAAAGACTTCAAAAATAGCCTGTTTGAGATAAAATTCTTGAAAGACTCAGAAATTGGTAGTCATAGTAAACTTTTAACATGGAGGGTAATGGGTACTGAAAGCAGGAATATCCAGATTTCTTTCTTCAATCATCTCAGATAGGTGAGTGTCTCGTCTTTTCCTGAAAGAAGAGTGAGAGCTAGCTCTGGAAAAAGACAGAGTGACAGAAGGTGTTGCAGGCACATCTGAAGATGTTGAGGTTGTGCTACAAAGTGTATCTCCCTTGTACGCTTTTTGGGGAGACTACTGGAGGATGTCTTCTATCAAAACACAAACTAAACTATTAATACATAATAGAAGAGCTACAAGAAACAGAAAATCCACTATAGAAGAGAGGTAAAGGACATTCCAAGTTGAAGTGAAAAGAAGATGCCATTAATAGAATGATGTTTGTTCATTAGCCCTAATGAGGGAAGTCAGTCACCACTGGAACATAAAGACAGGGGCTCTAAGACAGAACTCCTAAGGTGTAGGCATTGAAATACCTTGAGAGAAGGATTATAGGTTTGGCAGTACACTGTGTGATAATTAATCACAGGGCCATGGATAACTAGACACAATAGAAAAGCACGTTAATCATTAAATTCAAGGAAATTAAATGTTGTACAAGAAAATAAACGTAAATTTAGTATAATGCAAAGTTTGGCTGTAACATACTTTTAGTCATGGTAGTGTAAAGAATAGAATTTATTTTCTATTGTAACATAACAAAGTATTATCAAACTTAGCAGCTTAAAAACATATAGATTCATTATTTCGTGATTTAATAGGTCAGGAATCCAGGTAAGCTATAACTGATTTCTTTGCTCAGGGTCTCCCAACATGGCAAGCAATATGTTAGCTGGGCTGTGTTTCTTTCTGGAACTCAGGATCCTTTTCCAAATTTCTGTAGGTGTTGGCAGGATTAAGTTTCATGTTGTTGCGTGACTGGGTGTTCTGGATTCTTAATGGCTGTTGCCATCTTCTAAAGTGTCTTTGCAGTTCCCTGACAATACAGTCCTTTCCACAAGCAGTTTAACCATATAACTGCTTCTTGAAGGCCAGCAGGAGACTTTCTCTCCCCAGCCTGCTGAATACAGTCTTACACAAGGCAATTTATTTAAGGGAGTGACAGCCAACACCTTTCTTAGATTCTTTTGGCTAGAAGTAAGTAACAGGTCTCACTCACACTCAAGGGAAGGTGATTACGCAGAGTGTAGCATCAGGAGCTGAACATCACGGGGGCCAACTTAAATTTCTGCTTACCACAATATTGAATATGGATTTTAATAAAAGTTAAAAATGGCAATATTGGAAAAATAGAGGCAAAGTATATGGGGGAATATAAGATCTTATGGATTCTTCATATCCCAGCTATTGCTATAATCTAAAACAAAACACAAATATTAGTTTGAGAAAATTACTTGAGAATATGAAGAAAAATATAAGAAACTCATTTTATCCTCATATATTTTGAAAAATTGAAAATTAAATCAGCAATCAGAAAAAATAGAAGTAATATTTGAACTAAATAACAGCAATGGATTTGAGAGACGGAAATAGATGTTATTAATATAACCACTAGGGGAAAGTTGGATGAGAAAGAAAAAAGTTAACATATGCTTGGATATAGGGATTATAGAAACAAAGACAAGCATTCTAGGACACATAGCTGAAAGAATCACATGGGCATCAGCAGAAAATTTAGCATATGTTTCTAATGGTTTATCTGAGAATATTTCCACACATATACATATATATGTATATATATATAGTGTTTCCAAGAAGTCAGGATCAAATAGGACAATTTGTCTGAACACCATACACAAAGAGGTTTGTTTATTTGATTTTGAATTATATATTGATTTAGTCAGCATTCAATAAAGAACACATTGAAGATTTTAATTTGACAACCAAGTCATGTAAAAACAATATAGAAAAACAGAAAAAAATGATGGAAGGGATTAATATTTACCCAAGAAATTTACATTAGTCCAAGATATACCCGCCAAAACACTGTTATTAGAAAGTTAAATTCAGCTGTTCACCAGCAAAAATACAGAGAGGTGAATTCTCACAACTACTTGTACCCTATGTGTGTGTGTACGTATGTGCATAGGTCTTTTGAGAAAGGGGCAATAAGCAATAACAACTTAGACATTCAAATACAGAAACACCTCTCCTTTTAATTTTTTAATTTACATGTCTTTATATATGAATGATCCTTGCAAAAGACCATTTGAGCCTTAAAAACAAATGATAATAATGGTTCCTTGAAAACATCATTTTGAACTTACGTAGCAAACAAATTAGGATGAAAACTAGAATTTAAGGAGTATCTGAAAATAAAACAAAAATTAAATTAAGCAAGAGGTAAATATAAAGGAAGTGAGAGAGTCAAAAGATGAAGATGGCATAGGATTGCTTCAGACATTAACAAGCATTTGAAAAATTTTGGCAGAAGTCAACATTTGAAAATGATAGAATGAAATAATTCCAAAATAATAGGATATTGTCCCAGTCACAAAGAAGTTTTATTTCATCTTCTATCTCAAGCAAGACACTTAATAGTCTCCTGGATATTTCATCTTCAATTTTACTTTGCATAGCAAATACATCAATCAATAATAAATCATGACATAAATTGTGCCAAAAAAGCAACATGAAATCATCATGTCTTGTAAACATTCATTTTATGAATAATGAAAATCCCTTTTAAGTCTGCCCACAGTGACAGGACAAGAGGGTTGGAGAAGGAGGGGAGAGAGAAAAGAGGGATATAGAAATAGAGATAAGAAAATCTTCATCCAATCAACCAGTACAGTGAGATTCAAATACTGAAAACAACTTGTCAAAAACTATAAATTTCTACAGGGATGTCATCGGTAAATCATGGGAGACAAGAGAATGGAATTAAAAATACTAGTTAAAACAATCAAAACGATGGTACAATAAAGAAAAAACTTGAGAACTTGAGTGGCTTTTCAGAAAAACAAAAGAAGAAAACAACAACAATAACAATGGCAGTATGGTCAACAGAGTATATGTCTATGGCATGGGACAGAGGAAAGAGCAGGGCAACCACCACATTCTGTTTTCTTCTACGGGAATCTGGGAGTAGGTGTGGGACTGTCAAATGCTACATAAGTTAATTGCTCTAATAAGATTAATGTTATGAATAACAAAAACATTTCATTTCAGCACCACATATAGACATGATAATGGTAAATAATGAACTTAAGCAAACAATGCATTATATCTGGTCTTATTTTATTACATAATATTTTCATAGTAGAAAGATTTGTAAAATAATTTATGACTATAGGACTATCTTTAGCTACTATGAAGCAATATGACTTCATAGTAGCTAGAGATTTTGATTATTTGATTTTGATTTTGATTCTAAATTTCATCATAGCTCATTGCAACCTCAAACTCCTGGGCTCTAGCAATCCTCTTGGCTCAGCCTCCTGAGCAGCTGGGACTACAGGCGTGTACCACCATGCCTGACTAATTTTTTTTTTTTTCTATTTTTTTGTAGAGACATGGTCTTGCTCATGCTCAGGCTGGTCTTGAACCCCTGGCCTCAAACAGTCCTCCCACCTTGGCCTCCAAAGTGCTAGGATTACAGGTATGAGTTACCATGCCCAGCCTGATATTCTATTAATAAAGAATAGTAAATACTAAAGTAAAAAATGCTTATGCACAGGAAAATACTACCCACCAATTCTGAAGTATTTTAAAATAAAATAAAACATATTTAGCTAGTCTGGAAACACTCAAATGGTCATACGCCATGACAAACTATGTAATATGCTTTCAAATGCCACTATTAGTCTTCCAACAAATGGAGATAGAATTATCTAAATTTTTATGCAAGATTTAAGAATATTTATTTAAAGTAACTTGAGGAAGCTGGTAGACTCATTGGCAATTTTATAATTGATTTTACTTGAACAATTTGTAAGAAATGGAATAAAATTTCCATTACTTTCAGACTGTGAAGACTAAAAGCAGAAGTATAATACAAAGAAGGGCAAAAGATATTTCAGAAAAATGGAATTCAGAAATGGTCCCTCTAGAAAATAATGGAGTATAAAATCTTCTGGCAAATTGTAACCCCTCAGCATAGAAAATCAAAGCTATCTTAGGTTACTTCTGTTTTCTGAAGCACATGAAAATGACTTATGAGCCACAGGTGCCTATTCCCTACCTTGTATAATAAGTGCTCATTTTTTACTCCAGAACGGGCTTGAACATCACCATGATACCCATGAACACCACCCATTGCTATTAATATGAATTATAGGTACCATGTACAAGTTGGAAAGACAGATGTTGGCCATTTTATAATGTTGGCCAGTTTCTAATATATTGTATGCATGCACCACACAGTTTACTATGTTTAATAAACATGGGATTTTTTAAAAAAGAGGAGAAGAAGAAGACATCTTTAGCATTTCGATCAGGAAACATACACAGAGAGATATAGGAAAGTTTTTAAAATTTTCCATTAATTTTCATTATAATCCAGTTAACCTCAGTAAAATAGTTGTAATAACCTCTGCACAAATGAAATATGAGAGCTAGGATGCTTCCAATATTTTCATCTAAATTGAAGAATATATATTATATATATATGTATGTGTATATATATATATATTCCTTTTGTGTGATAGAATACACTAAAAAGACAAAATCTGAATGCCTAATGTTCCGATACCAACAAATCAATGGTAACCAAAAGAAGCAAAATGGATAGAGCATCCATAATTTAAAAAAAACTTGACTATCCAATTTTATAGCAATTAAAATAATTCAACTCAAATATGGAACACCAATTCTCTATCAGTAACATGGTAAACAAGTAAAATTAACTTCATGAGTATTTTGATAAATTAAGAAAATGATGGCATAAAAATAGATGTTTTCATTGCTACTTACTCCTGATATGCAACAACTATTGATCATCATGAATATGCAACTAGAATCTTGTTTAATTGCATGGAACTGAAAATGAGCATTATTTTACTAAATATGAATGTAACTTAGGGCTTTCTGCAGGTTTTTTATTTTTACTTGATCATAAATATTTTATGTGAAAACAAATGTTTTAAACTACATTGACACTGAAAAAAACTAAACTTAATATGCATGAAAATTATACTGATCTATTCTCTAAAATGAAAGCTTGACAATGTTATAAAAATAACTGTATACAATTTCTGATTACAAGGTTACCAATATCTGATTACAAGTTTACCAGTATCCCTTAACCAATATCTGACTGTTCATAACTCACAATGAATATCAGTAAATAAAAATTGCTCATAAACATAACTTCAGACAAAATGCTTACTAGTAGCTAAGTCAAGGCAGCATAAATTGTCACTTCAATAACACACAATAATAAAAGCATGTATCAAATATTTTTAAAAACTACACATTTAAACCTTGCAAAAATGTATTTGAAATTAGCAAAATGTTAGCTTTACAAGCTTTAGGTGAACATACCATTTCCCGAGTTTTATTCTACAGTGTGTTGCACAAGCTAACCAATCAATTTAAATTGACATTTTGTTAGAACAGGAGTATTTGGGGAATTAAAGATGAACACATTTTCATCCTTACTCATAAATCAGTTCTATTCTGTGCACAAAATACAGAAAATCCTTTAACTCAAGTTATTAACATACAATCCTAATAAAATAGCTGCATTTTTCTTCCCTTGCCCAGTAGAAAGAATTCATGAAAAAGTGAGCACAAAGTACAAACCAAGAATTTGGTTGACATATCAATTAAATAAATTTAATTCCTTAATCTGTGTGGAATCTGTTTCTCTATATGAGGTGAAGTAGATATATTTCATTTTTTATATGGATAATTATATGTTATCTCCATTTATTGTAAAACCCTTCCTTTTGTCTCTGATCTGGCTTGCCAGTAACATTATGTATCAACATTGCTTCCATTCAGATATCTGTTTCTGGGCTCACTATTACATTTCGTTGATAATTTAGTCTAGCACATTTCTGAAAAACCCAGTATGATTCAAGCATTGTGGACCCTGAAGTCTTATAACTAACGTCCCCACTACTTATTGTTCTCCTTCAGAGGGCTTCTTCCTACTCTTGGTCCTTTACACATTCAAATACACTTTAAAATTGCTTTAAAACTATAGATCAATTTGTAGAGAATTTCAATCTTTACAATATTAATTTTTTCTTTCCATTAATATGGCATATGTCTTCGTTTATTTAGTTAAGTTTTCTCAGAAAGCTCAAAAATCAACAAATTAATAAACTGTCTCAAGAAATTGGAAAAGGAAGAGCAAATTTATCCTAAACCTAGCAGAAGAAAAGAAATACCTAAGATCAGAGCAGATTTAAATGAAATTGAGAATAAAAAAACTATACAGAAGAGCAATAAAACTCAAAGTTGATTTTTTGAAAAGATAAACAAAATTGACAGCCCTCTTGCTAGATTGACAAAAACTAGAAAGGAAAGGACTTTAAAAAACTCAATCAGAAATGAAAAAGGAGAGGTCACTACAAACATCATGAAAATACAAAACATTATCTTTGAATACTATAAAAATCTATATGCCCCCAAACTACAAAATGTAGAAGAAATGGACAAATTGCTGGAAACACACAACCTCCCTAAGTTCAATCAGGAGGAAATAGAATTCCTGAACAGATCCATATCTAGCACATAAATTGGAGCAGCAATTAAAAATCTTCCAACAAAAAAAAGTCCCAGACCAAAGATGGGTTCACACCTGAATTTTACCAAACCTACAAAGAACTCATATCTAAACTGCAGAAATTATTCCATAACATTGAGAAGGATGGTATCCTCCCCAAATCAGTCTACGAAGCCAGTATCACCTTGATACCAAAGTTTTTTCCATTGCCTTTAAAATTTACTTTTTGTCTTTGTAAAATAAATGTGAAATAAACATTATTTTTCTTATTATAAAATAAATATCAGGTATAGACAGATTTTTCCATCTCACTTCACTTACGTACATATTTTTAACATCTACAAAATATTTTTAGGCATACTCTTTCAAAAATTTAAGAATAAAGAAAACTTTGTCCCTGTCATAAAACCTTTGCACTCTGGCAGTGGCAGTACCCATGCAAAAATATAATTGCAATTAATGATTATAGTTGCTTTATTTCTGCAAGGTAGTTTCTAAAAATCACCAACTTTTTCTATATAGAAGTCTTTAATTTAAACAGTTTATTGCTAATTTGGAGCAATTATCTCATCTTCAATGAACAATAAGTTTGTGGATTATATATTTACTGACAATATTCTTTAATGGCCTTATAAATTATAAACAACTTCACTGGGAATAACATTTTGGAAATTTTCTCTTCAAAAGTCTGAGATGAGAGTCATTTGATTTTAATCCTGTAGTATGAATTTTCTTTTCTCCTTGTTTTAACACTTTTCAAAATACTTCACATAACGATATCTTTACATTAATTAGTTTGACTATTCAAAGCATTATCCAACTCTGGTTTTGCTTTTGTATGTATTCTTTTTGTTTTATGTTTTGTTTTATGACTGATGCTTGCTTTCCTTATGTCTAAGATGATTTTATTTTAAGTATTTTTTGGATTATTACCTTATTCTTTCTTTTCTTATTGGAATATTGATTATTGAACCAATATTGGTCAGTTGTAGGTATACTCCTTTCTATCTGTTATTCTGTCTCTGTATTTTTTATCTGATTAATTTCCCATGCATTCTAGAAGCTTTTCTTAGTTTTTAAATTATTATTTTTAATGCATCAGTAATTCAATTATCTTTCCTGTCTACCCATATGTTATACATACAATGAAGATTCTATGCCTACAGAAATTTTGGCTTTGTTGCATTATCTATTTATTTCCTTTTTTGCCATCTCATGGTAGACTTATATTTAATAAAGACAGTTGTCTACTTGGAGATTTCACAATAATGAATACATCACTTTCTAAAAATTGTCTATTTTTATGGCAGCATTCCTAATACAACCTGATTGTCATCTAGTTTTGTTTCCATAGTAGAAATACTACTGTCTGCATTAATTTTACCCTTTTGGTATGGATCAAAAGAGTCTGACCTACATTTAATCCTATTCATGTGTCTCAGGTAATTAAATATCCTGATAATGTTTCCTTCCTGATAATGTTCTGTTACAGGAATCCCTTTTTAACAATGACTATTATTTTTTTAAAATCTAGATATTGATATTGAAAACAATCTGTTCAAGCCTAACCTACTTTTTGTAAACAGCTTCCATTAGTTCTGATTTTTATACTATACTCCTCTCTATTCAAATTTGAAATTTGTCACATTTTTATTGTAACTTTAATAATGCTCTTTCTTCTTCTTCAAGTTCTAACCAAAAATCCATAGACTTTAAAAATCAAATATTGATTCCCCCATGAGATATTGTCTTTACTTTTTTTTAAATTTTGGTGATACTTTTTATCAGCTTTTGCCTCTGTTTTAACTTCCTTAAATGTCTTAAGTCTTAACAAGATCTCAGTCATCTTGGTTGCTACCACATCTTCACAAAATGGTCAAAGAGTGATGAGACCATATAGTATTAGACACTAAAAAAAAAAAAAAAAACTTATTATGTAAGAGAATGAATGTCCTTTCTTCATAAAATGCTAGCTAGACTTTGAGAGCCTATGCTGAGTTTCTAGGGTTTGAAAGAATATAAAAGCACTCATGCAAATCAAATATATTTTTAAAAAATGTTCATAGGAAGCTTTTTACTGCTACTTATCAAGCAAAAAGACAAAATGTTGTAAATCCTTGTCATAAAACTTTTGGCTAGCTATAAATATATTAATTGTATAATGATTTCCTACCCCAAAATATATGCATAATGGACTGCCTCATTCTATTTTATGTATTTAGTTTTTTCAGTTGAATTGGAGAAAAAAGCTAATTTTACCCTAGTAAATCCTAAAAACATGCATTATTCCATGCATTGTCAGTTAGAAAATTATAAAATGAAGTCAGTTGTTTTACCTTTTTTTCCTCTCAAGATTTAAAGTTACTTTTGGCATACTGACAAGAAACCTTTCTATTTTTTTGAAACATCTGAAATACTAAAAAGGGATTACTACTAATTATAATACTTTCTTGGGTCTCTTTGCCTACTATATTTGTTATCATAAGCTGAATACAATCTTGCTCACTTTTATTTCTTTTGACACTTTGTCATCTACAGCACATATCAAAATGTAAATATTCCTTCTTGTCCTGGAAAAGTTGCACAGGAAATATTACTACTTTGACCTTTTCATTATTTTCCATTTTGACTGGTTGTCTGTTCTAATCACAGGTTCCTGGGGTGGTAAACAGGGAAAGGTGGGCATGGCAAGCAAATCAAATTACAGAATACTAAAAAGGTCATAGTAGGATGGTTTCAACTTCACAATACACAAAAGATAGGAAAAAAATATTCATAATGTTTGAAAAATGAGTAAATATGATCTTATGTGTGTTTTCAACAAGGAACTAGTAAAAACCAATGATAAGCTTCCTTTTGTTTAGCCTGATATTTAAATTATTTTGTACTACATCTGAAAAGTCACTAGGTATATAGTTACTGTAAATTTAATTAATTCTACTTCCCTTATATTTAATAATACCTCAAATCCCCTCAAACGGGAAATCTTTAGTGTATTCACACTGATAGTATATAACAATATAGCAACTGTACAATAGTGTGAATTTCTTTCTCTCTTTTCCATCCAGAATACAGCTTGAAATATTGACTAGTAAACCCAGATGAAAGATAAACTTTATTTGGTTTATGTGGTCTTGCTGAAACTTCCTACAGCTGAGTTTATTTCCCCCCTTGCTACATGAAACTCAGAAAACTGATTTTTTTCATCGCACCATTACTTTCATAGATTGAAATCTCCTCAAATGTTAAATATACTTAAACAAAAATCAGTTGTACACATCCATCACAGGTGAAGGTTTTTAAAACACAAATAGAGATTTGGGCTTTAAAGTGATTTTTAAAGCATTATACAGGGGTAAACTAATATGTGTTTTAAGTAGTCATTTGGAGATGAAAGCTCTGCTTGTCTTTGCAAACTATGAAAAAACATGGTAGAATTTGATGACTTACTAATTAATGAAAACACTCCTTAAATTTTCACAATCAAATGAAAGATTCAGTTACTGAATATTGACCTTAGCTGTCACCTCAGCTCATTATCTTCTCTCTAGGATACATGTGGATGGGCAGCTGACATCCCAAGTGTTATTGGTGTCCATGCCAAAGTTAGGGGGATATTAGGCCCAGAAATATGCATGTTACTTTTGCCCATAACTCCTTAGCCAGAATTCATCAATATAACCCACCTACATGAAAAGGGGCCGGGAAGTGAAATCTCACCATGTGGACAGAGGCAAATAGCAATAAATATTCCCTTAGCTGTGTTAATAACTACCTGAAAGGGTAACGAGAACTTGGGAAAATACATTCCATATTTAAATATATGTGCACAAAAAATTTTTTATCAAAAGCATTACAGTAACAGGTGTTTTGAAATTTATTTTTATTTTCCTTTGGATTTTAGCAATAACATAGGGCTGAAGGACTTGTCATCTCCCCAGGTATGTTCTTTGGGATTCTTTAATAGATAAATGGGAATATCTGACTGGGGCACTGATTGCCCCGAGTGGCAACTTAAATAAGTGTTCACATATAATATTCTGTCATCTTTGTGAAAAGCATGAAATGCATCAAAAATCTAACAATAGTTATTTGCACATTTGGCCTGTATTATTTGGGAATTAATAAATAACAAATAATACAGGTTATAAAAACAGAACTCAAGGTAGTTTTATCAAAAAATATTATTTATTGAAAAATATTAATGTGGTTTGTGGGAAAACAAGGATGGTAATGAGGCTGGGGCTTAGGAAAAACTACAGCTAAGAAGACAAATATTAGAATTAGTTCTCAGTCTTGTATGTGGCTCTTTTTGCATATCTTCCTCTTTTCCTCCTCCTTCTTACTCTGTTCTCTCCACTTGCACACAAGCTTCTTTTGCTTTATTGGTCAACATGATTGGATACTTTAATAAAAACTATTTATGCATATGGAGACTCAGTGTCAAATTCAATTTTGGGGAGCAATGTCCTAAATTAGATCTCTTAGTCTATGTCAGACCACGATGTCAGAAAATAGTGTAAGTTGGTGGTTATACCCAGGTTGAGTTCAACCGAGTTTAGACCAATGATGGCCAGGTGAAAGAAGGTCCCAAAGTAATGTGCATACATTCCATGCAGTGAGTTTACCAAAGATTTCAGTTATGCATTGATGTAGTGTCTACTCTTTTACTCTATTGTGCACATTTTCTACTACTTGACTTTATGTGCAAAGAAGTTATTGATGATTACATTGCTAATGAGTATACAACACATATTAAGTAGTAAAAATATATTTCTTGATTAATTTAAAAACTTTAATATTTCCGACAATACATAATTATTAAATCTGAAAATGTCAGAAATGTAGAAAATCTGTTTTTTTTCCATCTGACTCAATTTATTCAGTGTTTGCTTTCATATAAATAAACATAATCCCTTCAGTAGTAAGATATGATTGGTTGCTTACCTAATATTTAGTTACTTCTTTTTTGTAAAAGAATACCAAGTTTATTAGTTGGACACTCATCCCCTGCAGAGATTTTGTGAATCAGAGGAAGCTAACTTCATCCTCCTGTCCAGCAGTGGGTCCTGACAGGTCTAAGCAGTCATGTTTGCATATAATTGATACAGAAGCAGGCTAAGTAGAAACTAGAAGAAAATATGCCCAAGCTAAATGATAGTAGTAAAAGGTAGGCACATGTCCTATATTGACCTGATGCAAATGGATAAATAACTTTCATATCATGGCTATTAGAGAAGCCTGCTTTCTTTCTCAATAGATATGAAAAACAGAGCCAATTTCCCTGAGTTCTGCTCACAGGCATCTTGAAAATATGAAGAGAGTAAGAATGAGTCAAGGCTGGTATGATAAATAAGATGAAATAGAGAATCTGACAAACAGAGCTGAAACTGAGATTTACCATAGCTGGTACCTGCCCTTCTTTTCCATATCCTGCTATAATAAGCGGTCCCCATCTTTTTTGGCACCAAGGACTGGTTTCATGGAGTTGTTCCACTGACACTGAGTTGGGGGAGGATGGTTTCTGGATGATTCAAGCACATTACATTTATTGTGCACTTTATTTCTATTATTATTACATTGTAATATATAATGAAATAATTATACAACTCACCATAATGCAGAATCAGTGGGAGACCTGAGCTTGTTTTCCTGCAACTAGATAGTCCCATCTAGGGGTGATGGGAGACAGTGACATTCAAAGTGTGTTGCTTATGTCCAGTCTACTCCATCATCTCGTTTTGGTTGCTGTCACAGTAGAAACCCCTGCTTCACAAAGATAGGATGTTGGAAATGGAAGCAGGCTTTTCAGTGCTTTTGTGGCTATCTCAGGCTGTTCTGCCCTGACTTTAATCTAGAACATATGGAAATTTGAAGTTGTCTCAAATGTACTTTTAAGGCCACTGTCATTTGCGATCTCAAGCAGTTGATCCTCTTCTAGCACAGGCAAAGTTGATTCACCTGGTTTACTCACAAATAGGTTGTGGAACCATTCCTTCCCAGTTTGGGGTTCTTTCGTGGTTAGAGAGTAAAATTCAAATTCTTTTGAAAGCTGAGACACGTGATCATGCACCACCTGGGAGAAAGAAAGCCCTGGCTCAGTCTCTTTCAAAATCTCTGCTAATGTTTGAAACATGTCAAAAATCCCAGTGTTCACTCATCGCCCATATAATTCCAGTTTGGTTTTGAATGCAATCCACTTTATTTACCAACTTGAACACAGTTCTCCCTTGAAGTGATAGACTGAGTTTGTTGAGCAGGTTGAATATGTCACACAAGTAAGCAAGTTTTGCAACCCATTCTGTGTCACTAAAATGTGCTGCCAATGGTGACAGTTTTTCTAAAAGAAATCTCTGAAGCGGCTCTCATAATTCAAAAACTCTGGCCAGTGATCTACCTTTAGAAAGCCATCTCACTTCTGTGTATAGAGAAGACATGTTTGCTCTGTGTTCATCTCCTCACAGAGCATCACAAACAGACGTGAATTAAGGGCATGTACTTTAACGCAGTTGATAATTTTAATCACATCCTGCAAAACGTTAGTTAGTTAAGGTGATATTTTTCGGCCTGCCAGCATTTCGCTGTGGATGACAGCATGTAGACTCATATTCAAAAGCAATTTCCTTGGCCAGTGAAACCAGAAAGCCATCCAGTCATGGCAGCTGCTCCGTCCATACATATACCAATACAAAATGACCAATTCAGTTTTCCTGATAAGTAATCATTCAAAGACTTAAATAGTTCTTCAGCTGTGGTGTGTTGGTTGGCAACAAAAGTGCATACATAACATATCCTCAGGCACATCCTCCTGAAAAATATATCACACAAAAACAAGCATTGTTGTCTTGTTGTCAACATTGGTAGACTCATCAACCTGGATTGCATACCACAGTGACTCATTAATCCTCTCTAACAATTTGGCCTCAATATCCTCTGATATTTCATCAATTTATCTAGTTCCGGCTAGATGAAAAAGGAACAGCTAGCTGAAAAAGGAACATGTGCCACCTTTTGAACTGCAGCCTCTCCTAAAAGTTCATAGTAAATGTCCTTAGCAGCAGGCAGGATCAACTCTTCACCAATAGTAAAGGGCTTCTTAGCTTTAGGAATGCAGTTAGCCACTAAGAATTATGCGCTCAGTGTAGACACATTTGATGAAGTGGGGCCCTCAAGAATTGCTTCTGTTCTTTGAGTTCATGTTTTTTTCTTTTGAAAAACTCCAAAAGCTTGTATTTTAAAGCAGGGTGCTTGGTCTCCTTGCGGCAAAGCAGTTTTGAAGGTTTCATGGCTTCGTTGGATAGCTGGTTGCCATATATTATACAAAGCGGGTTTGGAGAATGCCAATCACCTGTTGCAATGAACCCATAATTTAAGTATCACTCTTGATGTTTCTTTCAAATGCTGCTTTCATTTTTTTGGCAGCCTTAGAGTCTTCTGCTACCTCATTTTTGTGTCTTTCCCCCTTTTCAAAGCAGCTCTCCAGTGGTATTTGTTTTTTTACTCATTTTTTCTAAGGTTAGCGTGTGGGCTCACGAAAGCTGTGACTGAAACAAGTGCACTGTGAGGGAAAGAGGTGCAGATGGAAGTGGTAAATAAAATAATGGGCGGGCCATGCATGGACTGAAATAAGTGTCACATTCTGACTTAAAGCCTGCCACCATATGCAGCTATACAATTAAAGTACATCAACTTACTTGCCACGATAAGCCTGCCACCAGATGCAGCTTAATTGTCACTTGCCACTCACTGATAGGATTCTGATATGAGCCTGTAAGCAGTTGATGCATTATGGTCTCTGTGCAGTCAAACCTCTCTGCTAATATGTATTTGCAGCTGCTCCCTAGTGCTAGCATCACCATCTCAGCTCCACCTCACATCATCAGGCATTAGATTCCCATTAGGAGCAGGCAACCTAGATCCCTTGCATTCATACTTTACAGTAGGGTTCAAGCTCCTATGAGAATCTAATGGCACCACTGATCTGACGGGAGGCGGAGTTCAGGACATGATGTAAGGGATGCGGAGCAGCTGTAAGTGCAGATGAAGCTTTGCTCACAGCTGGCCACTTACCTCCTGCTGTGGTGCCTGATTCTTAACAGGCCACAATCTGTTGGCCCAGTGCTATCTGAGATAATGTTTCCATTTTTCTCCAAGCCTACTTAAAAAAAGCTATTTGTTACTATTAGCTGAAGGGAAACAAATGAATACATCATCCCTAAATGTACCATTGCCTTTGAGTCATTTTAAAAATAAAATGTACCTCTAATATTAATAATACCTCAGTGTCTTAAAATACGTATATTAGTCTCCAATATAAATTTACTCTGTTCAGCTTAATTCACAGATGGATTATTTGGGTAACATCAGCTTTCAAAATGCACTGTTCATTAATAGTGAAGAAGAAAAGAAAAAACAGAATGAATATTTAGCCACTGTTTTCAGCCATGAAACTCTGACTATCCAAATTATAAATGATCCTTGTCTCCCAATATAATCAATCTGGATTCATTTAATTAGTCATTGACTCAGATTACTATATGTATTTCAAAGTAAGTGAACAGGGTTTTACAAGCCTTATAATTCAGACTTTTATTATGTCAGACATCTGTTCTCCCTAATTATTTCATCTTAATTGTTAAAAAAGTCCACTCTTCACTACAAAAGTATGCATCTTTTAGACATTTTTACTATTTTAGGCATGGCCATCAAAAGTGCATTTTATGACATGTTTCTAAAAGTCTCTACACCAAAATGGATTATTTGGTGAGGTTTTATTTAATAAAGTGTGAAATAGTTAATAATATAAGATGAAAAGTACTGATTTAATATCATCTGAGATAACCTACAGAATTGTCATTAAAATGGACTTTGGTGGTACGTAGCCTTCCTTTTATTGACAGGCTAGAACTGCGAACCAAAAGTTGTTTAGCACAATCTGTTTCCCAGATCATCCTAAAATGCACAGCAATGAAATGCTCTACCCTAAAACATGCCTTTGCACCCTAAAATTGGAAGCAAAAGTTAACTGGTGAATATAGGTTAGAAATTGCAATGAAGAAACATCATAGGCAGTTCTAAAGGCTGTACAGCATTGCAGGGCAGAATGGGCAGCTTTAAAAAAAGTATAAAGTGGCAGGGTGCGGTGGCTCACGCCTGGAATCCTAGCCTGTAGTCCCAGCTACTTGGGAGGCTGAGGCAGGAGAATTGTTTGAGCCTAGGAGTTTGACGTTGCTGTGAGCTAGGCTGATGCCACGGCACTCTAGCCTGGGCAACAGAGAGAGACTCTGTCTTTAAAAAAAAAAAAAAAAAAAGAGTACGTATGAAGTGATGTACAGGCAGTAGAACTAAGGCAGGGGCAGGCAGAAAGTACTTGCCCAGAGTGGAAGACAGCCATGATCCTGAGCTTTGTGTTGCATGTGGCAGACTTTGAATATCTAAACACTTTGCCTCCCCTAAGTTATAGAATTTTGATAATTAAGAGGAATTAATAACTGTATTCTAAAATATTGACTTAATTAAGATATAAAGAATAGCTGTAATATTTCTTTCAATCAATATTTCTGTCCAAATCTTATATATAGCCAGAGAATCATTTTAAAGTTTTTAAAAAGGGTATCCAGGTATGGAAACATTAGCTAAATTTAGGCCTTCTAAAGCAACTAGATATATGAAATATGAAATAATCCAATTTGAAGTTTATTTTTATGTTTTAAATTGACTGAAATAAAATCATATCATTCTGTTTAGAGTTTTACACAACCACCTCAATTCATTCCCCTCTTAGCCATTTAAGATAAGACCTAGATCCTTATGTTGCATTTTTAAATGACATGCTTTTTTAAAATATCATTTAATGGATTATTATTTTACATTGTTTAGTACTAAGAGGATTTTCTAGACAAAATACTCATATTTTCTTAA
Organism: Lemur catta; assembly: GCF_020740605.2. NCBI lineage: Eukaryota > Metazoa > Chordata > Mammalia > Primates > Lemuridae > Lemur > Lemur catta. The sequence goes on from NC_059143.1 coordinate 21,795,399, forward strand.
TAAAAATGACCGACTACTTTGTAATTATTGTGCAATATATTCTCAATATTCCATCAAGCAGGAGAAAAAATAAAATGGGAACTAATGAAATAGCACTGGTTAAGGACTTTTAATCTTACCTTTACAAATAAATTGACTACAAGTTTTGTTAGACAAGATTATTCCCCCCCAAGTTATTTTGTGTTCTACTCAAATATTCATCAGAATCCAATTGTATTATGTTGGCAGAAAAGTTGTGCTGAGTTGCTATTTTAGAACAAGAAAGAGTTGCATTCAAAAGAGAAAACAATATAACAGAGTATATATATGCTTGCCAAATGTAGATAAGTAATAACGTTTGATATAAAATTTGATACATTGTCAGTTTTATCATAATAGGAGCACTTATGGTATTCCCATATGACTTATTTTAACAACATGTTGAACTTTTCCCTTAGGTTCAAGTATTTAGCAATCTGGTTCTATTACCAAGGGAAAAATCTTATGAAAAACAAATAAGCCTACGATAAGCATAATTAATTTTACACAACTAAGTCAAGTCTTACTTTGAGTCTGATTCATATATAGCTACCTGTTAAATTTGTCATTTCTTGAAACTGTTCCATATTCAAAATCAAGAACTTTAAGCTTGCCTTTTCAGACAAGAATCTACCTTTCCAGACTCTCTACTGCTTTACTTTATTGTATTTGCTCTTTATCATTATATTTAATACTTTTGATTTTGTCTGATCTTCTCTTTAACCTTTTTAAAGATCCTCAATTATTTTATTTATATTGCTCCTATTGCTACGATCTTTCATTTGTAATGCATTCTGCACTCTACTGTTAATCTTTCTAGTGAAAAATGTATCTCATTTTCTGTGAAAAACTCATCATTATCTCCCCATTTCCAGTGGAATGAAGTCCAATTTTTTTAAAGTACTGCTTGATACAATTAAGATAGTGACTAGTAAGTACTCTTTAGGATGTATGAAATAAAGGTACTAATTCCATCTGATCCTTTGTATTAAATGCAGCCATTTTCATGGGATCTATCACTCAATGTAGTTCTCGTGGACCTGAAAGTAAATATATGCTATTATTTTTATATTAATATTATGACATACTTTATGGATATTTTATAACCTATTTTTTGTTGTGGTATACCCTTAATGAGTCTAAATTGCTAGTTTTGTTTTCTTTTGATTGTCTTAAATTTTCAGTTAGAATGTGGGAAATGCACATACAGTGTTAACAGGCTGCTGAATTTTATGTTCAGTGTGGTGATAATCATGCCAAGAGAATAGACCTACAAACAGATCCGTGTGCTTTTTACTGAAGTTTTTTGAATAGTTAGCATAGTTCTTGGCATATAATAAACACTCAATAAATATTCACTGATTGAATGGAGGATAGAATGAATGCCTGAATGAATGAAAACTTATATAAGTGTCTGCATGTTTTTAAGGAGTGACTTAGAAATTTTATTTTGCTACAATTTTATCTGGCACTACATTTTTGTATATTTTAGTGTATCATAATTGTTGCAACTTTGAATAAAGGTCACATTGGACCTGATTCCAATGACATTTTACCTCACAAAGAAGAGTAAAAAGGAGTTCATTATAAATATAATCTCCACAGTTTAAAATTCATTTCATGAATCTTAAAATTATGTCACAATGACATTTAGCACATGGACATAGTTGGAATTATAAAGTGATTTATTTTTTAAATTTAAAAATATTTTTTATGACTGTGTTCTGTATCTTAATATCTGAATTCCTTCTTCACTAGAATACATATAACTATTTCCAAAATATTATATGTATTACTTGATCTGTATTGAACAGGCAAGTTGGCTTCCCACTTAAATGATTCTTTTTTTTTTTTTTTAAAGAATGTATGTCATGCTCATAGTTCACTCCGAGGTATTTTTCATGACGAAATAATCATGTCTGTCTCTACCTCAACTTTCTCTGCTGGCCATAGCTGACTACATAGGGATAGCTGTGTGACTGAAAGGTAGTCAATATATAAGCTGCCCATCAATCCATAGATTGATATGATAGCTCCATCCGAGATAAATCCTTATGTTAGTGACTAGGCAACTAATCTCATGACTTCTTTATCAGAATAGACTATATTATTTTATGATAGCAAATAACCCCAAAATATCAGCAGAATAAAATAACAATAAAGAATTTCTTGCTCATGGTACATATCAATTTTTGTCAACTGCAGATTTACTCCATGAGTATTTGGTTCAAGAGATAGATCAGTAGAGTAGCCTCTATTCAAACATTGTCAATCTTTTGGCAGAAGGGAAAAAGACATAGTGAACAATATCCTGACTTAAAGCAGCATCTGCTTGGATATGACACCCAACACTTCCAATCACATTACATTGGCCAAGCAAATGACGTAGCACAGGTTTAGTGAAGACAGCGGGCATGTGCAATTTTTCCATGGAGAGGCCCATAGAAGGGACATGGCAAGTTGTGACAGTGAATATATAGAATAATAATACAATCAACCACATTGTCTCTTGGGAGTTTGAAGCAGAGTGAGTCAATGGCAGAGAAGCCTCACAAGCAGAAATGGAAAACAGCTGATAAAAGTAGAGCAGGAATGGAGGAAGGGAAGCATGCCTGAGGCACTAAGGTAGCTTCCTTCTGGAGCCAGAGAAGGCCTGCTCTCTCGTAATATTAAATAAATTTACAGGGAAAACTGACTCGGCTTTCACTGAAGCTGTGCTCTTCAAACTGTGTCCTATATTTTGTTATTTCATCCATCATTAAAATGAATCCCCCTTACTTAATGTACATTCAGGGGCCATTTCTTTCAACACAAAATATCCTATCTAATAAGAAAATATTAGTTTTTCTTGTTTTATTTTTGCTCCTTTTAAAAAATAACTCACAAATAATGAGAAGGAACTCAGATTACTTTGATAACTTATATGAGTATATTTTTAATTTATTAGGATGTATGTATAATTTATAAATTTTAATTAACTAAAGGAAAATCCATGCTAAGTTAAGCAGTTTGATGACAGAAAACACAGAAAAGATATAACTACTGAAGGATTAAATTTGATCAAAGTAATCTGGGATGCTAGAATATGAAGCCTGTTTACCCACCAGTTTCCAAATGTGAATTTTATAGGCATCAGGTTAAAATTAAACTAAAAGATTTGGGTGCCTATGTGTATGTGGGTAGGGAGGTGACTGGTTTAAATGACAAGTAGAATCATCTTCTATAGCTTTATGTATTGTACAAGTTGTAGCAGCCAAAACAAACTTATAAAACAAAAATATTTTTATTTCTATTGTTCTTTTGCTACTTTCCTCTTCCATAGCACATTGCCTTAAGAACAAATTCTCAACTTCTATCTTTATTTTCTACTTTTCTTGTCATTCTCAACTTAACAATATTTGTAATCTACTATAATATTCTAATATTGGTGAATTTTCATTAGTCATACCTTTATAGAAGAATATATATATATATAAATAGAATCATTACTATAGTAATAGCCAGAAGCTTATCTGAAATAAATACTGACGTGGAGGTTTGTGTTTACTTAAACAGTTGAGTAAATTTCTGACATGACACTATATATATTTAGATGCACAGGATTATATAATTATCAAAAATAAAATCAAGACATACAATTCAATTGAATTGTAGTGAAATAATCTAAATTTACTCCCTGGCAGAATAGAAGCTCCCTACCCCCAAAAAAGTGATGTTAATAAAATGGCAAGCATTTATTAGTTTATAGCTTTATAATTGTTTAATTTAGGAAACATAACCCCATACTTGATTTTGTTCTTTTTAGGCACTCATGCATCGTTCCCTCAACAAATATTTCTATAGGTGGGACACTATGCTAGGCACATTGGGCACTAAAGTGAATAAGAGCATGTCTCTGCATTGAGGGCGTGGTGTGCCTAGATCACTAGAGAAACGTTCTCAACACCACAGCCTGTCACAGAAAGTTATACCAAATACTATGGTACATTGTCTCTTACCAACTTCTGCTGTTATTCATGTGTCTTTGGCCTGGCTCACTTAATAAAACAAAGAGCATATGAAGAGTAGAAATTTAAAAGACAAGGAAATAATTTGCTCTTGCAGAACTTTTTTGAAATTACTCAGAAAACATTGCTCACTGTTGATCCCATGAATTCAGTATGTTGAAAATGTTCACTGTAAACAGAGAAGACCGGGACACTTGGAAAGTTTGATGGGGACTGGAAAGAGGGAAATATAAAAGATGAGGGGCAGGAAGAAAACAAGAGAAAACCATATTTTCTGCCACTTTCTTTGTATCACACAATACACAAGAAGGCAGGAAAGATGAAGGATGGAAGGAACAAAAAGAAAAAAAAACTTGAGAAAGTGACAATGAGTGGAGCACGTGTAAGGGGAAACAAGTCTCTGTGGGCTTCTGACGCAGGAGTCACTGTGCTGGGAGATTTAGTGGAATGAGCTGCAGTCAATCAAATCCTGGCAAAAGGAAGGTTTTGTGAACTTTCAGAACAGCAAAATTTATTCTAGAGAAAGAGTAGAAAAGAAACTAAGACTATGGAGAAAGTGAGCTAATTCCAAAGCAGGAAAAATCTGACTTTTTTTTTTTTTTCATTTTACTTAGAAATGAAATGACGATGTTAAAACAAGAATATAGTGATTTAAACATATTCTGAAGAAATAACAATTCAAAAATAAAAGAAATGTGGAGTCATAAAGTCTCAAAGAATAGTAGGAGTTAAAATATTTTAATTTAAGGTTGATACCTGTGCTGTCATCAGTATTATGGACACAATTAAGAAATCATTTACATGGGAGATAGCTAATAAACATTAATTAAAAGTTACAAAAGTTACATGCATAATAGTGGCTCCTATAACAAGGACACTGAATATTTAGGAAAGTTAGAAAATCAATGTAATATGCAAACATAATATTAAAAGGAGAGAATGCTGTGATGGGTGGTTTGAGGGGAGGGGAAAATCCTCATAATGATTCTGACATAGGTTAGAAACCCCACCCTCTCTCTTACCCACTGTTTGCTACAGGAAAAACTATTTAACCTCAGTAAGAATCCTCACATTCCTACATTTTTTAGTGGGGATGATGATGTCACTTTAATGATATATGGAAAGTGCCTAGAGCACTAATTTTTCACTAACTTGCCTCTCTATTAGAGCTACTCTGGCTGGCCTCCCAGATAAAGTATTCATATACACCCCAAAACAGCAACTCTATCATAGTTATTTTTATCTTCTGAGCAGCCATGAGAACATAGAGTAAAACAGAAGGAAAGAAACTAACATCTGCTAGAATAAAAACTAGTCAATATCTTGAACTCTAAAAGGCTTGCAAAATATAGCTTCCTATAAGAAAAAAAGGGAAAGTATAAGAGAATGAATACAGCAGCCAATAATTAAATTGCCTTAGTGTAAAATATCAGGGGAGAGGAGAAATTACAAAGTATGAAAGTCTACCATGTTTAAAGTATAATAATGCATACCTCAATAATTTTGAGATTTATATTGCAAAATGGACTCATTACTTCAAATAATAAAATACAATATGCATGACTGTTTAAAATAAACAAATAAAAGGGAAGTAACTTTTATGACAAACTTTATATATTTGCATATATTTATACAGACATGTACACACACATACTAAACAGCATTTTTAAAGTAATTTCAACAGTCATTAGAAAAAAGTAATAAAGCCAAATGTGAACATAAGATGAAAAATAAAACTAGGTATTTCAATCTTTGAGAATACAAAATTCAAAACTACCTTTTAAATATACATAAGAAAAACATGTACACCCTCCACGAATAGAGAAATACTACAGTAGAATTATTATATACGTGTAGAAATAAAAGGTGGAAGAGAAGGAAAGACGACATATAAAAAGCTTCTCAAAGTGTCATAAATGGCTGTTGAATGTTTAATTGTATTTAACATTACATAATTCAACAAGTGAAATTAAAACCAGTGAAAGGCAAAGTGGTGGACACCACTTTTCTAACCATGTATTCAGTAATAGATTTGCATCCATCGTCTCCTCCTCCTCCTCCCCTCACCATCGTGGTCATTCTGTGACAGCTACTGTTGCTGGGGCATTACACGGCTCATCTCATTTTAACCTCCATGTTAATGATGCTCTGAGACCAACAAAAAGTTCATACATCTTATCTGCGGTAAAACTCATATAAAGATGATATGCATCTGTCCAACATTAGAAAAACAAATTTTTTTTGAGGAACCTCCCTGCTGTTTTCCATAATGGCTCTCCCCCTACCCCGCGTGGATCCAGTCCTTTCCTAGCCCGGAGCCCCTCCAGGATGCTCCCAGGGGTGAGCTGTGGAGGAGAGGAGGAAGGGGCCAGTGCTCACTGCAACAAGTTCTTGCCAGCTGTGCGCACACCTCTGCATCTTGCTCTGGTTCTGTGTTTTTGTATCACGTTGTCAGGGACACTCTGGCTGGGTCAATGTCACCCCACAGCAGGCAGGGACAAGGAGGACCACTAACACAGTGCCCACTGGACCAAGAAAAAAACAAAAAACAAACCAAAAAAATCACATGCCCACCAACAGTACACAAGGGTTCCCTTTTCTCCACATTTTCACCAACACGTATCTTTTGCTTTTTTAGTAGTAGCCATTCTAACAGGTGAGAGGTGGTACCTCAATGTAGTTTTGATTTGCATTTTCCTGATGGTTGGTGACGTTGAACATTTTTTTATATACCTCTTGGCCATTTGTATTTCTTCTTTGGAGAAATGTCTATTCAGGCCCTTTGTCTATTTTTTTTTTTTAATCAGGTTGTTTTGTTGCTATTGAGTTGCCCAAGTTACTTATAATTATTGAATATTAACCTCTTTAACAGATAGACAATTTGCAAATATTTTCTCTCATTCCATAAGTTGTCTCTTCACTCGGTTGATTGTTTCCTTTGTTATGCACAGAGTTTTAGTTTGATAAAATCCTATTTTTCTAATTTTGCTTTTGTTGGCTATGCTTTTGGAGTCATGTCCAAAATATCATTGCCTAGAGAAATGTCAAGAAGCTTGTCCTCTATGTTTTCATCTAGGAGTTTTATAGTTTCAAGTCTTAAATCCATTCTGAGTTTTTTCCTTAGTATATGGTATGAGACAAGGGTCTAATTTCATTCCTCTGCATGTGGATATTCAGTTTTCCCAACACCATTTGTTGAGGAGACTGTCCTCTTCCCATTGTGTTCTTGATATCTTTATTGAAAATTAGTTGGCTGTAAATGCATATACTTATTTCTGGACAATTTCTTCTGTTCCCTTTGTCTATTATTTCATCTGGGCTGTGTGTCTGTTTTTATGCCAGTTCCATACTTTTTTGGTTACTACAGCTTTGTAGTATATTTTAAAATCAGGTAGTGTGATGCTTCCAACTTTGTTCCTTTGGCTCAAGATTGCTTTGATTATTTGGGTTTTCTTGTGGTTTCATATAAACTTTAGGATTGTTTTACATATTTTTATAGCAATACCACCATATAATCCAGGAATACCACTTCTAGATATATATCCAAAGGAAATGAAATCAGTATTTCAAAGAGATATCTGCACTCCCATGTGCATTCCAGCATTAATCACAATAACCAAAATATGGAATCTGCCTAAGGGTTCTTCAATGGATCAATGTATAAAGAAAATGTGGCATATATAATAGAATAATATTCAGCTTCAAGAAAGGGAATCATGTTATTTGAGACAATACAGATGAACCTGAATGATGTTATGCTAAGCTAAATAAGCCAGGTACAGAGAGACATGTGTGGGTACATATATGTGTATATGTACGTGCCTGCATGTGTGTGTATGTATGTGCATGTATACATGCACATATACATACACACACGTACATATACACATATATATGGAAAGAGAGAGAAAAAGAGAGGGAGAGAGATGATTTTTATAAAGAATTGGCTCATACAATTATGGAGACTGAGAAGTCCCAACCACTGCCAGCTGCAAGCTGGAGACCTAGGAAAGCCAATGGTATAGTTATGAAAAGTGGAGGCCTGAAGTTGTCTTCGCAGAGGGTAGGAGAAGATTGATGCCCTAGTGCAACAGTCAGGCAGAGAGAGAAAATTTCCCCTCTCTTCTTTTTATTCTTTTCAGGCTTTTAGTGGGCCAGATTATGTTCACCCACATTGGAGAGGGCAATCTGCTTTATTCAGCCAAGCCATTCAAATACTAACCTCCTTAGGAAATACACACCCTCACAGACACACCCCAGAATCACCCATCTGGACACCCATGTCCCATTCAAGTTCACACGTCAAACTAACCATCACAATCACGTTTCTAGTTGTCTTCATATTAGACATTGGGCTCAGAAAATTGCCATTAATATTCTTCAAACAATTTGTCAATATGACCTTAAACTGAGAATAAAAACCTCTCTCAATATGAAATATATTTAATCATATACCAGGTTGAGTTATTTGCTCATCCCACTTCTTACTAATTATATAAAAATGGATAAACTGTGTCAGTATGAAGAAAGGATCATAGAGTTTCTAACATCTTATTTTTAACAAACAGGTGTTCCCCTGTGTGAAATATTTTCAGCTTTTTGAAAGTTTACCAGACCTTGTTTGAGGAACAAAATACTATCCCAGCATACCACAGAATTTGGGACTGAACTCTTAGTATAAATTTTTTCCTGCTTTGTAACAGATATGGAATTTAAATGAAGTACTGATAGAATTTTATGATATATGCACTTTTAATTTGAAAGGTCTCCATGTTTCCTTTTATACATTTGATTTTTTTTCTTCTTTATACAAACTCCACTATTTTACTTGTTGTTTCTTTAAAACATTGCTCAGTGGTAATTCCTAGAGTACATTCTTAATCTTGCATATGGACAGTAAAAAATGAGGTATTACTCTCATTTACTGTATAGAAAGAACATAAACAACTAAGAAAATTTTACCTGGAACACAAAACCACAAAGTAGGAGTCTTTGAGCATAGACCCAGCTTACTTCATAAATAGCTAAATAACTCCAAGTAAACAATGTAGTAGGATATCACCTCATAATTGGAAATAAATTTGATGCAACAAACTATTAATGTCTTCTGTTTGAAAAATCATTAAAATAATTAGAGAATTAACTTTCTTATAAATTATCCCATTTCATTTTTAAATACTTAAAAAATCTTTCCTTATATTGATCAAAATCCAGCTGGATTTTTAAAATTCTATAATGAACAAGAATTTTTTTTAAATTTTATAAAATGTAATCCATGCTTGAAAAAATTATTTCCAGAAATACCTCCTTTGACCTTATTTCTCTTCTAGGTACTACAATCTTCTTGAAAGGGTATTATTGTTTCTTGTCTTCCCTTTACTTCTCAGACCCCAGCTCCTATTACTCAAAAGGAACTATTTATTCTAAGGACATGAAAGAAATCAAAATGTCTAATTCATTAGATACTGTTCCTGCTAATATGAATCAATTTTGGTATTTCCCATCTCTTTCTTCTTAAAATAATTTATTTCATTGCTTTTTGGGGGATATATTGTCTTCTTTCTATCTTTAGTTCCATTATTGAGTTGCTAAACAGAGTTCAAAAAAAAAAATCTCTGAAATACTGATATAAGGCAAAACACTATGAACGTCAGGAAGAAAAAAAGAAACAGTAGAGATATGAAGAATCTGAGGTAGTAAAGATGAAAAGAGGCCTAATTTCAGCTCAATATATTCTATTTTAACTCAGTCTCCAGTGGAAATTGACATCACACTATAAATGAGACCTAGAGTTTAGATATATTGATACTCAATGCCTCATCTACCGGTAATAATGAGTCACATATGCATATTTTGGTACTATTGTTTCTTATATAATCCCCAGAATAAACTATGTGCTGAATCTTCACATCATGGTTTGCTTCGGAGGGAACCCAAACTAAGCTTTATATAAATAATAAAGAAAAAAGATTGAATATATTTGCTGATCTTTGGTGTACAGTTTTATTTATTTAATTTTAAAATATTTATTTTTAATTTTTATGTATTTCATTTTCCTGTTTATTCTACTAGTGGTTATAACATGGTATAAATTAAGCAATACCTGCAAATTATAGAATTTCATTTAAAATAACATAATTATAAAATTATCATTATTGTAAGCTGATTTCAGTCGAATAACAGATTAACTGGGTGATGAATTCATGAAGACCATTGCTGATGATTTCTTACAACAAATATGTAAGTAGTCTTTGTATTCTGTGTCCCTCTCTCTGCTATGAGACAATGTTAAATATCATTTTATTTTTACACTAAAAAAAATCATCAAAACCAAAGCTGTAATACATTTTAAAAACATGAGCTTCATGAAACATGATCTTGGAACCCTCAATTGGGAAAGACAATCCTTAATAAATGAATCTACAAGAAAAATAATGAATAGAATGGCATTTGAGTCAACATACAGTCCCATTAGGTATTAGCTGTGTGATTCTGGGCAATTCTAACTTGAGCTCTCAACTGTAAAATAGTCACAATAATGATATGCTTTTTGAAGGGTTATTAGGAGATATAAATGAGATAATATATAAAGTACTCAATAAATACTTGCTTTAGTGAACTCTCAATAAATCTAAGCTATGGCTGTTACTGTTATTCTAATCATTATTACTTTTAATATCATTATTAATAATGTGTAGGTTAGAAATCAGGAAAAGAACTATCCTCACTGCTATGGAATATAAAAAAGGAGAAGCCAAAAAGAAGTCTTAGGTCTTTCAACCAATGCAAACATGAGAACTGCACTTATTTACTAGGAATCCAGACACTATGTCTTAGTCATTTGGGGATACTCTAACAAATTACCATGTACTGGGGATCTTATAAACAACAGAAAGCTATTTCTCACAGTTATGGAGGCCAGAAGTCTAGGATCCGGGTGCCAGCACAGTTGGGTTCTGGTGAGAGTCCTCTCTCGTGTGCAGACTGATCATTTCTCATTGCATCCTCACATGGTAGAAAGCAAAGCAAGCTCTCTTGGGGCTTTTCTTAGAGCACTAATACTATTCATGAAATCTCCCGCTCATGACCTCATCTAATCCTAATTACCCCCAAAGGTCCCACCTCCTAATACCAACCTATTTGTGGTAGTGTTTCAACATATGAATTTTGTAGGTACACGATTATTCCATTGAACTATACAAAACACAGGATGGACACAGATGATTTCTATACATTACATTTGCCAATGCAAAGAAACACATCCTTTTGGGAAAGTAGGGCCTACTAACTCAATATGTTACAATTCTGTGTGTTACATGCTATTGAAAAATATAAATATATTTTGACATACATGTATCTATAAATATGGGGACAGTTTAGTTGCCTTATAATTTTCTTGTTCAATTTAAGATACAATAACTTACCTACATAAAAATGTCTCCCATTATTTAAAAATGCTCAAAAGTCATTAATTATAGTTGCATAATACTTGCCATATGCCATAATAATTGATATATATATATAAAATAAATATTTTTAAAAATCTGGGCAACAGAAGTAGGAGAGTGACACCAAAATGTTTCTCAGCTAAGACAGTAGTGTACTGTCAGTGGCCTTCAAACATCTTTATTAATGACCTTCAATTATTTGTAAAATGTGAACATCATTCCTCCTTAAGAAGAGAGAAGGTACTTTACAAACAGTACACTGATTTTAAGACAATGCCTGTAGTTGGACAAATTAGGTTCAAATTCTTGTTTCTCTATGTATCCATCCAGTACAACTATTTTCTTGACCTCAATCATGTTATTTAACTCTGCTAAGCTTTGTTTTTCTTATGTGTAAAATGATAATAGTAATATTTACTTTTAAAGGCTGTTATGATGATTGTATGTGTGTGTGTGTGTGTGTGTGTGTGTGTGTGTGTGCATATATATACACATATATTTGAAGAAAGAGATCAAGAGAGATTGGGAGAGAGAGAGGTGGAGGAGGCACTGACTCAATAAAGGTATTTTTATTTGATGTTTCAATCAGTTCATAACTTTCTAGTGTGTATTATTTCAACTGAGTTGGTTACTACTCGAGATATTATGAATAACTGTTTTTCTTTTTTTTTTTTTATGGTTAGCTATGTAACCCAGGCAAGAACTCTGGAGCTCAGGGAAAACTAACTACATGCTTAGAAATAAAATAATAAGGGCAGGTTTTCTCTCATTTTTTGAAATATTCATTAAGAAGAATGTTCAATGCATCTGTAATCTAAAGTCAGTGATTTACTGTGGGTAGATGCAACTATTTTGTTCCCTAATATACCAAATTCAAAATAAGTACCTACATGTAGGGCTAGGACATTGGCTTCTGAAACCAAAAATTATTTCCCTGCATGCTGATGCAATTCAGCAGAGCTTGGTGACTTGAATATATTTCTTAAAAGCTAGGTATTCACTGGCTGAAAAGAGTGCTTAATTTAATTACTCCACCTCCAAAAACAGTGAAAATATTTTCACTGAATTCTCTTGAAGTATGAAATCTTCATCTCAATAACTTGTAGAAACCACATCTAATTTTCATTTGAGTCACTCTTCCACTACGCAGCATGCCAAGCACTCTTCCTATCGCCTGTCAAATAGCTCCCCAGTTGTCTTCATGAAAGTGAATTTAAAAAGTTACCAGTCAATGTCCAGAAATGTCTTTAAATAAATGATCACCATTTCACACAAAGAATTCTGTGGGGTTAGCAAAAATATGTTGAGCAAAATAAGACATTAGAACATTGCTTAGTAATCTGTGAAAATAACATGCTCAGCTCAGTCTAGGTCTGTTTACTCCAAGTTGTGTGTGTGAACACACACGTGTGTTTATCTGCTTTCCTTGGTGAAGATTGCCTGTGCTGACAAAGATTTGGAAACCCAAACCAACAACTGGAATCAAATGGCTCTGTATTATAACTCCAAATGACTTCCATCCCATTGACATTGTTACCTAAAACTTGGTCAACTAAAGGGAATTTTATTTAGATTAGTCCTAAGAATAGAAATAACTGGATCAGTTCTGTGACAGAATAGACCCTAAAACATAAGATATCAGCCCCCTCACTTCAGCTCTAAGAGTAGAATACCTAAAAGCAGAAGGGCAGGGACAATGTGACACCCTATACCACCAGGATGTCTACAAAATGGGAATGGTGCAATTAAAATGAATCCCTCAGTCTTCTAGTCATTTGGATGAATGTCCTTTAGGTGTCTGCCTTTAGTCATCTTATTTGGCAATTCAAGTCACAAATAATTTTTATCTCAGTTGAAAATATAGTTTCTACAGAAATACATAATCCCCTGAGTGTAATTTGATGCTTTACTTCAATACAACAAAATGAATACAACTTCAAAAGATGATGACTAAAACTGACAAATATTTGCTGTGTTGTCACATACAATCACCAAGTTTCTCACACTGATTTTTACTTTCCTGAGGACTGTGCCAACAGATGTTAATATGGTATAAATGAACATGTCAATTTTCTCATAACTATGTTGACAAGCGTTAAAGAATTCAGCTTAAGAGGGACATGCTATCTGACCATTACCTGTCTTCCTCTTTTATATCAAGTTATTGTGTTGCCTGTGCTGAGTTTGCTGTCTTATCATAGGATAGCATATGGCACATGATCAAAAAGCCAGAAATATTATTTTATCCACACTAACTCTGAACAAATGAGCCCTGCCCCTCTTTGGATGAAGATTAGCAGAACAATGAACCCCTCTGCTCAAGGGCATAGGGGAAGGAGACAGGAGGCATCTGGTCCAGAAGCCCAGTTCTTGTCTATTTTGATTTATCAGAAGAAATTCTTTCTTTGCTGCTTTAGTACTTCATTATTACTTTGCAGGAAGTGTTTTAGAAATAAGACATAATGAAAGCTGTTAAAATATCACCTTTACAACATGCATCACACCTTAATTTACAGCATGGATTTAAGTTGATTTGTTAAATTGCAAGTGCTATTATACATAAGCGACTCCCACCAAGTAGCATGGCAAGGTGACCATTGCATCAAATTGTTTTCTGAGGTAACTGGTACAGGAGCTGAAGTTTATTTTCAGGACTGACCTCAAGGAAATAGAATTATCACTATTCAAATTCCAAATATCATCGTACTATTTTAATTCCTGTGTGTAGTAGTAATTCAAGACACTTTGAAACCACCTGACCGTGAGACAGCATGGACACCATTCGAGGTTGCTATGATTCACTATACATCACACAGTGTGAATAAGTAATACAATTGATAGTTTTTTCTTGTGGACTTTAGTATTTATGAAATATAATTGTTTACCACAGGATGTATAAATGCTTCTGTACTATTGTTTTATCTTACGATATAATAAAAAATAATATCTTTGAACTTTAAATATATCATATTTTTAATAAAATGCCTTATGATTTATTTCATACATACAGTAAAATCCACCTGGCAAAAAATGTGACCCGTTTTAGCTTTTGTTACATGGTACTCTATTGCTTTCTAGACATAAAGTAAACCAAATTCGTGTCACCATTAAATCTTGCCAACATTGGTTTACATCACTTTTATTTATTTTAGCTGCTTTAATGCAATCTCAACTTGAGCTAGAGAATTCTTTTAATTGTATTTGTATAAGCTTTACCAAGTATATACATTTAGCTAATTTAAAATCTAAAGAGACAAGAGAATCCAGTCACAGCTGAGATTGGCTAACCTGGAGCAAGAAACTCCTGGAGCCACAAACTTGGATGAACATTGAAAAGCAATTTTGAGGAAACGCTGGAGGCTGAGTGTGAACTAGCCTGAGAGTGAGAAACTCCTGGACACCTGTCATAGGGAGGTCCCCATGCTTTGGAAGGTTTTACCTCCAGGAATCCTAGTAGCTTCTTACCATGAAAAGCCAAGAAAGATCCCCTTGTGGTTCTCTGACAAGGGTAAGAAATAGTAATCATTATAAAATATGCCTAGAACTTTCTCTGTTACAAAGGCTTGCTGTTCAGAGGGAAAATACTTTATCCAAGCATTATCCCAGTTGGGGGAAGCACATTTCTTCATCACCAAATATCTACCTTTCTGTCTCTTTTAAGGGGTGGGGTGTTAAAACACACACACACACACACACACACACACACACACACAACTAGTGAAGGTCACAGCTCAGGGACACACAATCATACAAAACTGAAATTTAATTATAAGGCTATATAGAACTTCTCGTCTTGTCCCCTGAATACACATACCTTACCACCACACCAACAGGGTTCCAGTAAATAATGAGAATTGTAGGAAAAGAGTTGTATGATGTGAACTCTATCCAAGGAGTACTTAGAGAAACACTAAGACAGCAAAGAGATATAAACAAGGACATTGAATAATTTATAGCCATGACACTTACTGTTATAGCAAATATTAAATATAATACATGTCCTAGCCACTTCAACAAAAAATCACACAATAAGGACAATTTACCTCAATTCTTAATACTTGAAACATCATGCCAGGCTTTCAACAAAAATTACAAAGAATGCTTAAAAAAAAAAGTCTGAAGAGACAAAGCAACCATCACAAAAAGAATCAAATAATAATTGCAGTTATCAAACAGGTAATTTGGCCGGGCACGGTGGCTCATGCCTGTAATCCTAGCCCTCTGGGAGGCCGAGGCGGGTGGATTGCTCGAGGTCAGGAGTTCGAGACCAGCCTGAGCGAGACCCCGTCTCTACTAAAAATAGAAATAAAAATTATCTGGACAACTAAAAATATATATAGAAAAAATTAGCTGGGCATGGTGGCGCATGCCTGTAGTCCCAGCTACTCAGGAGGCTGAGGCAGTAGGATCGCTTAAGCCCAGGAGTCTGAGGTTGCTGTGAGCTAGGCTGATGCCACGGCACTCACTCTAGCCCGGGCAACAAAGTGAGACTCTGTCTCAAAAAAAAAAAAAAAAAAAGATGTACTTAAGAAAGAGTGGTTTTGTATTTTTATACTCATTATCAAAAATAAAATTTTAATTTTTCTTTGAATTTTAAAAACTTCATTATGATATAGTGTTAAAAATTCTTAACACACAGGCTCTTGTTGATTCAACTCTTGATTCCTCAAGGCTGAGGATAATCAGTGTCCTTCCACCACAAATCTCTGCTGATACATATAAAATAAAACAGGGAAAAGACTCTTGGATCTGGGGAGAAAGCTTATGAACCGGACTGCTGGAGGGAAGGCATTGGGCAGTTATTTTGTGACTGAAAAACCATCATCTCTGGGATGTCATCTTCTTTACTGGAGCCACAGTCTCTTTGTAGCACAGCTAGTTATTAGTAGTCATGAAAGAAGAATTATTTCTGATAGGAGATTTGTGACAGTCAGGTGCTCTAATCAGCCTTACAGCATTAATTTCTCATAGCAGATAGTAAGAAACTCTCCAACATCCCAGATTTCATGCATATTTTCTAATCAAATGTGATCTATATCATTTGCATGCCTATCTAATTTATAATGTGCATTCAATTTAGGATTGTTAAAAAATAAGTATTTTAAGTGATGATCTAATCTGAGCCTTGTAGATTAAATATAAAAAAAAAAAACAGACGACAAAGCCAAAAAATAATTTGTCTATGCTTTAAATCTATTTAAGCA
This sequence comes from Lemur catta, assembly GCF_020740605.2. Taxonomy (NCBI): domain Eukaryota; kingdom Metazoa; phylum Chordata; class Mammalia; order Primates; family Lemuridae; genus Lemur; species Lemur catta. The sequence continues at coordinate 21,812,076 of NC_059143.1, forward strand.
AAGATGTCAGGGAGTGAGTTTCTCTCCTTCCCACATTACCCAAATCAGTGTTTTGTTTTGTTTTGTTTTGTTTTCCAGTAATTCCCCCCTCACCAATTCCTCTTAACCAATTAGATTTTGATGCAGATTACTCCCACATATAATTATTTTTTGTTATTGAGGAAAAAAATGTGAGAGCCATCTATATTCTACATACTTGATGTATATTACTACATTTAATCTATAAAAGAATAATAAAGTATATTTTACAAATAAGGAAAAGGATATTCAAAGTGGCTAGGAATGTTACAAATAAAAAAATTGAACCTGAAAGATGTTACCTAATGTTTTTAAAGTCACCCAGCTGTTAGAGTTTCTAGCTCTTTGCAGAGCTAGAAAGGATGCCCCATCATTCAAACCATATAGTTATAGTTGTATTTGGCATATTCTATTATCTCCTGCAGCCTAGACAATTCCATGTCTACAGTAATTTACTACAAGTATGGAAAGACATTGTCTTGTATGTTTGAAGATGTTAGTTACAATTAAGAATAAGCTCCAAGGCATAAGAAGTTCCCATATGACTATTTCAGAGGCAAGTTGGTACAATTATGAGAAGAGAAGTCATGTAAAACTTAACCTTACAAAATCGTGTTCCAGGCTGATTGACTCTGAAACATCAAAAATAATAATAGAAAAATTTTGTCACAGTAGGTACTTGTTTATGAGAATGTCACTGTATGTACTATATTGCTTTTGCATAATTGTTGCATTTCAAATTTGTTCACTGAACAAGCTAATTCAACAGACAAGTTGTCATTAAATTTCACTGGTGGGAGGCAGATAAGATTTGCAGGCTTTTAATAGTTCAAACATTTCATCAGCCATCATTTTAAAAACCTTACTGCACATACTAGTAATTTACAATGTAAGAGCAATATAAGTACAATTATTTTGAAATCTGTTCCTTAACCCTTGATTCAAGAGTGAAAATTTAGGAGAGGATTTTAATAGTATTTCCATGATTTTTATTATTACTACATTATTTGATGTATAATTTACTTAATTATGATAGGCACTTAATAAATATTGACCCAAGATAATTCTATTAATACTATGTATCTTAGGGTTTTAAGTTAAAGTAGAATAAAGAACATAGTATAAAGCCTTATGTTTTGATTTTACCTAATTTCTTACAATAAAATGTATATGACCATTATTTTTTTCAAAATGTATTTTATCTTTTATTTAATATTCTAATTTCTAATAAAGTACATCTTCTTCCATTCACATATTTTCTAGAAATAATTAGCAATTGTTCCCATCATTTAGTAAGAATGCTAGGTAAAATATAAAAAAGCTCCTATTATGTAACTAGCAAATACATGACATAGTGTTTATGAATTAATAGTTTTCATGTATACATCCTATGCCTAAGAGTTCTGTAAAAGTTTTTCATTCATATTATTTCCTTTCAAAATAATTCACCAAAAAAAAACATCATATTTCAGGAGTTAATCTTGGAAATCAGCAATCTAACTACTGTTCATTTTCCCTCCACCTTCCAGATGTAAATTGTCCCTGTGCCAAGCAGTTCTGAGGAACATCAGGTGACTGGGTGGGACTTAGGCTGTAGGTTGTCTGGGCCTAGAGAGAGGACTGAGTACAGCTTCCTTCTTCATGAGCTGACAAGTCTACAGGAGTGTTGCACTGGAGCGCAGGAAAAGGACCTTGGTATTGATTTTGGAGTGAGCACATTCAGTTGGTGTAGATCTGGCGAAGAAGGTGGAGACTGATTTAGTTGCTGACTAAGAAAAGGTCAAATTGGTTACTAATCTAGAAGCTAAGTGAATGCAAACTCCATTGAGGAACAAAACCTCACCTTGCAACATGATTCCAAAGGTACAGAGTGTTCTTTGTCTTTCAGGAATTGCATAATTTCTATCATTAAGAATGTATAAATTAAGAGATTAGAGCCTCAAATCAGCAAACTGAGCAAAATAGCATCCCACTTAAAGGACTCCAGCAACCTGAGACAGAAAAGGAACGAGTAGAGCAATTAGAACATGTGCCCAGTGTATAGATTGTCTCTGGTCAATTTGCTGCCACCATCATTCCTTTTGAGACCTCTTCTGAATTTCAGAAATGAAGTCTGGAGCTCTATTTTTCAGATTCCTCTTCCCTGTTCAGTTTGGAGTTAGAGTTTTCCTCATGAGAGGAAATTGAGTGAGATCGTGAAGGTAAGATGGAAAGAGGTTTATCATATTCCAGCAAAGGTTGCAACCATGATATTAACTGCAGCTTCTTCTTAAGTACTTCACTGCTGCAAAAGTAAAGAGATCGTGGGAACTCTCTCAGCACTCTTGAGAATGACTGCCGTTTCCTGATGTGCTTTTAAGACCCAACTGCTTAGGTACTTCAGGCTGAGTTCCTCAATGTTTGCTTCCATGACCTTCTAGCTACAGATTTTCTGATCTTTGTCAACCTCCCTGACCTTCATTCCTCCAGCTTTCCTAATATTCAATCAAACCTACATTTCTATATTCTACCTTTCCCAAAAAACACATATAGTGGGTGTATTTTCCTGATACAATCCAGACTGTTACACCCAGTGAAATAAAACTGCTTTTGAAAAAGAAAGTTAAACATCTAAATTAAAAAATAATAATAATTAGTAATAAAAGATTCAAGCACAACGTGTGTGTGTGTGTGTGTGTGTGTGCATTTCTGGAGCTTAAAAAAAGATTTAAAAATTTTAGTGCATGAAATAAGGGAGAGGACAGCTATTGTTGAGATCCAAAATAGTGACCTGGAAACCACGTCAGGAAATATCACAAGGAAAATAACAAAAATACTGAAATTTAAAAATTATAAAAGAAAAGAAAAGAGACAAAGAGGATATTTACTTGTAGACTTAACAGTCCAAAGAATAAAAATGATTAAACAAATACTCAGAGGAAAGGTCTTGGCCTTTGAAGAGAACTACACATCAAAACCATGATAAATTAGAAACAAAAAAGTACACACCTTGTCATATGCTAATACAAATATTTAATTGTAAGGATAAATGAAAACAAATGTTTAACTATTTTCCCTGGAGAAAGAACAAGAGATAACATTCATATACTTGTCATATCTGTCTGCTGCACTGCTACCTGCCAGTGTGGTACCATTATTGGGCAGTTTTCTTAAAGATTCTGACTCTAGAGAGTCCTCTACCTGGCCAAGAGTTCATTGGTCTGTCACATGCAAAAGAATTATTCTTCCTCAGCATTTATAGTCCTAAACTAAACTGAAGAAAAAGCTGTGATAATTAGAGACTTAAAGTTTCTCTGGGACTCTAAATGCTAGAATCAAGGATAAATCCTTTCTATAGATTAAATGCTATTATTTGATTCATTTAAAAATAAATAATGAGATGTAAATTTTAGTATGTCAGATCCATAGAAACCAGAGGTTTTTTCACTGTCACTATATTCTCTCTCTCAAAAAAAAATAGTGGGTACCTATTTATTTATTTTTGAAGTGTATTTATTTATAACATTTAATATTATCGTGCTGTTTTTATCCTTTTGCTTGTGAGATTTCAGTCTTTTTCATGTCTGACCAGAAGTGGACCCCTGAATGAGGCAGAAACAGAGCTTGCCAACAGAAAGTCATCAGCTTAAAACTGGCAGAGGAAAGGTAATACATACTGTTGTTATCTATCTTAAGAAACAAAAAAAAAAGGTAAGAAATATATCCAATCATAATCCCATTACTTGACTTGAAGTGTATTTAGTAGATAGCTTCTTTGTTTTTTGGTAGCAATATTTAAGCATCTTTTTCCAAACAATTATTCAAAAGGTTTTTATGAAAGTTTGCAAGTGTAACATATTTCATCCATATCAATATGAAATTTATATTTGTGAGGAAAGTATGGCCACATTTTAAAGAAAAATTTACATAAGAGAAAGAGAAAATGATGCAAATATGTACTCAGATTTTGTCCTCACCTGTTGATTACTCTTCTGCCTGTTATGGAATTTTCTTTATTTAGTGAAATGTGTGTAGAAGTGGTTTGTGCTCATTGGAAGCACAGTCTTAAGATTTAGGATATGTTTTGCCATTTTTCTTTACTTTTTCCCTCCAAAATTTTATATAGATGCTTTTCAATCAGCCTAAGTCCCCAGGTAAATCCTCAATAGACATGTACGTGAGTAAGAAATAAATTGTTTGCCTTTTCAAACTAATTCAGTGCTTCAGGCCAATAAAGTAAAATATGTCTCTCAATTCATAAAAATTATTTTGGTTTTTTGTAGTTTCCTCATATTTAATTGCTAATTTTGCTGCTTGGACAGACTATTTTATTTCACATTTACAAACCAATAACACTCTACTTGCTAAGATCTTCCTTTTAAAATATTAGGTAGATCTGTGCCACCCACAGTGACCTGGAACAAAGAAAATTTTGGAAATATCTCAAATTTGAATATATCACATTATAATGAATGTAAAAGACTATTTAACTGCCTGAAGGGGTTCATTGGAACATTCAAACAAATTGTTAAGACTATTAAAACATATTCAATATCAAAAAAGAAATTTAAAAAAATCTGATTTACAATAACATCAAATGAATTAAATACTTAGGAAAAATTTAACCAAGGAGATGAAAGATCTGTACACTGAAAAATATTAAATACTGGTGAGAGAAATTGAATAAGACATGAATATAAATGGAAAGATGTCCTGTGTTCACAGGTAGGAAGAATTAATATTGTTAAAATGTCTATACTACCAAAAGTGATCCATTGATTCAATGCAATCCCTATCAAAATTCCAATGACATTTTGTTCCACAGAAATAGAAAAACCAATCATAACACTCATAAGGAACTACAGAAGAACCTGAATAGCCAAAGCAAGTAAAAAGAACAAAGTTGGTTATATCATACTATCTGACTTCAAAATATACTACAAAGCCATAGTAATCAAAACAGCATGGTACTGGCATAAAAACAGACACATAGATGACTGGAACAGAATAAAGAGTTCAGAAATAAACCCACATATATATGGTCAACTGATCTTCAACAAGGGCACTGAGAGTACAAAATGGAGGAAAAGACAGTCTCTTCCATAAATGGCATTGGGACAACTGGATATCCACATGCAGAAGAATGAAATTACACACCTATTTCACATCATAAGAAAATATCAACTTAAAATGGATCGAAGACTTAAATATAAGTCCTGAAACTGTAAATCTACTAAAATAAAACATAAGGAAAACAATACTTGACATCGGTCTGGGCAATGAGGTTTTGGATATGACCTCACAAATACAGGCAACAAAAGCAAAAACAGACTCGTGTGATTACATCAAACTAAAAATCTGCTCTGCACAGCTAAGGAAACAATCAACAGTGAAGACACTATTTAAGGAAAGGGAGAAAATATTTGCAAACCATATACCTAATAAGGAGTTGATATCCAAAAATATAAGGAACTCTTACAACTCAATAGCAAACAAACAAACCTAAATAACACAATTAGAAAGTGGGCAAAGGACCTGTATAGGCATTTCTCTAAAAAAGACATCCAAATGGTCAACATGTATATGAGAAAGTGTTCAACATCATCATCATTAGTCATTAGGGAAATGGAAATCAAAATCATGAGGTATGTATTATTTCACACGTTAGGATAAATATTATTTAGAAAATAAAAAATTATTAAATATAATATGGAGAAAAAGTAACCCTGGTACACTATTGGGAGGAATATAAACTGCTACAGACAGTATAATAAACATTAAGGAAATTCTTCAAAATATTAAAATGGAACTACCATATGGCACAGTAATTCACTTTCTGGGTATTTATGCAAAAGCATTAAAATCAAGATTTTGAAAAAATACCTGCACTCTCATGTTCCTTGCAGCTTTCTTCACAATAACTGTGATATGGAATCAACCTAAATGTCCACCAGAGGATGTATAGATAAAATGTCATATATACATATACTGAAATATAATTTGGCTCTAAAAATGACAGAAATTCTACCATTTGTGACATGGATGGACCTGGAGGACCTCATGCTAAATAAAGATGAGCCAGACACAGAAAGACAAAAACTGTATGATCTCACTTATATGTGGAATCTAAGGAAGTTGAACTCATGTAAGCGGAAAGTAGAATGGTGATTGCCACAGGCTGCAGTGGGGAGTGAATAAGTAGGTAATAGGGAGGTAGGTGATGGTCACAGTGTATATTAAGTCATGCAAGATAAGTAAGTTCTGGAGATCAACATACAGCATAGTTTCTATAGCTAACAATGCTGTATTGTATATTTAAAATTTGCTAAGAGGGTATAACTTATGTTAAATGTTCTTACCACACACATACACAAAAGTAATAATAATAAAGGAGGTGGGAGAATATTTTGGGAGTTGACTGATATGTCTATGAAGTTGGTGGTGATGTTTTCACAGGTATATACTTATCCTCAAACTCATGGAGTTGTATACATTAAATATGTACAGCTTTTACTATGTAAATTATACCTAAATAATTTTTTAAATTTTCATTCTCTATTAAAAATTCAAATTTTTAATTTGAATATTGTTTAAAAATAATTGCCTTCAATTTCTTCTAAACTTATCTTAAATATTCAGTGCTATCAGCTGGTTAAAGGGGCTGTTATAATACTCTCCCTTAGATGAGTGGGTGGCAAACTATGTTCTAGCTGCATAGCCCTAAGTTTAGAAATTTAATTGGACCAAACTGAATTAGTCTCACACACCATCAGTCCTACATAATTCATGTCCAATTGCCTCACACTGTAGATGGCAGTTCATGGGATAACACAGAAAGCATTGCTAGAGCCCTCATTCACTCAGGTTGATCAGCCAAACTTTACACACAAAACTCTGAGTTTGAGGTCAGAATATTTCTACCACCTAGGAGAATGCTAAAGTAACCTCTCTCATGTATTGTGGCTGTTGTCCTTTCAAATTATATATATTTTTCCAATATATCTATTAATACATTGAGTTTTATTGAGATATAATTCACATTACATATAATTCACCCATTTAAAGTGTACAGTGAAATGGCTTTTAGCATAATGACAGTGGTGCAATTATCACAACAATAAATTTTAGGAAATTTTTCTCATCCTAAAAAGAAAGCTGTTAGCAGTAACTTCCCACTTTCCTGTAACCCTCATTCTTAGCCCTAGCCAACAATTAATCTGCATTCTGCCTCTATAGATTTGCCTAATCACAACATTTTATATAAATGGAATTATAAAATATATGGTCTTTTTTTAAATTTCAGAATATTATGGAGGTACAAACGTTTTAGTTACATAAATTGCTTTTGTACCACCGTTTGAGTCAAAAGTGTGCCCATCCCCTAAAGAGTGTACATTGTACCTGTTTGGTGTGAATTTACCCATCCCCTTCTTCCCCTCCAGCTGTTTGATTTCTGATAAATGTTACTTCCATATGTGCACATAAGTGTTGATTGATTAGTCCCAATTTAATGGTGAGTATATGTGGTGTTTGTTTTTCCATTCTTGTGATACTTCACTTAGAAGTATGGTCGCCAGTTTCAAACAGGTTAATATAGCCATTTTTTATGGCTGAGTAGTATTCCATGGTATACACATACCACATTTTATTAATCCACTCACATATTGATGGGCACTGGGGTTATTTCTACATCTTTGCAATTGTGAGTTGTGCTGCTATAAACATTTGAGTGCAAGCGTCTTTTTTTATAGAATGTCTTTTTTAACCTTTGGATAAATATCCAGTAGTGGGATTGCTGGATCAAATGGTAGTTCTACTTTTAGTTCTTTGAGGTGTCCCCATACTACTTTCCACAGAGATTGTCAAATTATATCTTTAAATGTTTTATTTGATTTACTTTCCTCCCCACCAATTCATGATTGCCATTGATATTTATCAATACATTTCTCAGGCATACCACAGAATACTATATTGTTTTTATTTCTAAGACTCATTTAAAATTAATTATTTAAAACCTGGAAATACTCTATTAAAATACTATACACGATGATTCATCTTCTAATGCCTGTATATAACTATAAGGTCTTATGAGATATTCTATAATTTACTGAGAATAGAATTCACACACAAAAAATAAGTAAATAAAAAATATCCACACATATGTGTATATTGATACATATATATGTACACACACACATATATCAGGCAAACATATATTTCCACTTGTGATATGCTAAAAAAGATTTCATAGTTTCCATATAAATCATTATTTCCTTATCACTGCTGAAAAGTGTACAGCATTGTGCAAACTCTTTACATATTATGACCAATAAAATGAGCTGACAGGCTGCTGTGTGCTAGAGTCAGAAGAAAATATATGGTCATTGGCTTTAAAACTCAGTAGGCATTTTGATTGTTGTTTCTTTTTTTGGATAGTGAGGAGAGGGGCAGTTTTATTGTCTCTGCAATATGAAAGGAAAGCTTTCCAATGACCCCTGGCTTTTTATTCATTGCTATGTCTAAGCATGTGCTACAGTTTTTCCTCCAACTTCTATCAAATTGAGAATAGGCTATTCCTGTAAATTCAAGCTTTAAAGGATTCTGGGATTTGCTGCCACCATTGTCTGTTGGTTGTCAGTACACGTGTGCATAAGGAAGAAGTGCCATTCAAAACAGAGGTCTGGAGGAACAATAACTACTACAATTTATATTTTGCTCCCTTTGTCTCTTTGAAACAAAGGTTCTCTCTCTGGCTACAAAAAAAAATCATCAAACTTGTATGAAATAGCACATTGCTGAGATAAAATCTTTAACATTTTAAGTGTTTTGTCATGTACAGACATTTTTTTATTTTGCTCTGATGCTTTCCTAAAAGCTCTTGCAATCAGCTACAGACCAGCACAGTTTTGTTTCCATTGACAGAATGTCTGAGAGCCCCACGGAAAAGGACTATGCTGATGATTTTGGCTACAAGCCTCTTATATCACTTCAGTAACTTTTAGGTCATGCAAGTGGGCTGAGTCAGAACATTCAGAACTTGAGTCTAGAAACAGATAGGTTGGTGAGACTGCTAACCCAAGATTATGTGAGATAAGAATAAATGTTGTAGGACTGAATAAACTGATGAGGAATGATTATGGTATTTGGAACACGGTGGTTTTCTTAATGTGTTATTTTCTGGATATATAAGGCAGCCTTTTCTCTTTACTTTGAAGCTATCTACAACTCATACCAAGTTAATTGACGTTACTGCCAGGTGGATATGGAAGTCCAGGCTTTTTCCGGGGCCTCCATTGACCCTGATGAGGACGCAGTTTGCATCCCTGCTGGCTGGCGTGGGGGTCCCACTCTCCAGCCTGCTCTGACACAACCCCAGCTCTCACGAGGCCTCTGCTGACCCAGCCCAGAAGAGAAGAAAAGAGGTGCCGGTTTACCTTTGAGTGTGCACAGAAGTGCAAGCTCCTTCCCTGGTCTTCACGAACACCACGATGAGGGGCTGTCTACTGCATTAAAGGGATGAACGTGCCTTCTTCGGCACCGCCAGGCAGTTTGAGGTGCTTCCTTGTAATCAGGTGAATATGGAAATCTAGGCTTCCCACTATGTGGGGATGGGGTTAGGGCTGCCATTCTCGGGGGTGTTGGCTGGAATGAAGCAGTTATTCTGAAGCCAGCCCAATCTCACCCAAAGCCAGCGGTGCCTGTCGCCTGCCTACCTCTTCTGTTTATTCAAAGCCCCAGGGCTCTTTATCTAGCAGGTGGCGACTCCTGCCAGGACTGTCCTTCCCTTCAGGGCAGCACGTGTCCTTCTGGCCCAGGGTGGATCCAGGAATCTTCCAGAAACTAAGACCTGGACTCAGGGGCTTCGGGAGTCTGCTGGGTACTTTATTTTACTGTGGCTGAGCTGGTACCCACGTTGCAAAAAAAGTCCTCTGAGCGCTTCCCTTTCCTTTCCGCGGGTGGGAGACGACTCCCTGAGCTGCAGGGACTGTGGTTGGGGGGGGGGGGTGACACAGGCGCTGACTTGGCGCCGCGTCTGGCGTCTCGCTGGGTCACGTGCACCCCACGTCCACTGGCTCCCAGCCGGCACAGAGACAGGAATTGCCCAAGGACTGCAGCCTTTTTGGCCTCAATGCTACCACTTTTAGTCCAGGCCCCAGGCTGCTTTTTGTCAGCTGGTTGTGGGGCCATCCAGAAGTCAGGTTTCTGAGGTGGAAGATTTCTCTCTGTCCCAGCTGCTCTAAACGATGCCTTCACGGGCACCAGCAGACTCCTGCCCCGTGCTGTGTCCCCCTGTCCCAGGGTGCCTCCAGTTTAAGCGCAAAGTCCCACAATCACCTCAGGCCGCTTCCCTCACACGCAGATTTTCCCGCCGCTGGGCGCGCGGGCGGGGCGCTGCCGGGGTGGGGGAGGGGTGGCGCAGGCAAGGCAAGGTTGTCTTTTCCGCCCTCTTCAGTGCCACTGTCCTTCATGTACTGTTACAACCAGGTAGTATGATCTCTCCCCTGAATTTTTGGTTCTTCTGAAGTAGTTTGGGCGGATAATTGCTGAATTTGCTATTCCTGAGGAGAAGTGATCACCAGGAGATTTCTATTCTGCCATCTTGCTTCGCCCCCTCTCTCCGCTTTGTAACTTTTCATTTAACACCTCAGAAAAGGGCTCTGTGTGTATCTATTTAGTAATTGAAATGCATTAGCTGAGCATTACAAATGAACTCAGACTGTTTTTTTTTTTTTTTTTCATTTGTGAGGAGAAGGCTCTGTGGCCAGTGAGTGCTCCCGCGCAGACTTCGGGAATTGGAAGAAAAGGTGAGAGGCAGCGGGTGAGCCACGCTCTTTATTGGGGGGGGGGATACGGCAGCCGCGAAAAAGCGTGGTCGGGAACATGGCGAGTGCTTATATATGGCTCCGACCAACAGTGGCAACACGCCATGGGCAAGTGTGATCACAGGGGTTCGCACGGGAGATAACACCTTGGTCACATGAGTATGAGGACTCAGGCCGCCCCAGAAGGCCAGAAAAGACAGGGCGGCAGTCGTCTCAATCTGGCCTCAGGAAACTGTTGCCTGTACAAATGCATTTTCTCTTACACCATTAAAAGTTTCTTTCTCGGTATGTCACAATCGAATGTGTAGGACACATCAGGTAATTATTTTTACCATTATTTTTAATTGTACAAGCTTTTGTTAAGATGTGCAAATTTTTTTTTTTTTTTTCAGACAGAGGCTCGCTTTGTTGCCCGGGCTAGAGTGAGTGCCGTGGCGTCAGCCTAGCTCACAGCAACCTCAGACTCCTGGGCTCAAGCGATCCTACTGCCTCAGCCTCCTGAGTAGCTGGGACTATAGGCATGCGCCACTATGCCCGGCTAATTTTTTTCTATATATATTTTAGTTGGCCAGGTAATTTTTTCCTATTTTTAGTAGAGACGGGGGTCTCGCTGTTGCTCAGGCTGGTCTCGAACTCCTGACCTCCAGCGATCCACCTGCCTCGGCCTCCCAGAGTGCTAGGATTACAGGCGTGAAACACTGCGCCCCGTCCAAAATTTGTTTTATATCACCAAAATTGAAATTTAGACGTTGAAATCAAATTTTTATTACTGTAAGTGATTCTCAAGTGAGGGGTAAGCCTACGTCATCTCAAAACGCCTGGCATTCTGCTTTTCACAGGACAGCCAGCTATTATTTAAACAGTTTTCTATTAAGCAATACAATCCTTTGTAAACAAATTACTTTGATTGCTGCTGGGGTGTGGATGACTGCTCTGAAGACTAGATTATTAAGATAGCACATTCAAAAGGGTTAATATGATTTTAAAATATGCTTAACTTTCTCATGTAGTGAAGTAGCTTATGCTATTTGAATGATTATATTCATACAAAGCAGAAAAATATCAGCTATATTGGAATACAATAATAGGTACAAATTTTATTAGAGTGCAATAGTAATGACACTTGCTGATTAGTTCTATTGTTAGAAATGTCCTCCATGGCTCCATATTAACAATCAGCACTAAACTAATACCAGAGGGACAATATTAATAAGATATAGGCCCTGCCTTTGACAAACTTTCAGTCTAATGTGTCTTGAAATTTCTCAACCTATGAAAATTAAGCAACATGTGAACATTTATTTCAGGCTTTCCACAAATAATATCCAAATCCTTTGGGCATATTTTTTAATTTTCTGAGCTACTACATTATTAATCTCCATGTACAGAGAAAGCGACTCAGTTATTGAATAAAAATAATTGTGGCTTCTATTCATACTTCAAATCCTAATTTAAATTTCACCCTTCAGTGGATTTTCCCTAAAAAGATTAAAGTAGATACAATGTCTATTTTCATCTTTTCCATAGAGCTTTATTTTTCTTTTATAGCATATAATTAGCAATTGTATATTTTAATTTTTTATTTATAAGTTTTTATTTTTATTAGTTCCCTTCTACTGAACCATAACACCTTTGAATGAAGATATTATATTAATTAGTTTATAATTTTATCCCCAGAGCCTAGAACAGGGCATGACATTTAGCATTAGTGATTCAATAAATATAATGCCAAAAAAAAAAAGGAACAAAATATTTCTTTCATTTAAATTTTAACTGGGAAGAATTGGTTTTGTTTGTTTCAATTTACCTACGATAATGATTCTGTGTCAAAGCTTATAAAATTTGGGGAAAATGAGATATAATAATGGAATATAATCTAAATAGAAAAAAAGTAATTGTAACCTATATTTTTATGGATTGCCTAAAGCTTCCATTGAATAATTTCTTTAATCTTTATTAAGTGCTTTTATCCAAAGAAATAAAGCCCACAAGGCAAAATACAAATATGCTTTTTAATAGTGATCTAATGATAGTAATGTTTTATGCTAGAGGTGCTAAATCTATTGCTGCTTCTTATGTTGACCTATTTCTCTCCCTTTGGTTAAAATAGTCATTTCTAAATTTTAATAATTGTTTCATTAAAGCATTTAAATATCACAAGATGACAAAAAAGCAGAGAATCTTAATTGAGTCACTGAAAGTTTTATAAAATAATATCTCAAAGAAGTTAATATTGTAAATCAAAGTATCAGCTATTACAATTTTGGATTAATATTTAGAAATAGGACTTGTATTTTACATTGAAGTTGATTTCATAGTTTATTCTCTAAACCAATGTGTGCAGATTCTTTTCCTGCCTTTGTGTTCTAAAGTCGATGTGATATGTGGGAGATGAAGCTTAGGTCAAAAGTCATAATACTGGACAGGTTTTTAGTGAGGTCATTAAATGTTCGTCCCTTTATGTAATATTGAAAAATGGTTTGTTTGTACATCAGACTCACAGGAGTCATAGATCTTACCTAATACTAAACTTTACTAATAATTCAAAAGATACAAGCAATTCTTGAGTCAGGAGAAACATTCTTTTCTGAAGAGGAGTCTGAGACTGTCAATGCAGTTCTCAAAAATGCCCCTTTCCTCCTGGATTCAGAACTATTTTGATTTTAGGTTAAGAGATGTGTCTCTCCTTGAGCAATGCATACAGAGGGATTGCTTACATGGAAGGAGCTCTTTAGGTTTTAGAACATTCCTCTTATATAACCCATTAATTACACACCTTACTTGACTAGCTTCCATGGTCCAGCCAGCCATGCCTCATGAACCCATGAATTCCAGGTTTATTTAAAAAATAACTTATCCAATCATATTTTGTATAAGCTATTTAAAACATTTTATAGATAGTAACTCTGATAATTGTCGACTTGTCTACTGGAAAATAATATTAGCACTTTAACCAGGAGGTATGGAGGAGAAGGGTAGGTGGGGGGGGGAATGGTCATTACATTAGAATGTTTATAAGGAGATTTAGTTGAGATCCTATATATTTTTTTTCATTTTCCAGTCCCAGATACAGAATAAATTGTTTACACTAGGACAGAAGTTAAATTTTCCTTACAACTGAGCAAAGCACTGGACACTATCTGATGCTAGATCTAGGTACTTTTCTTGAAACAGCTAACATATAAAAGTGTGGCTAGGAACTACCTACTTTTCTTGGGTGCTCCATAATATTCAATTTTCCTGCTCTTAAATATATAACTACTAATTTCAACCTTGTCACATCTTTAGAGAGACTAAGATATTCTCCATAATAACAAAACAATATGTTGAATACCAGCCCGGTTATACAAAAATCTGTTCTGCCTATACCAAACTAAATAATCAAATTTCATTGAACTACTTAATTCAATAATCATTTTAATAATGTCTATATATATGTATATAGCTTAAATGCCTCCACTAGAGTGTCTTTAGAAAAAAAATAAATGTTAAGTATTTAATGGAATCAGAATCAAGCTATTGAGAGTAAGGAGTACTCCCACAGGATTTCAGACATAAGGAAATACAACCTTTGTCTCTTTTTATCCCTCTCAACATCATTGAAAATCCTTCACATGAAAACTAAGATCCCAACCACCTCTGCTTATGCTATTGTTACTATAAATAGATAAATGGTATATCACAGATTAGCATTGTCTGTTGCTATTCCTTTTTTCAGTTTGCCAGGGCCTCCTTGATGTAGTCTCCTACTTCTCAGTGCGTGAACAGGTTCAACAAGAGGAATTAATACAACATTGTCATCTTGATTTAATATCAAATTACTTTCATGCCATTTCTTTCTCTTTTCATAAGAAAAAAAAAATGCAGTCCCACTCCTTCTATATGCATCATTTCTAGTGTACTGGCAACTCATACAACAAGCAGCCCTAGGGGGTTGACTTCAGAGATGATTGTTTCCTCCTTGTGATGGTTTGGGTGATAGAATGTGTCAATCTTAACAGCAAGTGACTTTTTGGTACTGTATACATTTTCAAAGCTGCCCTAGAAGGAAGGCTTGTGTCGCAAGGTTTAAAGACAAGACAGTTTTAGGATAGGGACAACTTTAGAAGGTTTTATTTTATTTTCCTTTTGTTTGTTTGTCTTTTAATCCCAGCATGATTACTGGCTAGATATTTAAACAAAAAAAAAAATTCCTACAAGAAATTGGCTTGGATGAGAAGAATTTCTGCACATAATTCTTACTCATTTGAAAAACAAAGTTTAGTCACTTAGAAACAAAGATACTCTATGATAATTTTAGTGGATTCAGTTTCATTACTTTAACCTTAGAATTAACTCCCCAGGGTACATTTTTATTGAGAATGAAATTACTGAAGTCAAGGTTAGATTGCCAGTAATTCTTTTTGCTCAGAATGGCATTATCAGAATTGAGATGTCCTGGTAGCTCTCCATTCCCATAAATAATATAGTCAAGAAAAGAAAAATATTATGTAAAGAACAGGAAAATTAGAGACCTCCAAGATATAAAACAATAGCTTTTTACATTTTTCTTTGAGGATTTTCATTTTTAATTACCATCTGATGCATGTGATACATATTTGAAATTTCTACTAAATTCTGAACTTGAAATAAAAATATATGATCATCCACTTAAGCTAATAATTACAGGAAACTTGCTACACTCATTTCAGACAAAAATACTATATAGAGTTTACATTTTAACTTTGAAACAGACCATTGTGTTAATTTTATTATTTTGATTGGATAGTCATTTACATGATCTCATGTTCTATTAGAAATTCACATTGCTCATTTAATTCAGTTAGTTATATATTGTCAAATGAATAGTAAATACTGATTATGCCCAAGATATCTTTATATACATTATCTTAATTTTTTGTGGTAGTTTTAAAACGTGTAAAAAAATCTTTAGCATTTCTCACAATGAGTGCTGAGGTCTTTGTTGCCTCCCTTTCAAACTGGGCTGGATTTTGTGGCTTTCTAAAAACGAAACTGGTTCATTTATGATGTAATTGAAACTATATGACTTCTGAGGATTGGTTATAAATGGTGGTATTTACTTTAATATTCCTTCCTTAAGTCTTCAGCCAACATGTAACTACCCCTACTGCCCCACTGCCCTGAGGCCACCATGTTGTAAGGAAGCCCAAAATAGTCCACTAGGAGAGACTAGACTAGAGTCTCCAAGACTGAAAGAGAGAGAGAGAGAGAGATGGAGGGAGATGCTTTCAAAGTTGCAGCTGTTCCAGCCCCTTCCAATCCATATCTGGTCACCACTTTATTGCAGAGAAACACCAAGCTATAAAACCCTAGTAAGGATCAATAAGGCTAAACTAAAATAGGTTTATTTGTTGCAATAATTCCTCATTGAATCTATTAAATGATTAATTATTAAGGACTTACCATGTGTCAAGCACTATTAATATTTAGAAATAGAGCAGTAAGTAAAGAGATGCATTTTTTTTGCATCATGAAGCATACCATTTATTAGAGAGTAATTTTCCCAAGCAACACAGACACTAGGGAAAAGGATAGGATAAACTATTTTCTCTAAGGTGCCATCTCAAGATGATATCATGATATAATAGTGATTTTAAGAGCACTTTAAGTATTAAAAAATTACAAACGAAATCAAGAGCTTAAACTTATAGTCCATATACTCTACCTTCTATAACTGTACTACTTTAAATTCTCCAGGGGACTAATTTTTTTGTTGCACATATTTTTAAATTTACAAAGAAATATAGTTTGGATAATAAATTTTCCAATTGTATTTTTTACCTAAAGACCAGGTGTTACCGATTTTATATCACCCAACGTTTTTTCAAACATTTAAATACAATAAATTCTTTAGATATTGTTTAGTGTTGAATAAGAAACAAAATCATCCATGGTACCACATGTGCTATACTTGGCTATTCAGGTATTAACAAATTAAGAGGCAGTGATTATTAATTAAGTGCAAAAGAGATGGCAACAGTTCAAATGGAACACTGACAGTCCTCTTAATATATCTGCCAACCTACTGGCATTAATCTAGAAAAAGATTGTGTACTTGTCTTGAACTTAAATCACAAAAAGCACTTGCAAACCATTCTAAAGACAATAATTATATGCACAACACTTGAGTTGCAGAAGAACTTTCCTCCTCTTGTTCAGAAAATTGTTACCAATTGCCACTTTTACTTTTGCATCTCTCCAACTCATTAAACTTTGTGAAGCTGCAATTGACAGTTAAAATGGATTTCAGTAGCATTAGCTCCAATTTCAGTAGATTAAATGCTGAGGATCAGAGAGTGGAATATTCTCATTAGGTATATTTACTGGATTCTTTCAGAAGATGGACTGTGGGAATTTAAAAACCAGAGATTAAAATATGTGTTTACTTTTATATCTTACAGTGCCAAATGGTAGATCATGGTTCTGAAGTGAAATTGCTTATATTGCTGCCTAAAATAACAACAAAAAATTCTTGATTATTTCTGTTTTTCAAATGAAATATTAACTCCCATATTTGAACAAAATCTAAATGAGTTAGATTGTATATTGTTTTGCAAGTCATGGCCCAGTGGAGGATACATATACTCTTAAAAATATCAATAATGAAGGGACTCCAGGAGTTAGAAATGATTAGGCAAGTGGCAAGGAAATGTCCACTAAGACAGAGCACACATATGCCCACAGAATATCAAGTACTCTATAGGTTAAGATGTTGGGCAAAGGATGACTCTCATGAAATATGGGGTGAGAAGAGTATAGGTAGAATTGATTTATAGGTGATTTACCGGTGATGCTCTTTCTTCATCTCTGAGGACTGAGTGTCCACTTTTTACTCATGGCCAAGTAAAGGACAGTAGGTATTACAATGTCCTGGTTATAGTCTAAAATTCCCCTTGTGGTCCCAAGGGTCAATTACCTTGCTGGTGGTTTATACCTGGCCTAATCAGTTAGCCAGCCTGGCTTGATTAAAGGCCAGAGGGGCATAAACCCCCAAGTATCTGTGGTAGTCATGGGAATATGACACTCAGATCTCCCTTGAAGGGAAACACTACTGGGAGGAGTGTAGTGACCAGATATTCTCCAGCTGCTGCACCTTCAGGATGCACTGCAGAGTCCACACCCTGCCCCCATATATGCTGAGCTGCTCCCAGTCAACAGCTAAGCAAGCATGGAAATTGGAGCTGGGCCATTCCTGACAAATGGGGGGCTCTGCCAATGGGAAGACTTTGCTTTGGAGTTCTCCATTGATCTGGCTGAGATTTTCTGAGAACTGCACTTTGCTCAGAGGCTCTTTCCATACAACCCTGATTCCTCTCCTTTCTGCTTCTGAAGGAGTCTTACATTGAGTTGTCTGAAGGCTCTTCTCATACACCTTTGCTTTCTGTCCTTTGTCCTTCACAAGCATTTGCTCCAAGAATTGTCCCATGCATCTTGTTCTTCTTGATATCTGCTTCTTGGAAGACTTGAAGCCACACACACTCTCACACACATACACTCTATATAGATTTATAAGCATACCTTGGAGATAGTGTTGATTCAGTTCCAGGCCACTACAATTAAGCAAAAATCAGAATAAAGCAAGCCACTCAGATATGGCTTTGCAGTGCATATAAAAGCTATGCTTATACTATACTGTAGTCTATTAGGTGTATAATAGCATTATGTCTGAAAAATGTTCACATGTTAATTTAAAAATGCTTTAGTGCTAAAAGGTGCTAACAACCATCTGAGCCTTCAGTGGATCGTAATCTTTTTGCTGGTGAAAATTCTTGCCTCAGTGTTGATGGCTGCTGATTGATTTAGGTGGTGGTTGCTAACAGTTCGAATGGCTGTGGCAAGTTCTTAAAATAAAACAACAATAATGTTTGCCACATTGACTGACTCTTCCTTTCACAAAAGTTTCTCGGTATCATGTGATGCTGTTTGATAGCATTTTAACTGCAATAGAACTTGTTTCAAAATTAAAGTCAATCCTCTCAAACCCTGCTGCTGCTTTTATAAAAAAAAGTAATATATGTCAAGCACAATAAAGAAAGGAACAAGGCCTGCCTGTATATAACTGATAAAATGGAGATATTTATCCTTGGAACCTTCACATTTTACGAGTCAAAACCAAAAATATATAAAGTACCAAAGAACATTTGTACTTTAAAGCAATTTTATATATTCTCAGCAGACTTTTTATAATATAAGGGAAATATAAATGTCAGCACAAACCTGATCAAATATTGACCCATTTTGAAATAATGTAAGACCCATTTATTCATCAGTATATACCGGATATTGGTTTAAGTTCTAGAGATACAATAGTAGGTAAGATAAGAGTGGTCAAAACTTGCCCTCAAATGACATAGTCTAATGGAGGATTGAAATAAATGAAAGTTATAATCCTATTAAAATGTGCTAAATTAGGAAAAGTGCCAGGTTGTGTGGGCTGAATTGTGTCCCCCCAAAATACATTCGTAGAAGTTCTAATCTCTAGTACCTCAGAATGTAACTGCATATGGAGATAATGTCTTGACAGAGATAATTAATTAAAATGAGGTCATTAGGATAGAACCTAATCCAATACAAGTAGTTTGCTTATAAGAAGAGAAAATCTGGACACAGATGGGTACAGAAGGAAGAGCATGGGAAGGCAGAGGCAGAAGAGGACCATCTACAAGCCAAGGAGAGAGATCTTAGAAAAACACAAAACTTTCAACAACTTGTGTCAAAGTTCTAGGTTCCAAAACTTTGAGAAAATAATTTTGTTTTCGTAAGCCACCCAGTCTGTGGTAACTTGTTATGGCAGTTTCAGCAAAGCAGTAAGAAAGACACCTGATGACCTGGAATGGTCTTTCTTGCAGAAGTGACAAATTCTGGTTAGAGGGAAAAGCAATGCATGAAAGCCCAAAGTTCAAAGAGAAAATAACCATGTTGAAGATACAAAAATACATAACTTGTCTGAAACATAAAGTATGATCGGCCAAAGTTGAAGCTGGAGGAAAAGGCAGCATGGGCCTCTATTCCAGAGCCCCATATTATATGGTAAGGACTAAAAGAGTCAAGGGGAAGCCATTTAAAGGTATCAACGTTGATATGTTCAGATTTTTTAATTTTAACACAGTCTTGCTACAGTGTGAGAATGGATTGAGAGTACCAATTGGGGGAACATAAATAATAAATATCCTGAAAAAAAATTTTTTGGAAAGTTAATAAACGTCCTGAACAATATATAATGAACATCTTAAATCCAAAGATTAACAAAAACTATGAATAAATATGCAAAATCTTAAATAACCAAAAAAAAAAGTAAGCTTTAAAAAATCCAGATACCTGATATTTACAATAGAAATAATAAAAGTAAACAAAATAAGCTAAAGACATTTATTAAGAGAACACTAAGAAATTTTATGTACCTATATTAAACCTAGAAATAAATAGACTTTAAGAAAATGATGCATAACAAATCATACAATATACCAGGGAGGTTAGATTTGTACACCTGAATTAAAATAGTGTCTCTCTCTACACATATAAAACATAACTGAAGTTAAGCATAAGAAAAACTTTGTAAACCCATAAGGACTGCAGTATAATTTAACATTTTTATTCTAATAATTAATAGACAAAGGAAACAAAAGTGTTAATTGTTCAAAAAATTTATCAACATAGTTAACTAACTCAAAGTAATAACAAATTCATAGATATATAAAAACCTAAAGCCAATAATTTGTTAATATATTAGGTTGCAAATAAATTTAACACATTTCAAAAAATATGTCACAATATAGACTGTTATTAATGTAATTTAGAGTCAAATAATCAAAATATTAATTCAAAAAAATAAAAATTAAGAAAACAAAATATTAATTCAAAAGATTAGTAAAAATTAGAAAATACATTTATAAAAAATTCAAAATTCAAAGAAAATAATAAATATACACAAATAAAGGAAATTAAAAATAGTGCTATATGTGAAAAATGACATACAGCTTAAGCAATACTTAAAGGGAAATACATTAAACTTACTTTATGAGAAAACCAGAAGAATGGATAAATAAGGAGATAAGCATCTAATATAACAATTTGGAAAATAAACAAATAACAAAACCATACAGAGGTAAAAATAATGAATTACAAATATAACATCAAACATGTAAAACCTTAAAAGCTAGAACAGAGAGGAATAACAGAACAAGAAGTTGGCTCTTTGAAAAATATATTCACATACTTTGGTAAAAATTGATAGAAAAGAAGACAAAGGTTGAAAGGGAAATATTTGTCTACATACAATAGATTAAAATTAATAAGAGTATTATGAATAAATTTATGCTAAAATGTTTAAAATTTTGTATAAAACAATAATTGTTTGGAAGCAAACTGCCTCAAAAAAAGACAGAAATTTTCAATTAACATTAAGAAATGGATTTCGTTGTTAAAAATCTTGCTTCAATGAAAACATCAGTCTCACCAGTCTGACAAGTTTTATGGTTTAGAACCAAATGCTTCAGATATAGAATAAATCCAATTTTATTAAATAGAAATTTTCTTATAAAGCTAGATATATAAATACCATATCATCAAGCATATCCACTCCTAGGTATTTACACAAGGGAAATTAAAACATATAGACATAAAGTATTTCATTCACATCTTCATAGTACCTTTATTTATAATAATTAAAAACTGGAAACCACCCAAATGTCCATTGATTGATAAATGAGTGAAGACATTGTTGAATAATCTTGCAATGATATACTACTCAGGACTATAAAATAACTTCTGAAACATTCAACAATATGGATGTATTTCAAAAACATTTGGTGAAATAAAAAGCCAGAAGTGAGACTACATAGTATACAACACCCTCTGTATAACATTTTAAAAGAGGCAAAATTATTATGCCAAAGACAAATCAGTAATTGTCAGGGGCTGAGTATTGAGGGAGGACTTGATCAACAAGGAATATGAAATAATTTTGATTGATTTTTTATAACATGATTGTGGTGGCCATTATTTCCTGTATACTCTGTTAAAATTCATTTAAATGTACATGTAAAATTGTTAAAAATTTTGCATGTAAATTACATCTCAAAGGCTGATTTTTAAATGTCAATTTTGAGAGGTTATACTCTTACTTGACCCATTCCTTTAGGTTTAAACTGAAGAAAATTTCCCTATTTTATTTTATCATTAAGTTGTTTGTGACCTTAATAAACATTAAGATTTTTTGAAAAGGGTCTTGTAAACTTGAGAGCCAAACCTGAATAGATATTCAATATATAGAATTATTATTTGACATAATGGAGATAATGTATAACAGTATTAAAAAGTTCAACAGCTACCAATGAACATTAAAATGTTGTTAATTGGATGATTATTTTTTTAAGAAAACAGATGCATGAAGAGCCAGGGGAATCATAGGACAATGAATTTATAGTAAAAAAAAAAAAAATTAGTCATGAAAGAAAACACATTTTCAGTAAAACTAAGAGTATGAGCGTACATTGCCAAGGGGCCTTAGGACTGGCATACCTGGGATCTGCTGCTGGCACCACTGGTGCCCACACTTTCTGGTCAGAGGCTAAAGGACTGGTCTATTCACCATCCCCATCCTCAGCAAAACCACTCGACAGCCTCCACAAACAACAGCAGCCTAAGCCACTAAGGAACTTGCAGACACTGCTGATATTGATTACAGCCAAATAAGTCATATGGATACTACTCCACTGTGCCCACACAGAACCAAAGCCAAAATACCCTATCCAACTGACATTATGGATACAGCTACAGAAAAAGTCTTTTCTTATGAAGCCTACTCCATAAAATTAGAAGAAGTTACACCAAATATGCAAATGTCAATGTAAGGACACAAGAAACATGAAAAGAAAACATGTAAACATGACACCTCTAAAGGAACACGATAATTCTCCAGTAACAGATACAAAAGAAAAGGAAATATATGCAATGCCTGAAAAAGAATTCAAAATAATGATCTTAAGGAAACTCATAAAGATACAAAAGAACACAGATAGAAAATACCAAGAAATCAGGAAAATCATACATGATCTGAATGAGAAATGAAACAGAGATATCATGAAAAAAGAACCAAATAGAAATCTTGGAACTAACATACTCAATAAATGAAATTAAAAAATACTATCAAGAGCTTCAACAATAGACTAGATCAAGCAGAAGAAAGAATTTCTGAACTAAAAAAAAGGTCTTTTGAAATAACTCACTCAGACAAAAGAAAAAATGAAGAAAGCCTACGTGACATATGGGACACCATTAAGTGGACAAATATTTGCATTTGCAAGCTACAGAAGGAGAATAAAGGGGAAAAGGCATAGAAAACATACCTAATAAAATAATAGCTGAAAACTTCCCAAGTCTTGGGAAAGACATAAACATCCAGATACAGAAAGCTCAAACATCTACAAATAGATTCAATCAAACAAGTTTCTCTTTAAGTAACATTATAGTCAGAATTTCAAAGGTTAAAAAAAGATTTACAAAAACAGCAAGAGAAAAGTGTCAAGTCACATATAAGGGAATATCCATCAGACTTACAGTAGATTTCCAAGCAGAAAATCTACAGGCCAAGGAGAGAGAATGGGATGATATAGTCAATGTGCTGAAAGAAAAAAAAAGAAAAAAAAAAACTTGTCAAATAACAATGCTATATCCAGCAAAGCTATCCTTAAGAAATGAAGGAGAAATAAAGTCTTTCCCAGATAAGCAAAAACTGAAGGGAATTCATGACCATCAGACTGGCCCAAAGAAATGCTTAAGGGAGTCTAACCTCTGGAAGCAAAAGGACAATATATACCATAAAGAAAATACATGAAAGGATAACACTGCTAGAACAGATACACAAATGAGAAAGAGAAAAGAATAAAATTTTATCACTACAGAAAACCACCAAACCTTGAAGATAAATAAAAAGAGATTTAAAAAGAAACAAAGGATATACAAAACAGAAAAACAACAAAATGACAGGAGTAAATAAATCTATCAATAACAACCTTTAATGTAAATGGTTTAAATTCCTGTTAAAAGATAGAGTTTCTTAGTGAATGATAATATTAATAATACAAGACCCCACTATACGCTGCCTACAAGAAACTCACTTCACCCATAAAGACACAAATTGACTGAAAGTGAATGGTTGAAAAGAGATAATTCCCTCTCATCCAAACCAAAAGCAGCAGAAGTAGCTATAGTTACATTAGACAAAATAGACTTTAAAAGAAAAAAAATCATAAAAAACACAAAGAAGGTCATTATATAATGGAAAAGGCATCAATTCAGCAGAAGGATATAAAAATTATAAATATCAATGCATGCAAGGATGGAGCAATTTATATGGCTTAGTATAATGGTTTCTACCTGACAAAATTAGATTAAAAATAAAGAATTTATGAATTCCATGGCCTGTTTTCATATTTGTTTTCAGCACTTTAGAACACTGAACCACTGTTCTAGGTTGTTGGGATATTTATATGAGAAAGGTGCCCCAAATCTGACTTCAAGGAGTTTAAATTCTACATAAAAAAATAAAATTAAAAATAAAAATATCAGATATTGTCAAAGGCTCATATGAACATAAAGTAGGTAATGTGGTACATTAGTACTTAAAATCTGTGTAAGTTCAATTTTTTCCAAATCCATTACAGACCAAAATTTTTATACAATGCAACAAAAATGTTAAAACAATATCAACTTGCTATAAAATTTACAGAATGCATATTTACTTTCTGTACTCATCTCGTTGTTGACTAAATACATACTGTTCTTAGACTTGCACCAGATGATGGACTTCCCTTTGACTACCACATGGTGGATAAATGGACAGGGACTTCTTTTGTTGGGGTAGTCCAGGAAAGCCCCTCTGAGGACTTGGCATTAAAGAAGAGACTTGAGTGATAAAAGGGGACAGACCTGAAATATCTATGTACAAACATCCCAAATGTCAGAAACTTCAGGTGAAGATAATGGCTTTGGACATTAGAGTACTTGAAAAAGTGAGAGGCCATTACAGCCAGAGCCCAGAGAACAAGGTTTAGAAAGAACTAGAAGTTTAAGAGTTAGGAAAGGGCTAGTTCTTGTGAAGGCTTAAAAGATAAATTTGATGGCTTAGATTTTATTTTAAATGGGGATTCATCATCTCCAGAATTTATAATAACATATTAAGAAGTGAAGAAAGGTTGCATATTGTCTTTATTTTAAGAAAGAGTTTAGGATCTCAAAACAGAAATTGGTTGAAATCTGGCTCTGCTAATTACTTTTGATGTGAAAATATGCAAGTTATTATATTTATATGAATCTCACTTTCTAAATCTTCAAGACAGAAATAATAAATATTATTTCCTTACAGGGTGGTGAAAAGATTTAAAAAATATATAATCAAGATGTTGGGAATATAAGAGAATCTCAATTTTATGAATTACTGTTCCTCTTTCTTTCACATATATTTCATCCTTAATATAAAGTTTAACTATGTAACATGATAATGCTGACTATAAGGTGCTTTGGAGATTAAAGACTGTTAGTAGTTTAGAAGGTCAATTTATGAAAATTTTATAGCACATGTTCATTCACAAGTACTTGTTATTAAGGTCTCTGTGGTTCTCTAAGTACTGAGTGTACATAAAATCTAATAGGACTAATATAGATACAATAAATCAAATAAAGGGATAAAATAGTCTCAAATGATAATAGTAGTAAGAAAATTAAACTGGATGATGTGGTAGATCATGATCTGGATATGGTGGTGGGGACCTTCTTAAATTTGGGTCACTTCTGAGGAGGTAAGAGATGACTTTAGGAACTGCATGACAGACAGCTTTGGCTTTGCATTGCAATTCAAACTTTAGCAGGTCCAACACTGGAGAGTTTGGACAAATATCCAAGGTAAGAATATGAGACCCACTGTAGACTGCTGCTGTAAGACAATATGGCTGGAAGGGAGTCTGTGCAGCAGAGGTTAAACAACAACAAAAAAGTAGCGAAAAATGAATGAAGTTGAGTAAATGGAGGTAACAATAAGGAATAAACCACCATTAATGAATGGCTAAATTTTGGACAAGAAAAGGAAATCAGTTAAAAAAAAAACCCACAGATATCTGTGTGTGTGTGTGTGTGTGGAGGGAGGGTTTAATTCAAAAATGTAAACTACTTAATAAAGCTAAAGTTTTCAGAGACTAAGCTGGGGTAAAATTTAAAAAGTCTGTGTATATACATGTGTATATATATATATATATATATATATATATATATATATATAAATTTGTATTTATATATGTAAATTTATATCTACATATTTATAGGTCCTACATCTATGTAGATAAATATAGGTAATACAATCTATATCTGTATAGATATAGACAATAAATAAAATATGATGGAAATATGTATGATTCATTATATTGAGAAGGAAAAATACTGAGTATAGACTTAAAATTTATACATACCTTTTATTATAAATTTATTTGAAATCTGTTGACAAATTTTTCTG
This sequence comes from Lemur catta, assembly GCF_020740605.2. Classification (NCBI taxonomy): domain Eukaryota; kingdom Metazoa; phylum Chordata; class Mammalia; order Primates; family Lemuridae; genus Lemur; species Lemur catta. Next base: position 21,838,422 of record NC_059143.1, read on the forward strand.
TACTCTTAAGAGTATACTCTTCAGAAACAATGTGCAGAATTGTACTATGTCATGAGTTAGTCTTTCATTTTCAAAACTAAGTGACCACATTTCAAATTGTAAATATTTCATACTGATAATTTAATGTATTTGTAATATATTAAATACAATGAAAATAGAAAAGTATCAGAATGCTTTCAATACCAGAGATATAGCATAAAACTTTTATTTTTAGTAAGACAAAATATTTCAACATGAATTTAATATAGCTCTAAATACAAAAGTACTGAAGAGTTTTGAAGAGAATTATAAGCAGAATCAAATGGAATGATTGGAGATTAATGTCATAGTAGACAAGAAGTTTGAGTCAATATATAAAGAAGTTGATAAATATAAATTATTAGAAAAGAAAGGTTTAGAGAAATTTTGTGCATAGCAGAAATGTCTCATTGTAGGAAAATAAATTTTATTAATATTCTTCTAAAATGAATAGAACAGACTTTTTCAATAACCAATGATACATTTGGACAATATATCAAAAGGACTTAAGATGAAAGACATTAAAGAAATCCTCCTAAATGATGTAGACTATATTCACTTCAGTAACTTGTCTACTTTACATGCCACTGGATCATATAGTTTGTAAAAATATAACATTACAGAATAATTATTCTAATAATAATTTGTTTTAATAATTTTATAAACGAAAGATCTGTCTAAGCAATGCTCTCTGAAGTTAAGCCACTCCATAGAGATATATAGGATAATCATGTTTAAATTATTTTTTATATAAGTACACATTTTCACATTTGTATGTTGTTCTTGTGTTTCTGGTTTTATAACTTAAGCCAAAATTTTCAAAAAATAGTATATAAAGCATAAAAATAGTTACCATTTATTGTGTGTATGTGCAAGGAGCCAGCAACTGGCTATTTATATGTTACATGAATAGCCTCCACTACTTTTCACTGCAATTCCCTGAAGTAGGTTCTAATAACCCTGTTCTTCAATAGAAAAAGCACAAGCTCAAAGCTGTTAAGTTACACAACTAGCCACCATTCTGGGTTCTGGCTGTCTAATGTCATAGGTATCAACCTATACACACATTGCCATACTCCGTCAGTTTTTACTACACATATACACCAACTAGTTCACTTTCTTAATTTTATATTTTTTGGTTTATTACTTAATTTTGTGTGTTATGATTTGTGCAAAATGAAGTAGAAGTCAATGGATCTCTAACATTTTTTTTAGGTCTCTAGCCCCAATTGATTTTTTTTGAGCTTCAATTGCACTTATAGTCAGAACCACACAATTTAGTACTGATTTATTTCTAAATGCTCTAACATTCATCTTAATTTTTTTGGATTAAATGTAAAGGCATAATTTTCCTCTTATATTTTATATGCTTTTTACTCCATAGCACAAAGCAGAATTCAAGCAGCATGATATAGTTAAATATATATTCTTAGAAAAGTATTATATTTAAATTAATTTTGTTCTTAATTTCACATAACCAAAGGTATAATCTAATGCCTTACTAGATTTTACAGTTGTATCAATCAGAGTGCTGGCAGGAAACATAATGCAGCTCAACACAAGGAGGGCTGAGGAAAGCAGGGATAGAAACTTCTGTAAGCCTCTATCACTACTAGGCATAAAGTGGCAAGAAAGTAAGAGTTGGAGGTTCAAAGGGCGAGAAGGGTTACTGGGAATCTTCTAGGTTATGGACTGAGGTAGCAACTCAAGAATCAAAGTGTGTGAGACAAGGACACAGAAAAGAAATAGCCCAGCTTCTCTTTCCTCCTACTCTTGTATCTCTTGCTGGTATCTCCCAATGGCTGAACCAAAACAGAAACCAGGGAAAAGAGACGCCTGGTGATGCAGGTCCCAGGAGTTCAGCCTGTAGGACACAGAGCAGAGGAAAGGAAAGAAGGAGTTGCTTCAATGCAGAATAACCAGTACTACGGGAACTGACAATCAACTTACTTTGTAGAACCAAAAACACCTTCTACTTGTTCTTTCTCTTTCCTGAAAGACACTCAGTTAGAGAAAGTGATTATAACTCTTCTCTCTAGAAAATCAGTTGAAGTTCAAATCTACCTTTCTGGGTTTTTGTTTTACAATGACATCTTCACAAAGGAAACACGGGGACTTCTACAGATAGAATGTCTTAAGGAATAAGCTAAATCTGGACAGGCTCCGAAAGAGCTAATGTGCATTTTGTGCTTCAGTTTTGTTTGAAAGTGATAATAAGCATGAGTGGTTGACCACTCACATAACTTTCTAACATAGTCCAACTCATCTACAGCCACACATTGCAGCCGTCTTTCTAGCCATGGTCAACTGGACAAGGAACGAAGAGCTGATGTAAAAGCAGCAAATCATAGGCTGGCTGATGACCTGTACCCTAAGGCCTAGTAGAAAATGATGAGTTGAAAAAAACAGATCTAATGATGTAGTTGAGTCATATGAAAGGTAGACACTTAAAATGAAAATCATATGCCCTTGTCTACTGTGATTTATGCTCTTCCTGTGACCTCACTACTTCCAATCCTATTTGTCTCATTCAATTATAGTTTTTTGTTTTTTTTTAACTTCTTCTAGATTCTGGCTTGTTCTAATTTTCTAGGGGTCCTGAAAATATGTGACCTAACAATAGGCAGTCCATTACTTGAGTTAGTAGAGAAGATGGTTCTTGCAAACCAAAGAATTAAACCAAAACAATTCTCTAGAAGACTCACACTGTATATAAAGCAAGGGAAATGGTTGTCTAGTCAGGCACGGTGATTGCAAATGGCATTGCCCACCTCTGCAGCCATCTCAGGAAGATATATACACAAAAAACAAACAAACGCCCTAAACAAAACTATCTACAGATTATTCTATTCTCTATCCACTGCTTATCCAATTCCTTTCAATTCTTCCAGTCAGCAATTTTTCTAAGTCTTCACCCTTAACTAATCCCCTCAGAGAGGTGCACTCCTGTCATTCACTTTAGCATGGAGCAAGAACAGTGTGGAAGACACAATGATGTGAGAAATATCCACGAAATAAGTGCAAAGCGTCAAAATGGTCCATCAGAAATTATTCTCTCTGCTTTCCTTCACTGAGTTCTCTGACTGGTTATTTTATGAGAGTAAAATTAAAGTTCTTTTAAGTCAGAACATCATTTATGGTATAGTTCTCTTTTGAGAACATGAACTGAGTTCTTGTTAACTAAGCATTTGGTCTTTAAAATATACTGAGTAAAATGACCATATTAGATATTGTTTTGGATCAGCAGTTCCCCAAGTTCATTTGGCAGAATTTATTCAGAGAAATATAATTAGTGCTGTGTAAAAAAGGCTGCCTGTAAAGAAATTTTGGAAATTTCTGGGTCCTCTAAGTTGCTGACATGCACAGAAGATCTCTAAAATAGGGTAATATCCCAAAATAACTTGGCCAAAAAATTATTTTTCCCCCAAGTATTTCTAGGGACGAGTATTATATGTTTCCCATCTTTAAAAAAGTCTATTCAAATGGCTGTCTACTGTTCTTTCCTTAATATCATAATCAATTTCTGGTGCACAAAATGGGCAAAATAGAGAAAATAACATTTATTGCAAGAATATTGCTTTAATGTATCTAGATGTATAAGTGATATTTTTAATTTAAAATTAGCATTTATGTTTAATGGTGCATTATATTTTTTACTATAAAATGGTATTTGTCAATTAGTAATGCACTTAACTCTCCCTAAATTTCTACTTGAGAGTAGATAGTTATACATTTTCATATATCTATGGACAAATCACACATATATATCTATGTATATTTAAACAAACACACATTTAAAATATTTTAATGTTGAAAATAAACACATTTATTTTTCCTCTTTTCATTAATCTAAATATTCATTTTCTCTGACAATATAACCAATGCGGGTAAAATTTTCTGATCCTGAAATCTGTTTCTTAGCAACCACTCAATGAAAGATTCTTTTGATATCCATTGAATGTACATCAATAGCTTAAAGTTTCTTAAGATAAAGACCTGATAATGCATGGTAAATGTTATTAAAATTTCTTTTACAATGTCATGATTATAACACAAGCAAGTCTTTTGTCGTAAAGGGATGCTACCTTTCCTAAAGTTGATTTTTTTTTCCTAATCTAGTGCTGCTCCTTTTTGATTGAGTCAAATGCAAACACTTTCAAAACACACTTGGGATTTCTCCTGGAGCCTTTGTAATTGCCTATCCTTGCTACACTTTAAGAGTATAAAACTTAAAGGCCCAATCCTGAGGACCTGCATTTATTAGAATTTGCCTAAATTTACATTGAGGAACTAGTTTAATGCTGAATTAGAAATAATTTATTGGTTAGGATATTTGAAAAAAAATTATCAGAGTGGTTGAAAAAATAAATCACCCATTTTCACCCAGATCCACCAAAGATAAAGAGGATTAATAAGAATTTTTATAAAAGAGCCAAAGTATGACCGTGTATTCCCAAATATCAGAAAATAGGAAGATGGAAGTGATTAGGAAAAAAAACCTAATATGTAGCTCCTTGCCTGCATTTAATGTTTACTAGAATTTTACAGCTAACTGGTGAGTGGTAAGGATATTTTCCACCTGCGTAGAGAAAGACACTGGCTCAGTGGGACTAATAAACTTGTTTCTCCTTGTATATTTTCAGAAAATTTTAAGGAACATAGAAATGATACTTCACATCACCACATTGCCAATTCTGAGAAAACTCGTGCTCCTCTGATACTGTTGCTTTGACTAGGAATTGAGTAGTTGATTACCCATCCCCATCTACTCATCTCCAAAATATCACCCTTGAATATGCAAAACCACAATGGTTTTTTTACAAAGAAAAACAGTGGAAGAACAATATGATGAAAATGGCTATTTCTCTTTAATATCTAGTTTTCTGTTTTTCCTAAAATTTGATGGGGGTTTAATACTATCTAGAGTAAAGATTATATTTCCAGACTCCCTTGCAGCTTAATATGGCCCTGTGACAAAATTCTGACCAGTGAGATATAAAGCAGAAGTTTGTTATGGCAGTGTCTAGGATACCTTCAATAGGAGACAACTTTTGTGTGCACTTGGCCCTCTTCTACCTAATTTCCTTCATCTAGCTCTCTAGAATGCAAATGCTGCCTCTTGAACCATAGGGTGATACAGGCCACACTAGACATGGAGGTGTTATTAAGAACTTAGGGGGATAGTATTGCCACACCAATCCTGCCATCTTGACCTCCAGGCTATTGAATAAGTAGGAATAAACTTCTAAATTGCTTAAAACACTGTACTTTTTGTTGAATTTAAGACTTACAGAGGTTTTGTTGATTGGAATTAGGACTCTGCTCATTTTAGAATCTATAAATATAGGCTTAGTGTAAGAGCTGATAGGAATGATAGCAAAGACTTGAATTATGAAGACTGAGTTGCTAGTTACCCTTGTTATGTCATAAAAAAGCTTTTAGCCAAGTGTTACCTGTTGTAACGTGGAAGACAGACCATTGGCTGACTCGGGAAATGGGAGGAAAATTTCAGAAAATGCTACTGCTTTCAACAAAGTGAATAGAGAGTTCAACGTAGGCCAGAGGTACCCAGGCTACGCATAGGGTAGAAAGGGGATTTTTGTGTGTTATAGGAAGCACTTTTTGCCTTGGATAGAAATCTAAATAGACAGTCCCAACTGAAAAAGCTAATTCCTTTTGTACCAAAAACGATACCAATCAGGAAGAGGCTTCAAAACGGCAAATGTAACAACAGAAATACTGATGTCCTGCCCCACAAAGGCTGCGAACCTAAAGGCAGAGTTGGGCCATCCTATGGCATTGTTTCAGGTAGCATCACGGTAAGCAATACTGATGGATAGCGTTAAGGATAAAGTCCTGTATATAAAAGACCAGAGATTTTAGGATTAAAACCTAGATTTAAATAAGATCTTCTGCTAAGGGAATGTGAATAAGAAATTGCTAGAAACAAATAAATAAGAAGTTTATAATGTTATTAAATAGACTATATTGCTGTAGAAAATGTGAGACAGACTGGACTGCAAAAGTCAGTAAATTTTCTACTCAAGAGCAATCTCAGGATTCACAAATCTGTGCCAACAGGAGGTGGGCTTCTAAATTTATACTCAGTTCCCAAGAAGGATGTGTCTGTGGAGAATAATGAAGAACCTCTCAGAGGACACAGAAGGTACTGAGAGAACAACCTAAATGGGGGTTTGTCACACAGCCCCCATAATCAGGGACTGGCAGATCATCAAGGAATTTACACTTCTGCCAGAAGAGGGAGTGTTCCTTATCCCTGCATAATGGCTTTTTATTTTTGCTATGGTCTTGCAACTGCTGTATGTTTTTATTACAGTTTCCTGCCTGTATTGCATCATTGTTTATACCTGATGGAGAAGACTGTGCAACACACAGTGAGGGATACTGAGCTTTGAACTGGCTGCCAAAGCTCGAGAAGATTTTGGGGCATTCACTCTTGGGAAGAATGTGAAATTTTTTTGTATATGGGAAAAATAGTAAACATGGATACTTAGGAGGCCAAAGAGGCAGACAGAAGTGACTGTTAGCTGACCCCCAATATTAAGTCTCCTCTTCTTCTTGATCATAGAATTTACAACTGGACACATCTCTCAGTTTCTCTTTTAGTTAGATATGATTATGTAACTAATTCCAGTGAATGGGATATAAATAGATGGATTTCTACACCCTTAAGAGTAAGGTAGAGTGTGTTCTTTTCTTTTTTTAAGTTTAATGAGGTATAATTGGTACACAAAGAACTACACATATTTAATGTGGACAATTTGATGTTTGGACATATGTAAACATTTGTGATGCCATCATCACAATTAAGGTAATAGATATATCCAACACCCCTTGAAGTTTCCTTTTATCTCTTCATATTTGGGGTGTGTGTGTGTGTGTGTGTGTGTGTGGTAAAAATGCTTAACATGAGATATACACTCAGCAAATTTTTAATTGCACAATAATGCATTGTTAACTATAGGCACTGTGGGCACTATTTAGTAAAGCAGATCTCTAGAACACATTCCTCCAGCAAAATTGAAACTTTCCACCCATTGAACAGCAACTCTTCATTTTCCTTGCCTTCTCTGCTCCTACCCACCATTCTATTATCTGCTTCTATGAGTTTAACTATTTTAGATACCTCATATAATTGCAGCATATGGTATTTGTCCTTCTATTATTGGCTTCATTTCACTTAACATAGTAACCTCCAGGTTCAGCCAAGCTGTCACAAATGGCAGAATTTCCTTCTTTTGTAAGGCTAAATAAAAGATATCTGCATTCTCATGTTCATTGTAGCATTGTTCACAATAGCCAAGATATGGAAATAGCCCGTGTCCATCAACAGATGAGTAGATAAAGAAATGTAGTATCTATAATGGAATATTATCTTTTGCTTTTTCTTCCTCTCTTTTTCTGCTTTCTGGTTGAAAGGCAGATATACTATGTGGTGCTGAAGCATCCTCCTTGGAATATAAAATGATCTTGTAGTATAGGCGACACACACATCAATATAAAAGAGACATGGATCTGTGACAGTGTATTTTGCACAAAGGAAAAGTAAAGTTTTGAACTTCTGGTGGTCCCAAATTTTTCCATAGATGGTGGGAGTGAGCTCAGGCGATAATGCCAGCTATGGGGAGCTGGGAGATAGCTGTAAATATAGACAAAGTTTCGCTGGGTTGCCGGTGGCTCACCTCCAGCTTTGCAGTTGTACTGGTTCCTAAGTTTCATGGAAGACCCTTTTTCCACAGGACAGTGGGGAGGGAAGAGGTGGAGCTCAGGCAGTGATGCATGCCCTAGTTTCTAACAGGCCACAGCCTGGTACCACCACCTGGGAGTTGGGGACTGCAGGAAACCACTGTTATTTTGGGTTTCTTGTTACTCACAGACAAATGTAACACAACTATACTTAACCACTTCAACTTAAAATCTAACAAATATAAATAAAATGTGATTTAATTGGGAATATTTACGTCTTCAACTAACAGCAAACTCAAGTAACAGTACATTAATTATAAAAAACTGTTTTTTTCCTGTAACTACAAGTCTTAGTGGAAAATGATTACTTTAAACTCAGCTAGACCAGAAGCCTCTTAAGGACCTGTGCTCTCCCTTCATTTGTGCTCCTGTTATCTTAGTGTATTGGCATTTTAAACTTATTTTTGTACTTTATGGTTACATGAAGGCTACCTTAGTTCCAGATCCTATCATCTTTCGAAGCAGAAAGAGGGTGAAAAGATGTTAGTGTTGTCTGGTCCTTTCATCAGGAAAGCAGCATGCCAGCAAGCTTTCTGTGAGACCTCGTCCTTCTGAACTCTGTGTCACCATCATCCTAGCATGTACAGGAACTGGGAAGAGTCCAGATCTCTGGCTGCCACAGTGGGATATATTGAGGGAGAAGGGGTGTGGGAACGTTTGTTCCTACCAAGTGCCTCTTCATTTTCAATATACTCATCCTACAACTAACAGAGAATTGTGATACATTCACTTTGCTCAGATTTACTTTATAATGTAAATTAACTGATTTAAAGAAACGACATATTCAAAGTATGTGCTATATGTATGGTTAATTAAATGCATAAAATAAAAATACTGAGTATGAAAATATCTAGTTTCATAATTTAAAAATAAATTATCATAAAAATATATAAGAACTCAAGTTAGGTAGCACTTTACTGTAATGGATTAGTTCATTTATGCAGAACAAAAGTAGAAATTATATAAAAATATATGTAATAATTATATCAATGATACTAAAGTGTTACTAATATTGCTAATATAATTATGGACAGATGATTTCTAGGTAGTTTTTAAGTTTTAACAACATGTTTTTTGCTTTACTGTATGGGCTTGTGTCATCAATTTCATATGAAAAATTTGCAAGCCTTTTCAATGATACAGACATATTTTTACATAAGACTGTTTTCTAAGGAAATGGCTTCGTTTATTAGCTATTCATTAAGTGTTAGGAAATTCACTCTGTCTTACATTATTTTTGGGAGATCAAAGACTTGTGCAGTTTTTTTCAGTTTAGATTTGTATATCCTAAATTGGTTTAGTAAGCAAGAGCCATTTTATTGGTGGAAGAAAAAAAATCATAAAAACTTAAACAGTCATGTTCACATTTACCAAAACTTACTTTATATTTACTTTGCTATAGAAATCTAGGGAAAAATTAGTCAACATTTAATTTGATGGCTGTTACTTATTGGGGGAAGGGTAGAGATGATGGTTAAAATATCCTAGCATAATCATAGACAATTTGTAGAAAATATGGTTCTGGTATATACGATGAGTAGTATAGAGAAGTGATGTGCAAACATGCCTCAAGTTTTTCTGTCAGGTACCCCTTCTGCGTTTTTCTCTATATGATCATGTTTATAATATATGTGTGTTCATGTGTGAATGTACAGGTATCAGCTCCCATCAAAAGTAATCTCTTACAATTTCACTTGACTTTTTAGTCTTCCTTGCTTGAGGAGAAAAATAAAACCCTAGCTGGAAAAAAAAATGGTAAATGTTCTTACCTGGATTTTTTCTAGTAGCGTGAGAGAGGCCACATATTTTGCAAACACTGAAAAGGATGCCCAACATTAGGTGTTCATAAAATGGTATTACATTACCCTTCCTCACTTTTAAATATTACTCCATAAGTAAGATATTTATATCACAACAATGGCCGGAAAGAGCCAGAGAGAATTTTTATTTTTTCTTTGCTTTCATATTTTCATCTGGTAAAATTAGTCAAACTCAAATCCAAATGACAAATATTAATTATTTCTGTCCCATAGCTGTAGCTTTCACTCAATGAAACAAAAGAGATACAAAGAGGAAGGAAGCAGGAGATTTGTTTGACCTAACTGGCTTTTTCTTGTCATGCTAATAAAAATCAAAGTTACTGAAGAGAGATTTTGCATTTCCATTGCTACAGTGTCCCTCAGAGGGCAGGCAGAGTTTGAAATGAAAGGGAAAGGGGAGAGGGAAAAGAAAAATTGCTAGAGTGGATATTTTTCACTTGGAGTTCTGCTTTGTCCTAGAAAACTAAAATGACCTAATGACCTACTTAAAAAAAAAAAAACACGGCATAAATATAAATTAAAATTCTTTCAAAGGATTTCGTAGTTATGGCAAAACACTGAGCTGGCTTTTGCTTGTCTATCAGATTATTAATGGGAGATGGCTAGCACCATCTAGCTGCAACACACTTACAAGATAAACTTAACCTTGAACTCTTAGGCCAATGTAGACACTAGAATGTCATCCAAAGAGACTTGGGACCATAATAGCATTAGCAGAGGAGGAGTGCTTTGGAAATACATGTACACATATATATATATATATTACATATACACAAACATACATATGTATATGTATATACATATGTATGTTTGTGTATATGTGTATGTGTATAATGTTAGCTTGAATTACAGCATGGAAGTTTTTTTGTTATTGTTTTTAAACTTTCTAAAGTCTTAAGTGAACATGAAAAAAAAAAAATAAATAAAACTACCAACTGGATATTTTGCCCCAAGCTGAGCAATAACTCATTTTGTTATAAATGTGATTTTTCTTCCACGAATTATTGTTCATGACTATATGCCCACAAATACAAATGCTCTATAATCTTGAAATTCTCCCGGTTATAGTCAATTGTTTTTCCTAGTCTGATATTTGCAGAATACCTCCTACATCTCTGCAAACTTTTATAATATTTTATGTTTTAACATTGTGTAAATTCTATTCCCTTTAGAACAAAATAAATGATTCTTGCAGTTCTCCTGTGTAACTAGGAGAAGAATAAGTCTCTAAAAAAAGTATAGCAGGTTATTTTATTTGAAACATCCATTTAATGACAATTTACCATAAATTTCAATTGTATATAATCTCTTATGTTCTATTCCCACAAGATTGAAACATTTGTTTTCCCTATAAGTGTAATAGACATATTAGGGTAAAATAGAAGTACAGAGAAAAATATGTATACAGACTGTTCCTCTTGGGCAAAATGAAATTTAACACAGGTATCCCCTGACTGTTTTTACTCATGACACAGGAATGCACTAATGCTAGTAGTTCATGAGAAAAGACATGATGCAGGAAAGGAGTGTTTTTCAATAGGATAAATGAATAGCCAACCTTGGAGTGAACAGAAAATCCCACAACAGAAACTTGGCAAGAATTGGCTAGTAACAAGTTAGTTCAGTTGAGAGAGGAATTTGGAATTGTTTCTTTTCCAGGAGAGGAATGATTAAAAATGCCCCCTCCACCAGGTGCTCTGTGTGCTCTTGACCTCCAGCCCCGTCTGTTTGCAGGTGTTCCTCCAGTTTTGCAGGAATGAATACTGTCTCACTATGTCTCCATGAGGTGTAATTTTAGGGGCACGCATTACAGATGCGTGCAGTCACTTCTCTTGCCATTCCAGTTAAATTTTTAACAAGAGGCTCCAAAGCCTCATCAATAAAAGTTGGATGTCTACCAAGGGAATTGGACAAGATGCCAGCATTTGTATACACTATTATAAATACGGAGCTGTAACCTGATATTTCATTCAAGTGGACTTAAAGAGAGTACTTAAATTTGATGGGATATATTAATATTATATCCAATTTCTTTGATGAGTTTTAAAATAAAGAATAAGAAAAAAATGGATAATTTTATTTGAAAAGCAACATTGGTTTTGGTTGATAGACCATTAGAATCTGAGTTACAGTTCTAAAGTCATTCACTGATACACGAAAAGGATATAACCAAATATATTCCATAGGGTGACTATGCCATGGAAGAGATGGAATAAGAGGGAGAGCAGATAGTCAAAAAAATATACGGGATGACTTTACTATACATTTGCTGGTGAGAACAAGAGAAAGAAAAGCTATTTTCCCATTAACTATAACTATTTCTACTGCTGAACAGCAAGTAATATGGAAGATATGTATTGCAGATAGAATAAATCCGATTTTGTTGTTTTGTTTCTTTTATTTACCTATCATCTATCATGCATATCTGTATCTATCTATCACCTATCTGTCATCAAGCTAGCTAGCAATCAAGAAAGCATTTGTATTGAAAAATGTTGGAAGATTATGTATATTTACAAAAGCTAATATATACTATGTTTTTGACTTATAATTTTCACATTTGCTCTTTTGTATCTGATTTTGGTCATTCTGGGTATTAATTCAGATGAATGTTATTGAATCTATCAGTTTGGATTATTGAAGTAGAGCAATACCACAATAACAAGAATATAGAAGGGCACTTGTGATCTTGCAGTTAAGAACTTAAAAGTGCATTTAATAAAAAATAAATAATAAATTGCACTATTATAATAATGAAAGGTAAAAAATAAAGTTAGTGTAGCCCAATTTAAAAAGACTAGCAGAAGAGTTTAAACTAAACTTTGAAAAATTGTATTTGTATTTATTTTAAATCACTGTATCTTGAGAAAGTATTGGGATTCTGTGTTTTTACACAGTGCTCCAGTATTTGCATAGTATTTTGCTTTCCAGATGGTTGTTGCTCTAGTGATGCTCAGTGATAGGTACTTCCTGGAACTGTATAATTTGGACCCAATTCTGGGATTGTTGGGTCAAAAGGTCAAAATTTCTTTTAAAAAAATGAAGAACTATAAATTTAAGTAAAGTAAAATATAAAATTTAGAAAAAAGGAGTAAATTTAATTACCAACTTTAGTTCATGGTCCATTAAAAAAATAAGAAAAACTCCCATTTTGTTATCAAAAAGGACTAAACCCTCCCTTTTATCTTTCTTCTTTCTTCCACTTATCTGTGGACATTATTGGCACACAGAAAGTAGCTGATTTTTTACATTCTGAAGCTCGCAAAAAAAAAGTATAATAAACATATTGAACTTGAAATATGTTTTGGAAGAAAACAAGAATGCACTCAGATGTTATTTGAAATTAATGAGGATAAATAGGCCAGCCTAAAGAGAGCTCTGCTAGTGGACAAATACGGGCACGACAAAAAAGGAAGCAATATTCACAGGCACTAAGAACAGGTAGAGTCTTTAGACAGAGTTATAAAAATATAATAATGTTGGAAAGGGTACTATATTACAATTGTGATAAAAGACAATTAAAATACATATGTAAACTTCCTGATATAAATCCTAAATTGAAATTTTAAAAATGTAAGTGGTTTAAAATATGGAAGTGGGCTCTTCCACACTGCAGGTGCTCCCCCCCCCCCCCCGTTTAGTCACTTAGGAGATCTCTCAAATCAGATTGACTGTAGTGGTATCACAGTGCTTGTGTTCAAGTCACTATTATTTTACTTAATAGTGGCCCCAAAACTCAAGAGTAGTGATGCTGGTGGCTCGGATATGCCAAAGAGAAGGCTTAAAGTATTTCCTTTAACTGAAAAGATGAAAGTTCTTGACTTAATAAGGAAAGAAAAAAAAATGGTATGCTGAGGTTGCTAAGGTCTATGGTGAAAACAAATCTTCAATCCATGAAATTGTGAGGAAAGAAAAAGAAATCGGTGCATAATATATATATAAGGTTTGGTACTATCTGTGGTTTCAGGAATTCACTGGGGGTCTTGAAATGTATCCCCAACACACAAATGGGGACTACTGTGGTCCTGGATGCAGCACTAGGGACCAGCTAACGGGATACCACCCTTTAGAAGAGAAATTGAAGCTGTGAAAGTTTGTGTAACAGTAGCTTAATAAGGAAAATTATAACAAAAGTGGTGGTGGAACCTAGAAAACAGTGACTGAATCAAGTTTTCCAGCTACTACTAAGAGGCACAGTCCCAGGAGTGAAGTAAAGAAAGAAAAAAAGGAAACGGAAAGTGTTCCAATACTTTGCTGGCTGCAGCTTCTCAGGGAAACTTAGATGGTTGACAGGTAATCTGTCATATAGAGATCTCTGCAGAAGCTGCATGGAATCACTATGTCACAGGAAAGATCATCTGCTCATAAGGTGAGGGAAGGACAGGGTGGCCCAATACAATTCCATAAGATGTTAACTCCCAATATTTCTGGATTAGATTGTCCATCTCTTCTACTCAACTGAAGAGTTCTCAGCAATTCCAGCAGTTTCTAATAAGACTGGAGTTCTAGAAGCTCTGGCTTCCCTTGCAAGCATATGAAACTATTATCCTTTTTTAAAAAACGATATATATAAGAGAATAAAACCTCACTGTGCTTCTATTAGAAAAGCACGATCCAGAGTTATTATGTCCATGCACATAGAAGTGAGCTCTTTTACCTGTGGATCCCTATAATTATACAATGCACTAATGAATGCTGTATCAATATGGAGATTTTCACAGTTCCAAAAATGAAAGTTTTAATGCCTATTCATGTATTAGGTATTTATAGCTTCCCATATAGCATTCCAATAAGAATGGATAATACCTTTTAAAAAATACTTCTGGTCAAAATCACGTCATAGAAATTGATTCTGAAATACTAATAATAAGCAGTGAAATGCAATCTCCATCTGAGATTTTGAACAGAACCATGGCATGAAATGGCGGAGTGAGGACATATGGATACAAGTCATCTCAGTAAACCAGCTTCCAAAATGTTGCACTGAGAAGTTTTCGACTCATCTTTAAGGACATAAAAATAAGTGACCTGAAAAAAATCATGGTATGCTTTTAATTGCTTTCAATTCAAATACCTGTGTGAAGATTTCTTATACCCTTCAAATTTACATAGAACTAGCATATTTTATGAACCTGAAAAATTATTAAAAGAAAACTTCTCAGTAACAACATTGCAAGTTCTTAAACTTTACAAAGGAAGTCAACAATGTCATTGTGGAATCTCTTATAAGGATTTTTAAGATAGTATGTTATAAAAACTGCATGTAGTAGATATTAATCTCTTCAATGGATTCTCTTAATTCTACAAATTTATAATGGTTTAACAAAGATGTCAGGTTAAGAGATTATGGATCTTATCCTTGCCCACCCTTCTAGTCTCTATTTCTTTACTTCCCACCTATTCCTTAACTCATTCCCTACTGGTAGTACTCGCATGTTGTACGTACTTTGATTTCAATATGTTCATTTATGGCTTAGATGATATTTAATCCAATACAATTTTTTTTTTTTTTTTTAGTTCTTACCTTGCCTGGCATTTCAGCAATTTTTAACACTGATGGATATTTCTTCCTTCTTGAATTATTATTTTTCCCTGGCTTCCAAGATGCTATAATACCCAGGTTTTTCTCCCTATCTATAACACTGATTATTTGCAGTCAGTTTTTGTAGCTTTGCTCGCACAAAGAAAAAAAAAATATTGTACTGGACAAAATTTAAAAAGCAAGGAAGGCTTTATTCAAGGCTATTGCAATACAGGAGAGAGGCCAGAACTCAGTCCAAACTCAACTCCTACGAAACAAATGGTGGTAGCATTTTTAAGAGCTGGGTTGAAGGCAAAATCACAGGCCATCTGTGTTTGCTAAGTGGCTTTACCCAAATGAAAAGTAAATTATCTCTATTCTCCCTGACCAGAAGTATTTTACAATTTGCGGCAAAGTGCCTTCTTTTTTAAAATTTGTTATTAAATTTTTAATTATTATAGGTATATAATTGCTGCATATATTTATAGGGTATATGTGAACAATGGTTACCAGAGGCTGGGAAGGGTAGCAGGGAAGGGGAGATAAAGTGGGGATTGTTAATGGGTACAAAAACCTAGCTAGATAGTTAGATAGAATGAACAATATTTAATAGCATAACTAAGCAACTATAATCAACAATAAGTTAAGGTGTACTTTAAAATAACTAAAAGAGTGGAATTGGAATGTTCCTAACACAGAGAAATGATAAATGCCTGAGGTGATGGATACCACAAGTGCCTTCTAAAGTTCAGTTTCTACTCTCCTGCAGAAGCTGGGAGATGGATGCACTATCCTCTTTGATGGTTACCTTTCAAAGGGATGGGCCCCAGCTTCTTGAGAAAGACAACCCTGGATTGTTAAAACAGCAAGATGCTTTTAAAAAGATTTAAATTTCAAAGGGACAGAAAAGAATTTACTAATTATAAGTTCTCTAAAGTAAATGCTCTAAAGAAAAGGAAGGTTAAGAAGTCAGGAAGAAGGCTATCTAAAGTTTAGTCAAGTGAGGGAGATGTTAAGGTCCACAATCTTATACAAAATATTTGAATTTGGACTTTTATTTTTCAATGCTTTTTTCCCCTTTTAAATCTTATCATAGGTACTCTCGTCTGTTCCTGTGGTTTAATCATCTATATTCTAGTGACTCTCAACTCTTCATTTCTAGCCCAGCACCATCTTGTGCACTTCAGACCCATCTATTCAACAGCCTAAATCCTTTCTTCACTTTTGTGTTCCACATGCCCTTGGACATGCCCAAATTCTAATCTTGACCTTAACACTTGCCCACATATCCACCATCTCAAATTAAAATATTTTTCCATTAACTCCAAATAGAATTAGTTACTAAGTTCTGTTGATTTTCTCTCCTAAATGTCTCTCAAAAATAGTTTGTTTCTCAATTTGCCATTGTTTACACACTAGGTCAGTTAATCCACTATGATAGTGTGTCTTGCCTGCCACCATTACCTCCACCAGGTGTCTGTACACTCACCTCTTCTTCCCTCCAGTTCCTTTTCCTCGCTGCACCCAATGAGATACAGTCATGCACCTCATAATGATGTTTCAGTCAATGACGGACTGCATATGTGACAGTGATCCCATAAGATTATAGTAGAGGTGAAAAATTCCCATTGCCTAGTGATGTCATAGCTGCTGTAACATCTTAGGGCAAATACATTACTCATGTTACATCACTTTGCAGTGATGCTGGTGTAAACAAACCCACTGCTCTGTCAATCATATAAAGGTACTGTATAGCAGATACAATTATGTACAGTACATAAGACTTGATAATGATCATAAATGACTATGTTACTGGTTTGTGTATTTACTATACTATAATTTACCATTATAGTGGATCCTACCAAAATATTTGAAACTACACATCTGGCTATGCTTTGTTTCTGAAAAATAAAGGTTTTTGTCGTCACGATTTTATTTTTTCCTAAAAACTGCACACTATAGTATTAGAAGGCAGGGCTTTACTTTGCACATCTTCTCAACTCCCATCTACTGAGGGTGTAGCCACAATTGTGAGATTTTTGACCTGAGAGACAAGCTCCAGGGCCTCCAGCTTTTACCACTCTGTGGGGCATCTTAGAATCCTGGGCTGGGATTCTAAAACCTACCTAAGATAATATGTTATATCATTTTCACATATGTGTTCTTTTTTACAGTAAATTTTCACCAATTTACCCAACAGATAGTTTGTTTCCTCTGTGTTTATACTAGTGGGTGAATTTTTGTTTACTCCTGGCATTCTTGATTGCTTCTTTGTATGTTGCTTTTGTGCTGGGCTACCCTGTTCTGGAAATACCATTAGCATTCATCTCTTAGGAGGCTGTGTTTAAGCATTAACACAAATTCTTACCATTTCACCCTTACAAAATCTAAAACTTCCATGTAGATTTATTCCTACAACCCCTCCATATTTCTTCAGTATAAAGCTTTAATTACAAAAAGAAAAGAAAATGCAAGTATTTTGGCAAGGCCTACTCAGAACTTTGACTTGAACCAGCCAGTCTTTTGCTTAGATAAATACGGCATTAGTCAAGATGGTAAAGCTAGGTAAATAGCCTTTGTGCTGTTTTAATGGAATTGTTCATCTGATTTCATTAGAATCTTTATGTGTATATGTATATATATTTCAATGACAATTGTAGCACCCTTGCACAATGGGGAATTTTAAAATATGCAGTTACAGAACTGTAAAGGAACTGAGCTCCCCACATTTACTACAGCAATATCTGCACAGCCTTACCAAGAACTCTTGACAGAATTCGCTCCCATGCTGCACACTCCCAGTGTCCCCACCAGCAGGCAGTGTCACCATAGGGAAGAGAGAATACAGTCATGCAGAGGGCAGTTTAGGAAGGCGTGTATTTTCATCTTTATTATATAGGGGCTTCAAAGCCAATATTGCAAATTTGAACTTCTCTGATCATTTTGGAGGATTAGCAAGGTAGTCTACCAATGGTAAATTTGCAAGATGATTTCAGAAACAATGGCAAGGGAAAGGAAAAAAATGTATGTGAGCTATTGTATGCACCTAACTTCCACAGGACTATGATCCCTGAGCTATCTCCTTAAACTCTCAGTTTGTACAATGATTAGAGAAGCAAAACAACTAAGGAAAGGTAGGGGAGGTTCTCAAGAAATTTAAAATTATCACGTAAATAGTGGTTAGAGGAGAATAGTTAGATAACCACTCAGGTTATCTTCTGGCCCTGCTCCTCTGGCCAGCTTCCTGGAGAACATTGTCCATAAGAGAGCAACAGAGAAGATATTATATCACAAAGCACTGCAAGCATCTTAGATGTTCAGACATACAGATGTGTGGTCCAGAAATGCAATACAATGCAGGTAGGATGGAGAGATGTCCCCTAAACACCAGTGGGAGACATGACCACAAGCTACAAACCAGCCACACATGCATGTTATCTAGAGAGACTGCCCTTGAGAGGGCTTCCCTTTACCCTTTCCAGTTGCCAGAACTCCAGAGGTGAAGAGGGCAAGGGCTAAACTGAGATTTACTACTTTGTTAAGAATGTTCATGCCCTAATTCTATCTTTGAAACTCCATCTTTCATACACGTTGATTACACTTACAAGAGAATTAGTTCATTGTTCATTTTTAAAAATATTTTCATCTTTGTCTATGATTTCTGTATATGTTAATAGATTGGTGTAACCTTTCAGTTTGAGGTAAGGTAAATCATCTCCCATCTTGAAACAGCCTTCTATCTAACTAGAAACTACCAAATTTTAGAGAAAAAAAATAGAAAAATATGGATTGTCAATGGAGGTGTTATCAATATCCCAATATTTGCTGAGAGTATACTGTTAGGTGTTGTAAACAATAAAAAATAACAGGATGCCTTCCCTCACGGGAAGAGGGATCTTATTGAGGAAATCAGTCTAATGGCTCATGAAACAGTTAGAAAACAATTACATATGTAACTATTTCGTACTGACTAAAATTACAAGCGCATTGGGAGCAGAGGGAAAGAAGATAACCTATATAATTTCTTTGCTGCTGGCAATCTTAGAGGTGACTTGAAGCAGTTGAGGTTAGGAAAAGCAGAGAGCACACAATTGCAGATAGGCCATGAGGAGTTGTGGGGAGGCAGGAAAGGTTGACAAGACATCAGACACCATTACTTCACATAAAATGTGGCTGTATGAAAGGCAAGGATAAGGTGTGATTTTGTTTAATTGCCTACTTTTTTTCACACGTCCATCTGCTTTAATCCCTCACATCTCTAAGGGTCTTTTATTCCTTTCTGGGCATCCTGATCTTTCCTAAATTCCTTCTGATGAGACCGTTTTGCCCACTCTCCCAAACCTTTTTATCCTGGATGGAAGACATGCTGCATTGGTAGGAGGTACTAAGAACAAGAAACGTGGCAAGTGTTGGGCATCTGCCATGGCACTTTCCCTACCACCTGCTTAGAGCTTGGTCCCCTTGACTTCCACAACCATTTCTAACACCAGGAGGGATGCAGTTTGAAGGAAAAGTAAGAATTCATAGGCGAGTGATTTGTAAATTATATTTATAGGAATCTGTTTTGATTCTGATCAAGCTTTTAGAAGAATTACTTAAGCTGAATGTGAGTCATTTGAGGTCCTCTAAGTTTTAAAATTAATATAGCAAAGCAATAGTTTAACCACTGAACATCTATGCTTATAATGTACATATTTACGTGACAGAGCTGAAAGCTAAAACATCGTATCTCATAAACGTGCCTAACCAACAAAATCTGGTATAATCATGGTCATTTTAGTAATTTCCTATGTGGAGTGTTTTCATAGGGAATTTATATGATTTAAATTATCATTATGATAATTTCTATGAAAATTCAAAACATTTTGAACTAGTTATTTGAGGTTGGTTTTATGATATTTTTATACTTTATAAATAGTCATTTATGATTTTAAAACTTATCTATGATAATATGTTCTGTCATTTTCACATGTATATTCTTTTTTATGGAAATTTTCCCAAATTTACCCCATAGATTGCTCAACCGTTTCCTCCATTTTGTACACTATTTAATGGATTTTTGTTTACTGCTTGTGTTCTTGAGTGATTCTTTGCATTTTGCTTTTTGACATAACTATAGGGATCTATTCCTTAGTGCATTCATAGATTTAGAGAAACCAAAACATAGAGACTAAGATTATTAGAGGAGAAGAAAACAATAGATTATACTCTTGAAATAGATGTTCTGGTACCTAGTCATTTTATATTATTGTCATATTTAATATACTTAAAAAAACAGTTACAGTAGAAATGGAAGTCTAATAAAAAGAGATAATCTTTGAATGACAGAGACAGAAATTTCTTAATAAAATAAGCACACTTAAAAACATTAGACTTTTCCCCATCACTTCCAAAATTTATTTAAAATTCAAATAAAATGTTCTACTTAATATCAAAAATACTATAAAACCATACTCAAAGAAAAAATATGACAAGTCATGATATTGCAGGTACTATTTCTTTAAATAGAAAGGAAATCTACTGTATTTATCAATTATTTCCATTCAGATGATTGTTTGAGCAACTTTTACTATCACTTAACAATGTATTTTTGCCCTAGTAGTACAAAGCAACACATTGTAATTTTGTGAGGTTTATAGTGATAAATCTGTCATTTACCAGTGTTTAGCAACTAATTTTCAGACATTCCCAATGCAGAGCATATCCCATTAAGTTTAAAAATTCATTAAAGTTTCTATGTGCCAGATGGCACAATGTAAGAAATGTTTGAAGTACACAGCAATTAAAACTCTTAAACATAAAATAGCCTAGCTGTCAATTTGTTATATATACTGCATGTTAGAGCACCACAAAATGCTGGCTAGATAATATCCATCTGTTGATACAATGAATTTCTAAGAATATAAGTAAATAGATCAGGCTTGAGACAAATTTACATTCTGATTTCTAAAGACTACAAAACCTTTCATTAATTTTCTAGTGTTACAAGGCACAATTGCATTTCAAGCTGGAAATGCTCAGAAAGATGAAGACATCAAGCATTTGGAAATTTATCTTCAGAGATTGGTTGTTTGATTTGGTTAGGAACAAAAATCTTTTAAAAAAGTCCTCTCAAATACCTATAAAGAGCAAGTATAGTTTGGAATTAAGATAGCAATCACAAAAATGATAAAATTCAAATTTAACATTGTATTTAATAGTCGAGATTTTACATCTGAACAGTAATTCCTTTGAGTCCACCCTGATTATATTTAACCAAACAAATATACTGCCTGTTTACAAATGACAAGCTGCAAATTACCTTAATTATGTAGTGAAAAATTGTTGTTCATCCAATACCCAATTCTAAGACTTATTTGATGTTCTGAGAATGCATCATTCACCCTCACACATTATTCTGCTCTCTTTTCATCATTAACTAAAACACAGTTTGCCTTTTAACCTGGTATTGCTAGGTGAAAATGTCCTGCCAAATCCAGAATATACTCAATTGCCTTAAATCCTCTGTTTCACTCAAAATAAGTGTTAAATTGGTATTTAAATCTTCATTTTAGGTGGAGCCAAATCTGATTTTGAAGATGTAATTTTCTTCATTTCTATCAAGAAATAATTTAACAAAATGATAAAAACTATTAACTGTTTACTTATGTTTAATATCTACTGTCCCCTGTGCAATCATATTTTTGTTTTATTTCTATTAATATATCATACCTCTGCAGTATATTTTATTACGCCAGGTTTACAGATGAAGCAACTGAAATTTAGGTAGGTTATTTAGCTTGCTCAAGGCCACAGAGTTAGCAACTTGAAAACTAAAATTTCGAGCTTACTGTTTAATTTCCAAAAGGTGTTTTTTGTGAAAGTGGTCTCTAGATACAGGTTATCTGGTCTTGAAGCCCAGATGACAACTATAAGCAGCATCTCTTTGGGCAATGAGTAGAAATTTCTAAAAATATGGCTCTGTTTAAATCTGTACTTTATAAGCATGAGGCAAATATCATGAGCTTCCTTTAAAAGAAAACTGTTGGGCTTTTTTTTTTTTTAAGAGCAATAAACACTAAGGGTATCATAGTCTTGTTGGAAAATAGGAAACTTACATAAAATTGGTTTTAAATATGTCAAATCATAATCATATGCTGAAATATATGTATATGCATACACACATGAAAGTTAGATATAAATATGGTTTTCAAATGACTATGAAGAAGAATTAATTAAAAATCTATAGAGGCACTTGGCTTAATAGCTTGAAATAGAGGTATTAAAATTTAGTGAATTAGAAAATTAAATTTCTGGATTATTTTTCTAGATTATGATTGTCTTAATATACAGACCATTTGTGAAATTGAAAAAATAATCTAGTTTACTAAGGAGCAGTGCAAATTAAGTATTGCTTACTTCACTATCTCATTAAGATACCAAATCCATTAATGGTATCAAACTAAGAAAACACTCATACATTGAGTTAGATAGAGAATGTAAACACTGTTTCATTGAGGGTCTTAGCTAGACTATACCAGGAAAAATTCCCAAGAGCATGTTGCAAGCTTTATCCTTTCATATATCCTAAAGCCATCATCTAGTTGTTTCCCATAACTTCATATATGATGCAAAAGTAACTCCTACAATACTATCATAAAAATTTAGAAAATGTGTAATAAAACATTATTTTGTAACCCAGACTTATCTTATTATTTCCCTGTACTACAGAAGACATTTTAGTAAGATGTATAAGATTTATATGAGACTATAATAACATCAAATAATATACAATGTATAGTTTCATTGATTATTGATATCATCTCATGATTGATGTCAAGGCACAATGAAATAAAAATAAGATTTAAACAAAAAAGCAAAAACTCAGGTGATTTTGATTCAATAAAAATCTTCTATCTTATTTGACCACACCAATATTCATGCATAAACTTGGAGAATTTTAGTAATAATGACTCAAAAATACTGACAGGTATCTGGAAATCACACTACTTGTAATCAATATAATCAACTTTACAGAGACAAAAACTTCACATGTGTGTTATGTTTATGTTTAACAATCTGAAAAATGATGGCTATTTTAAGATTTTTTTGAATATAATAATAAGTTCTGAAAAATAAAAAAGAATAAACAGAATTATTTTTCTTAAATTGATAGAGTTAAAATACCTCTTAAATAATTGATCAGAATCACTAATCAAGTAAAAATATTATGTATGACAATTTTGATCTAAAACATATCTAAAATTTTTAAGAGCCCTGAATAGTTATATTTATATACATGTGAAGGTGCAAGTTTTGTGTGTGTATGTGTAGGCAGGGGGGTTGAGAAAATATTTGCAAATTATTTATCTGACAGAGGATTAATATCCAGAATACAAAAGGAACTCAAACATCTCAACAGCAAAAAGCAAACAATCCGATAAAAACTGTGCAAATGACCTGAACAGATGTTTCTCAAAAGAAGAAATACAAATGACTAACAAATATATGATAAAATTTTCAACATCACTAATCTTCAGGAAAATGCAAATCAAAACCACAATGAAGTATTATCTCACTCCAGTTAGTTTGTCTATTATAAAAATGACAAAAACAAAACAAAAAAAACAAATGTTGAAGGTGGATGCAAAGAAAAGGGAGTTCTTATACACTGTTGGTGGGAATGTAAATTAGTAGAGCCACTATGGAGAATAGTAAAATCTGTTCTCAAAAAACTACAAATCAAACTATCATATCATCCAGCAATCCCTCTATTGGACATTTATTCAAAGGAAAGGAAATCAGTATGTTGATGAGATACCTGCACTCCCATGTTCATTGCAGCACTATTGACAATAGCCAAGATAGGAATCAACCTGGGTGTCCAACAACAGATGAATGGATCAAGAAAATATGGTATATACACACAAAGGAATACTACTGAGCCTTAAAAAAACAATGAAATCCTGTCATTTTTGTGGCAACAGGATAGAACAGGAGGACATAATGTTAAGCGCAATAAGCCAGAAATAGAAAGTTAAACACTACATGCTCTCACTCATACCTGGAAGTTTAAAAAAAGTCTATCTCATAGAAGTAAAAAGTAGAACATAGGATACTAGAGTCTGTGAAGGGTAGGGGGAAAGGGGGATGGGAAGAGATTTATTAAAAGATATAGAATTACAACTAGATAAAAGGAATAAGTTCTAGGTTCTGCAGCACTGTAATATGACTATAGTTAACAATAATATATTACATAGTTTCAAATAGCTAGAAGGAAGATACTGAGTGTTCCCAACCCAAAGAAAAGATAAATGTTTGAGATAACGGATATGCTAATTACCCTAATCTGATCACTATACAAGTATGGCAACATCACTAAATACTTCATAAACATGTACGATTATTATGTGTCAGAAAATTTAGAAAGGAAAAAAATAAACATACAGCTGACAGCTGAGCAGAAGGAAAAAAATTAGAGGTAGATTGTATTTTCCAAAACTGTCCTCAACAGTAGTTTTCATTCTACATGTTCTTTCAGAAACTTCACATCCCCCATCAAGAGTAAGAGTCTATTTCCTCTCCTCTTATACTTAGGTGGCTTGGTGGTGATAAATTATTTTTTAAAAAAATAGAACCTAGAGTCTCAAATTTTCCTCTTCAGCTGGTCTTTCACATTCTAGTTGCAGCTGTCTTCCTTCTCTTCTCCATCACTTCATGTTCCTTTTTCTGTAAAACTTGATGCTTGATGACCCAGGAGGAGGTTTATTACTGTTAACTGGTTTCCCCTTGCTGTACTGTACATTGCCGTACAATAATACATGTAGAATATGTATTGGACTGTATCAGTCAGCGTCTCCATTTTTGTTTTGTGTCAAGTGAATTCATGATCAATCATGCAACACTTATTGTGCAAATATAATATAGTGTGGAGTTTATTTTGCAAGCAAATATGTCCCTGTATTTTACTTACTCTCATGATAATATATTGAGTTTGAAGTTGTCACTAAAAGTTTTCAATTAAATTGTGCTTAACATAATGAAGATAATTTTGTGCTTTAGTGTAGAGTTTCAATGCAAGGAATGTACATTGAGACATGTAAACAACTTTTCACAAATATAGGTGCCAAAGCCAGAATCAGGACTTACTGAATCATAATATTCGAAGGTCAGCTTAAATAGTAGTTTCAACTGCGATGTTCATTCTGGTTAAAAGTCATCTTTTGGTGTTATCAATGTATTTCAAGATTCGGAAAAACCATATACCATATATCTCATTTTTATCATGGGTCTAATGTAGTAGAAGAAATTAGTATAAAGCAGCATTGCTTAAGTTGAAAATAGAAACTGAAAGGTCTTTTAAAAATAATCTATTGAGTTGAAAATGCACATAATATGAAACAAATTAAAGGAAACAATTCAGTGACATTTAATTTGTTCACAGTATTGTGCAATCCCCACATTGTTTAGTCTAAATCACCTTTTCACTACACTTGTCTTCATTTAATTCATAAGAATGCTGTCTTCTTGACCCTTTCATCCTTTGTTCTTTATTCTTTCCTATTAATACCACATGTACCTGTCCAATACTTCTGTGTCTGGCTTTATGTCATCACTGCATATTGCATTCTGTATAATACATGGAAAAAGGCATGGCTACAGTGCAGAGCTTAAGGAACATATTTATGAAGTGGATTTAGAAACATACCTAGTCTTGTTTACAAAAGT
The DNA here is from genome assembly GCF_020740605.2 of Lemur catta. NCBI lineage: Eukaryota > Metazoa > Chordata > Mammalia > Primates > Lemuridae > Lemur > Lemur catta. Next base: position 21,864,255 of record NC_059143.1, read on the forward strand.
AAAAGATAAGAGGAATGTTATGGCATCTTCTAGGAGTACTCTCCAATGCAAAGGAGGTATTTGTTTTATCTTCTTTCTCTTTGGCACAGGCAGTTTACCAAACATGGGCCAGAAGTCAGTTTGGAGGGCCCCTTGGAGATAATCTTACAGGAATTTCTGTCAAAGACCTTATAGCTTATCATTCAACACTTTGAATTCTTAAATTTTCTATCTCTTTTTAAGAAATATTATTTCCGAATCAAGATCAGGCATAAAAGCCCACTCGTTTATGGTGGAAGTTATGAGAACAGAGAGATGTTTCCTGCTGATTCAGTGAGCACCTCAAGAACAAAAGGCATTTGTTAGTGTGAAAACAGTCCTGGACTCAGAAGGAAAGTATCTTGTGCTCTGGTCTCCTTATCCGTAGAAAAGGTCTAAAATGTGTTGCAGGTAGCCATACTAATTATATGTAACTATTCATGATTGAATTTCAAAAAAAGGATACTATTTTTCACTGTTTGGGGTTGGATGAGGTACTTGGTAGAGCAGCACCTAGTGATAGGAATATTGGTTTATTTCAAAACACATTTCATAGAGAGGAATCCCATGGTAACAAAGCAGGTGAAGATTGGCAGGTCCCTGGAAAGTCCCTAGAATTTTTTTAATAGACTTTTTTTAAGCAGTTTTAGGTTTGCAGAAAAATTGTGCAGAACATACAAAGAGTTGTCATGTACTCCGTCATCTTGCACTAATGTGGTACATGTGTTAAAATTGTTGAACCAATATTGATGCATTATTATTAAGTAAAGTTTACAGTTTATACTAGGCTCATTCTTTGTATTGTAAATGCTATGGATTTTGATACATGTAAAATGATAGGCATCTACCACTGTAATATACAGAATATATTCACATCCCTAAAAAGCTACTGTGCTCCATCTGTTCATCTCTCCCTCTCTCCCTCCTCACACAACCTCTGGCAAACACTGATATTTTCACTATCTTGATAGTTTTGCCTTTTCCAGACTGCCATATAGTTGGAATCATACAGTGTGTACCATTTTCAGATTGGCTTCAGTCACTTAACAGCATGCTTTTTAAGGTTCCTCTACATTTTTTCAGAGCTTAATAGCTCATTTCTTTTTGTTGTTGAATAATATTTCATTGAATATATGTACCACAGTTTGCTTGTACATTCATATACAGAAGAACAACTTGCTTAATCCCAAGTTTGGGCAACTATGGATAAAGCTGCTATTAATAAAAACATCCATGTGTGGGTGTTTTTGTCAATGTAAGTTTTGAACTCATTGAAGTAAATACCAAGGAGCATGATTGTTGGATTGTATGACAAGAGTATGTTTAGTTTTATTTAAAAAAAAAAAAAACTGCCCAAATGTCTTTCAAAGTGGCTGTACCATTTAGTAAAACCATCAGAAGTGAATGAGAGTTCTTGTTTCTCCATTTCCTTGCCAGCATTTCATGTTGCCATTAAAAAAAAAAAAATAAGCCATTATAATAAGTGTTCAGTGGTATCTCATTTTTGTTTGAGAAATTGAGAGGTTTATTAAAAATTTTTAATTTAATGTAATTTAATTTAATTTTTTAGAGATGGAATCTCACTGTTACCCAGGCTGGAGTACAGTGGCATGATCATAGCTCATTGCAGCCTCAAACTCCTGAGCTCAAGCAATCCTGCTGCCTCAGCCTCCTGGGTAGCTAGGACTACAGACACCACTACACCTGGCTAAATGTTTGAATTTTTTTATTTTTTAGAGACACAGTCTTGCTGTGTTGCCCAGGCTAGTCTCAAATTTCTGGTGTAAGCAATCCTCCCACCTCAGTGACCCAAAGTGCTGGTATTATAGGTGTGAGCCACTGTGCTCAGCCAAAAATTGAGAGTTTTTAAAAGATTCAAATACAGAGTAAGTTGGAAGACAGTTTGGCAGCTTCTTATGGTCTTTTCTTTAGTCTTTCCCTATTGGCGCACATTTAGATTATTTTTAGTTTGTAATTATCACAAATAGTGTTGGGATTAACAATTTTCTATAAGCCTCTGTGCCTTTGGATTTTTAAAAGCCATGATCAAGAAATGAATTGAAATTATTGAGTTGTGTGATACCATTTATAATTGTATTGGCCACAGTCAGGCATAGAAATCAGTCATTAAATATGAAATATCATCAGAACATGAGACTATTTATTCCCCCACAGCCTTTAATACTTGCCTATATCAAACCTTTTAAATTCTGTTAATCTGATAAAGAAAACTAAAGGACCCTTTCATGGTCTTATTTTTTACTTACCTGATTACTAGTTTAGCTAAACAGCTTTTCATGTTTTTAAATTGTTTTAATCTTTAATGTATCTCTTCTATGAATTGCCTGTTAATATTATTTACTAATAATTCTATTTGGATGTGTTTCTTTCATACATTATATTGATTACTGAGCCCATGATTTAAAATAATCTACTTTAGAACTCAGAGCTTACATGGCCCTTTTCATGTGTGTCTCAATTTTAAATTAAAATGACTGGCAAGAAATAAAACTCTATACCCTGAAACAAAAAACAAAGGATATAATGGAGAAGAAAACAAAAACTTCAAAGAAATATAATTAATACCTTTAGAGAGATAAAAGGAGATACTGCTTTTATGAAACAAACAAAAAAATTTTAAAAAGGGATTAATAGGTAGACACAGAAAAAAGTTCCAGAAAATATAATTATAATATCATGAAAATTTTTTAAATCCTTAAATAGCTTAAAAATTTAAACCTAAAGATATTAAGAGACAAAAACTATGAAAGTAAATATAATAATAAAATTAAAGTATTCATCTATGAATAAAAAAAACCTAAAAATAGATATTGAAAAAAAGATCTGCAAAGACAGAAGGAATCTATCAAATAAATAATACAACAAACTGTCATAGTGCTTAAATACATTAATTTTTAGATTTAAAGGACATTTCATATGCCTCCCTCTCTCCTGCTAAAATTACCCACACCAAGCACATCATTACAAAATATCAGAATATAAAATATAAAGAAATATTATCATAAACTGATATAATGGATTAGAAATAAAAACATAGTAGTGGAATATGATGAAAGTGTACTTTCCAAATTCAGTTGGAAAATTATTTGCAACATAGAATTTTATATGAAATGTGAACCTGGAACCTTATTTATATACTAGATCTTAAAAAGAGTTCTTTCTTATGCATTTTTTCAAGATACTACAAGAATATATAATAAAGAAAAGTGATGCATTATAATATGAAAAATGGAGACTGGGTATGGTGGCTCACACCTGCAATCCCAGCATTTCGAGAGGCCAGGGCAGGAGGATTGATTGAACCCAGGTGTTCAAGACCAGCCAGGGCAACAGAGCAAGACCCCATCTCTGCCAAAAATTTAAAAAAATAGGCAGACATTGTGGCTCTTGATTGTAGTTCCAGCTACCCAAGAGGCTGAGGCAGAAGGATTGTTGGAGCTCAGGAATTTGAGGTTGCAGAGAGCTATGGTGACACCACTGTATGCTAGCCTTGGAGATAGAGCAAGATCCTATCTCAAAAAAAAAAAAAATATATATATATATATATATATATATATACTGAAGGAGATATGTAGATGACAAAAGAAGACCAATCCTATAAAGCAACAAGATGGACAAGAGAAGGATCACAGAGTTTAATACTATAATACTGACTAATGATATGATATAAAGTTATAATCTGTCTCCATCTGGAGAATAAGAGGAAGGTCACTGTGGAGATACCAGGCCACTGATGTATAAATTAAATATATATGCCCATTAATGTGTAATTAAACAGCTAATGTTCTTAATACTATTTCCTTTGCAGTGTAAAATTCAGGAAGTGAAGGAATTGGGATAGAAGAGTTTGATTTTCATTAAATCTTACAGACAGCTTGACTTTTTAAACTATATGCACATATTATTTTAATAAAAATAAATTTAAAACATTGAAGATACACTTGATAATTAGAAAGATAAAAAATACAGTCTGGGACAGCTGATAAAAGCTGACCTCATTAACACATAACAAAAGCCTAAGCTGTGATGTTCTTCTGTTGAACATAAATTATTTCACAGAGCAGCAATACCAGGCAAAGTTACTTTACAAATACAGTGGGTTGAAACAAGTTCATTAAATAACCATATCTGAGAACAGGCATAAACAAGAAAGCTGTGCAACCAAAAAAAATGAACAGATAAGTGACTGCTTCTTCATCAGTGGCAGTCTTAGCCATGATCTTTCTCTCCCATTTTCTAGTTCAAATTATTAAGGTACACAACTTTGACCTTTCGACAAACTTCTTTGTGGATTACCATTTTAAAACTTCATAAAGGAACATTTCTGCTTCAACCTGGGATCTGGTACAAAAGACCAGATTTTTGCTCTCACATGAAGCAAACAAAAAAACATGTAAAACATGTTAATCTATGGTTTCATAACACTGACATCAGGCAATAAAGGGTACTGCTCCCTAAGGGCGAAGACACAAATGAGGTGAGCCCTATAATTGTGCCTTAAGGGAAGTTCCAGGAAGATAGATAGGAAGGGGAAATCTAAACAAAATCCAATAGATTACCTAAGGAGGTAAACCTAAAAATCCTGGAAATGCAAAGGAGCTAGAGTTCACAGGGCAAAGTAGAAGAAGGGAGAATGCTACGTAGAGAGAGGACTCAGAGATACTCAGAGACTTCATCAATAAATATTCAGATCCGTGCATGAGTGAGAGCTAACTACCCAAAGCCAAGCAAAGGAAAACACAAAAGGTGTAGAGGCAGTAATGGCTGGGAACAGGGCTGTGAAGAATGACTGTTCCCAACAGATAAATGGAAAATCTCATGATTCACAATCCCTTGGGTGGAGTAACAGAGAAGGATTTGTATGTCAGTAGTGGAGAATAATTAGCTTTAGATCATGTATTTTCAATAGGGACAATATCACCTGTAAGGAAGTAAATATTGGTTCTTTGAAGGCAAGGAAATCTTAGGTGTCACACTATTTTATCACACTTTACCTCCAAAGAACCAGAGTATAGAAATGTACCCTATATTTGTGGCATTAAATTTTCATGGGAGAAGAGGAATTAGAAAAAAAATTCTAAAAATGCTTCTTAGAAGATAATGAAAAAAGAACTTTAAGAAATGCTACCCTTACATTGATCACTGCTCTAGTTTCATCTAAAAATCTTAAGACTGGAAAGATTTAAACTATTTTCAGTAACTTAACTACATTCTACAATAAAGCTTAAGAATATTTACAGGAATACAAAAGTATTCAACACCCAACAACAAAAATTTTACAATATCTGTCATTCAATAAAAGATTGTTAGGTATGCAAAATAACAGCAAAATTAAAAATTTCTGATCTTAAGAGCATGAAAAGACAAGCCATTGACTAAGAAAAAGTATTTGCACATCATATATTGGGTAAAGAACTTCTATACAGAATATAGAAGTCTAAAACACTGATTTTAAGAAATGAAATAATTCAATAAAAAATGGGCAAATAATTTGAACATTTAACCAGAGATAGGTGATACATGATAGATAATAGATAGATAGAAAGACACACATAAGAATGACAAATAAGCTAAGCACAGAAAAAGATGACAATCATTAATTATTATCAGATTGCAAATTAAAAAGACAATGAAGACTACTACACACTTTAAGAATCACTAAAAATTAAAAGACTGATTATATTGAGTTTTGAGGAGATATGCAGGAATAGGACCTCTTATACAGTGATTGTGGTAAAACCAATTTGAGAGTTTCACGAACATTAAACACATGCTTAATATATGATCTAGCCTTTCCGTGCTAAGGCATTTCCTCAATAGAAGTGAAAGCCTATATCCACAAAAAGACTTATACATAAGGTTGCCAGGCATTTTGTATACACAAGCGTGTCTTGTCTTGGATGATTTTGGCTTGTCTTCTGCATTGATATTGTCAGGATACCCTAAATATCCTACACTCAGGTTTTTATTTTTCTGAAAAATTATATAAATTCAGCAAAATTCTTATTTTACCATGGTAACTGGTGATCAAATCGCTTAAATGGCAAAATGACTTCAATTTATCTTTAGTTTGCAGGTTTGTAAACACCTCAGTGGGTCAACCTGGTTTATGGTCAGTTAGGAATTAGGAATTATGATGTGCTCATGTGTCCCTGAGATCATCTGACACATTTTTTTTTCAATTCTGGCAGTGCTTGCTATTATTTACATTTTTATTTCTGTAAGTTTGAATGTCAAAGTACCAAAACACAGGTGTAAATTTCTTAATGAGTTTTCTAAACAGTGGACATTTATAGAAGAAAAAAATTCTTTTGAAACTCTTAGTACGTCTCAGAAACTATGGAAAGTCAGATATAAATTAGCACATACTAACAGCTAAGCATAAGATATATTTGACTAGTACCAAAAGGTGATTTAAATAACATTTTTAATTAAGAGAAATAAAGATAAAGAAGATAAAATAATCACAAGAAAAGATGTCATGGTCTTCTAAACCATATATCATTATCAGTTTTAGCTTAAATAATTGTTTGAACATATTTCTACCAGAAGTACTTCTGAATCAAAAAAGCAAGCAAATTTTCAAGTACTAGGACAAAATAAACTGCAATAATTAACAATTATTATTCCTTCTAATTATGGCATAATCATGAGTGCAAGCAATCACAATGCAGAAAAAAATTCCCTTTGATTTTGTAATATTTTCTCATGGAAAAGTCTTACTCATAAGCCTATAGCAAGTAAAATCTTTTGTAGATAAGACTTTATAAACAGTAGCAAATTTTTTCAGTGACTCTCTTATTAACTTAAGAGCTAATGAGAAAAATCATACTGTTTATGGTTGAGAAAATATAAATACAAATTTTGGTGGATGCTTGTGTAAAGATACAATGTTTACTCAAAGTTGAAACAAGGCATGGATGATTCTCTTGAAAATGTTGAGTATCCTGCCCATCTTCTGTATAATGTCAGTCAACAGCATGTGATGTCCTCTCTAATGGCATTGAAGTAATTGTCATGAAATATTATTCTTACTTCATTTATCCTGTTTGAACTGAGCAATTAAAGAATATTTGTGATTTTGTTGGCATTCTGTATTCTTGAATTCTCTTGCATTTAAAATCCTATCTGCTCTTTTTAACAAATAGAATCCTCAGTGTATTTGAAGTACTTCATTATGCTTTAATTCCAAATGTCCCCAAACACTTGTTGACTTTTAAAATAATCCATTGAGTAAAAACTATTACTTTCTTGTGCATAGTTTTCAATATCTTTTTAGCAATAGGAGTATGCAAACTGAAACAAAACCGAAGTGAATTATTAAAATGCTCCATTATTTAAGGGAAATTGTTGAATGTGTTACACAAAAAAAATTATTTTTAAAAGTCTCATCAAATGTCAAGGCTGTCCTTAAAAAGGAAAATATTACTTATAAACAGGAAAAGAAATTCCAATTTAAGGCAAATAATTATTATGGCATTCACCACCACTACTTTTGAAATAGATTTCATGCCTTTAAAATTTTGATTATTTTACATGGATGTTACCAAATATTTTGCCAGTAGGGAAATAAATGAAATCATCAAATAGATGGCAATGTCCTTTATTGGACAACATTTTAAAAAGTCATTGATCAAGAGATGTTTGATAGATCCTGAGAAATCTTGAGAAAAGAAACACAGGTAATTTCATGAATAATATTATGTGCTTCAACAAATCAAATATGAAAAACAATTGTCAGACTTGTTAATTTTATGCCAGGAAGTTTAGTATAACTGTTCATAATGCTAATGTTTAATGTGTTTTCTCATTAATAAATATCCAGTGGACAAAAGAACAAAATAAAATGGATGCAACCACTGAAAATATAAATGAAACATAAGACTACAACTGCAAGGGATTTTATATGCAAATTATGCAAAAAATGAACATTTAAGGAGAGCAAGACCCTTAGAGAAATAAAATTAAGGAAGAAGTATGCAATTAAAACAATTATAATTTGTTTCAGATAAGCAAGGAATAATTTTTAGTATAAGTGTAATGTTATTCCTTTACCTCAGTGAACTTATGTATAAGCAATTAGAAATAATTTAAATTTAACAGTCTTATATTTTTATTTGCTAAATATGGTAACCCTTTTTGCACATGGAGCTTTATAACAGCTTTGATAGCAAAATCTGTAAATAACAGAAGCATCCATTGTATTAGTCTACTCAGGCTGCTGTAATAAATATCAGAGTGGATGGTTTAAATAATAGAAATGTATTTCTAACAGTTATGGAGACTGTGAAGTCTCAGATGAAAGTGCCCGCCAATTTGGTTCCTGGTGAGGGCTTTTCCTGACTTGCAGACAATTGCCTTCTCCATGCATACTCACATAGTCTTTTCTAGTGCTCTTGAGGAGAGAAAGAGAGAGCATTCTCTGTTGTCTCTTGTAGGGACACTAATCCTATCGGATTAGAGCCTGGCCCTTATGATTTTACTTAATCTGGGTTACTTCCTTAGAATCCTCATCTCCAAATACAGCCATACTTGGAGTAAGGCTTTGGCATATAAATCTGTGAAAAGATGAGAATATTTAGTCCATAACATCTATTGATAAATAGGTAAACAAACTGTGACATAGCAATAAAACATAATGCTCTTCAGAAATAAACTGTTGATACATCCTATAACATGAATGTCTCTCAAAATAATTATGCTGATGAAAGAAGCCAGAAAAAAATATATACTACATTATTCCATTAATATAAAAGTCTAGAAAGTTCAACTGATTTGTAATGATACAGGTAGATTAGTGGTTGCCTGGAAATGAGGAAGAGGGACCTTGAAAGTGCGGAAGGCAAGAATTATAAGAGTATGAAGATAATTTCGTAAGTGGTGAATATGTTCACTATCTTCATGGCAGACTTTCTTGTTTATGCATATTTATTATAAAACAATAAAACATTTTAGAAAGTAATTAATTCATGATGGATAACAGACTTAAACCTAAGGCATGAAACTATAAGAATTTGAGCAGAAAAGCTTGGAAAAACTATTATGGATATCAGCCTAGGCAAAGAATTTATGAAGAAGACACCAAAGGCAATCACAGCAACAACAAAAGTAAATAAATGGGACCTGATTAATTAAAAAGCTTCTGTACAGCCAAGGAAACAATCAATAGAGCAAATAGATAACCTACAGGATGGGGGAAAATATTTGCATGCTATACATTTGATAAAGGGCTAATAACCAGAATCTACAAAGAACTCAAGCAAATCAGCAAGATAACATCAAACAACCCTGTTAAAAAGTGGGCAAAAGTCATGAACAGAAGATTTTCAAAAGAAGATAGAGTATTGGCCAATAAACATATGAAAAAATGCTGAATGTCTCTAATCATTAGGGAAATGCAATTCAAAACCAAAATTAGAAATCTAACTTCTATGAGAAAGGCTCCTATGAAAAAGTCCCAAAACAAAAACAATGCTGCTATGGATGCAGAGAGAAAGAACCATTTATACACTGTCGGTGGGGTGGGACTGCAAACTAGTTCAACCTCTATGGAAAGTATTATGGAGATAACTCAAAGAACTTAAATTAGACCTACCATTTGATCTGGCAATACCACAACTGAGTATTTGCCCAAAGGAAAAAAAGACATTTATAAAAAAGATACTTGCACTCGAATGTTTATAACAGCACAATTCACAATTGCAAAGATGTGGAAGAAATCCAAGTGCCCATCAATACATTAGTGGATTAATAAAATGTGGTATATGTACACCATGGAGTATTACTCAACCAGAAAAAAAATAGTAAGCTAATACCTTTTGTAATAACCTGGATAGAACTGGAGACCATCCTCCTAAGTGAAATATTGCAAGAATGGGAAAACAAACACCATATGTACTCACTATTAAATTGGACTTAAATAATCAACACTCGTGTACATATGGTAGTAACATTCGACAGAAATCAAGCAGGTAGGGAATAGGAGGGGACGGGTAAATTCGCATCTAACAGATACAATGCACACTATCTGGGTGATGGACACACTCATAACTTTGACTCAAACTGTACAAAAGTAATTCCTGTTACCAAACGTGAATTTGGTAATAATTGTGAATATTACCATATTCTGAATATTACCCATAATATTCTGAAATAAAAATAAATAAATAAAACTCCTTCAACATCTTTTAAAAAAAAAGTAATATGAAGGCCACTGTCAATTCCTGAGGTCCACTGTTTATTATCTCATTGCCTGGAGTTGGGAGGTTTGGTTTGGCCTCTAACAGGGAAAGGTTGATCTTTCACCAAGTTCCAGAGATACGAGTCTGCATAAACCACGTAAACCCTAAAGTTTTCATTGGGTTTTCTCAATTCTAAAACTGGTCCTCTCCTAGACAAAGCACCCTCTTCCTTTATGTTTTCTCGCTGTTGTTAAATCATATGATTCTTTCTAACTGGCACAATTTCACTAAGGGATAATTTGGATTTGGAGTAGTTGCTTTGGAGATTTTTGAATATAAACAAGATTGTTTATTTGGGAGATGTTTTAGACCAAGAAGAGAAAAGAAAATTGAACTGTCCAGTTGTCTGCATTTTGGGGGATGAGAAGGTTTCAAATGCAATTTTAACTCAAGCATTGCTTCACTGAAAGATTATTTAGTTAACACCAATGAAAACAGTGAAGACTTAAAATACTTCATTTGTCAATTCATCCAAATCATGTTCCCCTTCTCTTATTTTGTCTTTCCTTCCCATTCTTTTCCCCCATTCTGCTTCTGAGCCAGAGATACTTCCTCAAGTCCCCTTAAAAATGCAGTCTCCACATGGAGAAAATATTGGTTGTTCTGCAGACTTAGATCCTTGTGCCATTGTTAAAGAACCAGCACTTAAAGGAGATTGTTATTGAAGAGTTCAGGGTTGTCCTGGGCTCATATTTTCTAAACTCTACTGATCTCTATCAATCAGAATATCTTTTGGTAGGCACAGGTGATATACTTAGGTTGAGAAAAGCTAATTGTCACAGTCTTGAAGAAGATTTACAGTTATTAAATCTTTAAGGAACAATAAAAAAAGAACATTAAGCAAATTAAAGCATTTTAATTAAAAATTTAAATAAGATGTATATGTGATATATACATGTAGAAGACTATTATGTCTGTATTATTTATAATATATTTAATATGTGCAACCAGATTCATCCAATAAATAGAGAGCAAATAGGATATAGTGACAAAAGAACATATGACTCAAATTCAAAATTTCTGAATTTTATCTGACATTTGCAAGTCTTGTTATTGTGGTCAAAAATTTTTAATGTATCAGTATTAATAATTTTCTTCCCTCAAAAATTTAATAAGAGATAGTTCTGCTTTGAGTTCTTTGAGGCATCTCCATACTGCTTTCCACAAAGATTGAACTACCATTTGATTCAGCAATCCCACTACTGGGTATTTACCCAAAGGAAAAAAAGACATTTTGTAAAAAAGATATCTACACTCAAATGTTTATAGCAGCACAATTCACAATTGCAAAGATGTGGAAACAACCCAAGTGCCCATCAATACTTGAGTGGATTAATACAATGTGATATATGTTGTATACCGTGGAGTACTACTCAGCATAAAAAAAATGGTGAACTAATACTTCTTGTATTAACCTGGATGGAACTGGAGACCATTCTCCTAAGTGAGGTATCACAAGAATGGAAAAACAAGCATCACATGTACTTACCATTAAATTGGTACTAAACGATCAACACTATGTGCGCATATGGAAGTAACATTCATCGGAGATTGGGCAGGTGGGAGAGGGGTGGAGAGGATGGGTAAATTCACACCTAACACATACAGTGCACACTGTCTGGGGGATGGGGATGCTTGTAGCTCTGACTCGAGAGGTACAAAGGCAATTTATGTGACTGAAGCATTTGTAACCCTGTAAAATTCTGAAATTTAAAAAATAAATAAAAATTAAAGAAATAAAAAGCCAAAATATCTAATAAGAGAAAATAATAACTAATACTATTCCCATATCCCAAAACTGTTATTAAACTATCCTGAATATGAAAACACACCATAAACTTTTCAATAAAAATTTATATAACCCTATACGGATGAAGGATATTATTATTTTGAGTGCACTAGTAAATAAGTAACACTTAAGTAGCTTTCATTTAACTGCTAATTATGTTTGTAACTCTTCTTGAAAAATAAATAATACATATGTATTTTCTTTTGCAAAGTTTGCTGTACTTATAAAAAAGTACTTGTACTTTTATTGTACTTCAGATCCAAATTGTTACAAAAATCAAACTTTTCTTCCCAAATGTAATTTTGACTTATACATATGTCTTATTTCCTATTTCTATACACTAAAACTTTAAAACTCAGTCTGAAACCCATGGTGCTTTTTCTTAACTCTCACCTTCTGTATCTACACAGAGAATTCAGCTCTTGACTTCTTAGACATTTTTTTTCCTTCCAAATTTGTCTCTCTTCCCTTCTCTGATCCCCAGTGATTTTTTCAGGGCTTGCTCAGGTCATCTCCCAGTGTCTAATCTTATGAGTCACCTCAAGAACTACAAATTTGTGCAGATTCCTTTTGTCTGGATTCCTTTCAATGAAAAGAGGTCTCGTGCTTTTCAGTTTCTTTCTTTTCTCTGAATATTCACTCTTGACCCCTTCCATTAAGTTTCAGCCCACAGAGAGCTCTTCATTCTCTATTTCTATTACTCTTAAAATCAGTGTCTCACTCTTTATATCTTAATTGGTCTTCACTTCTTTTCTTCAGGTCTTTGCAGATGAAGACACAATCTTGTATTTTGATCCTCCATATAATGCCTTAGCATAGTTTTGGTTATAGAGTTTAGTTTTCACAAATCTTAGGTGGTTGTTGATTGCTTAACTTGTAATTTTATATATATTAATATATAGCAGTTACTTAACCTACTTAATGGTAAGAATTACAACTTTACAGATACATATTTGATATAATATATATGCAAACTTACTAAAAATTAAGTAAGACATGAGCTCTTTCTGGCCGTTTTCTACAGGAATGCAATGATATCTGATAAGAATATTGAATATTCTATAGATAAACAAGACTAGAGCAATAGAGGGCAATCAAATAGGCTATAAAACACATATATTTCTAAGAAGATATAACTTATACTAAACAATCTATAAACCACTACTTAAATTTTATGTTTTGAATTATTTATTATTCTCCTTATAGAGATTTAAAGTTCCCTTTGATCACCAAACCCAGTCTTGATTTTTGTCCCATCACACACAAATTTGCATATCTAGCATAATCTTCAGAATGTTATGGTAAAGTTTAATTTTATGCAATGTTATATGACATTGTAATATATTTTTCCATTGAAACAGGCAACTGTTGGCACCTGATAGGGAAGGAGATATTTAAAATGCAAGCTCCAGAACTGAATTTAATTTTTTATATGTTAATAGCAAAAGTTTTAAAGATTTATATATGTAATTTAAAGAGAATGCAATGCAAATATAAACTTTACAAATATTTTATTAATATGCAAGAATATTTTATTAAACAAGGTGAAATAAATTACTAATACATTTTAATTTACATTTATTATAGATTTGTATATATGAATAATGATTATTTATTGAATTATTAGTCTTTGCCAGGCTCTTACAACAACTGCATTGTCCCACTTTAAGGGTTGGAGTTAGCAGAAGGGATTCCAACCTCAGCACTTAGTTTCATGTGAACTTAAGCTAGTTATTTAATGCATCAGGACTTCATGCTGTTGCGAAAATTAAATAAGAAACATAAAATAATTAGCCTCTAGTACATAGTGATTGTTCAATATATGTTGTTCACTTTTGTTATATTCCATGAATTCATTGACCAATAGATGATATGAATCAGGACCTTGATCACAAACATATAAGAATATTATGGCATAAAAGGAAAATGTATAAATAATGGCATTATAATGTATAAAGTGAAAAAAGGGAATAAAGAAGAGAATCAGAGAAATATACAAGTGTATTATAACAACAATTTAAAAAACAATAGAAAAATTGTGGTATACAATATTTTTTACTTTGTTATAAAGTTTTTCACCTAAACTATTTTTATCCTCTTCCTCGTGGCTAAACACAACCAAAACCTTTTGAGCTCTCATATAGTCCTCTATGTTTTGTTGTTGAGTGAAATACAATCTCATCAATCATTTCATTCAACTTCATCAGACTGAACATATTGAAAACCTCCACAAAATGGTTGGAAAGGCCCTATAGACTGTATATGTTAATTATTGAAAAAACAATAGATAATTTCAGTGTTAGTTGACTTCAATTTTTGACCATTAGTAACATAAAACCAAAATTTCTAAGTGACCAGTTAATAGCTGAGATACTAAATAGCAACAGGAAATCAGAACATAATTTTGCCAACTATTTCAACGTTCTCAGTAAATAACATAGATATGAAGAGAGTCTAAATTACTAAATTTAGAATCTGAAATTCAGATTTCTTAAGTTCAAATTCCAGCTCCACAACTTACCAGCTGTCAGAACATTCGGCATTTAAATCACGCTTTACCTCAATAGTCACTTCTATAAAATGATCATAATATTTTTCAGCAGACATACTAAAAACTCTGACTTCAGCATTATGCAATACATCCACATAACAAGAACACGTATTCCCCCTAATGTTTTGAAATAAAAATTATAAAAAAAATTATTATCAGCCTCTTGGATTTGTCATGAGGTTATAATATGACAATACATAAAAGTACTTTGGAATGTTCCTGGCATACGATTTCAGCTCAAGAAATTTCAGCTATTATTATCATTATTAATTTTTTTTAGTTTTTTTATTTCAGCATATTACAGGGGTACAATTGTTTAGGTTACATATTTTGCCTTTGCTCTGCCAAAGTCAGAGCTTCAAGTGTGTCCATCCCCCAGACAGTGTGCACCATACCCGTTCAATGTGAATATACCAACCCCCCACCTGCCTGACACCCAATGAATGTTACTACTATATGTGCACTTAAGTGTTGATCAGTTAATACCAATTTGATGGTGAGTACATATGGTGCTTGTGTTTTCATTCTTGTGATACTTCACTTAGTAGAACGGGCTCCAGCTCTATCCAGGATGATAATACAAGAGGTGCTTGATCACCATTGTTTCTTGTGGCTAAGTAGAACTCCATGGTGTACATACACCTCGTTTTGTTAATCCACTCACATATTGATGGGCACTTGGGTTGTTTCCACATCTTTATAATTGTGCTGGTATAAACATTCAAATGCAGATATCTTTTTTATAGAACATATTTTTTTTTCCTTTGGGTAGATGCCCAGTAATGGGATTGCTGGATCAAATGGTAATTCTACTTTTAGCTCTTCGAGGTATCTCCATATTATTTTCCACAGAGGTTGTACTAGTTTGCAGTCCCACCAGCAGTGTTCCTATCTCTCCACATACATGCCAACATTTATTGTTTTGGGACTTTTTGATAGAAAACTTTCTCACTGGAGTTAAATGATATCTCATTGTGGTTTTGATTTGTGTAATATTATTGATTAAATATCTCTATTAGCTACAGTGAATTGTTGGCCTGTTCTCCAACTACAAAATGTGATACCACCACAAAAATTCTGAATTGATAAAGATATTTCCCTCAGAAAAAATAAGCTGTTAATCAATATTCAATTTTCTTATAACTTAACTTTTTCCCACTTTTTTAAAAAAATTGAAAGTTTCCAATTTTGAGAAGGTATGCTGCTTCCTGTGAACTTCTATGCATACCTCGTCTTGACTGGGGCAATCTGTTTTATCTTGGCATCTTACCCAGTTATCCCATTTTTGCTAAAATTATAGGCAAGCAGACCCTTTTCACGTGGCTCATCCAAAACTAATTCAATAACTCACAAGGCATTTTTGCTATTCTATAAACATTCTACATACTGTTACCCAGCCTGGAAACTCATTAAAACTCACCAAACTAATTTCTCATATTTTACATTGCATACTCAGCTGCAGTCAAGTTTCAAACATACGTCACATGGACAAAATTTACACACACACACACACACACACACACACAAATTCTTTTTTATAAATCATGGACATAAAGATAATTTTATGATTACTGAATGAATCTAGGGAGATTTGTGCCAACAGGAGCAAGTAACAAACTTTGATGACAGTGCATAACATTTTATATGCCCGAGTCATACCACAGGTAAATGATATGATAAACTTCTTTATCACAACAGTCAGAGAAAAGACCTTAATTTTACATGGGGGTCATTATGCAGAACAATTTCAATATTCTAGTTTCATTGGGAGATAAGATTCATGACAATGTTATTCAGCATGTGAGTGTCATGGCCTGTCTCATTCGCAAACTCCTCTCGTCATCTTTTCCATATTCATCACAGAAGAAAAGGCAATAGGATAATGGGTGGAATAGAACATGATGTTTATTCAAGTCTTTCTGAGCTTGTAAATTAATAAGAGATAGAGCGAAGTATGTTTTTTTCCTTCTTAATAGATTTTCTGTAATTGTGTGGATCATTTTAATTAATGTCTAAAGTTCCAGTTATACTTATTTTTAAAAATCTTTCAAGTATTTGACAGAATGATAATTTAAAGTAATCAAATTTCTAATCTTGGAGGAAACAGAGTTTTTATTACATACTGTTATACAATCTGTGCTATTATATCCAATGCAATGATATAGAGCCCATCTCAGCAGCCTGAGTTTATCTGCCTCAACGCAAGATTTCACACAAGACAGATTGCAAATTATTATTGTGCAGCTCTATCATATAATCAGCTATTATTATCACATAATAACCACTGTGGTAAGGAGATTTTCCTATGGATGTATTTTAAATGGTCTTCAGAACGAAAAGCAAAACAAAAGCAAACCAGAGCAGAAACCGTCATTGTATCATTTTTTAAAGCAGAAGATATCATACTCCTTTCAATGTTTCAGCAATTTATTTTAGAAAACCTTGGCTTTCCAGTAGTCTATTTTCTAAATGTTTTCATCTCAAATTCATAGCAAGATTAAAATTCATAGCTAAATATCTTTTCTGGCTGGGGAACTGGGTGAGATTTACACCCATATCAAATTCTAAACTCTTCAAATCAAGATAAGGGGCTCACTTATCTCCAAATATGTTACTATGGATCTCCTAATAAAGGATTTTTATTTACATGGATTAAAATCTTACCACTGAAAATAAATACACTCAACAAGTATTCTCTGGGGAAATTGAGAATAATAGTTTGCTTTTTATGTGGTCTCATTTCCAAACCAGGTGTATAAAAGCACTGACAAAGA
This sequence comes from Lemur catta, assembly GCF_020740605.2. Lineage (NCBI taxonomy): Eukaryota > Metazoa > Chordata > Mammalia > Primates > Lemuridae > Lemur > Lemur catta. Next base: position 21,881,649 of record NC_059143.1, read on the forward strand.
GACAGAAGAGTGATTTTTTTTTAAAAGAGTTTGTGAGGAAACCCATTGGAAAAGATGGTCTGTTCAAGTTTCGTGAATCATTCTTTCAATGATACTTACTGCCCCCTGCTGGCCCATCACGGAAATAGACCCTTACTTTCCTTTGGTAATTTACACAAATGCCTTTAAGTAATTAAGAAGAGCGATGGGAGATATATTCATTAACATTTCAGATTGCAAACATCTTCCTCCCCCCATTACTATGTATAGAAAATACTATTTACATATGGGAGTTCTGAAAGACCCCTATTCAATTTGCCTTTTGTGTGTTCTCAACTGATTTTCTAATATCCTCCCTTTGACCCAACAGACCAGCTGATTTTATAAATCCAAAGCTAGTGAAAACATAATTAGAGAAGGCCACTTGAAGTGTAAAGAGATTAATGTTTTAGGGAAATTGAGCAAGATTTATTCAGTACATCAGAAATATGTGTTCGTTGAAAGTCAGTGTTTCACTTTTGACAGCCTCTTGGACAGTATAATCCCTTGTCAAACAAAGGTTAAAGTTATATACAGGAGATGTATGTGAATGGCACATTTTCTCAGGACTATGGAGGACACTAAAATATGCAGGTATTAGTAATCATAGATTTTATTTTGCAAATTAAAATTATTGTACAAAATAATTAAATCATTCACTTTTGATCATTTATGCCATTTTCAGTAATGTGAACTGAGAAAAATTTAAGCTGGCTTTGTAATTTATATGAGGACATTTTGTTTCCTCAACACTGATTAATCTGTAAAATGGAGCTTATTTCAACTACTCTAAAGAGATGCTATTAAAAAGAAGATATCCAAATACAGGCCACAAGACTAATACAGGAGAGAGTGTGTTCTAACAAATTACTGCTGACACTTTCAATAACTAAGGCCCAGGAGAAATCCATACAGAAAATGATATTCTATTATAGTAAGGCATTCAAGGAGTCAGTCACCAGTTTTTAGTTAAGAATATAATCGCTTATTGTCTCTTTATTCAGAATTGCTAACCACAAGAACTGTTTCCTTAATTGATGATGACCTTTGAGATTATCTGTACTTGTAATGGCTCTAGCTATTTCACCTGGAAAGCTTATGAGACTATGCAGTTAAAAACATGAAAAGAAAACAAAATCTCAGCCATAAAAAGGAAAATAATATATTAATAGTTATTAAATTTTAAATGAAATTACTTTCACTTTCTTGTATTAATCATTAGTTTAAAAGAATGTTAATTATCAAGGGGTAATTAAATATTAATTAGTAAACACTGCAAAATACAATACATAAAATCAATTTATTAAAATGAGGTAATTGGTATTTAATTATTATGCATACAGGTAAAGGATTATTCAGGCATTTTATGTAAATGCATGTCAAAAATTAGATTTTTTTATTTTTATATATAACAATTATATATAAGTACCTGTGTGTTTCGAGGGGACAAGACAATCATTTCAATAGCAGAAGATAACTCTCTCACAGATGCATATGTTTGAAGCCTACCGGATAACAAAGCACCCTATGTTTCAATTTTTCTCATAAAATTAAAAGGATTATAACATTAAATATTTCATACTTATGACTCAAAAATTCTGCTCAACTTTATGAATTCTTCTTGGATTATCCAGTCAGAAAAGAGCAAGGATGGCTGATGAGAAAAATCTACAAAGCTGCAGTACTTCCTTTAGCATCCATCTTAAAATGGGTATTTTCTCAAGTGCCACCTGTTAAGCTTATTATCTTCAAATATTGATCAAAAGATTATAGTGCACGTGTATGTGTGTGTGTGTGTGTGTGTGTGTGTGTGTACACTGAACATTTCCAGGGTATTTAAACTGATTAACCTATGCATTTCCTTTCTAGATTTAAAGTATTACAAATTATTTTAATATTGCCCTGTATTCAGGGAAATATGTATTTTTACTCAACTGTTTTTTTCCTAAAGAAAGTGCCTGTGATAAAATATGATCTGAAAATAATCCCAGGGCTTTCTTGAAATTAATTTCAAAATTTTTCTGATTTTTCAAAATATAAAAATGAAATATAAAATACTCATAGACCTGGAAATGTACATGTGACTCTCAATAAAAATAGTGAGACTTCAAGAGTGAGGACAAAAGTATCTTGCATGGTAGTGTAATTTATTTTCATCACAGTTAATGCTGTTTATTTAGTAGAATAATTAAAGACATGCATTCTAAGCACTAATTTAGAAATTAGGAATAGTAGCTTCTAATATTGCCATGGTTTCTGCCAAGCTGTCTAACTTCAATAAATCATTATACCTTATGATCTTTAGTTTCCTTATTTGTAGATGATGGAAAGGATTATATGCTTTTGAAAGTCACTTCTGATTATATATTTCATTGATAAACATCAGTGAGCTTCCCTAAATGGTTCGCCTCCCAATGCCCATTACCCTAATTTGGCATAATCTGAATAAACTCATTCACTCCTCAGAACAACCCTGTGAAAATGGCATTTCTATCCCCATTTCACCAGTGAGAAAGCTGAGATTCAGAAAGGATGATAGGCTTGTTTTAGGTTCTACATCCACAAATGGTAAATGGTGGAACTAAATCTCTCTTCATAACAATGTTGGTGGAAAAGTGGCTTTCTCAAACAGGCTTTTGTGGTATTATTTTTCTAGGAACAAAACAAATACTTAGATGAATAACTACTATTACTATTTTAATATTGTTTAGTGGTTATTTTCTATGAAAATTGGAGACATAATTAACAAGCCTTCTCCAGAGAAACAGATCCAACAGAATATATATATAAAATATATATAAATATATATGTGTATGTGTATTATATATGTGGTATAGGTGTGTGTGTATATGTATATGTATACGTATACACATGCACATATATAAAATATGGGAATTGGCTCATTCAGTTATGGAGGCTGAGAAGTTCTTCCAACTGCTGTCTGCAGGCTGGAGAACCAGGAACCAGTGGTAATACAATTCAATTTCTGTCTGACTGTAATGGCCTGATAATCAGGGCAGGGGGGCAAAGTGGGAGGTGCTGTTAGTGTAAATCCCAGAGCCTGAAGGCTCTAAAACCAGGAGCTCTGATGTTTGACAGCAGGACAAGATGGGTTTCCCAAATCAAAAAGAAAGAGCAAATTTGCCTTTCCTTCACCTTTTTGTTCTATTGGTCCCTCAGTGTATTGTATGATGCCCACCCACATTGGACAATCTTCTTTACTCAGTCTACCAATTCAAATGCTAATTTCTTCTAGACACACTCTGACAGACATACCAGAAATAATGTTTTATCAGCTATCTGGACACCCCTTAGCCCAGTCAAGTTGATATAAAAAATGAACTATCAGATAGATACATAGATGATAGATAAAGAGATAGATAACAAATAGATCAACTTGAATGATTATATACAGAAATAAAAATACATACAGTAAGCTTGAGAAAACAAATGATATAAGTTCAGGAAATTAGTCATGGCCATGCATTAAAATAATAAAAATACCTGTTAGTTTGCACCATAATAATTCAACAAAATATTAACAATAAATTCAGTGGGGTTGAATAAAATATTCTTAGGTTATTTGACTTAAAACATTGGTGCAATTGATCCAAATGGATTGTGGTTGAAATAGATTCATTGTGGTTTTTAGGGACTGAGGTCAGGATAGAACACTCTTTTCAATATATTGGCTTTGCTGTCTCATCTCATAGAATTTCTCATTATTTAAATTATTTCAGTTGTTTAATGGATTTTTCACTTAACAGTAGAATCTCATTACACTTAATTGCAACCAACTTGAAATTTTACCTTTTTAAAATAGACTTTTCTCTTTACCTCTGACTAATCTTCTCTAAATTTCCACTTCATTTGCAGTTCTCTTTTGGGGCATTGAGGATCCCCAAAATGAAGTCCAGTTCATTATATGCCTCATTATCAATATTACCATAAAGCTATGATTGTCATTTACTCCAATGACCTTTGATATCTTCTTCAATTCCATGTTATTCAGAAGAACCTTGGAAATGCTACAGCCAGATGATTTGGACCATTTTCAAAGCACAGACTAATTTTATTCTGATAGACAATATAGCTCAAAGGCCTTCCAGGAAAAATAGCAATCAACCTGGAAAGTTGATTTTTTTCTCTTCTTTTCTCCTTAGAGATAGAAGAATTTAAATAAATTTTCTATAGTTTTTTGGTCCTTTGCTTGATTGGTGTTTTTGTTTATTTGTTTTGATGTTGATTTGGTTTTGGTTATAACTTGAGAATAAAGGTCAAGAGAAGACTGAGGGTTTCCCTTAAATATACTCAGCTATGCACATTTACTCTAGTTTCTACATATCCTTTTTTTTTTTTTTTTTTTTTGGTCTTTTTAAGTTTTAATAATTTCACAATAGACAAACAAAATAAATGCCCACACATCATTTAAAAATTATATGATCTTACCAGTAGAAATTAAAATGCTAAACTTTGATAGAAAGGGTATTTTTTTAATTGCAAACTATTAAGGGAATATAAGGGGTTTTTTTTACATTGGTGAATTGTATAATGCTGAAGTCAGGGCTTTTAGTGTGCTTGTCTCCAGAATAGTGTTCATTGTACATGGTAGGTAAGTTTTCATCCCCCACTCTCTCCAAGCCTCCCCCATTCTTGGTTTCCAATGTCCTTGATGCCTATGTGTACCCATCATTTACCTCCCACTTAATTAGTGAGAATATGCAGTGTTTGTTTTTCTATTCCTGAGATACTTCCCTTCAGATAATGATCTTCTGTTGCATCCAAGTTGGTGTAAACATTGTTTCTTTCCTTTTTATGTCTGAGTAGTAATCTATGGTGTATATATACATACCAATTTTCTTTATCCAGTCAGCAATTGATGGGCACTTAGGTTGACTCCATATCTTTGCAATTGCAAATTGTACTGTGGTAAACATTTCAGTGCAGATGTCATTTTTGTAAAATGACTTCTTTTCCTTGGATAGATACCTAGTACTGGGGTTGCCAGATTGAACCATAAGTCTACTTTTAGTTCTTTGAGGAGTCTCCATACTGTTTTCCATAGAGTTTGCAGTCCCACCAACAGTGCATAAGTGTTCATTTTTCACTGCATCCACACCAGCTTCTATTGTTTTTTAACTTTTTAACTATGGACTTCTGACAGGGGTAAGTGGTATCTCATTGCAGTTTTAATTTACATTACCCTGATAATTAGTGATGTTGAGCATTTTTTTCAGATGTTTATTGGTCATTTGTCTATCTTCTTTTGAAAAATTTTTGTTCATGTCTTTTGACTACTACTTTTTGATATTTTTTCCTGCTAATTTGTTTGAGTTCTTTATAAATTCTGGATATTAGTCCTTTTTTGCATGTATAGTTTGCAAATATTTTCTCCCATTCTGTAGGTTGTCTATTTACTTTGTTGATTATTTGCTTTACTGTGCAGATTTTTTAATTTGATTAAGTCCTATTTATTTATTTTTGCCATGTTGCTGTATTTGCTCTGGGGTCTCAGTCATAAATTCCTTGCCTAGGCTGATGTCTAGAAGAGTTTTTCCCACATTTTCTTTTAGAATGTTTATGGTTTCATGCCTTATATTTAAGTCTTTAATCCATCTTGAATTAATTTTTGTATATCATGACAAGATAGGAATCCTGTTTCATTATTCTGCATATGGCTATCCAATTTTTCCAGCACCATTTATTGAATAGGACATCCTCTTACCAGTGTATGTTTTGTCTGCTTTGTCAAAAATCAGTTGGTCATAGGAATATGGTTTCACTTTTGGGTTCTCTATTCTGTTCCATTGGTCTATATTTCTACTTTTATAATAGTACCGTGCTGTTTTGTTTACTATAGTCTTACAGTGTATTTTGAAGTCAAGTAACATGATGCCTCCTGATTTGCTCTTTTTGGTTAAGATTGCGTCGGTTACTTAGGCTCTTATTTTTCCTTGCAATGTTATCTTAGGGTGAAAAGAATGTATCTTCTATAGTTTTTGGGTAGAATATTCTGTAAATGTCTGGTATACCCATTTGTTCTAGAGTCCCTTTTAAGTGCAGGGTTGATTGTCTGCTTTAATGATCTATCCAGTTCTGTCAGAGGAGTGTTGAAGTCCCCAGCAATTATTATACTACTATTAATATTTATTTCTTTGCTTAGATCTAGTAAAATTTGTTTTATGAATATGGGAGGTCCTGTGTTAGATGTATACATATTTAGGATTATTATATTTCCTTGCTGATGCTCCCTTTATCATCATGTAATGATTGTCTTTGTTGTTTTTTTTTGTTTTTTTGTTTTTTTTGTTTGTGTGTGTGTGTGTGTGTGTGTGTGTGTTTTTACCATTGTTGTTTTAAAGTCTGCTTTATCTGATATGAGAATAGCTACACTGGCTGGCTTTTGTTTTTCATTTGTGTGAGATATATTTTTCCATACCTTTACCTTGAGTTCATGAGTGTTCTTGCAGATTATATGTGTTTCTTGGAAATAGCAAATATTTGAGTTGTGTTTTTTATCAATTCAGCCAGTCTATATATTATTTTAAGAGGAGCATTAGGACCATTTACATCCAGTGTTAGTACTGATATATGGGATACTGTCCTGTTCATCATGTTGACTGATACCTTGTTGTTTTTGTTTTCCCCCTTGTGCTGTTGTTTTCTAAGAGCTGTGAGCTTTAACTTTCAGGAGTTTTTACACTGCTGGGTATCTATCTTTCTGTTCTATATATAGTGCGCTTTTGAGCATTTCTCGTAAGACAGGTCTAGTAGTGACAAATTCTCTTAATGCTTGTTTGTCTAGGGAAGATTTTTTTCTTCTTCATTTTTGAAACTTAGTTTTCCAGTATACAAAGTTCTTGAGTGGCAGGTGTTCTGTTTAAGAAGACTAAAAATAGGGCCTCAATCCCTTTTGGCTTTGAATGTCTCAGTTGAGAAGTCTTCTGTTAGTCTGCTGGATTTTCCTTTGTAAATTAGTCATTGCTTTCATCTTGTAGCTTGTAGGATTTTCTTCTTCATTTTGACTTTGGCCAGGTTGATTACTATGTGTCTTGGGGATGTCCTATTTGCTGTGAATCTTCCCAGTGTTTGATGACCATCTTGTATCTGGATATCTGGATCTCTGATGATACCAGGGAAGTTTTCCTCAATTATTCCCTCAGATAGGTTTTCCATGCATTTTACTTTTTCTTCTTCTCTCTCAGGTATACCTATGATTTCTATAATGGCTCATTTCATATAGTCCCATATTTCTCTGAGTGACTGTTCATTCTTCTTCATTGTTTTTTATGCATTTTTGGTTGACTGGGTTAATTCGAAAGCCTTGCTTCAAGATTTGAAATTCTTTCTTCTGCTTGGTGTGGCCTGTTAAAGCTTTCTGCTATACTTTGAAATTCCCTAAATGACTCTTTCACTTCTTTAAGTTCTGTTAAATCTTTTCTTATGTTGTCTGTCTCTTTAGAAAATTTTTCATTCATTTTCTGATATATTTTTTTTTTGGCTTCTTTGTGTTGGTTTTCAACTTCATCATCAATCCCATTCATTTTATTTACTATCCATAATCTGAATTCCACATCTGACATTTTGAAAATTTCCTTTTAGTTGAAGTCTGTTGCTAGAGACCTATTGTGGTCCCTTGGTGGTATCAAACCACCTTGTTTTTTCATGTTGTCCAAGTTCTTATGCTGGTTCCTTCTCATCTGAAACCTCTTCTCTCGGCTCAGGACAGCTAAGTTTGTGGTGTACCCACTCTCCTTTTCGGGGAACTCTCCTACTTAGTGACAAGAAGGAGAGATCTCTGGGTGGCACACATGTGCCCTACTTCAGAAAATTGACCTGACAGGAGAAAGGGGGAAGTACTAAGAGCCTGTAATGCAGCTGTTTTCCTGGGTCCTCCTGTTCCCCTGTGGTTGTCTCAGTTCAAGCCAGTGCTTGGGAACATCTGTGTGGAGTGGTGGTTCCAACAGCCTGCTGTGGAAAGCTCTGGCAGGTGGCTGAGTCAGTCCCTGTCCATGGAGGTTGGTGGTGTGGGGGATTGCTCTGCCCAAATCTCATGTGGTGGTGGCAGTGTGGATGGGCAAGGCTATCTAGACAGTAGCTACGAGTATCAGAGCTGTGGGCATTCACTCCACCCAGGTCCAGGGCCAGTGATGGCACACAACAAAGGGCAGCTCATGGCTAGTAGGCCTGTTGTAGCATGGAAGATCATGGTTGGGGCACTGGAAAGAGTTGGGAATCTGGGAGTGGTGCCAGGAAGCTGGGGCTCTCTCCCCGAGCAGGTCTGACTGTGACTGCTGCTGCAGCACTTCTCAGGTGGCACTGGCAAACACTGAGGGCAGTGGATGCCTGCTCTGATCAAATCCCCCAGTGGCAAAGGGGTGCACATCTCCCAGTCATGGTGAACATCAGAGCGTCTATCCTCCCCACGCCTTCCCCTGCCTGGCAGGGGTGTGGTGTTGAGGAGGTAACTGCAGTGGAAAGTTTTTTCTTTAAACTGTTCATATCAACATGTTGCTGATTTGAAGGACATACAGAAAAAAATCAAAGTTACAAAACTGTTCAATTGATGGTACTAAATATTGTTAATATTTTAAAAAAGATTGAAAATGTAAATCATCAACACTGTTATTGTTTGAATTGACCAGTTTTTATAGTTGTACTATTTGCAAAAGCCTATATAATGTGAATTACATTTCTGAACTGTTTAGAATTCAATGTTTATGGTATGTATCATAATAAAAAATTTATGATATTTTAAAAAGTAAAAGAAGAATGATCTTCTGCATTATTTTTCTCCAACTAGGGAATAATACAACCCAGCATCTTCCTAATAGAAATATTTACTTGCTGGCATTTTTATACTTGTATATGATAGCAAAAGGGGAATTCCTAAAATATTGCATATTCTAAATTTTGAATCCTAAAGAAAGCATAAAGTTTATTCAAGATATCTTCAATGTTTTTAGTATTATAATAATAATTTATGTGGCTCAAACTATGCATTATATATACTGACCAAGAGGACCTTAATTTTACCCTCAGGTTGACAGGTTTCTATCTGACTATAAGCTCCTGACCTCCCTCTTCTAGACCATTTTCTTTAGAATACTTTCAATCAAAAATCCTTTCTCTGTCCCTTTGATATATAAATATGCTACACCCAGGAATGTCTTTCTCAAAGACCTAGAAGCCATCCCTTTGAAATATAATCATTAAAAGAATGAGGTCCCCCATGTCCCAGTCTGTGGGAAGGCAGAAGCTCAATTTGGACAAGCACCAATTAGCAGATACTGATGGTCTCATCCCACTGACTTACCCTCTTACTATTGTCCTCTAGTACTTTCCAAGAGCTCACCCCGGAGTGTAAAAATACTCCTGCCTTTTGTTTCAGTGGAGTCGAGTTCAATTTTTCTCCTCCATTGAAACAGCCTTGACCCATATTTTAATAGTCTTGACCCCTATTTTAATAGTCCTGAATAAAGTCTTCCTTGCTGTTTTTACAAGCATCCACTATGATTTCTCTTTGACAGTTCAATGATTAATGGATTAACCTGAAAGTTTAACTCTATGTTCTTATTACATAAAAAATACAGCATATCATAAAATATATTTTCCATAGATTCATAATCATCTCAAAAAATAACATTTTTATTAAAAATATTGTGCCAAAGCTCAAGCAATTTTCAATTAAATCAGAGCCCCAAGATGTGTATGTAGCTCTCTTTACAGTTTTCCTTGTTGTCTCTTATATATTTGGTAAACCACATAAGGTTTTACCAGGAAAATATTTTTTCTATTAAAATCATATACAAAATGCTCCCTATGCTCCTACAATATTTTTCTTTTAGAAAAGATTCTGTTTATTTCATATTTGCTGTTATAGCAGAACACATTTCTGGTGTGTTTTACACTTTACATATTTGCTTCACAACAGGGAACAGCTTATTAGTGGGTGACAGAACTGGGATCCAGATGTGACTGAACCAATATGTATATACCCAAGTTAACTGTAGCTATTTTTCAGGCTGAAATACATTGGATAAAATAACTTAGAAGACACATACACCATGAAGTAAATGAAGAAGGATTTGAGAAGAGATAGCAGTATATGCTGCCATTTTTCTTGAACCATATTTCATCTCCCTTCTTAACATTTTGTTAGATGTTTCTGTTTTTTAGTCTTTCTTATAATAATAATAACAATAATAATAATATCAGTAATAATAATAGTTATTATTATCATTCCTTCTATATTCTAACAAATAGGAATAGTGATATTTCCCCTTCACCAAATGTTTTGAATTTATCTTATTTCTAAGCAATGTTTTAGCATCACATATGCAAACAAATAAACAATAATTATATGGCCTTTGTAGCATGGTTTAAATCCATGCAACACCAAACCATCAAACATACTGGTTAGATATGAAGATAAATATGTTTTGTCTAAATAATGCAAATAGCCAATATTTGAAAATTTATTTTTAAAATTTTATTAAAATATCAGTGGGTGTATGTTATACAAAGGGTACTAAAAAATACAATTCAGTATGCTACCATACTAGATGTTAGCATGAGAATACCAAAACCAAAACTGAAACAAAACCCTAAATTCTCTAAAGATGCTTATAGGATAGAGGAGAAACAAACAAACAAAACTGCTAAAAAATAAATGCAGCTGCAGAATAGAAGGAGAACACTTAAAAGAGACAACTAATACAAGCTGGAGAAAGTAAGGGATCAAGGATGATTTCTTGGAAGAGGTAAAAGGTGAAAAAATGAGTAAGAGTCAGGTGAAGAATGGGAGAGAAGAGTCAGAGACAAAAGTAGGTCATAGAACAGTTTAGCGGTTCCCAAAGACACAGCCTTTCAAAGGAGATCAGCAGCATGAATGTTACCTGGGAACTTGTTAAAATGCAGCTTCTTGGGCACCACCCAGACCTACTGAGTTGGAAACTGTTGGGGTGGTGCCCTGCACGCTGTTTAACCAGCTCTCCTGGTGATTATCATTCATGCAAAAGTTTGAGAACCTCTAACATAGACTTTGTATGTGATTGGACCAACATCATTTGTTGATTAAGAAGGGAAATTGCCTCAAGTTTTCCAGATTTTGTTACACACCGATGAAATTTCTCCAGCTCTGGTATACTTCCTCTCCTTTTATCCCTAATAACTCCTCCTCAGTTTAAATACTTAGAGACCAAGGAGTGCAGCTAAATTTATTTTATGGTGAATATGTTATACTGAGATTTTAATAATATATTCTTAAAATTATAAAAACAAATCAGCAAACAAATTTAATCTAAAACATAACACAAAATTTTCAGATAGTTAAAATTTCAAAATCTTTGCAGTAAACAAAGCAATGACAGATTTATTACTAAAGGCATTTCAACAGAAAAGAAGTGCAAATACTTGCCATGATTTTCAGTTTAGTTTTAAACAAAAGTCAATTTTAATTGTTTTGGAATTGACTTTCAATAAAATCTTAAAACACTCTGATTCCAACTTCACTGGGGAATTTGTTCTTTAAATAACATTTCAGCAAAGAGAAAAAAATGTGTGTGGTAAAAGAATGAGAGCAGTACGCTTTTTTATAGCTGTTGTATGGTAGGAAATACTGTACAGGAAGTATAGATCTGGAGAAAGAAAGAGTGGATTTGAATAGATTCATAGCTTTGTGCATGATGAGTTTAGGTTAAAGCACTTATTAGTTCCTGATTTCAAATACCCATCGCACAGTGTAGGTCTAACTGTAAGGTCATCTTAACTGTAGCTGTCTTTATTTCTCTCAGGGCTTTAATAAAAAATATCTCACTCTTTGCCCACTTACACTTTTTCTAGCACCTGATATTCTATTTAAAATTATACATATATATGTACATATATATCCACAAAAAAATCAATTTTTCTGATTGTGAAACATACAGAAGTAAGTTTATATATAATCAATACAGCAGCAGGAGCATGTAGTCAAGGAACATGGGTTTATAAAATATATCATGTACAAGACATTACTCTGCTTATAAGAAATCAGAGAGAGCTTTATGGAGAATGCTTACACAGTCTTGAAGAATGCATACAGGGATAACATACCAAGGATGAGGAGGACAATTTAGGAAAGAATAGTTAAGTGCATGGCTGGGCGCGGTGGCTCACGCCTGTAATCCTAGCACTCTAGGAGGTCAAGGCGGGTGGATTGCTCAAGGTCAGGAGTTCGAGACCAGCCTGAGCAAGAGTGAGACCCCCGTCTCTACTAAAAATAGAAATAAATTATCTGGACAACTAAAAGTATATATAGAAAAAATTAGCCGGGCATGGTGGCGCATGCCTGTAGTCCCAGCTACTCGGGAGGCTGAAGCAGTAGGATCGCTTAAGCCCAGAAGTTTGAGGTTGCTGTGAGCTAGGCTGACACCACGGCACTCACTCTAGCCCAGGCAACAGAGCGAGACTCTGTCTCAAAAAAAAAAAAAAAAAGAAGAGTAAGTGCAACATCACAGAGATGAGACAGAACATGGTGTCGGGAAAAAAAGTAGTTTGGTAAGTGTAGATCACGGAGTCAAAAAAGCAACTGATAAAAACTGTTTATAAAAACAAACAAGGGAAATATTGAAGGGACACATCTAAAATGCCATAGGGCTTGGATATAGATTTTAAAGGAAGGAAAGAATAGTGGAAACAGTTTGGAGAATAAATTAGAAGCAGGAATTTGCAATGTGGAATGAAAAGATTCTTGGCAATTGTAGTGGGGATAGCAAATAGAGCAGCAAACCATAAGAGGATAATGTTTATAGAATATAATCATAACTTTAATTTGATGTTTGGTTGGTAACAAAAATAATGGCATATAGGATGACTGCTAGGTTATCTTGGATGGTGTTTACACTTACTGAGTTAGGAAATATTAAAGGAAAAACAGGTTTTGGGGGATGAGTTAGTGTTAGATTTCATTGGAGCTATAACAAGAATGAGAATTTGGGGGGACTTTCAGCTAAAAATGTTGAATCCTCCAGGTTTTATACACCAAAGCTAGCCATAATGATTCTGGAGTTATCAGCATATAAGTTAAAATAATGCATGTGGATATAATGGTCTAGAAAGAACATATTCAAAAAGATAGTAAAAAACAGAATTTTGAAGACCTTAATAGGGAAATGGAAATTATTGCTACAATAATAATTTAAGTTGTGGAAAAGCTACATTTCAAGAGAGAATATTGTATTTTATTTCTTTTTTAAGCCTCTTTTAAATGCCATTGTATAATTTAATAAGTGACCGTCTAGAATTAGGCAAACCAAATTTGCAAAGGATTCTGAAATCTACTGTCAATTCAAATGTATATAGATGGAGGATATCCAAATGTTGAACAAAACCATAAAACTAACATCCACCAAAAAGAACACCTTTTCTACTCTTACTGTTCAGCAATATTGCTGCTTATCAGAATTCAAGATTCACCCTATTTTCTTTGCAAACATGCATTATCTGTGTTCACATTATCTAATTTTTTTATAAAATAACAACTGAGATGGTAATTTTTTTCTCAACAATTCTCCTCTTATCTCTGATATTTTGTTATCACTCAAAATGCTGCCAATGGAAGTATCTGAATAGACATTTCTTAAAAATAGACATACAAATGGCCAAAAGGTATATGAAAAAATGCTCAGCAACATTAGTCATCAGAGAAATGCAAATCAAAACCACAATGAGATATCATTTCACCCTAGTTAAAATGGCTTTTATTAAAAAGACAGGCAATAATGCATGTTGGCGAGGATGTAGAGAAAGGGGAATCCTCATAAACTGTTGATGGGAATGTAAGTTAGTGCAACAATTATAGAGAACATTATGGAGGTTCCTCAAAAAAATAAAAATAGAACTACCATATAACTCAGCAATCTCACTGCTAGGCATATATCCAAAAGAAGGAAATTTAGTATATAAAAATGATATCTGCACTCCTATGTTTATTGTAGCACCACTCACAATATCCAAGATTTGGAATGAACCTAAGTGCCCATCAATAGATGAATGAATACAAAAATTGTGGTACAGATACAAAATTGAATATTCTATAGCCACAAAAGGGAATAAAATCCTGCTATTTGCAACAACATGCCTGGAACTAGAGAACGTTATGTTAAGTGAAATAAGCCAGGCACAGAAAGACAAAAATATTGCATGTTCTCACTCATATGTGGGAACTAAATATTAAAAACAATTGATATCATGAAGACAGAAAGTAGAATGATGGTTACCAGAGGCTGGGAAGGGTAGTGGGGAGGGAAGGATAAGGTGGGGATGGTTAATGGGCACAAAAATATAGTTAGATAGTTAGAATGAACAATATTTGATAACACAACAAAGTGACTATAATCAACAATAAGTTAAAGTATGCTTTAAATAACTAAAACAGTGGAATATTCCTAACACAAAGAAATGATAAATGCCTGAGGTGATGGATACCCCAATCACTCTGATTTGATTAATTCACATTGTATACCTGTATCAAAACATCACATGTACCCTACAGATATCTATTATGTACCCATAATAATCAAAAATAAAACATTTAAAATAAAAAATGCTGCCGATGGATGTGAATTAGAAACATTTTATTCTTTTATTCTTGATTATATTTTCCAGAAATCTATTTTTATAAATTTTTGGCTTAGAAAGAAAATCGTAGGTGTGTTAATGGCACTCTTTTCTATTCCCATCATTTAAAACTGTTTTCATTATGTTTATAGTTCCCTGTCTAAACCCTATTTTGAATATCTAGTTTAACATTCTTTGTCAACACTAATAATAAAAACTTTAAAGGTGATGATTTGGCCACTGCATATGTTTTAATCTATATTATTCATTTTTTCCTTAAAACGTCATTATTTGCTGTTTTTATGTAATAATAAGAAATACTGTGCTTTGAATAACGCCAAAAATCAGCTTTGCTGAATGGAAAATGGAAATGAACAGTACTTTGAGTTATTAACTTACAAAGTTTCTATATTTTTAATTTATTTAGAGTACTATTCTGGTTAAATATATCAAGAAGAATTACATGAATAGTCCATTGAAGATATAAATGGAGATGCAAAAACGTGAGTAAAAGCTAAATTTTCTCATGTGAGTTGTTTCCATTATGTTGATCTGATTGACCAAATCCTCTGTGTTTTTAAATTTATGTAATCTTGTTAGGGTGAGCTAATAATGATAGTGTGCTAAAATATGCCAATAAGATTAGAAATCCATCAATTTGTCTTTAAATATCTAATAATTATTTATAATTTAATATCTATTAATTTGGTGCACAAAATTTCAAATTTGTTTTATATTCACCACAGATTGTGTTTCTTCTCTTCTTGCCATTATTTTTGCCTAATAGTAATATTGCTGTCTTTTTTTTAATTGGTTACAAATCTCCACAATGTATCTCTGGCTTTACACTATTCAATGTCATTTCATTCTTGTCTAATTCTATTCATTTTATGTTATTTGTAGAGATATATTTTCTTAATTACAAATACCAAAAGAATAACTCTTGACATTTTTTTGTGGAAGACATCATCAGCAAATTGCCTTTTATTCATTTATTTGTTAATTCTGACATTTTCCTTTTATTTTCCAATTTTAAAGAATAATCATCTCTTTAAAGTCCTTGTGCTTTTTTTATATAAAACAAATAGGAATTATTTAGCATCACTATAACCCCTTATGTCAGCATTATTCATTTCATCCATGTAACAAAAACACTTGTACCCCCTTAATATTCTGAAATAAAAAAAAGAAATCATCCTAATGACAATGTAAATACATTTGTTTACCTGTTTTTTACCTTATTTAGTTGGCTTGTTAACTATCCCATTTTAGAATAGCTTTTCTAATTGTAAAATTTTTATATTAATTTGTCAAAGATTTTTATGCATTTGTGTGTGTTTCTAAAATGTCCAGGTGATATAATTTCTTAAAATTGAAAATCTGAGAATTACTTTTGGTTATAGTTAAAAAGTGTGCTACAACTGGCTACCACATTCTTCAATGATAACCTTGATATTACTCTAGAATTGTCTGCCTTTATTTTCTCTATTTGTTGTTTTTGCTGTTGTTTTGATGGTCTTTTCATATTTTCTCTTCCTTTTT
Organism: Lemur catta; assembly: GCF_020740605.2. NCBI lineage: Eukaryota > Metazoa > Chordata > Mammalia > Primates > Lemuridae > Lemur > Lemur catta. The sequence goes on from NC_059143.1 coordinate 21,897,810, forward strand.
TTCTCTGCTGAGTTTCATTTTTTTAAATCCAGACATTGGTATTTAATATTTCCAAAATGTAATTTGAAGGTCTTTAAGGTATTCAGTTTATGACAGTTTCTGATGTAGATTTTACTTTTGCTTCTGTGCCACTTTTTTCTGGTTTCAGGAATAAATAACTTCCATATGTTGAATCTCTGCCATCTTTCCTCTATACATTTTTTTTGTCTTCTTATTATTTTCCACACTTTCTACAATTTTGCTATATTCTCAACTTGGTCATCTTCATCAGTACATGTATGTTCTGTGATGCCAATTCTGTCCCACTAGTTTTTTAATTTAAGAAAAATATTTTTTTAAAATATAACATACATATAGAAAAAGAAACACACCAAAAAATAAAATTTAAAGAATTTTCACCGTAAACACAAGGCATTCACTGCAGATTTTAACTTTGTTATTTCCTTTTAAATATCTTGCAGTATTTTTTTTTTTAATGCCAATCAGTGCAGGATATACTTTTTTTGTACTTTTTCTTATCTTTTCTCCTTCCCACATCAACATATACATGGGGATTATATCTCTTGCTGCAAATTTTTTATGGCTCGTGTTACATCCTGGGAGGCATAGTTTCTGAGTAGATGTAGAAGAAATAAGCTAATGGCTTATGTCACATACTCTTATTGTCTTGTATTTTTCATAATTTTTAATATCCAGAACACTTGGATTTATTCTTTTAATGTACTCCACAACTAGACATTAAACTCCATGAAGATAAGTAGAAAAACCCCATAATTTACCACTGTATTTACAGCGTCTTTCACAGTAGCTAAAACAGCACACACTAATGAATATTTGGTGAATGTAAAGATAGTTGAATAATTGTTGAAAAAGTAAATGAATGAAAAAGAGAGAATTTTCCTGTTAAAACTAGATGTCAATTAACCATTTTTCTGGATAATTCAGTCTCTGAGTTACCATCTCATACATAATAAAGTGTGAATAAACTTACCATCTACTTTCTTGGCAAATATGTTCATCCATTTCAAAATGTAGAACAAGGTGTATTTCTAGACAAGCTCCATTGCCATGGCACAAAGAAAAAAAAATTGCCAAACTTTTGCTTATGTTTAACCATTATCGTTATAGTCTGGTGTCTCTTTCACTTTACTCAAGTGTCTTCACCAATTTTTGCAAAGAGAGAAGGAAAAAGACTTCAGGACTTTGTAGTCTTCAATAATACGAATAAAGAACCACCTGCATTTCACAGAGAATATATCTTTTTGAAAGTTGTTTTGTTTGCATGAAATGGCCATTTAATGAGAAGAATTTTTCTCCAATTCCTTAGAAAGTTTCTCTTTCCTCATGTCTGATCTTTTTCCTGAGCCCTTAAACCATAAAAAATATATTTCAGTCAAGTGTAGAACAATAAAAAAGATGAATTTTCTCATTCTTTCCAATGGTATCTGAAGTTAAAAGACACAAAGAGATATGCATGAAACACTTGGCTCAGTTTTCCAGATACAGCAATGAATCAGCAGCTCAAAAATGATGTGAGCATTTAAAGCTCTAGTTAGTACCATTCAGATAGTTTCCCTCCGCAGTGATTGTAGAAACATTTCTTGGACCAGCCTGTACCCTGCTGACATAAAACCTAAGTTCCGATTTAGTCTGTATTTTTTGTAACTCAGTGGATGCATGCACAGATTTTAAACTTAACATTTCCACAGTTGAACATAGCTATAACTTTTCCTCTTAAATTATAACCAAACAAAATGAGTTCAAATTAGGTATATTTTCCTTTGACCTACCATTAAAAAGGAATTCAAGATCTGTTTTAAAATGAGATAACTTTATGAATGGATTTAATTTCATATAATTTAAAATTCTTCAACTATGTGATATTCACATCCTTTTGTACCCCCAACATTTGGTTCTTTTAAGTAGTAGATTAGCCATAGTTTTACTATGGTGCTCTCACTCAGGATCAAAAGACTGAAACATAACGAAATCACAACTTCCTTAAGTCTCCTAATTTTAAAATTAATCTTATTCATGAGTTTTTCTTATTTTACTATTCCTAAAGGAAACTGTGTTTAATTTACTGTTGTACTACAAATGTTTTCTTTCCAGTCACATGATTATTGCTGCAAATCTCCTTTATTTGTCATTTACTTTGTTTTATAGTTTTAAAAGGGGCCATTGTAATATCGTATAAGGTTTTTATTCTTCAGCAAAACTTAAATCACTAGTTATTCTCTACTGCTATAATTGCCAATGATAATGTCTTCTATGTAAACCTGGCAATGTTCACTTAATTGCTTCCATGTTTATAGAAGGCATAACAGGTGATTAATGCCTGGTCTACTGTGGAAAAGGATTTGGAAATTACTTAAATAACTTCCAGTTAATACTTTGGGCCATAATCACTAATGGCTTATATAACTTGCAAATGATTCAAATAATTTTTCTACAAATATTTAGTAAAATGGTAGAAAAAATATGCCTTAGCTCAAAACTGTCACTTATTTATTGAGGGCATCGCATAACTTAAGCTAATTATGATTGTTAGTTCTAGCTAAATGCATTACTAAGCGTCCCTTTGGCTCTCAAAATGAACGTTCCTGAAATCAAATTACCACAGGAAGCTTTAAATGATCCTATTCAAAACCATTAAAATATAAAATATACTTTAAAAGTCATTTCTGTTTTCTCTTTGATTTATTATATATGCAGTGAAAGATGGAATGGCATGATGTAACATGAACACCTATGGTGAGATAAAATTTAACTCAAAAACATTGAATTTAATTCTAGAAGCACTTGTAAAAATACTATAACATTAAATTCTTGGAATTTGAAGGAATAATTTTAGTCGAGGGCCATTTCACCCTGAATGTGCCTGATCCCCTGAAGAGATTTTTTCATTACTTACCTGCTTCTACTACTAGACTATAAGCTTTGGGAAACAAGCCCTTTGTTAATCATGTTATTTTAGCATATAGCTAAGTGGTTGATACATGAAGGCTACCCGAAAATACGTATTACTATAAAATAATTACTATATATTCTTTTAAATTACCACAAAATAGTATTACATAAAATTTTGCATTGGTCTTTAAATTAATGGGTTGCAATAAAGCATTAACCAAAACACAAAATACATAATTTTGGCATGTAACCTAGACCATTAAAGACTTTTACATTTTGTATTATAAAACTATGGCTAAAAGTCAGATAGCTCTGGCATGATCCTTTAAAAACTTTGGACTATAAATTGAAAAAAATATTTTCTAAACTACAACTAACAGAATTATATTCCTTGTTAATGCCATTATAAAATAATATACTTTGAGGATTTCCTTATACTGCATTGTCACATTTGTGTATCTGAATTGATATTTGATGGTAGGACTTGTTAAGGATTTGGATGCATGACCTCAACAATAACAAACAATAATTTTTGGCTCTTATTCTATTTAGAAAGAATTATATTAGCTAACTATTTCTGGGGAAAATAGGTACTTTGCATTACTTCTATTTAGAATAGAAATAATTGAATTTTATAAGTAGTCTCTAAACTGTAAAATGGTTTAAAATAGGTCCATCAGGTAAATTTACTTAAAAACTTAAGTGTATGCCGTGTGGTTACAATCCTGGAAGACCACCAAGTGTCTAACATTTTACATTTTTCAAAGTATTGTTTGGGACATCTGAGATGGAAGTGAGACAATTTAATGGGTATGTCAACTATTGATTAATCTAAATTATCTAACTTGATATATAATATTAGCAAAAGCAATGTATAGTGACCATAAGAACTTGGTTCTCTAGAGAAATACCTTTATTAACTTAAAATTTAATGTTATGTGTACACTTCTATGTAGAAGGATAGCAAGTTTGAACCTGAATTATTTTCAGGCCTTGGGAGTTTGGGAATTTTAATTATTCTTTTTAAGCTTATTTTTTCCTTCTGTAAAATGGAGATTTTAATACTTCAAGCATTTTTGCTTGCTAAGTAGAACCCACACAAGAGATAGTAATCATTAATATAATCATAATTTTTATTATCAGTCATAGATAATTAATGTCCATGTTGCCTGTTTACCCATTTTTTGCCATACTCTGCTGAAACAAGGATGGAGTGCAAAATACCACTTCATTACTGAGGAAGGTTTGGTTTGAGGACATGGCTTAGGGTTGTAAGAACCATGTGTTTCCTAACAGTGAACCACTGAATTTTCCAGGCTTAGTCACTGACTATATGGATTGGGGTAGTTCTCTAATCACCCCTCACTGTACATTGAGGTGACTGGGATCCTGGAGGTGCACTTGTTTCCAGAGCCACTTGTTCTGATGCAAAAGAAAAGAATGTGTTGGGTCAGTGTCTTCTACTAAACTTATCATAGAAGTTATTCTCCCTTTAAAAGAACCTATGAACTAAGAGGCATAGGGAAGACACGTATGTTAAACTTACAGGGCTTCTTTCACATGGAAGTAAATGTCACAGATTGGGAAGAAGTGCCTGGGTGAACATATAATCTGTTAAATTATCCAGTAAATTTTATATTAATATATTTTTGAATATATTTATTTATTTTTTATTGTTGGACTGTGTGTGTGTACACATGTAAATCAAACACAATAAGAAGGCTGTGATCAATGTCAATATTCTGTATTAGCATATTATATAATATTTCTATACCTGTTGGTGCCAAAGGATAACTGAGAGTTAAATTCAGTGTTTTATGGTGATAATTTGTGTAACCCAGATTATCTGAAAAACAATTTGTATAATTTACTTAGAGGATGGGGCTCTGCATTTAGATTTATTTATCGGGCTTTAAATTATACTGAAAGCACTACACACACATACGGTCATGTATACACACACATGTATACACCACATACACATGAAAAAGAAATTTCAAATTCAGTATGAAATTGTCAAATTACTAATACATCAGTCAAGTCTTATCCTGGGTTTCCCAGAATGCAGAAGTTCAAGTAAAGACATGTAGTATTATTGTATTAAAGAATAAAAACCCAGGGAGAAAGAGAGAAGAAAGATGAGAGGAAGAGTTAGTAAGATGATGGTATCAAAAAGGCTGCTGCTAAGTGCTATTAATAGTAATAATTTGATCATGTGGGTCTATATGCTAAACAATCAAGAAACTGCATGTTAAGACAACCCATCCACTGACATAAAAAGAAAAAAAAATTATTCACTGGTTCCTGGGTCTCATTGGGCAAAAGTTCACCTCATGGATTGTTAAACTCCCTGTTTTTCTGGGTGCTGTGCACATGGGTGTCAGGCTGGGTCCTGCAGTTTCCAAACCTCATTATCTACAGGAAAGCCCCCGAGTGGGAGGCAAGAGGTCGTAGTCTGATCATGAGATGAAGTGCTGTCAGATTGCACCTGCATAAAATTGCAGAGCCTGTGCAAAAATGGTGACCCAGTGGTAGCTGAAATAAAGACAGCAGAACTAAGAGATCAGAGATTATCTAAATGGGTGCATGAGAGGCATCTCTTGTAGTTCAGATCAAACTTAATATTTAATTATCTATTTATGATTGAAAAATTGCACTGAACACCACTAATTGTAAGGTATTTTTAGCTTTATAGAGTTTTATAGAGTACAAACTAATAAATCATTTATCTATCCCTTGAAAATATGAATTGAAAAGGCCCTGTGTATGTACGTTAGTTTCTGGAAAGGGCAGAACTCTTTGCTTTTAAGAATTCTGTCTTTTAAGAAACTAGAATATAACTGGGAAAACAATGCATGCCATTATGTATACACACACACACATATATTTGGTAGTGTTATTTTTTCATAACAAATGTTTCAAATTTTTATTTTTTCTTAGTCTTTATTAAATTGGCAAGGTTCTTCCTGACTCTCGTGTCAAGTTCTTAAATGTTGATTTTTTTCTTTCCTAGCCTCAGAGCTGTATGGTATTTTCCCCCTCCTGATTCAAAAAGGCAAACCCAACAATTCCAACAATTAAACTACCAGTAAAACAAGTAATTAAGTCAAAGTTAGCAAACAACCAAGTATGTGGAGTGGGTTAAATCTCACCAGAGTTCCGCCGAAACCAGAGGAGGGCAGCACCCCCTTCCACAAAGTAACACAGTACAGAGTTTATGGAATTTTCATTCCTATCCCAGTGAGAGTAGTTCCTTGATTCTTCCTGACTCTCACAATATATTAATACTTGAAGCGAGGGAAATATTTTCAGGAGATGGTTGTTTCAAGTGCTCCCGTCTCCACTAGCGATTCTCTTCACAATATCTCAATATGCTTTGGGAAACAAGTTCCTAGGAAAGAACATTTTTACTTTCTCACAGCAATCTTCAACAGCTTCACCGAAATGAGGCCACTGCTTGACAGATGACTCTTTTCTTGTACTGATGGTGACCTGACGGCGGTAAATATGAGAGAAGGAGCCGTAAATATGGACACCTCCATTGACAGCGTTTATATCTCTTAAGTGGCGGCAGACAAGCAGGCATCCAGACCACAGTAGCGGCTACTGCTCTCTTCTGCTGCTTCTTTTTCTAGGAAACAAAATGTTTTTTTTTCTTCTCTTCTGCTCACCTTCTCCCTCCTCTTTTCTTACTCTGTTTTATTTTTCCATTCATGGTTAGAAAAATACGTCAACAACTTCAAGCCTAAGAAACAGGACAAAATGATGGAAAGTGGGAGGGAAAGTCAGGGAGAACAAAGCAAAGAGTAGGCAATCCTAAAAGCATTATGCTGAGAGTGTGTCTGCTGGACATTTTGGCTGTGTTAGGTTTGGTAGTCTCACTAATTTTTGCATTTCTTTGCACACTTTATTAAGGTCAACTTCAAATATGCACAATGTAATTCATATGTGTATTAATTTGGGAGAAAGTTTATTATACCTGAGTTTTCAACTCCTACATCCTGTTAGGATGTGTATAAAATATATTTCCCAATGTGTTTCATGAGTGGAATAACAATATGGTCTTACCAAGTGTTGCTCATATTCAATGAATTTTTGAAAGCTTTAGCATGTGGCTGAACTTCAACCATTTTACCCCTAAAAATAGCTTATCTACCAGATTTTAAAATATCCCACTTACCTGAATAAAAAAAATGTACATTATTTAAACCCTTTGAAGCTTTCTGCAATGTTTGATGACTGGTAAGCATATTTATCAATCAAGAGTACACATTTAATCTTTTCCCCTGACATTTTAATATAATATTCCTCTGAAACCAGAAAATGTGAATTAAAAACAATTTGATTTGAGAGACTTTTCTGCAATTTTCTCCCCCACTATCCTTCACAAAAGAAAACCACAGGAAGAAAAATAGTAAATGCTAATACTTTCATACAAATATAACGTTTGAATTATGTTAAGGATAGCAATTTTTTACAAATTTAACCATAATTCTATTAAGAATTTTTTTATAGCTTAATATATTTTTGTTTATATATCATTGTGAAAAATTTACTACCAAATTACTTTTATGGGTAGATTCTTTTCTGTAAACATGGAACAAAATCAGAATAAAGCATTTGGCACAGAAAGGTTATAAGGGTTTAAACACTTAGTGTAAACTTACCTACTGTGAATTATAGCATATCTGCTAGGTAAAGCAATAAATATAGCTAACTACTGACTACTACAAAAGGCTCTCAACTGGAAGAGAGGTCATCCAAGCCAGGCATTACAAGGAAGAACCTTTGAATTAGTTTACTTCTATGACTATGGAATACAAGAACATGAAATCCAAAGAGTTGAAAATACCATTAACCAAAGTTTGATAGTAAATCAACATGCAATTATAAGACTCAGTTACGAATGTCATTGACATACTGTAGGCTATCAATGGTTTTTCTTCCCAATTCAGACCCTTTTTATTGAAAAGGTAGAAAAAAATCAGTAGAAGTAAAATATCACTTTAACAAAGTAAAAATAAATATGTATATATTTGTTTAATTTCAGAAATAGATTGGATAACCTTTAAGAGCTTAAAACAAATTATGAGTTTAAAACAAACTATAAGTCTTTAATCCAAGGAATATTGTTTATGAAATCCTGGTTGATTAATTTAAAATAATGATAAATGCCCAGTGCCTAAGCTGTATATTAAGTAAACAAGTGATCTAAGGACTTTAATTGAGCACCCTAACTCAAGTACTTTTGATATGTACGTACACATGACATCTTTTTCTCATTTGATTGGGAATCTGTAATTTATGAAGAATCTATGTGCTCTTTTTGTATATAATTGGACAGGAATCTCTAAATCCTTTATGCAGTTTTGCAAGGTAGGTATTATTGTTACTACCCCTTGTCACAGATAAGAATATGAAACTAAGTCTTTAAACGATTGACTTCCCCAAAAGAAGGAATTGGTTTGCATCCGGATACGTATGGATATGTATGATTGCAGGTCCATGTTTTTTTAATATCATCAATGGTGTGGCTCCCTTTATTTAAACAGAGAGCTAATGAGAGCATGAACAAAAAGTAAAAACACTAGAGAGCAAGAGATTGGGAGGGGAGAAAGAGAGAGATGGGGAGAGGGAGAGAGACAAATATATTCAACTAGCAAAGTAATCACTAAATGGAAACTTTGAGTACAAACTATTAACATATGGATTTTAGTGGTTCTGTATTATTTTCATGTTTATATTAATATAAAAGAATAATAAATGTTCATGTAAAAATTTGGGTGTACATTTCATAAATGTGTTAATAGTACCTGTTACATGAGAATAGTGAATATAAAAATAATATACTAGAAGATCTAAATATACTATAAATGTTCATCCATTAAAAATCTCAAAAAATTTGGAAATTATTATATTTTTAAAGTGAAATAAGGAATATGTAATTTTTGCTGTTTGTGTATATATATTTAATATATAAATATTCTGTTTATTAACTGCTTACTAAATGCCTAAGATCGTAGGGCATGAAAATCGTATAGCTAGGTTTAAATCCAGGAAGTCTGATTTCTGAATCTCTTAATATAATCCATTGTACTATAGAGTAGAGGTATTTTCTGGCGCTGCCAACAAGGTCCCCTCTCCCCTCTCATAGCTCCCTCACTTCCAATATTCAATTGCTTTCTCATCTAGGGAAGTATAGTTACCCATTTGTTTACATACAAACTCTATCCCAGCTGAACACATTTTATACCCAATATTGCCTATCAATGGACTTTGCTAAACAAAATCATTACATTAATGTATCTTCAGAAAGGGATTATGTAAATCTCTTAAAAGCAAAAGCAGAGGCCACTTTTTTCTCTCCTCTTCTCTGATATTTTAAGAAACTGTCAGACATTCAAAATCTAGATTTAATCCTTAGACTTGTCCTCTTGAATGGTGTAAGTTTAGTGATTGTCATGTAAATGATCTACTCACATGTAAACCTTTGACAAGAGCTGAGAGGTGGCAGAGCATAGCAAATCATGTTTTAGCATTTTGCAGGCTAAATTGCTGTTAACAGCTACAGAAAAATACTGTAGATGGCATGGCTTCAAAAGATGTTTTAAGATAGAATGGAGATAATATTCCAAATGGTTGCAATTTTTAGACCTGATATTAGAGTAAATAATACATTATTAACTGCAGTTAAATAATTTTTGAACACAGTAGAAAATTGCAGGTTCTAAATTTAGAACAAGAGCCTACTAGCTCTGAATTATACTTTTCTCTTTAAAAACATGAATTCAAAGTAGTTTTTTTCTGTTGTTCTAAATTATATCTGAAATACTAAAAAGTGTTATTTTCAAAATTAGAAATACAGCAGTTTTTTATAAATGATTTCCATTCAGTTAGAATAACTAGTATATTTATTTGAAACTTTACTATGTTAAACATAAAATGATTTGTAAAACTTGAAATTTTTAAATTAATAATTCCAAGACTATTGTTAGAAAAGATTTAAAGTCTTAACTGTGGCAAGATATACGCATTAGATCCACTGAAGTAAATGAAAGAAAAGGACTTACAGATTATGATATCATGCATGTGTATAATTCTAAGCTTCTGAAATTGAGGTTGGTGGTGCGTTATTTTCTCCCATAATAATTCATAAATTTCTGTCTCAATCTTCTTATTTACTAAGTGAAAATAATGACCTTGAATATTGCTTGAAATCTCTTGAGACCTATTTTCCTCTTCTACAAAATGGAATGCGGTTAAGTTTAGTACCTATTTTTGCGAGCTGTGGCCTGTGTATTAAAAGTGTATCTACAAATTTCTCCTTGTTATACCACTTAAGACTTTTTGGTGAAATACCAATCAACCTTAAAAAACCATTTCTTCTCCTAAAAGTGAAAACTGATTAGAAGTCCTTGTTTATGACTGCAGACTTTTTTCTTCACCACTTATTACTGTTTTTCTGCCTTTTTTTGGATCAGAAATGAGGAATTGTTAGAGAAAGAAATGCTCTGTACGTGACTACGTAGAGTATACAGATTCTACATACAGTTCTGGTCTGATTTTCCTTCATTCCAGATAATCTTTTATTAACAAGCTACTATCTCAATTAGACTTTCTCCTCCAATTAGGTAACATAACAAAAATAAAGACACTTTGTAAATTCTAAAACATAAAAGAAAAAAAACAATTAATTCTTTATCAAAGCCTAACAAACATCAACTAAATTCACCAACCACTGACTAAGCTTTTTACTTGTCTATAAAAATGATATTTGTTTTGGCATTTGACATTATGTGCCAGGCACATTTTTACATGGTTAAGTGTATTTATCCCATATATCCCCACTTTTCCTGAGAGAAAACTGAAACACTGAGAGGTAAGTTGCATAAGTTCGTAAGGCTAACAAGAGGTAGAAGAAATAACTGAACCCAGGCAACTTCTCTTTAAAATCCTATTAAGCACCATTCTTCACCATATGTGTAATGATTTGTATCTCCACTTGAAATCAGTGAAAAATATCTAAATGTTATTTCAAAGAAGACATAATTATGGACCACAGAAAAAATATTCACGTGTTCATTTGTATGTTTATATGTGATTATTCTCACATATTGAAGAATTGAACTTTTGTGAATTTTCCAAATCTACATAATGACTTTTAACCAAGGAAAATAAGAATTTACCACCACCCCTTATATTGACTTACACCATGAATCACATTTGTTTAAGTGGAGAGCTTGAATCTACTGGCATTTTTTTTTCCTCATTCAACAAATTCCCTGCCCCCACCCCCGCCTCTTACATCAAAAAACATCTACCTAACCTGTTTAATGCTCTACATATCAATATTACAGAAAAGTATCCTGTGGAATTTTTACAGAAACCTATATACACCAAGTTTAGAATCCCCCAAGGCTATATTTTCCATCCTCTGTGTTTTCTAAGAGAAAAATAGCTTTTAATATCATAACATGAAAAGTATTTGTTCATTTAACTATTTGTATAATCAATGCATGCACTTATTGTTCTCTATAAAGACACTCATCTTAAACCAAATATGATATAGTTTTCAAACATTCTAAGTTGTTTTTAAACAATCTATTATTAAAACCCTTTTAACCGATATGTATTGGAAAAAAAAAATAAAAGCAAGTTGCAAGAATCTGGAAATTATTTCATTCCAGTGAAAAATCACTCTATATGTGTATGCAAAATAACAACATAGGTTTTTCCAAAGAGTTATTACCACCCCAGAAGAAAAACCAAAGGGGCCAGTAAAAAATCTAAAATAATAATTAACAGAAGAGTTTATAGAAAAGAAGAAAATATCTATTCATATTTTAAATTCATGCTAACTTAAATCGTCCAGAATTTTCTAAAGGCCACAGGATGTCTTCATTAAAATTTACTCTTCTAGAATGTATTCTAAAAATTCAGGGATAATATAGCTTCAAAATTAAGATTTGTACTTGTGAATTTTTTTTTCCATAAAAAGCAGTCCCTAAAAGAACTCACTGCCAAGTTGAAATCATGTTAAACCATTAAATTATACAGGTACATGAAAAAGAATGTAACATATAAAATCTTGTCACTTCTAGTCACTTCCTCTCATTTCCTTAGGTGGTATCCCATTTAAAACCAGCATGCTGAGGTTTAATTCTATCAACTCTTATACATGGGGGAAAAAGTCAATCTTTCTAATCTTATATGTTTGTTTTCTTCTTTTCTTTTCTTCACACTTGTATTCTAACTGAAGTTGTGCTTTCTACAAAATTACATGTTTTACTTGAAATAGTAATATTTACCAAAGATGCCACTTGGCAGTTCAATTCCAAACTTTTATTATTCCTAAAGATAAGTATAATCATCCTAAGTATTATAATGTTAAGCTGAATGGGGCAGCTTCTGGACACACTTTTATAATTATTTAAAATTATAAGCTTCTAGTTTTTCTCAACAAGCAGGAGAAATAATACCCGTAGATTAGGTGAAACCTACCTGCTATCATTCGTGATTGAAAGTGCTTATTACTCTACTAATAGGAAAGTTCTTTTAGTGCACTGAAGCCATTACTAAAATTTTATAGTTCAGCTCCCCAAACAATACAATCACCGCACTCGTTTTCTCTTTGATCACTAGAATTTAGTGTTTTACAGATCTCATTTTCATCTAAGTAAAAACATATTGAGTTTCTACATGGGCACAATTGTGAATCTGGTTATCAGGGGGTTGAAAAAAAAAAGTGGCAGCAATTAATGCAACTAATTTTAAAGCTTCAGAATGAAATACAAGGAATTTCAGTGGAATAATTTAGTTATATTTTTGTTCCAGAAAGACCACTCTGATCAAAATGTAGAGGAAAAATTTAGTACCTCATCTGTAAAATATGAATAGAGATTATACAGTCTTTATGGATTTGCAATTAAGATAATCCACATAAGGCACTTTTCCCAGTATTTGGACATTGAACATAGTGTTTAATAATTATTAGCTAATGAAGCTAATATGGGGAGTCTGAATTTGAAATATTCATTTTAGAAGTTTAGCGTATAAATTGCATTCATAACCATGAGGTTGAATGATATAATCTAGGGAAAATACATAGCATGAGAAGCAAAGGTGATTTTTCCTTTCTTGTGAATTTTTTCTTTTTCTTTCTATTTTAAAAAATAATTTTGTGTTTAAGTGAGCCACTGAGACATTTAAAAGCTAACTTTTATAAGTAGACACCATGGTTGTTAACTTTACCTAAACTAATATTTAAATTTAATTCAAATAAAGTGTAATGTAAATCTGGATAATAAACAGTTGAAATGTAAGTGTATTTTGAAAAATGAGAAAATTAGGAAAGACTGGGCCATCTGGTGAATATAAAATATAAAGCTTGGAAGGAAAGAATTGGTATTTACTTACCTCAGAATAGGCAGGCCTATCAAAAGAAAGCCAGAGGATGAGATCCTGTAATCAGAGATAAAATTGTTACTAGGAAAATGAGTCAAACATTTGAATCAAAATTAAAATAAGGTGTTTATAGCAACATATATACAGGCATGTGCACATGCACACAAGCACACACACAAAAATTCTAATTTTTAGATAAATTAAAGAATTATTATTTTAAGAAGAAATAATTAAAGAATTAGAAGGTAATACCAGTGACCACCTGATGCTGGTTTTGTGAGATCTCTTTTAGTAAAAGATAATTTTAGAGCAAGATACCATAAAGAAAAGACTAATAAATTTGACAGGTTAAACATGTTAGAAGCACCACAGACAAAATTGAAATAGAAATATTATGAATATATGACAATGTATCAGATTTTAATATATATATTTAACCTACAAAAAAAACCCAAAATTTACATAGACAAAGGACACAAACAGGCAGTTTATGAGATAAAAGCACATTAGAAAAAATGGTAGAAAAAATGCAAACTTCATCAAGATACATTATTTCTCTTTGGCCAGAATGTGTCAAATGTATGGTTTTTCAAAAGATGGCCACTTCAAAATAATAGTGACAGTTGCACAGTGCTACCCTTTAGTGGGGCAAGCCTTGGTACTGTCTGTGGGACTCAACTGTGACACCTTGCATAAATTTTTAAAATGTCTTTTGAACAATTAACATTTAAGAAATTATTTAAACAAATAGGCCGGGCGCGGTGGCTCACGCCTGTAATCCTAGCACTCTGGGAAGCCGAGGCGGGCGGATTGTTTGAGCTCAGGAGTTCGAGAGCAGCCTGAGCAAGAGCGAGACTCCGTCTCTACTAAAAATAGAAAGAAATGATTTGGACAGCTAAAAATCTATATAGAAAAAAATTAGCTGGACATGGTGGCGCATGGCTGTTGTCCCAGCTATTTGGGAGGCTGAGGCAGAAGGATCACTTGAGCCCAGGAGTTTGAGGTTGCTGTGAGCTAGGTTGACGCCACGGCACTCACTCTAGCCCGGGCAACAGAGTGAGACTCTGTCTCAAAAAAAAAAAAAAAAGAAAGAAAGAAATTATTTAAACAAATAATGGTAGATTCACATAATGCTTTATCACCATTCAAGTCATCATTTTACACAATTAATTATAGATGTATACATGGTTTTATGACTAGAATGTGTGTGCATGTGTGTATGTGTGTGTGTAACCAATGATAGGATTTGGTTATAGTTTTCATAGGCTAGACTATAGGTTATAGGTTAAGCTATAGATTTTATGAAGTATAATATGCCTCTAAATTGTAATTGTAATAATAAGCAATCAGCAAAAAATATCAAGTTTTAGAAAATTTTAATGGCATTGAAAATAGTTCATAATTGCTTAAGAAAAAAAGCATTTTACAATATATTTCACATGTTATGCTAATTTATAATGTGTATTTTGAAAATTTGTATATAACTGAACTATATTTTATTATATCTGTATCTATATTTGTATCTATTTATAGTTGTAAAAAACTAGAGATATGTATATATTTTTACATATATACATACATGTGCATAAATACATACATACATATTTTTCTAATATGGTTATTTCTGGGCAGTTAGTAGAAGTATTTTTAAATGTTTATTTTTATTTTTTTTAGTAAATATACATTATTTTTGTAGTCATGACAATATAATAAATACTTCAGAAAAATTTTTTAAGAAACTTAGAATTCTTTAACATTTCTTTTTTCTTGGCCACAGTCATTCTGATAGTATGACATAGAAATTTAACACTTACCTGGCAAAGTTAGTGTGTGTCACCCATTGATACAGAATCTAAATTAAAGGTGAAAATTAAAGAAAGAAATTTCTTAACTCTAGGGAGTCCAATTATAACTTTGAAAAAGGTGTGTGTGTGTGGGTGTGTGTGTGTGAGAGAGAGAGAGACTAAGTAATAAACTGGCCTTAAGAAATGTCAGAAAAACATTCACTGGAATGATTGTTCTTTTGTATTTGAATAGGCTTGCACATAAATTCTGACCTTGGAAATTCTCTGATGAAGTAACTCTATATTTAACTTTCATAGTATCCTTGTCTTCTAGGTAGACTCATATTCAAATGATGAGTGCAGTCATCTCTTGAAGCTAAGAAAATAAAGTGCAGGTGTTTATATAAATATTCTTTAACAAATATGTTGCAAATGGGTGAATTGTATGCACTCATGAAGGTGTATAATGATCTACTGTTAGAGTAAATGAAATTACATTCTATTTCATTCTTGAATCTCATAAGATGTGAGAAACTCTGCTCACCATTCAGAATAATGAAAGGAAAGATATTACATTCAAATCATTTATATATTTTCTCCTTTTCTACTTCCTTAGAAAGGTATAGGTTTTATATTTTCTAGGTCAGTTTTTAAGCTTCTTCTGTTGAGTAAAGTCTGGATTATTGAGGGATAGGAAAATTAAAATAAATGATATAATTAAAGTATCCCATATATTTTAAAATAAGAGAAAATGTAGGGAGGGAAAAGATGAAACTGTGATCTAAGAAAGCATTTTAGCGAGCTTGGCATGGAGATGGATATCTTTGGTCAATTGTGATGTGTTGTTGATATTTTCAGTAACAGAGATTGATAAAGAATTTTTTCTTAAAAATAAGTGTTACAGTGTATGTGAGTAGGTTTCTTCTCTGAGATTTGGCATGAGCTCTAAGGAAGGTTAATAATTGGTTGGCTGTTTAAATCATGTTTTTTTGAATGCAATTATGTCTTTAGATAAGAATATAAGAAAAATGGATAATGGACATTATGTAAATACAGGGCATACTATTGGGTGATGGCCAACATCAGTTTCCCCTTCATCCTTACAAAACTCTGATATAGATTCAGTGTACCATTCACCTTCTTGCACCACCCCCCCAAAATAACAATCATATGCATCTGAGGAGATTAACTTTACTGCCAACTCTGCCAGCTCCACAGATAGGACTAACTGATATAAAGATAAGTTTCATTCCCATTACAAGTGAATGGTTGAGAAATGGGTATGTAACCCATTTTCAGCCTAAAAGATACCAGTGCCAATTTACTGGGGTTTTACTGAAAAGTTTGATAAATGCTAACAGAAACCATGTAAAATTTGCATTCTTCTTTCTCTTCTATTGCCATGTCTTGTGAATTCTGAAATAAAGGTACCTATATTGCTATAAACCTGAGGGTAAAGAGAACACTGAAAATAACAGAGCCATGTAATTGATTTTAAGCAACATACTGAATGCTAAATAACCAACTTTAAAATCAGCACTATCTCTGGATTTCCTAAAATTTTCTTTATTATATGGAAGAAAAAAGTGCCTATTACTTGTGGTCAGAAACTTTCTAATTGAATATATGGTTTACATTTGGGGAGCTATAATGTGATGTTTTGAAGCTAAATTGCCATTGTTAGAATTATAATCCAAAGGAATGCAATTTTACTTGACATTGTAAAATTCGGATTGTTGCATAGCAGTCATTCACTTTCTCCACTCTCACTGTAGGTGGGGTATATTTATATTTTTCTAGCCTATTGATTTGGGTTTGGCCAAACAACTTGTTCTGGCCATGACATGCGTGCCTGTTATAGGCCAAGGCCTCAAATGACAACGCACTTCAGTTTGCTTTCTTGAGCTTTTGCAATCACTGTGATAAGAACATTTCATGGTAGCCTGTAATTTTAGAAGAATGAAAGACAATTGGAGCCGATATAGACCAAATTAACTAGGCCGCAACTTAGATCAGCTGTTCCTCAGCAACAGACATGCAAGTAAGAAATAAATGTTTATGTTGTGTGCTAGTGATTTTGGGAGTAGTTTGTCATAAAGCGTTAATTTTTGGCCAACTGAGATAACATGAACTATGCTGGTTTTAGAATACTACTATAAAATTAAAAGACAATGGTAAAAATCACTATAATTTTGGGACTAGTGTAAAAAAATGTGACTGGATGCATTTCTCTGAGAACGAAATATACCTCTATTGGTTTCAGTTACTGAAACAAGTCTAAAAATCACACAGTGACATTGAGGATTTAAAATAAATTTTAATATAGACACTCTAATTCTTAAGAAACCAGGCTTTCTGGACTTGGCTCGTGCTGTGCCACTTGCAATTTACATGTTTGGAACATAGTGTTGTTGAAAACGAAGAAAACACTGGAAACATTTTGGGATTTATTGTTCCATTGCCTGAAGAAAAGGATAGAGAACCATGCTTAATACTTCGTATGGAAATAAAAATATAATACATTAATTAATTAAAAATAAAAAGAAGCACACTTCAAAGTGAGAAATAAAAATAAAATCTTAAAGCCCCTGCCAACAGACTAAATGGACACCCTCTTGGCCAAAGGGACATCAGAGAAACCTTAAAACTGAGTTCTTAGCCATGACTGGATGGGAGATCAGATACACCTTGTTATGCCCACTCCTGGCTAACTACCATCAGTCTTTCTTCCCTAAAGAGTTAAACAGAAACCGGCCCTTTGAAAAGACTTGCTCCATGGTTGATTTCAACCAATGCCTAATGCTGCTCCTACCTTTTGCAGTTTCTGCACAAATCTGACCAGCATTCCTTCCTGATCAGAGATCACTGATAGTAGAGTGGTCCTGGCCAGTCTTCAGAGGATGTGCAGTGAGGGTTTTGCTGTCCTCTGCTTTGCCTTTTGACATCAGAGGGCTAAAAACTCCACCCTCAGATCAGCCATTTTTTGTACATGGAACTCATGTACAAAGGGTTGTTTCTTCTTCCATAAATATTCACAACTCCTCTTACAGCTTATTAAATGTGTATATTTGGCCACCCCAATCAGAATAAATTCCTGTTCCCTTCATCCCTCCTTGGAAGTGCTTGCTCTCAGTTTCTGCCCCAGGCTCTGCTTCCCAGCCTGCAAAATAGCCAGCCTTCAGGCCGCAACCCTTTATGAGAAACAAAACTTTCTTTCTAAATTTATTAACCTCATCATTCTTCAGTTGACAAAAGGTAGAAAAATGCCACCAGCTTTGTGAAGTTCAGTAATCTGTGCCACTAACATTTTTTATGAACACAAAACCACCAGGAACCCTAGAATCTGGAGAGAATATGCAGAGAGGATATGCAGAAGAGCAAAATATTACTACGTGCTACTAAGATTCATATGAAGGGTAAAAATACTCAGATTCAGTAACTTCTACAACTCTTCCTCTTCCATGGGATAGTTGTGTGCAGCTTGCAGTCTCAAGACAAGATGGAAGAGGAAGAATGAAATTGAAAGTAGAATGAGATAAGTTGATCAGTGTGACAAAGAGCTAAGCCACAAATATTGGGGTAGAGAAGTAAGAGAATTTCCTTGGTCTAGCTTGGGAGTGATTTAATAGAGATTGGACTGGAGATGATGGACAAGTGACAAGGACCAAGAAATCTTTCATGAACTCTTGGGCCAGGTACAGTGGCTCACATCTCTAATACCAGTATTTTGGAAGGCCAAGGCAGGAGGATCACTTGAGGCCAGGAGTTTGAGACCAACCTGTGCAACATAGAGAAATCTGATCTCTATTAAGAAAGAAAAAAAATAAGTGGGCATGGTGGCATGTACCTATAGTCCCAACTTCTCAGAAGGCTGAGGCAAGAGGTTGATTGAGCCCAGGAGTTCAAGGCTGCAGTGAGCTATGATGATGCCACTGCCCTCAAGCCTGGGTGACAGAGCAAGACCCTATCTCAAAAAAAAAAAAAAAAAACAATTATTTTTAAGAACTCTTTTGTGTATTCAAAATTTACTCTCTCCTTGATGTTGATATATCATTTTTGATGCTGAACTACAATTTATTTGTGTTATTCTTATGGGATATACATGGATTTGGGGCTTCATTGGAGTTACATATTTTTTATACATGACAGACACTCTTTAACATTTTACATAATGATATATAATTCAGTAAGTGAACAAAATGGGTTAAAATACCATCAGAGTGTTGAAAGCATGATTTCCTGACATGTAAGTAAGGTTGTAATTAATTTGCAAAGGAGAAAACACAAAATTTCTTTATTGTCATTTCTATTCCTATCTAATTTCTATATTTAACAGGATGGTCTATTAAGATCCATAATATTTTTCCTTTTTCCATTCATTTACTCTTGACTTATCCTCAACTCTTTCATATTATTCAAATAGTATGAAAAGAAATGCAAAATACTTACAACTACAATTTACCAAGACTTTTGTCACAGACATCCAAAAGAAAAGGCAGACCTAAAAATTATCATGTTGAAAATCTTGCAAGAAAAAAATTAGAAATGAAGTAACACATTATACTTTATAGAAACCTTTCTCAGTCATGATCTAGAGATACTGTTTATTACACCTGCTGTTCTTGAATGTTGAACTGGGAAGAAGTAAACAAATAATATTCTCCTATAAGCTATTAAATCATCTTTAAAAATTCTGAGAGTCCCTGCTGTATTTCCAAATATATAGTATGTACATAAATCACCATGTCAGAAATTAATGTTGCAAATAACAAGATACAAGAAAATGATACGGCACAGACAGAGCTAAGAGATTCTGCAGGGGAGGACAAAGATGATCAGTAGAGAAAACCAGCAAGGCACACAGCATTGAATCATCCCCTTAAGACCCTCAGAATTCCTAAGTCAAAGTACTGACCTTCTAACAGTACTGATAAGAAAAATTTTATCTGCATATTAAGAAAAAAAAAACACAGGAAAGTAGGAATTAGAGAAACTCTAGTTATTTGAGTAAGCAAAGCCTCAATTCTTTTGTTTTTTTTTTTTTCTTTTTTTTTTTTTTTTTGGAGACAGTGTCTCACTTTTTTGCCTGGGCTAGAGTGAGTGCCGTGGCATCAGCCTAGCTCACAGCAACCTCAAACTCCTGGGCTTAAGCGATCCTACTGCCTCAGCCTCCCGAGTAGCTGGGACTACAGGCATGCGCCACCATGCCCGGCTAATTTTTGCTATATATATTTTAGTTGGCCAGATAATTTCTTTCTATTTTTTTAGTAGAGACGGGGTCTCGCTCTTGCTCAGGCTGGTCTTTTGTTAATTAAACTAACATGATTGCAGAATGGAGAGAGAATTACTCTGCCTGTTACATAAAGAAAGATATTTAGTTTTGGACAAGAGTTCAGAAATCTTTTTATTACAGATCAAAAAAAAAAATTGGTCTCCTTTAAAAAGCCATCTTCACTTGCTATAAAATTCACAGAAACTCTTTTCATTTAGTTCTCACTCTACCTTGGCATCTTTTGTTCTTAATTCTAAGAGAATTTACTGCCTAAACTAGTGTCCATCATAAGTTTAAGCTTTTATAGTGTTTGCTTACACAAATCTTAACAGATTATCCAGAAATCTAACCTAATCTCTTGCCCTTATTGTTATCCATCTGCAGTTCTAATGGTAAAAATTCATCTAATCACATTAGAAAATAATTCCCTCTAGACATTAGCTTATCTAAAGTTCCTTTGCTATTATAAATGCTTTTATTTCAGTAAAACAGTATTAAAGCCAGACACAGTATTTTCCAGGTAGAGTTGGTACTTATAAAAGAAACCAAAGAGTTTGGTTGAAAAACCAAAGAGTTGTCTTGACAGGTCATTGAAACTAAACTAGGTTGACACGGGAATAATCACATTGGAAACCAAACGATCATAAAAGCCATTTCTATTAAATTATATAAGGATGAAGCATTTCATTCTATATAAAGCCTAAAAATAAGTGAATGTATGTTACTATTAAAGTACACAGAGCACACTAAAATTCAGATTAAGACAAACTGAAGTATAAAATACCATGTTTTAGACCTTGTTCAAAGTATATGTGTGTATATTTACTTGGTTTACATATATAACATCAATACAATTTGCACAAAGATACAAAAATCAATAAATTATTCATTTGGTTCTGGTTAAATATGGATATTATAATCAAGCAATGACTATTTAAAAACAGTATTAATTATAACAATGTGTTGATATGGATATCAATCATACCATATAAATCTTAATAATCACTTTTGGTTCAGATATTCAATATCATATTAAATTTAAGAAATGTCTGATAAATGTATGCTTTTTAACAGTTAGATGCTTAGTTTATTAAAGGAACTGAGTTAAAATTGTAGTTTCTATAACATACATGATTAGTTTATTCTGTGTCCATACATTGAATTCTTAAGATTAGTCAAAGATTCTCAGGAATGCATAATGCAGCCATGAAAAACAATCAGGCAAGACTGGAAATCCCTTAAAGGCAGGGACTATAATCTCATTTATGCATTTACTTCTCCATATGCAGCACAGTGTCTACTACAGACAAGCACTTGTTAAAGAAAAGTGAAGAAATTGTTCTTACCCATACATGCAATTAACACATATTTATAAACCATGCCAAGAAAAACAAAATCAAAGCTTGACTGATTTATGTCAAGAAATCTTTACTCATGAAAGAGTGCAAATATCTATGCCCATATTAAACCAATTTTCAACACCCAGCTTCGTATTTCCAATAGTTAACTATAGAGCCAGTCTTATCATTAGTGTAAAATATGCATTTTAAAAATTAGTAAATTTTTAAAATTTACTTCTAAATTCTACATTTTTAAACAATTAATTTCAAATAAAATTTGTTGCAGATCATAAACAGTAATATATTCAATAATTTAAATTAGGAAGATTTAAATTTTCTTACTTTCTAAACTTTTACATGTAATATATATTGTATTAGCAAACATTTAAAATATAAAACTGAATAAGACCACTACATTGTAAAGTATGTTGTAATATAAAGACAATAAATTGTTAGTCACACTCCTATATGAGATGCATTTAATTGCTTAATCTAATAAGCATCATGGTACCTAAGAATGTAATTCTAATTTTCATGAGAATACATTTTCCACAATATATTCTGAGTTTCTTACTAAAACAAAAGTGTAGGTCAAAGTTTTAAGGTATTGGTACATATTATAATTTTGAAACAAAGTATTTGTATGTTATATGGTGGAGGTAATAGAAGAAATCTTAAAAACTAGTGTACCTGTAAAAATATTACATATAAAATTTACTTAATGTGGTAATGTGTGTAAAAGTGTGTTTCATATCAAGTCTTTCAGAAGCAACACAGAATTCTTCATGATCCAGGCTTTTTTGATACCAGTTTGATCATAGTTTTCCTGAGGCAATTTGTGAGAAATCTTCCACTTGCAAACTGTGAACAATTCTCTTTTTATAAATCTTTGGAATAAAATGTCTCTGTGTCTATTTTAGAGTTACTTTCTCTCCTCATTCAATGGTAACAACAAAGAATTAGCTGCACTCAGTAAAATTATACCAAAGAATTAATACACTTTATACTTCAGAGGAAATAAATCAAAAAGGGTAAACTATGAAAAATATAGTTATTCACTAAAATTATAATTTTAGAAACATAACTAAAGATTTGATACAGAACTTGGTGATACAGTAAGATTTTTGCATATTATAAAGTCAGTTACTGCAGCTTGATGTTTTACAAGACAATGTGATAAATTAAATGCTGTTGTTAGTCTGATGAGCTGGAAACTTTTTAAATCTTTGCATGCTACACACTTTGCTGTTATAAAGGGAAAATAATGACAGTGGCTGACTGATTGAACTTAAATGCAATGGATGCATTTTTAAATGTGGTGCTAATTATTCAGAATATTTATATTTGCCAGTTCTCAGTAGATAATTTGGTTTTTAGAAGGAAAAAAATCAGAATATACCCTGTCTTTAGGTCAATATAATTCTGCTGCTACCTATGGGTATTAAAATACCATCCAAAAGGTAGGTATCAGTCAGTATCCAAAAAGACATATGATACAACTAAAAATATGTAAAACATTAAAGGAGCTGGTATAGATTTCTTGGACAAATATTCTGTGCCTACCAGAATTCCAGACCATTAACAACTTGTTCTGACCTAGCTACCTCTGTAGTTACTTCTCCCCAAATTGATGTTCTCAATTCTACCACCTTGGATAAGCAGTCACTTGCCCAAGACTGGGAGCCCAGTCTGTTACTGCTCCCGCAGGCCAACCAGTCACATACCTTGACTTTGTGTCATCTCTGATCCCTTTCAGATATGGAAGAAGCCCAACACTTTGGGGCATGGGTGGGACTTCTGGACTAGCTGACAAAGGAGAAAAGTACCAAAAAAGTAACTCTGAAGCAAAAAGGAATTAATTCTTCAAAGATGTACTCTGACCAGTAAGAAAGAGTAGACAGAACAATAAAATTTCTTTACTTTTTCCTCTTGTGTACTGTTCTGGGACATTTTCTCTTAACTGCTTCTCTGGATCCTGTCATCTCCTTACCAAATGAATGTACCTGTAACACAACTTGGTATGAAGCAATGGCCAATAGAGTAACATGTCCCCTTGCGGTGCTTTCCATCTACATTCTTCATTTCCTTTTCCCTTACTCTTGCTGGCCTGAGATTGTATCTTCAAAACAATTATCACTTAACCCTTGCCTCAGACTCTGTTTTAAGAAAGTGTGATTTTTCTTGCTGATTTGCTTGAGTTCTTTATAGATTCTAGTTATCAGCCCTTTATTGGATATATAGCATGCAAATGTTTCCTCCCATTTTGTAGGTTGTCTGTTCACTCTAGTGATTGTTTCCTTGACTGTGCAGAAGCTTTTTAATTTGATCAAGTCCCATTCATTTATTTTTATTGTTGCTGTGATTGCTTTTGTGATCTTTTTCATAAATTCTTTGCCTAGGCCAATGTCTGTAAGAGTCTTCCCAACTTCTTCTATCATTCTTATAGTTTTATGCCTTAGGTTTAAGTCTGTTTTCCATCGTGAATTAATTTTTGTAAGTGGTGAGAGTTGTGGATCCTGTTTCAGTCCTCTACATGTGACTATCTAATTTTCCAAGCACCATTTATTGAATAGGGGTTCTTTTCCCAAGTGTATGTTTTTGTCTGCTTTGTCAAAGATCAGAGGGCAGTATGAGGATGGTTTTATATCTTGGTTCTCAGTTCTGTTCCATTGATCAATGTCTCTGTTCTTATGCCAGTACCATGCTGTTTTGGTTACTTTGTAGTATAGCTTGAAGTCTGGTAAATTGATGCCTCCCAATTTGTTCTTTTTGCTTAAGGTTGCTTTGTCTATTCGGGGTCTTCTCTGGTTCCATATGAAGCATAGGATTATTTTTTCTAGATCTGTGAAAAATGACGTTAGTATTTTAATAGGGATTGTATTGAATCTATAGATCATTTGGGGGATAGTATAAACATTTTAACAATGTTGATTCTGCCAATCTATGGGCATCGTATGGTTTTCCATCTGTTTACATCCTCTGTTATTTCCTTCCTCAGTGTTTTGTAGTTCTCCCTGTAGAAATCTTTCACCTTCTTAGTTAAATATATTCCTAGATATTTTATTTTCTTTGTTACTATTGTGAAAGGTATTGAGTTTTTGATTATGTTCTCAGCTTGACTATTTGGTGTATATGAATGCTACTGATTTGTGTACATTGGTTGTAACCTGAGACTTTGCTAAATTTATTTATCAATTCCAGTAGTCTCTTGGCAGAATCTTTGGGGTTTTCTAGACATTAGCTCATATCACCAGCAAAGAGCAATAGTTTGACCTCTTCTGCCCCCATTTGGATACCCTTGATTTCCTACTTTTATCTGATTGCTCTGGCTAGGACTTCCAGCACTATATTGAATAAAAGTGGTAACAGTGGGCAACCTTGTCTAGTTGCAGTTCTAAGTGGGAATGCTCTATGGAAAGTAGTATGGAGATACCTCAAAAAACTAACAGTAGAACTACCATGTGATCCAGCAATCCCACTGTTGAGTATTTACCCAAAGTAATAAAAGTCATTTTATCAAAAAAGACACTTATACTCAAATGTTTATTACAACCCAATTCACATCTTTGTATTTTATTTTATATTTTTTTCTTTCATTTCAGGTACCACCTTTAGTCTCCTCCATTAGAGTTGGAAGATATTGTAGAGATCGTGTATTCTAACAATCTCATTTTAGACATTTTAGAGAGGAAGATTCAAAAGTACAGAGACTAACTTGATCAACATCACATCCTAGTTTCATAGATTTGGAAGTAAAACTCAGTCACCTTATCTGTGACCTGGTGCTCTTTTCTTCCATAGGTGACACTGACTAGCATATTAGTATAGTTTTAGTGTAGGAAAGCTTTTTTCTTGGCCAGTACCAATAGTCATGTGTAGGAGAAGTCTAATTTTTTTTCATCAACGCCCATAAGTTCCTAGTTGGAAAGAACCTCTGTAATGAAAGACAGATTAACAAGAGAAAAAGAAACAGAGGTTTGTTAACCTTTTACGTATACACTAGGGACATGCAGGCAATGAGTAGTTCTCAAAGAGGTGGCTTCAAGTTCCACTTTATATAGAATCTTCAACCAAGAATGGTACATTTTTAGAGAAGTGACAAGGGAAAAGGACTTTTAGCCCCTAGGGGCTATGACTTGTGGGAAGGCAAATAAATGCCAGATAAAGGCCAGTTAGTATAAGCTTGTTAATGTACATTCCTTGGGTACTATCTCCAGAAGGTAATGGTCTAAAGTTCTCTTCAGTATTTAATCTTTGTTTTTCCCGGTAATAGCTCTGGGGAGGGACAGGCAGGATACCCTGTCTTTGTAAATCTGTGTTCTGCTTTCAGGCAAATAGAGGGAGGGCAGAGAGCTTTCCTATATCTGCTCCTTCTTAATTGCCTTCAGCTCAACAATTCTTCATTGTTTGAGGTGGCATATTCTGGTCTCCCATGCAGATAAATCTTTTGGCTTCAGATGTTTCATATGTAAAATTAAGAAAGCTAAATTAGATGAAATACAATGTCCTTTTAACTTTAAAATTACATGAGACTATAAATACAATTCTATATTAGTGGGAATTAAAGAAAGACAAGAGGGAAATATCAAACAACTTTATTTGCTTTTATTTTCTAAAATGCGAAATCCATTCCAATTTTGCATAAGGATAGTCCTCTAAATTGTTTTATGTAGTCACCTTTTAAATGAACCAAATTTATTTCAATAGATCAGACAAAAGTAGACCTATTTTCCCTTCCATGTCATAAATACAAAACATCCCTCAAAGTAAATTATCACTGATTTGGGAACTGATTAAAAAAAAATCTCTTCTATGAACCTCCTTTATCTTTAGTCTCAGTCTGTGTATAAGAAAGGACATATTTGCATAAAAATATGAAGAGTAAATCTTAATATTAACAGTTAATTGAATACTCATGATTAAAATTTTAATCCTAGAAAGTAATTAAATTTTCTTCTGAAATGATTTTTGATTGATTCTTTCTGCAGTCACACTGAGAAAATGCTTAGAAAGTATTAAAGCTTTAAAAAAATAAGTGCATCTTCAAGAAGGCTTGTCATTATCTTTCTTATTGGTTATGCATAGCCTAAGGGATATATTGCCTTAATAATTTGTTTTGCTTTCCACATAACTGGAAAACATTAAAAATGTCTCCCAAACTACCTGGAAAAAAAGAGCTACTATGATGTTTAATTTTATATGTCAAGTGTGCTGGGCCATCAGTGCCCAGGTATTTGGTGAAACATTATTCTGGTTATATCTGTGACAATGTTTTGGATGAGATTAACATTTCAGTGGATGGACAGAGTAAAGCTGATTGTTCTCCCTGAAGTGAGTGAGAGGCCCTCAGCCAGTCAGTTGAAGCCAGAATAAAACAAAAAGGCTGACCTTCCCTTGGGAAAGAGGGAACTCCTCCTGCCTAACTTTCTGGCCTTGGGACACTGATCTTTTTCTGCCTTTGGACTTGAGCTGAAATATTGGCTTTCTTGGATCTCAAGTCCGCCAAATTTCGATTGGAACTTCACCATTGGCTCTCCTGAGTTTCCAGCTTGCCACCTGCAGATCTTGAGATACCTCAGCCACCATAACCATGTGAGCCAATACCTTAAAGTAAATCTAGATCGATAGAGACATATTCTATCGCTTCTGATTCTCTGGAGAATCCTGACTAGTACAATTGGTTGGCTACCTCTTCTTGTGTTTATAAATCATGCTTCTTATGTTTTCTGTGATGAAGAAAACAAAAGAAGGTCTAGTAAAACAACTAAAATCTTTAAGTAAGAGAGCTGATCATCACATTAGAAAAATCTGAAGAGTAAATGGAAATTCAAAAAGCATAGTGTTATTGATGGAGCAAAGGATTTGACCTTAGAAAATCAGGGTTGCAATCCCAGTTCTGAGATCTTGGTCAAAGCTATAACCTATCAGAATGTCTTTGTACTCAAAGAAAAAAGATAATATCATCTACCCTACATACATCATTAATACATTTAATTGCTTATTTCACAAAGAATGCAAATGTGCATTTTAAACTGAAGTGACCATGTAAAAATAATGTCTGTATTGACAGAACTAGAAATGACAATGCAAAATAATAATAACAATAATTAAGGAAAAAGAAATGAAGGGAACATGAAAATCCATCTCTCTTTTCTATAAGTTTTATGGAATCAGTACCCATACAATGTAAAGGGAAGAATGCTGATAATAGAAAGAGGTCACTTAAAAAGAGCTAACACTGTATCTTCAGAAAGGGCATGTGTGAGATTTGCTTACTCTGAAATTTAAATATCCACAGGGACCTTGCAATTTCATAAATATTTAAGTTGTGGCTAATTGTAAATCAATTATGAGTTGTTTTGTTTCAGCATTTTGATATTTAAAATAGCATGTTTAATATCTGCTTGTGGCTAATTAATTAAGATAAATGGACTCTGCCAAGGTCTACATCTTTCTTCTTATTCTAAATTTATGATGTCCCTTGTGTCCTTATCACAATGTACATCTGAAGAAACTGGAAATAAAATACTTTCCGTAATGAACTAGTCCAGTAATTCTAAGAGAGATTAAAATCATAAAGAAACTAACCTATATCCAAAGCCAAATAGTAAATTTTTCACAAATAGAAATCATGCCATGTTATCAAATAGTGATCAAAGAAATGCAACATCAGTAGGAAAGAATATAAGAACTTTTTTTATAAAAAAAACTTTCCAGCAGTAAAATCAGATTAGGAAGAAAATATAATTCTAATATTTTAAACATAAGAGGAGAATATAGAAAATATTTATTATTTTATGTAGAAAAGATAATAGAATGGATTTAAAAATGCATTGCTCATTTGTTCTCTATTTTTTAAATGTCACATCTATCATGTAAAAGAGTACAAAATAAAACTCTGTGATTAGGAGAAAATGAGAAAAATAATATTTATTGAGCATCTTTCCTATAACAAGTGTTGACATATTTTACTCTTTTTAATCCTCCTGGGCATCTCATAAGATATTCATATTTTATGACCAAGCAAAGTTAGGCTACCTAATTTGTCTAGTCACAGTGCCTTAAAAAACAAAGGTAGCCGGATTAAAATCCCAGTATTCCTTTACTCTAAATGTTTGTCTTTACCATGATATCTGTAAAAGCAAAATTGAGTATTGTTTCTTTTACAAAGTATAACTACAAACTTTCAGTTTTCCAGGCCCAATAAATACAATATCCTCGAACTAATTATTGTCATCGATAACAAGGCCAAAAATATTATTTAATAAAAATGTTTAGAGAGCAATAAAAAAAAAAGAAAAAAGAAAAACTCCTAAAAAGATTGATAAATGTATTCTTCCAGTAAAAAATGTAAACAGTGGCATGCACTCAGGAAGTAGTCAATATAATTAATGATTGGAAACAGTCAGTGTGAAATCATCAGGTTTTCAAAATTTATGAAGTGAGGTTAGTGATGTAGTTGAGGAGATGCATTTAGCTATAAGTGGAATAGAGCGGTAAGACCCATGACTTGTAACAATTTGAAATTTGCTAAAGCACCTATTTGAATTAGCCACACTGATGTGTTGAAAGAGTCACTTAGCCTTATAAATTATTTTAGTAAAGCATTTATAAAATCATTAAGAATCCAAAGAGGTCACTTAAGGGCTTCATGTTTTACTGGATTTTATGAGAGAAATTACATTCTGTAATATTTATCAGTGGTTTTAAAGATTCATGAAATTACCAGCACAGGTCCCTGGAGGAGAATGTCAGTGATCTAGTGTAAATGAAATGCCACTTCTTAGGACTGAGGCTCTGAACCCTCACTCGAAAGCAAGGAAATCAGGCTAGATTGCTTTCTCAAGACAGTGGCTCAATATCATGCTTTTGCAAAAAAAAAGACTGTCTAACTAACTGATGAACAATACCTGGAAAAACTAGCAGGAAGAAATGGAACACATTATGTTAGCATTACAGATTATTGGTGTGTTTGCATTTAACACTGGTTGCGATTTTGAATATTACTTCTCACTAGAGAAACAGAGGAATTGCTGGTATATATCAGGAACTTTACTTACATTATAATCATTTAGCATAATAAGATAATATAGGCAATCTCATTATTTACATTAATGTAAGTAATTACATTACTTTAATCTTCATGGCAATCCTATGAGGTAGGTATTAATTTTATTGATTGACTGATTGACTTAACCATTTTAAAGGGAAAAAACCCAAGACTTGGAGAGATGAAGTAATTTACTAAAAATTCCCTTTGTTATGCAGTCAGCCTGTGTCATAACAGGCCATATTTTTTAAAAAGTGGAGGGAGGGTCTCAGAAAACAAGTCTTAAATAGCAATGTGATAGATCTTCAAAGTTGTGGATAAGATAAATATAAAATCACTAAAAGCTATTGACTACTGATAGAGTTATATTTATAACAAAAATAAGGTTTTTCTTAATATTAAAACTCTGTCAAGATGAACCATAGCTCCCGATGTGCTATCTATATTATATCTCTTTAGAGATATAATTGGACAAAATTGTGAATACTGGTTATTTATAAGTTATGTCTCCCGACTTTTTGAAAGTGACAAATAGGAAGGAACATGTGTATTTTATTTGAGGACAATTTTTTGTTCTCATTCAGAGATAGAATGTCATATGCATGAGAAGGATTGCCAAACACTATCATGGTAATCAGGAAATTGATGACTTTAGTAATTGTGGTATAAAAAGACCCACTTTCCATTACAAAGTCTGTAAAAGTTCATTTCTTTTACTTAGCAACCATTTATTAGATTTCCTACTAAATGCTAGGGACTGTTAGGTGTTGGGGCAGAAAACTTGAAGAAGACCTAGTACCTTCCTCCAGTTTCTTAGTGTCTATTGGGTAGTTAGGTAAGTCACAACATGCTTTTAGTACACAGACCACACTCACAAAATGTAAGATGGACACAGAACCCAGTCTTCGTTGGGTAATAACAATAATAATATCTTCACAAAGAAGTTGATGGCTAAGTTTATACCTTCATGCATTAGTTAAACAAATATTGGTTGAGAACCTAGTATTTGCCATAGGCAATTCTAAGAACTAAAGATAAAACAGTAAACAAGGTACTTTTCTGTTCTTTATTATTGCAAAATTCATAAAGAAGAGTAAAAAAATTAATAACTCTAAAAATAAAAATTAGTAGAATGGAGGGAAACCAGCAATGAAAGGTATAATAAGCCAATAGCTGGTTCTATGAGAAGACTAATTAGTTCAAAAAAACGCTGGCAAGACTGACCAAGGAGGAAAAAGAGAGATGGTAGAAAAATGCAGAAGGAGTGAAAAAGGACAAATATCTATGTGTACAATATTACAAAAAATATATAAAATATTAAGAAAATATATAAACGCCAAAAAATGTGAAAACCTAGATAACAAAAAATAATTCTACAGGGAATACTGTAGTGGATCCTTATTAATTTTGGCTATATAGCACCTGAACATCCTTCCCTAAGTTCAAGGTAGTTTCCACTTTATTGCTCTAAAGGCAAAACTGCATGGAGAGACAGTCTAGTTATAAGGAACAGCATGTGCAAAGGTCCAGAGGCAAGAAAGAATGAGCAGGAATGTACAGAGTACATAAATAGCATGCCAGGGGAATTGAATGAAGATGCAGAAGTGTCAAATTATGAAGAGTATTGCAAGCTATTTTAAAGATTTTAGATTTTTTTTTCCTGACAACAACAGAGAGTCATTGAGGATTTTCAGGGAAATTGGATCAGCATATTGATAATGATGATCTTGATAACTTCTAATTTTTTTCTTAGTCATTTTCACATGCCAGAAATTGAGCACCAAGTGCTTTATAGGAATTATTTCGATTAATGCTCTCAGGAACTCAGTAAGATTGATACAACTGTTACATGAATTTTAAAGGTAAGAAAACAGGTTAACAGACTTGCTAAATTCATTCATCTAGACAATTTCAGAAAAATATGCCTTGTATTCTAGAAAGATAACTTAAGCTTCACTGTGAGGAATAATTTAGAGTGGGACCAGATTGATGACAGACAAATAAGTCATGAGGTTTTCACAATATTACAGGCAGGGGATAAAAGTGATCTTGAATAAGGTAACCACAGCATAGAAGGAAATAAGGAAGTGGTTTTCAAAAGTATTTATGATGTAGATGTGACAATGTTAGGTGAATAGTTAGGATCTCCAGCTGTTCTTGGAATACCTGCTTTGGTGCTATCTAGAGCAATTGCTCCACCTGGGAAGAAGGATCAGGGTGGGCACTCTATTTTGGTGTTGCCCCACCCTTAATCGTATCTGGAGCAACTACTACACTTGGGGAAGGACGAAATGCTTTAACAGTCTGGGAATTCCCCAGCCAAGGCCTGATAGGATTTAGAAAGTGACCTAGAGTAACCTAAGGGTAATTATTATGCCATTAGCTTGAATCTGCATTGTGGTTCACCCCTTCCCCACAGGTGGATTTTTGGAGAGGGAGCTCCTATATGCAGCCATCTTTTGAGGATTTTGAGGACACCTGTTGATCATTTGATAACATACCACACTTCCTGAGAGCCTGCCCCCTAACTGGCCTAATAAAAAGAAACAATCCATGAATTCAGAGAGAGAATGAGTTGGTCAAGTGAGTCAGTTGGTCTGTCTCTCTCCACTCCCAGAGTCAGACCTATTTTGTTTTATAATAAAGGGCTGCTCCTGTGAAACTGTTTCCTGCCTGGGGTCCTGCTGGTGATTTTTCCAAGATAATAGTCTGGACTTAACACTTTGGTGTGTCTGGTCATTCTTTGGCCAACAGCACACCAAGAACCAAGGGCAGACTGCCACTCTGACAACAAGACTAAAAATTAAATTGGATAAGTGTAAGGCAGAGGAAGAAATTAAGAACAATTTCCAGGTATTGGCTTCCACACAATGATGTGATTCTGGGATGAAGAATGCTAGGGAGGAAAAGACTTAAGGTATATATCAAATTTGAGATACCACTATAACATTTATTATATATGTTCAGTAATGTCTGGACTGTGCTCAGTTTAAGATATATTGCATTTTAATTAAAATGCTTGTTACAAAGTTAAAAGTATAACGCCAATTGGGTATTGGACAGAAATGGGGGTTGGGGGGAAGGGATGGATGTATACCTACTTGATGAGTGCGATGCGCACTGTCTGGGGAATGGACACATTTGAAGTTGACTTGGGGGGGATGGGGATGGGAGGAGGGGATGGGTGCATACCTACATGATGAGTGCAATGTGCACTGTCTAGGGAATGGACACACTTGAAGCTCAGACTCGGGGGGATAGGGGGACATGGGCAACATATATAACCTGAACTTTTGTACCCCCATAATGAGCTGAAATAAAAAAAAAAAGAAAAAAAAAGTAACAAATTTGGGCTTCAAGGGGAAGAATTGGAGCTAGATCTTGAGTGAGATATTTGCGAGTCATCACTATTTCTAAAAGTAATTGATATCAGAATAGCTGACAATATTAAAGCAGAATGCATAGACAGACAAAACAGAGTTTACACTTGCCTGTTTTGTGGAAGATACAATCAACAACACAAAGAAGGAAAGCCAGAAGGGAGGGATGGTATCATGGAAACCAAGGAAAAATAATTTTGGAGAGAAGGGCATTATCAGTAGATGCTATTGAGATTTGTAGGATCAAGAATTTAAAAAAAAAAAAGTATTGACAAAAAGGTGATCTGTGGTAATTTTCTTTAGAGTAATTGCTGTAGAAAATGTAATGATGGAAGCTAAATTGTTATAGTTGAAAACTGAAAGAGTAATGTGAATTTGGACAGATCATGTGGGGATAATTCTTTCAAGAGGATTAGATGTAAAAAAGAGAAATGAGATGAGACAATAGGAAAAGAAGTGTTTTTGTTTAAAGATGTATGATCTTACAGGAAAGACTTTGGGATGAAATGCTGTTTGAAATGAACCAGTAGAAAGGGAATATTTGAAGATAGGAGATCATGGGGCAATCTGGTTGTGGCTCCCCCAAAATCGGAAATCAGTGAAGTCCCAAGAAAAATTTAAAGGTATTTATTTTTGACAGAATGAAAGATACCTCTTTTATTGTGAGGCAAGATTGTGGGTGACTACATGTAGAGGCAGGATGGCAGGTTAAGAGGGAGTGTACATTTGACTACTTATCTCTCTGAGCTGTAAAGGAGCCTAGATTATTGCATGGGAAAAGGTAGGGTAGGTTTAAGAAATGTTAAAAATGTCTAAAATGGCTTCCTTAGGTAATAGTAATGCTAACTAGGAAGAGGGAGAATTATAATAGGAAACCAGCTTACAGGTAATCAACTTCTGACATGCCAGAGAATGTCTAGGAAAACAGGTGGTAAAAATCTGTTAGAAGCCTATTTTTAATAGGGGTTATAATCTTCCGAGACAAAAGTTATCCTATGGAGGGAAAAAGGTTAATCATGATTATCTCGCCTGAGTAAAAGTAATTCAATACATTCCAGGAGAAAAAAAAACCAATAAATCTGGGTAGAGTTTGGTTTATAATGTTATTCCTTTTTGTTTTCTTGTTCAGCTTCTGTGGAACATATAGTTAGACCTTATGTGATGAAAAAAAATATAAGAAACAACTGAAACACCAGTTTCTTTTAAAATACTTGAAAAATATTTGGGCACAAATATCACAGAATTGATATCTCCCAAAGAATATATAACAAATACAAAAAAAAGGGGAAGTCCTTCATCCATTGCCTACTACTACAAGAACGTTGTGTGCCCCAAGCCTACTAATTCTCAGTGCTGGTGATATCCGGCAAATACTCGCTGAGTAGTACACGGTGGGATTGGATTTATTAATGAGTATATGTAAGACAACCTTGCAAGATCCATGAGATATGTGGGGAAGGATCACTTCAGGAGATTTTTTTGTGTGAAGGTGAGGGCAAAACTCATGACGTTGGAATTATTGCTTTTTTTGTAACATTGATTCACAGAAAAACTTGGCATATGTAGATTTTATATAAAATATCAAACATCATAGAAGAATTAGCTGAGATTGTGCACTGTGAATTTTTAGTGACACCGGTCTGCACTCTTTCTGTTTTGTGATTCTCAACAGTAGCATAGATTAATTCCAATGTAGGTTTTATGTTTGGGTGAGTGTTCAAGAATATGAGATAACCTATATAAACTAATCAGCTTTCTTTATAGATTGTGTTCAAGATCAAATTATAAATAAGAAATTTCCAGCAGATTATAGATAGTGCAAATCTTTATCCCTGACAGAAAAAAAAATGTAGTACCAACTCTACAGATGATGGATTAGTATGAAATTAATAAATAAGGTAGAGTGAATTAGAGTTATACATGAACATTTCTCATTTGCACTTCACATATCTTAAAATCCTTTAACATTATTTTTCTGAATCAGAATTTTTGGTAAGAGAAAAAGTATCTTATATCTGAGAATTTCTTTTATTTATCCCTTCATCATCTGCAAACCTACCATATTAATCAATATATGATTTAAATTGTATTAAAATTCTCTGAAGAAAGAAATTATGAATTTGGACTAAAAACATATTTATTAATGACACTGCAATCTGTAAAACAAATGATCACTTTCAGGACACTACTGAATCTCTTTACTCTATACAGGACTTTGGGACTTTGAGGTAGATGAAAGGAACTATGTGACTCACAAAATGCCTCATGAAATGCCAAATACATCAATAGATGCCAATATTGCCTATGAAGTTAATAAACATATGAACATTTTATTACAGTCTAGAGGTAATACTTTGTTTTATAAGTTGTTTTATGTGTTTCTTCTGAGTTTTCAAACTTCAAATGCACCTTTAAAATAAAAGTTATTTTATAACCAACTCATCCTTTGGTAGTCACTATCATAATAACTGATTACTTTTCAAGTAAGATTTCTTTTCAGTTATCATGAAATTATTACATGGAAACCATATTTACATGTTAACAACATTTATATGCAAAAATGTTTTATGTCAAGTAAAAATATTTGTTTGAAAATTCATATATTCAGTTTTCTGCATTACCCAAGAAGAACATATTGAATGTTTACTCTATTAGGGAATAAAGTACAAGACACAATCATAAGACTAAATGATCAAATTTTGTTTTTAAAAATGAGCTAAGTCAAATAAAACTGCTTTTATCTGTCTTCTTCAAAGTCTTTATAAAGCACAGAGGGATCATTTAGGTAAACAATACTAAATTACATAAGCATTCAAATCATTTAAAAATAGCTGTTAGAATCTTTAAAATTCTAGAAAAGCTGTTATCTGAGGTTTCAAGATATGTGGTTCAGTGCTTCTTATCAACCTGTGTGAATATTAAAAAAAAAAAGATCCTGTATGTATTACAAATAGTGAAAGGAGAATTAATGAAACCAACTTCCCTTACTCTTTGTCTATATACAAGTCTTTACAAAGAGGATATATGTTTTTTCTCACATGTGTTAATTTTTATTAATATATTCAAACTATAATGTACTTCAATACTCTGGGCATTTTAAAAATGCATATATATTTCCACATTACCGTTCAGAAGAAGCAGGATCATTATTGATTTTTTTCAGGCCCCATATGTATGACATGTATTTGTAGGCTAGACATTGCATTTTGTTTCATAGGCTGAAAGTTTTATTACTTAAAAAAATCTATATTAAAAAAATCCAAAATTGAGAGATAAGGTGGACAGGGCAATCGGGCTGTGTCCATTTACTGATGTACCTGAGCTACGTTTGGTTTACATTATCTTTTTTAACTGGGAATATTAACTGGGAACATTTATCCTGTAATTGCTAACTCTTCTTGGAGCTTTCTTCAGTCCTTACTTCCTCTAATATTTTTTCAAAATTTAAATCATTTATTGAATAACAGAGTCATAGAATCTGAGACATAGACCCTTTGAATCCATCTATTCTAGCCTCAACAGTTGCTCTCCAAATTCTGTTTATAGTCTAAACCCTGGAGCCTGTAAATATTATCCTATATAGCAAAAGATGTGCTTAAGTTAAGGCTCTCGAGAGGAGGACCTTATTTTAGCTTGTCTGGATGGACCCTAAATGCAATCATTTTTTTTTTTTTTTTTTTTTTTGAGACAGAGTCTCACTTTGTTGCCCGGGCTAGAGTGCCGTGGCGTCAGCCTAGCTCACAGCAACCTCAGACTCCTGGGCTTAAGCGATCCTACTGCCTCAGCCTCCCGAGTAGCTGGGACTACAGGCATGAGCCATCATGCCCGGCTAATTTTTTTGTATATATATTTTTAGTTGGCCAGATAATTTCTTTCTATTTTTAGTAGAGACGGGGTCTCACTCTTGCTCAGGCTGGTCTCGAACTCCTGACCTCGAGCGATCCACCCGCCTCGGCCTCCCAGAGCTAGGATTACAGGCGTGAGCCACCGCGCCCGGCCCCTAAATGCAATCATATATATCTTTACAAGAACTTTTGAGGCAGACACACAGAGAAGATGATGTGAAAATGGAAGCTAGGATTGGAATGATGCCACTGCAAGTCAAGGAAGGCCAGGAATTGCCAATAGCCACAAAATGCTAAGAGAAAAGTGTGGAATGGAGCCTCCCCAGAGCCACTAGTGGGAGTGCAGCATAGCTGACACCTTGATTTCAGACTTCTAGCCTCCAGAATGCTGAGAGAATAAATTTATGCTGCTTTAAGCTACCCCTTTTGTGGCAATTTGTACGGCATTCACATTAAATTAATACATCATCTATTACCATCTCATATCTTCAAAGAAGAGGTTTATTTGACAAATGGATGTCCAGCTTTCCCTTGACCTGCTCAAGTGTAAGCTCCCTTCCAGGTAATTAAAGAGCATTTTCCAGTATTATCTGACTTTAATCAATAGCATGTTCTTTATATCAAGCTGAAATCTGTCTCTCGATGGTCTCTTAATCTAGATCTACCTCATGTAAAAGGTGATACCTTAGTTTCCTGGTATAACATAGACCAAATCGCTTCTTTTATGGAATTCCTTTGAATATTTAGAGACAAGGTTACCTCCTCCCTCAGTCCTCCTTGTATAACCTGAAATGTTACATATCACTCATGACCTAAGTAAAAGCTGCCTTATGAAGTTCTTCTAATTGTCTTTTCTGCAACCTGCCTGAGACTGATGATATACCTGATTGTCAACCTGTATGTTCACAGCTTGCATAGCTTGGAACATAAAGACGAATGCACACATGAAAGAGACAACATGCTGAAGAATGTGTAGACTTCAACGGGTGAAACTCAAGGAAAAGTAATTTTAGGAATAATGAGCACCAGAGACACAGAAATAGAGATAGGTAGAGAGAGGGGGGGAGATATGAGAGAAAGAAAGAGAGAGAGAACACAGTAGGCACATGGATATCTCAGTAGCACAGAATTATTGGACCATAATGAGTAGAAATAAGGAAAAATGCAAAGTGGGCATGGAAAAGATTTGCTAAGAAAAGACTGTTAAAGAATTTTATTATTTATTTGTTTAGAGATAGGGTCTTGCTCCTTTGCCTGGATTAGAGTGCAGTGCCATCATCATGGCTAACTGAAACTTCAAACTCTTGAGCTCAATTGATCCTCCTGCCTCAGCCTCCTGAGTAGCTGAGACTGCACACATGCACCACCACACTGGCTAATTTTTCTAGTTTTTGTAGAGATGAGGTCTGGCTATGTTGTCCAGGCTGGCCTCATACTCCTGTCCTTAAGTGATCCTCCTGCCTTGGTCTCCCAAAGTGCTGGGATTACAGGCATGAGCCACCCTGCCCAGCTGTTAAAGAATTTTAAATAATAATTATCCTCCTCATCATTAAGAGTTTGTCAAGTACATACCGAGCACTGTGCATAGTACTATAAATATCATAGGTCTGCTTTATTATAGTAAATTAAAGATAAAATTTGGTTTTATTATACCAAATTAAAGATTTAAAAAATCATTTGGTATTATTATTCCAAATTAAACATGAAAAAGGACTTAAGTCATATTTCCAGTAAATTGTAAATTTGGGATCTGAACCCAAAACTCTGTTTACTAAGATGGCATATTAAACATTCTGATATGTGGCCTTCTTTGATCCAAAGAACCACACTATTATCTTGCACTGTCTTTATTACTATTTTTTCCCCTTATCTTCTATTCTGTCATTCCTGTTTCTTCCTGTCTGAACACGTAAGACTGCAAAACTTAACTTAAAAGCTAAAGAGAAGTCCTTGAAATGTGATGATCAGAGGACTGGAGCTGTCAGACCAAAGCCAATATTTAGCATAATATATGAAAAGCTATATATAACTCATTTATGTGTAACTATATCATATTTCACACATATCTCTAGACAACACTACAGCACAATCTTTGAGGCATAATTGTGTGAGTGATATGTATCCGGAAATAGATGCTTTATTAATACTGTGGTTTTCCTTATCCTACCTAAAAGTCACATTCACTGCTATTTTCTTTTTAACCTCTTTCATTTAAATAAGATACAGAATCTATTTTCTATATCTTTGTTCAGAGGCTATGGTTATTATTACCCTTAATTACTTCCCTGTGTGGCTTTAAATTGAAATTGCCTCTATAATTACTTTCCCCTGAAATTTCTATGGTAAAGTTCAGTAACTAAATGTGAATGGCTTCTAAAGGAAGACATTTGGTCAGTGCTGTTAAGTTGGTTTATTTATATCTAATCACCGAAAAGGTAAAAAAGATTTTAGTTTTGAAAAGTTTAAACACTTCAAATAGCCTTGTCATCTGTTTTTATTCATTTATTTATGATTCAAGAAATTGATGATAACAAAGTCATTTGGGAATGTTTGATTCTGTGGGGTATATTGTTACCATAGCAATGCTGTTGGTTTTTTAATAATTGATATAAAGTTTTAAATGAAGTGTTTAATTGTGTTTGCAGGTAGTTTCCTGAGCCATAAATAGCTAACACTCAAAATCCTCTTTCATTATAATGGACCCTAGGTAATCAACTTGTACATTTTCACCGAAATGAGGCACAAGAAGTATAGTGCCAGCAAGGTCATAACAACTCAGAAAAACACATGAGACCATTTCAGGTCAACACGATTCACAGAAGGCAACAATTCACAGAGCAAGTAGAAATTTTGCATACTGTCTTACCATGACCATTGTATCCAATAATTATTTCCTCAGGATCAGTTTCAATTCAAAAGACTAAGCTGATCTCTGCATACAAGTGTAATTATTCTTGCCATTCATGAATGTAGGCTACTCTTGCTGTTTCTATTGTTACTTTCAGATCTTGGACATGAAAATAAGTAATTAAATAACTCCAATGCCATTTGTCAAATAGTATCTAGAATAACCGGTATTTCTTAGAGCAAATGAACACTTTACTTACAAACTTCACTGTACTCATTTTATTTACTCAAGAAAGTTATTTGCCATGTATGAATAACCTGAGGTTTATAAAATATGTAATTCTTTAATTTAATCTTTATTGCATGAGTCACAGTTTTTATAGAAATCTGCCTATGTTTTTGGCAGAATGGCAAAGCTGTGTACTTAAAAATAACTGAGTTTTCATATTTAGGCTTCTAATATTTTTAGTAAAAGATGAGTGTGCTACTCATCAAAATAGATAGTGGGAATTTTCTTAGGAAGGCACAAGGAAGTAGTGCATTACAGTCAATTTTAGAAACAATGTCTGATTATTCAACTTCATAATTCAAAAGGAGGGAGAGTTAAAACAATATGTTTCAGTAGGGAGAATCGGGTGATAAAATGGGGCTGGTGGTGAAATCAGGACTGTTTCCTCTTGAATGACAATATTAAAAAATGTAAATCTTTAAAATTCTCATGTGTTTATATTGAAGGCAAAGCCTGTGTTTCTAAAATATAATGAATGCAGAACATTTACAGAAAATGATTATCTCTCATTTTATGCAAACCATCTTTTGGAAAATGGAGTAAACTTATAATAAGATGTTTTATTATCTAAGGACAAACTCTGGACTATGAATGCTCTAGAATGTATGACTCTTGGGCCATTGAACCAATATGAATTCTCATTTGTCCTGAATATGTATTCGGATTACTCACCAAGTACTATAGGTGTTAATGCTTCAAAGTATGTAAATCTAATAAAGCAACTTAATGCCATAGAGATTATTTCCTAGAAATATAGCTAGTGCTACCATAAATTCCTATCCTTTAAAAATTATGTGTGTATAATAAATAGCAAGTTCTTTTTATCAGGCATTAGAGATGATGGTGAATGTTTATATATCATAAGGGCTTTTCAACAGGCACACCCTTAATAATATCAATGATGGTCATAGAAGGTAGATTTCAGTATGCAATGATAAAAGACAAATCCTAGATTTCTCAAGTTACCAAATCTGCTATCTGATCTGTATTGAAATGGTATCTCTACATGGAGACCAACATGAATTCCTAACATAATGAAACAAATTTTAGAAAGCATAATAGAAAATAATAATAAGCTAATCCCATATTTATTAAAATGTACTACTTAATTCTTTAGAATGCTGTAATAAGTAAAACTAAACTATGAATGTGTCAGGAGATTAGATGATTTATCAACTTAGGAAATGATCTTAATTTCAATGTTTAATTTTAAAAGATATGATTTGTACAAATTTGCCCAACTTATTTAAAAGGATTAGAAATATTGAACATGTGTGGCTACATTACTAAATTAAGGTGAATAACAGACATTATTTTGAGTAAAACAATCCTTACACGGACAAACATCTCTATGAAGTTTGTAAGCCATCTGACTTTGGGAGTCACAATGAAACTCAATTATTTGTAATTCATTAATGAGTTATAATTATAAAAGATCATAATCCATAAATGGAAGTGCACTATAGGAATATGTTTTTGTCATGGACTATGGGAAAGGTCATAATTTTCTGCTTTAATCCACCTGTATTGTAAGTTATTAGTGAATTGCTTGAAAATTATCTTATTAGCATCTGATATATAATATTTTGTAACAATTCTTATTCTTATTTTCCATATGAATTATAGGCTACCATAATATACTACGAAAATCACTGTTCTCTTTGGGAAATGCTTTAACATTTGCATGGTTATCAAAGGCTTGACTACTTCTAAGAGAAACAGGAAATAGATGATCCATCAATCAGAACATAAGTTGCAGCTATTGAAGTATCCCATCATAACTTTTCTTCTTTGAAATGTATGTCTAGTAACTCAAATAATATTTACTGAGCAAAGTGATTTTCAGGGTATTGAGAGTCTAATGAATCACAACAAATGACCATTGACCATTTTTTCATATGGTCCTTAATAATGGGAGTGGAGACTTTTGCCTCTGAGAAGACTGGGGCACAGTTAATTCAGCCATAAAAGTACCTTAGCACTAGAGTCAGGCTCAGTTAAACCAGATAACCCCACCTGTCATCCAGAAAGGAGAATGTCAAGCCTATTGACTTTCTGACTTAGACCATATCAGCATTGTGGAGGTGAACATCATCTTGTGTGTGTTTTCATTGCAATATACCAATATTAAAACAACCACAAAAATGAAATTGAATAATGAATCTTAATTTTTTGGCAACAAAAATTTTTCCTCACTAGCAAAACCTTATTAGAATACTGAAGAGAAAATAACAAGCAATATTGCCATCCAATGGTGAAACTGTTAACATTTAAAGCATATTAAATATAAAGATGGAGATATATGACAATATTTCAAAATCAATAGAAATATCTTTCTTTTGACTGCTTGCATTTTCTGGAAATATAAAGGAAATATTTAGATGTATGAATATAGTGAATACTAATCTAAGAAAGATAAAGTTCACAAAGGGTGAGTTTTCACCTCTTTGAAGCACAAAACAAGAGAAGCTTTAATTTATATTATTTAATTATTAAAGCATAGTATAAAGAAGTTTTCAAAACTTATTAATATTGTTATTTTAATTCTTCATTTTACATTATGCTTGGCAAATATTTTTCTTTCATCATCAATTAAGGATCTCCCTGAATGTTACCTCCTTCTAAAAGACTTCAGTACTAATTTTTCTCTCTCTCCCAAGCCCCCAAACATTTTATACTTATATTGTTCTTTATTTATCATTGTTTGATTTACCTTAGAGTCATTGACATATTCAATGGTACACCTTCCTAATTGGGGAAAGAGGTACTATGCTTTATTTATTTGTACATCCATGACTATTAGCACCTAACAGACAAATAGTAAATAATTGTTGAATATAGTTGAATTGCCTTAAACGCAGAGTGTCCATGGCTTCCTCTTTCTCGACATCCTTGCTAGCATTCGTTATTGCCTGCCTTTCGATAAAATCCATTTCAACTGGGATAAGATGATATCTCATTGTAGTTTTTATTTGCATTTCTCTGATGATTAATGATATTGAGCATTTTTTCATATACTTGTTGGCCATTT
Source organism: Lemur catta (assembly GCF_020740605.2). Taxonomy (NCBI): domain Eukaryota; kingdom Metazoa; phylum Chordata; class Mammalia; order Primates; family Lemuridae; genus Lemur; species Lemur catta. The sequence continues at coordinate 21,940,962 of NC_059143.1, forward strand.
ATATGTCTCTTTTTGAGAAATGTCTATTCAAATCCTTTGCCATTTTTAATTGGATTATTTGATTTTTTCCTATCAAGTTGTTGGAGCTCCTTATATATTCTAGTTGTTAATCCCTTGTAAGATGAGTAGTTGGCAAATATTTTCTCCCATTCTGTGGGTTGTCTCTTCACTTTGTTGATTGTTTTCTTTGCTGTGCAGAAGTTTTTTAGCTTCATGTGATCCCATTTTTCCAGGTTTGCTTTGTTAGCCTGTGCTTTGGGGGTATTGCTCAAGAAGTTGTTGCCCAGACCAATGTCCTGAAGCATTTCCCCAATATTTTCTTTTGTCGTTTCAGTGTTTCAGGTCTTAGATTTAAGTCATTAATCCATTTTGATTTGGTCTTTGTATATGGTGAGAGGTAAAGGTTTAGTTTCATTCTTCTGAATATGGATATCTGGTTTTCCCAGCACCATTTATTGAAGAGACTGTCCTTTACCCACTGTATGTTCTTGGCACCTTTGTCAATGATAATTTCACTATAAATGTGTGGTAAAAGTGATATAGTTTCTAAAAAACCATTTATTCCCGAAATAGTAGACACATCAGAAATACTCTGTAATATCAACTCAGATCATTCTTCTAGCTACTGTTATATCTACCCTGTGAAGCTCCATATGAGGAAAATCTGTGATCTGCTTTCTTATTTTCTACTCATACTTTCTTCTAACATGAACAGACAAGATTGGATCTATAAATGAAGTATACGGACTGTGTGGGAAACCATGATAAAGGAAAAACAACCACAGATATGCAAAATATTCAAAATAGATCTGTGTTCAAAGAGAATCACCTTTTCCTCTATCTCTCTACCTCTGGAAAATGAAAAATTCTTACCTATTTTTTTGGTCCAAAACCACACACTCAGGTGTAAGCGCATGTATGACAATTATACTGTAAAATACAAATGAAAAATATAAAGCCTCTCTTTAGCAGTGAAACAGCTTTGAGTCTCTAATATTGCTTGTAGGCTTTTTTGAACTTGTTTGCCACTGAGTGTTTGTACGTAGAACAGTCAAATACTAAAGCATTAAGCAGGTGCCTGTATAATAGGCATCTTAAATCAACTTGACATCAATTAAAGTGAACTTTCATCAAGAAGCTTGGGCTTTCCATCTCGGCCCCTTTTGCAACTCGTGTTTCCAGCTTAGGGGAAAACTGAGCCTCAGAAATATATAATTTCCTTGACTTCTCAAAGAGAAAATAGAGGAGAGAGCCAGGAGGGCATGAACATGCACCCTGAGATCAGATTTTCTTTGTGTATCCATTTGTTTGTTTGTTTGTCATTTTATCTAGTACAGAGAAAAGAATGTGATAGGGGTTACACTTTGTCCAGGAGAGAGAGAGAGAAGGCCACAATTCTGTGAAAAAACAAAAACATTGAAAATCCCAGCTTGGGCTGAAGTGTTGAACCAAGGAGACAGGAACTGATGTGAAATGAAGCCAGAAAAGCAAGAACAAAGATATGTCAATAGTGTTGATTAAAGCTCGGCTTTCAATGAGTGCTCTTGAGGTACTGAGTAATGTGGAGAAATACAGACTCAGGTCAAGGTAAGGCGATAGATTGTGTCAGAGCAAACCTCAGTGATTGAAACAAAGACTTGCAGGATATAGAGTATGAATTGATGAAATCATTCTAGAAAAAGCATTCTAGGAAGTGAGAATGAACAGAATGAAAGGCCTACACAGTACCATGTTGAGTGTATTCAATAGACAAGAAGTCCATGTGTACTTGAAATCATATGACTCGAAGGGACAAATACTAGGAGATGTAGTCTTGGAGGTGATGGGGACCAAATTATCTATGGCTCTGTTGGCCTTTGGATGTTCTTTGGCTTCTGCTCTGAGTAAAATGGGGATTGTTGAAAGGTTTTGAACATGTCTTTTAAATAAGTAAAATTTCTTGCTATCAAATTACTAGGACATCCCCATCTCATTAATGTTTCAACAAGATATGTAAAATTCAACTTGCATTTTCAAGGATAGAATATGCTCTGAGGAGGCTTAAACTATTTTCTATTCTATGTCAGTTTCTTCATCAGAATTGTCATGTTTCTCAGAATCCATATCTTCTGAGTGGTTGACTCTACTTTCACTCTTTCTTTATACTCATTCTGACTTCTGGATAAGAAAAATTTACATTTAATGAGGAATTCTGTGTTGTTAAATCCAGGATCTATTAGAGGTTTCTCAATGGCACTAAACTTGCCTTTTTGGAGACTGAAATTGGTTTCTTTCTTTTAAACAGAATATAATGTTTAATTTATGTTTTAAATGGATGAAAATTTCATTTTCTATCAGTGTGCCATTTAGAATCTTACTGACATTAAGGTACTAGGAAATATCACTGATAATCTTGTCTATGACATGGCAAAATCACTGACTGAGATGTTTCTTCTGTGCCCCCAACCTCCCACTCTGTTCTCAATTACTTTCTTTCGATCACTATGTGACCACAAACAAACAATTAAGAACAATGTGAATATTCAAAAACCATTGGCTATTTTTCTGTCACCTATGTTTTGCATTTATTCTTTCTGCATAATTTTCAGCAAAGAGCATCAGTCCAATGATGGTAGGCATACTCCCATTTCTGAATTCAGTTAAACATACTAATGTGACTATCATCAAAATATTACCTACGCATACCTGAGACATTGGAAATGCTAATTATTTCCAAATTTTATGCAATTTTTTCCATCAACCTAAAAATTTGGCCTATCAAACTCTTTATTTCAAACTCGCACAAGATACTCTTAACTAGGAGCTGATTAGAATTAAGAACATGTAAGGGAATACATTCTCCTATCAAAAACCAAAGCCAATGTATTCTGGACTCTTGGGAAATGTTCATGTCCATGATTTGTTTCTGATCTAATGTTGCTGAGAAGACTTACATATGAACTGATCAAAGATGATATAAACTGTATAAATATGACTCATGCTTACTAACTTAGAAGTATTTATAATTAACTATAGGAAAATACATCTTGAAATAAGTCATATGGATTATATTTACATATATTAGTTAAGATATACAAATTTGAACTAAAATGTATTGATGTATCAATTATAAATGTACCAACTGCTCCCTAAGTAATATGACAGAGTTGTGTTTAATCTAATAATTAATCAAATAATATTTAAAATAATTTTATTCCAGGTAATAATGACATGATGCTACATTACTCCTAGCTATAAGCAGAACGCATGGGTAATGAGCTAGCCATATTACATAAAATTAGGTTGGTACAACAGAAATTGCAGTTTTAGCATTGTTGAAATTCATTGCTCGATATTGAAATACATTCTTAAATAAATGTGGCTATGTTATACATCATTTTAATGCACATTTCTTGCTTTATGTTTTTTGCTACTGACTTATTACTTGCTGTTTATTTTTTATTTATTTTAGACTATGGAAATGATGTTAGACAAAAAGCAAATTTAAGTGATTTTCTTATTCAAGTTGACAATGGGTCATAAAGCAGCAGAAACAACTCGCAACATCTACAAAGCATTTGGCCCAGGAACTGCTAACAAACGTACAGTGCAGTGGTGGTTCCAGAAGTTTTGCAAAGGAGACCAGAGCCTTGAAGATGAGGAGTGCAGTGGCCAACCATCAGAAATTGACAACAACCAATTGAGAGCAATCATTGAAGCTGATCCTCTTACAACTACATGAGAATTTACTGATGAACTTAATGTAGACCATTCTAGTCATTTGGCGTTTGAAGCAAATTGGAAAGGTGAAAAAGCTCAATGAGTGGGTGCCTCATGAGCTGACTGAAAATCAAAAAAATCATCGTTTTGAAGTGTCGTCTTCTCTTATTGTACACAACAATGACCCATTTCTCAATCAGATTGTGATGTGCAACAAAAAGTGGATTTTATAGGAGAACCAGTGAGACTGGCTAAGTGGTTGGACTGAGAAGAAGCTCCAGAGCACTTCCCAAAGCCGAACTTGTGCAAAAAAAGGTCATGGTCACTGTTTGGTGGTCTGTTGCCTGTCTGATCCACTACAGCTTTCTGAATCCCAGCGAAACCATTACATCTGAGAAGTACGCTCAGCAAATTGATAAAATGCACCAAAAACTGCAATACCTGCAGCTGGCATTGGTCAACAGGAAGGGCCTAATTCTTCTCCACAACAATGCCCAATCACATATCACACAACCAACACTTCAAAAGTTGAACAAATTGAGCTACAAAGTTTTGCCTCATCTGCCATATTCACTTGACCTCTCACCAACTGACTACCACTTTTTCAAGCATCTCAACAACTTTTGGCAGGGAAAACACTTCCACAATCAGCAGGATGCAGAAAATGCTTTCCAAAAATTTGTTGAATCCCGAAGCATGGATTTTTACTCTACAGGAATAAACAAATTTATTTCTCATTGGCAAAAATGTGTTGATTATAACGGTTCCTATTTTGATTAATAAAGATGTGTTTGAGCCTCGTTATAATAATTTAAAATTCACAGTCCAAAACCGCAATTACTTTTGTACCAACCTAATACAAAGCAGACTAGGTTATTCTAGAAAAACCCAATGTCCTGGCTGCACTTTAATGAAAGTTGGAAGGATTCAATTTTCTCTAAGGTCCATCTAATAAACACTTTTTACACATGCCCCTTGTTTTTCCCTTTGTTAAGCAATTTATATCTTTTTTGCATTTTCATAGTAAAATAATATAAGATGTTCTATTTTTAAAGGGTATTTTTTTGGCTTTGAAAATATGGAAATGTCAGAAAAGTAATTATAAAATACAAAGAAAGGGTTGAGTTTCTGATAAGATCAGAAAATATTTCTTTGCAACTTGTTACCCACAATTTTAGTGACAATAAATTAAAATGTCAATCCAATACTTGAAAAAAACGTATGAATAATAAATGCAATCTTCAAGGGTATCTACTCCTGAAAAAACAATGGTCATCACCTGTCAGTTTGTTAGAGAAGAAAAGACTGCTAGTAGAAAGGGAACTCATTTTTCTTGCTTCTAAAAAAATTATTTCTTAATGTGAAGGGAAAAAGATACTTCAAGCCTAAAGACATGCCGTTTGAAATTACCCCATGGGAAGAAGGGAACTGTAAAAATGTTCTCTGGTTAGATTTTGATCTCTGCAAGGATATGAACTATAATGATCAGAGGGCATTCTAAAATACTTCAAAAATTGTTAAACCAAGGAATAACTCAACCTGGACACGCTTTATCTTGTAAAGATTGAATGCTAGTGAGCAAGAGCTGCAGGCTGTCAGAGCAATGATAGTTTTCAAGGTATAAAGATGAGACATTAAATAATTGGAGTCTGTTGTCAGCATGTTGTTAAGCTAATTGTAAGGCCTTCAAGGTTTAACAAATAATCCATGCCTGTATACAGCTACGTATGTCATATTATGTTATAATTAGGTAAGACCAAATTTTATCAATTAAATAAGGTCTGTAAGTCTATATTAAAGAAAAACTATAGTTCTGAAAAATACTAACATGGTTTATTTCCTAAATAAAATAATTCTAAATCTTAATGTAAATGTATATAATTTGTTGAAGTTTTATAGTCATTTTTGTATAAGTAACAGAAATAATACATATTATACCATTTATTTAAATTTTTAAAAATAAATTTTTATTTTATTGCACACTATACTGAATGGTTAAGAAAATTAGATTTAATAATTTATTCTTTTTGTTCTTCACAGTATAAAATATATTGCCCATGTATTTTGCAAGTCAGTGTCTTATATTACTTCTCTTCATTAACCAAGATGCTGGATAAATCCATATATGGAAATAGATTTTAATAACTAGGATAATTTCTATTTTTCTGTTCAAGGCTTTGATATTTACTCATCAACAGAATTCTTTGTGATGTTATATTTTTATGAGGAACTATTGTTTTCAATAGCATTTATCTAATTTGGCCCCCTACATTTTTAGTACAGCTGATTAGATTTAGGATTTCAGTTTCTTTCTTTCCCCACAAGTGATTGCAGTTTTGTCATATAAAAATAGATGTTAAAATTACACAAACATAATGACAGTGTTCTAACCAATGTAGACAGCAAGTATTGGGGATATTCAATTAATGTTTTAACTAGGTATGTTCTTTACAACTGTTTATCAATTTACTTTTCTTAAAGCAGAAACTCATTCAAAACACTTGTCTTGAAAACAAGACATTGACTTCTAGTCATAATTCGCCCTACTATAAGACCTTAACAACAACAAAATCCCTTAATCATTCCTATCTCATTTCCTTCATCAGAAAAAGTGAAGATTGGATTAAGTGGTTTCTGAAGTCTATTCAATCTCTAAAATATGAATGAAGTAATAAAGAAGTCAAGTATGTTTATTATTTTCTATAGTTCATGTTTATCCCCTTGCTCAGAAAGTAACTATAGTCCAGGTTTGAATGAAAGTACACATTTTTACATATACATAAAAAAATCTGTATAAGTACAGAAAATCCTAGACATAAAAAAAAAAAATCAGAAATACCAGATGATAGGTAAACCTAAACAAAAACTTGTGAGGTTTTCAGCATCTTAGAATCTATGTAATGCACTGAGGTCATTAGTAGTATTATTAACCTCAGAATGAATTGAGTATGTCACATGAGACAAATGTCCTGCTAAGTTTTTTGAAGCTCTGTTTTATCTATTGCCTAAAAAACAATTTACTACAGTTTGGAGTTTATTTATATTTTTATATTCTTATAATGTATTCAAACTATTGTTATACTGTAAGGAATTATATTTTAAAATTCACATTTTAATTTTTTATTACTTAGATACAGCCATCCATCACTTAACAACAAGGATACGTTTTGAGAAAAGTGTCATTAGGAGATTATTTTGTTGCACAAATGTCATAGAGCATACTTATACAAACCCATAGGTATAGCCTACTACACACCTAGGCTGTATTGTAGAGCCTGTTACTCCAAGGCAACAAACCTGTATAGTATATTACTGTACTGAATACTGTAGGTAATTGTAACAAAATGGTAAGTATCTGTGTATCTAAACATATCTAAAGATAGAAGAGGTACGATAAAAATACAATATTATAATCTTATAGGACCACTGTCATATGGAGTCCATCACTGATGTGGTGCATGAATGTATTTATGAAACCTCTAGCCTAATCATTGCATTTTACTTTTATAATGGTGAAACTCTGCATAGTAAACATAATATAAAATAATTTTATTTGTGGGTTGATAGTAATACTCATTTATTTAGGCCTCATGACTTTTAGACATGCCTGAAAAGTTCTATAATACAAATGAATGTATCTATGAAGAGGCAATTGGTAAAGATTAATAATGTATACATATTGGTGAAATATTATATAGTCATATTTGTAGTATTAATAATGTTTGGATTTACCCTGTACTTTCCTTTGCTACTGCTAACATAGTTTAAATCTGTGATTCTCTTTCTAGTTCATTTCTTTCTGTAAATTTTCAGACCAACTTTCTTGAGGCATTTTCTTGATAACTCTTCACAAATCAAACTTATACTATAACTCCCCAATGCTGATCAAGCCAGATTTCTATTTCTCCCCCAAAATTAAAGATTTTTTTCCCGTGGTCTATGTTAGCTTCCTCTTTTGTTAGAGGCAAGCTTACTATTCGTCAATGTCTCAGCAAAAAGAATCTCCTAGAAAAGTTATGCTATCTGTTCTTAGAGCGGGAGGCCCTGCTTACACTTCTTTATCCAACAATGCATTATTCACAAAGGAATCTACCTCAAGACTCACTTTTTACATAAAATTTTCCACAATTTCCAGATGAAATTGATGGTGCCAACTGCTAATCTCTACTGTTGCCTAAAAACCCAGACGTTTCCAATCATATGTTATCAGTTGGCTTTCCCTAGTTGTTTTCTATTTACAGCTCTAATATCCCAATTGACACATTTAATTTGAAGATCCCTATTGTAATCATCACTAGGATAAAGGTTTATACCTTCAAGACCTTATTGGATAAAGTCTTGCAATATCTTAGGCTCCTGCATACTTCCCAGCCTCACCTCTCACCATGTCGCTCTTTCATTTCTGGACACCAATTTCCCATCTCCCTCCAGATTTACATACATGCTGTTACCTCTGCCTGCTTTGTTCTTGCTCTTCACTTGTCTTGCTGACTTCTACTCAATGCTTAGATGTCAACCTAGGACCCTTTCAAAGGGAAGCGTTCTTTGAACAATTTGACTATGTCGAATATTCATTCTTGACACTCTCATAAAACCAGGCATATGACCTTTGTAGCTCTTAACACACTTGGAATTTTATGTGTGTGTGTGTGTTTGTGTGTGTGATTATATGTTTGCCTTCCTTTCCCCCTCAATTAAAAAACTTCAATATCTGATATCTCAAAGTATAAAATAGTGCCTGGCACACAGTAGGCACTCAATAAATATTTTTAAAGTGAGCTCTAACTCTGGTAATCTAATAGTATTGAGAAATATGATAGCTATAATATCCTAAATGAAAAATCTCAAAATAAAGGACATACATCTCTATTTGGTAGGTCACCAGTCCCTTACCTTTTTACTTCAATTCTCTTAATTAGATGAAAAGATCATTAATAAAGGAGTAATTAAAAAAAAAGAAATGAAAGGCATTAGGTCTAAATTCTTACTATATAGTCAAAGTGATTTTCACCTCATACTAACAGTTCTACTATGAGCTTGGATTTCCTCAATTTTAAGACTGGTATAGCATCAGTCATTCTTGCTGTGAGAATTAAAATATATACTTTAAATATATAAAGTATTATAAAGTATATACAAGTAAATATACATTTAAAGCATATATACACTTCACATATATAAAGTTTTATATAAAATATATTTAAATGAATATATATTTTAAAATGTTATTTAGAAACTTTACAATTATTATTATATAACATGGTTCTCATTATCCGTTAAAACTTAAAAATGTCTTTTGGATTCATCAACAACCAAGAATGATGTCAAAATTGATCTTCCTTAAAGCAAATTCTGCTCTGTAGCAAAAGGTATTACAGTGATTTTCTGGTGTGTTTGATACTAAAACAGAAACTGATACGACACCAGGCTAAACACTAAAAGAGCAGAAATTTTTAAACCCCATCAATGCCATTGACAGCAGGGAGCAAGTATTTTATTTCCCTAATAATCCTCTACCATTCACTGCATAGGACAGGATTTTGCACAAAGCGGATGTTCAATAACTCTTATTGTCATGGTGACTACTAGATAATGAGTCATGAAGAATAGCTAAATTAGAGTCAGAAAAAATCTGGAGAGCTGTAGCAATGATGTGTGTTGCAATGAACATCAAGAGAGTAGCCAAAGAATGACAATGAGAGAGTGAATTTTGTACACCTGGTAAAAATGTTGCTATGAGGCTATTCAGGAAGTAACTGACTGACTTAATCTGATGTGAGTGTGAATTTAGGAATATAAAGTAGATAACTCATGATCTGTTATCACAATTTGCAAAGCAATAATCACAGCTAGAAGAAATAAAATCTCACTAGGTACCTTTGAAATTATATCTTCAAAAGACTTTGCCATCTTCTCCTTTGTACTCACATGTTTCAAATAACATTTTAAGTGAGTTAAATTGAAATGTTTCTTGTAGGGATGATGATGTAGAAAGTATTTATATAGCCAAGTGAAAGTAGAATCCAGATATATATTTTTTCAAGACCAAGCAGAGTACTAGCTGTCTTTGTATTTTTCAAACTCAAACAGCATTATTCATTTTGGTCTCATAGGCATTGCATGTTATATTTATGCTTAATAGTAATATCAACACTACCTGTGAAATGTGGGCAATCTATTGGAAAATACTAATGTGCTCTTAATAATGTATCAATTAAGTTGATTTTTAAATGTGTTCACATCTGCTTAAACATTCCAGTGGCAGAAGGCTGTAAAAGATGTAATTTTGATTCATCTTTCTATCATCCTGAGACTCAGGCAAGTAACCATGTCAAATTGAGCCTAGTGGAGCAGCAAGATTATGAAAAAAATAAGCCCTAAGTTTCAGATTCTCTCGCTAACCAGCCAGGAATGTCTACAAGGGAAGCCAAGACAAGATCATATATTCTACCATCAGGGAACTTGTCCTTAAATGCCAAAAAGTGACCAGAGGGCAAAAATATGGCTGAAAGGAGCAGAAGAGACCAGGAGGCCACGTAATCTCTCAAGGCCCCCTTACCCGTAAAGTTTGGTTGGATGAAATGTGGGGAGTGGATGTGAAAGAAGACCTGGGGGCACCAGTTCACCTATCTGATTCATCCTGGCAACAACAGAGTGCCCTAAAGAGAAGATAATGATTAAATTATACTGAAGTTACCAGAGGAGAATAAAATTAGTTTTTCCCATTATCCAGCCAGTATGGGCTGATGAGCAAGACCTGAAAATTTTTTCACAACTTGAAGCTCTTTTTATAGGACATGTTCACACCTGAATATTACTGACATTTGAATTCTTGCTCACCCTTTAAACCTACAATTCTATTATTATACACCATCATTCCACAAAAAGTACAGAAAGATTTGTAAATATATGTTTCCAAGTTGATTGAGCCATGAAGAAATAAAGAAGATTCCAGAAATATCTTCATAACTTCTTGATATTCCAGAAAAACAAAAAAATAAATAAAACAGAATAAACAAAACCAATTTCCCACAACATTGTTATCAAACACAATGGGTAAACAAAACCATTGGGATTACTGATAATTTTTGCAGATTCCTTGTTTATGTTTTGTTTCTTCATATTCTAAAAGGAATGGATACTTATTGTTTAAAAACTTGGAAAATGAAGCAAATAGTCCTAATGAAATAAAAATTACTCATAACCACCTTAAATATATCTGTGCATTACTTTATAGTATTTTTCAATAAATATTTAGGATTATATTGAATGTATAATAATCTATTAATTTTATTCTCAAAAATAATTTTAACTATCATTAAAAAGCAGAATTTATTTATCAACTTTTATTTACCTACTTTCATTTTGGCATGATACTTCTATTGTTATATTCAGTGGGGGCATTATCTGCCTACTAAAATAATTGCCCTTATTTATAAGATTTTATTTTCTTTCATTCTTCTCTGAACAGGAAAATTGAGAAGGTTTAAAGTGCAAAATTTTGTGAGGTTTAATTTTTTTCATTTTGCTTTTCATCTCACTTACTACCTATCCTACTCTTGCAATCCATTACTCACTTCCTGTTAGACTCTAAACTTGATAACTTGTTTTTGAATCAGAGTGGTAGTGAGCAGTATTCTCTATGTGTTATTTATTACACTTGACTCAAAATGCGCTTTTCCCAAAAAGGCACTACAATATTCTTTGCCCAACTGCTCCTCCCAATGAAATAGACAAACAGATGCCCCAAACTTATGAAAATCTAAGAAGTCACTTGAATCCATGGTATTTTAGCATAGGTAGGGTAATCGATAATCATGATATTTGTTTAAGTATCCTGAGTTCTTCCCATGCTTACTGATGCATCATCATATGATCATGAACAATCTACCTTTGAATCAATTAATAATGTTTATCCTTTTCTACTTTGCCATATTTCTCACATTATACTGTTAGAATTTCATGATAACTTAATGAGCATTGCTTTTCATTTTTAATTAGCTTAAGCACTTAGAATATCAAAATTCTCTACTATACTTGAAAAATTTTCTTGTAGTTATTTCTCCCATCATGGTTGGTAATGTAACTTATGTGAGGGTATTTAACAGGGAGAGAAAACTTCTAATTTACCATTATTTCTGGTACAGGATACCAAAATATAGTTGCTCTATTTTAGCATGCCTATTTCTGTGTGAGAATTGTGTGACAGAACAAGCAGCTAACCTCTTGGCATTAAAATGAATTGTTAAAAGCTAGTTTTATGGTATTTTATGTTAAATATTTGGTCTGGTGTGGTAATATATACCAAACTATTATTCATGCTTAATATGCTTAGGACTATTGTTTTTGTATGCTTCTTCGTGGGAATATGTTACCATGATTGAAGTGTAACATAATTTTATGGGGTTTGGTTTCTAGTACACCACAGTCAGAAATCCCACTTCATAAAGAAACTTCATGAAGATTATACTGTGCTGAAAATCAATAAAAATTCCAGTTATAATTCACTCGTGTTTTCCATTATGATTAATTTTAAAATGAATGAAGCATATGTTTGGCAATAGGGAATGGAGGTAAAGAGAGATCAGGCTAAATGAAACTCTATTGTAGTAAACACTGTTTAGAAACATTCTTTTCAAGTTGATTTTTCTGTTTATCAAAATTTATATTGCAGTCAGTAAGCATAAAACTTAAAAAAAAATTTATTATGGACAGTTAAAGGAGAAGCCAAGATCACCAGGTAGTTTTCTGACACATTAGGGTACAGAAAATACATTATAACCCACAACAACCTAAGACTAAAAAGCCCATTGCCATGGTTCTTATTTCCAAAGACATTGTCCATTTAGGAAGCTAGAAATTTTCAGAGAGATCAAGGTATTAAACTTTTTTTTAATGTCACTGATGGAATACCTACTATGTGCTATTCACAGACCCGAAAAAACTATTAATAACATAGAACTCTTATGATCCACTATATAAAGTGAATATCTCTACATATTTTCATTCTTGTACTTTGGCAAGTCTTTGGTAATTTCTAAGATTATTTTTTCTTGATTCAAATAAATCTGGCATCTCTACTCAATTCAATTTCAATGAATTTAATTTTTTGAGAAAAAAACTATAAGAAAATAATTATGCTGTCCCTGTAAGGAATACAACAATTTCTCTTTTCCCTCTAAAAATACGTTTTGAAAAATGTTATTAATTATGTTATTAAGATTAATAGGGGCTCTTAATTTGGACAAAAACTGTTTCATAAAGAAATGGCTTTGAACTAACCCTGCAAGGAGAACCTTTTGACAGAGGGAAATGTGAGACAGAGTATTCTGCATTAAGATTGAGCATGAAGCAGCATATGGTTTGATTAAACAGATGAGAGAGAGAAAGAGAGAGAGGAGGGAAATACATCTAAAGTCAGAGGCAAATAGGGAGTCTACTACAAACCAGTGGCAAGGATTGATATTTAATTAGGTAGAAAATAGGTTGTCAGACAATATGCTTTCGAGTACATTGACATATTGTTAATATGGTGGGCATTATAATTTAGAAGTTTAGTATGGTTTTCAAATGTTGTGACCACGATCTTCTAAAAGGTATGCATTTTATTACTACATTAAACCCAATCCATTTACATATACCTATGAAAAAATATTTTGTAAAATATTCTCACTAGCTACAGAGAACTCTGGTATTTTCTTTTCTGTTCTCTTCCCTTTCTCTTCTGTTTTGGAACAAAAATGTTGGTCTTCCCCCACTACATTTATTTTCTGATGTATTTCTGCAGTTAATACTGCTGCAGCAATATCAATTACCAGTGGTATGTGGGAAAGATTAACATACAAGAGAGACTATAGATGGGAAGATTGGTTATGGAATAACAAAGGCAAGAATTAGATTGTGGTGAATTTTAATGCAAGGAAGGAAGTCATGAAATACAAGAGAAAACATAGACATTTAGCAGGATATGTTTGACTAAGACGCTAGTGATTATGGCTGATGGAAATAAATGAAATTTGCTTACCTTTGTACCTCTGTCCGTCTCATGACCTGTCCCCTTCATCAGAACAAAAGTTTCACTATGGCAGACACTTTACCATTCTTACTCACAGCTATAGCACCCCCATCACTAAAAACTATTAGGCACATAGTATGTGCTGAATTAGTATTTGCTGAATGAATAAGACAACCAAATAAGATAACCACAATCTTAAAACAGCAAATATTAACAGCCTAAAAACTCCAAAGGCATTGCATTCAACAAGTCAAAGTATGTTATGTGTTTTGTATTTTTTGTTCCTAAATGCAGTTCAAATGCCTTTAATATTTCAACTAATTAAAGAGATCAAAGTTGAAATTGAAATTGTGTATCTCAGTAAGGATTTTTAAGTTAACCCTGTAAGTTTGTTTATGTGTCATTTTATGAAAAATTTTGTATCTTATTTTCTTCATACTAAATAAGTTTACTAGCTTCCAACTGTGATGAAAATATACTATGATATTTGAAAATTAGAAGCTGTCATATATAGCCTCAGAACTCCACATATGATAGTGTAGGTAATTAAGGTGCTACTTTGAAAAAATAAAATGTATTTATAAAGAGGCAGAAACAGTATCTTAATTTTTTAGTACCCTTTAAACTTGGCATAGTTCCTGACACACAATAAAGGCTTAAAAATGTTTCATATTTGAATAACTAATCTTTTACTTTATTTTTTCTTGTTAAACATATCATATATTTTGTAGTTCAAAAACTACAAGTGAACAAAAATAATAAAATAAATATCACTCTACAATCAGAGGCAACCAGTTACACCAGTGTCTGTGTGTATAAACACATGCTTGTATATTTTAATTTTATATTTATTTATTTATTTACGTATTTTAGAGACAGGGTATGGCTCTTTCATCCAGGCTGGAGTTCAGTGGCATAATCACAGCTCACTGCAGTATTGGAATCCTGTAGTCAAATGATCCTCCCACCTCAACCTCCTAAGTAGCTTGGATGACCGGCATGCACCACCACATTCCACAAATTTTTTTTTTTTAATTTTTTTGTACGTATAGGATCTTACTATGTTGCACAAGTTGAACTCCTGGCCTCAAGCAATCTTCCTGCCTCAGTCTCCCAAAGTGCTGGGATTACAGCCATGAGCGAGCCACCACGCCCAGCCAAATTTTATTTATTTTTGAAAGCACAAAACCATTATGGCACATACTTTATAGCCTTGTTTAAAGCCACTTAACCTCATTAACATTACCCATTTCATGGGGCTATTATGGAGAGCAAATAAGAAAAATGCATGTATAGCACTTAATACAGTGCTTCACACATAAAAAGAAATCAGCAAATGTTAACTCCTGCTATTGAATCATGCTGTTTTATAATCTGTTTTATATTCACTTAACAATATCTAATAAACATTTTTCATGCCATTAAATATCATTCTACAATGTTATTCTAATAATTTTAGCATATCTCAGATATATAATTATATTTTTTACTGATCGTATCTTGGGCATTTACTTTGTTTCCTTTTCACTATTAAATCCATGCTTCAGTTAAATACATTTATTTATTTATAAATACACCTTAATAAATTCAGTTACTTATTTCCTTATAAATACATCTTTGCACCCATATATGCTTATTTTCTTAAGACAGATTATTTCCTTATTTAAAAAATAATATATACTGTTTTAAAAAGCAAATAGTATTACAGAGTTTATATTATTACTATTACTAATTATATATGGAATTATATATGTAATAAATTACTACTACTTCCATATGTAATTACATACCATATACAATTAAAATTATTGCCATAAATAATACAATATATGGTAATAACTAGTAGTAGTGATATTAATAATACCTTCTTCTTCTTATAAAATAAGCTTATGACATTTTCTCTCATTCTTAGCTCTTAATTACATAGGCAATTATGTTTATATCCATTAGTATTATATTCTAAAATAAAATTTTTTTTTTATTTTCAACTTAAAAAAATCTTCCCTTTTAATCCACCTTCCATAACACCATTTTTGATCAATCAGTATTTAATGTATACAATGAAACTTTTGTTCACAGTAAATCCTTGTAGTATATGAAGATATATTCTTATTTTAAATACCTTATAGTAGTCTTTAGAGTTTTTTTGTACCTAATTGCATTATTTTAGCTTTCCATGGGTCTAATCCCAAACTCTTCAACAAAACTTAAAAGTTTCCTGGAAGCCTTCTGAATACTTCAGATATTTTCCATTTTATTTTCTAGTCAGAAACACAGTTTTCTGGAGCTTTTTCTCCTTGGTAGTTCCCTAGTACGTACTTACATTTTGGAATTTATTTGCATTTTTGGCATGTGTTATATCTACTAATTCCTAGATGTTATGTCTCACTCTTTTTCTGTTTCCTTCTTATGTGTGTCTGTAGCTCATATTACTTAGTTGATTCCTATAGATAGTAAGCTTTTTTAAGATACCACCTGTCTGAAATTTCTTGAATTGTAAGAATCTTCTTCATATATTCTAGATACAACTCTCTTATCAGATGTATGATTTGCAAATATATTCTCCCATTGTGTGGGTTATCTTCACTTTCTTAATAGTATCCAATGAAGCACAATGTTTTAAATTTTGAATAAATACAATTTGTTTCTTTTTTTTTTGGTATCATGTAGCATGGCCATATACAAAGTCATGGCATTTTGCCCTTATGATTTCTTCTGAGAAATTATGTAGTTTTCACTCTCACATCTAAGTCTGATCCGTTTTGTGTTAATTTCTGTATACAGTAGAAGATTGTGTACAACCTCTTTCTTTTCTTGTCAAATAACCGTTAATAGTTGTACCAGCAACTTTTGTTGAAAAGACTATTCTTTCTCTGTTAAAATATATTATCAATCTTTTTTGAAAACAAATTGTCCATAAATGTGAGGGATATTTTTGGATTCATAATTCTGTTCCATTGATATATGTCTGTCTTTATGCCAGTACCATGCTGTATTGATTATAGTTGCTTTTACTTCATGTGACGTTGTGGTTATATATTTTACTCCTTATGAAGAGTTTCTTTACCGCTTTGAACATATTTAGTTGCTACAATAAATTCTACATTTAGTCCTTCTCACAAGCAATTTCCCTTGCCTATTTTTTCCCTTAGGTATAGGTCATATTATTCTGTTTCTTTGTATTTCTCATATCTTTTTCTTGAAAATTGGAAATTTCAGATAATATATTTTAGTAACTCTGGGTTCCCCCACGAGCTTGTTATTGTTATTTGGGTGTTTATGTGTTTAGTGACTGGCTAGATCATTTAATAAAGTCTGTTTCTATTCAGTATGAAGACTCTGATGAACAGCACTTTCTTTCACTATCACTTTCCCTGATAAGGCACAACAAATAAGTTCCACTGATTGCTAGCTCATTGATATTTTTTTCAATAGTGCCCTCAGGCACAATTTAGTCCACAGACTGTTCCAATTATTAATAAATATGGGCTTCTTTGCAGAGACAGCTTTTGAGATTGGTGTTTCAGGTTTGTTCTGGCCTCAGGAGGGCTCTCCTGAGCTGTTTCTTTCCCTGAATCTCTTAGGTAAACTGGCTGTCCTATGGCTTAGTATGTATCTCCAGTAAAACTACCAGTCTCTAATTTCTTTCCACCAAAATCCCCATTGTTATTGAAAGTACCTTTAATATTGAACTTACTCCTAGTTTATAACAAAGTGGTTTATTTTGGAAAGAACTTCAGAGATCACTGTTTTACGGTATCCATCCCCACACACATAGAAATTTCTGAGCCAAGGCTCTGGAGGTGGGGCAGAGATAATGGCCCACTTGCTCCTTTCTGAGAGAAACCATTGCAATAGGAGCTGGGTGACAAGATGGCATCTATGGCCTCTGGTCTTCTCAGCTTGCCTCTCCCAACATAGAAACTTCATACTTCAAATGTGTCAGGATGATGGCAATGGGTTCCCAGTATTCTCGGTGCATCACAACAGAGGTAGAGCAAAACAGAACCCCTGTACTCCTGGGTATGTTGGCCTAGAGCATACTCTGTAACTGGAAGGTGTGTGGTGTGCTGAGAAATGCCAATGTCTCTCCTGTGCAGATGCTGTAGTTATTTATAATGGCAATTATTACTTTTATTAATATATAACATTTTAAAAGTTTCATTTTATTATTAGAAAAATTACATATGTTCAAGATAGAAAATTTGGTGATTAAAGAAATTTTTGAATAAATTTTTGAATACTGTTTTTCACAATACACAATAGCCATTGAGAGCTAGGGGAGGAGGGAGCCTTATGTTCTTGACTGTACCTACCAGTAACCTGCAGTGAAATCTTTGTCACACTGTGCTGAGAGGGGGTCTGAAGGATGCTTCAAATGTCACAGATTTTCTCTGTTTTTACCAAGTTTCAATAGATTGTCTTGAATAGAACTTTTTTTCCTTTTACTGTATGTCATTCCTTTCACTGTATATCGTTTCCAGAGACTTCTTTATTCTTACATTTTTCACCGTTTTCCTTAGGAAGCGTGTTCATGGATGTATTGACTTTGCCATTTTTTAAGTAGAAATTCTAAATATATGTTTTAAATGTAAGTATGCTTTTAATATGTATTTTGGTGTCTTTTTATTTAATATATTTTGAACATGTTAATGTACTAATCCATATTGATATGCCTTCTTCTTTTTAATGCTTAAATAGTATTCTATTGTATGGATATAGCACAATTTAATTAATCATTCATCTAGCTAAAGAAAATTTAGAAATCATACCACAGAGCAACTGTGATCCTTAGTCAAGAGGAGAGGTAGGAAAGATTAGGTGTAGGAGTCCTAAACTGCAGTGTAGTCTAAAGAAGTTCAATGAAGACAGTCAGAGAGTCTTGGAACCAAAGCTGGATGTAGAGGTGTTCCAAGCCCCCTCGATAAAGAGCCTGTTTTAGCAGTCCTGCCTTTCTAAGTCACTGAAATTATGGCATAGAAAGCATGACATCAGGGACAATTCAAAGGTGGTTTTCAGGGCAAAACAACTGAGTTCCTTAACCATGTGGTTAGTCGAAGCTCTAAGAAGTGCATTTTAATTATTCAAACACATACACAAAGTCACACACACAAGAAATTACAAATTAAAGAAAAAAGTTATGCATTCACACTTAAGTGTGTTTGCACCCAAAGGATGGAATAAAAAATTTGTAGAGAGATTTTGACTATTTCTCTATTTTTGAATTTTTATTTTGTGCATATATTTGTATTATATTCATATATTTAAAAAAACCCAGTACCTGTCAATCCATGAGTGGATTACTAAAATATGGTATATGTATATGATGGAATACTACTCAATTATAAAAAACGATGGTGATCTAGCACCTTTTATATTTTCCTGGATAGAGCTTGAGCCCATCCTCCGAAGTGATGTATTACAAGAATGGAAGAATAGGCAACACATATACTCACCATCAAACTGGCACTGACTGATCAACACTAAGGTGCTCACACAGTAGTAATATTCTTTGGGAGTAGGGGTTGTGGGTGGGTAAACTCACAACTAACGAACGCGGTGAGCGTTGTAGGAGGGGAAGGGCACATCTCAAATCAATGTCGCGATGTGGCAAATTCATAAAATGAAATCAAAATGTTTGTACCCTATAAATTTCATCAAATAAAAAAAATTTTAAAAAGACCCATACATACATAACATGTGCTTATTAGATATACTTTGTTCACAAGAAAATATACACAAAATATTCACAATTGCTATTGTCTATTGTTGTCAAAAACAATATTCAAAAATGTATTCAAAAATTTCTTTAATCACCAAATTTTCTATCATGAACATATATAATTTTTCTAATGATAAAATGAAACTTTTTAAATGGTATATATTAATAAAGGCAATAATTGCCATTATGAATAACTTTTTTCATTATGACTTTCTGGTGATGGATTCTCCTTGCCAGGTTTTCTTTTCCATTGGAATGTGTATGTCAAGCCAATCCATTTTTAAGTATAATCACTGCAAGAAAGGTCATGTAAAGTAACCAATACTCACACCAAATTCTCTCTCTTGCAAGATATGCCATAAGAATGTGGGAGGAGGCATTGAGTACTGCCCCTAGACATGACCATGGGAATGTGAACTCAATGAAAGATGAGGCTTGATGCCAATAATTTACATAATGGCTTCAGCATCTCATGCAGTGCCTTGGGCATATATACATACTATATACCTATAGCATAAACAGACTACTTAGAGGAATGCATGACTAGCATTAATTTCAGAGCAGAAGAGTAAATAAAATCATTATGTAATACATTCCTTCTTCCTTGTACTTCTCTGCATCCAAGTTTGCAACCACATTCGAAAGGGTGTCCAAAGAAAGACATGCTTTGCCTGCAATTCTAAAACATATAATGCCTCTAGGGCTATTAAGAATTGAATTCCAGTGAAATGAACTGAAGGGAAACTTACAAAGTTTCCACTTCATATCCTGCTTAACTTCAGTTATTTTTCCCAAATGGTATAGTAACTGCTTTGAAGAACTTCCAAATATTTTCTCCTGAGAGTCAGAAGTTCTTACACTTATAACAAAAAGAAAACTGATTCAAATACCATCTTGAAAGGATACAGGTATAAATAAGTACCCACAAAGAAATGGACCAAAATCCTGAAGTAGCCTAAAGAGGATTTATTAGTTTACATACTCATTTATCCATTTCATTCATTAGAAAAGAGTGTTATTTAACTTGTGTCACCCATGAGCTCAATATTTGAACCATGACAGCCCATATGTTTATCCCAAAATGTTTATTAATGTACTACTATGCATCATAAACTATTCTTTTTTGGGTTAAAATAATCTCAGTGATCTTACATTCTCATAACTAAACAGATACAAACAAAAGAATTTCAGATTCTAATAAGTTCAGTAAAGAAGATAAGATATGATAATGTAGTGGAGACTTGGAGAGATAATGTAGATTGGATGGTCAAAGAAAGTCTTTTTGAGGAGGTGAGATTTCAGCTGAGATTCAAATGACAAGGAGAGGCCTCCTTGTCGTTTGATGGGATATATAAAATAATAAGGCAGTACTCAAAGAGAATCAGTGAAAATCTGTGATCAAAGAAAATCTGTGGAGGAAAAAAAGTGTGGATTTAAAAGCTAAGTGCCAATAAATTGTAGTCAACATCAACACCAGTATCAATCAGCATGGACAATCAAGAACTTGAGTATTACAGATCTATGAGCTGTGTGACCATGGGCAAGCGACTTATCTGAGTTTGCTCATATATGAAATGGGACTACCAATATCTATGTCACAAAAAAAGAATGCAAATAAAGTGTGTAACATTTTGCCTGGCTGATAGTAAAGGTATAATAAATGCTATCCATCACTATTATTTAAATGAAATAGGTAAAATGTAAGTAATACAAAGAACATATATTTCTGCTCCCATTTTCTATCTAAAACAATCACAGGAAACAGAGCCCGGCGTAACTTAATCCTGCTTTGAAGTGGATTTTTATTTATTTATTTTTGTATTCATTTTTGTGTTTTTCACAGTGTTAAATCCGATTACTTTTGTAATTCTCTGCTCTATAACCACTTTGCAGCAATTTTATGTGTAAGGCCCTATGTGGATTTACCCTAATTTGACTAGATTGTACTTGGAAGGTTGCAGAAAGCTGCAAACTCCCAGTTTTATCTTTCCTATGGGCATTGGCCAACACAATACTTCTTTTAGTTTTACAGCCACAGCTATGTTTTCTCTTCCTGCCTCTCAAGTCATTTGACTGTAGGAATTGCATTCCCAGTCTATTTTGACTGTCAAATCCTTCCTAATTTCTTGCTGTCTTTGTGCTCGCAGAGGATGTAACACTGGTCCAACCTCTTATTGGCAGTGAGGCCTGGAGAGAATGATTTATTCCAGAGAATTACAGAAGCCAAGAAAACATTGATTTCTAGTACATGGACCCTGGGCATAATCAAATTTTAGGAATATAAGTCCGTGCTCTTTTCTCTGAATAGTGAATTTTGCATAGCTTAAACCCCTTGCTCCCCAATCACTTTATGTCTATCTTTGCTTTCTACAGCATAAGTATTGGAAAATTTTGAATCCTTAATTGGGTATATTGGAATTTGATCATGCTTTTGCTATATGAAAAAAAAGTATATTTATCTATTCTACATGTTTTAAAAGAACTGTTTGTTACTGTGTTTCCTGTTTCCTTCTTACTGACAGGGCTAGTACATTCTGGAAGATTTCAGTGAGTCATCATACGCATCCCTTGAAATTCCCAACATGTCATTTAATAATGCTTCTTTCCCTTCCTGAGTGAATGCACTGATGGCAATTTCATTTACAAGTTATTATTTTTCTGTTATTAAACAGAATAGAATAAAACTCCATCTGTTTGCATTTAACCTCAGTACTTTATGCTCTTTTAAAACTCATCTTAATTAAATCTAAGAGACCTCTATAAGCAAAGTGAACGCACTGGTTCCTGATACCATATGAATAGCTACTCATTAAATCTGAAAACTTAAGGTGATAACATTTTATCACTGATATTTATGGTTTTTTACAATAACAAATTAGAATTCTGCAGAAATAAGATGTCATTTAACATTTTGCCTGTCCGTTTAGAAAAAATACAAAATTGCCACTAATTATATTTGACATTTTGAAAAATAGCAAGTTTTCCAAGACAGTTTATATTGAAATCTTGCTGAGTTTAATATAACCTGTATTTTTATGAATTTTTATAAGCTTTTCTTACAGTTGCATTTTAAATAATCATCTCAGTTGCAATGATAATCATGGGAAAGCAATAAAATTTGGAGAACACAAAACTATAACTAAGACTTCATAAGTAAACCTGCATATTTTTCATTTCACTTACACATTTATGTTGAATAGCTATATGCTAAAAGTATTTAATTTTTCTCAATAATATGCAATAAAATATTAAACTATATTCAAAATGATAATAAAGTTATAATTGTCTATTACAAAATATTACATTTTAGAATTAGATGTCTAATACCTTAAACAGGTACAGTAAATCCAACGTAACTCATAACTTCTCATCTTTACTAGGTATAACCCACACTTTATATAATATAAAAATATTTTTGAAAAGACTATACATAGAATTTTTTAACTAAAAGATACTTTATTGTTAAAAAGATACTAGCAATCATCTGAGCCTTCAGTAATCATAATCTTTTTGCTGGTGGAGGATCTTGCCTTCATGTTGAGCACTGCTGACTGATTAGGGTGGTGGTTGCTGAAGGTTGGTATGGCTGTCACAATTTCTTAAAATAAGACAATAATAAAGTTTTCTGCATTGACTGACTCTTCCTTTCATGAAAGATTTCTCTGTAGTATGATATGTTGCTTAGTAGCATTTTACCAACAGTGGAACTTCTTTCAAAACTGGAGTTAATTCTCTCAAACTGTGCCACTGCTTTATCAATTGTTTATGTAATATTCTGCATCCTTTGTTGTCATTTCAGTAATATCACAGCACCTTCACCAGGACTAGATTCCATCTCAAGGAACCATTTTCTTAGAGCATCCATAAGAAGCAACTCCTTATCTGTTCTAGTTTTATCATGAGATGCAACAATGAAGTGGCATCTTCAGGCTACACTTCTAATTCTAGTTCTCTTGCTATTTCCACCACATTTGAATCTACTTCTTCCACTGAAGACTTGAATCCCTCAAAATCATCTAGGAGGGTTGGAATCAACTTCTAAACTCCTATTAGTGTTAACATTTTTACCTTCCATGAATCATGATGTTTTTAATGGTACCTAGAATAGTGAATTATTTTCAGAAGTTTCTCAATTTAATTTGCCAAGATTCATCAGAGGATATACTTAGAATTTTTGTGTTATGATTTGATATCAAGTTTAGTCAGTTCCCAAAGTTAAAATTATATCATCAACTCCTAGTTTATAGGTTTTAGCACTACCTCCAAAAAAAAAGATATTAATATAAAATAAAAAAGGGTAATAAAACTAGGCTTTATTCTAGTGAAAGAAGGCTGTTGGATTTAGGCACTAGCATGTAAATAAAAAGAAGATCTGATAAAATTATAATTTAAATATTCCAGCTTTTTATGCCACTGGCTGACATGACAGTGTTTTTAATCAAAAAATATAACAAATAATTCTCATTTATTTCTTCTCTATACTTTTGTCCTCCTTAGTAAATATACAGTTTCTGTACATTCCACACAACCAACCCATGATATTAATAGCACATTGCGAAGCATCCTGTGAATTTATAATGGTGTAATTTAAGTTTTCTACAAGACAAAGAGATATTTATTATTACGTCTGCCAAGATATTATTATTACAATTCCTTAAACATAATCATGAGGAATAAAACAGAACATTAAAATATGACCCAATGAAAGGTTTGATTTTTTAATAATAAAATTCAGTTGCTTTACAAATATCCAAGATTCACCAATTTTCTATGAATACAGGTAAATTTTCTTGAGTGGTATATGAAAACCTTGTTGGGATAAAGGAGAGAGTTCCCCTTGGCCTTCTGAAGGCTCCCTGAAAAATCAAATCACAAAAGAAAGATTGATTAGAGAACAGGCACACAAATTTATTTAACGTGTGTACCCAGGAGCCTTCAGAATGAAAACCCAAAGATACACAGTTTTATGCTTATGTTCAACAAAGTATGTACATTCATGTAGAAATATTGGACAAAAGGGGCATGAACCCCTTTGAGTGGGGAAACCCAGCAAGGCCTTTCTGTCTAGATTCTTCTTGGCCTCTCTGAGCAGCGTTCCTTCCTTCTGGGTATGAGACAGGACCTTCTCTGGAATAGGGGTCTTATTACCTGCTGTCAAACAGGTGGATCAGATAATTTCTTTATTGCTAGTTTTTACACAGAAAGGTGGAAGATAAGTTAGAGTAATACTTTTAAGTTTTATTGCTGGGTTTGGGGAAAAGTGATTCTGTTTTTCTATGACTTGCATTGGGGAAGTTTCTAGTTTCTATGGTTAGCCTCAGGGTAGAATGGGATGAAAGACAGGTGGGCAGAAGATCAGAGAAAAACCTTTGCTTCTGAGGCTTTCATTTTGGGGCGCTGTTTTCTGAGCTGCAACAACCCACTGACACTTCTAGGCTATGGTTTTTTTCTTTGTTATGGAGAGCAGATGGGGTTAATAGAGTGAGATTATTCTTAGTCTAGTTATGCAAAGACCTATGTGCCGTTTGTTAAGAAATCCTTTTTCTATCATCAGTGTAGAAGATATACAACTGCTAAGATAACTTTTCTTAAGGTCTCTGTTTGGTATGACTATGTTGTGCCTAAAGAGTCTATGCCATAATTCACTCTTTGAGAATGATTATTGCTCCATTATTAATTAATGAGTCATGAATGTATTACATTAATTTCCTAAATTAAGATAAATCTTGTTTTCTAATGTTCCAAATCAAAGAAGGAGAGTTGTGATGGGATGTGAGAGGGGACCCAGGGTAGTAAAGTGAATCTGAGAATGTATGTACAGAAATTGTGTTGCATGGTGTGGGCAACACCCTCTGCCACTTTCATTCTCTTTCACTTGTAATCATTTCACAGCATCTCAGGGGTCAGATTGTCAAAATATTCGAAAACTTCCAACATTAGACAGAAGACCGAGTTTGGGTAAAGCCAATATTTGAAAATGAAATAAATTTAAATAAAATTCATATTGTGATTTGTTTCATTATTAGCAGAGGATATAAAATGATTTATTTATTTATGTATTTATTTATTGTCAACTAACCATGCGACTAGAGACAAGAAACACAGACGCATGTTCCATTTCTTCCACTGCTATAGACTGGTACAGTCAAGGTTTTCTCAAGTCAGTAGTGAAACATTTGTCCCAATCAACTGTGATCATTGCATATGACAGAAAAGCAGAAAGAGTTGGGGAAAAAGTAAAACAAAAGTAAAGACAAAACAGAACAGTGCTCAGACACATAACAACCTGACAATTCAATTTTGTAGAATCTACTTCCAATTCTGGCTCATCTCTCTTGCCAAGGATCTCCAGCTCAGTAAACTGTAATTTCTATAGTGCTTTGGTGAGGGGGGGTTATAAATTGCTGTGATAAACATTATCTCAGATACAGCCCCTCACAAAATCAATTTTACAATATGCCATTATTAATTAGATTCCCCATTTATTTAAAACTGTAAATCTCTCCACCTACTCAAGTGATCTCAAAAGAATATAGATATGTCCTAAATCAACAAGGAATATATTCAGTGAGTGCTAAACAGAGAACTCAACCTTAACATATCTGCAAACCAAATCTTGTAATACATGATTGAAGAAGTAAGTAGTTTATTGTTGTAGAAAAGTAGTAAAAATAGAGATTCAATAAACAGATCTTTTTTTCTCATCACATTCTTTTTTAAAATTTTTTTTAAAATTTCAAAATATTAAGGAAGTACAAATATTCTTCTTATATGGATACCTTATATAATGTTATAACTTTCTTCATATGTAAAATACTCAACTGGTTAGAGCTTCCAGTGCCCTATAATACACGGTATTTTGTAAAGAGAGAGGTTTTTTTGTTTAGTTTTGTTTTGTTAAATAATGGCATTATTATGAAGGAAGTTTAAAAACTGTTATAAAGACTACTAAAAAAATTTAGCTGAGCATATAAAAATGTACAGGCTCTTGAATGGCACATAATTGGATATTATAAAGATATATTTGTTATACATGCAAACCTATAATTTAATTTAATTCAAATTAAATTTCAGTTGGATTTTGTTTTAGAAACCTGATGCACTCAATATAAAACATAGATGGAAGAATATAATCTAAGAGTAGACAATTTAACTTTTAAAATAAGAGATAATAAAAAAGGGAGTCAGCTTTCCCTACTTAAGAGGTTTAAGTGCATAATAATAGAAAGAGTGGTTTGTAACTAGAAAAACAATTGGGGGTAATGGCAAATGAAAAAAAAAAAAAATGAAGGAGAATACAGAGCTCAAAGACTGGCCTGTATATAAAAGGCAGCTTAACCTATACTGATTGGCATATTGTTTCTCCTCTTCCCTCCCCTGGTGTCAGCAGACCCCAGTAGGGAGCTGAGCTTCCTCCCCACCCTGCTGCAACAAATAAGCCAAATGATGAGCTTTGCCTTTGCTTACCTTTGCTTATTGCCAATGGGGACCTGATCTTATACCCACCCTCACAAGTAATGAGGTGGTGCAAATTTTTTCCTCCTTTTTCTGGGAAAGAGAAAGGAGCTGAATTTCCAGGCTACCTTTCTGCAATAAAGCACAAGGAGTCAGTGATCAGAACATATGCACCCACCCAACTCTCAGGCTATACTCCAAAGAAGGAACCACAAGCTAAGAAGAGAAAATTGAATACAATACAACCTCATAATATAATATCCAAAATGTCCAGAATACAGTGGAAAATCACTTTTCATATCAAAAATCAGGAACATCACAACATAAGTGGGAAAAGATAATTAACAAAGGCCAACACCCATATGAATAAGACTTCAGAATTATTTAAAAAGGATTTTAAAGTAGTCAATATAAAAATACTTCAACAAGCAATTAAGAATTCTCTGGAAACAAAGAAATTAAAAAAAATCTAATCTGGTTGTCAGCTGATAAATCATTAAAAGTAATTTTTGATGATAGATCATTATGATTTTTGGCACATAACTTGGATGGAGTTCAAATAATTAAGTTACACTTCTATAATAAAATTGCTTCCAATCTCATCTATTTGTTAATATGAACAAATTCTCTCAGAGCTTACACATTTAAAAGGAAAAAGCAGGAACAGAATTGATGCTAAACCATTTCTTATCCATGCATTTAAAAATGTTCATCTTCAAACAATTCAACTAATTAGGAGAAAATTATGCTTATTACATCTTATTAGGAAGTTCAATTTTAGAAATTTTTTATGTTCAGTAATCACTTCTCAAACCTTGTAATATATTCCATTGTTTGATCAATTATACACTCATAAATATTGTAATGAAAACTCAATATAGAATAGCTTTTAGTACATAGACCATGAAATGCTTCCAATGTATAAAGACAATATTATCAAGAAGACTGGTAAAGTAAAAAATAAAGTAATTTCAAGCATAAAATATATTACACTAAAATTGTATGGAAAATTTAAATGAAACTATGAGTTTAAAGCAAAAATAATGTAAAAATTCTAACTCGTTTTTCCTAAATGGATAATATTGGGTATTAAGAAAAACTAGTATCAATCCTTTTCAAACTCTTCCAAAAATTGAAATGCAAGGAATAATTCCAAACTCATTTTCTGAAACCAGCCTTTGCCGTGATACCAAATCCAGACAAAAACACTATAGGAAAAGAAAATTAGAGGCCAATATTCTTGATGAGTATATATGACAAAATGCTATAATTTTTTGATGCCAGTGGACATATTTAAGAGTGTGCTAAAAAAAATCCATGTTAAAATTTCAAGATTTTATAATATTTTATAAATAACATTACTTGCAACTCTTTAAATAACTTATAGAAAAATTTAAAAATCAAATTTAAAAAGTCTGAGAGAGTGGACTTTTCGAAAATTTTAGGGGTATGTGGGATAAATTTAATAATAGCTGACTTTTACTTCATAAGGAAAAGATAATAAAGGCTTAGAAACCTTTGGCCATAGGAAACATGGGCCTAATGGGAAAACGAAAGCAGAATGTCTTGTATAAACCGACTTTATGAAAGGAAGGAAGGGAGAAGAAATAGAGGAAGAGAAAAATGGAGGAAGTGAGGAGAAGAAAGTTAAAAGGCAGGGAAAGAAGGATGTAAGAAAATAATTGAAAACCATTTATATAGTGCTAAAAAGGTGCCAGCCACTATATACCCTATAATCATCAACATAAGCCTATGAGATAGAGAGCATTAATTATAACCTTTATTTTAAAAATTAGGAAACTAGGACACTGAGTGTATTTGCATGGCTCTTAAGTAGTGGAGCTGGTTTCAAACCTAGGCTATTTGACTCTAAACTCTGCTCTTGATCGCTATTTCATGCACAGAGGATTCAGAATGAACAAGAAAAACAATAGCAATTACATACTAGTGGGTGAAGTACATAGTAAACAAATGAATGAAGTATATGGTTTTAGGTAATCGTAAGTGCAAACAAGAAAAATAAAGTAGGATAATATGTAGAGAATGAGTTACTGATGGGAGGAGATGTTATTTTTGATGGTGGGATAGAGAAAGCCTTTTTTTGATTTTGAACCTGAAGGAAGTAAGAGAGAAAACCTTATCAATATCTGCAGGAAAAAAATAGTAACTTTAAATATTTGCAACCATTTGAAAACTTTAAGGCATAGTGCAGGAAAAAGAAATTGTATCACAGTTGTTTGATTATTGGCTTCTGCTCTGAGATCTCAATTTCCACCTCAAGCCCTTTATCAGGCTATGGTTTTTGAAACAATCTAGTAATATCCTTAATATTCGGTGAACTCAAAGTCTCTATCTTATTATATCTATGTTTATATATCAGTAATATAGAAACATATTTTCATATATTTTATTTAATAGAAAAAGAAAGCAGAAAGAAGAGAAACAACTTCTTTTTGATAATCGTTAAAAAAGTTACATGAGATTCAAACCTAAATTCAGAATTTTTGTTTGTGTATTAATTATTCTAAACATTTGCAAATAAACTCTGTGAAAATGAACTGCATAAAATAACTGAAAGATAAAATAAGTATATTAAGAGTCAGATATTGTGTGTGGCTAAATGCTATTTATTTTTTTTGGATGTTTTGTTTTTCTTGGATTTCTATAATACTAAACTATTTTTAAAAAACTAATTCATAAATTTTGTATATGAAATAACCTTTGAATTCCTGGCCTCTTGGAAATATATTCATTAATTGTGTTTGTAACAAAAATAGGAAAAATAAGTCAAAAGGCATTTATAGATATAATATTGATTTCTGTAAGCATACTGTATATTTAATAAAATAATTTCATACAATTCATTCTTGGTTGTTACTGAGATATAAATAAAAACACAGCTTAATCTATAATAGATATTATTATGCTTTACTACAAAGGCTTGAAGGAGTAGAATATGAAATGCAAATACCAAGGGCTTTCAAAAAATTTAAGCAGTTCACATTTGTAAAATTTATTTTGTTTCATTACACTTTTTTTCTTTCCATATTCACCTGAAAACATTAAAAACTACACTAGGATATAAACAGCTATTGTTGACTGTCAAGTACAAATCTACACACTCATTACTTGTTAATTCATTTAATCTTCACATATGCTTTGTTATACAAAGGTTCATCAGAAGTGAGTAAAGAGTTATTTTTCTCTACTCATGTTTGGAGTATTGAGATATTCTATGTCTCTCAGCCTTGATGCCTTCAAAGGGACAAGTAAGCAAGCCATAAAAAGGGGAGTGTGCCCTTTGAGAGGGAACTTGTCAGAGATTGAAGGACAGGGGCATAGGTTTCTCAGCTGAAAAAAGCTGGGAAGAGTTGGAAGCTTTGCAATGCAGGAGGTCAACCTCATAAGCAGAGTCTGCCCATGCACCAAGGTTGACAGGCCATTGACTACATCAATTGTAGCATCCCCTCCCCGTGCCCCTCACCACAACCACTCCTCAAAATTCCACATGGCTGGGCATAGTTGTCCTTGGAAGTAAGTAATTTTAGAATTATTTTTGTAAGAGTAGTCAAGCGACATTTCTTTTCAGCAAGCTTCAGGATGTTTTAAATCACCATTCTTTAGATGTTGTTTCTTTTCCTTTAATCTTACTTTTTTCTTTCATCACTTTACTTTTTACATGCCTTTTAAACATATATCCTAGGGCAATTCCATATGTTTTGACCTCATGACGTGAGTCAATTATTAAATTTGATTTTTGTTTTTTGTCCTATTGATTCACATTAGATGTTGTCTTTCATTTAGAGAACTGTGGTGAAGAATTTTGATTTTTTTCTTTTTTATTAATGAGTTCTAAAGTCATCAAAGTTACAATTTCTTTGCAGTTTTATATTTCTGTTTGAAAGAATGCCCTCAGAGTTACAAAGTCAATACTGACTCAACTCTTTAGTTCTTAAAGGCATGTTATCAGAGATGCCAGAATATTTCCAGTCCTGGATTTGCTTTTTTAAACAATCTTGTCTAAAAAGATCTTAGTTTTTGCTTTCTTGAAGATACTTTTGGGTTTTGTCCAAGTTCATGCTGATGAACAGATTATCAAAAGGACAATTGCTGTTTAGAATACATAACAGAGATCTGCACTAGCAGCTAAGCAAGGGATATGTGATAGCAACAGAACCTAGGAAATTGAGCAATTGAGACTTATTTCTGTTAAGGGCCAAAAGCTTCAAGACCACTGACTGTTATAACTTTTGGCCATATAATGTTAAAGGCTGAAATTTTAACATTGTCAAAGCTATTTCTATAATGTCATAATGTGAATTTCATGCCCAAAAATCATTAACCTGCTATCTCACTTCTGTAAAACTGCTTGCTAAAGACAGTGCCCCAAGTGTGGGAATACAACACCCATGTTCTGCATGACCAAGCCCCAAACTGCCCAGATCCTGTTTCACCAGGACATGAGAGTGATGTAATGCTACTTTTTGCCCCTGTAATCATGCTTGCTCTGCCCCAATGATTACTCACGATAAAAGCTTTCTGCTTCAAAAGCTCAATGCTGCTCTCTGTGCCAATGCCTTTGGCGGCGGCGCAGAGAGTAGTCACTGGCTAGCTAATAAACACTCCTGATTTGGCTCAATTCGGCCTTTAGGTGGACATTTCTCACATCTCAGACCATAACAATTTCCAAGTGCAACAGTCTTAAAATTTATCCAAAGTCTGTGTGGCAAAGGCAGATACCGTGGTCCTGGAAAGGAAACTCAATATTGTAGATAACAGTTTCTTCTAAGAAATCATGTACATTAAATGCAATTTTGGAAAATTGTTAAGAAAAAAT
This sequence comes from Lemur catta, assembly GCF_020740605.2. Classification (NCBI taxonomy): domain Eukaryota; kingdom Metazoa; phylum Chordata; class Mammalia; order Primates; family Lemuridae; genus Lemur; species Lemur catta. The sequence continues at coordinate 21,972,690 of NC_059143.1, forward strand.
GAAATTAAAATCAAGAAAAAGAGGAATGGGATGCCAAGTTAGCAGTAATATATTTTACCATATCAATATTAGTGCCATATTAATATTGATAAGTGTGGCACTGAGACTAATTGAAGAAATGTGGCACTGAGACCAGACAAATGATGAGGTGATAATAGGAAGCCCAACTATACTTGCACTGTGTGTGTGTGTGTGTGTGTGTATGTGTAAGTGTATCATGTAATATAACTGGGCAAACTATAATTAACTGGGCAAAGTATAACACTACATAATAAAATTATGTTGAGAAAATTCATTGCCTAGGGGATATTTTTGTACTATTAATAAATACCTACAGCTCATCAAAAACATAAATTCTAGAAATACTCTAAAGATACAAACAAAATCAACAGATAGAGAATAGAATGATGGTTACCAGGGGCTGAGAAGGGTAGTGGGGAATGGGGTAAAGTGGGGATGGTTAATAGCTGAAAACATAAGATAGTTAGATAGAATGAACAACATTTGATAGCACAAAAAAGTGATCATAATCATTAATAAGTTACGATATACTTTAAAATAAAATAAAATATTCCTAACACAAAGAAATGTTAAATGCCTAAGGTGATGGATACCCCAATTACCTTGATTTGATTAATTCACACTGTATGCCTATATCAAAACATCACATATGCCCTATAAAGATATACAATTACTATGTACTTATAATAATTAAAAATTAAAAAAATTAAAAATCACCAAAGTTTAATATTCATCTAATCTAAAGTGGGAGCAGAAAAAGGTTAGGAAAAAGTATTTCTAACAATATTATTAAAGATTAGAATTTTAAAAGAAAAGATGAATAGTTTTGAATATATAAAATTTGTAATATTGCAAAACATCATCACATATAAGTTTAAAGCACATATATTAAACAGGAAATATTTTCTTATGCTTACAAATATATCTATATATCAGAATGTACTTACATTCATTTATCATTTAATTAATTCTTATGACTCAACAAACCTTCCAAAATTAAAATACGCAAGGGATGAAGAAGCAATTCACCAAGAAATAATCTAAACAATACCTATTTCAAAAATTTACAAGGTTATGGTAATCAAAAAAATAAGCATTACAACAAAAATACAACTTGCATCCATCAGATTTACCAATTGTATGTACTTTTAGATTTCTCCTTCTCTGGTATAGTCTCAGAAGAATCTCTTGAATATTGGGATTTTAAAATACAGATGAAGGGGTTTTGTGCAAGACTATTTAATCAGAAATTCTTAGAAAGGGCCTGGGAATGTGAACTTTAAATAAATCAATTACTTATTTCTTATGATCAAGGAAACTTGGAATTAGCTTATATGGAAAGCAGGAAAAATAACTATGCACACTAAACTGTTAGTAGTCTTATTCTTTTTGTATTAAGATTGAATAAACTTATTTTTATTTATTATACTCTTATGGTTTTGTTCCTCAAGTCTTTCCAAAGAGCATCTATTATTTTTATAGTAGGAAAGTGTAATAAAGCTACAATAAACATAGCAGATAAAAATATAAAGGAAAATAAAATTGAGCACATAAAAAATGAGAAAGCCCTTATGTAAATAATAACTAATAAAATTCAAATAAGAAAAGCTGGAAATAGTTCTATCAAATATTACATTCATAAAGCACTATCTTTATTATTTAAAAAAATCTCTTATAAACCAAGAAAGAAAACAAACCACTAAGAAAGATGTGCAAAGTAAACAAATAGCCAATTTACACACATGCATTAAACAAAACAAAAAATATATATAATATATAAGCTCCCTAATAATATAAGAAACAATGATTAAAAGATGAGGCATTATTTTAAAAATCAGAAATTAGCAAAGATCTTGAAAAATATTGGCAGGTATACTGCAAGACTGGCACTGAAAGTCATGTGAATTAATCTAGACTTTATTTAAGGACTCTGGTAATACATACCAAAGGTTTAACAGTACATTCCACCTGTAGGAATCTATTCCAAAGAAATAACCAGCCATGTAAACAAAAATGTACATATTTACTCTAAAGCATATTACTTAAAATTAGGACATCGTCTAGGTTTCCCAAATAAGGCTACTAAATACTCATAAATTATAGTATTTATGATGCAATCTTTAAAAAAAAAAATAAAAACACTTTAACACCGTGAAGGGAGAACCCTGGTAGTAGACTGCTCAGAAGAGATGGGTGGAGTGGAGGGTTTCCAGGGAAGGGAGGACAGGTGGGTCTCTAATGCAATCATTTAAAACACTTTTTCGAGAGTGTTTAATGACCTAGAGAAATGTTCAGAATATAATGTTAAAGTATAAAAACAGTATACAAAATTGTACACTGCAAGTTCTCATTTTTTATATAAATTTGTAAAAGAATATACCATAATAATAGTTGCAATTTTTCTGCTAGAAAGTCAACTTAAAGTAATTTTAACCCCCTCTTACATTAATAATTTCAAAATGCCTAAATTTTTAAATAATCGGGCATATGTTGCTTATAAAAACTACACAATAATAAAACAGGAAAAAATAAAAATAGTAGAGTAATAGCATTAACATTTTACCCAAACATAAACTGTTGTAATAAATTTAAGTATGTCCCCCATTGATGGACCAATTTGCCAATGCATATACAACCTCAGAGTGTTAATGTTAATGTTACCAAACTTACTTAGGAAGATTTGAATTCCATAGTAAATCCCAATCCTTCATAATAGCTGCTCCAGCAAATTTCTATGTTGAGAGGTGGATTTCCTGTTGTGAAAACAGGTATACTCCATGTGTCTGCTTAAACGTAATTTTCAAGGGGAGTTGAAGAAATAAAGTGAAGAAAATATCTCTACATTCATTGGCTCCTAAAATAGGAAAGTCACTATGGAAACAGATCACTGATGGCTGCAACCTGAGTTTTCAATAATCCTAGATGTTGAGAAATTTTCTGTTAAATTCTACCTTCATCATGATCACTTTTTTCTCTAAGAAAGAGTATTATCAAGTAAAGATAAAGAATTTTTATTCACTCATTCTTTCTCCTTAATTTACTAAACATCATATATATTTAAAACAATGAAATATTAGGGAGTCTTAAATGAATAAGATACAGTTCTTGTCCTATAGAAGATGCTGCATTCAGGTCATGACACATATTAATATTATAGAGGTAACTTCATAGTTCCTCCCACCAATATTTTGCTCTGTATTGTATCCTTCATTGAACAGTAAAAGTTTTTAGAAATTTTTTTGTTGTTTACCTTAGTAAGCCTATGACTTACATAAGATATAGTAGGTTGCCAATACATTTTTAATGAATGAATAAAGATGGGAGATAACACCTAATGATTTAAAGGAGTTCTAGAAAGCAGGTTACAGTGGAAACACTTACAGTGATATTTGGCTTGGGATCTTAATGCTGAATAATGCTTTGCCTAGAAGAGAAAGGGAAATTTAAGGGCATTCTAGAAGAGTAGCCAGTTTTAAGAAAGCTTCAAAATTTCTCAAACCATCTAGAATCAGCATGAGAAGAAGTCTCTAGATGTCTGCTTAAAAAGCTTTGTTAAGTATTCATAGTATAAGTAAAAACTTTATCATTTGGCTATGATAACCAGCCTGGTTATACTTGTTTTACTACTAAGGGGACTATATTTTCCTCATTTATGTTATCCATTTCACTATGTTATTTGTAGATAATATAAATGGTTTCATATGTAAATAGGACTTTTATTAGCCTTAAATATAGTTTCCGTTGGCAATTATCCTTTTTCTGACTTAAAAAATGCCGATATTTTCATGATTTGAACGATTTAAAAGTTAAATAAATATGGCTTATCTTCCTTGTTTTGTGAAATAAGGATAAATAATTTCATTTCATTTGGATGAATGGATGGTTAAGATCCTTTTCTTTTTTCTTAAATTAAATTAAATCTAGGTTAGATCTTAATTGCCTACATAACTGAATATCTAATTTTAGTCATTTCAGAAGGTATCTCTTTATTAGAGGGAAGAGGTGAAAAGATTGGCAGTGGAGGCGGTTCTTAAGAAGGATTTGTGTGCCTGTCAATTGTGATTAGGATGCTCTTTTGGGTCCATTATTAGAAATATGGTGGCAGCATGTTTACTCTCCTCCCCAAAGCCATTAGACCTCGACTACCATTTCCAAGGGAGTGCTGTTTAACAGTTTAATCATGGGCATCAGTGCAACCACCATAATCAGTGTCCCGTTTGTCTCTAGGGAGCTACAAATAAATGAGATACCAATGTCTGTTTTCATCCTTTCTTCCAATCACAGAGAAACCTTGGAAAATAGCCATTCTTCTATTGCTGTTACCTTTGCCAGATTAATAGCTGCATACCGGGTACCAGAGGATGTGTTAGTTTGCTGAAGCAATAAAAACACATCTGGTATAGCAGCTGCAATTGCAGTCCCACCTAGTTAAACTTACAATAATCCACAGACATGCTCCAAAATTCATCTGTCTTCTGTATAAGTGAAATAGGAGAATTGAATGGAGATGTGAAAGGAATCACCACCCCTGCATCTTTTGAGTCCTTGATGATGACACTAATCTCTGCAGTTCTTCCAGGACATGGCACTGCTTTTGGTTTACTATTTTTCTAGCTAGAGGCAGTTCTAGTGACTTATACTTGGCCTTTCTCACAATAATAGCCTCACTCCCCAGACCACAGAATGCACATGAGGATTCTGCCAGGTGCTGAGTATGTCTGTTGCAATTGTGCATTTTGGAACTGGGGAAATAAACACAGGATGGGTTCTGGAACCCACTGGCACCACCGTGAGATGGACTTGAACTAAAACCCCACTGATCATCTGACCTCATAAGTCCCTACTCTGACTGATAGATCACAGTGATATTTTGAGTCGCCTGGAATTGGCATCAGTACAGAGGCAGCGTCCAGCAGTCCCCGAAAGGTCCAGTCATTTCTTTTTCCCCAATGCACCATTACCCCAGTAAGAGGCTTTTGGTCCCTTTGAGGAAGGTTGGCAAAAAGATTAACAGTGTAAATTTTGGGGAGTATAACAGAGACCTTCCTCTCAATGAGACCAAGCTTTCCTTTCATTCAAGACATCCCAAGTCTGTAAATTAACTTAAGTCTGGGAATTGATTGAGGAGCTGTGGCCCTCTTTTATGATTCAGATTAATCTTTTGTTCATTTGACCTAAAACTTTTCTGCTTATACAGATCAAGTAAAAATTTATTAAGCTTCCCATCTGTCAGGGTGTGAAGTCCACACGCAGTGGGTGGAGGGGAAGAAAGAATTCTCAGATAATGATTAGGGTATATAGAAGTAAAAGTTTATTTATTTTCCTGAGAAAGAAAGAAAGAAGGAAAGAGAGACAGAGAAAGAGAGACAGAAAGAGAATGGCCACAACATACAGAGGGAGGAAAGAGATAGAAATGCCAAGCACTGAGCAAAGTTGCTTGGTGCTTTTAAAGGGAAGAAATGGCTCTTTTTTTTTTTTTTTTTTTTTCCGCTTCAGGGGACTGATAACAAAAGCAGCTGTAAAGCTGCTGTGTTGGCTTTTTCTGTTTCTCACATAGCAGATAGATAGCAGAAATTAGTTTCTTCTTTCTTCTTGATGGCAGGAGGCATCTGACACTGTCTCTTCTGAGGAAGCAGGAAGTTCACACTCCTACTGTCCACTCAGGAACTTTTTCAAGGCTGAGAAAGAACTCAGGGATAACAAGGTAGGCCACATGTGTTTTAATTAAACAAAGGGTAGTTGTGTTGTGAGTTTATTCCTCTTACTTTGTGTTTGATAGTTTGTTTTCCTCTGTTAGGTTATTAATAAGACCACCTTTCACTATATATTTCAGTTATAGAAACACCAGGATCGACTAGCCAACATCATAGGTCTGTGTAACTCAGAATATTCTGATTGCTGCTTTCACTCTGCTGTCCATGGTGGTGTCCATGCCCGCCTTGCCTTTGGTTGTTGGGTGCTGCCACCAGCCCCTCCCACCCTGGGATCCAATTACTCCCATTGCGTTTAGGTTTTCCAATTCAGTGGCCATGGTACCTCTGTAAGGTCTGCCCTCTGTAGAAGAGTGATGACGTAGCTCATCAAGGATGCTGAGGCTCCCCTCACAAATTTACTTCCTACAGTTGTGGTAGAATGTGTGTCTTCTAGACCTTCCTTGAGTGGATGAGCCGACCTTAAATGACAAAGCCTAAGTCCCCCTAAGGGGACTTTGAATCTCTTCCTCTACAATAAGCTAAGGAGGGTATGACATTTCTAACTCACTCACTGTGGGTCATCTTTTGGTCCATGTTGCAGCCAACCAAACAAACAAACTGGTAGGGCCCTTCCTAACTCCCTAGGCTGCAACATTAAATGCAGAATCCCTGCTGAGTGAGCCCATGTCAATTAATTCACTCTGATCCAACTTTATATTCTTTCCACCCTAACCCCACATCCTTAATGTCCTTTCACATGCAAATTGTCTGACTTTCTGTGTGTATAAAATGGCAAACTCAAGTAGATCTTTTGGGGTGTAGTGTACCATCTCGTGGGTTACGCTTTGTACCTCATCTGTCGGGATCTGCTGGCAATTGAGTCTAGCTATAGGTTTAGAAACAAAGAAGGGTGGTGTGGGTCAATCCTGAGGAAATTCAGCATTGTCTTGGAATGGAATTGCAGAAACGGAGGTCATTAACATTTCCTCAGGCAATGTAGGGTTACTCCTCTCAGACAAGGGTGGAGAGGCCAATTTGCTAGGGCTAGGGAGGCGTCTTCTACTGGGTAGAAAGACTTCTTCTACTGGCAAAGGAGACTTATTAGAATTTAGGGGCTCAATGCCCCCAGGTCCAATGGGATGTTCCCACATGTCCCCATTTTGACTTTCAGGACTCAATTCCTTTCCGATCAATGCCCTCACTTTAATGGTAGACATCTTACAAGGCAGGGGATTCAATTTTCATTGCAATTCAGTCAATTTCTGAATAAGATTCTAAATTTTATTTTCAGTGATAGCCCTGTGGCTACAGGGGATAAGGGTTCTTTTTTAGGGAACACATTAAAGCTTTCAAGTCATTTATGTGGTGTTTGACTTGGAAATTTGAATCTCTGAGCTTATCCTTTTTCCCCCCACTTTGCCCAGGCACATTAGAAGCAACAAGCCAATCCATTATACTTATTAGTTTGACAAAAATGCTAGAAAATATCATATACATGGTAACCCAGATCTTTGCTCCTTGTGTTTCATTAGTAGTATCCCATGGTGATATTTTCCATATCCCTATTGTCAGATCATATCGCAGACTATAAATCTCTTTACTACTGAAAATAAGAGTCACTACTGGTTTTAAATATAATCCAGAAAACCTAGAACCAATTAATTAAATTCATCTTTATGATTCTGTTCCTCTAAAGCCATTCTTGATGCCACAGTCTGTATTAGTCAGTGTTCTCTAGAGAAACAGAATCATTACTACATACACATATTAATACATGCATACATATATATTCATGTGTGATAGAGAGGAGAGAGATTTGGTATAAGGAATTGGCTCCTGTGATTATGGAGGCTGGTAAATCCAAGGTCTGTAGGATAGAGCAGTGGTGCGGGAGACCCAGGGAGAGCCAGTGTCCCAGTTTGAAGGCCATCTGGCATAAAAAGCCAGTGTTGCAAGTGAAGACTGAAGGAAGTTAGCAGGAGAATTCTCACTTACCAGAGGAGGGTTGGTCTTTTTGTATATTAGGGCCTTAAATTGATTGGATGAGTCATGACCATATTTTAAAAGGCAATCTGCTCTATACTACTGATTAAAATGTTAATTTAATCTGATATTAAAATCTACCGATTTAAACGTTAGTCTCATCTGAAAACACTGTAGCAGAAACACACAGAATAATGTTTGACCAAATATCTAGATATCCTGTGATCCAGTCATGTTGACTCGTGAAATCAATCATCATATCTTAAAGTATAAAAATTATTTCCTCCCTCAATAACTATTCTTTACTTATCCTGATAAACCAATTTTTGAGCAATGTAGCACAAAAAAACTGGTGTACACTCACTTGTGGCAAGGAATTACATAATTAAAGAAAACTTGAAGTCCTGGTTATTTTTTACAGAGGGTACAAAAGGAGAGAAGGGACTGGCCATAAATATAGAAGGTACAAGAAGGAATCATTAACCTGATAATCATAATAACAATTCCTTTGTTTTTCTTTATTCTTTTCTTCACTCAACATTGTATTTGTAAAATCACTTATGCTTTTTTTGTTTAGCTATAATGCATTTATTTTTTATAATATTCCTAATTTTCTATTCTGTGAATATACTACAATCTATTTATCCCTTCTATAGTTGATGGACACTTGGATGGTTTATAGTTTGGGACACTGAGAACAATGCTCCTAAAGAACATTTTTTTATATCAATCCTGGTGTTCTTATGCACATATTCCTCAACTGTTTTACTGGTTTATGTATTTATTATACTATACTTTTTATTGTTATTTTAGAGTGTATTCCTTCTACTTATAAAACAAACAAATAAAATACTGTAAAACAGCCTCAGGCAGGTTCTTTAGGAAGTATTAGAAGGCTTTGTTATCATAGGAAATGACAGCTCCAAAAGCATTATTGCCCCTGAAGACCTTCAGCAGGACAAGATGTGGAGGTGGAAGACAGTAATATTGATGATCCTGATCCTGTGTGGGCCTAGGATAATGTGTGTGTTTTTGTCTTGGTTTGTAACAAAAAAGCTTAAAAAGGTAAAAAAAAAAAAAAAAATAGGAAAAAAGCTTATAGAATAATAACATAAAGAAACTATTTTTGCACAGCTCTACAATGTGTTTGTCTTTTAAGCTAAGTGTTATTTAAAGAGTCAAAAAATTTAAAAAAATTAAAAATTTTATAATGTTAAAAAATGACAGCTAAGGATAATTTATTATTAAAGAAAAAAATTATAAATTTAGTGTAGGCTAAGTATGCATTGCTTGTAAAGTCTACAGTAGGGTACAGTAATGTCCTAGGCCTTCACATTCACTCACCACTCACTCACTGACTCACCCAGAGCAATTTCTAGTCCTGTAAGTTCCATTCATGGTAAGTGTCCTATACAGATATACCTTTTAAAAAATCTTTTAACCTAATGACACATTTCTCAGAATATATACCCATCATTAAGGGATGTGTGACTGTATATTAGGATTGAAATAGATGCGCCTAAGGTACCTGAATAGCCAATTTTATCAGTAATGCCAAACTATTTTATAAAGATTTTGTGTCCACTTACATCTGAGAGTTCCAGTTGTACTGTTTCTTGCCAATAATAGTTCATGTAAAATGTTAAATTTCATCTATTTGGTAGTATCTCATGAATGTGTCTGGGCAAGTCTTTTGACCATTTCCAGTAGTCTATTTTGTCATCCAGGTTTTAGGAATTCTTCACGTGTTCTAGATTTATCCCTTCAACTTTCTCTCTCTCTCTTTCTCACTCTCTTTCTCTCTCTCTTTTTTATTATTACTATTTTTGTCTTTGGCTTTTATTAACATCACTACCCTCTATCTAAGATTTATTTTTATTTATTCTAGTAAGCCATTCTTACTTAAGCCATTCTTTACATAGCATCTTTCATCTGTTTTGGAGTTAGTTTTTATCTTTCAAATGTTTTTTTTTGTGCCATTCCTTCTCTCCTCTCCTGATGTTACTCTGTTTTAAAATTGCATTAGTGAATTTTTCCTTCCAGAAATGATGGTAGACTAGGTTGAACCTACTATGCTTCTGCTCTATCTCACTAGGGGGATTTTTGACAAAGTGCTGGTGTTGGTCACTGCCCATAAAGCTTATTTATGGGAATTCTACTGGCCTACGATAAAGAACCTTCATCAAGGGAGGATTTATGCTTGATTCTTCCATGCAACTGTGCATAAAATCAGTTGAAAGCAACCTCAAATCAAGTCTGGCTTTTCCAGGCTATGGATATTTGCTGGAGGGCTGGCAGCTGAGCTGTGGCTACAATGTCCCAGTGACTATTACTTTACCTTTACTGTTATACCTCTGGTCCATTTAATGCCAAAAAACAAAAACAAACAAAAATGACACAAAATATCACAAGGAAACAAGGAATATAAATGATTGGAAGCCCTTCCCATAGACTGTTGAAGTCAAAGCCCATGGTACCAGATGTGTATCAGGTTCATAGTTTTCCTTAGTCTGTACCCCTTTGGGATCCTACATTAATATGGCAAAGATTTCTGTTAAACTCCCTCCTTGTGTTAGCATTTGGGCTTCATTTCTTTTCTTCTTACTCTGTGAAATACACACATACACACACAAACATTTCCCTTTTCCAGTCAATGTGCTCAGGGCAAAAGTGGTGTAGGTGTCTGGCATTGCATTTACTTCACCAGATTTAGACTTTTGCCAACACTGGGCCAGAAAGTTCCCTTTAGTCTTGTCAGCTCTTCAAATGTGATTAGTTTGATATTTAAAAAAATATTTTTTTCTCATCATTTTTAATTGTTTTCAGGGAAAGGGTTAGTCTAAATAACTCAACCTACAATTATTCAAAACATAATTCTGTCACTTATTTTTATATTTCGTTTGGCTACACAGAGAAAATTTAACAGATATTTATAAAATAAATTTTATAATTGAAATGAATAAGCAAGCAAGAGAATGCATAAATGTGAGTCATGTTAGCTAATTTTTTCCTAGCTCTTGCCAATTCCAATTATGTTTATAAAATAGTATTTTTACTTTATGTCAGTAAATACTACCTAATCAAAGAAATGCTAGAGCTATGACTCATCTGTCTGATTTTTACTGAAACTCTTACTTAAGCAGAGCCCTTTTGTTGAAGTCCCATGTTTCTCTTGTGCCTATCCGCAATATCCACCTGCTCTAGCAAGCCAGTGTTAATGCTGGGTATTAAAAAGGTTCTTTTCCTTCTAAAGAGTGTTCTAAATATAATCTCTGACCAAGGAATAAAATAGTTCTTGATCATTAAGAAATTAGAAGCAATAGGCTGACTTGGTTTTTAGTGAGAAATGAAGAGTATTTCCAGTTTAAATGAAAAATGATATTTTCTTGTTGCCCAGAGACATTTATTTTGTGGTCATTACCTGTGCAATAACTATACCTGTTCTCCTATACTCTAACACAAGGCTCCCCTTCCTATGAGTATTTCATCAACTGGACTCCATATACCAATATTAGCATATAGCATCACTGCCATTACCATTAGATGCATATTTAAGAGCATTTAAAGACTTCTTGGGTGGTTTCATGACTATCTGAATTTTTTAACTGAAAGTTTAAAAAAAGTTAGAGAAGCATGTTCCTACTGGAGTTTAATGTGACATATCTTCAAATATAATTAATCTATACATTCATTTGGAATAAAAAAGCTGAATTTCTCAACTCATATATATCCTAACATCCACAGATACATTTTGAGCATCATTAGCCAAACTTCTAGTCTATTTATGTGAATTGAATGCAGTAGATATGCATCTGAGTCTTCTGCCAGTTGTTTTGATCTACTAGTATAGCACCTATCATAATAAATAATCTCCTTATTGATCTCCTTGGTGGTGCTGTTTTATTGCACAGGAGAAGGGTCACTCTATAACTGAACCAGGGCTGTATAAATGATCTCTATTGTTTTCCACTTCTGATGTGGCAATACTTTCTTCACTACTTTTCTTTTTAACAATATTTATTAAAAACAGACATGCACATACACACACAAACACATTTTTTTTTCTTTAAATTTTTATGTCCCTGTGACAGCAAAATGACTTAGGGAGAGAAGTAAATCACTTAGCAACGTTCCCAATTGACACACTGCTCTCAAGTAAACTCCCCTTGATTAAGGCCTAACAGTTTTTCTGCCCCTTAATAGCTGGTGGCTACAGAGGAGACGCTGTATCTGGAGAAGGGCAATATAAAATAATTGGCTCTGGGCCAACCTAAGCTGCTTCATGCCATCAACCCCTTCACATTCGGATCCAAATTAAAGCCTAATTTAGAGGGAGCTTAAATTTAAAAAGCACACTTAATTCCTTCAATTTGCAGAACTATTCCATTCCATTAGGCAACTAATTTCTACCTGTCAGATTGGGAATGAAAGTGGCCTCTCTCAGGAGGAAACTTTTCACTTGTAGTAATTAGGTATGGGGAGTGTGTGATGATGCCTGTGCTTTGATAGCTGCTTGTGTTTAACTCTCCAAGCTTACGAACCCTTGGGTAAACTCAATTGAAGTGTCAGCTTCAATACTTGCCTGATGCAGAAAGCTAAAATGAGGTTACATATTTCATAATTAAATAACACAACTACTTTAATTTTTATTAGAGAATCATGAAAGGTTACCTTATATAAAGTCCAAGAGCATAAATTCCTTTGTTGATCTATTATTCTAATAAGCTCCTGAAGAAAATCTGAAGAGGACTTGATTACAATTAGATAAAAGCCAGGAAAGTGCATATATTCAACCGTATCAAAGTAATGACTAAAATTAGCAAGTGAGATGAACTGTAAGTGCTATGTCAAGCTCCTCTCTTTGATACTGTTCTTGACTTACGCAAGGTGGTATGTTTAGTGCAGAAGCCCTAGGCTGGTAGACAGAAGACTTCAGTCCCAAGTTCTGCAACTTTCTAGCTGTAAAACCTTGGTCAATGTTCTTGACCTCACTTAAGCTTCATTATTCTATCAACAAAGTTATTTTTTCTCTCCAATTCAGTAGAGATTTAACATTTAATAAATGAATATGGTTGAATGTTTCTTTCAGAAAAGCATTTATCATATTCAGTGATGAGTATAAAAGTTCTTGCTACTTTAAAGCTACATTTTACCATAAGCTATTTTATCCAAACTGAATCAACAACAAGAACAAAAAACTGTTCTTACCACGACTCAATCCTCATTATAAAATGTTTTCTTTTCTTTCTTTCTTTAGTCAGTCTGCTATAGGTGCATGCATACATAATGTGGGAACTATTAGAAATAGCAAAAGAATCCTCTGTGGACTATTTTAATGAGTTTAAATATTCACATTTTCATTTACATAAAATATTATTGAGGAATGAAAGTATGTTGAGCGATGTTTAATTTCAAGCTGGTAATCTAAAACATTGTTTTAGATTAAATATTTCTTAAAATACAATTGGATATGGGTTACATTAACTTAAAGAATTTAAAAATTTTTATGACAAACACATAAATGATTTGGGAGCAGAGAGGAAAATCATGAATTTAGTGGGCAAGAACACTGGTGTGAGGCCTAAACGTTTTCATATTTTTTAAAATCTAAATTAAAAAGATTTTAATATCCACATCAGAGTAGGAATGGGCTTTTCAAAATTTAAAGTATAAAGGATTTATCACATGCAAAATGTGGGTAGATTTTGTATTCAGCAGTTTCCTATCCTAACAGATTCTCCCAAGGAAGATGAATAGTGAGTGATTCATGCAGAGTTCTTTCATTTTCAAATTATTTTTGCATAATTAATTCAGAAATAAATGACTATATTACAAATACAGACAACCTGAAAAATCAATGGCATCATTTAAATAATAACTTATGAAGACAGTAAAGGAAGCAAAAGATGTCTTTGGGTTTTTTGTAGCATTAATGTATTTCTGCTGTGAATATTTTTGATTTTATATATAATTAATATTAATGAGATAAATATCAGAGGGCCACTTTAAAAGGTGAATCATTTTAAATCTTTAACAATTAATTGCAATTATTAATAAACAAGAAATTCTAAATTAAAATAATGGTTTAAGTTCAAGTTTTCATATCTCAATTCAATCAGCATTTAATTAAAATGTCCATACTAAAATATATGTAATATGTATATATACTTGACTGAAGAAACTAAGGATAAGAATTGCTCACGTATCCAAAAACAGAATTTCTGCTAAATAAAACTGACAGGATTCAATGGATTCTTTTTTCAGGTTTCTGCTCAAATATCTATTTCTTAGAGATGCTTTTCTTGGTGCATGTGTTGAAAATAGCACATATCCTCTTATTATCTTTTCACTTATCCTGCTTTATTACTCTTCCAGCCTTTATTTCTACCTGATATTATATTATATTTATTTGTAGAGTGCCTTGTTCTTTAAGGAGAATACAAGTTTTATCTTACTGTTTTGGCCGCTGCTGGATGCTGGACTTGGTACACATATAGAATGCATTCCATATATTTATTGAATGAAATAAGAATGCTCCATGAACCAAGAGATGATTCACCCAGGAAGTAAGTAGAAAACTCATGGTCAACCCTGGATTTAGAAATATGTAAGTTATGGTGATGAGGGAGAAGAGCAGCTAGGATGGATTGCCTAGTCCAACATAGAAGCTATCATTTTGTTCCCTATGTGTAGGATCCAATGATTTTTTCTAATAGGTATTGCTCTGACATGAAGGAAAATGAGACAAGCCAATGGGAACTTTTTGTTTTCCAGGAGAGAGAATTTTGTGCACAGAAACAACTATTTTAGTTGACGTGATTTTTATTTACTAATTAATATATTAAAGTCAAAATTTCATAACCTTATTTTACTTTAAGATTTTAAGTCAGAAATATTAATTTTTCATTTATATATCTCATAAAGCTTTCAAGGCTGTATTTGAAGAAGTGGGTAATATTTTGTCCATACACTACAAGTGGATCAAAATTTGAACTCTTGGTTACATTGGCATCTTAGTTAAATTATCTCTGAAAATTTAAACTATGTATATTAATGTTTAATTCATTTGTAAGATTTTAGTTGCTTAACATGACAAATATTTAATATTTGTAAACATATGCATATTGTCAACATACCATATTTAGATCTTTGTAGATACTATGCTAAATTTATCTAATGATATGCCTAATTTCTCTGGAATATTTTGGTACTTTAAAATACTTATTTAAATTATATTTTTCAACTTAAAACTATAAGTCTAAAATAAATTACAGACACACAGAAAAAAGTATCTCTCAATAGAATATTTTTTCACCAGTAAATATTTACACAGGAAATTTTTATGTTTATTGAGAAAATTTTATACATGTATTTAAAAACACTCCAATATATTTTTAACAATATGATGTGTGGGGAAAGTCTTGATTAGATTCTAAGTATAATTCATAGACTCCCAGAATTCTGTGTAGTTATTTTGAACTGTGCTTAATGTCAACAAAGAAACATCTATGTTGCTGAAACATCTAGAAGCCATAATGCTGCTTATAAAATATTAATAACTGCTAGCATCTGCTTAATTGACTATGGATTGAAAAGACATGTTTTAAGTATGTGGTATCTTGGTACAACAGTTGTTATATTTGCATAAGTATTTTACTGTATTAAAGTTGATTGGAGGATTTGGTTTCAGATATTACAGTTAAAATTTATAGAACAATACATCAAGGATTTCTCCACAATACAAAGTATTTAAAACATCAACCTCATAATAATTCAGTATATAATTAATCTCTTAAAGTGTGGGGTGTGTTACCCAATGATTTTGTACAATATTAGATAAAAATTTTCATTTGTCTTCTACACTAAAGGAATACATAAATAATTAATGAGATGGTATCTATCTCAATGAAATGCAATTACCTAAGCAAAGGGTTAATTTAAAGCTGGTCTGTGGTAGTTTAGAAATGGCGTACTGATCATTGGCCAAATTAAGGATAAAACATAGCTATCTACCAGAAGCTTTTGTTTATAAAGTCAGAAATTCCACAACAGGCACCATCTATCAGCTGGTCTTTATTTTTTATTGAGAATGTATAGATTGACGGTTGTACCTGATTTACCTCTTTATGCAATCTGGTTTTAGCTAAGGGATAAATACAGTAAAAAGAACCCTCAGTAAACTCATACCCCGAGACCAAGTTATTTTGCATGTATCTTAGTGGCTCATGATCTGAAGGTGAAAGAAATCTTGGGCAACTGAGAATGCAACTTGGTGGCCGTGCTTGAAAATTTCAGAGTACTCTAAAGTTTGCCTGCTGTTTCATTTTCCTGCTCTCTGTATCATCTAACTTTCTTTCAGCATTACATGAGTATACCCCATGGTGTCTCATGAGTTTTTTTCAGTTTTTGCCCAGTGTAGTAATGTAATAACAAAACCAAATAATATTTACAAAATAAAATAAACATCCAAAATAAATTAAAATTGGTAATAATGTTTAGGAAGATAGAGATAATGATAAACACAACATGTCTAAACAATGTGATTATGGGACTTCCTGGACAGGCTCACAGGCAATTTCAAGAACCCAGTGATATGTTTATAGAAATTTATTAAAGTAGTTTTTCAGTTTGGAAAATTAATTTTTAATCAAAACATTTTCAAATTATCATAAGATATGTTTAGGCCATGTGAGTTAAGATAGCAAGTAAAACAGAGAACCCCAAGGTCTACAACCAGAATCAACCTGTCACTATCAAGTAGGACGTGGTGCTGCCAGAAGGTGCTCTGGCAATCAGGCCGTGGTATCCTTCTGTTGAACATAAACAATCCCACATAACTTTGCCATCTGAAAAGGTTACTCTTTGATCATGATGATGTTAGGTGAAAATAAGACCCCTTCACAATCTTACCAAAACACAAACAAAAATGAAGTCACTGTGCCAAGTACACAATTCCCTTATTCTGGCTAACATGAGTGGCTCTCCTTCTTTGCCAATCAAATACCCAAATAAATAAAAAAGAATTATGAGCAATACAAGAATAGTGTATTTGTGCAATAAAATAGAGTTCATTTATGCACTGAATTCTGTGAATATCAAGAGTCACAAACTAATGGACAAAATGAGATGAATGACATGAGAAGATGAGGCCAAGCAAAATCTACTTCCATAAAAGGCTAAACCCACAGGTCAGGTTAATGTGTTAAGTGCCTCTGAAACATAATGTGATTCAAATGTTAAAATGACCCATCCCTTGGCTGGGTGCAGTGGCTCACGCCTGTAATACTAGCACTCTGGGAGGCCGAGGCTGGTGAATCGTTTGAGCTCAGGAGTTCGAGACCAGCCTGAGCAAGAGCGAGACCCCCGTCTCTACTAAAAATAGAAAGAAATTATATGGACAACTAAAAATATATATAGAAAAAATTAGCCAGGCATGGTGCTGCATGCCTGTAGTCCCAGCTACTCGGGAGGCTGAGGCAGGAGGATCGCTTGAGCCCAGGAGTTTGAGGTTGCTGTGAGCGAGGCTGACTCCACGGCACTCTAGCCTGGGCAACAGAGTGAGACTTTGTCTCAAAAATAAATAAATAAATAAAATGACCCATCACCAACACCATGGTTCACCCTATGTTTAATTCTGTGCTATGAGAGCTATAGTAACAAGAAAAATTTTTTAAAAAGGTCAATTTTTCCTTTTTGATAGTGTTGACTTTAATAACTTTGTTGAATTTGGGGGACCATGTAGCTTTTACAATGGCAAATTGACAAATCTGTGTTGCTACAGCCAACATAAATCTGTTTGATTTAAAATTATGTGCTGAAGAAAAAATGTCTATGACATTTTATTAAAGTAAGTTATTAATTTGATTATTGTGATATTTTCATGACACTTTCCTAGGTGTGGTATCAATTTGATTGTCATAACTCAAATTGATTTAGAATTTGGTTGATTTCACTTAATAGATTATTTTAATTAAAATGAAAATCTCAGTCAAATATAAAACCATACAAATAAATTTTCAGAAATTTTAAATAATCTGACAGCTCAAGTCATGTTATTAAATTTGAGTGATTTTTGCAAGAAGTTAACCTTGCCTTCTTCACCCATCCAAAGTGGAAAGTGATCGAACTGCTAAGGGAAATGGTTGCAGAATTACTCCTGATCTGAAGATACATTATGATGAATCACTGACATACACTTACAATAATCTATAAATTTCCTTCTCAATTTTATCTCCTCTCATCCCTCTCCTTCATTCCCTCACCTGTCCTTCTTGTTTTAGAAGTGTTGATGGTCCTGTAGGAGGTTATTCCATTGAACTCTGATCAGGGTCTCTTATATACTAGTGTTGAAACTATAAAGAACTTTAAAAATTCTCAGCACCCATGTTGCACACCAGACCAGGTGAAAATCTCTTGGCATGGACATAGATATCAGTAAGATTTTTAACGCTCTCCAGGTAATTCCCATTTACAGCCAAGACTAAAATCTGCCATCATAAAGCAATCATTCATAAAAATAATATGAGGGACTTGTTAAACTGCCTATTTTCAACTCTACCTCTAGAAAGTCTTTATCTGACAGGCAACGTAAGGCAATTGAAATTGAATTTTAAAAAATAATCCCCAGGTTATTTCAATACATGTGTTACGTGGACCACATTTTGAGAAGCACGACCATGTGGGAATTGGACTTCCTCTACATTTCATTTTATCAATTACCCTTCTCATCTGTCCATTTATATTCTGTCCAATTACTTTTCTTATATGTAAGAACATTTTTTTGTTTCTAGGAGTAAATAATATCCTTTCCTCACATCCTTATTTCTTCTATATACAGCTTTATCTTTCTCTTAAGAAAAAATTATAAAGCACAAATCTTAATCATGCATCCGTTTTTCAAACCCTGTTTATTCTTCCAGCCTGGACCAACTTCATGGGCATGCTACCTGTGTAGTCACACTAGGCTGAGAGCTCAGAAGGGCCTTACTTGTACTTGGGTTATTGCTCTGTTGTCCTGAAATTCTCAATTCTTTTTAAACAAGAGACTTCGCATTTTGAATTGCATTGGGATCTGAAAATTATGTAGTCAATTTTGCTTCCTTACTATCTCACCACTGAAAACTCTCTTTGATTTTCAAATTAACAGGCATTTTAAAGTCCTTATTTCTTTTTGATTTGTTTGTAGCCTTTACTGCTATTGATCATTATATCTTTGAAATGCTTTTGTATCTACTTTTACTCCACTCTCTTCTCATTTTCTTACATCTTGGGCTATCTCAGTATCCCTCATAGGTGTTTCTTCTGCCAAATGCCTTCTACATACTGTTTTTCCTCAGCATTCCATTCTTGATCTTCTATTTTAATAAATTTTTGCTCTTCACACACTAAATGCTTTCAATCACACTTGCCAGTATATACTCAATGTTGCCTAAACAAGGTCTTTAATCTCTACCTGAATGTTTCCAAGTATGAAAAACCAACTATTAAAAAAAAAACCCTAAGCTTATTTTCTCTAAATCTATTCTGATTCTCTATTATTTATCTGAATTTTGTCTTCATTTGTCCTCCTTGTTACCTCTGTAAAAACTTGAGAATCAACCTCAGGTCTCTAAGCCAATTCTATGCTATATTCTTAATATCTCTTGAAACTCTTCTATCTTATCCTTTCCTATCATCATTATTCATTTTAGAACTTTGTCACCTTTCATACACAATTGCTATATGGTCACCTCTCATACACAAATGCTAATTTAAATGTTGTCCCTATACTCTTTAACTATCTATTTTCAGTGCTGGCAGAGAAACATTTCAAATATGCAAATCTGAACATGGAATTTTTATAATTTAAATACTAAAATAGCCTGTGATGGTGGCTCTCAACCCTATCCAATCAAGTACTTCCTTTACATAACAAGTATCATGTAAAAAGCCATTTATTAACACACAAGAAAATTCACTGAAAACATATATACATATTCCAACAATTTTTAAAAATATATAATGTCCCTAAATATAAATGAGAAATAAAATAAAATCATTTAAATAAAATTGCACATATTTTAGTATTTAAATATTTGAGAATGACTGTTCTGGAAAACACATTAAAATAATCAAACATATTTATCCATAGAACCATGATGAATACTGGTAATTAATATGTCTTGAGCAACTCTCTTGGCACTGATGGGATGTTGCAACACAGTGGGCAATTCTTGATAAAAATTTGAACAAAAGAAAGTATAATCTTCCTTCATTTGGTATGGGAGTTGCAAAACTGAAAAATTCTATATACAGTAAAACTGTTCAATTTTTTGTTTGTTTTATGACAAGTGGAGTTGGTACTAGGCACATGTAATTATAAACATGAATATAGAAGAAAGGGGACATGGAAAGTTGTGAAGTATGTGGGACAAGAATTTATTGTGCAAGTATCTCTTGCACATTGTAAGGAGACAAGCATCATTGGCTCCAGTCCTCTAAATATCACTTCATAAATTTCCACTGAGAATATAAAGAGTCAGCCTCCAGGATATGCCTACTGCCCATCTCCCTGGCTAGATCCCTCACCTTCCCCTAAATGCTTCCCATAAATGGCAGCATGTGGAACTACTTTGTGCCAAATGTTTTTTTTTTTTTTAATAACCCACACATGAAACCAAATGGGAAAATATATTTTTCTGAATTCCAAACCACAAACTTTGAAAAAACCTTATAGGACACCCATTCAAATTGTGTAGTACCATTTAATTTCTGATTTTCAGTGGAATCTATGTTCTTTCTAGGATTGCTTTCTAGAATAAGGACTAAACACTCATACCTCAGAGTATATATATTCTTATGCCAATATCTCACAGCAAAAATCAATTCAAGGATAAGACAGACTTTCTGACACTTGTAAATTTTCATCCTGTTCTTATTCCATGGTGTCCCTTGAGAAATTTTTCTTTTCCTTAGAAGTTAAAATTATTAAAGATAGAAAGTATTCTGTCCTTATAAACCTGTAACATGTAGGTTTCTTTCAATAACTCCATATCTATGATTTGAAGCAAAGCAAAAAAAGGGATACAGATACAACTGAGCAATCAAGAATCACTGTGAGAACAAAGAAATTGTCAAACCATGCAGCCATTTCCTTTCCCTTTCCATATTTCTTGGTTTAATATTGAAACACTTTATAAACATATATCAAAATTATTTAGAGTATTTAAGTTACCACACTCAAATCCATGCTTCTGAAAATGGCTACTTAAAGAAACTGGCAATTCCTTTAATGTGTAACAATCTACATTCTATGTCCACCCTTTTCTGTGTTCCCTCCCATATCTCAGTATCCACAAGCTTAGGCACTGCATTTCCCAGATTTCCTTGTGTCCATAATTCTGAATGCAAAGTAGCTCATGCTAGAGAATGTCCGTCATATGTGATTAGGAAGGAGGAAGAAAGGAGGAAATGATCCTCCTTTGTCTGTGGCACAGTGAAACACATGCTAACAGATGGGAGCATTTTCAGTGACCACTTCCCCTGTTCTAGTGATGAGTCTCCAGTCTTCTGGGGGTGAGGAAGTTGTCATGATGGTACCAGTGGCAGCCACAGAAGTGGCAGCTTTTTGAACTCAGTATCACAGAGATGGTGATTTAACATTAAATTCAATAGCAGGTTGGAACCCTGATTTTCACCCTGTCCGTCCAACTTTTTGTCATCTCTTATTTCTCTCATGAAACTCTATATTGAAATAAATTGATTGAAATAAACATAGTTAAAGTCACTGGGTCAGAACGCATCAGAACTTAGCATCAAAAGAGTAAGTAGGAGAATGCATCACCTATTGTGGCATCCTGCAGACAGGTATGCTTGGACCAAGGTACAGATGAACACGTCTATGAAGAAGTAGAATTCATGAGAGAAACTCTGCCTATCTGTTGTTATTGATCCTTATGGAAAAAAAGAAAGAGCAACCTCATAAATTAACATTCTGAGATTAGGAAATCAGGCATTCAGACCTTAGGTGCCTCCTTTACTTAGACTGCTTGGAGACACTAACTACCTAGAAATGGAGATTTTCTTCATCCTCAGATCCTGGGAACAAGCCCTGCAATGTGAACAAATGCTCTCAGAATAAGAAGTTGCAACCTCTTCACTTGGAAGTGAGGGTGCTATGCCCAGCTATCTCAATGCCAGGTAACCCAAACCAATACCAAGTTACGATTATCTTTATAAACACCATCAATGGATTCTCTTTCCTACAATTTTAATAAATAGTTTATATTATAGAAAAATAGTGAAAGAGTAACTTCAAGCTAAATTACTAGGAAAATCATATGATATGAAAGTTGCAGTACATAAACATAATTAAAACTTTTTAGAGTAGGATATGAGAGGCTTAAATTAGAACAAAAGTGGCATCTCTATTACTGATTTTCATTCCTCAAATAAAGTTTTTTTATCATTTAGATATTATTTATCACTGCTAAATTACAAATACACACATAGACCTATAATAATCATTTCCCTCAGAAAAGTTATTTGGATTTTTCAATGATGTACATTTATGGCCATTTTGATCTGATAAGCTAGTTTTTCAAAAGAGAAAAAAAAAGATTTTCTTTTCTTCATGAAAAACAAGTCTTAAAAATGAGGTTTTTCACCAAGATTTCTTCTCACATATATAAGTAGGAATGATATAAACATTTATTGCATAAGAAAATTAAAAGTGAAATTTCAATAGTAATAAGCTTAAGACCTGGATCTGTAAAAATGGCTACAAAATTGGAGGAGGGGAGATTGACAAATCTAATAAGCAATGATAAAGCAAAAAAAAAAACAAAAACAAACAAGAACAGGAGCAGCAGAGACCAGTATATGTCTATCCTGTTTAGGTGAGAAATCCCCCAAACTGGTAGCAATTGAATATTTTATGATTCTGCTGTTTTCCCATCATATTCTTCCACTATCCTCACAAGTTGTATTAGCTACTTCCAAATGATTGAGATTCCCAGCATCTGCATGCTGTTCATTCTACTTTTGGCATGAAATGTGTAGAACCCCCAAAGTATACAGGCATACCTCATTGTATTGTGCTTTTCTTTACTGTGATTTGTAGATATGATGATTTTTACAAATTGAAGGTTTGTGACAACCTTGCATCTAGAAAGTCTATAGGTGCCATTTTTCCAACAGCATGTGTTCACGTTGTGACATTTTGATAATTCATGCAGTATTTCTAACTTTTCCATTATTATATCTGTTATGATGATCAGTGATCTTTGATGTTATTAATGCCATTGTGATTGCTTTTGAAAAAGCATAGAATTTTTTGAAAGGAATTAACTTGGTTAATATAATTTTTCTTACACTTTGGTTGAGACTTTTTTGGAAAAGAATTTATATATTTCATATGAAAACTGAGAAATACACATTTGACATAAAACTTCCTGCAAATATAGAAATTCTATTTGTGTTGCGTAACCATCTCTTCTCTCTCAAGGACTTCTCAATACTTGGAATTATATTCTGTGGGTATTTAAACTTTAATTGATGATGATATTCATTTCATTTGTATTTTCATTTTCTTTCCTTGGCCCACACTAAAAGACATTAAGGTTATCCATTTCAAAGTCCCTGGTTTCAATTGTTTTATCATACCTTTTAATTTTTCAGAAGATTAAAATAACAAGAGCCCCTTGGAGAGTTCTGTATCTAGGTTGGCAGGTGTGTAAATGCTTCTCTAGAGTAACATTCTCTTTTACTGATCATCTGCGCACCTGTTAGATATCTGGCAGCATGATTCCAAATTATGGTTTCTGCGATATCTATAGAAGGTACAGGAGATATTCCCTGGAGTTCCCCCAACCTACGAGGAAAAAAAAAATAAAACAGTGGGTGGAGAATCATAAAGTTATTTCTCTTTTAAATTGCCATTTACCTCCCAGTATAATTGTGTCAGGATTTTATAATATGTTTTACTTCCCTCCCTCTAAAGCAGAGAAACAACCTTAAATTGGCTGAATATAGAATTATATCAGAATAAAAAATAATCTCATTACACATTTCCTATTTGTACTTGCTATAATTTCCTTTTAGTTAAAATTGGTGTTACTTTAAAAATAATCAAAAACATCATAAAAAGAATATGTTGCAACAAGCACATCTTTTAAATTTGTTATTATAAAGAAATGTTACTTAAACTTTAAATTTTATTTTCTCATATTCTATAAATGTAACTAAGCCATATTTCTTGAATCAAAGCAATTAGAATATAGTGAAATATTTAACACTTTAGCTTTTAGACAAATGGTCTAATAACAAAAATTGGTTAATTTATTTCCTTTTCTCTCTAGTGTTAACCTTCAGTGGGAGCTTTACATGCATTTTAATTTTTCTTAAATTTATGCAAAAATAGATTACCATTTCCTAGCAATCATTTGTTTTGCATTTTTGCTTTCAGCCATTTTTTAAACCACCTGCCGTATTTGCGTTATGCTCAAAGTATGCTGTTGACAGTTACTAATAATGCACATTAAATTTGCTTATGATGACAGGCAAAACACTAAGTAAAAACAAAACAATATAATCCTTCATTTGTTTTCTCTGTTTAAGTTGTGTCTTAAAAGAAACAGATTTGATTTGCAAGAGCATTAATATATTACCATTTGACAGGTCTTATTGAACTGAGAAATAAACAACATGTGAAAGTGAAGGTAATTATACAATTTTTCAAGTATTAGTCTGTTTTTTCAAAGTTCAAAAATGTATATGCAATCTAAAATAAACATCTTTAGGTTCACTTCATATTTTCAGAAGTCATTTGAATTTGCCACTGAGATATGATATCATTAGTAAATAAAAACATCTAGGCTGAATATTTTGGAAGGCAAAATTTATCAAGGCAATTATAGATTTTCTATTTTGCATGTATTTCTGCTTTATTCTTCTTAGTTTACATCAAATAAAATAATCACAAAACAAATACATTTAAAATTTAAAAGGTGGTGATTAAGACTTGACACTAGGGACATTAGTTATACTTTAGAAGCCTATATTTGGAGAATAGCAAAAATGATGGATGTGGTAGATAATTGTCCTTGGGACCCCTATATTTTGACCTGAAGAATTAGCCCCACTTTCATAAAGCTTCACTGTGAATTTTTGGGAAAATTTGTGAACTGTGGCTATCTCTGATATTTCCATTTATTTAACAAGAAAAGTATATGGGCATTCATAATCCCATAGTCCTTGCTACATGATTGTTTTTTGTCTATGTTTAACTCAGGGATTAATTCTTTGAATTTATTGAGGCAAATGTAATACAAGAAAATTAGATTCCATTTATCTCTGTTAGTAATATAGAAATTATAAATTATTATGTGGCACATTCCCTAGAAATATCAAAATGTTTCTTATTTTATATTTAACACATTGAATTAATTTTTGCCCATTTATATATACATATTTTTTTACAGAGTTTTGTTTTAAGGCCATACATAAATAGACTCCTAAAAGTTTATCAAAATGTGAGGAATATTTGGTTTAGTTAATTCAATATTCAGCCAGTTCTAGTAGGAATAGGAAAATTAAAAGTTATATTCAAAATAATAATTTCTAATATTTAAATACTTTATGTGACAGTCTCTGTACTAATAATTTTTATTCACAATTTATTTAATCTTCATATGTCTGTAAGGTAGCTAACATCATTTACCCCCATTTGGTAGATAAAGAAAGTGAATCACAAAGAGATATTTTGCAAGGGGTAAAATGTGTTGAGTTGCAGCTGAAAGACAAGCACAATTGAATGACTTCAGAGCCTGTGCTTCAACCACTTCGAGGTACTACTGTGTGTTACTACCAATTGGAGTAGGGAGAACTGGAAACAGTCATTAGGACTTTGGGAGAGCCACTTTATGCATCCACTGGCCTAAACTTTATATTTTTCTTACATGTCACATAAGGAGGAGAAGAGGCAAAATATGCAAGAAGAAAGGCTATGTAAAAATACTGAAGCCAATCCTACCTTTACAAGGGGCATTTGTTTATTACCTCTGTGATACATAACCTTCCTGAGCCTCAGTTGTCTCCTCTGTTTATTGGGGAAAATAATATCTATCAGCAGATTTCTCACCCATGACAATAAGAGCTGAGTGGCAATGGAATAATATTTTTAAGATGCTGAGAGAAAATAGTTTTAAATTAAAAAAAACATGGAAATAGAATATGACAAAAAGTAGAAAATGGCAATCAAATAAACTTCTCACAAAGAATGAAGCTAAAATAAATTTACTGTTGTGGACCCACAGTAACTCCTAGAGTTTATCACTAACAAATCCTTGAAGAACTATTGAAGAATGCACCTAAGAAAAGAAGGGTATTGAGGGCATAAGAAAGAAATGACATGCAAGTAGGAACAGTCCATAAGAATTTTAAACCTGGGACCAAATCTACACAGCATTGACTATGTGAGTTCTGGCCCCTTCTTCACTGAGCTTACAGTTAATCTAGTGGGATAGTAGACCTTAAATGATTCATAACAATTCTCTTGGGTAGAAAAATTGCCATAGAGTATACAGGCAGAGATTCAAGTAGCATTCTTCTTTTTGAATCTTAATGAAAAAATTCAGTCTAATATATCCTCCCTGTGCATAAAGGCCATCAAAACATTTGACCATTGAAATGGATGCTCTTTCATCATCACCTTAAACTTCTATCACTAGCCCTCAACTCTCTGCCTTCCTTAGTTTGTACTTTTGCTTGTAGTGTTCAACCACAACATATTGGTACTTTCAGTATTAACTTATACACATAGGGGGACCCACACTTTCACCTACTTAATTCATGTACCTCTTTCAGATTCAGCTCCAGGGCCATCTCCTCCTGGAAACCTTCGCTGTCCTAGCCTGCCTCTTTCAAACTTTATTCAAATAAGTTAGACATTTCTCTTTGGTGTCATCAGAGTATACACTATATAAATTCTTCTTAAGTTTTTGTATTTGTATTAAATATATCCATTGCTTTGTTAGCATTCTCCCACTAGATATTAAATTACTCAATGGAAGATAATACAGTATTAAAATATATTTTTTGATTATCACCCTTGGGTCCATCTGGGGAAAATTTTCCTACACAATTACCCAAACTATAACACAAAACATCATTAATACTGAAGATGGCAACATAAATGTTGAAGTGACCCAGATGGGATGTCATACATCAATAACAACCCAATATATGGTAATATTTAACCAATAATTTAGTAAGTTGAGGCACAAACAGCCAAAGTAGCAATGTGTAAACATTGCTGAAGGATCTGATATAACTGCAAGTTTTTAAAGATCTGTCAGCTAGCTTTCAAGGTCCTTAGGTGTTACAGTGGAGCACTATTTTAATTTTGTTTATTTTGAAGTAATTTCAAACTTTCAGAATGGTTGCAAGCATCGTGCAAAGAACTGCCTATACCTTTCATTTATTTATATTCACCAATGCTTAGCATTTTGCCACATTTGCTTTTTCTCTATCTATAAATTATTATTAATGATATGGTTTTGGCTGAACTATTTGAAAGTAACGGGAGCGTGTGTCTCTTAAAACTAAGGACAATCACTTATGTCCATATGATTATCAAATTCATGAAATTTAAAATGTGTACATTTCGTTACCTAATAGAAAGCCCATATTAAAATTTTGCCTATTGTCCAATAGTTTCCTGTATGTAATTTCTTTGTCCAAGCCAGTTACATCATAAGGCACATCATGTCAATTTGTGCCCCATATTGGTGATGTTAACTTTACTTAATTATAAGGATGGTGTCTTCCAGATTTCTCAATTATAATGTTACCACTTTGTATTTGTAATATGAAAAAGATAACTTCAGACTTAGTAAATGTCCAGTCTTGCCAATACACTGTATTCTCTATATGGCAAGTGAGAAATGGTATATCAGTATAGTTTTAATTTACATGTATCTTATTATAAGTGATTTTGTTTCTGAATCATCATTTACCATTTTTGTTCATTACAGTTTACATTGAATGCATCAGCAAATCCTGCTAGGTCTATCTTCACATTTATTCCCAATCTTCTCTCTCACACCCTTTGCTGCTAACCTCTTTACTCCAAAGTGCCATAATTACTTAGCTAATTTCTTGTAATTGCCTCCTAACTGGATTCCTGCTTCTACTTTTTCACCATTATAGTATATTCTCAATAAAGCAAAGTGATCCTTTCAAATGTTGTCAGATTATGTAACCCCCCTTAAAATTCTCCAATGGTTCTCATTTCACACTGCTAAGAGGGAATGTTCTTGCAATGGCCAAGAAGGCTTTAAAATGATCTCTGACATAATTCTTTCTGCTCCTTCCTGCCTTCCTCTGTGCCAGACATGCAAACCAGAACTGTTCTCTTTCCCAGCTAGAACACTCTTATCCGGGACATTAATGTGGCTAACTACTCACTGGTCATCTTTGTTCAATTGTCTCTTTCTTAGTGAGGCTTTCCCTGACTACCCTATTTCAATGACCTTCCACATACCTAGTTCTCTTCCTTTGTCATCTATCTCTCCGGAGAACTGAAAAGCCTATGAGGGCAGGGAGTTCCTGGTGCTTACCAAGGATTTGGTGAATGAATAAATAAGGTAAAGTGAATGTTATATTACTAACAGTATGAGATTTACTTTATTTTACTAATTTACTTTTTATATCAGTGACCAGAGAAGTATGAGGATCATAGTTGACATTCCCTAATTATGCAAAAACAGAAAAAGAAAGATGATTTATAAGGACAATGTTTCCCATGTTATTACCCTTTACACACATACTTAAATATTGACTAAATATTCCCCCAGTTAAGGGCAAGATGCTTACGGATAATAGTATGAAAATGTCCTTTTGTCATAAGTAAAAATGTGTGTGTGTGTGTATATATATAATACTTATTTTAAATATAATTTTATGTATATATGTATATATATGTATACACACACACACACACACACACGAGTTTTAATTACATTGAATTGATATTGGGTTAAGCTTATTTTGTATATAGTCTTTATAATATTTAAACTCCTCTTCAAATATTCTATTTTTAACTTGATTTTCAATAGATGTTTTTTTGAGAAGGTGTAAATTAACACTTTATCACACAGTTGAAAATTCCTCCAGTTAGTAATTTATTTATTTTTCCAGATGTTTTGACAGCAACGATAGCATTATTTATTGAGTAAAACTTCTCTTGTTTATTTCATATGTCATGTATATAGTTCTATTATTGAATGTTATATTCTGTTTTATTAGAATTTTTGGCATTTTTTAAAAGAGCACTTTTCTGTTTTAATTGCTGTTATTTCAAAGTATATATTGATGACTAGTCATCTAGACTCTGATCTTTCTATTCAAAAATTTTTGGTTACTTTCATAAATTTACTCTGTCAAATGGACATTTTTTTCCCCATTCCTAATAAGAACATTTAGAGTTTTGATTTTAATTGCTTTAAATATATGTATTACTTTGGGAGCAATTAACAGCTTTACAATGTTGAACCTTCATATCTATGAATATAGTTCATTATTTTATGTCATTCTTAAAATATCATAAAATAATATTTATCACTTTATGTCTCCCCAAAAAGCTTTAATCATTTTTTCTCATATAGGTCTTTGACGGAGTTACTAAATTTCTACAATTTTCTCCCTGCTCACTGCTCCCAACCAGATCAATCCTGCAGATACTTCTTAATTTCCATTCATTTAGAGAAATGGTTGCTAGTAGCCATTACTAACTTAGCTTCTATTAAGCCCAAGGAGAATAGAAACTATTGTTTTCCTACTGACTAGTCATGTGCTTTTACGAAATAAGTATTATACGTGAATGAGTAAATGGTGAATTAATGAAAGAGGGTAGAGAGCCCACATTCATAATGGCATTCATCAGGTGTTCCATTGCTAATGCAGATCAGCCCTGGATGTAAATAGCACATCAAATTAGCATAAGAGGCAGACTTCCTTTCCCCATGTTTTAAGGAAAGGATTGAATTTAGGTAATGTCTCTTGACGAGGATAGGGAAATCCCAAAGAATCTTTGTTCTGGGTTGAAACAAGTTCTGTAAGTCAGGCTGTCCTGCAATCTTTATTAAGAAGCTGAAAGGTGAAAATGTGCAATACAAAATTCAGAGGAAAAATCAATTAAAGGACTTAGGCATAAAGAAAAATTACTACTTCAGACATAAATAACAACAACAACAACAAAAATAGCCTAACCAACCAACTGAACCAAGATGCCAAAATCAGATACTGAAAAACCATTTTTAAACTGACTCTGAAGGTCAGCAAAAAGCAAACATTTACAATTGGAGCTGAAACTTCTAAAATCTGTATATGTATCTGTGCCTGTGTATTTTATGAAAGGATATGGATGCTAAAATATTTCAATATATACTAAATATATTTTCCAGATATCTTAGATATTGTCATCTTATCAAGTTAAAAACAGGTATTCTTTCTTTAATAATATTAATACTATAAACAGCAGGGATTGTTATAAGCATCATAATAAAACTAAAAAGTATAAAGAGTGGGGAATGCAATATCCAGAAAGTTTAGAGTGCCATAAAATTGGATATTAAAATTAACTTTAAAACATAAAATGAAAAAACTTTTTCTCCCTTATTATATTTGCCAAAAACATATTTAAACATGTACTGAGTAGTGTATATAACCTAATTGCAATTTTAAGTTTAATGAGGAAAATTAAATTATAAATTCAATCTTCTAAGTCCAAGGGAAATAAAACAGTTATTGATTTAAGAAATTAATTCAAAACTAACTCTTTTTTTCCTAAAGGAGAAAAAGCTTAGCATTGATGCAATCCTAGAAACATCTAGAAATGACTTTTTTCTTGATAACAACCTTCAGATCCCTCAATAAATGACAACAAAATTAATCTGTCATTTACTAAAACCACATGTATGACTGTAGAACTTCCCCCATACATAGCACCTATATTTTTTATAAATTGACATTTTTCCTCATCAATTTACTAATGATCAGCTGACAATCCTTTATAAGCAAGGAAGACTATGACTGAGGACAGCAGTTCTCAGGCCTGGCTTCACATTAGAATCACCTGGAGGGCTTTTTAAAATT
Source organism: Lemur catta (assembly GCF_020740605.2). Classification (NCBI taxonomy): domain Eukaryota; kingdom Metazoa; phylum Chordata; class Mammalia; order Primates; family Lemuridae; genus Lemur; species Lemur catta. Next base: position 22,003,520 of record NC_059143.1, read on the forward strand.
ATTAATGTCCAGGATCTATCCCAGACTAATTCAATCAGAATTTGGGGTGGGGTCCAGGCATGAGTAATTTTCAAAACTCCCCAGTTAGTTAATTCCAACGTCATCTGAGGTTGAGGTACATTGATCTGGGATAAGGGATACTTTAGGCATAGTCAAGAAAATCTTGGAGATGGTAAGAGTCAGCTTCTCTTCACTTTCCTCATTTTAGCTAAAAAGCTGGCATATTATGAATAGATGGTAAACTACCCACGTGAATCTTTCCTCAAAGTAGCCCACTCAACAGTATAGATGGAAGAAAGTGCACTAATTAGAATCATTCATTCAATGAATATTTCTTGAAGACTTATTCTATCCCAGATACTATTTTTGTGTAGGGAATTTAGTGGAGAACATACATAGTCCTTGACTTTCATGAATGCAGTCTGCAAGGGAAAAAGTCAATGAAACTTTTAATGACAAGAAAATTGCCCAGCTCTTAGTCCTCGTGGATGTGGTCAGAAAGCAGTCATTTCAACATACAGTGTGTTAAGTACTAAAAAACTTAGAAAGGGTTAACAATCTTTGATGAAATAAGTGAGATTTTCATGAAAACAATAATGGAAGATGAACTCTTTTCTTGCTCTCTACTGTTTCTACCTTGTCCCACCAAACTGATCTTCTCTTCTTTTAGGACTTAGAAGAGGAAGAGTGGATAGCTGATAGGTAGGATTGGCGTGAAGGAATTTTGCACCTGTGGCTTAGTATAATCTTCTGTCTTTCAGGATTTTCCTAAAAGAGAAAGTATGTTATGTCCGGCTCTTGCTCCCACTTGGAAAAGTCACCTGAGTCAGGGCCAGCCCACCTTTTTTTTTTTTTTTTCAAAATCCAACATTTAATCTTTAATATTTATTTGAATGTATTGAAGAAAAAATGGCATAGATTTAAATTCAATCAGTAATCTATCAGAGACTATTTTTTTTGAATGTTCACATTCTTTTATTTATTTATTTTTTAATTTTTTTTTAAATTTCAGCTTATCATCATGAGGGTACAAAAGTTCAGGCCACACACACTGCCCATTTCCCGCCCATCCCCCTGAGTCACAACTTTAAGCGTGTCCATTCCCCAGACAGTGCACATTGCACTCATCAAGTAGTTATACCCCCACCCCCTCCCCCCAACCCCGAGTCAGAACATCAGCCCACCTTTTTGTACCAGGTTTGGGCACACTGTTCTCTTCATCCTTTCTCTAAGTACTCAGCAAGTATGAGAGTGTGCAATGTCGCTATTCCGTAGACACACACTATGCTTTACCTGTACAACCACAGGTCTGGACCAGGGTAACACTGAGGAGGCCTGATGATGACTTTCTGTCCTACCCATAGATTTTAGTTCAATCTTACAGGAATTAAGCTAATAGCCTGATCATTTAATACAATATTTGATTCTCAGATCTCTTTTTTGGTGTTATGGAGGTTTTGTTGGGAGAGGCAGAAGAGGTCAACAGCATGATTAATCACTATCCTTAAAAGTTCATCAATAATAATATAAAGGAATTTAAATAGTCACAATCCTGGGGGATAAAATGGAACAAGAATTCACTAGTGTTTCTACTAAAAGGTCTAGGGGAACAAATGACCTGATTGCAGATGACTAACCAAGTTTCTTAGATAAAATATTCCAGAGTGGAAAAGGCCAATCCATGATAAAGCCAATACTGCAGAGTAATACTGGAAAACATATGCACCTTCTTCTATCCAATTTTTGTTCACTAGAGAACACACTGTTTTATAAATTGATCACCCAATCAGACCTTCCTAACAGGAAGGAAATATTCTTTTAGATGTGGAATGAAGTTTTTTATTATTTAATTTTTTTGTGGCTTGTTCTGAATTATAAACCACAGAATTCACCTTTGGATAAGGTTTTAATGTTTTTCAAGGGTAAAGGGGCAATGGATGCCTGGATTGTGCAAAGCCCAGGCAGCAGGAGCCAAGCCTTTCTTTAAAACCCCTTGATGTGGGGGAGGGGGGTTGTATAAACAAAGATGGAGAGAAAAGGAGAGAGAAAATATGATAAATACTCATTTAGCTACCAAACAAAATTAACCATTTTGTAGTATTTTTAAAAATGAAACATTACTACAGTTGAACCCACTTTACACCTTTCCTAATCACCTTATTTCCTTCCAGTCTTAAGAGCTGTGTAATCCCCTTCCACGTTTGTCATTTTTTACTAGAAATATCCATATATCGTGAAAATATGAGTACTGCTTTATGTCAGGTAATGCTATCATAGTATATGCATGGTTCAGCAACTTGTTTTTACCACCTAAGTTTTTTCCCAATCATATCAACATATGCAATAATATTTTTAAAATAGTGTATGGTTTTCTATAATTTTAGTATACTAGAGTTTACTTATTTATGTGCCTATTGACATATTTCTAGGTTGTTTCCTACCTATAAGTTTTGTCCCACTTTGAATGATTGTATCTGAAATCTTTGAATAAGTTTTTTGGTGAATATGTAAAAGATGTTTCTGAGGTGACTGGGTGGGTAGATAAATAGATAGATGGATAGATGCATAGATGGAGTCTACATTTTCAATTTTATTAGAGCTTTTCCTAATGTTCTCATAAGTAGTTAAAGCAGAAGTATACAAAACTTCTTGCTACCTCATATCTTTTTCAGCACTTAGTTTTGTTGAAGTTATTAATATTGGCCATAATGGATATGCAATGTATTTCATTGTTTTCTCAATTTTATTTTCTGTTTACTAGTGACTTGAGCATGTTTTTACAAGTTTATTGGCCAATTTGACTTATTTATTTGTGATTTGCTTTTTCATTTTTTCTGCCAATATTTTTATTAATTTTGTGTGTTTTAATTATTGATTAATAGGATTTTTTGAAATATATTTTAAAAATGTATCTATGATGCAATTATTTTCATTAGTTTGTTGCATATCTTTTAACATCATGCTATCTTATCATATGCCTGGTACGTCAGACTATTTAATTATGATTTAATCAAATGAAATAATTTGTCCCTTTCTGTTAGTCATTTATGCTTTTATTCTTAGTTAAGAAATCTGTGTCTACATTGAAGTCATAAAAATACTTCTGAATTTTCTTCATGGTTTCATGGCTTTTTACCCCATATTTTAGGTTTTTAATTAATTTGAAAATTTTATTTACTATGGTGTACAGCTGGCAACCATTTACGTGTTTCCCTCAGATGAACAGCTAATTATCTGTCAAACAATTCACTAAACAGTTAAAGCCCTTTCTCTAGTGATTCATACCACATTTCTTTTATTTTCACAATTTGCATTTATAACACAGAAATCTATTTCTGGGCTCTCTCGTTTGTATATTAATCTATTTGTTTCTTTCTGAACCTATACCAGACTGTTTGATCACTCTAGCATTATATATGTCTTGGTATTTGTATTTTAAGTTTCCTCCTTGAGATGTCCTTAATTAGTAGATTTTTGTCTTCAAGCTTTTATGTTTGCTTTTGAAATTATGGGAATTTTACTCCTTCACTCTTTTTATTTTAACTCAGTTTGCCAACCTCAGAAAAGTTTTTTGGAATTTGATTGGAATTATATTGAATTAATATATAAGGGAAGTTAGCAACAGTGCGGATTTTATGAAATTTTCTGCAGATATTTCATTAAAAAATTATTTGGCAGAAAATAATAAAGTTGAACATATACATGCCTATGACACAACAATTCTATTTCTAAGTATAAGCCCTCAAAATATTTGTGCACAATAGGTAATAAATGACATGTCCAAGAATCTTCACAGAATTATTTATAATAATCCTCTGGAAAATGAAAATAATCCAAAATTCAATCCATAAATAAATTGTGATACAGAGACATAATAAAATACTATGCAATAAGGAAGATAAACCACAACTATAGTCAGTAATATGAATGAATCTCAAAAACATAATGTCGAGTAAAATAAGACAGTAAAAAAGCGACAAACAAACGTGATGCCATTTATGTAAGGTTTAAGAACAAAAGGAGTCCATGGCATTAGAAGCCAAAATAGTGGTTATCCTTGTGTTGGAGGATATAGATGCTGGAGTGAGATGAGAGGTTTGTCTTAGTTGCCTGCCATTTGTTCGTGGCACATCTTACACAGGTGTGATCACTTTGTGGAATTTCTGTTGCACTCTTCTTATAATCTTTGCACTTTTCTCTATGTGTGTTTGTAACAGTCAAGGTCTAGTCAGGAGCCCAACACCATGTCAATTGTTTTAACAGGAATATTTTGATATAATGGACTATCAACTACTATTTGAAGACTTAAAAATGCAAAAAGAAAGCACCAAGGAGTCTCATCAGTAGCAACTATAGGAAGCGCTCCCAATTCTATGGCTAGTAAACAAAAGGAAGACATTGGAATTTTTAAATCTTAGAAGATTAGAATAGTGATCTCATACCTTTGCTAAAACTCATACCTTTGAGAAGAGGGTACTGCCTGGTTGTTGCTGATGTCTCTGCACTTGTAGAAGGGACCTGTGACGCTCTAGCTCAGACCCAGACCCTCAGATAAGAGAGTGCCTGGTAGTTGGTGCTGGTGTCTCTGAGGGATATAATGCAGCTGATTCTTTAAAAATTGCAAAACCTGCAAAGAGCTGCTACAGGGGAAAAAAACGGCAGTTGCAGAATCATTGGGGAAACTAATCAAAATAGAACACACAAGAAGGAAACTGTAAAGAATGAGTTTCTTCCTCTTCTAGACCTTCGTTCTTCAACCAGCATGGCTGTTGATGGAGGTAACTAGCAGACAGGTAATCAGTCTGCTAACTAGATGACAGGGAACCAGCAAAACAAAACATGAGGTTTTCAGCATCTCTGGCAGAGTGTTACTAACCAGAATACAGAATGGTACAGTTTAAAACAAAAAAGAAATAGCTTAACAACTGGCAAAATGTAATACTTCAGCAAAAATCACTCTCACCCCTAAAAAGAAAAAAAGAAACTATATAAGTATTAGAACAAATAATGACATAATTCTCTTATATCCATAATTTCTAATTAAGAAACAAAACTCAGAAGCCATAAAGTAACTTATACAATCATATATTTATAAGATATGAATGCAATAATCAATAAAATAAATACAAAATTCAAATGATAAACTGAGAAAAAAATATTTGCAATCTATATCTGAAAGGTCTAATTTCCTTAAAATATAAATAGCTTCTACAAATCAACATGAAAACGACCAAAGAGTTAATAAGAAAATGTGGACAGATTATTTGAACTGACAGTTCACAAAAGAGGAAATACGTGATTGTCTTAAATATGCTCACAATGCTCAAACTCATTTAAAATAAAAAATAAAATTTAAAACACTGAATATCAGATTATTCAAAGTGTGACAAAGCACTATATTGATAAAGATAGAGAGAAACAGGCAATAATATATTCCTGGTGGGAGCATAATTGCATTGTATTAATATTTCTGAAAATTGTAAATTGTCACTCCATTTGCCTCAATGTTTTCTCTTCCAGGAAATTATCAATAGAGGTAATCAAGTCTACACAGCATGCCATATTTAACAGTGATTCACCTTTACAAAAAAAAAAAAAGAATAAAAATACATTTTTGACTGTTAAGGGGAAAATTTCATTATTATTAAAAACGTTATGCACAGAACATCATGTATATTATTATGCTATTTTTGTTTGTAAAATGGAAATATATTTATAAATGTGCTTATACTTTTGTAGAATATCCCTTAAACCTGGGGTCCCCAACCTCTGGGCACAGATCAGCCCTGGTCCATGGCCTGCAGGAACTGGGCCACACATCAGGAGGCGAGCGGCAAGCTTGAAGATCCACCTGCACTCACAGCCACTCCCCATCATTGCCTGAGCTGCCCCCCACCAGGCTGTCAGATCAACAGCCACATCAGACCCTCATAGGAGCACGAACCCCGCTGCAAACTGCACATGTGAGGGATCTAAGTTGCACTCCCCATGAGAATCCAACACCTGATCATCTGAGGTGGAGACAGGGTGGCCACACCCGCCATGGACAAATTGTCTTCCACAAAACCAGTCCTTGGTGTCAAAAAGGTTGAGGACTGCTGCTTAAACTACATAGAAAGAATCCTGATTATAGTAGTTGCCTGTGAGGACAGTAAGTAGTTGGGTTGGAGGCAGGATGAGAGAGACTTCACTATATAGATAAAAATAATATTCTGCATCGAGAACATCCATAGTTTGGCAGTACCTTTCATTTTCCTCAGAGGGTCCCTTAATTGATTAAGATCATTTCCATTTATTTCTCTCATCCATGCTTTATTCAGTCAAAAGAGTAAGAAAGATACAGAAAGTAGAATGGTGTTATTCTTCAGAAATAGAGAGCAATATCAAACAATTACACTGCTGCATAGTGATTCACACAATTGCACTGACTTGAAATGGTATAATACTTCGCCATAGACAGATACTACCCATTCATGTTAAAGGTAAATATTTATTAGATTTCCAGTATCTGGAATGTGTTATTAGTGGATTGGTGTATTGCGTGCTATTGACTTTGGTTTCACATTTTTATTTTTACCTAAGAACTTTATTTGAGAATATTCACATTCTAATGTATGTGAATAATAATAATAATTACTATAATAGGAATAATTTGAAGCTCTAGAAGATTCATTGAGCTCTTAAAGCAATATCATATTTTTCAAACCAATTTAGCTTAGCAATTATATTCAAATCTATAAACTACACTTTCTATTCTCTGAATAACAAATAGAATTGTTATAATTAAGTTAATGATCAGATTTGTAGCTACTTCAACCATCTGTAAATGAGCCACAAACACAGAAAGGAGCCTCTAGAACAGATTTGTCATATTTTGCTTTACATGGGGGGGTGGGGCTTCCCCTCAACCTGCTGCTGTCAATTACTTATACATGACAATAGTTAAAACAACTATCACTTGTTAAGTCCTTTAGCACATTACAAACAATGCTCTATGAATTTTATACATATGCAGTGTTGTGTACTAAATGACCTCAGGAGCACTCTCTGGGTTGCAAAAACAATGACAAAGGAGAGAGTTTTCTCTGCTAGAGTCATTCTGCAAAATCCCTGTCTCACTGTGCATCTAGCTATGCCCTACCAAACACACTTCTCCAAAGCATGCCAAGAGTACTCGCTCTGTTGCATGAATTCCTGTTTCAAATACTGGTATTGCTCAGAGCCTCTTCTTTGACATATTATCTCATTTAAGTCTGCATAGCAGCTTAATGATATAGTTGCTATTATCATTCTCATTTTACAGATGATAAAAGTGAATCTTACAGAAAACAATACACTAGTAAAGATGACACAACCAGCTAATTATAGAGTCCATATTTGAATTGAGGTTCATCAGTTCATTCTTAAGTTTTTAGTTTGCATGACTGTTTTTGTTGTTGTCATTTGTCTGTTATACATTATCAATACATCAGTATAAAATAGCTGATAGGGAGATCCTAAGATGTCTACCAAAAATAAACCTTTTGAAATGAATATATACGGCACAGCTTTATTTCATGCTAACTCTTTTAAATATACTTGTTTAATTTTTAAATGCGCTTGTTAATTTACAAATGACATAAAGAATGGGGTAGAAAGATTCTCTTGATAAATGCTTCGTAAGTTTCTAACTGTTCAGCTATAGCTACATTCTACATTATTATATGTATAATAGAATACATGAAAAAAAAGCTCTCACATGTTTTCACACAAGTCTGGAATGTAACCAGAATCTTATAGCAAACTCATTTTGCTTCTTTCTATGGACTGTGTACACATACTTACCTTCCTCATTTTGGATGTTCAGCAAATTTTTCTTCTAGACCATTCATTGATTGTTGCTTTCCTGGATTTGACCTCAGGATACCCTCTAGATAATGATGTTCAATATTTTACTCCCAAACAAAACTGAAACTTCCCTGCCTTTACCAACGTTGCTCAACAGAGACAGGCCAATCCTCTTCCAAGACAACGTTTGACCACATAATGCTGAAAACAATGCTGTTTAAATTATAGCAGCCGGACTTGGAAACTCTCTGTCATTTACCGTATCCACCAGACCTTGCACCAACTCACTGCCACTTCTTCCATGCTTTGGACCACTTCTTGCAAGGAAAAACATTCCATTCCCAGCAAGTTGTGGAAAATGCCTTTCGTAATTTCATGGACATTCACTTTTCAAGCATCTTCAATGCTGGCATAAACAAGCTATTGTTAAGATGGCAAAACTGTGTTGATAGCTTTAGGTGCATATTTTGATTAATTGCACTGCCTCTTGTTTGAGATATAATAAATTACACTTTTGATTCAAATTTGGACATTTCATATTTAGTGACCTAATACTTGCAATTGTGTATTAAAAATTTTGCACATATAGAAGATATTTCATCTTTTAACACAAGCATCACAATATTTTACCTCTTGTAGTGATACTGAGCAACAATTTAGAAAATATTATTTTACTCGTTGGAAATCTCATAATAATTACTAGTTTCCCAAAACATTAAGCTTTATTTGTAATTTGATTGCTGCCTGAGAAAACTCAGCTCCCTGCTTTCCAAATCACTTCAACTAAGTTGAAAGAAACAATCATACTCACCATATTATGACCTATTATGTTATAAATATTTACAAATAACAAAGAATGGTGTAGAAAGATCTCTTGATACATGATTCAAAAGTTTCTAACTGTTCATCTATAGTTACATTCTACATTATCATATATATCATTCCAAATTGCAATTCATTTTTTTGATCTACATTTTATCCATTGGATTTATTTGTCAAAATATAGCATTGTTTTTAAAGATGAGGTCTAGCTCTGTTCCCAGGTTAGGTTCAATTTCCTGGCCTCAAGCTATCCTCCCATCTCAGCCTCCCAGGTAGCTGAGATTACAGGTATGAATTACCAAGCCCGGCTCAAAATATAGCATTTTTTTTAAACAAAAAGAGTATTGTCCTGGAATAAAATGAGACCATTGAATAAGAACATAACAAAAATGAACAGATTTCAAAAGGATATGCCTCTTTCCAGTGCCCAAATAAGGAGGCTTAAAGATGCTATAGGCATTGGAGATGGTATTTCATCTGATTTGAACATCAGCGTGGCAGGTCACAGATAGGATAAAGACATCAGCTGACTTTAATCAACTGTAGTTTGTTGAAGAATTCTGGGGGTTCCTCAGAGTGGGCTTTGTCCATTAATCCCAAAGGGAGTCTTTGTAGAAAACTCATCTTCCTCATGTGTACGATGGGAATAATAATTCCTATTTCATTCAGTTATTTTTAAGATAAGGCAGCAAATGAAAAATACTCAGTACAAAGCCTGTCCTGTAATAGTAAATAAGCCAAAGCTATCTTCCCTCATCAGTCATCTCATGGTTCTAACTAGCACTTGCACTCTTTTTGTTTGTGTTACATTTGGCCAGTGATTATCTGTTTTCTTTAGTTTGCATCAATTTTTTCAGTGTAACTAAAACTCAAGAAAAGCTTCTCAGAGTAAATATAAGCTCCAAGTTATTGAGATGTGCCTCTTTTATAAGTCTTCCATGACTTGTGTAACTTTGAGTATATGTCTGTGGTTATAAATATCTAAATATATCTGAGCATATGTGAACAGATTTGTAGGTAGTATTATGGTCATTACCAGAAAATAAAAGAAGGAAAATAAAATTAGTTCTTACCTTGCAATAACACCAAAATAAATTCTAGATGGATTACAGGTGAAAATTATAAAAGACAAACCATACAATGACTTGAGGATAATATAGGAAAATATGTATAGAACATTTGAGTTGAGGCTAAAAGGTTACATATGACTCCAAGGAAAAAATCATAAGGGAAAATTAGATACATATGACTATATAAGAGGTGAAATCAAACTTTCTGATATTAAAATCTGTTTTAATTAGCAATAATGGACAAATGACAAACTAGGAAGATATTTTCAACACATGACACAAAGTGAATATGCTAAATACTGATGGCTCTTAAAATTAAATAAGGAAAGATGACAACATCAACAAAAAAGAAACAAATTCCCAAGTTAAAAAGGAAGAAAAATAAATAACAAATGCAAGAGAGAACTGGAAGTTGTTCAATCTCTCCAGGACAGAAAAAATAAAATCTAACCAGGCACTGTTTTTCTCCAGCCTATCATACTGAGAAAAGATGAAAAAGACTTAAAATATCCTCTGCTGGCAATTCCTGGGCAATTGGCACACACTACTGACTGGAGTGTAAGTTGCTGACAATTTCTGGAGGCATTTAAAAATACCATTTAAAATTCTATTTAAGGAATGCAAACGTTTCTAAGAATGTATTATAAGGAAATAAATTTGTATAACTGCATGTACAAAAATGTACTTGGGGGCAAAATTTAAAGTAGCAAAAATTAGAAAAAAAGCCACTTACTACTTACTGGTTTAGAATTATTAGGCAAATTATAACAATAGTTTTATGAAATAATATACAGCCACTAAAAATAATGATGTAGATGTGTGTATTTACAATAGATGGAATGGTATTACTACCATATTTTTTCCGAAGAATAGTTGATACAGGTTTATATTTGTTTAATGTTTTCTAACACATGTGTAAATATACATATAGACAAAATTAGAAGTTTATATAGCAAGATACAAGATACAGTTTTATTTTGTATTTTTTATTTGTGTGTATAACTATTCCAATTTTACTTCAAAACAGTTATTTCTGGTGTAATTAAGTAAAAGTTTTTTAAAAAAAGTATATGGACTCACATGGAACAAAAATAAATTTTTAATGACTATTAGCAAATCATATTAATTTATTGTCACATTGTATCTGAGGTTCCCAGAGCTATTTATTATTTTGAACTTCAACCAAATTTGAATATCATGACTGGAATCAGAGGCATTGGCCTTTATAGAAATCTGTGCTTGGGAGTCTATCCCTCAAACTAAAAGTTTCTAATTATCAAATATTATCTCTAACATTTTACTACTGATAAAATTTGTAAATATACATTTTTACTAATGTGGAAAGTATATTACTTTTGTGTTATAAGTTACAGTAGTCCCCTTATCCAAAGGGAATATGTTCCAAGACCCCCAGTGAGTGCCTGAAACCTGAGATAGTTCCAGACCCTATATATAGTATACATTTTATATACTATAGTATATGAGGTCTGTCCAGAAGGTATCCAGCCAAGTAACCATTCTCATTGTATTAACAATGACTGGATACTTTCCAGACAGACTGATATACCTGTATATACTACAACTACATAATCATGATAAAGTTTAATTTATAAATGAGGCACAATAAAAGATTAACAACAGTAACTAATAACATAGAACAATTATAACGACATGCCAGCATCACAACCTTTGCTTTTTGTGACCGTTATTAAGTAAAATAAAGGTTCCTTGAACACAAAGTTAATCTGATAACCCAGAGGGCTGCTAAGTGACTTATGAGCAGGGAGTGTAGACAGCAGTGGAGAAGGTGAACAAAGGGATGATTCACATCCCAGGTAGGACAAAGGAGGACAGTGCAAGATTTCATCACGCTACTCAGAAGAGGGCACAATTTAGAACTTGTGAACTATTTATTTCTGGAATTTTTCATTTAATGTTTTCAGACCACAGTTGACCATGGGTAACTAAAATTGTGGAACGTGAACCTCAAATAAAAGGGGACTACTGTATAAGGTACAAGACATAATCCTATTTGATCAGTGTGATGGTATTTCTCTCAGTGTGGAGGTGCCTAATTTCCCATGTGCATAACTATTAATGCTTAAAATTCTCATACTTAAATTTGATTTCAAAGAGCATTGACAACTATTTAAATGTATACATAAAACGGTATACTTGAATTGTTTTTAAGTTATATATAAAACTGTTGCCAACATCCTTCTGCTTTCCTTTAATTATCATGAGGAAATAAAGGTTTTGGGGGGAAAAACACTTTATTATCAACAAGAGTGCTATAATCATCTCTTGGTTCAATGTAAGCTCAGAATCAGACCAAAAGGGAGAAACAGAGTGAAACAACAAAGAAACAGCTGTCATGCCTACCTATTAGATGTACTTTTCCTGTATGAATTAAAAATCATTTCAGAAAAATAAGATAATGCTTTTTGTAATAATTGTGGTTAGAGTGCCTCACTAGCATTTAAGATTAGTTTGAGATTTGCTTTCATAATTTTCTTTACAAAACAAAGTCAATTAAAAAATAGGAATATCTTTACCATGTAATATGAATGAGTGAGTAAATAATGCCAAGTTTTTTCTTATGAAGTACTAAAGTCATAATGCTGGTATTTGCACACAGCATATCCAAAGATAAATGATCAAAGGTAAACTTATTTTTCTATTAATATGGGAGTAGTGAGAAGGAAAATATGGTAATAGCCACTGTACAAATCATTTATAATTTGCATTCAATTGTCAATGTTTATTTTAGTTTTTTCACTTCATCTGCAGTGTTTCGTTTGATTGATATCTGTTATCAGTGGATATATTTTAGCATGCAACACAGATTCTCAGAACAAGACACAACTGCTGATATAAATATAATCAATTAGGGAAGATGGGCCTGTTATCAAACAAATTATAATAGAGAGTGAAGTGTAGCATTAAAAGTAAGGTAGAATGATTTATTTGCATTGCTTTGGTTTTCTTTTACCTAATTGCTTGGTCTAGTGGTTTTCAAACTTTAACATGCAGCAGAACAACTGCATATTTAAAAAATTGAGTATTTGTTTTCTCAGAGGTCACTGGGGTTCTCCATCAGAGTTTTTGATACAGTAGGTCTGGGACGAGGTCTGAGAATTTGCATTTCAGGTGCTGCTCTGAGACCACACTTTAAGATCTAGTGTTTGAGTCTTTTAATACATTCCCTCCTAATATGTAGTACATTAAGAACTATATAATTCAACGACACTCATACTGTCTGTAAACTGTCTATAAAACAGTATTAAAACTTCCTATACTTTTTGTCTTTTACTCCTAGTCCTCTTTCTTTTTTGAAAGTGTTAAAGAATATTAAATTTTAACACCAATTAGGATGTTGAGTGAAAAACTACTCCAATTCCCCTGCCTTCTTTCTTGTGATTTACACAGAAGTTTAGGGAAATTCATCCAAATTGGTAGATTAAAAACACTGATCTGGTTTTTAATCTAACAACTTTTAATCAGCTTCTACAATAGTAACATCATTGTTACTGAAGTAGCCAATTTTTTTTAGCAAAAATTGATTTAAATGAGAGAGGAAATGAATATAAAATTAAATAAAACTAAGCTCACCAGCATAATTTAAAACTTTCTCCTGAATTGCATTGTCAGTTTTTCAGATAATCATAATGATTTCTATGAAAAATATGCTTAGATGTAACAGAGTGAATAGTCTAGGACAATACTTTACAAATAAAACTTCTAATCTGCCATAAATGTTAAATTAGTTATACTCCAAGTCTTTTCTTCTGTAGGTGTACTTGGCAGGCTTCTTGACTGCAAGTGGCAGAAACCGCCAGTGGCTAACCTGAGCAAATGGAAACATGTGGGGAGTATATTCCACAGATTTGAGTCTGCAAGGTGCAAACAAGATGGAAGCTCCTGACCAGTCTGCTGTGGACAGTACTCCATGGTATACATATACCACATTTTATTAATCCAATTCACAATTGCAAAGATGTGGAAACAACCCAGTGCCCAGCATTTTAAATATTAAATGTCATTTGTAAATATATTTTAAGTTAAAAAAACTAAATTTGTCAGAGTTGTAGTTACTACTCAGTTGCTGTGAGCAGATATCATACTAAGCAAATTTACATGCATTCTCTCATTTTAGTCTTACCACAACCCCATATGGAGTATACTAATGAAAGTGAGATTGCATGAATCAAACATCACACCTCAAGGACCCTCTGTCTTACAAGGTACCATGCTAAGAGATGTAAAGTTAAAAAGATCAGGCCTTTGGCCCCTTAAAGTCATAAACAGATTGAGGATGTGTTCCTATTTTTCAGTTCTATATTATAGAAACCCAACACAAACTAGCTTAAAAGGAAAAAAAAAAAAAAAAAAAGGATGTGGGCAGGGGACAGAATTTATTTGTCCTAGGCAGGTTACTTCTATTAATAGTTTCAGGAATAGCTGAATCTAAGATCCAAGGGTTTACAACGATGTTATTCTCCAGATTAGGTCTCTTTCTATAACCTGTTCTTGGGTGGCTTCATCCTCAGGAATTTTTTTTTCCATGTGAAAGCCCCTCACAACTTCATGTTTACATCCAATTGTAGCAAAAATAGTTTTTTATGCCAATGGTCCTAGCAAAAGTCCTAGGAGTAATTCTCAATGCTCTTACTTGAGTCACCTGCCCTTCACTGAACCCATTATAGTAACTCTGAATAGGCCTATATCACATGCCTACCTCTGGATTTGGAAGTGGAGTTGACCCCATCCAAATCATATGGATTAAAAGTGAGGGAAGGTTGTTCACCAGAGGAAAATCAAGTTCCTGTTACTAAAGAGGGAGAAGATATTACATAAGCAAAAACCAACACATGTCCTCTGTAGAGGAGATGTCCTATACATCAGTACTTATATAGTAAGGCTAGGAGTTATGCCTGTCTTAAGTGCTTACAGGCAAAGATTAGGCAGGAGAAATGGATCACTTCAAGGACAGCTGTCAACAAACACCTTCTAGGAGGAAGCCTATGAACTAGGCCTTTTGGATAGGTAAGATTATAGTAGATGAAGATGAGGAGGCTTTTCAGATAAGTGGAAAGGCATGAACAAAGGCAGGGAGGTGAGGATCTTTTGGAGGTTTTCCAAGTTTGCAGGGAACTTTGGGGAATTAAGTCTGGAACTTTGGTTGGGGGCTAGATCTATACATAGTCTAATAAGTGCTAATCCTTTAAGCAGATTTCTTCCATATACGATCTCAAAAAAGAGTAACTTTGACAGGAACCAGAAGTAGGATTATTCTTCCCATGTTACCAATGGGGCAAGTGAGGCCTAGTGCAAGAGATGCCTGCTGAGAGTTTACCCTCTTGTGTCCAGAGAGGGACCAGCACAAGAAGTTCAATTTCTGCCCTCCAGCCCAGGACTGTGCTCCTCCCCTCATCCAGAGTAAAAATAAAATCTGGGGTTGAAAATCAGCAGGACAGCAGCTGTGGCTCAGCCCCAGGGCCAGCCTGAGAGCACCTTTGGAGGAAGCTATGGGAATGATCATACAGGCAGAAAGAAGGTATTTGACTTGCGTAATGGCTAAGAACAGACTCCAGAGTCAGGCCTGGTTTTGAATCTCAGTTTCATGAGTTAGGATGTTACCTTGGGCAAATTATATAACTTTTCTAAGCCTTAGTTTCCTCATCTGTAAACAAGGTAAAGAACAATACCTATCTAATAGAATGGTTCATGATGTCTGAAGGAGGTATTGTATATTAAGAACTTAGTACTTTCTTCCTCTTCTGGTCTGTTTTCCTCTTCCTCATCCTGTCTGCTCTCCTCTTCCTCTTACAGTCTCATCTCCTCTTCCTCATCAGGTCATGTCTCCTCATCCTTGTCCAGTCTGGTTTCCTCTTCCTCTTCCTCTTCTGGTCTTGTCTCCGCTTCCTGATCCAGTCTCGCCTCTTATTCCTCATCCACTCTGGTCTCCTCTTCCTGGTCTGGTCTGGTCTCCTCTTCCAAATCTGGTCTCATCTCCTCTTCCTCATCCAGTCTCATCTCCTCTTCCTCTTCCAGGCTGATCTCCTTTTCCTCTTCTGGTCTGGTCTCCTCTTCCTGGTCTGGTCTGGTCTCCTCTTCCTTGTCTGGCCCATCTCCTCTGCCTCTTCCAGTATGGTCTCTTCTTTCTCTACCGGTCTGGTCTTCTCTTCCTGGTCTGGCTTGTCTCTTCCTTATGCGGTCTGGTCTCCTTTTCCTCTTCTGGTCTGGTCTGATCTCCTCTTCCTTGTCTGGCCCATCTCTTCTTCCTTTTCCAGTTTGGTCTCTGCTTCCTCTTCTGGTCTGGTCTCCTGTTCTTCTTTTGGTCTTGTCTCTCTTCCTCTTTTGGTCTGTTCTCCTCTTCCTCATCCGGTTTCTTCTGGTCTGAAGTTTTAATTTCAATAATGTTATTTTTATTTTTAGAATATCTGTGTTGTTATTTTGCAAAGCCACATGTCTGGCTAATAATGTCTTGTTATTTTCTGTTTTTACTTGTTTTTAATATTGTTTTGCATATTAACTAATCTAGAGAACTTGTTTTTAATTTTATACACAATATCAGAGATATTTATTACCTGAAGTTTCTTGGCATATAATCCTATGTTTGTAGTGTCTGTTAATTCTCAGTCGTTGTGGACTGATTCCATATAGCTTGTGTAATATTATCTGGGGAGCATACCTACAGCAAGGCATTAATACACTAAAATTCTGTAGGGTTTACATTCAGGATGTATTGTTCCAAAGAGGTTTTGCTTTTTTTCCTTTGAAGTATCTCAAGGGTAATAACAAATGTGAACTAAAAATTTGGGGACTATGTTTCAGGTTGTTGGTTGCTAGATTACACAGGTAATCTAAACTTAAACTTGAAATTAACATGAGGGAAAGCTGCTGGTTATGAACCCTAAAGGAGTTTTCTCCCCCGCCTTTCAGAAATCACATAAGTGGTCTAAATATCATTTTAATATATTGAGCCAAAGGAGGAATGTTTTGATCCTCTTGTTTTTATTGATGATATAGTAGTTTGGTGATTAATACTTTAGGCATCATTCCAGTCCCAGTTCCCACAGTATGAAGTGCAGGGTCTCATATTTTATCCCCACCATGAGTAGGCTTTAAAAAATAAGCCACTGGACAGAACTTGCACTCTCCCAGGTGAGTACAGTGCCAGTCTGTTTGCTACATGGTTTTAATTCTCTCTTCGTTGTACCCAGTGATATGCTTTTTATTTTATAAAAAGCAAATGTATGTATCTAAAAGCATCCTTTTTAGAGTCTATTTAATATTTATCAGTTTTATAGTTAGAAGGTGTTCACCTTTTAATATGCTCATTTGCCAGTCAAAGCATTGGTAATATAAACTGTAGGAAGTCAATGTAGGAAGTTAAAGGCAAATATTCATCTTATTCCTAAATAAAGGAAAGTTGTTTTCTGGATTTGAATGAACACAGACAAATTTTCCTGGACAACTGCTCACTTGTGAGTTCAACTTCTCATGTAGTCTAGCTAATAGTTTTTGCTAAGTATTGTTATATTTATCTGAAAACAATGACATAGTCTTTAAAAATATTACAATGATTTTATTAATAGTAACAGTAAGTGGTAATGAGATCAGATATCACAGAGAGTTTATACTTTTCAAAACTTAAATGTAACAGCTCATTTAGCAATGTGCTTTAAAATGCAGTCATAAATCATTAAAATTGAAAAATAGTTGTCAGGAAAATGAAAAATGTGTACTTTCAGATATGTTTTTTCTATCAAATGTTTACAAAATATTCACAGTTTTGGCAATTTTTAATAAACTACAAATGATCAAGACTTTTCTAAAAAGAATATTTTGATTGCAAGAGAAAGATGTTATAACAAGTGCACTTCGATTTACTACATTGATGGAAGAAAAGCAAAATGATTTTTAAGGGCAAGCCATGAGAAAAGCAATTAAAATTCTTGAAGGTATAAACTGAAAAGAATTTCTTCCCCAGATAAGAAGGAATATTTTAGTCACAAAAGTACTTTCTCAAAAAAGCTTCATTTTATGGTTTATTCAAAAAAAAAGATGCCAGCACCTTTTTAAAATTTTCTTTTCCCCAATGGTACTTAAGTAACCTTTTGTTTTCTGAAATATTGTAGCTCATTTTACAGAAGCTCAAGTTGTTAAAAATTATAAAATAGTTATATAATTTTATAATTAAAAATATAATATTTTGTAAAGTCAATATTTTTTCCTTGGCACCTTGAAGTTTCCCTGTCAACTTAGACATCTGTCTTTGTCCCAGTAGAGAAAAAAAGACTTAAATAAAAATTTTTAAAATAGTAATAAGCCCAGTGTCTTTTGGCTTAGAAATATCTTGAAATCTGAAAATTCAGAAGGTAGTTATCTTAGCTAACTATAAGATATGATTCTTATCAAGAAAGATTTTTTTTCCTGATACCATCCCATTATATTCATTATAACAAAGTAGAGCTATTTCTTATCATTTATAACATACTTCATTATGCATGATTTCATTTGATACTTATAACTGCACACTATGGGTAGGGAAATTATTATACTGATATAGCTTCCTGGTTTTATCTCAAATATCTTTTTTATGAAGTCTTCCTTAACCTTCTACAATTCACAAATTCCTTCCCCTGTGCTCCCATAATGTATTAAAAATATATGATCATTTAAGTACATATCTCAAAATAGCAAAATATATTAAAATGTTCAATTAAAAAAACAACAGCCAATCAAAAAAGCTCTTGCTGTCCTGGCCTCTTCACTCAGCCTGTTGACACATTCCCAGATGCTGTGGGTGGAATTGTCCTTTGCCTGATGAAAACAGCCTTGCCCCCAGGTTATGTTCCCACCTAAAAATCTTCTAATGTGGAGATATAGCCCCTGGTCTCAAGATGTGTTCTGCTACAACTCTTGTTCCAGTGCTCCCTGAGATCAGGCTGAAGCTGATCTCCTTACTAAAATTTCTTCCCCTGCCCTACTGTGTTTCTCCCACTTCCCTTCTTCTCAGATCACTCCCTCAATATGTCCCTTCTAAACAAGAATCCCCTTCCAGGGCTTTGCTTCCAAGGAATCTGTCATAAGTCGATCCCTAATGACCACCCACCCCCCATTTTTGCTCTCCAGAATCAATCTCTTTCAATTATTTTAGCAATTTCTTCATCATATCTCTAATTAATATACTGTTTTGACTCTAATATGCACATTTTGTTTTTACATTTTAAAATCTCAGAAACTAAAGTCACCTTACATTTGATGATCTTAATGATTGTTATTGCTGTTAGATATTTCAGCAAACTACTTAAAGGACAACTTGAAGAAGACATGAGTCTTGACTGTGATATTTTTCATTAAATTCAGGAGCTTTGAAATTTGAAGAAAAGAGTTTCAATGTCTTGTAAGAAAATTCAAGACAATAATAGAATACTCCTTTCCAGAAAACTTGTATCACTGATGTTCTTTGTAAGATAGAGTTTTATATTGTGTGAAAAGTAAACACAGAAACCAACAACTCTGAGATTAAAAAGTGGCTTTACAGAATTAATTTAGAATGTAAAGAAGTTTTAATAATACATTAATAATATCGATATGAAAAATACTTCTTCATAAATAAGTCCAAAAGGGCTTTTTAAATAATCATCAAATACAATTACTAAATAATACAAAGCATTGTAATAGTTTTCTTTCTGAATGGGACATAAAATAATAGTACATCTTAAAATCAGTGGCATCAGATATTAAATGGAATACCTTCATATGTTTCTCATTACATTTCTTTAACAATTTTACATAATAGATTACCTATTGACTTTCAGTTATGATAAAAAATTTGCCTTATATAATTTTCCCTTGTCATCTTCTCATATATTCACATCTACTTTCATTCAATTAAATATTCAAAATTTCATTTATTATAAAATAACAATTTTCATTATTATAAATAGTTCTTTTCTAAACCAATAGAATACAATGATTGCTTTTTAACTTTTAATTTGTCTAGATGTAATATCATCTTATTTTTTTTAACTTGCTTAGCTTTCTATCTAACTATACTAATTTTCCCCACATACACCAGCAGCCTCTCAAAACAATTTTTCATGCTGTCAGAATCCTGGCTTTCAGCACCACAGATGTCAGGGTGGGAGTCTGCCCTTGGTTCTTGGTGTGCTCGCAGCCGAAGAATGACCAGACACACCAAAGTGTCAAGTCCAGACTATTATCCCAGTACTTTGACTCCTTTCTTGGAAAAGTCACCAGCAGGGCCAATACCACGGAGTAACCTCAGGCAGGGAGCAGTTTCACAAGAGCAGCTCTTTATTGTAGAATAAAATGGGTCTGTCTCTGCGAGTGGAGAAAGACGCACCAATTCACTTTCTGACTGACCCACTCACTAACTCCTGACTTCTCGGATTGTTTCCTTTTATTAGCCCAGTCTGGTGGACGGCTCTTGGGAGGTGTGGGATGTTATCAAATGATCAACAGGTGTCCTCAAAATTCTATCTGTATATACAAGCTCCCTCTAAGAAAGCCCGTTTGCAGGTGGGGGTTGAACAGCAATGCAGATTCAAGCTAATGGCATATTAATTACCCTTAGGTTACTATAGGTCACTTTCTAAATTATTATGCCTGGGCTGGGGAATTCCTAGATTGACAAAGCATTCCTTCCTTCCCCAGGTGTAGCAGTTCCTCAGGATAGGATTAAGGGTGGGGCAACATCAAAATGGAATGCCCGCCCTTATCCTTCTTCCCAGGTGGAGCAATTCATTGAAACAGCACCAAAATAGGGAACCCAGGAAGAGCCAGAGATCCTAACTATCTAGCTAACAGTACCATCAGAAATACAGAATTTTTATTAGTTTTTTTTCTTTTAATCTGGAGACACTCCTTATATAGCCCATTGCCATTTTTTTCCATATGGTTTGGTTATTTTCTTGATCTATTCTGTAACTGCTGTTACATGACATCCTTCCATTACCCTATAGGGAATTCCCTTAACCTCTCTCCTTTGTTGAATCACTTGTCACTTAGATCTTGTGGCTTCCTCTAACTTGCACTATGCTTTTATTTGAGTGGCAGATTTATTACGTAACTTTCTAATAAAGGGGGTATGGAAGGTAAAACACTGAGACCCCATGCATCTGAAAATAGCTTCACCCTCCTCTTGACTTACAGTTCTGCCATATAAAAAAATATAGATGAAGGCTCATTTTTCCAATGAAATTTGAAAGGACTCATACATCTTCTTCTAGCTTCCAATCCGTTGAAAAGTAAAACAATATTCATATTCTACTCACATCATACTCTGTCATTTTTCTTTTGTGAAGATTTTAACATCTTGTTTTCCCCTAATATTTTGAAATTTTAAGATGTACTTTGGTGTGGCAACAGGTTGTACCTGAACTTAGAGACCCTTATTCTTCAGTTCTAAGGAATTTTCTCATGTAGGCATGCCTCACAGATATTGTGGGTTCACTTCCAGACCAATGCCGTAAAGTGAATATTGTTATAAGGAAGTCACACAATTTTTTTGGTTTCTCAGTGAATATAAAAGTTATGTGAATCTACACTGTAGTCCCCTAAGTGTGAAATAGTGTTATGTCTAAAAAAATACACATATCTTAATTAAAAATACTTTATTACTAAAAAATGCTAATAATCATCTGAGTCTTCAGTGAGTCATAATCTTTTTGCTGGTGAAAGGTCTTTTTTTTTAGTATTGGCCCTTCTTTATTTCTATCTCCTTTGTGTTCACTTTTCTGTTTGTCTATTTGGTTTCCCATTTTCTATGCCTTCCTCAGATGTTTTTGATCCTTGATTGTCTATTAGTATTTAAGAGGGAGCCTTTAAAATATTAATTTTGTTTTTATGTTTTTGGTTGGAATTTGTTGACCTGAGAGTGGACTTTTTTCTGGGCCCTATAATATGTAAGTCTTTTCTCTCTGGCCACTATTTCTCCAGAGAAGAAGCCCTAATCCCCTGTCTGGGCATTTGGGCTTGGCTACTAGCATTCTAGAAATTAGGAAGGAGAAGGAAGCTTAAGGGTATCTGTCTATATTTTGTACAGAGATTTTCCTTTAAGTTTCCGTTTTCAACCCATGGCCTTACTTCTGCCCTCATTTTTGCCAACATTTCTCAAAGAATGAATTTTCTTTAACCTGAGGTGGTGGAGTAGTAGTTATTGAATTGCTATTCTCAGTAGAAGTGGAGAACAAAGCCATTAGCTGATTATAAAACACACGTCTAATAACTTTTTTCTTTTCACATCATGTCTCATTGTCACCTTCTGTAGTATCACATACTTCAAATTCCTGCTGTGTTATAGGACTCTTGGGATGAGTTATTTGATTTCTTGCTGCATATACCTCTGCAGACACGTGGCTGTGTTTCATCCACTATAAAATAGTTGCTTTCATTTGTTCAACAGGTATATATTAACCAAATATTACTAGTCAGGCACTGTTTGAACTGTGGAATACAATACTGGATGTGCAAACAAAAATTGCATTCTCATAAAGCCTGTATTTTAGGAATAATATACAGACAACCAAATAAATAAGTGACAATATGATGTTTTAGAGTGTAAGAACATTATGAAGAAAATTAAAGCAGGAAATAGGGATGGTAAAGGCCAGAACAATTCAATGCAATTTTTAATAGAAGTATCAAAGAAGACCTAATTGAGAAAGTATAATTGAGCAAATGCATGACAAATGTGAGGAACTGAGCAAGCACCTAGCTAACAATGGGAAGAACAACCAGCAACAGAAAGGTCATGAGGCACAAGTGTGCTCCATGACTTTGGGAAAAAGCAAGAGGACCAGTGTGGGTGGAGGGGAGTAAGGAAGGTCAAGTGTAGGACAAGAAGTGAGAGACATATGGAGGAAGGGAGTCCCAATGATCTAGAACCTTTTTGGCTATTGAAATAACTTCAGACATTATTTCAAGTGCAGTGGCAGTGAAAAACTGTTGGGCAGCATTGAGCAAATGTGGAACATGACTTAACTTATTTTTGAAAGCATCTTCCTAACTCTGATGAGAATAAACTATGGGTAGACAGAAACAGTTAGGAAGCTAGTTTAGTAATTCAAGAGAGAGATGATGGAACCTTGGAAAAGATGATGGTACTTGGCCACTGTAATTGGAAGAGATGGTGGAACCTTAGTATTATTGGATATAAAGATAAATAATTGCATTCTGTATAATAGCATTTCCTGATATATTCACTAATTAGTTACAAAGGAAAGGATAAAGAAAAGTGAAGGATTAACCATAAAGTACCACACACACACACACACACACACACACACACACACACACACACGCACACATATATGTACAAACTATGCAAATAGATATGAGTCTGAAGTTCAGGAGAGAAGCCTAGAGTAAAGATATAAATTTGTGAGTAGTCAGGATATAAATTATATTTGTAAATGAGGCTACATGATATCAGTGGAAAACATTTAAGATAAAAAAGCAAAGAAAATCATGGACTTGGGACTTAGCCCTGGGGCACACCTACGTTCAGTGGTTGAGAAAAGAAGAAATCATCAAATGAAACAGACAGAGCAAAAACAGCCAATGAGGTAGGAGAAAAACCAAGAGAGTTTGGTGGAAGCCAAGTGAAGAAAGTGTATCAAAAAGGAGGGAGTAAACAACTGTTGATAAGTTAAGAGAATAGAGGACTGAGAAGTATTCATTGAATTTGAGAACATAGAGGTGATTTATGATCTCGATAAGAGCACTTTTGGTGGGGTAGTAGGGGTGAAATTCTGTTTGCATTAGATTTAAGACAGAAGAGAATTTGGATATAGTACATTAGACATATTTCCTGTAGAGTGTGTAGGGAAGTAAAATTCAATGGAAATCAAGCAGGGGAGGAGAGGAGAGGAGGGGATGGGCAAAAACCTACCTACAGGTACAATGAACACTATCTAGATGAATGGCACACTTTTAACCCCGACGCAAGCATTACAAAAGCAATCCATGTAACCAAAAACATTTATACCCCCACAATACTTTGAAATAAAGAAAAAAAAGATACATGCAAAAAATCACACAGAAGTTTTAAAAAATAGAGTTTAATTTTTTAAAAGAGAGGCCATACACGGTGGTGTATGCACGTATTCCTAGCTACCTAGGAGGCCAGGGAGGGAGGATCGCTTGAGCCCAAGAGTTCAAGGCTGCAGTAAGCTATGATCACACCACAGCATTCTAGCCTGGGCAATACAGCAAGACATTCTCTTAAATAAATAAATAAACAAACAAACAAACAGAGAGATAATAAATAGAGCAATATTAAGTGGAGGCAGTCGAATCTAGAGTTTGTGGTTGTTAGTAGGAAGTCATAACAGCTTCTTTGGATGTTGATGGGAATGATTCAATAAATAGTTGAAAATTATGTGGGAACACAGCTACATGTGGAGGGTTTGTATCTGAGTCAAGGTCCATGAATAGGCCAGAATGAATGGTTTATAGTGCAAAAATGAATGATTTTAGATAGAAGTATGAAAAGTTAATGTGTTATTTATGTGGAAAAATAGAATTTATGGGGAGATTTATATGATGATCAGAGTCTCCAAAAGTTCTCTTCTGCTTGCTGCAGTTTTCAGAGTGAAATGGGAAGCAGTCATCAACTAAGAGTGAGAATGGGACAGAAGATTTCATGTATATGGGGAGAAAAGGGAACCTATATGATAGTCATACAAGAATGAAACAGTGTAAAAATTCTTAACAGTATTAAGGTCCCACTTGGGATCCATGGTCCTAAAATATATATCAATGGATTACTCATTATACCCAGGCTGATTACCAGAACACTTGACTCCAGGTATATTGACTGTTCTATAGTTTAGCTCAAGGTATATGCACTGTTCTAAGTGCAGGTAAAAGTGTACTCTCCTGACAGTATGCTTTGCCTTCATTTCCCCCCAAGAGTTCTCTGAAGACTCAGTCTCTCTAGTCTTGAATACAATAGATCTTTTTGGCACTACACCTTTATTTCTCTTTCCAGTATAAGCACATTTAGTCCATTACACATTTGCAACCCAGAGGTGACTGGCCCTGTAGACATAATAGCTATTGAACGACTACAGGAATCAACATCTCCCTCTGTCAACTGAATTATCGACTCTTGTAAATGTTTAAAAATGAACTCACGGCTACCTTATGATGTAAGCAAATCAGATAGAATACTTCTTATTATAGAACTTAGGAGATGGGAAGTATAAAGATATTAATTCCCTTGTTAATATACTGGGTATCAACTGGAGCCAGCATAAGGATTAGAATCTCTAGCTTGGCCTGCAAATCCTGTATCATCCTTAGCCTTTTTACCAGCCAGTGCCCTTCTGTCTGCCCTTATGTGGCAACTACTGTCCCACTTAACAACTCTTCACATCATATTTTTGCCTGGATCAATGCGTTTCCAAACATTGATCTTTTTAGTTGGAATACTCTTCACTCTTCTTTCAGCTATTCAACTTCCAATCTCAAATTGCACGGCACAACTACGAGTAAGCCTCCTGCGATTAGTGACACAAGATCAGGTCATCCTGTTAAATACTCTGATATGATCCTACCAGTCCTTTATAACAATCATGACAGTTCATGATTATTTGTTTGTATGATTGATTTACATCTACTTTCTGCACTAGACTATAATCTCCATGAACATAGGGACTAGCTTCTGCATTGTTTGTTTTTATTACTTCTATTTGTTTGTATTACACCAGAACCTAGCATAGTCCCAGGTACACTGTAGGTGTTAAATCTTTCTGAAAGGAACTTATGTAACACTCTAACCTGCACTCTAGGACTATAAAATCTGGATAGCTGAAAGTGTTCAAATATCTTCTCAAATGTTGGAAAGAGGATTTTTCTCCCTGGATGTTAATTTAAACAAAATGACTTCAAAAGCCCTTTCTAATCTCAGTATTTTAGCAGTGTGATCCTGGTCTAAGCAGTTATCCTTTCCAGGTCTTGATTCCTGATGTAAAGGGAAAGATTTGATCTTGATGTCTTTATCACCTCTAGCTCCATGAGTCTTTGATACTATGTTAATAGTATGGGCCAAACCTAATGTAAAGTACTGATGAAAACCTGCGTATAGTTTGCTCCAGTAGCTTAAGCTTTCTAATGAAGTGGTGTAGTGATCTTTGATTTTATTATTTTTATTTTTCCTCATTTTTGTAATTGATATTGATGTTTCCATCCTGCTTATTTATCATGGAAATTGATTCTTAGTCCATTTTAAAGGGAAAGCCCTATTATTGATTAGCCACATATTGGTTCTAGAATGACTGATTACATAAAAATGAATTATTCGAGTACCATTAAATGTAATGTTTTAAGGTGATAAAAAAAAATTTAGGCCTATGGAGAAATACAAGAAGCCAAATGAGGGTTGTTTTAAGTAAATGTTAATTTACATAGTCTACAAATACTTGTGTATATAAATTCAGATTTTATATTTTAATATAAATTTGACAGAGAAGAACAAATGGCTTTGGAAGGAAATTTTGTGTTCTTAATTAAAGACTTTAAAACTCGTGTTTTTTAAGACACAAAATAATCCTCAAAATTCTTTCTATTTTAGCTTTCTTAACATGTGCCCTGAAAGCCACATGCAGCCTGCAATTTTCTAAAATTCTGCCTATGACATATTTTCCATGTTCTAAGATATAATCTGTGGAATCTATTGAGAATCTCTAGTCATGTCCCAAAGTTTTATTTTTCAGAAATTCTTCATATTTATTTTTGGGGAATTTTAAAGTAATTATTTTAATTAATTAAACTGCAAATTTTACTTTTATCATGTGCTTTATTTCTGTATATTATATTTGGTAATTTTCTCAATAAATTACAGATTTAAGCTACTATAAAGTTATATAAACATATTTATTATCCTTTCCAAATTTTTAATCTTTCTTTCAAGAATTGCTTGTGCATTTCATTGCTTGTGTCTCCCTCCTGCTGTCTGTGATGTTAGAAGTTGGAGCAGCCACTGTGCATGACCCTGTGAAGTCACAAGCTGAAGGTAGCAGAACTTTCAGGATGAGCCTGGGTCCCTAACAATATCTAGCTCCCCCACCAAGGCAAATGCAAATTTTTGTGTGTGTGTGTGTGAAATAAATATCTACTTTTTTTGGTCCAAAATATTTTTAATTCTCTTTGTTACAGAAGCCGACTGTGTGTCCTAACTCACACAAAGATGGGAAAACTTTGCACATACCACTTCTCTCGCATCCACTGGCCAGAACCTAAAGATAGGGTTACATCAGGCTGCAAAGGAAGCTTGGAAATTTAATTTTTAACTGAGCAGCCATGTGATAAGCTTAAACTTGTATTACTGCCAAATAGGGAGAGAACAGATATTGAGAAA
Source organism: Lemur catta (assembly GCF_020740605.2). Lineage (NCBI taxonomy): Eukaryota > Metazoa > Chordata > Mammalia > Primates > Lemuridae > Lemur > Lemur catta. The sequence goes on from NC_059143.1 coordinate 22,030,637, forward strand.
TTGGGAGAACTATCCATCTCTGTCAGAGCCGCTCAACCCTCATCCATCATTCAAGACCCAGCTTGTAGGTCTTTTGTGAGTCTCCCAAGCTAATGCTTGCCCCGCCTTCTGTGCCCCCACAGCACTCTGTTATTACTTGTCTATACAGATCTGTCTTCCTCTTCCAGAAGGAATGTCTTGAAGTATACTCCCTGCACCCTATACATCTTTTTATTCACGGTGTCTGTGGTTTGTGGAGGGATAAACGGATAAAGAAAGTAATATTTTAGAAGATATGTTAAGTGAATGAGATAAATAAAAGAGAGCTGCCAACCCGTTAGCAAATAATAGAGAATAATTTAATTGGTTGTCTGGAAAATTTGAGAAAAAAATAAAATATAATGTGTTTTCATTTAATTATCAATCTAATTCAAGGAAATACTTGATTGAACCTTTTGAATAATTTCTTTTGATAATTCCCTCACATTAATAGAACATATTTAAAAATTACATGTGTGCATTTGAATATTTTCATGATTGTGTTTAAAGGCCATTTATAACTTAGTAACATTTTAATTCATATGTAACTGTGTACAATATTCATACACTTTAACACTTATATGACTTATCTAAAAGCTTACATCATAAACTAGTAATCATCTCTGTAAATAAAATATATCAATGCCACAATATAGGGAAATTTAAATTGAATATAGTTGTATATAAACTTTATATTTCTAAAGTTTTTCTCAAAAATGATTTTATCATCCAAGGATGTATATGTGAACACCAATGTTCTCTAACCAATGAAAGATCTGATTAGAAAACAATAGAGCAGGTGTGGTGGATCATACCAGTAATCCCAGCACTTTGAGAGGCTGAGGCAGAAGAATAACTTAAGCCCAAGAGTTCAAAACCAGCCAGGGCAACATAGTGAGACCCTGTCTCCACCAAACAAACAAACAAACAAGCAAACAAACCAAAAATAGTATAAAATTTTTAAGTATTTACATACAAGTTATACCACCAAAAACAAAACAAAAAATTACTCTCAATCTAATATAATTGAGTTTTTACAGAGCCCCACTAAGCATAAGCATGGTCTTAAATATGGTAATGCAAACACTTATGTCAAAAATACTTATGTTATGGGAATTAGCTTCAAAAGCTTATTGTTTGGGCAAGTGGTGGATTACTAACTAATCAGGATTTATAAGACTCAATAATAATATAACTTAGTGACATTCAGTCTCAACATGTTCTAAATTAAATTCATTTTGATCTTCCCCAAAATGTTCAATATATGACGCCACCATTCACCTTGTTTCACAAACTGGATGCCTAAAAGAATCCTTGACTGTCTCATAACTTCACTGTCTATAACCAGTTAAGCACAAAGAACTGCTAAATCTACTTTCTCTGTATCTTTCAAAACCATCTGTTTATTAACATCCTCACTGGCAGTAAATTTGTACAAATTTTCTTACCACTCAGCTCCCTATTCTGTTTCCTTTCTTATGATCTTTTTTGCACATGTAAAATAAATAATTCTTCTAAAATATAAATTGCTTCCAAATTGCCTTTTCTAATTTTATCCATTAAACAGTTCTAAGGACAATGACAGATCAGCAGTAACAAAAACCTCACAGGCCCAAATCTCTATTTTTAAATCACATTTTCAACCAATGGGGCCAAGGATCCTTGATTCCAGCAATGCTGATTCCAGTACTGTGATATCTTTTGCCAGAAGCAAAGAGGTACTCAAAGATTAATAGATGCCTATCAAAAAGATAAAGGGATCAGTTTGAAGTGATTTCTACTGTCTTAAATTTAGGACAATATGATTGTCAAAAATAATAACGACTGTAGTTGATTGCCATATTGATTATAAACTTGAAAGAAAAGTCAGCTGGACTGTAACAGAGGAATTATTACACTAACTGCTTTCCCTTAATATTGATAAGTGAAGAAGTTAAGCTTTTTTATGCCTTTAAATGGGGAAATGTAGTACATCCCAAATGAGAAAGAAACTCTTACAGAATTCCAGCGATTAAATATAGAAAGACAGAGGGACTTAGAAAAATCATGATTTTGTAACCCTTAATGAAATATTTGATTCAGAAAAATGCTCAACAGTTGCAAAAACTATTAGTTGAAAAATTTTTGTAGAAGAGTATATTGTTATGATGTTAGAGTATCACATCATTTCTTAATTGTAAGTTAAAAAAGAAAATTATGTATATTTAAAAAAAGTAGTCACTTTCTTACCCATGTGATTTCTAAAAATGCGACAGTCTAAAAATGAGCCTCCTGATATGCTGCACTATGATTACACGTCAACCAAGAAGCATTCTTCCAAATAATTATTTAAAATGTTTGTAAGCAAGTCTTTAATCCTAACTTAAAGACTACAGGAAGTATAACAAGTAAATCAACAAATTAAAACTTACCAAAGGAAATAATTAGATAAAGCTACCAAGAAAGACAACCGTCATAAAAAAGAGTTCAGATGAACATTCTAATTAGATTGAGATTCAAGACAGAACAACAAAATGTAATATATGAAATTAAATTGGATTCTGATTTAAAAAATAATCATGTAAAAGACATTTTGGGGTTATTTTGGAAAATTTGAATATGGGCTAAATTTTAGATGTTAGTGAAACTATTTAAATTTCTTAGAAGTGATAATGATATTGTGATTATATAAAACCTATGACCTTGTTTTTAGAAAATTCATGTTTAAGCATTTAGAGAGAGAAAAAGTTTTAAGGTGTCTGTAAATTATTTTTAGCTATATATGTAAGTGTGTGTGTGTGTGTATATATATATATATGACAGAGAAAAAACAAATATGGCAGAATATTAATGCTTCTTCAATGTAAGTTGTATGTATAAAATGTTCTCTGTACATGTCTTTAAATTAATCTGTATGTTGAAAATTTTCAAGATAAAAAGTTGAGAAAGCAATGGTTACCAAAGGCTTACTATAAACTACAAGTTCAATGACTTGCTCTGCCTCAATTTTCCTTGAACTTAGTGTAGTGTACAAGTAAATTTTCCTTCTTTCCTTACTTCTTTCAATCCACAAACACTTATTAAGCAAATATTTTCCGTCACTCAGTTTTCTTCCTCTTTTAATCTAAAGTATCTTTATTTACATTAACCAAACATCCACCCTTAGCTCTACTCTCTCTTCCCCATTTATTTCAACCTCAGTAAACTTATTAAACCTAACAATCTCTGTCATCATTCTATCATAAATATCAACCCTAAATCTTTGTCTATAATAAATAAAATATCTACATGAAATAAATCAATGTTATTGCATGAGAAGAAAATATTAGAACTCAGTCAATTTCTCAAATTAAACTCATAGTTGTAAAACAGTTCTCATTTGAATAAAAAGTTGTTTCAAAGCAACAATATGATTCTAACAATCTTCTCAAATAATTAAGAAACAAGTATAACCAGAATAATATGAAAAGTTTAATATTTAAAAGTACTGGTCAAATGTATTAGTATAACTAACTCTCTGAAGAAAATGTGGCAATGGTACCAGAATAGGTGAATATATCAGCAGAACAGAAGAGAAAGTTCATAGCAAAGTCAACCAGCATATGATCAAAGTGATATTTCAAATCAATGGGAATATTCTGAATTATTTAAAAAGTGGCACTGGGATCATTGGCAAATATTTAGAAAAAATTAAAATAACATTATTTCCTCAAAACATATACCAAAATAACATGCAGAGAGTTTATTCATGCTGTCATGCTTTCATTCAACAAAAAAACCTATGTGGCAAACACTATTAATTAATATGTAAATACAAATAAAAGTAGAAATAAAATTCCCCATAAAGGAAGAAAAATATATATTAATACATGAATATTTGTAAGTTTCAGATGGGGAAGGGGTAATACAAAAAAGGAAAAAAGTTATAAAGAAAAATCAAATACATTGACTACATTTAAAGTAATCCTCTTAAAAATAAGTAAGCAAATGAATAAAGAACAAAAATTTGTAACAGGTACAAGGCCCCCAAAATTGGCATGTGGAGAACAAATAATTTAAATATGTAATATAGTTAAAGTGTTAATATCCTAGTTAATATAAAGAATTTTTACAAACCAATAACAAATATCTTTCTCTCCAGCTCTTATCCCTGTTCAAATTCATGTTTTTCAGCTCATCTGGACTATTCACGACTCTTAAAAAAGATTATTCTTAGCAAAAGTATAGCATTTCAAAACCCCATTAACTTTCTTGAGCCATTTATTGCTCAAAACATATTTTATTATTCATCAAAATATTTACTAAAACCTTCTCTTCTTCAAAAATTAATGCCTCTTTTGTATGTTTTCTGACCAATCTAGAGGAAGACAGTGGCTCCCTCTTTCTTTTGAAAGTTTATCCCTCTTCTAGAACAAGGCAATTTCCCATGACCATGGGTGACAAACAAAAGCTGTCTTTCATACTGAATAACGAAACTTAACAGTTTATTTTTTAGTTAATTTCAATTTTTCCATTAAAATGAATGAGTCAAAATAACCTTAACAAATCATCATGCTTTATGTGGGAATTAGGTTACAGAATGCATATCACATTGATTTTATGTTGATATATAGTGGAAATATTGTTGCACATATCTTTCTCACTAATTCTAACCTTTCCAGAGACAATAACAATATTTTTCAAAAATTCTTATGCAGAGAAAATTCCAAGGAATGAATAAATGAATGAATGCATGAAAACATGACTGACTGGTGAAATTTGTTAAAAATTAACCAAGTGTGTCCCTATCAGAGATAACTTAAAAGGATAGTATATCCAGTAAATGTAACACATACAGTCAGCTAAATGGATGAATTATATCTGTAGGTATTGAACAGAAACATGGCCAAATAACATCATATGTTATTTAGTGAATAAAATACATTAAAGAGAGTATGCATGGAATGTAGACTATGCCGTATGTGCTTGTGTGAGTGCATGTGTGTCTGAGAGTAGGCATGTGTGGTAATTAGTAGAGATTCTCTTGGTGCTAAATGACAGAAATTGAACTCAACTAGACTTAAGGAAATTCAAAATGCTTTCTTCATATAACTTTGAAATCCAGGAGTAGACAGGACAGGGCTCAATGAATTTGTCAGTCTTTCTCTACCTTTCAGCTTTCCTTCTCTCTGTGTGTTGAACTCATTATCTCTTACAGCAAATAGACTTCTTCAATGTACCCAGATTAAAGGGCAACATCAGTTTCCAATATTCATATTCCTGGCATAGCAAACCCAAAAGAAAGGGAGATTTTTCACTCAGAATTTGTAACTAAGCCCCAAGAAACAGCCTTCCATTGTCCTCCTTGGATCAAGAGCCCAGCCCACAGACCATTGATAGATGCCTGGGATGGCAGAGGGCACATCAGCCATTGTAACATGAAATAATGGAAAGGTAATTCACAAAAATGAGCAGCATAGTGTTATTACCAAAATATTTGGCAAACAAAAAGAGTATTATGCGTAAAGAAGTCTAAGTAGCTAGGCCAAAAAATATTAATACATTTTATTTTGGTAAAACTGTGACTTCAAATTTTTACCTTATACACTTTATGTGTGCTTTTACTTATCATAACTATAAATTACTTCAATAATCAGCTAAATGTTTAACATATTTCCATTTTTAAATTGTAAGAGTCTATAACTTTTCCCCATAGACTTTGAATGTTTTGAAAGCAGAGATTTTTGCTTTATTTAACTAGCAAAGTATCTGGTAGTTAAAAGTTTCTCAATAAATGTCTGATGAAAGATAAAAAGAATACTAACTTATGATAACATTTTTTTAACAGTGCAGTGAGGTTGAGTCTGTCATTAATGTAATAGGAGATTTTTCTTTAAGGCATATGTTTGGATTTCCTTCTGTAGCCTTGTGTTGTTCACACCATAATTGTTTTTGCTGGGGTTGCTACAGTGCTTTAACTTGAGTCCTAGTGAGGGTAGAGCTCTCCTCCAAAAACTTTTCTGGTGAATACATATGCTGTTGGGTCCAACATGTTTTAAGTGACATTTCTCTTCTCTATTGTATCTATTAGAGCATGATATGTTTTAGTAAATTTAATTTGTATTATATTAACATAAAATGCATTATGTATGTATATATAATATACATACGTAACATAAATAAACAATACAAGTTTTAAATAAGAGTTTAAATTTTGATCAAGGAACACATAACTTTATAGTTTTATTGTGTTAAAATAAAACAGCACTTATTTTTAATAATACAATAAGGGTGCTCTTTAAAGCATGTGGCAATTATATTTTCTGGGTCAAAGTGCACATGGTAATTACTTGCTAAAATAAGAGAAATAAATTTGCATTTTTTATTTAATGACTTCCAATTTCAAGAATTTGTATTTGTGATAAAAGCCTTTATGTACTCCAGAATGTGTTAACATTTTAGTATAGAAGGAAAAAAAGTGAATAATGCAATAAAGAACCAAGAAATACTCAAAGGAATGATTTATGTAGTATGTCATTCTAAAAATAAAGGCTGGAAAAACAAAAAATATAGCTTAAAACCACATATACTCACTAACATAAAATACCAAACTAAGAAGAAAAAGAGAAAGAAAGCAAATGATAAAACTGTTATTTTTCTACTTCACAAGGAGAAACAGCTGCATTTTTGTTCATTTTAGTCAATTATTCCCATTATGGATCCCAGATTAGCCTGTCCTTTTTCATTTTTAAATCATTGACAAGAATCCATAATCCACCAGCTGTCATTATGAAAAATGAAATTTGTTTACATTAAAGAAAGTTTTTGAGAGTGTTTTTGTTGCTGTTAAAGCTTGTCTTTTACCTTGCCTAGAGGAAAACTATCATCTATTTTTATGACATTTCTAACAATTTTATTTGCCATTGCATTATTTGGCAGGAGCATAATCCAGCAAGTCACTCTCCGTTCATGAAGCCTCTACTCGCTATACTATTCCAAGCATGCTTTTGAAATGTGCACTGACATTGACACTGACACTTTCCATTATCATCAAGTGAGTTATTTTAATTCAGAATGACATAATCAATTGAAGGAGAAACTCATGCACACAGAGAATGTTACTTCCTTCCTAGTCAAATGTGTTTTTGCATCTTTTAATAGTTTAAGTATAATCAGATGGTTGGTACTCAGGTATTATTAACATCAATTTCTGAGATTCTATTGTAGATTGTGTTTTCTAGAAGCAAACCCTGGTGGTGTTTAACATGCAAGATGTTTATCATGGAGTGATCTTTGTTGGGGTCAAGTCTCACGGAAGGGAGAGAAAGGATGCAGGATTTGGCTGAGGAACAAGTCCAGCTGTGATGCAGGTCTAATAACAGGTTCGGCTGAACCCACTTGACTGAGCTGGTGAGAGCTGGTGCTAAATTACCTGCAAAGGTTGTCCCAAATAGCTAGGACTTTCTATTCCAACTCCATCAGATGTTACATGTAGGTGTCCTGGAAAGGGCATGACTTTGAGGGAGGTGGCTCTCTGCAGTTGAGGCAATCTTAGGATGGATTAATGATTAATAGCTGAAAGCCATCACTCCTGGCATCAAATCCTTTTTTGAACCAGGAATTAGACTAGTACATTGCCATGTTTACTATAGATTGAAAATGTCATTCTTAGTTGGTAATATACATAAATCAGTAGAATCTTTTGTCTAGAAAATTATATATTTATCATGATATCAAAATTGGGCATATAGTATAGAGAATTAAAGATTAGGTAGAAATTTAAGAAATAGGGGTAAATGTATCATAATTAATAAATCCATTTCATCTCAGGATTCACATTCCCATTGGATATGAAGCATTTGAAAAGGTCTTTTTTAGTCATTGCAGCCTGATTTAACAAAGTATTGGAGGAATCAGGGTGTTTGTTATAATAGACCTGAATAATAAAGAATTTTGCCAAAATCACAGCATCAGCTCATATTTTCCCAACCATTGCTACTTGCTGCTTTTTAGCCTAGAACAGTTTTGAGCATGCAACTGGAATATAAGCTTTTTTTTTCTTTTCACCAAGATACAGCATAAGACAAGCTGCAACACTCATTTTTATAGAATCAAAATATATAAGGACATTTAGTTCAGGTTACTTCAGTGTTGTCTTTTCACTCTTATTGGCGCCCAATATTCTCTCACCTTTGACTATAGAAACCTTCTGCTAGTTGTGATTATAAAAGTCATTCTCTTTCCTCTATCCATGATTCCTTCCATACAGTTGGTTTATTTTCCCTTCCAATGCATCTCACCCTTCCCACTCAAAATAGTTACTAATGTTTGACTAGCTACTTTACTCTTCCTTTTGTCCCTCCCCATTCATTGTTTCTGGTGAATGCATATGATCCATGTATAACACGAAAAAGCAAGTTATGTGACTTGAGACGTTTCAACTTATCTTCCTAGGCCTTGAAAAAATTTTAATTTTCAAGGGGACAATCTGAAAGTGAACTTCTTTACCTTTGGTGATCTTAACTGCCTCTGTTACCATTAAAAAATATGAATTGCCTTATCTGAGAGATTTCATTGTCTATAAAACTCTTCATGGGATTACTACATTTTGAGATGCTGGAATTGAAAGACATGTTATCAGCCAGTGAATTCTCTGGTAGAGAAGACACTGGCAAGATACCAAATGACTTTCTTCACAATTCTAGGGCATTTCACCCATGAGACCTAGTAATGAGAATAAACTTCTTCCCATGACATACTGCTTGATTCAGTTAACACTCGGGCTAGTTTTAATCCCCGGGCCTCATGAAGCACAACCCTGCAGTTGGTTTGTGAAAATCTTGCTTGTTGATGTTCTTACTATTCAAATTAATACTGACAATTTCATTCTAAAATCATGGATTGTGTTAAATATAACTCACACACAGAAAACAATAAAAATAACAAATTAGAAAGGATCATTTTGTTTTAATAAAACTCCATGGCCCCAGGGAAATTTTTTTTCTAGTGTGGCATCAATGTATTAAATTAGTAATAGAACCAGATTGAGACCTCAAAACCTTCCACTAACTTTAAAATATGTATACTCTTAACTGCAGTTCAGAATAAATATACAAATAGTTATTGGAAATCAGTACATAGACTGTGGGTCTAACTGAGAGCATGATTGTTTAGATACCAGAAGGTGTTACTTTTAAAACATGGTCAGAAATTCTTTGATGCTCATGCTATTACAAAGTGGGGTACCCTCCTTTTGTACCTGAGTGGACTTATAATTGCTTGGACCAAGAAAATAGGATAGAAGTGATTCTTAGATTTTCAAGGATAAGTCAGAAAGTCATATGTCTTCTGCCTTGTTCCCTGGAACACTTGCTTTGGAGTCCTGGGACATGATGTAAGAAGTTTGACTATCCTCAGTCCACCATGCTTTGAGGAAGCCCAAGCCACTTCGAGAGGGCTCAGATGGGATCTCAGGTCAACAGTGCCATGTGAGCCCAGGCTTTGAGTCACCCCAGCCCAGGCACCAAACATGCACGTGAAAGAGCCTCCAAATGATTCGAGTGCCCAGCCCTTGAGTCACCTCTAGGTAGTTGAAATTTCCAAGTTAAGTCCCAGACCTGGAAAGCAGAGATAGCCGTTTTTATCATACAAGCCCAAACTCCTGACTCACAGGCTCTCTGAGAACAGTGAAATGGTTGTGGTTTTATGCCACTAAATGATGGTGTGGTTGTTACACAGCAATAGGTACCCAGAATGCCCAGGTTCTACAATTATATGAACAAATCCTATCCCAAAAAGAATAAAGAGAGGTGAAGCTCATGGCAAACTCCTAAATTCAAAACTCCCATGGTTCTTTGATTACAAGATGTTCACAGAGTCAGAGCCATAGTAAATGTCAGTAATTTTTATGAAAACCAATGCTATTTGATATAAACTATAAACTATTTACTTAAAAAATTTTCTGTAGCAAGCTTAACTAGAAGCAAGAAAATTTCTATGCTTTTAAGTAATTTTTTATATATTTAGTATGCACCAAACTATTTTCATATACATACATACAATGAAAATCAGACAAGAAAACATAAAATTTTGTTAGCAGTGATTTAGCCAAGATTGCTTAATAACTATTCAAAAGCACTGGGATGCATGCTACCCAAGAAGGATAGTAGTCAGACTTGAGAATTTGATTTTGGGTGTGTTGCATTATTGTTTCAGCAGGCTTTCTATTTAATGAAAATAGACACTTTTTAAAACTGTGTTCAGGATAAGATATTCAATAGTCTTTTTCTATTCCTCTAAATAAGAACATGTTCACTTTTTGTTAAAAAAAAAATTCTTCCTGACTTAGCATATTCCTTTTTGGCCATTTGCTCAGACTTAGAGTTTGCTAACTAATCAGCAAAATTCTCATAAGTCCTTGTGGGGGCTGGGCCTAGAAGAAAGGATGGATGGATGGAAACAATGTGAGCAGAGTGAATGAAGGGACAGGCGAAAACACCTACCCAAAGCTGCTTGTTTGCTGTGTGCAAAGGTCAGCTGAAAACAGCTGACTGTGTATGGAGGGTGTTAAAAAAGTTAGCGAACGACCTGGAACTTTGTCCCCCCCTAGCTAAGTCTCTATTCTAAAAATTATTAGCTGATATCTACACATCTTGTTCCTTACCTGCAAAGAGCTATACTTGCTTGAGTTTCCACATTCTTGTGTACTCCCTGAACTTCTGCACATATCCTTCATAATAAATACAGGAAAGAATTATGTGTTTTGAATAACTATTCCTTCGCTACTGAGCTCAGGAGCGAAAAGCGGTGCCTACAAGTCCTTATCTAAGAGGAGAAAATAAGGAGAATAAAAATTTACTGTATATATCAAGCCCTTAGTAATTTGCAACTTTTATTAAAAGTTTGCTGAGGGTTCCAAGTATTTATGAACCTGAAGTAACATATTGATATACCTATTCAACTCTCAAATAGCATTAGTTTGGCTTCTAATAATAGTATAATATATTTCATAAAATACCATGGGTTAAGTGTGACATTATGCACAGATCATGCACTATCAGAGCTGTAATAAAATTGGAGGTCTAGTTTAAACTCCTGATTTAGCACTACAGTTGAATTGTCTGACTATGTTACTGCCTCAACTATCTCGAAAAGAAGTTATTTGTATTCTTTCCACTGCATTGGGTTTCAGCAAAGTCACAAGTAAACTCATCTGTGGAGTGCAGCCTGGATTCCTAATGTAGGAAACCTGTCTGGCAGATTTTAGAGAGTTAATTGCAGCACAAGCAGAATATTGACACCTGTTTTCCCATAATTTTTGACATTGGCCACATAAAACCTAGCAAGATGATAAACATAAACAAACATTTACATCTATGTCAACAGGGCTCATTTAAATAGTGTTATGTAGAGATTTATTATCCGTTTATAGATATTTATATATCTTAGTTGTTGACAATTGTTGTTCTATTCTGACATCATAAAATTGCCTTTGTCAAACCTTATTACTGAGAGGTGGACATTGACCATAAGGCCAGTCTTTACTAGTCTATTTTATTTCCCTTTTTAAATCTTTAGGTTAGTAAAATTTTAAGGAAAAGTTTGGCATGGAAATTGCAAGTAGCACTGAATATAAAGTGTTATATGGGACTATGAAGACAGAATATAAAGTGAATCTGATGGGGCATATCAGAAATCTGAGATATACAGCAAACATACATTCCTCTCTTCAGATTTTATTGCTATTCTGCACCTAAGAGCCCCTTAACGCTGTAAGGGAGTCCTTCTTGGATTACAAATTGTTAGAGGCGAATTCTTCAGAGACAGGGTGATGAGTAGACTTCATTATAGTATCTGAGGATATATTTAATAAGCCATGACTTGAATAGGTTATTTAAAAAAAAAAGACATGTTCTAGTTCCCTAGAATTTGCCATAAATAGGGTTGAGTAAACAAATATCATTACCCCAAATACGAAAAGAATGGAAATAACACAAAAGGCAGATATGTTGGATGACAGAAAATCAGTAAGTACTAATTTTCACTGTACTATTAAGCTGTTGTACTTTCCTATTAGAAACTCAAGGTTTTTAAGAAAATACATAGAACTTGCTTCTTCATTCTAATAATATCATTTATTTCAATGACTAAATTTCTACTCTTCAAGAGCTGAGGACTAAAGCACAGATTTCTTTATTTCATATTTGATGGAGTGATGTGTTTGAATGAGAACTCCAACTCTGACATTAGTAACTCAACAAGTAAAAGTTGAAAATGCATCTAATCCTTCTGTATTAGCCAATATAAAGACAAGTGAATGTTTTTAATAGGTTATTATAACCACTTTTTCAAACAAAAGCATATAACCCTCTTATTTGTAACTTTCAATAATAAGGTCTTTCCCTACATGTGAAGGAATGTTCAATCACTACATTTTTACATTTTTAAGTATATATATACACACACGTATCCTATATCATTTTATATATACACACATATATATCATTATATAAATATAAATATACACTTAATGAGTACAGGCTATTAATGAATTCTATAGTTTTAGAGCTCAGTTCATATATATATATAATAGAAACAACCTATACATGGTGTTTGAAGGGAATATCTCATGCTGGGCCTTGGGAATTCAGCCATAAACAAGGCAAACAGAGTTCTTCCCCATGGGGAGTTTGCGATCTAGTAGAGAAAAACTTTAAATAAGTAAAACTTTAAATAAGTAAACAGAAAATCAATGATTTCAACGTATAAATTCTATTAAAATTTATTATTTTGATCTTCTGTAAAGTGTCTAGGTGAACAGGAGCTAATGTGGCCAGGATATGGAGTGAGTTCTGGCTGAGAAGGTGATGCTTGATCAGTGATGCTAAAAGATCAGAAGCATCCCTGTTTCAAAGAGCCTGCATGGTCTGAGCAAGTGTAAAGGTACTGAGGTAGCTCAAATGGGCAAGTGCAAGTGAGATAAGTAGAAGAAAACTATGACTAAATATGTTTGCAAACCTGCTTAGTTTGTCATCTTTCTGAGTGTCTTTTGAAAGGTAATTTCTAGCAAAAAAGACAAGACAGTCTCAATGTTCCATAGCTTAGTAATTACAGACAAGTACACTCTTATTTTACAGTTGCAGATTAATGAGGTCTGTGACATCTGCTTTTACAGAGTATACAGGTAAATATACAGGTATTTCAGTCTGGGAATGTGTGGACAACAGCACTGAGAGATGTGTGGCAATTTCCTTAAGCAGCTCTTGTTTTTGAAATAGATCTATGATATGAACTAAAGTTTTACAACAAAAAGTGAGTCAATTTGACTCCACTCATTCATTCAACTAATCTTCCCACAAACATTTTTAGCATATCTGCTTATGTTCCAGGCCCTTTGTCTGCCCTCAATTAGAGGGACAAGTAAAGGACCTATTACCAGGAAAGCAAAGGAGATGTTGTGCTTGAGAAAGAAGAGCTCACTGGCCAACCGAGAATCTGAGATACAGTCACAGAGCCTTGCTCATAACATGATCACAATCCATAGCTGATAAGCCTCAGAACTGAGATCTGACCCTTTGTCTACATACTCTCTTTTCCTCATTGATTCTTTCTTTATTAGTGATTATATTCTTGCTCATCTGTTTACTGCTTTCTTTTTTCTTTTCCTTTTGCTTTTACTGGGTAACTTCTTAGATTAGTTCACCATTTTTCCTGTAATTCTGTCTTTCCTTATGTAAGTTTGTTCTTTCATTAAATTCTCTTTCTATGAATCATAAAAGATGAATAATATTTCCTATATGGACCCCAAATGATAATCTAATCAAAACACTGAAATGCCAAGATGTCAAAAGGAATACCCACATACAGGGCAGAGTCACAGAGGAAAAACAGTGGGATAGGAACTAAGATCTTCAACGAATAATTATGGGACCAGGATGAAGGCTGGTGAGAGAAGGAATTCTGTCAGTTTTCAAAGGATGTAAGATTTCTGTAAAAAGAGAAATGAGAAGAAATGACTTGAAAGTCACACTAGGAAGCAAGGAGCTCATCTATTCCATTTCTTGGCCCTGTATTATTCGAGAGGCACGCAGGCAAGGAACTGTCCTCGAGAAGCAGCCAGATTTAAGTTAGGGCTAGAAATGACTAGAAAAACAACAGAAGAAAATGACATACCAGCAAACATATGTCCTACGATTTGGGAAAAGAAGTAGTAGAAAAGAATATTTGGCAGTTATTGAAATACACCAAGTTATTTAAAGGCTCAGAAATTCAAAAGCTGAGGAAGAACAAGTTTGTAGAAAGGACTACATAATGGCTGGGGCAGGCATTTTGGAATATTAACAACAGGAGCACCATTGCAGATTTCTATGTATAATTCAGAGGAAGTAGGGAAGCGATGGGAAACTTTTAGCAGTAGGTGTTGTGTACAGGTTTCAGTAGCATTTACCATTCAGATATAGGGATAGAAAAAAAAAGACCTGAGTTTTAGAAATGCTCAGAGAAATCAGTATATACATATTCTGTGACACATGTTATTTTCTTGAAGACCATAGAGAACACTTCTAGCTGCCCCAAAAACTCATTCTTTTCTTCCATTGTCATGAAGAGCCAGAGTCAAGACTGTCAAGCTAGTCTGTATTTTCCAGCTCCCTGGCAGTCAGGCATGGTCATCTGGCTAAATTCAAAAAATGTGTGAAAGCATAATTATTAAAATTTTAAATATGTCAACATATTTCTAGAGTTTCTTTATGGAGATACAAACCACTGTGAATCAACATTATCCTTTTTCCACATGTTTATACAAATGTAATATACTGTTACCACTCTCTAAATCATTTTTTTTCTCTAACTTATATCCTTGTATATATTCCACTGAACTTAAAAAACATGACAATTATTTGACATTTTTATACTGCATACTATTATTTTTATGAATTTCCCATATTTTACCTAAATACTCAGCCTTAATGTATATCTGGGTTCATTCATTCATTCAACAAACTTTTTTTGAGTCCTACTGTGTACAAGGATTATTTCAGATTTTTACTAGTGAAAAAACAGATAAAGAATAAAAGCTTCATGTGATTTATATTCTAGAAAGAAGAGGTAGAAGACATGGGGACAGTGTTCCAATCAAAGGGAAGGTCATTATTCCAGCACATGCCCAGCACATTTGAAGAACAGCAAGGAAGTCAGTGTACCTAGTGCACAGTAGTTGAAGGAGAGAATGGTAGAAGATGGAAATGAGATCAAAGAGCAGCCACTGACCATACTTGGATAGTTTCTCTGAATGAATTGCAGAACCATTGCAGGCTTTAAGCAGTGGGTTGATTTCACCTGGGTTTTTTTTATCACTGACAACATGCAATAAATAAACTTGTGCACTTGTCATTTATATATGTCCAAGTGTCATCGTGGGATAATTCCCAGATTTAGGCTTGTAGGAAAAGGGATATACACTTTTGTAAATTTGATAGATATTGCTGAAAATGCCCCTAATGGAGATTGAATCTTTTCACACTCTCATTAGTAATATATGACTATCTGTTTCTGTTGTATTTTTATTTCTATTCTCTTTTTCTGCATTCATATATGTGTATTACCATTGTTGTTTTAGTATGAAAGATTTTACTTTTTATTTTTTCTATTTACTATGGGTGTCATTATATTAGGTACAAGGGATTTGAACAAGCTTATATGAAGATAGAAGTGTTTCCTGGATAAAAGCAGCATTTTGCTATTCTAAAAGAATGTGAGGTAATTAAATAATGTGAAGTTCTAAAGACTCAGGGCAGCACACCACTCATATATACAGGTCTGAGATTGGTGAAGATACTTTCATTTCAATGTAAAGAACAGGTGTGTGCAGGTGCATATAATATTGTTGGTTTGTTGGAAGCCAGAATTCAACGCTACTTCTTGATGTAACGCTGTTCTATTTTCTTCATGAAGTGTGTGTGGGGTGGAGGCTGGGGTATGTAGATGATTTGTTGAGAAGAAAAGTGATTGTGGAAAAAGGGAAGCAAGTGCAGAAGATGAAATATCTCTTTTAGGGAACAAGAAAGAACATTGCCTAGTGAAACATAACTCAGTTGAAATAAGTTAGAACACTAACCAAACAGGAGGCCATGAATGTACAGTGTCATCAGTTGGCTCAGGTGTGTGATTTTTTTTTTCTAGAAGTTTCTGTACAAAGAGAAAGAACACAGGCATTAGGAGTTACCCAAGGCTAGATGCTTGCAGGTCAGGTGGGATGAAAAGACATCATCAGGTCAAGATTGTTTAGAAATTCTTCAGAGAGAGCTTGAAGTATTGGACTGTGAAATCTAAGCTAAAAAGAAAAAAATGCAGCCAGGCGCGGTGGCTGAGGCCTGTAAACCTAGCACTCTGGGAGGCTGAGGCGGGTGGATCGCTCGAGGTCAGGAGTTCGAGACCAGCCTGAGCAAGAGCGAGACCCCGTCTCTACTAAATATAGAAACAAATTAGCTGGCCAACTAAAATATATATAGAAAAAGATTAGCCAGGCATGGTGGCACATGCCTGTAGTCCCAGCTGCTCGGGAGGCTGAGGCAGTAGGATCGCTTCAGCCCAGGAGTTTGAGGTTGCTGTGAGCTAGGCTGATGCCACGGCACTCACTCCTCTAGTCAGGGCAACAAAGTGACATTCTGTCTCAAAAAAAAAAAAAAGAAAACATGCATTCTACAAAGTTTAGAGAAAATTTAAATTCCCTTTTTCCGTGTAGTGCTACATCTCATAAGCTGCATCATGCTATGTATATATCATCATAGCTTGACCTATGCTATATTAGAGACAACAATTTTAGACATAAATTAATTTATTTTAATGGAAAAATTAAAATTATATATATTTGTTGTATACAACATGATGTTTCAAAATATGGGTATATTATGGAACGATTAAATTGAACTAATTTACATATACATCACAAACTTATTTTTTGTGGTAAAACACTCAAAATCTACTCTCTTAGTTATCTTAAAGACTACAATACATTGTTATTAACTATAGTCACCATGCTGTACAATGGATCTCTTGAATTTATTCCTCATATCTGTCTGAAATTTTGTATCCTTAGACCAAGATCTCCTGAACCCCACCCTTCTAGTCTACCATTTTATTCTATCCACCATTATTATACTCACTGCTTCTGTGAGTTTAACTGTTTTAGATTCCACATGTAAGTGAGATCATACAGTATTTGTCTTTCTGGGCCTGACTTATTTTACTTAACATAATGTCCTCCATGTTCATCCATGTTATGATAGATAATAACAAATTTTGACTGCTCTCCTTAATTAACAAAATTCATGGAATATAATTAAAATTAACTTTGGTTTTCTTTCCCACACACCCTTTAAATATTCTCATGAAGAGTAGTCTATCTCTTGCCATTCTTTCAGTACCTTAACATCACTGAAAAAAAACAAAACTTTAAAAAAAAAAATTCTCATTTTACATTGCAGTCTCAATTCAGCAAATAATTAGCACCCTGGATATGACTTATACTTTTTTTCTCACCAGTATGAGGTTTGATATGTGTGATAAGATTGTTGACTTTCTGTTTTCCTGTGTGATTTCACCCACACTGCTTAACACCATTTTTACACTTCTGGCAAAAGCAGGGGGCTGAGGTGGTAGTAAGAGCAGCAGAAAGTTCTTTATTGACTGCTATTTTCAGATCACATTTGTGATCTCTGTGCCTGATGGAAATTTAAATCTCACTCTCTCCAAGAAGCATTTCTCTGCATGGTCTTGAGTGACCACAGCAATGCTACTGGCTTTTCACTGTTATTTTGGCTGAAGTGGGTGGATGCAGTGGTTGATGGTGTTTGTCTGTGGCCCCTGGGAACCAGGTGGTCAACAGTCTACCTCCAGCTTCTTCTCTTAAGGCCTGAAGACCTAAGTGATTCCTATGTAGTGCTTTCCTCTCTCCTAGAGGTTGTCTTTGGGCCACAGGAAACTCTGATGCAAACTTTACCTACTTTCAGTGGGAATTGGGAATTCAGTTACTTCCTAACTAAAGCTCTCCTCTCTCTCTCTCTCTCTCTCATTTTTCTCTCTCACTTGCTCCCTCTCACTCTTTCTCTCTTCTGCTCCCAAGGCCAATGGAAACAGCCTATGGCCTTCAGACTCCTCCTAAAAATGTTCGTAAAAATTTTTATGTTTATAAAAATTCAGAGGACATATTATATATTAATCTCTTCTATTTGTCCCATGAAAGTCAAACTTATTTCCTGAAGAGAAAGAGAAGAATATCCCACACATCCCCTTGTGTGTGTTGGAAGCTTGTATGGGTAAGCCTTAGAGAAACTGTTTCTTTAAACACCCCTCTTAAAACTTCTCCCTCCATCTGATTTCTAATATCTAATGTAGGTGTGGCTAGGTCATCTCTAGGGTAAATAAGTTTGTGGGGATTTTGTCTGTAAAACAATTTGATTATGAATATGTTACAAAATTGATGAGTTCATATGTATGATTCACTGCTGAAGATTGAGAATAATGGGTAGAGAAGGAGTACTTATATTTCTGTTGAATGTCCATTTAGGACATCATATTAAGATTAAATATAATGTCCAGGCACTAGTTTTTCCTCTTTAGGTCCTCAGGTCCAGGCACCATCGTTTCATGTTCTTTATTATCAAACAGACCATTCCTGGTTTCTTTAATACCTTCCATTTTACAAAATCATGGCAACAATGATTTTTCACACAATTCCCTGGCTCTTTGGAGAACGTTAATGTTGAAACAATAGAGATGTTCTTGCCTCTAAAGTTCCTCAATGCTGTGTGTTTAATTGTAGTTATATCATTATGCATGATCTTGCATCATCCGTTCTGCTGAATGATGGCTTCAATAATTATCTGAAAGGTTGTTACTATGCTTTGTTGACCACAAATGCAAGTATTACCCAGAATAAACTTAGAATGCACATTTCCAACCATATCTTCTCTTAACCTCTTTATGCTATAATCACTGCATTCCTGCTTTTTGAAATCATTGACTATTGACTGTACCCCCTGTCTTCCAAAACCACACCATGTATAGGATAGGCAATGAGCCATGGTAGGAAAAAAAGAATGGTTCTGTTGGCACAGGTTGTTCCTGCCTCATCCAGCACACTTTAAGGCTGCTCCTGGAAACAATGTCATCATATCAATTGACAATGAGAGAAGTCATGTTGGGACAGGCCCACTGGTGCTGCAAGACATGTTCTTGAATACCCTTGAAGGATATGTGTGTGATCTCTCTCAAAGGATAGACCAGTCCATGGAGCAGAGCTTGTGAAGGGTGTGGGGTAACTAACTTGGATGCTGATGATGGGAGGTACACAGGGTATAAGAGGCCCACTACCCTTCTAGAGATGCCAGTGCTATAGACAAGAGGCAAAACCATGGTCAGAACATCGATAAACAAAAGCTGACACATGGGTCCACAGATATGGCTAAAGCTAAATTCTATTGGCTGAATATCCCATATAAAACTCATGTTGAAATTTCATTACCATTGTTACAGTATTCAGATGTGGGACATTTAAGAGGTGACTAGGTCATGAAAGCTATGTCCTCATGAATGGATTAATGTTGGGGAGTGAGCCCCTTATAAGAGGATAGCTTCAACCCTGATTTTCTCTCTCTGTCTCCTGTGCTCTGGCATTCATTTATAGTAGCAGAAAATGGACTACGATACTAATAAACTGCTGATAGCCAAATCCTTGAACTTGACCTATGTCTGACTAAAAAATCACCAAAAATCAATAGATTTAAAATGGTGTAAGAATTTTCAGCTTGAGATGAGGTTAATTAAAGCCCACTCTTGGGAGTACATTTACTTTAACATGTTTTCAAGAAATTGAAAAATGTAAATCTAAAAGAATATATTAATTTTTAAAAATATTCATACACTAAGATTTTGTGCCTGTGTTTGTATGTGTCCATGTGTGTGATTCCTGTTTTGGGAAATTATGTTCATATTTAAAAAGCTGAATGATTGAGAAGCTTAATCATTATTTGATTTTATGCAAATGCCAACGTAGATTTATATCAATTAAATAAGATGACAATTTTACTCTCCATATATATATATATATATATATATATATATGATAGGCTGAAAGGAGACTTCCTGAATCTTCAAATTATCAAAGACAAGTAGCCTAATCCTTCATAGGACATAGATTGAAAGCACATTTTGTTTCCATCAAGAAAACATATTGCTACCCAGTTTTGGAGAGAGATACAGGCATGGTAGGGAGGGCACTGTTATTAGGTTGTAATCTTATTTAACGTCTCTATTAATCATCTAGTGGCGAAAGAGATGCAAGCTAATGAAACTTAAATCACAATAAATTGTCAAGTGTTTTAACACCAATTAGTACAGAAATGATAAAAAGAGACCTTCAGTGATTAAAGGGCAACCACAAAATGAGATTCAACTTGGAAAACACTAAACGGTTGGCAAGTAGCCCTTGAGAGGAAAAGCAAAAATGTGGAACTGTTTTTAAGGTCACCATTCTAAAGATAAGTGAAGGATATTTAGTGAAACTTATCAAGTTCTTACTTTTTGCAATGCTGATTTAAAGGTCATATTGTATTTTAACTTGATTTCATTTTAAATTATTAAATAGACATCTTTTCTCTCTAGGTAGCTTATGGGATTCATGGGCAAAGGATTGTTCACTATTAGCAGATTTTTGCCTTTGGATTAATGTTTTTCCTGCCATAGAATAAAATTTTGAGGATGGTGGGAATGAGTAATGAAGAGAATAAGAAAAAGAAAAAGAGTTAGTTTTAAGAAAGAAGTTTCATTTGCATGCCAAAGTCATACATCTGCAATTAACAATTTTATGCCTTACATGTGAGATGATAAGCTTCAAAATAACTTTTAAAACATACGTGATAAAATTCACAATATATATAATACATGCCATTTTTTTACATCTATATATTTCATATTTGGTAGGTATGAAAAAGTAGCACTTTTGTAAAAATCATAAAGTATTTCATCTTCAGAGTATAGGTATGCTTTAGAAATCTTAAAATATTAATACATTTTATAGGAAAAGATTACAAACAATAGGGAAGAAAATACATTTTCTTTTAGCAATGAACATCAAGAGTGTACATATTTTGCTGCTTTGCACAAAATATTAATTACTTTTAAAAGTGAGAATTATCTCACTGGAATTAAAACTGCTCCAGTAAAATATTCAAATGGTTGAAAAAGGCAAATACATTTTGAGCTATCTTATGGAAATTAATTAAGTTGCTGAACTTCACAATTTTGTTCAGAAAAATTAAAAAGTGCAGTTATTTTACAATATAAAAATGAGTAACAGCTACATCCAGGAATCAATCCATACTGGGCCTGATTTACATTTACTTCTGTACCCCCTGAATATCTTTACTGTGTATGGTCCTCACTTTGAAGTTGATGATAGCATGAAAGCAAGGGAGAAATAAAATCAGGATACATAGCAGTGAATCTTTCAAAGACAACAGCAGATACATTATCTGTACTGATAGACATCCACTGGGCTATAATGAATTTTATCAGCTGGAATTCTTTTAGAATAATATTTTAACTGTGGATCATGTCTGTTGTGAACTTTTTAGCCCCAAACTGCACTTCTGTCAATTTGTACGCATCCTATTTCAAGTAACACCAGAACTCTCACACAGCCCCTGGTAGAGAGGTTACCGTTGCCAACATTCTTGCCAGTATTTATAAACAGATCATTTGAATGTACATATGATAAGAAGACCATATGAGGGCTTACAAGAATACTAATTCTATCTGATGACTATGTTAGGGGAACTTTATCAGAAAATTTAAAAGATTAAGTAATCTAAGTAAAAATTAATTTGCAAATATAATGTGAAGATGATTATGTTAATATTTGCACAGTAATATAAGCCATATCAGAGTAAAGATTCCACATTCGAAAGTTAGTAATGATTTTATGAAAACAATGGCAATGAATTTTACTTATAGTTGGCTGCTATATGCCAGTTACTGTCCTCAGTGCTTTAATGCAGTGCCACATCTAATCTCTACAACTCTGTGAGATATTACCATCTTTAATAAATAAGATGAGGAAAGTGAGTTTAACAAACAAAAATTGCCTAAAATCTCAGAGGATTAGATAATAAATTCTAACCTCTTGCACACGGAAATTTCATTGTGGATTTGAGTGTCTCTTTGGAGCAGCTGCCTTCAATATGTCCATCCAACCAAAACAGGACTTGAAAACAGTCTTGTACTTGCTTGTGAGTGAACAGAAACCTGGAACTCTGGTGAGCATGCTGAGCCTAACTTAGTAGGTTGTAGTAGAGCCTGCTTGACTCTTCACTAAACCCAATTCCTTCTCTTTCTGGGCACCTGGCTTGATGGAATTTCCCAGCTTCCTTTGTGGTCTTGTGATTGAGTTCTAACAATGAAACATGAGCACTAATTTCATTATTAGGTTTCATTCCCCTCCCTGTCTTATACAGAACTCCCATAATCCCCCAGGTTCTTTCTTCTTCTCCCATCTTGATGCAAATAAGTACAGGGATCCTGGAAGTTGTCTGTTAAAGATGGACTGATTATACCCAAGAGGGAAAGAGTCTAGCTCCCTCAATCACTTCTTGGCAGGAGGCTGCCACAATGAGGAACATCCACTATGTAGATGGTAAGTGAGGAATAAATTCTTCTTTTGTTTCAGCCACTATAAAATTTGTATAAGACAGCTTGTTCATTTCATCAATTCTAAAACATGCTTTGTTTTTTTTTCTTTTCAAAATATAACACCTCAGAAGTCAGGATTCCTCATGCAATCGATGGCGTCTTAACATTATTTGGTAGCACTTTTTCCTTCATTGTAAAATAATATTAGTTATTAAGAGTCAACAGTGCCTTATATTTGATGAAATATGGCAATGAACAGGTCATCTTGATTTCAAAATCCATTATCTTAATCACTACGTACTTTATCTCCTTTAGTTATGAACTGCATTGAGTAAGATAGCTGTTTGGCTCACAGTATTATGCTTTATTACCAAATTTGATTTCAGAATGTTTCTTCCTTCCTGTTCAACAGTTCACCTGGAAAAACGGACATTATGGTAGTCATCTTTTCTAATTGCATTCCAGGTGTGTTAGTTAAAATTGATTTTTAAGTGGGGTTTCTGCTATTTAGAAAATCCAAAGTCCATGCTATAAATTGATAAGATTCTGTAAATTTTTCAGGAAGGAAGCTGCCATTGACTGTAAAAGAAATAAGGTTTGATACAAATTAAAATTATGTGCATCATAAATTAGACTTCAAGTACACATAATAGGAAAAAGCCACAGAGGTAAAGTATGGATAGAGATAAAGATCAAATGGCCCTTTGTTAAAGTTGGCTAATTTTACCATTAAATAGTGCCAGTGTGATTAGGATGATAAGAATATGAAATTTGACTCTTATCTCTGTAAAGTACAAGCTTTGTGAACCTGGGGATGGTAATTAAGCCTGATGAGTATAGTTTACTCATCTGTAAAATGGCAATAATATTTATTTTATCAAATTCTTGTGAGGATAAATATGATATATAAATAATAGATGTCCAATAAATGCTAGATCCTTCTCTTCATCCTCTTTGACTTACAGAAGTTTCAGTTGAACTTCTACATTTATCTGATTTATGACTTAAATAGAAGAAATTATATGCAAAATTATCTTCATTCTCAAATTGCTTATTTAAATGAAAAAGTGAAAGTGAAACTGAACCTTTTCTTGTATGCCTCATTAGCTTAGTAAAATATAATTTTCTCTAATTTCTTTCTGTTCCTATGGGAAAAACCAAGTGATTTTTGGAACTCATAGTCACATTTCACATCTTTTTATACCTCTATGGATTTATTCTTTGTAAGATAGAACCTTAATTTGAGTCTGCTGTTGGACCAAATAGGCCACAAAAAGATGATGGTATAGTTTGAAGGGAAATGGTAGAAACTTCATTCACTAGTGAAATTTCCCCAAAGTTGTTCAAATCTCATAAAGGAACTGGACACATACTCACATCTATGGATAAAGAAATAGGCCATTTCCAAAAGCCTACTCCTCTGGGGTAGCTAAATTAATAATATTCTATACATTTTTCATGTTTCCTAAATGGGAAAAAGTGAACTGCTGAGTTGGATGTCAAAATATCTGTGAGAATTCCTCCTACTTATAATCAGTTAGCAGAGTGCTATAGATTGACTGTGTCCCCTGCAAATTCATATGTTGAAATCCTAAGCCCTAGTGTGATGGTATTAGGAGGTGGGGACTTTGGGAGATAATTAGGTCAAGAATGCAGAGTCCTCACGAATGGGATTAGTTCCTTTTTAAAAAGGGACTCTAGAGAGCTCCTCTGCACCTTCCACCATATGAGAACACACCTAGCAAACAGCCGTCTTGAACAAGGAAGGAGGCCCTCACCAGGCACAGAACCTTCTGCCACCTTAATCTTGGACTTCTCAGCCTTTAGAAATTTAAGAAATAAATTTCTATTGTTTATAAGCCATCCAGTCTATGATATTCTGTTATAGTAGCCTGCACTAAGAACACAGATAAAATCAGAAAATCCATTTTTACAAATGTTTTCTTATAGCACTAGTAGTTTGCAACCATGTCAGATCCTATCACTGGTGCTAAGAAATTCAAAAGAAGTGTGAATATTCTTTTTCACAATTAATCAATGGAGGAACTTTCCACTGCACATCTGAATCTGGAAAAGAAGATGTAGCTGTATGCAGTGTATGATATAAGAGCAAAATGATTATAATGAGTTCCTCCTTTTAGGAATGCTGATTTAGAGAACTATAAAAGCAACCCTGTGAATTTTGAATAATATTTGAGGCAAGAAGCCCTAGAAAAATATGGAAGTAATGAATTCATTAAATAAGAAATTGGGAGCATTATCATTTGGTTATTAAAAGAAGTGATATAGACCACAGATAAAAGGAGTTGGTTATATTATTTTTTAACTAAAGTTTTTATTGAAGAAACATAACATTATCAGATATCCTTTATTGTTCTCACACTACCTCCCCTAAAAAATACCATCATAACGTCTATCATCACTTAGTTTTGCTGTTAATAGTTTTTCAAATTCATATAAATGGAATTACACAGTGTGTACTCTTTTCATAGGCTTCTCTTGTTTAATTTTATATTATGAGATAAATTCAGGTTGTTATTCAGTAGTTTATTCACTTTCACTGCCATGTAATATTCCATTAAATGAATATATAATATTACAGTTCATTCTACTATTGATAAGCATTAAGGTTGTTTCCAATTTGGGGTCATTCCAAATAGTACTGCTATACATATTCTTATACATGGCTTGTGGTGAACATATATACACAATATTTAGGGTGCACCCTATTCTTCTTAGTATTCTTATTCTATTCCTATTGTTAGAAATAGATTGTTTAGTCATAATATATGTGTATGTTTAGACTTAGAAATATAAACAACTTTCCAAAGTCATTATATCAATTTATACTTCCACCAGACGCATACTAGAGTCTTAACAATTATTGTTGTCATTTTAAAAAGTTTTATCCAGTTTAATGGAAATTTATTTCATTGGCTTTTACTTTGTATTCCTTCACTATGAATGGTATTGAGTACCTTCCCCTATGGTTATTGACTTTTTGATTAAACTCTTTTGTAAGGAAACTGCTCAAATCTTTCACCTTTTTTCTTATTTAATTGCTTTGCATATACTAACTGGTTTGTAGTTCTTAAATGTTCTGGATATAAAATTAAATTTGGGACTTGATTGAGTTTTATTGATCAATTTAGGGAAATTGATATCTTCACAATATTGAATCTTTCAAATTATAATTGTACTATATTTCTCTTTATTTGGGTCTTTTAAATTTTTTCTAATAAAATTTTGTGGATTTCTATGCAGAGGTTTCGCCCATCTTTCTTTAGATATATTACTAAGTATTAATAATTTTTAATATTACTTTAAATACTAATTTTGTATTTTCTTTTCTTCTTGTTTTTGTTCTTTGCTTTTGTGTTCAAATACTTTACTAAATTCATTGATAGATTCACATATTTGTCTCTATGGTTTTTTATTTTCTAAGAACATAATCATGTCATATGTGAATAATGAAAATTTTATTTCTTCCTTTTCAATTCTTATATCTTACATTTTTCTCTGGTTTTACTACTCTGAATAGAACCTCCTGTGAAATGATGAATGTGATAGGAGTAGGCATCTTTGAGTTTTTTCATTCAGTCTTAAAGGGGAAATTTCCCAAAATTTCACAAGAAATTACATTTCTGTTGATTTTTATAGATTCAGTAATCAGGTTAAGAAAGTTTCTTAAAATTCTAGTATGGTAATTTTATTTTTAAAAGTATAAATACCATCACATTTTGTCAAATATTTCTTATATCTATTGAGATGATCATATATTTTCCCCCAATATTTCTGTTACTGGAGTTAATTATACTGGTTAATTTTTTTGACTGCTAACTCCAAATTTTCTTTGATTCAAAAAATATGAAGAAATTGTAATATATAATCATGTTTTATGTCTTATTATATTCTATATTTTATGCATTCTATATTATATTTTGTTTAGGATTTTGTATTTGTGTTCATCAGAGAGATTGGCCTCTAATTTTATTTCTTTTAATATCCTTATCAGATTTTGGTTTCAAGGGTATGCTTCCCTCATAAAATGATGTAAAAAGTGTTCTCTGTTTTTCCATTCTCTGAGATAAATTTTTAAAATATTGACACTATTTGTATCTTAAATGTTTGACTTAATCACCACTAAAACTGTATAGGCCTAGTGATGTTTTCTAAGAATGTTTTAAACTACATATTCAATTTTTAAAATAGAAACAGGACCATTATGATTTTCTATTTAACTGTTGCCATTTGGGCAAATTTATCTTTTTTTTGCTCCTCATTCTGTTTTATATTTTTTCATTTCTGATTGAGATCATGTGCGTGCCTTCTGCCTGAGAATTACCTTTAAGTATAATTCTGCTTGTGACAGATTCTACTTTCTTTTTTTTAACCTAAAGACATTTTATTTTACCTTCGATTTTTGAAGTTGTGCCCCCCACTCCCTGGGCATAGAATCATACGTTAGCAATTGTTTTCATTTAACATTTTAACAATTTCAATATATTGCCTTCTGGCTGTGATAAGTTTTGTTTAAAAGTCAGTTGATGGTCTTATATGTTGCTATTTTAAAATTAGGGTATCTTTTTTTCTCTTGCTGCTTTCAAAATACTTTGTCTTTGGTTCTCAGTGATTGGACTATGGGTATGCTTAGTCATGATTTTCTTTTATTAATTTTGAGTGGAGTTTGCTGAGTTTCTTGGATCTATGGGTTGACATCTTTCATCAGTTTTGGAAAATTCTAAACTACAACAATAGCTTGAAAAATTTCTTCTTCCTTAATTTTTTTCTTGTCTTAGGAATCCTGTTACACATACATAATATGTGTAATAGATATGTATAATAGATATTTCACCATTATAAATAAGTACTCTTTTAGTACATTCAATTCTCCTTTCTGTGTTTTAGTGTGTATATTTTCAGTTGATCTATATTCCAATTCAAGAACTCTGAAATCAGAAAATTTTTATTATATTAGATCTTTGAAATTTGTCAATACATGTGTTGTTACATTGTCTATGATCAATTTTGGAAAATGCTCAAAGTATAACAGGAAAGAGTAAGTGTTCTGCAGTTATTCTTGGTGGTATATGCTATGTCAATTGAGCCCAGGTATTTTTAATCATTTTGTTTCATTCTCTGTATAATTGCTGATATTGTGTCTGCTTTTTTAATTACTGAGAGATATATATGAAAAGTTTCACAATATATTTGTGATAGGGTTTATTTCTTTTTTATTTTTATCAATTTTTACTTCCTATGGGATGAACCTATGTTGTATGCACATAAATTTAGAATTGATAATCTTCCTGACAGATTGATGCTATTATAGTATCTCTCTTTAGCTCTAATAATTCTTTGTGCCTAAAATCTCAGCATAGGTACATTCAAATTCTTGTTGTTATTTCTTTTTTATGGTCTATTTTCTCATTCTTTTATAATACACTTTTCTGTGTTTTATTCTTGGTGATGATGTTTTTATTTCAGATGTGTCTTTTTATAAGCAGACTATATTTAGATTTCCTTTTTAAATCCAGAATGTTATTTTTGTTTGCTTATTTATTCTCTTTGGAATTACTGGAATTGCTTATTAATTTGGATGTAGGTGTATCTATTGCATCATAATTTTTTTCTTCTTTCTTACCTGCTTTAGGATGGATCAAACTACTTTTAATTATTCGTTTTTCTTCTTTACGAGATTCTTAGTTACTCATTCAAGAGATTAGAACATGAACCTTTGACTTAATAAGATTTGATATGAATGAATATTTTCATGGCTGCATCCAAAATGATAGAATTTTAAAATAATATGACAACATATATGCCCTCCTACTTTTTGTGCTGTCATTGCTGAGAATTTTAATTTAATTATACATATAATTCAAAGAGCACACAATATTATTAATGTTTTATATAAGTTAGCCTTCTCATTGTTCTCTTTTTCTCTGCCTTTCTATGATTCTGTTGAGAAACTAGGAATTCAACTTTGGTCATAAATCAAAGAAATTGAAAAAGAAAGGAAAGAGTATTAAAATCCATTGATTTACTACTACATGTCAATGTAGTGTGCACTGTGTTAATAACAATAAAATTAATCATGTGTTTTCTGCATACCACGAGCCAGACACTATCCTAAATCCTTTATATGTGATATACCTTTAAAGCTTCAGAAAAGCTTTTTGGAATTTTGTTTAACCTCTTGTGTATACATGAAAACAAATAAAGCTCACTTTTCAGTCAACAAATGTATATTGTATCCTTTTACGTACCAGTTGTTTGAAGTACTGGGGATACAGCAAAGAATCAGACAAAATCCTGGTCATCGTGGTGGCTACCTTCTGGTGCAAGGAGACAGGCAATATAACATAAACAAGTTACTATATGAATGACTGTATGATGTGAGAGATTGTGATGAGTGCTATGGGGGAAAATAAAGAATGCATTTGGTTTGCTATTTTATGTTAGAATGGTGAAAGATGGCCTCAGTGGCAAAGCTTTATTTGAGGAAATACTCAAAGACAATATTAAAATCTAAAACTCAGATATGACTCAGAAAAGTTAAAAATTACAAAATTTTTTGAAAGTAATAAAATACTGATTCAGTTTCCCCATGACTAGGCTTGTTGTACTCATTCATAGAGGTAGGAAATACTAGAGGTAGAAACACTGAGAAAAAACATTAGGTCTTCAGGAAATTTTAGCCTTTTTCAGTTTAATATTTTGCAAACCTATTACTCTTCATTTCTTGTTTTATCTATTCTTCCTTCTTCTTCAGTGACAAGAAAAATACTTTTTTCTCAAAATAAATATACACAAGATGTCCCCAAAATTTTAATGTGATCCTAACCTCTCAATAGATATATAGAGCTCCCTGCATACTAATTTAAATAAGTATTTGAGGAAACAGGGATACAGACATCTTAAGCTTACTCAAAGTTACATTCAATATTCTCTATTTCCCTGTAAATAGAATCAATAAATACCAATTAAAAATGTAGTTTGAGGTGGAGAGTGTTGGCTCACACCTGTCATCCTAACACTCTGGGAGGCTGAGGCAGGAGGATAGCTTGAGCTCAGGAGTTTGAGACCAGCCTGAGCATGAGCAAGATCTGTCTTTACTAAAAATAGAACAAAATTAGCCAGGTGTCCTGGTGAGTGCTTGTAGTCCCAGCTACTTGAGAGGCAGAGGCAGGAGGATCCTTTGAGCCCAGGAGTTTGAGTTTGAGGTTGCTGTGAGCTAGGCTGACGCCACCAGAGCACTCAAGCCCAGGGGACAGAGTGAGTCTCCGTCTCAAAAAAAAAAAGAAAAAGCATAATTTGGGACAAAAAGTAGTGAACTGTACCTTATGTAAAGAAGAAAAATAAATTGTGTTTTAAAACATCTTCTATTGTCCATAGGTTTCTCCTTTCTCTCTCCCAAAACTTTACTAAAAACTATTTTGTAATAAAAAACATCTCACTGCAGCAGGAAGGTTGGGAAGGGAAGACCTAATGAAAAGAGGCTAAATTTTGAGTTATCTAGTATGCAACAGGTAGGGTTGTTAGTTAAAATACAAAACACCTAGTTAAATGTGAGTATCAAATAAACAATGAAATTAAATGACAAATATATATATATATTTTTTTTTGGTATACATTGTACCAAATATTGCATGGGAAAATTTATACTAAAAAAAGAATTCATTTTTATCTGGAACTCAAATTTAACTGTATGTTCTATATTTTGATTTGCTAAATATGGCAACCCTAGCAGAAGGAATAGCTCCTAAGATGATCCAGAAATGGAACCAGTTGAGCAGAAAGAGAACTTGGAATCAGAAGAAACATAAGGAATCCCAGGAAGTCCACTGTCTTACTACTTTCTATGACTTTAGGAATTTTATAGGTCCAAAAGAGTAGATAGGACATAGGATGGCAGTTGGGGGAGAGATAGCAGAGATGATCTAATTTACCTATGGAGTTTGGGTGCAGAAAATCCCACATGAAATTTCAATTATTTTCACATAAGAAAACTATAATATCTCTTCCTCTGAAAGCAGTATGCTGATCAGTTTTCCTAGTTCAACTGATCGATTGGGCTTTACTAACTTTCTTAATCTCTTTTCTTAAATACTTTAGAAGATTCTTCTGGCGCTCCATCTTTCTACTTTATAGAGCTAAATCCACATGTAACTGCTATGGGCAAATGCCAGAGCACCCTTGAAAGCCATTTAACTACCTCATCTCCAAAAGATTCTAGGAGAACAATTTTAATTATTATTTATCATTATGCTGATTCCTTTGTAAATGTAATTATCTCTTGCATGGTATATTTTAGAAAACATCTCGTATATGCTAATTAATGAGTATGTTCAAATGTAAACTATATATATAAAAACATGCTTAAGTTATACATGTAGCGTAAAATGATTTTACTGTATTTGTAGGCAAATTCCTCAGTCCTTGAAACAACATTTGCACAATGTGTTATGTAGACAGAGACTCTAAGTTTAACACTGCACATTAACATTTGTGAAGATGTGAGAACAAAATAAGGCAATGAAAAAAACACAAAGAATTTTATAAAATTATAAATGTATATTGTTATCATGTGGAAATAAAAAATCTTTGACACACATTACTATGACATGCAGTATTATATTATTGGCCAACTGAGTATTACTTGGATATATTTACTGGTTGTGTTTTTTTAACATTTAGTCACTTTTAGAATAACTGAGCAGGGTGATCCAAATTTGTAATTAAACGGGTTTTCATTACTTTATTTACTTTATTTTAATATTGCAATGTCATAACAACAAATGCAAAACTTCATTCTTTGATTAAAGCGTTAAAAATTCTTTACATGTATATTAAAAATGCACAGTGATGAAAACCAAACCTATGTGAAGGTAACTGTAATTATTAGCAACTATTACATAGAAATTATTAACAAACTTGTTCTTTACATAGCAATCTCTATCTGAGTGCACTAAGCTTGTCAAAAAGTATAAAGACAGTTTGCATTTACATTCCAGTGTGGTGCTTCTAAAGGTCATTTTTCTAAAGCATGCACAAAAAGATAAAAAGCAAGGAAGCTACATTTATTTTTATATTAACCTCTCATCAAAACTAGGACTGCATTGCCACAGGGAAATATGGTATTGGTGGCATTTTCCAAGATAATGACATCTATTTTACTTGGCACTTTTAATATTTCAAACTTAAGAGACAAGAAAAATAATATCTAGCATTTAATATTCTGCCTACTCTGTTTGTGTCATTCAGGTTCACCACCTGAAACATTGCTCACTCAGGGTGTATTCAAAATATACCTAAGGAAATATTACTAGAAGAACCATGTATAAAATGTAGTCAATTAAGGAAATCCAGAAAGGTTGAAGGAAGCACCTCAGGGCTGGCAAGAACTATGAGCTGTGAACATGTCTAGGTCTAAGGAAATAAGAGAATAGAATAGTTACTAGAATGGGGAAATATAACTATAGTTGTAAGAGGAAGCTTCCAGGTAGGAGTTGTAGCCTGCAGTAGACCTGGCAAGAGTCAGAGGAATATACACCCAAACCTTAATCTCTCCTCCCTCCATCAGATCTTCTGCAGGTGCTTTCCATTGGTCAAACCCAAACTCAGGGCAAAGGAGCTCTGACAAGGTCAATTTCCCAGTGAACAGAATAGGGTGGGAAAGGGTCAAGAGGAGATTTGGGGAAACAATCAAAAATATCCAGCAGAGTCTGCTCCTTTTTCTTCTATCTACTCTTGTTCTTTTTCTCTAAAAGTATGTCTGTATGCAATTTTAATTATTTTTTATTGTAAGCTCCCATTTAATCATGGGATGATAGTCCTATAAATGTACTTCTACCTAAAATATAAAACTTTAGCCACCACTATTTCTTTCAATATAATGGGAAAGAAAGAAACATAAAAAACCTAGATTTAACAGTCCCATTTCTGTAACTTCCATCTTCTAACACTTATGTAATATTCCTCTTACTATCTCCTAAACTGTATAGAATTCTTTACCAAGTGAGGTGACCCAAACCTTTTTTTCCCTGGGATCCGAATCCTCTGTGTCCCTGTCTTTATTAGATTGCTGTCATGTTCCATTGATCATCACCGAGTAAGGGCATACTAAAAGGCAGGCCAGTGATTGCTCTGGTTCCAGACATTGTCTATTTTCGTGCCTTTGTGTCACAGCTATCCACTTTCTCTTTGATATTCAAGATTAATCATCTTTCCTTGATAGCGAACCTCTTTTCTGCATGGCATGAGGAGCACAGAAAGAAATTTCAGTTTCTTATTTAAAGAAATGTAACCAAGTTCCTTAGTAGAAGTATTTCTACTAATGTTCCCTGAACATTAGGTCTCCAAAAGCCACTAACACCAATGTCAGAGAGATGGGAAGCAAAAATTCCTTCAGTGATCTATTCTGTGTAATAGGAGGAAACACTTCCACCTCCAACTCCTTAGTTCTTCTATTCTATGCATTCTAGCTGCAGAAAAAATAGTACGATATATTAGCTTCCAGTTTATGGTGTATACTACATGATGAATGAAGAATGCCATGACCCTAAAGAGACCTGTCTCCCAGTCAGTGCTGTACTGAGCTTTTATCAGGCTATTCCTTCACTGTATAACCCAGCTACATTGAATCATGAGCATGTACTAAGAAAGTGGATACCAGCCCATTGCTTTACTTCTTTGCCATGAAAATGGATAACACACACTTTGCTTTGGTGATAATGTTATTTGGCATATCACAGAAATGGAACCTAGGAGTCCCTGAATAGTGTTGCTGTCAGAAGTTGCCATGGTTTGAATGTTTCTTCCATCTGAAACTCGTGTTGAAACTTGATCCCCACGAAACAGTATTAAGAGTTGGTGGCCTATAAAAGGTGATTGGGTCATGGAGGCTCTGCCCTCTTGAATGAATTAGTCCATTCATGGATTAATAGTTTAATGTGTTAATGGATTATCATGGGAGTTCTTTAGTTGTCACGAGAGTGAGTCTGTTACAGAAAACCAGTTTAACTTTCTCTAGGAAGCCCCACATCCCGTGATGTCCTGTATCACAATGGGATTTGGCAGAGATGCCCCACCAGCAAGAAGGCTATCACCAGACACAGCTCCTAGAACTGGGACTTCCCAGCCTACCTGTAAAATATAACTTTCTTTTCTTTACAAATCACCCAGTCTCAGGTATTTATTTATAGCAACAGAAAAAAAAAACTAAGGCAAATTTTTGCAGGCAGAAAGGCATGTTTGTGTCCCAAATATATATTTATCCCTATGTGAATAAATTACTGCCCATCTATGATGAAAGGGGCCTGATGTAATGAGTCTGTTCGTATATGGATGGCTAATCTTTTGGAAAATAATGCTATATCAGATGTTCAGCATTGGCCTCTGGAATTGGCAAGTAAGACCCTCAGTAATGGCAGCAGCCAGATTAGCTTTGGTGAGGGTTATTCTAAACTGGAGAAATTATGCATGGCCTTTATGCCTACCTTCATGTACATTTCATATGTGGACCTACTGAGCAAGCAGAAAGATGTCTGGGAAAAACTCAATGACATCCACCTGAAGGATCAAAGTCTCCCTCTGTTGTATTTAAAACCTCCTCTTAAATGAATCTTCTCTGATGATCATTTACAGTGAATACAATTATCTTCATTATTGGTGCCTATACCCAGAAGTTCATTAAATACCTCTTGCCTAGACTTGTCACCAACTGTGCCAGTCTTGTTCTTTTCAAGGGCTTGACCTTCCAACCAACCCATTAGCTAATATCACTATTTTTCTCAGTCTCTCCTTCTACATAAAGATGACAAATACTTATAAGTGACCCAAGTTCTGTCTACGGGAGGATTTCCTTTTCCTGTAATTTTCGGGTCTCCCGAGTGGGGCTATGTTACAAAAGCTATTCACTTCCATGTGGTGTCATCATACGGTGTGGTGCAAGCTTTCTCCTTCATCATGGGATGATCATAGAAAACTCCCCATGAAGCCTGAGTCGTGGTGTGAAGGACAGAAAGTAAAGAGTAGCAACTATTACTATGAGTGTCTAAGCTTTCTGTCTGTGCACTATACTTGTTTCTTCCGGTCCTGTTTCATTTGTTTTCATTCCCCTCATATCCAGATTTCCTGGGAATGCTGATTTGATGACTTAAATAACACCCAAATCATTACAGACATTTAGGTCACACTTTTACTTGGTGCCCTATTGTAAGGAGTTCGGATTTTAGAAACAAGCCAGGAGCAACTTTTCAATGGTCTCTGTGGTTAGCAGGTAGGATACTTAATAGTGGCAATGTCCACATCAACCTGGGTGAGAGGACTTCTATGATACTGAACCCAGAAACAGTTTTTACGTATACCCTATAAAAAGAGAGTCCGGCCCCAGAATAAAACTCTGAGCCTGTGCCATAATTTCTTCTCAAGGCCTGCTAGAAACTCCAGACTGCATCCTTCTCTCCACTTACCATCCAATTCTTGTTTTATTTACTTCAGGGAATGGGAAATCTTTTCTATAAATGAACAGATAGTAAATATTTTAGGCTTCCTAGGCCATGCAATCTCTGTTAGAACCTCTGCTGTTGTAGCATGAAAGCATCCATAGCCAATAAGTAAAGGAACAAGTGTGATTTTGTTTCAATAAAAGTTACTTTATGGAAATGGAAATTTAGATTTCACATAATTTTCAAGTATCATAAAATATCCTTCTTTTAATTTTTTTCAGTAGTTTAATAATATAAAAAACGCTTCTTAACTCATGAGCCATACAAACACAGGTGATAGGTCAGATTTGGCCCAAAGATTGTTGTTTGCCATCCCTGGGTCATGAGGCCCAAGTGGTGGGGTAGCTTGAACTTCAAGTGGTCTTGCAGCATGACTTGTTCTTGCTTAAGTTCCCTTCAAACTTGACTTTTGTGGATTATCCAGTAAAAATCTTGGAATAGCATGATAAAATGTGTTATAAGTTGCCTTCAAAACCAAAGACATCATGAAGGATAGTGACTCTCTTTGGTCATGGATGGTGGAGTAACTTATCCTTTGGAAAGTATGTTCTGATATGATGAAGAACCATAAAACTCCTAGCAACTTATGGCAGGGCCCTCAACATTTACTGGGTTTATTGTCTATTCCTGGCATGCAAGAGTCTTACAGAGCAATCTAGGATCCCCGATCATAGTATTGATCTGACATAGTGTCTTCAGTATAAGTGAGTAACATAATATTCTGTGATACATTGAGAAGATCAAGGTCCTTTCAGATTGCATTATACTAGAGGTCTAGAGAGCTGACATAGCCCTGTGGCAGCACAGTAAATGTATACTGCTGTCCCTGTCACATAAAGCCAAATGGCTTCTTGTTATATTTGCTTATAAAAATGAATTTTTTAAAAAAATTTTTGCTATTTCATTAACTGTACATCTGAGGATTTATTTTACCAAAGATACTCTATTTGAAACTGCACCCAGGATCACCATCTAGCTATCTAAGTCTTTGATATTCCGCATTCATTCTTCAAGAATCATCTACCTTTTACACCAACCCAGGAGGTAAGATCAAATGAAATGTGGTAAGAATCAGTACCCTTGCATCTTTCTTGTCTTTCGTGGTGGTATCAATCTTTGTTATTTCCCCTGATACACTATGCAGGATTGTTTATGGTTTACTATCATAGTAGGGGAGAAGGGCTTTTCCAGAACTTTTATGCAGCTCTTTCTACCAAAACAATATTTACTCTATGGGTCAGGAAACAAATATGGGAATTTTTCCAGTTAAAAAGTGCATACATTCTTACTATTTACTGGAGGACTGGAACCATATCACACAATGGATCTGTGGTCCCACTGGCCTCACTTGACCAAGATTTTATCTATCCCATGACCTCAAGAAGCATCCAAGTATCTAGCAAACCACAGTGGCTAAAAATTTCCAGAGGTCACCATTAGTTCAGACCTACTATCCAATAGCCACTGAAAGTCTGGGTATGTGCTTTTCTTCAGTGCACCCTATCCCAGTACAAATGTCACTGGTGCCTCTAGAGAAGGATTTGAGGGGGGCTCAAAATGCACACCTGTGTCTCTATATGCAAAGTGTTTGCTCATGGGGAACTGGCCTCTTTCCCAATCAACAGACTACTTCTATGAGAGAGTGTTATTGCTCTGAACTAAGAAAGAGACTGAGAATTCACATGGTGAATATTTCTGCCTGCCAGACCTATAATATTTCAGCCTATTTATCCCAGATAGGTATTATAGATTACCTTAACACAAAGTCTATCTATCTTCTTCCTGGGGACCTTGTGATCAATCAGCTATCACTACAGCTCCACGCACGTAGACACATTCTGAATAGCACCCATTTCCACTAGCTCAGACCTTCTCACATTAGGCTGCACATTAGAACCACCTGGGGAGCTTTGAAAATGCTGTTGCCTGGGCCTTAATCCAGACCAATTCCATCATAATCATTAAAGGCAGGAGGCAGGAGTTAGCATTTTCAAAAACACCCAAGGTGGCTAAAATGTACAGCCAGGTCTGAGAATCACTGCTCTAGTTTATTGTGATCATTTCACTTGCTTTGTGTCTGAAGGTGAATTGTTACCACCTGATTGCTATAACTCTGTGATTCCATTATTCCCACTGAGACCTGAGAATTCAATTTTATAGCAGGATCTCTGATCCAGAAAAAGTAGTCATCATAGAATATTTCAAAGATTTTGATGTCCACCTTGCCAAGGCATCCCCTGTACTTGGTGAAGAGTGTGTCCTCTTAGAACACTGAGAAAGTAGTTGAGCAAATCCCAAACAATAGATACCTACAAACATCCTCATATTTCTTCATCTTAAATTCCTGTCTGTATAATATGTCAAGGCAGGGGTAGCATCAAAATCCCATTGACTGAAAACCTAGCAAACTATAAATGGTACTCTACCAATGCCCAGGTCCTCTAGCCAGCTCACTGCATCCTGAATCCTAGAATAAACTTGTATCAGGAAACTTAGTCAAATTATTCCTTTGTTATCCTTGATCTAACAGTCTTTAAAATAGCTTCTATACATGCATTCCTGACATCTGCCCATAAAAATTGCATGGTCCCAGGATTTATTTATGGATTTATGCATTGTTTTTTTTTGTATATCTATTTAGCTTTATCTCCTCTTGGACTCACCCTTGTAGTTTATGCAGGGATTTAAAACTTGTTACAGAACTACAGGAAATAAGTAGAAGAAGAGGTGAAAACTGAAGAGAATTAAACTACCTTGTAAGGCAACCAGTGGAGTTATTATCAAAATATTTCATTCAGGGAAGGCTGGTTTCCTCAGACAGGGGTAGAGATATAGGAGGTATGAGAGAGGCTGCTTCTGGCAGCAAGGAAAGTTCAGAGAATTTTGTGGTTCAAAGTTGCAAGCCTCATTTATGTCTGTTTAAATATTCCCAGCCTATATATTAAGGTCTCATTCCTTCCCACCAGTGCCTTATCTTAATATGAGAGTTGAAAGGATTTAGTGTTTAATTGGAGCTGCAAATTCTGCAACCCTTACAATCAGGATCTGAGCTTTGTCCTGATTCTAGCCTTTCTTTTTACTGTGGAAGAGGGCTTCCTTTGAAGCTGCCATCGAGGCTCTCTAACTTTCCATGCACATTCTGAATTGTTCTTAACAGGCTTTCAATTTGTCATTTTCTATGTGTACTCTTTTTGGGAACATCAAAAGCAACCAGCTGACCCCATAATCATTATAATCACTGTCATTTCCATAGCAACTACATGTCTTTCCTGTCCTTTATTCTTGCCTCTACTGGGTTATTTGAATAAGGATAATGGCACACATACTATGGACTGCCAGGGACCCCTTTCCACGGGCAAAGACATTATCCACAAACTCATCAAATATTTCAGTGACCGATTCAAGAACCCAATGAAAAGAATTTGTTTCCCAGGTTCACTTTTGTACCACTTTTTTTAATTAGAATCCTAGGAGAAAACACTGCATAGGCATTGCACATCACAGTGGGAAGTTTTACAAAGAGAACGTTTATAATGCTTTAGAAAGAATTGAGGGGACCCAAAGAATCTCAAAATTCCCCACAGTAGGAAAAGCTGTAGTGACGAGAAGAGGTTTCCTATAAGAGCTATGCTCTTTGACAGAGAGAAATAATCAACTTATGGTGAACTGTGAGGGAAGAAGACATGATAATAAATATTTCAGTCTCAAACTCTACTCTTCCTTTAATCCCTTACTGGGGATTTCTAGTTGATGAATCCACTTGGAATCTAGAGGCCAAGATACTCCATTGACCTACTTCTTAATGGTGAGCCTCCTGTACAAAAAAGTAGAGAAGCGTGGAGGGGAGATTTTGAATGTTAAATGTGAAATTTCTAGTTTGGCATCCTTTGTTTATTACCCCTTCCAAAAACAGTTTTATGGAGATTGATTAAGCCTCAAATACTAGTTGGGATATTGGTTTAACTGCTGTAATAAAAATCAAAGTAATAGTTGTGATAGAATTCATTTATTTTTGTATAATAGATAACATAAGCAGTCCAGGCATGGTACAGTGACATAAACAGGGTTGGGAACCCAGGTCTTCCCATTTTGTTAATGAACTCTTCTTGGGTGTTGAGCGTTGCTCTTATCTGCATGATCTACCACTAAGTCTATATCCTATCCAGCAGGAAGGAGTAAGAGGAAAGTGAAGGTCATGTCCATTCCCTTTAGTGGGACAACCCAGGAAATGGCATTGTCTATATTAGTATTAATATTGCATGGGCCAAAAATTAATTACAAGGCCAGAACTAGCAGCAAGAGAGGCTGGGTAGGTAACAGACATATCTTCAGCTGGTTCTCAGTGTGCCACAGATTCAGGGAGTCTATTGTTAAAGAAAGATGGGTGAAAGAATGTTGGGCCAATACCTAATTTATTTTTATATAGAATTATTTTTAAAAGAATTCTAAGTTCCTGTCCAAATAATCAGGATCCATTCATAGATATGTCAAAATTTAATATAAACAGTTAAATGTCTTATTAAATAATAGAATATTAGAACTAGAGAGAAGTATAAGATGATTTAATACCAAGCCCTAATTCACATAAGAGTAAAATGTATCCGAGAAAATAAATAAGTTATATAAGGTCACAGAGCTACTTCCTGGTAGAACTGGGGCTATATATTTTTACCTTACGGTCTCTCTCCTTTCCCCGGGAGCATGCTGCTTATCATGTTACACCTAGCTTTAGTGTAGGAATGAAAAGGGTGGTGGACATAGTCTGGCAGCTAGATCCCAACCCACAAAGAACCAACAATCTAATAAGAAAATATGCATGCAAATAGTTAAGAATAAAGCAAAACATAATAAAATGAATGACTTTGTAGAATGTTGAAACACAGAAAAAATCGTGCCTGCTCATGTGTGAAAGACAGGTTGTTCAACGCATACTATATCTTTTGAATTAAGCGTGTCTTTGTAGTATGATAAAATATAGTAGTATTTTTTAAAACAGTAAACTAGAAACTACTTCTGTTCTCTAAAATCTTTTAAAATAGTTTAAATTAGGCTACACTGGACTAGAAATGTAAGCACCAAATTTTGATAGGACATTTAATTTATAGCAATGTGTTGAATGTTTTATTAGCATATATTTAAATTTCTCCAAAAATGCAAATAGAGTTTATTTATATGATTAGCATCTGCTATGGTCAAGTGCTATGTCAAATACTAGGTTTCAACTAGTGAACTCTACAGAATTTTATCTCCAAGGAACTGAATATAGTGTAGTTCATTGATTCCCAATAAGTTACTACACATAAAGTGCTTAGAATTGTGCCTAGCATATTATAAATGCTACATGTAGTTTGATATTAGTATTTTGCTTGTACTCGGATATGCACTTCTTGAATTTTGTTAATATTTGTTAAACATATACTAATCACCAAGACAATCATAAGTGTTCCACTGGAGTCACGGTTGCAAACTCTATATGTCAACTTTCAAATATGAATAAATGTATTCATTCATTGGTAATTTGGGGGTAATGTTTTGCTGATAGTCACTGTGCTGTATCACAGATTCTATTATATATTGTTTAGACACAGAAAAGAATAAGATAGAGTTACTGTCCTCAAGGAGCAATGGGAAGTGGAGAATAAATTATAACATGTTGTAAATACCATGTGTGCAAGATCTATAGAGAAAGTTATGGCTAATTTTCCTTTGGGAATAAGAAAATCCATGATACATCTTTATGGATTGTGGCACATGAACTGAAACTTAAAAGAAGTTTGGGTTCCTGCCAGGCATATGGGTCAGGAGGGGGAGGAGAGTGATGGGATGAGAGTGGGGCTTGTACATTTCACAGAAGGAGGCAACAAAGAGCAAAACTGTGGTGACTTTGGAGAGCTTTAAATAGCTCTGGCATAGGATGGAGTTCTGAACAGAGTGAGTGAGGATAAGGCGTGAAAGGAATGCAAAAGCCAGTTCTTGAAATACCTTGTAAGCCAAGGTAGGAGGTTTGACTTTCTCCTCTAGTCAAATGAAAGCCATTTAATGGGGAGTAAAATAACAAGATTTGCCCTTTACAAAAGTTCTTCTGTATCAGTGTGAAATAAAGATCTGAGAGTAGCAAAGTTGGGAGAAAGGAAACTTGTTACATGACATTACTCATGTCTGAAAGATGAAAAGTGTATGACCCAAGACAGCAGGCAGTGGAAATGGAGATTTTCTTAAAGAAATATATGGCTTCCAAGTCTCAAATTGAAATTAAGATGCATATCCATTCATTCGGAGAGCAAATGATAAAATGTAGAATATCCTATATATGAACCTTGACTGGTCTTAATTTGAATAAAAATAAACAAGTATGTGTGTATATGTACATATATGAGTTGCTACATCTTAACAAATATTAATGGTTTCTTTTCAACTTTTGAGGAAAAATTTCTTTCAAAAATTTACTATTTTCTTTTCACCTTTTGAGGGAGTGGAATGCTTTTCAGCCATAGTAAAGTAAGTTTTGACATAGTGGGCTGGAAGTATTTGATCTGAAGCATATGTCAGTTGATGTTTTTCCTGGATTATCATGATTCAAAGCAAAATCATTTACGGTGCACTGTTATTGCCACTGGTGTTTATCTGTGGTTTAACATATTGTTAGTGAATTTATTCTGAACACTAGACTTGAGTTTTGCTCATAGAATTGATCAGACATGGCAGAGCAGGTCACACCATCATTGCCGCTGATCTTTGATTTCGACTTGAAGAATCTCTCCCTCTGGGCAGAAGAGACGTTCAGCCCAGATGCTCACCTGACACTGGCCTCTGTACAGACACCAATAACCACTTTGTCATTTATAATCAATAGAAATTCTTGTTCTTCATAAATAACAGAAAATGCCATTTCTGGATTCCTAAGATATGTTAGTTCCTACTATATCCCTTGCCTGTCCCTAGTCACTCACTGATTCAGCTATATAAAGAATTATATCTAATTTCCTGCTGAAGAATAATGTTCTCTGAAATCTAACATGGAAGTTTGGGACCTAGGGGCCAAATTTATGTGGAAGAATTTATTCAAAAATCATTGAAAGTGGATGTTAGAATAGAAAAGTTTCATTTTCATCTGAAATATTCAGGAAAGACTCCATTGGATCAGCTGAGATTTGAAATGAATTTTGAAGGAAGGAAAGAAGTTTACGCAGAGACAGAAAGTTATCTCATGTATAAATCCTGCTATAATCCAAATTAGTACGTAATAAATGCAAGATGCATTTAATGGACAAATCTTAATAAGTCACAATTGGGATTACAGTGTTCAGAATGGAAATTTTAGATGAACTTGGAAAGGCAATAGGGACCAGATTATAGAAGCTTTTGAACTGAAGACATAAGAATTTGAATGTTATTGTTTAGGCAAAAAGCAGTCTGAGTAGTTTTATAAGCAAGAAGATGACATGTTAAAGAGGCTTTTAAATAATATTACACTGGTGACATTTATACAGGATGAACTGATAGGAGGGAGAAACAAAAGATGGCATAGCTCTTCAGAACTTCTCAAATTTCCAGGTGTGAAGAAATAGGGTCTAAAGGTAGGATATGTAAGAGACAAATACGAAAAATAGTTCAAGGAAAATAGTTAAATGGTATCACAACTTTACTGGAAATAAAATAGCAGAATTAAATATAATTTTAAGGTGTTAAAATTGCAAAGTCATAGATTTTGTGTTTTTTAAATAATAGTAAGAAATGAGATTATTTGAATATATTAGGGTTGAGTTATTCACAAGGAATAAAAGTTAAAATTTTCTTGAGAAATATAAAATTAGAACTCAAATAAGTGGTACTGGAGATAGTACAATGAGAAAGTACTATGACATATTTGTTGGGGAGGAAAAAGATATGAATATGCTGGAGAGAAAGAAATAATCCAGAAAAGAAATTCACCACATTTCTGGTCATATTTTTTCTTCTGGCTACTGAAATATTCTGTGTATTCATAGTCAATAAAAGGCTTTTGTTCTTATTTTTTTTCGCTGTCTTGCATGTGCTCTCATATATAGTTAAAATTCTCGTAAATCATGAGCTCTAGAAGAATGAAAAAAATACAAGGAAATTCTTAGCAGTTAATGGGGTAATATGAAGTGAAGAAATAATCAGAAGAAATGAGAACATTAATTTGAAGTAAACAAATTACTATGTCAAATGGCATAGTTAGAAGTGATTATCCAGGAAAATATAGTAATGCCAAGAGAAAAATACCCCATTACATAACATGCTCACATTCTAATGTATTATTTGGCTGATTTATTTTAGAACGAGGAGCCTAGTGTGTTCCCTTAATAGCAATTAAAAAATAAAATAACAAATTCTTTTTATTCACCTATAGGAGAGATGAAGAATCGGTTTGCACAAATCTTACAAGGAATGGATGATATGGCATCAATAGAAAAAGTGTTAGAAGACAATCAATCTCCCCAACAAAGCACCAACTGACAAACATTTTAGGAAATGTTTTAGTTTTCCATTGCTGTGTAAAAATCACCACAAACTTAGCAACTTGAAACACTATTTAGTCTTTATCCCCCAAGGTCTATAGGTCAGAAGTCCAGGCTGATTTGACCAGTTTCTCTGCTTAGGGTCTCCTAAGGCTAGGCTCAAGGGGTCAGCCACAGTAAGCTCTTGGGGGGGCTCTGATGAAGAATCTGCTTTAAAGCTCATTCTGATTATTGGCAGAATCAAGT
Organism: Lemur catta; assembly: GCF_020740605.2. Classification (NCBI taxonomy): domain Eukaryota; kingdom Metazoa; phylum Chordata; class Mammalia; order Primates; family Lemuridae; genus Lemur; species Lemur catta. The sequence goes on from NC_059143.1 coordinate 22,074,540, forward strand.
TCCCTGTTCCCTTATTAGCTCTCAGCTGGGGGCTGGTCTCAGTCCCCAGAGTCAATTTTCCAGTCCTTTCCACGTACCCCCTACATATTTAAGCTACCAATGGTGCAATGAGTCCTTCTCACCCTTCAAATCTCTTGGACTTGTTCTTCTGCCACCAGCTGGAGAAAGACCTCTCCTTCTAAAGGGCTCCTGTGAGTAGATTGCAACCATCTGGATAGTCCTGGATTTGATTAACTCAGAGCTAACTGATGGTAAACTTAATTATATCTGCAAATACCCTTTGCCATACAATATAATATAATCAGAGTCCCTGGGATTACAGAGAAAAACTTTGGAAAAGGTATTCTGGAATTCTGCCTACCTCATGAAACATTTGTTTTACTTTTATAACAGAATTTTTAAATTTTCAGGATCTCATGAATGTAGTACTTTTCACATTTCTCTCAATTTGCTATTTATAGTCATCCTATTGGCTTCATAAACTCCATGTTTGAAGATTTTTTTTAAGTTTGGTGTCTCACTTTCAAAGTGCTTTTTAATACTCAAAGATTTAGTGCCTGTTTATTTTTGTTTTTGAGAATACTTGTTTAACATCTCCCATGTGGGTCCATAGGGGGTGGAGGTGGGGCTTGTTTTCTGGATATTGGTCAGCTCTCCTTCTAGAAGGTGGTTAGCAGTCTCTAGAGCTGCTGTCTCCAAGCCCTAGGCCACAGACCGGTACTTATAATTTTGGTATGGAAGAAATAGTAAATAAATAATGAATTTACTCATTGAGTCATCTATTCGACAAGTATATATTCAATTTCTTCTAATGACCAGATATTTTTATACTTGGATAAAGTATTGCAACACGGACACAGTCTCTGATTTAACAAAGCTTACAAAATGGTAGAGGATACATAAAAATAAACAAGTATTTGTGATCAGGCATGAGAGGTATCATGCTAGGTAGAGAGTAGCAGGCTGTGGGACACATTGTAGATTAAAATACTCTAGAAGTGGTAGGGAGAGATGGCCATAAAAGTTCTTTCCTAGTCTGAGATCTGAAAATAAACAAAAAAATTATTCTGTTAAAGCTGGTGTTCTAGGGAGAGGTGTTTCTCTGTGATTTGAAGTGCCACCCCTGTACTTAACGTAGGTTTCTTTGGCTCTGGACTTGGTTAGTTCCCGGGTATGGCAGTCCTCAAGCAGACCTTCAGTTAACTCTCAGATGAGAATATAGTTTTATTACAATTTGTTATGTGCCAAGGTCATATTAATATATATGATACCTGTTTCTTCATAATAGCAGTTACTATATGACAAATGAATCCCTGAAGTGTTTTAAGAAATTATTAAGTATTAAATACATGGGAACAATTATATGCTAAGTTTTATATGACTATATAAATATGTTTCCATATATAAATATTTTATACATTTGAAATAAGAAAAAAAATAAAAACATAAAGGAAATTTTACCCCTGAAAATTTAGTCACCACAAGAAATTATAACCCATTGATATAATTCATGAATTCTTTTTCTTTACCTTCACTTTCTAAGCAAAGTAAAATTTGGAGGCATATTAAAAAATTCCCCAAGAGTATCTCAGTAGTTCCCAAAGGAAACAAATTACATCCTAACTACACGGCTCAGAAATAAAATCACAGTTCCTTAGTAATCTAAGAGAGGAAATAACTTTATAAAAAAATTTCATCAAGTAAATGTTTTATTTCCTTATTGAATCTGAGCTGTATCTAATCAAGGCCTGAGCTGACTGCCAAGTTCCTTTTTTATGTTTTACAAGGAAAAAGGTCCCCAAAAATAGATTTCTGGGTTTTAGTACACTCTACATCATTGACGTTTCAAACCTCAACTAAGACTGTATTTTTACATGTTAAGTCAAGTGGAAGGCTGAAGGAATATACCATATAACTCAACCAAAAATATCTCATAAGTTAACATAAAGGATCAATGTGTGTTATATGTATATTAATAAAAGAAAAAAAAAGAGGAGGACATGGAGGAGGCAGAGGAGAAGGAGGAGGAGGAGGAGGAGGAGGAGGAGAAGGTTTTGTATCTTTGTAAAGATTGAAGACTCCTTTAGATAACCCAAAGCACTGACCAGAGTGTAACAGGCTATCTCTTACCTTTCAATGCCAAATAAAATTTTGCTTCCTGTCACCTTTCCAGTGTAAAGGTACACTGGAAAACACAAGATTGTTCCTAAATGAACATATGGTTGAACTAACTGTACAATAGAAATGGATTGGATACTGAGCTTTGCACAGCAATAAATTGCAGGTTTAACTGCCTGAAACGATAGTACCTCTGAGCTTATTTTATGACAATTATATTTATGGAATCAATTCAAATAAGAAATTATCCAAGATATATTTTTGAATGAAGAAATTGTAAAAGGTCGGGCACAGTGGCTCACGCCTGTAATCCTAGCCCTCTGGGAGGCCGAGGCAGGTGGATCGCTCAAGGTCAGGAGTTTGAGACCAGCCTGAGCAAGAGTGAGACCCCGTCTCTACTAAAAATTGAAAGAAATTATATGGACAACTAAAGATATATATAGAAAAAATTAGCCGGGCATGGTGGCACATGCCTGTAGTCCCAGCTACTTGGGAGGCTGAGGCAGGAGGATCACTTAAGCCCAGGAGTTTGAGGTTGCTGTGAGCTAGGCTGATGCCATGGCACTCACTCTAGCTGGGCAACAGAGCGAGACTCTGTCTCAAAAAAAAAAAAAAAAAAAAGAAATTGTAAAAATAAGCTTCATATTTTTTCAATATTTTATATAACCTTCCAAAAATGTACTGAATGTCCTTAGTAGGTTTTTTTTTCACGTATGAGGAATATATTTGGTTAAGTAGGTATCAGATTCAAAAGCAAAAGACCATGACTCTGTACAAGAAGATTCTCTCTCAAAAAGACAAAAAAAAAAATTCTATTTGCATGTAACAATACAAGAAACCATCACAAAAAATGTAAATTTTGAATCACATAATGCTTTGGTTGGGTTTATTTCACTGTATTTCATCTATTAATATATTAAGCCATTAATTATAAGATAAACCATTATTTTACCATATATCCCATTATTAAAGGAAAATGCTACTAAATAAATGACTCAGTGTTTTAAAAATAGTCATATTTGATGCATGAAACAGTCACACTAACTTCTAGTCTGTTCTGGATTTTTGGCAATGGCTCCTGCCTTCAGCTATACTGTTGTGAGCAATATTCTACTATCAATTTCAACAACAAAAATTAAACAGCTTCTTGAGGGTATCTTGTCTTCTGAGATCCTATGAATATTTGGTTGTTGCTTTGCAAAAAAATAAGAAATTATAGCCATTCCTCTAATGATGAATATTTGTTTCACAAATATTAAATTTACCTCCTATAGATTTCTTTTCATGCCTTCCTGAGTACACAATAACTTTTCATTTAATGTCAAATCATTGTATAATCTTTTAAAGGCATTTTAACATTTTTAGAACAATAAAACACTGAATTCTTTCTTTATCACATAATTTTTTCAGAATATTACAGGGGTACAGACATTTTGGTTACATGAATTGCTTTTGTACAGTTTGAGTCAAAATTATAGGTGTGCCCATCACCAAGATAGCATGCATTGTACATTGTACCCATTAGGTGTGAATTTACCCATCCCCCTTCATGTGCTTGGTTTCTGCTGAGTTTTACTACCATATGTGGACGTGAGTGTTGATTAATAGTTCCAGTTTAATAGAGAGTATATGGGGTGTTTGTTTTTCCATTCTTGTGATACTTCACTTAGAAGAATGGTATCCAGTTCCATCCAGGTATTAATTCACCATTTTTTTAATGGCTGAGTAGTACTCCTTGGTATACATATACCACATTTTATTAATCCACTAATGTATTGATGGGTACTTGGGTTGATTCCAATTCTTTGCAATTGTATATTGTGCTGCAATAAACATTCTAGTGCATGTGTCTATTTGATAAAATGACTTTTTTTTCCTTTGCATAAATACCCAAGAGTGGGAGGGACCACATGGTAGTTCTGGTTTTAGTTCTTTGAGGTATCTCCATACTACTTTCCTTAGAGGCTGTACTGGTTTGCAGTACCACCAGCAATGTATAAGTGATCCTGTTTCTCTGCATCCACACCAGCATCTGTTGTTTTGGGACTTTTTGATAAAAGCTGTTCTCACTGGAGTTAAGTGATACTTCATTGTGGTTTTGATTTGCATTTCCCTAATGATTAGAGATGCTGAGCATTTTTTCATGTGTTTGTTGGCTATTAATCTCTGTTCTTTTGAAAAGCTTCCGTTCATATCTTTTGCTCACTTTTTTATGAGCTTGTTTGAGTTTTTCTTGCTGATGTATTTGAGTTCTTTATAGATTCTGGTTACAGACCTTTATCAGATGTCTGTGAATAGACTTAGCCACTCAAAATGAAGAAGAATATACAGGAGAAGAATGGCGAAGTCTATTCTCATATAAGCAATGCAACTACATCCCAACTACTACCTGGCCAAAAGCATTGTTAAAAGGATATTAACTGTAACTTTTATCTGAACTTCAGAAAACACACACACACACACACACACACACACACACTTACACATACATACACAAAGAAAGATATATAGCTTAGAAGTAAAATATGATGAGAAAATTATCCTGAATTTCTTACTTTGGTGTGTCTCATGTCCTTTGTAATTAATTTTCTTCTCACTTTCTAGAATTTGTTATGTGGTCATAAGAACTTTTTATCTCAAATCCTGTCTTTCTCACAATCTAAGTAAGCAATGAGGAAGAAAACATTTCACATACTTCCTAGGCAATGAAAGTGATTGCTTAGAATTTTGGGGGTTCTGTTCTGTTTTATTTCAGACTATAGGCAATATAATAGAATTTTAAGTAAGTATAATATTTTAAAAGGTGCTACAAGTCCAACTAATCAAATGAATAGTATAAAAATGATAAAATCAAAAAAGTATATTTAAAATATTTTGTAAAATTCATTTTCTCAGGATAGTTATGATAACACAAATGTGTGATTACAGAAGCACTTTTATATTCCTCTAGGCTCTCAGTGATTATAAAGTCATCAAAATATAAGTCTTATTCATCTTCTAGAAGGGTCTGCTAACTAGCACCCCTTTTACTCACTGAAGTTCTTCAAGTTAAGAAATAAAAGCGTTAGGAAGATAAAGATAAAATAAAACAATATTTTATTTCTGATAAAATCTAATTTGGAGGATTTGCTGAGTGTGGGAATCAAATGGCCTTCCTAATACTGAACCTCAGAATTACAATTACCCAATCAGTCCCAGGCTTTGCTGAAAGAGGGCAGTTCTTCCATGTGAGGATAGAGTCTGCCCTAGAGCAAAGCAGACTGTGCATGTCCTTTGGGGAGTTTACATCCAAGAGATGCGCTTTTGAGCATTTCCTGTAGGGCAGGTCTAGTAATGACAAATTCCTTTAAGGTTCACTTGTCTGGAATAGTTTTTATTTTTCCATCATTTATGAAACTTAGCTTTGCAGAATGTACAATTATTGGCTGGCAGTTGTTGTTATGAAGACTAAATATGAGTCCTCAGCCTCTTCTGGCTTGTAAGGTCTCTACTGAGAAGTCTGCTGTTAGCCTAATGAATTTTTCTTTATAGGTTTGACATTACTTTTGTCTTGAAACTTGTAGAATTTTCTCCTTCATTTTGACTTTGGCCAGGTTGATGACTATGTTTCTTGGAAATGTCTTATTTGCTATGAATCCTCCCAGTGTTCAGTGGTCATCTGATATCTGGATATCTGAATCTCTGACAATACTAGGGAAGTTTTCCTTAATTATTCCCTTGAATGGGTTTTATATGATTTTTTTTCTTATTCTCCCTCAGGGATACCTTAATTTGCATATTGGCTTGTTTTCCATAGCTCCATATTTCTCTGAGTGGTTATTCCTTCTTCTTTATTCTTTTTTCTGGATCTTTGCCTGAGTGGTTTAGTTCAAAAGCTTTGTCTTCAGGCTCTGAAATCTTTCTTCTGCTTGGTCTAGCCAGTTGTTGAGGCTTTCTGCTGTATTTTGAAATTCCCTAAATGACTATTTCGTTTCTTTAGTTATGTTATGTTCTTTCTTACGCTGTCTATGTCTTTAGTGAATTTTTCATTTTTATCATTTATGTTCTGAAATATTTTTTTGGCTTCCTTGTGTTGGTATTAAACTTTCTCTTTAATCCCATTCATCTTAATTACCATACATATTCTGAATTCCATTTCTGACATTTCAACAATTTCCTTTTTGTTGTGTCTGTTGCTGTAGGTCTATTGTCATCCTTTGGAGATATTAAACTAGCTTGTTTTTTCATGTGGCCATTGTTCTTCTGCTGGCCTCTTTTCACCTGAAACCTGTTTTCTCAGCTCAGGGCAGACAGGTTTGTGGTGCACCTGCACATCATTGCTGGGAACTCTCTTACTTGGTGAGAAGGAAGAGAGGTCCCTAGATAGTGCCTTTGTGTCCTACTGTGGAAGATCAGCCTGGAAGAAGAGGGATGCATCATGTGCTCTGAAAGGCTGTAATGCAGCTCTTCTGCATTGTCCCATTCCCCTGTGATTTTCACAGTTCAAAGCAGTGTGGGAAGATCTTCATGGGGACTGGTGGGTTGTTCCTCATGCCATGGTTGGAAGCTAGGGCAGGAGACTAGGAGGCTTCTTTTCATGGAGATAAGCGTTGCAGGAGATTTTTCTAAATGGATCTCCCTACAGCAGTGGCAGTGGTAGTGGCAGTGGCAGCTGGCGAGGCTATCGAGGCAGTGGTTGTGGGTGTCAGGGCCGCAGGCATTCCCTTCACCAGAACCCGATGCAACGGCAGCGCATGGGTAGCAGGTCTGGCAGAGTAATGGACAGCTAGGCAACATGTAGCAGCCGTGTGGTGGGGCTGTGCAGCAGCATGAGATCTTCAAGGGTGAGGCCACGGGGCCAGTCTGCCAGGCAGCTGAGGATTTCTCCCTGTTCAGGTCCCACAGAGGCAGTTGCTACAGGGCTTCACAGGCAGTGTTGGTGGCACCTGCTGTGTTTGAATCTCCTGTGAGTGAAGGCACTTTGCTCCCAATCATCGCGCGTGCTGGAGCATCTGCTCTCTCTGCTCCCTTCCCAGCTCATTACAAAAGTGATTTATATTTGGGGGTGAAATTTCTTGTGTTCCTTCAATACAATCAAGTAATCAAGAAAAGAAACAGTTTTGCTACACATATTTTGACTCATATACATTAAGAATGTTATGTCTTCTTGGAGAATCGGCCCCATTATTATTTTATACTGCCTCTTTTTTTTTTATTATTTCAGCTCATCATGGGGGTACAAAAGCTCAGGTTATATACATTGCCCATGTCCCGCCCATCCCCCTGAGTCAGAGCCTCAAGCGTGTCCATTCTCCAGACAGTGCGCCTGGCACTCACCATGTAGTCATACCTCCATCCCCTCCCCCCACCCCCCCACCCCCCACCTCCCCGAGTCAGCACCCTCAAGCATGACCATTCATACCTTGTTCCGAAGCCTGCTTTGTCTGAAAGTAATGTAACTACTTCAGCTTTTTTTTTTCTATTAGTGTTTGTAGGCTGTACTTCTCAAATTGAAAGAACTTTTATCCTAAGGTCCCACGTGGCTGGTAAGGCACTGACATTTGCTCCTCTTAGAATTTACATTTAGCTAAAACTAGCCAAGACCTGTGCCTTTGCTCAGGTTTGAACAGCACAAGCACCCGGCTCTGAAAAATGAGATAGAGAAGAGAATACTTGCTCCTTGCCGACAGCTCACTCTCTAGAGCAGATCCCTTTCCCTCATGGCCTGTGGTTAAAGTAGCCAAGGTATGGTCATGTAAAGCAAATGCTAAAGAAACTCTCTTTAAAGACATTTGACTCTTTTTTAAATTTTATTCTATTTTAATTGACAGATAATCATTGTGTATTTTTATGAGGAACAAGTGACGGTACTAGACATGTATCATTGTGGAATTGTTACACCAGGCTAATTAACATATCCATGACCTCTCAGGCTTATCATTTCTTTGTAATGAGAACATTTAACATCTACTCTTTTAGCAATTTTGAAATATGCAATTCATTATGATTAACTACAGTCATCGTGCTGAAACAGTAGATCGCTAGAACTTACTTCTTCTGTCTAACTAAAATTGTGTACCCTTAGACTATCTTGAGCAGAGTTCCATATGAAGAAAAGCTGACTTGAAGGCACGGCTACCTGGATTGCACTACCTGTTCTATTTCTAGCTTTTTCCCAAGCCAGGTTGTTTAGCTATTGCTTTCATTCTGCAATTACTCTGCAAATTTTAATTAATTTGTTTAATTAGCTTATGCTTAAATACCTTTATTAATAGAAACCAATTGCTTCATCTACTATTTATCTTTATATGTTAAAAATACTCTTACTTTTACTAAGCTGAAACTTGAGTCCTATATCTTCCTCTATTAGTCCTACCTTTATCTTCTTAGGGATATAAAAAGAGTTCTAAATCTTCTTCTATACTGCCATTCTTTCAAATTATTGAACTCATTATCTTTTCCATATTAGTTCCATTATTAGTCCCTAGAACACTTTCTTATGACATGATTCATATCTTTATCATCCTTTTATAATAATCACTAACTAATCCTACTACTCTAAAAGTGAAGAGTACGGAACTAAATATAATTCTTTATGTGTGCTCAGTCAAGTATAGACAAAAATGAGGTTATTAGCTATTCCATGCCTCAAGTCTTTCCTTCAGCGATCTTGTCTCCTGTGAATGAAAGGTAAATTTTGTTAGATGTTGGTTTTGAATAAAATCATATTATTTCAAAGGTGCTACTAATAAGTGAAATGACTTCATATCTTCATTTGCCCAGTAATTTATGTTGAAATTTAACCATAATATGAAATAAAAGAACAGAAGAAGTGGGTGGAAACAAAGTTGTAATGGAAAAGGACACCAGATACTAAATTGAATCCAAAGGAACAAATGAGAGGTGGAAGTAATAATTAAAAAGTTTATTGTAATAAATTTTATAAATATTTAATTTCTGTCCTTTTTTCTCTCATCATCTTTAAAATACATAAAATTATATAAAGTAATAATTATAACAATGTATTGTTGGGCTTGTAATATAGATGAATGTATTATGTGTGGCAATAGTAGTACAAAAATTGAGAAGAAACAATAGAGATATATAGGGATAATATTTCTATATTTCACTTGAATCAAGTTAGTATAAATATGAAATAGATTCTGATAAGTTAACATGTATATAGTAAGGCCTAGAACTACCACTATGATAACTTAAAAATTGTAGTGAAAAATTCTTAAAGAAATTAAAATGTTATACTAGACAATATTCACTAAATACAAAAGAAAAGAATAAAGGAAAAACAAAATTTTAAAAATGTGTATGAGATAGGTCGGGTGCGGTGGCTCACGCCTGTAATCCTAGCACTCTGGGAGGCCAAGGCAGGAGGATCGCTCGAGGTCAGGAGTTCGAGACCAGCCTGAGCAAGAGCAAGACTCTGTCTCTACTAAAAATAGAAAGAAATGATTTGGACAGCTAAAAATATATATAGAAAAAAAATTAGCTGGGCATGGTGGCACATGCCTGTAGTCCCAGCTACTCGGGAGGCAGAGGCAGGAGGATCTCTTGAGCCCAGGAGTTTGAGGTTGCCATGAGCTAGGCTGATGCCACAGCACTCTAGCCCGGGCAACAGAGCGAGACTCTGTCTCAAAAAAAAAAAATAAAATGTGTATGAGATATACATAAAATAAAAATTAAAATGGCAGGGAAATTACATGAAAAGAAATAACAGCTCCCCAGATTGGAATGGAAGTAATAAAATAATGTCTATTTGTAGATGACATAATCCTGTATCTTAAAAATCCTATGGAATCTACTAAAAAGCTATTAGAAGTAATCAGTAAACTTGCAAGTAAAATACACAAAAATTATATTTTATACACCAGCAATAAAAATTTTTTAAACATAATTAAGAACAATATCTCATATAGAATATCATCTAAAAGAATAAGTTACTTAGGAAAAACTTTAACGAAAGAGCTACATGTGGTGTTTGTTTTTCTGTTCCTGAGATATTTCACTTAGGAGAATGGTCTCCAATTCCATCCAGATTGTTGCAAAAGGTATTAATTCATCTTTTTATGGCTGAGTAGTACTCCATGGTATACATATACCACATTTTATTAATCCTGTCATGAACCACTTGTACTTAGTATTAAATTAGAACTAACCCATAAGCACACATGTGCACAGAGAGAAATAAAACTGAGTGGAAATCAACCAGAGGAAGTGGAGGGAGGAGAGGAAAAACAACCTACCTAATGAGTACTGTGAACACTATTTGTGTGACAGACACACCTAGAGCCGGGACTCAAGCATTACAAAAGCAATCCATATAACTTAAAACATTTGCGCCCCCTTAATATTTTGAAATTGTTTTAAAAAAGAACTATAAAACTCATGCTCTGAAATAACCTTCCCAATAATGAGCCCAGATGTGATTCTCTTTGTATTTTTACTGCTTGGTGTTTGTTGAGGTTCTTGTATCTCTAGATTAATTTTTTCATCAAATTTGTGAAGTTTTTAGCCATTATATTTTCAAATATTTTTTTCTTTCCCTTTCTTTTTCTATAGGACTCACATTACATGTGCTTTATGTTTGATGTTGTTCTATTAATTTTTCTTCAAAAGTTTTTCTCTTCAGATTAGATCATATCTATTGACCAAACTTTAAATTTATTGATGTTTCTCTGTGTTGCCTTATATCTACTGTTTATATGCATCTAACATTCATAGCATAAGAATTATAAATGTATTCACACCCAAATACTCCTTTTCTGGACAGGGAATTAGATGAATTCTGCAATCTCCCTAGCTATATGGCTTTTGTGTCATGATCTCTTTGCAGCAAAGGAAAATATTTCCCCTTGTTAATGTCTGACAAGTATAATTTTGCAAGCAATTTTCAAAGAAAAAAGGAGACAGAAATAGATAAGTATACAAGTTACAAGCAAAAAGAAAGAAATGACTTCCTCTTAGTCACTTTGGGAATGATTGGTTCACATAGTTTGCTTTATATAGGATTTTGAGCCAGCAACTAAAGTGGGTAAAGTTTTTTGGTTCATGCATGATCTTAACTCTCTCATTTTCAGGTGTTAAGAGGATTCATTCTGTTTTGGCTGAGTCTGAACTATTCCAAGAATATTGTGCATGTTGGGATTTCACAATATATGCCACTTATTTTTCAAGGAACTTATTTGTGAATTTGTTGTTATGTAAAGATCCAGCTTTAGACAGTTGTTAGCTACATCATTTTGACCTTTTCCTTCTTAGATGAAAACATATGTTTAGCTGATCTTTCACATTAGATGTTTTCATGAAAACTAATGTTCTTAATTTATTCCTCTAGTTATTATTTTTATCTTTCTGGAAGGATGCAGAGTACGACACGTTGACGAAAGTCTGGTTTGAGACCATGGAAAGTAATCTTGTGATTTATTCTGTTCTCTTGCCATAGAGCTAATTTTCCCAATAATAGCTGCAATGGAAATAACAAATATAAAAGCTTCATTTTCTCATCCTTCAAAAAGCCTTTTAGCCTACTTTGAAACCCCGAAAGAATATCTAGAAAAATACCTATCAACTGAAAAATGTCAAAGCTAATGCTCTGCTTCAAAATTAAAGCACAGAGAAAAAGCCTGCAATAGAGCTGCTAACTTCTGTGATGTCTCTGAAGCCTTCCTGCCAGTGTTAACTCACAAGGGCTCCTTCTGCTGCTGAGGGCTCTAACATGGATTGCTCCCACTTCTGCACACAACATATCCTTTCTTAATAATGGGGCAAGAATATAGGAATTGGGTGTACCAAATGGACAGATACTCAGTCCGATGTCGCTTGAAGAAATTAAGCAACTTTAGAAGTTGCGTTGATGTTTGAAACCAAGCACCACTGCTAACTTATGCATTGAAGGGGTCCCATGTTGAATAAAACTTTAAGGTTCTGAAGCATACCTGCAAAGTCAGTGGCCCTTCATTCCAGAAGCACTGGTTTTAAAATGCCAGATTCCAAAGTTGAATATAATAGTGGTCATCTAGATTCTCTAAGCTTGAAAACTTACTTTATTTTAATTTCTAAAACATTCCACCCAGGAGTGCCCTAATCTTCTCTTTGTTATTCCCTGTCATGGAGGCCATACGTTCAAACTCTAAGAGTAGTCATGAAGGAGGGACAAAAGGAAAGCACCCGAGAAATTCTGTATTCCCACAGAAGGTTCTAAATGGTCATGATATTGCAACTCCCACCCAGCTTTGTTGGTGTTTTGGACAATGTTGGTGCTCTGCCCACAGAGCTTTGAATGTCATTTTTCCTTTGTGTATATATCAGCCGAGAAGCAGAGGGAGGGAGCCACACTTTGTACTTTTATCCCCAACACTCAGCATGTGCAATTCTTTTTCAAAGGATTAACCATAGGCTACCAGAGCCCCTGTATCTGCCTTGTCCAGAGATCAAGTGTCTAAGAATTTATATCTCTATATCTCTGTCACCTCAGGTCAGAACAATTCTGAGTTATAAGTGACACACCAGAAAACCCAAGATCATGTTGAAACTACCCTTTGTAGGACTTTTCCTGAGATTGTACCTCACTTAGCTTTTCTATTTCATACCTCTTCCCTTCCTGGCTTTTCTTACTCCCTTGCTGGTTTCCCATGGAGCACTTTCTTAATAAGTCTCTTGCCTGTGAATCCACATCTTAAGGTTGACTTGCTGGGGTTTCAACCCATGCCATAACCTGGTACCTTGGGATTGAACCACCCTGATCAAAAGAAGAAGAACATTCTGGTAGGAGTTAAAGGGGGAGGAGAAGGGGCTAATGCTTTGACCAGATAAAGAGAAACAAAGGTGCTGGGTATCTTTTACTTTCAGGTCTCTTATCTTCACCACCCTTTCCCTTGTACTTTTTTGTCTCTCTTCAAGACCTCTGTGGCTTTCGGTGGTCACCTAGAGTTCCCATCATTCATTTCACCACTTGCTGCCCTTCTATTAGAACACACCTGTTCACTCTTCTAGTTCCCAGGACTTCGGATACCATCCCTAATTTTATTATTTTCACAAAGTGGCTATTCATAATTTTTACTACCCATATCATACATGTATGTGTGTGCGCACATGTGTGTGTGTATATATATATTCTAAAACATTTATAGCGTATATATTTCAAGTAAAGCATCAAAATAAAAAAATGAAAATGACTCAGTTTCTATCCTAAAGAAATGTAAAACTTTTTACTATAATAAGACAAGTATGCAATCTAAGTAGAACCTTTCAAATGTCATGAGAGATATACGTACAAAGTGCTGTGAGTGTTCAAAGAAGGAGAGGAAAGGTACTACCTGGAAGGCATTTTTGCATATTATTTCATTCAAAATGTTAAGTTAAATAATATAAAGTGCTGTCTACAGAGAAGTAAATGAGTTCAAATATGTTAAGCACTCACTTGTCTGAGGCACATGTAGGTGAATGCCAAAGCTAAGATTGAAAGTACTACTTCTGCAACACCTGTGGTCTTTCCGTCGCATTACTTCAGCTGAGGACAGCAAAGAATGGTTGGAACTGTTAAACAAAACTTAGGGAGGCCATTGTTTTAGACTGAGCTCTTGCACTAGGCCCCAACAGAACAGACCAAAACAAATGGGATGATTCTTGCTAAATGCCACATAATCAAACTGAAACTTTAAGGAAGCAGATAGATCCCAAAACAGACCAGTTTTTTTTCCTGGAAACAGGAGATTCCAGTCAACCTGAGTCAGTGTAGTCATGAAGTCCCTTCTGCTTTAACCTTTACAAAAAGGTAACATGAAGTAACCTGTTGTTAACCAATCAGCTTTTTTCCCTGTTGTTCTGTCGTCTTGTTCCCACCTTACAAAAGCTACTGTTCTGGCGTTGCCTGATGGGAGCTCTCATTCTATTTTGTAGAATAGAGGCTGCTCGATTTGTGAATCATGAATAAAAACCAATTAGAACTATAATTAAGTTTGTTGTAATTTTCTTTTGACAGAAATTAAACTCTAGTTAGAAAGTTCAGTAATAGATATCATTTGTCAGGGATTGAGCCACCTACTTTCTCTATTATTATTCATTCTTATAATAATTCTGTAGCTATTATGCCATCCACTTAAAATTAAAAAAGAATTCTGATGCAGTAAAATTTGCTTCTGGTCACATAATGAATAAGTGACAGAGATAGGTTTGAGCACGGGTCTTTCACTTCAAAATTAGATGTTTTATCCAGTTTCCTTTTGGCTGTATGGAGATTGAGTCAAGGCTAGCAGACAGAAAAGAAAGTAGGAGCAAAAAAGGACAGAGCAGGGAAGTTCTTAGCATGTATGGGGAGGAGACATTGCAGGCTGGCTGGGGCATCTGAAATGAAGAGCAGGGAAGAGGGTGACATAAATTGCCAGAATGGGCTACTTGGATCTAAAAAGTTAGACTCAATTGATGGGTAATAGAGTGCCATTGACGATTTTTAAGCAAGGACATAACATGGTCAGAGTTTAGTTAGAATGTGCTTACTTCTCATATTTTTGTGGTAACAGAGCTTCTGTATGTTAAACACAGAAATAAGTAATGTTTACTATTTTAGTCAATTTGTATTTCATGAATTGGGGTTGAAAATCAGGTAAACTTCCTATGGCATCCTTTAAATCATACCATATAGGATTTGCTTATTTTATCTGTACCTAGAACAGACTCTTTTTGAACCCTCAGATGCAATTATTACTAATATCATCACAGTTGATAAATAGCATAATGCCAGCTGTGCACTCTCAGAGAATCTAACCGTATCTATAAAGATGAATGTCCATCAACCACATACAAAAGAGCATGTGGGAAATTTATATTTAGTCCTGTAAGGTATTGATGACCAAAAGTTTCAGGCTGAGAATTCTGGGTGATGGTAACATTTGATGTGAGGTGAAAGAACAGGTCATTAACAGAAGCACTTATTTACCATAAGGCAAATGTTAAGAGAATCTGCGAGATCAACAGTTTCAAGGTCCAGGCTAGAGTGTCAGGTGTGCCAGGTCACTGGGGGAAAGAGGAGGATTAAGTATGACTTCCAGGCTCTCTCTATCCTGGATGTGCATAGTGGGTAGGTAGGAGGAGCGAGGGGAAGCTGGCAGAGGCAGGAAGAGATATTAAGCAGCAAGAAACTGACCGGAAAAGTTAAGGAGGAATACTGGCTCTGAAGCCTTGAGAAAGGATAAGGCAGCTGCTCTGTGGTGCTCTGATCAGGCCTAGGATGCTGTTCATACAGCCCATGTACACACAGAACATTTCCAGACCCAAGGATCAGAAAGAAGAATATTAACTATAGTAACATGAAGAGCTGGCACAGTAAGTGGCAGTGGCTTTTTTTTTTTTAAGAGATTGTGGGGCAGAACAAGAATATAAATCCATTCATTCATTCAAGCACTCATTCATTCTATAAAAATGTATTGGGGGCCTAATATACGCCAGGCATGTTACGGGTGATGGGGATACAATAGCATGAAAACAAACAACTATAGAAGCAAGTCCTTTCCCTCTGGAAGCTTATATTCTAGTTGAGATGATGAGCAATCAGCAAATGCAGCATAAAAAGAAACATATAATGTGTCAGTTACTGGTGAGTGCTTTGGAACAGAGAAATTACACAATGGTTACAGCAACATTCCTCTTTTGTATAATCATGGGCCAAAATACACATGTGAGAAAGGAAGGAGGACAGAAGAGAGTACAAACCCCCAGCTGGCTGGAATCCAGGCTGAATGGAAGCAAAGGTCTTTAAAGGTTACAGAACGATCCACGATGTCACCAAGTCACTTGCAGAGCAGGGAGTGTTCTATTTGCAAAGCAGCATGCAGGTCTCTCTGCCATTTCCGAAGTAATAAAGGTACTGATGCAAGAATGTGAGAATGAATCTCCTTCCCTTCCCTTAGGGAGGGCACAACACAGTTGATTTGCTGCTTTAAGCAGGAGTTTTGCTTTATTTTTAGAGTGAAACCAAAGTTTATGGTATTACACATATAGATGATTAAAGTTTTTTAAACTATCAATTACAGAGCCCAGGATTCTGAATTTAATGGACTGTGACTGTAGGTTCATTAGAATGGGACTAATTTTTGCTGTGTTATAAACTATGCCTCTAATTTCAAAATAATGGAAACTCCTGGAAATTGCTATCAAACTTTTAAGGTATTATCAGCTATTAAAATGTGCACCTCTACAGCAGGATTTCTGTGGCCAGGGAAACAATCAGCCTCACAGTATTACCATTAACCCTCACACGTTGCTGAAATACTAATGTGACCCCAAGGCAATTTCATAAAGTTGTTTTGTGGTTTTTTTTTGGTCTTTTTATACACTTCATGCTTCCAAAGCTATTAAGCTACTTTATTCTTCTGCTAATTATCTGAAATGTTATTAATTTGAAGCCTAAAACTCATAGAACTTCTTCAAAGCAACTCTACAATGTCAACGGAGCTGAAGTTAAACATATAATTAAGAGATGAAGTGTTTCAAATGGTTAATTTCCAAACTTATAAAACTTAACACACATGTCATTCTCTTCTTTTGTCTGATTTTTTTCTTTTTCCCTTAAATCATTTTTAAATGGTGAAATTAGTCTTTTGCAAAAAAAAAAAATTGGGAAACAGTCGCCATTAGAAACCAATTATTTCATATTGAAGCTGATACTTTCAGCACTTTTGGTTCAAAAAGCTATGTAATCTATATTATTACCTACACAGTGAAACCCTTCCCTCCCCAACTCACACCCCTTTGCAGCCTTGAAATTGAGTGGCGCCCTCTAGAGTGGAGCAATGCTGGTGGCCCTGATGTGAGGTTGTCCCTCTTCTATGCTGGTTCAAAACCTCAGGGACTGCAAAGACATCATATAGACACTCATTGTGTCTACTTGTCTGAGGAAGAGATACAGATTCAGGATAGTGAGAGATTCTGGCTATTTAGTTCAGAAATAGACATACAGAACTGAGAAATCAGGAATTCCTATAAACTATAGGATATGTATGTTATTTAAAGACTAATTATGATTCTAATTGTCAACAGCACAATTCTTAAACATAATAAATGGTCTGTAATGAATGAAAACAAGTTTTATGGACCTAGTTTGGTTTACTTCTTATGTGCATGAAACCTTGAAATATTTTGATAGCTATTCATATTAATTAATGTTTCCAGAAAAACTAAACAATGCTACATATGGAGAATGTTTCACTTACATAATGTTGATCTCATACTGTGTTAAGAAGATGGTCAATGAGTTCTAATAACTGCAGAATCAGTTAGGATGAACAATAATTTTGACCTAAAAAGGGGAAAAAAGCCATTACAATTATTTCAAATCAGATTAATTATTTTCTTTCAAACATTTTTATAACAGTGTAATTGGTCTATTTATTGTAGCCTAAAACAAATCAAATCTTACTTTCAGTTTGTTAATTAAACCTTGACTTCTCTCTTTGTCTTCACTTTAAAAAAATAGCTCTTTTGATCTCAGGTAGATATGATTGTAACACATTGCGACATGGCATTTGTTAATCAACCATTTCTTTATTCAAAGCTTCATTCAGCAAATAATTGATCAGTAAAGACTAGGAACAAGGAACTTGGATTCAGTTCAAGAGTCTGTTCCTCGTTATAAGGGTGAAATCAAGCAATGGATTTAAACTTTACAAATTTATTTTTCTCATTCATGGCATGGAAAAAAATAATACTACTTCGCTGTGTTGATCCCTACTAAATAAAATAGTGCTAAGAAAAAGTAATCTTTTAAAACTCCCCTGTGCCCTCTATTCCAAATATATTCATTCTTTTCATTTCTCTGGATGGACCGTTCTTTTATTCTTGGTTTGTTTTGTTTTTCTATTCACACTACCTAAAATGTACTTATTTCCCATTGTGAACTCTTATTTAACAGTGGAGACCTAAGTTACCATCATATCTGTTATAAAATATTTATTGACTCTGCCTCCTCTCCTCATCCTCCCAACAGGTAGAATTGACCCTCCCACATGTGTAACCCCTTAGCAAGTTGCTGAGGGTTCTTTTATAGCAACCACAAATTTGTTTCACTTCTTGTTTACGTGTATGTTTCCTTCATTAAATATGCATTTTTAAGCCTTATAAATACTTCTTATTCACTGCAAAGACATGATATAGACACATTTTCCTAACAAGAGTGACTGAAATATAATTAATAGACAATTAATGTTGAATGGATGACAGCATAAATAAATTTATACTTCATGCACAAATATCATTATGATTGTTATCAGGTGTATGCAAAAGCAATGAGTGCCCAGAGATCTTACTACATGCAATTATTTGTCTAGGAGCTTCACAAAAATGTATGTTATATAACTGGCTGAAATGTTTTTGTAGACAAGAAATAAATATTTAAAAATTATACATAACTTTCCTAAAACCATGGAAGAATTAGGATTAGCAATGAAGGCTGCCATGATTTAAGAGAGAAAAATATAACCATATATAGTTATAAAAATATATAAATATATATTATGTATACATACCACATGTGTATATGTATAATGTTATTATTATGTAATGATATAATACATTTAAAATATGTGCATGTATATATCTATCCATTCATTTATATATATTTTGTCATGGACTGAATTGTGTTAACCCCAAATTCGTATGTTGAAGCCCTAAACTCCAGTGCCTCAGAATATGACTGTATTTGGAGATAGGGCCTTTAAAGAGGTAATTAAGTTAAAATGAGATCATTAGAGTGGGCCCTAATCCAATCTGACTGCTGTTCTTGTAAGAAAAGGAGCTAGGGACATCCAGAGGGACACCAAGGATGCGCTCAGGCAGCAAAAAGACCATGTGACAACATCACAAGAATGTGCCATCTGTCAGCTAAGGAGAGAGGCCTCAGGGAAAACCAAACCTGCAATCACCCTTGGTCTTGGACTTTGAGTCTCTAGAACTATGAGAAATAAATTTCTGTTAAACCCCCCAGTCTGTGGTATTTTGTTATGGCAGCCCTAGCAAACTAATATTATATCTATATTTATATCTATCTATATCTATATGTATATTGATCCACATTTTTACTTGTATATCTGGTTTTAAAATCAAATAGTATCACAATACTTACAACTAAAAACAATAGTTATCTGCCTTACCCTAGATTCCTGCTCCCCAGTAACTACCAATTTCAATTCTTTTAGCTGTTTCCTTTTATATTTTCTTCTTATTTATAAAAAATGCTTATAATGTTATTTTTTTATATTTCAGATTTAGATTTTGTTATTAAATTCCTACCAGAGAAGATGGAGATTTACTTTTCTTACATCTTTCCCTCGTCCTTGTAAAATATCTATTTCATAATTTGTTTACGTAAGCCATGTTAAGATAATTTTGACTACAGCAATATTATTCTCAGCTCAGTTGTAGAACACCAGGACACTAAGCATCAATCCCAATGATACCTCCATCCCATGAGAATCAGTAACCTTCTCTTCATCCTGAAGAGGCTACTTCCATGATATAATCCCAAGAGACGGTTACGCTGTAGAATGAAATAATTTCTCATTGTCACTCCCTGTATAGTCCTCGTTGGCTTCCAACCTATAATATTAGTCAGATTCCAATATGTTTTAGGAGATCAATTACAAAGTTAAAGCTACAAGAGAAGATTATAAATCAAAAGTATTACAAGATCTTGTGAAATTGTATCAACATAAATCTGGAAAATAGGTGTGGGAATGCATTTTTATGACATTAAATCAGGGAGGGAGAGTATAATTTCAGATAAGGCTGAATATCTTAATATGGGTGCACTTAACAGATTCTAGATATAATGTGCTGTTTCAAACAGTTAATAATAGATTTCTTTATTCAATTTTACTTTCACTAGACCCTTTTAGAAGCTTATTATGTGTCAAGTTTTAAGTCTTCTGCAGATACTGTGCATGATTAGTTCAGTAACTGGCACCTTGAGTCATTGGTGGCTTATTCTAAATAAAGTTGAGGTTCCAGATATTTTTTGTATAACATAGAGGAGGAATCCAAAATGTTAGGGGGGGTAGATATATTATCATGGATCAAGCTACTTATATACTCACCCGCTATGAAAAGGTCCAGGAGACAGACAGTCTCTTCATCATGACTCAGAAATATACACACAGATAGGAGTAGAAATAGAAGCTTTGAAAGTGTTGTAAATGGCTAATTTTTATAGGCCAGTAGGGCAGTGGGAGATAATGCTAACGAAATGGCTTTTTATTTTTAGAAGTGATGCTGGAAGCAATCAAGAAGCAGTTCTAATTTACGAGATGAAAATATATTTACTCTGCTTGGCACCAGAATGGTATGAACTAGATGAATCCTTGGTGGTTACTTATTGATCATGGAGTCCTTTGGAATGAATTTCATGGATACCCAGAAAGTTCCTGCTTGATTTGTGGAATAGGAAATATTTTATGTGTGCCAATCAGAGATCTGATTTGAGCCAACACAATAGCTGTGCTTGATACTCAATTTTGAAACACTTGTATTAGATCACAGAATATAAGTCCTTTGAGGTTATCCAGGTACACTTGGGTAAACAAACGCTGACAGTATCATGAAAATGTATGGAAATATCCTTCCTAGCCTTCTCTTATAGCTATTTTCCCAAATTGCTGTGCACTGTGTAAATAAGAATATCCATAATGTTTAAGGATGATTGAATATTGATTCTGAATTAATGCTAATTCTTGGGGGTCCACAGTATCAAGTGACTACAAGTATAATGTGATATTATGGGTCCCTGGGGATAGATCTATTCAATAGTTACTAGAATTCCTACCTCCCTTGACTCCCTGACTAATAGAGTTAGTGATCCTTGACAGGAAGTATCAATTGAGACCCCTGGAATTTTTCTTTCCTTGCAAAATACAGTTAGGTACTGCATAACAACATTTGGGTCAATGACAGACCACATATATCATACAATGGTGGTCCGATAAGCCTATAATATCATATTTTTACTATGCCTTTTCTATATTTAAACATGTTTAAATACACAAACATCACTGTGTTACAATTGCCTACACCATTCTGGCAATTGTATTTGGGCAATTCAGTATCATGCTGTATGTGTTTGTAGCCTAAGAGCAATGGGCTTTACCACATAGCTTAGGTTAGTAGCAGGCTATACCATCTAGGTTTGTGTAACGACACTCTACGATGCTCACACAATGAAGAAATCCCCTAACAAAGCATTTCTCAGAATGAACCACCACTGTTACATGAAAACAACAGAAATGTATTTCTCATAGTTCTGGAAGCTGGAAGTCCAAGATCGGGGTGCAAACTGCTTGGGTTCTGGTGAAGCCCCTCTCTGGGCTGCATAATGCTGAATTCTTGTATCCTCACATGGTGGAAAGAGGGCAAGCGAGCTCTCTGGGATCTCTTTTATAAAGAGGCTCCACCCTCATAACCTTAATTATATCTCCAAGGTCCCACTTCTCAATACCATCACATTGGGGGTTAGGATCTCAACATATGAATTTTGGGGGAACACAAACATTAAGTCCATTGCATATCTGTTTTTTTCTGTTATCTCTTTGCTAAAGGAAATCAGCAAAGGCTTTTGTCTCTGATATTTTTTTTTTCTACTGCCATAAGCAGAAAGAGTTTGCACTCAGTAAACAGAAATAGCATTTCATTTTGATTCTTATATTTCAGCCCTGAATCAGCTATCTGTAACTGTGTCATAATTTAGTCCTACAGAGCCTCGATCATCCCAGAATCTCAAACCAAATAAAATTGAGTTACGAAAGGGATTGCAAAACTATATTCCATTAATCACATTTAACCTCTGGCCTGTTCTTAAAAGGCCTGTGACCTAAAAATGTTTACTATATTTGTGAAGGGTTGTAAATGCATGCACACATGCACACACGCATGAATACACACAAAGCCTAAGGTATCAATCCTCTGGTGCTTTAGAGAGAAAGTGTGCTAACCTCTAGTCTACCACATTCATAACATCATACTATTACAATCTAGAAGCAGAAAGAGACATTAGTTTGGATGACTGATAATACAAATTTATGCCATAAGGACTAAAATAAATATCATGAACAAATGGGTCTGCTATCTTTATGAAAGTTCAGTGTTTCTGTTTTAAGACATTTGAAAAATTCTCTCCAAATTGAAATACACTCACTAGAATTAAGAAAGATGTGACATTATTGTCTCTTGGGCCTCTTTGGATTTAGGAGAAAATATTTGAGTTTAACCCCTTTATTAATGACTATCAGCTTTGAGCAACCCTAGAGTAAGAGAAGGTTGTTCTTCTCTTCCAAGTTACAATACTACCAGCTCTGCACTTGGCCCTTATAAACCAGAAAAATCCACAGTTATGTAAATCATTGTGGAAGATTGGAATGCTCTATAAAATCAGTAACAAAACCTGATAAGAGCAAGGGTCAATACACTGCAGCCTGCAAGCCACCTGCTTGATTTTACAAATTGAGTTTTATTGGAATACAGTCACATGCATTCACTTACATATTACATTTGGCTTCTTCCATGCCATAATGGCCAAATTGAGAAGTTGAGACTGACCCTATAGGGCTTATGCTTAAAAAATCAATATCCAAGGGATAAATGGAGGATTCCCCTGAGATTTGGAGTAATTTATTTGTCAAATAACACTCTCCTTTTTGGCTTACTCCTGGTCCCTAGAAGAAACTAAGTGACTGAATGCCAAGTGACCAAGTAACTTATGCTGCCAATAATTAACTGGATGTTATTGGAATTATTTGCTTTAGTCAGTTTAAGTTGGCCTTATGATGGACCCAATCACTTAGATGCAGCTGGCCTTATAAAGAGTAAAATCCAGACACCAACAGGAGACAAAATTTTGTGAGGTCAGAGTGTTTCCAAAATGTTGTGGTTTATGCTCTAAAATAGCGACCAATAAATGTATATGTTACTCTAATAGGTTTACGTAGGTTAAAAGGCATTTGAAATGAATAATTTGGATTGGCAATTCTAACAATGATATCAATAAATTCACTAGTAAACTTGGTCCTCCTGTCTTTATAAATCCAGGCTCTGTTGGTTTAGAGTCCTGGTATAACAAAGAAGATTGTGTCCGTTGGTAGTTAAGAACTGTGAAGGGTCTGAGATTTTATCTTACTTGTGTGCAAATAGTCTAATGGATGCAGGCAGAGGACAGGAGACACTTGGGTTCGAGAAAAAGAACTTTATTACTCACAACACAGCAAATAGCATGAACTTAATGGTCGCTTCAAGTTCTCATTTCTCGTAACCTAAATCCCATGGATTGGCCCAGGTAGATGTTGCACATGCAGTGAATTTGTGTTATAGCTATTATGGACTGAATGTTTCCCCCCAAAATGAATATGTGGAAGCCCTAACCTTCAGTGTGGTTGTATTTGGACATGGGGCCTTTAAGAAAGTAATTAAGACTAAACAAAGATCTAAAGATGGGGCCCTAATCCAACAGGATAAGTGTCTTTATAAGAAGAGACACGAAGGACCTCACTGTCTTTCTCTCTCTCTCCGTACACATGCACCAAGGAAAGGCTACTAGAGCACACAGTGAGAGGTGGCTACTTACAAGCAAAGAGAAGAAGCCTCAGAATGAAACTTACTTTGCTGAAAGCTTGACCTTGGGGCTTCCAGCCTCTAGAAGTTTTGAAAAAATAAGTTTCTGTTGTTTAAGCCAGCCTGTGGTATGTGGTTATGACAGCTCGAATAGGAATAGACTAAGATGGCATCTGAGGAACTGCAGTCTCAGGAAATCCCAATCTTTTGTAACAAGCTGCAAGCAAATCTATCCAAAATTTACCCCTCATGGAGACAGCAAACAAGCCTGACCTCTGCTCAGGATGGAAATACTATTTCAATCTTCTAAGACTTTTTGCTATACAAACAGAGAGAGTCCAGAAAAAAAGCTTCCCGTGCCTCTGCAAGCAGGATGTGCAAAAATGCAAAAGACATTGGAGAATTGTCTCCCAACTCTAGTGAACACAAAAAAGCTTATACTAAATTAGAATAGATAGCTGCATTCTTGTCATTTCAGGCTTTTCAAGTCACTAGAAGAATAAGTTAAAAATAGATTTAGATGTTGGCTGCAGTGACTGATGTAGATTACTAAGAAAAACAGTTGCTACCAAAAGTAGGGATGGCAAAGAGGATATTTGAAACCCAGGAGAATAAGCTGATGTGACTCCAGATCGTGCCGTATTTAGTGACAAAAGATAATGCAACATCTATGAGCAAGA
The DNA here is from genome assembly GCF_020740605.2 of Lemur catta. Classification (NCBI taxonomy): domain Eukaryota; kingdom Metazoa; phylum Chordata; class Mammalia; order Primates; family Lemuridae; genus Lemur; species Lemur catta. Next base: position 22,098,914 of record NC_059143.1, read on the forward strand.
TTACCACAGGCTTAGGTCCCTCAGAAATGAAAGTGTGAATGGAGAAAAAAACTATTTCACTCTGGTAAAAATCCTGACTAGCTGATATGCTTGTTAGAGGCAAAAAAAAAAAAAAAAAAAAAAGAGGAACCTGGCAGTGAAATAAGGAAGCTATAAATACCAACTATGGCCTTATAACAAGTTGCAGAAACTAGACCTGAAGTATCTACTCATATTTTTTCTTTTTTCTATGTAATATTTCCCTTTATTTTTAACCCATAATTCCTCTACTAATTAAATAAAAGGCATAGATATAATTTTTAAATGTAGGTTTAGGTCAATTTTAATTAATCAATAGATTATACACTATCAAACCCCAGAGGTCATCTGAAGACCTAAATTTAAACCTAGATAAAATAATTGACAAGTTTTACTTTGTCTCCCTGTTAGGGTAAGGATATGTTTCCTTTTACTGAATGAGACAGAGTTGCATTATTTTAAAAGGCATACATCATTTGTGCAGTGTAGAGAAATGTATATATAGCAAAGGCTGTATTTTTATGTTGAATAGCAAAAGGTAGAATGTAATGAGAATCTGTCATGTTTTTAGTCTGTGTTTGTATTCAACATATTTAGATATCACTTTTTAATACTGGGGTGTTTCACATTTGACTTGCACACCTTTAGTACAGAAAGCATAACTCATTTTCTCAGCCTCCCTTACTGCTAGGGTTCAGGCACATGACCCTGGCTTTATCAATAACATACATATATAACAAAGTGGGACTGTTATTTGAAAGGAAGGACATAGGTATATATAAAGTCTGTCTTTTGGCAAGCATGGCAGTGGGGATATCAATCAGTTTAGAGGCTTCAATGTTGGAGCTTCTGACATCCTGTTCTGAGAACTATAACTTCAATTTATTATTTTTTTCAAAGGATGTGATGTTAGTACTATGCAGAGTGGCAGTAGGATTTTCACTAGAGTGAGGTTCTCAGTGTGGATGTTCCCTCACTGTGTCTTCTGAACTCAGCTTTCTAACCAATGTAGAGATTCTGAGAGCCGTGGAACAGACTGGAATATACCCCTGTCTGTTTAAACTAACCCAAGAGGATTTTGTTGGTGGTTTCTAAGAATCCTGATTAACATTCCTGAAATTGTCCCTAATCAACACTCAAAATGTTAATTTGTCTTGGTATAAGATCCTATTTTAGAATTCATCTGCCATGAACATTTCGATTTTGATTAAAGGCTTTCTATCACGTGGGGTTTATTGAGTTGTGGACATTTAACCACCTAAACTGCTTCTTCCATCATCTAAGTGTAATCCAAGCTGCTATCATCTCTCCCTGAATTATTGCAAAAGCATCTCTGCTTTTACCATTGCCCCTGAGTCTATCCTCAACTAAGCAGCCATAATTATAATTAATAATATAAGTAGGCCAAGTGCAGTGGCTCATGCCTGTAGCCCTAGCACTTTGGGAGGCTGAGGTGGGATGATCACTTGAGGCCAGGAGTTTGAGGTTGCAGTGAAATTATACTAAGACAAGATACAAAATTTATAAAGAAATCATACAACTCAATAGTGGAAAAACAAATAATTAAAATTGGGCAAAGGAACGTAATAAGCATTTATCCAAAGAAGTCATAAAAATCACTAACAGGTATATAAAAAGGTGCTTGACATCATTAATTAATCAAGGAAATGCAAATCAAAACCACTAAGAGATACCACCACACACACATTAGTATAGGTATTATCAAAAAATCAAAAGATAACAAATGCTGGCAAGGGGGTGGAGAAAAGGGATCTCTTTTTGGACATTCTTGGTGAGAATATAGATTGATATGCCCTTATGAAGAAAAGTATAAAGGTTTCTAAACAAATTAAAAATAGAACTACCATATGACCCAGCAACTCCTCTTCTGGGCATATACACCCAAAGAAAATGAAATCTCCACCTCATAACGGTAAAGATATGATATCTGCACTCTCATGTTCATCACAGCATTATAGCATTATTCATAATAGCCATGATATGGAAACAATATTTATGGAATAAATTATTCATGATAGCCAAGATATTTATTATTCATAATAGGCAGGATATGGAAACAACAGTTTCTTCATCCGTTTGTTTGTCTATTGGCTCTGTCTCCAGGCTCACTCATGTTCATCCAGGCAAGATCTCATATATTTTTTTAGGGCTAAATTGGAGAACATTATACTAAGTAATCCAGACACAGAAAAAAAATATTGTATAATCTCACTTATAAGTGGAATCTAATATATACACACACACACACACACACATACACAGAAGTCCTCCGTTATCCCTGGTTTTGCTTTCCATGGTGTCAGTTACCTATTGTCAACTGTGGTCAGACAGTATTACATGGAAAATTCGAGAAATAAACAGTTCATAAATTTTAAATAGTTCCCTGTTGTGAGTAACGTGATGAAATTTCACACAGTCCTGATCATCCTTCCGAGGACGTGAACCATCTCTTTGTTCTGCAGGTCCACTAGGTATAGGCTTCCCACCCGTAAGTCACTTAATAGATGTCAACTGTCGCGGTACCACAGTGCTTGTGTTCAAGTCGCCCTTATTTTACTTAATAACTGCTCCAAAGTGCAATAGTAATGACACTGGCAATTCGGATGTGCCAAAGAGAAGCTGAATGGTGCTTCCTTTAAGTTCTTGCTTTAATAAGGAAAGAAAAAGATCATATGCTGAGGTTGCTTAGATCTATAAAAAGAAGGAAAATAAATTTATACTAGTTTTACTGTCACCCCTCAAACTGCAAAAATTAGGGCCACAGTGCTTGATAAGTGCTTAGTTAAGATGAAAACAGCGTTAAATTTGTAGGTAGAAGATGTAAATGGAAGCGTGTTCTCATGGATGGCATTTGGGTTCAGGGCTATCTGCAGTTTCAGGCATCCAAGAAAATACAGCCTGTGGATAAGGGGAAACACTGCACAGAGACAGAGAACAAAACATTGGTTAGCAGAGGTGAGGAGGGGTGTGGGGAAGAAACGGGGTGATGTAGGTCAGAGGATACAAAGTAGTGAATATGTAGGAAAACAAGTCTAGAGATGCAATGTACACATGAAGACTATAGATAATAAAACTGGGAAGGTGGGGCAAGATAGGGGACAAGAAAAACCGCCAACCAGAGTGTCTCTGCAAGAAAGATAGATTTTAGAAGAAAGTGGAAAAAAATAAACAGGCAGACAAACATAGATCGGATGACGGTTGGAAGGAAGAGTGCCTGAAACTACAGGAGACTCCACCGGAAGAAGTTGGGGAGTAGAACTGAAAGGAGAAAGGCATCGATTGGCAGGGTCTAAACCCTAGAGGCTTCGAGACCAGCGACAAGGGTAGGTGGAGAAGTTAAATTTCCCCTCCCTTGCATCTCGGACTGCAGGTGGGCTCCTGAGCTGTTGGAGAGACCTGCTAACACCAGCCCAGACACGGCTGCTGCCAGTGAGCAGTGAGCCTCTTGCAGACAGGGCACTAGGAGCCCATTCTACTAAGTGAAATATCCCAAGAATGGAAAAACAAGCACCACATGTACTCACCATCAAACTGGTATTAACTTATCAACACTTAGGTGCACATAAGGGGGTGTCGGGCAGGTGGTGGGGGAGGAGGGATGAGTATATTCACACCTAATGGGTGCAGTGTGCACCCTCTGGGGCATGGACATGCTTGAAGCTTTTACTCAGGTGGGGCAAAGGCAATATATGTAACCTAAACATTTGTACCCCCATAATATGCTGAAATAAAAAAATAAAACTGTACTGTATTTGGAATCCATGCTAAATGAGATTTTAGCTGCTCTTGCCACAAAACAAAAACAAAAATGGGCAATTTTGTGAAATAATGGATATGTTAATTTGCTTCACTGTAGTAATCTTTTTGCTATCTGTATATATCCCATAGCATCGTGTTGTATACCTTAAATATACACAATAAAATTTACCACCACAAACAAACAACCCGCTCCAGCAGACTCAGGCACCAGATTATTTGGATTCAAATGCCAGCTTGCCACTTAGAAGTTGTGAAATCTTGGGCAAATTACTTTTTCTCTCTGTCCTTCAGTTACCTCATCTGTAAAATACATTATAATAGTTCCTACCTCATAAAGATAATATGAGGATTAAATAAGTTAATGTATGTACGTAAAGTGCTTAGAAGAGTGTGAATTCACGTAACACAGTAAATGCAATATTAGCTATTATTACTTAACATTATATAATTATTTTATTTCTCTCTCTCTCTGTCTCTCTCTCTCTCTCTCAACTAGAACGAAAGTTCCATGAGGTCAAGGATTTTTGAATACTCAGTACACACATACACATTTATATGTATCATCCATATATACACACTCATGTGCACACACACAGACACAAAGAGACAGAGAGACAGAGAGAGTAGCTTCTATATTCCTAGCAATGTGTGTAGTATAGAAGGAATTGAAGAAACGTGTTGAATGGAGTTCAGCTCTATTTTGGAAGATCCCCAACATCCAGTCCTGTCAGTCTTTCTCAGTATCCATAAGAGTCCATTGCAAGGACTCCTCCAAACTCCTCTGGGTGGCATCAAGCCTGGCTACCTGTGATCTCAGGCTGCAGGCTGTTGTTTCACCTTCCAATATGCACATTTTCATTTAACCCACCTGGTTTTGCTGCAATGGCTAGCATCAGCAATTCAAAGACACTTTAGTTAAACCTCTCTGGGCATCAAAATCCCAGCCATCAGGGAGAGGGAGGTGGAGTTACTTGGCTGCAGAGGGTTGCAAAGCGGCTCTAGGTGCCTAATGGCTTTTGGTACAGATTCTCAACCAGTGCTCTTGTTTCCTGCCTCCTATTCACCTCTAGTCAAATGGAAAAGCCCTCACTGCCTCCAATGCTCAGAGCCACCCAGAGTGCTTTGGAAGCCATAGACGTGCTCTGGGCCTCCAGCCCACACTCTCCTTGCAAAGCCCCGGAGTTCAGCTCTTCCCTGCCTCTAAATTAGTCATCCATCCTCAATCTGCATTCCAGCATTCAAAATTTTATTATCTTCTCCCTATTGTTCACTCCTCTCACATTTTCTTTGTTCTTGTGAATTTACACCTAGACAAAATTTTAATAGTCTTCAGTGAGATTTGGGGAGTAATATGTGAGCTTAAATCACTGTGGTGAATAAGCTCCTGGTCTTTCCATTACGATAAGTGCTTCACTCTGCCTGCTGATGGGGAGGAGAGGTAAGATAAGAAAAAAATATGATTTTATGAAAAATGAGCATGAATTAATTAGCGTATCAGGGATTTCTAAATAGAAGAAAACCCATGCAAAAAATGTATTTCATAATTTGTTTAAGAAATATCCAATGCATTTTGGAATGCTAGGATCATTTGTTTGGCTGCGATGAGGTCATTTTCTATGAGCAAAGTTCTCAATAAAGAGTTTATATCAGAATCACCTGGGAGAGATTTTCAAAGTATATAATCCTGCATTCTATACCAACCTCCTTGCATTAGAATACCCAGTGTCTGGGTAAAATATAAATTTTCAAAAGGACCACAAGCACATCTAATGCATAAAATTAACAAGAACTGTTGGACTAGAGCAATTGAGCTAAACAGAGGAAAATTTAGTGATATAAGTTGAAAATCATTTTTATGTATAGTAACTTGAATGAAAAGATCAGACATTTATATTGCATTTATTCATTCAATAGATATTTAAAACAATCTTATTATATTCCCAGTCATCAGTGAACTCATTCTCTAATGGGGGAATATTACCATTACATCTTAGTGTAAAGTGATCAGGACTACACCATCTGTAACATAACGAAGTGACACACATATTTCCTCATAGGTCTCTGATGTATTCTTCCAGCCTGATATCCACAATAATAGTAAAACAACACCACCAACAAACTCATCTGCAGATAGTAGTGAAGACCAGAGTAGAACCAAGATCTCAAGGAAGTCATGATCCCTGCAAGGAATCTTCCCTGAAACCCAAGCAAGGTATGCAATATAGAAGACAAAATGATACCTTAGCTTTTGGGGATAATGCCATTAATGCACCAGTGTAGCAATGATTCCATAGGCATTCTCTTTAAGGATAAAATTACCTTTTTGGATCAAGAAAAGATATAGGATTAATAAACCAAAATGAAAAAGTCAACCAAAAAAAGAAAGATGGAAGGCAATTTGTGGCGGTGGTGATGTTGAGGTAATCCTCCTTTTACCTATTTTTCTCTGTAGGTAGATAATCTATTAGTATAATGTTTTTGCCTTTTCTTTGCCCTTTTCCTCAAAGAGATAAGTTGATTAGCTGACTGGTAATTTTAGGAGCAACGTCTAGGTATTTATAATTCATTGCCTTTCCTAGTCTTTCTTTCTGGAATGGGCTTATCTGCACAGAGTGTGTATTTTCTTCTGTTCTTTACTATGAAATAAAAGAAAGCTATCCCATGGAGGGGGGTGGGGTACTTCTGAATTTGTTCATTGCTACCTAAATGGTTGAATGAGCTTGCTTAACTATGGAGTACACTTACTCCATATACTTACTGCTATACACCTAAACCATATTCTGCAGTAGCCAGGTTAATAATAAAATTCATATTTCATTTGCATGATTGCTTCATCAAGGGTATCATTTATTAGCCTTCTGAAATTCCAAACTTTTTAGGCACTTAGATTTTACCAGCAAAGTCCTCAAAACTTGGAGAATAAATTTTCAAGTTGATGTTTCTTTCTATAATGGCCATAAGCCAAATGATAGAAGCAGTAGCAGCATTAGCAGTAGTGCTGTCATTTATGGAGTGCTTACTACAAAAAATGTCAGAAAGGTGACTTTATTTGATCTTCACAATAAGTCCCAGAGATCAATGTAATTACTGTCCCAATTTCAGTGATGTTAAACTGAGTCTTAAAGAGGTAAAGCAACATTCTCAATGCTACAAATCAGTAATCAATGAGATTAGAGGTGATCTAAGGCACGGCAGTCCACTTCCCAATCTTTGTCCCTCATCTCTGCTTATTCTTTGACATGTTCTTCTTAGTCATATTGGGATGATTATTTCACATTTTGTCATATCCTTGGTTTTAATACTTCCTCCTAGATAATGATTAAATGCATTTATATTCTTGGTTATATTTTACATAATTTTAATCTGCCAGTAACTTCATCACCACCTTTCATTTGGGAGTTATGACAATACTAACCTTATTTTATTTTGTAATACAGCTCAGAGAAAACAGTATAGAAGAGTACACAGGGAAGTGGGCTAGATTTAGAAAACTTGAGTTCAAATTTCATCTTTATCACGTGTTGGCAAGAATACACATTTGTTGGGCATGGGGGACAGATACGGCTTACGATGTTATCTCTCTCATTCATAACTTCTCCCAGGGACCATCTCTGTTCATGAACCTGCTTCCCAGCCTTCATGTATTTGATCCAGGCAAGAGACATCCGTGACCTCAATGGGCAACTTTCAAACCAGAAATACACAAAATGGCAAAACTTAATAGAGTCCTAAAAGTAAATATAATTTAATTGAGTAACATGCATGATAAATCATTGTAAGAGAAAATATATAGCAGATCCTAATACTCCAAAAAATATTATTGCTGTAGTTTATCTCAGTGATTGATTTAGTCGGTTTGGATTCCTAAGAAAGCAATCTCAGAGAGAGTAAAATTTTCATCTAGACATTTGTGATTTTAGGGCATGAGGTATCGTATAAGTTATTTGTAGCCTTTGTGAAAAGTAGGTCTGCCCAACACCAAATGAGGCATAGAGTTACCCAGTCTCTGGTCTATGAATGAACTCAGAGGAACATGTAGAAGAACATGCAGAGCCAAATGTTCTTGCAGCCTTTCAGTATGGCAGTGTGACTGTAGGGACTCAGAGTCACATGCTTTTCCAGTTTTGACCATATTTAGATAATGGCTGAATTATTTAGTCAGAATCCACAACCAGACTTATTTGAGAATAATTATGCTGCCACTATATGTTGAGCCAGCTAAAGACAATTCAAGCATATGATTTATTCCTTATAGTTATCCTATCTGGTGATTTAATAAGGTTGTCTATATTAACTGAATAATTGTGATATTTTCATTGACTCACTCTATGATTAAATGACAATGATTAAATGCATTTATATTCGTGGTCATATTTTACATAATTTTAATCTACAAATAATTTCAGATTTGAAATTATGGACGGATCAAAGTCTTCAACTAGCTCCTGAAAATGTTTTTGTTGAGTAAAACCCTATCTGTCTAATAAAAATAAAGAGAAGAAAATCGGTGTGCCTTCCCTACTTTTGGTCAACAATAGCACCCAATGATTATTAACACTTAAATAGTACTTATTATAATAAGCCAGGCTTCTCAAGTAGATAGGTTTTTAAAATTCCTTTGGAAGTAAAGGATCTGAATATTGATTTACTAATAATTGTCAGTGTGTATATACTCCTTGAAAAGGCTTTCCATTTCCCCAATTTGGGGAAAAACAAAACAACAACAAAAACAAACCCTGATTTTCAGGATTCCGCTGTTTATTCCTCTACTTCTCTTTTTAGCTTCAGCCCTATATGTGTCATTTGCCACTGCCCTTATCTAGGTTACAAACACTTTTATGTCCTTATATGTTTTCTTTCTCTCTCTCTCTTTTACTTTTTCTCTTTGCCAGAGCACACTTTTTTCTTTTCTTCCCATGGATAAATTTTTCTCATTTTTAACATTCCATTCATAGGCATCACTTCCTTAGAGAAATCTTTAGATTCTAATGACATGACATTTCCTTAGCAAATACTTGTTCAATGGATACATGAATTTGTTTTTGATTCTGACTATGATTAAAATGTCTCAAATGTTTACTTCTTGAGTATATCTACCTTTGCTTTTAACTAGATATATTTGTTTAAATTTTTCTATGCACCCCACTATCATTGTTAAAAAATTAATATCCAATATGTAACATTTCTAATATTTTAGTGCCATCCTTGAACTGCTTTAACCTAATGACATTCACCTCTATAATATTTCAACCCCTCATTACTATTAACATTTTCTGTATTCCACTCTCAACAGACTTCCGACTATTTCATTTAGTAATTTAATGAATATCGCCAGGCTCAGTGGCTCACGCCTGTAATTCTAGCACTTTGGGAGGCCAAATTGGGAGGATTGCTTGAGTCCAGGAGTTCAAAACCAGCCTGGGTAACATATCAAGACTCCTGTGTCTACAAAAAAATTTTTTAAAAAATTAGCTGGGCATGGTAGCACATGCCTATAGTGCTACCTACTTGGAAGGCTGAGGCAGGAGGATTGCTTGAGCCCAGGAGTTTGAGATTGTACCACTGTATTCTACCCCAGGTAACAGAGCAAGCCTTTGTCTCAAAAATAATAATAATAATAACTTAATGTATACACGACTCCACTGCTACTAAAAAATAATGCTAAAAATTGCTATTCATCAGTCATTTTCTATATGTCAGGAATGCTACTCAGTGCTTTATACACACAATCTCCTTAGGTAACAACTCTGTGTGGTAGAATGTAAATTCCCTGGGAAAACTGAGTACATCTATTGAGTTCACTATTGTATAGTCAAAGAATAGTGCAGTGCATGACCCATAATTTTTACTCTAGTAAATATTAAATACATGATATTCAGTGTTGTTAATTCCATTTATAGATAAAGAAATAGAGGCAAAATGTGTTATATAACTTGTGTAAAGCCAGTTACTAAATGGCAAATCTGTAATTCAAAGCAAAATACTTCTGACTCCATATTCCACTCTTAAATACTATGATATATTAATTTTCACTTATCTTACTTTTTCCTGTCTTGCAGGTCAATAAATTCAATTTTACCTACATATCCTTCTGTATCTAACCATGACTTTATTACATTAATTATTCTCTTGGTGAAATCCTCAATTATTTCTGTATCTAATGAATGTTCATAGAATACGTGAAGTAATAAGTAAACAGAGAACTATATGTTATGCTTTAAGAATGCACAAAAATCTAATTCCACATGAAGACAAATATGTTATAAACCATAGAAATATGTCCCAAAAGAAAGTTGTCCTTTATCTCACTTTGTACTCTGCTAAAAGAAAAAAAAGAAAGTAAATTTTCATATATGAAATATACTGGTGGCCTTGTACCTTCATTAGTTTTGTGCTAGTTAATAGTTAATCAATTATTGTGTTTAATGCCTTAAACACATCCAGGAGTAGACGAGCATACAAAGCATGATGACGAAAGATGATGGCAGAAGAGAGAGTATGAAAATACACATCATTGCATGAACTAACTAGTTCATAAAGAGACTGTGCAAATAATATTGTAAATGTAATAAAATTAAGAATTCTCATTTTACAGCAGAAAAGTTCTCCGAGAAAGTTCAGGGGGTTTTGATAGCAGTGCTTTTGATACAGATAATACACTATTCATTGGTTACTCTAATAAATTTTAAAATGTTCACCATACTCACATATTTAGATTTGCATGACAACATAAAGACTGTACTTATGAAGACAATACCTCAAATATTTGAATGTGTAATAATATCAAAGACAAGAAGACACATCCATATCACTAAACTATGCCCCAAATGGTCAGTTTTACTTTTTAATTCTCAGGTATTCAATCAAATACTAACCTAGAGATTTTGTAGATATAAGTAAAGTCCATAATCAGTTGACTTTAAATAAGAGAGAATTTCCTAGGTAATCTGAGTGGGCTTGATTCAATCAGTTGACAGACTGTGAGAACAAAGCTGAGGCTTTCCTTAAAAAGAAGAAATTCCACCTGTAAATGGCAGTATCTGCTCTCTCCTCATGCCTAAGAGTTCCAGCCTGTCCTTCCTGACTATCTGCCCTACAGATTTCAAACTTGCCCCTACAATTTTGTAAGCCTGTTTCTTATAATAAACCCCTTTATGTAGAGAGATAGATGATAGAGAAATACATGATACATAGATAGGTGATTGATGGATGGACTGATTGATTGTACTGCTTCTATTTCTCTGGTTGAACTCTGACCATTACAATGCCATTTGGTTTTTTGATAAAAGGGATGGAGTACTGTGTGTGTGTGTGTGTGTGTGTGTGTGTGTGTTGTGAAGTCTTATTCACACACATAATGCTCATCATCCTGAAAAAATATTGACAAAGCTTTTCTGCTTTGTGAAGCACAGGGCTGGGCCATGAGTTAGAGTAAATATAAATTTAGTCTTCTTATCTCCATAATACACATAAGTTGAAGGTTTGTCAATATTCCAGTAGAGTCTTTTGAACATTTATCAGTCAGCATTGGCAGCTTTGACAGGATAACTACTTGCTGAATACCAAAAGCAGAGGCACTAAGCCATCATTTTTACACAGGTTATTACTTTGAAGTGATTATTATTTAAGATAACTTCCCTCCTTATAACTTCCCTCAGACTCTCTATACCATCTCAGTTGTGAAGTTCTTTGATGTAAATTTTATCTGTATGCAGTATATTCAATATTGACGCTTGTAATAAGTAAATCTTTGGAGTCAAAGGTTTTTTTTTAATTTTTCTTAATACATCAAGTTGTGAGATATGCTACAGTTTTTTTTTTATGTTTTTAGCTAACACATCATGCTGTGCTTATATAGTTTCTTTATACTGGTGTCATATTAATATTTTAACATGCAAATGAAAGCTCCTGTAGAATTTGATGATGATGTTGGCATAAAATGTTTCTTATTTCTCCAACCTCCATTTCAAGTGTCATTTAAATCAAATTTCAAAAATATCATGCTTTTTTTCAATAATAAGGCAGTACATATTTTTTATTTTTATATTTTTTCAGTTAAGATTAGAAAAAACTTATTGTAAATTTTATTGAAAAGAAGGGGTAGAAAAAATAGAACTGAAGACACACATACATACATCAAATGGAACTATTTCTATATCATTACATATGCATAGGTTTGATTCACCCTTGTTACAAGTTTGTATTCTTAAGCAAAAGATGAGAATAAACTCATCAGCTAGGGAAGAAGTACATTTGCATGATATCAAATCCTATAACTCATTAGTGTTTTTCTAATCAGCTCATCTGAATAAGAGATGATGATGATGATGATGATGATGAAAATGAAGATATAAGAGAGCAATAACTATTTTTGCATAGTAAGGCTTGTCTATAAGAGTATAGTCCAATTAGATGAAATAGAAAAAATTTATCCCGTATGATTTGTTTATCTATGCAGCTGCATAATGTTGATGGGAATCAGAAATGCTAGTTTTTTTGTTTGTTCACCATTTTAGGGTTGCCTCTGGTGATTTGGAATTTCAGTCTGATTTGCCCACAAGCAAGCTATGATGGAATGTACTCAAGGATGAAGTGAAAACAAAATAAAAGATTTCTTTGTACAATTCACACCTAAATTCATTTTTAATAACGAATAGATGAAATTAGAAATATTTATAAAAGAAGAAAGAAAAAAAGTAAATAATAGCATTAAAAAGTACTCAAAATAACAACAGGTTTCTAATACAAATTAATATGAATTAATGTACTATTTAATGAAAAACTTTAAGAATTATATATGGTTGGGTGAAAAATGTACAGATTTTTTAAAAAATTATTTAAATCAATATTGATTGCTATATTTAAAACCAGGGATTATTCACAAGATACCAAGTATTACATTTACAACAGAGAATTATAATGATCATCTATATCACAATAATTACTTACATTCTAGGTCTACATTATGTCTCACTTAATTTTAAACTAAATTGATTAATTAGGAACTTGAAATGACAGAAACAGTTAAGTTCTTCTTTTTCTTCATTTAAAGCACAGCCATGTTTACCCATGTATCCCCCTGCACCCGCCCCACCACCACCTAAGGGAAAAAAAGTGTGCCTGTCACCCAGATAGTGTGCATTATACCCGCTAGGTGTGAATTTACCCATCTCCTCCTCCCCCTCCCACCTGTTTGATTTCCATTGAGTTTTACTTCCTATTGTGCACATGATCAGTAAGTTTCAATTTAATAGTGAGTACCTGTGGTGTTTGTTTTTCCATTCTTTCAATTACCTCACTTAAAAGAATGGTTTCCAATTCCACCCTTTGTTACAAAAGATATTAGTTCATAATTTTTTATGGCTGAGTAGTACTCCATGGAATACATATACATTTTATTAACTCACTCATGTATTGATGGGCAGTTGGGTTGATTCCACATCTTTGTGATTGTGAATTGTGCTGCAATAAACATTCGAGTGCAAGTATTTATTTGATAAAATAACTTTTTTTCCTTTGGATAATACCCAAGAGGAGATTGCTGGATCAAATGGTAGTTCTACTTTTAGATCTTTGAGGTATCTCCATACTATTTTCCATAGACGTTGTACTAGTTTGCAGGCTCACCAGCAGTGTATAAGCGTTCCTTTTCTCTCCACATGCACGCCAGCATCTGTTGTTTTGGGACTTTTTGATAAAGGCCATTCTCCCTGAAGTTAAGTGATATCTCACTGTGGTTTTTATTTGCATTTCCCTGATGATTAGAGATATTGAACATTGTTCACATTTTTTGGCCATTAGCCAAGGGAGGGGCCAGGACTACCAATTACCGGAGCTAAAATCACTTTCTCTGATCCCCTGAATTGAGGAGGTGCAGAGGAGGAAGTGTCTCAGTGTAAGAAAGCTGGCACTCCAGTCTCTTGTGGCACTCTCCCATGGGATGTCCCCCTTGAACACCTGAACTCCTGGGGTTCGCTGGTTCACCCCGTTATTCCTATCTAGCCACTGCATCTGGGTTCCTGGAAGGTGGAAGCACCTCCATTATATTTTGTGTCCTGCTGTTCACCGAAGGCACCTCCATGGGGCAGGGGAAACTCCCCTTAACCTTTCACTGGGCTCGGAGCCTCTCTGGGTTTGGTCTGCCCCACTATCTTCCAACTATCTTCTTCTTTCTCAGCTTTGCTATTTTTCTCAGGGGGTCCCCAGATGTCTCTGTTGTCCCTCCCTGTGGACCACACCTGAGCTGCAACTGCTCTCTCTTCTCCTCAGTCCCACTGACAAGCGGATGGCTCTAGTCAGCCACCTTGGCTCCCCCTGATTTAATAAAATGTAGAAATGCAATTTATTTTGGCTATTGATTTTTGTATTTACCAAACTTGCTAAATTTTCTATTAAATCAAATGATACTTGGGTAAATTGCATCAAATTTTCTGTTTGTGGAACAATCTGATCATTTGCAAATATTGACAGTTTTTTTTCTCTTTGCTGATTTTACACTACTTTGTATTTTTTCTAATTTTATTCTATTTTCAATTTTTTTCCTGTCTAATTAAAATGGGCTGGTTCATCAATAACAGTTAAATTGTTTAAAAGAACTGATAATAAAAAATACTCATGTCTTGATTTTTATTCAAAAATAAAATTTCAGATTTTATTATTGTTTAGAATGTTATTGTTGGTTTTCATAAGAAATTATATTTATTGTTTATTGAAAATTTTAATAAGTAGTTCTTTTTTATATCTTATAATTTTAGCTATAAAAGTTTGAACTTTATAGAATGTTATATCTGCAACTATGAATATGATCACCTTCTTTTCTCCTTTGAAAATGTTGTTGTAGCTAATTAGTTTTTTTCTGGTCTTAGATTAAGCTTGCATTCCTGGAATAAACACAACTTTTTCAGGGTATGTTATCCTTTCTGTATTTTGCTGTATTTGCTAACACTTTGTTGAGAGTATTATCATTTATGTTTAGGAGTGGGATACAAATGTAATTTTTCTTTCTTGATTAGTTCTTACTTGGTTTTGAAATCAAGGTTTTATTAGTCTTGTAAAATATATTTAAGGGTGTTTTCTATTTTGTTCTACTCTGAAAGTGTTTGTGTAACATTGAACTTATCTGTTTATTAAATACCTAGTAGAACTACACTATGAAGACATTTAGAGACTTTAACGTTTAGATGCAATTTCTTTAATGTTTATGGTTCTTTAGGGTTTAATATTTCTTTTAGAGTCAATCTGATAAATTACATTTTTCTACAAATGTAATGCTCCAACTACATTTTTAATTGGTATAAAAATATCCATAAATCCCTCTTAACTATAAAATTTTGTGTTATGATATAACATACATACAGAAAAGTTCATAAAATGTAAGTGTAGTTTAATAAATTGCCTAACAAGCAAATAGTTGTATATTCTAAATCTATATCAAGAAAATAGGGCTGGGAGCAGTAGCTCATTTCTGTAATCCCAGCACTTTGAGGAGCCAATTTGGGTGACTCGCTTGAGGCCAGGATTTCAAGACCAGCCTGGGCAACATAGCGAGATCTTGTCTCTAAAAAACTAAAAAAATTTAACCAGGCACATGCCTGCAGTTCCAGCTACTAGGAAGGCTGTCGTGGGAGGATGCTTGAGCCCAGGACTTTGAAGCTGCAGTGAGCTATGATCATGCCACTACCTTCCAGCCTGGGAGACAGAGACCCTGTCTCTAAAATAAAATAATAAAAAAAGAAACAGAACATTCTAGCACCTCAGAACCAAACACATACTATTTAAAACCCCAAGCCTTCCTCCTTAGAACAGGTTATTACCCTGATGTTTGTAGTAATCATTTCATTTTTTCCCTTTTTTCACTTTTCCTTCTTACCACCTAATTAAAAATTATTAATCATTATAGTTTAATGTTGCCTGTTTTGTACTTTATACTAAAGCAGTCATACAGTGTGTTATCTCTGGCTTCTTATGTTCAATATTAGTTTTGGAAGATTCAACCATACTTTGAAATGTAGTATTTCATTCATTCTCAATTCTGTATAGGATTGTACATTGTATGATTTTGCATAACTTATTTATCCATTCAAATGTTGATTACAATTTGAGTTTTTTTCACAGTGATTGACTACTTTGTGACAAGAAAAAGTATATTAATTCCTTGTTTTGTCACCTACTAGTTGTTTGCTTTTAATAGATCAGTTTATTTTTCTAAGTTATCCCATAAAATATGGAAAGTAACCCCTATTTCATAGTTTATTTAGATTATATAAGATATTTATGATATAAAATCATCTTCCTTTCCATTAGGATAGCATAGTGTCTTCCTTAATGCACTCACTGACAAAGTATATAATCTTTTGAAGATTTTTAGAAGATTTTCTCTTTACCTCATTTGAAAAATATGTATGCTGATATTATAATATTTGGTGCATAAAGAAGTCTATAATATAATATAATCATCACTTATTTCCTTTCTAAGTGTAATTTTTTCAAATGAGTACAAAATTAACCATAACTTTTTACTTTTTTGTTAGTTTTATATGTTGCTAGAATGTGAGAATTAAATGCTTTAAAATATGTCTTCTCCTTTGGAGTCTCAACATATAATCTTTCACATCTTTTCTTGAATGTTTTTGAAATATACTTTTCTATAAACAATTTTATATATCTGACTCTGAACAGTTTTCTTTCTTTTTTTCTTTTTCTTTTTTTTTTTGGAAATCAGCACTCACTGCAGATCTCCATCACTGCCTCTTCCTCGTCACAACAAACATGTGATCTCAGTAAAAATGCTATATCGATTACATAAATGCATCTTCAAGACTACCCCCAGACCTGGAGTGACCACATAGCTCAGTTTGCTTGAGGTGAGAAATATAGGATGAAAAGGTAGGATTGCCAGATAAAATACAGTATGCATAGTTATATTCTGATTTCAGATAAACAGATAATTTTTTAGTGTAAGTCCCAAATGCTGAGTAAGATGTACCTACTTGAAAAAATAATTTGTCATTTATCTGAACATCAAATTTGATTTGGTGCCCCTATATTTTTGTTTGTTAAATCTGGCAACTCCAGAAAGGGGGAAGGCTCTTAGAAGGCTCATACTACTATCTTGGTTTCTGGAACAGACAAAAATCTCTTAACCTAAAAATTAGTATAGTGCAGTTAGCCAGTTATTGTTTTTATTCCTTTTCTTCTTTCTCTGTCTTCATTTCTCTCTTCCTCCACTTCCCTCCATTCTCCATCTCTCAGAAATGGTAGTAATTGTGATAGTAGTAGTAGTAATAATAGTAATAACAACAACAAAATAACTGTCTCCGTTTGTATAATGCTTTTGTGAACATCATGTTCTTTGATTTTTAGTGATTTCTAGATATATGTTCCATATAGATCCTGGGAATGACATTGAGGAAAAAATAATCACAGAGATATATTTAACTTTCTTTGTTTAGACATATTTTCACTATAAAACTAGCCTTCTGTGTAAGTAGGACAGATAAAATGAACTTGAGACATAATCCAGATTAATTCAGAGCCCAAAGCTTCCTTCTAATGATTGAAGTTGTACTGGCGTTACTTTTTTCAGATGAGTTGCTATATTGATTTTATTCATTGAATAAAAGGATTTTAATTAAATGAATTCACCCTGGCAAAGTATGGGGGGCATTAAGCAGACCATACTAGGAAAATTTGATATTAATGAACTGAAGTGGAAAATTGAGACAAATGTTATGACAAGTTTAACCATTTTTTTTTTCTTGGTCTCTACAACTAGTAGTATAGGTCAAAGTACATTTTGACCTGGTATAGCCATGTAATCAATCTTATTTACACTATATTAGTAATAGAGTAATAGTTTTAAGCATTTGATTTTAAATGATATTTGTAGAACATGACAATTTTAATAGATAATTTGGAACCATCATGGGAAACACACTTTGGTGCATATTGTGCGGTACCGGGAGGCTCATTATTAAAAAGGGGTTATAACGGGTTGCTTCTGACATGACTCATATTATTTGGATTTATCATTCTACAATTAATATTCATTGTAAAAAGTTTAAATGTGTGCCTGGCACTGTAACAAACATTTCACTAAGTTTACTGCATTTTTTTCTTCACTATACCTGTAAGGTATATGTCACCCATAGCTCAGGGGGGAATGTTGACCTTAGAATATATTAGCAAGTGACTCAAAGTCTTTCAACTTTACAGTAGTAAAGCTAGTGTGATGGTGACAAACAAGTCTTCTGAAGCTAAAAAATAAAACAAAAAAGAAAAAAAGAAAGCCACTATTTAAATATACTTACATTTAACTCTGAGGCCAATTTTTTAAGCTGTGCTGAAACATAATGGACATATAATAATTTCCTCATGGTTAAGAGGTAAAATTTTGTAAATTATGATATATATATGCACCCATGAAAAAACCATCACCATAATCAAAATAATGCACGTATCGATCACTCAAACATTTCCCCATACCCCTTTATAATCTTTTCAACCTCTTGTCCCCAGGCAATTACTGATGGCTTTGTTACTTAATATTAATTTGCATTTATTAGAACTTTATATATAATAAAAGGAATAATACAGTATGTAATCTCTTTCTGGCGTTTTTTACTTTGCATAATTATTTTAAGGTATATCCATATAGTTGTGTATATCAAGTGTTCTTTGCTTTATATTGCTAAGCAGTATTCTTTCATATGGCTATATGGCAGATATTTACCCAGAGCTTGTTGCTGAACATTTACGTTGTTTTCAGTTCGGGCCATTACAAATATAGCTGGTACAAACATTTCAAGGTAAGTCTTTTAATGGATATTGCTTTCAATTCTCTTGGGTGAATACATAGGAGTGGAATGTCTGGGCCATAGATTAGGTGTGTTTTCAATTTTTAAAGGGATTGCCAAACTGTTTTACAAGGGTCTCATACTGCTTTCCTTTGTGTCCACACCAACACTTGGGAAGGTCAGGCTTGCCAATTTCAGATATTCAAGTAGGTAAGTAGCTGAATCACACAGGTTTTAAGTTAAAAACCCTCAGTGGCTAACAATGCGGAGTGAGCAGCCTTTCATGTGCTTGTACGCCATCCATATATCTTCTTTGGTGAAGTAAAATGTTTGTTTGAATCTCACTTATTTTTATTTTTGTATTATTGAGTTTTAAGGATTCTTTGTATATTCTACCTAGAAATATTTTATCAGACATGTGATTTTCAAATATCTTCTCGAAGTCTGCAGCTTGTCTTTCATTTTCTTACAAGAACTTTTGGAGGGTAGAATTTTCCAATTTTGATGAAGCCCAATTTATTCTTTTCTTGTCTTTTATGGCTTGTTCATGCTTATGTTATTGTACCTAAGAAATCTTTGCCTAAACAAAGGTCAGAAAGATTTTCTTCTATGCTTTTATTCAGAATTTTTGTAGTTTTAGGCTTTACATTTAGATCTGTGATATATTTTGGGTTATATTTTTGTTTATGGTGTGAGACATGGATCAACATTCTATTTTTCTTCCACAGAGATTTCCACTTGTTCCAGCATCATTTGCTGAAAATACTACCTATCCTTTATCCACTGAATGTCCTTTGCACATTTTTTGAAGGTCAATTGACCATGTGTTTGTGAGGTGTGTGTGTGTGTGTGTGTGTGTGTGTGTGTGTGTGTATGCGAGTGAATTTCTCAATGCCCTTCTAATGCATTGATCTGTTTGCCTATCTTCCTGTGATTAACACACTGTTTTAATTACTGTAGTTTTTTTGTCGTTTTTCAAAATTATTTTGCTATTCTATGTTATTCACATTTCCATATGAATTTTAGAATCAGCTTCTCAATTTCTACAACAAAAGAAAAGCTGACAAATTTTGATTACGATTGTGTGAAACTTATGAACCAATATTAGGAGACTGACAACCAGTAATATTTTGGCTTCTAACCTATGAACATGTAATATTTTATCATTTATTTCTGATTGTTAGGACATAGATATCATTGATTTGTATATTGATTTTTATTTCTACATCCTTGCTGAATTAGTAGCTTTTTGCTACACTCTATAGGATTTTCTATATAGATGATCATTCCATTTGCAAATAAAACTATTTTGTTTCTTCCTTTCCAATTTGAATGTTTTTATTTATTTATTTATTTTGCTTTAATATATGGTCTAGAACCTTGAATACAATGTTGAATAGAAGTCGTGAAAATGGATATATTTGTCTTGTTTTTGATCTTGGAGAGAAAAAGAGAAAACATTCAGTCTTCTACCGCTAAGCATGTTAGCTGTAGGCTTTTCATATATTTCCTTTATCAGCCTAAAGAACTTTTAAAGGTCTGAAAATTTTTTTCCTTATCACAAATTGGTGCTGCAATTTTTCCCATGTTTTTCCTTCATCTGATGATATGAACATATGATTTTTTTTTTAGTCCATTTGTGTGTTGAAATACATTGGTTGTTTTTTGAAAATTAACCCAACTCTACATTCTTGGGATAAACACCACTAGTTCATGGTGTTATATCTTTTTTATATTGTTGGATTTATTTTGCTAAAATTTTATTCACAATGGTTGTATCTATTTTCATGGGAAATACTGGTCTGTAGTTTTCTTTAAATATTTTTTTTTCTAGTTTTGATGTCACAAAAATGATTGCTGTAATTCCCTACCAGTAAGATGAGGCAATGATATGGCTCACTTCATTAGTTTCCCATATTAGTGATCATTATCTTTCATTGTATGATGTTGAATATCTGGAGAGCCATTGTTTCCTATATATTTGCCCCAATTTTTAGTTGTTTTATGCAAAGAGGGCAAATGTGGTCTCTGTTACTCCAGCTTGGGTAGAAGTGGAAGTCTTTCTGAGATGATTTTAAATATTTATATTAAAGCAATTTGAGCAATCCATTTGAGAAGGTGTAGCATTGTCATATGACAAGCAAATAATTTGAGGCAAAACATATATATTTATTATGTGAATATATTGGTTTTTGTTTTAAGTTTAATAAAAGATCTTGGAATTTCTTTCTATATTAAAGAAAGTTTTCTGTTTCCAAACTTGTCATTCTTAAGGAAAGAAAAAACAAAATAAATCTTTTCCCTTATTATATTGACCATATATCAAATATTTGTGGTGACTCTGTACCTTGAAAAATGATTAATTATTTTATTATAGCTTACCAAATTTTTATCAATGGTATTACCACAAAAATATCTTAATGGAAGTAAAATACAGTCACCATGTTTATTAAAATATTTTAGAAAATTTAGATTTGTGTTCATTTTAATATTAGCAGTTATAATCTATGACTTACTTTCAGAGCCTGAGACTTTAGTTTCCACAGTAAACAGATACTTAATAAATGATTAATTATAATAAAATCTCCTTGCTTTTTCAATAAGTAGGGAGAAAAACTGAAACGTGTTTGCATAATTCAAGCTAAAAATAAATAAGCAAAGACAGTAAGACTATTATTTAAAAATCCTTCTAAATACAACAGAGCTTAAATTGTTGAGTCAATTCCCTATACAAATCAATTTACAAATAAATTATGGTTTCAAATATTTAGTATAATGTCCATGGTCTACTTGGCTTGCGTCTCCACATGTTCAGGGGGGAATAAGGGGATTAAGACAAGTATCTGGGTAATTCAGGAAAGAATTATAAGCCATGTTAACAATTGTTAGTCAAGATTTACACATAGCATTTATCAAGCAAGGGGCCCACTACAGAGTAAGGTGGGAGTACAGAGCAATTATTTGATTTTTCATAATTAAGGAATGTTTTTATTATAAGCTTCTCCTTATAGAAAAACTGATGCATTTAAAGCCAACGGAGGGAAATTTCTTTATTAAGCTGGTAATGGACATATGCTGCCTTATTGACTTAAGTATAGTATGTAATTAAAATATTATGTTAAATGATTTTGATTATAATATTTCCACTTGTTTTTCTTGAATATCTATGTTAATCACCAGTATCATATGATTGTGATTGACATAAAGGATGTTACCCAGAACAGACATATGGATCTTGTGGGCCCATCTGCAGAGTGTGTTCAGCAAACAGCTTATAGCTATCACCCTCTTCAGGGATTGGTTCAACTATAGGAAAGTTGACTGTCCCAGGGTCATACCTTTCCAGGAAAACCCACCTCCAATGACTGATCATTGCATAGGTATTGAGATCTAGACATTTGGGCCTGATATAAAACAATTCTGATGGGTGATTTCAGCCCAAGAGCTTTCTGTGTGGTTAGCTGAGGCTGATCTCTATCCTGTGTTATAGCACTACTTATTCCTCTGCCCAATCTTCCTTCTTCCTATTCCTTCCATAGGTGTTCACTCTTTAATAAGTACTGCCCACCAACCTCTGTACTGGAGTATGATAGCCAGAGAAAGTACTCCTGGATGTGGCCCAAGCAAATCAGTCTTAAGATATCAAGTTTCACAGGTGGATCAATCCTCAGCTAGCTCTCAATGAGAGCACCACTGCTGGTGGGAATTGCAATCAAATTGTTAAAACTTTCACTGATGTTGAGTTGGCATCATATACTGCTGGAAGACTGCAGCAGTAGGTTTGATATATCTGATTTGAAAAGTATGAGGAAAATAGTAACTATAAAGATAATAGTATTATATAGCTGTTGCTAAACTTCATTGACATTCTAGATAGAAAAAGATAACAAAAACCTAACAGTATCTAGCAGACCACTGAAAACCAAGTATGAAATCCAGAGGCCCTCCATGGTAGCATAATTTTCACAAGGATAGCCAAGAAAACCGATTACCAGGACTAGAGCTTAAATGGAAGAATAACCAAGTTCTAAGGAATGTTAAACTTCCAACCGAGGCAACTCAGATATGCCAAAGCCATGGCCCTGCTTGAGAAAGAATGAAAAGCTTACACTTGGGATAGAGTCAACTAGATAATAACCCCCCGAAATTTGAATTCTAAGATTTCTTTGAACTCTCTGAGACTATGGAATTGACCCACCTATCTCCTTTGTCCACCTGGCTCGGAACATTTATTGAATGTTAATGTGGATCCACCCCACCTCTGCTGCCATCCCCACTGCAACCACCATAGGAAAACATAATCACCCCTAATAATCTGCCCATCACCCCTTCTGTTTACTAGGAATAGAGCTATTAACTAAAATTAAGTTAGAGGATGAACTCAAGATGTGTTCGGTCTGATAAGATAGGAAAAGGACTATCTCAAAGGAGCTTCAGAATCAAGCCAAGGTGTTCTAGCAGGCCATAATGGAATACAAGGGTGATTGGATTCAGACTGATTAATGAGGCAAAACAAAAGACTGGACAGGGAAGACTATCAGGAACATTCTCCTGATTTATGAGATTTAACTTCCTGCAAGAATCCAAGTGTTTTATTTTTATTAGGATGGCTCCTAGAAGCAGAAGAAAAGAAAAGTCCCACGTGAAGTGTATTAGTCAGAGTTTTCCAAAGAAATAGAACCACTATAGGGAGATTTATCACAGGAATTGGTTCACTTGATTATGGGGGCTGAGAAGTTCTACAGTCTGCCATCTGCAAGCTGGAGAATCAGGGAAACTGGTGGAGTAATTCAGTCCACGTCCACAGGTTCAAGAACCAGGAGCACTGATATCCGGGGGCAGGAGAAGATGAATGTTCCAGCTCAAAGAGAAGCAAATTTTTCCTTCCTCTACCTTTTTGTTCTATTCAGGCCCTCAGTGGATAGGATAATGTCTACCTACATTGGTGAGAGTGGATCCTTACTTAGCCTACTGATTAGAAGGATAATTTCTTCCTTCACAGACACACACTTATTTTCATCCCCAGTGATATCCTTGGGGTTTGCTTGCCAATCTCATAACTCTAGATTAGAGACACTACTATCCCAAAGGGGAACAATTTCCAGAAGACCCAGTATGAGTCCTGTTGAAGTATAAGCTAAGGCTGCTGCCCGGGTACTTCAGGCTTCTTGTGTTCATGGACTAAGGCAAGAAGAATAGTCAATATCTTGGGAGGGGTGATGAACCCCAATAATCAGGCTGCTTTTACACAATGGGGGCAGGAAAGAATCTATTTGGAAGCCGGTGATCCACTTGAGGTACCTCTTGGTACTTTCTTATTTAATTTTGATGGTTAAATAAATGGACAAGTACCTGAGAACAGCAAGGAGACCAGAGGCTCTGATTCCTCAGAAATGAGAGTCTAAGTCATGCCACTAAGTAAGGCATCAAGACAAGTAGAGCAGCTGCTGCCCCCTACCTTTTTGGCACAAGGGACTGGTTTCAAGGAAGACAATTTTCTCACTGATGGGGGTGGGGGGTGGGCAGGGCCTGGGGGACAGTGTGGGAGGCAGAGCTCAGGCTGTCAGGCTGTGATGGAAGCGATGGGGAGCTGCAAAGTTTCACTGGCTTACCCGCTGCTCACTTCCTGCTGTGCGCCCCTCCGCTCACCCCACCTGTCCCTGGTTCCCAAGTTTCATGGAAGAGGTGGGGAGGAGGGGGCTGGCGGAGCTCTGTGGCTGGTCCCTGACAGGCCCCGGACCATTAGGGGACCACAGAAGTAGAGTATCTACATTCTTACCATACGTAAAGAAGTTGTACTCCATAGTACAAGGGGTGGATTTTATTGGACACAGATTTTTCACCCTGATTATTTTTCGAGGAAGTAGTTGGTTCCCCAGATGTGGTGAGTGCTGACAGAGTTAGTCTTTAGCTGTCAGCAAGTTCAGGGATCATCTCACTTGCAGAGACAACTTTCTTCATCTCCCTTCTCCCTGCCACTGCATGTACCAAATCCTCTGTCTGATCGCACCCTTCTCAAGTGACCCAGATCCAATGAACATGGTTATAAAGGCCCATCCATTTGTCCTAATTTGGGTTAACTCTGTCAGTTCATTTTAGCTCCAGAGCTCCCTATGTGCTCAATGAAAATTATTGTTGGGCTTGTAATACAGGGTGACTTCTCTATCTGTCCAATCCTGTTTCCATCTCATTCCTTCCACAAATGTTAATCCCAAAGACACTCCTTAATAAACATTTTGGTAACTAAACTTGATCCAGAGTCTGCTTCCGAGAAAACCCAGCATGCTACCAGGATGTAATGGGGAGAACATACAAGTTGTAGTCTTACAAATGGGTTTTTAATCTGCTATCATAACCGTGGACAAATTACTTAGCCTTTGCAGACTTTGGTTTCCACATACGTCCTTCTCTTTCACATGGGTTTTCTTAATACAAAGCAAAAGCTTTATTCTGTGCATTGTAGTTAGGAGGAATTGTCTGGATTATCTCAAATTTTGGATTAAATCTGAAGCACTCCACTAATGTTCAAATATATAAAAACACTATCTCGTTTAAATATGTTTGCACATATACAAACTATGTAAGGGATTAATTTCTCACAATCTTTAGGAGATATTAATGTTACACATTTTTAAAGCATTCATATGAAATAGCTATGCCTTGAGCCTTCCTCTGTCATGGCTGTGTGGTGATATTCTAGTGCAGAGGAAATTTTTCTTTATCTTGACAGTAAATTGATTTAAAAATAAGCTAAAATAGAAAATTTAAAAAATGAGTGAAAGTATTTAAAATTTAAATGCTGTCACCCAAATGCATATTAAAATAAATGACTTTTAGATAGTGTTAATATAAAAAAAGTAATTCAGTTAAAACAATTTGGAAGACTGGAATATTTATACATCAATTATTGATGAGTTGTACTTTTCAAACTAAGTTGTTTTTATTACCAGTTGCCAGGCAAAGGTTAGCATTATTTTTTAGCTAGAATAAATGTCCTTTCATTATTCTCAAAGTATCTAGACATGCAAACAACTTTTAGTTTCAGGGCATAGTCATTCTTTAAAGAATTTTATTTTTAAGGCGTTCCTTCCTGTGAACTAATGCCAGTTTGTGTTTATATCACTCCCTTGTTGACTAATCAAATGACATTAACTGCTGTTGACAGGTATATTTTTAACCTATGCTGTTTAACTTTTCATGTATTTAGGTTTCATCTTCCCAAGAAAATTGTAAACTGAATGAAAACAAAAGCACTGTTTTATATTTCCTTGATTTTATCATAAACATTTAATGCTGTATACAATAACATATTTTTAAAACTTTTTTATCTTGCTTTTACTCATAATTGATTGAAAAATCAGTCTACAACTTTTGAAGTAAAACAAGCCCTGTAAGGTTCATCAGGTTTTATATCATAGAGGCAATAAATGAGCTCATAAATTCCCCATTAGGAATAATAAAATCAATTGGCCCTCTTCTGAGTAAGGATATATTTCAATTGTTCAAGCTAATTTAGGACAGTTCTTATTAGTGGGATTCTTCAATAATACAATTGAGACTCCATATACACTTGAGAAATTAATATGGAAATTGGATGCTGAGGTAGGGCAATGAACCAAAAACAGCATATTGACACCCCCCACAACAATGGAGGACATGTAAAACCCCACAAATACTGAAAAATAGTTATGATTTAAAATCTCCAATTAAAGAGGTTATTGGCCTAATTTCAGATTTCCAAGCCACTGAGTAAAAACGAGGTGATCCTTAAAAGCAAAAATAAATAAAATGGGTCCCTAAGTAAATTATAATAATAAATTAATGCATCTGTTTTAAAAATACTAATTTAGCCTTTGAATTACTTTTAAAGTGAAAAATTCAATTCTGATTTTTCTTGAAAAAAGAATGCTTCCATGTGAAAAGTATTACCTCTTTATTAAGTAAAACAAAAGATTGCAAAACAAACCTGATTCCTTAAAAATAAATGTGATTCTGAATACATCATTGATGAAATGATTATTTTACAGCATTAGTTTCAAAACTGGTATGTTAACCTTCCATTATAGCTCTTAGTATAGCATATTTATAGCTTAATGAGAACATACTTTCAGATATACTTCATTTACATTTTGATTATTAAAAACATAGGTTTCTGCTTATAGGTTTTCATTTCCATTTTCCCCCAAAATGGCTCATGTTGAATACATTTTAGTGTTAAAATGTCATAGCAATCACATCACTATATAGATCATAATTCAGTAGGTTATAGAAAATAAATCAGTGAAATGAAGGCATTATGGCTACTACCTAGAAGGTAATTTTAGCATCAGGACATAAAGAATTTATTTCTACTTTTTTATGCTTTATTACTAATTATATGCAGCAATGCCTCAAAGTGGAAAATTTTTGAAGGAAACTTCTATTGCCTTGGAAGTTATTATGTTATCTCAGGAACTATAAAGGATCTGATGGGAGAGAAAAGGAAGGTGCATTCTTGTGTAAAATATGCACTAGTGCAGTGATATGAGGCATGTGTACATTATACTATTCAGCAGATAAAAGGCACAGTGAATTGTCTTCAAAAGCTAGTTAAATAACAAAGAACAGCCAGGTCATTAACGTGACTATTTTGTATTCAGGTTTACACAGGTGGGATCTCATAAAGTATTCATCGAAAATTAAATGGGAATAGAGTTGGTTTATATAACTATGAAGAGGAGAGTTCTTCTCAGGCAATGACACATACATCCCTTTTGGGAAGTAGTTCCCCCATTAGCATTTAAAATGTGGGGAGTGGGTGGTCAGATTCAAAGTGATCTGAGGAAGGTAGAAATTTTGATTAACTTTATTTTTTTAAGCTTGCAATAAAAAAGAATAAGCATTAAGTATATAACTTCCAAAACAATAAGGCAAAAACATTGACCATTTTTTTTAAAAATGAAATAAAATTAAGTTAAAAGAATTAGAGACAATATCAGGATAAATAGAAAGCAGAAAGTAAGCTGTCACAATACCAAAGATATGGAATCAATCTAAGTGTCATCAATGGATAAAGGGGTAAAGAAAATGTGTTATATGTACATAACAGAATACTACTTGGCTATAAAAAAAGAATGAAATCCTGTCACTGCAGCAATGTAGATGGAACTGGAAGTCATTGTGTTAAGTGGCATAAGCCAAACACAGAGAGACAAATATCATATGTTCTCACTCATATGTGAGAGCTAAAAAAGTTGATCTCATGAATGTAGAAAGTAAAATGATGTATACCAGAAGCTGGGAAGGATGGGAAGAGTGTTGGGGAGTGTGAGGGATATGAAGAGAGGTTGAGTAATGGATACAAACATAAGTTAGAAGAAATAAATTATAATGCTCCATAGCAGAGTAGTGTGAACATAGTTAACAATGTACTGTACATTTCAAAATAGCTAGAAGAGAGGACTTGAAATGTTCTCAACACACAGAAATGATAAATACTTGAGGCTCTCTAATTGCGTTTGTGTACCTTTTTCTCCTACTTTTGTTGTGAGGTCAATAAAAGTGATATGAGATAATTTGCATGGCTTGATTTGTTTTTCTATACCCTGAAAATAAAAATGTTGACAGTGTTTGTCTTTAAAAATTAGTAAATCTGCAGAAACCAAATGATACAATTAAACTTTGTGTCTCTTGAGACTTGGTTTTGGGACTGAAAGAGATAATAACTTATTTTTTGTTGTTTGAGGAAGGTCTCTCATGGCTCTGGAAGAAGTAACTTCTAAGAATTTAGTGGTTTGTGCTCAGTCTTGTGCTTTATCCAGATTAATCAGATACTTTCTGGTAGTCATTAGGTCAACCAGAATTTAAAATCCAGTTTTAGCCAAATCTTCCAATTGACATATTAACATTATATCACCAATATAATTTTTAAACCATATTTTTCAATCAAACCAAATCTAAGTCTCTTTTCTCCAAGTTATGATAATCTGGAGAATTTAAATACAGTTTTCCCATGGGAACATAGCAAATGTCTGTTGGAGTTGGTTCTCCAGAAATAAAAATTTAAAAGAAAGCATTACCCAAATCAATCACAGATTACTCATCTGTAACTTGCTGTACAATTTGAGTTTTTAACACCATATTGGGGATAAAGTAATGGGCTTTTACTTTATTAAGCCCTCTATAATCCGCAGTCAAACTCCAGGATTCGTTAGCTTTTCTCATAGGTCATACTGGATTGCTTAACAAATAATTTGTAGGTACTAATACATCTATGTATAAAATATTCTTAATTAAAATTTAAATTTCTTGATGGCCCTTATGTATTTCACATTGCTTTAAATTCATTCTAATTAATCTTTAATTCTAACAGGATGAAGAGTGGGTTTGTATGAGTTTCTTTTTCTCAATGTTTTGGATAAGGGTAGTCCCCTACTCTTGCATACTGTCACCTCAGTAATGCACATCAATAGGCTGAAGCAGCAACTATCTATCACTTTTCTTAGTAAATTCCTATTTTGCAGCATACTTCACATGTAAGCCTTCTACAGCTGTATAATCATAACTCCCCAATTTCATTTTATTGCCCTTTAACTTTTCATCAATACAGTAAGTTACGATAATATATTGTGCGCCAGTATCCAGCAACCTTGATAAAGGTGTCTTCGCTACCCTAGGTCACTTTACCTATACCAATGCAGTCTTGATTTCCCTGCTGGAGTGTGCACAAGAAACCACGGCCGTTCTATTTCTCCAAATCGTAGTCTTTCCCTTTACTTCACTGTCTCCATGGGGACTGCAGATTTCTCTTTGGGTCAAGATCAGGTTTTTAATATTTATCAAACCCAAAATAATTTGAAAGACTCTGATATAGTCCTTATACAGCTTGAGGGGTTAATGGAGTAATCAGATCATCTATACATTTATAGTGATCCATTAAAATCTTAGTAGCTATTCCACCTATTGCCTCTTTTTTCAAACCAGTTTTAATTAAACACCTGAACATTTAGCATTCTAATCATTTTCCCTTCTTTCAACTTCATGTGTAGGAGCTGAGTTAGTAGATTCCCAACAGCCCCTCTCACAGTATTGTGCTTGCAGTACCAACTACTGCAGTGACAGAGGGGGATAATCGAAACAACTTGCAGGGCTCCACAGAGTGTACTCTTGCAAGGCTTTTAATAAAAGTAATGGTACAGCAGGAGGAAGAAAGCCCAGGTAAACACACAGAAGGCCAACAACTTACAGGTGCAGCTCCAGGGTCTTTTCTCAGGTACACAGAATGCTTTATCTTCAGACTGTTAACCAACAAGACACATACAAAGATAATGTGGTCTCAAGGAAGCAAAGGCACAAATTTACTGTTGAGTTCTTCTATACTCCGCTGGTCATAAAATCAGGCCAGGTAACCAGTTAAACCAAATGCAAACAATCAGTCTGTATTTTCAGCAAATAATATAGACAAGCTGGTACAGAGTGACTCCAGGGAAGGTTTGGACTTTATACAACTCATTGAAAATTGCTAGCTAGTACATTTTACTCTTGTCTTGGCCAAGGGTCAGTGGCAGACTTCTAGTAATCCCTGGATATAAGAGTGTGGTGTCAAAGACCAGCAACAAGTTATCCCTATTCTTATGTACATTGTTTACAATTTCAGTTTTCTTTTTGTTATTTCATTTAAGAAATAATTACCGTAGAATAACAGATTATGAACAACAGAATAGAATAACAGAATAACATATAATTGATGATTTTTATTCCTTTTTTAAATTTCAGAATTGATGTTTTGAAAGATTTTCTTCCATAACTATTGCTTGATCTTCTTTGCAAAAAAAAAAAAAGAAAAGAAAAAGAAAAAAGAAAGAATAAAAGAAAAACAAGAAAGATTTTTTCAGACTCACTTTAAGATATAGAGATTGTTTTACTTTCTCATAAATGTTTCTTTTATGCTTGAGAAGGATATGAATTCTATAATAACTTGATATGGGTAATATATAGATGTATCTTTTAAACCAGTTTTTCAATTAAGTTTATAAAAACTTTCAAAGCCTTATTAATTATTTTGTTTACTTCACCTATTGATTAGTGTGATAGGCTTGTTAAAGGGATTTTATTTTGATCGTTTTGCCTACCTACACTTGTCATTCTGTCTTATATATTTTAAGGATAAATTATTATGTTCATATAGATTTTAGATTTTTATGTCATCCTGGTAAATTTAAGTATTTGTCACTATACTGTTTTCATTTAAACCCAATTTTATATGATATTACTATCATACATTTTAAAGTTGTTTTTGTCTATGTGCATTTTTCTAATTGTTTATTTTCAATCTTTGTTTTTATATTTAAGTTTAAAGGAATACAAAATCATAGTTATTTGCAGACTTTGATTGTGTTTAAGAAAACCTAAGATAATCTAGAAATCATTAGAATTAATAAAAATGCTCAGCAAATTTATGGTATGCAAGATCAAAAATTAACAATGGCTTAAAAATATAGTAGTAAAAAAGACCCCATTCACAGTATCAACATCAACTAAAATATGTAGGGGCAAAACAACTGGCTTATCCATACAAGTTCTTTATGAAATAAAACATTACAAATTTGAAATAAATAAAAGAATCCCCGAGCAAATGAAAGTATGTAGTAAGTTCTTAAATGGAAGACTTGATATCGTAAAGAAGTCAATTCTTCCCAAATCTATTTATCAATGTAATGCAATTTCAATAAAAATTTCAAAAGAATTTCTTGTGGATCTTGGACAAATTTAGTCTAACCTTCATGAGTATAAGACAAAAATGCCAAGACAACTTTGGGAGAAAAATAAAAAAGAATGATGAAATGTATGAAGAAAAAGGTTATTTGGTTCATGATTCTTATGCTGGAAAGTTCAAGATTGGATATCTGCCTTTGGTGAAGGTCTCAGGCTGCTTCCACTCATGGTAGAAGGCTAAGTGGAGTCAGGATGTGCAGAGAACACATAGAAAGAGAGGAAGCAAGAGAGAGAGATGAGAGAGATTCTAGATACTTTTTAACAGCCAGCTTTCTTGGGAACTAATAGAGTAGGAACTCACACATCCCAGAGGGAGGTTATTAATCCATTCATGAGGTATCTATCTTCATGACCCAAACAACTCCCATTCAGCCTTACCTCCAACATTTGGAATCAAATTTCAACATGAAATTTAGAGGGGACAAAGATTCAAACCATAGCACCTTCTTATATGCAACTTGTTTGCATTGACCAACAAAGTTTTACAGATTAGAGCATATTGATTTCTGATATGCTGTGTGATTCCACTTCTTTTTCTTTCTACCATTGATCCAAACATACCAGCATTTATTATGACATAGCTGAGGAAATTTTGCCTTAGATATTTTTAAAATTTATGTTTTTGGAAAGAGAAATAGAATTTTTACCTTCTTTGCTCAGAGCATTTGTTTAATGTAGTTTAAGTCTCACTGCTTTAATGATGAGTTGATATCTTTTGTGTTTGTTGAACACTTTGTTTCTAACCCATCCATGTATTGAGTAATTCAACCATGTGGTAGTGAATGAGATCTAATTGTAACCTGCTGACAGAAAATAAATTGTATGATTGATTATCTTCTTTTTTTGAGAAGAGAATAAACCATTTTAAGCTTTTGAATCTACAAATCCACAGTTATGAGAAAACAGCAGGCATTATATGGCTCCAAGCAGAGTTCGTGAACGATGAATCAGGAAAGTCTGTTCCATTTTCACACTCAGAAATGTGCCTTACTATTACACCCTATACAAAAGAAAAAAGATCAATTTGCTTTGATGGCACATAATAGTTTTAATTTGCCATATAAAAAACATAACTTTTCAAGGCTCAGTTAATGTGCATGCAATATCCCCTTTTCTTGTGCTTTTGGATATTTTCCTGGTATAAGTCATAAGGAAGAACTTGGTGAAGAAAATCCTTTCTATATGGCCCTAATATTTTTTTTAAAAATTAGAGAATAATCTGAAAGTGAGTGCATTTCAGCTGCTTGAGATCATCTTGACAATTTTTTTTGTCATCTTTGTTGCTGTTTTCTGAAACACAACCATATTCTTGCTTCTTGGAAGTCATCTTAACAATTTTTCTACTTGGAGGAATTTTGATCTTTGAAGATCAAAGAATTTTCAGCGGACATTTCTAATGGTCATAACTGGGCAATATTTACTTCTTCAGTTAGTTAATTTAAGATTAGAAGCCAGATTGCCAGATATTTCAATGTCTATGCAATAGCGATAAGTAAAAATATAGAGCAAAATATAAGCTTGAACATAGTAGCTGAAAATAAAACACTTCACCATTTTCATATCACTGCATTTAGGGTCTACATTAAAGACTTAGGAAAGAAAATCTGTAGAGAATAGTTTGTGGAGTTTATCATGCTAGCATTTACCTAAGAACTTATTAGAAGTGCAAATGATACAAAATAATTTATATGCAAAAATTACATAAATTGATCATTCACCAAATATTTGAGAATCTATAATATTGTCATATTTGTTGTTTTGCCATATTACAAAATATAAAAGATATAATTTCTGGCCTTGGGGTCCAGGTGAGTTTTTGAAAACAAAGTTTTTCACTAAAAGAACAATCAGAGGGAATAAAATATTAATACAATTTTTAAAAGGTTCATGATATAAGTAAATACAATAGAAATTTCATGAGGGTCAGGATTGTTGAAGAAACATCATGGAGAATTGCATTTTAAGCTTTTTTTTGTAGTAAAGGTAACTTAGCCACAAGTAAAGGTAAGTTAGCCAAGAGGAGGTGTTTAGAAAGTTTAAAATGTGAAAATGCTACTGATAAACATTCACTGTCCACCTCCCTCCCCAAAAGCCTTGAATTAGAAAAGCATTGGAAAAATTGAAACACAGATTAAAGAGGCTGACAAAACAAAATAACAAAACACACACACACACACACACACACACACACAGAAAAAACAGAAAAAAGTTATAGACATGTTAGTTATAGGAAATTTGTGTGTGTGCATCTGAGTGTGTGTGTGTGTGTGTGTGTGTGTGTTGGATGATGATTATGAAGAATTCTAAAAAGCTTGTTATTGTGGTTTAACTTAGGTTATGTGTGGAGAGTGAGGGGTGATTGGCAGACAGAAAGGGAAAGAAGTAGAGACAGTAATGTTTAAATATCTGAAATGTGTTACTGTAAGGCAATAAAGAGAAGATTGTCTCTGGCAACTGGCAAGCCAAATGCTTTCAATTAAAGAAAGAAATTAATTCTGACCAGTCCAGGGAAAATATAGGTGTGGCCTTAGGATTTTATCTGGCTATAACCTCTGATGTAGATAATTTAAGGAAGGTTGAACACACTTAATTTCATTATAAGGATGTATTCCTTGGCATGTTAGTCTGGAAGTGTTTTAAAAGATGAATTTAAAGGAAAAGAAACTTTATTTAAGGAAAACTTGATGCAGCAATCCCTATATGAGGCATCCTTACATATACCAAGACAATGGCAAAGTCCAAATAAACTCAGACATTGTCATTTCTTGAATAATCAAATTTATCAGCCCAAATTTCCTACAAGTATATTCAAGAATAATATTTGGAAATTGTCAGTACTATAAACTGGTGATCAGTTAAGACCATTAATAAATCCAGTTTTTCTCTAGTTTGCATTTTTTTACCTTCCCTTTTTTTTTTCTCATTGTGATTATTCAAAGTTTGTGTTGTTTTGAGGTCGTTCAGTCCTGCAGGCAAACATTCAGTTCAATTATTTTGCTTTCTGTTGTTGAAATTACCTTTTTCAGTAATGATGCCTTTCTAAGATGCTGCAATGATGAACATAATTTGAATACCTGAATAAACAAACTTGTCCGAGGGCTATCAATTTTTCTTTTTGAAGCTCCTTGAAACATTTCTTTATGTATCTCCCTTTGTTAACAATTTAATCATGTTTCTAATTAATGTGTCCCCTTCTAGGCCAAGAAGTGTGCTAAGCATTTTTTTTGTGTGTGGTTAAAGAAGGAAAAATAGAGAATTCTTCTGCATCTTTCTCATTTTCTTGAGAACAGGAATAAAGACCCAAAGTACCCATCATGTCCCACCTGTTTCTTGTGTTTGGCACTGTGTTCTCCATCATTTGTGAAGGTTCCTTCCCAGCATTCAGCTGAATGCCTGGCATGTAGCAGGCTTTCAATGACATTGTTTTTTATTAGTCTATTTCTTTGATTTGTGAATCTTCTTGAACATTAATAGTCCTCTCTAGAAACTAGTCCCCCTCTCCTTCATGGCGAGGGTCCTTGTTTTAACTATGTTTCTAACTTCCTTAAACTTGATGTTTTAACATCTGCCATGTATGTATCTGCAGGACACCCCTTGTTCTGGATAACCTGAAAATATGCCACCTTACGTTGGCCTCTTGCCCATTTGGCCACCTCCCTCCCTCTGGAGCAGTCCTCCTTCTGGGGGTGTGCTTTCAGCTTTTCCCTCTCCCTCTGCCTGGTGACCGAAGCAGGTGATTCCCTGTGTGCCCCCACCACACACACAGCTGGACTATCCCCTCCTGTTGTTAGCTGTGAATAAGAAACTATCTTTTCAGTGGCAATAATCTCATGATCTGATGGCCTCTTATTATATCTTGAATTTTCTATGAATATACTACATTTTAAAATAGTCCTATATTTTGCTTTCCTTTTCTTTTTCTTTCTTTCTTTCTTTCTCTTTCTTTCTTTCTTTCTTTCTTTCTTTCTTTCTTTCTTTCTTTCTTTCTTTCTTTCTTTTTTTTTTTTTTTTTTTTTACTTTACTCCTTTATGTCTACTCAGTGTCATTTAAGCCTTCCCATAGTTGTGTATGCTTCTGTTGGCACCTTGGCTCTTGATCAAGTTTCCAAATTTATCCTGAGTTCATGCATTTGGCATATTGGTAAGTTGGCCCACCCAGTCCTGATGTCTTCACCATCAGACCTAATGTCTAACTGCCTATTGAATATATCCCTTGGATGGTCTATAGGAAACTCAGTCAGTATGTCCTTGAATGAATTTAAAATTTCACTTGAAGTCTTCTATCAGTAATTCCTATTTCAGGTAATGATACTTCCACAGCAGCCACAAGAGTGAAAGCCACTTTCATGTGCATTCCACCAATATGCCATTACTATAATTCAAGTCCATCATATTTTATTTAGACTATGACAATGAACTTCCAACTAGTTTTTACTTTTTTGCCCTTATCATCAAATTATTTTTCACGTTGTCTGCTAATTGTTGGAACATAAATGCAGCCATGACCTTCAGGATAAAGCTCCCAGTCTACAACTTGATATTTCAGGCCCTTTATAACCTATCTGGTTATTGCTTACTCCTCAGCTTTACCTGCCATTATTCCCTGCTTTTATTTTTTTTCTACTAGCAATACTTAATTGTTTGTGACTTCCTATCAAGGAGCCAGAATTTTGTGCTTCATGCCTTTGTGATTTTCTTCCATCTATCTGCTACCTTCTAAAATCTAATTGTTGGGTATATCCAATCCATTCTTTAAGACTCCATGCAGCTATCTTCTCTTCTTGGAAGACCCTCTCTGAATCCCCATGATCTTATGCTGTTCTTTTGTGCTCTTATAATAGCTGTACCTTTAAAATTCTCTGCACAGTTTACACATTGTCTTGAAAATATAAATCTTCTCACCTTTACAGCACATATATTACTGAAGAATAGGTCTTAACTTTGCATTTATAGTGCCTGTCAAAAGGCTAGGAATAGTATATTTGTATAATACATATTGCTTCAATCTGCTAGATAAATACACCTGGTAGAGAGCAGGTGGACTCTACCCCTCAATTCCCTGGGTCCTTGGTACAAAATGATTAATCAGCATAGTAAGATTTAGCAGAAAATCTCCAATGAAGGACTCATTCTGAATGTCCTATCAGATTCACAAAAGCAGAAGCTAATCAAACCTATATTCATAATGAGGTACATACAATTGACAAAGGTAAAATATTGATGAAAAATACTTGCAGCATGGAATAGCTTCCAGGTTTCCTTTTACATTTACGCTCATCCTAACAATTTCACTCACTCAGCAACTTTTAAAAGTATGTTCTTGTTCTTGTCTCTTCACCTTTTGTCTTTAGAATTTGCTTGTCTTCATAACTGCCTTAGAAACTAATGACTGATGTCTAGCAAATGGCTATACGATTTGGACTGAATCTTAAATCCCAGGTTTATCTCTTCCAATCTGTATGCTTTTTAGCTGTTGGAACTCCTCATTTTCCTCCCTAACCCAGCAAACATGAAGACCTGAGCCTTCCTCCAGATTCAGAGATAGGATTCAGATCCAGATTCAGAGTGATAAGATTCAGAAGACAGCATTTTGACAGTGTAGCTGAGAGCTCTTGCTAATGTATTAGAGTGGCATGTGAGAGAAAAAGAAGTATCAAGGATGACTCCAAAATGTTCTGCAAAGTTTTAGTACTGAGCATCGGGGTGAATGGCATCCCCTTTACAGAGGTGTGAGAGATTATGAGATCTGTAATTTGTAGAAGGAAATCCAGAGTTTTATATTGGACACATTGTTTGAGATGCATGCTATTGTCTCATGAGGAAATATCAAGGAGCCAATTG
Organism: Lemur catta; assembly: GCF_020740605.2. Taxonomy (NCBI): domain Eukaryota; kingdom Metazoa; phylum Chordata; class Mammalia; order Primates; family Lemuridae; genus Lemur; species Lemur catta. The sequence goes on from NC_059143.1 coordinate 22,136,101, forward strand.
CATAAGTGAGTTTGGGGTCAGAGAAGATGCTCAGAGAGATGAAATCCATCTAGGAGTCATCAGCATACTCTTTATTTCATAAGATATTAAACTGAGTATATGACTGAAATTAATAAATTTAGAAAATAAAATTAATCTTAATCTTGAACCCTAGTTTACTTCAATATTTAGAAATGGGAAAAAAGAATAAGATCGTGGAAAAGAGAGTAAGAAGTGGCCAGTGAGGTAGAAGAAAAACCAGAAGAATAAAGTACACAAGAAGCTGTGAAGAGAAATTTCCATGACAAAGAGTGAGGCAACGTTCTAAAATTGATACTAAATGTAGAAGAGACTTGGGAATGATTAATGAACTTAAAACATGGGATCACTGGATCCCTTGATGAGAGAAATTATTGGCTGAGTAAGAGTGAAGAGGATGAACTCTAATTAGTGAGTTCAGTAAAAATAGTAGTTGGAGAAGTAGAGAACAATGCTTTCAGGGAATTTTGCTACAGAGGAGTAGAGTAGCTGAAGGGCTTATGGTCATAGGAATTTTAGTTAATTTGCTTGTTTTATGGTATAGATTACAGTACATTTATGTCCAGATGGGATTGATCTAATAGAGAGGAAAGTGTCGATGACGCAAGAGAAAGAAGGTATAATTGTGGTAGCCAAGTCTAAGGATAGGAGAGAGATAGAATTCAAGGATAGAATTCAGTACAAAAGTGGAAAAAATAACCTTAACTAGAAACAGGAATACTTTGTCTATTGTAACAAAGGGAAAGTAGTCCATATAGGTATAAACAGAGATATATTGGTACATTTTTAGCGAGAAAATACATAAATTCCTTTTTCGTTGCTTCTATTTTTATTTGTTCAGTAAAATGAGAATGAAATTAATTTCATCAGTTGATATTGGGCAGAGTCAGGGGTTATGGAGATTTGAGGAGTGCAATAACAAGGGAAATATAGTAGTATTGCCAGGCATGGCTGAGGGACCCACTAGAGGTTAGTGATCCAAAATCTAAAATGAGACCAATCTGAACCTTATGTATGTTGCTCTACTATATATCAGAATATAACCACTCCATTCAGGAAGAGAATAGGAAGCACAGAGGATTCAAAGACAATAAAAATGTATTAGATTCAATAGGTTTAATTGTCAAATATTTTTATATTTCTTCAATTCCCATAGTCATAATTTCATCCTTTAATGCCAATTAACCAGACTGGTGAATGCTAAAGCAAAGAAGAAATAATGTCTTGTTTTGTTTTAGTACTTGTGATACCAGGTCTCGTGCTTCTAAGCAGAATATGCATCGGGATCTTTAATATTGGAGTGACTAAAAGGTTAGTATTTTAAAGATAGGCACCCCCTTGAAAAAATGCAATGTTTTTGTTTAAAGAGATGAGAGACTACATCCCGTACATATTTTCCCAACTATATAGATGAAGTATTTAAAATGGCAATATATCACTTTGTTGTCAGCAGTAGTAAAGCAGAGCCATGAAAAAGATTGAAATTAAAACATGGTCAATATAGTTAATGTCTCTGTCTCTCTTTCTGTGTGTGTACATACATATACATACGTATATGTATATATAATCATGCATAAAGATATATGCACACATATGCATACATACAAACATGCACACTTTTTCTAACATAAATTTTACATAATTAAATATAAAATTCATGGAGAGTATTGTCAAAGATGAGTGAGCTTTGGAACAGCTTTTTTAGTGAAAAAAATGGACATTTTGAAAGTACGTGGCTAGTATTTTTCGCTATAGCAACATTTGTCTATTACTAAAGTAAACTCACCAACTGCAAGTCCCTGAGATTCTTCCTAAAAGAGTTAAATTTGCAAACAAGTAGTCTTCTCTCACTTTCTTTCTTTGAAATGACTGCTTGCACATGGCCAACTGTTCCTCAATTTCACTGTACAGTTTCTTAAAACCCTTGGGTAGATACCATCTGGTCCTGGTGATTAATCTACATTTCCTTTGTCAATTTTGTGAAAACATCTGAGTATTGACCACTATTTGATCTTGTATATCCAACCTGCTCATTTCCTGAAACAATCTGGATTTGAGAATCTCCCTAATATCTTCCTAGTTAATGTGTAACGCAAAGAATTAATTGAGTCTACCAGACCTCACATCTTTATCCTTGAGTGTATCATTGACCCCAAAGCCACCAAAAGATCCCAGTGATGATACTAGCTGGATTTCTACATTAGCTAACACCTAAACACTTCTTATTGTTTTGTTTTTTTATCTCATGAGGTATCCTTTGTCCAACTTACCTGTAGTTTACATTAGTGAACTCCTTTCTCCTCATTCTGTCCATTTTTGCATCTCTAACATATTTTCCAGTCAGTCTATTTTTTTCAAATACTTGGTATTCTTGATAATTGGCACATATTTTTGGATTTTACAATAAGCTGTGTATCAATAGTCTCCAAGAATTTTGGACATATGGATTCTGAGAAAGACTCCCTACATTTTTTTTTTTTGCATGTGGACATATTTTTACCCTTTCCAACTCAGGTGTTGGCTTGAATTTTTATAACTATTCCTTAAGAGTTTAGGAACTATGACAACTAGTGAAGATTTTTTTTTAATTTCTTTCTCTAAGTGCCTGAAATTCTGGACATTGTCAGTTGTTTTGCTTAAATACACACTCTGTCTAGAGAATATATTAGGAGCAATTTGGGCTTCCTTGTATAGTATTATAAGAATGACTAAAGAAACTTATATAGAAAGGGGACCTCATCTTTTTACTGAAATTCCACTGATAAATGAAATATTATATTAAAGGTGACTATATATCTCTATTAATTTGCAAACTATAGGACTAATAACAATAAATTATACTTATCTTTCTCTGAAGAATTCAAAAGCACTTAACAACTTTATCATTTTAATTTCACAGCAAAATCTGTGAGCTGGGGATGAGTAAAGAGAAAGAATGGTTGGAGCAGGATGACTGCCCCAGGATTGCTATTTTCTGTTGCTGTCTTTATTCTGCTTGCAAATAGATGTGCAAATACTTTCCACGTGATACCACAAAATACTTCAGTGCAGCCATAACCCACTAAAGCTCTTCACTTGTGCAAAGTCCCAAAGTCATTTTAGTTGCAGTCATAGCCAGTCAAACATTTATAAGTATAGCAAACATAAAACTTTAGTAATTGAGCAATTTCAACTCAGTATTAATGTGTCTAGAAATTATTGCTTGCAGAGAGCCAACAACCAAATCTAATAAGTAATTGAAATTAGGAAACATTAATGAACACAAAGGGAAGTATTAGTTGTAGAGGAAATAGTGAAAAGTAAGATTTGCCGTGGTATTCATTTCAGCTTTGTGAATAAGTGTTTATCATACTCTCCCTAAGGGATCAATTAAAAATGAGTCTCAGGTGATGAAATGTATTTTCAGCAATGAATACTGGCTCATTTTATCATTAATTCTATCTTGTTTGCACATATTCACCATTAATTAGCATAGTCATATTTTCAATATTATCTATATTAAGTACAATATAACAAATCAAATGCAGAAACACACACACATATAAATTATGCAAACATGCACATGTATACATTGTGACTTTGCAGAGCAGAACCACAGATGAATTTTCACCTTAGCTCTGTTGCTGACACAATGTGTAGCTTTAGGCAAATTGTTTTCATGCATGAATTTTAGAGTTTTTGGAAGCAGTGAAGATAACTTACCTGAGATCATTGTTACTGAGCCAGTTACCAAATTGCACTTGCACATTGAGTCTTACAATGGGTAAAAATTGATTTGGGTTCCCAAAGTACATAGTTAATGACACTTGGCTATCTAGGAGGATAGACAGGACCATCTTTCTTTCTGCAGAATTGATAGCTGACTCCACCTCATTGCACCATTTCTATTCATCCTAGTCTTCTGATTTTATATTTTGAAGTCCATACTCTTGCTGATCAATTGCTACTTAGTATGGCACACTGACACCCCAAATTCTCCTCTACTTCCTAATTAAAGCATTTGCTGTCACCTCCCTCCTTCCATTCTTCTCCATGACATCTGCATTTACACAGATAATTTTTTACACCCACAAAATAATTATAAGCATTTGACTTTGTGCCCAAAGGCATCCATTTTCCCAGGAATTATTTATTTTATTTGTCATTTGCTCTACTGTTTCACAACTAATAAATAAGCTTTGCATTTCTTCTAGAGTTGCAGTCCCCAAATCTCAGGTGGTGGACCAGTACTGGTCTGTGGCCTGTTAGGAACTGGGCCGCACAGCAGGTGAGCAGCTAGGGAAGCTTCATCAGTATTTACAGCCGCTCCCCATCACTGGCATCACTCCCTGAGCTCCACCTCCTGTCAGATCAGCAGCTCTCAGTTGCAGGAAAACAAGCTCAGGGCTCCCACTGATTCTGTATTACAGTGCATTTAAAAGGATTAGTAGATGACAACCGTGGAAAATGAGAAAGAGTTCTTTCAGCTGATTAGGAATTTGGGGGACTTTCTAGGGGGAAAAAAGTGGTTTTAAAAATGATGCTGGAAACAGATCAGAGAAACCACAATTCAAAAACAGGTATAGGAGAGAACTGCTACATGTGTGAATGCTCTTCCTCCCTGAGGAAACTATAAACTCAGTGCCATCAGACACAAATAGTACTAGTGGCCACTGAGACAATCAAAAAGTCAAAGAACAATATATATATATGTACAAAATATTATTACAGTTGCAATATATATACAATTATGATATGTAAAAGAAAACATTTATGTGTTATACAAAATTAAGAAAAACATAAGGTTTAACTCTGGATTTGAATTGAAAGAGACAAAAATTTCAGTTTTAATGTATGGTATTTATTTTTCTTGCTTTTTTTCCCCCGCAATGAGTATGTATTTAGCTAATACAGTTAGTTTTCGAATACCTTTTTGGATTTCTTTCTTGCTGATAAAATCCAGTGATCATCCATGTTGGTCTTAACCAATCAAATCTCTTCTGTTCTCCAATTTTCAACCCTCTCTGGCAGCTAGAAGTCAGTCTATGGTTCCGTTCTAGCCAATGGAGAACACACAGACTTTTACTATACAGGGACAGATGTGCTGGCTTAGCCCTGCTTGCCCTTTGTCTTGCATTGAATGTGGACATATTGTCTGGAGATACAGCAACAATTCGCATACACAAAGAAACAAGCACTAGTACAAAAGATTACAACCATTAGTGAAGTGGAAATTTCGAGAGAACCAGGCTTCCTGATAACATCATTGTGCAGCAGTATGGCTGGTTGTAAAATCCTTTATCTCGAGTCTTCTGGTTAGGTAAGAGAACTTAATCACCATTTGTTGAAATGAATGCTTTTTGGTTATCTGCTGGGTTTATTCCTAGTTAATAATTGTTTTTGAGAACTATAACACATTTGTAGTTCCTTAGTTTTTAAAGTTTTTAATCACCATTTGTTGAAATGAATGCTTTTTGGTTATCTGCTGGGTTTATTCCTAGTTAATAATTGTTTTTGAGAACTATAACACATTTGTAGTTCCTTAGTTTTTAAAGGCTAATTGGAAATATAAGACAAAATAATATGTGAAAGTGCCTATAGAAATACACAAATGTATATATTAGTATGAAAAAATGTAACATCACGTGGAACTACCTTAAAAACCAAAGGGATCAAATAATTTTTCTGCTAATTTACTATGAATATTTTATTATTCAGAACTGCAAAATTAACATTACTTTAATGAAAAAATTTTGTCAACTATGACCTCATCCTGTCAAGGCCACTCAACTGAAGTCATGTTCACAGCCCTTCATTATCAAGTCACTAAAATCTCAAATTTAAAAGAACGTGAAATTTTTATCCAGTTAGCCCCAGAAGAAGATTCTGTGATATTGAAATGTTGGCCTCTCCTAACCAACAGAAGTGCTTAAGTCGATTGGCACTGTTAGAACACAAAACACACCAAGTCCACGTGACTCAGGGTCTGCTCCTCTTTTTCTGACAAATGCTGGCACTATCAAAAAAAAGCTGTCAATTCTCTTAGATGTGTAATTTTATAAAGGGCTAATTTTTTCACACTGCCTAATGAGATTTTGCTAGCAAATAAGTGCCTAAAACATATGGATATAATGCTCATTAAATCCAGGGAAACTGTTATCTTTAGAACTGCCAGAGCTGAAATTTTAAGGGGATAAAACTGAGGGTTTTTTCCAAAATTAATTGCTTTTGTCTACTGTTAAACACATATGTTGAAGATAAAGACAGAATTTGTGCTAACATCTACAACTGTTTGACAATTCATTAAACAGAATCATGTTTATGCTTTTACAGGAAACTAAAATCTTGCTTGCTTTATCCAGACCACCTGAGTTTATGATTAACAGTGTTTTATATTAGGAAAATACAATCAATCCCTAAATTCTTACCATTCTTTGTGTCTGTGACATGTACTAGGCTCACAAATACTATTTGTAGAGTATTTACATGTATATACATACATATAGACACACTTTGTCTCTCCAAATTGAGATTTTTGTCCCCCAAAACAGAGATCACAATAGCATAAAAGAAAATTAAATATTTAGGAATATATTTAACAAATTAATTTTATTTTTAAGTAAGAATATGTAATTGTTATACCATACTCAGAGAGAGAGTTCAACCTGCATTTATGGTTGATGTTGATAATTACGGTCATGATAATCATAGTTATAGTAAAAATAATAGGAACTTCAAATTAAAAGTATTCATGAATTGTACATATCATTCACATTTTGGTTGGGAGTTTGATTCAATCAATATATGCTATTCATAAATGTCATAACAGAATAGGAAATCTCAGGTAGGCATTAGTTCATGCCTAAACAAATAAATTATTATCATTCGCATACCCCGACAGAAACATGCCCACATAAAAAAGTAGCCTACCTGGGAAGAATGTTGGCATTGGTATTGTGGCAGTTGTCACAAGGGAAACTGATTGACTGATTTATCATCAAGTAAAGGAAATAACTTCTTTGAATGAAAGTAAAGACTGAATACCTGACTTTAGTTTTCTTTCTCTTTCCTTCTTTCTTTCCTTTCTTTCTTTTTCTCTTTCTTTCTCCTTTCTTTCTTTTCTTTCTCCTTCCCTCCTTCCCTCCTTTCCTCCTTCCTTCCTTCCTTCCATCGTTCCTTCCTTCCTCCTTTCTTTATTTCCTTCTCTCTTTCTTTTTCTTTCTTTTACCTTTGCAAGGACCACATCTTGTCAGGTCCTTAGAGAAGCTCAACCTGGAGACCCTTCTCAAGAGTCTTTAATAGCCCAGTGGTCCCATCTAACTATTCCTAAAAGTATATGGCAATTCTGACATGTGCCAGTGGGCTAACCCAGAGCCAAAGGTGAGCTATATACAACACTAGACAGTATGACTACAGGCATAAGGGTATCTAACTCTTGGAATATTCACTCCCATAATGCCTATCATCTATATAAATAAATCCTTCCAGTTTCAGCTGGTTTAATGTGATATAAATCTCAGGTGTCCCTGGGATGTAAGCTCAGCAGGTCTAGACTTCAGCCTCAGCCTTCAGGGCTGAATTTGTGCTTATATCTCCTGGTTCCTCTCCTTATTTACTATGTGATCTTGCATAGATCATTTCAAGTACATAATTGTGCCTTGCACCTATAAATAATGAGTGGGAAAATTCACCTAACCTGGTTACATATCAAATCAGTGATTACTTTCTAACAAACCCAGTAATCAAATTCAATATTGGCCAAGGTACAATTCATTTGTTTTCTTTAATGGAAGATGTGGAATTCATTCTTAGCCCGAGTTTTTTATGTGTGTGAGACACATAAATGTGAATCTAGTTTACAGCTTCACATTGTATCTGATCTTTTAAAATCATCCAAACATATCTACATGGAAATAAAGCCAAAATTGATGGCATATTGATGAAAGTGATGTCAAGAAAACCTGACAAGAATATTAGAGAAACAGAGGACATAATAGAGAATAGTGAATTTTAAAAAATTTCCTAAAAACATTAAGTAGTAAAAAAATTAAAAAAAAAAAAGCACAGTAGCCAGAAGCAAGAGCATAGGAGGAAAAATATCACTTTAAACCCTTGCTAATTCTCACAGATCTGAGCTCTCTGTGGAAACTGAGATATGAAGCTCACTGGTCTTAGACATACAAAAAACATCAAAAGTGAAAAAGGTCACACCAAGTTTCCAGAAAGCTTGATCTTTATGTTAAAAAAAAAAAAAGGAAAGCCTAATCTTTTGCTAGCTCAATATAAGATGAGAGATTTCCAGACAAATCACAGATGTTGAGAAATTACTTCTGAAAACAAGAATAACATTTTTGAAAGCATGAAACTAAATGTAAGAAAATAAAATTTGGGGGAACCAAGGATTACACAAAAACACACTACTAAAATAGTTACAATTTTTAACAATAGCATATTAATATTGACTGAAAAATAAAACAAATTTAAAGACAGTATTTGAAAATTTAGGTTTTAAAAATATGTAAATGAATGAAATATAATTAGGTAAAAGTTTAATCATTTAGAATGTTACTTAGAAGGTTATTTAATATATAAATATGAATCATTTACAATAAAATATTTAAATATAAATTTAAACCAAGGCCATAAAACAAATTTATCATCAAAAAACATGATTTATGACAAAAATCAGTTTCCCCTTAATAGTAGCCAACTTATTATCACAGGTCTTAACCATAATTTACTACTTATTATATTCTTTTTATTTACAATATGATAATTCTAAGTTGAGATGGACATAGATGGTAAGATATCAAATGATAGAACTCATACTAAAATTGATTCATCATTGTTTTCCAATCACCTGGAAAACAGCAAAGTCATTTAGAAAATAGAAGCATCATGGAGATAGAACCACCATGAGTTTTGTTTTTTGTTTATTTAAATTATTCTATTCCTACCATGTTGAAGAACAAATAGTAGCAGTCCTTGAAGAACTGAAGTTGATAGTCACCTATGGCTTTAACAGGAAGTGCCACCTTAGATTTTATGGCAATATTTCTCAAATTGAATGCATATAGAAATCACCTACTTTATGATAGAAGTTAAATCCTCAGATCCATATCTGAAATACTGATTCAGTGGGTCAGCTAGAGGCCTCAATCTATAATTGTCACAAAGTTCTTCTTAGGAGGTTGGGTTACAGTGGGACAACAGCCCTCTATTTAAGAAAAAGTATTCTAGAGACTCAATTAAAAATCAGGTTCCCATATTTTCACTCCTTGGTGACAGAGAGAATCCTTGTATGTTTTTGAAATATGGAGAAAAGATTATTGCATTGGTAAATTCAGGAAAGTTATGTTAGGGAGGTTATTTGTTCACCAAAATCTATCCTTCTCTTTGCCCAGAGTAACTGTGGCTGCAACGGGATTGCCCAGTCAGCCGCATTTGCAGATGGGTGAGCCATGTGATTACGCTCTCACCCATAGAACAAGACTGGATGTGATACACACTATTTCTGCTCAGCGCATTGAGCAGAAAATAATGACAATCTCATGACATGACACCTATTTTCCTCATTTTACCAGTAAGGCAACTACAGCATAAAGAGATCACATAATTGGTTATAGGTTATTCATCTACCAAGTATAAATATTAAAATTAGAATGTGACAGAGCTAGGATTCCAACTGAGGTGTATTTGGTGATATTTTTATTCTAAACCATTATGAATTCAGGAAATTTTTAATATTTGCATTTTATTTCCATAGAAAACTAAGTAATTTGTTGTATCCTTAATGGTATTTGCCAGCATCGTATTTAAATTGATAAACCAAAGAAGAATGCCTCTTTCAGTGACAAGGAAACTAGTATTTCAGTGACAGGGAAGGAACTTTAACAGCAAAAAGACCTGAAGTAGGATATCTTCAAGGAGACTGGACAACAGTAAAGTTAAAATGGATGCTATGTTAGTAAAGCTTCCTAGAGCCACCCAAAATGGAAAACCTAAATCTCACAACAAGATCAAGTTGTAACTGGAAATATCAGTGTTTTTGGGTCAGGGCAAGAAATAAAATGAAATCTGGTCTCTGGGTAAAATAGTATACTTGAAAAAAATATTTTTATTTCCTCTGGTTTCTTATTTTTTATGTTAGTTTCATGATTCTATTTGTACTTGTCTATAATTTGTTCTTAGAAATAAATGGTGCAAATTATGACAAGGAAATAATTTTTCACTCTGTACCAGGCAATGTTGTAAAACACAAGAAATCCAGTGGCCAATCCTATTGTTTGTTCCTAGCAGAGTCCTATAGAGAAACCTGAAAAGCCTGCTGGAGCTAAGAGACCAATAAGGTCAAGACCACAAGAATTCAGAGTAGATTTCACCAATTAAAAAAAAAGAAGAAGAAGAATTCAGGGTAGCAAAAATTATGGTTTCTTTCTCACAAAGTCCTGGGCACGTACTGAGCCCTTCCCTTCACTTTTATTTTAGGCAATACACAGGACAGACCCTAGCCAAAACAGTTTCCGTTTTCTGACAGGACAATGAATTGGTGCCCCTTTAAACAGATATGTTTAAAATCATGATTCATGGATATTTTAAAAGAGGAGCTGAGTGGTCTGGGACCATATGGAGGAGGAAACGCCATGGCAATTCCTCAGCTCACATACTCTTTCTAACGCAGAAAAAGTTGTGTAGTTCACAGGACTCTTACCTTAGAGGGCAGTTTCCTGAGGCATTTTAGAAATAGGTGAGGATTTTTTGGCTGTCAAAATGACTGAGGGGCGTTGCTGAAACTGGTGAAGAAGCCAGCAATGGTTGGCATTTTGATGTAAGGAGAGTTTTTCAATACAATGAAGAACTATCTCTTATCCTACTCACTTTTTTTGGTAGGTATGTAAGGTAGGCAACATGATATTTTGACATACTTATTCTGATATATATATATATATATATATACATATACATACACACATAGTGAAGTGATTACTACAGTCAAGCAAATTAACATGTCACCATCTCATGTAGTTACCTTACTTTTTCTTTTCTTTTTTTTTTTTGAGACAGGTCTTACTATACTGCCCAGGCTGGTCTTGCACTTCTGGGCTCAAGTGATCCTCACTTGCTTTTTTAATTTTTTGTGGTAAGAATACCTATGATCTATTCTCTTGGAAAATTACCATTATTCAATACAATATTATTAACTACAGTCTTCATAGTGTACATTAGAGCTTTAGACTTAGCATCCTGTATAACTCCAACTTTGTAACCTTTGACTGACATCTTTTCATTTCCCTCCTGCACTCCTCTACCTTTCCCCTGATAACCACCATTCTATTCTGCATTTATATATTCAATTTTCTAAGATATTATTGGGATAATGCAGTACTTTACTTTCTATATTTGGCTTATTTCACTGGGCATAATGTCTTTCAGGTTAAATCCATGTTGTAACACATGGCAGGATTTCCTTTATTAAGGCTGAATAATATTTCACAGCATGCATATATCACAAATCTTTTATCCATTCATTCATCAATAACACTTTGGTTATTTTCATATCTTAGCTATTGTGAATATTGCAGTGAATGTGAAAGTATATTTTTATAAGGTGGTGATTTCATTTTCTTTGTGTATATACCCAGAAGAGGGATTGCTGGGTGATATGGTAGTTCTATTTTTAATTTCTTTAAGAACATCCACACTATGTTCCACAGCGGCTGCACCTACCTGCATGTACACCGAGAGTGCACAAGAGTCCCCTTTTCTTTGCTCCTGGTCAGAAATAACACTTGTTATTTCTTGCCTTTTTGACAAATACCATCCTAACAAGTGCAAGATGATATCTCATTGTGGTTTTGATTTGCATTTCCCTGGTCCTTAATGATATTGAGCATCTTTTCATATATTTGTTAGCCATTTTTATGTCTTGTTTAGAAAAATGTCTTTTCAGGCCCTTTGCCAATTTTTTATTGAGTTATTTATTTATTTTGCTATTGAGTTGTGGAACTTCCTTATATATTTTTAATACTAACCCTTTATCAGATATGTGGTTTACAAATATTTCCTCCCAGTCTATAGGCTGTGTTTTCATTTTGTTGATTGTTCCCTTTGCTGTGCAGAAGCTTTTTAATTTAATGTAGTTCCATTTGTTTATATTTTCTTTTGTTGCCTGTGTTTTTGGTGTCTTATTCAAAAAAATCATTTCCAAGACTAACAGAAAGGAGCTTTTATTCTATGTTTTCATCTAAAAGTTTTATGGTTTCAGATTTTAATCCGTTTTGAGTTGATTTTTGTGTATGGTGTAAGATAAGGGTTCAATTTCATTCTTTTGCATGTGGATATCTAGTTTTCCCAACACCATTTATCAAAGACCCTGTCCTTTCCACATGGTGTCTTCTTAGTTCCCTTGTCAAAAATTGGTTGATCATGTATGCTCCACTGACTTTTATTTATTTATTTATTTTTTTGAGACAGAGTCTCGCTTTGTTGCCCAGGCTAGAGTGAGTGTCATGGCTTCAGCCTAGCTCATAGCAACCTCAAACTCCTGGGCTCAAGGGATCCTTCTGCCTCAGCCTCCCAAGTAGCTGGGACAACAGGCATGTGCCACCATGGCTAATTTTTTTCTATATATATTTTAGTTGACCAGATAATTTCTTTCTATTTTCAGTAGAGACGGGGTCTCACTCTTGCTCAGGCTGGTCTCAAACTCCTGAGCTCAAACAATCCACCCGCCTCGGCCTCCCAGAGTGGTAGGATTACAGATGTGAGCCACCACGCCCGGCCCATTCACTGACTTTTAAATGTCTTATGGACCATTATGGGTCAAAAATACATTTATAATTTTCTGAACATATTTTTGTGTGGTTTTAAAAAGCACTAAATTCTTTAGTTATCTGATGGGAAATTTAGGGAAGATTTAACACTTTTATTCAGAACATTATCAAAAGTTGTTTAATATTTAGAAAAATTACATCACCAGAGGTGGTGCTTGAGTCACCATATAAACATATCTATGAATGTGAATTTTTGGCTGTTGTATTCATGATGATATATACATTTATATACACAAGACAATGATATACACACATATGTATATGTGCATGTGTTTAATTAACTCTCATTTCAAAATGTCAAATAAAGAAAAAGTGTTGACAATAACTCTGCCCACACTTTTTTATTTTCTAATTAAGCTATGGAATGGACAAGATTATATTTTACAAAGAAACACATCATTATATTTGACAAAATTGTACTTTACTTCCAGGATTTAAAGTAATGTTGAAAGCTATAATACTGTCCCTAGAATGCTTATAAATGTTCTAATCAGAATGATAAAACACTCACTTTTCAAAGAATGAAAAAATGATAACAAAATATAAAAGGCTACAAGATATTAGAGAAAAAATAAATTATCAGTGCCACAAGTCATTAGTTCAAGGAAGGAAAATATTTAAAACAAGTAACTTTTTCAATTGAATTAAGCAGTAAACCTGATTGAAGAAGAATCAATGACATAGTGCAAGCTTCAAAAAAAAAAAACAGTTATGTAATGAATAGCAGAGAAGCAGTTTTTCTTTAGAAGTGATTGAAATCACTCTGCATAAAAATAAAGTGCTACTGTTTGGAGATACATGGTTTATCTTTAATTAAAAAGTCATAGAGGAAATCTGATTTTCAGAATTACTAATGTGGTAGTCATGGAAATGAGTTGCTCAAATCTCCTGCTGCAGGGAGCTTTGTTCACTGAAGTCCTCAGGTGTAACCACCTACTATCTGATCTACCATTGTGTTCATGCCAAGGTCACGCTTCGTGCAGGCTGTTCTAGTCAGTAACTGAGCACAGTGGAGGTACTATTGTGGGTCCATTCTACAGTTTGCAGGACTTTAGCTTGAGGATCTCCTATTGGCCTGTTCAAATCTTTCTTAAAATGTCTCTATAGTCCAAGATTCTTCTTTCTCAGTGAATCTTCTTTCCCCCTCTCTTTGCACAGGTGTTAAATTTGATTGCATTTTGAAGACACTTCCTGTCTTCTATTTCCTACCCTTTATTCTTTACAGATAACTTCTCTCCAACTAATTTTTTGAATGTCTAATCCTGCCTTGGTTTCTGCTTCTTGAAGGATCCAAACTAATACACCAACAATAAGTAGGAAAGAAATGGAAAAGACAACTTTTATAAACTTTATATATTAGTTCTTATGAAAAATGTCCTTTCTCTAATATCATTGTATATGTAACAGATGGAGTAATAGGTATAGTCAGTCAGTAACATGGGTTTAAAACTACATTTTAAAAAGGGCATCAAATATTTTAGCATTTATTTTAATATTTATCAATCATGCTTAACCATCAAGAATTTTACTTCAAGACTTCACAAAAAATATTATCAGTGATATTTATATAATTAATCTAATCCACTGAGTGATAAATTTTGTAAACTGAAAAGATAATAAGGAAAAAATGAAAAACTGATCCTAAAATGAACCTAATAGGATTTTTTTCACTAATTGATTCTATTGTAGAATTGTTTTGGTTAATCAAATAAAAATTGCATGCCAAATTAAAATGCTATGAAATGATGTGACATATCTTTAATGTGTATTTGAAAAGATTAATGAGGTCCTTCTTGTGAGATAAAGAAAGTAAAGGGAGTGTCAGAAAATTTATCAACAATCTTATACTATTTAAAAATCCTTGCTTGCCAAGAACTTTCAGTTTCCATATTTGTAGCAGTTAAATAAGGATAAGCTCAGGCACACAGAAATGGAAATATATTGCTCTCATTTGTGAGCTATTTAAAAAGATATAATGCTTAAATTTAAAAATCTGTATGAACATGCAATACTAGATTGGATGATTAATCCATTTGAAATGGATGTGAAACATGTAAGCCAATAATTCAGAAGAGTTAATTAAAAAATGATTTTGAAGCCAAAGCATGATTTAATATATCTAATTATGATAGGTTTTGGACCCAATTAAAACTTACATACCCACTCCTTGGAAAGAAACTAAATTTATTATGACAGCATTTTCACCTACATATTTCAATTAAAACAGGTGTCTTTGTGCAGTAATACAGTTACTGAAAGGCAACAAAACCAACTGCAAATATATAGGAAAGAAATTTGAAGGGTTTTGTTTTTTAACAGTAGAAGAACCAAATTCTATTACATTAACAGAGACATGAAATGCAGGGATATCATTAAACTATTTTAGTAAAGGTGATTTAAACAGTGTATCATATCCACTTATTAATATTGGAATATTATACATTAAAATTATTTGTTAGAGGTATTCTGTTGTTTTTCAGTCCTATACTGACACTTTTTCAGATCCACTCTATACATTCTAAACCATTTTGTAGTATTGTTTTTTCTCCCAGACTTCCTTCTAGTTTTATATGATCTTTAAGGTTTTTAAGCTACAGTAACTTAGTTTTTGACTCAATGGGGAAGGTGAAATTTTGTATCAGAGATTGCTGCTTCTTTCCTTGAGTAATAGATCCCCAGATATTTTATCTGGTCACATGGTCACATTCCCACTCTGTTTTATATTTAGGTATGATTATGATCAAATTTGGATCAATGTCATAAGGGTAGGTAGGTAATGTCTGCAACTTCTGCATCAGCTCCTTAATGATGGAATCCCTTACCCTGCACTTCCCTTCCCCACTTGCTGAGGGTGGGAAATGGTGACACAACTGCCACCTTGGAAGCCACATACTGCATTGGCCAAGCCATCTGATTTGCCCTGGGCTGCTCATCTCTAGACTGTATCATGAGAATTAAAATCTATTGTGCTTAAGCCACTAAATTTAAATCTCCTTGTTGTAGCAACTTAACCTGTTTCTTAACAAATACAGATTTTTCAGATGTGATTTGTTTTCTGTGATACTTTGTTACTACCCCATTCTATGTCACAACAAAGAAGTATTTTGACATTAACTTACATCTAAGGGCCAGTTTATTTGGGAGAATACCTTCTTCCTCATTTCCTCCACTTCAGCAATCTAATTTGTCTTAGCATAGTATTTCTATGCCAATTAAAGGCATTTCTCTTATCAAACACATAAACAAAGGAAAGCTAAAACCTGGCTTATTTTTATTTATTCTACCACTAATTTTTATTCTGTATTTTTCTGTACTTTTTGTACAGATGGATTTTGATTTTTTTTTCTTTTCTTACACCAACACTTGTTATTTATAAGTCTGTTCTACTACCAGGCTATTTCATTATGTCTTCTTGTTTATTCAAGCCTGAGCAATCTACATTAAAATACAATATATTATTTTCAATTAATTTTTATTTGCCTTGTATTATAGATAAGAATATATAAAATTGGGGGGAAATTTTGTGTTTAGTTAGGTTATGTTATCTTTGAACTTTATTTCAAGATAGTAAATGGGATGTGTCTTATAACTAACATTTTATAACAGTATGTGTTATTTAAAAAAAAAAAAGAGTATTGGATCTGAAAGTTCAGGAACCCTAGCTCTGGCATGCCCAAGTGGCTTATGTAAGCGTATCTTACAAATATATATATTACTTTTCCTGAGAGGAGATATGGTAAGTACAATACTCTGGGCCAACATACTGGTGCCTGATGGATTAGGACCCACCACTGGGGCTCACCTACACTTTTAATTATTCAGCTTTGGCATCAGCGAAAAATGTTTTCAGGAATGTGCTTCATAGAAGTAGTTAGGTTTCAATCAAGTTAAAGTAGTGGAAAGAGTATTAGATGACATTGTGGATAATATTTAAGAATCTGTTCTAAAAGAGAAGAGGTACCACAAGGGCAAGGGGCATAGGCTTCAGGTAGGTATAGGATGAGATTCCGGAGTCTCATACTTATAAGCACCAAAAAACTGGGAAAATGAAGAAAGGTAAGAATTTTCAGCTGGAGAATAGGAACATAGGAGAGATTTTTGCACACATAACTACTTAACACATTTGTGTTGATTACATCTCTTCCACGGATTGGCATTAACATTAGAAGGAGGATGTGAAGCAAAAATGATTCATGATTCTTATAAATCTTGTAGACTAGTGGTTGAAAATATGAACTGGATCGACATTGAGATAATAAGCAGCTACTATTAATAGAAAGAATATTATATGATTAGCAATAGGCTAGGCATGATCTATGTATGATCTCATTTAGTCCTCATGAGTAAGGTATTAATAATCTATTTTTACCTGAGAAAACTAAAGCCTAGTGACATGAAGCAGCTTGTTCCAGATCACAGAGCTCATAAGTTAAACCTTGGTGTTCTGACTCTACAATGCATGCAACTCTCAAAAGCCAGGATGCTATACAGTTGAGCTGATTTTAGTTACTAAACAAACAAACAAACAAACAAAAAACTATGGGCCATCAAGAGCTGGGATCTTGTCAATTCTATTGGGAAAAAAGAAAGGAAAAGAAATAAATCAAATTTTGAATTTGTGACTGATAACTCTGAACTCTCATGTTTGGTCTTCTGGAGCCTCACAAAAAGAACCTTATCATTTTTCTTTTCTCACAAGGAGGAGAAATCAAAAATTTTGAGTCCATACTATATGTTAGATGTTCAGAAATGTTATAAAGGCTATGAAACATGCTTAAGATTGCAAAAATAGTAAGAGACTAGTTCAGTACCCATCTCCTTTTTTATTTTAAGATACTATCTTTTAGCATCACTTCAAATGTGTGTGATAGTGACTTCACAGCCTGGAGATAAAGTGACTCTTTAGGAAGTCAGTTGCCAACTTGCAAAATAATTTAGGAAGCTGCAGGGCATTGGGTAGAAGAAGAACACTAAAATTTCAAAATATATATTTAAGATAATGGTAAAGGAGATGTTAGAGTCCGTGTGTTTGAAACCCCATGACCAAGTAACATAGAAGAGGACACTGCAGGGGCAGGCCATTGGCAGTCTTTCTAGAACATCAAGCAAACCGCTTCACAGTCCCTTCCAGGCTCTGCCTTGGATGTGACTTCCCCATGCTGGATGACAAATCTGAAGCACAGTCTGCCAAGTCCCAGTGGATTTTTATACCATATATTATATTAGTCTCCTGTGACCACTCTGCAGGGAATATTTGCCTGTTCTAATCAATTTATTCTTTTGATGAATTTTAAGGTGTGGAGCAGCACAGGAAAACTGGTTTCCTCAGGAACTCAAGAGTAGTGTGTTAAAAAGTTAGTTACAAACAGTTAGCTTAAAGTCCTTCAAAGTCTCAACTGATCCATGCAGGTCCTAAAGCAGCTTACTACTTTCTTCGTGGCTTATGTGCTCCTGCAAAAATGTTAGTAAAGGACGGGACATAGAAAGGCGTTTATTGATGCATTAATTCTCACAAAGAGCAATTAAAACTGCAGGGGGTAATTCAGCTTTGGCAGAGAATGAGCAACAAACACTGAATTTACTTACTCTCCTGCTTCCTTTTCCATTCCCTAGAAAAATAGACAAACTATATTAAAAGGCAGCATTTAGACATTAAATGATAGGTGGCACAAATCCGTGAACATGGAGAAGAAGGAAGTAGCAAGGTATGACTGAAAATTGAACCAACTTACTGCCTGAAGCCAGTTTCTAGCTTATGCCTCTGGAAGGGAAAACACAAACAGCCCAGAAGAGAGACAGAGATTGGAGTTCTTGGAGGCGGGGTGGGACGTGGGGGGTAGTATATACTTGGCTAGTACTTTGAGAGGGCAGACATACAAAGAGAGAACTCCAGAGAGCCACAGAGTTCTCCCCTGGAGTCTTTGTCTCAATAATGATCTGAGCACATGGAAGAGAAAACTGCCTGAAGCTGAGAACAGAGCTCCCATAAAGGAATAAATAGAACAGAATAATTCTATTTACACAAACCTGATATAACAAACAGAAAAGCAAGCCTCAAATGGTTCAACTGATTCAAAAGAATCATAATTGCCTATCAGTATGAAATGCAACACCATTTCAAGGAATAAAACAAAATCCAACACTCAACAATGTCAATTCACAATATGAGTCTCCCAATAAAACATTATCAGACATGCAAAGGTGTAAGCAATTGTGATCCATGATCAGGAAGAAAATTAATACTAGAAACAGACGCAAAAAGAATAGGGATTTTAGAACTAGCACATGCAAATATTAAAACAACTATTATGAATATAATGAATAGATTCAAGAAGGCAGAGGAAAGTATGAGCAAGATAATGTTGGGACTGGCAATTGGCCATGGGTCCTGAATTTTCTGTCATGTTCTTTGCTGGATATGCCAAAGGAACCAATGTTATGTATGCAGCAAGCAACATCGAGGGATGAGGTAACATCCCCCTTCACACAACAAGCAGACCTGTATATAGGCTTCTGTCAAGTGGTAAATTCTTCAAACTCAGTGCTCCTCTCCGACAAGGCATCCACTGCATATGGAGGTGGTTACCTAGGCCCAGGTTCATTGTCCTTGTTGTACTCAGAAGGCGTGGAAAACCAGCATGAACATAAAGCCTATCCTGGTCACCATGCCATGAATAACAAAGCCTTTTGTCTTTAACCCAAAAGTGTAGTGTCTCCCGCCAGCATCCAAGAAAACACTAATTGTCTAGCTTGTTAGTTTACCATGGGATAAGTGTGCAGACCCTATACTGTTTTTTAACGGTTATAGCAATTAGGATACTTTCACTTTCTGGAAACGGGCCAGGTTAGGGGATGGAAGAAGCTTTGTTGGCATCTGGTAGAAAAAATTCTCCCTCAAGCTGAGGGTAAGGCAAGAAGGATTAAGGATTCCTCCTGCCCTACCTGTTTGAGTACCTAAAGACTCAACAGCATGAGATAAAATTGAAACAAGCTGTCCAAATGGTGTTTAGATTTTTGTTCATTTTCCTCTGGGTACAAGTAGGTAGGGGTGTTATCATGATATTTGTGCAGAAGTCTTGGGGCCCCAGGCCAAAGTCAGTATGGCTGTGGCCACTAAGTCAAGGGATCTTAGTGGCCACAGCCACTTATATATGTATCTTATATATGTATCAAGGGACACATATATATTCATTTGATTTTCAACAAAAGTGCCAAGGTATTCAATAGGAAAGGGGTAGTCTTTGTAGCTGTCAGTGTCCTTAAACATCTATAATTGAACAACTTGGGTTTATTACTCACAGTCTTAAGAGAGAACATACACCTTGTGACATCTTAGTAAGTGGGTTTTAGAAAGATTTAATTGTAGGATTTGGGGCTGTGTTAGGTGATTTGGGGAAGGGTTTCAGGAAGTTGGGCTTTGCTCGGTGTTGGATGCTGTCAAGAAGTAGAGGAGAATTCTATGAGTGGATATTGTAATAAATCATACTTAGAACACTATGACTAGACTGAGGATAAAGATGTAATTTGTCAAGAAGGAACAGTCATGAATATTAACCAGGACAGCAGGATATTTGGTCATTTTTTGCAGTTTGTATAATGTTTCTGCTTTGTGTTCAAACCACTCCACATCATTGGTCATTAGGTAATGCAAATTAAAACCACAGTGAAATATCACTACACAGCTACAGAATAGGTAAAATTAAACAGATTGACAATATGAAGTGGTGATAAGATTGTGGAGCAACTCAGTCTCTCATTCATGGCTGTTGGGAATGAATAATGGTGAACAATTTGGCAATTTCTTATAAAGTTAGACTTACATCTACTTAAAGCCCCCCAAATCTTACTCTTATGTATTTATCCAAGAGAAATGAAACATATTTACACACAAAGAC
Source organism: Lemur catta (assembly GCF_020740605.2). Taxonomy (NCBI): domain Eukaryota; kingdom Metazoa; phylum Chordata; class Mammalia; order Primates; family Lemuridae; genus Lemur; species Lemur catta. Next base: position 22,156,826 of record NC_059143.1, read on the forward strand.
TTTAAATGTTTAAAGTTTAAGTTAATATTTAAGTTAAATGCTCAAATGTTCATAGCAACTTTATTCGTAATAGCCCAAACCTTGAAGCAACCTGTTTATTGAGCAGTTAACAGATAAACAAATTTTGGTATATCCATTCAACGGAAGACTACTCAATAAAAAGGGAGAAACTACTCATACATACAACATGTATGTATCTCAAAAGCATCATGCTAAAAGAATGAAATCAGAAACAAAAATTATATACTGAATCATTTAATTTATACAATAATTCTATTATTCCATATACACTATATCCACTATTCTAAAATAGTGAAATCTAGTGATAGAAAGCAGACCAATGGTTGACAGGCACTGGGGACCAGGGAAATAATTCTGACTGTAAAAGGGCATGAGGGAACTTTTTGAGGGTCATGGAAATGTTCTATATCATGACTGTTGTGGTGATTACACAACTTTATGCATTTGTCAACACTCATTCAACTGTATATTTCAGATTGTAAATTTTATTGTTGTAAATTAGATCTCAATACAGTTGATTATGTATTTAAAAAATTCCCTGTGTACTAATTTAAGAGGACCTATCTTACCAGAATCAACTAGAATATATTCATTTTTCTGTTTCACTAATTCTTGTGCTGAGAAAGACACATGAGTTCATTCATTTGAGGGTGGAGTTGCAAAAGCCACGAGCCTTGATCTGGCTGCAAAGGATGGTGAAAGAAAAAAATTTATATTACACCTTTGGGAAGAAGAAAGGGTACCAAAAAGGGTAGGATATAGGTTAATTCCTTATACAATTTGCCTGAAGCTCTCCCTGAAAAGGCCATTCTGAATTATGAACATTAATTTTAATTCTATTGCCTGTAGACTGTATTTGCATATGTTTGTTATCTTACAGTGCATTTAAGTAAATCAGACTAATTACTATAAACAAACATACATGAGAAGCAATATTTGGACAGTGATGATCATCATAAAATATGACTACATAAGGTGATTGGAATTTCATTAAAATTAAAAATAGAAGTCCCTGAGGAAGAAAACTTAAATATGAATAAAGTTGATTCTTCATCATATGAACAAACTGAGCATGTTATTATCATAGCACAGGAGCGATACAATTCTGCTACACAATCTTTCTGTCCATTAAATGTTCTTTCAGAGGAATAAAAAGACTAATACTGGATGCAATATGGTTTGAAAAGAATTTAGTAGTTGCACATTGTCTTGGCATTAAAAAATTATTGTTAAAATAGCATTATCACAATCCAGAAGACAGTATTACAAAAGTAAATAATTTCTCTCAACATATAATATTAAAATTTCTTATTTTAAGCAAAGTGATATTAACAAATTTCAGGAATGCACATTATATGGAATGATGAAGTCATTAAATAAAGATTTATTGAATTCCTTTTTTGTTTTGAGTATTATATTACTGGATACTTCACATCTACCAATTAAAGGTAGTCATCTATGTATTAACCAAATATTACTGAGTACCTACTCTGTGCTATGGCTTGTTGCACCTTCTAGGAATTGAGCAGTAAATAAAACAGAAAAATGTCCTGGTTTTAAAGAGCTTGTATTCATGTGTGAGGCATTATAGAAGATAATAAAAATGGAAGCAAATAAGTATTCATGCATCACGCAGTGGTAAGTGCTATAAAGAAATAATATGGCAGGGTCAGAGCTAGATCCTGGCAGAATGAGGAATGTTGTATGAAGGTGCTAGTATGTAGGGTGGTCAGAGAGGTGACCTGAATGACTGGAGAGAATGACATCATGTGGCTAGCTGGGAAAATTGCATTCTAGACAGAAGGAAAGGGAAGTACAAAGATGGGAGTGTGACTGGCATGTAAACAAAGGAGGACAGTGTGATAAACTGCACGGGAAAGAGGGGATGGTAAGAAATGAGTTTTAAAAAATGGGACTTCAGTTATTTGTGTTATTATTCCATTCTCTTCTAGAATAATGAATAAATTCTTATAACTTTAATTCTTATAACACTGGAATAGTAAATCCATATTAATGTAGACCATGAGTGTGTGTGTGTGTGTGTGTGTGTGTGTGTGTTTGTGTGTGTGTGTGTGTGTGTGTGTTAAAAGCCATGGAGAAGACAGAAAAGTGGGTAAATTTGTAGATTCATGAGACAATGACTGATAAAAAATAAAGACATTGTGAATCACATTGTTTTGAGATGAAAGCCAAAGAAATTTATGGTCACATTACCCAGTGTCAGGAAAATGTTAAGTCCATCTCAGCTAGTGCTGGCTGGCTCTCACATTTCAAAAGGAGATATGGCATGAAAATGTTACACTTGAAAGCGAGGCAAATTCTGAAGATCAGGAGGCCATGGAAGAATTTTTAAAATACCTGCTAAGTGTTATAAAGGCAAAAGACTATGTAGAAGAGCAGGTTTTCAACACTGATGAGACTGGCTTGCTTTACAAGGACACTGGCAAATGAACCTATATAATGCAAGTGGCCTCTAATCTTCTGGTTTTAAATCATTCAAAACCATGTAATTAATCATTTGTAAAAAATAAATATTAAATATGAAGTCTTTAAACCGAAATATACATAAGACAAAACATTGTGACCTAAGACTCTCAGGAATCTAACCTTGTATTTCCCCCAGGAGCAATGGTTGCATCCTTGCTATTACAGGGTTCCCAGTGAATTTATAAAACATAATGAGCGCTAATAATGAGAAGCGTATATTACTATATACTCTTTATGCCCCCCCCAAATTCGTATTTAAAAAATGAATCCCCAATGTAATAATATTTGGAAGGGAGCATTTGGGAGATGATTAGGTCATGAGGGTAGAACCCTCATGCATGGTATCAGGGTCCTTACAAAAGAGAATCCACAGAGCTCTCTTACCACTTCTGTCTTGTATGTATTTTTGCCTCAAGATATGTTTCAGAGGTTGGGAATGTTTTCTTCCATGATACTACACTGTCGCCTGGGATTAGGAAACAGAGAAGGCCTAGATTGACAGAGTTAAGGAGGGGACGGGAAAATCCAGTCATGGGGAGGACCAGACAGCAAGTGGCAAAAGAGTCAAAGATTCCTATCGGGGGCTTAATTATTTGACAATGTGTTTTTAGGTGCTGAGTGATTTATTTAGAGCTCTATTATTGACACCTTTGGATAATATATATATAATGTAGGAATACTATAATAATTACTATTTAGTGAGTGTCCACTTTCTACTGGGTATGCATGTTACCTGATCTTGTCAATCTTTATGCTAATTCTCTAGGGTAATATTCTCAGTGACCAAGTGGCTCATCCAAAGATAGAAAGGTGGTACGGGGCAAAGGCAAGGCATGACCTAAGTCTGTGTAGCTCCTAGGCCCAAGCTTGAAGTCACTCCACAGCACAGCAAAGCAGAGAGACAGTGAGCAAGGTGTCTTCATTTCCTCCCATCGCCAGCTGTCGTAACCCAAAACCAAAGTCTCAGTTGTGACCCAAGTACAGCTAAACGCTGAGATGAGGTTTTCAATGGATTTGAAATCCTTTTCTTTCTCTTTCTATGAGAGTTTCACATTTTGATTTGTCTCAGGGAAAATGGGCTAGGTGAGTCCATTTTTGTGTATGATCAAAAGCCTTATACGGTGGGGAGTGGGTGTAGGTGCAAACTGTATGTGAGATAAGTATGGCTGAAAAAGCCAGGTGCATTTTGGGGGCATAGATCAGACCTACAGAAAGCATGAAATGCTATATAAAATGTACCTGACAGTAGTTTAACACTCCCCAAAGTACCAAACGAAAGCACAGTTACAGATTGTTTTATAGTCAGTCTCTAAAAATAAACCTATTGTTCACCTTAAAAGAAAAATCTTTTTTGGTTTCTTTTCAGACAGGGAATACTCAGATTCTTTCCCTCTATTGTATCAGTGTTCAGATGTCCATATCTTCCAAATCCCTTTTTAATGTTTCCTAATCAAAATTTCCCTTCTCCTGGAAGATTGGCCAGATATCTCTACTTTTAAAGGTTCCTTTAGCTCAGGAGATTCTAAAGAGCCAGGAATATTTGCAAATCTATCATTTGCATGATTGCCCAATGTGTTTTTACAGTTTGCTTTTTGTGGTTTAAAAACTGCAGTCTAATCCTGTCTTTAGGTTCAAGTCCCTTGAACCTGCTTTTGCACATGCCACCATCTCTAAGTATCTGATGTGTAGATAATCAGTGCAAAAAGACAATGGTAAAAGTTAGAATCACTTTTTCTGCCTTACATTAAACATTCTCTTGAGCGGTATCACCGCAAGTGATGAGTTCCATCTGTGTGTCACCATCTTTACCTGTGGAGAAATAGCATTCAAATGTTCTGAGTCCTGAACTCCCTTCAGGGAATTATAAAAATATGTAGCTAAAAAAATAAATAAATAAGGGGCTTATTTTTGAAGCCCAGCAGCACTTTCCATATTCTGTCAACTTACCTCATTCTCCACTAAACAAAGCCCTTCAGAGGGACCAGTAGAGAAAGCCATTCAATGAAATACAGCGTCTCCCTTTAGCCGAGACTCCCAATACACACCTGAAACCTTGGATAGTACCGAACCCTATTTATACTAAGTTTCTTCCTATGCCTACATACCTATGATAAAGTTTAATTTATAAATTAGGTATGGTAAAAGATTAAAAATAATAACTAATAACAAAATAGAACAATTATAGCAGTATACTGTAATAAATATTATGTGAATGTAACCTCTCTCTTTCTCTCAAAATATCTTACTGTACTGTACTCACCTTTCTTCTTCCTGAGACCTGTAGATCTGAAAATGGAGAGAACTACTAAGTGACTCATGGGCAGGTAGCATAGAAAGCGTGGATGTGACGCATGAAGGGATGATTCATGTCCCGGGCGAGATGGAGTGGGAGGGTGCGAGATTTCATCATGCTACCCAGAATGGTATGCAACTTAAAACTTCTGAATTATTTCTGGAATTTTCTATTTAATATTTTCACACCACAGTTGACCGTCGATAACTAAAACTGCAGAAAGTGAAACCACGGGTAATGGGTGAGTATTGTAGCTCATAATCAACACCCAAAATAAAGGTTTTTAATATGATTTTATTCAGTTTAGTGTGCGACTGGATCAGAGAGCTTCATAATGAGGAAACAAAAGCCATGTAGAATTTTCACATGTACCGTTAGAATCATAGAATTTCAGAGCCGGAAGAGCAAAAGCTGATACAATGGTTAAGATTAAGTCACTCTTTTAACATGTGTAAATCAGCAGTCGTGGGCTTTGTTTGCCCTTCATAATTACTCTAGGTTCACTTAGGGGCTCACAACTTGGGGTAAAATGCAGGGAAAATTATAGGATAAGACCACACAGACAAAAGATGGCTGTCATTAGAAATCAAAACATTTGACCAAAACATTGGGAAGGGCCTTACTGTGGCAAATAATTCTCCAGACCACAGTTCAGGAGGAAATTTGCTTAAATTACAAAAGATATTTGGATTAAATAGAAGAGCAACAACAATTGGGCATTGCGATATGTTGTACAAGGCTTCTACACTCTGAGTTTTAAGTTACTTTCTTATAGATTGCCTCATGTATCCATTCAGTATTTTAATGAAGAAGCAGCAATTAACGTTTTTTACAGATAGAGAAACCAAAGCATGCAGAAGGGTTATGACTTCTCTGATATCGAAAAGGCTTTCTCAGAGTCTCAGAACTAGCATCCAAGTATCCAGGTTTTTAGTTTAATACTTTCAGTCATTAGATTACAATATTTCCTGACTTTGGGCCTTACACAATACCTGAATATATTATTAAAGTGCTCTGAAAAATGTTCCCTGAGAAGCTTCAAGAACAATATACACTGCTGTTTTGCTTTTGGTACAATCCCCCTTAGAAAGTGGTGAAATAATTTTTTCCTGGCTTTTTTTTTTTTTTTTTAAGAGCTGAATCTTGCTATCTCAAAGCAGGTATACAAATGGTATGCAATTCCCCAATATGGGAAGCATTTTAAATCCCTCACAAAGGATTTGAACTTTAAATTCTGGAATAACAGTTTTACATTGGCCTAGTTCAATTTTCTTTTCTCAAAATGCTATAAGACCCATTGTCCGAAATTGGGTTTATATGGTGCCAAGATAAAAGGGTCTATAGCAAACAAAGCAATCTCTCTTTAATCTGATTTTTCAGGCTCCAGGAAACTATTAGAGCTGCGGTGATTTTGCATGTGTTGCGTATTACTGGGAATGAAGCACAATCAAGTTTTATAAGTGGAATTCGGAGATTCATGGAATCTCAGTACCAAAAGAATGTTAGAGGTCATATATAGCAATGCTATCCCCAACTCTGGCTCTATAATAAAATCACCCAGGGAGTTTTTCAAAAACATAATTCCAGGGTCTCATCCTATACAAAGTGAATTTTGTCTGGGGTAGAGGAGTCATATTTATACTTTTTTTAAAAAATATTCCCCAGGTGATTTAATATGCAGGCAGATTTGAAATCCACATATCTTTAAGAACTCTACAAAGTTAAGAGAAAAAAAATGGAATGATCTAAGTTCTAGAAGAACACCACCAGCATCCTATGGTCCGGGAAAGCACAAACTGGTTTTCTAACAACCCACCACTCCTAGAGGAAGAGACCTTGGAGGTCTCAGATCATTAGAGTCTAGAGATTATTTCCTCAATCCATGGATCCTAGTATACATAAACTGAACAGTTTGCTTAAAATGAAAGTAGCTATAGTTCTGGTAGAAAACATTTTTATTATTGTTTCTAACACTAGAGACCAGTGAAACATTATATAAAATAGATTTATCAATCAGTGCCAGAAAGGGCATATAGAACATGCAATTTTTGGACATCAACATACAGTCCTGGATGCCATATAAAAAAAAATTCTGATGTCAGTACACACTGTTGTTTAACTTAATGCAAATGGTTACATATAGAAATATTGATGGGTAAGTGCATATATACACATATATATCTTCCTGCTCTGTGAGCTGAGAGAGCCTAGAATCAGTGATACCCCAGTTGTGATGAGCATACCTATCACCAAGATCATGGCTCCTAATACCATTCTCCAATAAAGGGAACCACGACTCCTTGGAGAAATAGTTAGTTCTAAGATTAAGGGGGCGAAATATACATGGTGAGCCTGGATCATTTTGCAGTATCAGGAAGTAAGTGCTAAAAACAAATAAACAAAAACCAAAATAAAACAATGATGGAGTATGTCAAAGCCAACTGAAAGAGCTCCCAGTGGTCAAAGCTGGAATAATTTGAGGAACAAAATAAGTAAAATAGTGTTGAATTATAACCTAAAGTCCAAAATAGATGTCCATGAGTTCATCCATTACAAATAAATGATTGAGTAAATAAATAAATAGAGGAGAAGACACTCTCCAATGCAGAAGAGTTTTAAATAATTGATGTAGACATTCCACCCACCTTTAAGGAGATAGAGCATAAAAATCTCCATTCTTTAAGTGTGGGCTGAGTATAATGACTTTCTTTCAAAGAGTACAATATAGAATGGGAGGGAAAATAGTAACTTTATAGTGGAGAAAACTAACAAACACTACCTCAAGTAAAGTGATGGGCATACATCAACAGTAATAAGTCATATTGATAGTATATACCCTTGCTACAATGTGAGGAGAAAGGCACTTTACCTTTGTGGTCTTCCCCCCAAAATATATCACCTTGGTCTAATGAAGAGAAAAATATCAGAAAAATCCCAAGTGAATGAGATTCTGCAAAATAACTGACCAGTGCTCCATAAAATTGTCAAGGTCATCAAAAATAAGGAAAGTCAGAGAAACTGTGACAACCAAGAGGAGCCTAAGGAAACATGACAAATAAATGGCATGTTGTACCCTAGATGGAATCCTGGGACAGAAAAAGAAAATTAGATAATAACTAAACAAATCTGAACAAATTATGAATACTAGCTAATAATAATGTATCAACTAATTGTTCTTTAATTTTGCCAAATATAATAATGTAAGATAGTCTTAATAGTAGACACTGGGTGTGGGGTACATGGAAATTCTTTTTACTGTTTTCCCAATAATTCTGTAAATCTAAAACTGTTCTAAATTTAAAAGTTTGTTAAAAAAAAATAACAGTTCCTCCTCTTATAAGAAAGGATAGAGTAAATAACCTATCCTTTGTTCTCACATACAGTATACACAATTCTTATCAATCATAGAAAGGAAAGGATATCATCGTCTCTATTTGGAGTTGCCTAGATATTAATAATTTCAAAACCCAATCATGGAGAAATTTTTCTACATGAAATCTGGAGCCAGCCATTATAAACATTATCGAGGCCATAATACTTTCCACATTACTGAGGACTAGTCTCATATTCCATGGAGCATAATTTAAGTTTTCGGGATAGAAGCTTCCATGTGTAAATCTCCTAATATTTTTCTCCCACTAGTAATGAAGCCTATATTTTGTCATGGTCACTATACCCTGCCAGTCTATTTTCCTCCTGGATATTCTCATGGATTTTTTTTCCAACAGTGGCTGCTGTTCAAACTTACATAATAGAATTGTCACACATTATAAACTGTGTTGAATATTCTGATCCCTTTCATTTGAAGAGGTCCTCTATTTCATGCCCAACTAGCTTTGAGGTCCTTCCGAGATAATCAAGTAGTCATTGGCACCTTGCATGTAATAGTCACTGCTGCGTGAAGAGTTCATAAATTCAATTCTTTGTGCAAAAGCCATGAAAAACAGAACCCTCCAGCTTAAATCACTTGCAAGCTACTCTATTAGATTGCTGAGGCTGACCCTGATAAACAAAATTTGGGAGGAAATCTTCTATTATTGATTGTATAATATCAAATGGCACAGATGTAAATTTCAACAACTGCATTCTCTACAGAGTAATATTATACACTAGTTTTTCAGGCTACTTTTTATTATAGTGATGCTATTTTAGTGGTTCAGCTACCTCAATGATTTGTGATCCACAGTCCCTGCAGCCTTAGATAGACCATTGTCCTGATTCAGTGTGATAATATGATCTATCCTGAGAATTCAGTCCACACTGTTATTCCTGCCACACATCAGATGGTGAGTTGCTGTTGCACATCCTAAACTAGTTACAAGTTAGAACTCCATCCAACTAGCATAGATTGCCTTTTATTTATGGCTGACCTGAGGCTGTTTCAGACACAGGTGATTTTCTTTAACTTGATCTAATTGAAGTCTTCCCATGTTCTCCTAGAAGGAAGTATTACAGACTCAAGTTTTCCATTACCATGAACATTTTATCTATAAATCTCACTCTGAAGCCTGTGGTGTTCCTCTAAAATGGTTCAGTTAGAAATATCTTTTTAAAATATATATTTCTACTTTATCAGAGCCATATATCTTCCTTTATCAGTATCAAAGCACAACAACAGGAAATAAAAGATGTAATCATTGTCATCTCTATTTTAGAATGGAAAAAGATGTGGTATCACCAAACTAGCCTAAATAGACAACAAACAAAAACAAAACAAGACAAAAACCTCAAAATGTCTGAGAAATAAATGAAAACAGCATAGTTAATATCTATGTATGTGTCCATGTATGTGTATACACACAACATATATACACACAGAGAAAGATATATATGTTTATAGCTAATACAGACACACACGTATATAAATCCGTGATCCACAGAGAACCCATATAATAAAGCAAGAACTTAATTTTTCACTTTCTATTTTCAACAGTCTCATTTAATCATAAAGATGAGGATGCATTTTAAATTAAAGGATGAATAGAAGAATGATTCCAAATGACAAAAAAAAGTATTTATAAATCAACTCATTCCTTTTTATCAATGTTGGTTTTTCTCTTAATAGCAGCAGAATTCCTAATCAATATTTTCTATTCTTTTATCAGCCTCAAAGTTAGTTATTATTCCCCACATTCCCCATTATTACCACAAATAGAATAGTGTAAATAAAAAGCAACTCTCCTTTAGACTTAATCGAGGCCATTTTTATAGATTATTTCTGTTCAAATAACTTACAGTATATCTAATCTACATAAAGCATAGTAACTCATCTCAAATCACTCTAAACTTTCAATAAATTCTACTAATTATTTTCTTCCCATGGATAACCTCACTAAAACATCCATAAGAGCTACAACATTCAGATTTGTCAATGACCTAAACAGCAGTGATCAGTTAAAGTTCATCTGGATAAAGACCAATTATCTTTTTGCTTCTCAAAATCTATTTTGCATTAAGTAAAAACCTCTAAGTTTTATTTTTAAAAAATCCCCCACCCCTATTTTATATTATTTTATATATATATAAAAGGATATAGTAAAAATAGCCCAGGTCTTGATATAAGGAAGGATAATTTCAACATCAGGCTTTACCCATACCGATTATGGGTAAAGTTATTGATCTTGCTGAACTCAGCTTTTTTAAATTCGTGATATAAAGGCAAAAAGAGTTATCCTTCAAATGAAGAGCTTACTTAAAGGATTAAATGAGAAGATAAATATAAAACACACCCTGGTAGCTGATCTCTAAGAAAAAAATGGATATTAAGTATTAAATATGTCTCTTCCTCATCACTTTGTAAAGAAAAAGCTTTGGACTTTTTAAACTTTCATTCAATCCTTGATTCGACAAAAACACATGAATCACCATGTCAAGCACTGTGCTAGGCACTAGTACAGTGGAACACAAAAAACAGACACAGATTTTACCTTAATGGAGCTTCCATTAGAATGAAGAACATTTCTCATCTGTGTGACCTTGAGCAAGTGTCTCGATGTTCTTTTGTTTCTATTTCTTCATCTGTTAATAAGGGATAATGACTTTAATATCACCAGGTTTACATTAAATGAGACACCAAATATAAAAATAACTTGGAAACTGTTAAATTTTTATTTATTATAGGTTATTAATATTAAATATATGTGTTGGAAAGAAAGAAATATTTACAGAAACTGTAGAATCATAATGAGAGGAAAAGGGAAAATATTTGGTATTTTCCAAAGAAGTTAAGGTTAGAAAAGAAATAAGTGACCAAAATTATACAATACTTTCCATCTAGTTAAATTATGTGCTGGAAACTTTATTTATGATGAGACTCACTAACCTGTTAGCATCCTAAATGTCAGGGTTGGTCTATTCTTTTCTTGATAGCTTCAGTTCCTGTCCCCATGTCAGGCACCTGGTGATCACTCTATAAATCTTTCCTGCATGAAGGGAAATTCATACATTTACGGTCAAGGTACATAGACACACAAAAACAGACAAACAAAAATACCATTTTAAGAACAAATTTTAAAACTCAGAAATGGCAAAATTAAAAAAAAAAAAAACTATGTCCATCCCTTTAAAGCTTTGTAGGTTAAGAATAGAGATTTCCAGCTGTTATACTTTAGATCCACAGTTATCCAGTTAGCCTTGGTTGTTTATCTACTCAGAAAAAATCCTGTAGATGATACCGTAGCACAAGAATCCTCAGATTGATCCAAGATTATTAAAAAGTGTTTACTTGTCAAGAGCATTTTAACCTCTTGTAGGTACATAGATATATAGGTTTAGGAAAATGGTCATAATTAAACTCAAGGGTAAAGAGGCTTAAAAATACCAGAAAGAGTAAATATAGAATTAGATAGTGAGACTTAAAATGCCGTCATTTTTAATAAAATTAAGTAAACATTTGAAAAGTAATATTTAAATACAATTCTGGAAATATGCCAGGGTGAAAAGCATCTACTATATTCTCTATGACTGTGGTCCCCAACCCCCGGGCCACGGACCAGTTAGGGTCAGAGCCGCAGAGCTCCACCGCCACACCTCGTCCAGCTCCATCCTCCAAACCATATGTGGAAAAATTGTCTTCCATGAAACTTAGGAACGGGGAGGGGCAGGCAAAGCAAGAAGAGAAGGGCGGGCAAGCGAGCTAGCTTCCGAAGCGTCATCTATACAACCACAGCTGCTCCCCATGGCTCGCATCACCATCACGCCTGAGCTCCGCCTCCCTGCTACACCCCCCCAAGCAAAAATTGTCTTCCATGAAAACGGTCCCTGGTACCAAAAAAGTTGGAGACCACTGCATCTATAACACATGATGCATGTCTGTTCCTCCTATTAGTAGTTTACTATGCATTATTATCAGCCTTTTTAGGTAGGCTACAAAATAAAAGAAGATTCTTTCTCATAGACAACATGTTCCATGAAGCCTGGGTAACTTAACATTTTACAAGCTGTACATTTTTAATATCAATTTATAATCTTAATAAATCCAAATATTTTTGAGAGCTAGTTGCTAATTTATAAATTACAGAAAATTCCTCTGCAATCATAGCTAGAAAAAAAATTATGGAAATAATTTCATCTCTATGAATACATGTTTCCAAAACAAATTATTTCTAGTATGTAAAGCTATCACCAAAGTGTTCTCTTTTATCATTACTTCAAATGGTATTAAATTTTAAAGAGAATATCAATTAATTTCTAAGCTCTGTGCAACATCTCTTTAACCAAGTCTGAATTTTCCAACCTGGTGGGACATCTTTACTAATGATAATAATAATAATAATAATAGTAGTGGTAGCAAAAGTGGTGGGGGTGGGGCAGGGGGTAGTTGTAATTGTACAAGTACATAGCACATATATGGATTTCACCATATGTCAGTCAAGTGCAAACGCTAATTCATTTATTCCTCCTAATAATCCTCTAAGTAAGTATTCTGATCCTAATTTCACAAAGAAATTGAGCTTATGGATATACCCACTATCACAAAGTTAGCAAGGGATGAATCAGCATTCAAACACAGTCTGACTACAAATCAGGTTTTTTAAACATTGCAATAATGACTCTCTATGGGAAACAACAGTAGCCAAATAGTTGTTGTAAGGGACAGGCTGTGGATCCATCAACTTGAAGAATCAGTTGCTTCTGATTCCATGCTTCACAGAGCTCTGATTAGCGTATACCTCCATTACAGCTGAATAAAATAATACTGTGATTGGCTATTTCATTACAATAACATTATTAAGCCTACAGGTTTTTATAGTATTTTATTATTTATTATAAATATAAGAATTATTAGACATTATGGACATTTTGCATGTGGTTAAAAACATCAACAATCCTATGCAGTTTAAATATTTTCATTTTCCAAAGTAAAGCATAAAAAACATTTTTTTCAAGGACATACTGCCCAGATTAGATTATTGTCATACATTTAAAACAAATTAAATTTATCTACACTTATTTATTATTAATGCAACAGAATTGAGAATATGTCTCCTTAAAACAATTCGCATTTAATATGGGTTGTCTGACCAAGTAGAACATCTTAATATCTAGAACTTGAAAGACCTCTGAGTTGTTTGGAAGTAATTTAGGAAATCAAGGATGGAATTAACAGATGATAAGAACATTTAGTTTACGCAATATCAAATATCCAACTGATTGAAAGTTTTCATTTTTTTCATATTTCTTATAAGTTCTTGATATCATCAAGACACATAAAATAAAAAGATAGAATTTAAACAGATAAGGATTAACTGACAAGGAAGAAAAGCAATCAGTTCAATTATATACAAATTTTCTTCAGTCAACACCTAACTGCTTGGGTACAGGCTTGATGCTGAACTTGGGGAGGTTGCAGTTGACAAGAGAGTAGATCAAACATCTAGCAGCCCTTCACCCTGTTGCTTTCACCCCTACCTCCAGATCAGCTAGAATAGCTTAGTCTGGAGTCTATGCTTGTATTCTCTCCCCCAAAAGATAATTAACAGGTAACGTGGACTTTATTGCAAGCAGATAAACAATTAATTTATAGAGGAAAATCCTGAGACATCTGAGAATGAGCAGCTGTATAAAAGAAAGACAATAAACACAATCATCTATACCAGAGGAAAGAAGCAGAATCAATAGAGTGGTCAAAACAAGTCCTTAAAATATGGATATAAATATCTTTTAAAATATAAATTATATAGTAGAAACATGAACCGAGAACAAGCTACTATAAAAAAATAGAGAGAGAATAAAAATATAGTTAGTTAAGTAAAAGATTCAATAGCTGGTTAAATATTAGGAAGGTTATTGCTGAAGAAGCAATTAGTGATATGGAAGAATAGTGATATAGTGATACAGGGGTTAAGGAAGTCTTCCACAAAGGAAGAAGATGGAATACCTATATGAAAAAATAGAATAAAAGAGAAGTGAAGATATATGAAAGAAAGAGGCAAACAATAGAAAGGAAAAATGAAATATGAAATATTAGAAGATATAATGACTGAGATTAATAAAAATTAAAAATACATAAGTCTTGGATGAAAAATATTATCAATAAAAATAAAATAAATATATTATGTTGAACTTTTAAGTCATTAAAGACACGGAGAGAAGAAACAGATCACCTATCAAGAAACAATCAGATTATCACCAGAAATTTAAATCATAATATTGGATTTATGAGTACAGTGGAGTAATAAGACATTCAAAATGACAAACGAAAATGATCTTTATCCTAAAGGTTCATATTTATTTAAAATATTACTCGAGTTTGAAGGTGAAGTAAAAATATTCACAGACCATGGAAGAGCTCTTTAAAGTACCCTTGCACCATGCTATCAGGGAAGATGGAAAAGAAATACAGGAAAAAACAATGAGATATGGTAAATAATTTCATGATGTAAAAAATTTAGTAACATGTATTTTTATTTAAATAAATAATTTTTAAAAAGCATGCAATAGTCCCTCCTTATCTGTTGTTTTGTTTTCCTTGGTTTCAAATACCCACAGTCAATAGTGGTCCAAAATTATTAAATGGAAAATTCCAGAAATAAACAATTCTCAAGTTTTAAATTGCAAGCCATTTTGAGGAGCATGGTGAAATCTCACATCATCTTTCCCATCCCGCCTGGGGCATGGATCATCCCTTTCTCCAGCAAATACACGCTGCAATCCACTCTGTAGCACTAAGCAGCCATCTCGGTCACCATGTCAACAGCTGTCGTGGTACTGCAGTGCTTGTGTTCAAGCAAGGCATATTTTACTTACTAATGGCCCCAAAACAAGTAAGAGGAGTGTTGCAGGCAATTAGAGTATGCCAAAGGGAAGCTGTAAAGTGCTTCCTTTAAGTGAAAATGTGAAAGTTTTTGACATAATAAGGAAAGAAAAAAATCATGTGCTGTGATTGCTAAAATTGATGGTAAGAACAAGTCTTCTATTCAAAAATTGTGAAGAAGGAAAAAAGAAATTTCAAGCATAGAAAATACAGAGTTTGGTACTTACTATTCAAGATTTCAGCCATCCACCAGGGGTCTTAGAACATATCCCCCATGGATAAGGGGGTATTACTGTATTTATGAGAACTAGAAACTAATACTTCATAATATGCCAACAATGTAGAAGTATCAGAGAAGGATGAGGAATTGAAGAGACATGGTAGCATGTTAAATTTCTTACATAACTGGGGAAAGAGGCAAAAAGTACGGAGAAGCCATATGTTTCATTTCTGATTAGAATGGAGTAAATCGTATTGGATGAGTCCTGCTTATCACAAATTTTAACTCTGACAGGATATTAAAAAACAAACTTTTTTAAAGCATAGAAGGGTAATCAAAGCAGGCAGAAACTGAAGGGACTATGATCTTAAGAAGAAAAGGACACTTGGTAAGACCAGTTTTCAACCTCAGAGAACGCTCCAGTTGGCTGCGTGAATAGGGCGGAGAACTAAAGCAGAAAGCAGCAGTTTCACTGGGATAAAGAGTCAAAAATTGGAGTGTGGGGACAGCAGACTAGATAAAATTTAACAGAGCAAACCCTGAAAAGAATGGAAACCCAAAACCTACATAAAAGTCCACTTCAATCCTTGATTCACTCCTAAATTGCACATGCCAGGGTAAGTCTCCTAGGCCCTAAGTGGAAAAGCCGCAAGAGCTTCTTTCCTGGTTCCAGAAAACAAGGGTTACAATTCAATATTTAATTAGTTGGAGAAATCTCAGAAGGTCGCACCTTATCAAAGAGACAGTATCCCAGGAACAGCAGCTCTGCTCCAAGGTAAAGGACACAACTAAAATGGACCTGCCCTGAAAAGCCTAAAACAAGTTTTTAAGGGAATAGCAGATCTGAAGAAATGTAACAGCCTGAGCATCAGAGGAAAAAGACAGAATTCAGAGTACTTAAAATGTATCCTCCACAACGACCAGTATATAATTTGAAAAATTGCTATTAATTTTTAAAATTACCACACACAAAACAAAGCAAAAAAATTTTACCATAAAAAGAGAAAAAATCAAAACAAAAAGTGGTTACTAGGAACACAGCCACAGTAAACAAAATGGACTAAAATGGCTATGATAATTATTTTAAAGAATTTACCAAAAATGAGATGGGTAGAAATGGTCCAGACAGCCAGCGCACACAAAAGCTAGTACTATGGAACTGATTGTTGAGAAAAGAAAGGCTTTATTGAAAGGTCAGCCAGCAAGGGGACAAGAGACAGGCTCAAATCTGTCTCATTGCTTTGGGGTCTGGGGCAAGTTTATAGGCTCAGAGGACAAGAGAAAGGATTTAGGAATGTTGGTTTGGCAGTGTCTGATTAGAGGGCTTTAAATTTGACCATTTACAGTAAGATATGTTGAGACAGATTTTAGCCCCTGCTCTTCCAGGCCAATGGACCCTTGGCTTCTGAAAAAGTTCCCACATTCAGGTTTTGGTAATGTCCTGGTCTTCTTGGTTCTGCGGGGAGGAATCATTGGTTCTGGGTGTTGTTAGAGGTCAAAGATTTTTCTATTGTGCATTCCCAGGTTACCTGACTTTCAGCCTTTGGCTCTATCATATCTATTAGGTAACTCAACATTTTGTTATCAACAGAGTAGACCTAGTTTAGTCTGGTCCCATGGTTAAAGTAATTTCAAGGCACATGCAGAAATTCTGAAAAACAGTGAGATAATATTCTGAAACTAACAAATAAATATCTGAAACAGAAGATTCATTGAATAAAACTTCCACTTCTGACTATAAAGAAATGGCTGGTACTACACTTACATTCCTACCAAACACACACACACATACACACACACACACACACACACACACACACACACTCGCACATACACAAATTTTTTCAGACAGCACAGAAATGTGTCACAGAAAAGAATGGAAACAAATGAAGTGAGTCCTTAAATTTCCCCATCTTTTTGCCGAGAGATAGTTTCTAGACCACACCTCAGCCACTGAATTCTCATGAGTTGAGTGAGGTATTTAAGTGTTGACTTTGGGACTTTTTGATAAAAGGAGATTTTCTTGCACCTGAATAGTTCTATTTCAGGCTTCTCCATGCATGGCATGACTCATTAGAATGTTAAATCTCCATCCCAGGGGTGATTTCTATGATTAAAATGAGATTTTAATGAGGGAAAAAGTCAGGGTAAGGTCAGTATGGGGGTCTTTTCTGGCTTGAGGTGGTTGGATCTGGATAGGTCGGGTTCTTTTGTGGCCAGGTGCCTTATCAACCTGTGTCAGAATCTTGTTCCAGTGTCTCTGAAAAACATTACTCATGAGGTTATGCTGTGCCACGTAGTCTCTCTTGATCAGAAGTGAGGCCTGAGTCCTGCCCCTATACTGTCTCATATGTATGACAGCTTAGGACTACGTTATACGACACAAAATAAAGTACAAAATCAAAGAAAAAATGCAACTGGTTTAAAAATGTTTTAGTAACCAAAGAAAGTAAAATGGTTACAATACTAATTATTACTTATTGAATCTCTACTATATTCCAGGTTATCAATCTATCTGTCTATCTTCATTTAATTTCCACAATAGTCCTGTATTAGTTTCCTATGGCTGCTATTAAAAATTACCATAAAAGTAGTGACTTAAACAACATAAGTTATTATCTATAGTTCTGTATAAGTCTGACCTGAGTATCCTGGGACTAAAATCAAGATGTTGTTAGGGCTACATTTCTTCTGGAAGCTCTAAGAAAAAATGTGTTTTCTAGCCCTTGCCCAGCTTCTAGAAGATACCCACAGTTCTTGGCCTGTGATTCCCTTCCTCCATCTTCAAGCCTGCAACTTTATAGCTCTTAGACTATTTTTCCATTAGGCCATTTCCCTCTGACTCTGTCCTTCTGTCATCCTCTTCTAATTTTTAGGACCCTTGTGATTACATTGGGCCCACCACAATAATCCATGATAATCTCCCTATTTTTAGGTCAGCTGATTAGCAAACTTAATTCCATCAGCCACCTTAATTCACCCTTGACATATAACCTAACATATTCACAAGTCTGGGAAATAGGACATGGACATCTTTGAGAACTACAGGATGCATACAATTATTCTAATTTGCAATGAGACTATATTTTAGTATTTTGCTTCAGGATGATATGCGAACTATTTAGTTTCTCGGTGCTCTTAGGATTCAGATTTGTGCACACTGAAAGTATCCAATGAATATTAACTCACAAAAGGTACTTGGGCATATGTTGTTTAAAATAGCAAAAATAAAATATATATATCATTTCACACTTTGGCTACCAACAAAAGCCTATTTTATTGTCATATAAGAATAGTATTTGTTGTAATTCACCTGGCCAAGTTTTGTAAAATCCAGAAAGACCAAACTATTAATTGCATTAGGCTTGACAGGTATCACATTCTTACTAGGTAAATCTGAAGTCCACTTTAATTGTCACACTAATTTTTCACAATGGAAAGAGCATGAAAGTTGGAGTTGACTAAACCTAGGCTTCATCTACCCCTTACCAGAAGAGCAACTTTGGGCATGTTATGCATAGTAACCTCATTAATGCAATGTAGGTAATAACTCCCTCCTATAGCAATTTTGTGATAAATAAGATGCTATGTATATAAAGCATCCACTGCAATGATTGACACATAGTAATTACCTACCCACACTCTGAACTTCACCCATTAGGTACAGCTTGACCAGTACCTTTAATTTGTGAATCTGGTGTTCATTAACCATGTATCCTGGAATAAGCCATTTTACCTCTTTGACTTTCATTTTCTTTATCTATAAAAAAAGGACTTTAAAAAACTTGATTCGTCCTGAGAATTAAATGAAATCCTAAATATGAAAGCACTTGGAAACTGTTAAAAGCCTGAATTAATAAGTTATTCCTGGACCATTTGCTGGTTTGAAGCTCAGGAATGCTTAAATCTTAACTTTTTATCAGTGTTCCACACATCAGAATACCAAGGGTCAATAATCTGTCTCATTTTCGATTCTAACATTGCAGAACTATTAAAGCAAAACCCAAGAAACATTTCTAAGCCAAAATTCAGAAGTTTTTCCCTAGGCTTCTAACACCAATTGTCCTCGTATGTAATACACTCTAACAAAAAAAATTCTAGGAACTGTTCTCCAAGAACATGTCTGCAATTTCAAGCAGACTCACGCTGCCATCTGTTCCTTCTGATAAGAGACTCATCTGTCTGCTGAGAAGGTAGGGAAAAGGCTCACTAAGAAAGAATAATGCAATTCTGCAACCCCAACAGCCTCTCTGGGTGGCTTATGGACATGCACCAACTAATTAGGGGTCAAACCAACATTTTTAGGATGTATTGGAATAGGATTTGAATTCATTGTGACTGCACTACATACAGCTACCGGTGTAATTTGGACAATGAGCCCAGCGTCTGGTACCTTTCAGCAGCGAGGCATAACGAGGGAAGTGTGATTAAGGGAATTCACCTATCTCAATGGTATTTATGATTTTAAAAAGCTGAAATAAGAGTTGTTCCAACATAGACAAGGTAATATATGTATGTGTGTTTGTGTGTATGATGCAAGAATAACAATGTAGTTTTCTCATAGTAAGGAAAACTCTAAAATTAGACTTATTTGAAACAATCCAAACAAAAAGTCTTTGCCAATTTAAAATATTTAGCAGGACTTTAATCATTAATAGGACTATTAAACTGCATACGTATACAGTTCATATTATGTCAACACTGTGTTTATTGTTAGAAACTAAATTGAAGATATTAACTCACACATATATGCCTATATATGCACAGAAAATTCCTGGAGGTATACATAAAAAAAATAATTGAAAATAGAACATAACTATGGGGGTGGAACAAAATCTGGGTTGGTAGGAAAAGTTGGACAGGAGAAATTTCAACTTTCACTTTTTACAAATTTCCTTCCTGTACTCTGATTGTTTTAAAATCCTGAATCTACATTACTTTATATAATTAAAGAATACTCACCTAATTAACAGAAGAGAATTGGAGATTAAATTCTAATTTAATTTAATCAATCTAATTTTAAAGTAATTTCAAACTTGTAATCAGGAAACCAAGTCAGTTCTCTCTTTTCTACTGATAGTACTACAATTGATATTGAGTCAGTTCATCTAAATGATCTTCCCTTCTCATCAATGAAATTGGAACAATATAATCATATCTAGTCCACCTTTCAGAGATATGTTATGGGTAAAATTAAATTAACTATATTATAAATTAACTGTATTATTACTATCATTATTCTGATAAACTGGGGTCATAAATCTAGCTTCCAAGTGATGGAGGCAATTTTGTATATATTCAGATGAAAATTCCCATTTGCTTGGATAATGCAGACAATGCTACCAACTAAATCAGCTATTCATTCAAAATACAAAAATAATATTTTAAATGAATGCTATATGCTGACAATGCCATATAATATTTGTACTTTATAATAGCTATTTCATAAGTTTTTAGGACAAAAATTACTTGATGTTTGATATTATTATTCACAATTCCATACTTGATATTTCTTCTACTTAGCACTTATTTTAACTCATTAGAAAAGACTAACGAAGACAGAGGACAAGAATATGCACTAGGTATTTGACTTTTACCTCTATTATTTTCTAGCTTTTTTTTTCAAAATATTACATTCAAAATATTTTTGGTTACATGTATTGATTTTGTTATGCTTGAGTCAGGGTTATAAGTGTGCTGATCACACAGACAGTGTTCATTGTATCCATTAGGTAGGTTTTCCCCCGTCCCCCCTTCCCCTCCCCCCTACTTGATTTCCATTGAGTTTTACTTCCCTCTGTGCACATGTGTGCTCATTGATTAGTTCCAGTTTAATAGCAAGTACATATGGTGGGTTTTTTTTCCCATTATTTAGGTACTTCACTTAGGATAATGGTCTCCAGTTTCATCAAAATTGTTGCAAAAGGTCTTAATTCATCCTTCTTAATGGCTGAGTAATATTCCATAATATAGATATACCACATTTTGTTAATCCAGTCACAAATTGATGGGTACTTTGATTGATTCCATCATCTTTGCAATTGTGAATTGTGCCACAATAAACATTTGAGTGCAGGTGTCTTTTTGACAAAATGACTACTTTTCCCTTGGGTAAATATCCATGATAAAACCCTCAACAAATTAGGCATACAAGGAACATATCTCAAGATTACAAAAGCCATATATGACAAACCCACAGCCAACATCCTACTGAGTGAAGAAAGTTGAAAGCATTCCCACTAAGAACTTGAACAAGACAAGGGTATCCACTGTCACCACTTCTATTCAACATGGTGCTGGAAGTCCTAGCCAGAGCAATCAGGCAAGACAAAGAAATAAGTGATATCCCAATTGAGAAAGAGGGGTTCAAGCCATCACTTTTTGCTGATGATATGATCATATATCTAGAAAACCCCAAGGACTCCACCAAAAAACTCCTGGAATTAATTGCTAAATAAATTCAGCAAAGTCTCAGTTTATAAAATCAGTGTACAATTATCAGTAGCATTCCTATGTACAAATAACAGTCAAACTGAGAGTCAAATCAAAGACTCAATACCATTCACAATAGCTACAAAGAAAATAAAATACCTAGGAATATACTTAACCAAGGAGGTGAAAGATGTCTACAAAGAGAATTACAAAACATTGAGGAAAGAAATTGCAGACAACACATACAAATGAAAAAACATATCATGCTCATGGATTGGTAGAATTAACATTGTTAAAATGTCCATACTACCTAAAGTGATTTACAGGTTAAACACAACCAAAATACCAATGTCATGCTTCACAGATCTAGAAAAAATAATTCTATGCTTCATTTGGAACCAGAAAAGAGCCCAAGGCTAAAGTAACCAAAACAGCATGATATTAGCACAATAATAGAGATATAGACCAATGGAACAGAACAGAGAATCCACATATAAAACCATCCACGTATAGCCAACTGATCTTTGACAAAGCAGACAACAATAATACACTTGGGAAAAGAAGCCCTATTCAACAAATGGTGTTGGGACAATTGGAAAGCCACATGCAGAAGATTGAAACTGGATCCATATCTCTCATCACTCACAAAAATTAATTCAAGATGGATAAAAGACTTAAATGTAGGGCATGAAACCATAAGAATTCTAGAGGAAAATGTTGGAAAAACTCTTCTATTAATAGATATCAGTGTAGGCAAAGAATTTATGAAGAAGACCCCAATGGCAATCATAGCAACAACAAAAACAAATAAATGGGATTTGATTAAATTAAAAAGCTTCTGTGCAGCTAAGGAAATAGTCAACAGAGCAAATAAGAAACCTAAAGGGCTAGTAATCAGAATCTACAAAGAACTCAAGCAAATCGACAAGGAAAAAACAAACAACCTCATTAAAAAGTAGACAAAAGACCTGAACAGAAGCTTTTCAAAAGAAGATAAACAAATGGCCAATAAACATATGAAAAAATGTTAAATGTCATTAATTGTCAGGGAAATACAAATTAAAACCAATATGAACTATTGCCTTACCCAGTTAGAATGGCTTTTTTATAAAGTCCAAAAACAAGAGATACTGGCCTGGATACAGAAAGAAAGGAATGCTAAACGCTGTTGGTGGGACTGCAAATTAGACTTTTACCTATATTTTAATCTGTTTTTCTTCTTAGTAGAAAAAAAAAATCCCAGTTCTTGATTTGTATTTATGAAAGTGCTCCAACATGCCCTCCCAGATTAAATGGGAAAGTAGTCTATAAACTGCAGAGTTAAAGAAGGCTATACTTACCCATTTTTTCCTTTTCTTCCCCCTTAATTCTTTTCTCCAGCTAATTTTGAATTTATCATGAAAGTAAAAATCAGTACAAATGAATCAATAAAGGAATCAAAGAATCAACCAATCCTGACAGTCTTGGCTTCATGGCTTCAGCTACAGATAAAAATTGGAAGAGATATCTATGTGTTTCAAGGTAGAGAAAGACAAAGTAAATGTAGCCAACAGAGAAAATCCTCACAGAGTTTACAGATCTGTGATCATCTGAGGTTCTGTGAATGCTTAAATCATATGGATCCCATAATAACCATGTTTTTGTTGCAGCAAGTGGTATATAGACATGTGTGTGTACATATACACATGCACATACTTTTTTTAGGTTTTTAAGTTCTATACTGTAATAGGTGTGTTGTGAAAATAAAAGAGAGTCATCCCATTTCTAGCTGATTGTATGTATACTATAATTGAATTGTTGTATGCTTTGGTAAAAAATGTCAAAATGGAGTAATGGAAACAATAATAGCAAAAATGCCCCATGCAGGGGAAAGTGTTCCTCTTCTTTGCATAGGTTTCTAGAGACTTAAAGAGAACACTCAATACTTCCTCCCCAACAGTACATTCTTTCCTTACAGCCAATGACAATTTAATAACAATATAATACCTAATATATTTCTAGTATCTCTCCCTAAATGAGGCCATAGCATTTTGTAGCCATTCTCTCATAAATTTCCTGATTTCTGTGAGCTTTGGAGGAACTGTGTATTATTACATTCATTTTCTTAGCAGAATAAAGGCACAAAGAGGGAGTGTACACTCCAAGAACAACAGCAAGATGGCTAGAGGGCTTAAACTTCATGTCATGAAATCAGCGATTTTTGTTTGCTGGTTTGGGATTTTCACATAATGACTAGATTCACTACTGTTTTGTGCTTGAGATCTGTCATCCAACAACATCAGCATCACCTGGGAATGTACTAGAAATCAGACTCTGACTCAGACCTACTGAATCATAACGTGCATTTTACCAAGATAGCTAAATGATTTGTATGCTCACTGAAGTCTGAGATATAAGAAACTATTATATTTAAAAGGCCTAACAACTTAAAAAAAAATTCTTCTTACACATACGTGTGGCAGACACTGGGTAGCTATTTATCAAACTCATTTCTCTTTGTTTCTGAGCACATTGAGAGATTGCAGTTAGTTGTGGCCATGTGATTGATTTTGGGCAATTATACAGGGTACAAGTGATAAACACTCCTTTTAATCTTAGCCCACATGACCCCGTGCTCTTTTCTCTCCCTTATTCTTACCTCAATGTACAGAATAACTGGGAAAGGAAAGCACTGAAGTTAGAGAGACTTCAAATCTTGGATCCTTAAATGACCATGTGGAGAGGAGGCCCTCACCAACCCAACATCCAGCAGCCTTGAACTATGTGTGAAGGAGAGTGAAAATTCTCTTGCATTAAGCCATCAAGTTTCACAGCTTATCTATTAGAGAAGCTAGTACTATTGCAACATTTTGACAGGCAATTATTAAATTTTAAATATAGTGGGCTGAGGTATTATATGGTTAAAAGAATGCTAGTAAATATTGTTAGGCTAGCTTTGGTCCCTTTAGCTCAATGAGTGAGTATAGACTTCTTAATTCCTTTGGACTCATTTTCTGTCATGTTTCTCTTTCTTCATAACTTCCTTACTCACCTATCCTTAAAATCCATTATTCATATCCTCTTAGATTCTAAAATTCTTTATATTACTTAATTATTTTCATTTTAAAAGTCAGGGAAAATTGAGAGGGAAAAAAAAACACTCATTATGGTTCTGGTTTTGTCGAGGCACGATGACCCCTGGTCCATGTTATTACTTATGAATGGCACTGGGAAAACTATGGCAATTTATAAGCCTATTAGTATCCCTTCCTCATTTTTCTTTTTCAAACTATGTTTAATAATTCATGTATCTATTCGGAATGTTTGCTTATTTAGTATTTATTATAAGTAAGCTTTTTCTACTTGTGGAAAAAGGAGAAATCCCTACTGGTAGAAAAACTACCTCTTCTGATTGACAGCATTTTAATAAATTATTTATAATTAGCTCTCTGATTTCTTGTTATGACTGGTCTCTTCAAACACACCACACTTACAGACATAGATACAAAATATACAGTTCCTATTTCTGATAGAACTCTGCATTCACATGGAGAAAATGATCTAAAATGGAGGACCATGATTCACCTTTTTACAAATATTTCTCTGTAGAATAAAGCCATCAAGCTAGCAATGTCTGATTATGCACTAGACAGCTCAGCCATTTATTTGCCAGCCATTGTCTAGCAGTGACATTGTATTTGCAGATTTAGGGACTTAATACAAAGAAGGGAAATTAGACATTAATACAAAAAATTAAGAGTTTTCAAAGAATTAGGGTTTTTTGAGGAAAAGAAGAAAATTGAATGCTAGATTCTTTCTCTTATCATGTTTGCTTATTAAATACTCACAAATTAAAACATAAAACAACCAGTGCAGTACCAGTCATAATTAGTATAAAGTGATTAGCTTATTCTATTTAAGCTAAATTAATTTGGTACTAATAAGAAAATAAAAGCATGGTGAAAGTTTTGAGGTGAATTTTTTTTAATACTATGGAAGTTTCCTCATGTTTTCCCTCTTTGAATTTTTAATGTAATTTTAATTCCTGTTCCAAGCTTTTAATCCTATGCTTACTTTGACTTTCCTCATTATACAATTACATAAAAACTTATCATAATAAATGAGATCTTTCTATCATCTCACACTGAGGTTACTAGAAATATTGCAAATATTGTTGGTCAGTCATTATGGAAGATTTCTCAAAAAGCTTCATTTATTGATGAGTAAAGGCTAGGTACTCCACAGCTCAAGTCTTTCCTGTAAAAAGTAAAATCCTAGTTGGAATCACTCATTTTAAACATTTGTTGTAAAAATAAATTCACTGAATATATTGTGCCTTCAGGTTTCAGGGTATGAGTTATTTTGGATTAAGTTTGAAATTATAGGGCTTTCTGTGGTTTTTTGGTTACTTATAGGGTTAACACCACCTGAAACTGAGGCAGAAAATAGACTGGGATTTATTTTTTAAATAATTGTCCAAGAATAGTAAGGGCTATTATTTTCATAATATTTAAGTTCCTCATTTGCATCTTTTAATTTATATTCATCTAATTTATTGCTTCCTCTTATATCTTAGGATATCTAAACAAATTATATAGCATCCAGCTTTTTTCTTTTTTTCCTTTCTGCATACCTTTCAAAGTTTTAAAAAAAAAACTCAGACATAATTCAAGCCATCACGTTCAGATACCAACCCCAGAATCATCTTCTTCAGAGCCATTACTAGTTCTTCCTGGAAATCCACCGCTGTGGGTCAGCTCTTTGTGATTTCAAGACCCTCCTGCTCAGGGTCATTTTGGATGATGTGGCCGGCACCAGGACTTTTCTGTAGCATCTCACATTCCCCCCTTTCCCCACACCCTGCCCCCTCCCCCTACCCAAACATATTACTCCTACCTCATTCTGCAGTCATTCTTAAAGTTTTGATTCATGAGGACTTTATGATCCTCTCACTAGGGAACTGAAAATTTTGTCCAAACATACAATCCTACTTATAATTTTATTAAGTCCACAGACTACTTAAGGTATTTTTATTGAGCTCTGACTAAAAATCTCTATTTTAAATGGTTTGGCCTGATTGCTTAGTTAAGTCTTGCTTTTTAGCTTCCTCCCCAGGTTGGAACGAACACTCACTGTTCTGCCTGCCCTCCTCCAACATCTCTACTCAGATGATCAGACAGGACCTGGAGCAAGCCACCTGACAATGCAGTAGGACTGAGAATTGCTTCTCCCTCTAAACTGGGGGGAGAAATAGCCATGTTGTCTACTCAGAGCCTGTCACTACACAAATCTGTTGAGATTTACCCAGTCTTCCACTGGAACATTTTTCCTTTCCTAACATTGAGCTAACCAAAACTATCGGAAGCTATTCAGGGTGCTTTCCTCCTTCCTATATGTTTTTATTCTCTGGTAAAGTATAAGGTAGAAGAAAGCAGGGAAAAAGAAGTAAACACCTTTAAGAAGAGTAATGCAATTCTACCTAGGTTGTGTTTATCCTTCAACGGTCCTGGAACAAAATAGTCTGCTTGAAAGGAAATGTAAGAAAATCTAATCAGGGTTTTGGAATTTAAACTCAATGTTGCCACAGTTATTGATGGTATGCCATTGAAGACTTGAATTTGTTGTTGTTTTTCTTCTTTAGCAACATATTACAAGTAAATCCCTTTGCTCATTCTTAAAATGTAGAGACATATCAGTGAAAAATTTAAGAGGAAAGTATCATTTCTCTCTTCTCAGGGAAACTAAATAGACATTTGTGGTTGTAGAGTCTGGGATTTGGCAAAGCTATACCCTACAAAGAAAAATAAGTATTTGTGAGTTTGCAAGGGAGGACCATTTTGTAGTGGGCAATCTCATTTATCTGAGATAAAGCTATTAAACAATGAAATACATTTTTGTGTGTGTGAATGAGAGCCAAAAAAGAAGGGAATTGGGGTCCTGGAAAGAGAATTTTGGAATAAGATGGAATAAATATGAAATATGATACAACCAGTTCTGAGACCTATCCCAATATAGCTTACAGGCTTAGTTTGTAACCCAGAAGGGATCAGAGGCAGCAGACTGAGGAAACAACCACTTTACGGAACACCATTTGGTTGTCCACACTAGAGGACCCGTCCAGGATGGCCCCACCATGTAAGGAAGCTTATCAATATTTCTTCATTTTATGGTTACCACTCAGTCATTTTATCACCATGTTAGAATAATTCCAGAAAATTGTTTTATTATGGTTTGAAGACCTAGAGGACTCTCGGCCATGTAACAGTTTAGAAGAGATGACTGACTAAGTATCAAAAATTTGTGGGCATAATTTAGTAAACTAATACATCTTAGTTTGGCAATCAAGAGGAATATGTACATTTATTATATACATACACACATATATATATATATACACACTATATTTTAAGCAATATCTTAATGTAATTTCTACTAGTATTTCCAATTCAAACAATTGTATGGAATAAGTACTATGTGTTAGGCCTGTTTTATGTGATGGATATGTATTATTTCTAATTCTGACAACAACTTGGAGATGGATATTATTAGCCTCCTTCAATAATTGAGGAACTTGTGATTCCTAGGGTTAATGAATTTGTCTGAGGTCAAACAGCTATTAAGCTGAAGAGCTGTGGTTTAAATCAAGGTGCATGTGAAATGCATATTTTTACAGAGAGTTAGATGCTTACATGTTGTATTAATTTTTCATCTCCAGGTGAAGTATCTACTCAAGTTGCTTAAGATAAGATTATCAATTTTGATGGTTTACACACTTTAAACCTCATCAGGTCTTATCCTTAATTCTGACTAATTTGAGTAACCTGCTCATTATCTGGCTATACTTTTCTTGCTCACCCCAGCAGACTGGATACATAAATATAATCCAGCTTTATTTCGTGTTTAGTAATCAGACTTTTTGCCTTCACTATTCCTTGTAAGGACTTTTAAAAAAGACCATCAGGGTATTCTCAGAAAGGTATCATCATATAACTGGAGTTGAGGCAGTCTCATTAAGCAAAATTATACAACAGGTGGCTTATGTCCATCTCCTATGAAGCAGCATCTTCCAAACATCATATGTCTAAATTCCAAAGTCTAGATCTTTTTAATTTAATCCTAAACTTCCAGTCCTTAGCTACCCATCCCTCACCCCAGTACTCATGTCTATGCCTTTTATCTTGTCGATACCCAGAACTCATGCATTTCAGAAATCTTAAACTCTAATATCCCATTCTCTCACTATGCTGCCAGCTGCACAACTATATCATTCTCAATAAACTAGCTCATCAAACTCATAAATTTCCAGCTTCTAAATTGCCAAGTTTTCATTCAAGTCTAATATACCCACTTAGCTCTTCTTTCTCTTTTCTCTATATTGGAATCTGTGACTTAGCATCTGAAGGAAACAGTCAACAATATTTTGCATTTTCTTGGAGCTTTATTTTTTATTAGCACCTCTTCTGCAAAATTCCAGCCATGGGTCCTTTGGATCAACAATACAATCCCATCTTTTTCACTAACTGTCCCCAAATTGCTGAATGCTACTATATAGATTAGAACTAAACTAACATTTAGATTAGCACCAGCAAAATTACAATGTGTTCCAATTACAATCTTAGCTGGATCCATCAGTCATTTTACTTATTCTTATCTATCTCACTCTTTCATTCCTTTTAATTATTCCAGAATTTCACCTCTCCTCTCAAGACATTTTAATCTCCAGTCTCACTTTAAGCAGACAACCTTAAAATCATAATCTCTGTAATTTTCTTTCATGTTTAACAAAAAATAAATCTACAGTTGACCCTTGAACAATGCAGGGGTACCAACTCCCCCAGTCCCCCATGCAGCTGAAAATCCCCAAAAACTTAACTACTAATTAACTACTATTAACTTAACTACTATTAACTACTAATAGCCTACTGTTGACCAGAAGCCTTAGATATGTTAGAATGTTACAAATAACATAAACAGTTGGTTAAGATGTTTATAATTAGTTGAAGGGGCTTCAAGATGGCTGACTAGATGCATCTGGTAATCAAGTCTTTCACAGAGAGGACCCAAAAAAAGCAAGGATATAATCACACTTTGAGCAGATCATCTAATAGAGAACACTAGAATTTAATAGAGAAGTGATAGTAAGCATAGAAAGCAAGGAAGAAGAGGAGAGGTAAGCAAGGCAGCCTGCTTGTCTGGAATCAACTGGGAGCCCGGAGAGGTTCCCTAATGTGGGAAAAAGCTAAGTGAGAGACCCCTAATGGTCTACATCCTGCCACAGACTCCTAGAATCCTGGCCATGAAAGAGCCCTTTTGACACTTACAGGCCCTGAAATGAACATAGGGAGCTGCCTGGAGCCCATGTGATGGCATTGCTCCAGAGAGGAGTCTTAAGCAACTACAGCACAGTGCCATTTTGAGATCCCAGCCCCCACCAGGCTGGGTCCTGCCCTGGAGCCCAGCAGCCCCTGCATCTCTGCATCCCTGGACCCCCATTGACATTCCCACCTGCAGCCACTACCACTGGGGCTGAGGCAGGAGCCACTGGTAGCAACCTCTCCCCTCTCAAGCAGAGGGGCAGTCATGCACTTTCATGTACCCCAAAGACAAATTTCACCCAGCAACAGGGCCACAAAGCACAGCCACTCCTTTCCCCACCTGAGCAGTCTGCTGGTGGCCTAGGAATTATTCTGCCCCTGCCTATCATGGCCAGGACCTGCATGCACCACCAGGAAGTCTGAGGCAGGTCTACCCACCCTACCCCAGTACCTAAGCATGCCATCTAGGGACTATATTAAAGTAAAAAGCTTCTTCATAGTAAAAGAAACAATCAACAAAGTAAAAAGACAACCTGTTGAATGGAAAAAAATTGCAAACTATTCATCAAACTGGGGAATAGTATCCAGAATATACAACGAACTTGACAACTCAACAGTAAACATAATAATAATAATAATCCCCTTCCAAACTGGGCAAAGGACAAGAATGGACATTTCCCCAAAGAAGACATACAAATGGCCAAGTATATGAAAAAATGCTCAACCTCACTATCAGGGAAATGCAATCAAAACCACAAGACATCATCTTACCCCAGTTAAAATGGCTATTCTTAAAAATTTTTAAATTAACAGTTGTTGGTGACAATGCAGAGAAAAGGGAACTCTTATACACTGTTGATGGGAATGTAAATTAGTACAACTACCACGTAAAACAGTATGGAGATTTCTCTTCTCTACCCAATTTTTGTCTGTCTCCTTTTATTTATTTTATAAACTTATCCTTCTCTATCTGGTCATCAATATCAGTATATCTCAAGAATTTTCCTAGACCTTCTGTTCTCATTCTATACTCTCTTTTCAGTAAATTCCATCCCAAGGCACAACATTAATCACTTAATGCAGACATTTTCCAAATTTCTCTTTTCAACCCATTCTATTCTTCCCAACACCAGAGTTATATGTCCACCTGCCTCATTGACATAGTGATTTAGATATCTTAAATGTATCCCAGGTTTCTATATTAAATATGGTTCTTCCTATAGTCTCCTTGTCAGTGACTGGCACCAACATTCATCAATTTCCACAAGATGGATACTTGTGCACAATTCTTGACCACTACAACTTTCCTAAAATCTAATCTATTATGAACTGTCATATTTTTTCCTATTAAATACTAAATATCTCTTGAATCTGTCTATTTCTCTCCATTTTCATCACTGTCGTTATAGACCAAGCTACCATCTTTCCTTAATCAGACCACTGGATACCGTTCTAAAAGATTCCCTGTGTTCACTCTTTCTCTTTTCCAATCCATTCTTCACAGTGAGCTGCCTAAAGTCAGGGTTACCTGAAGCTAGAAATATTTAAAGCTAATGATGACTCTCCAAAAACCCTACTATTGTCAGTTTTTTTTCCTCTTATTTATAATTCTTCAATGGCTTGATATTAGTATTAGGATAAAGAACAAAATTTTCAATATGATGAACAAAGAACTGTTGTCTATTATCTTCCTCACTCTTTAGACTCATTTTGCCTCTAGCCACATTTGATTCTGCTGACCACCTCACTTTCTGTATTATAGCTTTACTAGGCCTTTTTGCCAGACCTTAGTTGTATCATGTTCTCTCGACCATAGATACTTCAGCCCCATTTCACTCCTCATAGCATCCACTGCAGTGGCCACGTCAACACACACCTTGATGAACTTCCCACAGGTGTGCCTGATAGAACCTAGCTCTTACTCCTTGTCTAGGGCCTTGTCTGATGCCAGTGTTTTGAATACTCATAGGGAAAATGCTAAGATGCATTTTAGAAGGTCATGACAGTGTCACATACTTGTGCCTCCAATGGAATCACCAGGATAATGTAACTTTTTATTGAACTTTTCTCCTTCTTGGTCTCACTCCACCAGTCCCTCACTTCTGATCAATTCCTAAATAAAATACCTGCATGCAAGACACTTGCCTTGGGCTTTCCTTTGGGTGAAATTCTGGCTAAGACACATATTCCCTATGCTTGGAATCTTTTCTCTACCACCTTCACTGATTAACACTCAATAATGGTTTGAATTTTGCCAAGATCTTCACCACTTCAATAATCCCCTTTCCCCTTCCCTTGCTGTCACAACTCAACTGTCATTGAGTATATAATACAAAATGATTTTTAAAAAATGGATATGTCTGTGTTCTATGAAGATCTATTTATAAAAACAAGTGTCTAGTAGTTTTCTAGACCTGCCATAACAAAGTATCAAAATTTGGAGTTTTGAAACAGCAGAAATTTATTGTCTCACAGTGCTGGGGGCTAAAGGTTTGACATCAAGGTGTCAGCAGGGCCATGCTCTCTCTGAGAGAGCTAGGGTAGAATCCCTCCTTGTGTCTTCTAGCTTCCGGTGTTTGCCAGAAATCCTCAGCATTCTTTGGCTTGTGGACACATTGCTCCAATCACATAGCAGCCTTTACCTTGTGTGTCTTCACTTTGTCTTCCCTCTCTGCCTGTTTCTGTGTCCAAATTTTCCTTTTTTATGAGGATATTGGTCATCTTGTATAGGGCACACCCTAATGACCTCATTTTAACTTGATTACCTTTGTAAGGACCCTTTTTCCAAATAACGTCACATTCTGAGGTACTAGAGATTAGGACTTCAATATACCTTTTTTGGAGGACACAACTTAATTCATAACAAAACTACAGGCCAAATTTGGCCTGAGAAATGTAGTTTGCTAATTCCTAATGTAATCCTATATGATTACTTTGTTAAAATCTGTCTCCCTCACTATATTTTAAGAATCATGAGAATAGGGAATTTGTCTGGTTTTGTATAACTTTTTATTCTCAGGAATTAGGCTATTGCCTGACAAAAAGAAAGTGCTCAAAAAATTTAACTTTAAAAATGCCACAATTCAATCTTCCCAAAACTCACACTAGATTATTAGTGAGATACTCTAAGTGTGCTCCTTGCCTACATTTCAATTTCTCCAAAATCCATCCTCCACATAAGTGCCAGATAAACAAATCTTGAGTGCCAAATAAACAAATTCTCTCCTGTACTTAAAATTTCAACTGGTTCTTATTTGTATGGATAAATTCTAAAATTCTTAAGATGGCATACAAAGTTCTCCATCGTATGACTATTGGCTACCTGGCTAGCCTTATCATTCATCATTCTCTGGCTGACGTTTCGTGATGCAATAACATTATAAGACTTGAAGTTACTGAAATACAGCAAGCTGTTTTCATTTCTGGCTCTTGACTTAGGTTGTCTTCTAGGTCTGGAATTCCTGGACTACTCTCTTTGTCTAATCACCAGTTAACGCTAAATTATATTATATATCCTAAGAGATTTTTCCTAGTTTTCCAATGATGTATGAAGTACTCATCTTTATTGTCCCTATAAATGCTTAATACATATTTGTACTTCCACAATATTTTTTAAAACATTTGTTTCTAATTTTGTGTCCACTAGCAGACTACTAGTGCCTTAAGAATAAGGATAGGTTTTATTTATGTGTCTTCCCGTGCTTTATACAATTCTTGGCACTAGGTACATGTTTGGTAAGTGTTTGCTGAGTAAATAAATAACTTAATGAATGAAGAAGGAGTGTTGGTTTTAAGTCTTTAAACACTTTCAGAATCTCCCACAACGTGCACCTGACAGCTCAAAATGAAGTGGGACAGACAGCACTAAGGTAAAAAAACATCTGTTTTGACTTTCTTCCTCTTTA
Source organism: Lemur catta (assembly GCF_020740605.2). NCBI lineage: Eukaryota > Metazoa > Chordata > Mammalia > Primates > Lemuridae > Lemur > Lemur catta. The sequence continues at coordinate 22,190,733 of NC_059143.1, forward strand.
TATGTTCAAAACCACTTCTTCCAACAAATTCCTTTTTATATGGTTGCTCAATGGTGGCAATTAGATAAAGTAACTTATCAAACATAGAAAGACTAAACGTTTACATTTTAGTTTATATATAGGAATATTTCTGACAATTTCAAAGTTATAGGCAGGCCACTTACCAAATATTATCCATATGTGAAGAAGCAATCATCAAAGGACATTCTGTTGTATAGAGCCAGCACAAACTAGGAAATCACAGATGACATTCAGTCTTACACAGAGCAGAAAGAAAGATGCCGAAAGGCCATATTTTGAAGTTTGTATATAGTCCTGAAAGGAAGAATATAAAAGCAGAGATCTTCCAAAAGAAGTAACCTATTAGGGGAAAAAAATGCATCACCTATGTATAAATAAGGTTTTATCCAACCAATAAAAATACTTTGGATAGACAGAGGGAAAACAAATCCTGGAGGCATTTTTTTCTTTTTAGAAATTCCATTTTTGTTCAATAATGAAGGAGTCAAAGATCAAGTTTAAATGTCCAATTCTGTATAAAGTATATAATTTTATAAGCCAAAAATAAGGCTTTTATAAAATACTTTCTTTGTACTTATTTGACTATTTCCAGAAAGGAAATTCATCTTTGATTCTTTATTTTCTTTTATAATAACTTCTGGAAATGATAAAAGATAAAAGTAATGAAAGCTACTAAAGCTTTAGAAATATTATTTTTAAATAGTTTTTGCATCAACTTCCACATAGCCATGCATATGACTTTTGCCAAGATAATTTATTACCTATATGCATTGAATTGCTATAGAAATCCTCATGATCATTCCTGGAAATTGGGAATTCATTTATGAGTATGTATATATACTTGGATACATTAGACTTTTTAAAAATTGTCTACAGAGTTGATTAGAATGTCATGTCATTTTGCTCACAATAGTAAAATTAAACAGAGTGCTGATTTTCAATTTTCCATGGTTATGTTTATTATTTATTTTGGTATGGTTGCACTTCAACCAGTTCCTAAATTGCTATGTGTTGGATGAAGTCAAAAGATATTAATGAGGGCATGAGTATGTGTCTGAGCTTTTGTCTCTGCCTATATTCTCCAAAGCAAATATTAATCAACTTTTTAAATAATTTTTTAAAAATTATATGTAGCACTCATTAATTCTATAAGTTTACTTAAATGGTAATTAACTAATATATATAAGTTGGAAATGCAGATATTATAAATATATATCCATACATATTTCTCACTCGTGATTTTCATCAGAGCATGAGATGAACAAGGACATATGGATGACACAATCCCTAATAGATGTGTGGCATGGTGAGCAAAAGACCTACCGTGACATTAGATTGGAAGGTAGAGCCAAGGCCAACACAAGAGAGATGGTAGACCTTGACTACTATATACAGAAGTGTTATATGTTCCATTCCAGATAACATCTATAAGAGGAAAATAGAGAAAATGGAGTACACTAAGAGGGGAATTATCAGAGTGAAAAGGAGAGTCACAATCCTGCCATTTCAGAAAGAATGAAAGTATTAATCTGGAAAATGAGATGTATGACCGTCCTCAAATGTTTGAAAAATTTTGATATGGAGTAAAAATTAGATATATTCGTTATAGTTCAATGAGGTGGAACCAGCACTCAAATATAAAAATGACAGGATGACATAGTTTAGCTCATCCATTTTTGAATACCTTCTAATATAAATCAGAGTGGCTGCTGATGGGGACAATGGGATAATTTAAGGATCAAATGAATTGCTATATTTGATTATCCTTCAGAGGATCTCTCTCATATGGTTAGAAGAATTAGATCAAATTATGCAGGCAAAGTTGTTGAACATAGTCCTTTACACATAGAAATGTGAAAATAAATATTTTCCAGCAGTACTATTAATACTAATAGTAGTAGCAATGGCAGCAACAGCAGTAAAAATAAATTATTTTTAACCCAGAAAGTCCATGATTGACACATTGACAAAAGAGAGTGAATATATTTTAACATTGCGACACTATCTAAGCATGGTAAACAGACTTGATTTTTTTATTTACTGCCATGTCAAGTTTTTAAAAAATGTTTTAAATACAACTGGTTAGAATTTATAGTTTTTATGACTCAGGGATATATACATATATATAAAATGAACACCTGAATATTTAGTTTATGAAGCTATATAATATCATAAATCATGAAATTAGTGGAAAGGACTTTGTCATTTATCCAAACATACTTAAAAATAAGTATAATTCCATAGTAACTTGCATTCCTAACATGTGATTTCCAAAAGTCTTAAAGTATTGGGTTTCAGATCTTTTTTCAAATGCCTGAAACAGTGAATTTTTGACAGGAGATATTGATATGTCCACATCTCTTAGGCTAAGGAGCAGAGAATAAAGCTTGGAAATGCTCTGCAGTTGATTTTGACACATACCCATTCCCTCTACTAACTGGTGAGAACAATTGATTCAAATACTAATAAAGTCGGAAAATATTACCCACTCCCAGTAAAAAGCTGGAATCAAGGACCGAATTGCTTACATGCTGAGTTATGTGAATTTATGATTCAGGTCAATTAAACCTTTTGCTTGTAAAATTTATATTGTTAGGAACTTTTCTATCTTTTATGTCTCTTTGACTACAGGAAGAAAACCAGCATTGATTGATTACCTATAGTATGTCCAGCCCTGGTGTTAGGTTGGGACAAGGAGGAAGGGAAACAGGTGCTTTGTCTGGGAGCGGGGAAGTCCATTGAGAAATAGATGACATTAGGAGATGCTTTGTCTATTAGGAGGAACAAATTGACCAGAAAGGGGGCTTCCAGGGAACAGATGATGTGTCAAGGCATCCCCAAGGACTGACCAAATATTTGGTCTACAATAGGGGTTCTCCAATGACTGACCAAACAGAAAGAGGTAGAAAGTCCACAAAGTGGAGATATGATCAAGGCCACAAATGAGGGTCTCTGGAGCATGCGTACAAGTAAGGTGGCAGTATCCTTAAATAAACTATCCTCATTTACACAGTAAAAATTACACCCACCAGCACCATGATAGTTTACAAATACCGTGGCAATCCCTGGAAATTGCCATACAAGTTTAAAAATGGGGAGGGTTCCCAGTTCCAGGAATTCTCCACCTCTTTCCAAGAAAAACCATGAATATTCCACCCCCAACTTAACATAAAATTAGGGAATCAGCATAAAAGGGAAAATCTTGTTAAACTCAGGATCTCCTCTACTCCTGGAGGTTGACTTATTCCTTCTCTGGAATGTACTATGCTTTAATAATCTTTGGCACTTCGCTTGCTTGCATCTGCTTGGTCTGCTCATTTGCTTTATCAACTCGGTACCAGTAACCATTCTTTGGTACTGGGAACCAAGAACCAGGGGACACAAACCTGACATCTGTTCCCCACACCCGACACTGGGCACTGCATTTGATATGCACAGCTAAACCAATCTTATGTGCAGATTCCATTCTTTAGGAGGTAGGTGTCATTATCCCATTTTAGGGATGAATACAGAGTCTCAGAGTGATTGACTCTCCTAAGATCATAAACCTAATACACGGTAGACCTGGTATTTAAGCTTCAGTCTACCTGACGACTAATGTAACTTCACAGCACCTACATGTACAGCACACATGGAATTCAAAAGAGATAGGTTTTGCAGCATGCAATTTTAATAAGATCACAGAACTCATAAGAGACAACATTGGAACAAAATTCACTGGCACCAATGTTATACTGCACTGAATTCCTCCAAAAAAACTTAACGTGTTTCTTAAGATATTCCTTAATAGTAAATTTTTACTGAGAAGGTAATTCCTTTTATTGTTGAATTTATAACATAAGCTCTTTCATTGTTTTGAAGGCTGGAATCCATGTCAGGTCACCCAAGAAATTCAGCAAATGACAAATAATCATAAAGTCAATATTGTGACAGGTTTTTCACAAAAAGTGTAATAATCTTAATCCAGGGAAAGGTAGTAATTAACAGATAAGAGGTTCACTAAATGAATATGGAGTGTCATGACATTGGAATTGGGCATTGATCACTGTTAGCTCTATAGGTTCTCTCCTTGCCTGGAAATTCTGACACCACATTTATCACTTGCTCTATTTTTAGAATTTTAATGAGCAGCTCACCAAGCCTTACCTCATTAATTTAGGTTCTGAGAAAACATTATTTACAGAGATAATAGTAGGTTAACATAGTCACCATTCCTAAATTTATTAGGAAAAAATACATGCAGATCACGCTAACATATTTACTTTGTAATGGGCAGGTTTGACCTCATTTAACAGGTAAGTTTTTTTACATTTGTTTTCCTAGAATTAATCCATCTTAATCCATTTTAAATATACATATTTTTTCAAGGACAAAAGAAATATTTATCTAACTATTTAACACATCTCTATCATATCTGTCATTTTAAAACTTACAAGATGCACAGTTCCAATAAATCTTACCAAAGATTGATTATTTAATATCATGTGTCCTTAATTTTACTGTTTAAATAATAATTTAATGTCTCTTCATTTAATATCTTTTTTCATTTATTCATTTGTTCTATATGTTCTGCCTGGTGAGATAGTAATTACATGTTTAATAGTAGGACTTTTGTCCTTGTTCCCTGACTGCCTGAATCAAAATTACTCCATTTATTTTTGAAAAAGAGTTTCAAAAAGACTAGAAAGTGATATTAATACCTAAGGCAGGAAGGTAATTTAGAGCTCTTTCAAACTGATGCTCTTTTAAGTATTGGTTCAACAACTATATAGTAAAATATGGCCAGCCAGAAACATTTTATTTGCTTTTTAAAGTTCTACTTAAGGGCATCATCTACTACAGGAAGAAAAGAACCACTTTACATTTCAACAGTGATGTCAGGAGTTACATATGGATATAAGAACTGGTGTCCTTTCTGATTCATTTCAATGATATTTCATGCTTCTTGTAAATAGATGCTCCAAGCCACTTCCTGGCTGACCCACCTTGTATAGAGCTCTGGTCTCAAATATCACTACACGCCAAGCTATCTACAGTTGGTGTGTGGTGGGCAGCAAATGTCAACGTAGTTCCTTCTTTCTTGCCCTGACTTCGTTTTTCCGTGATCACAGTTTAAAAAGCTTTTTGAATATTTCATTACTATCCTTGCTTTTCCAAGAGTGATGATATATAACATGCTAACATGATCACAGACTGTGCTCTCTCCCAACTAGCCAAAGAGAAACCAGGCATTTCCAGCTTAATCAGCCACCCTCCTCACCTCTCACCATCATTTTCTCAAGACAGACATTTGATCTGAGTCTAAACGTGACGAACATTTTTTCCAAGCAGAATCAATGAGTAGATGAAAAGGATGGTAAAGGCTGGAAGGAGGAGAGGAAAGGCTCAGCCCAGAGTAGATTAAATCAATCTACATAAAAAAGAGCAAGGGGTGGGTGTCTGGGGGTAAGCAGAGAGTTGGGGCACTGGAGAAGAGTGCTGGAAAGAGAGTTTTGTGAGGTGGTTTGGTGACCAAGATGGTCGGTCTGCAGAGTGTGTGTATGTCAAAAAATGGGGAAGAAAAAAAAAAAGTACAAGCTTACGAATGGCATTTTCTTTAATTTAGGCATTCCTATTTAATTATGTTAACCTCTCTGAACTGTGTGTTTCTTTAAAAGCTTTTGGCTCCAGAACTGAGCACCACAATTATACTTAATAGAGTCATGATGGGAACATCCCTGTCCTTGCCAAGCTTTGTTTCCTGATGCCCCCAAAGTAACTATGCTGAGAGAGAAAGAGTGGATGGGAAAAGGGCCGACTTCTTAGCTTTTGCCACACGTTGTCACCAGGACACTAAGCTGCTTTGCTTGTACCCAAGGTCTCACAAGTTCTATCCTAAACTATTCTACTTTTGGTCTGTACCCCACAAAAAGGGATGTCAAGTGCACCAAGAATAACCAAGAAGAGACAAAATATCCATTTTTGCATCCTCCCCAAATCCTCTAACCCCTCCTCAGTTACCTAAAATAAAAAATAAAATCTCAAACAAGAGGCAAAGAAAAAATATCTATGGCTGCTATGAGAACTGTCATCCTCTAGGAGCAGTTGGAAAAATGATCGCTGATATATCATAGTGCCTGTATTATCTATCCTTGAGGGCTATGATTAAAGAAGGTTGGGGTATCCAAGTGGGCAACTTTTTGCTCAACAGATATCAGAGCTGAGATTAGATATCAGAAAGACAGGAATAAATCCATATAATGATTTAAAATAGGCTATAGATTTAAGGAGAAATCTGAATTTGAATTCTTTCATGGTCACTTACTAGCTGTTTGCTCTTAAGAAAATTACTGAACTATTCTGAGTCTCATTTTCGCTATTTGTAATAGAGTTACATATGCAGAATTGTGTAAATTGCCAAGAAATAAAGCAATCAACAGGAAAAAAAAAACCAGGACAAACAAATACACAGCTTTTCATGCATTTAACAAATATTTACATAGTAAGTATCCCATGCAAGGCTATTGATGTTAAAAGGATAAATTAAATATAGCCCTGATTCTAAAGCAACCAACATTCTAGTAGAAGAAATAAGACAAATACTCATATGCTCAGATACATGGAGAAATGTCACTAGCGTCATAATAGAAGAACACAAAGTACTGTACCTTGCTAGACAAGCTCAATGAAAGAATAGATATTAATAACATGCAGGTAAAGAGATGGAAAGAAGGCTGCATTTCTGGAGAAAAAAAGAAAAGGAAATGGGATTTAAATCACCTTCTAGATGTTAACATTGGAAAGGCAAAATCTCTTCTTTTGAGATCAGTAAGATTAGAGAAAGATTAAGAAAATATTTTTAAAATGTTGAGATGGAGAGAAAACAAGTTGTAAATATTTGTCACTTGATGGAAAGAATTCAGAATCTTTTTAATAAAGTCAGCGGTAAGTCATTATTTAAGTAGAAGAAAAGATAAACAGAAAAGAATCAATAGAAGTCGGTGAAATAATGAATGTACTTGCTGGCCAGGATTGCTGTCTAGCCTGCCTCCTCTCTAACCAATTAAAGCCTAAATAGCCTTCAGTGATCAATCTGTCTTGCCTCCTTGAAGAAATCTGTTCCTGTCTTTTCTCTCCTTTCTGTGATTTCTATTCTTACATATTCTTACTTTGTATAGTCTATGCTGATAATATAAAATTTTATTGTATACTTATATGACATTTTCTTCTAAATATTTTATGGATATGTTTTGCCTATAAAAGACTACAAGCTCCTCAATGCTAGAGCCCCCTGTTATCATATCTTTCATTATAACTATTTCAGGGAATACTCAAAATTACTTCCTTGTACAACTTATACAAAGACTCAAGAAAGCAAAGTTGTGAAGAGGTAAAGAAGAAAGACTAAGTTCCCTTTACTATTCCACTATTTTTGTGGGAGTACAATGAATAAAAAACTATTAAATCAGTTGTGTGTGTGTGTGTATAAACAAGACCATAACAAAATAGATGATAGGGTTTTATATAATGACTATGCATATAAATATAATCTCACTGAAATACTGAAAAGGATTTTGAAAATATTCTCACTGAGGTAGAAAATAAGCCAAGTCTAATTAGATTATTAATGTAGGGGCCAAGGGAAAATTTCCCCTTCACCCTTTGAAAGTTCCTTGAAAAATCAACTCACAAAAGGCAGATTCATAAAAGATGTTGACCTAAAGGAAGAAGCTCAGGCACAAAAATATAATTTTAAAGAATTTATTTGTAGTAAAGTGAAGATAGCTGCTCAGGACATACTTCCAAGTGGCCTGGGGAGGGCTCAGTTCAGCCTTTGTTACAAGCAGGTTTTTAAAGGCAAAAGGGACCAAGGAGTGGAGCTGATAAAAAGATGTCTGGCAAGAGTTTTCATTGGTTTACAGAGATAACGATTAGTTATCGACTACACATGGTTGAACTACAGGGTATGAGTTATGATGTGTAGCGCATGGCATTTTATGGCTACTTGGTGTTAGTCTAGAGTACACATAGCCAGTGGCTTCAAGGGGTGATTATTTAGCTGTGGGGTGTGGGGGGAAAGTGGTGAAAAGTGAGGGCTATCACATTTTAAATACCTCTCTGGACCTGATCATTTAAAGGGGCTCACATTCCTCAGATAAAAAATTTCTCTTCTTCCTCAGAGAGAGGGCCGCACATTTATTAATCCGCATGGGGGAGAGCAACAGAGTGATTACCACCACCCCCAGCGGGCTGCAGAAGCTTACCAGCCTGAGGTAATAGAAAGAATGGGGGCTCGGAGCACGGCCAAAAACAGGTTATAATGGCAAGAAACCTCGCAGGTAGCAGCCCTCAGAGAGCAGATGGGAAATGTTTCTTTCAGACCTTTAAATATGTCAGACTCTCTGTTAGTTTTTCCTAGATGGAGTAAGGCCTCAGAGAGAGCCTAGCCCCAGCCGTGCAGATTTTCTCTACAGATGCAAATCTCTCCCACAAAAGACAGCTTTTCAGCTATTATTTTATTTCCAGCCCTTCTGAGTAGCCATCTTAAAAATATGTCAAAGAAGAATATTTTGGGGTGCAAATTTTTAGTTTTCTTCATTAATGTCAAGAGAAGTCGAGTGGTCTGTTACAAAGCAATGCTAACTTCTGTCTCTACCCTTAAATGAGCATAATCACTGAGACTACAGAAAAGGCAAGTAGAAAGTTAAATAAATCAATGAATCTAATACTCATGAAAGGCAGGGACCAATTTGATAAAGTTCCCTTTGTAAACCAACTGGTACAGTCATGATGATCATTTATATATTTGTTTAAAAAATTACTGTAACATACCTTTTATAATATCAAAATCAATACATAAGTGTATAAATTTGAAAAATGCAGAAAAGTACAAATAAACAATTATAACTATCCATAAATGTTCTATCCAGAATTACCCAGTGTTAACAGTTTGGCATATAATATTCCAATGTTTCAATGCACATAAAAATTTCACCTGTTATCTTGCAGGAAAATTAAAAAATCTAAAGTAAAAGATGAATTAAAGGCCCCCTGGGAGATATAACATTTCCTGCCACACCATGATTTAATCTAATAGCATGGAAGTAATACATGCTATGAAAAAAATCATTGGTAAATATTCTGTCCCTGTTCTTAGAGAATCATAATCTGCTTACAAAAATAATATAGAGAAACTTAAACATTAATAAAATATTTAAATAATAGTTCAAGACAACCAATGAGAGAAAGATCAGATTACATATGCTTAATTACCAAATGAAGTCCACAGGCAATAACTATTTGACTTCACAAGCACTTGAATGTGATTTATGACAAGACACATTTAAACAGAAACTCTGTTATAGCCCCTAAACTTCCTAAGAGAACTCCGTGTGTAAATAACAAGGGCAGATATATTTTCAAATGTGTACCAACAAATTGAAGTTATTTTATTCTAGCTAATTAGTCATTTTTTCCATTTTTATGTATCTTAAAGGGTATCATGACTGGGAAATCACGTATATAAAATATGCTACATGTTATATATAACATAATGCATGTGTACGTGTGTATATATAGTGTTAAAAAGAGATACTGTTTGGCCAAAGAAGCAGAGTCCTAAGCACTGAAATTCACATCCTTGTCTAACCACTTACAATGGTTTTAACCATCTTCTACAATAAAAATCTATTTGCGGAGGACCAATCCAGGTACAAGCAGTCTTATTATTATATGATTTTCCCCACATGCACCACCCTAGGTCATGTGGAAGTCTCTTTTCCTAAGCTAGCAGAAATCCTAAGTGACCTCCTTTTCTTGTAAGAAAGACCAGTGTTTCTTACCAATATAGTATGGATCAAGGAAAAAAAAAATGAATGTCGGGAAAACGTCCTGAAGATCAGAAATTCTAAAAGGAGACAGTGTTTCTTTCTAAGTGTTCCTGGAATCCTTGCCCAGTACATCTCTCCAGGCCTGACAAGCAGAGGGCCACTCACAAGGACAAGCAGCACCACAACCGTTTTTCCTCAAGGTTTGAGGAAGAGATGAATGAAGAGTCCCAGACTGCCTTGAGGGGAAGTCCCAAGAGGTGGTTTTTCCCTCCATTTCATGGAAGAGCTCAAATCACTTTCTTGAGTATGAGATGGTGCTGAAGATTCACACTCATCTAGCAAAGAAGTCCTGAAGCTCTGGAACCCAGAGAGAGATGATACCCACTCTGTGCCCAATTGCATTCTCGGACTCAATCTGTCTGCATAAACGCTTCCTAATCTTATGGATGGAGTAATACCGGGTAAAGGATTGGGAAGTGGATAAAGATGAAGCCTTTAGTTTCCCTCAGAAACCAACATCATGGGCCAGCAAAAAACATTGTAAAAATGTTTCCTTATGATTCTCAGAATTCTATCCTTGTTCTTATTAGTAACTAGATCCCAGAGGAAACAGTTATAGGCAGTTAATAAGTTGATTTCTATTGTCGCAAAAAAAATGAGAGTGACCAGATATTGTATAATTGGCTCACCGAACACCTTCCATCTTCTAACTTGTGTTCAGGTAATGTGGAGACTGGAAAGGTAAAATGACATTTTCCAAATTCTCCTCTGCCTGAGTTCATCTGTTTAATCTAATGTTCTATTAGCCAGGTTTAATCCTCAATGGTGTGAGATGTGAGGATCAGATCTTTTGGGAATCACAGTGGCAGAAGCACCTGGTTCTTCTACGTTGGATTTTTGGATTCTGGGCAGCAGGAATACTGGTGCTTCATCCAGGGCAAATTTTTCATGTGTTTGGGCATTTTCCCTGGCTGAGTTATCCCTGACTTCATTATTCTTATGTAAGTAGCATCCAGGGTGGACTTGAGAATGCTAACCAATTTGGGAAAAGTTTGTGATTAATTAAGAGAAGTTTATCTGGTCATCCCCAAAAAAGATTTTTAACCAAAAGGCATTGATCAAAAAATATTATTCTACAATGGAAATGCATCCCACCATTCAGTGTCATTTAATGACCTCCTAGTATGTTTCAAGTGCTGTGCTAAGTACTGAGAATACAAAGATGAATAGGATGTAGTCCTCATTTTAAGAAACTCATTGGTGAGGGAAACAAACACTACTCTGTAATGAGGGCAAATACTAGATACATTATACCATAGGAAAAGTAAATGATTCAGAGAAAGGCAAGGGTCTCAGGTAGACTGCCTTGAGGGAAAAAAATGTATACCTGAAGCTTGGAGTAGGTTATATGGAGCCTTTTCAGCAGATCAGAGAATATGGAGGAAGCATGAAGAAAAGCCAGAGGAAGTCATATGTTCAACTGCTAAATGAAGAGTTGGTAGGGAAGGCTACAAAATGAAGGAGAGAGAGAGAGGAAGACAGAAGTCAGATGGAAGAGATCATTGTAGGCCATACTAGTAAGTTCACATTATATTTATGAGCACTATATGGAAAATAATTATGGAGTTTCAAAATGGTGCTACAACATAGGTAAATTTTAAGTAGGTCACTTAATGGCACTGTGAAGAAGTAGGGATAGCTGTGTCAAGGATGGTGGGGCAGCCTATATGTGAAACAACAAAGTAAAACAGAAAAAATGTGCCACATGTTTGAAAAATATTTCAGAGATAAATGATTCAGGACTTGGTTATAAAAGCACAAGGAGATTCTTCCATTACTCGCACATTTCTTTCTTGAGTGTGTGGGTAGAAGATAAGCAACAGAGTACATCACACCTAGATGCTAGACACCCGATAGGAGGAACATGGTCCAGTTATCCTTCCCTGGAGTTCAAGGGTATGGCAGCCTTACTAGCAGACTCCACAGACAGTTTAAAGTTCTAGAAACAGTACCTAATAGAGTAATTGAATGGTGTAATGTATGGTTTATAGAGGCTGTTTTCCTCAATATTGCTTTTGTTTTTTTAATATTCTTGAAACTTTGTTCATTAGTAACCTACTGACTGATAGATGCTGCTAATTATACAATTGGACATGCACAAAAAATAAAAATACCACACCCCCTTTCATGGGAGACAAGAAAACATAGCAGAAAATGATTAATAAATATTCCATGTTACCTTCAGAGTAAATCTTTGCTTCAAAATAAATTACCCATATTACTGATATGAGTATGAGGTGAGTTTCACACCTCATTGGTAGATGGAAGTTGCTATTATATTGCATTGTTAGAGAATTGTGAAATTATCACTCTAATATATCAGTCTCATGCTTCCTACATACTGCTCAAATTTAAAAAGATTGCCTCTCACAAAATTCACGCTTAAGTAACTTTAATGTAATTTAGTGATTCTGTCAAGTGAATTCAACAATGAAAATATTAGGATAATCCCAATTAATATGACAGAATGGCAAGAGAAGCAGCTAGTTGAACAGTATTTTCACCTCTGGATGTTGTCTTCAATTAAAGCTTCTATCAAATGAAAGAATTGATGAGTCTCTTCAAGCAAGAAATCTTGCTTCCTACAAGTAAACAGAATCATTTCCATTAAAGCTTTCAGTCCCTTTAAGAGGTTGTCATCTCAGGCTGGGGAAACAGTTATGGCATCCTGGCAACTGTTTTCATTACATGCACTTATTTGGCAATCAGAGGCATGCTGCAGGTTCAAAGTATAATCTGGAAGGTCATAGTTGGTCTGCTGAGAAAGATACTGCAAGGTCAGTTAGTTATTGCTGAATTTCTTGATGTTTATTTCTATGCTTTGATATGTAGTTGTATATACACAATCTAATTAGTGCTGATACTAGCTTTATAATGAAAACAATCCATTTCCTTACTTGATACCTAATTTTTTCATTTGCAACATCTTTGATTAAAAAGAGCACACCACACCGTCTTGTTGATTGCAGCAGGGATAATGCTCATTATTAGATTACTAAGGCAATACACTGGGTGATAAAATACATTTGGCCAGGAAAAAAAAAAATCATGTTTAAAATAATTATGGTGAAGTGGTTTTAATGGAGATAATCACATATTAATTCAAAAAATACACATGAGCTTCTAAAGCCTTTGGTAAACTTAAGCTAAGAGATCTTGGATATTCAATTTGTAAAAAGGCATGAAATCTAGCAGATGAATTTGGTAGCTTCCATTCAACATTAGATCTAAATATGATTCAATTCGTGCTTTGACTATCCATGCACCTTAGTCATCAATTATTTTTCAGCAGTTAAAAAATTGTGCTCACTGTAATCATTCAAGCTGCCTTTGATTACTTATGTTAACTTTCTGATATTTATTTAGGGTACAGTACTTCTCATATTTACACAGGCATCTAACTAAATAGAAGGAACACACTTTTATAGTTTTCAATGAACATCTTTACAGCTTATAATGAACCTTTATAGTAAAGAACATTATGCTTCCAAGATTTCCTGAGTTGTTTATGGATCATTTATAAGAAATGCAATTTTGGCTGGGCGCGGTGGCTCACGCCTGTAATCCTAGCACTCTGGGAGGCCGAGGTGGGTGGATCGCTTGAGGTCAGGAGTTCGAGACCAGCCTGAGCAAGAGCGAGACCCCGTCTCTACTAAAAATAGAAAGAAATTATATGGACAACTAAAATATATATATAGAAAAAATTAGCTGGGCATGGTGGCGCATGCCTGTAGTCCCAGCTACTCGGGAGGCTGAGGCAGTAGGATCACTTAAGCCCAGGAGTTTGAGGTTGCTGTGAGCTAGGCTGACGCCACGGCACTTACTCTAGCCAGGGCAACAAAGTGACACTCTGTCTCAATAAAAAAAAAAAAAAAAAAAGAAATGCCATTTTATATAGTCTACTGTCAGAGATATTGGGGCAATCAGCTGACTTTATAAATACACTGGCTACTACTATTGAAGAGGAGTCTCATTTACAACTACTATGTGCATATCTGCAGCTATGTGAGCAACAGAAGATACGGAATGTGAACACACATTTTAAAATAAACTATATTATATTCTTAAAATTTTACATAAATATAATGTTAAGATATAAAGAAAGATAGCGTTTTTGTTTTAGAAATTCATAGCAGGTACCATTCAATGTAGTGCCCAGGATGAGCTCACACACACTTTCCACATAGGTGTAAATTAGGTTGCGAAGGATACTTACAAAGAGAATTCTTATGTAAGCCTGAAACTGTCTCAAAAACTGAAGATTATTCTTTGACGTAATTATTAAATATAGGCATTAGCTGCAAATATAACTGTGCTTTGATTTTATTCTTACTTTGATTTTATTTTGATGACTTTGCCAGTGTTGAATGTTCCTTTAACCATGTTTTATCAAAGGAACACTACTGGGTCTCTGCTCTGTACATCCTTGCATCTACAACAAATGCACCTCTTAGTTCTTTGATCTACAAAACATCTCCTTGCCTTTCTTTTCTTTTTGTTATAAAATCATTACACATCATTGAAGAAAATTGACAAACAGGTAACTTTTGGGGAAAAAAATCACCATAGTCACACCACCTAAACACAGCTATTTTTCCCCCTAAAACGTGTTTTTGATTTTAGATTGTTATACTGGATATATAATTGTTAAGTCCTGGTTTTTTTCTTATTATATTATCCTATTTTCATGGGTAAATTTTTTTAAATAACTCACTTTACATTTTAGAATAATTTAAGATTTTCAGAAAAGTTGTAAACACAGTACCCAAAGCACAGTTTCCCCGATGATGAATATCTTACATTAGTATGCTACATTTGTCACAATTAATGAAATTATATTGATACATTATTATTAACTAAAGCCAATACTTTGTTCAGATTTCCTTAGTTTTCTCTGTTGCCCTCTTTCTGTCTCAGGATCTCATCCAGAATACCACATTATATTTAGTTATCACGTCTCCCTAGGTTTCTCTTGGAAGGGACATTTTTCTCAGAATTTCCTTGTTTCTGATGACCTTGACAATTTTGAAGACTACAATGAGATGCTTTGTAGGATGCCGCTTTATCGGAATTTGCCTGATGTTTTTCTCATGATTAGACAAGAGTCATGGCAGAAAGACTGCAGAGGTTAAGTGTCACTGTCATTACATCATATTAGGGATATCAACGTGACATATTACTGTCAACATTGACCTTGAGCACTTGGATGAGGTAGTGATTGTCAGTTTTTCCACTGTAAAATTACTTCTTTGTCCCTTTTATGATACTCTATGCTTTGGAAGAAAATCACTTGAGCAAGCCATGCTTAAGGACTGGAAAACGCTACTCTTGAGAACTTCCTTGAGACTAGAATATCTAAATAAATTAATTGAAATAATTTTCATAGGAGACTTGTCTATCTTCTCTGTTTATTTACGTAGTCAATAGTTTATATCAGTATGGACTCATGGGTATTTATTTTATGTATTGGTTTATAATCCAATACTACTTTCCTTATTTTCTTGCTCAGATAGTTCTAGGTGTGACTTTCGGGAGCTCTTTCAGTTGACTCTTATGCCTCCATGAAATACTCCTATCAGTGTGGTGTTTTTTGTTTTTTTTTTTTTTTTTGAGACAGAGTCTCACTCTGTTGCCCAGGCTAGAGTGCCGTGGTGTCAGCCTAGCTCACAGCAACCTCAAACTCCTGGGCTCAAACAATCCTCCTGCCTCAGCCTCCCGAGTAGCTGGGACTACAGGCATGCGCCACCATGGCTAATTTTTTCTCTATATATTTTTAGCTGTCCAGATCATTTCTTTCTATTTTTAATAGAGACGAGGTCTCGCTCTTGCTCAAGCTGGTCTCGAACTCCTGAGCTCAAACGATCCACTGCCTTGGCCTCCCAGAGTGCTAGGATTACAGGTGTGAGCCACCCGTCCGGCCAGTGTGGTGGTTTTTTTTTCAACACTTTCTTCCCAGCACAACAGTGAATCACCATTTCGTCTGTTTCTCTGTATCATCCATTATCTAATGTAATACTTGTTTTCTCAGACTGCAACAGCGGGGGGTTCCAGAGAGTCATAACTGTTAGCAAAACTACAAGCTCTCACACACATCATCCTGAATCAGAATCACTGGTGTACTGATTGCAGTTCCTCTCTTATGGCTCAGGGGTATGGCAGAGGGCTCCTCAAGTGACTGTGAACAGCTGCGACTAATGCATCTTCCATCTCATATTGTAATAATTTGTTTTTGAGGATAGCACTTTATTCACTCTTAGTGAACAGTGCAGTTCATGTCATCACACTTTATGCCATGAATGCTCACAAAAGATGAGCAAGTTAATTCTTTTCCTAATTCTCTGTTTCCTCTTCTGCCGACGGAGAGAAAAAAGATCTTTAACTGGTAGAACTATCAGGAAAATTAAACATTGTGTGCATGATATAGATCTATATCACATAATACACATAAATCAAAAATATAAAATGTATTCTTTACACACACAGGTATACATTAGATATTTACAGATATTTAATACATATTAGTCCCCCTAGGTTTTGCTGTCAGATTTAGTGCATCTCTATGATGATATTGCAGCTTCACTGGATGGCTTCTTTACTTAGTTCTTTTCATCCAACAAGCTGGTGCATATTTTTAAGGTCTGAGGCAGAGAAAAACTGAATATCACTGAGTGACTGGGCTTTTTCTGAGCCCATTCATTGTCCCTGAACTAAGTTTATGTAGCTTTCTCACTCTCTGTCATGCCCTTTAATTTGAGTTCGTGACTGGGGACACCAGGGAAAGATAATACTCTTTCTTTCCCTGCTACGGTTTCTGGTGCTCAGCATGGGGCAGCTGAGATGCCACACTCACACTAGTACCTGCGGATGAGATCCTGGGACAACTAACAAAAAGTTAGTGAAAAAAGGGAAGAATTGTTTACTAAGATCAGCTCTCTCAGATCTCTACCTGTAGTGCCCAGTTGAGAGTGAAAGGTAAAAATTTCTTCTCGTCCCTGACTCTCCAAATTCTGTTTAGCAGGAGAAAATCATCTGTTCTGATTGTGACTTCTGTGTTTTGGTTCTGAGTCATTTGGTAGGCATCTTTGTTTTATGCTTTTCTCTTGTTAGTCTGTCTTCTGTTTTAGGGGTACCAACCATGAACCCTGCAACGGGTGAGGAAAAGATAGCATTTTTCCTCTACAGTTTCATGGGACATATCCCTGGATAGATGGGATAATTTTGATGTTTCCTTCTCAAAATCCACTTTAGTTTTTCTCGTAAATACATTCCTCGATGCACATGTGTTTGTGCAGCCACACGGGTGTGTATCCACAGGGGCACACAGATCCCTCACTCTGGGTTCCTCACTCTATTTAGCCTTTGATCATTTTCCTTTTCCATATCTGTAATACCACTCCCATGCTATTCTTGAAATATTAGTTAACCCTTTGCTTCTCTATAAATATGTTCCTATCAAAGTGGAGCAAGGTGAGAAAATGCCAGTAATTCCTAGACAAGCCACCAGTTCTCAGCTGCAGTTGCATGGCCTGGAGGACGTGAGATGAGGAGGAAAATGACTGGGCAAGGTAGAATAGAGAAGAAGAAACACATTTGAATTTACTGGATTAATATCTTTGCCTTGATATCATCAAAAGTTATATAGAATGTTAAAATGATTCATATTCTATATTTTGGGTTGAGGTACATCTCACAACATGATTGGTAAATCAGTGGAAGTGTTTCATCAGAATTCCCCTGTAGGAGCAGCAGGGAAGACAAAATATAGTGAGTGCCGAAAGGAATGCCCCAAAGAAGGTATCAGGGACCTATTATACCTTGCTTTGGAGCTGTGATAGCAGCTCACCCAATGTGAGAGATTTACCTTTTCCATTCAGTCCCAGTGGTAAAATGATGTTTGCTGTTCTACACTCTGGAAATAATACTGATTCAGCTAATGTGGAATATTCTCTATGGCAGCATCTTTTGCCAACTACTCACTACAGATATATATGAATTATTTGGGGCTAACTACACAAGACAGTTAAGGCATTTTGAAAGGCTAAATTTAATTTATTTTTAAAACTCATG
Organism: Lemur catta; assembly: GCF_020740605.2. Taxonomy (NCBI): domain Eukaryota; kingdom Metazoa; phylum Chordata; class Mammalia; order Primates; family Lemuridae; genus Lemur; species Lemur catta. The sequence goes on from NC_059143.1 coordinate 22,208,690, forward strand.
GATATGTTTTAATTGTTAACCAGTTGCTGTCAAGTTTCCTTCTGTTTTCCCCAGGAATTTTCCATCGAGGATGAAGTTGTAGGACATGGTCCTGGTTTTAATATAGGTTCTTCACTCTCAGTTGCTCTTGCTAGAAATCTCACTCTAGCAGCCTTCTTCACATTCCTGTTGTCTCACACCTGGCACCAGGCTTGCTTAGACATATACTTGCAAGTACAGCCATACATCACTTAATGATGGAGATATAGTTGGAGAAATGAGTTGTTGACTGATTTCTTCACTGTGTGAACATCATAGGGTCTGCTGACATAAACCTAATGGTACAGCCCACTACACACCTAGACTATATTGTATAACCTGTTGCTCCTAGTCCAGTGGTCCCCAACCTTTTTGGCACCAGGGACCATTTTCATGGAAGACAATTTTTCCAGGGTGGGGATGGCGGTGGGGCCTAATGATTCTAAGTGAAAAACTAAGGAAGCTGGATTAGCTCTGTAAGGTCAATTTCCAGCTCCATTATTCTAAGGGGAAGGGGCAATAAGGGTTGGGAGAGACTTTGGCAGCCTTAAATCATACCAACTGGCCTGCTCTTCCTGAATGAAAGCCTTAGTCCTACATAGGTCAGAAATCCTTCACTGTCATCAATCATGTCATTTATTATATATTTTATTCTTTTTCTAGGCTCTTTTGTTTTTCAACATGTACTTATGTATGCTCTGTGAGATCATTTTATTCTTTGCAAATAAATTATATAACTTCTGAGTTTGTCAAGAAAGCCAAGGTAGAAAAATGTGAAATACAAATTGAGAAAAGTTCAGCTCACAGAGTTCCATTAATTCTCAGGAATGATGAGTAAAGGTCAGTCAAAGGAAAAAGAATGAAAAATATCACAAAGTGTTTGCTCTTTTTTTTAAGTGGAGGAAAAATAAGCCTTAGGAGTGTGTTCACCTTAGTTCCTTTGAAAATATTTTATAGCCTATAAAGAAGATATAGGAGTTTATAAAACAAAGCCCACAAAGTCAGTACTTTGGAGAATTAAAATTTTGACAATTTGATATATTTTGACTTAACATTGTTGAAAATAAAGTCATTATATTCTCTTTCCATGACATCAAAACTTTCTGAAAAAAGGATAAAAAAATCAGTCACTTATTTTATGTTAACTTCTAGATTTCAATAAATATCCACGTTTGACATGATTTAAGAAATCATTGAGCTGATAACATATATGTATTTTTTTAATCCAAATGTCTTAGCATCACATAAATAAATCAGTGCCAGGAACAAGGCCAGAGTAACAAAAGCACAAAATTCCCCCAGCTAAATTTTATGAAGTATTGTTAATGAACTTTTTAATCTTTTTTTTTCCTTATTCAGGGCCCCAGATATCTCAATAAATAAAGCAAAAGATTATACTTATTGGCCCCATACTGACAATATTTCTTTAGAATTTGACATTTCTGATTTCACTGAAACAAGATGGCTGACCAGAGACATCAGCTGCCAGATTATCTCAAAAATAAGGAAAAATTTTAGATGTAAAAGAAAAAAAATAGATCAGGAATAATTCTAAGGGAAAAGTGCCATAACGTACCAGAGATTCCACTGGAAGAAGTTGCAGAGCAGAACAAGAAGGAGCAAGATATCAGCAGAGATCAACCCCTGAAAGTATTGGAGCCTGGCAAAAGGGGAGGTGGTGGGGAGTTGTTTCTCCCTCCCTGACATCTCTGGCAGTCAACCAGGCTCCCGAGCTGCTGGAGAGCCTTTCTACTCTCATGAGCCCCAAAGTTGCTGCTGCCAGTGAACTGGAAGCTTCCTGAGGACAAAGCACCAAGTTGCCAGACCCCCTGGTGTTGCTGCCCATCACTGTAAACTCGAGCTCAGATGGCAGGCACTGTATTCCTTCTCCACCCACCATGAACCTTTGTCCTCCCCAGGGAGCTTCAGACCCTCAGTTTCCATCTCACTCATTCCCCCACAAACATTTCCCAACTCCAGCCTACACTGTGGAAGCCACAGGAGATGGTAAGTCCCAGGACATCTGTGTGACCCCAGAGACTGGATATTCCAGGTGGGCTGCCTTCCAGAGAGAGGGACAGAGAGGACAAGAGTGCTAGATTTCCTCCATTCAGATTCTATTCTTCCCCTGCCCCTCCCCTGCCTACTGCTGCCAAGAGAGATGATGAGCTGGGGCTCACAGAAGCGGCTACTTCCCCTCTTTTGGTACATCCAGCACACTGAGGGTTCCACACAGAGTGGGACTCAAATCTTTCCTCTTAAAAACCTGCAGTTGTCTAAAGGGTGCTCAGACAGTGAACTCCCTGCTAACCAGCCCTCCCCAGTGCTGCTCCTCCAGCTGCTCCATCAGATAAGGGCACACCCTGAAGCGGAGGGACATCAAACCTGCTTGAGCACGCATAGACAAGTCAGGACCAGCAATATTCTCCCTGGCATGATCAGGGACTGATCGTCAGGGACACAGGTCCAGGGCCTCAGGCCACATCCCGTACCCCCAGGACTCAATCGTGTTGCTTGGGAACTAATCTCAGGATGTAAGAAAGCCTACATGGACAGAACTGAAGAGAGCAGTGTGGGTCCCAGCCACAGTACACTCATGGAGCACTCCTCCCTGCACAGGAAGGCCATGCTCCCAGCCCAAGATGGGATCATGGACATGGAAGTTCCCAGCCTGCAGCATCATTGCTGGGGAGCTCAGCTAGTTTGAGTTCCTGCCTGCTGGCACATGTCAGAGAAAGATTGTGGAGCAGGGGAGGGAGGAGAAGAGCAAAACCCACTCCTGACAGCCAGACGTGAATCTCAGATGGCCTCATCCCCACAAGCAGAAACTCTGCCTGGGTGGGGCCACCTCAGACCCTCCCTGGTGGTTTTCCCTAGCTGCCTGGGAGCAGACCTCTGACTGTTGCCAAGACAGCAACCTTACCAGCTTTGTTGAGCCTGAGGGCAGTTTCACCAGCCCAGCCTCACCCAGCATCACTCCCCTACCCACCTCTGCTGTGGTGGAGAATAAGGCTCACCTGGAAGTTCCAGGGCCACACCCACTGCCTGAGGCATTCGAGTGCTTCTCTTGAGGGGCTAGAGCCAGTCCCAGGTCCCCAAAACAATACTTCAGCTAGTTCTTTCTGGCAAGGGCCCCCTACTGGCAGGGAGGTCAATTTGTACAGCACTCTACAACATTTACTGACTCAATCATATAGGATGTGGTTGATTCTTACCCACAAGCACCAACCAATGTCTTAAGAGATTAAACTGGCCATGCCAATATAATTCACACTGCTAAGAAGACCAAAGGGCTGCGAAAAGAGAAAGGATTTCAAAGACCTCCATCCTCCCACATCAACAGGAGACAGGAAATCTGCCCACACACATAGCTTACCCCTACTACAGCCTACACAAAACTAGAACCTGAGAAAACCTCCATACTAAGAATATCTATAACCAAGGCATCCATCCAAAACCTGCACCACCATCTAAGAACCCACAAACAAAGCCAAATGTTCATACCCAACTTATGCTACAAACACACCCATACAAGTGAAGGGGAAGAAAAAAACCTTATCTAAACAAAAGAAAATCCAAAACTAAGAAGCAACAGCTGTTTCACATGAGAAGGGATCAGTGAAAGAACTCCAGAGGTATGAAAAATCAGAGTGAAAGGACACCCCTAAAGGGACACACCAGCTCTCTAGCAATGGATCCCAACCAAAATGAAAATATCAAAATGACAAATAAAGAATTCCAAATATGGACTATAAGGAAGCTCAATAAAATCCAAGAGAAAATAGAAAACCAACTCAAAGAAAACAGAACAGTTGAGATAATGAATAAAAAATTACTAAAGAGACTGATATATTACCAAAAAAAAAAAAACAAATAGAACATTTAAAAATGAAAAATTCATTCAAGGAAATACAAAACACAGTGGAAAGCTTTAACAGTAGATTAGACCAGGCAGAAAAAAGAATTTCAGAGCTTGAAGACAACTCTTTCAAGTTAACTCAGTGAAAAATAAACAACAAAGAATGAAGAACAATCAAAGCCTGCAAGAAATACAAGATTATGTAAAATGGCAAAATATAATAATCATAGGCATCCATGAGAATGAAGAAGAAAACACACCAGGGCTGGAAAACCTATTTGAGGGAATAATTGAGGAAAACTTCCCTGGTCTTGCTAGAGATTTAGACATCCAGGTAGAAGAAGCACAGTGAACACCTGGGAGATTCATTGTAAAAAGGCAATCACCAAGACATAGAGTCATCAGATTGGCCAAACTCAACACAAAGGAGGCACTCCTGCAAGCTGTGAGGTGAAAGTATCAATTAAATAACAAAGGAAAACCCATCAGGCTAACTGCAGACCTCTCAAGAGAGACATTACAAGCCATTTGGTCCATTTGGTTTCTTCAATCTATATTTCCATTTACTTGCCTAGATTTGAGAAAATTTTTTGGCCATTTTTTTAAAATAAGCTCTTTGCACCTTTATCTCTCTCTTCTCCTTCTAAAATTCCCATATATATATATTGGCCTGCTTGATGTTATCCCATATTCCCTTAGGCTTACCTCAATATTTTTCATTCTTTTTCCTTTTTGCTCCCCTGAATAAATAATTTCAAATGACCTTCTTCAAGTTCAATAACTGGTTCTTCTGCTTAATCAAGTCTGCTGTTAAATCTTTCTTGTGAGCCTCTTAGTCTGGTTATTATATTATTTAACTTCAAAATTCTATTTAATTCTTTTTTTCTATCTTCTTTTTGTTGAAATTCTAATTTTGTTCAATTATCATTTTGCTGAACTCATTAAACACTGTTGATACAAAATACTTTTAAATTCTTTGTCAGTTCATTTATATGCATCCATTTCTTTGGACCCTCTTTCTGGAGATTTATTTTGGCCTTTTGGTTGGATCATTTTCCCTGGTTTTTTGTTTGTTTGTTTGTTTTGTATGCCTTTAACTTTGTGTTGTTATCTTCACATTTGAATAAACAGCCACCTCTCCTAGTCTTTGTGGGCTGGCTTCATACAGTAAAAGGTCTTTGCCAATGAGCCTGACTATAGATTCTGGGAGACTTGTCAGCCTCTTCTGTGGATGTGCTTCTTCTGGCCTTGTGCATATACATTTCTAATTAGAGGAATTTGGGGTTTCTTTTTTTCAGGAGCTCATAATCCTTTGCTCCCTCTGGTATCTATCTCATATACCATCAATCCTCTGAAGCAGCAACATAACACTTTTTTGTCCTCATTGTCCCCTAGGCATCTAGAGTTTGCCAGATTTTGTGCACACTCCCAGACAAGCAAGAAAGAAATTTAGTCTCTTGGGCAGCCCCTGAAAAGTCATAATATTAGAAACACATTCCACTTTTATTGCATTTCCTGATGGAGAGTCTGCCAAACTGTATTGCCTCTGTCTGCTGTACTGTATGTCTTCTAGAGCAGCAGAACACCCTTTAGTTCTTTTTTTTTCTCAGTGGCCTCCAAGCATGTAGAGTACACCGGTTTCATTAGGTCTCCAAGACAGAGGAGACAGAAGCCAGTCCCTTGAGCAGCCCCAGAAAACTCAGAACATTAAACATATAATCCAGTCTTCTTTTTCTCTCCTTGGGGAGAAGCCAGGACCTTGGAGTTTCCTCCTGATTATGTGGCACTGTTCTGGAGGAGACACCGTGGTGACAGGATATGACAAATTTTACTAGCAACTTTCAGGCATCTGTTTTTTGCATCACTGAGGTGCAGAAGCCTCTTAACTGGTTTCTGAACATCTCAAAATAGGAATTGGTCTATGCATTACTGTTGAATCAATGTCTCCATGGGAGAAAGGAGGTCTGGGGCTTCCTATTCTGCGACCTTGCTGACATCACTCCTCTAAATCATTTGTTTTTAAAAATACTATCGATGGTTTGTTAAGTCAGAAATTTATGTTTTCTTTGAAATACCTAAATCATCTCCTTCACTGAAACTATTGATTATTCAGGATTCATCTTCAGTTAATCATAAAAACTCTGGAAATTTTTAAGCAAAATAGACAAATTATTTCTAATAGGAGATAGCAGTAATCTAATGTAATTAGCAAGAGCCCATTCCAACTTGTGCCTTGTGTTAAAATTGTTTCTAGCATGTGGTGTTAATTCTATGGCTATTGGTGAATTGCTACCATAAACACTGGCTCAAGTTCATTTTTGTTCCATATTATGAATAGGTTATTGTCACAATGTGCAATAAAAATTACTCTCAAGGTTCACAAAATGTCTGAATAGTAAATTACCCCCAAACAGCCTTATCTTCAACTTATGATTTTCCAGGCTTTATCTCTCATAGTGATTAATATCCTACCACCATGTAAGGCTTAGGTAATTCAGCAATGTAGCCACCATACTTCAGAAGTCAGACAGTAGAAAAGCACTTACTATGTTATGAAAATAACACCCTCTGACATCCTGATTAATGACTATTTTTTTTACATAGTATAAAGATGCAGACAATAAGTACTAGAAGTTAATCTTTGTACTTAAACACACACACACACACACACACACACACCCTTCTTTCTGGAAAAAAAAAAAAAGCAATTGCAAAAGACATTTTGGCAATAAAAAAGCAATAACTTATGAAGTGGATCCATTTTAATTAGTGGAAATCCCAGGAGATTAAAGGGAAACATTCTATCAGTGAAAGGGTCAAGGAGTGAAGTAGGACTATGTAAAATATGAGCTTGGGGTCTAGGATTCAGCCTTATTGGGTGAAAGGTGGCTAGCTTTGGATGGAGAGCCCTTAGTTTCAATACACAAACATGTTACCAAGCAAAGTGCCTTAAAAGGACCTAGAAAAATTAACAGCTAGGAGCTTAAAAATAAACTCCAGGAAGCCAACACTTTATCAAGGTTTCATAAATAAAGCAAATATTATCACAAAAAAGTTTTGTAATAGGTTTTAGTTAGTTTATATTTTTAATTTTTTTCTTTGACTTGGAGTCTAATTTCTGTTTTTCTACACATTGTAATAAATACTGTTAGAAAAAAAAATAGGTCACCTTGGACCTTCTTAAACTTAAACTGAGAGCCCCTCTCCCCTTGTCAACAACTCTTTTGAGTCAATATTGCACCTTGTATTTAATATTTAATATTTTAATGTAATTGAATTTAATGCGCCATGGACTATGGGCTAACATTTTGGTGTGGAGGACACAAAAACAATTAAATCTTGTCTCTGCCCTAGAGAGAGACATTCTAGGAGGATAGAAACAACTTTAAACAAATAAGTCCAATAAAGTGTTATATAATAGCCAGGAAAAGAAGACAATGGCCAACCAACCTATGGAGGAGGCCAGTTCACCTCAGAGACAAGTGACCTCTGAGCTGCATCTTAAAATACTGGCGTGTCTCTTTTCAAAAAAAGCAGAGGTTGGGTCAAGTATATTTCAGGTCACAGAAGCACTGTCAATTAAGGCAAAGAGATCATAATACTCCTTAAATATGGGAACTATAGAATGTAGGTTTATTAATTTATCCATTCATTTATTTTGATAGGGAGAATGGAGGTTCAGGGAGAAGAATGACAGAAAGAAAGCCAGAGAGCTAGCTACAGAGGAACTTGATTATGGTAGGTATTCTGTCTTTAATAATGAGTTGGGACTTTATTCAATAAGCAATGGAGAATTTCAGAAGAATTTAGAAGTTTCCTCTCTGTGTTACAAAATGGAGACAGTTAAAAAAAAAAAAATGTATCCAGGAGGGGTGGGGAACCTGCGGCTTTGGGGCCACATGTGGCCTTCTGGATCATTGACTGTGGCCTTTTGACTGAATCCAAATTTTACAGAATGAATCCTTTTAATAAAGGGAAGTTTGGATTCAATCAAGGAGCTGCACTTGGGGATCTGGAGGTCCATGTGTGGCCTTGAGGCTGCATGTTCCCACCCCTTATTAACTTTACAATCTGTATGATAAGTCCCAAATTATAAAAATTAAATGTTCAATACTTTCTTGGCTATTTGAAAATCTCATAACAGTTCTATATATTATATTTACCAGTTAACATTTAGTTCCTATGGAAATTCTAAATTTAATAATGAAATAGTTCAGTACATTTTCTAAAACTTCAAGTACTAATTCCTGTATAAATGGTAGAGTGATATGATTATTTTCTAAGAGTATAGACATGATAGTGTTCAATAAATATTTACTCAGTTAATAATGTTTTTTTCTGATACTTTTGAGAGTGGTGTAAATCACATATTGTCTTAAAGCTAGAAGTCTGACTCTTATAATACTGAAAAGATTAATTTTTATCAAGTTGACTACTGATAAAACTACAAAATTGTTGTGAATCTACTGCTACCTGTCAAATAGAATGTGAAACAAATTATTTTGAGTGAGATCCACAGAATGACGATATCAGCACAGACTAGACTAATGGCCACCTTCTTGTCCAATTTATTTAATCCATTTGGTCTTGGCAATATGAGGTACTTAAGCCTACAGCTGGCAACATTTTGAGCACGTTCCAGGTTCACAGCTCAGTCAGGTGCTATACAGAATCCTGTTGTTCTGGATCTATATGAGATAAGGGTGCTGTAGCTTTCAATGTTTGTGTAAAAAGGGGCACAAAAAATAACTTCCTGTAAAACTCATTGCATGACTTTACCAAGAAAGGTTTTCCATAGTTCATTGGTCTTCTACCACTCATTAGCAAAATTGTTTTCTGAGGTCAGCGTGACATGGATCAGTAGTAGAGTGCATTGCTCCTACAGCAGATGTCTACTATCATGCATGGAATGATAAACAGTAAGAAATTAGATTCTATTCGAGGAAGTGAGGTTACTATTATTTGCCAAGAGTTGAGATTAAATAAGTACCATAGCTGCCATCTAAATAGATCAAAGAAAATTCCTTTTGTGATTTATAAGAGAAGGAAAGAAGAGAGTGTCAAAGAGTTATATTTGTGTGTTTTGTTCTAAGAGATTTTTGGGTAAAATTTTGTCCTCAGATTTGCATAAAAGCTTTATGGACTCCGCGTACATATAAAAGCAGATAATTAGTTCTTATTTAGTGACACTGGGTTCTTAAAATGGCACTTCCACCTACAATTTATTTATCTTATATTTTTAAATTCATCTGGGCCTTAGTTATTCCAAGATATCGCAAAGAATTTTTCATCAAATACCAAATGATATTTCTCAATGTAGGTGGGCTCTTCTTGCACTTCCTGTCACAATGCAAATGGGGAAAAAATAACATTTCTTAACTATACAAATTAGAAAAATTTTGAGGGTGTGTTTCAACTATAAATCCTGTTACTGCCCTAATTAGGAAACAGGTGCACCAAACTTTACTTTCCTTATCTGAAAAATGAACGTAAAGAAAGGGCCCAGCATCTACACAGTAAGCACTCACCAAATACTTGTATTATTCTCAAAAATTGAATGGTCTCTTTTTCATAATTAGATTTGCCTTATATTTTTATATTTTGGCATATTTGAATTCCCTAGCCAATAAAAATATGTAATAATTCCATGTGCTATTTATAGAAATGAAAATGTTTCTGCTATTTTCTGTTTAGTGTATTGAAATATTTCACTTTAACAAGCTTTTATTAAATATGAAAGTGAAGTATATAATCAAATAAAAAACACAAAGAAAAGCTGAAATGTAATCAGACCTTATACATTGTGCCCTAGCCTAGTAGTTTAATAATAGTATTAATTTTAAATATATATGTTTTTAAATTTATTCACAATATGTATTGAATTTGTTCATTTCATTTCAATTCCACACTGTGTCTCTGGTCTAAGCTGCCATTTTCTCCCCTATGCATGATTACAATGGTTTCCAAATTCATCTCTCTGCATTCACTCTTGGGTTCCTCCAATTCATTGTCTACACAAAAGCTAGAAAAATACTATTAAAACACAAAAATGTTTGTGCCATTCACTTTCATAAAACCCTCAATGCCTGACCATTGCACTTACTATAAAACCCAGAAACCCCAATTAAGATATCAGGCTTTGCAGGTTTTGCAGCCTCATCTCTTGATACATATGTTCCCTTCCATTCACTATTCTCCTTCATTGGCCTTCATCTAGTTCCTTGAACCTACCATACTCAGATCATTCAGAACTGTTTGCAGTGTTGTGTGTGTCTGCCTAGTTATTTGTTTAATGAGTATCTGTCTGTTTCTCCCACCAATCTAATAGCTCTAGAAGGGAAGTGTTGCATCTATTTGTCCACTGCTGTGCCCTCTGCAACTTGCCCAGTGCCTGGCACATATAAATGATGTGCAATAAATATTTTTTCAAGAAATAAATGAATATCGGTTAAGCACTTATGAAGTGTCAGGCATAGAGCTAGATAATTGAAAAATAAATGAATATAAAGAGTGTCTCTCTTCAATGAGCCTCCAGTCTGGTGGAGCGGGGTAAGAGCTGAGTAAACACTTAGAACACTTAAAAGTCTCCCACCAGAGCAAATCACAGGGTACTATGTGAGCAGAAGAAGGTCAGGAAACTCTTAAGAGGTAGATTTCTGAGATGCATCTTGAGGGATATTAGAAGTTAAGCAAAGAAGTGGAGGGAAAAATAGAATAGGTAAAGGAATCTGTTGGGTAAAGGCGTGGAGTCATGCCAGTGAAAGGCAAATGCAAAGTGGTTTGGAAAGTTGGACGGGGAGGATAAAGTGAAACATACATCAGTGTTAATTTTGATCTCCTCATAAATAAGAAAACACAATCTTATCACATTTAATATAACATACTAATATTATAATTTAAATTTTATATTATTTTGTATTTATTATTTATAGTTATTGCCAGAACAGTTAAACATTTGTCCAAGTTCCACATCTAAGCAACATGTCCAGGATAAGAAGAGATATGTGCATATACATATATATATGTGTGTGTGTATATAACTTACTCCAAAGCCAATGGAAGTAAATCTTTCTTTTTTCAATTAAAATATTAATATTATTAGTATAGTTATATAAACCTTCACTACCACTCATTGCATTAAAATTACAAACCAATCTGATTCTTCATCCAATTAGCTCCTAAGAATGCTTTCAAGTAGGAACACAGATCCATTTGTGAAATATATCTTTGCCTTATGAGACCACATAATTTTTTGCCAGATTTTTCCCAGAATATATTCTATTTCTTGATTGGCTCTCATTTACTATCACTCCCATAAACCGTAAGTCATAATCAATTTGTGTCTTTGGCTACTTTCAAGTCTTCCTCCTTAATTGAATAAGCTAGAAGGCCTTTAAATCCTCTGTAATAGAACAGTTTTCCAATGATGTGTCATTTCAGCCTAGATAGCTGCATTAGACAGGGTTCTCCAGAGAAATAAAACTGATAGGATACATATATATAGATAGATTTTATTATATATAATAATATAATTTTATTTTGTTAAAAATTATATTATAAATGTGTATGTATATAATATGGGAAATATATATTAATATATATGTCCTATTGGTTCTGTTTCTCTGGAGAATTATAAAAATGTACATATGTATAAAATTAGTGACATACATGTATATAGAAAGAGATTTATTATAAGGTATGTGTTCAAGAGATTATGTAGGCCGAGAAGTTCCACAATCAGCTGTCTGCAACCTGGAGACTTAGGAAAACCCATGGTGTAGTTCAAAAGCCTGAGAGCCAGAGGGCCAGTGATGTAGATTTCAATCTGAGTTTGAAGGCCTGAGAACTGGGAACACTAAGTGCTGGAGAAGACTGATATAGCCCGTCTCACGTAATCAGGCAGAGAGAAAGTAAATTCAACATTTCTTAGCCTTTTTTTCCATTCAGGCCCTCAAGGGATTAGAGGATGTTATCTGCTTTACTTGGTCCACCAATGTAAATGCTAATCTCTTCCAAAAACATCTTCCTCAACACATGCAGAAATAATGTTTAATTAGATATCTGGGCATTCTGTGGCCCAGTCAAACTGATGCATAAAATTAACCATCAGAGTAGCCCACAAATATGGATGGTATTAATGATACAGTTATTGTGGAAACAAATGATTCCACGATTTATCAGATTAACAAGTGTATTCTCTCTTTCTCTGAGTGTCTTCATTCTGACATTTCACAAAAATGGAATACTCTATCCTGGAATGTAGCAGAGTGACAAAAGGAAAGCAAAGATCAAAATCTTCTAACCTCTTCAACTGACCCTAATATAATCTGTCTAAAAATGACTCCAGACTCATCCTACTCACTAAATCATTCAGGATCTTTCCTTATCCCCAAACCTGGCATTTGCTTAATTCTTTGAAATTTTGTTTTCCTAATTTTTATTAACATCAGAGAGAGCTAACTCAACATTAATAAGTAAGACTAATTTGGTATGAACTACACACATGTACATGCATGTATATTCACATACACAAACAGCTAAACAAAACCAACAAAATTCCCCCACCAACTCTTGGATATGCAGATCTAACCATATAGGTTTTTTCGTGTTTTGTTTTGTTTCTCAGGAGAGCATAAACATGGTGATGAAAGTTCAAGCTACAAACCTTAAAAAAGTACAAATCCTTTGTCTTTGAGCAAGTTCAAATAAATTCCATCATGGTTTCATATTAATGAGATTTTGTATACAAAAACCTCTAGCAGTACACCAGATGGTCACTTAGTAACACTTCCTGAGTATCTATCAGATGGAATCATAATTTGGGGGGATTTGAAAATCAAAGTAAACTAATGTACAGAAAATCTGGACAAAAACAGTTATTTCTCAAGAAGTCATTACTTCAGAGATAATTCAAATTAGAAAAAAATGAACCACCTGATTAAATCAGTGAACACATTGGTTCATTCATCTGAAGTCTCTGTAAAAGAGAACTGCCCTTAATTGATGACAATTATTTGCTATCTTCAGCCCATTATTGCTAATCATCTTCCTAAAGGAAAAATTCAAAGTCCTGTGAAAAAAATTATCATTTCCTTTGAAATATAAACGAGTTTTTAATACCAATTACCCACAATCTGCCTTGATACAATTTTAAAAAGATGAAGAGAATAAAATAAATACAAAATTTAAATATTTATTAATGTTCTAAATTTTTTATTGTCAAAAAATCTAAAGTATGTTATTTATACTGTATTCAGCATTATATATTCAATTTGACCATGTTGTAGTTGGAACAATCAAGCCTTAATTACTCATGACCTTTGAAAAAGAGAAAAGTAGAAATTTTGTAACTTGGTTGAAAAATCTCAGAAAAAATTTTAATATGATATCATGATGAAATGCACTTGAAATAGTCAGAATCCCAGGTTTTGTCACCACAGATATCAGGGTGGGAGTCTGCCTTGGGTTCTTGGTGTGCTCTTGGCCAGGAATGACCAGATACACCAAAATGTCAAGTTCAGACTATTATCCCAGTCCTCTGACTCTTGTCTTGGAAAAATCACCAGCAAGGCCAATACACCAGAGTTACCTCAGGCAGGGAGCAGTTTCACAAGAGCAGCTCTTCATTGTAGAACAAAAGGGGTCTGTCTCAACCAGAGACAGACCAACTCACTCTCTGACGGACCCACTCACTTCCTCTAACTTCTAGGATTGTTTCCTTTTATTAGCCCAGTCTGGAGGAGGGCTCTTAGGAAATGTAAGATGTTAGTAAATGATCAACAGGTGTACTCAAAATTCCATCTGTGTATACAAGTTCCCTCTAATAAAGCCCACCTGGGGGTATGAACCGCAATCCAGATTCTAGCTAATGGGTTACTCTAGGTCACTTTCTAAATCTTATTAGGCCTGGAATGGGGAATTCTCAGGTTGATAAAGCATTCCCTCCTTCCCCAGGTGTGGCAGTTGCTAAGGATAGGATTAAGGGTGGGGCAACACCAAAATGGAGTGCCTGCCCTTGTCTTTCTTCCCAGGTGGAGCAATTGCTTGAAACTGCACCAAAACAAGGAAACCTTGTCCCGAGAAGAGCCAGACATCCTAACTATCCACCTAACAAAATCACTGAAAAAAATTGCACATTCTTTTCACATTCATCTGAAGCCTTAAGACCTGCATTACCCTTCTAACTTCTTAATGGGTAAGGGCGTAACACATTCAGTTTATAACTGAAAGGGAAACCTAACAATTTGTATTTGCTATGGTCAAGGAAGACTTTATTGCCTAAACTAGGACACTTTTGAGAATAAGCAGGACCTATTTATAATATAATATTTCACAGCAACCAATGTAAATAAGGTTTATCCCAGATCAGAAAGAATGATCACTTTAGAACAAGATATGCAATTTAATTTTATCTTTGATTTTATGTTTTATATGTATGTGTATTTGTGTATGTGTCTATGTGTGTATTCTATAAAAATATAAATGTAAAGAAGAGAATTAAAACATATAAAGCATAGAAACTTTTTGTACTTCTTTTATCTTTTACCTCAATTATATTCCAATGGTTCAGATTTGTAGTTTCATAAGTTATACTCTAATGGATTATGCACCACTCAGAATAGAGTTACTCTCTAATGGCGGAAATGTGGAAGCTAGAGATATCCATAACCTCTTTCAATCCCTGGGCTGCCTTTTAGAACATATGACTCCAGGGAGTTAGAGTTTAATTATACCCTACGTACCAAAGTCAAAATTTCTCTCTAACACTTGAATTTAGTCTCCTTAAGTGATAGGTGAGGCCTTCGTGACATAAAAAAGAACAAGATAATTGAACTTAATCTATCATCAGCCCATTCATTTTTGTTGTTATTTTTATTCAAAATTTTGCTTTGCCTACACTCATTGGTACAAAGAATACATTGATAATCTAAGCAAGCCATTTTAGACATGGAACAGAAACCTAATTTATTCGAGAATATTTAGTGTATATTGCTTGGTTTTTTGACATTTTACTGTCCTCAACTTTTTATTGATCCAGAGCACAACAATAAGAAGTTGAGTACTTTGGATAATATCTTTCCTCCTAGTAAAGTGCCTGAGAGCATTATTGTAGTTGCTTAAAAAGCATGATATGCTTCTCAAACTTTCTAATTAATCAGATATCCAAATAATAAAGTATATTAAATTGCAGAGCCATAGAATCCTAGATCCTGTGATAACTCGAGGAGTAATCTATTTGAACTTCCCTCCAGATGAAACAAATGGATGCAATGGCTTGTTCTCAGAATGATTAACTTGCTCGTTAGCTCTGTAATTACCTCACATACCTCATCTTGTTTTTTGCTGTATTAATCCATCCTCTTTAACCATGTTCTTGTCACTTCCTTTAACAATACAGTTTAAACATCTGAGTTTTTAATTGATTTGTGTATAAATATTTTCAGGTAATTAGAATAAATCAAAATACTAAGATTGGGACAAAAATCATTATTTCAAAGCCAAACAGTACCTTCTAATTATTTTGTTAGTAGCTGATTTCTGAGTCTAGGACCGTAAAATGTGGGAAACGTGGAAGCAGGGAGACCCTGCCATTCTGACACACACAAATGATTCATTCTGTTCTTAAAGAAAATGTACAGTTAGCACTTTGCACCATTATGGGAATGTTTTTATTTTACCCTTTCCCTCAATATTGATTTACCTTAGCTTTTAGATTATTATAGAATGAATCACATTGAACTAAAGGTAATATTTTTGCTAGGAATTTTATGTCAAGTTTTACATCAAAGCATGAACTATAATTGATAATGAGGTCATAAATTAATGACATAAATATAATTACTCTTCAAATTAGTATTTTAATCAATTATAATATCCACAGTAATATATACAACAAATACCACATCCAATATTTGAAAATTATTTATAATGACTTAAGAAATAACTCATTGTTATCCTTGATCACAGTGGTACCATCTATCAAGATGGAAATAAAATTACAATTCATAATCATAAAAATATTTTATTGCCATACTCATATGGAATAGTATATTCACCAAACATTTCAATTCAATGATGTCATTTTTATTGGTCTAAAGGCAAGGATATTTATTAAATTACTATACACATACGCACACACACACTTGAATAACAGAAATAAATGTGTAAATAAACCTTTAAAAGAAACGGTCATGAGATCATTTAAAAATTCTCTTTGGGGACTTGACATGCCTTTCTTTAGAAAATTAATCTGGAATTGAAAAATAGGAGCTGAGGGCATTGCTGCGCACTGCCCATGAACTCATCTACAAAGCCTAGATATTGACTTGGTTACTATCAAGCCAATGATCAGCAACATGTGTTACAAAATAAATAAGTGAAATTTTAGCCGAAAAAATGATTAGCACTTAAATCATTAAAAGATTCATTAAATAGCAAAACTTTACAAAGTAAGATCATACAGATATAAAACACTATATGGCAGGTGTGTATCTAGCCCCGACCACCTTAATAAAATCCTTTTAACATCCTGTGAACTATAGCAATAAAAAGAATCAGATCATAGACTGTGTCAAAGCACTAAATATTTTATTTCTCCTCCCTTTGAATAACATCTTTCTAGTGCCATAGGTGAAATTTTTCGTTATTTTATCACTTTAAATCTGAGAAGTAAGAAAATTAAAAGAGGGAGGAAGATATATAGAGGGGAGAGAAGGTCAGGAGAGGTAAAGAAAGGACACTTATTAAATATTGTTTTCTTTTTCTTACCTTTCCTCTTTTTTCCCAGATATCGTATCTGCAGCTGAATGATAATTGCTTAATAGAAAAATCAGATCCAAAAGTTTTTGTTTTGTTTTATTTTATTTTGCAGAAACAAGAGAAAGAGGAAGAGCAAAAAGAATGACAGAGAGAAACAGAGGAAGAGAGAATTGGTTGAACAAGAGTCAAAGAAGAAATTGGTTTGTCACCACATAGATCATCTTACAATGCACACCACTTAATTGATTTTTTATGGTACACCGAAGGTTAAATCAACTGAAAAAAGGAAGATTCTATATGCAGTGAATTCTTAGAACTATTTGCAAGGCAGTTAACTTTTTTTAGTAACATAATTTTATTACAGGTTATAATTATTTTACTCTATACTTTGTAAAACTAAAAGATGGACTTGTCACTTATTTCCTATTTAATCTTTTAGCATCTGTTTTTCATCTGTAAAATGAGTTATTATACTTGATCTTAGCCACAGGGTCAAGAAGTAATATAAAATGAGTTATTAATATCTTCCCAGACTATTTGATAGTATAAAATGAGATAGCAGATGAGAAATTATTTTCAAATTTAAATGTTTTAATGAGTGTTTAGTGATGTATCCATCCTTTAAAAGCCGAAATATGAACTTAGAATAGAAAATTGCTATAAAACTATTGGCTGTGTATTGAAATTGAACCAAATATATATTTATCTGAAATGTATGTAATAACTATTCTTTGTTTTTGTTTATTAAAATGCCCAAATACCAAAATAACTACTTGTTTACCTGTGTGACTAATGGACTAACACAATTTTACTTGAGTACCTAAAAATTATATTTCTTAACACTGGGGATTTCTAGAAATTATAATTTGGAAGAATTCCGTATACATATATTAACACCACAACATATCAGAGAAATATATCTTCAAATGATATTTGAAAGCGTAATGTAATTTGGATTTAGTTATTTAAATGATCCATATATAGATATGTAATAAACCAATCTTAAAGTAAAAAAAATTCACTAAAAGGAAACTATTTTGAAAATAAAGAAATTATAGTTTTTCACCAAGCTATTATCAGGATGTCTTAGTCCGTTTTGTATTGCACTAATGGAATACCTAAAAGTGAATAATTAATAAAGAGAAAATGTTTATCTGGCTTGTGCTTCTGGTGGCTGAAAAGTCAAGACTGGGCGGCTGCATCTGATGAGGACCTCAGGCTGCTTCTACCCAGGCAGGAAAGCAAAAGGCAAGCGGTGTGTGCAAAGAGAGCATCTGGGAGAGAGGAAGCAAGAGAGCAAACCAAGGAAGCCAGACTCTTTTTAACAACCCACTGTCTGGGAAACTAATCTATTCTTGAGGGAGTGAGAACTCATTGTGGGAGGGCTTTATTCTATTCCTATGGGACCCATTCCTGGGACCAAAACACATCCCACGAGGCCCCACCTCCCAATACTGCCCCATGGGGGATCAAATTTCAAATTATGGCAGGGCTGGACAAACCATATCCAAACTGTAGCAAAGGTGAATCTAATTTTCAACTTTGGAGAAACAGGGTTCAATTTCTCTTCCCCCACACTCCCTCATGCCTACTCTATGCACAAATTCCAAGGAGACTGTTCTTAAAGAAAGAATTTCTGCCTTCAAACAGAAACTGATGCAAAGCCCCACAAGATTGCATACTTGGAGGCAACTAAAGAGCAGAGAAAATCATCACAGATGATTAATGAGTCTGTCATTCATAGCAGCCATCAGTATTTTTTCTGTCAGGAATACCCTGCTGCAATTTCTGAGTCAGCATTATAAGTTTTTACTTTACTTTTATATAAGAAATAGTTGCATTATTTTATCTACATGTACCAGACATCTCAACCTGGCTGTACCATACATTTCTGAAACTCCATATTTTCATAACTGTATTCACTTTTTTCCCCTCAAATTGGCTCATTCCTTTGCTTTTCCTATTCCTAGTAATGTTTTCTCATCCACCCTAGTATCAAATCTAGACACCATGAAATTATTCTAAACTGCTCCCATCCTCCAGAGTACATTATCACATTGAATTCATTCCATTCCTGAATTTTCTCTTGCATTTCTTCTTTCCTCTCCTTTCACATAACTATTTTATTTAAGGCCCATTTATTGCCTGCCAACATTTCCAACAACTCTAACAAATCTCCCTATATAGTCTCTTCCTGCTCCAATCTACACTTCACAATTGCCAGATCCCTTTAGAGTAGAGCCGACTTTGGCACTTCCCTGCTTAAAAATCATTTGGCTTGTCTACATCATATGAAGTCTTTAATGTGGTTTAAGCAGAATGTTCTCGACCCGACTCCCACACACCTGTCCAGGCTCATTCTCCTTCTGTCCATTCCATACTCCAGGCTTAGAAGCCTAATAACTTCAGACTGCCCACCTTTCTCAGGCATTCGCTCAATACTCTTGCTAGTTCTATTTCCTCTGCTTGTAATCATCTTCCTTAGCTTCGCCTAATAAATGACACTTCACCCTCCAAGGCTCAATAGAATATCTGCCTCTATGTACGTTTTCCTTGGATTTTCTCTTTCCTATTTTGGTATAAAATTAATCACTTCACTTAACCACATGCTACCATAACCTTTTATATATACCTCTATGATAACGTGTTCAATTTTAACAACGTAATTGTTATGAGCTTGGGCTTTGGAGTCAAAAAGCCCAGGTTGGAGTACTTGTTCTGCTTTGGACTTGGTAGGAGACTGGGAGAAAGTTATTAATAGCTTCCTAAATCTGTTTCTTAATCTGACAAATAGCATTATAATATCTACCTGATGAGATTGTAGTGACAATTAAATGAGATTATTTATGTAAAGGTATGAAAAGTACAGTGCCTGATGCATAGCAAGCACTCCACAGATGAAAACTATTACTGTGTTTTTCTTTGTTTTTATCATTGTTATCAATAGTTAATGCACTGGTCTCCTCTGCTGGACAATAAGCTACTTGAAAAAAAAATTATATTTTTATCATTGCATCTCCAGTTCCCAGTCACATAGTGTTTGGTGTATACAAGTCAACTTATAAACATTTACCAAGTTAATAAAGAAAGTGAGATAAAAATTAAAAATAAAATTTTATACTCCTTGAGTTTATCACATCCAGTTTTGTAACATATATAGATATATAGAACTAAGTATTTTACACTAGCATTAAGACATAAATGATGGTCTTGAGTTCCAAAAGACAAGATAAGAGACTATGTCTGTAAGCAACAATAAACATTTTCTTTCTGTTGTCTCCTCCAATTCAGATTGAGCAACTTTTGGATCCATGAATTGAGCCAATTGAGACATGGGAAGGAGAGGCATTTTTCTTTCCAAGGTAAAAGGATTGATTATATTGGAATGAAATGGTAATGAATAGGATGACATTTTGCAAAATCATGTGTTTAGAAGCACAGTATTTCAAGTCCAGACTCAGTCACAGTGTCAATTATCAAAGCCCAAATGCAAGATAAATTTTATTATTATCCTATCCAGTCTTTCTTTTTATTTATTTACATTACCCATGCTCCATTTAATAATTTGTTCTAAAATGTATACTTTGTTCTAAAATGTATACTTTGTCACTTTTAGAATATTCATAATTATTTTGTTTTTCATAAGGAGGCTAGAAAAAAGTTCGAAAAGTTAGAATGGAAAACGTGATAGTATTTGAGGAAGACATATTTATTGTAAAATATCCAGCTGTGCTAAACTGTATTCATCAATTAAGTGCATAAACAACAATGGCCATTTTTCATTAACCTGACATCAGGGGAACATCAGGGGATCAGGGGTGATTTATTAATTGCATGGTTTTATATTCAAGAACAAACATATACATCAACTTGCTGTAAAATAATCACTGATAGTTCTTTATTTAGGTGGATTATTGGAGCATAGTACATGGTTAAAGTAAAATTTATAAGTCCCATTATACTGTTTCGAATATCTTTATGAACAGGTAGAAGCACCAGACTTATCCTATCTATTCCCGTAGTTAATACATGAGAAAATCAAGACCCTGACATATATTAAGATTCTATGTTTAAAGTCAAGTTGATGTAGAAAATGAGTAAGAGTAGAACTTGCATTAGCACATTTCTTGCTTTATTCATTATGCCTTCCTTTAAATTTATACTTTAAGTTTATACTTTCTTACTGTGCGAAAATTTCATTAGTCTTTGCACAGGAGGGTAGAGTACTAGCATTTTTCTGGATCCTGCTGAGTTAAATATGGCAAACATAGTCAATGACAAGTCCCCATCTTTATGTTGATTACATTAGTGTAGGGTTATGAAGAGTTAAACAATTAATTTATCAAATAGCAGCAGAAGAAAGTAATGGCTGGTGTACTGGTTCCTGTACATTTACACTTAAGATTATTCACAGATCCTGTAACATGCTGAAATAAAAAAAATTTAAAAATTAAAAAAAAAGATTATTCACAGAGTGGTTTACCAAAGATGTGAAAGGTGAGCCTCATTCCAGAGGCTCCCTGCTGAGCAGAGTTCTACATAATCCCACATTGGGAAAGTACAAATGAGCACTCACAGCTTTTCTTGTCCACAGTTGCCAATAACATCTCACTGTAATTCTAATTACGGCCTCTTGCCCGTCTGCAGTGGTAGTTCCTAACACATTCTAACAAGACTCCTTGCAATGTGTTACTTTTATTTACTCATGAATATCGAAGAGCTACAGGTGAAATTTTTAATTAGTTTTACTTTGTGTCCAATTATCACTTAAATTAGAATTTCTTGTATAGCTCCAATCACCAAATAACCCTTCTGTCAGGTCCTTAAGCCAGTGTGAAATTCTACTGAACGTTTACTTCACACATAATAATTCAAAGTTAGCAATGCTCAAATGAGTAAATGAAGGAATAAATTCTGAGCTTTTGAGATCTCTGAGATACAAAGTAGGGTTACAATAGTAGAAATGTGTCAACATTATTTTAGTAGGAAATATAACTTTAATGCCTGCAAAATACATACATTCATGCTGGTTTCCATGACATCCAAGTAGTATGAGCACCAATATAGTTGTAGGAGGTAAGTTTTTATCACATCCTGTCTTCTTCAAACTAGGTTCAAACCTACCATAAAGAAAAATTATTTCCTAGCTCCTCATATTCAGTAAAAGTCCTATAAAATAATCATAACATTAAGTACCTAGGTAATATTAGTGCCTTACATTTATATAATGCTTTGTAATTTATAGAATTCTTTCCTAAAATGATCTCATTTGATCTTCAGAACTGTCTTTTGTTGTATAGAAGACAAGTATAGGTATATGATCCTCCATCTGTTATTTCAAAAGCCAAAAAGCAATGGAGAGCAAAAGTTTTATAATTTTAAAGTTTGCTGCCAAAACCCATTTAAAGGCAAAACTATTCTGAACTTTTGTGCAGCTGTTAATAGAGCTTACTTTTCCCACTTAATGTAAATATTCATGAATCACTACTTATACATTAACGTGTTCCTCTGTGGGGTGCTGGCCCAGACCCTACTTGGTATTAAATAATATATGATATATGCACTACATGGTTTTTCTTAATTTGAATTTAAGCACAACTGCATCCATAACTTTCAGATAATGTATTTGCAGGACATTATTGATATGGCCAACTTAGTGATGAGGAAAGTTAAAGTAGTTCACCTAAGGTCACACTTTAAGGTAATTCTCATTTCAGGTCCAGTGCTTTGATGACCTTCTTCAAGCACATATTTGCTAGACAAAGGAGAGTATTTTCCTTCAGTGCAATAAATAGTAAAGATTTTATATCAGAGTAGCTCTTTTTCAAATATACTACTTGCCTGGAATGAGTTAGGGGCAAAATATAGTTATTCATTCTTGTGTAAATTGGCATATGATAAACTCTGAGAAAAAAAGAAATATAGATATGTCTCTCAATCTATAATGTATTAGAGTGACAGCCCCTCAAAAGTCTAAGTGGATATTTACCCAGCATGAAAGTCAATTTTTTAAAAAACATGGTGCTTCTGCCAATAAATATTCAACTAATAGTGGATACTCACTGATATTTTCCAAATAAGCATGTCTACTTAAAAGGGATAGTTCTTTTCTGATCCATGTATACTATTTCTTCTACCCTCCATGAACTTATAATTCTCTTTAAAGATATGCAAGTTTACATACCAAAATAAATTAAAGAACGTTTTAGGGAGCTACACACTATTCTAAGTGCTTCCTGTATAGTAACATTTAATCTTCACAATAATCCTATGAGCTAATTACTATTACTATTAATATTTCAATTTTATAAAAGAGGAATCTGAAGCACAGAGAGATTAATTGACTTCTTCATTGTCATACAGTCAGTGGCCAAGCTGGAGTATGGCCAGGCTGGCTGGCTCCACAGTGTGTATGTTTAGTCTCTATGCCATACTATCCAACACCCAGAGGACTAAAGGAGCAAACAGGAGTCCCAAGTACTAAGCAAATTATCCATCAATAATCCAAATACAGGAAGGCAAAGAGAAGGAATGGAACAAGAAACAAAGTCAGCACATACGAGCTAACATGTTTGAGCTAATACAGTCACCAATTAAAGAGTTGATTGAAGTAAGATGTTTTTCTTATAGGTGAGATAATGTGGTCTCAGGATTGTATTATTAAGGAGAAAAGGAACTCAAAAATATCTAAAAATGGTCTTCAGTTTCATATTAAGTGAAATATTAATAATACACATTATCCTCCTTTAAAAATGATAAAAATAAAAGCAATGTTACTCTCTACCACTGGTTTACTTTACATAAGATACCAACATTTCTTACATAAATCATTTTTGTAACACTATTATATCCTAGGTACTGTTGGGTACTATAATAAAAGACAACATCCCTGTTTTAAATCATTCCTAGGGTAGGGTAGGAATCAGAGAAGTAAATCATAAATTACAATCCAATGTAAGTGGTGGAATAGAGGTAACCACAGCTTTTGTGAGAACAGAGATAGTTTAGCTTACCTTGACAGAAAGGAGGGACTCATTGCACGGAGTCTTAAAGAATCTTTTAAGTTAACCATGAAATAAATGGGAAGAAATGAGCCTCTGAACAGAATAAATATATGTTCAAAACCTACAGGTTAAGAGAAAACATCGAGCATTGGGAAAATTGCAAACAATTTGTTGCAGCTGGAGGTTGACATCTACCTAGACTGATTGGTAGTAGATGAGTCCACCAAAATGTATAGGGACCAGATAACCCAAGATCTAAATGCTTGATGTTTTCTCTTTCCTTTTGTAATGAGTAACTATCTTGTGGAGTGCTACTTTGGTTCTATGTAAGTATCCTGTTTCTTCTCGTGCATTTGCTCACCACTTTTAACATCCAGTAATGGTTTTTGCCTGTAAAAGTTATTACCATGGTGTACTTCATGATGATTTCCTAGTTCCATGATTTCTTCTACATTTATTAATTGGAATTCTACTGTAAGGAAGAGCTGTTAATTTATTAAGCAAATAAGTAATTTCCTTAATTATTATAAATAAATAAATAATTTATTTCTATCAGTATATAGTTGTAGACATTTGGTTTATTCTATGGGTTTTATTCCATTGCTATCATTATTTATTTTATTTTTAAATTGTCCCAGACGTGAACACTGGGAGCATCTTCAAGTTCACTCCTATGTCCTTTTAATATGACTTATCCTTTATGCTTTTTTTGAGCACTTCATTATTTTCTGGCATCACAAGATATTCTAGGTCCGTCCTAAATATTCTCTGGCCAATCCCTAGAATCAGCCACTTCACCAAGGAGCTTTGAAGCCTTTTATTGGAGAATGTTGTTTGGAAGCCAAAATCCAGAGAAGTTTTAATTTATTGAAGAGCATTTCTGACAGAATTGTAGAATATTGATTAGTTATGCAGTGAAAATAAAAATAAGAGAAATTAAGAAATTATAATTCATGTGTGAGTCAAGGAGTGTTTAAGAAATAGAATAGGCATGATTTTATTAAATGTATCAAAACAAATCGAATAATGCTACTTAAAAATATTTTTCTTAGCATGAAAGATTATTTCACTGTCCTGTCATATTATACTAATGACCAGGCTGTGTCTGCTTGCTCACTAAAAGATTTTCAATCCAAGTTAATATGGAAAAAAACGTATATTTAGATCATTTTGTGCTCATTTGTTTTCAATAACAAGAAACTTTAAATATCTATGTTTCTGTTCATTTTCTAACAATGTGGCAGGGAAACCCTTCCACACAAGACAGTTAATTATGCTAGATAATATACATAAAAATTTCCTTTGAAATGCCAAGTTAAGCCCTAGAAATACAATCAAAATCCTTGCGGCCAAAAATAAAGAGAGAAATGTACATCAGAGCAGACAATTTGTTGGCTGACAATGGTAATAAATTTGTATTTGTGTCTAGTGTTTGGTGCTGCGTGTGGAAGTTACAATGGATGAAAGGAACTAATAGATAAATCCTTTCCATTATCTCCTCCCAGGTGGATATTCCAGAGGCACATTTATTATGATAACAACTAATCTCTCATAATTGCAGGCAACTAAATAATGCATCTTTGCCTTGGCTGTCTCTCCTTGCTTGCTTCACTCATACAACCCTATGCATAGTTTTCTGGATTGCATTCCCCAACAAAGTACTTACACTTAACCATTGTCTCAGATTCTGTTTTGGAGGCATCCAGGCTAAGATAAGGCACCAATACTTAATATTAGAAATGGAAAAGACATAACTACCAAAAAAGGGAGAAATTTAAAAAATAAAAGGATTATATATTTTGATAAATTTGAAAAATAATAGATTAAAAGCACTATTTTCTTTAAAAATAAGTTACTAAAATTGATTTTAAAATACATACCTTAATGTATCTCTATCCATTTATCTGTATCTATAAATTAAATTAACATAATTAGAAGTTAAAGAAAACTACATACACACACACATACACACACATAAAAGGACTGACAAGTTCAGATGGTTTTAGAGGTGAGAGCCACAAAAAGTCACAAAATACTCAAGAACCAGACCATTGTTATATTGTGCAACTTATTTAGAGACCAGATAAAAAGAAAATGCTGAGTTACATTTCCAAGGAAGGTAGACAAATAGGCATCATACCTACCCTCTTACCTTGAACGACCAAGGAAATTGACAAAATACACTAAACAAATTTTTCAAGACACTGGACATCAATCAGTGATGGAAAGCAATCTCTGAGAGAAAGAAAAAAGCAATTTGAGCCCTACAGTTGTCCCTGAGTTGAGAGTGTTTCCAGGCCATGGAACAGGCAAGGAGAACTTGATAAAATACTTGAGTTGAGGAGGTGAGAGTCAGGGATGACCAAAGAGGCTACAATTGGTAGCTTATAGTACTAGTGAGCATAGTGCTGCTCTGAGAGCACACTATGGAGATACAAACAGACACATGTAGGTGGTCCCCCTCAACAATTCACTTGAATACTGACCAGCACACACATATGAAGAAACTACCTAAGAGCAAAAACTACCACCCAAAAAGATTAAGGGAAATGGTGCTGACGCTTACACGTGGTGGAGAATAGTGCCTGTTCCTATTTGCTAGACTGGAAGACTTCATGACACATTTGGCATTGGCTAGAGTACTCAAAAGAGTCTCATCTCATTAATAGAAAATGATTAGCCCTACACTGAGTCCTGAACTGGTCCCATGTAACACATCTTGAAAGCAAGACTTGAAAGGATAATAGTGTTTCCGGGTATCTACCTGCATCTCCAACAAAGCTCAAGAATATTTACAGGAACACAAAAAGACAAGCAAATTGAAATTAATAATGCCTGACCTTCAATAAAAAATCACCAGGTACACACAGGGCAGAACGATATATTCCATGATAAAGAGCAAATGGATCAACACAAACCTACCCATAAGTGCAACAATTGTTAAAATTAAGAGATTAGAACATAAATGTAGTTACTATAATTATATCATATATGTTTCAAAAGTTAAGTGAAGACATAGAAGATATACAAAAGGCCAAAATTGAAAAGAATACTATAATAGCTGAGATGAAAAATATATCAGATAAGATTAATGGCAGATTAGATTTTGTAGAATGTCTAGAAAAGACAAATTTGAAGACGGTAATAGAAACTATCTGAAATGCAACACAGAGATAAAATAGAATTTCAAATATTAGCAGAGCATCAATGACTTAGGGGGTAAGTACAAGTGGCCTAATATTAGAATCTCTGAAGAAGAGAAAAGAGAGAGGAATACAGAAATAAAATTGAAGGAATAATGGCTGAAATTTTTTCAAATATGATGAAAACTGTAAAATCAACTTTGATAAACCTTAATCACAAGAAACAGGAGAGTAATTATACCATGAAACACTATAACAAAATTTCTCTAAGCCAGGGATAAAGAGAAAATATTAAAATTTTGCAAAGAGAAAAGACATATTACAAAGAAACAAAGATAAGGATGTCACATTTATTGTGTGAAACAATACAAGAAATTATACAACAGAACAACATTTTTAAGTATAAAAGGACAAAAAATACCTGTCAACTTAGAATTATATTAATATAAGCAGAAATAATGACTTCCAAATAGTAAAGCATAGACTTTTTAAGACTGATAAGGCCAAAAAATTGATAATTGGTAGTCTCAAATTATAACAAATGTGAAAAGAATCCCTTTGGTCAGAATGAAAATGATGCCACATGGAAATCTGAATATACAGGAAAGAATGAAGCATAGTGAAATGGTAACAACATGAGAAAATGTATAATTCTTGCTTATTCTTTTAATCTTTTAAAAATTTGTTTTTAATATTTGTTTTTAAACAAAAACAACATTGATGTTTCTTGGATTTTATTATATATTTAATATAAAATGCATGACAACAATAACAAAAACTAGGATGGGAGAAATGCAAGTATACTATGTAAAATTCTCATACTATATATATGGTGCTATAATGTCATCTGAAGATAAACTGTGACAACTTAAAGATATTTATGATAAACCCTAAAAAATCCACAACAATAATAGAGCAAAGAGTTACTACCAATAAAATAAGAAGCTCAAACCAAATCATTAAAAATAATTAATCTAAAGGAAGACCACAAGAGAGAAAAAAGGAAACAAAGAACATCTGGGACAAATAGAAAAAAATAGAAAAACCATAGACTTGAAACCAATCTTACCAATAATTACATTAAATATAAATTGCCTAAGCATCCATTTCAATGATGGAAAGTGTCAGACTGGATAATAAACACTGCACTCTACTATATGCTGATTATAAGAAACACTTTAAAATGTGTGTAAAGACCAACATAAATTACAATTTAAAGTATGGAAAAGATATTCCATGCTAACACTAACCTAAAGAAAATTGGAGAAGTCATGCAAATATTAGATAAATCAGACTACAGAGCAAAGAATATTACTAGGAATAAATAGGATAATTTCATAATAATAAAGAAGTCAATTCATTAAAAGGATATAACAATACTCAAAGCTTATGCCTAAATATGAGATTTAAAATATTAATAACTACTTTATGGGAAATATATTTTCAAAATGTCTATAAATAATTATCAAATTATATGATGGATTTCTATAAATAACATAAAATATAAACTTATAGCACTTCAGGAGAAGCCTATTAGCAGCATATTTGCAGAAAAAGGATATCCAAATCACCAATAAATAAGTGAAAAACATGACATTCTCTCTAGTAATCAGCAAAAGTAAGACAGAATCAAAATAATATTTCACAATCATTTGTTACAAAAAGATTATATAATACCAAGTGCTGGTGGAAATATGGAGTAATTTGAACTCTCGAGCACTTTCAGTAAAGTATAAATGAATAAAACTTGGAAAGCAACTTATCAATAGCTAGTGTAGTTGAAAATGTATAACATATGACCAAACAACACCACAGACCCACATGGGCATGAAAAGATGATACAAAAATGTAAATTGCAGAATTATTTCCACAGAAAAATAAAAACACAAACAATCTAAATTTCCATTGATACAACTGTAAGAATATGGTCTTTATACATTATGGCATATTTATACAGAATATTATATAGCAGTTCAAATACTATACACACTAGTAACTATAACACATACCATGTTATCAGATCTTTAAATGCTTTTACATTTCATCATTTTCTGTTCCCTAATTGTGAAGACTTGTCAAGCCTGATCTTTTTAATGCATTCTAATTCTTTGGGACTAGAGATCTACCAGGATAAAGCCTTAGAAAGTCATATTTTCTTCTTCACACATCTAAATAACAACTTCTACAATGATGTTATTCTATCTATAGTGTGGCATATTAGGCCAAGTAATTCATACTACATCTGCTGGATCAAAAAAATAAAATGAAGTGTAATCATTTTTCTAAATGCACTAGACTTTCAAAATAAATAGAGAATTATGCATATGTCATCTACATTTATCTGAATATAACACTAAGTCATGACATTTGAACACAATTGTGATTTTTAAGAAGGTAGCACAGTTGAGGTAATGTATAATTTAAAATCTCTGATTTCAATTACTGTATGGAAAAATAGGCATGATGTATTTCCAAACTATGATACTGATTGGAGTCCCTGTTTATATTCATACATGACTAACCAGCCAATAATGAAAAAAATTATATTACTGTAAATATGAACACTATATCAATCTAACTTATTTTATCATAGGATCCCTTCTTTGCTTTCTTAGGCATTAATATATACTACTTGAATTATTGCAAGTGGATTTTCTATTGTCATAGTGGAAAAACTTATAAAGACATAAATTAAAAAGGACAGAAAATCTAATAACAGATACCACCAGCTCACAATTACAAATTTATTGTCGAGAGGAAACAATGTTTTAAAGCCATCAAAGTCAATAAAATTATGAAGAAATTAAAATAGAAATTATAAGCTTCTACAGAGTATACAATTATTCATTCTCTTGGCCCCTAGTGACAGTTAAACATTTTAATTGAATATTTCTACTACCAGAAATTTTAGCAAAGATGCTTAATAAGATACATAAAGTTCTACTTGTTAAAATTAAAATAAAAGACAATGGAAAGGGAGGCTTCAAGAAAGCTGACTATAGGTGCCTGGCACTTACCTCCTCCACAAAGAAGAACTAAAAGAGCAAATGAATGACACATGATGAATAAAGTGTCTAAGAGAGAATACTGTAATTCAGCAGGGAAGTGACAGGGAACCTCTGAGGCATGAAGGGATAGAAAAGCAAAGCAACCAGGCCAGCAGGCACAGACTCAGAGCTAGGGGTAGCTCCCTAATGTAGGGAAAAGGTGAACAAGAGATCCCCAGCAACCCCCATTTCCACCATAGGCTCCTACAATCCCAGACATTGAAGAGCTCCGTCAGCCTTTGTGGGCCCTGAAACTAGCAAAAAGAGCTGCTTGGAGTCCACATGATGGCATTGTTCTAGAGAGGGAGTTCACACTAGGTCTCATGAACACCCTAAGACCGAAGCAGCTGTAGCAAGGTGTCATTTTGACAGCGTAACGCCCACCTCCTGCCCTGAGGTTTAAAATCTCCATATCCCTGGAGTCCTACTGACATCCTCCCACATCAAAAAAAAAAAAGGACTGCAGTGTCACAACACCAGCTAGACCCAGCAGTACAGCCAAGTCCCCAGAACTCTATCCCATGCAGTGTTCTACACACAAAAAATGGGGAAGGCATCCGATGCTCATGGATTGGAGGGATTAATATTGTCAAAATGACCACACTATCTAAAGAAATCTACAGATTCAATGCAATCCCTATCAAAATACCAATGATGTTTTACACAAGAATAGAAAAAAAAATCCTAAAATTCATATGCAACCCCCAAAATCTCCAAATAGTCAAATAGTCAAAGCAATACTGGGTAAAAAGAACAAAGCTGCATTCATCAGAGTACCTGACTTTAAAATATACTACAAAGCTATAATAATCAAAAGAGCATGGTATTGGTATAAAACCAGACACATAGACCACTGGAACAGAATAGATAATTCAGAAATTAATCCACAAATTTACAACCAACTGATTTTGAACAAAGGCACCAAGAACATAAATTTAAAAAAAGAATACTCTCATTAATAAAGTTTGTGGAAAAAAATGGATATTCATATGTAGAAGAACCAAACTAGACCCTTTTCTCTCACCACATATAAAAATCAACTCTAGTTGTATTAAGGACTTAAAGGTAAGACCCAAAACTATAAAACTATTAGAAGAAAACATAGGGAAAACAATTCAGGACATTGGTCTAGGCAAATATTTTGTGGCTAAAACTTCAAAAGCATAGGCAACAAAAAGAAAAATAGACAAATAGGATAAAAGAGCTTCTGCACAGCAAAAGAAACAATCAAAAGAGTGAGGTGACAATGTGTAGAATGGTAGAAAATATTTGCAAACTATTGATTCAACAAGGGACTGCTATCCGGAATATACAAGGAACTCAAATCAATAGAAAAAAACAATCTCATAAAAAGTGAACGAGGATCTGAATAGAAGACGTATCTTCTTGTCAAAAGAAGATATAAAAATGGCTAACAGGTATATGAAAAAATGATTACTATCCTAACATCACTGATATTCCAGGAAATGTAACTGCAAATTTGATATTGTTCATCAAAGTATCCACAATGAGATATTATCTCACTCCAATTAGAATGACTATTATCAAAGACAAAAAATAACAAATGCTGGTGAAGATGCAGAGAAAAAAAGAACTCTTATATACCACTGGTGGGAATGTAAGTTAGTATAGTGCTTATGGAAAACAATATGGAGATTTCTCAAAAACCTAAAATAGAACCACCATACTGTCCAACAAGCTCATTACTGGGTATTTATCCAAATGAAAGGAAAATTAATATATCAAAGGGATACCTGCATTGCCATGTTTTTTGCCACGCTATTCACAAAGCCAAAACACAGAATCCATCTGTGTCCATAGACAGATGAATGGATAAAGAAAATGTGATATATATACACAATGGAATACTATTCAGTCATAAAGAAGAATTTTTTTAAAAAATGAAATTCTAACATTTGCAGCAACATGGATGGAAGTGGAAGAAATTATGTTGAGTGAAATAAACCAGGTAAGAAAGACAGCTGTTACATGTTCTTGCCCATACATGGGAGCTAAAAAAGTTGATCTCATGGAAGTAGGATAAAATAATGGTTATCCAAAACTGGTATTGGTTGGGTGGGGGGATGAAGAAAGGTTGGTTAATGGATTCAGACATACAGTTAGATAGTAGGAGTAAGTTCTAGTATTCAATAGCACAGTAGGGTGACTATAGTAAACAACAATTTATTTTATATTACAAAATAGGTAGAGGAGAGGATTTTAAACATTCCCAACACAAAGAAATGATAAATATTTGAGGTGATAGATATCCTCATCACCCTATTTAATCTTTACACATGCATATATCAAAATATCACATGTACCCCATAAATATGAACATACATATCATGTTTTAAAATTACACAAAATACTACTTTGCATTCAGTAGAATTACAAGCAAACAAACAAATATCCCTGACAAATTCTAATGGTGAAGATGTCGAAGAATCCATCACTGCTGCTGGGATTATAAAACTATTTTACAAAAACACACACATGCATGCTTAGACTCTGAACCAGAATTCTCTCTCCTAGGCATTTTCCTAAGGAAAGTAAAATCACATATTAATGATAAGAACTTTACTCACGATAGCCAAAAACTGGATATAATGCAAGGGTACATTAACAGATAAATCAGAGAACAAATAAAAAAATAAAAAAGACATATGGCTCATTTCATACAAAGACAACACTGGCAGATGTACTCCACCCTGAAAGTACCACCCATCTCTCTTTGCCACCACCTAATTCATGGGACCATTACCTGGCTTTGTGCTCTCACAAGCTTTCCTTTAACTAGAGAGAAGTGTAAAACCCTAGCATGATCTATTCGAAATTTAGATTTAAATTTGATATAGTCAACCATATTCTGATTTTGAGTAAATAAACTTTTGTGACAGTGTTAAATTGAACATCTTATTTATTAAGAAGGAAGAGGAGAAGGAAGAGAAGGATGAGGAGGAAGAGGAGGAAGACAAGAGGTAGGGAAAGTCATTGCTATAGGTGAGGTCGGCAGGCACAGGTCACTTTAATGTTTATGGAAGAAAAGTTGAGTCTCCACTTATTCGTGGTACAATTCAAGTTGTAAAGTTTGCTTTAATTACAATGTATTCTTCTAAATGTTATTTCTTGTTTGCAAAGACAGTCACATTCTCTGATGTTGGATGCTATGTTAAGTTAGTCAGCACTCATCGAATCTGGTTACTGTGAAAAATTCTAAACATTCCTTGTTTTATTGGAAAGAAATTGCATTCGTCAGTGAAATGAGTCATAAAGATATGTATATCCACCTCAGCTGTGTTATCATGAAGGCTAGAGCTGAAAGCTAAAAAGAAAACCCAATCCCATCCTTTTATTATTTTTATCCTCTCGCCAACCACACAATGTCCCAGGTCCCTATTCTTCTGTCTTCTGGGCATTGAGAAGTTCAGAAGTTGTTTTATTTGCATTTATACTTCCCAAGGAGAGAATTTGATTGTGTTACACATAAAGTCACTCAGTAGGGAAAGTCCTGGTCAGCAACTTTTACCTTCCTAACGAACTTTTCTGTTCAAGGTTTGCTCAAGAGATGGCAGCTAACAAGGGCAAAACACTTGTTGGAGCCACTTTTCTCAATAGGTAACTGTATTTGATGGGCTTTTTGTACATTCTGGATTCTTGCTTCCTCATCTGTTCTCACTTGTAGTTTTATTATAAAGATTGACTAAGATAAAGCATAGCATCTACCAACATCAGAACCTACACAAGGTGAGTGCTCAGTAGATACTACCTTGAGAGACAACCTAGTATAATAAAAAGAACATGGGCTTTAAAGTCAGGTCTGCATTTTAATACAGAGTCTGTTACTTGGGAATTTAAATGTTCTGATCTGTAGATGGAAGAGAACATCAGC
Organism: Lemur catta; assembly: GCF_020740605.2. Taxonomy (NCBI): domain Eukaryota; kingdom Metazoa; phylum Chordata; class Mammalia; order Primates; family Lemuridae; genus Lemur; species Lemur catta. The sequence continues at coordinate 22,242,412 of NC_059143.1, forward strand.
TTTGTGGGTGATTGTGAGGAGTATTTTCATTATGGTGGGGCCTAATGTCTAGAAGCTTCAATTTCTCTATAAAAAAAAAAAAAGAAACAAGGTCACCGGATGAAGGTGGGATGTGGGACTAAGGAGAGTACTGAAGGTGCAAAATAGCTGCCATGGTGATTAGAAGAGGAAATGAACCAGGAACCCATAAGGGTCACATGTTGTTAGTGAGGGCTTGGCTGAATTTGGAGACCTTGAATATTTAGAGCATTCATTACATAACTGTTTTTCTCTAGCAGTTTTAATTAAAGAATACAACAGATAAAAAAAATTGAATGATACAAAACTGGACATGGGTCTTTTTGTACTCAAATCTTTCAGAATTGATTATATTTGATATGTAAATTTTCATTAGTAATTTTAAGGGCAGTTAATTCCTTCTATGATTTTTTTCTTTAATTTTCATCAAGTTTACAAATTATAGGAAAAATGGCTTGATTTTTTTTAAAAAAGTTCTTTATTTTATCATGTTATTTTCTTTTGCTTTATGAAGTATGGATCCTACTGGGATTTTGAAATCTGTTGCAGCTTCCAATATGTTTCCTACTTGAGGCTAAATTGAGGAATTGTTTAAAATTATGTCAACATGAAATGCTGTAAAAATACCATAAAAATAAGAGTTTCAATTCATCAAGAATATGTTTTGAGGTATATAATGATGTTCATGGTGAGATATATAAAAATCGAAGGTATGAAAATATAAATCCCTTTCTTCTAAGTTTTTGGACAGCTTTGAAATAACTGCTCAAGAATTTCATCATACTACAGTTACTTTTCTTTAAAAAGAATGTGAGAAAAAAACAAGACCCAAAAATTTACTTCATACATGGTGATATGTAATGAGAATGTCCTTTGCCTGTACAACATTTCACTACTTACATTTTATTTTTATGTTCCCAATTTCTTGCTCCACATTGCATTGTATACTGTGCTATTTATTTAATAATGTACTTTAGAAAGAGTGGAGATTCTAAAAGTGTCCTTAGGGACATTTGTTACATTTTCTGCATGCTCTGTCCACATATGAGAATTATTTATCAAAATATGGTTTATAAATCTGAATGACTATAATCAACTTTACACAGGCAGCTCTTAACATGCAAATGAGATCCATCCCCAGCACCCATTTCACACTATCTTGGCTGCCATGTACACACTCAAGCTTCCTCCTAGCCATCTGTCCTAGGCCATTACTGCTTCCCAAAGACACAGTTTCATGTGTCTTTCCTTTATATTCTCCATATTACCGGAGGTTCAAGGAAGGTATTGGGTCAAAATTTTTTGCCCTAGAAGATTTGTATCTGTTCTTTCCTTCATTTTTCTTTCTATTCATCCCTTTTAATAGGAGACTACGGGATGAAACTTTTCTCTTTCTTAATCTGTCCTTGTTTTATATTGTGAAAATCTGCTGTTACTGGCCATGTCTTATTCAACTCATGCTTATTGAGAGAAATGCTTCTTTCTCCCAGGTGACTTCTTTTTTGCTTGCCTCTCTGATTAGATGGCTAATTGAATGGAGAGCAAGGCAAGAAGATGGCTGACGAATTGATGCTCTACACTCCATTCTTTTGCAATGCCAAAATCTCTCTCTCTATTTGCCTTAATTGGGATGGATATTATTTTAAATTTTCTCATAAGAAAAGGGTAAAATAGAGAGAAGGCAGAGATGGATGGTCAAATAGAATCTTCCAGTGATTGTCTCCTCACAGGAAAAACAAATTGAACAACTATCCACACAAGAAAGCACCTTCATAAGAATCAAAAAAAATGCTGAGCAATCACAGTAATTGGTTTTAACATATATCAAGGAAAGAGGAATTGAAGAGGAAAGGAAAGACAGTCTTATATTGCCTACATCACCTCTCCCACACCCCCAGGAAGTGCACAGAGAGAGAATCTGTGCACTTGGGGAAGGGAGAGCAAAGTGAGTCTGGGACTTTACATTGAAACTACTGCTACCCTATCACAGTGGAGCACAACCAGGACAGAATACTGCCAGCACCAGTGGAGAGAGAGCATTTAGACCAGTCCTGGGCCAGAGAGGAGTCAACATCCCATTAGGGGAACCCAATTCCCAACTGGCTTCACCACCAACTGACTAAAGTGGTCTGGAGCCCAGAATAAATTTGACTGGCAGTCAGGCCACAAGCACTGCAGTCCTTAGGCAAAATATGGTGCTGTCTTGGTCTTGGAGGCAGTGGACTTAGGGTGTGTCTGACCCAGAGCAAAACCAGCTGTGGTAACCAAGGGAGTGCTTAAATCACCCCTTCCCCGATGCCAGGCAGTGCAGCTCTGAGAGAGACTTCTTTCACTTGGAAAGGAGAAGGAAACGTACAGAGAACTTTGTCTTGGAAGTTGGATACCAGCTCAGTCACCGGAAATTAAAGTGCCAGGCAGAATCCTAAGGCTCCCAATTCCAGGCCTTTGCCCCTGATGACATTTCTAGACCTATCATGGGCCAGAAGGAATATGCTGCCCTGGTGGGATGAACCTATTCTTGGCAGGATTCACCGCCTGTTGAAGAAAGCATTTTGGGCCTCAAATAAACATCAGTGGTAGTGAGGCAGTAGTGAGGCCCCATACAGTGCCAGTCTGTAAGGCTTCAGGTATGACCTGGGACAGTGCCAGCTATAGTAGCCACATGAATAGCTTCATCAGCCCTCCCCAACTCCAAGTAGCCCAAGTGGAGAGAGATTCCTTCTGATTGGGGGAAAGAGAGGGAAGAGAGTGTAAGACTTTGCCTGGTAACTGAGGGATTCTCCCTTATCTTACCCAAGTCCACCAGTGTGTCCAGAAGTATTCAAGAGTCACAGAGTTCCTGGGCTTAGGGTACTCCCAAGTGCAGACATGGCTGCAACAGCCACAGGCTTAGGTCATAACACTAAATCCGCTTTGAAGACATGGAAAGCCTACTCAAGAAGGACAGGTATAAACAGGCTCGGGCTTCAAAGATTGGAATAAATACTTAACTGCCTCTTCAATACCCAGACATAAGTGAAAGAATATCCATAAACATGGAGAACACCCAGGAAAACATGACCTCACCAAATGGACTAAATAAGGCACCAGTGTAGCTCTCTTGAAGAAGCTCGATGAACTTCAAAATAACACAGAGAAGGAATTCAGAATTCTTTCAGAAAAAATTAAAAAGGAGATTGAAATAATTTTTAAAAGTCAAGCAGGAATTCTGGAGCTGAACAATTCAATTGACAAACTGAAAAATGTTTCAGAATCTCTCAACAGAAGAATTGATTAAACAGAAGAAAGAGTTAGTGAGCATGAAGAAATGTTATATAAAAATACACAGAGAAAAAATGAAAAAGAATAAAAAGTAATACATGCCTAGAATATGTAAAAAATGACTTTAAAAGGGCAAATCTAAGGGTTATTAGCCTTAAAGAGAATGTAAAGAGAGAGAGATTAGAGTAGAAATTTCACTCAAAGAAATAAAGGAGACCTTTCCAAATTTAGAGAAAGATATGAATATCAAGGTATAAGAAGGTCATAGAATACCAAATACCAGGTTCAATCCAAATAGGACTACCTCAAGGCATATTATTATCAAACTTTCAAAGGGCAAGAATAAAGAAAGGGTCCTAAAAGCAGCAACATATAAAGGAGATCTGATATGTCTAGCAGCAGACTTCTCCATGGAAAATTTATAGGCCAGAAGAGAGTGGGATGACATATTAAAAATGCTGAAAGAAAGAAACATTTATTTCAAACCTAGAATATTCATGGATTAGAAGAATCAATACTACTAAAACACTGATGCTACCCAAAGCCATCTACAGATTCAATGCAATCCCTATCAAAAATGTCAATAACATTTTTCACAGAAATAGAAAAAATAATTCTAAAATTTATATGGAACCATGAGAAACCCAGACTACCAAAGTAAAAAGAACAAAGCTAGAATCACATTACATGATTTCAAAATATACTGCAAAGATATAGTAACCAAAACAGCATAGTACTGGCTTAAAAGCAGATATATAGACCAACAAAACAGAATAGAGAACCCATAAATAAATCTATGCATTTACAATCAACTCATTTTTGACAAAGGTGCCAAGTACATAGATTGGGGAAAGGTCAGTCTCTTCAATAAATGGTGCTGGGAAACCTGTATATCCACATGCAGAAGAATGTTATTAGACCCCTATCTCTCACCATATACAGATACCAAATCAAAATGGATTAAACACAAATCTAAGATATGGAACTATAAAACTACTAGAAAAATACATTTGGGAAAGGCTCCAGGAATTTGATCTGGGCTAAGATTTCTTGAATAAGACCTCAAGAGCTCAGGCAACCAAAGCATAAATGACAAATGTGATCACATCAAACCAAAAAGCACAGCAAACGAAACAATCAACAAAGTGAATGGACAACTCACAGAATGGGAGAAAATATTTGCAAACTTTCCATCTGATGAGAAATTAACAACTAGAATGTATAAGGAACTCCAATAACTCAATAGAAGAAAAAAAACCTCAAATAATCCAATTAAAAAATGAGCAAAAAATGTGAATAGACATTTCTCAAAAGAAAACACAAAAATGGCCATCAGGTAGATGAAGAAATGCTCAACATTACTAATTATTAGAGGGCTGACACGGCAGGAATTGTCCTTACTTAGATTTTTAACCAGTCAGTAGTTGTCTTATTAACTCTCCATTTCAAAGAAAATAGAAGACCTGAGCTTTTTTGACATAAGAGACTATCTTGCCCTTATTCTCTAACTAAGATTCTGTTGACACTAAGAAGCTCATGACAATGTAATGTCAGGGTTTCATTCTTTCATTGCACCTCTTGGTTTTCTTTCTGTGTGCAATTTACTGCCCAGAAGTTCCTTGGGAACACATCCTACAACACTGTAGCTATGCTATAAAACTCTGTTAGGATCTGAAAATAATATCTGAGAATTACTTATTCCTGAACAGTAAAAGCTTACTTTACCACTTTCTTTACAAAAAAAATAAAAGCACAAAGATTTTGTGAAGTCACTAGGCTATTATGATCCATTTTAAATTTTGTATGGTCTGGCTTGTTTTATAGAATCTGTTTTAATTCTTCACTGAAGGGGATCAAAACTGAACTTTGGCTGCATTACAGGAAGGACTTTCAGGAAAGGTTGAGTTGACTTACCTTAGTGCTTTAGCAGAATAGTGAGGACCTAAGAAAGGTAATTTAATTATGCATGAGGAAGAAAGTACCAGAATTCATACGAGACTTTCAGGTCAAGGAAACAGTAAGTTAGCCCTGGCTAAAACTTTCAGGGTCCTTGAAAAGAATAACTGTATGTAGACATGTTTTCCTTGGACTTTTTCCTTTTGAGTTTTTATGAGTTTGTGCAAAGTTCTTCAACTGCTAAAGTACCATTCACATTTAGAGAAGAACTTAAATGTACCTATTTTTAGGGAATTTTCTATTTGCTGCTAAACAGCAACATCTCTTATAGGAAGAGACCACTGTATAGTGGGGGTGGGACATTGGGACAGGCATTTTGACAGGCACATTCAGAGTCTGTCTCTGACTTCTGGCCCTGGGGCTGTCTCTGAGAAAGTTGGAAGCAGTCTTTTTCTTTGTCCAAGAGAAGGGCAGATGTTCACAGGAAGTTCAAAAGGGATGATGGGTAGAGACTTTTGAGGGATATTAGAATTTATTTTTCATGTGACCTAAATTCTCCTTTGTCCCTCTCAGAATTCCTTAGTAAAATCTATATTATTCACTAGTACTTTGCAAATCAGCTTTTTTTAACTTGATAAAAATATTGTTTCAATGTTGGCCCAGTATAAAAATAGAGGCTACCTCCAAAACAGTGAACCATAACTAGGTTAAAGGGTAGCACAAAATACAGAGATTGGTAAAAAGCAGCAAGGATAAATCTTGAGTCTCAAATTCTGTTTGCTTGAATTTGTAGAAAAACTCTGAGCAGGAAAAATCTCTTAGCTTGCACAAGGTCATTAGGAGTTTCTCTTTCAGGATTGTGGCTGACATAATACTGTGTGGGTCACCAAAACTGCTAGGAACCCTCCTGGGAAAGCTGCAGATACATCCCGAAACATCAGGGTTATAGTGATCAAGATGGCCTTAATGTTCCCGTCAGCTAGACTAAACTTTACACAGATTTCTTCCCTGACCTCCCTTTTCCTAGATCATTTGCTTTAGAAAACTTGTGGTTGTAAATTCTCTCTCTGCCCCTTCGAAATGAATGTAAATCTCCCAGCCCTACCAGTTTTACAGCCCAGGAACAGTTTTTCTCAAGGACTTGGAAACAATCTTTTTGAAATGTAAATATTGAAGGAGATAACACCCCTGTCTCTCAGTCTCTGTGGGAGGGTAGTAGACTAACTTGAATGGGCACTAATTAGCAAACACAGATAGCCTAATCACAGAGAGACACATTTGCACTGTCAGGAATAACTCAATGTGCTACACAACTCCCATTGGTCAACCTCCCCACTAAATGTCTTCTAGCGCTTTCCCACCACAGCACTTAAAAACCCTTTGCTTTTTGTTTCAGTGAAGTTGAGCATCTAGACTTGGTCTCTGTTCCTTCTGCTATTGCTGGTAATAATATCAGAATAAAATCAACTTCTGTCTACTCATCTCTAATATAATTTTTTTAACAATGGGTGATTAGCCCTGGAAAGATACCAAAAGCATACTTAAGGGAAATGTGCTTAAGAAAAAAGAATTTAGAAAATAACCAACTATTTATAACCAAGCTTTCTTGTTTTTAAATACATCCTATAATGCAAACTGTTATATATTTTATACTTTTTCTATAGGTTATCATTGAAGAATTGTTCAGTTCTATTAAGAGCTTTAATACTGTAGGGGAAAAAAAGTGGATGTGTTTCCATCCAACAAATGTCAGAAAAGTTTAGTCCATATCCCAATGTACCCACTTGGCAACACATCTGAATTGTAACTCTGAGCTTCAAATATATTATATAAACAAATGTTTAAGAAAATATATCTAGATACATTCAATATAGCTCAAGTCTCATAAGTCATTATTTTAAGTCATTATTTTAAGGATTAAATTTAAGCACAGTGCTTGGAACCTAAAATACGATGAAATCTTAAGCAAGTCTTTGGTCACCTATGAGCCTCAGTTCTTCATCTGTCTAAAAGAGATAATAACTGTACCTATTTCATGAGGTGGTTGTGAGGAATAAAGTGCATGTATAAAGCACTTACCAGATTGCTAAGGCAAATACTAAAGTTTAGTGAGTGCTTTGTTTTGGTGTTTTTATTACTATGAACCTAGGATCAAAATAGAAGCAAGCTCATCACACTCACTTAGAAGTAGAGATTGCTACTCTACTCTCCCTCTTGTAAGAAGCCCTCAGTTGCTAGATTTAATCCCCTATCTCTATCCATCAGTGCCATCAATACTTTAAGAAGTTCTTTTATGAACCTGAGGTTCTAGGGGACTTTAAGCTGCAATCTTCTTCCTTTACAACTTATTCATGTCAAATTCCAAAGAGTGAAGCTCGTTGTGATAAGCAAGACAATCTGGGCCTTGGAAACTCCATATTGTGCAATATGTGTTGTGTGTTTGCTTAAAAACTTTTTTTTCAAGAATTTAATCAGGTAGGCCTAATTCAACCCATCCAAAAACCTTCTTCTAGCACCTTATAATATTAGCCTTCCTCAAGCGCCCAGGCTCTGAGATGTTTATGCAAATGGCCAAAGGACCAATCATCAGAACCTCTCTAAGCTATTCCCTCTTAAAAGACAGGGACATTCATTCATTTACTAGAGAGTTCTTCCAGTTTCCTAGGCCTTACCTGTATATACACGTGGAGTCATAACAAGAGGAATAACTCCATTTTTCTCTGTCATTGCCTTCATATCTCTGACAAAATGTCACCAGCCCCAGGCAAATTTTCTTGTGACTATTTCTATGATACTTTGATTCTTCATATAAGCTTAGAAATGCATCTGTTTGATCCAGCACCATGTTGCCCAGACAGGGGTGGCAGCCCCTACTGGGCACTACAGGGTTTCCCAGTGTGCCACCAAGTACTTCTGTGTTTTCAGCCACTTACAGTACTCTGAGAATATCATGTGGAAAAGTGAGGCAGGGAGGACATGTTTGGTTTTTGCTTTATTAATAGAGTCTCACGGTAGTGTTGATTCTGCTTGTTCTCAGGCCAAACAATTCAACGATATCAAAGAAGATGAACATGAAAAGTCTATTCTTCTCAGAAAATTATATACAATGCCCATGGCTGCTGCTTCCTTCTGGTTGAATGAATTTTCCTCAGAGATTCCCCCTTCCTCATGTGGCTGGAAAGCTGGTAATGACACAAGCTTCTGTTCCTCTCTATTTTACTAGACACATCCAGAAACATCTGATTCCAACTTGGTGTCAAGATGGGGCCCCTGATGTTACAATTTAAATTATGGAATTTTTACCAGCTACATTTAAATGTAAAACATCAATAACTTGTTTTCAAACTTTCTTCCATGACATTACTGTATGTCTTAGTTTAAATTATTCTAACCTGGTTGATTTAATTATTTAACCAATTTTTCTTTCTTGTTAATCATTTTCTCACTCACATTTCACTACTGAACTTGATTATTTTAATTTCAACTTAGAAAAATACTGTTAGAATTCAATCCAGACTCAAAAATACTAAAATTACAACTCATACATGTGCTAAATAATAATAATATTGTGGTAGCAAAATAGAGATGGGCTTTTCAAAAATGGAAAAATATTGCTAAAGGCCCCTTTTAAGACACTTTTGGTTTGTTTTTAATGAGGTACTATGAAGGAACTTAAGTGTATTTGCTGTTGGCAAATAACTTTTTAATAATCAGCTGACTTTTAATCAAAATATTCTTCATGTAAATATCCATAATAATGGCTATAATCCTATATTTTACAGCTATGTCAGATATTTCTAGGAAAAAATAGGTAAAAGTAGAATTTATAGGTTTAAAAATAGCTCTATTATATAAGCACAACTTGGATATATGCTTTGCTTACCTTTCTCTCAGACAGCATGTACCTGACATCTTCCAGGGCAAGTGTTCTAATGTGCTTGGGTAGCTAAGCATGTGTCCTAATGCTCAAGAGACTACATTCTATAGAATGTAGAAAGTCTTCCTTTTCCCTAAGAGAAAAGTAATGCTAACATCCTCCAGTATGTGTCTAGAAGTGAAATTGTTATTGCACGTGATGTTTCCCAGTTTCACAGACAAAAAGTGTTTTAAGAAATAATATTGTATCTTCAAATATCATTTTGTTTCTTAGCCAGGTAAAATCAAATTTTTGGACTATTGTCCCAATTAAAGTAAAACCTCTAAAGAATGATACTTTTTAGTAATTCTAAATCAAATACATTTTATTACCAAGGAGATACCAAGCTTTCAACTTGTTTTTCATACCAGATGTCTATTTAGGCCCATTTCCCATTTCCAATTTTAAATAAATCTCAGAGACATCAATGGATACCAATTAATCTGGTTCCACTCACAAAGGTTAATATCCATGTGGTATAAAATTTAAAAACCCAACAAATGAAATTGAAGGGTAATACTTAAAATGAATGAAAAGGACTATAAAAATTAAAGGAAGTAAATCTGCAATATTATTCTAAATCCTAAATCAGCAGAGCATAAAATGCTAAGTCTTAGAAAGGCTTTGAAAACATATTTAACCTAACAACATTCCTTGAGCTTCATTCAGATTCAGATCTACTTTTGCTTTATAGTTTACACTGTGCTCATCACATAATTTCATTTAGTCTTCACAGTACCCCATGGAAGTAGATATTATAGTTACCTAGCAAGCTGGTACATGGGAAAGCTGGTACATAACTATAACCTCTAGTTGCATCCTATGCATTTCTTCCATTATGTAATATAAGCAAGAATTTATGCTGAATTTATTTAGCTCCAACGATTGAATTTCAATTATCAAGAAGTATTAAGTGGTTATACACCATCCATTATAATAATGTGAACAAATGTAGGCAAGGGGGAAAGTTAACCAAGCCTGAGAAACATTTATCGAAGCTTTACTGTCAAAATAACATCTGAGCTCGTTGAAGAATAAATAAAATACGATCAAATGTGGGAAAAAACCTAATAAAATTTGGGACTGAAAACTTGACCCAATTCTATGTATTTCCTGTTGCTTCATCCTACCTTATTTGCTCATGGTATGTTCAGAATAAATGAAGGAAAAAGAATAGATGAGTACCTCTGAAAAAAAAATTCTTTCCTTGTTAGAAAATAAAAGCTGTATTTTATTATTTAACGATTATTTTCTATGATAGAGAATTCTAAGATTTTCTTTTTCTAATTCAATAGTATCTAACCTGTTAAAGTCTACAGTAAAGTCTAATTCAATAGTATCTAACCTGTTAAAGTCTACAGTACATTTTGGGATTTTATAATTTATTTTTCCTAATGGTAACAGGCATGTAGTCCTTAACTCATATATATATATATATGTGTGTGTGTGTGTGTGTGTATATATATATTTTAATAGTATATTGCTTGTGGGTTGGGAATGGTAAAAGGTGAATTCCTCAATGTTGTAATTAAGGTTCTGATATTTGCATTCCTTCTCTACCCTGCTACTATTAAAATCAGAAGCAATTTAGACTATGCTTACGTAAGGACAAATAAAAATAAGAGACTTAATTTTCCCTATTAAAAATAGGGGAAGAGATGCCTTCCCCCTTTCTTAGAGCATTCACTTTAGAAAACTTAAAATTTCTTACTATGTTTCCTGGAAAAATATGTAAATCTTTATAAAAGCTAAATGAGCCTTATCTCAGTTTTAGGACCCTGAAGTGTCTTTCTCAAAGACCTGGGAGCCATCTTATTGAAATGTAGACATCAACAGAGATGGCATCCCTGTTTCCCAGTTTCTGTAAGTGAATAGGAGCCTAACTTCTTTGCGAACCTTGCTCCAAGTTACAAAACTACCTGCTGTTATAAAGATATGAGAAGTTTGTTTTTCCTTCATATAAAATCAGTTAAGTAACACAAATAGTCATCCCAATTACCAGGTGAATTTAGCGTAAGAAACGGTGCTGTCAAATTCTCTTCTTTGAAAATATGTTATCGTTTATCTCAAGAACACCTATATAATGGGTATATATGTAATGCATTGGTTATCCTAAGAACACATACGTAATGTAATATAAAAGTGTGAATTTCTTTCTGTCTTTGCAATCTTTTAGAGAATTGTCTGGGATGCACATCACGTTCTGATTTAATACCTATTCAATAATAACACTGTTTTCTTTCTTGACTTGAAAACATTGTGAAGAGGTTTTCTCGATTGGGAGAAGATTTTGTATTCAATTTTATTTTCCCAACACTTACTACAATGCCATTTAAGATAAATGAAAATTATACCATCTTTACTATTAATATAATGAATTAGAAGAAAAGCATTTATTTGTAAATTCATCTTTATTTTTTATTGTCCCTGAAAAATAAAACCTCAAACAACCACCCAAAATTTAAATTTAGAAAAATATATGAGATATAACAAGTTTATGGAATCTAAATTCTGATTTGGTAGAAATATGTAGAGGAAAAAAATTCCATTTGGGAGCATTTTAGAGAAAAAAATGAATATATTTAAGTGCTACATGACTGCCATCTTACTTAAAGTAAGATAAAGTAATTTTCCATAAAGAGCTATCTATCATAGAAGAAAATGCAACTGATGAATTTTTTTCTTAACTACCATTGTTTCTACTGTTAAGATTTCTTGCCAAGAAACCAATTTTAGAAAAACTCAAACTTCAATCAAACTAAGTTGTTTCTTTAGTTCACTTACTTCAGATTATCTTTAAGTCATGGATGTATTATCTATTGCCTCAGTTTGCTCACTACAATAATTTCGATTTTTTGTGGTAATTCCAACACATTGGTGACTAAGGCTGGACACTAACTGGGAGTGTAATCAATACGCTCCAATACTGATTAAAATGTAGGAGAATGATGAGAACACTAGGCAAAGAAGTACTAGCTAATTATTCTGCCACGAGTTGCCAATCTAATGAGTTTTAAAAATTTTATTTAGATGACTTGTTTCTTAAGAAAAAAATTACTAAATCAGCAAGATAATTAATTATGCATATGTGAGGATTCAATTTGGGGAAAGGCATTTTTTTTTGCAAACAAAAGTAAAAAAATAATCTCAGTCTTTTGAGATTCACAGCATACACACAGAAAAAAAATGTATACAACATACTAGATGTTAAAATCTAATTAGGTAAAATCAAGGAGAGCTTCAGTCATTTAAGAAGGCTTCATAGAGGAAGTAAGACCTTACGTGATGAAGAAGGAGCAGGAGAAAGTATTGTAAATATCAGGGTGCATAGCAATGCTGATAAAATGTGAAAGCACAAGTAAATATGCTGAATGTAGAAAAGTGATGGTTGATATTTTAAGAGCTGAGTTGGAATTATGCATAAAATGCTTAGAAATTTAATATAGATTGTAGGAATACAAAACTGTGGAATTTTTTTTCTTTTTAGTTATGGAATGAATTTAAAAGATAAACATTTGCTATGGGTCATCAAAGTGACATATCTATAATAATACATGATCAAAATTCATTTATTTTTTCTACTTCTAGATATTCTAGGACCCTTTGCTGGCTGTACACTTTGACTATTTGTGGGATTGTCATTTCATGATATAATTGGCTGAGTGGGCTAGGTCAAATTCTAGTTTTTGTGGTATCAAAATTGTTAGGATAGATAGATTGTGTTTTGGGCTTAGCCAAAGACTGAGAACGTGAGTGTCCTGAGTATATGTATATCAGCTCGGCTCGGGGAATTAAGCTGGACTTACCATGGTTTCTAAGCTACAGTGCAAAACCCTAAATCCATAGCACATTCATTGCCTATTCCAGCTATCAGAAAGCAGGTATTACAAAATAAATACTTTGGTCAAAAAAAAATTTATTGGAAACACAGGCAAAATCAGTGAAAAATCTGAGAAGAAAAACAATTATCCCATTGTCTCAAAACACAAACAGGAATGTTAAGGATATAGGGAGGTTTGAAAGCACATGGGTAAAAGCAGATAATGGAGATATTTTTTTTTTCAATATAACCTTAGTGAAATGAAGGATAAATGAAGCTTATTAACTTGGAAAAATCCACAGATAGGAAAACCTTAGTGGCCAGAACCATAATTCTACCCTGCTCTGATACCCTAAACTGGTAAAGAAATATTCCTGATCTTTATCCCTAAAATGGAATGAAACAGAAGAAATCTCTCAAAGGTAATGGCCTTTCTCAATAATAACAACATGAAAACTATGCATTCACAATTTCACCAGTCTGCTCATCAGCACAGAACATTAGATTAGCTCCTACAGAGAGCCCTAAGAGCCTCACTCCATACAAGTCCTGACAGAAGAATGTGGACTAAGGTTTTCTTGACAGACTGCTACCCTGGGGGAATCCACTATCCCAAATGTAAGGCCTTGGACTTGACCACCTGGTCTTATTTTCAAAACTTTCCAAATTAGTAACTGTGAAAAATTCAGAACTTTAGATGATGAATTATACAAGCTAAAGTCCAAAATTTAAAAAAAAAAAAAAAAGAAAGAACAAGAGAAAAAAATCATTCATTTAACAAATATTTATTGAACTTTATTAGCATAGAAATAGTACACACATAAAAGCCTCATATGTATCTCATCTTGTCAGATTTCTACTTTGCTTAATTTTTAATACTTGCTATTAGAGTACTTCTGATTACATGCCAGAAAATTTTATTTAGGTTAAAATGGAATTTTATCATTTTGTTTTGTGTCCAGGATCAATTTGGAAAGCAGGGAATAATAAATCCATAGAGGCAAAGTTTTCATGGAGCCAAAGAGTGAAGGAGCATTATTTTCATTAAGTGGTAGCACAGAAATTCTGTTTTTAAGATGCACGGAATTGCTCAGAGGTCAGTACAAGACCTCCCAGGGAATCTTTTAGGCTGAGAGATAGAACTGATAATGCCTTCAGTTACTCTGCTGCACATCTCTGAGGTATTCAGAGAAATATCAGATCTGACACTTATGAAACTGGAGGCTCAGAGACTGCAACGCTTCCCTGGAGCATCAATACTGCAAGAGAGCTTTGGAGGAAGCTCCTCTCCCATCTGTCTCCCAGCACAAAGGAAAAATGAAGGAGTTCATAAAAATGTTTGATATTTAACGAGCAGAAACAATTACTGCAAGTTTAGATCATTACTATAGGTTTACCATCCTTGAATTAATATGATTTTTGTCCTATCAAACTGAGTTAATATTCAAAAATAAAATCTTCAATTTTAGTGAAAATATGACTAGTCAAGAATTTCTAGTAGACAAATATTTATTTTTAAATTTTTAAAAATGTTCTAATTAACACATAATAAATGTACATATTTATGTACATAGTGATAATTCTATATATATAAAACATATATAAAACAAATAAGGGTAATTAGCATATCCTTCATCTCAAACATTTATCATTTCTTTGTGTTGGGAACATTCAATATCCTCCTTCTAGCTATTTGAAACTATATATTATTAACTATAGTCATCCTACGGTGATATAGAACACTAGAACTTATTCCTCCTACCTAGCTATAATTTTGTATCCTTTAACAAATCTCTCCTTATCCCCCCCCTTCTCACTACCCTTCCCACCACCCTTCTCAGCCTCTGGTACCCTCTGTTCTACTTTAACTTCTATGAAATCAACTTTTCTTGGCTTCCACATTATGAGTGAGACATGCGATGTTTAACTTTCTGTTCCTGGCGTATCTCACTTAACATAATGTCCTCCAGTTCCATCCATGTTGTGGCAAATGAAAGGATTTCACTCATAAAATAGCAATTTATTATTTCAGTTCCATCTCTAAGCAGAACTATATTTAAATGGTACATGTTTTAATAATTTTTAAAACATTCTGTATATATTTTAAATATAGAAAAAATATGATGAATACAACTGATTATATAGTTAATATTCTTGGTGGAAAAAAAATTATTAGAATTTTTCCAAAATGGTGGATACATCTGAAATAAGAGGATATCTTTTACAACCCTCAAAACTCATGAGTGTTTGAGTCTATCTGACATTAGGCTTGATATTACACATTTTGGAGTTATACAGATTATAAAATGGCTTCCTCAATTATAGTAACTCTGAACAAAAGGAGTGCTTTAATCCAGTCTTAATGTTTGCAGCAACTTAACCATACAGATTTTACTATTTGTGGGATTAATGACTTCAAGGGGAATGAAATCAAGAAAATATTTTGGGTACATTTAGTTGACTTTGTCACACAGATGCAATCTGAAAAATCTTGAAGAAGCACACAAAAGAATACAAAGAATACAAATTTAGAAGGTTGATCTCAGAATAATTCCTTTTATAGTATTAGTGGTTTGCCTTATTTACATACAATTAAAGTACTTATCAGTATTGTAAAAATCAAAGGTTAGAGAGGATGAAATAAGGAATCCAGGTCTCAAGGAAAATCCAGTTCTGTTATTGAAATCAGAGAGTCAAGCTCATCAAAGTCTGAAGAAGACAACATGTATGGGAATCAAGTTATAACTGGAACATGTACAGTTTGGCTAAAGTTAATTTCATATTAAATTTTTAAATTTTAAAAATATGTAAAACATAAAAATTCCCATGTGCATTTTTTATTTTTGCATAAAACTATTCCCATACTTAGTGGCTTAAAACAACATTTTTGACTCGATTTCTGTAGGTTAGGAATGTGGACCTGGCTTGACTGTATCCTGTGGCTCTGGGTCTCTCACAGGCTGCAGTGAAGGTGTCAGTTGGAACTAAAGCCTCATGTTAAGACTTGTCTTGGGATAAATCCACAAAAGAGGTTTTGGCAGGATTCAGTTCCTCACAAACTTTTTACTGGAGGTCTTCTTTGGTTTCTTGCCATGTGGGTCTCTCCATAGTGCGGCTCACAATATGGCGATGGCAGCTGGCTTCCTTCAGAGTAAGCAAGCAAAAGGACAAGAGAGTGTGAATAGGAACAAGTCCTATCTTCAATTTAATCTTGGAAGTGGCAGCCTACGATTTTTGCCATATTCTAAGAAGCAAGTCAGTAGGCCCAGCCCATACACAAGAGGAAGGTACAACATAAGGGTACGAGAACCAGTAGACAGGGGTCGCTGGGAGTCATTTTAGATTCAGCCTACCACATTATAAAAATAAAACTTCATTTTACTGAACTTTAGAAATAAAACTTTCCTAGATTTTTCAGAGGATATTTCTAACTTTTTTCTTAGTAATTCGTAAGAGTTCTTTAAAGATTATTGATCTACTATTTCTGCCATCTGGCTATTGGCCCCAGGTGGCCTACTACTATTCACTTATTTAGTATGAATTCATCGTCCTGAAGGATAGAACTTTTTCCCCATAGGACATCATCTCAAACTAGTGCCTCAGCATCATGTTCAAAAGATCATTCAACTGTTTTGTCAGGTTGACAGTTTCTGACTGGTATGGTGTGTGATAGACCAGTAGATCCCACAGTTTTCTGCCCTTGCTGTGCTTCCTTTGTTGCGAAGTAGGTCTTTTAGTTTGATGTGATGTTGTGTGGAATTCAGTGTCCGTGGTTCAAATCCCCTGTAAGTCCTCCAATGTGGTGCTGGCAGAAGCCTTGTGGGCAGCAAAGAAAAATGTATCCTTGGAATATGTGTCAATCTCAATCAAGAGGAATTGCTTCCAGGATGGAAGGGATTCAAGAAAGCCAGTTGCCACCACACTGCCCTCCTGAAGGTACGGTGCCATATCAAAGGCTCACCACTGATCTCTGGTGCTGGCACATGGGATATTCAACAGTGGTGAGTGGCAATCCTGAGGCAGGGGGCCTATGTTGTTGGGTCTGCGTATAGTTCCCATCCCTGTCACCGTAGCTACTACATTTATTTTCCTGATTTGCCAGTGATGACAGGCCAATGACAGGGTTGACTAGTGTCAATTTTGAGGCTGTGTAATTCTACCTACTTGGTTGTTTAGTAGACCTCTGAAGATGGACACAATCTGCAAGGTATTATATATGTAAGTGTATATAACCTTCAGATTTTATGCCCACCCCCATGTGTTCATCCACATGACTCTTTCACAGGCCTCTTTGCCTTGATTTTCCAAACTTTATCCTCCATGCCCCTGACTAATCTGCCCAGTCATTCACTATTGCTCATGAATGTATCTACATCCTTGCCTTAAGCCAATTCTCTTTCCACAATATGTTGATGACCAAGTGCACAGCATGGAACTCTTCCCTTAGCGCAGATTTTCTTTCAGCACCATCTTTCAGGGCCACCTTTGAGTGTGATTGCTGTGCTTCAGCAGTGCGTTTTCAGCTAGCACCAATACACCAAACTGACCCCTCCATGAACCATCCTTGGCTTTTCCCCTCTCTTCATCTTGTTATAAGAGAACCCATTCCATTTGACATAGGCATGAGATGAGAAGAGGCAGCAACAGAACTGTGGTGGATGATCATAACTGGGGTCTGGGCCACTTATTAATACAACTTGTGCCTTTTACACTGCTTATGCCTATCCAAAATATATCACTTCCATCTTGCAAGGGATGCTACTGAGTATGCTTAAACTTTTGACTTGATTGGCTTTACAGAGTCCACTCATGCTGGGTACCTCTGGCTGTCTAGATACTTAATGTCTCCAGATTAGAGGCTCCATCAGTATCAGGGGCTTAGTAGAACTGTGGGAAATGCATTTTGAATGGTGCTGCAAATGGTATGGGTCATTTCTCTAGGAACCAAAGGTTATATATTGTCATTTTCCTATTATAGTTTACCATGACATCTTCCCCACCACAAATGCAAAAGGTTCAACTAGGTCTATGACCCAAGTGACAGAGCTACTTTGTCACATATTGAACCTAGAGCCTTACTTCAGAGCTCTACTAAAAGATGTCAGCCTTCCATGTCATTGGGTAATTGGTTGGAGCAATATTGTCAAAAACAGAGTATGCTGTGTTCAGAGCTTGAAGGAGCCCTGAAAATTCTGTGCTTCTTCCTTAAAGTAGGAGGTGAGAGATGTTCTTTTGGCTGTAATAACATATTTCTCTCACATGCAAAGTGTACTTACCATTACTCTCACCCCAAAATCACCCAAAGTCTTACCTTTAGGCTAAAAGTCTGAGATTTTGTGATTTATATCAAGTGTGGATATGTATCCTCTGATCAAGAGACCTATAAATTTGAATAGAGTGAGAAAAAAAAGAAGAGAGATAAACAAACCAGTAACTTTTTGACCTCATGCCTATGTCACAATTTGTAGAATAGAGCCAAGATAACCTCAATAAACACTTCCATTTGAAAAGGAGAAGAAAACAAATCACATAGAAGTCATTATTTCATGGCAACTCAGAATTCCTGCTACCCAAGTATTGCTATGTCTCCCTACTCTGGAGATAAACAATCTTCCTTGATTAGGTCCTGGCTCTGCTTCCTGTGAATGGCTCTCAGTCTATAGCTTTCCATGGCTTTTATCTCAATATTCTGGGGAATTACTCTTTTTTTTTCATCATTTTTGCCCAGTTCTAAGGAGGATGTTAGAGAATACACCTTCTGTGGCAGCTAAGCACCTTTCTTAGCTTAATTCATGCCAGCAAAATTGGGGACCCAGAAGTTACATTAGATATTAAACAACCTCAGTCCTTTTTAGCCCTGGATGGTCTTGCTCTATCCAGGTCTCCCAAAATGCCTGAGGGTTGTTTGCTTGATTACAGTCAACTTCATTTATAAAAGTGACAAATTTGTAGGTTTTATTACATATTACATCCCCATCAATTATATTTGTGAAAGCCACACATCTTTTGGTGCTTCAAGTACTATTGGCCCATCAGGATTCTGTGAGACCCTGCTTCCTAGAAACCCTTTTATCCCCCGAAAGGGCATAGTAGATGGTACTTTTTCTTTGAAATATCTTAATAAAGCACAGAAAAGCTACTTCTTCATTTGGTCTACACCCCTAAGCTATTAATATATCTCAAAGACTCTTAATTTTATCCTTGCTCCAAGGCTATAATCTTAATTTGATACCATTTTACTGTCTGGCAAGATTAGAGAGGCTGAAGAATTTTAAAATGAATTTTACAACCCAGCACATTTTAGGAGCTCCCTATTGTTTCTTTATTCTGTTCAGTTATAGTAGTAAACAGAATATGAGGTCAGAAAAGTCTGATCTCATCTCTCTTTACCTTATTATCTTTATTACTTTATTCAATACAACTAAATGGAATTAGATCACTCTTTTTGCATCTGCCTGGAATCAACCTTGCTCAAGTTCACAAATCAATTAAATGTTGTATCAACCTTCCATATGATCACACCTGAGTTTTTACAAGTATTTCATGACTATGTCGTGATAGGCTACCATTTTCTAAGCCTTCTATATCGGTTTCCTTGTTACTCACCATCCAGTCCTAAAATAAATACCACATAATTTAGCTTTTTGCTCTATCAGCACTCCATGTTCCAATTGTTGCATCTGACAACTTTTACTGTATAACAACCACAAAAATCAATGGCATACCAAAAGAAGAATTTATTTCTCAAACATCTTACTCATTGACTGGGGTGCCTCTGTTTTTGTCAGCTGGTCTCATTCACACATCAGTAGACCTACTAGGTTTGGTTGGGCTCACCTGAGTAGCTCTACTTCAAAAATAGGTCTATGGATTGGCCAAGCTCTAATGCTAAATGAGTCTCACAATGTCCTTGGACCAGCAAGCCAGCCAGGGCATGGTATTTTCATGGTAAAAGGAAAGGTACAGGAGAACATGTCCAACCACACAGGCACATTTCAGTCCCTACATGTTTAAAAAGGCTTTGCTTTTATCATTCCATTGGCAAAGCAAGTAATCCCATTATTTATGCCCAGCATTTAAGGACAGAAAAGTACACACTGTGTTTTGTGGGAGGAACCACAAAATTACAAGGAAAAAGGTGTTAATTGAGGAAGAAATGAGATCTGCTCTACCACCAAAGCACTTCTTTGAGTAGATAATAAATTTGGTGCATTTTATACTCAAAAATGCCTATAAACATTTATGGTCTATCCAGGAGGCAACTGAGGTCAAAGTATCGGTGATATCAAACTTAAGGAAATCAATTTGGGTAACACTAGTATATAAATATTAACAATTACCAATTTTGCAGTGCATACAATATGACAAAGGGAAAAGGGATAACATCTTTGAATAAATACAAATGCATAGAAGTAGATAGCAGAAAACAAGCCAACAGAAGAAGCTAAAGTACAAGCATAAAGTACAAGTGAGTTGTGTGGTAGAAACAGAAGGAAAAAATTGAAGGAGAAAATAACTGTTAAAATGCTCAGAAATGTCAGTAAGGCTTAAAGCTCAGAATAGATAGGTATATTAGGCAACTAAGGAGTTTTATTCCCATGTTACAGAAGTATGAAGCAATCACATAATTTTTACATGTTAAGTGATATCTAAACACAGATCATAGGTCACAGCATCTGACTCCGGGCTGCCTGCCTTCCACCCAATTTAATAAACATAAAACTGTGGCTTTAATATTCCTAGGGACAAATTAAATATTAAAACTCTTTGACATCTCCATCTACGCAGTTCTTTCAACTAGATGCATATGAAAGGGGAGTAATCCAAATACATTAAGCTGAAAGGAAAATTGGTCTGGCAATGCCTCTTCAGTCTGTCTCATTTACAATATAGGTAATAAAAATATAATTAGAATAAAGCACATTAGGAGGAACAAATCCCCCAGGTCTACCCTACCAATTTGACTCTGTTTTCTGGGGGAACTTATCTAAATGAGAAAAGGAAAATGCAACTCACTGGAAACGAAAAAAACAAAATCATAAGTAATATAAGCAACGTTATTTGCTTCCTAGAGAAGAGTGCCCAATGATGTAAGTTAAAATTTCATACATAGAAAAAACAGTGTTAGATTCTGACCCATTAGGAATAATTTGCTTTCTATCCAAATCTAATATTTTCAGATTAAGTACTGAAGAGAATGCTATACAAGGAATATGCTTAGCTTTTAGCAAAGTTTTGTCTTCTTTTTTTTTTTTTATAGTCATTGCAACAAACTTTTAAAGTGCTTTTGGCCACAAGGGTTGATTTTGTGTGTGCAATTGTTATGTTATGTGCCCTCACATAAGATATGCTGAAGTTCTACTTCCCAGTATCTCAGAATGTGACCTGATTTGGCATCTCAGTTCATTTTCTGTTGCTTATAACAGAATACCTGAAACTGGGTAATTTATAAAGGAAAGGAATTTATTTCTTACATTTATGGAGATTGAGCAGTTCAAGGTCAAGGGGCTGGTTCTGGTGAGGGTCTTCTGGCTGGTGGGAACTCTCTCCAGTCTCCAGGCGATGCAGGGCATTAAATGGTGAGGGGTCTTAGCATGCTAGCTCAAGTCTCTCTTCTTATAAAGCCACCAGTCACATCCCCATGATAACACATTAGTCCATTACCCCATGAATGGATTAATCCATTCATGAGGGCAGAGCCTTCATGATCCAATTACCTCTTAAAGGTCCCACTTCTCAATACTGCCACATTGGAGGTTAAGTTTAAACATGAGTTTTAGAGGGGACAAATATTCAAACCATAGCATTCTGCCTCTGATCCCTCAAAATTCATGTTATTTTCACATACAGATATGTTCATCCCAATTCCATAGCCGCAAAGTCTTAACTCATTCCAGCACCAACTCAAAAGTCCAAAGTCCAGAGTCTCATCTGTGACCATATGAAATCAAAGCAAGTTATGTATTTCCAAGACACAGTGGTAGTACAGGCATAAGATAGGCATTTCTATTCCCAAAGGAAAACACAGGCAAAGGAAGAGGAATGTCAGGCCCCATGCAAGTCTGAAACTCAAAAGAGCTGACATTCAATCCTAAAGCTCCAGAATAATCTTTGACTCCATGTCCCGCATCTTGTGCATGCTGGTG
Organism: Lemur catta; assembly: GCF_020740605.2. Taxonomy (NCBI): domain Eukaryota; kingdom Metazoa; phylum Chordata; class Mammalia; order Primates; family Lemuridae; genus Lemur; species Lemur catta. The sequence goes on from NC_059143.1 coordinate 22,264,469, forward strand.
TGGGGGGGTGGGCTCCCAAGGCCTCAGGCAGCCCTGCCTCTATGACTTTGCTGAGCGCAGACTATGTAGCTGTTCTCATGGATTGCAGCTGGGTGCCTGTGGCTTTTTCAGGTTGGTGTTTCCTGTTGCCAATGGCTCTACAATTCTGGGATCCCAACAATGGTGCCTGTCCCATGGCTCCACTAGGCATTACCCTAGTGGGGACTCTCTGGGGTAGCCTCACTTCATGGCTCCACTAGGCATTGCTGTATGAGGACCCTCTGAGGCAGCTCTGACCCCACATTTCTACTTGGCATTGCTCCGGTGGGGACTCTGCAGTGACTCCACTCCTGTGATAACTCTTTGCCTAAGCCTAAGCTCACAAGCTATTCAATAAGTATTTTGAAATCTAAATGAAAGCTGCCACGTCTTCACAGCTCTTGCATTCTGCAGGCCTACAGAATTAACCCTACATTAATGCCTCCAAAGTTTATGCCTTTTGGAGCAGTTGATTAAGCCACTTGAGCCACAGCTGGGCAGCCAAGGAGCACTGTACTGGAATGCAGGGAAGAGAGACGTGAGGAGGCCCTGCACAGCAAGCCTGTGGAGGGTGACCCAGGTCTGTCCCCTGAAACCATTCTGCCCTTCTAGGCCTCTAAGCCTATGATGGAAGAGGCAGCCTAGAAGAACCTCTGAAATGCCTTCAGGGTCTTTCTTCTATTCCCCTGATGGTCTCTTCTCTCTGTACTAATCTCCTTGACAGAAGTTTGCTGAGCCACACCCTTGGTTTTCACTCCTAAGCATGCTTTTTTACTCTATACATGGCCAGGCTGAGAGTTTTTCAAATGTTCTTGCTTTGCTTCCCTTTTGATTATAAATTCCATCTTTAAGTCATTTTTTCCTCCAACTGCTTAATGCAAGCAGTTAAAAATAGCCATGAAGCCAGCCAAATGTTTTGCTGCTTAGAAATTTCTCCCACCGAATATCCTAATTTATTGCTCTTAAATTCTGCATTCCATAAAGCCCTAGGGTATGGACACAATACATCCAAGTTCTTTGCCACTTTATAACAAGAATGATCCTGACTCTAGTTTCCAATACTTTGTTCCTCAGTTCTATCTAAAACTCTGTCAGAATGCCCCTTACTATTCATATTTCTATCGGCATTCTGGTCACAATCACTTTAACAAATTCTAAGGAGTTCCAAACTTTCCCTAGTCTTCTCTTCTAAGCCCTCACCAGACTCTAGGCTTTTCTTAGCCTCCTACTCTAAATTCTACCAGCTTCTACTCATTACCCAGTTCCAAAGCTGCTTCCACGTATTTAGACATTCAATACCAGCAACACCCCACTCTTGGTACCAATTTCCTATCTTCGTTTGTTTTTTGTTTCTTATAACAGAGTACCTAAAACTAGATTTATTTCTTGTAGTCGTGCTGTCTGAGAAGTCCAAAGTCAAGGGACCACATCTGGTGACTGCCTTCTTGCTGCCAAGAGTTTTTCACAGAGTCCCAAGGTGGCACAGGGTATCACATGGTGAGGGGGCTGAGCGTGCTAGCTCAGGTCTCTCCTCCTCTTCTTATAAACCACTAGTCTTACTCTAATGGTAACCCATTAATCTATTAATCCATGACTAGATTAATCTATTCCTGAGGGTAGAGCCCCCTTAACCCAATCACCTCTTAAATGTCCCACCTCTCATTACTGCCACATTGGAATTAAGTTTTAAAATGAATTTCATAAGTAACAAATATTCAAACCATAGTATTAATATTTGGAAATAGGGTTGATACATATGTGATTAGTTAAGATAAAGTCATACAGAATAGGATGGGCTTTAATTCAATATGGCTGGTGTCCTTATAAGAAGATAGCCATGTGAAGATGGAGACAGAGGGAGAAGACTATGTGAAGACAGGATTCGAGTGACACATCCAGCCAAGCAACACCAAGGTTTGCTGGAAAACCACCAGAAACTAGGAAGAGGCAAGGAAGAATTTCCCTACATGTTTCAAAGAGACCATGGTCATGCCAACAACTTGATTTTAGACCCCTCCCATCCTCCAGAACATCAAGAAAATTAATTTCTGTTGTTTTAAGCCACCCAGTTAGTGGTGCTTTGTTACGGCAGCCCTAGGAAACTAATACAGCAGCAGGTCACAACCTGAGTGAATATAAACAACTTAAACATAAATTTACGTCCTATATGAAGAATTTCTGGCAATCTAAAGTGGCTGTTTCACAAAATAATAACTATATGGACACAAATTAATAAAAAAATGAGTTATCAAAGTCATTGGTGAATATTCAAAAAGTGAAATAGGGATTAGCAGTTCGTTTAAGTAAATTAGCAACAAAACATTCTCCATTAACTAAGAAGCAATTTTTAACAAGAAAATATAATGCTTGGTGATGAAGATCATGGGCTTTGAAGATAAATAGTCCTGGCTTAAAGACCCAGCTACACAATTAACTAACTGTTTGACCTCAAGCAGTTTATTAGAATTCTCTAAAATCTAGTTTCCTCATCTGTAAAGTGAAGATTATAATGCTTTCTTTCCTATACAGTTGTCATGAAGACTAAAGCACATGTTCTTTAAAGAATAATGCCAACACATAGTAAGAATTAATGTTAGCTGTTGTTACGATTCTTATTTTATAACCTTATAAACTTTTGTATCTTTTTAGAAATTCTTTTTCCTATTACAAGTTAGCTTATTCCCCTTACACTTTCTTTTGTCCTGCAGTTCCATCCCATTCTCTCATCAACCTAGGCTTCAAAGATGAGGTGTATGCCCTGGCTTATTACTTGACAGAGAGGTATGTAATGTGGTAGGAAAATGAACAATCTACAGTCATACCTGGTCCTCCTCAAATGCTAGCAAGGAAGACTCAGGCAATTCATTTAAACTCTCAAAGTATCTGTTTATTCTGCTATAGAATAAAACTAAAATAATATCTACCTTATTTAGAATATTAAGTGTAAAACATAGAAAAAGTATCTGGCACATAGAACAGGCTCAAAAGTTGCTGGGCAGGCCTCCCTAATTCATCGATCCATTTGGTCATAAGGTGTAACTTATTGTCATTCTCATGGCTGTTAGTTTGTCGGGGCCTCACTGCTCATGATGGAATCACTCAAAGGGCTTACTAAATTGATACCCTTGGCTTTGACCTTTCCATCCAGTCCTAGATAACCTGCATGCTGCTAACAGAGTGAACTTCATGATATTGTTGTGCTATAAAAAGGGACACATAATCACCACTCATAATTTTATTTACTTTAAACCCTCCTTCCTGACTTGCCAAGGCCTTTATAATCTAGTCCCATTCCACTGTGGCGGGCACTGTGATGCCCTGCCCAGATCTCCATCACTGAAGGACTTACAGACCCGGCTGCAAGGAGTGCTGACAACCACAGCCTTCAGAGATTGCGTCACCCGCAGAGCCACTTTTCCCAAGGTCATGCCCCTTCCCCAGGTGCCCCACATCCAATGACTCATCAGTACCAGCAGACAAAGTCCTGACCGACTTGGCCTGTAACTCTAAAAGGGCATTCTAGCTCAAGAGCTCTCCATAGGGTGGGCTGAGGTCATGATTGAGGTTGCATTCTCCACTTCTACCACTCCTGCTTCATCCCCTCCCTTTCTCAGTTGTTGATCCTAAGGGCTGTTCTTAACAAATTCGTTAAACTGTCCTTGCTCAATAAACTTCATCTCAGTTTGCTTCCTGGCAAACTGAATCTGGAACACCTGCCTAAACCAACTTCATTTCCTAGAAGTCACCACCATAAATGGCAAACCTTTCTTCTCTCTTTAGTAAGCTAATCACATTCATCCAATCATTTATTTATTCATTTATTTGTTTTTAAACGTGCTTAAAGCATGCTTCCCTCCTTCCAGGCTTCTTTTCCTATAGACGAGGAGAGGAAAACTAGCATGTAAAATAAATGTGAATAAAACAAAATAATTTCTCTTTTAGACGTAGGTATGAAGTCCAGACAAGCACACATGGGGAACTAGAAATTGCTAATGCAGTGCTAGTTCACAAGTAACTTTGCACACTCCCTTTTCTCCTCCTATTACGGAAATACTATTAATACATGTCTGTTAATAACAAACTCAAGGTTCATTCCTTCTAGAGAGCTTCTTCTGGCATGTCTTCTCACATTATTTATATAGATCTTCACTGCCAATTATAGAGATCTTTCCCGTTAAAATAACATTACCTTTACTTTGAATTCAAAACAAGTGCCTATAATAGACAAAGTGTAAAGTCTAGAGTTCCACAGTGTTGGGACCAAGGCTCTTGTCCCCTCTAAAATTTCACGGACAAAAATCACTGACATGAGGCAGGCTGATTGATAGAAGGGAAAGCATAGAAATTTATTTAACTTGTATACACAGGAGCCTTCAGAATGAAGACCCAAATACATGGGGGAAATTGCCTATTTTTATGCTTCAGTTCAACAAAGTATGGACAGCCTTGTAGCAACATGATTGGACAAAATGTATATGTTCTAATGCTAAGAAGACTCAGTAGGGAAAGCCAGCAAGGCTTGTCTCTCTAGATTCTTCTTGACCCCTCTGAGCTTGCATGCCTTCCTTCTGGGTATGGGGCACGGCCCTATCTGGAATGGGGGTCTTATGACCTGCAGTCAAACAACATAGTTCACGTAATTTCTTTATGGCCAGTTTTTACACAGAATAAATTTAAGTTTTGTGGCTGGCTTTCAGGAAAAGGCATTTTGGTTTCTATGATCCACCTCGTTGAAGAGAAATCGATTGTGGTTTCTATGACTAGCTTCAGGGAAGACAAGAGGGCGGGAGAAGGTCAGAAAAAAACTTTTGCTTCTAAAGCTGCTTCTGAGGCCTTTACTTTGGAGTACTGTTTTCTGAGCCCCAGCAACAAAATTGATTGGAAAGATGCTATGCATAAGTTAACCATTTTCCTGAAGTCTTTAGTTAGCTGTGTGCAAAACTTTCTGGAATGTACAGAAATGTCAATAAGAGATTTTGAGATAAAACAGGAAGGTTCCCTTAGGACCAGTTTCATTATTTTCCAAAGATAAAATAATGTTGACTTCTACAGTTCTGGAAAAATATTCTCTGTCTCTTTCTATATCTCTAGATCAAGGCAAGGAAGTTAAGAGAAGTTGGAAAAAAAAAAAAACAGAAGTTAACTTTGACTTTACCTGCAAAATTTTTATTGATCGCTATATTACCAAATTGTTCTTCTTATGTCAAAATGACACTGTATCTTCTTAACCAGAAATAGAACAGGAAATAAAGAGCTCAACAAATATGTAAAGTGAACTATTTATTGAACAAATGAACAGAAAATCACCTATAGTTTCTTTTCCATTGGAAGTCTCAAAATTATGCTCTTCAAAAAGCATTTTTGCATATGTATACTGCAAACATGACACATTAGAAAGTTTTGCCTCTGAATTTTGGTATTAACTGAATAAAAAAATAGAATTTGCTAGAATAAAAGCAGGTAGGCAAGTAACAAGCCACATCCTATGGTTCTATAGAATTGCTACCGTATCCCAGCAAAAGCAGCAACATATACAGAAATTGTACTTTATGTGTTTTTCCAAGGGTAATTACATTTTCAGAAATTATATATTTAAAGTTATTCTCTACTGTTGTATTTATAGAACGTTTCAGTGATAATTCTGCCAACAGTTATGTCTAAATCACCATTCCTGTATGAAGTTGCTCTAAAATTAATACTAAACTCAACAACTGTTCCTATGTTTTCTGGAAGCATCTCAACCATTTGAAGAAAATGTATTTGAGAAAATTTTACATATTCTGTTTATGATAAGCACAATAATCAATTATCCTTCCCAAGACACTTGAATATAACCTTATGTAAGTACAAATTCTTGTCTTTTTTATTATAAGGGTGGGCAATACTAATTGCTTTGAAATATAAAATTACAGTGACATGACTGCTCTGCTACCATTAGGCTACCATAAACTATACAGGCAACCCAACCTTGTATGGGTTCCACTGCAGTGAGATTCTTGCTGATTGCCCAAGACTTTTAACAAAGCACTGACATTATAACTCTTAGTTTGAGCGTTGTAGGATTCTGGAGTAAGTGGAGATAAAAAGAAATCCTGAAACAGCACAGCAGGATTTGAGATAAAGCAATGATAGGGAGCGATAGACTCAAATGTAATTCTAACATTTAAATTCAAATGTGATCTTATACTAATGTCTTTAACAGTTTACTGCTTACAGTTAAATTAACCTAGAAAATTAGTAATTAAATGAAGCCATAGAAAGGTACATTTCTATAGAACCTTAACAAGTTGGCAGTGATCCAATTTGTTGAAGCTCCATTTTTTTGTACACTTTGCATCTGTCTTTTTGTACATTTGTATACAGAAGAAAAAAACAGTATTGCTAAGAGCATCTTCACATGGCAGGATTGTAAATTGGGTGAAAATATTTAATTTGCTGGTGCTTAATTCCAGGGAACTTAAGAGCAGGCTGATGGAAGGAAAAACAAGAAAAAGGTAAAGGAAATGTTCTTTCTAAAAAGACTTTGGTTTTTCTCCTCTATTTTTTTAGGTCTTGAGGCTGAAACACCATGTCTCATACTTTGGTTGACCTTTCTTTCCCTTTTAGTGACACAGCAAGCAAAAATCTGCAGGGCATGCTTTATAGAATTAGAATACAGAACTGAGAAATGGGAGGTTAAACCTATACAGGATTCACTGTAAATATCTCTCCAAGATTTGTCCATCTTGAGAATGCATACAAAGCTTATTGAAGTTTATAAATTCTTGACACATGGCATCTCTTCATGGTAAAAATTTTTATGTAACTCTAAGGGTTGTTTAAGTTCTTCCTGTTATTCCTGTAATCAAATATAAGGTCTTTTGGGTTAGGATACTGTATGTCTTATTTTTCCTTATTAGAATATACAGTTATGTATGTGTATGTGTATGAGAGAGAAGCATATAGAGAGGAAATAGAGAGGAAAAGAACCAGCAAGCACACTGACCTCTCTCAGGCAATTATCACTACTGCAGAAATAAAGAGAGAAAGAAAGTTTTGCATTTTTATTAAAATGAAAATTAACTCTTTGGTGGAGTCTTTAGTTTTTTGAGTTGCAAGAAATCTAGAAGAAGTCTAGATTTTTAGAGCAAGAGCCAGGTCTTGATACAGACAGAGATGAATAATGGATTAGTAAATGATATCCCCAGGCACATAAACCTGTTTTTTTGTGGGTCAAGAAGATGGGAAAAGAGTCAGAGTTACAAGCATCAAACGGGCATCGAATCCTGCCCTATCTAGTGTCGGCTCCATACTGTATGTGCATGTGAGGGGTAGATCGATCCCATGGATACATTTAAAGAGTCTTGTTTGCAACCTCCACCCCTCTCCATGTCTACGGATGAGAGTGTCCAAGATCTGACAGCTGGAACTGGTGGGCCTAAAAATTACTTGCAACAGCTGCTAAGAGATGCTCTGGTGGGAGTGGAGGCATTCATGCAGCTGGAGAATGATGCAGATGGGAGGGCTTTCAGCACAAGCCCGTGGGAAAGGTGCCAATACCAGTAACTTTAAGCCTTCCACTTTGCCTGAATGAGATGATTTTTAAGGTACATGGAGGGGGAAAAGTCCCTGAAAAGATGCAGGATTGGGGAAGAATGCTGAATTCATTTTTTAAAATCTTAAATTAGCTGAGTTTACATGAATTGACAAAGTGATGTTTTCTCCCATTAAGGTGAACAGAAACATTTCCACTGAAAAAAGAAAAAAAAACAAAAACAAAAAAAAAAACCCACCATTTGGCACATAGGAGTCATACCCTGAAACTGTGTTTCTACTACATAGTCTCTCTTTTTATGTACTTTCAATTATTTGTATTTGCTTATGTTACCAATTGGAAAACTCTAGTGTAGTCTCTAGCCCTCACCTTATGTAATTTACCTGTCCATGTTATATCTCCAACACCTTGAGTTGTGCCTGTGGCATTAAGTTAGCAGTCAACAAATGTATATTAAGGAAGGAAGGAAAGAAAGGAAGGGAGGGAGGGAAAAAGGAGTCCTTGATTATTTTATTTTTCATTGATCTTCCTGAAATAAGGAAAAACGTGGTTTAAACCTTAGCCCTGCCAGTTAAATTACTTTAATTCTCAAAGGCTTATTGTCTGACCTATGAAATGAAGATGATGGTACCTCTCTCATTGGATTCTTATGAGAATTCAATCAGATAATGCCTGTATAGTGTTTAGTGAACTGTGAAGTATTAATATAAAATTGGCTTTCAATATCTAGTGGTTATTATTACTATTGTTGCTGCTAATAGCATACACTGTTTGTATCTCATAACTTAGTATTTACTAGTTTCTGATTATTTCACATTTATTCACTAAGTTAGCATGTACGTACCGGGCACATTCAAAGCATGTTACAAAATTAAACATATTTGGCACAACAACTCAATAAAGTAGATACTATTATTTTTTCATTTTACAGATGAGAACGCTAAGGCACAAGAACTTGCTCAAATCCATATAGCTTATGAGTGGCAGAGACAGGATTCAAACCTAGGCATTTGGATTCCAAAGTCCACCTTCTTCACCACAATATAATGATACCTCTCACATCATTCCACTAACTTTCAGATTTGTTGAAAACAAACTCCTTATTTGAAATCTGCTTTTAAACTCCTTTGGCTCTTAACATAGTCCTGAGGACACAGCTGGTACTTTCTAAGTACTTATTAATTGATTGATCTAAATTGATCTATTTCTTTGGCCAGACTACAATATCATGTTTCAGTTGCACAGGAAAAAAATATATATTTGTAAAATCTACATTTTAAAACATACAAAATAATTGTTTAGCTAGATACTTAGTCATCGTATGCTGATATGTCCTGTGCGTACCTTATTTGATTGTGGTTGCCATATTTTTATGGTCAACACCAGATGTTAGAGGAATGTTTCCATATTGACAATTTTGGAAATTCTATTACTTTTGTGAAATTGCCAAGCTTTCTTAATGTGACTAAGTAGATCAGGGGCAAGAGGCCTCTAATTCGTCAGGCTAACCACAAAGAGATTAATTTATTAGTAGCCAATATTTTACTAACAGATAAAGTGAATTAGTAATGTCCAACAGTGTGATTTCTGTGATGTGTAGTTTTTATACTACTCTGTCTGAGATAAATATCTAGTAGCAGATATGGGCTGTCATTTAGGTTGCATGTACTGCCATCAGCTGACCAGGTGTTTTCCCCATGACAGTTACTAAATTCTTAATTGATTTTGCTGAATGCCAAGGATAATTCTATTGAAAATTGAGACCTGAAAAAGCATTGGGTCAACATAAAGGAAGATGTTGTGACCTAAGTATAGAAAACAAAAATGTATTCTTTGCTATTCAATGACTAACTAAAGTAACTACCTATATAGTATCCCAATACTGTCTCTTGAGAAGGGTCTTCACATGTAACTCACCTTTCTCCTTCTCCTATCTCATGCATTAGATTTTCTGCCATTCCTCAGTACGGGCCACCTCCTGTCATAGGCCTCCCCACAATTTTTTCCTTACCACACCCTTTGCATCATTCTCTATATTAGCACCCTACTTCACATACACATTTAGGTATTTATCTGTTCTTTCTCTTCAGCAGCCATGGATACCACTCTTTGTGTATTGGGATGCTGTTTCTAGCTTTTTTAGTCATTCTTTACCCAAGTTACTGCTTTTGCTGCAACTTCAGTTCAAATGCAGTTGCCCAGCAGCACTGAGCTGTGATCTGAAAGTTCAACATGAAATTGAGAACACTCTCTAGAGCTATAAAACTAATGCCTCACCTAGAGCCTCCCTGTATCCTACTCAGTATCTCCAAATGCATTGGAAACTCTCTACTTACTTTGCTATCATAGTCTTATGTAACCTACTTGCTCCATCTTAACAAGAAAGGGTAAAGAATATTTTTGAAGAAATAAGACATTGGTAGAGTAAGAGCTCCAATAAGAAGATGTTTTGTCTGGGCATCTGAATCTACATGTATGATGGTTTTTACACAAACCAGAGAAGTGTTTTGGTGACTGTTTCTTAAACTCAATATTGAGGAAGAATTTTCTAAAATATGAAACCATGCCAAATATCATTAAGGAAAATATTTTAGATTATTTAATAAAACAAACAAACAATTGAAAGATATATTACAAATAGGGGGAAATATTTTAGTATGTCATAAAAAGATCATTGTGAGAAATCTTACCAGGTAAAGAGAAAAGGGTAAAATTTAAAAGGGACATAGAAAGATGAGGGAACAATAAAAATGTACAAGAATACATTAGGAAGTCACTTTAAAATATAATCATTAAAATAAATTAGAAATAATCAACTTCATTAAAAATCCAATAAATTCAAATTAAATTAAATGAGATTTTTTAGAAAAATTATATTGGCAATTAAAATATTGATAAGAAAAAATAAAATAGGATAATAAAAAGTGATAATAAAAATGATAATACCCCAGTGCAAGATCCAACATTTTGTAAGGCAATTTGGCAATAAGCGTCACAATTTTTAATGTGTAGATATTAATACTTTGACCTATAAATGTCACTTATGAAAATTTAACTGAAGGAAATAATTAGATATATTGCAAGTGATAAATGGACAAGGAAAAACACCACTGAGTTGTTTATAGTAGTGCAAAATAGCATTAGCCTAATGCTAACAGTATTTAGGTACATAGTCTAGATCAAGACAATAAAAAAAAAGTTCTGCAGAAATAAAAAAAAAATATGTAGTTGTCTTTTAGATGTGTCCAAATTACATTAAGTGGAAAAAAAAGAACCCTCCAAAAAGCATATATTCTATGATTGCATCTTTGTTTTAAAAGGTAGAGAGGAAGAAAAGAAGGAAGGACGGGAAAGAGCAGGGGAGGACAGAAAGAGTGAGGGAGAGAAAGAGCAACAACAAAAGCTAGAAAAATATTCAACAAATATATTGAAAATGGTTATTCTTAGATTATGGATATTTATAATTGTTTTAAAACCTTTTGTTCAATCACTTATGATGAACATGTGTTAACTTTAATATCAGAGAAAAAAGCCACTGGAGATATTTATATTTTGTAAAAAAAAAAAAAAATTTAGTCAATGATTTGTGAAAATGATGGCTCGTATCAAAAGATCCTGACCTCAAGCTGACCACATCAAAATACAGCATGAGGCTGGGCGTGGTGGCTCACGCCTGTAATCCTAGCACTCTGGGAGGCTGAGGCGGGTAGATCGCTCGAGGTCAGGAGTTCGAGACCAGCCTGAGCAAGAGTGAGACCTGGTCTCTACTAAAAATAGAAAGAAATTATCTGGCCAACTAAAATATATATATAGAAAAAATTAGCCAGGCATGGTGGTGTATGCCTGTAGTCCCAGCTACTAGGGAGGCTGAGGCAGGAGGATCGCTTGAGCCCAGGAGTTTGAGGTTGCTGTGAGCTAGGCTGACACCACAGCACTCACTCTAGCCCAGGCAACAGAATGAGACTCTGTCTCAAAAAAAAAAAAAAAATACAGCATGAAAGTGGCTAACGAACAATGACCATATCAAAATGACTCCATTTGCTACTATAGCAAATTCAATTTATATATGTTCCTTACCAATTGTTTATATATTACAGATATCTTTAGAGTTATTGTGTGTTTCTTGGTCTCTAGTGTGTTTTATTCATTGTATGACTATTTCATAGTCATATTTCTGATATTTTTCTTTAGGGTCTTTTTGTCTTTATATTCTTCTTAAAATGATAATCATCACTCAAAAAATAGAAAATAGCTCCTGCTTTACTCTAGCATGTCCATTGTTTGTTTTATACATGTAAATCCATACAGAATTAATTCTGATGCAAGAAACAATGCATTTTGGACATAGCTTTTAATATCAGTTATTATATTGTCTATAATATCCCTACTGATTTAAGAGGCCAAATTTATCATAAATTATAATATAAACATAGTCTGCTCTTGGTCTTTATATCTTAATCTCTTGATCTGTCAATTTTATATTGTAGCCTTCAGTTTTTAATTATCTTTTGAAAGTGTCTCTATTCTCCTAGTTTCATGTTTGCTTGTCCATATTAACTTTTAAAAACTGTTTCATGTAATAAAAAATAGGTATTTTGAATATGAACATGTTCAAGTAAAAAACTAATATAAGAATGATTCATGATTCGTGGAGGCAGTTAAAAATGTCAACATTAACAGAAATTTGGAAGAAGTTGATTTCAACCCTCATGGATGACTTTGAGGAATTGAAGGCTTCATTGGAGCAAGTAACTGCAGATGTGGAATAGTATGAGAACCAGAACTGGAAGTGAAGCCTGAAGATATGACTAAATTGCTGCATCTCATGACAAATTTTTAATTGCGAAAAGGTTCACTCTTATATATGAAAAAGAAAGTGGTTCTTGAGATAGAATCTACCCCTTGTGAAGATGCTGTGAACGTTGCTGAAATGACAACAAAGGATTTAGAATATTACATAAATTTAGTTTGTAAAGCAGCAGCAGGGTTTGAAAGGATTGATTCCAATATTGAAAGAGGTTCTACTTTCAGTAAAATGCTATCAAATGGCATTGCACACTGCAGAGAAATCTTTCGTGAAAGAGAAAGTCAATCAACACAGCAAACATCATTCTTGTCCTATTTTAAGAAGTTGCTGCAGCCAACCCAACCTTTAGCAGCCACCACCTTGATAAGTCAGCAGACATCAATGCTGAGGCAAGACCCTCCACTGAAGGCTCATATGATCATTAGCGTTTTAAGAAATGAATTACCCTTTAATTAAGGTATGTACATTGCTTTTTAGACATAATGCTATTGTAACACTTAATAGACTACAGTATAGTGTAAACATAATATGCACTGGGAAACCAAAAAATTCATGTGACTCACTTTACTGGGATATTCAGTTTATTGTAGTAGTCTGGAACTGAACCTACAGTATCTCCAAGGAACGGCTGTCCATGCTGTATCATGCAAAAATGGCTAACTCTGGGAAAAGGAGGAGGTAATCAGAAAGACTGACCTTTTGACTTTTTCTTTATAGGATGTATCTTCTGTATCTTTCTATGTTTGCTATTGGTTTGTCATATACTGAAGTACTATGTTATAATATTTTAAATTATTATAAAATACTCAAATCTAAAATGCCAAGCAATATTGTGAAAATATACTTCTTTTGTGATATGGTCAAATTGCTATTTCTATACTTATTCAGATATAAAAGGTGTAATCAAATAGCTTTTAAAATTCAAACAGAAATAATACAATCTAATACACTGATGTTTTTATAATTTTATATATTAATATTTCTTACGTTAAAAGGACACTTAAAGATAAAAGTATTTTGTGTCATAGTATAGAATAATTGTTAGTACTTAAGTGATGTAGTATTTATAATATCTAATATTTGTTAAATTTGTCAGAGGATTGTACTGTACATTATTACTGATCTTCACAACAGTCCTGTAAATTATGGATAAATACAATTTTGATTGAAATTGCCCCAAAATTCCTGTTCCAGAAGCATAAATATCTTAGACACAGATAGGATGTGCATTTTAAAATACATTGTAAATATAAACTGAAACACAGACAGAAGATATATCTAAAAATTTACCTCACTGAAGTTTTAGAAGAATAAAACCTACCACATTAACATATCCTATGTGCAACAGCAAATTGTTTATCTATATTTAAAACTAGTGCTTGGAATTATTACCATGTATAAATTAAGTCTAGTTTGCTCGATCTGCAGTCAATTTATATCAACTAGGGTAAAAAAAATATCTCTTTTCCTTGTTGCAGCAGTAGGCAAAGCTGATAAAAGGCACATTTGTTAACTGGAATGCCACACACGTAGGACTTGTAAGATGCAATAATAAAGAAATTTGTTTTTCTCCCACTGTCCCTGCAAACACCTTCAATGGAGTTTAATTTTTTTTCCACTCTGGATGATTCTCAGAGCATGTTCATTTCCCCATCATTGTCTGATTTAGTAAAGATCTCCAGTCACATGAGCCCCTCCAGTGGATCCAAGAGATCCGTTTCAATAACCGTTTTGTTCAGGCAAAATAATAATAAAAACTCGAAAGTTCTTCAATAGTCCTACAGAAGACAGGAGCACTTCAAGTGGAAAGGGGTAGGTGGCTGCCTGGCACCTCTCCTGATTCTCCTCCTCCTTCCTACTCCTCCAGGCTTGGAACTAGGAGAGGGAGAAGCAGAAGATTATTAGGGTCTCCCTTTCATGTTACTTTCAAGAATATGCTAAACTGTCCACCGATTGCCTCCTATTTCCCAGGAAACAAGCCCCTCTGATAGGCTTTCTTGTCCCGCCAACATACTTCATATCACTTTAAAGGAACATTGGAAAGGAAGTATGTATTTCCTCTAAAATTGTCAATTCAAACACTGATGCGAGAAGCAGAAGGTGAGTGTGCTTGAAGGTGGCAAGTGCATGGAGAAGAAAGGGGGCTCCTTAAATACATAAACCAAAAGAGACTAATTTAGGAGAATCGCTTTTGCATACCCCTACATCTAAGCCCGCATTCTGCTTGATCTCTGAAAGCTTTCTCAAAAATTTAGTACACATCATCTTATTCATACTACTTCTCAGGAGCCCATCATGTTATTTTAATCTTGGTTGTCATTACATTTATATCTATATAATGCATAATTATGCATATAATATATAATGCATATGTATGTATTAAAGATATGCGGTATCTTTAAATCAGCTTCTAAAAAATAATTTTGGTGTCAGTAAGAGATTTTTCAAAACATTTTCTGGATCAGGAAAGACCCAAGAATAAATTATTTTCATGATATTTCTCTTATATGTGCACAAATTTAGCATCTCAGGAGGATCATTAAATAGCAACTAGAAAAAGAAGCAATTTGCCAAGTGAGAAATTTTTGAGTCAAAGTAAGATGACACTGTCACTTTATATTAAAGTCAGGGTAGGGCCAAGATGGTGGACTTGAGGTAGCCTCCATAGGCTGCTTTCTAGGAGAGGATCGAAAGCTGCCCGTCTATGGAAGGACCCTCGTGGACAGAGCATTACAAATCATCAGAGACCTAATGGAAGACACTCAGAGTGAAGGAGACAGGCACAGGGAGTTCCACTCGCTAAGGCTGAAAGGTACCTGGGGGAGAGGACGATACGTGAGGAAGGGATAAAAGAGAGAGCCCCAGTGCCCCACGCTCCCCACATGGACACTGAAACCCAAGTTGCGAGGGCCCCCCACACCCGGCACCACTGTGGACCTCCATACTGATCCGGGAACTGCTTGGGGACTATGTAGTGAAATTGCATCAGATAGCAGGCTGAGCAGGGACCTAATGGCCTCAGTTCCTGGGTTGCTGCACCTGATGCCACTCTAAGCTTTCAGGTCCTGAGCTCTCAGTTTACATAGGGATGAACTTTGCTGTAACTGCCCCAACATTACCCCTTGCCAGGCCAGGGAGGGAGCAGGGAGAGCAGACACACTTGCACAGCCTTCACTAGGAGCCAAGCACACCCCCCAACAAGGGAAGTCGAACAGAGCTCAAGAGATCCTATGGTAGCAACCTCAGTGGGACCTGTGTGAGGAGAGAGCCCCATCCATCCAGCAGCCCGGCCCCTCTGGCCCTACACACTGACCAGAAGAACAAGCCCCCTGCCCCATGTGCCACCACATCAAGGCCCATGGCCTTGCAGACCAGTGCACCAACTGGTGGGCAACCACCCTGTGGTCCCAAGTGCTGACCAGAAGAACAACCTCCCACCCCCCACGCCATGTGGAGGTCCTGTGCACCAATTGGCAGGCCACACCCCTGAACACCCACTGGCCCGGCAACAGGCTATGCCTTTCAGTCCTGTGTACTGGTTGGCAAGCCATGGACCTGCAGCTCCTCACGATGCCATACCTGCAGACCAGCTCTCCACCATGGGCACGCTAGCTGCAAGCTACCCCCCATCACATATGATCATTACACTTAGACCTAGATGGAGTGAACACCCACAGCCTTGACTCCTGAAGCCACTGCCTAGAAAGCCTTGCCAAACAGTCACTATCACCACCACGGGGAGGTCTAGAGAGAGCTATTTCCCACAATACCCGCCTCAGTGGAAAGGGACTCACCTAGCCCCCGCCTAGGTTTCCAAGAGCGACCTGGAGACCAACCAACCAATATAAACAAATATACCTCAGCACTGGCTCAGATTGTGAAAACCATATGGGATTGAGATGACGCAGGAGAACAGCTGTGTTACAGGCTCTCAGCGTATCCATCCATCTCCCACCAGGTCAGTCCTCTGGAGGAAGGCGCAAAAGCATTATGTAGGGACCTCCCATCTTTCTCATTAAGGATGAGAGTTCTCAGCAAAGGAGAGCAGGAGCACTGCAAACCTATCAGCACTGAGCTGAGAGAAGAGGTTTCAGATGAGAAGAAACCAGCAAAAAAATTCTGGCAAGAAGAAAAACAAGCTAATCCAACACTCCCAAAGAATCACAAGAGATCCACAATAATGGAACCCAATAAAAAGGAAATTGTCAAAATGTCAGAAATGGGCTTTAGAATATGGGTGACAGATGAAATGAATGAAATTGAAGAGAAAGTTGAAAATCAACACAAAGAAACAAAAAAAAATTTAGGACATGAATTAAAAATATGAAAAACTCACGAGATAGAAAACATAAGAAAGGATATAACACAACTTAAAGAAATGAAAGAGTCATTTAGGGAACAAATATACAGCAGAAACCTTGAACAACAGGCTAGACCTAGCAGAAGAAAGAATCTCAGAGCCTGAAGACAAGGTTTTTGAAATTGATACATACCTTATCCTATTTCTGTATGGAAAATAGAGATGCATACCTTATCATTTAATGCCTTGGGAAAGTAAAACATACATTTGTATTACAACTTGGGAGTCCCAATACAAATATGAACATCTGAATTTAGGATTTCTACATTCTAATAGACACGATTTTCCAGCTGATATTTGTTTGACACCCAGTGGGAAATGATTCTCTTGTTACTGTTTATCACTGTTGGCAAATGGGGTGGCAATGTAAGCATCCTATATAGTTTGTCTCTCACAAAAGCCAAATAGTTTTACAATTTAGAGTTCATGATGTGGCCATGAATGAATGGCTAGGAATTATTTCATCTTACTCACATATTTGAAAACTCATAATGTGTTTATCTGTCCTTACATTGATACAGGAGATTATTTGACAAATTCCTGTATTCTATAAAATATGTACTGTGTGTCTACTCCATTCTAGCTCTATATTAGGTGCTCAGGATACAATTATAGGGGGGAAATCAGTCCCTGTCTTCTGGACTTTATAGAAGGAAGATAGACATTCTAACCAAAAATTACAATGCTATGTATTGTTGCTATAATAAAGTTACATTATAGATGCAGAAAGAACTTAAGGCAGGTTGCTGACAGTTACCTGGGAGAATCCAAGATGTATTTAAGGAGCAGAGGAGCCTGGAGCTAAGACTGACAGGATGAATAGACACTTGGGTGACAACCAGCGCCAGGCATGACAGATGAAAGGAGTATCAGGTGTGAAAGCACGAGGAAGTCTGACAAGGTCTGACAACACTAAGTAATTCAGAAAGGGAGAATGTGATGTACATTCAGCTGAGATACAACATTTATGTAATTTTTCTACTGAGAAGAATCTAGTATGTATATTATGCAACAAAAACCCTTAGATTTTATTCTCTGGTTGATTAAAAAAATATTTATTTGGGACATTGACCTAATATCTGTATTAGATTATTCTGGAGTTGACGTTGAGGATGGATTAGAGAAAGGTAAGCATAGAGGAAGAAAGATCGTTAAGGAGAGTGATACAAGTATCCAAGTAAGAAGGATGAGGGAAGAGAATTAGGTCAGGGGAAATGAGGATGGAGAGAAAAGGAACAAGAGGAGAGATGTTTGAGACGGTGAGAATGTGTTGACTTAATGATTGTGCAAGGTAACCAAGAGGAGAAATCTAAGATGAGGTTCTTGTGTTTCTGGATTAGGTTAATGACAGGGCATTGTTAATAAGAAAAAGGATATAAGATGGGAAATAAGCTTGTTTTGTTTCAGTTTTTTGGTAAGAGTTTGAGGGAAAGAAAGTTTTCTTTAGGTTACGTTGAATTGGAAATTCCTGTGAAAACCTTTGTGGATATTCCTGTTGTGAAATAAAAACATTTTTAAATCTATTTTTTTTCTGTTTTATGTGATTAGAGAGTTTTTCATGAAATGGTCCAATAAAGCTGATATCTCATTTTTAATATTCAACTCACTGATATCAGGGTCATTAAGCCAAAATCTATGTTAGAACTGCATAGTTTAAAGAAAATATAAAGTAGTGATTCTCTATGCCTTGAGAAAGACTGTTAGTGCTGGAATGCCTTCTTTAGTATCTGTTTCTAAGGATTTGCCCCTCAAATATTTTCAGACATGTCTTAGCTAATGCACACATTGGCACTTTCCAGTGGACCGGAGAGAGGTAGGAGTGAGAAAATTCAGTGATGATAAGAGTGTTACCACCATCAGCTGAATCACAGCAGGGTCAACGGAAGCTGACACAGCCCCTGGAGTGTAGTGAGATGGATAACATTGCACTCACCCAAATTCATCTTGAGAAGAATATTGGATATGGTTGGAAGGAAGATGTTGATAAATCATGTAGAGTCAGGGTGGAGGTTAATGAGAATCTCACAGGCCATTCTTGAATAACAACATATGGTTGCTAAATGGTCTTCCAAGAAAGGTGGGTCCTATTATATTCAAGGCCTTTCTGGAAAAGGGCATTCAGTTTCTGAGTCAGAACTAATTTGTTAGTTGTAATATAAGGGCTGACTCTGCCTCCATGATCTTCCTTCTTTGCCTTCGTCTTAGTCTCCTCTCCAAAAATTGTCAGTTTTATTTGTTTAAACGGTGACAAATTACTTGGCCTGCATCAGGCATCCAGTCATTAATATTTCTGCACACATTTAGTTCAGTGAGTCCAAACATATAAACTTAAAATGTTCTTATTGTCTAAAAAGAGGAACTTGATGTACTGAAAGTTTTTGTTTCTTTCCATTTTTTACTTCTACCATATTCTATTATCTATGGTATGCTTGCATGTGATAGAAATACCTCTTTTAGGGTCAGCATGTTTTATATTGGCATGTTTACCTCTAATATCCAAACTTGAACAGGTTTATGATTATGAAAAAGAGGCAATATGCTGGGGATATTAGTACATAAATCATTGTCAGAAAACCAATCCTGTGTTTCAAAGCAGCAAAAAGCTTTTAAAGTATTGATATAGGTCCAGCCAAAAGGGCATGCAGGGTTTTTTCTTTTGTCCTAACTAGATATCTTATAAAAATGTGGCATCTTTTAAGTATCAAGAAATTAAATTGATGAAACATTTCTTTAAATAGATTCACTTAATAGACCTTGATTAGAGAAAAGCTGTCAAAACTGAAGTTCTTTTCTTAATATCTGTCATTTTATACATTATTTTTAAATTTCAGAGTTAGAAATGTAAATTGTTCTTTTAGAACTAGGGCACTCAACCAAAACAACAACTAAAGCATATTTCTAAAATAGCAGAAACGAAGACAATCATTCTAGCTCATGTTGAGAATTTATAAGAGGGGTAAAGATTTATGCTAAGACTGGTCCAATTCTAACATACCAATTATGCTGAGATATTCAAATATTGTATATTTTTTAATGTTATTCAAAAATTCTTCATTAAAGTGTTTATATTTAGCTTATTAGTCTGTCCCTCGGCTATGTGTAGCAAGTTTGCTGAGTGATGTACCAAAAATCATCTAAATGACAATTTTGAGCAAAACTTTTTAGGTCACAATTGTTTATCTCATTATTAAGATATTTCCACATATTCTCCCTATGTAGCACAAGCTCAGAAGAACTGAATCTGGTGGACAAAAGAGGAAATCAATTTTAAATGACTAGTTAAATTAAATTTTTAAAAATAACTAAAATTGAAATCCAAAGGTTTCAAAACCTTGTTCTGCTATTGGTTGTTCATGTCTTAACTTTGAACAAGTTTTAAATTCTTATATCTCAGCTCTTCCCAAATATAAAAGAATGGAAAAAGAAAATTACTTCTAAGCATATACCCTATTCTATATTTCTACAGTTCTATGATAAGAGCAAGTTTAAATAATGAATTATTGCTCTTTTTATTCCCCAATGTCATATATTCTGAGACAACTCCTTAAATTTTCTTAGTATAAGAATATAAATGAAATTAAGTTGCTATCCTAAGACAATAATTCTCTTTTCTTTAAGAAAACACCCATTAGCCTCTATGATGAAGATAGTAAGAACTGACAATAAAATTAACTTTATCTGATCACATACCATGGTTATTTCTGTGAAAAGGAATGTAGGAAAGAACCCCACATCAAAGAAAGCAGTAGAAAAAGTAGAAATAGAGAAAAAGAAATATTAATTAGAAATATTTCTTGCCCAAAAGAAACGGTGCAACATAATGGTGAGCAGATGATAAAAATAGATGTGGGTTTGAATTATGGTGCCCTAGGTTGCTAACCCTATGACCTCAATCAGATTAATTACCCATCCCTTAAAATTCAGTTTCCTAATGTATACCACGGAGATAAAATTAGAAACCAAGTCTGCAATTGTTTTGAAGATTAGATGAAATAATGCATCAAGCTGCTTAGTGCAGTGTCTTTGCAGGTCCTCAATAGCTGGAATGAGTCTAAAACACACCTAGAGATTAGTCTTGCTAGAAACCTCAGGGATACTTGAAAAATCAACCTTAAGTTTACTAGTCTTACAGTAAATACTGAAACTGAGCAATGGTAGTTTTGTAACATTTTCTTGCTAGTGCTGACCAAACAGATATGTAGCAGCATCTCCAGAGAAACCATAAAGCAAAATGACCACCAGAGGATGGGAAAGAGCAAGTTTTCCCATCTTTTAGAATCCTCACCTGTGTGGGTGGTAGCATGAAGTAATTCCATTCCCCAGGGGGAATTGTGAGAGAGCTGAGAAAGCCATGCCTTCATCTGGAATCATGATATAGCCATTTTTGTACATACAGGATTTATATCTTTTGCCATTAAAATTATTTTATTCTTTAGCTTTTCATTACTCTTATTTTCTTCTCATTTTTTCCAGCCAAAAGAAAGAGCATCAAATTCTGGGTTTCTACTTTATAGCCTTTACCTACTTTGGCCAAAGGTCACTTCGCAATCCCAATCTTTTATAGAAAGTCTCAGAGGTGTCTTAAGTAGCAGACCTGAAATTTGTTAGGATGGTCAACCTGGGAAGGAGTATTGAAGGCAAATCAGGGTCGGCTTTAACAAAGTATCACTTTCAGAAAGCAAGATTTTCCTGCATCTTTGCTTTCCTTTAGGTTTAACTGCTCAGATTCATCTTATTTCTTCTTCAATACCATGTTCCCTCCAAACCTCCAAAACACACTTTGTGTATAACTTGACTTACAGGTGTGTGTGCCACTATGTTATTGGCTGGAGACTTTGAAGTAATCATCCCTGTTAAATCACGTTACCTTCAAATAACTATCCCCAAACTATGTTAAATCCTTAGCTTGTTGTTTTATTGTTCTTAGTGCTTGTTTTTAATAAAGATAATGCCTGTCTTTTTAGTCAAATATTGTCTTTTGCAGAAACTTCAAATGGCCTGAAATAGAAGTATTGCTGTCATGAAGCTAACAGCAAAAGCAAAACAATATCCAAAGAAAACTTTAATTCTAATACAACGAGCTTTTTAACATGAACCCTAGTTTTGAAGTACTGATCTGTCTCAATAATTTTGTTCTTGTTGTTTAATTAAGCTTTCCTTAATGAAAACAAAGTGAATTAGAATGACTACAGGCAACTGGCCAACCTTCTAAATGCAACACCCTTGAAAAGAAACCCTATGTTTTGTTTACTTTGTTACTGCTCCTTCAGGGCATGTATACATAGTTAATATATGTTTGTTGAATGCGTCTTGCCTAAATCCATAACAAAACCATATAAGTCATGGAGGGGAAAGTAGATTTATTTATACTGTTTTGTCAGGAGCAATTTTCTACACTTATTTAATTTAAAAGAGGATTGTTGATTTTTCTCTTCATTTTGCCTCGTAGTCTTATTTCCATGTTCCCTTCCACTGTTGTTTCTTTTAGTGAGTTGGGGGAGCTCATATTACAAAATTGAAACTTTTTGGACCACTGCATCAGTCGTGAGTATAAAAGTAGCATAAAGCTAATAAAATTATTATGGAATTAAGTGAAATAAACAGCTTTACATAATCATAGCAGCAAAAAAATTCACGACAATACGTGTAGAAGTATTTGGATGCTGCTGTTTAGAAAGGTTGCCAAGCTACAACATGATCTTGAGCAATCAATGAACAAATTGATAATCTCTCAGATTTTTTTCTATCATTTAAAAGTTGCAAAAGGTGCAAAAATAACCCATGTATGTCATTATAATCTTTACCATGTTAAAGCGGAAGAGTGGGAGACAGTAAAGTTAACATTTTCTAATCCAAATAGTCTACAAAGAAACATTAAAACACAATGATAAATTTGAAAAAGAAAATGGTAAGACTCCTAGGCTGTAACACGCTAAGAGGAAGCAGCTCTCCCACTGTTCTTGACTGTCATTTCTGTTATAGACTCATGATGATTTTGCCTTGTGAATGTGTCAGGATTCTTCCTGATCTGTATGTTGGGAAAGAAAAGGAGAGAAAATGTAGTTAATGAATCATTAAGAATTAGAGAAATTAAGTGGAATAAGAGATCTTTGCCTGTCAACTTTGGTCTGCGTTGAACAGGAATAAATAAGAAGGCTGACTCTGGTCCCTGAAAGAGGCTTTTGTAATGAGGATGAAGATGGTTTACAAGGATTTGTTACTCATGATCAAGGTTACTTGTAACCAGATGCTAGAGTAGAGAACAATGTTGAATGTCACTGAACTTGCAACCAACGTCAGCAAAGTTAAAAGGGCAACATGAAGGTCAAGCTGCAGAAACTGAGACTTACAGAGATCTCCAATGTGTTTGAGAGGAGAAGGAGTGACAAAGTAAGTCCAGCATAGTTTGAGGCTGCTAATAGCTCAAGAAATACATTTTTGAAGACATAGGAAAAAACTTCCTTTGTCTACAGTGCCAGGAACAAGAGGGTGACATATCAATCTAGTGCAATTCAATAAGAGAGGGGACCTACTAGGAGATTCTACTAGTTTCAGGATAAATTCTCAGATCCAGCAGCCACAATATGTATTGACTGTCCAAGTCAAAAACCCAAGCTAAAACAAACAAACCTTGAAAACATTATGCTAAGTGGAAGTGGCCAGACAAGAAAGACTGACTTTTTTGATGACTCTGTTAGAGTAGAAGACTAGGAGACAGGGCTGAGACTGGAAGCAGGGGCTTGAAGATTGGATGCAGGTGTTAAAATAAATAACTGTTAAGCAGAAGCTAAGTAGAAGGGCTGATAGCCACAGACAAGAAGTGGCTTCAACTAGCTTGTTAGCTATCTCTGTCACTTTACATGAACTTTGGCTAATATCATTTACTTGTGGTTTTAAAATTTCTCTGCCCTTGAAATCACCACGATACTTGCAAGACAACCATACGAACTATGAAAATAGGAAAGAACCCAATTCTAGAAATTAATACCCAAATTCTTAGTAAAAACAAGCACTTTGGTTTTGGATATTTCTCCCCTCTATTAATCAAACTACAAAAGATCTAGAACTGCTTCCTCCCAGTGCAGCTACTTTTCTTTGAGCCTGCCCACTCTTTCCAGAGAGCGTATTTTCGCTTTCAATAAAAAGCTGTCACTTGCTTGGCTTGTGTAGCATGTCCTGAAATTCTTTTCCCAAAGGTCACCAAGAACTTGGAAAAATTTCCTTTTGGAGGCCAGTAACAATTCCATTTAGATAAAATGAAAAAAAAAATAGGCCAACCCAATGATTGTCTGGGTCTGTGAAAGAGTGGGGCAAGGAGAAAGTGGGGAATGATTGCTAGTAGGTATAGGGTTTCTTTCAGAGATGATGAAGATATTCTGAAATTAGGTGGTGATGATGGTTGTATAACTCCGTGAATATACAAAAAAAATCCATTAAATTGTACTCTAAATGGGTGAATTATATGACATGAATTTTATCTCAATAAAACTGTATTAAAAAATTAATAGGAAGAAAAGACTTCCCACAGTCTTAGATCTGAGAATGCTCATGGTCAGCATAATCCCAGTGGCCAGAAGAGCGATACGCATGGGTTGGTTGGCAAAATCTAAGTATTGCAACTCTACTCATAAGACCATCTGTGGAATCAGTTTCTCAAGAACTATCTGGATCTCCAAGTGTAAATCAGGAGTTTTTGAAAAGAAGGAGTAGGAGAAAAGAATGCTATAGTAGTTTATAAAAGTGTCTATCAAATATAGCAAACATTTTTTCTTTGTATTAATTTTTTCAGCTGAAGTAGAGATTATTACACTTCTTGGTAAAGGGGAAAAAAAAACCCCTTAGTTATATAATTTTTTTCTTTAATTCTCATTTTATGAATGAGAAAACTGACAAAATAGAGAGGCTGAATGATTTGAACAATCCAGAGCCAGTAGAGGACGGAGCCCCGGTCTTTCAGCATGAGGCTCTACGGTTTTTCTGTAAATCATGCTGCCTGACTATGGCAGGGTTCTGCTGCCTTACCATAGTTAGAGGCCTACCTTTTTGTGAAGCCAGCATCCCTCTAGAAATGACTGCAGATTGGTGAGAAACATTCTACTTTTTTCTGGAGTTCTTATTTAATTGATTTAGCTGAATGAACATAAACTGGAGAAGATGGTTTTAATTAAATTAATGTTGTATTCTGTGCCTACATTATACTTGATCTACATTATACAGTCATAAAAGTGAAAACAATAATATTGCAAAAGGACTACACTTATGAGCAAAATTTGGTACAATCACTTTGGAAAACTGTTTGACAGTATTGACTTAAAGTGAACAAAAGGACACGCTGTGACCAAGCTATTCTACTCCTAATCATACACCCAAAAAAATGCACACACATGTTCTTCAAGTGACATTTACAAGAATATCCATGGTAGTACTATTCATAATGGCAAAAACAACTTCAATTATCCAAGTGGAATAAATTTATTATACTCAATTGGTGAGTATAATAATCACCCCCCAAAATCTGCAAAATATAGTGTAACATGGACAGATCCTGAAAAGCATACTATTTAAAAAAACATACAGTATGATACAGTATATGCAGTATAATTCTGTTTATAAAAAGTTCAAGACCAGGAAAAACTAATCTAATCTCTTAGAAGTCAGGAAAATGGTTACCCTTGAGTGGGTGTGGGGCAGAGTATTTGGAAGTGAACATGAAGGTAACTTCTCAGATGCCAGCAATGGTGTTTCTTAACATGGGTTCTGTCTCCCTGGATGTGTTTACTCAATAAAAATTGAACAAGCTATACACTCAAGATTTTTGTCTTTTTATGTATGTATAAATATGCATATTCAAATGCACATTATGTGAGTTCCTTCAGGAGAGTTACTCTGAATTTCTAGCTTTCTGCTTAACAAGTTCCTATATAAAATATGCATGTGACAGATTTTCTCTCTTGCACAGCAAAGCAGGCCCTGAGAGAAATCTTCCCCTATGATAGATTACGTGTTTGTTTGCTTCAACCTAGCATCTACACACAATAACACAACGTGATACTGTACATAAATGAGAAATTGCCCCAGGGTATATACCTAAGGAGACCTGATGTCAACTGAGAGGGGATTTTGACACTAAGGAGACATAATATACTAAAATAACAAATGTGTCCTTGTGATAATACTCCAGGAAGTATTCAGGAGCAGGTGACATTGAGGAGGTCACATTTCGCAAGAAAGAGCCAGCAGTGTGAAGCACTTGGGGGCCACAGCTTTCTTTGACAAGAAGAAACAGGAAATGCCAAGCCCCTGAGGTGAGGATGAACGTGGAACTTATGAAAAATAGAACAAGGCCTGGTTGTTGGCTGCGGTGGGGACAAGGAGAAATGACAGAGATGGTCAGATGAGCAAGCGGTGAGCAGGTGATTCAGGTCAAGGCAGGTAAGGAAAATGGATTTTAGTGCAATGCAGAAGCCATCGGAAGGTTAAAACAGGTCAGTGACATGATCTAATCAGCATTTTTAGAAGTTCATTTTGTCTCCTGTATAGAAAACGGATTGTACAGGAGGAAGAGTGGAAGCAGAAAACCTGTTACAAGGTTATAGCTGTAGTCCCAGTGAGAGGTAAGGGTAGCTTAGAGTTGATGGGATGCCCTGAAGTTTTGTATGCAAGGGTGATGGACATACAAGAAACAAATGTTTTGGGGCTCAGCAAGTCAAAGGATGGTAGTTCCACTCAATGAGAAAATTTGGAAAGGTTAAGATCAATTGAAAGGATGCAGATATTGCATTTAGTACAAAGTGTGGAAATGCTTAATTAATGTGAGTTTTTGCTTTTATCGCTATTGGATTGTCCATATTGATAGACTATAAAACCTTAAAATAAAACTCAGTCTGTACACTTGACAATGGTAGCTATAGAACATCCCTTGTACGATTCCTCAACAACAGCATTTATACTTAAAGGAGACTCTGAAATAAGCCTCCGTGTTACAGGTATCATCAATACTAAAAAATTTACATCAACTTTATTTCTAAAGCCAGAGTGTCCTGAAATCTCCTCTTATGAATATGAAATCTCTTTTAAATTGTTCTATAGTGAAGTAGAAATATTATTTATAACCAAAATTGGCAGTAGTCACTTGCACCATCTCAGGGAAATGATACAGCTCTTAAGAGTTGAAAATACAGCTCTCTATTCCACAAATGCCAAAACTGCTTCCATTTCTTCTGTGCTGCTAAACGGTAGACTCTGAAGTAGATTATTTATCTGTTAAGAACAGCACGTTTGTGAGGGTTTTTTTTTAATGACAAGGTAGAATCAGAAGGAGTAGAGAACTAAACTTTGGACATTAGAGCAATGAATTTGAGTTTTCAAGAAGATTCAAATCTTTATGAAGGCTTATGAATGTGGGGTCGTGGACAAGACCTCAGGATCAGGAGACAGAAAAAGGGTCCAGCCATAGAAATACCAGTCTCCATCACAACCACCAGAAATAAACCCTTATGTAGTAAAGGCCACAGACACAAATGTTTTGCATGAAAAATTTTATTTAATTTGTTTTTTTTTAAGATGAGAATATAATTTAAAAAAATAGGTTTGGTTAACAGAAAGCAGAGCGGACAAAGCGAATGAGGAGGCAGCAGATTACTTAGAGGATAAGTAATAAAATGTGGTAATTTCAAATACACACACATACACATTTAATTAAAATTCAACAGTAACTGTAGCAATTGTTTATTACTTACATCAATAAAAAGTATTTTTCAGACAGGAGATTTTATCATTAGCATTATTTAGAATTGCTAACATGTGGTGATTATTAAAAAATGTCCATTTTGAGTTGTTTTATTATTGTTTTTAAATTATCTAAAGACAATGCCTGCACTGGGGGTGGACTTCATCTACTTCCTAACCCTACATATGCCACTGTGAGGAAAAAATATTCAGACAAAAATGGGCTACTAAAAATATTATACATATATAAACATATAGATATATATACATGTACATACATATACACATACACATATAATGTGTGTACATATATATCTCAAGGGGCAAGTGACCTCAGCAGACATCTGTGTTATAGTTAGAACATATTAAATGTAAAAGACTAACGTATCATAATATCAATAATTTCTAAGAGCTGAAAAATACAATCCTGCCAATATAAATATTATACTTTTTTTACAACAAAATTAGTCACTTTTATTTAAAAGAAACATTACAAATAATTGTGCAAAATTAAACTTCATGATTAAATACACATAAAAGTAACATACATATTTTCCATCAAAATCCACATACAAAGTTAGTTGATTACATGACAGTAAAAGAACTGGCAAAACAGAGAACTTGCTGCCTTGCAGATTTTAAACGTTTGCAACCTAAAATCAAAACCATAAAAATTAAGTTGCTTTAAAGGGAATTTAAGAAAATTAAATGTATACTTTCAGTAGTTGAGAATGTCGAACCCATAACCTACTTTAGTTACCAAATGCTAAAAAGAAAGTTCTGTGCCTTTCATTTCCAAAATGTTAGTGTATAGCTATTCTTATACATGTTGGGGACAGAAGATGGTGAGAAAGGGAAGTGATGACAGGCTGGCTGAGGCATTTCCCGCCACACTGTCAGCAACTGCCAGAGGACGCTCTTGGGCACTGCTTTGTGGAAATGTCCCACTAAATTAAGTGGCGTTTTCTTTTATGACTACTTTTTAAAGTCTATGCATGACTTCGCTCCCTACACGTAGCAGGGAAACTCAGTTTTAATCCAGAATTTAACCAAGAGACCCAGCCCCACACCCCTCAAGCCCAAGCACTGGCTGCTCTGCTTCCTGGGTGGGTCTGGTGTTGGCTGCACTCTAGTGGCTCCAACAGGGAGAGTGGGACGCCCCCACGTGGGCACAGATAACCATGTCACAGGCAGAGAAGAGCATGGGACTGGGCTAAGCAAGGGGAAACATCCACACTGTGTTCTGTTAACAGGGCTATGTCATTATTTTCCATGTTCAGATGGGAGAAGGAATTCCTTTCTCCTTTTCTAAGGCAAGCTGCTGGTGTTCTATTTAAACCTGCTTATAACGTAAGAACCACATTTACGCACTTGCTCATTTCCCTACTGTAGACGCAGTAAAAATGGTGGGATCTGTTGCAAAACCAAACCTCGATGAGTCCATCCTCTCAACCCAGCCCCCAGGTCTGCCGTAAGTGTGCAGGTGCAGTGGAGCCACTGAAGCCAACGCCGCAGGTGAGCAAATGGGTGACAGCCGGTGGTTGGCGCGAGTGCTGAGCACCTATGGTGGCTCGATGACAATTCTCTCTGTAATACTGGAAATGGAAAGTCTTTCTAAGAAAAGCAGACAACCATGTACGGCTTCCAGACCAAGGTCCCTGCGAGCCCCTCCGGCCTGTGGCCTATGAGACTCACAGAGTGTGGGCACCAGCCCCAAGAGTCTGAGGGGTGACAGCCAGCGGTGCTGTTGCGCTCACTGGTAATGAGTCACAGCTTGTCGTTGGCCATTTCCAGGAACTATGCATAGACATCCCGATGCACTCCCCCTTGGGATGAAAGAGGAATTTGTCGTAGCTGCCCTCTGCACAGATATCAGTGACAACAACGTTGGGCCCTGTTCCAAAGGCACAAACGCACAGAGAACCTGAGGTAACCCGAAAGTTGGAAAAACTCCATTTGGAACTGAAGCATTTTGGAAAGTAACTGGCTGACGCCAAGCTAGACCGGATATTCCTTTTAGGATCTTCGGCTGCAAAAATGTGCCCTGTGCCGTGATCGCTGAGGCGATCCCTCAGAGGAGGGAAGCATCCTGATTGAAGTTAATGCAGTAAATATTAGCTGCTTGACATCCTCTTCGTAGTTCCTGGATTAAATGCCCTGATGAAGGATCAAATATTCTCGTAAGGGTCCCTTTTTCAGCAGCGGTTGCAAGTCTTGTTCCCTGCGGGTTGAGTGCAACGCAGTTCAGGACGCCCTCGTGGGGAGGAATGTCCACAGGTGGCTTCTCTGTGCTGGCCAGGACCACGGCTGCACGTGGCCTGTGTGTGCCAGCGAAGGCCAGGAGGGAATTGTTACTACCGGGACACTGGACACAGAGGCCTTTAGGGTTATAACAGGTTTCAAAGACATGCAGCTGATGGGGATCGTGTGTGAACCTAAACACCTTCATATGGAGTCCAACACAACCGCAATTCTATCTCGCCGCGATTTGACTGCCTTGACTTCAGCAGAAAATTCTATTTCAGTAACAGTGTTCCTTTTCAGGTAGTCCCAAATCATCCCTTCCTTGGGAGGGTATTTCAGCTTCTTACCATCAACAACTAAAGATAAATAGTTGCAGCGAAATAACATTTTAACATGGCCAACTCCTCCTTCTAGAAATTTGTTTTACATTATAAGATTTCACTCGAAACAGTATTTCTGCTTGCTTCTCTTTTTCTTTTAGTGGATCTGTGTTACAGACTCGGAATGCATTTTCCATCCCTCGTGGGAAAGCAGGGTGCTCTGGTCTCGTGGGGCCCGGGCTGAGGCCGCTGCAGCCAGAGGTCTAAAAATTGTTCTTATAGGGTAAATTTTACCATTTTTACAGAAGATTTTGCCTTTCAAAATGTAAACTAATACTACATGCAGTATTCAAAAGTATGAAGTTTGAATTTTGTACCCAGTATCAGACTCCATGTTAAGATAGTGATTTCCCATGATATTTATATAAAATGAATGTAATAAAATTTTTCATTATGCATTATGGAAATTAAAATGAAAATAGAAGATGATACCCTATGTATAAAAAAACTTAATTTCTCATAAGTCTGAAAATCTCATTTTTAATAAAGAATAATGATACCTAAGTACAAACTTCCTAAACTTCAAAATGTTCTCTTGCATTCCTTGTGTAATCATATAAAAGATGTACACACAAAAAAGGTCATGAGTTAAAGTGAAGAATTTGCTTGAAATTTAGCTTTAATGTCAGCTATCTCTGTAAAATGACTCTTTTCTTTATGTGAGCAGAACTTTCAATTTATCACACAAGCAGAAAACTTTCTGGAAGTTTCTTCTCATGTGGACAACAAGTTTCCCCATGAGAGCCTACTGTAGTTATTCTGTGCTGGTATTTACAGGCTCCTCATAATTGGGAGAAGAAGAAAAAACCTGGAAATCTGGATTGATACAGTTGAGAGGAAAGCACTTGGAAGTGGTTGAGATATTTTTATCTTAGCCATGCACAGCTAAGAAATATTTGATTCAAACTTTATTTGGCCCATGAAAAAGAAGTATCAGACTGGATCCAGATTGTTAATGTATTGCATTAAGGATTAAGTACTTTTTAAAACCCCAGCTTTGGTTAGTTTCTTGGCACTCAGCATTAACAAAAGCTATCATTTTGCAGAGAAGCTTCTAAAGGAGCAATTTGCCCATGACTGATTCTTGGTGTCCTGAATAGCTATCTCAAAGAGGTGTTTGGTGCCCAAGCTTGCAACTGCTGCTGCTTTTTGTGGATCCACCTGCTGCTTTAGTCTCTTCTGGGTCCTCTGGTCCCAGGTGGTTACCTGTTGCTCTGATGTAAAAGAATGTTGTTTCTACACAATTTGGTGGGTATAGACCTTTCAGTTTACAAACATTCTTAAGTTGCCATTCTTTGGTGGCTTTGGTTTTCTACTGGCCTGCTTAGAGTGAATGAAATTCATTCCCCCACTGTGTGCCCAGTGAAGGAGCAGGAATCCTGCCTCCTTTCAGCTTCAACTACAGCTAACCTAGTAGACTCATCCTGCAATTCATTATGTGAATCCTAATGGATTGAATTTTTTGCATGATCTTGGAAATATTGCATATCCTTGAACATAACATGTCATGTCATTGGGCCTCAAATGACTCACTAGTATAATGGAAGAGGTCAGGAAGTGGACATATTAATGTGCTATTCTAAGTGTGAAAAATGAAATAAATCATTACTGTATTTGGTAAGTCAGTCATTCAGAAAGAACGAGAAGGCAATGTATTACTCACACATTCATTCATCCACTCCTTAGAATATAAGCTCCATGCAAACAGGAGACTTTCCTTTCCTCTCTCTAACTCCAGTACCAGAAATTGTGTCCAGTACCTATGCTTATATTCAGAAGACACAAAGATGCATTAAAAGAAATAAAACACAATAATAAAATAAAATGACAACATTGTCCCGTTAAGGAACTCACTACTCCGTAAGTGCTTTAGCTGTGTTACAGTGCAAAAAGCTTTGAAAAAAAAAAAAAATCTCAAGAAACCAGAGTTCCTCCTTCAACTTTGAAGCCTACTTAGTATATGATCTTTGGCATCATTTAGCTTCTAGGTGCCTCAGTTTATTCATCTGGAAATGGAATAACATGAACTACACAAGAGTAATGTACTTATATCAGCCATGTATAAGAGAAAACTCAAGTAAGTGACAGAGATTTTATTTTCTTCATGCAATGAAAATTCCATGTAAATAAATAGAGTATTTATTTTCTTCAAGTAATGAAAATTCATGGTTAGCAATGTAGGGCATACTTCACAGCTCCATGATACCATCTGGAACCTAGTTTCTTCCTGTTTCCCTGTTTCCCTGACCCTAGCATGTTCTTCTCACTTTATGGTTGCAGACAGCTTTTGGAACTCCAGTATCACAATGATGGCCCAGGCAGAAAAGGAAGTTGAACTTCCTTTTAAGAAAGGCTGAGTTGGCTTCCTTTTAAGGAGTTAGACACCTGCTATATTTTCTCTTAGATCTCAATAGCCAAAACCATTGCATATCACATGTTCACGAGGAATGCCAGGAAATTTATTTTTTTCAATGTAGTCAATTGTTTATCCAACAAAATCATAGCTCTCCTAGTAAGGAGGTAGGAAGGAATAAACACTGAGTGAGAAACTACATGTTTTAGTCATAAGTGTAAATGTGCTTATTTATATAATATACATTCGTTGCGTGGGCATTTAGGGTTAAATATTTTGCTGTAGTTGAGATGGACAGAAAGGAGAGTTCAGCAATGGATAAATTTCTGCTCCCAATATCTTGAAATGAGAGATAACAAAATAATATTATAAATCTTGTTCCATCAACATGGGCAAAAATCTAAGAAAAAACTTGGTGCAGAAGTCACAAGGCTAGCCGGAATTCAAGGGATGGGGAAGGTGACCCTACCTCTTGATTGGAAGAGCATTGCTGGAACTGCTACGACCATCTTTGAAAACAATGTTGCACATTTCATAAGGCCATGGATGCTATTTTGCTAGGCTGAGTAGTGAAATATCTACCTGATATGTCTACCCGCTTTACCACTGTTAAAATTCTCTAAAGTAGGGACTCTCTGGTAAATAGTACACTGATACTTTTCTAATTTTAAACTATCTACGTACATTTTTTCTGGGTAGTTGCCCCCGTGAAAAGCATAACATTTTCTACCATTTGTTCCAACACTAAATTGTACCCTCTGATGCAGTTTAGTGCACCACAAATTGGGCATCTTGGTTACGACAGTTAATATTTTCTGAGTTCCCTCATATTTAAAATTAGAATACTATCTTCCTTATTGATAACAAAGTATCTGTATCAGATGAAATAATGAATATTAAAGTTCTTCACAAACTGCAAATTACTGTACAAAAATGAACTGTTACTATGAATATACTTAGTTTTGGCTCATCTTGGACCTGCTCTATCAACATTGCTCTTTTTCCTAAAGAAATTCTTTGCTAAAACTTTATGCCACTTAATAATGACACACCATATTCTTATGGCGTGGCAACCCTTTCTAATTAAAATAAAAGTAAAAAAGATTAAATAGAGAAATAACTATTTCCTCCTGAAAATTCTCCCCTAATTTGCCACCCTACTTAGTACTCTCACATCTCACGGCACTAACCAGTCTGAATTCCAAAGTATATTTAACATTATTTATTCATTTCTATAATTTATGTTATTTGTTTTTTACATATAGCCTTATTCAAATAATTTATTTATAGGCAATTCAGTGTTAGTTGTAATGAAGGGAAGTAGTCCATTGGTAATCTAAAAGTGTGTTAAGGGCAGTTTATATTTGGTTTTAGAATACATTTTTTTCAGAGGATTTGCTTTCTTAATTATATTTTTTTATTGCTAGATTTATACTTCATTTGCATTACTTGGGCAGGAAGCAGGAGTTACTGAGGAGAATTCTGAGTACAGAGAGAAGATGGTTTGGATGTAAACAAAACTCCATCATGGCGAAGTCACACAATTTTAAAATATGCTGATCATTGAGCATTGATCACATAACACATTTGCTTTTGTTCATTCCATTTCTTCACCATATTATAAAGTTCTTGTGTAAAGGGACCAACTGCATACAAATTTGATAAATAAATGAAATGTACTGTACTGAGCCCTTGGTATGAATATGATCAATAACTCTTAGTGGCAAGGATATAGTTACCAAATTTTGAGGCTGACCCAAAAGCTACTAAGTTGATATGAATTTATTATGTATTTTATCTTTTCTCTTCTGAAATAAATGTGTGTATCTGTGTGTGTCTATGTGGAGAGAGACAGAGAAAGAAACAGAAAGAGAAAGGGAAATAGAACTACAGTGATGAACAGAAAAATGAAAGAAAATGGTGTTCCATCTGATTTTTCTTTTATGCCAAAATTCACAATAGCATAAAGAAAGGTTTCATGGGGAAAAAACAATACAATAAATATTTTTAACTTATATTTCATAAACGTAAAGTGATTTCAGAGGTTACCTCAATTAATGTAATATAATATTTATTGCTTTTATTTAATTTAAAGCAGCATATTCACTAGCTG
This sequence comes from Lemur catta, assembly GCF_020740605.2. NCBI lineage: Eukaryota > Metazoa > Chordata > Mammalia > Primates > Lemuridae > Lemur > Lemur catta. The sequence continues at coordinate 22,299,006 of NC_059143.1, forward strand.
TCTCTTAGCTAGGCTCATCTATAAACTATTAATGATTTAATTTGCATTTCCATCAAGAAGAAAAAGAAAACATGGTTATTGCATAGTTCTCTTTTTCTCCAGACACTAAGTCATTATTTAATTAAGTAATGTTTATAGTTTTACATACCACATTTCCATTTTTATCTGGGTGCTATATTTGAGTAAACATATATTTAATTTATCATCTCATACGTTTTTAATCTAGGCATATGCAGACCATTAGCTTTTTTATATTGCCATGTTTTCTTTAAATTTTTTAACTCACAGATAATGGTTTTATTTTTTCTTTGAAAATAATGTTGTTAATAAGTTAGAGACAAAAAGAAAACCAAAATATTCTGCACAGCTTTTCAGTAACCTTGTTCGCAGATTTCATATTTTAGAGTAATTGCATTTTTACTATATACTGTGTGGTATTTCCAATTACTTTTTTTAAATACAGGCTTGATTTTTCCACTGCATGTCTGCTTCTAAGAGCTATGTAAGTATTTAACCATGTTTTGAAAACTCTACAAACTCCTCATTAAAGCTTAAGCTAAGATAACATAAAAGAACATTATTAAAATGGAAGAAATTGATATAATATGTAAACTCGGGAGACGGTGATCATTATCTACAATTATATAAAGAATTGTTTTCAGGAAACCAGGCAGAAACAGAAGTATAAAATTGCAAAAATGAAAATCGATTTTGAATATTAGGGAAACTATATGAAAGTCTTTAAACTCTATGATGCCATTCTGAACTAGGTAAAATAACTCCCTTGTGTAGAATAGCGTATTGGATTCTTTAAAGAACATTAAAGCAAAGTGCCAGGGGAAAGAAAAAGTCTATGTCTATCTCTATATATCTATTAATATATAATCTATACACTATATCTATATTGCACGTGTTTAAAAAAAAAGTAGGAAAACTTACCAACACTTTATCAGACTGGGGATGTCTCACCAACATAGGTTCACTCTTTATACCATTTTTGTCCTCACTATGGTAGAAGGAATTCTCCAAACTTACCTCCTTCCAAACAAACAAACAAACCTGAACAAGGTCAGGGGACCAGACATTAGAGCTTCAGTATAGTTGGAACACCCAGAATCTGGACCTGGTGATAATGCTGAGAAGCTGAGAGGCAGAGAACCAAATACAAAGCAGAAGAATGTTGAGCAGACAAGCTGGGGGCTGGCCTGAGTCTAGATGCCCTTAGTCACATGACCACAGGAAAAGTAGGAAGGTGAGGAAGTGAACCTAAGACACATCCTCTGAGTCAGAATCTTTGAAAGGTGCAGTTATCAGACAGGCAAAAACTATATCTGTAAGAAACTTTGTCCAAGATACCTGTAGGATTAAAGTCACAGAGACTACTAAACAGACTAAAAACCTATCCTCTGCAATGATAAACAGCAGACAAACATACAAAGATTGGGAAACAAGGACTAAAGATTTGAGAATGTCTGATACAAAGTGTTGGACAGCAATGTAGAAAATTCAAGAACATGAAAAAATTCAATTGTAAGGTAGGCAAAGAACAAAAAGCCATGAAGAATTATTTGCAGATATGAAAAATAAATTAAATTTCTAGAAATGAAAGATAACTGCTGAAATAAAAACATATTTAAGTGGACAGATTAACACATTGACTGCTACACAAAACAAACAGAAACTTTTCCTTGGGGACACAATGTTTTATTATGAAAATAGAATAAAAACTTTGAGTATAATTTAAAGGTGAACATAAATAGAAAAACAAAATGTATTGACTTCTATTCATTTAATCCATGTTTTTAGAATTAAATTGTCAATATTAATTGTAACAATAAACTAGAGTAAGTTAAATGTAACTCTAATGGCAGTTAATGTGTTAAATGGCAGATTAGATGCATTTGAAGAGAGAATTTATGAACTGGAAAACATATGCAAAAAATTACTTTGAAAGTAATAAGGAAAAATTAGGAAGTGGAAAACAAGAAAGAGAAAACAAGAGACATGTGGGCTAGAAGGAAAATTCCTAACATATCTGGTTGCAATTCCAGGTGTAAGTATTAGACAGACTGTTGAAGAGCCAATATTTAAAATAATTATGGCAGCAAATTTTCCAGGTATACAAACATAGATTTTCAAATCCAATGCATCACAATCAGCATAAATTTTTAAAAAGATAAGACACATTAATAAAACTAAAAAAAAAAAAATCAAAGACAAAGATCTTGAATAGAAAGAGAAAGGAAAAAGAGTGCCTATAATAGAATGTCTGTTAGAAGGACCAAAGCATGGTCAATAGCCAGTACGAAAGCCAGAAAACATGTAATGTTACATTTAAAGAATTGAGAGCAGGCCGGGTGCGGTGGCTCATGCCTGTAATCCTAGCACTCTGGGAGGCCGAGGCGGGTGGATCTCTCGAGGTCAGGAGTTCGAGACCAGCCTGAGCAAGAGCAAGACCCCGTCTCTACTAAAACCAGAAGGAAATTATCTGTTCAACTAAAATATATAGAGAAAAAATTAGCCGGGCATGGTGGTGCATGCCTGTAGTCCCAGCTACTCGGGAGCCTGAGGCAGTAGGATCGCTTAAGCCCAGGAGTTTGAGGTTGCTGTGAGCTAGCCTGACACCATGACACTCACTCTAGCCAGGGCAATAAAGCGACATTCTGTCTCAAAAAAAAAAAAAAAAGAATTGAGAGCTATCACTAGGAATTAGTACTGGGAGTATATTATGTTATAGCATTATGATACTTTTTGTATATAATTCCATATTAATCACACCTAACAACATATTATATAGGATTACATATGAATAGATAAAACCACATATATGTGCAATATATGTATTAATCCATGTGTGTATATGTATATAGCAAGGGAATGGTTAACACACTGTATTCTGAAATATGGTTACCATAAAAGGAGAGGAAGTAGGAGAATAGGATAAGACAGAAGTACACCCGTAAATGTAAATTACAGGCAGTGTTGCATTTTTGATATGTGTAGTGGATCATGGGTTTACACTGTACCATACACAATAAAAAAGTGAAAGCAAGCAAGCACAGACCAAGACGATAGTGCATCATGAACTAAGGATAGGTTAAAATAAAATCCAAACAAAAAATAATCTCCCCAGATAAGTAATTGAACAAAAGAAATAGATAACATGAGACAAAAATATTCACGTAAAATTATCATTTAACTGCTAATAATAAACTTTAAAAGGTTGCAAAAGGAAACCAGCTATTGAGTCCAAGGAAGTACTATGTGAATAGTCCTTCTCGTCAATGTCAATTGCTTTTCTTCCCTCAGGGTTGAGAATGAAAGGCAGCCACTGAATAATTTTCTAGGATCATGGACTCTCAATCTCTTTCCTATTGCACATGGGAAGATACTTGTCATCAAAATACATGGTTACTAATCTACTTCAAGTGGTTCTACACAGGCTGAACAGAAATAGGACGCTGTTGCTATTCCAGCGTGAAAGAAGCCTGGAAGCTACCACGCTGTCCCAATAACAAATAAAAAGCTGAACAACCTGAAAAAATTAACAGCTTCTCTTAGATCCGTAAGAGAAGTGAGGTCACAGGGCAAACTTCTCTCAAAATTGAAGAGATTGACCAGTGAATACAGAGAATCACAATTTACTGGAGCAGAAATCTCAGTGCCTAGGTAAGAAAACTAGAGCTGTAATTGTCAAATTGCTGGAGGCTCAATGTGGACAAGTCCCCGAGATAAAAACTCCAGGGGATCCGGTCAGAGGGCACCCCACACTTTCGTGGTTTACCCTCCGGAGCTCTACTAAGTACTCATGGTGACTACTGGAGAAAAATCTCATGCTTTTGGCAGGAGAAGGGAAAATTAATTATCTTTAAACACACCAGAGAATTCTGTTCTTAACAAAATGTGCCCTCAGAAGAAACTATTTAACCAGAGCCTTACCTGCTGGGGTTTTATCAGAGCCCAAGTGACCTGGGGGAAGACAAATATACAGCTACAGCTCCTTATAGCCTTCAATGGGAGAAAAGGGAAATACTCAACTCAAGCCCTCTCTAGTTACTGGGTCCCACCTAAGGGGAAGGGAGGGGAGAACTGAGGAGCAGGTGTAACTTTACAGTCCAGAGGCACAGGCTCATTTAAAGACTGTGATGTAATTAGAGGACTACAGAATTCTTCCTCTCTCCTCATATCTTACTAGTCATTATTAAAGGTCTATTTATAGCAGTTCCTTTTATCCCGTAAATGATGCCCAGCTATGAAGAAAAAATTACAAGACATACTAAAATACAGTTTAAATAGGCAGAGCAAACATCAGAACCACACTCAGATACGGCAGGGATGGTAGAGTTATCAGATGGGATTTTAAAACAACAGTGATTAACATACTAAGGACTCTAATGGAGAATAATATGGAGAAAAATAATAAAGACATATTCCATCTTTGTGGTAGACTTGATATTGTCAAGACGTCAGTTCTTCCCAACTTTGTAGATTCAATGCAATCTTAATCAAAACCCCAGCAAGTTATTTTGTGAATATCAACAAATTGGTTACCAAGTTTATACAGAGAGACAGAAGACCCAGAATATCTGACACAATATTGATGGAGAAGACCAAAGTTGGGGGACTAACACTACCTAAAAGCAAGACTTAAAGCTACAGTAATCAAGATGATAGTATTGGTGAAAGAATAGATAAGAATAGACAAATAAATCAATGGAACAAAATAGAGATACCAGAAATAGATCTACTTTAATATAATCAACTGATCTTTGACAAAGGAGCAAAAGCAATACAATGGAAAAAAGATAATATTTTCAACAAATGGTGCTGGGAAAGCTAAACATCCACATGTATAAAAAAGGAATCTAGCTCCTTAGTACAATATTTAGCCAAAGGAGTTGAAAATTTGTCTCTACACAAAAACCTGCACATAGATATTTGTAGCAGCTCTATTCAAAATTGCCAAAACTTGGAAGCTGTTCTTCAGTAGGTGAATGGGTAAACTGTCATATCCAGACAATGGAATAGTATTCAGTAATAAAAGGAAATGAGGTATCAAGCCATGATAAGACATGGAGGAAACTTAGATGCATCTTACTAAGTGAAAGAAGCTAATTTTCAAAAACTACATACTGTATGATTCCAAATATATGTCATTCTGTAAAAAGCAAAACACGGGGATAGTAAAACATCAGTGGTTGCCAGGGTTTGAGGGGGGAGGGATGAATAGGCAGAGCACAGGGGACTTTTATGGCAGTGAAACTACTCTGTATGATACTATGATGGTGAATAATGATGAATACAAGTCATTATACATTTATATCAAACCCATGGAACATAAAACATCGAGTGAACCCTAATGTGAGCTATGGAGTGATAATGATGTGCCAATGTAGGTCCATCAATTGTAACAAATGTAGCACTGTGGTGGAAGTGGGGGATGTTGATAATGGGGAAGGCTGTGCCTGTGTGGTGGCAGAGGGTATATAGAAAATCTGTACTTTTCACTCAATTTTGCTGTGATTCTAAAACTGCTCTAAAACATGTCTATTAAAAAACAAGAAATAAAGAAATAAGGTGAATTTGAAATGCTGCATTAAGTGAAGGAGTGGTAATATAAAGAAAATATCTGAATGGCAATATTAAAGTACCTGGAAATAAATGACTCAGGATGACATTGTCTATGAAAGTTCTCTCATTTTATTTTTTAAGTTATCAAGTGACATTATTTCAGGAATACAATGCAACTGGAACTATTGTCTCTATTAGTTCTACATTAGCTAATGTTGTTCCGATCATTAGGAGTCCCTTTTGTTCACCTTGGCCTTCTAGAATGAGACAGAGAAGAAACACTGATTTGGATCACAAAAACTTGCCAAGATTTGTTGATTCTGTGATGACTGCTAACATAATAACAATAATGCTATGGATAAACTCAGCCAAGCTCAAAGGGTATACTTTTGACCAAAATTTGCACTAGCCAAATACATACATTTTCAATTTGTTTTTTATTATAAAAATTATGGCCTTTTGAAGAATTGGATGGTTTTTTTTCCCACACATGAAGCAAAGAAATGTATTAAACATGGAGTACAGAAAGTATAGTACACTCTCAAAGATGGTAGAGAGCGGACTGCTAAAAGAGGGAACAGTGCCACCTTAGGGTTGGATCTATCTTTTTTTTTCCTTCATTTTTTTTTTTATTTCAGCGTATTATGGGGGTACAAATGTTTAGGTTACATATATTGCCTTTGCCCCACCTGAGAACACACTTGAAGTTCTGAAGAATTGTTTATACTCCATCTGTTTACAAATACTTTTTAAAATCTGGGTTCTGTTTTTTAAAATTTATTTTTAAATTTTGTTAAGAACGCTTAACATGAGATATACCCTCTTAACAGATTTTCACGTGTTTAGTACAGTATTGTTATCTATAGGCACAATGCTGTACATCATATCTCCTGCACTAATTCATATTGCATAATTGAAATTTTATACATGTTGATTGACAACTCCCTATCTCTCCCTCTCCACTGCCTGGCAACCACCATTCCATTCTTTGCTTCTCTGACTATTGCAGATACTTTCCATAAGTAGAATCATACAGTATTTACCTTGCTGTGACTAGCTTATCTTACTTAGCATCATGGCTTCCAGGTTTACCTATATTGTCACATATTACAGAATCTGCTTCTTTTTATGAGGCTGGATATTATTCCATTGTGTGTGTGTGTATATATACATACACATATATATATACCACTTTTTTCTTTATTCATTCATCTGACTATGGATATTTTGATTTACTATTGTAAATAGTACTACAATAAACATGGGAGTGGTAGTATAATTTGAAATACTGATTTCAATTATTTTGGATAAATACCCAGAAGTGGGATTGCTGGATAACATGGTAGTTCTATTTTTAATTTTTTGAGGCTCTCCATATTGTTTCATGGCAGCTACACCATTTTGCATTCCCACCAACAGTGGGCTTCCAACTAGATTCCAATTTTTCTACATCCTTGCCAACATTGGTTTGTTGTTGTTTTGATAATAACCATCATAACAGATGGGAGGTGATATCTCATTGTTATTTTGAGTTGCATTTCCCTGATGATTAGTGATGTTCAGCATCTCTTCACATACCTGTTGGCCAAGTATATATCGTCTTCAGAAAAACATCTATTCCACTCTTTAGTTCATCTTTTAATTGGGTTATTGGCATCTTGCTAATAAATGATAGAGGCTCTTATACATTTTGGATAGTAATCTCTTATATATTTGCAAATATTTTCTCCCATTCTATTCATTGCCTTTTTGACTCTGTTGATTCTTTCCTTTCCTTTATGGAAGATTTTTAATGTAGTTCCACTTACTTATTTTTACTTTTGTTGCCTAAGCTTCAGTTGTCAGATCTGTGAAATCATTGCCAAGACTAATGTCATGAAATGGTTCCCCTATTTTTTTTTCTAGGAGTTTTACAGCTTCATGTATTATGTTTACATCTTTAATCCATTTTGAGTTGATGTTTGTGTATAGTGTAAGATAATTTTCTTCTTTTGTATGTGAATATCCAGTTTTCCTTGCCCCATTTGTTGAAGAGACTGTCCTTTTCCCATTCTGTATATTTTTCACCCTTATTAAAGATCAGTTGAACATGTATGTGTGGATTTATTTCTGGGCTTTCTATTCTGTTCCACCAAGTCAATATGTCTGTCTTTATGTCAATACTATACAGTTTTCATTACTCTAGCTTTATAATAAAATTTGAAATTAGGAAGTATGATGCCTTCAGCTTTGTTCTTTTTTTTTTCAAGATTATTTTGGCTATTTGGAGTTTTTGTGGTTCCATATAAATTTTAGAATTGTTATTTTCATTTCTGTAAAAAATACTATTAGACTTTTGACAGGGATTGCATTGACTCTGTAGACCACTTTGGATGCAATTGATATCTTAACAATATTGAGTCTTTTAGTTCATGAACATAGGGTGTCTTTCCATATGTTTGCTTCTGGTCTAATTTCCTTCATCAGTATTTTCCATTTTTCATTGTATGTCTTTCTCTTCTTTAGTTAAGTTTATGCCTATATTATTCTTTTTGATATTATTGTAAATGGAATTATTTTCTCTAATTTCCTTTTCTGATAGTTCATTATTAGTTATTTAGAAAGAACTGAATTTTGTACATCGATATTGTATCCTCCAACTTTCTTGAATTCTTGCAAATTTCCTGAATTTTTTATTAGTCCTAGCTTTTTTTTTTATGGAGTCTTTAGGATTTTCTAAATATAAGATCATGTCATTTGCAAACAGGAACAATTTTACTTTTCCTTTCTGATTCGGATGTCTTTTATTTATTTTCCCTTTGACTAGGACTTTGGTATTATTTTGAATAGAATAGTAGAATGGGCATCTTTGCCTTGTTCCTGAAATTAATGGAAGTTTTTCATTTTTTTTTGCCATTGAGTATGATGTCAGCTATGGGCTTTTTATATATGGTCTTTTTAATGTTGAGGTAATTTCCTTCCATTCCCAGTTTGGTGATTATTTTTTATCATGAAGGTGTATTATATTTTATCAGGTTTTTTTTTCTTTGTATTTGTTGAGATGATCATGCAAATTTATTTCTTCCTTCTGTTAATGTAGTGTATCACAATAATTCATTTTTGTATGTTGAACCATTCTTATATTCCAGGGATAAATCCCACTTGTTCATAGCACATGATCCTCTTACTATGCTGTTGAATTCAGTTTACTAGTATTTTCTTGAGGATGTTTTCATCTATGTTCTAGATTGATCTTGGCCTGTAATTTTCTTTTCTTGCAATGTCTTTGTCTGAATTTGGTATCAGGATAATTCTGGCCTTATCAAATGAGTTTGGAAGTGTTTCCTCCTCTTCGATTTTTTGAAAGAGTTTAAGAAGGATTGGCATTACTTATTCTTTGAGTATTTGGTAAAGTATGCCAGTGAAGCCGTCTAGTCCTGAGCTTTCCTTTGATTACTGATTCAATCTCCTTACCAGTTAAAGCTAAGCTCAGACTTTCTATTTCTTATTGACTCAGTCTTGGTAGGTTGTGTATTTCTAGGAATTTATCCATTTTCCCTAGGTTATCCATTTTGTTTACATACAAATGGTTGTAGTATCTCTTAAGATTCTTTGTGTTTCCGTGGCATCAGTTTTAATGTCTCCTGTTTCTTTTCTGATTTTATGTATTTGAATATTCTCTCTTTTTTTCTTAGTCTAGCTAAAGGTTTGTCAATATTTTTTTAAATACAAACTCAGTTCTATTGATTCTTTGTAGTTTTTCCATTCTGTTTCATTTGTTCAATTTTCTGGTTTTCCTTCTAATATTGATTTATTCATTGTGGTTAGAAAAGATACTTTCTATGATTTCAATCTTAGATTTCTTAATACTTTTTTGTTGACCTTACATCTGATCTGTCTTGTTTTATGTTCTGTGTGCCTTTGAGAAGAATGTATAGTCTATTGTAGTTGGGTTGTTCTGTACATATCTGTTAGGTCCATTGGGTCTATGCTGCTATTCAAATCAACTGGGTTTTTGTTCATTATCTGTCTGGTTGATTTGTCCATTATTGAAAGTGGATTATTGAAGTCTTCTACTGTCACTATATTGTTGTCCATTTTTCCTTTCTGCTCTGTCAGTGTTTGCTGTATATAATTAGGTGCTCTGATGGTGGGTGCATATATGTTTATAATTGTTATATCTTCCTGGAAGATTGATCCTTTTATTATTATATAATGTCCCTCTTTGTCTCTTGTTTTTTACTTAAAACCTATTTTGTCTGATGTAAGTATAGTCACCATCTCTTTTTTCTACCATTTGCCTGGAATATCTTTCTTTAAATCTCTATACTTTCAGCCTATGTGTGTTCTTAAATCTAAAGTGAGTCTCTTATTAATATAATCAGCTTTTAGTTAGACCTTTCTTTAACCTTTTCATTAACTAGTGTCTTTTGATTGAGGGTTTAAATCATTTGCATTTAAAGTAAATATTGATAGGGAAGAATTTACTATTGCCATTTTGTTAAATGTTTTCTTTATTTTGTAGTTATTTTTGTTCCTTTCTGTTTTCCTGAATTCCTTTGTGATTCATTATTTTTGTATTGATATTCTTTGATATCTTTCTATTTTTCCTTTGTGTAAATTTTATTGGTATTTTCTTTGTGGTTAGTGGCTTACATAAACTATCTTATGATTATACCCATCACTTTTAGCTGATAACTCAGCTTCACTCACATACAAAAACTCTACACAGTTATTCCTCCTCCAACATTGTATGTTATTGATGTCACAATTTACATCTATTCTGAAGGACTAAGAATTTTTTTTTTTTTTGAGACAGAGTCTCACTCTGGTACCCAGACTAGAGTGCCATGGCATCAGCCGAGCTCACAGCAACCTCAAACTCCTGGGCTCAAGCTATCCTCCTGCCTCAGCCTCCTGAGTAGCTGGGACTACAGGCATGCGCCACCATGCCCGGCTAATTTTTCTGTACATATTTTTAACTGTCCACATAATTTCTTTCTACTTTTAGTAGAGACGGGGTCTCACTCTTGCTCAGGCTGGTCTTGAACTCCTGAGCTCAAACCATCCACCCGCCTCGGCCTCCCAGAGTGCTAAGATTACAGGCATGAGCCACCGCGCCCGGCCTAAGAATTTTAAATATAGTTTTTTAAATACTTTTACCTTAAATTTTATGCTAGAATTAAAAGTGATATACCCAGAACTGTTACTATAATACAATATTCTGTATTCTTCTACATATTTATCTTCATCAACAAATTTCATACTTGATATGCTATCATGTTGCTGTGTAGTAGCCTTTCATTTCAACTTAAAGAACTCCCATTCATATTTCTTGTAGGCAAGTTTAGTGGTGATGAAATTCTTCAGCTTTTATTTGTCTAGGAAAGTCTTTCTCTCTCAATTTTTGAGTTTTGATGCCAGACACAGTGGCTCATGCCTGTAATCCAATCTTAGCACCCTGAGAGGCTGAGGTGGGAGGATCGCTTGAGGTCAGGGTTTCTGGAGCTTTGTCTCGTTCTTTTATTTGGAACATATTTCCTTGTTTCTTCATTTTCCTTGACTCCTTGTGTTGGTGTTTGTGCATTGAATAAAAGAGCTACCTCTACCAATCTCCGTAGACTTGCCTCACACCAAAGAAGTCCTCACCAATCAGCGTGGTTAGAGAGTCTAGGTGTCTCTCAAACCTTTGTACTCTTCCAAGCTACTGTATTTGTTCTCAGTGGCCCCCAAAAATCTAGAGTATGCCAGGAACTATTATTGCTCAGAGACAGGTAAGACAGAAGCCAATCCCTCAAGTAGCAGATGGAAATGTTGGGGTACTAGATATGTGAACCAATTCCTTCTGTCCTCACTGAGAATCTGGAAGCTGGAGCTTGTCACCCACTTGCTCTACACTGAGCCAGGGAGGGGGACTTTAGCAAATACTCACATGTTCCTTCAAATTGCATGCTCTTTCAAACCGTTGCTTTGCTCTCTCTAGCTGGGTGACTCGAAAATGAAGCAATCAGAGACAAGAGGGTCAGAAACCAGTCTCTCAGGTAGCAGTCCAAAAGTTGGGAGGGGGACTAGATGTATAGTCCAGTGATTTCTAGGGAGAAGATGAAAGCTTGGTTTTAACACTGGAGTGAGCTGAGGAGAGGAGCTGTGGTAAGGGTCATATGCCCATTTAAAAGTACAGATTTGTTCTTTGTAGCTTCAAGGTGACTGGTGATTGCCAGCCCCGTTAGCTACCAGAGACAATCTAGTTAGAAGCCAGATCCTTGGTAAACAACAAGAAATGTCAGGGTGCTATATGAGAGGTCCAAAACCTTCACTCCTTAGGGAGAAGCTGGAAGTTAGGGGTTCCCTCCCAATCATACAGCACTATGCCAAGGGTGGAGTTTATCGGGGGGAGTGTGTGTCAGCTTTCCCTACCAATTTTGATGTGGATAGTTTCTTACTCTGCCAGGACACAGGAGCCTGTCAATCAGTTTCTGAATCTAATCACAAAGGAAAGTGATCCACGTGTTGCTATTGAACTGGTGCATCTATTGAGCAAAGGAGAGTCTGGAAACTCCTCCTCTGCCATCTTGCTGATGTTACTCCTACTTTTTAATAAACATTTTCATAGTCCTACATTAAACTTTTACATTTTCATATGATATCTGCATTAATTGACAAGTTTTTCATGCATGAAAAAATATGCATTAAATATTCACATTAGCATATTATTGTTTTAGAAAATATGTGAAGAGATTTTAGTAGAAGTAACTATGTTCAGAAAGCAGTACCATTTCATATAAAAAAAGACTTGAAATAAATCTGGTGCATATATCATAACCTTTAATAAATGTTGCTCACATAATAAGAATAAAGCTATAGATAAATTCAGTCCAGCTCAAAGAAAACACTTCATAGCATAGTTTTCAGTTTCTTAATATCATTAATGGTTTCAGAGCAACAATAAATCAATTTTGATACCATTGGAAGCATTTGAATAGCTCTATAGAAATATAATATTTAGTCATATAAAATATAAATAAAATATATAGGCATAAATAAATATAACACATAAGGCAGATTTTTCAGTGTAAGAGTATATTTAGTCTAAATTTGACCCTACTTATTTCCTCGTATGGTGTCATAAATACATCCAAAAACTTCAAATATCACCAATTAAATTATGACCACTTTATTTATTATAAACATGTGGAGGGAACCCCAAAGATGATGCAGTGTCTTTGAAGATATGCAATTTTTACAAGTTTGCAAAAATAAACATTTAAGATAAATATAATAATGTCTATGAGCGCAGACATCTGAGCTAGAACTGGGTTTGTACGTTGGCTCAGCTGCTTCCCAGTTGGTGACTTTAGGCAAGTCTTTATCAGAAAATGGAGATGATAAGTTTTTAATATTAAATGAGAAATGCACATAACAATTTGGCAGAATATCTGTCATTTAACAAGCACTCAGTAAAAGATCATTATGCCCACTAGCTTATTTTGAAGCATAGCATAGAAATAGAAATAGAACATAAATACTAACCAAAGTGCTAATAACCTAAATAGTTCAGTGGGCTTAATCAATTTCAGGGTTCAATCTGATAAAACTTAATTATGTATAGTCATTCACACATTTCCTTTCTCATATAATTCAATTTTCAAAAAAAATTGATATTTTTGAGATGGATTTTACTTCTTTGCAAGCACTTGCTTTTAACCTCATGATGTGAAACTGAAAAGCAGAAACGATGCTAGAAAATATGAGTTGGGAAAGGGCAAATTTGGTGGGCCAAATAGAATTTCTGTGGGTATAATGATTTTTAGAAACTGACAGCAAGCTGTCTAATACCATATTTCCATATTCATTCTGGAGTAGCAGGAGCCACAAAATTCTTCGCTCAAAGCTTTTCTGGTTGGCTGGGTTATAACTTTGGGAAGCTTTATAGCTGAACTTTAAAATAAATCCACATGATTTGGGGCTTTAAATTCCATTTTTGGAATATTAATCTAAGAGAACAACAGACATTTATTCTGTCCAAATGCGCTATTGGCCCTCTTAAAACCATGCTGCACAATTCTTCTGTGAATGATTGAGAACCTTATATTGCCTTCTTGTCATCGTAAGTTCCATGAAAGGCAGTAACTCCTTAATGGATATTTGTTCACCTGTCTCATCTATTCCAATAAAAAGCTGAAATAAATACACACTTGAATTGCTCTAAGGATTTATTCACAGAGAAATTATCTGTCAGGAAGTTAGTTATATCCACGAGACATTCATCTCTTCTCTGTGTGTAGTAGGCCACCAGATGGTAGCTCTCCACAGCTCTCATGGGCTGTGAATTGGCACTAATTGAAACATCAACACTCACTTCAAGGCTCCTATGGAGGAACTATATCCTCAGATCTCCAAATAATCTAAACCATGAATTTAGAGTGTACTGCATTATATGTTATTGTTTTTATCTTGCAAAAATCAATAATGTATTCACAGAAAATGTTACATATGTGGTAGAAAAAAATCCTTGAAGCTTTATCATTTACATTTTACATAATTGTATCCTGATTCTAAATGGCACCAAATAGCATTTTTTTCAAGATTGTATAAAACATTGCCTGTGACAAATTTCACTCAAAGAAAGATATTATTTTGAATTGCCTTGATTTCATTAAAGATATACATATTTTCTTAATGAAAGAAAGTTCAATTACCATTTGATTATCTCCTATGTCATTTTCTTGTCCATGAACTAGATTTAAAAAAGTATATTTAAACTGATAATAACTACTCAAATGAGTAGTGCTTAATCTCATTATTTTCCCAGCAAATATTTTATAATATGTTGGTCAAGTTACTAATTATAGACAAAATACTATAGTAACACTTTGATTCAATTAGCCAATATTTGTTGAAAATTCACATGTACTATTCATCGTGCTAGTCGATGGAAGAACAAAGATAGCTGTGAAATAATTTCTGATAATTTGAAGCTTCCTTTCCAGTGGTAAACCCAGCATGAATGCTGATACTAAAAGAATTATTTCAGAAAAATTGTGGTATTATAATAGTGGCACAAAGAATAACTATTCCTGGGAGGAATCAGAAAAAAAAAACAAAAACATTGAAATGTAATGAAAAATAAATTGGGTTAGAACACATGAAGTTGGGACAAAGACGTTTCAGACAGAGAATGCAAGGTGATCAAAGAATAACATACAAAAGTAGTCAGTGGGGGTAAATTCCAGAAAAGAGGTCGAGAAAACTGAGTAAAATGAGAGCTATATGGACTTCACACCTGGAAGTTAATTGGTGACTTTACATTGATGTAGTTTTCACTGACATGGAATTATCTTATTATTAGGAAATAGGCAGAATCATAAGTTTTATCTTGACATAAATTCTTCTATCTCAAAGTAAATACATTTCTATGAGGCACAGCACTCCCTCAGCTTAAAACGATGGAGTTGAAAGTCAGATTACAGAGGAACTAAGGACTGAACACTGAATGCCAACCAAATAGGTCAGCATAAGGTGCTCTGATAATTCGACATGTGAGAAGGCAGCAGCAGTAAGAAAACAGATAGAATGTAGGGAAAAATATTATTAATATAATTAAAGAAACTCTGGTTTAGATTGAACTTCCCCAAACTTAGTTTAACAAAAAGATTAATTTTAACAGGGAATATCAGAGCATGAGAAACTCTGGAAGACTAATGACAACAGTATAGTGGAAGCAGTTAAGAACATGAATTTTCAACCCCACCAAGTTGCATACATTAAATATGTGCTTGTTTGCATATCCTCAACAAAGCCATTAAAAAATAATATAAATTTTGAGGTCCAACAGACCTGTGTTCAAATCCAAACTTTGGTTGCATAATCCCTGGAAAACCACTTAACTTATCCACTGCTCTGTTCTCTCATATATATATATATATATATATATATATATATATATATATATATACACACACACACATATATATATATATATATATATTGAGGTTAATAATACCTATATCAAAGTATTGCTTTTGAGTCAGTTAAATAATGCATATTAAATGTTCACAATGGTGCTGGAACATAGTAAGCACTCAGAAAATAACTATAGAAAATGATCATGGTTTACAAACTGGATAAGTGAAGAATTGATTAGTAAGAACAAATTATCTGCTAAAAAAATATCAACTGCCTACGTTCACACATCCAAAAGGATGGAGATGTTTTTTGGTAAAGCATACTTTCAGAGCTTAATTTCCACCATTTATTCTGTCTTTCCTCACGGGGAACAGCCATGGCAACAGCTTGCTCATAACAGTACTTTGAGTGGGATTAGTTGCTTCAAATACATTTCCAACAAATTATTTAGTATATATTTGGTGTATGCCGAGGTCCTGCAGGCAAATGAGTTGAACTTCAAAATATATCGCAAGGATTCCAAGAACCGATATTGAGGAAAGTTGTTGGGCAGGTTTGTTTGGCATCCTCGTGTGAACTGAATCTTTCTCTCACTTACCATCATTCTTTAGTAGCCTGGACACCACACTGAGTCTCATCAACAGCGTTATTGCATCATATCTAGGATGTAACAGTTTCGTAGAAGTCACATCATTCAGATAATATTTAATAAGAAGAATGTTATCTTTAAAAGGCATGTAAAATTGGCATGCTTTTGGAAGTGTCAGTTAAAATAGGTTGACTGGTTTGTGGTAGCAAAAAATCAAAATGTGTATTTTCTGCATTTTTAAACTGAAGAAAACATCTCATGCCAGTAAGCAGAAGTGAAAAGAAGAGAAAATTAATTTGTTTGGTCAAGTTTATTTTATAGAAATGAGAATATTGTTAAACTTCAGGAAAAAAGTCAAAGGTATACACCATTACACAGCAATCAATTTTACATCCCATGCAGATTTTTCCCTTTTAGTTTTATTTGCATATACAGCACAGTCATATTCCTTATTAATAAAACTTATATGGAGAGCTACTTCAAAAAACCAAAAAAACATTTTGAAGGCAGTACGTGGAGAGGGTAAGAAAGTCTGACTACCTTATCTGAGAGCCCAGCACCACGACTTTCCATTGTCTACTATGGTCTTTCAAATAATAACAAGAATGGGCAGATTATGGCAAATAGCAATCAAAGGAATAGTTGCTAGATTGTGATTCATGTACAAAGATAGCATGTGTTTACAGATGATCCAAGCAGAATCTGTGAGCTGATAGGAGATATTTGAAATGCACTTTAAAGAATAAATGTAATTTTTCAATTATTTATTAATATTTTCTTTTTATTTTAAAATATGTCTAACTTATATGTATATGAACATATACATATATAGTATACATCCATAATTTCAAGAATAAAAATTAACACTCATGAACCCACCTCCTATCTTATAAAATTAAACATTATCTTTATCTTCAAATACCTCTATATTTCCTTTTTCAGTCATATCTCCCACAGAAGTAACCACTACTCCTGAATTGGGGGCTAGCTCATTCTCTATTACAGACAATGTTGTTGTAAACATTCTAGACTATCCTTTTGGTACATTTATGCAAGACTTTTTTTTAGGTAATATACCTAAGATTGGAATTTTTCAGTACGAGGATATAAACACCTTCAGGTTTTACTAGATAAATTCTTTTCCAAGTTGTTATGCTAATTTACAAACTTACAAGTGATAGACAACAAAGCCTGTTGACCTCTACCTCTTCTAATATTTGACATTTTTAGACCTCTTAATTTTTGCCACATGGTTCTATATTCTCAAACAAATTCACAGTTCCAGATTCACATATCTATTAATATTGAGAAAAAAAAGAACTAAAATTTACATGATCATAAAGTTCTAGTGCTGGTAAACAGACTTTTTTTATTATTTGTGACTTTAACTCATGTTTGGAAGGGACTTGTAATGACATGCACTCAAATGTACTCTGTAATTTTCAGTAGCAATTAGGATTATAAGTAGTCCATTCTCTGCTATTTTTTCTAATTAAGGAGAAAGGAATAGCAGATGATAAAAGAACACAGAAAAAATCCAAAAATTGTTTATATATGCTCACACACATATACAATCTTCCTATATTGTAACAAATGCATATTTATACACTTTTTCTATGCCTAAACTCCCTCATGCTTTATGGCTTGTGATCTGACCTTGGAAGTTCAACACATTCTTAATTCCTTTGATAATTTGATGTGATATACTCATGGATTTAATCATTTGATAAAATCAGTAAGATTGTGTGACAAATTGAGTGTTTATAGACTTGTGCATGAGGGACATATCATAATATTAGAGGCTTTGCACTCATTTTTCAATTCTATTTTCAATTGGGGGGCCACTAAATGGAATTGTCAAAATCACAGAGACTTTATAAATTTCATGTTTCTAGTAGCCCAGTTTAATCCTGAGGAGATAAAATGTTAAATGTTTATTGATTACACTGAGCCACAGTATATCTTATAGAGCTAGGTAGGATCTTAGTAAGTTTGGGAAATAGTTATTAATTTGAAATGGATTGAGCTCATTTTCCTTGTTTATGTCTGTTTTATAGGCTTTTGTTTAGATGTAATGTAAAGAAGGAACAACTCTTTAAGCTTTTTATTCCTTCTCTTCTCTTTGTACAATGATTTTTTTAAGCGATGTTCAATATTCTTTAAGCACCTCAATGGAACAATTTGCATAAATGCCTATATTGTTCACATTACTTCAATGTGTCTTTCTTGGTTCTCATTGCCAAAATTAGGAAGGAATCTATATAAATCTATAAAATTGCTTAATCATTAACACCATTTCCTCCAGATTAAACTGCATGAAAATACTAATGAACCTCAATATGGCTCCACGAAAAGTGCTGTGATGGTCCCGAATATGTGACCAATGCATGTGCCAAGCTGATTGAACCATTTTTTTTTTCCCAACAATAGCTTTTTAGTTTGATGTAGGGAAGGAGAGAGTCTGCTTTTTCACACAATGCCAAACCTTGAATAGTTCCAATTTCAGCCTAATCACACTGTCCTTAAAATTTCACTCTGCTTGAATAATGAAAAAGGGTGATATGAAAATTGTATGAAACTAGCATGCCCCAGGACAGGTAGGGTAAGATGTAATTACATATGCTTCAACAGCTGGAGTAATCTGCTGTAAGAAAGGCTTTTAAGGTGACAGAAGTTAATTGCACAGGTTTTAGGGCAGAAGAAAATGTATGTGAAGAAGCAAAGGGGAAGGACGCAAACCCCGAGAGGGTGTCAGATTTAGAAATCTGAGAGAAAAAGGATTTTTTCGAATGAGAAATGGACTTAAAAAGGTAAATGGTGAGCCATTTTTTCCTATAGAAGAAATAAAAAAGAGAATCTTGGCTTGGTGGAAAATACTGTATTTCTAGCTAGCCTCCCAAGCATAAAGCTCTTTATGATGTAACTGCATATAAAATAGGACAGCCTCCCATAAACCAGGCTGTGATATTCCCCTGTGACACTGGTCCACAAGGCAGCTCAGTAAGAAATAGCACATTTTCCTGCAATATCTGTAATGACAGTGGCATCTATCTTGGGCTACATATTGTAGGGCCATAGAAACCATGATGTATTCAATCTTGTCTCCAGCTGAAAAACACAAAGCTTTTAAAAGAGACCCTTTGGGTGGCATTTCTCTAATGAAGGCTGAATCACTTTTTTGCAAGCTGTGTGAGTTTGTCACAAAGAAGAGAAAGGGACTGTGTATGATGGTAGGTGTCACATTGAAAATAAAACTTTCAAAAGGAAAAAGGGAGTAAGTTGTGTTATCAATTTCAGTCGTATCCATCTTCCCCAGAGGGCTACCTTTTTGTAGAGCTAGCTGGACATGAGCTACTCCACTCACTACTGGTGAGTGTGCAATAAACACAATATCTTACATATGTATTCTTCAATTTCTGAATGTTTTCAGAAAGAATACATAATAAATCACCTAAAGAAGAAAACCTCTTGGATTTTATATAATGGTGGTTCTCTTCTAGAAATGAAGAGAGGTATAGAAGTATTTTTATTAAGACTGATACTGTGAATTATAACATTTGCTCAAGGATATTACCACTAGTTCTTTAACTGATACTAATAAATTAATTGCTTGGCACTAACATACTTAAGACTGAGGCTTGCTCAGAGAATGAAGGTTTATCATTCAATTTTAATGCATAATTCAAATATATCAATGTAATTGCTCATTCTTCCCTCATACTTTGGACACTTCACTTTGATTAGCTAAATGTGTTTTGAAGATATTTCTTCAGTTTGCTGAAAAAGTCAAAATCTTTCCTAAGCTAGAATGTAAACACAAACACTAAATCATTTACTAAATATCTGTCAGCAATTTACAATCCCATAACCTCATTTCAAATTAAAATCTCTTAATGCTCCATCATTCTCCCCAGGGGAGATCAGCTTGAAATTCTCAAGGCAAATACAAATTTCTTCTCCAGATTCAACTTAATCCTGATTTCTCATTAGGAGGCTTATTTAGAGTTACATGATGTAATCTGCTTTCTCATTATGGACAGCTGTGTTTTTCAGCCTCCAGATATATGTTAAAGGTACAGATATATTCATTTATGATTTTAAAAAATCATAAACCAATTTCAGTCATCATGTTTTTATATGTCTTTGTATACCTTTGCATGGTAAATTTCACCTTAATTCTAGATTTGGTCAATTTCATCCTCATCTCACCTCTTGTTATTTTAAAGAAACAGGATGTTTGGAAGGAAAGTATAGCTCAGATTTCACTAGTCCTTAAAGTGTTTTCAGTGCATGAATCCAAACACATATGTAACAAAATGAAAAAAATCATACTGCATTTATGCATAATATACACAAATGTTTGATAGACTGATGGAAATGGGTGGTTATAGGGAATTAAAGGTCATCTTCAAACCATCTCCTGGTCTTTGGCAAAATTGTCCTTAAGTCATGCCAGTGGAAAATTTTGAAGTTTTAAGACCGCCAAAAAAACTCACTCACTGGCCTATCTCCAAAACACTCTTCCTTATATATATATATGAAATCTAGAATTTTCCTTACTATTTTCACAGTATTGATAAAGACTATTGAACTACAATTTTATAACAATAATCTCTCTCAGGCCAGATATCTTGCAAAGTAGATCTGGGACCGGTTATATTCTTGTATCCGTCTGTGTTGATCACCACTTCTATTTCAGATTGTAAACGAGCAGAGAATCAATTAGAAAACAGACTCACATCTCTAGTATCTTCAGGGAAGCAGAGAATATTCGCCCTTTATCCCTAATTCTGCCTTGACAGCAAGAGAGAGTATATAACAGATAACTTTCCATCACATAAAGACAAGAATAAGCCAAGTGTTGCTATTTTATGTTGACCTTATTTTTAACCCCTAAACCATCTCTGCGATTCTAGAATAAATTCTCTAATCATTCATTGGTTAATATTTAACTCTATATAAAACTGGATATAGAGATAACTAGAGATAGAGAGATAGATAATACTGATTTCCTTCTTATTTGGTATTATTCAAGTTGATTAAAAAACACACAAAAAAATAACAAAAAACATTGTACCATATTTACTTTCTTATGGTAGCTAAAGGCCATCTGAATGCATTTTTTTTACAAGCAAAGCAGTTATTTACTAAAAACTTGAACATATATTGAAACATGGCTACATGACTGTGATTGATGGAGACACTTTGGAGACACCAAGGAAAGAGGAAAAAATAGCACCATTGCTCCCTCTAAAAACATACAGTCTATGAAATAATACAAAGTCAAGTACAAGAAATTGTCATAATTATACCTATGTATGTACATACATTGCATATATATACATACTTAGGTAGATACATATACATCTGTATTCATGTGTGCACACACTGAAGGATATGGCATTCAGAAGTGATCTAGTATTTGGACTAGAAATTCCTAGTTGGATAAGAGCCATGGATAGAACAGATACAATTTTTAACAAAAAATAAAAATAATAAAAATTAATTTGAACACAAAATGTAGAAAATCAATTGAGATATCTAAATTACTTTGGCAAACTCTCCTATTACTCCAAATTCCTAGACTATTTTGTCGGTGGTGAGTGGTTTCAGGATTTAGGTGGTATGCTCCACCACAGATAAACATGATGTTCGATAAATTGAAAGAATAGGAGAGTTAAAAGGAAACTGCTCCTTTACTGACACATTAACTAACAATAAAATGTGTAGGTCCAACCCATAAGTTTCTCCTTTTTACACCAATTACAAACAAAAAGTAAATTTTTTTAAATGACTTTTGAAAATAATCCAAAAAATTAATGTCCATTTTTATTAGTGAATGATCATGAAATCAATCCATTATATAACTACAAAAGGTTTTCCTTGATTTAAGAAAAGCAATTTATTTATCTTACTGAAAGCCCCAAATATTCAGCTGAATGTTTTCAAGACATTTAAATAACACATGAGTAAATATTATGAATTCATTTCTAAATTCAGAAAATCTATGACAAACACTGGTTATAGCATTAGAAACTTTTCCTGGTAAACAGCATGATCATTGCTGAACTAAATCATGAGAGTGGACACACCAGCAAGCCACAGAGTTAACCCCTCCTAGGACTAAGAATTGTGGTTGAAATGGTATTCATACACACCTTCAAGTATAAACAGGAGAAAGCATGCAACAGCCTTGCATTAGCAGGTACCAGCTAATGATGCCAGTGCTCATATGGAGTCTCTGGAATCTGGATTTTTGCACAGCCATATAGAATAGCCTCCTGCCTTCTCTCCTTTGCCTTAGCCAATTTTTCTTGATTAATAACTTATTCAACTAGATCCACAGTATTTGCTGGCTTTTCCCTGGCCAATCAGACTGATCATCGTTAATCAGTCCTCTCTGATTGGTCCCTAGGACTCCAGCATGATAATAAAAAGCTTTCACCTTTACCCAGAAGTTGCCACAAGTTTTCCATTAGTCCAAACCCCTTTAGTTATGAACAGACAATGTAGTGAGAAGCATATACAAAAGGTAATGAGCACAGTAGTATTCAATGGTCATCAAAGAACAAACAAAAAGGTGGTCCCTGGAGGAAAGGGGTAGTTGGAAAGACTCATACATTGAAATAATTAAAATAATGCTTTCCTTGGATCTTTAGCAAAATCAAGGTCATAGTGAATAATATGTAGAAAGATATGGGGGGAACAAGAGCGGAAAGGGTATTTATAGATATTTGTATTTACTTATATGTGTTCATGATTCTTAGGTGTTTATAGAATAATTAGGGTTATAGGTAGGGTGAACACTTATCTTGGTTTGCCAGGGACAGTTGTGAATTTTGCCTTTTCCTGATATAATTACTAACAGCACTTTTATTACTCTTAAAAATGTCCCAGTTTGGATAATAAATTTCCTGCTCACCCTATCTATATAGTCAGAGAAGTTGTCATGGTGAGGATGAGTTATAAATAAAGTTTTAACAGAGAGCGGAGTGTTATGACTTGTGAAGAGCAATGAGCCAGCATTCATCTGTGAAATGATAGGAGTTAAGATTCGAGGTTGAGGCTGCTGAGTTTTGTGTGGGTGAGAGTGAATATATTTGCTTTTAGGGAGCACAGTGTTTGACTTTAAATGTTACAGAAAATGAGATCAACTAAGCAGAGAGAATCCCCGTGATTAAGAATTTTGAAGCCTATAATTTAGAATTCTAATTAGACTTTAGCCAGTAGTCATTTTTGGTCTCAGAAGAGGAGCTTTGCTGTCCAATTTATACTGAAATATTCTTGATTCCTGTTTGTTTCAGAAAGTCTCAATTGAAGGCGAGAGATACTGAAAGCAGCAGAAGGGGTTGTTGCACTGGTACAGCCACAGCGTGGATAACGTATGGACCACATTTGTGCCTGTGCAAATGAAGAAGAGGCAAAAGTAAGAAATCCAAATCCTACCTATAGACCCTGTGAGGGTGCGTTAAAAGCAGCAATCCCTTTCGAAAGACACATAACATTCCGTTTACTCCTTAAGTATGAAGAGAAAAGCATTCTAAATACTAACTAATATGTGCCAAGATTTTTAATTTCAATGAATTCCATTTCTTTGTTGACTTTTCTCCTACATATCTCTCATTAAATGAAAATAAAAGCAACATTTTAAGTAGATAATAAAAACACACCTCAGGTTATTTATTTATTATGCACACAAGTCTTACATATTTTAATAAGCAAAATAAAACAAAATAATATGAGTTACACTCTCCTGTGCCCTTGACTAGAGATATTCTATCTGCCAGCGTCATTCAGGTCAGTGCTTCTTGGTTGCATTCTAAGTTCCCAGGGAGTTCTGTAATTGCTAATAGATGAGTGTAGGTCATATGAAAAATCACACACTATGTAACTGCCTGTGAGCACTTCCATGATATGGCCCCCACAAAAGTTTGTTATTCCTGATTCACTGTTCCATTCACTGCCTAGACCAAGATCAGCTCTTGACCTGTGTGTCTACATAGTAAATAAGAAAAAGCCCAGGCCTGAAGACCCAATCTGTAGTGGAAATTGTAGTTGAAAGTTGTGAGGAAAAAGCCAACTATTCCTTTTGTCAAGTCACCTCCCTTATCCCAAACCCAGTAAGGATGAGGAGAAGGGTGGGCTTCAAAGTCTCTTTGTTGGACTTTCCAGCTGTATTCTCCTTGCTGTCAAAATAATATATATGTATAATATGTCATCCAACAGTTTTCTCCAAGAAGGTGTTGAGTATGCAGGCTTCCATCATAAGCATCAGAATTCCTAGTTTCCAGGACAGTAATTCACTTTCACATTACAACATGGTGTTTTCACTGGACCTACTGGGCCCTCCAAGAACTGTATATGTAATCCTATAAATTGTGAGAATTTCTCATTTCCTTTTACAGGCTATAACTACTAATTTTCCTAAGTTTCTTCTTGTGATGGAAGTTCTCCCTGCTTCTTAGAGCATGGTTTTTAATTTTTCTGGTTTTTATACTTTCTCCAGGTCCTCCTTACATGTAGGAACAACTTACAGTGGTCAAGACCTGGGTGTGCAGCAGATGGCCAACGCAAAGTATAATTATCAATAATAATGATCCCTCTTCCCAGAATACAACCACACCAGTTACTCTTTCATGATATCTTTTCCCCTTAAAATTTATTCTGAATGTTCATCTGAAGTAGATTTAGTGGACCCTAAATGGCTCTTGCAGGGTCTCCAGCAATAACTGCAGAGAGAGGAGCTTTAACTATGTCTAAGACAACACTATGCTGATACCTCTTCGGGATACATTGAGTCTCAAGTTATTCACTCTTGTCATATTTCATCAGTGAATGCAATTCTGATCATGTGGCTCTGAGATATAGGAAATATCAGTTACATTGTGACTGCATATAGACATTCTATGCAAAATAATATGTAAAAAAAAAATCCAGATAAAATTTGTTTCCAAGCCCTAGCTAAAGCAAGTCCCAAATATATGCTACCTACAAGAAACTCACTTCACCTATAAAGACACAATAGACTGAAAATTAAGAATGGAAAAAGATATCCATGCAAATGGAAATCAAAAAAGAGCCAGGATAGCTATACTTATATCAGATAAAATAGATTTTAAAACAAAAACTTCAAGAAAAAGAAAGTTAGTGTATAATGACAAGGGAGTCAATTCATCAAGATGATATAACAATTATAAATATAAATCCAACCAACACTGGAGAACCCATGTAAATAAACCAAATATTGTTAGAGCTAAAGAGAGAAATAGACCCTATACAGTAGTAGCTGAAGACTTCAACAAACAACCCACAGCATTGGACAGATCAGCTAGAGAAAATCAACAAACAGATTGGACTTAATTGTACTATAGACCAAATTGGACCTTATAAATATTTACACAACATTTCATCCAACAGCTGCATAATACATATCCTTCGCCTCAACACAAGGAACACTCTCAATGATAGATCATGTTAGGCCACAAAACACATCTAAACAATTTTTAAAAATTGAAATTATATCAAGCATCTTTTCTAACTACAATGAAAAAGAAACTAGAAATTAATAAAAAGAGGAACTTTGGAAAATATACAAACAGATGGAAATTAAACATATGCTCCTGAATGACCACTGGGTCATATATATAAAAGATACTCACTTTGGTTTTTATTCATATTCTGATAATAGAGTGTATACTATAAGATGAAGTCATTTCAGAGAAATAAATGATGGGGTTTGGAATACTAGGTGCAATTCTATTTAGATATAAACAATACATTAAGTATTATTTTGCAATGTAACTACTTTTACTTGTACATTAGCTCAAAACTCATGACCTTATTTGTCACAATTGAGACAGAAGTGATGTTAAGAAGTAAGGTATTGCTATAACAAATACTTAGAATGTGAAAATGATCTAAAATTAATCAAGAAATATCTATATCAAAGTAAGCCCTATAATAGAAGTATGTTAGGAATTCCTAGAAAAATAGAGGTAAAATAATATTTGCTATCACTATTATAACTGAATATGATTTTTAAAATTATCTGGTCAATATAATATCATAAAACATAATTCTTAAATATATATGCATTTGGATTGTCTACTTTTTAGGAATTCTTAATTATGTAACTGAATATCATCTTTGAAGACAATAAATATTTTCTATAACTAGATAGAAGATAAAGATAAAAAGTGAACATGTTCTCATATACTAAAATTCATCATATAGAAAAATACAATTAAAAATTTTATTAAAGTTAACTAAAAGAAATAAAAAGCACAATAACAAGAAATATACAGAGCTCATATAAAAATAAAATAACAAACTTTGAGATATATGAAAAAGTTTTGACTGGATAAAAAGAAGAAAATGTTTTCAGATGCTAGTGTAACCACAATTTAGCTACGTATTTAATAAAATAAAATAAAATCTGAGTAAATTTTCATAGAATCTGGAAAAAAATTCTAAAACACTTTTTAAGGAGTATATAAAATGTTTAAAATGAGTAATGAGAATATTTGCAATAGTGATTAAATTATATGTTGAAAATTATAACAAAAGAGGGATTAATAATGAATAATGATTTTTAAAATTATTTTGTAAAAGCCCTTACCTCATATCATATATAAAAATACATTTCAGAAGAATTAAAATACTGCAAATTAGAATAACATATTCAAAACTTGGAAGGATTTGAGAAATTCTTACCTGAATTCCAAATATTTTAAATTTTGAATCAGTTGAATAAATCACAGTTGAAAAGATAATCAGATTTAGCTGCACAATATTCTTACCTAGGTGAAAAAATAAAACACAATAAAGATGAGAAAAGAAGCAAATGATAGTGAAAATATGAAACAATGTCTTTATTACCTAATATGGTCATAAAAATTGAAAAAGAAAGGCAATTGATAGATAAACAGATAAGGACAAATGTAAAATTTATGAAAAGGAAAATGAACTAACAACTAAATATATAGAAAATATTCAGCATTATCTGGTTCAACAATATACAATTTAAAACAATGAGATAGTATTTTTCAGCTTATTAAATTAAACCAAAATATTTTTAAATAGTCCAAGGCAGTGGAATAAAAGCTAATAGTTTTGCATTTATTTATCCACTCAGAAAATCATTTTTATGTGTTTATTCTGTGCCAGTCACTGGACTAGGTGATAGAGAAACAATGAGCTAAACAGAAAAAAATAGATCTGCCTTCAATGGGCCTCCACTGCTAATAGCATGGAGAATTGGTACCGTGACCTTTTCAGGAAGTAACAGAAGTATATATTAAGGGCATATATTTCCATATCTTTTAGCTATTAATTACTCTTAAAATTAATTGTAATGTAATAAAAACAATTATAAATATATAAAACCCAATACACAAGATATTGCTTGCAACGGTGTTCATAAACCCCCAAACTGAACAAACTATAGAATATTAAGTAGACACCCTCAGCACATACATATAATTGCATGTTTGCTATTATTAAAGTTACATTAAAAACTAGAATGTAAAAATACAAAATTAAAAGCAATTTTTTTCTTTATTTTAAAAAGTTTCTGTAATGTTATTTTAAGTTAAGGCCATTTTAAAAAAAGAAATAAAATAAAGAGTAAATCTGCACCAGCCTAACTGGTAATTAAGAAGGTAAGACATAAAAGTTTGAAGTTACTTTCCGCAAAATGCAAAATTAAGCACTTGTGCAATGAATAATTGCTTCTTTCTATACATCATAATGAGATGAGACCACGGTGTGATGAAAGACAGTGAGCTGGGGGGTCACAGCCTGGGTGGAATTTTTCTTGCTTTTCTGCCAATACCTGTTTGACTAAAATTCCTTGACCCTGGTTACTTATCTGTAAATTGATGAATCTAAACTAAATAAACTATCTTTAGAGTAAGTCATCTCTTGAGATATATGAAAAGCTAAAAAGAAAAACAGAATTAGTTTAAGGTTAAGCTGTTATTACTAACAATTATTCCTAGTTATATTTCCATTGTAAAATTAATCTCATTTGAAATGAGGTTTATAGCTATACACTTTTATTCATCATTTTATATTTAAAATATATTTTTATAGGTCCAGGAATACACAATTATAATATAAATGGTATAAAAATAGTAGTCATTGTCATCTCAGCTTAGAAAAAATACATAGTCTTCCTTCTTGTGACAGTATTGGTATGTCAAGGAGCAGTTGTGCCAAAACAACAACAAAAAAACCTCATGGGCATCATGGCATTGTCACTCTTTCCTAAATGAAACACAAAGATTAAGAGCCCCTGGGTAGAATGTCCCTAATGAATCAAATTGGCATTAAAAAATGATAGGATGACAGAATAATCAGATTATTCTGAAGGGCTCCAACAGTCTTATTGCACTGTGTGAATAGCCAAGAGATGAGTGATAGACAAAATTACTATCTTAATTTATCTTTGTTATTGGAACATACATTTTAGTTGATGCAAAAAATTATTTCAAAGTCTATTTTTTAAAGATCATGTTCATAAAGACACATTTATATGGAAGCTACATGATAGCTTAAGTGAAGGTAGAGCCTGTGTTATACACATATTTCTATGTACATATAGCATGTCCTCAATATATATTTATTTAGTGAACAATTAATAACTAGTACTGAAATATAAGTTCCACGGGAATAAGATTTTTTGTTTCTTTTGCTGACTGATGTATCCCAAGCTCCAAGAAGAGTAGCTGGCACTTAGTGGATGTCAATAAACATTTGTTGAATCACAAATCCCACACAGGAAAAATAATCAAATTTCTAACTTAAGCTCATTGAGTAATATTACTGTTATAATGTCTTTTTCAAAACTGTTGTATTTAGAAAGCAGTGCAGCAATTTAGTTTATGGGGATAACAAAAAGGTTCTGGTGAATGTAAAGTAAGTAAGCACAGCCCAGTGAATTACAGAACTTTCAATCTTCTGGATGAATTATTAGAATTACTGGATATGTAAATATTTTAAACAATTTCTTCAGGAAATAGAATAACAAAGATATTAGCATCAAATATAACTAAGTGTGTTCACTGTAGTTGCTGCATATCCAAGACTTAGTTGCTTAGCCAACAATAAACTTGAACAGCTCTTACAGTTTCTGCATGTCAGGTATTCAGGGATGGTTCTTTCGGGCAGTTCTGACCTAGTGGCAGCACTGAGATTGCAGCCAAGATGTCAGAAGGGCTGGAGTTATCTGAAGGTTTGCCACAGGTTTGAGGATCCACTTTAAAGGTGACTCACTTGCCTAACTGACACGTTGGTGCTGGCTGTTAGCAAGAGAGTTCAGTTCCTTCCCACCTGGGGTTTTACTAGGGCTATTGCATATCCTAACAATATGGCAGCCTGCTTCTACCAGAATGAGGGATTTGGAGAGCTCAAGGTCTTCCCTGAGAATGTGACTTCCCCTCTGAAATCACAAACTGTCACTTCCATTACATTCTGTTCCTTAGAAAAGAGTCACTAAGTACAGTTCACATTCATAAAAAAAGGAGGAATTAGGCTGCTCCTTTTGAAGGGAAGAATATCAAAGAATTTGTGGGCATATTTTAAAACCTCCCAAATGTGACCAACCATTTAACTGATTTTGCGAGTTCCTAATTCGTTGCTATAGCCATATAGAAAAAAAATGAAGCTGTGAGATTTGCAATTTTATAATAAAATGAGTCACATAATAATCTAAGGTGATATGCCTGCATACTAAAGATTTTCCTCCAAAACTAGTCAAATTATTATCTCTACTTTCCACTTCCTTTTGTCTATGAATACACATTATCTATATAGGAAAACATTATTACCAAAGGGTCTCATATTTATTGCAGGTATCCATAAGAAACTCCTGGGCACACTTGTTTAAAATGCAGACCCCTGGGTTTCACCTCACCCCTATTAAATTAGAATCTTGTATATGAGATGCTGAGATCTTCATTTTTAACAAAGCCTCTGGGGTGATTCCAATTCAGGTGATCTATGAACTCTAATAGGCTCAGAAAGAAAGAACAGGCAAAGCAGAATATAGCTTTTAGTGTAACCTCACTAGGAAAAATGTCTGGGTATAATTCCCCCATGTCAAGGGCTGCTTTATGGCAATAGGATTACAAATGATTTTTTCAACTGTATGAACTACAGCATCAAATAGAACTTCTGGAGGAAAATTATAATGTTTTCCACAACTTTGCTTTAGGCTAGAAACTAAGCAGAAAATATTGATAGGCTTAAATCATTATAGAAACCTGGAAAAGTTTTAAAGCAAAAAATTGCATCATTTAAAATTACGCTTCTGAGTTACAAAGCAGGAAGAGAAAAGAAATCAAGCATCACTCATCACCAGCTGAAAAGGATATTATGGAAAATGTTGCTCCATAACGACAAAAGGAAGGAGGAAGCCCTGATAGTGACTCTTTCGAGACAACGATAATGTTTATAATTATCTTCTTCTGAAAATAAAGGAATAAACCACCATTTAATATTTATAAAATGTCAGAAAATAATTGAATGAACAGCTCTAGTTTTATTAAATTTTAATTTCATTGAAGCAATTTTGAATAAACATTTTACATTACGTTTTAAGTAAATTTGGAGATTCATAAAAGAGGGCCTAAGCCCTATTTTTTTCTCCATTTATTCATAGCACTGGTGGAATGAGGGTAAGAGTATATGGCATGGATATGAAAGAAAGACAAGTTTTTTTTAGTTTTTTTATGAACACTTTCTACATGTACATACAAATAGCTTTTCAAGGTACTCACTTTGTTAGATCATAGACTTTCTACAGAGAGATAACATTCATGATTAAAGTATTATTTTCAAATCCATTAGAAAATATGTACAAAACAAAAAAAATGTTATATATGGCTGTATACCTTGCAGAATGTGTGGATTTGTGTACCAAACACAAAAGCTACTAAGTGCCAAAACTGGAATTTGAACTCTTAACTTCGGAGCCACAAGGCCCAGAGTATCTCCATTACACAATCCTTCCTCCTCAGTGTGATACTTACAGGTTACTTTTGACCACAAGAATCTTATCATATTCACCTGAATTCTCACCTTTTCATCAAACTTTATGTGAACAATTTATTTTTCCTTTGCAATTAGCCCTTCCTTAGTTGTAATTGTAAATCTTCCTTCCAACATAAATAACATTATTTTACATTGAATATATATTTCTTTCCGTAGAAGGAAATATGGATCATGATATGAATCAGGTTTCAATCACCAATTATTCATGATGTACACTATATATATATGTATATTAAGTTAGACATGGAATTATAATACCTTAAACTTTGTATAGGCATTCACAATTTATAACGTGCATCTATCTAAGTATATAAAAGTTCATTTGAAACTGATATATTTAATCTGTGTAACAGGCAAGAACCAGGACAAAAATAGTTAGAAAATTTGATTAAAATTGCAATACTGAGAAAACCTTGTCTAATGAAGTTCACACCTAAGAAATTGAAAGTCCTATTTTCACCTCTCAAATGAGAAGTATCTCAGTTCATGTATCACTGTCCTCCTGATAAAGAAAATCTCTTCTTATTTTTCAACACCTATGAGCTATATATAATATTTTTAAAAGTAACTAATCATCAATAGAGAATAATTAAATAACTGTTTACATTTTAATAGGTAATTTTTTATTTATTTTCAGGTTACATATGGCTGCATAAGAAACAATACTAAAACAGTAGTTTAAAATAATAACCATTTTAGTTATATCTAACATGTTTGTGAGTCAAGAATTTAGTCAGGGCTCAGCTGGCGATTCTTCAGCTCCACATAGTGTCAACTAAGGTCACACAGAGGTATTCAGCTGCTTATTTTCTCTAACTAACTGAGTGAGTCTCAAATGGAGAGCTATTCTGAAGGGTCCAAAACAGCTTCATTTACCTCCCTATTGCCTTTAGTGAAGACTGTTCCCAACTGGGCCTGTTCACCAAAGCACTTACATGTCGTCCCTTCTGTATAGCAGTTCTGGGGCTATTTGACTTCTTCCACTGTGTCTCAGAGCCCCCAGGGATTGTGCTCCAAGAGAAAGGATGTGGAGGGTGCTAGTCCCTTAAAGCATGAGCCTGGAAACTGACATAGTGTCTTTTCTCCCATTTTCTATTAGGAAGAACCATCACGGAGCCTTCTGAGTTTCAAGGGAAGGGAACACAGATTTGACCTGTCAATAAAGGGAGTAATAAAGAATTCGCAGCTATCTTTAATCTGCCATAATTACCCAGTGCTTTTTTGGTGACAAATGACAGAAAACTAAAGTCAAACTGAATGAAACAATAAGGAGGAATTATTGCTTCACACGACATAAAAATCCACAGACTTTGGATGCAGCTTGATCCAGGGGCTTGGCCTCTGTGTCTAGGACCTTGCCTTTTTCAACTTCTGGTTCAATGCTAGCAACGAGCTCCAGCAACATGTGGTAACTTGATTGCTGCCCACAACTTTCAACCATATTTTCTCAAGCCCAAGTCCCAGATAAAGATATTTGCTTTGTGTCTGTCACTCAAACTGAGAGACCTGGAATAGTTCTGAGTATGCCTAATTGACTCATCTGGGATAGGTATGCATTCCTGAACCAATCATTGTGACCAGGGGACAAACTCTAATTCACCAGGTCTGTATCACACATGGCCACTTCCCAAGCCAGAACTTAAATTAGCTCCACTTAAGAAACATCAGTGGGGAATGAAGGAAGGGGCAGCTCTGCAGAAACAAATCATGTTACTGTTATCAGAAGAGTGAAAGATGCTGGGCAGAAGAACAGCAAATGTTCATCATACAATTATATCTTCATATATGACACATAAATATGTATGTATATTTACATTGTTTTACAGCACAGGGGAAAAACAGTGGAATAAGAAAGCCCAGCTGCTCCACATTTTCTCATTCTTATGATAAATATCTGAGAAAAAAATTATTAGACACTGGTGGAATTTCTACAACCCAGATGAGGAAACAAGGATAAACAGGAAATGGACCCCAGAGGATACAAACATAATTTAGGGAATCAGAGAACCTCAATGAAGGAAACAAAGGAGATAAGGAAGGAAGGGAGGTGAGGAGGGAGGAAAGAAGAGAGGAAGCCTAATTAGTACCTTCATGGAGATTCAATATTGAGTCAACAAAACAAGAATCAGGGCCTACGAAAAAGTAATAATAAGAAAAAGTGGAAATGCAATCTTAGCTCAGCACTGTCAAAATACAAATCTAAAGTTGAAAATCAAGAAATGGTAGTATAACCACTTTTTAAATATGAAAAATGTGAGTTTAAATATATAATTAAAATAGTTGCCTCTAGAGACTGAAACTCAAGTGAGGAGAAGCCTTAACAAAGAGATTTACATAATTGAAAAAATCAAACAGAAATTCTGAAGATCAAAAATTCAATTGACAAACTGAAAAATTTCTCAGAGTATCTCAACAGCAGAATTGATCAAGCAGAAGAATTAGTGAGCTTTAAGACAGGTGATTTGAAAACACACATAGGAGAAAAAGAAAAAAGACTAAAAGAATTAAGTATGCTTCAAAGATCTAGAAAATAGCCTCAAAAAGGCAAATTTAAGAGCTATTGACCTTAAAGAGGATATAGAGAAAGAGATCAGGGTGGAAAGTTTATTCAAAGAAATAATAGAAAACTTCCCAAACCTAGAGAAAGATATGAATATCCAGGTACAATAAGGTCAAAGAACACCAAGTAGATTTAACCCAAATGAGACTCTACCAAGGCATAAAATATCATAGGGTCACATATAGATCAAATGATCAATTTGAAAAGGAAAAAAGGGAAATAAAATATTATTTATATTTTATAGTTGTTATTGAACTGTTTCATAATTTAAAGGACATTAGTCAAAAACATTTGGTCAATAATATTTTATAGGTTTGATAGAACTTTTAAATTTTGTTTATTTTTGAGCTAGAAATCAAACATCTTATTGTCTTCAAATACTAGAAAGTACCAAAAAAAGTACATTATCATTGCCTAGATAAAATAATAACTTTGTACCCAATTTTATTTGAAAATAAAATTACATTTCCATGTAATTATTTCCATGAAAATTATTTTCCTTATCATTGTCTGAATTGGAAGATAGAAGAAGTACTTGAAAACAAAAATAATGTCTCAGTTTAAAAAGTTATTCTCAAAATTCACTCCCAGGAATGTAGAGTCAAAAACTCTATATTGAAAATAACAATTCATTTTAAGAAAAGCTTGTTTTAGTGAAACCATTCTGAGAAGATGGATAGTATTATGAGTTTCATTTAAAAATATATTTTTTCTTATTTCACATTGATTTAGCTAAATAAAGGAAAAGTAATAAAATGAAACTTTCTGGTTTGAATAGAATAAAGCATATATTAAAGAGCAAAGTTTAAGTAAAGAAAATTTATATGAAATAGAATTGGGGCATAATTGTAGGGGAAAAATTATTTAAATAGCAGGAGATTGCAACCACCTCTCTGCCCTTTGTCAAGAACAAGGACAGGACACTTTTTGTTTCATGGTAAGAGGAGAGACTAATGTAGAAAGGTGCAAGAGGGTGGTACATTGATGATATGACAATAATGAGACAGTTGATGTGTCTCAAATTTAACATGAACAAAAATGAACTATGTCCTTTCTAACACACACACATGCGCGCGCGCGCGCGCGCGCGCACACGCACACACACACACACACACACACACACACACACGAGTTCTCTTCCATTTGTCTGGGCAAATTGTATCACTTGATTGCTCAACTAAAACATGTGGGATTTATCTTTTGTTCATCCTTCACTTTCCACAACCAGGCATTGATCCTTTCATCTTCCAGAAATACCTTCACATCTGTTCCCATATCTTTTTTCTCACTGCTATTATCTTAGTTCAAATATTCATCATTTTCTTTTCTGTAAATTTGCAATAATCTCTGAATTGATAACTCTCCAGTGTCATCTTCCCAGAGCTGTATTGTTTCTGTACCACAAGCTTAATCCTAACACTAGGTTCTTAAAAATCCCTCCATGTATCCCAATTTTTTTCAGGACAAAGTTCAAAATATTAACCAAAAATGCAAAGTTCTTCATTATTTGATGTCTATACTACTTAGCTAGCAGCAATTTCTTTGTTCCCTGCCATGGTCAAGCTAAACCAATGATCTGATTTTCCTAGAAAGTTCTATATTGACATGTGCCTATTTATATGAGGTCCCTGTTGCATTGTGAAAGTGGATCTCAATAGAACACTACAGGATAAAGTCAGATCCTAGGATGTATATGAGAATGAAATTGAGGTAAAAACATATGGACATAAAGTTATCATTTCAAGAAATGTGTTCAG
The DNA here is from genome assembly GCF_020740605.2 of Lemur catta. Classification (NCBI taxonomy): domain Eukaryota; kingdom Metazoa; phylum Chordata; class Mammalia; order Primates; family Lemuridae; genus Lemur; species Lemur catta. Next base: position 22,334,422 of record NC_059143.1, read on the forward strand.
GAAAGGAAGAAGAGCAAAAGAATGTCATCATCAGAGATGGGGGCAATGGTCAGGTTCTAGGTCTGCAGGTGTTTTCTAATGTTCTGTGTGTTTTGGTTTGGTTTGGTTTGGAGAAATGGATCTGAGAATGTTTACAGGCATTGAGAAAATCTAGGAGGATGGGTAAGGATTGATTATAAAAATGAGAATATAATTGATTAACCAGGTCCTCCAAAGATAGGACGAGATCAAGAGTACAGGTGGAGAGGTTAGTTATCTTAGAAAGAAAAAGGATTTCATTTTCCCTGGAGACCCCACTTACTCTGGGGCAGTCAGTAGTACAGTGGTTAAATAGCAATGAATGCACCTGCAGTCCATGAGACCTAGGTTTGGTGCCATCCCTAGCTGTAAACAAGTTATTTATCCTCTCTGAACTTCAAATGTAATAATATCCACCCTTAGGTGTTCAGGCAATTAAACAAGAGGTACCTTTAAAGTGCTTGGTACTGTGTTTAGTACATAATATGGGCACAATAAAGAGTGGATCCCATTTAATTAATTTCTTGAGACTAGGGGGTGAATTTTGGATACAACTCCAGAATGGTATCATTTATCTGTTTTTGGTATCTTCTTATAATTTATGAATGTGTTTTATTAGTTGCAACAAAGGACAAGATCTAAGAATTAGCACAGACTTAAGATTTGACCCGAAGGTCTGGTCTTTCCATCCCTCTGACTGTAGTTTCTAGATGGAAATAACTTTCCGAGTGATGGTATTCTGACTTATGACTTAAACTGAACACAGTAATCATAAAAAGCTCATAGGCAGTATATAAATGGAAAACACAAAATTCTCAATTCTTTCTGAGCTGAGCTACAGTGCTCAAGTCTGAGACTGCTGAGCCTCAGTTATGCAAATATGTGCCCAGACTCCATTAAAACTATAAGAGAAAAAAATTTATTTTGAGAAAATGCTGTTGAGAATTTCTAAGTAATTTTTTGTAATTGTAAATGACATGAGTTTTATAGGTAAAAAAAAAACCTGCTCATTTTTGCAAATAGGAGTGTTTTTCTAAGATAAGCAAGTAGAAGATTGAAATATTATTAGATGCTGACACTGCAGCATAGCTCATATGGCTACATACCATGCTTGACAAAAAGGATGAAAATATTTTTGAAAAGTTGGCTTGGTTAATATATCTGAAAGTAAACATTTCAGAAATTTAACTTTAATTCCATCATAGAACATGAGTAAGTATATTTTGAGATGGAAAACAGAAACATATGCTTACAGGTGAAGTGTAGCTATTCCACCATTAAAACCATCATCATAGCTAATATTTTTGAGCAATTTTCATAAATCAGACATTGTACTTAAAGATATACACAATTACTTCAATTAATTCTTGCATAAATCCCATTTTAAAGATGAAAAAGAACTTCAGGATTTTTAAATCCGCAACATTAGGTCATTGTCTTAGTCTGGCTGGGCTGCTATAACAAAATACCATAAACTGGGTAGCTTATAAACAATAGAAATTTCTTTCTCACAGTTCTAGAGCTGGGAGGGTCAAGATCAAGGTGCTAGCGGATTTAGTACCCAATGAGGGTCTGCTTCCTGTCTCATAGATAGTGCCTTCTACCTGTGCCCTCAGTGATGGAAAGGGTGAACTCTGGTCTCTTCAGCCCCACATGAGGGCACTAATCCCATGCATGAGGGCTCTACCCTCATGATCTAATCACTTCCCAAAGGGCCATCTCCTAATACTATCATACTGACGATTAGATTTCATCATATGAATTGTGGAGGGACGTAAACATTCTGTCTATAGCAGTCACACCTCCAGCAAATGATAGCGTCACAAGGGTCTTAGACAAGATATTACCCTTCCTTGCACAACAAATATCTCATCCTTATATAAATATTACCTCCCAAGGTGTAAACACATTGTGATTGGGAACATACTAAAAACTTTGGGTGGGCTAAGTCACATTAACTACTCCTCTTCTACAGAAAGCACACTTCCCTGTCAGATTTAATTTGGAAACACTTAGATAACAGTAGCACTGTTTTTTTTAAGTAAAAATTTGGATTCAAGGATCCCAGATTTCTGTAATTTAAATAAAGTATCTAGGTTCCTTGGCAATAGAACAGAAGAAGACAAAGAAGTAGAAATGAATAAGACAAAACAACATATTTTGGAGTGTGAATGGCTTTGTTAGTCTTTGATTGTGACTGTTGATCTGAATTTCATTTTCATTATTCAGTGTTAGTGTATAGCCTGTTCATCATAAATCACCGTAGGTATCATTGTAGGAATCATTCATACAATGATAGTTTTTTTCATTTTGGTAAAATCTACCTCATTGCTATGGTGATAGACATTATAAAATGGGTAAAATAAAATGAAAAACACCACATGTCCCTACATGTCCAGAGTAAAATCAATGAGGTAATACTCTAAAAGTAGGCATTTGGTATTTTGTATATTAATAATATTAGTGCACTGAAATAAAATTACATTTATTATAAAGAGTATTTCCAGTTTTGCATTAACGTACCTGAAAGAGGGGTAAAGAAGTGCTAATATAGAATTGCATGAAAAAACCTGAATTATATAAGAAGATCTATGCTCAGGTTAAGGGTATATAACAAAACATATTGGTTTTGGTTTAAGGGTTATAAAATTAAATATTTTGTAAAGGCAATTCATGCCTCACACATGTTAGATACTAACTGCATGATTTCCTCCTTTTTATTCATCTATACTCAACAAAAGAAAAGAGAAAATGCTTTCTTTTTTTTTCTTTTCTTTTAAACCACTGACTCAATTACTACTTGAGTATTTGGCAAACAACCAAGAATAGACAATTCTCCACATAAAAATTTTGTTTGTTTCCTTTTTTACAAATTCATCCTCCCCAAGTTCAATGTCTTTTCCAATGACAGTAAATTGAATATGGCTTTGGAAAATTTGAGAAAATATTCTAGAACTCATGTGCTCTCACTACCTCTTATTTATATCAAACAATGCTGCCCATCCCTCTCTCTGGAACAGAGAAGCTTGTGGGAGCTTGAAAACAGAGTCCATAAAATTTAATCTGTTCTCTTACATTGTAAGAATTTTGTAAGCCGATGCCTTACCAGGTGCTGTAATGCTTATGGAGTGAAGATAAATTGCTGAATTCCAAGAGACTACAATACAAAGAAAACCATTAGCCTTGACAATGGATAGAAAAAAAAAAAAACATTATTCATTAGCTGCTCTTATAAAATAGTATTAGGTTTAAATATTAATGAAAAGGATGCTCCTGTAAATCTTTTCACCTATTTAGAAAAAATAATTGGCTTATTTTTAAACAAGAGCGCAAATTTCATGAAGGAATGTAAAATGAAGTAGAGAGAGAGAAGATGGGGGACGTAATACAGAACTTAGCAAAATTTCAGCAGTTATGTTGACAGAGTTTTTTCTTTGTTTGTTTAGTTTTAGTTTTGTTTATAACCATCTTGATCTGGTGACCTATTTCTAAATTGCAAATATGAAGCATCAGGAGGCCGGGTACGGTGGCTCCTGCCTGTAATCCCAGCACTCTGGGAGGCCAAGGCGGGTGGATCCTTTAAGCATAGGAGTTCGAGACCAGCCTGAGCAAGAGCGAGACCCCATCTCTACTAAAAATAGAAAGAAATCATCTGGACAGCTAAAAATATATGTAGAAAAAAAATTAGCCAGGCATGGTGGCACATGCCTGTAGTCCCAGCTACTCAGAAGGCTGAGGCAGGAGGATCTCTTGAGCCCAGGAGTTTAAGGTTGCTGTGAGCTAGGCTGACGCCATGGCACTCTAGCCCAGGTAACAGAGTGAGACTCTGTCTCAAAAAAAAAAAAAAAAGCATCAGGAATGTTAGCCAGTTTGAGATGATATCTTGAGATTTTCATTCAAGAACGCTTGCAAGTTTCCCTACAACATGCAGGAAAAAAGGCCAGGATCTAGAAGAGAGAAATCATCTTATTTTATTATTAAACACACATCTCCAGCCTCTGTGAATTTATCATTCCCCCGATCACTGCCTATCTCACCCTAGAAATTAACATACATTTTATTTTTTCTCTAACATTAAAAATGCATTGCAATGAATAATATAGCAGAACTGTGTATAAAACTAAACCTTCCACATCCTCCTTTAAATGTTTGTTCTTCAGCAGTAATCCTCTGAGGAAAACATATTGAAAGGATGAACAGTAATTTAATTTTTTATCATAAGCATTAGTGGCAAATAAAGGACAGAAGTACTTTGCAGTGCTAAAGAAAAAAGATGAGATATTCATCAAGGGAAAATGCTGCCTTCAGACTGACTGCCAGGTCATGCATATTCTTGTTCTTTTCAAATAGGGAAAATCACAAGATTAATATGCAGACCCTGGAAAGATTTCCTATCTATGTCACAAGTAGCAAATATCGAAGACATTTGCACTACATTATTGGTGCTTTTAGAGAGATCTCTAAGACCTTTTATGAAAAAAATGAGGTTGCTAAAAAGCATTTTTATTAAAACATGAATCCAAAATTCAGAATTGTCTTGTTTTTCAAAATCTCTTGAATTATGATCTTTTCAAAAAATGAGATAAGAAAAATAATCTATTGTCAAATTAGACTGTTAATTAGTTGCGTAAAGTAAGAAAGACAACATCCAGTTTTGGTGCCCAAAGTCATAGCAATGCATGACACTTTGCATTAATTTCTTTAATTTAACTAATAGAAAGCTTTAAAAGGCTAGTATGACTGCAGGTAAAACTCAGTGAAACAATACCGCCAATCAGTGCTTTAGAATTTTGCAGCAGTAATAAAATAAAAAAAAAACTATGAATAAAGCATTGTCATATTTTTCTAAAGGAAAATTTAGGATTTATTTTGTATTGACTGTCATATCACTAGATTCTACAATATTTGATCCACAAGTAATGAAAAAATTATTTAATTGGGAAGGCTTTATGATCTGTGTGGAAATAAAACTAAGATTCATGTAGAAATAATGCTATTAAACAATAATACAGTTAAATTGTTCACCTAGACTTGACGATCTCTGTTTAATTATCTGTCCTGATCTTCCTTCAGTTGAAGACCCACGTTCAGGAACAAAACTGGTCACACCAGCAGCATCGCACCTTCAAGACACCAGCGTCTTCTCATCCTAGACCTCACTTCTAGTTTTCCATTTTTACCCTTGAGCAGAGATCCTCAAACTTTTTCAGTTTACAATGTTCTTAGTGTCTTAGTAACTTTTTTAACAGTGTTCTTAGGACAAAAGAAATATTTAACAGTCTCATTGATTAATTTGTCAGATGTGTACTCCTGTCAGGCACTGAACAACTTCTCAAATTTTGGAACCAGATTGGATACCCCAATGTTTATTTGGTACTTGCTTTTTATTTCAACAACTGCTAAAAATAAACTACTTCTCAAAGATGTGATATAATTGAAAGGAATGTAGTACGATCTAGTGGTAAGTCTGTGAACTACCTTGAGCTAGTAGTTCTCCCAGCATTCAACAGATGTCAAGTATTGGAGTTTCCCTAAAAACAGTTAAAGTTTCCCACAGAGCCTCTAAATTTACTAAAGCACTGGTAAACCTTGGCACAGAGTTTGGGATCCACATTTCTTGAAGAAATTTTAGAGGAAAATCAGACAAGCTAGTTGTATGTCTATACTTTCCTTAAAATCACAGATGACAATCTTGTGCCTCCAATCTCAATTCTCTCTCTCTCTTGCTCTCTCTCTCTCTCTGATATACATAGCCACATATATCTATCACTCATTTCATTCATTCATTCAAGAAATATTTACTGAACGCCTACTGTAGGCACCTTGCTAAATTTTAAGGACACAGCAGTGAGCAAGATTGAGCCTTTGCTCATACACAGAGCTAAGGGAAGCTAAAGATGGAATTGGTCAGTTACAATGCTGTATAAGAAAGAGAAGAAAGGTAGGCAAGGCTGTATAAGAAAGAGAAGAAGGTAGGCAAGGCTACTAGCTAAATCTGGTAGATTTTTGGAGGATCATAGAAATAAAAAATCTAAGATTATCAATAGATATCATATACAAATATTCTTCTTTGTAGAGCTCAGCATTCTCTAATGTATGCATACTTTTTTCCTATTCTATAAATATAAAGTCTTTAAGATTGGAAAGCATTTGAAGGAATTGTGCTTCTAAATTATTAAAGGAAAAAAATAAAGCCTGCATCAAACACTAATGCACCAAAAAAAATGTCCTCATAAAACGCTATCATAATAGACAAAAGGAAAGTCTATAAACCTAAAGGGATCCTCTTTGGAGATAGCATTTTGGGGCACTTTGGAAAAAAGACATCCACTCTATGGGAATTCTGAGGAAAGGGTATCAACTTCACCAACTCCCTGAAAAAGATCTTTAGTGTCCAGAGTCTTTCTAAATACATGCTTTTGGTTTTGCTTTTGTCTTAATGTTTAAGATCACATATGTATGTCCACTTAAGTGTGTGAAGCTTGCAGTACAACTCTATTAAACATCTTTTTTTCTTCTTCTCTAAAAATATTTCTGTTTGAAAATTCATTTAGGGACCTAGTTAACTACACAGTTTGTAAGCTTATTGTCTTTTCGTCAGTGGCAAGTGGCAAGTGGCAAGTGATCGTCATCATTGATATACTTGTTCCTTCTGCCGATGCATGTACACTGTGAAGCCTAAAACACCTGTGATGCCAGACGTCCCAGGATGCATCCCCCAAAGGGATCATGACCTGGCATAGAGAAATAGTACTGTCTGAAAGAAAGCAAGTTCACTGGTCAAATTCTTGCCTCTGATCATCTCACAGCCTTCCCTAAGTGAACAGAAATGACAATAACAAACTCTCGTGCCACACTTATGATGAACCAGATAATTTTCATCATGCTTTACCTGTATAAACTCATTGACCCCATATAACCCCATGAGTTAGGTACTCTCATTATCTCCAAATGAGAAACCGAGGCAGACAGAAGAAATGAGCAAATAGTGGCACCTAATTTAAAATATAATCTGGTTTCAGTGCCTGTTTCCAAACCCCAGTGCCTCCTTTCACAGATCTTTATGAGGGTTAACTTGCACCAGAATGAGACACAGATTCACCCACAACCCCTGGAGAAAATGAACCTAAGAGGAAGTGTGAGGACCTTTGAAAATATACATATTCTCAAGTTCAGTGAAAAGATTCAAACTTACAACTATTGCTAATTAAGATTCTCTTTTTGTCTGAGCTTCCCTCCAAGGGTTGGCACCGTATATCACCAGACATAAACAAACCTTTCAAGCTAAACACAATTCTTCCAAATTGGTGATAACTAATATGCTAATAGGAGGCATCTGGACCCCTCTCAGTGATTATATGAAGCAAGTCCTGCTGTCTCTCAGCTCTTGCAGCCCATGAGCACCTAGATTTGACTGATAGCCCTCACCTTTATTTTTAAATTTTAATACTGCTTTGCAAGACTGACCTGTTTCCATGATATTGCAAATGATGTTAGCTGGCCTGACCTCTACTTTAGGAACCTGAGAACATTCTTGCCCTTCCCTGCATCTTTCACAAGGACACAAGCCCATACCTGCACCTGGTACTCAGCAACCTTTCCCAGAACCATAAACAAGGGCCTCCAGGTGTGACCATAATACCGTTTGGCATGTGCAGAAGGCAGGCTTTTTACCTCTTCTCTGTGTTTGCGTGAGTACCACACCATAGGAGTATTTATCCAGTGATCAACCTAGGGTCAAAAAGTGTTTTTTCAATATTCTGTGCCCACGAAACATTAATATTCATATGCAACCATATTGCATTGGTTTTAAATGTCTGGCTTTTTCTTGTAATCAGTGGGTGAGGCCTGCATGTGCTGTAGTCATTGCAGATAATGCTAAACCTCACTGCATGCAGGGAAACAACATGTACTACATTTCAGAGCTTATTCCCTCCACCCCCAGCTTCTAAGATTTACATAAAATAGGAAAAATTACACGGTTGAAGCATTCTTCAGGTCATTTTTAAGTAGTGAAGTAACTGAAGTCAAATGCCAGAATACATTTCAGTTGCCTGAGATTTTTTTTTTTTCTGTTCAGCAAAGAATGATTGTGATGATAACAGCCGGATCATGAGTTTGATAGAAATACACGTGGCTGCGTGCTGTTCCTGATCAACAGCGCCACCTTCTGTCTGCCCGATGTCAGCTATGGTAAAAGGATAGCTCGCTTTGCCATGTGGCGTCCAACTTCGGGAGCTTAGACAAATAATGTAAATCCCATTTTCTCTTTACCTTGACATCAGTGAAGTCAATTCATTTTTAAAAAGTGAAAACCACATTTTAGGACAAATAAACTAAAAAAAATTTTAACCAAGGTTTGCACATGGAAAGAAACATCACAGCTTCAATTTAGCTCTGCAAGCTCCACTATGGTCCCTCAGGTATCCTTTTATCTATTCTTCTCACATGGAAGTTCTCCAAAAGAGGCTGCCAATTTCATGGGTTTTATAGAAAAGAGAGTGTGCGCTCTACTTTGCTACAGTTGGAATGATTTAGAAAACTGTGTCTCAAATCTTGTAGTTATACCTCCATCTGAATGTTACACTAAGGAGAAAAATAAAGAGATCTAGAGGTGCGAATGAAATCACACAACCCCTTGTAAGTACGTATAACTTCCAAATAAAAAGCTTCCACATAAACACACATAGTCACTCTTTTCTTGCTCTCTATTTCAGATAACTGTAGCAACTAAAGCCTTAAGCAATTAAAGAAAGTATATAGGAAAAGCTAATTTGCTACTAAATTTATCAAATGCATGAAGTAACGTAATGAATAGTAATGCAGGTGAGTGTGCAGGAGGTCACAGCAGGCATCTAAATGGTACTTAGATACATCTGGGCAAGTCTATAAAATGAGGCATGGTTTCTCCAAGATTCTGTCTTCAGGAGGGCTTAAACAAACTCATCCCGAGGTAAAATGAATCCAACACCACAATCTTAAACCAGTCATGCTTCTTAAACCATCAATAGTAGAATGATTCTGAAAGCATGACTTTTGTCCTCACATCTGCCTCCCAAATGATTCTTTTGAGGATCCAGGGAACTACATAAAAACTGAGGAAGTTTTGGCATTAAAGCTTTGTGCCACATTGGAATGCAGGCAGATCTACCTCTATTAGAACATCACAGAGAGAGAGAGAGGCTTTCTCTCCAAAGTCTCACACCCTACTGTGCAATACTGGAGTTGTACAAACTCCAACCCATTATTGATAGTGATGTTGGGCAAAACAACTCCGGTGTCTGGAGAGTGAACAATGTAGAACATATTTTTGGTGAATCCATTTGAAAAACATCCTAGTGGGACTTCTGGAAATCGGTGGCAGCCAAAATGGGCAGGGGAAATTCGTAAGAAGGGAGGATTTGCAGAGAAGAAAGAAGAAAGAGAGAGAAAGAATACAATGTCATTTATCACTGTTATCATAAGCCCATCCATTCCCACTGGTGAAATCCAGGTAGGAACACGGGAGGGCTCAATTCAGAGGAAAAAAAATGGAGAAAGGATACATATCACTGATATTTTATATTTCTCAAAGGACCTCACATCATTTAACCAACTTTTCTGAATTACCTCTACATAGTTAAAGTTTATCAAAAGTTATGAGCTAATTTAAGACGGATCCTTTGGGCAGAAATGGAAGTTTTCCCTAAAAAATGCCTACATTCGCTGTGAAGTCAACTAAAATTCACTGGAGAGTTACACAGCTAACCATTTAGTCATGGGTAGATAAGTAGACCTTGATGTTATCAAAGTGGTATTTTTTCCACCTGCCTGAAGACATACAAGGGAATAAATGATCTTTTTAAGTCCCTTGCTATCTGTGATTCTATTTGTTATGTCTATTAAAACTTTCTACATAAAGAAGTTGCAATTAGAGTCAGTAAGTTCCCTGGTAAATGAGGGACACAAGTCTGCCCAAGCCCTGATGACACTGACTCCAAAGGACAAAGCCACAGTGTCAATACACCTGTGGATATTATAGAAACCAAAATTGTGCCAAATACAGAAATTCAAATGTCTTGAATGTAATTTCAATGGCAAACAAGCGACTTTTCCTGCAGAATAGAAATCCTTACAGATGTTTCATTTATTTCAGTTCAAAACTATTTAAAAACTATTGGCTACAGAAATCCACTAATCAATGCAAAAATAATGTAGAATAATAGTTTGCTATAAAAAGTACATAAATTAATCACCAGGTAGAAATATTAGTGAATTTTTCATAATTCATAGCTCTCCTTAATCTTTCACAGCCTCCATTTAAACTTCATTAAAAAGTTCTTAGAACCAACCCTCATGATGCTATGTTTTCTTGGTTCCGTCTTTTATTAACTGTGTTTCCCAGTCAAATAACTCTCATTGTAAATATCATTTTAAGATACCTGCTTTTCCAAGATGCAGTTAACAAAAGATGAGAATATTGTTTTTAAAAGCCATGTCTTAAGTTTCCCAAAAAGCAGACTGTTTTCAAGCTATCAGTTAATAACATAAAAAATGACTTAGAGAATTTTATTTGTTTAATTTTTATAGCAGATATCCAAACAACTATCTTTCAGCACAGTTGCCTATGTTGTAAACTTAAAGTGACTCTTTCAGAAGCATACAATGACCTTTCTGAGGCAGCGCAGCTATATAGTTTATAAGAGAACCATCTGTTCTCTCTAAGTTTATACTTTGTTAACCAGGCACTAGGCAACTATCGCTGGTCTCTCTGCCTGCCCTGTGCTCCCTGCCAAGGTCATTCCAGGGAAAATAGGACATTTTACATTGATATTCAGCTTTTCATTCAAAGCTTCCTCTTGTTCTTGGGATTTTAATCATGTCCTTAATGTGAAATGGCATCAAGGACAAATTATCTAAGACAGAAGGCAAAGTGCTTAGTTTCTAAGATCTTTACTTAACTATACCACTGCCTTATTTGGTTATTACAGAAGTGGGAAAACAATTAAGTATGTAAACTCTTTCTGTTCAGAGGAAGGCCCCTAAAGATTAAAAATACTAAAGTCTGTTCTGAATAAACACTGATAACAGGGCAACAGGTGTTATAAAATCAGCCTTTCAACACCTGCCTCCCAAAATTCCAAGCTAATAAAGATGCTGATTAGAGACCATTAGAGTAAGTGAACAACTTTAAGTAAATCATTTTGGACCAGGGAAAGATTCTGGTCCAAAAGAAACAAGAAACTGACCTTCTCTTTCCCTTCTTAGATCATGGCACATTGATATTTATTGACTCTTCTTATACAATAATTACATGTTGCTCTGTAAATTCCTAGATGGAGAGAGGAAAAATCAAGTGTAGAAGCCTATCAAAATATATACCATAATGTGATTGTTCCAGAAATATACAACTAAAGAGACATAAATCAGAGGTTGTGCTACTATCATTTTAATAAATACAAAGAAAGCCACTGATGAGATTGAAATCAGTTCTTAGCAAATTTTTCTTTTTCTTTTTTGAAACAGGGTCTTGCTCTGTTGCCCAGGCTAGAGTGCAGCGGTGTCATCATAGCTCACTGCAACCTCAGACTCCTGAAACCAAGTGATCCTCCTGCCTCAGCCTCCAAAGTAGCTGAGACTACAGGCACCCACCACCACACCCAACTATTTTTTTTTATTGTTGTAGAGATGGGGTCTCTCTATTGCCCAGGCTAGTCTCGAACTTCTGGCCTTAAGCGATTCTCCCACCTTGGCTTACCAAAGTGCTAGGATTACAGGTATGAGCCACTGCACCCGGCCAGTTCTTAGCAAACTGGATAACTACTTAAGTATCTTCTTTTAAAAAAACCTATACTATTCATAATAATTCTTTCTTATTTTTAGAAAGAATAGAACTTTATACCAACATTACGTAAAGGAAAAGTAAAAATCTCAGGACCCCCCCAAAATTCATTACACCAAAAGGGAGAACTGAGCCTGAGAACTGAGTCACACAAAGCACTGCCATCCTCTCCCCAGGGTCCTCTTTTAAGAAATGAAGGGGCTTAGAAAATGACTGATCAGGGCTTTTTTAGTGGGCAGGATACAGGAGGGAGAAAGGAAGCCTGGCTGGCAAGGTGGTCCTGTTATGCAGGTAAGCCTCATGGAGATGTTTTTTCAGACCTTTAAAGGTGTCAGACTCTCAGTAAAACTGTCCTAGATCAAATAAGAAGGACGTGGCTGCATTTGACAGAGATTCTCTACAGATGTAAATTTCTCCCCCAGCCTCCCCACCTAGATAGCCTTACAGCATTACTGCTGGCAGCCATCTCAAAATATGTCAAAGAAATGTATTTGGGGTTAAAATACTTCTTATTTCCTTTAGCCCTAAAAAGAATCCCTTCAGTATAGATAGCCCCTATAAAATGAGTGCACATCGATTATGACCTTAGGACTGTAGCCTAAATAAACTCTTAAATATCTGTTACCAGTTTGTTTCCACAGATGCAAACCAAGGGAGAGATCACTCGTCTACTGGTAGCTCCCTGAGAAGTTCACATTTGACTATTTTCTCTATTCCCTTTTTGGCAACGTTCCTCTTATCTTACGTAAATTTACTGAGCACCAAACAGAACTTCACAAGAATACCATCAATTGCCTCACTGCTCACCTCCTTCACCCCTCCCTTTTTCCATGAACTCCCTTTTTTCCTTTAAATGCAAAGTTCTCAACCTCTTCTACAGAGAACCCGGTCCACAGCAGATACTTTGTGGGCTGTGCTTTTCCCAGCACGTCCTTAAAATCTTGGCTTCATAAACCTCAATTGTGTGTGACTCTCGTGTCCAGTGACTTATTATTTGAGTTAACAATTGTAATAATTTTGTTAGGTAGAAAGCCAGGGACCTCTGGCCCCTCCTGGGGACAAAGCTGGTCAAGCAATTACTACATCTGGGGGAGGAGGGGATGCCCTGTGAGTCTGCCAGTCAGAACGTAGCACCCCAACTGCAAAGGAATGCAGAGGATTCTCTAGCCCATTGGCAAAGCAGCACAGGTACAATAGGATCTGGAAGGTGACCTAGGACAAGCTAAGGCTAATTATCACATCATTAGCTTAAATTTACATTGTGGTTCACCCCCACAAAATGGGCTTTCAAAGAGATTCATGGGAGATCCACATGTGGAGTAAGACTCGGGTCACGTAAGTCCCAACCGTTCATCAAAGCGATTCCGTGGTGATGTCTGAACCATGAGGGTCCAATCCAGACACTATAATACAAGACCCCAGACCATGACCAAGGCCTTTTTTGTTACAACTAGGGGGTCCATTCATCATCTGTGTCAAATGTATCTTGCTTTTGCTCTGTAAACCTGTATCTTGCTCTTGCTGTATAATTCTGTCTTTCAATAAAGCTCATTTTGTGCTTACATTGCTTTCAATGTGTCTGGTCATTCCTCGGCCAAGAGCACACCAAGAACCGATATTTCAGACTGCTGACCCAACAATTCTAAAGTCACCCTGTTTTTTACCTGTTTGCATTAGTCTCAACCACAGAAAAATAGTAAAATCTTCCTTTAGATTGATACCAGTTTACCCAAATAGTGATTTTGAATGAGTAAACCTTCATTTAGAAATGAGCTATAAATGTTTTGTGCTAGGAAAAGTTTTCAATTTAAAAAGAAATCTTCAGAATTTTGTGATGTTAAGAAAACTAAATTCAAGTGCTCCTGAGTTCTTAAAAAGGCACATGCCAAATTTTTATATATTACATACATTCCCTCCCACTTCACCAAACTTCTGCTTAAGGAAATAAATATTAAAAGTATTTATCATAGTTCTTCTTTGGGTCTTTGCTCAAATATATGAGCTGCCTCTCTGAAATATCCTCTTGGAGTCATAAATTCCAAAAAATTCGCTGTCTTTGTATGGAACATCTGCTAAGAAATTTTTCCTTCTCTGTCATGAAGAAAGATCTTAACCAAACACAGACATGAATAATTTTAGGAGATAAATAAAGGATTATTCATTTACAATTAGATTATAAGGAAAGTCAAGTCATTTGAAGTAAATGGAAGCTATTTTTTTTAATGCAGGGGAGCTAAGAGCCTGAAAAATCATTATAGCATATTTTACATTGGAGAATTAGGAGGTCAAGCCATTAACTTTGTGAATTTGCAGAGGTTTCCCAGAAGCTTACTCAAATCCACTCCTAGGCCAATGTTAAACTTATTCAACTTATTAGCATAATAACATAAATGACCATTTGCAAAATGAAGAATGACAAGAGTTTCTAAACACTGCTAGTGAAATCCCAGGGTCACATTGAAAAATGATAAAATGATAAACAAGAGTCTATACTAGTACCAGACCAGACAAGAGATAAGTAGGCTTTTTAATTCTCCTATAAAAGATAACTAGTTTTATTTATCTGAATAAAGTTGTTGTGTAATAATTATTACAATTAAAAACTAGTGGATTCTATATGTAATAAAAATGGGTGTGGATTGAAAAGAAAATAAAAACACCATGTACTATTATTACACATTTCTAAAGCACTTACTAAGTAGGTTTTAAAATATTTTTATGTTGCTTAGAAATTAACAGAAAAAAAAGAGATGGTGAATAATAAAATTTAAACAAGGTAGTCCTTTAATTCTTCCCTGCTAAGTCATACTTGCATTCAAGGAACTAAAAGAGATGGAAACATTTAGCCATGACAATTCTTAGCATTTATAATTCTTAGCATATATAATTTTGAGTCAAAACTCATCCTTTTTTTTTATATGTTCTATCTATGATTTTTTCCTCCAGTCAAACATCCAGAATGTAAGAAACACTATTAATTCACCAGTGCCTCAGAAATGCCTGTAGAGATGCCTACATATCTCAAAAGCCTTATATATGCTTATACATGACTTGATCAAACCATAGACTCCAAGAGGACTGTATTACTATATAAAAGCAAAGCACTTATTCAAGACTTAAGGTGAGAAATGCTGACAGATAACCATTTAAATTTTATGGATTATGCAGAGATATATTCAGATGGCCTAGATACTGATTTCAGTCCTATTACTTATCTCCTATGGTTGTAGTCAGGATTAAATTAGGTAACATAAGTAACACACCTGGAGTCTGTTGCTATAAATAATAACAAGATTCTCTCACATCCTCTTCAACCACTCAGTGATCAGTAGATATTTAGGGCATCATTTGTATATAACACCCGACTAAGTTCTATAGAGCTGCGGTGCCCAACTCCACCCCCGATTGTTTCCTGTCCATGGCCTGTTAGGAACCCGGCTGCACAGCAGGAGGTGAGCAGCCAGAAGCGATGCTTCATCTGTATTTTCAGCGCTTCTCATCGCTCCCATCATTGCATAAGCTCCGCCTCCTGTCAGATCAGCAGCGGCCTTAGTTTCTCATAGGAGCACCAACCCTACTGTGAACTGCACATGGGAGGGATCTAGGTTGCGTGCTTCTTATGAGAATCTAATGCCTGATGATCTGAGGTGGAGCTGAGGTGGTGATGCTATCATTAGCAGAGAGGTTTGTACAATAAATGTAAAGTACCTGAGTCATCCCAAAACCATGCCCCTCAGGTCCGTGGAAAGATTGTCTTCCCTGAAACTGGTCCCTGGTGCCAATAGGTTGGGGACCACTGCTATAGGACAATACGACAAAAGTGTCTAATACAATCCTTGTCCTTAAGAGGTTTACATTAATGATGGGCAGTTAAACATCAGCTAAATTAAGCTTTGGGTACATGAAACCTATAGGAGCTCAGAAGAAACAGTAATCAAAGAAACCAAGGAAAGAATCCAGTAAAATAACATCAGAAAATGTTCCAGTTGGAAGGACTCTAAGAATTATTGTTTGAAACATCCACCAATGTGGAATCCTTCTTAGGTCAACTTTCATTTTCTAGTTGACAAAGATCTCTAGCTTTTTAAAGTCAAAATTTCCTTTTCTGGTACTCTAGCACTAGATCCAGTTTTCCATTCTGGGAAGGCTTCAAGATTTAGATATATCAATATACAGAGATAGTATGAAGGGAAAAGTTTAAAATAAAGACATTAATAAAATTGATTAATAAAGTTAAGAAAAACCATTTTATTCTACAAATAGATAAAGTTTGACTTTTTTTCATTGTTATTAACAAATTTACTATGTGTATGTCCATCCTCTAAATCTACAGTAAAGTTAATTCTTCATTAACTATTTGGTGTGATGACATTCTAAAAAGCATTACTAGCTACATATGACTAACACAAATTCATTCACTTATTCATTTATTCATACCTTTATTCAACAAATATTTATGGAATGCTTCTATGTGCTAAGCAATGTTATAAGCCCTGGGTACATAGCAGTGAATGCAACAGATGAAAATCCTGACCTCAGAAATTTATATTCAGAAATGAAAACTTAAAGATGAAACCAAAGATAGTGAGCACAGTTCTTTGTCTTGCATTTGGCTTATCACTGTTCTCAATATATGACTCAGAAATCATATTGAAAAACATGAGACCGATTTTACTCACCCTCTATTTGCTCTCTCTTGCCAATAGAGAAAGAAATAAGAAAAAAAAATATGCCTACATAAGCTAAATTTGACAGAGTGCTCATACAGACTGCCTTGCTAAAAGTGAATTTCTGAAGCCTATAGGAAAATAAAGTGACTTGTTTTCTAATTCCAAATTTATGAAGAGTCTCTTATAGAATGTCAAGGAATGTTATACTCTTTGAAGATGATCTAAGTAAAGCTCAGTTCAGCCAAATATGCTCAGATTACTATCAACTCTTTCTCACCAATTCCTGAAAATGAGGATATCCTTTGCTTTGAAACTTGCTTTTTATTATAGCAATGGATTTTAAAGAATTTGCTTTGGCTGTGGGGGAGAAGGAAAATTTCCCCTTCACCCCTGGAAGTCTTGCTGAAAGATCAACTCACAATAAGGCAGATTAATAAGAGAAAGAGATTACAAATTTATTTACCATGCACAGAGGGAGAATCACAGAGCAATTACCCAATATCCCGGTGGGGTCCAGAAGTTTATATACCCTCATTTTAGAGGGGAGGGGAGATGAGGAATATAGTAATTGTTTTTAGGGGCAATAAATGGTTACTAGGGAGGATGAATAGATACTTGGGAGAATGAATGAACAGGGGAAAACAGGTTGACTTGTAAATTATTCTTCTTGGAAATTAACCTGAAAGATATTATCTTTAAAATGGGTTGGGCCAGGTCTTGTTGCACTCTTGATCTTCTTTCCTGCAATATCTTGGGATAACAAAGCGGAAAAGGAAAGACAATTGTTTCTGTTGATGGGTTGGTCTGGCCTCATGGAGATAGAGGGAAAGTTTCTTCGAACTCCTGTTGGTCTCTAAGGGCCTTTAACTCAAAATATTCTTTATTCCAGGAAGTCACATTTTGGGGTGAAATTCCCTGAGCTCTTCATTTCCTAGCAAGAGAAATGCTGAAACCTTTCTTAGGGGTGGGATGTTGCCTATATACATAACACAAAGCATCCTGTCTACTGTCATTAAAATTCCTGGGCTAATAGTAAAAACTGAGGAGTCTATTTTAAACAGATCTATATAAATAACTGAACATTCAGAATGCTTAGTCACTTTTCCAAATCACACCAAAAACTTTACAACTGATACATATCAAAAAAAAAAATGAATCTGGATCTGTTAGCCAAGAATATCAGGATGAAATTTTTGACATTTCTACAATTTATCTTATTTTGGTATTAGTGTAATTGAAAAGAGCTGCTAGGGACACAATTTTGGCCCATATGAGTCAGAAAGGTGTTAAAAGAAATACCACATGAACTAGTTTCTGCACACAAAACAAGATAAAAATGACAGGAGTATCCAAAGAGTCACCCTGCCCTCTTGTACCCACTCTGATGCTGTTCCCCTAGTTTGGGGGAGAAAGAAAAATTCTTTATTTACTGACAGTTAGCAGCACAGTACTGACACTTCAGTTCTTTTCGATCTGTTTCTTAATAATCTGGTCACCAGCCACATCTTTAGGCCAACCACTTAACATACAAACATACTATTTCACTGAAGTGTGAGGAAGCATACGTACAGAAAACCCAGCATTTATCTCCATAGAATGCAGAAGAGAATAGATTAACATTTACATTTCAGATGATTTTCATTCTATTCCCCAAAGACTCTCCTTTCTCCTCTAGTTCAGTCTCTGCTTGATTTCTCATGTTATATTCTGTAGATAGGTTTAATCTACTCCTATTAGCAATGCCAAACAGTTACTTTCCCTCTTTTCCTCCAGGTATCCATGTAAATAAAATCTCTTCCCACTTGAGATTGCAAGTAGTCCTTTTGTTTCTTAATCATTAAAGTGTCCCTGTAATCTTTTAAGTGGGCTCCAAACCAAGCAAATCACTCAGGGACTATTTCTTCATCTCTAAAACAGGGACGTCAATTCCTAGGTCACAGAGTTGTTAGGAGAATTGCAATAAATAAAATATGTCAAGTGCTAGCATTACTCTATGCCAGGCTAGCACTGAGTAGCTCCTACGATTACTGTATTGCTCACCTTCTCTGATTTACCTGGTGTCCAAACCCAAACCATGCCACCCTTTTCTACCCTCCACTTAGATGCTCAGGTGTTGTTCTGCTTTCAGCAGTTCAGTTTTGATTCATTATTCTGCTGATCATTGATTATTCGTGAATTTGGGGTTCCATCTGCCCACTGTGTTTCATAATTAACATTTACATGAGGTTTTTCTAAATAACAGGAATACAGATATTCAAAATATAAATTTAATTCTCTTATCAGAAACTACTCACTCCTTCCTCTATGTTATCATAATCTCTTTTTTGTAATTATAAATATTGTTCTTGTCAACATCTCCATTATGTGTGTGTGTGCTTATGTGTATGTGTGTGTAAACATTATGTGTGTCTATGGGGAGAAATACTAATTTTTGAAGATAAAGGTAAAAACTCTCATTTACCATTGTGGCAGCAATGAAATCCAACCACATATTATATGTAGCAGCATATATTTAACAAATGTTTGCTGAATTATACTTAATAGGGACAGGACTTACAAATCACAAAGGGTTAAGATACCACAAAAGTAGTGAGGCATGCAGTGCTTCTTAGAAATATAAAAATCTCATTAGCCTCCCAGTGGCAACTCCACTCTGGTTCCTTGAATCCTGACGTATTCTTTGTACAACTTAGACTGCTGCCTTGTCTAACTCCTGCTCTCTCTTACGGCATGGACCCAATATATGACCTCTCTTTGCCATGACTATAAACTCCTAAGAGGCCGAAAGAGATTATTTGTTTCTTTCTGTTTCTTTGTGATCTCTCATGGTGCCTAGGGCTCTGAACAAATTGGGCACTCAATAAAAGCTATTAATTGTCACATTCACTTATGGGGATCTCTCATATCCCCAGCATCTGACACCTGCATAAACAGTTCTGTCTTTGAAAACTCACTGGACCAGTAATGCTGCAGATGTGGCAGGGGGGAGCAGCTGGGGGGAGCAGTTTGTGCACAGTTACACTTTGCCAGTGGCCAATTGCTGCTAGACTTTGGGTATGTCAAACTTTCGGAGACAAAAACATTTTGGTTGCATTAATAAAGTCATATTAATTATGTTAATTCACTTAGTGATGCCTGTCTGGGTCAATTTTATTACTAACACAGAAAATTACTTAGGAAGTCCTATGACAAATGTTTCCCTAAAATGAATTGAGACTATAAAGTCATATTCGTTCTTTGTCCCCATAACATGCATTCATGTTGCTGAAGTGTCAGACTCCATAACAACCCATTTGCAATAATTCTGCCCGTGAATAAGTTAGTGTTATATTTAACAACTCTCAGTGGTTTGAAGTGCCCACCTCCTAATCACATTCATCATTCCTTGGCATCTCTAACCATATTTGACATCAGATAAACACAACAGAGGTTTACCAGTCATCAATAATAAACTGAGAGCAAAGTAAAGAGCTTTTGTACTATAGGGACAAAAGGATAGCTCTGAAGCACAGGAGAAAAGAAACAATCAATTGTAGACCACATAAAGATACTGCAACCTAATTTGGGCTCTAGCATTGTTTGAAATTTGTTTCTAGAAAGAAAAGAAAAACACTATAATTAAAATAAATTATAGAGGACTTGCAAGTTTATCAAAAATGTAATAATTGATTTAAAAAATAATTCAGCTATATATTATAGCCAATTAATGGAGAAATACAAAAGGATGAATTAAGAACTAGTAAGAGGAGAAGTTTTTTTTAAAATGCATAGAAAAAAAGAAAAGAGATTCAGAGGAATACAGAGTCAAACAAAATGTTTTCACAGAATAGTTTTATTTCATAGCCTATAAGAAAATTCTTCTCAAAGCATTTAGAACTTTTTGTATTCTTGAGATCACAGAAGAAAAAGTAAATTCCAGCCCTTGGCACATAATCCATTAGAATAAGAAACAATGAGTCATATGTAGAAACTGAATGCTGAAAAGCAAACTATTTTAGTATTTTTAACAGGCCTAATTGTATTATTGAGTTATAATGGCAAATGTTAACACTTGATTAGAACAGCAATAAGTTAATTATTGAGTTTATGGAAATATATCAATCAAGACAAGGACTAGAATGCAATTAGAGAAAGAGGATAAAATTGACTTGGAGTGAGTAGAGAGTTACTAAAAATTAAAAGCAAAGAAAATCCAGTTAGAGGAATAAGTAACAGTAAAAGCAAACTTAATCATTAACATTTCCCTAGATCCTACAAAGTTCTGCAATGAGGAAAATACAAAAAATAGGATGCAGGGCAGAGCCAAAATTATTCTTAAATGTCTTTCATAGAGTTTCTATCCTGAAAATAGGAAGCAAGAATTATCAAGAAGAAAGCAATGCCAAAGCAATGAAACTTAGACATATTTACTGTGTTTTGTATAAAAGAAAGGCCCATTCCCTGAAACCACCACTAGACCTGTCTGTGTCCCACTTCTCCATGACTTTATCTGGCCAACGGATGCTGCCCTGGGAAGACCCTTCAAAATTGCTACTATATTAATAAAATTTTAAAGGTAATATATTGACATGAAGGCTAGGACAGAGATGAAAAGACATTAGAGGAAGCAGCATAAAAACAAGACCATGACAATCAGGGTGACTGGAGGCATAAGAGGCATATTGAGAAAAGGTACCCACCCCTCTCTCCCAGCTGCCAGTTACAGACGTTGACTTCACTTCTCTACACTGAGCAACTTGTTTGAATTGAAGGCAATTTGGGCTGAACTGACTGACTTAGTACCTTCTCATCCCCTGTGATCACTTTGTTAATTTACAATTACATACATTATTAAATCATGATGTCTAGAGAGAACCTGTGACTTAAGATTTTAAACATCAATAAGGTTGATAATAAAATGATATCATTTTGACATAGTGTTGGGTCTATCTGAAAAATTAACAAACAAATCTGATCCAATTCTTTTAAAATCTAACTACATTCATCAACTGTAATCGAACAAAAGCAAAGTTTAAAACAAACCAACCAAAAAAATGTGTTTGTGTTAATGTTGGGATTATATTAAAAATTGGAAAAGAAAAAACATTGTTCTGATCTAATTTTCATGTTTAATTGAAAATAGATCATCTCTCTATATAAATCCAACCATTACATATCTCTATTAGCTTGTTGAACATTCCAGAGTTGCTAATGTCTTCTGAAAATATTAAGAAAGAATAATATATGTCTTGGATTTTTTCCTAAATATTTTCTAAAGTATGCTATCATACTTCATTATGTGTATATATAGTGATAATGATGACTTTGTTACCATTGATACACATTTATATTAATAAGAATTTTACTCATATAATTTTAATAATTTTCTACAAGAAGCATAATATGCTCATTTAAAATATTCTAGCATAGGCCAGGTGCGGTGGCTCACACCTGTAATCCTAGCACTCTGGGAGGCCAAGGTGGGTGGATCATTTGAGCTCAGAAGTTCGAGACCAGCCTGAGCAAGAGTGAGTCCCCCTCTCTACTAAAAATAGAAAGAAATTAGCTTGACAGCTAAAAATATATGTAGAAAAAATTAGCCGAGCATGGTGGGACATGCCTGTAGTCCCAGCTACTCAGGAGGCTGAGGCAGGAGGATTGCTTGAGCCCAGGAGTTTGAGATTGCTGTGAGCTAGGCTGACGCCACGGCACTCTAGCCTGGGCAACAGAGTGAGACTCTGTCTCAAAAAAAAAAAAAACTCTAGCATATACCTTTGAAAATACATAATCACCTTAAATATCACCATATCCTCCCCTTTGACCAAGATGGCCTTAGTGTTCTCTTTAGCTTGTCTAAACTTTAGATGGGCTTCTGCCTGACTCTAGACCCTGACTTCCCTTATCTCAGAGCATTTACTTTAGAAAACTTGCAATTTTAAGTTCTCTGTCACTTTGAGGAGTAAACCTTCTCCCAGTTTACAACTCAGGAATCTTTTGCAAGGACCTGGGAACCATCCCTTTGAAATGTGATCAAGAAAGACAGTGCCCCATCTCCCAATCTCTGTGGGATACGTAACAATTAGCTATTCCATAAGGGACAATTAGTGAATGCAGATGGCATAATCCTCCTGGACTTTTCCTCTAGCTCACCCCAGTGCTTAAAAACTCTCCCACTTTTTATTACAGTGGAGTTGAGTTTGATCTCTCTCCCCTATTGCCACAGTCTTGAGTAAATTTCTTCTTGCCTGTTTAACTTGTTTGGTGCAACTTTTCTTTGACACGTTATACTCAGTATCTTCTCAAGGCTGGGGAGGAGCACATTCTCTAAAGAAGTGATGTTTCAACAGATTTTTTAGAGTAACATGTTGACATGGCAATTTTTATGACTATGGTGAAAGATAACAAAAAAAAAGTGGAAGCAAGACTGTGTCATTGATAGGAAAGGTGATTTATGTGTTCAATTCCCACACCTAGAACTGGGCTGCACTACAGCCACAGCCTGGACTCTCCCTTAAATACTTGTCCCCTGATATTAGAATCTGACCACATCTCTGTGAACACATACTCCCAGCAGGCAGAATCCAGCTAGGAGTCATGTTTGGTCTAGACTGCAAATGAATCTGAATGCCAGACTCTACCATTACCCATATATCTTACACAGACTCAGCTTCCATTTGTTTATATTATCTGACTTCATTTAAAATATTAAACTCTTTAATATATGGCACCTATTAAAAATTGAGCCAAAGCCTTTTAGTGAAAGAATATTATTTTCTAAAATGGAAATAACTTTAATATTTAATAGCTTCAGGTTTATACACTTCTTTTTTTCCAAAATGTAAAGTTCTCTTTTTTACTTATCAAAGTAACTTCAGACCTTTGGTTTAAGGTGGTATATTGAGCACATTTATTATTTATCAACCATACCAAAATCTTATTGAAATGGAACTTAAAAGTTACATGAAGGAATACATAATAACAGCACTGAAAAAAAAAAAAGGAATGAGAAGGGATCAACAGACCAGAGATTTTGAAGAATTTTTAGAAAAATAGGTAAATTATATTAAGAAGCAAAATGGAGATGAAGAGTTGAAATTCAGAACATTCACTGTACATGGCCACAAAACATATAGGATACATTCTTCCTGGCTGAGCCATGGAAAATGTCTAAGCTTATAGATACCAAAGAACAGTGAGCAAGAGTGAGATAGGTTAATCTGTTAAGGAACTGAATCTGAAGTAAATAAATTAATCTGTTAAGGAACTTCCTGAGGAATAGCTGTGTCACTTAGTTTCTGTCATCTCTCAAACACCCCAACTAGCAGGTATCAGAAATGTCTTTTTTAAGATATCTCTATATCTCTAAAGAAACTGAACAATCTACATAAAACCTCTGGCAAAAGATGGTTAAAAATGGTAGATTGAGCACACACATTTCCTTCCAGACCCCTCAAACCCCACAAAAACAAGAACTGTAGACTGCCATACCATATTTAACTAACTAGTCTCTTTTTAATGAATATCCAGGTTATTTTGAATTATTTTACATTGACAACAATTCTTCAAAGACTAACTTTGTAAGAAAACTAACCCAAGAAAATGAATAATCAAATTGCTTAAGATAGGTGATAAAAGTGAAAATCTCAAAAGTAGAGAAAAAAGCCATGTTTTGTGTAGAGGAGCAACAATAGGCATAGCAATAGCTTTTATAGATGGGAACAATGCAATCAAGAAGACAGTGAAACAAGGTCTTTAAAGCACCAAAGAAAAACTGTCAACTTGGAATGCTATAGCAAGTGAAGCTATCTATCCAAATTGAAGGCAAAATAAAGACTATTTCAGACATTCAAAAGCTGGAAAACTTCATCACTAGCAGATCTGCATTATAAAAAATGACAGTTTTTGAGGCAGAAGCAAAATTATACTAGATTGAGATATGGGTCTATATATACTAGGGAAGGAAAAGCTCCAGAAATCATAACTAAGTGGGTAAATACATGACTTTTCTTACTACTTTAAAGTTTTTAAAACATAAATTGTTCAAATAAAAATAAAAAAATAGAATGTGGTATTTGTTATATATAGAAATGAAATTTATGACAGAAATAGCACAAAAGATGGGGAGAGAAATGGAAGTATATCAATCATATCAATAATTACATTAAATAAATTATCTAGACAACACAATTAAAAGACAAATTTCTAGGTAGATAAATAAGCAAGAGCCAATTACATACTACCTACAAAAAACACAATTTAAATATAAAGTCATGATGGGTTAATGGCAACAAAAGCAACGGAAGAAGGCAATCACATTTACACAAATCTAAGGAAAGTTAGAGTAGCTATCTTAGTGTCAAAGTAGATTTCAGAGAAAATACTAGGAATAAAGAAGGCTATTTCCTAATAAGAAAGGGGTCAATTTACAATGAGGATATAACAATCCGAAGTATTTTTACTCATAAGAGAGCTTCTAAATACATGAAGCAAAAATTGACAATTATTTACAAAATCAGAGTAATTCATATGTTTCTAGCATAAATAACATATACATAATTAAGGTTATGAATATCTCGATTACACTGATTTTTTCTTTACAAACTGTATGAATGTATAAATTATCACATGTACCTTGAAAATATGTACATCTATTATGTATCAATAAAAAAAATTTAAAAATGAAAGAGAACATAGCTACATATTATACAGATATTAATAAGATATGAAAGTAATATGGACAACTTCATAACAATAAATTTGATAACTTAGATGAAATGGACATATACTTGAAAGACATAAACTACCAATGTTCACTCAAGATAAAAATTGGTTACTTGAATATTTATACATCTATTTTAAAAGTTGAATTTATAAGTCAAATCATTCCTGTTAAGAAAACTCCAGCCCCCTGTTGCTTTACAGGTAATACTAGCAAAACTTTAAGGAAGAAATAATAATGTTCTACATAAATTCTGTGACAATACTGAATGCAAAACCTAACACTATATAATTTCTAGAAGAAAGCATCAAAAAAAAAATAATTGTGATCTAGTATAAGACGAAGATTTCTTAGATACAACACCAAAAGTGTAAACCGTAAAAGAAAAAGTAATAAATCAGATTGTAAAGAACCACAAAAAGTATGAATTTTTACCTAGCTTGCACGCTAGCAAGTTAGCCTGCCATAGATTCGTAGATGCTAGCAGAAGACACAGGACTCCTGCCTAAGGGACAAAAGACTTTATCACTCAAAACACATAAGCTTCATGTTTACATCAATTTTCTTTGACACTCAAGTCCGGTGGGGGTTACACAGAGCAGTTCAGGTAGCACAATCTGTGGATGTGCATTACAGCTACAGAGCACTGTGTTTTGGAAACTACAGTCTCTTAAAGAGGGCTGAAGGCAAACTTGCCCAACCTTTGGTCAGGAGGGGGACATAATCTCTGTTTGATAAGGCTGTTTGCTATGCAAACACCTTTGAAATGATAATCTAAATAAAAATCTGTCAATGCATCTACTCAGAAGATATGCATAAATGCGAGAAACTAATGGAAAATTATCTACCAACATAGATTTCATCAAAATTTGGAAAATTTATGCTCATTGAAGACACTGTTAGAAAAGTAAAATGACTAGCCACATACTGGGGGAAATATATATGCAAAATATATATCTAATAAAGTCTTATATTTGGAATATAAAAATCATCCTCAGAACTCAATAATAAAAGAAAGTAACAGAATTTTTAATGAGCAAAAGATTTAAATGGAGACTTCACCAAGTAAGTGCATGAAAGGAACCCCAAAGTTATAAATAATTAGGGAAATACACATTTAAACGATAATGAGATACCACCACATACCTACTAAAAAGGCTAAAATTAAAAAGCTTGACCATAGTAAGAATGCAGAGGAAATAAAACCCTCACATATTGATGGTGCAAAAAAAAAAAAATGCTACAAACACTTGGAAAAACAGCTTAGTGGTCTCCTATAGAGTTAAACATATACCTGTATATAATCCAACCATTCCATTCCCAGGAATTTACCCAAGAGAAATTAAAATATTTGTTACATACAGAGACTTCTACATAAATACTCATAGAAGCTTTATTTGTTGTTTCACCAGAAAGTGAAACAACCAAAATACCAATTGACAGGTGAATGGACAGCAAATTTTAGGATATGGAATGGAATACTACTCAGCAATAAAAAAGGAATAAACTATTGATACATGCAACAATATGGATGAATCTCAAAATTCATAACAATGTGATGAATTTCAAAAAGCTGAGCTGAAGAACACAGACCAAATTAAAAAGCAAACAAATATGTAGTGAGAAAAAGAAAGTTGGTGGTTGCCTGGAGACTGAAGAGGGTAGAAAGTTGGGAAGAGCAAAACAGAGAGATTCCAAAGAAACAGGAGGAAGTCTTAGAATGTGATGGATAGGTTCATTATCATGAGTGTGGTGATGGTTTCAAACACACACACACCCCCACACATAAAACTTAAGAAAGTATGTACTTTGTACATGTGCAGTTTATTATAGTCAATTTACTTCAGTTAAACTGTAAAAATAAAGTAAAATAAAGGAACACACATTTACAATAAAAGCTCTCAGCTAACCGTAAATAGAAACTATAAAACAGTTTGGTAGTTTCTTATAAAACTAAACATGCACTTACCATCCAACCCAGCAATTGTGTCCTTGTGCATTCATACCAGAGACATACAAACATATACACGCAAAAACCTATACAGGAATGCTCATGGCAACTTTATTAATAATAGCCCCAAACTGGCAACAACTCAGATGTCCTTCAACAGGTGAATGATTAAACTGTGGTGCATCATACTATGGAAAACTCAGCAATAAAAGGAAAAAAGTAATATTGATAAACCCAACGTCCTCTACGAACCTTCAGAGAATTATGCTATAGTAATTATGTTTACATTATAATTATCACACCTGTTATAAGGTTACATAGTATATGGTTCCATTTATATAACCTTCTTGAAATGGCAAAATGATAGAAATGGAGAACAGATTAGTGGTTGCCAGAGTTAAGGAGAATATGGGGGCAGAAAGGAGTTGGTGCAGCTATAAAAGGGCAACATGAGGGATCCCTGCAGTGATGTAAACATTGTATCCCTCGACTGTATCAATGACAGTATCTCTGTTGTGATGACCTGCTATAGTTTTGTAAGATGTTACCATTGGGGGAAACTGGATAAAGGGTACAAGGGATCATTCTGAGTATTTTTCACATCTGCTTATGAATCTACAATAATCTCAAGATATAAAGTTGAATTTAAAAATGAAGGGACAATGTTTATGATTTGCATATTGCACACTACACAAAGTTATTTGTCAAGTGTGAGACAAGAAGATAAAAATTGTAAAAATAGCTTTTAAAAAATATACTTGAAGATATATTATCATCACACAAAAATAATGAAGTAAAATTAAGCCCTCAAGGACAGAAAATTCAAGATATTTGTAAAAGTGATGACCTCTGAACCCAGTGAAACAAGGACATAAGTCTAAATGTACATCTGGTTACAAAATTGATAGGCATATATAACAAACTGCCTTTACAAAGAAGGAATTTAAACAAGAATATCTTACTCAAAGTAATCTATATCTAAATACAAAATTTTTTTTAAACGTTAAAAACTTCTACATTTTAAATTTTATACTATACACCACAGTGTTTCCTTAGCAACTTCTATAATGTCCCTGGGCTACAGATCTTAATTCCACCACATGCTGTACAGGGCACTTAAAGAGCATCTGCTCCACCTTTGATTCTAAAAATAAGAGAAATATGTGTCTTACAAATTGTAATACTATCATAACAACTTTTGAATCTAGGATATTTTTCTTCCATCACTTTCTCACAATTTCTCTGTTATTCACCACCAGTTTTCTCAAAATAAAAAGCAAGATCAGATAAAAACCAAAATTACCTATTAAATTGTATATAAAATTACATGTATCTGTGTTTATTTCATTAAGTATCTACTTAAAGTTAAAATATATTATCCTTGATGGAGCTAGAGCCCATTCTTAGAAGTGAAGTATCACGAGAATAGAAAAACAAGCACCACATGTACTCACCATCAAATTGTACTAACTGAGCAACACCTACATGCACACATGGAAATAATCTTCATCCGGTGCCGGACAGGTGGGAGGGAGTGGAGGGGATTGGTAAATTCACAACTAATGGGTGCAGAGCACACTGTCTTGGGCACACTTGGAGCTCTGGCATGGGTGACATAAAGGCAATATATGTAACCAAAATCTTTGTACCTCCACAATATTCTGCAATTTAAAAATAAAAAATGCAAATAGTAAATGTGTGGGTAAATAAAAAGAATATTAATTGTAAAAAAATTAAAAAATAAAGTTAAAGTGAATGTTTGCAGTACTTAGTTTAACTTCTGCATCCAATTATTAATCACAAGTTCATCTAGGTGGTTAAGCTCAATAAAACCACCATTTTTACACAGCATTTATTCATGGTTCTGTACTACATGCTATTGTTTGTTTATGGTTTTGCATTAGGTGCTATATAGTGATACATAGCCAAGATGGCATGGTGCAGGATGAACACATAAAAACAGAGTAGATAATTCCTCAGTTCTTCATTTCTATGCTAATTTAGATTAAAGTGCCTAAACATAGTCTATAATCCTATATAAAATTATTTTGGGACTTTGGAGCTTGATGTATTACAAGTGCACATTAGAAAATGTTTTCTAAATCATTTGAAGAGGGAAAAAAAAGATTTTTTATCAAAGAATTTTAAAAAACCACGATTCCAAAGTAAATATCCACAAGTCTTCTAGGTCTTCGGCCCTAGATATCCGAATATGACACCTAAAACAGATCTGTAAAAATTGTCTTTATTTAGAGAGAGAGAATAAGAGATGACATCCAAAAAATCCTCAATCCAAATGTATAGTATTTGGACATGGAGACAAACATTAAAATGATGATCCGAGATAAAGCCTAAAACCCAGTCACCAGTATTATTCATCCAATTGTCTCAGCTATTCAACATGCTTTGGATGAGGTCCCCTAGTTTATACATAAACTGTCTTTGAATTTCTAACATTCACAGTCAGAATGATCTTTTTCTTACAGCACAGTTTCCATAATTAATTTTCAGACCTAAAAGTAAGCCTATGAATTGACCTGAACAAAATCTTGATCTCGTCCGTTTTGTACTATATATTCTTTCTGCTACCTTTAGATTTTAAAAGCTGTTCTTAAGGATGTTATACTATTTCCCACAGTGTTTCCTTAGCAACTTTGACAGTGCCCCTGGGCTATAGATCTTAATTCCACCACATGCTGTAAGTATTTTTAAAAAGTGTAACATGTTTAAAGCTTAAGCCTTCATATATACAAAACTCAGCATATTCTCAGGTTTTCCTATGGGTACTTATAATAGCATCTGTTAGTAGCTGTACATAGAACTAAGCCAAGCTCCAAAAAGACAATGAATAGAATTCCATAAGAATAGCTAAATTGTGGTTCTTCTGAATTAAACATCTAAATCCTCTTAAAAAGATCCACTATGTTGGATCCACATGTAAATCTCATTTCTATGCTTGGTCCAAATGAAGAGTTACTGTTATCTGAATAGCTTTAAACAACCTCCCATAGATAACCCAAAGATATTGCTTTCTGAGCCACTTAATCCCAAACCATATGAACATTTTTGTATTTAAACTGAGTCCAAATGCTTTTAAGCTTTAATGTGTACAATTACATAACAACTATTTTGCAGGATTTTTGTTGAATTCAATTTCTATTCATTGCATTTCAAAGAAAAATAGCAAAATACAAGAAGCTTTCCACTACCTTATTAATATATCATTTTGTTTATATTAAAGTTATCACCCATTTCTTCATAGAAAGATAAGATATTTTACATTACATACTCAGTAGGAGTAACTATGGTAGCAATAGTGTGCTTATATTGATTGCATCTATAATAATTCTAATATTAAACCCATTTATTCTATATACGCAGAATCCTTCTCAACTCTGTATAGGAGATACCAGGTGATGATATGGAAAGATCACAAATTGGACAGGCTAACTAAAGGGGGTTCAAATCCCAATACTCCCAAGGGTTTTACCAACCCTTTCTTTTGGTAAATTACTTAATCTCTCTAATGCTTTTAATGTACCTAATGCTTCAGAAGTATAACTGAGTAGTTTAAGTAAGTAAATACCATGAAGGATTTTTTTTAGGACTTTTTTTTTACATGTTATCTACAAAAAGAAAGCATTATTTCTTAGTGGAGTAGATGTCTAAGATAATCTATTCAAGAAAGATTGATTAGTCCAACATGATGAAGCCTTCACAAAGTGATGGAAGCATTAATTCCATAATTATGCAATAATTGGCAGTAATTATTGAGACAATTATTTCCATATTGGACCATGTCATATAAGCAGATATGGAAAGAACATTTGTGACAACACGAACCTAGAGGACATTTATGCTAAGTCCAGCCAAGCACAGAAAGAAAAATACTGTCTGATCTCACTTATATGTGGAATCTAAAAAAATGGAACCATAGAAGCAAAGAGTAGAATGGCATTTGCCAGGGTCTGGGGATGAGTGGAGGGGCAGGGAAGGAGAGATGTTGCCCGAAGGGCACAAAGTTTCAGCTGGACAGGAGGAATAAGTCATGAAGATCTATTGTACAGCATGGTGACTATAGTTAATAATAAGGTATTCTATTCTTGCAAATTGCTGAGAGTAGATGTCAAATGTTCTCATCACAAAAAATAAGTGTGTGAGGTGATGAAAATGTTAATCAACTTGATTTAATCATTCCACAATGTATACATATCTCAAAACATCATGTTGTGTACCATAAGTATATATAATTTTTATTTGTCAATTAAAATAATTAAATAATTTTAAAAAAAGAGTGAGATTCATGACTGGATAAAGAAAATGTGGTATATATACCATGGAGTACTACTGAGTCATAGAAAGGAATGAAATAATGACATTTACTGAAATGGGGAGAGAACTGTAGACCATTATCCTAAGTCAATTATCTCAAGAATGGAAAACCAGACACCTTATATTCTCACTAATAAGTGGGAGCTAATAGATGGCTACATATAGGCACAAAGCAATGTAAAGGAAGTGGGGAGGGTGGCAGAGTAGGTATGGGATAAAAACTTACCTATTGGGTATAAATAACACTATGACGGGCACACCAAAAGCCCTGACTTAAGCATTATATAAGACAACCATGTAATAAAAACACTTATACCCCCTTAATTAATATTTTTAAATAAAATAAAACATAAATAAACAAATACAATATCCCTTTCAAAATGTAAAAATATTTGCTTATGTCCCTCACTCTCCTAGCATGAGATTATGGATAAAACCAACAGTTTTTGGATGTTCTGGCAAAAAAAAGAATGGGAACCCTGGATTAATTTTCATGGGGGGTCCCAGTAGAGCTATATGGTGACCCATCTTGATTTCAGGGACATAACAAGGCAAAGATGAAAACACTATTTTGATAATTAAATGAGAGAATATATTATAATTTTTATAAGTAGAGTTATCTATAACACATGATAGATATTTAGAATATTAGTTATCCTTTGAGCCTTTAATTTTCAAATAATGCCTTCTAAAAAAATAATATTGCAAATGGGAGTTTCTAAATAGTACCCTACATTATATAAGCATTTAAATAGGTAGAAATGGAGATATTAAGTAGGTAATCAGATAGCTACTAGTAGGTGTTTACTCAGTGCCAAGCCCTTCGAAGAAAACTTAATTAATCCTCAAAATAGCCTTAGGAGAAGGGTTCTGTAATTATCTCACTTTGCATATGAATAAACTGATTTGATTTTTTTTTTTGTACATTAATAGGAAAGGTAGGATCAGGACTAGATCCTGTCCTACTCCAGAACCCAAATAGTTGTTTAAAATAATATAAGAATTAAACACATGAGACTCTTTAACATATAATTTTAAATGTATTGCAAAATCTTCTTACTTATTACATAGCTATATTAAGACTTACGAAATAATTTTAATGAAACTGCAAAAACTCTGATTCAAACCCCATTTCTTCTCACAGATTTTTAATTAGAATTTACAGACTTTTGTCAGGTACTAAATTGATATGCTGGCTACAAATACTAAAAAAAATTTCTGTTTAACAAAACTTCTAGAACTATCAAATGCCTGATATAAATCCCACACCCAAATAGAAACACTATCTTTTTAAAAAGCTGTACACTGGATTCTCAGAGAGATTAAGTATCAATTGGGAAAGACAGCCTGTCTTAGAAGTCAACCCCAAACTATCTAACTCTGTAGGAGATAAATGGAGATTTGCCTGGAGAGGGAAGCAAAATATTGCCATGAATCACCTCCCTCACAGCAGTTCTGAAGCTTTTAATTTTCAGCATTGCTGGTCTCCAGGTATGTGCAGTTGATTAACAGTCAACAGAAATTGAACCAACTCCATGCGGAGCTCTCGATGTTAGTGTGTAACACTCTTTTAAACAACTTCTGATTTCCTTCTCCTCTTCATTCTTTCTCTCTTCCTAAATCCATACTTATCTTTCCTGCTTTATTTTCTTAAAAAAAAAATACTTGCACTATTTATTTATTACCTGGGTATCACCAATGTATTTTAGACAAATTAAGAAATTAATATATGTCTGAGTATTTGTTTAATCACTCTTTTTATTTTTCTTCCACTATCATAGTCCTCTTTCCTAGACCTTATAAAGAAACTAATCAGATCTCTGGGAAATGACTCATGATAATATATGCATACCACGCTGAGAACATTCTCTATCTTCCCATCTTCTCTTTCATTTCTTGTTCATCTTTTATTCATCATTCTAGTTCCTCCTATACCAATTATCCTGTCCTTTATCTGCTTGGGGTATTTGGCTTTGATAGAATTTAAAATACTGAATGCTCAGATTTTCCAGGATTCGTGCTTGTAAAGTCTCCCAAGAATTTGGTTGTTTTGTTTGCGTTCGTAGATAGGATAAAATATATTTATTTTCTCTCTCTCTTTTATTTTAGTGCAACCATATGGATTTTGTGAGATGCTTCACATATATTTGTAGCTCACTGTGTAAATAGGCTTAAGTAACTCATCAGCAATCAAAAAGAGTAGTAACAAGGATTACCTTTTGGGGTGTCAGTCTCACCTCAATTCAGAAACTTAGATCATAAGTCTTCTGGGTCGTCTAATACCTATCATGCTATTGCATTTATACAGTGTTAGAAGGGAATGTTATTCAGAAGACAGCACCAACATCAAATCAGGAAGTAGTCCCTAGAACTAAAGATGCCAAAATGCCAGATAATAACCATTTCTCAATATCAGTTATAACTTTGGCCGGGGTAGGGGTCGGGGAACCCATGTAAATAAAATAGGTACCTGTTCTTTGTCTTCTAAATCTCATACTAAATGCAGGCACCAAATATCCATCTTCAACTCCAGCCTCCTGTCGTGAACCTGCTTCTGTGCTCTGTTGTCTCTGCAGTTCTGCTTCCTGGTGGGTGATTTCTAAAGCACTATCACCTGCTCCCACTCTTCTGTCTTCTCCGCAGGTGTAGTTAACTTTTGTGTCTTTGCCTCCTTTTTATCTCCTAGGGCTGGTCTTGGCCATTCCACAGAGACCAACGTTATCTTTATTTTTCTCTTCTTTTAAAAATTTTTTAATCTGTTTTTTTTAATTTCAAAATATTAAGGGGTTACTAATGGCTTAGGTTATATGGATCACTTTTGTAATGCTTGAATCCCGGCTATAGGTGTGCCCATTACCCAAACAGTGTTCATAGTACCCTTTAGGTAGGTTTTTTTCTCCTCCCCCTAGTTGATTTCCACTGAGCTTTATTTCCCTCTGTACACATGTGTGCCCATCGGGTTAGTTCCAATTTAATAGTGAGTACATGTGGTGTTTGTTTTTCCATTCTTGAGCTACTTCACTTAGCAGGAAGATCTGTATTCAGTAATGGTTCTATCCATGTTCTGCAATAAAATTCAGCTCTTACACCAAATTGCCAAAACCTAGCAAGAAGATGGGAAGTGATCCAGCAGAGGTCTTGTCTGTATATATCCCCTCCCTTTGGTTCATACTCCATTATCCCTGATCCTGCCTGAACCACCTCACTTAGCCCTGAAGTGGGAACAACATGACCAGAATCATGAGCCCTTTTAAATCCCTTCAGCACAACTAGAATTGACAATCAAATATTTGTGTATTGGTTTATATAGCTAGAAAATAAATTCCCTTCCTCCCAGAGCTCAAACAATTTTACACTTGCAATCCAACATACAAATTCTTAAGTTAATGCATATTAAAACCAGGTATTTGTGAGCAAAATGCTAAATTGTATATATGTTGGAAACAAATGTTTATAAACCCTAGTATTATTCATTACTAATATTTTTGCAAAATGTCAATTATATGCTTTTATATGCCTAAACATTCTCTCTTATATTAATTTCCCAAGAAGGTAATTTGGAGTTAATTGCATGGCAAATGAATTTTGGTGTTGCATGCTTAAGAAACCTCAAGGCATTTTCTTCCTGAGATCAATAGATATTTGACATATAATAGCTACATTTTGTAATCTAATTAAAGGATTATCTGACACACTTATAGCTTTGGCACATGGAGTCAAGACTCTGACAGAGAGCACTGATGTTGAATGTTTATTTTGTCAGAAAATCCTTACTTATTACACTGAGGACTTTTTTTTATAATGAAATACTTCATGTATAACACTAGCAACCATTGGTACCAGGAAAAGTATTAAATAATTTCTAGGTTGTGTAATACTATCGATGCGATGAGACTGTTTGTATCATATGGAAAACCAGACCAATCAATAATTCCAATTAATACTGAAGATTGAAAGCCCTTCTGAGGGAAAAAAGTAACAGAAATATTGCCTTAAGACTGTAATTTAAGTCACTTTCAATTCTTCAAGTTAGTACTTGATTTTGTATAACCAAATTTTTCATCCTATTTCACATTTTTTATGCCATTGACCTCTTCAACTTGCAATAAAAACTGTATCGTTCCCAGGCTAATTATTATGATAGTATTTTTATTAGCATGTTGTTTTATACAATACAAAGTTTCACAGTATACTTACTACTTGTAATGTATACTATATTAATCTGGTTTTACCAATAATGAAATCAAGTTTTACATAGCAGCTTGTCTTATGTTACATAACTAATAAATGTTAGCTGGGACAAAAATAATATCTTCTGTCTTCAATGCAAATATTCTTTTTTTTATTTCAGCATATTATGGGGGTACAAATGTTTAGGTTATGTATATTACCCTTGCTTCCCCCCACCCTAGTCAGAGCTTCAAGCGTGTCCATCCCCCAGATGGTGCACATCGCACTCATTATGTATGTATATACCCATCCCTTCCTTCCCCTCCCATCTGCCCAACGCTCAATGAATGTTATTCCTATATGTGCACTTAGGTGTTGATCAGCTAAAACCAATTTGATGATGAGTACATATAGTGCTTATTTTTCCATTCTTGGGATTCTTTACTTAGTAGAATGGGCTCCAGCTCTATCCAGGAAAATACAAGAGATGCTATATCACCATTGTTTCTTATAGCTGAGTAGTACTCCATGGTATACATATACCACATTTTATTAATCCACTCATGTATTGATGGGCACTTGGGTTGTTTCCACATCTTTGCAATTGTGAATTGTGCTGCTATAAACATTCGAGTGCAGATGTCTTTTTTATAGAATGTATTTTGTTCTTTTGGGTAGATGCCCAGTAATGGGATTGCTGAATCAGATGGTAGGTCTACTTGTATCTCTTTGAGGTATCTCCATATTGCTTTCCACAGAGGTTGCACTAGTTTGCATTCCCACCAGCAGTGTATGAGTGTTCCTGTCTCTCCACATCCACACCAACATTTGCTGTTTTGGGACTTTTTGATAAAAGTCATTCTCACTGGAGTTAAGTGATATCTAATTGTGGTTTTGATTTGCATTTCCCTGATGATTAGAGATGTTGAGCATTTTTTCATATATTTGTTGGCCATTCTTCTGTCTTCTTTTGAAAAGTTTCTGTTCATGTCCTTTGCCCACTTTTTGATAGGGTTGTTCAATTTTTTTCTTGCTTATTTTCCTGAGTTCTAAATAGATTCTAGTTATCAGCCCTTCATCGGATGTGTAGCAGGCAAAAATTTTCTCCCATTCTGTAGGTTGTCTGTTTGCTCTGGTGACAGTTTCTTTGGCTGTGCAGAAGCTTTTTAATTTGATCAGATCCCATTTATTTATTTTTGTTGTTGCTGTGATTGCCTTTGGGGTCTTCTTCATAAATTCTTTGCCTAGGCCAATGTCTATAAGAGTTTTCCCAACATTTTCTTCTAAAATTCTAATAGTTTCATGCCTTAGGTTTAAGTCTGTTACCCACCATGAGTTGATTTTTGTGAGAGGTGAAAGGTGTGGATCCTGTTTCAGTCTTCTACATGTGGCTATGCAGTTTTCCCAGCACCATTTATTGAATAAATATTCTTTTCCCCAGTGTATGTTTTTGTCCGCTTGATGCAAATATTCTTGACATCACACATCTTCCTGTTATGCCCTCAAGAGAAGCTTAAAAGCATTAAGAAAATGGAAGACCTGTAGAAAATATGGTCATCTAGAATTATCGACAATTCCCATATGCTTCATTTCTTGGGAACTCTTTGCAAATTTCTAGAGGGTTCTGAATTAAATTTTTATAGCACTCATAGAGATCACAGGTAAATGAATATAATTTTAAAAATACCAAGTTTCTTGATTTTGAAAATATTTTTTATTTGCCATCCATGAAATTTGATCTATCACCCACCACATTCCTTTGTTTATAATTATTAATAAGAGCAATGAGAGTGGCTACCATTTACTATTTAATCATTCATTTATTCATTCAACAAGGATGATATTCATAAAGAGCCTACCATATGCCAGGTTCTTCCCCAAGAAGTTGAGGTGCAACAATGATAAAAACAGGGCA
The DNA here is from genome assembly GCF_020740605.2 of Lemur catta. Classification (NCBI taxonomy): domain Eukaryota; kingdom Metazoa; phylum Chordata; class Mammalia; order Primates; family Lemuridae; genus Lemur; species Lemur catta. The sequence continues at coordinate 22,371,997 of NC_059143.1, forward strand.
CTAGTAATTTATCCTGAATTGTCTCAAGCTATCTCAATCAATCAAATCTAACTACTATGATTTGAAAGATGGGGAAACCAAAGCTTAGAGTTGTTCCTCGCTGAAGGCCAAGTATGCTTCTGTCAGAGACAGAAAACAAATTCAAATAAGTCTCACCTAAAACAATCCTCTTTCTTTTTCTTCCTCCACGTCAGTAACATCTGTGACTTTATCTTCATTCCATGGACACCAGCCATGGAATGGTTCTCACCACCTCACAAATTGATTGACCCATCAATTTTCTATCTGACTGGTTAGCTTCAAGTTTCTTTTTATTCAAATCCATTGTACACATCAGTCAGTTCAATCTTCTTAAACAGCAGTTTCATCATTTCATTCATCCACTTAATAGTTACCATTCTCTTCCCCAGCATATGAAGTCCAAACTGCTTAGTCAAGTATTCTGGGTTCTATGTATTCAGTTACAACTTACCTATCTAAAGGTTTTTCTCTCACTGTTTCTCATTACCAGCCATGCCTTCTACCCATCATCCTATGGGACCTCTGCCCTTCACCCACATTTTACTCACTCCTGGCCTCTACACTTTATTATTATCATTGTTTCTCCTACCTGGAATTTCCTTCCCCTCACTTTAAATTATCCATAATTTACTTCAAAGTTCATCAGAAGTCCCAGTTTATTTGATTTCCTTTTTCCACCTTTGCTAGTGTACAGTAGTTTCCCTTTTCTAAAGTTATAATGCACTTATCTTTATCAATCCATTTAATTGTATTCTGCCAACATAATTACTCAACTACTTTCTGTGTCTATTTCCTGTGTCGTAACTCCTGGGAACCAGAAAACCTGTCTTAACATTTCGCTTTAATTTCTCCTCAGTACAATGTGCTTAAAAAGTATTATTAGTTTAATCTATCACTATATTAGGTATACTTACTAGCTATTAACATATTTATTTCTCATTAAACTCAGAATTAAAGACAGACTCTATGATTTGGACAAGAGATTTTTGTCTGTTAGCATGAACATCTTGCTAGTATTGCATTTAATTGAAAAGAATAATATGACACTATTATTTTACCAATATCTTTGACTGCTTTTTATTCCACTGTGCCATCAAATATTTTCTTTAAGTTACGACATATTTAATGTTTTCATTTACAGTATCTTTTATATTGATCTTTCCTTCTACATTCACATAATTACCACTCAAGTCTGGTTCTCCTTTATTTTATTTTGGAATTATACTTACAATCTCTATAAGACAATGGTCCACCTTATTAACAACACAGTGAATAAAAGAAAAAGAAAACTTTCCAAAGTTCAAGCAATTAAAATACATAAAGGTATAATACACCAAGAGCTTACAGTCTAGTTACTAAAAACAGTCAAATAAAAGGTGCAAAGTTGGTGACCTACTGGCTCACTGCTCCCAGAGAAGGAGGTGAAGAACTCGGAGGGCTACACTTGAGTGGAATACTCCCCACCGCCACCCCCACCCCAGAACAGCGTCATGACTCTGCAGAGAAACAGAATGGGACACGCAGCGCACGAAAAAAAAAAAAAAAGGTGAAAGGGAGATAGGACCGCAAACATTGGAGCATGCAAGATATACAATAGGGAATAGAGCACAAGAGGGCCAGGCCACTGGCCAGCCAGTGCCATGCAGTGTGACCCACAGGAGGATGCCTGGCTCCCCCACAGACCTCCACCCCTACTCAGACAGGGACACACCTGTAGTCGGTGCAAAGTTGTGGCACAGGACAACAGGCTCTGTGGAGAGGAGACAATAGCGGGAAACATTTTGAACTCTCCGGTGCTCTGTGCTGGGACTGCACTGGGTGGGGGAGGGACTAGTCTGCCTGATCACTTCCTGCCACCATGAGAGGGAATTTGGAGACAGACACCTCGCCTCTGGTGGTCAGCGGGACCAGAGCCCAGGAGGTGAATGCTGGAAAGGGGGCTCTGCCCCTGGAAACAGCTGAGGATTCGGCAGGCTCAGGGCAGGACAGAAAGGACAGGACCCCTGCTACGGAATGGGAGAAAATATTGGCATGCTACACATCTGATAAAGGGCTGATAACAATAATACATATAGAACTTAAGAAAATTGACAAGAAAAAGTCAAACCACCCCATCAATAAATGGGCAAAGGACATGAACACAAACTTTTCAAAAGAATACAGAATGATGGCCAGCAAACATAAAAATAACCTCAACATCTCTAATCATTGGGAAATGCAAATCAAAATCCCATTGGGATATCACCTAACTCCAGTGAGAATGGCCTTTATCAAAAACTCCCAAAACAACAGATGCTGGCGTGGATGTGGAGAGATTGGAACGCTCTTACACTTCTTGTGGGACTGCAAATTAGTACAACTTCTGTGGAAAGTAATTTAGAGATATCTCAAAGAGCTAAAAACAGAAATACCATTTGATCCAGCAAGCCTGCTACTAGGTACTAACTGATCAACACTAAGGTGTTTACATGGTAGTAATATTCACTGGGTGTCGGTCTGGTGGGAGGGGTGTTTAGAGGTGGGTGAACTCACAATTAATGGATGTGGAGCACATTGTATGGGGGAAGGGCATGCTTGTAGCCCTAGCTTGGGCAAGGCTAAAGCATTATATATAACCAAAATGTTTGAATCCCCATACTATTCTGAAATAAAAATAAATAAATAAACAGTCAAATATGGTAAACATATAATTACAGTACAGGTATAATAAAATATCTAGACAAGAAGCACTAAAGCCAGACTTGGTAGTAGATGAAGAGAGGTAGAAAGGGAGATAGAAGGTTAAGGAAAAAAGTGTTAAGAGAAGAATCCCTGGAGGAAGAGGTGTTCAGACTGAATCTAGAAGGATTACTAAGCTAATATTAGGAAGGTAGAAAGGTACAAGGGAAGCATTCTGGGAAGAAATATTAATGCAAATATTATTCCAGTGTATCTGTGCTTTTTCCATAGATTATTCAAGGCTACACAGGTTGTCACTGAGCTATTCAAAGTCTTGGCAGGACACAGCACACTTAGAGAGGGTAACTGACTATTTACAAAGTCATGGGCAGGGTTAAGGGAAACCAACAAAAAAATAGGCATAGCAGGACTAGCAACAGTGGGAGCTGTTACAACCCTGAGCCTATAAAAACAAGTACAGGGAATAGTTACAGAAATCTAGCTCTACAGAGAAGGTCATCTGAAAGAAACTCTGGCCTTTAGCAGAGAGTCATACAGCCAACCTATGGCACCCAAGCAAGGAAGGAGCCAAGAGAATACAAACCTTGGTATTAATTTATTCCCAATCTCTGATATCCTAATGATGTCTCCCATGGCAGTACCGAAATGGAAGCCAACAAGCAAGAGCTATTGCTATCCAAAGGTTGGCTTCCTGGAGCAGACAACAGAGGAGAATAGCAAGTGGATCTGGAGAGACAAACAGTAAATATCCAATATAGTTCTTTAATTTCTCACAGCACAGGAAAAAAAAAAACAGGCTGTTTCATTGAAAATATTTCACAAATCACTTGAGGGTAGCAGGAGAGAAAAAGACCCTCAGAATTTCTTACAAATGTCTCCTAGACACATGGCTCCCAGAACTAAAAGAAGTTGACCATCCTCAAAGACTGCTTACATACCTGCCTCCCGACCTCAGAAAGCATTGTCCTCCTGCCTTGCCCTCAACTAGTTCCCCTGTGACAGAGGTACGCTATGTTTCCCTAGCACTCAAGATGGCTCCAACACATCTAGACTCTCCAGGCCTAAAAGAAGAAAACCTGGGGCCCCAAGGCTTATTTACTATCATAGGACCTCTCTTTCCACTGTAATTGAAATTAAAATATATACTCACTTTAGCAGATGTTTTCTCTTCTATCTATGACTTAAACCTACAGCCCTTGCAGTGAATGAAATAGCCCAATATCTCTGCAAAAGGTGGAGTAGCAGAAGAGCAATTTTATCACATCTACCCCTTTTGAATTATTGAAAGAAAGGGCAACCCTTTCCTCTTTTATATTTCTCAAAGTTTGAGTTATTCAACTGTGGATATGTCCTTATGAATACTACCATCCTACTTGAGCTGCACAAAGCCAGATAGTTGGTGCTTCTTTCCCCGAAATAAGGTAAATAATATAAAGAACAAGACTGATACTCTTTCTGAAGTATGTAGGTCTCACTTCTAGACTCTTCCAAGCTGCATCTTACACAACTATATATATATATATATATATATATAAAACAAGCAACCTTTTGCAATCACGCTCTAATTAAAATATATTTTGAAAAAGATACTTTTCTCAAGAGGAAGCATAATATAGAGATGCAATTCTGCTTACAACACAAAAATATTATACATTGTTACCCAAGGTAATTTATGACTTAGAGATATAGCCTCTCCCACATTTCTGCTTGTGATGGGGGTCCCCAAGATCACACTCAGTTTTGATGATATGCTGAGATTCATAGACCTCATAAAAGCTGTTACACTCAAGGTTACAGTTTATCATAAAGAAAGAATACAGATTACAAACAGCAAAGGAAAAAGGCTCATAAGGTGAAGTACAAGAGAAGACAGGCAGATACTTCTATTTGTCCTCTCTCAGCGGCATTGTATGGAGAGAACTTAATTCTCCCAGCACGGTGTATGAAAAGACATTAAATGTGTTGCCAACCAGGGAAACTCACTAAGCCTGGGTGTCCAAGGTTTTTACTAGGGCTCAGCCATGTGGGCATGGACCATCCATATGACTGACCTCAGTTTCTCAGTCTCCAGTGCTTCCAGATCAAACGGTAACAGCATATCCCAGGGCCCAGCAAAGAAAAATAGACATTCACCATAAATCAAATTGTTAGCATAAAATATCTGGTGTGGTCCAAGGTGCCAGGTGTGTAAAGTCACTCTTATCAGCCTGGATATTCCAAGACCTCTGGCCAACCAATGACCAGTCCTGAGGCTTTTGGGATGTTCAGGGTTTGGACAACCTAGGCCTGCTGAACTCTGTAATGCACACTGATTATGGACTTTTTCACATATTTGCTTAAGGAAATAGTCCATTGCTTTGTTCTGTGCATTACAAAAACTCTCAGCATGAAAAGTGTTTTCAGAACCCCATTTCTAAAACAAAAAACTGCTTGCAGCTTTAAAATAAAAACTTTTCAGGTATCTATTACCCCCACTTCTCATGATTTCAAAATTCTCAAGGCCAATTTTAGCCACTTTGTACTTCCCTTTTCCCCAGTAGTTATTAAAAGAAGAAAACCTCCACCAAATATATGCCTACAAATATGGGTTCAGATCTGGAAAAATGGCAAAACAAAGTCAATCCCTTTTTTGCATGTTGATCTATAGATCCCAGGCTTTTCAGCTTTTAGGAGCTGAACTCTATCTAGTCTCAGATCGGATCCAGAAAGTCAAATACATTCTCTTTTAGAAAGCAAATAATACCATCACACCAAAGTAACCATAGAAAATCTATGGAACTCAAAAGAGGCAGCAATTGATAAAATGAAAATAAAATTCAGCACTATTAATGTTAAAAACAGATTGTCCTATATTAGGAGTAAGCTATTGTCAATTCTTTACTGTCTTGTGTTTTATAAGCATTCTTTTTGATAAATGCTATTTTCTTTCCTACATTTATTATATGGGACACAATTATTGATTTCCATTGAAAATTATTTCTGAAATATTCATCTTGCAGACAAATCATTGCTGAACTAAATGGCTTTATGAAAAAGATATAGTGTATTGATAATCTAGTCTTTTGAATTGTGTTCTATTCCCCTTAATGCATCATCTGTTCTTATGTGCAACGCAACAACAAAAAAAGGTAATTCAATGATTTAATGGAATTCCTCTAATAATTGAAGGAAATTTAAATGAAAAAGGCAAGATAGAAAATAATGAAAGACTCTTTAAAGAATGCCCATTCTTACATCTTTTATTTGGTGACACCGTAACAAACCATGCTGGTCTTGTGTATATTAAAGATCAAAACTAAAGAACCATGTATTAACACTTGGACAAAAGTGACTTAGGTATGAATCTCAGTAAGTGCTTCAATTATCAGGTTTAGCCACACACTGCTAGAACTGGAAATTAGCCAATAAAAGTATAAATTCAATTACATTACTTTGAAGCAATTAAACCTGCCTGATCACTTTGGCTGTGATGGAGAAAGAGCATTCTCTGTGGCAGTATTAGATCAGTGAGAAGCAAGATAGTGCAGCATGAGGTAAAAGACTGATTTAAATTTTGCCTCAAGGTCTAGAGGGACTTGCTTTCATTTACTCGAAATAAGCAAAACACAAGAAGATTTAGTGTCGCATATAAACAGTTATCAATCAAGATCTCTACCTAATGCCAATAGACCTCAGGGGAAAGTTAAATGACTTGTATGCAACACAATGCTTTACTGAACATCTGAAGAAAACCACAGCATGATAGAAAAAATAATATTTCATTTTTATTGAATCATTTATTGTAAATGATAAAATAATGGTAAAGATTTAATAGGAAATATGTCTGTTGTTTGAATTAAAGTATTTATCTTTCTCCTTTCAAGAAAACATTAGGCATATACATTTATTCTGACATGCTAAGCTCCAAAAAAGCATATGGTCAAGTGTTTTGTGTTGAATCTCTTGGACTAAGCTATTAAGAAATTAATTTCATAATTTATTTTTAATGACACATCACTAATCTGTATGTCTTTGTGGTTGGGTAAATCAACAATTTCTACAGATTGAACACAGCATGATTTCCTCTTCAGATTTTCCTATGTAATAACTATTTTAAAAAAAAGGTTTTTTAACTCTCAATGCTTTTGCCAATATAATGTTTAGTAAAATCATTTGATTAGCATTTTCATCCTAGCATCACAGCTTCCTCCTGTTCTGTAAAATTTTATTCTCCCACGTCACGAATGCCTTCATAATCCCAGCATTGACTTAAGGCAATATTGACCCAAAATGGTCTGCTTCTTTCTCTGGATTTCCATATGCCTATTTTTCTCAAGCATTCTCATCATATGTAACAGATCCTTTTCTACCTCTTACCCTACTCCTCTTTCCCTTGCCACTTCCATAAAACTGAGTCCACATTCTAGGACTGCTCCTCTAGTCTTTTTTTTTTTTTTTGAAATTATTTCTCTTAGTGACATCCTAATTTTCATAATAAAAGAAGGACCCCCAAATCAACGTCTCTACCTAACCTCCTCTCTTCGTGCTTCCAATGCCTGATAGACATTGTCAATAAATGGTCCACAGGAACCTCAAACTGAACATACCATAAACAAAATGCATTATTCTTCCTTCGTCCAATACCCTATCCCTTCCTTCCTTCCTTCAGCAATCTTTGAATACATACTATGTGCTATCTTTCTTCAAGACCAGAGATTAGCAAACTTGTAAACTCCAAATAGTAATATTTTAGGCTTTGTGGGCCACATATCTCTGTTGCAACTAATCAACTCTGTTGTTATAGTATAAAAGCAACAAAGTGGGCATGGCTGTGTTAAGTAAACCCACTTATGGATACTGAAATTTAAATTTTATATTATTTTCATGTGTCATTAATTATCTTTTGATTCTTTGTCAATGATGCTCACCTCATAAGTTATAGTAAAACTTATGGTAGACTAGATTTCACCCCGGGGCACAGTTTGCTCATTATAGTGGTAGATACGAGAGATTCAGCAATGAAAAAGAGAGCTTATGCTTCTTTCTCTCAAAAATCTCAGTCTGTAAAAAGAATCTCCCATTTGTATGCCAGCAGTGACTTCTTCCTCCGGTCACACAGCAACCTCTGTCAGGTTTATTCCTTATAACTTACTATAACCCACTTAATCATCAAGTAGAATAAAAGAATCTTCTAAGTATTATCTTAAGCTTTATGTCATTTCAAACACTTTCAATATCCATAATTGAATGTTTATATTTATAAATAGTTGAAAATATTTTGTATTTCAAAATTTCATTTTATTTCTTTCACTTTATAATTTTTATATAGGCATTATTGTTCTTAAGTTTTTTTACAGCTTCATTTCAGTATAATGAACACAGAGTAAGTCGCACCTGGTGGCCATTTGTATGTCTTCTTTTGAGAAATGTCTATTCTGATGCTTTGCCCATTTTTAATTAGTTTTTTTAAATTTCTTAATTTTTAGTCTTTTGAGTTCTTTGTATATGTTGGATATTTGCCCTTACAAATGTATGGTTTGCAAATATTGTCTCTCACTCCTTAGGTTCTTTCTTCACTCTGTTGATCTTTTTCTGTACTATGCAGAACGTTTTTAGTTTGATGCAATTCTGTTTATCTATTTTTCCTGTTGTTGCCTGCATTTTAGAATTCATATTCAAGAAATCATTGCCTGTGCACACGGTCTTACATTTAAGTCTTTAATCCATTTTGAGTTAATTTTTGTATGTTGAGTGAGATAAGGGTCCAGTTTTATTTTTCTGCATGTGGATATCCAGTTTTCCCAATACCACATATTGATGAGATTGTTCTTTGTCCATGTGTGTCTTTGGCAATTTTGCTGAAGATCAATTGACTGTAAATATGTGGATTTATTTCTGGATTCTATTCTGGTCCATTGATCTCAACATCTATTTTTGAACACCAGTACCATGCTGTTTTGATTACTGTAGCATTGTCGTATATTTTGAAGTCAGGTAGTGTGATGTCTCTTCAGCTTTTTTCTTTTTGCTCAAGATAGTTTGACACCATTACAGTATTAGAGTATTCTGAGTTTGACTATATTCTTACCTTTATGGTAGTTTTATACTTTCATTTGTTTTCGTGTTGTTAATCCTTTCATTTCAACTTGAAGAACTTCCTTAGCATTTTTTCCAGGCAGCTCTATTCCCACAAATATTATTTGTCTGAGAAAGTCTTTATCTCTCCTTCATTTCTGAAGGGCATCTTTGCTAAGTATAGTATTCTAGTATTCTTTGCTGATAGTTTTTTTTTTTTCATTCAGCATTTGAATATACCATCCCACTTTCTCCTGGCCTGCAAGGTTTCTGCTGAGAAATCCACTAATAATTTTGTGGAGTTTTCCTTGTATGTGACAAGTTGCTTTTCTCTTGATGCTTTCAAAGTTCTCTCTTTGTCTTTGGCTTTTCTTAATTTGATTATAATATGTCTTGGTAAAGACCTTCTTATATTTAATCTCTTTGGGATTCTTTGGGCTTCATGGATCTGGATACTCATTTCTCTCTCCAGCCTTGAGAATTTTTCTCTCATTATTTCTTTAAATAAGCTTTCATCATTATCCTCTTTCTCTGCTCCTTTTGAGAATTCCATAATGCACATATTATTTTGCTTGATGTTATCCCATAAGTCCCATAAATTTTCTTCACTTTTTAAAATTCTTTTTTCTTTTTGTTCCTTTGACTGAGAAATTTCAAATGACCTGTCATTGGTCTTGCTGATTCTTTCTTCTGCTTGATCAAGTCTGCTGTAGAAGCTACTTGTAGAATTTTTCAATTCAGTTATTGTGTTATTGAGCTTAAAAATGTCTACTTTTTTTAATGATTTCTATCTCTTTAACTCCTTATTTTGTTTATGTATTGTTTTTCTGATTTTCATTAGTCTAACTATGTTCTCTTATGGCTAATCAAGTTTCTTTAAGTTTCCTTATTTTTAATTATTTATCAGACAGTTCATAGATTTCCATTTCTTTAGGGTCAATCATTAAGGGCATCATGTTTCCCTGATTATTCATTATCCTAATGATGTTTTATTGGTGTCTGCACATTTGAAAACATAAGGATATCTTCTACTCTTTACAAGTAGGAAAAGCCATGTACCATTCAGCCTGTCCAGGAGACAGGCTAGGCAGGCCACCTGGTAGGGTCTACAGGTAGACTTGCTACTAGTATCCTCAGGTAGTCTGGTCTAGTATCTGGGTCCATGGGGGTTGGCCTGGTACCAAGGTCCTCTCAGATGGGCCTGTTAACTGGGTCCACAGGGAAATACTTGAGCTGGGTCCACATCGAGGGTCCCAAAGCCTGTGGCTGTAGTAGCTGGTTAGAAGCCTGGGCCCACAGGGGCTGGTATGGCACTGTGAAGAGCCTGGCTCCTGAGTCCACAGGAACAGGCCTGAAGCCTAAGTCTGTAGGGCCCGCAAGTCCAAGAGTGGGCCAGAAGTCTTAGTCCATATGCACAAGCCTAGGTCCTCGGTCTATAAGGCTGTGGTCTGGAGCCTGGATCTGTAGTAGCCAAACAAATACCAGGATGTACTGCAGCAGGCCTGGACTGTAAGTATAGTGGAGTGTTCCTGGAGCCTAGGTCCTCTGGAGCTTGAGGCTGCAGAAACTTTCCTGGTGCTCTGATGGGCCTGGAGCCTGTGTCTGAGGTGGCTGCCTATAGCCTGGAGCTATGGGAGCTGTCTTGGCACCCAGGATTCACTGTGGTGAGCTTGTTGCTGGGGCACACAATAAAGTTAACTGTTAACTTCACTCACCTTTCCCCATTCTTAGAATATCTCTTTCTGTGCTGTGCTACCCAGGCTTGGAGGAACAGTGACATAGATAATGTGAAACTGTCCTTCCTACTCTCTTAAATGCATCTTTGCTTATTTTAGTGCTCTACCCAAATGCTATAATGTCTTATCTGGGTTCCTCAGCTTTTGTGAAGATATTTTTATGCATGGATGGTTCTTCAAATTGTTGTTTATGTTAGGGGATATAGTACTGGGGAGTCCTATTTTTCCATCTTGCTGATTTTACTCCCAAATCACTTTAAAATTTTTAAAAATGTTGTAACAAAGGACCCTCTATTTTTATTTTGTGGTGAGTCCTGCAAATTATGTAACCAGTCCTATCTGTGAAAGTTGGGTTCTAGTGTTTAACCCTACTCAATTCAGCATGCAATATTTGCATCTCAACTTCTTTTGTTAAGATTGCAAAGCACTTGCTCTCTGTTTCAGATTAGTAGATTCTTTATGTTTCTTTTATGGCATTAATGATCACCAAGTTTTTGCTCTGCTGTCAGTTTTCATTTTTATTCTTTTAGAGAAGTCATGTTACCTGTCATTATTTTATTTTTAGTTCATAGCCCAAGCTGATATATAACATGAAATAGTTTAGCAACTTTACTTTTGACTTTGAGATACAGACTCTTTGGACATTTTCTTTTTAAAAGTACTCTAGCTTAGAACAAAGGCTCTCATAGCAGAGGTTTGGATCAAATACATACCTTGATATTGCCAAGGACTCTCTGGCAAAAACAAAAATGTAATCTCCAAGTGGAAAAACTTTCTGGCCTATAAGTTCTTTTCTGTACTAAAAAGCATCTAATCCCTTTTAGCTTTAGCAGCCACACTATGTTGGCCAAGGTATATAGGCATATCTCATTTTCAGAGAACTCGCATGCTCCAGAACAAATGTAAGAGAATTGAAGTTTTATAAATTACATGCATTCTTTCATTGATTTAAAGTGTCATCTCCTAGACAGGAGGTAGAATTCCACAAGAAATCATCTAAACTTGGTAATATAAAAGAAGGTATGATTCCATAAGAATAATCTTTATAAAGGCTTCAGATGCACATTTAAGGTCTAATCTTCTATTTAATTTACTTATTACCAACAATGTTACAATCAACAGCAAAATAAGCCAATTTTTATAGTTAGTGAAATTGTTTGCACTTGAGATTTTAGATACATTCAAATCAGATTCACCTTTTCTGGTCTAAAAACAAAACAAAATCCAACAAACCACTTGAAGAATTGCAAGGAAACAAGTCTTATTTTCCATTTCACTATTAGCTTAAGGTTTTGCTTCACAATTTTCTTTAAAATGTGTTCTTCCTTTCTTCCTAACAGTCACTGACTATATTTTGCCAGAGTTTAATGAAATTATTTCTAGTATTTTGGACATAAATTTTGACAAATTTCCTTTGGATATGAAATAAGTGAGCAAAATGTGGAGCATAGAATATACACTATTATTTGTCAGCGAGACTTAGAAAAACATGGAATTTCTGGTTGTTGGCTTTTGAATTGGATCTATGCACAGTTCTAATCTATTTACTAAGTAACCTCTACTGACCTATCAGAAGCTAGTGTGTAGACCTGTAAAAATTCCTTATCAAACACTTCACTGAAAATACAAAAGGATGTTCTCTGTTTGGCCAAACTGACCTCTCCAGTCAGAACAATTAAGTCCAACTTCTAGGAGTCTCTTGAATCAATATAATAAAAAAAAAAAATAGTCTATGAAATTTCACTTCAGAGTGCTTAAATTCTGCAGCCCTGACTTTAGATCTGAAGATCAATGTGATAGTTTATCTTCACTAACTAGTCCACAAGAGAATGACTACTAATTAATTGCTCATGAACAAAACTACCCTAAATGAAAATATCTATAGAGAATACAAACAGCTGTACTATTACCTCAAATATCAAGACAGTATAATCGAGTACTTTCAATCTTGGCTGCATATCAGAATAACCTGTATATGTGTACTGGGGTGAGGGAGTGAAGATCAGTGTTGAAAAAATACTGGTGCCTGAGTCCTACCCTCAGAATGTCTGAGTTATTTGGTTCTGGTGGAACTTGGAACTGGATATATTTTGAAGCATCCAAGGTATTTCTAATGTGCAGCTGTGGTGGATATAATTATTTTTTTCCATGTATCATCAAGGCTTTCAATACAGACTCAGACATATGAGTCATGGGCTGGTTGTAGTTTTGCATGAAAAGGTTTCAATATACTTTTTCTCTGTGTGAAAAAAGTTGTTTGGTTTTATGCTAACATAAATACAGGCACTTTCCTTAAAGCTGAGCCCCCAAATCGTGACGGTGAAGGTTCTGTTGCTTTGTTTCACTTTGTGTTTCATCTGTGGGCAGGATAATTACAGCTGAGTCCCAGCAGCATATGGCAGTGGGCTGGGGAGGAGAAAACCAAATGAGGACAAAAGCACAAATACAAAAATAAACATAAGTCAAGTTTGTGCTGCTAGGTAGTTTTCTTTCATCTTTCTGTGAGGTTAATTAACGGCACAATATGTCTTTGCCACTCTGATGCATCCGAAGCATCCCAGAAGACTCCTCCTCCACAATCTAAATTACAACGAGGCCTGACAGTAGCAGAATTCTCAGTTTAACTAGAGTATACCGAATCAGTCTGGACAATACAAAAGTGGACCCTTAACTATTATCCATTTATAAACTGAACCTTTGTTGCAGTATCACACTGAGGCCAAGAGCTGGTGCTGACAGGTCCCACAACATGGGCCACAAGCCCTGGCTCTGGGAGATCCCACCTCACGTCATCTCAAACCCATCAAATGCCCCCAGGAACATTAAATTTGCTTTAAAAGATTTTGCAAGGAATGTTATAAATTTGCTTTTTAAATTATTTGCCTATGAGCCCTTCATTTAATTATAATCAACTATTATCTCTCTGCAATTCAGGCAACTGAGAAAAAAAAATAACCTACAAGTTGTTTTCAAATTGTAAAGAAGACAAATTTTCTATTGTGGACACTTATTTAAACATCTATTTTGTTTCTTTAGATTCTGTCTTTATGTTTTACATACACATTTCCTTTTCAGTCCAAGATATCTTCCTAGTTCCCTAAATATCTACTGGGCCCTAGACTTCTATCTAAGTATCTGAAGGATGAATGGGACCTTGGTGCCAGAACTCTAAGATTCCAGAGACAGAGACTTAATCCACAAAGACAGAGTGGCCAGACCATATATGCCAATAGAACTCTGAGCCAGCCCCAAGCAGTCAGGAGTAGTCATGACCGGCTAGATGCCATGAGTCTGGGCTAACCACCAGTGAGAATGGCTGACTCCCTTCTGCAAGAGCAGGATTAACATCTTCTGCTTGTTCTCATTCAAATAGTCTTAATTTATATCCAAGCCAGCAAGAAAATAGTGGAAGGGGCTGGTGATTGAATCTATATCCATCTTCTAATGGCATTTCTCATTCCTGCTTACATTTGGAGGTCTAGATGATATTATCCGACTAATGAAGACAGAAGGAATCAGTGGTTTATATTGTAGAGCCCAAAAAATTTGTTAATTCTATTCCACAGCAGTTATAGTCTATTTTAATTGATAAAATATTAATGCATTTTAAAATAATAAAGTACTTATTAACTATATTTAGAAGCAGATTAATCTACAAAGAGATGGCCTTTAAGCAAAAGGCCGGATAAGCCCTACCCAAAGGTAAGAATCATTTAGGATCATTCAAATGCAACTAAAAGTATCACTATGAAGAGAAATAGCTGTTAGTCACCTGTCAAAATTATTTCTCTTTTATGACAGTATAAAAACTTACCTTGGGCTACAATAATTTATGTGAATGGACATAATTAAACTAAACAACAAAATGTTGACTCATAATTGCCTTACCTTCATTCACTGCCTTTAGCTGTATAACTGTCCTCATTCCTCCACAAACTCCAAGAGCATAGTATAGGAAATCAGCAATTTGAAAATATTCATTTTTATTAATACTGTTGTAAAGACAAACCAATGAGGAAAAAAACATAGATCTTAACTTCAAGTCTCCAAAGCTGTCTAATTAAAACTCAAGCTTATATTTAATCATCCAGATTTCCCAATTGTGCAAGTAGTACCCTAGAATTAGGGCAGTCTTGGCTTGCTATAGCATCTTTTATTGTTCTCTTTTGATAACTGAAATACTATGGCCAGAAACAAACAGAAAAAATGAGTGTGTGTGTGTGTGTGTGTGTGTGTGTGTGCTCCTGTGTGTCCCAAAGAGCCTTATTTCTGTTATTTCTACATGTCCTTGATCTTAAGTGCTCTCACCATACACACAAACACAAATGGTAACTCTATGAGTTGATTGATATGTTAATTAACTTTGTTATGGTAATTATTCCACAATGTACATGCATATCAAAACATCATGTTGAACACCTTAAATATATACAATTTTGATTGTCAATCATACTTCAATAAACCTCAGAAAAAATGAAATAAAATAAATTCAATTTACTATAAATATAAGGCAGTAAAAGTACATGGATAATGAATTTATTTTCATTTATTATAAAATATACACTTTAGCATTTAATTATTCATAAAACATTAATACATAATAAAATTAAGAATGAGACTGAAATAGCTACATTCTATAACATGCAATATTCAATTTTACTATCAATTATGTTCAGGTGTGTTAGCCGGCTTCCAAGATGGCCCTCTAAGACTCCCATCTTCTAGAATTTATTTCCTTTTGTGTCTTCTCACACACTGGACCAGGGTTGGTCTGGGTGACCAATATAATATGACAGAAGTGATGAAGAAATGACGTTATAGCACTTTCAAGATTAAGTTATAAAAATCTCTGTAATCTCTCTCTCTGTATCTCTCATCATTTGTTCTAGGGAAGGTCAGTTGCCATGTTCTGAACAGTACTATGAAGAGGTCCATTTAGCAAGGAACTGAGGCCTTGAGTTAGCCATCTCGGAAGCAGACCTTCCAGTCCCAGCCAAGACAAGTCTTACCTCAGTTGACATTTGACTGCAACCTCATGAGAGACCCTGAGCTAGAATGACACAGCTAAGTCACCCCCAGATTCCTGACCCTCAGAAACTGTATAAGATAACAATGTTTGTTGCCTTATGCTGCCATGTTTTGCAATAGTTATGCAGTAATAGATAACTAATATAGGTAGGGGTAAAACTGTACATTAAAAAAATAATAATTAAGCTGTTGTGATTCATCCTGTAAGTGGAAATTTATGTGCCTGAAAAAGAAAATATATTTCTATCCAAGTACAGTATCATTTTAGACAAATTCCAAATGAATAAATATATGTAAAGTATTTAGAACAATGGCTGCCACATAGGAAATTATATATAGATACCATATCTGATAATGATAATGAATTAAGACAAAATGAATATAATTAGTACCTAAATGAAAAACTTTTCAGAAGTGCAAGGTCAAAATTCTCACAACTTGGCCGGGCGCGGTGGCTCATGCCTGTAATCCTAGCCCTCTGGGAGGCCGAGGCGGGTAGATCGCCCGAGGTCAGGAGTTCAAGATCAGCCTGAGCGAGACCCCATCTCTACTAAAAATAGAAATAAATTATCTGGACAACTAAAAATATATATAGAAAAAATTAGCCGGGCATGGTGGCACATGCCTGTAGTCCCAGCTACTCAGGAGGCTGAGGCAGTAGGATCGCTTAAGCCCAGGAGTTTGAGGTTGCTGTGAGCTAGGCTGATGCCACGGCACTCACTCTAGCCCAGGCAACAGAGCGAGACTCTGTCTCAAAAAAAAAAAAAAAAAAAATTCTCACAACTTGAGAACAAGTACATTTTACATGTTATTTTTTAGCTGGATAAGTTAATACCCACCCCTTCCTTTTAGATGAGAGATTTGGAATCAGAAAGATTCTGACTGGGGCCTGATGCCCCATTTAAGTCAAAACTTTTCACTGTTAATCAAATGACCTTTGTGACTTACCCAGGACTAGAAAGAGTCAACAGGTCTTAACCCAACTATACTAGGGTTGTTGATTCACAAACTGTAGGGCTGACTTCATGTTAACAGACAGGATATATGTTTTTTATAAGAGATGGGAATGTGTTTTCAGATGTCATAGCCTCCTTACTAACTAGGGAAAAAGTTAAACCTAAATTATCTTCTTACTCAGGCCAGAGGCTATGCTTCATTAGCATTTAGCAGAAGACCAAGGAATTTTCCTATCTTTAAAACTAAAATCTTTCAATGAACTTACTTTTTTTTTCCTGTTATGTTGGTGATGGTAATAGTTTTTCTTTAATTTTCAAAAAAATGTTTTAGAAAAACTAGAATTTCAAACACGAGAGCTTCAAAAATGGCCATGTTAGAAACAAGAGCAATGAAAAGGGGCTGTTTCAAGCTGCAACCGCTTCAAATGATCAGCCTTTTGAGACAGCAGGTGTGAGATTCAGCTGGGTCCTAATGCCAGGAACACATTTACATTCAAATTAAAGTGAACACAATTCTAAGTTATTTCTTCAAAGTAGAACCCCTCTTCTGTAAGAAAATAATTGCAATCTCTTTATGCAAAATTTGAATTAAATTTCTAAACTTAAAACAACATCTTGGTCATACTAATAAAGATGGTGAATATTGGCTCAACATTTGTCCCTTTTGAGTACCACTGTATATTAAAAAGTTAATCATTTGGTTAACTTCCCTATCATTTACTCTGAATTCTAAAGTGAAAATAAAAAATGTATACCCATATGCAAAACAGTGACTATAAATGTAATTTTCATTATGATTACCAAAGTTATCTGAAACTTTTTAAATAGAGGAGACATAAGTTTCTAGAGCCAAAGCAAAACGTCTCTCAACACACCTCCCTTCCAGCAGCCACTGTTGATACTTCCATTGAAACAGGTAAATTTCCCTTAATGTAAAGTCGGATGGTGATTTGTCAGCCTTGGTCCAATTTGATCACTTCACAGCACTGACACCATGGTTCTCTCTCAGCTGCATTGCCCGTGCTCTGCTGTTTCTCCTCCTGTATTTTTATCTATTATAGTTCAGACCTCTTAGCTGGCTTCTTTTTCTTTGTCACTCATAAATTGAGTTGTTCCCAGAGTTCTGTCCCCAGCTGATGTCTCTTTCCAACCTTTACTATATAATCTCATTCCCTTGTTTTGACTTATTTTTGCTGGTCACTTCCAAGTTTCCATCTTCCAGGATATGCTAATTATCTCTTATGCATCACCTTCCTCTTTTGGCTCAGCAGATTTCTAGGGCTGTTATTTTTAAAGGCCTGTCTGCTGCACATTTATAACGCAACAATCCGCAAGAACTTAAATTCAACATATCAAGCATGATCTCATTTTCATATCCTACCTCTAGCATCTTTTGGACATGGGTAGCCTGATGAAATAAACATTGGGGTTTACTATGTCTCCACTCTTCCTATCCTTTCCCGACAAGTCCATTCCAGCCTTCTGCTTGCTAGCATTTCTTCAAGTTATCCACTTTTTTGGCTACTACAACTTCCTTAGTTTGGATTTTCAAGGTTTCTTGCTAAGATTCCTATATTAACTTCCTAACTACAGTCCTTACCTCCAGCTATAGTCACAGTAGGCAGAAAAATGGCCCTCCAAAGATGCCCATGACCTAATCCCTATAATCTGTGGATATGTTACCTTATATGGCAAAGAAACTTTGCCCGAGTGATTAAGGTTAAGGACTTTAGTGTGAGGAGATTATCCCGCATTTTCTGGATAGACCCAATCTAATTATATGGGTTCTGCTTTTAAGCAGAAACATTTCCTGGTTGCAGTTATAAAGACAGGTGATAAAATAAGAAAGGTCAGAGAGATGCGACATCACTGTCACTGAAGACGGAGGAAGGGGCCAGAAGCCAAGGAATGCAGCTGCCGCCAGAAGCTGGAAAAGTCAGAAAGCAGATCCTCTCCTGGCACCTGCAGAAAGAAACAGTTTGCTGACACCTTGATTTTAGCCCAGTGAGTCCTGCGTTCATCTTCTGACCTACAGAAGTGCAAAATAATAAATGTATATATTTTGAAGCTATTAAGTCAGTGATGATTTGTCAGGACAGTAGAGAAAACTAATACATATCCCTATGAATAATTTTTTGCCTCACTATCAAGGAATCTTTTCAAAATGCCAGTGTGCTCATACAAATACATTTATTAATTCTCTATGCTGTATAACACATTACCACAGACTTAGCTGCTAACAAAAACCCCCACACGTTTTTAATCTCACAGCTTCCATGGATCAGGCACAGCTTAGCTGAGGGCTCTGCTGAGGATATGAAACTGCCCCCACAAATTAATTAGAAAGGGGTGCAAAGCAAGAACAGTGGTAAGGGCCTAGCTAAAAATAAGGCACAGGCCTAGCTAAAAATAATGATAATAATTAGTCACTGTCCCCCTGTTTGCTTCTCTGTAATTGCCACTCCAGAGCCACACAGCTGGTGGTCATAAAGATTCTTAATTTCCCCTCCATAGCTGGTGTCCATAGAGATTCTTAACTTTCTCCATAGATAACACCACCTTTTTGAAACCTACAGGTAGTTTTTAAGATACCTTCCAGGCCCCACATTCCAGTGGATTGACTGACCTGCCCAGAGCAGTGTCCCATACCAAGAAACTGTCTCAGCTGGAATTGTGATTCCAAGGACTGAGACAGCACAAGAAGATGATTTCACACACCCCTAAAATTTCGACCCAATTAACAAACCGAATTGCCTGCCAAACTATCCTTAAAAACCCTGTCTCCCAAATTCTCAGAGAGGCGGATTTGAGAAATTTCTTCCACTTAGCCCTATGAGGAATGAAGACTCTATCTCTGCTGTAAGACCTGCTGACTCAGTGTATTGGCTGTTTCTTGGGCAGTGGGCAGATGAATCTGATTGGGGGGGCAACAGATACAGCTGGAGTTGTGACCTCACCTAAAGCTCACGTTCCCCTCCCACACTCACTACTTGTTGGCAGAGTTATGCTCCTTTTGGTTGTAGAACTGTAACAGAGTAGTCGCCCCTCCTCCTATAGATATGGAAGCCTAAAATTGAGAGAGGGGAATATGTAACAGAGGGAATAGCCTAAAAAAAAAAAAAAAAAAAAAACGGCAAAAAATATTTTCTAGGTTTTTAAAATTTCCCCCACTCTTTTTGGGAACTGAGGGCCTGGCATGGCCTGCATCCCTGCCTGGGGCAGGTGGTCGGGAGGAGAAGAGGAAGGTCTTTTGTTCTTTGTGTTACAAGAGATAGTTCAGCCATCCTAGGGCTGGCACCAGCCTCCTGGGTGAGAGAGGTCACAGGCTTTGTCTTCAGCAGAGATGGGACAATTAGAATTCTTAACTACATAGCCAAGAACTGAGGGCCCTCCCTTTAAAAGCTCTGTATTTCTGCTTATGGACAGGAATTTGGATTTTGAGATGAGAAAGTCTGCCATTGTCCTCTTTTGCCAGCAAAATAAGAAACTTCTCCTTAGACCACTTGTTTTTATTCTTCTGATGGGGCCTCAAGGACAAGTTCCAAGCCTTCAGTAACAGGACAGAGGCCTTTAGCTCCTAGAAGGTACCAGCAGTTCCCAGCCAGGTTCCCTTTACACACATAGCAGATTGTTTCTTCAAGGCCAATAGGAAAGCAACTGCTTTGCTTCTCCTTCCTGTGATTTCAAGAGCATCTCATGAAAGGCTCAATTGATTAGGTCACATCCTCCCAGGATAATCCTCCCTTTGATCAACTCAAAGTCCATTATCACGGACCTTAGTTACATTTTTTAAACCCTTCATTTTGCCATACAACATATTAATAATTATAGGAATCACATCCATCACATTTGCCATATTGCACTGATAAGAGGCAAGTTATAGGTTCTATCTACACTCAAGGAGGGGGGCCAGGGGCGGTGGCTCACACCTGTAATCCTAGCGGCCTCTGGGAGGCCGAGGTGGGAGGATCACATGAGGTCAGGAGTTTGAGATCAGCCAGAGCAAGAGCAAGACCCCATCTCTACTAAAAATGGAAAAAATTAGCCAAGTGTGGTGGTGCACACCTATAGTCCCAGCTACTCAGGAGGCTGAGGCAGGAAGATCGCTTGAGCCCGGGAGTTTGAGGTTGCTGTGAACTACGCTGATGCCACCGCACTCTAGCTGGGATAACAGAGTGAGACTCTGTCTCCAATTTAAAGAAAAAAGGTTGGGGGAGGGGGAAGGATCTTACAGGGGTGCAAGCCATTTGATCATCTTAGAATTTGGCCTTCTGTAGTATGCTACTGAAAATTCTTGTCCCCCCCATTGCCTCCCTCACCTCCATGCTTTTTTACTTGCTGTTCTTCTAGGATGTCCTCCTCAAATGCATCCCACACCCCCACCAATATTCTAGATGCTACTCCCAATCCTATGTTTACCTCTGGCGAAGCACATCTCATAGTGACCCTGCATAGTATTAATAAATTATCACACTCTGCAATATTTTGTCTAAGAATATATTTAATACATTATAATACCCTGTGTGTTTGTATGCTTAAATCTGTACAGCGAATTGTATTTCTTCAGCCAATGTCCCGAGAGAGCTGAGTATGGCCAGCTGTATACTTCATTCTCAGTCAATGAGCCTTAGCACATTAGTCTACAAATGTTTTCAATCAGTAAACTTTCTATGGCTCTGCCTGAGGTGAGCATGTTCTTCCCTGTGTGTTGTGGCCATTAATTTTATACTTTGGGAAGTGGTTTTGATCCATAGTTGCTGACAAATGTTGTACAAATAATAGTGTTAGACCTGCCACAAATAATCAGAGAAAGAGAGTCATGATGAATATTAAAATGCAAATTTTTCATAGGAAATTGTAGTACAAGATGGAGAATAAAAATCATTAGGCAATTAGGTGGTGACAGAAGCCATTTGGTATTATGGCAGTCATTGCAAATATCAGTGTATAAATTGGATGAAATATATCTGGAGAACCTTGGTTCTATGGCCTGAGGCCTGTCTTAACTTCAGAGGTCCTTTGTACACCCTGAAGAAGCAGGATGGACCCCCACCAAAACACACTAAGAGATGCATTTATTACTGCCATAACGTGGCTTTCAGGGAGAGTAAGGCCAGCCTCCTCTGCTAGTCTGAAATGAGAGAGTAAGGAAAGTAGAGTGGGTTGGGTTTTTATTGTAGTTACAAGGTGGGGAAAGGGTGAGGGATCCCACATGCAAACAGGGACTTGCGTGGTTTGTACTTTCCACCAGTGACAAAGGAAGAAGAACCTGGGATTTTTTTTTTTTATCAGCTTGCCCCGATGTAGAGGAAAAGGGGCACAAAACTGAAAAGCTATGAGCATCAAACATCAAAAAAATGGAGTCAGATTATTTACTACAAAGAGGTTTGAGAAAGTTTGCCAATGTGCACTGCTGGGAATGCATTTGCATAGGGGTACTACAAAGACTCCATAGTGAAATTATTTCACGTATTGCATTCAGGTTTGCAGTGCTCACCCAATTCCCCAGGGTACGTAGGAACACAAGTAATTGATTGTTTAACACTCACATATTTTAGCACTAGATTTTGAACAACCTGAGGACAGGGAAGATGTTTTACATGGTTTGGTATTTCCAGACTCTAGCATGGTGGCTAGCCCATAGAAAACATTCAATAAATATTTATTGAATAAATGAATCTATTAATGCTAATATACTTTAAAATTTTATTTTAAAATACTTGAGCATAAATAGTGTGGTAGCAAGTATAATAATTCACTGTATGGGAAATTAGATAAAATGTACACTACTTTAATCAAGATTACACACTCCAAGGTGGTCCGTTAACATTTTAAATATTCTTACTAGGAATCCTCAATTGCAGAGGCAGCTTCTACAAAAGCTTTAATTATATTTATTTATCATGAGCACTAAAGGGGTATAAATTGATATAAGGGATTTAGAAATGTTATCTCATTGATAAAAATGAGTCGCGGCTAAGATGTGTGTATTGACTAGAAATACTTTGTAGCCCCTTGAACATGGCATGAGCACAGCCGAAGAATCTGACAAGCCCAATAGCCCATCTCCTCACGCATGATATGTATGACTTAGGGCTCTATTCAGCCTTCTACTCAGAAATGTGCAGAGGAGGCTGAACTTCAGGGCTCCTGAATACAGCTTGAAGTGACCAAAGCCCACAGGCCAAGCATGTCTGGACTTGGGTAACCTCATCCTTTCACCACAGTTTATCAAGTACTGAGGGTGTCATGAGATAAAAAATATTTGGGAGAAAATACTCTAGTAGAATATTGTTGCATCTGCCTCAAATGAACCTTTTGTAGAAGATGCTTATCAGAGTTCTTAAAAGGGCTGAGAACTGGGACCTCAAAGAGTGTATAAGAACAACATGAATGATTATTATTTTTTTTTGCCTGCTTTCTCATATATACTTTTACATGTGCAGAATTGAGTCTGCATTGTGCTTTATTTTAACATATTATACAATCAAGTGGCAAAGTTGTGTAGAAAGCCTACAGCCATCACCTACCTCCAGTCTCCAAAGGTTACTGATATCTGCAGAAGGAAATGCAATCAACATAAACCACTAAGCTAGCTTAAGTAAGTTCACCAGAGCCCCCATCTCTAAAATATACTAGTTTATCATAACAAAAAGGAATATTCCTTAAGACTTTGTGGAGTGGTCTGTATTCGTTTCCTAGGGCTGCCAAAACAAAGTACTGCAAACTGGATGGCTTAAAACAACAGGAATTTATCATCTCACAGTTTTGGATGCTGGAAATCTGAAATCAAGGTGTTGGCAGGCTGTGCTCCCCCCTGAAACCTGCAGGAGAGAGTCCTTCCTTGCCTCTTCTTAGAGTCCAGTGGTTGCTGGCAATCTTCGGCATTTCTTGACTTGTACATGCAGCACTATAAGCTCTGCCTCCATTGTCACGTGGCATTCCCCCTGTGTGTCTCTGTCTTTGGCCATCTTCTTATAAGGACACCAATCATATTGGATTCGGGGCTGACATTAATCCAGTATGACCTCATTTTATAATAACTTAGCTAATTACATTGGCAGTGACCTGGTACTGCAGAGAGGACTTCAACATATATTTTTTTTTTGCTGGGGGAGATACAATTCAACCCATAATAGGGTCTATTTAGTAACTTGCACATCTGAAGTGCCAATAGATAGCTGATTTTTAATTATTTAGTCAAGAGATACTTACTTGTTTAGTTTCTCTTATGTAATAGATACTGAAATAGTCTAATGCTAAGGCAAACATGTAAGAAGTAAATATAATACAATAAGGGGGTACAGGCTTCACTATGGGGAGGCATTTGAGAGATGATAATAATGAAAACGCATTATATTTCCATTCTATTGAAAGTTTAAAAAACAAATGCATTTGCCCTAAATTCTAACATGCTCTAAGTTCCCATTAGAAACTTTTAGGAACTTTCATTCCTCCTAAAAAGAAAGTAAGACTTTTTAATATCTTATCTCAGAGAAAATAAGGTTAATAGCATAGCAAGATGATTCAGCAACTTAGAAAACAGTTTAGGATTCAGAAAACCAGCATTTGTTTATCAGCTCCCACATTTCTTGTTATAGGAAGTAATCAGTACTGTCAGCCTCAAAGAAGAAAGTATGACAATAGCATTTTTGTTTTCACTGACAGATCAAATCATGTTTCAATCCCTTTACCAACAAAGCATTTTTACTTTGAAATATAATGTCTCATAAGTTGAATGCTTATGTATCCCCTTACTACATACTTAACATCACAAAGTCAGGACAGCACATCTATTTGCTATAAAGAAAAAGTGAAAACAATAATAACAATAAAACCTCAGTTTTGCTTCTCAGTAGCACAGAAGTGGTAAGTCCAAAAAGATATTCAGAAAAGCTCTTAACCTCAGGCTCAAGCCGTGGGTTGTACATGTATAGAGTCCTCCTTAGACACAGAATCTTTGCAGCTCACCCTCTTGCTCCTCAACTGTTTGAGCAGCCTGGTTCTCAACTCTCAAGGGTCCCTGGCTCTCTGTGATACCCTCCTTACTGGTCTCTGAAGCTCCTACACCCTTTCCCTCTCTCCTTCCCTCCCATCCCTCATGGTCCCTCCTCTTCTCTCAGCCTCACTAGTTTTATTTTCTCTGATACTGATGACAACGGGCTTCAGATGCGTGGACTGGGGGAATTCCTTTTGTCCCTTGTGCTAAAATGTCTGTTTCTTTCTCTGTTTTGAATTATTAATACATTCAGGGCAAAAAGCCTTTTCCTCCCTTAGTTTTCCTAACTTGGGAAGTGCCTAGTGCCAGAATTGAAATTGGCAAATATCATGTCCCAGCTCCAGGGGGAGCGAGAGAAAAAAAATCCTCCCATATGCAAATTTGGGGAAAAATTTAATATCATGTTAATCTTAGGCAAGAGGACATAAAGAGATTCTGACCATGTATGTTTAAACTGTAATCTGGTCTTAAATATGTCACAGAAAGAGGTACTGTGAAAGAAGGAAGAAAGAAGGAAGGAAAAAAGAAAGGAAAAGGGAAAAAGAAACAAAGAAAGAAAAAGGAATGAACAGCGGAAGGAAGGGAAGGAAGGAAGGAGGGAAAAGCAGCAGAGGGAGGAAGGGAATAAAAGAAGGGAAAAGGGTAAAGAAAATTGAAACGATCCCTCAGAACGTAACAAAATCTTGTTACTTTTATTGACATTTTGGAGGATGAGATGAAGGACAGAAATTTACTGTATGAAGTTAAGAATTGAAAGAATAATGACAATAGTGATAATCTTTCCTATTTAAGCCATTCATGGAAAAATTAATGTGTATCACTTTGTAAATATATATTAGGTTGGATATATTAGATTTATTTTTAAGTGACAGAAACAAAACACCCTTACAGTTATGGTATTTTCAATCCCAAAAATACCTTTTAATATCCTAAATGTCTTCACAATATTCTAAATATCTTCTCATTCTAAAACATATTTAAAAAAAAAGATATACATTCAATTCTCTCCTGCTCTCTTTCCTTAAATTATTCTTTTTATGAATGACTATAATTTGGTAATGAAGTATTAATACATGGTCCTTTCACCAGGGGTATTCTGTGTAGTAAATTTTAAATGGTATGATGTAATTATGATTATAAAAGAAATTCTCCCAGTCTGGTGAGTGTAAACTGCTAGAGAGTTGCCCTGCACAGACGGTGCTTGGATCCAAGAATTTATGTCCTAGCAGGAACCTTACATGGTGAAGTCTGACATTCTTACTGGCCGAAATATGCAACCTACAGATTCACAGAGCGTAGTGATCATATTAATCAGGCTTTCATCATAAAAAAACACCAATTGTATTGTACCATTTTAAATAAGAAACTTTACTGGAATCCATAGAGTTAGTAGCCATTTTCCAAGACACATTCTAAAATGTATTTCTTTTTATTTCAGTATGAGTACAGTAGGCAAAACAGTGGCCCCCACAGATGCCGATGCTCAGAACCTGTGAACATGTTACTTTACGTGGCAAAGGGGACTCTGCAGGCATAATTAAATTAAGCGTCTTGAGATAAGGAGGGTTTTATGGGATTGTCTGGGCTGGCTGGATGTCACCACAAGGGTCCTCCAAAGGAGGCAAGAGGGTCAAGTCAGAGAACGAGAAGGATCACAGAAGCAGGGGAACACTGGCAGCCTCTAGAAGCTGGAAAAGGCAAGGATTCTCCCCTGCAGCCTCTAGAAAGAACTCAGCCTTTTTTTTTTTTTTGACATTTTTTTTTTATTTCAGCTCATTATGGGGGTACAAAAGTTCAGGTTATATATATTGCCCATGCCCCCCCCATCCCCCTGAGTCTGAGCTTCAAGCGTGTCCATTCCCTAGACAGTGCTCATCGCACTCATCACGTAGGTATGCACCCATCCCCTCCTCCCCAGGCCCCCTAGTCAGAACTTCAAGCGTGTCCATTCCCCAGACAGTGCGCATGGCACTCATCAAGTAGGTATACACAATTCTATAAGACCCATTTTTAAATTTCTGACCTGCAGACAGACTCTAAGATAATGAATTTGTGTTGTTTCAATTTACCAAATTTGTGATGATTTATTATGGCAGCAATGAGAAACTCATACATATACCAGTCATATTACTGGAGATCAGAGAATCAATAAAATGCAATATTTAAGAGCAAAAACTCTGGGTTTAGACAGATCTAGTTAGAGCATGCTGTTCTGCCTCTTGTTAGGTAATACTAGGCTGGGTGATTAACATCCTCAAGCTTAAATGTTTCTTATTTGTTAAATGGATATTAAAAATAGGTTTTTTGTAAAGCGGTATTTGTAAAGTACTTTAAGTGGTGTCTAATACTTAGCAAGCTCTTGCTTTAAATATTAGCCACTGTTATTACATATTATAAATATATTAGCACATATGTTTTACTGAAAATTCAGAAGTGTCTTTTACTATTATCAGATGAGCAGTACTGGAACCTCCCTGTCTTAGGTAGCTGTTATTATCACCTCATTGCTACTAGGGAAATGAAACCTCAGAAGTTGAACTGAACAAAGTTATCCAGAGCCCCTGTCAGAATTTTATGGCTGCATAGGAAGCAGAATATAGAAGTGCTGAATCTGAGAAATATGATCCATCTATAACATCTCAAAATGGAAGGAAGAACAGAAGATTAGATTGTAACTTGGATCACATTTTTTTTTTAAATATTCTTTTTCGGAAACAAAAGCATAATCAGGCAATTTGTAGTCAGCTTTCTATTATAGATACCAAATCATACTCTTGGAAAACTGGAAGGTAATTGACTTTTTATTCATTTTTAAATACCTGGAGCCATAACTTTAACCCACCTTATAAAACAAATGTGGCTTTTTATTTTCACATCAGGGATATTTTCAAAGGGTTAGTGTGAAGTGGCTATAAATATGTGGAGATTTCAACAGCTAAGACAAACATCTCAGTAAATAACTTAATTGAGCTGTGAATATTTAGTGATTGAAATCCGATTACTTTGTGGCTTAATTTGTGTACTGCTTGACTGCTCTGCAGTTTCAGGCAATTTAACAATGTAGACAGTATATGAAGATGGAATGTTAAATAGTGACTGAGACACTCAAAGTAAAAATGTTGGCGTTGTATTCATTTTTCTAAGCAGGCCACTGAGTGGGATGCAGCCTGGATTTGAAGACTCCAAGTGGGTAGAATATCTAAAAGTCATGGAAGGCAGGGATTCTTTCCCCCCACATCTTTGGATAATTAGTTTTTATTCTCTTGTTGAATTTTGGTGCTCATTGGGCTCATAAAGATTAATAGCATAGCACACAGAATCACCTTCACCCTGTAAAACACAGTTTTCTCTATGACGGCAAATAAGTAGGGCCCATGAGTTCTTGAGATGACCTTATACTTTTATAAGAGATGTGGGGTAGAGGCTTTGGAGAGACTTGTTTGTTATCCTAAAACCCAACTGAATGGGTTTTTGATATTTTGCAAAGCTGTAGACCCAGAGGCACTGAACTTTCAGAGATTCATCATTTAGGCCAATAGAGAGAGCAAATTTGGACACTGCATGCCAAACAGACAGTTTTTTCTTAGTATGACTTTTCACTAGCACATTTCAGATGGGTGCTTGTATTAGTGAGGATTCTGCAGAGAAACAGAAGCCAGAGGATGTTTGTGTGTGTGCGTGTGTGTGTGTGTGTGTGTATCATACATGTAATTTATCATAAGGAATTGGCTCACATGATTATGGAAGCTAGAAAGATCTGCAAGGTGAGTCAGCAAGCTGCAAACCCAAAAGAGCTGATGGGTTGGTTCCCAGCCCCAGGCTAGCAGGCCCAAGGCCCAGGAAGAGTTGATGTTTCAGTGTGAGAAGGAAGACAGGAAAAGCTGGTGTCCGAGTCTGAAGGCTGTCCAGCAGATGTATTCTCTCTTACCTAGGAAAGGTCAGCAGTTGGGAAAGGTCAGAATCAGGCCCTCATCTGACTGGATGAGGACCACCCAACATTAGGGAGAGCGATATGATATGCTTTAGTCTGCCAATTGAAATGCTAATCTCACCTATAAACACCCTCATGGACACACCCAGGATGATTTTTTACCAAATATCTGGGCACCTTGTGGACCAGTCAAGTTGACTCATGAAATTCACTATCACATTGTTTCCGTTGTTAGTTTATTTTATTCCACCTTCAAAATAAAGCTATAAGTCCCGTTCATCCCCACGCCTTGCACTCAAGCCCTGGACAAACATAGCAATCCCGGTGTTTCTACATCAATCTCACCCCTCCCCTCTTCTGTTCTTCTCACAGAAACTAAACAATCCCTTTAAAAGCTAATTATGTTGCTGCCTTTGCAAAACCTATCAATATCTTCTTGGTCAGTTATGAAAAACTTTCAAAACCCTCACCATGGTTCTCAGGCTCCTACTGTTCTGACTGCCGTACACGTCTCCTGGTTTGCTCCCATCTTTATTTACATCAATATGTCAACATATCGTTATTTCAACATGTCATCAATATGACAACACGAATAAGATATTTTACATCCCTTTCGCCACACTAAGTCTGAAAAAATCTAGATCAGCACTTCTCAATTTGGATGGGCCACATGTCTAGTGCTCAGTAGCTACATGTGGCACTGTGTTGGCCAGGGCAGTTCTAGAGAATCAATTAGTTGCTGTCAATGAGAGTACCAGATCAGGAGAAATGTATGTCATGTAATATATTGTTTCCTTCACAAACAAGAAAATATTTGTCTAGAGTAAAAAAAAAAAAAAAATGCCTGATAAGTAAAATCTTTTCTCCCAATGAGTAAGTAGTAATTTCTAAGCTAAATTATTTTATGTCAATATGAATTACAATTAACCATTTAATAAATTCTAATTCCTCAAATTTAATTAATTGTTGTTCATTTTTTAGTATTAACTTTTCTCTTTATAATGATTATATATTAGTGTTATAACAAATTATGAAGTTTCAATATGTTCATACTAAATGTGTCCTTACCAACAAAGAAGTGTTTCATAAAAACCATTTTGGGGCATTTATAATCAAATTAATGCAACAGTAAACACAATAGCACATTTGTAATTACTGTGATAAATGTGGAGTAATCGTAGGAGCTAATAGCATCTATCCTTAATATATTGTAACATTGCTATTAAGGGAACTTAAAATGGATTTTAACCACTTTCTAATTTTTAATTTCAATAATTTTAAAAGACTGAAAACTACTGAAATTGACTGCAATGTGACCAAAACTACACTCCATTAGTTCTGCCCTGAATTAACTTTTTGTCTGATTGATTGTACTTTTTTGGCTTTTATATCACTGAGAACTAAGCAATTGTTCCATCGTGAATGGCCATTTACATTTTGTGGTTTTAAATGGTCATTTGGAGTTACTAAATACAATTCTGGATTCCCTTGTATAAATTGCAGTGATCATTTAGCAACTGACTGATGGGTCATCTATTCTCATAGTAGAAACAAACCCTTCAAATTAATCAATGGTCACAGACACAGCCAGAAATAGGAGTTTAAATATAACTTCACTTAAACTATCTACATTTCAAACGTAAGATTAATATGAATCATTACACCCTGAAACAAGAAGTTTATCATTCATACCCAAGCATCTTAAAGGCTGTCTACAAGATAAAACAATTTGAATATGCCAAAATCTCCTTCAAAAGAATAATTCTTCATTGTCTGTAGATGCCATGGTCATCCAAGGGAACACAGGATGTTGTTTTATTTAGTTTTCACTTTGGAATTCAGCTTAAATCTCAACTTCTTCTATTTCTATTCCATTAGGAGCAATCAACCAAAATGAGTGAAAGTTTTACCTTTGTCCAGTGCAGTAGACATTCACGGTACAAATGAAATAGATGTCAGCAAATTACTAGAAAAGAACCATTTTATAAGGGTTTGGCAAACCTTACTGCCTCATTTCTAACACAGTTTAGCTCCAGCCTGTATAAGTTATTTCTTGAGTTCTAGTTGAAAGCAAGATTATCCCTGTTTGTATTTCAGAGGTAACTTCATGTTGCAAGGAGAGACTTTTTTCTTAAATCTACCTGACACTCCAAGCTAACTTTCTCCCCAACTTGTTATAAATACAGAACCCCATAAAACCATCTGTCTCCTGGGGCCATATCCTAGGTACAGTTTTATTGTCACTCTTTCAGCTTCTTCTGGTTTGATGTTAGTATCTTTCCAAGCTTCTGTTTAGGTTTCCAGACATTTCCTTCCTTTTCACCTCCTGTCTTAATTCACATTTCCTTCCCAAGAATTATCTCAGCCCTAAACTTTCTGCTTATGATCATTCTATCTTCCTTCAATAAGTTTTCGTGACGTTACAAGAATAGCATTCCTGAGATCAATATGTTCATCTACATATATAGGAAGAAACATGCTAACTTATTAAAACAGGTATTTTGGTTTCCTTCAAATTGTGCAGAAGAAACAAAGTCCCAGTGCCTATAAAGCAGGGATTCCCAAACCTGGTTGAGTAAGAGAGAACAGATTTCTTTTCTCATCCATCATGAGGTTCATGGCTGACTCTCCTATAACAAAAGACAGATTAACAAGAGAAAAACATAACAAAAGACCCAGGGAAAACTGCATCATTATGGATAGTAGGCAGAAGTATGACTAGAGAATGAAAAGGGTATGATCTAATGGTAATAAACTGAAGGGAACTTGACAAGGTCTGTTTGTTCAGATTCTTCTTGATATGTGTGTGTGTGTGTGTGTGTGTGTGTGTGTGAGAGAGAGAGAGAGAGAGAGAGAGAGAGAGAGAGAGAGAGAGAGAGAGAAAGAGAGAGAGACATTCCTTCCCCCCAGGTGTGAGGCAGGATACCTTTCACATGAAGGTCTTCAGAGGAGAAGAGAGGGAGAAGGTGAGAGAGTGAACTTCCTACGTTTTATGACTGCTTCAGGGGAAGGTGAGAGTGGCCTTCCTGCTTCTACTGGTTTCTCAAATGCCAAGGTGCCATATTTGGGGGTAGCATTTCCTGTACCCCATCAGCCACACATAAGAAGTGCATGCTGGGGCCTGGGTCCTACCTCAGAGATTCTGATTTAAATGGCCTGGGGTGAGGCCAAGCGTCTGTATTTTTAAAAGTGATTCTAATGTACAGTCAAGGATGAAAACCTGCCCTAAAGAGTTAGACTGTAGCACTCTGGGTAAAAAGAGCAGTCCCGAGAAATGGCCACCAGCTCAGGCTATGTGGGGAGAAAGGAAGCTCTGAGAACAGAGGTTGTGAGGTGAACTTGTGTGAGAGGAGGAAACGAGAACCGTCAGTGAAGCTGCGAACCGAAGAGTGGGTAAACTGTCTATGTTCAAAGAACTTAAAGGCCATTTGTGAACAATTTATACAGGACAGAATTAGTAACAGGAAGATACTATGGATGTATCTGGTGACTTGACCTAGCAGCAACATGTAAACTAAGATCATGAATGTGGGCAAAAGCAATTAAAAATGTATCTTATTATATGTGAAAAAGAGATAACAAACCAACTCTCAGAAAGAAAGATGATCAAAATTAATGCCTAAGCAATTAATAATAAAAGAGAAAAAGAAACCAACAAAACTAAAAGGAACCTTCCCTGGACCCCTGAGACCACCTCTTTCCGTTTGCTTCTTCCTCTTCCCTCCACAGCCCAGCCGGCATCTCTGAGAAATGTCTTATTTCTTTGCCTGCAACCTACTCATCCACTCACTGTGGTCAGGTTTCCATTACAAGGACTGGAAATCCCTTAGGTCTGTTTCAGTAATCTTATAGAGACCCTCAAGTGGGGTCCCTATGAAGACAAAGTTGACCACTCTTTCCTTGAATTCCTCTCTCTTCTGTGACACTACTGTCCTATCAGTTATCCTCCTCTATCCTAGAAAATCTTATTATTTTTTCCTTTAGCAATTAATCTGCCCCTTAGTGTTTTCATCTTACTGTTCCCAGGATCTGTATTTAGCCCATCTCACACCCCACACTATGCCCAGGCATTTTTATTGGCTCCTGTGGTTCAGCTACTCTCAGCAGACTGGTGACATACCCACCTTCATTTCCTGTCCAGGTACCTTGTCCAAGCTCTCTTGTATTTTTCATGGGCACATTTACACTCAATATGCTCAAAACTGAGTTCATGATATATTTCTCCAAACTTTTATTATCAGATTCCCTTAGTCATCCTAGTTAGAATTAAGAAACCATTCTTCATGGAGTTTTTTCTCTCTCTTCTCTACAAAATGGATAATCATACTCCACCAGATATGGCCCAAGGATCGGAAGCATCACCTACGAGTTGGTTAGAAAGGCAGGATCTCAGGCCTCACTCTAGACCTACTGACTCAGCATCTGAATTTTTCAAGATCCTCTGGGTTTTCTTATACACAGAAAAGTGTAAGAGGCACTGCTCTGCAACTCACACCTTCAGATGTCTCAAATTCAACTCCCACTCTTCATCTCTGCTGTAGGCCATGGGGTCTCAAAACTTGCTGCATATTACAATCACGTGGGGAATTTTTTTTGAAAATACCAGTGCCGATTTCTACCTCTGGAGATTCTGATTTAATCATTCTAGAGTGGAGCCTGGGAATCAGTAATTTTATAAAATTTACCCGGATGTTTTACCACGTAGCCAGCACTGAGAACCACTCATCTAAGCCATAATCCCCCTTCAACTAGATTACTATATTAATAATAGTCTCCTAGCTGGTCTCTCAGTCTTCAGTCATTCCAGTCCTCATTATTTCCAATAGAGTGATCTTTCTTAAAATCTGTATTTAAGACCTTTCATTGGCTAATATTGACTCCAGCATTATGTCTGTACACTACCCCTGCTCGTTGATCCAAAGTCATTTCTCACCATAATCTCATCTCCCCTTGCACTCTCCTTCATCACAGGCAAACTGAATTGTTTACAGTTCATCAAAATGGACCATGATTTTTTTTTTTTGCCTTTGTCTTTGCTTTTCATGTTCCCCTATCTGTAATGGGCTTCTTGGTCCTGAGGCTGAAGGTATACTCTTTGCATACTCAGTTTAAGTATCACAGTCTCTGTTGCATCTGCTGTGAGCCTCCCTTTCCCTCCCTGTGGTAGAATTGACCACTCCATCCTTTTGCCACTTCTATACCTAATGCCTATCTACAATACTGTATTACAGCTGTGTCCTAATTGTTTGGTTTTTTTGACTACCTGTTTCTGTCCGTCTGCCACTTGGGAGCAAGAAACATGTAATTGACTTCTGTATCTCCAGAGCTTCGGAGATACATATGTACATATGGGAGGCATACATAAATAATAAAATCAAATTCAACCTTATGTATTTGTCTTAAACCTGTTTAAAAGAATATATTTCATAATGTAGAATATGTGCCTTTACCACAATAATGTAACAATATTTAAATATCTAAATATTCAAATTTTTATCACCATAGGACTGATGGAATTTTTATCTTAAGATAATTAGTTTCCTGCCTAACTGTAAGATGGAAGAATTATTATGCCATTAGTCGTGTGTCACTCAGATGACATTTAGCCATCACTTCTTGATTGTGAGATATTTGTGGAAGGCAGGAGTTATGATGGGATCTTGGGAGTTAGACAATAATAATACCTGCCTCAAATCTCACTTTTCCTATTTGTTACCTGGGCAACTTTCAGCAAATTTCTAAACCTCACTATACTCATCTGTAGTAGAAAGACTTTTTATCCATAATAATAGAAAGTAAAGTGGGCTATTTTGACATTGTTTTTAATTTTGATGATAAGAAATTTTTTACTTTCTCAACTAAGCTTCTCTGAAGAAATGCATCTGCTGTTACCCCCTTATGCAAAGGAAACCACTCATCAGTTGCTGGAAACTCTCAGAAAGAGAACTTGGAGGACTTAAAACCGACTCTATATTAAAAGGGGGAACTGATAAAACATAAGAACATTTTTTTATGCTTACTTATTAAATATCTACTGAGTACTTCCTGCCTACTAGGCACTGTGAAAGATATTAAGCCAGTCCCTGACATTAAAGACATTAATGTGTGGGCATAATAAAACATGCATGCAATAATGATATCTAATTTTCATTTAATACTTACTTTATGCCAGACAATGCGAGTATTACTTTGTTTAACCTTCATATCAACTAGAAGGTAGACATGATTTAAATTTTTGTACTGTAGATGTTTTAGAAGTTGAATAGCGAAGTTTCTTAATCTGTTCAAAGATGCCCAGCTAACAGGAGACAGAAGTGGCATTCAAACCAGGTGTTGCCTAACTCTCAAGGTTACACTCATATTGTTCCTCTACTAACTTTTTACAATCAAGGCATGATGGCTAAATGTCATCTGAGTGATGCACACCATTGGTGGTATAATAATCCTCCAATCTTGTAGGCAGGCAAGATGCTAATTAGCTTCAGATAAAAAAAGTGTCAGTCTTATGATGCTGCAAATTTAGGTATTTGGACACATCTGGTTAATTCACAGAACTTTTACTTTTCATCCAGATGGCTTGTCATTATAAATGTCATAACATGAACACAACCAAACTTGAACTACTCAAGCTTTCCTAAATGAACCTCAAAGCACTCATTGCTTTTTCAGAAGTATAATGTTGATTTTAATATGCTATTGTCTTTTATGTGGTGCCCCATAATTAAAAACTTTTGATGCTTCATTACAGGGCTACAAAACTGGAAAATAGAAAGTTGTATTTATGAGAAATATTGAAGTTTCTTTCTAAAGAATGTAGATGACTGAGAAATATCACTGGTGTTACAGTCACCTCTGTAGACTGAAGAACTTTCACTGATTCAAAGAGTGCTGGCTGCTCCAAGGAGAGTAAGATATAAAAGGATCCAGATCTTACTACTGGAGGCAAAACATAGCATTCATAGAAGTAATAGCAATTAATCTTCCCACTAGGCAAATAAGAAGAAAGGAAAGTTACAAGATTTTTAAGCTGTTTTAGGGCTTTCCATAGAAATTTGAGTATAAGTTTGTCTATATCTACAAAAAAATACTTGCTGGAACTTTCATATGAATTGCATTAAATCTATTAATTTTATTTTAAAACTACCAAGTAAAGAACTACTTTAGTTATTAGTAAGTACTGACATTTAAGCAAGACATACCCAATGACAAATACACGTGTCTCAATGAATGTGTTCCTGCTCAGATGGTCCACAGATTGTATCAGAGTATGGTCAGGTTTTGTCTCAGGAGAAAGATTACAGGCTGTAAGGTCATATGTCAAGTAATTCAGTAACCAGTATTTTTTGTTTTCAGTAGACAACAATGATATGTAAGCAAGATGAGCTACTCATCTTCAGATATTCTTTTCATAATTATAGGCCATACTTCTTTTGGAAATTGAATAGTAATACCTGTCTGCATTCATATTCTTGCAGAACTAAGATTACCATGACTTTATCTGTCCTCTTATTTCTTTGGAGAGGGAATTGGCATCTCAGCTAATAGTCATTTATTTTACACTGATTAATTTTAAGCTTTTACCCAAATTCATCATAATTAGAATCAGATAATAGAGTTCTGTGTGAGGCACTAGTAGTCTCTTTTAGAAAATCAAGCGGATTGTAATTAAGAATTGATGTGATACTTGGCAGAACCAGAGAGTCTTCTGGGTCACTTTGTGTGTGTTCTTGTGAAGAGCTGTCCACAGGAAGCAGCTGGAGCTCCAAAAGGACATTTGACTGGTAAATTGACTTGATTGATTCAAATTTGATTACATACTGGAAACACATTTAGTTCAAGTTAAGCACATTAATATATATCAGTTAGAATAAAGACCCAATCCCTTCTTTGTTATTCATTAATAAAACTTAATTACTTCAACAAAACATTAATGAAGAAAAAATATTGGCTTGCATAATTCATTTGGAAAAATTAATTAATTGTTTTATTAAGGGCAGCCTGTTCCACAAAGTAATTACCGAGGCTTTGATGGAAAATTGCTTTATGTTATTTATTTAGCAAGCTGTTGTTTACCTCTTTCATTGGTTATGTATATAGCTTTTTTCCTTCTACATGAGGAAATTAAGTATAACTTGAAATAATGATTATAACTATACACTTATAATTGATAAAGTGACTTCATTTTAATATGTTGACTAAATTCAACCTGTATTACAAAGATAGAAGGCTTATTTAGTGGCAATATTCTTCCCAAGTAAATTTTCAACACAGTAATATTTGACAAATAATGTCCTTATTGAGTAGGTGACTAGAAGGCATAAATGGCGTAAAATAAACTTCAGCAAGCTAATATCACAGCTCTCCTTTAGATTAGGAAAAGCCATGGTTTGTTAATACTGGCACATAAAAGTGCCAGAAATAAATATTTAGTATGAAAATTATAATATTTAATGTTTTCTTAAGCACAATATCAAGGGCTATATGAATGAGTAATTAAACATAAAACCGAATCAATAGTTTAGAATCCTAATTTTCTTTCAATTTCTTTTTCCCTTTATGACTTCGATCTACCTAGTAAACCTCATCACATCTATTAATGTAAAATAGAAATGTTAACAGCAAACTTCTTGGTAAGTATGTACTGACTACTGACTTTAGTTGATTTGACAATTAATACAATGGTGAATATTAATATTATTTACATTAATCCTTGATATAATATTTTAAAATTATCTTTTCATTAAATACAACTAGGAAAGAGCAGGTAATTTGTTTTAAATTATAAACAGGTGATCAGAAGCTAGCCTTCTTTGAGAAGATAATTCATTAGCTGTGCTGTAAATAAGTGAAAGTATTTCTACCTCGAGTTGCCTAAAAAAGACTTTCATTCCATTACAGGGTAGATTATTCTGCAGGTAATAGCAAGAACACTTGCATACTAGCAGCATGTTTCATTAAGATAAAAAAAGATAAAACCTGGAGTAGTGGCATTCCAAAATAAATCAGCCCGGCTCTGTGCTGATCAGCTTTAGCTTTTACATTACTGTGTGGATATGATGGATATTTTTTAAAGCCTAGTTTAGACAAACTGTTCGGAAAGGAATGAGTTCTCCCGATCAAACGAAAATTAAGGTGAAAATAGATGTCCCTCTTCTCTCCCCCCATGGAAATATTTAAAAATAAGAGACAATTACTTCTCAGCACTGCTAAGTCCTCTTAGGATTTTTCTCCTTCATACATTATGCAGCAACTATTTCAAACTCAGCCTATCTCTGAGGGGTGGAAGATGGAGACAAATAAATGAAGGAAAGCCACTGAATATCATTCTTTCTGGAGACAGAAGGCACATGTCTGCTTGAGTCTCTTTTTTTATATGATTCCACAGAAGCAGATGGTGTAAACCCTTTTTTTACACGTTGGATTTCTCGCTTTAGTCATTTCTCAGGTAACCACAGGATGGCAGCATAGGACGATAAATCAAAATTGATTGCTGAATTCAAAATCATTCACCAGAGGTTATTAATCAGATTTGAATCCTTTCCTGCCCGACAGATGGAACTGGTAGCAGATTCGTTCATGGGGAAAGTGTGTGTGATATTTACTTCTACCTGTGTGTCGTTGCAATGACACCTCACCAAGGGATTTCTCAATTTAGTCCAGTAAAAAGGGCATAAACAGAATCTGTCTTTCATGCTATAGTATCTTGTAGCATCACAGTTTTACCAATCCAAACGTGATTTGTAGTGAGAAATATTATAGCTTCAAAGAAGATGTAACAGATTTGTCAAGACAGCCTTAGAATTTTCTTTTTTGTAAAAATCAATACCCAATTTCTAGTTTCTGCTCCTACTTCCCTCTTCCATAATGATAAAATTAAAATGTGCAAAAGTCTCTTCTGATTATATCCAGTTATTTTGGCTCATTAATGCAGGATTTTTTATTTTCCCATTATCCACTGCAGAACAGAACATATTTTATTTCTAATCTGGATGAACTAGGCAATGAATTTTAGGTTCTTTTTTAAGTTTAAAAATTGCAATCTTTTCAAAAATTACTTTGGGTTTAGAACACACATATTCCATATTTTCCATTTTCATACATGCTACAGTTACTTCAAATCATATTATTTGTCAAAATGCTTAGAAATCCTCACTTAGAAGAGTATTTTACCTTAGGAATGTTCCCTAAGGAAATGTTTTATTATAAGGGTTCTATTTAGGAAGTTCTACATATTCTTCCCTTTGAAGAGAAGGGACATACACATTAACATATTAAGTCTCTGAAAAGCCCTCCGGAAAAAAGCCTATTTTATCTTTTATGAATCCAGCCTTTTAAACCTTGCTATTGACATGCACTGAGAAATGCTGCTTTAGAACATATAATCCAAAACATTAATATTATTCTCCAAGATCCATAATATCTTTCACATGCAACACTGGCATTTTGACACCAGCTGAATAGCCAACCTACGTAGTTGTCAACCCATAGTATTTGTTAACAGTAAAAACTCCATCAACTTCCAAAATTCCTGAAAGAACTATTTTAACCCTATTTTTGAAATTTCTCATGTTTCTGAACTGATACAAATCATTGAGTTTACCTAATTTGTGTATGTGTGAAAATTGTACACCTCATAACTACAACTTGGACCTAACAGTGAAAACTATCAAATTTATCAACATATATTGCCATCTAGTGGCCATTTCATAAATCACAGTTTAGACTCTCAAAATAGAGTGGACATTTGGCTAAAAAGGGCCACCCTGGAGTGATTACATCCAGAAAGAGAAGTTTTGAGTAGATCTTCACTGAACTCAGATTAATTTATTATAATTCCATTATAATAACATTTTAATTTGCGATGACTATTTCTTCAGGAAATCTTCCATTTGATTTTCATTTCATTTATCCATTTTTTCTAAATTTACTGAGTATATCTAAGTGTAAATAATACTTAACTACTACTATTTCTGGGGTTGAATGTTAAACTGTTTCTGACCTACCTACTACTCATGTATATTTCCGCCTGGCTGTTTACATTCAATTTAATTGATAAATTTTCCAATCATGTCATGTTAGGGATAGTCATACTGCCTTTTAGAAGAAATAACAGTTATGATATCAGTTAATTGCAACTAACTAAAGTTGTGGTCAGTTCCTCAAGTGATAGAATGCTCCTACTTTAAGCCCTAAACATAGTTACCATTTCACTAATTTAAGAAAAAGTTTTAAAATATCTATTTGGTGATTTGTCATATGCTATAAGTAGAAATAAATGATAAACAGGATACATCTAACCTCTGCTCCATGGGGCATCTACAGGAGAAAAAAATGTTAAATAATTATACACAAAAAATACTTCATTGGAATTTAACCTAAGAAAGTTCTATTCATTCACGAGCCAACATCCTTGAATATATTGGGGAAGAAGGTGGTTTCACATGTCTACCCATCTGTGCACCTAGTGACTGCTTCTCCAAGTCTGTTCTCCACTGGTCACTGCATATAGTCACCAGCCACTACCCAATATGGTGTGGCTGTCTCCACAAAGGACTCTGTGAATGTGGGACAGCCTGCTTTTCTTTACTAAATTTCTCCTTTATGTTGATCAGTTAATACCAATTTGATGGTTAGTACATGTGGTGCTTGTTTTTCCATTCTTGTGATACTTCACTTAGCAGAATGGGCTCCAGCTCTATCCAGGATAATACAAGAGGTGCTAGATCACCACTGTTTTTTGTGGCTGAGTAGAACTCCATGGTATACATATACCACATTTTATTAATCCATTCATGTATTGATGGGCACTTGGGTTGTTTACACAGCTTTGCAATTGTGAATTGTGCTGCTATAAACATTAGAGTGCAGATGTCATTTTATTAGAATGTCTTTTTTTCCTTTGGGCAGATGCCCAGTAATGGGATTGCTAGATCAAATGGTAGTTCTACTTGTAGCTCTTTGAGGTATCTCCATATTACTTTCCACAGAGGTTGTACTAGTTTCCAGTCCCACCAGCAGTGTATGACTGTTCCTATCTCTCCACATCCACGCCATTTGTTGATTTGCGACTTTTTGATAAAAGCCATCCTCACTGGAGATAAGTGATATTTCATTGTGGTTTTGATTTGCATTTCCCTGATGATCAGAGATGTTGAGCATTTTATATA
The DNA here is from genome assembly GCF_020740605.2 of Lemur catta. Lineage (NCBI taxonomy): Eukaryota > Metazoa > Chordata > Mammalia > Primates > Lemuridae > Lemur > Lemur catta. Next base: position 22,412,568 of record NC_059143.1, read on the forward strand.
TGTTTGTTGGCCATTAGTCTATCTTCTTTTGAAAAGCTTCTGTTCATGTCCTTTGCCCACTTTTTGATAGGGTTGTTTGATTTTTTTCTTACTGATTGTATTGAGTTCTATATAGATTCTAATTATCAGCCCTTTATCGGATATGTAGCATGCGAATATTTTCTCCCATTCTGTAGGTTGTGTGTTTGTTCTCATGACAGTTTCCTTGGCTGTACAGAAGCTTTTTGATTTGATCAGGTCCCATTTATTTATTTTTGTTGTTGCTGTGATTGCCTTTGGGGTCTTCTTCATAAATTCTTTGCCTAGGCCAATGTCTATAAGTCCTTTTTCTTTTTATAAGCCTATGTTCCAGGCTTTCTGTTGTGTATGAAACAAATAATAAACTAAGATTCATTATAGAACCAAATACTCTTTGATGATTATCTCTTAGCTGCACAAAGACACAGCAGACATTTTGAAACTAAAATTACTGGGAGCTCTTCCCTTTGTATGCCAGGTCAAGTTTATGAACAAGGAATTCTTTGATCATTTAGGTAAAAGGAAGTAAAAGTCGTTTATTCTTCTACCCATTCTTCAAACCAAGCAACATCTGGGAGGGAGTGCTCAGTAGCAATGGTGACGGTGTTGGTAATGAAGGGAGTAGCAGGTGAATTTGCTCTGATTGTGCAGTTGGAGTAAGTCCTCACAAGGAAATCTAATCTAGTGGTAAAAGTTTGGATGATCATAATATTTAGGATGATTCTTCAATAATTAATAGAAATTGCCTTGCATAAAGAAGCTAGTAAAAAGAATGGGAAGAATTCCAAGTAGAAAAAGAAGTACATGCAAAGGCCTCAGTGCAGAAAGCAGCTTGACCTCTAAGGGTCAGTTAGTATTAATAGTAAATGAGGGTCATCATGCCTTAGCCATGGATTATAGATATTTCAACTCCTTTGGGGATATGCATTTCTTTGGGTGAATTGTGTTAACTATGTTATATCTCACTGTGTTAGTGGAATTTAGGCTTACTTATACTCCAAGGGTATTTACTTTCCCCTTTTCCCAGACTGAGTACACTAAACAACCCAGTTCAACCCCAAAAGTACAAATGGGAGTCCTCCACTTCATCAGATGTCCAGGAATCTCCTTGGAGACTCAGGTGTCAGGGGCAGTATGGAACAGATGTCATAAAATAGCCAAGGACTGTGGTGAAGTCTTAAGGTTGATCCCATTCACGGGTTGGACTTGGAGTGCAAATTCTCTTGGGGCAAGCAGTGCAATGTTTCTACTTACATAGGAACCAGAGAATTGGCAGTCTAGGACTCTGGATATAATTGTGTGACCTCCCCAATGACACCACATACACCTAGCACCTGGGAGTCTCCCCCTCATAATACAAAAGTCCTGAGATTAGCTCTTGAGTCTGACAGTGAGGCCCCTCAAAATGATGCTGAGCTACCATGGATGCTTTTATCCCAATCTAGAGAGCTACTGTCTCTTCAAAGACTTAGATATCTTCTCTCATTGCAGCCAGAGACAGAGGGAATGGGGAGAGAGTGTAGGATCAAGAGCCAGAAAGAGGGAGAGACAAAGGGAGAGAGAGAAAAAAAAAAAAAAGTCAAATCTTTATAGCTTGCTCACTTGGAAAGAAGTTCAAAAAGTAACTGGGGAAATATAAGAGCAAATTATCACGTGAAAGGGGAAACAAGTTAGATGTTTAATAAAATAATAATAGAAAATAATGCTACCATGACCACTGACTAAAGTTTGAGATGGGTAGCCTAAGAGAGCAGTGAAATGAAAGAGAGAAAGAACAGGAGAAAGAAAGACAGAGAGGCTGGGCACAGTGGCTCACGCCTGTAATCCTTGCACTCTTGGAGGTCAAGGCAGGAGAATCGTTTGAGCTCAGGAGTTCGAGACCAGCCTGAGCAAGAGTGAGACCCTGTCTCTACTAAAAATAGAAAGAAATTAGCTGGACAACTAAAAATATAAAGAAAAAATTAGCGGGCATGGTGACTCATGCCTGCAGTCCCAGCTACTGGGGAGGCTGAGGCAGAAGGATCGCTTGAGCCCAGGAGTTCAAGGTTGCTGTGAGCTAGGCTGACGCCACAGTACTCTAGCCTGGGCAACAGAGTGAGACTCTGTCTCAAAAAAAAAAGAAAGAAAGAAAAATATCCTTGTCATACTAAGATTTGCTAGTCCTCTCAGTTTGAACAATCTTTTCCTCCTCACTCTTCTCACACAAAGATTAAAAATCCATACCTTCCTGCAAAAGGAAACTCTCACATTACAAAAAGAATCATAAAATACAGTCTTGAAATATTTACAATTATTTATATTTATGTTTTTAAAGCATGTTCTCTGGCACCCTCTCTAATTGGAAACAAATCATGTTTAAATTTGCAATCAATTTTGGGAGAAAATATTTATCATATGGAAATATTTTTGAAACATCAAGATCTTTGGCACTTTTTCCCCAGCTAGAACATCTGTATAAAAATTAAAGAGACAGCAAGTAAGAATGACAATAGACTAAATGACTAAGTAGGTGCTGGCATTCAAATAAGCTTTTGGGTATTCAAATAAGCTCATCTTTGATATATTTTTTAATTGATTGGGGTAATATATTTTTTTCAACACCACCATTGTTTTCATGGACTGAGGACAGATAATTTCTAAAATCTATTATTGAAAACACCTGGATTGTTGGCATGACATGAGTAAAAGGCCTGTATATAAAAGGTGAGCTTTTGCTCTTACTACTCAGATTTTTCATGTTGGTACATATAGCTACAATATGGTAGCCTAATATGTGCAGAACTAAACAATCCATAATTGTTCTCAAGCTGATTTCATCATAAAGTAGGAGAGAACCAGTTAAAATAAATTCACCAGTTGCAATCAAACAAGGAATGGAGCTTCATCATATGCCCCCAAAACCTTGAAAAATAACAAACACCAAAGTAAAGGGAAAAAAACTTCATGCTTTTATAGGTAGCTTCTGGCCTCCATCCCACCCCAAAGAGAGACTATTAAGAAAAAAATATAAATTATTTTTAAAATCCTAAGTATTCGTACTAATAGCCTTCAATTCTGAGATAAGCTGACAAATGCTTCATGGAAAATTACAAAGAAAAAAACCGGTGAGAGTAGAAAACCCCTGGGAGCAGAAGTTCTCAGTGTTCACCTTAAGACCTCAGCTTTCACAGGAAGATCACACACAGCTTTTCATCTTTCAGGGCACTAGGCTGAGTGGAGGATGAAACTTTGTTACCATAAGAACCGAAAAGACCTCTAACTGGGATAGTTCTGACTGGTAAGAATTTAAGGATGATATGTATTTTGTTACTTATATTTTCCTATCAATGTTTACATTTTTGAATAATAAGCATATATCATTTTTATTATAACAATATCCATTTTTTAAAAACAGGAACATAAAAAGGTATAATGGGGAAATCAAAGGTATTTCTAAAATATATGCACAAGAAGATTTATCATATCAAGTGGTTATTGGCTCATTTGAACATTGACATTCTGGTACACTCATGGGTAATCAACACCATAGAGCACTCATGTCTCTCTAATGTTTACCCTTGCGTCATTATTAAAATAATCCTTTAAAAGTTCTTGGTTGACATACTCTCAAAGTGACCCCTTTATTCTCGAAGGTCTTATTTGGACAAATTTTCATCCATGAAGCACTTCTTAAGTTAATTGAAAAGGTAATTGGAGGCAAAAACCAACTTTAAAGGCTACTTGTGAGGATATTCCATAATTACAACATTAATTGGGTTGATTAAATCAACACGATTTTGAAAATTACCTTCACAAAGACAGTTCCTATGTCCACATATATTTTCTGAGAAGAAAAAGTGTCATTCCCTTACAAATAAAAATGCAAGAAATCTCTAAAAACATTAAAGACGGATTTTAAACATGAAAGCAATGCTACTAGGTATTTTAAATTAAATTTTTAAAAATAGAAACAAATACATCTTTTTTAAAATCGAAAGCCCAATAATTTTATGACTTGAATGAAATGTAAAGGGTATTTGAATTACATATTAAAACATTTGAAGTATTATATATTTACCAAGCCTACAGGGAAATCAAGCATAAGATGTTTTACATAAATGCTACTCCAGTCAAAAAACATTTTATAAATACTTTCTATGGGCAAATGCTATCATTGAGCCTGAGTTATTAGGATTTAATATCTTCCTTGTGGCTCAATAGGGAATAAAGCTAAACTTTTGGGCATTAAACAATATATCCTTTGATTTTTGTTTTTAGTCCTAGCACATCTTTTCACACATAAGATACCAGAAAATGGGTAGAAACATGAAAAAAAAAAAGAAAGAAATTATTTGGTTGGTTAGGAACTCTGTAGAATTCAACATGAGTAGAATGGCAAACTAGGAAGCTCCAAACTCTCCTTCCTTCATAGACACATTGAAAAAACAACCAGAAAGTATCTAAACCAACTTTGCAGGAGCTCTAAAAAACAAAGGTTTGTAGCAACCAAGCAAACCCTAATCAAGAAGTAAACATCTCCTAAATGGTAAGGAAGTTTGTAGTGTTTTTACTTTCCCATCCTCTCCCTGGCCCACAGGCCATCTTGGTCTAGAGCAGAAGCTGCCTAGTTCCCAGTTCCCCTCTTCCTTGAACCACAGGGAGCAGAACATACCTTATTGGCAAATTATTATATACATTGATTCTAACCTGGATGGCGAATATTTGAAGGACTGACATATTAGGCTCTATCTGACATAACTTAGAATGCAGGGAGGCAAAAGAGGTAGGCATTCCTCATAAAAGCTACAAGGGGCTATGAACCCACACATGCCTGGGATCAGAGATCAGGAGTGGAGACATGCAATGGGCCATCTAAGACCCAAAAGAGAAGCTGGGGTGAAACTCTTTGGGAAATCAGGAATTTCAAAAGCAGTGGCTTATATACATGGGGGATTTTAGAAAGTCACAGGTGCACGCCCAGGCAAGATGCATGCTCAGAAAAGTCCCGAGATGACCTCGAGCTTTCACCTCGGGGCGATCACTGGGTTCAGAGCAGGCTCAGCTCATCGATGAAGTGAAGGGCTATCCCTACACAAAGCCAGTTTGCATATACTAGGAGAGGTAGTTGTTTTTCTTTTCAGTCTTTTTTTTGGGGGGGAGTGTTTTTGTCTGTTTCAGTTCCTGGCACACAAGGAAATCTCCATCAAAGCATTTGCTTAACACAAGCTAAAGGAACAGAGACTTCAATGAGCACTTATAACAAGAATAATTGCTTCATAGTTTGAAGTTGTCTCAAAACAGATGGACTACTACAGCTTTTAACAAGTAAAAAGACAGAAAATCCTGGAGAATGGGGAAAATCTGATTTTTCAGAGTTAGCGCATTATAATCATCAAACGCCCAATTTGCAATAACAAAACAATAATCACAAGGTATACAAAGACCAGGAAAACATGACTTCAAAGGAACAAAATAAATTGACATAAATTGTCCCTGAGGAAGTCTAGACATCAGATTTACCAGACAAAATAATTTAAAATGACTGTTTTAAATATGCTTAAAGAGCTAAGGGAAAACATGGATGAAGAACTACAGTAAAGTAAATCAGGAAGATGACATATGAACAAAATGAGAATATCAACAAAGGAATAGAAATTATAAAAAGGAACCAAATAGAAGTTCTGTAGCTTAAAATGCAGTAACTGAAATGAAAAATTCAGTAGAATGTTTAAACAACAAATTTGAGCCCAAAGGAGAAAAAAATCAGCAAACTTAAAGATAGGACAATTGAAATTACTGAGTCTGAAGATTATTATCAAAATATTTTTTCTTATATAGACGAATTTCTTAGTACCTTTCTCAGTAGATAGTCTATATTTCTAGGAATTTACCTGGTTATGGACTGAATTTTGCCCCTCCATATTCATATGTTGAAGCTATAACCACCAACGTGGCTGTATTTAGAGATAGGAGCTTTAAAGAGATTATTAAGGTTAAATGAGGTCATTAGAGTGGGGCCCTAATACCATAGGACTGGTCAGGAAGAAGGCATCTGTAAGCCAGGGAAAGAAGCCTCCTTGCAACCCTGCTGGCATTGTGATCTTGGACTTCCAGCCTCCAGAACAATGAGAAAACAAATTTCTATTGTTTTAGCCACCCAGTCTGTGATATTTTTGTTATGGCAGTCTGAGTAGACTGATATAGACCTTAAATAGACTCTGGGGCTTGAACTTCAATGCATTATTTGCAAATTAGTAATTCATGGAGAAAAGTTATGTCAAATGTTGGTATCATCACCTTCTGCTTGCCTTCTCTATGGTCCCTCAAATATTCTCTGACTTGATACTCTTAAAACAAACGGTTTAAAAAATACTGATCTCTTTAGTTGTTCTAATTTTTCCATATCTAAGAGTTGGCCTGTGTCTTTGCCCATTTTGTGTTACTATAACACAATACTTAAGGCTGGGTAATTTATAAAGAAAAGAGGTTTATTAGGCTCACAATTATGTGAGGTCCAAGATTGGGCAGCGGCATCTGGTTAGGGCCTCATGCTGCTTTAACTCATGGTGGAAAGTGGAAGGGGAGTGGTTATATATAAAGAGATCACAGGGTGAGAGGAAGCAAGAGAGAGAAACCAAGGAAGCCAGATTCTTTTCAACAACCTCCTTTCTTGGACACTAATTCATTTCTGCAAGAGTGAGAATGCATTCCTAACGAATAGATTAATGCCCTCGTTAAACTATTCACAAAGGATTTGTTCCTATGACCCAAACACCTTCCATTAGGCCCCACCTTCCAATACTGTCACATTGGTAATCAAATTTCAGTATGAGTTCTGGCAGGAACAAACCACATCCAAACCACAGCAGTCTGCAACACCCTAGTTACCCATTACTGAAAGTAAAGATATCTACATTTTTTCAATATAAAATAGCAAGCAATGCCAAGGAAACTACCATTTTTCAAACTTCTAGAAAATAATAGATTTCAAGTTTCAGTTAAACAATAATCACTTGCTGAAATTATAGCTAAAGCACTATCAGCAAGAATTTTATATTTATGAATAAACGTGTATGTATTGAATATGTAAATGTTATTTTAACCAAAAAGTAAGAGTATATAGATATGAGGATTAGAGTAATGGAAGTATTTTCATGTGATGAAAATAAAGAGGCAGGAGAGATATAGACCATAGAAACACTTAACAAAAGAAAACTGACGTAGCTGTATTACTATCAAATTAGAATTTGAGGCAAAAAAATGTTATAAGAGATAAAGAGAAAAATCTTATAATGCTAAAATTATCAAATGAACAAGAAGATATGAAAATTTTAAAGTTGTATAAAATTGTCAAAAAAACAAGAAACAGGCAAATTCATAATCATTATAGGAGGTTTTAACACACCTCTCTCCATACAAATGTGTGATAGAATGAGCAAAATATGTGGCAAGAAAATACAAAACTTAAACAACTTGATTATTCAAATACACGTACCTAAAGGGCATCTATAAAACGACCACCTGTAAAAACTTTAGAATGCACACTCTATTCAAGTTTGAGGAACAATGACATAGAATACCCCATTTTTTGACAATTTCAAATAATGTTTACCGTAGTGATCTGAGAAGTTTTCTACATGAATTTTAGCATTGTAACCATTTAGGAACAAGAGAGGGACTGACTGGGCCTTCAGTTGGGGAGGTGTCTCCCCAACTAGTTGACTCTGGGATTTACTCTTCCCAGAAAAGGAAAAACGTCGTGAGTTGCTTGAAAAGAGTCAGAGATATTTTAGGTTAATAAAAGAAATTTGATCAAGGATTACTATGAAACATAAACTCTATCATGTAGAATATAGCATCATTGCTTAAAACAGAGCATCTTAAGCTGTATGCCATGCTACTTAGGCGACTACTCATCAAATAGGTTTTTTGTTTGTTTAGATTATTGGACCACAGATGCCAAAAATTTATGAAGACTGTGGTTCTAAATGTACCTTGCTAGTTTATGCCCCTTGATATATTTTTCAGATAGTCCAGATTCATACAAATGAGGGAATCTAGTAAGGTGTAAAACTGGGAATTGAAACCCAGTTTTGACTCTAGATCTGGTAATATTAAATATCCAAACAAATGCTGACATTTCCTGAACACTCACTCTATGTCAGGCAGTGTTTTAAGTATTTCACATGTACCAACTCAGTTAATTTTTGGATCAATCAGTGAGACAGGTACTGTTATTGTAGCTCATGTCTTTCTACTCATGAAAAGCCACCAGTGGGCTGTCATTTTATTCAGAGTAAAATCCCTGACAAGAAATTTACAAGAGTTGTTTGTCATTGCAAAAAAAAAAATACTTAGCAAACTTCCTCTGAGAAATTTCCAAGTTCAGAAATCATGACAATTTGCTGTTTAATATCACCATGAAAGAGCAGAAAGGGGCCTATCAGTTAAAAGTATCTCAAATAATGTAATACATTTGATGCCATTAATAATTGATCATTTTTTTTCTGACTCAGGGTTTGTAGTGAAATTAGTCAAATACATAATTCTACTTAAAAGAACTCCCCATTGATCCTTCAAAATACAGGGATTCTGGAACTGCCCAGGTTTGGGGGGGCGGGAAGTCTCCTTACCATAGAAGTATGAAATGAGAATGGACAATATCTGCATGTTTAATAAGTATTATTTTAGATAGAAAATATAGGGACAGGCTTTTTTTTTCAAAGTTATTTACATTGTTTTCTATCCTGAAAGCTTAACCTCATCAGTTTTAACATAGAGTTTTTAAAAAATAGGTCTTAGTTCTAAACTGGGATTTTCACTTAATGTTGGCAAGGTATGGAAAATAAATTAATTTTATCACAGAAACCATCTCAAGCACATTTATTTGATTCATGTTTGATATAAGCAGCAGCAGCAGGAAGAAAGCACTTATAAATATCTATCCACCACACATGAATTGCACTGAGCTTTTATGGTGTGTGAAATAAAGCATCTGGTTTTAAATGGAGAAGGGGAAAGGAAATAAAAGGAAACATCGTGTTAACTATAGATTAAGGTACAGACAATATAGTTAACAATAAATAAAATTGATTAATAATTACCACATCATACATTACTCATATTTGATACCTTCCAAAAATTATCTAAAATTTGTTATTTGGACATGTAAAGAAACTCAGAGGTAAATTTACTCTGTAGCAAAAGAATTTGGCAAATGACCTCACTCTTTTCATAGTAAATGCCAGTAAACACAATTGAGATAATTTATAATTTATAATAAAAGTTACATGAATTACCAAATTAAATCACCCTTAAATCTTTGTTATAATCTGCTTAATCATCAAGATCGTTCAGTATGTTTGTTTGACAAGCTCCTTGGAGCATGAATATTTATATTTTTTTACCTTTCTTACCAGCACGTAAAATTCTAAAACTATTGGTACAGGGATGAAAAGAAAACCTAAACTAAGAAATATAAGCATGTCAAAGCATGACATAAGGTTAGTAAGGACACGCAGGTCCTGTGTAAGGGAGATATTTTCCAAGCACTGTAACAAGAGTAGATTGACTTGGGGTGGAGAGAAAATATTCAAAGGTAATGTAAGCTGGCTGGAGGGCAAACATCAGATGTGAAATCAGATCAGACTCAGGGCTGTGAAGACATGTTAGAAGACAAGTTAGAGTCCCATTGTTGGAAGGAGGAACAAGATGCCAAGTATTGATCCTGGCAGCTTAGGTTCTCAAAAACACTTGCCGGTTCATGCTTTTTGATGTATTTTCTATGATATTCCAAAGTCATTCACATGCAGGCCTCCACTGTGGCATGCAAATAAGACATGTGGCAAGTGGCAAAGGCAGAATGCAAATTCAGTTCTAACTTGGGGAAACAGTAAAAATATGACAGAAGAAGGAGGGAGAAAGAGGAGGAAGGAGAGAAGGAAGGGGAGGAGAGGAAGGAGGGGCAGGAGGAGGAGAAAAAATGAGAAGAAAGTAAAAAGAAGAGAGGAAGGCAAAGAAAGAAGAAGAAAATATATGTACTAACTGATTTAGCCTATGGCGTATGCACTATTACAACTCAGGTCTCTCCTCTGCTCAAAAGCCTCCAGTAGGCTCTTACCTTATTCAAAATAAGGTCTGGCTTCCCACTGTGACCTCCCATAACTCTTCCCATGCTTCCTCTCTTCCACTCAAGTTCAGCTGCACTAGCTTTATTGAACATACCAAGCAAAATACCACCTCAGAGCCTTGTGTTAATTGTTTCCTTTCCCCCAGAATGTTCTTTCCTCTTCCTGCTCCGTATCCACATGGCTTGCCCCCTCACTTCTTTCAGGTCTCTACTCAAATGTCACCTTATTATAAGGTCCTTCTCTGACCACTATGAATAAAATAAAAATCTCCTGTCATTCCCTGTGCTCTTTACTGTGTTTTATTTTTCTTCATATTATTTATTGCTGCATGATATATTTTACATGTATTTGTACATTTTGCTTATTATCTGTCTCCCCTCCTTTCCTGGGATGTAATTCACAGGAGAACACAAATTTGGCTATTTGATTTGCTGCTATACCTAAAGGTATAGCAGCAAATCAAATAGCCAAAGCATCTAGAACTGTGCTTGGCAGGTGGTAGTTGACCAAGAAATGTTTGTCAATGTCTGAATGACTGAGTAACTGAAGGAATAGCCTCATTTTAGACAATGAACTGAAACACAGAGAAATTAAGCAGCTTATCCAGGTTACTTACCACATTAGTTAAATATTTTTCACCTGCCAGGCCAAACAATTGTTGTGCCTGTTCAGAACATAAATTTCATTAAACTTGAAGCTTATCCTTTGTTTGTGTGTATGTATTTTGTTTTCTTGTCCTTCTCTTTGGATCATTGTTCTTTTGTTGTTTTATCCTCATCTATCGAGATAATGATCTTATTCTACTGTTAGTGTTTGATGTACATGTTGAGGTGTAGATTGGAGATAGGAAGTTACTTTCTTTGGCTGGCTAAGATAATTGGTTTAATTAGATTACCTAGCAAACCTGGTCAGAAAAAAATTGGCTAGATTCAAAAGTTACAATGTCTTAAAGTGTTAGTAAAAGGTACCCTTACTAAAATAGCCTGTCTAAAAGAGGAAAATAAACAATATAACAGAAAGTAAGGGAAAAAACTCACAAGGCAACTACACCCTTTGTTTTGTTTACTTAAAACACCTGTGTTCTGACTCATTACATCTGACTTCATTTTCTCAGCCTGGAAGAGCCCTAAGTGAACAGCAGGGGTGCAAGTTCCCTATTTTAGTTCTCACCAGTGCCAGATTTCAAGGACTCAGATAACCCAGCCTCACAGAGAAAAGAAAAATATAAACACCTACAACAGTTTCACTACCACTTCTGTTATCAGTCTGCTGAAGCAGAGAGGGAAGAAAAGCCATTTTTACCCTTTAAAACTCCAAACAACTTTCCCTCAGGCTCGGCATTTTCACTTCTTCCTGTGTGCCATGTTCGCTCCCTCCTTTTCTCTCTCTCTATCTCTGGCTTTCTTTATTGGAGAAATAAATAAACTTTTGCTGTGTGAGAAATCTTTCTCAGCCTGCATATGGACTTCATACCCTTTCAGTTAGTAAAAAAATAGTATTAAAAAAAGAAGTTGGAGACAAGTCCTGGATCTGAAGATCTCAGGAACAGAGACCCCTCACTCTGACTCCTGATTATATGAAGGGGCACATATTCTTTGAAATTCAGGTACAATCTATGAATACAAGAGTGAGGCAAAGTCTAATTGTAATCTAAGAAAATTATATTTTTATTTCATTCTTTCCACCCACCTAAATGGGGCAAGGGGGTGTCAAGATAAAAAGTAAAATTTTTCATATTTTATGAAAAAATAAAGGCATATTTTCTACATCTGAACTTGTGATTGATGATATTATTGATAGCCTAAGTTAACAAATAAAATCTAACTCCTCCTAAATGGTATGTGATCTTTCTGGATCAAGAGGGTGAGGCGAGTGAGGCCTCCTTTGGAAGAATACAGCATTTCAAGATTCATTCTGAGGAAGAGATTCATGTTTAACTCTGAGGCACCACTTTCCTTATGGATCACATATAACCTCTTTCACCAATTTAGAATCACAGAACAAAAATGTGACTAACTCAATATGATTCCAAGACAATTCACATCCCTTTTTTTCTCTGTACCTTTTTTTCTCCTCTATGACTTAGAAGGAGAAATGCTTAAGCTATTTTTTGCATTTCCCCAAATAACCTCATATTACTATATCTGCTTTGACTTGTCTGTGATGATTCATATTAAGAAAAAAAAACTGAGAAATTTCAATGTACCAGGAATTTCTGTGAAATTGTCTTTTAGCCTGGAACCTGTCATATCATGTCACAGAAACTCATGTAAGCTATAAGCCATAATTTCAATGTCATGGCACAATTCTATAACCCATAATGCAATTTAACTATATGGACTCATATTACATATGTATAGGAAGTGAATTTATTAAGGTTAAAATGAAATTTATCTTTTAGCAAATTAAATGTATATACATTTATAGCACACAGCATACATTTTATCTTAAAGTATTTTGAAAATAAAACAATAAAATCAATACAAATTATGCAAGAATTCAGTAACAAAATATTTAGGTTCCTTGTGGAATTATATTGCATCTAATTAGCTTGGGCCAATAAAAAATACTGGTTCATAGTATCCATAGTGCATATTTTCCTCCCACTATGGTTCCCTTGTGCACAGGAGGCAGAGAAAAATTATAGAACAGGTAAGTTGCAGGTCTTTTTGCCTAAGTTTAGGGTTTTTTTTCAAATTGGCTTCTGAAGATCCTTCTACTTTTGATGAAGTTATATGTAATAACAACATGCTTCCTGGCACTGTCAATGATGTTTGTTCAATCCCAGGTGTCTGCTCCTCTTTGCTATTAAGCACAAGAGAGGTGTGAGTCACTGAAGGGTGTGTCCCCGACTCTCTTGTAGAAACTTGAAAAGGAGCCACAGACGGTGGGAGCCAGAGGCAAAGGCAGAACCACAGCTCTCCCACCTTGGGAACTCACGTGGAACTAACCTAGCTAAAACAAAACAAAACAAAACAAAGGACACAAACCAGTTTTTCTTGAAGGGAAATGTTTCTTCTTACCTCTAGTTCATTAATTTCCATTTGCTTCTTTGTTTGAATAGTAGGTAAGAACCTTTTCATATGTTCCAGAAAGATAGTTCCTTTTATTTTTCTATTAATTAATCTCTATTTCAAGTCCTTATTGAGCCCAAATGGTAGAAGATAAATCCCAGTCATTCCCACGTGATTTTATCTTCACCCAAAGCTTTTTGTGGTTGAATGTAAATATCACCTATTCCTATGGGGCAAGGAGAGTTCTGGGTAAGGGGAACATCCGGTGTTTGATCATTGACTTACACAGGTGGTCCCTGAGACAGCTCTTACTCTGGTCATGCTCACCTGGGAGCATTAGACCTGGAATGTCTATGTTAATTCTATGGTACACTTACAAGTATCTAATAAACACAGAAGGGCATAGTTGCTTAAATGGAATGGGAGTTGGGGAGTAAGAACAAATTAAACTAACAGAAAAAAAGAGCATGTTACAGATTTTTTTGTGTGTGGGTATTACAAGCTTATGCTTTGGGGGGAAAATTAATTTCTTCCCCACCCTTCCAGCTCTCCCCCACAGCCCATACTAAATCCTGCGACTTCTCTGTTCCCCACAAAGCATAACGTGGGGCAGCCAGCAGACGGAGGCAGGGGCTCCTCTTGAAACTCAGTAAGGACAGTCTGGGAGAAAGAGCATCTTATATAATGGCAAATATGATAGTTTTTAAGTAGATATGATGCTGCTACTTTTTTGGCGTATTTATTTTCAAGCAGGGGCTAGTATTTTAGTGCTGGCCCCTCTCTGTCATGAATGTAAAAAGTCTAAACAAAGACTCCCCAAGGATTGTTTAATGGCGTTACACAGAAAGTGTTCTGCCATAGCAACATAGCGTGTGTTTTTGGCAGACTACCCTCCAGAACTGTTTCTATTTCAAACAGCATGTGGACTAGTGTATAGGTCAGGTAGACAAAAAGAAAGATCCATTTGGGTAGTTCCGATCTGAACAACAGAGAGGTTAAAGCAAGCTTTCAACTCAAGTGTCAACTTTTTAGAAGATTTTACTCTTTTGAGTATGGATAATGTAATCAGAATTAGTATGGATAATGTAATCAGAATTATGCCCAAATTGATAAATTTCTGTCTAGAAAATATTTTCCAACTCAAATAAAGTTAAGCCATTTGGATTTTACAAATTCCTGTACAGCAAAGTTAAATTCCTATTTTTTCTTTTTATTATTTCATTAAAATAGTTTTAATAAGAATAAATATTTTTGTTTATATTTTGCAATGCAAAATTGATTCATTTGATCATTGGGCTGTTTATATAAAATTTTACCAACTAAAGCTTCCGGATTGTCAAGTTTTCTTGGTGGTCATTTACATTAGCCAATTTTTATATCTCTAAATTTTTGGCAAGAATATATGATGCTTCCACAAATAACATATTAGTACATATTGTTATACTTATTATCAGATCTATTTTTGCTTTATCTCATTTGATTTTTATGAAAGAAAATACTCATTTTAAATTTGATGAAAGACTAATAGTCAAATTGTTTCTGAGGAAAGTCTGAACAAGTCCTTTCAGATATTCTAAGATTTCTTTCCAAAGGAAATGGATGCACAAAAGTTTTTAATTTCAATGAAAGAAGCCAGACATAAGCCACATATTATATGATTCCATTTCTATGAATATCCAGAGAAGGCAAATCCATAAGGACAAATAGTAGATCAGTGGTTGCCAGGAACTAATGAGTAGGGAAATGAGGAGTGACTGCTTAAAAGTTTTCCTTTTGGGGTGATAAAAATGTTCTGGAACTAGACAGTGGTGATGGTTGCACAAAATTCTGAATGTATTAAAAGTTACTGAATTGTACACTTTAAAATGGTTAATTTTATGTTTTATGAATTTTACCACAATTTTTTTAAAGGTAAGGGAAAATGAAAGTTCTGAAGTTCCAACCTGTGGAATCAAAATAAACTGTCAGAATAGAAAGGCCTGCAAACTTAATACTAATACTACTTGCTTAAGTTTTCTGTCCATGAAACCAATCCTAACTGTAAATAATGTAAGAGTCAAAAAGAAGCTTTCTAGCTTGCTATTAACTTTTTTTGTAAATTAAAAATGTTATCAATGTTCCTTGTGGAAAATCAATATGGGTGAAAGCATAAATCATCTATAATTCCATTGTCTGGAAAGAATCTGTTTCGGGAATTTTTATATATATAAGCACAATTTTTTCCCTGAAGAGATTAGATATTGTTTTATGGTATATCCAACTACCTAATTTCACTGACTATATGCCTAACACTTACATTCTTCTACTACATGCAGGCAATGTTCTATGTGCTTTAAATATATTAATAACTGATTTAATCATCCCAACAATCCCATGAAGTTGGTATTGTTATTCTGATTTTAAAGATGAGAAAACTAAGAGAGGGAATAAGTAGTCTTTCTAAGGTCACACAGTAAGTGGCAGATCCAGGATTCACAGCCAAGCATGCCAGCTCTAGGGCTCATGCTTCTCAGCCATTAGGACCCAATAGTCAACCAAATCAATACTGCTGGACACTTGGAATTTGTCCAGTGTTTTGCTACTGCAAACAAATATCCAATGAACATTCTTGAAGCCACACACAAAAATAATGGTCACCATAAAATTCCTGGAACTAAAATTGTGGTACAGATATTAAAATTTAAGGCTTTTGATATAATTAATACATTTTTGAAATGGTCAGCCTTACATTTGTGGGAGAGTACACTCATACATAGGGAAAAGATCCTCTGTGAATTACACAGTGCCTTATTTGGTTGGATCATCTTGAGATTGGTGCTCAGGCATTATCTACCCTGTAAGTGGCAGAATCAAGACTGGAACATTGCCTGATTTTTTTTTTTTAACTTGTAATTCTTTCTCTTGACTACAATGCCCCTTAAAGCAAAACTTCTGTATCAGTGTACTATTTCTGCAATACTCAGCAGTTACAACCACCTTCTAATACCTTCTATACCTAATCAAAATTCAATATTAATTCAATGGGTGAGGAACTTGCTGCCTTGGGGCCATATGTGACCTCTGGATCCTGGAGTGCAGCCTTTGAGGGGCCACCCTTGGGGATCCAGAGGGCCACGTGTGCCCTTGAGGCTGCAGGTTCCCCACCCCACAGACCCATTCTCTAACATATCCCCCACTAATACAACAAAGACATTATTGAGGATTTCTATTTCCACGCCAGCCTTAAGCACAATTTTGCAATATGATCACCTTGGAATGATTTAATCTCTAAATACAGCAAAGACAAGAAACCAAGTTAACATTGTTTTATTACATCCTATATCTCTACATACGACTTTATACATCCAACTTTTATGTGTTTTAACCTGCCACGTTTCTTTACAAGCAAAGTAACTTCTTTTAATAGCAAAATTAAATTCTGTTTAAAACATTGCAAAACAAACTCCACTACATTTAGACAGTTAACTGCTACCTTATGAAAATAAGAAAAAACAACCTGTAAATTTACATAAAAAAATTGAAGATCATTCACTGGGGAAAAAAGAAAGTTTTAGAAAGATACTTCCTTGCACACTACAATAGCATAATTTTCACCTTACACATGTAAGGAAAGAATAATACTACATGTTTCAAAGTCAAATAAAATAGACAAATCTCTAAAATTTATAACACTTTTATTAGGCAGGAATGCAATTTGGGGCATACACACAGACCGGGTGGTCTTCAGAATGTTCGAAGAGCAAAGGGAAGAGTAGAGGTTTTATAAAAAGGGAAATGTCACATATTGTTCTTTGAGCAAGTTCACCGGCACTCCTAAGGTCGTGGGAGCTGGCAGGTTTTGACTGGCAGTGAGATAAACCACAGCAGGTTGTTTTGGTAGATAAAATTGGTTTCAGGTTACAGCAGGCAATTTCGGCAATGAAGCTTGCAGAGACTTACATTCTTGGAGCGAGCTGAGTTCTTTTTCTCCCTGGCTCCACTCTGTTTTAGTCGGATATGACAAGATTGACCCAATTCATATGATCACACTTTTACACATTAAAAATGATCCTATTAAACTAAGAAGACTTAAAAAGGAAAATTATCCTTTTAATAGTCTCAGTCTAAAAAAAGCTAGATTTTAGGGGCAAATTAGAAAATAGACAATGTACAATCAAATCAGAATTTCAGATACACACTTTAATTGAAGACCTCTTAGTGCCCAGAGGGCAAGGGCAGGAATACGGCCTTTCCCAAGAATGCCTGTTTGTTCTGCACACCCAGTTCAGGCCCGCCCTGCACATGCCTTTAGACTCAGCATGTGGTCAGCTCTCATCTCCTACATTCCTCACTCCACATAAGGTGAGGCATGGAGAAGGGGTTGGCTAATACTTCACCAAAATTGAATGGCAGCTGCCACTGGCCTGGGAAAAGAAGCAAAAGGCAGAGCTGGGCCTCAGGAAAATTATCACATCCCTTCTTGGCCTCTCTCCCTGCAGTGGAAGGCCTGGGTCTTCATGTTGCTCTCTGACTGCTCCAACACCCCGCTTGGGCTGCCTTCTCCCAAAGTTCCCTGTGTTCCAAAATAGAAACTCAATCTTTTTCTTTGCCACATTAAAAATGTCTATTTCTTCTATTATTTTAAAAATTCTTATAAGAAAGCAAACTGATAAAAATTAATTCACACTGAAGGATGACTGAAAATCTGGAGTATTTGCCACCTAAAGGAATCTGCTGAAGGTGTTATGGCCATGGTGGCAGCGAGCTGAAAGAAGGGGCCCTTGAGTCCTGGATTTCCTTGAATGATACCAATGCCACTCTAAAACAGGACAATGAGGAAAATGAAATTTTGTAGTTCCCAGGCCCTGATTAGAGCATGGTGTAGGCCAGACTTGGTAGCTCTCCCACGTAATCCCAGCAATTTAAGAGGCTGAGGTGGGAAGATAGCTTGAGGCCAGGAGTTCAAGACCAGCCTGGGCAACATAGCAAGACCCCATCTCTAAAAAAAAAAAAAAAAAATAGCCAGCACAGTAGCACGCACCTGTAGTCCCAACTACTCACGAGGCTGAAGCAGGAGGATCGCTTGAGCCTAGGAGTTCGAGACTGCAGTGAGCTATGATCACACCCCTGCAGTCCAGCCTGGGTGACAGAGTGAGACTCTGTCTCAAAAAAAAAAAGAAAAGAAAAGAAAAGAAAAGAAATGGAAAAAAAAAAACCCAACAAACAAACAAAAAGAACACTGTGTAAGCAGTAATGGGTTTGTGGGCTTGGGTCTGAGAACAATCACTCCCCACACGACACTTTCAGCAAGATTTGCCCCTCAACTCCCTCTAGCTCTCTGAGAGGACATGATTATTTGGCTGTAAATTTAAAAAGTGTTGGTCAATAAAAAAGAGAGAGAAAATGGTAATAGAAGATATAATTTCAGCAGAAATAGGTTTAAAAAAGTTTTTAGTATTAGGTCCCAAGAAAAATACCTCACCTCTGGAATCTTACAACCAGAAAGCAGGGAGCCCTACTTGTGGCAGGTATTTTCAGTTTGCTACTAATTTGTGGGTACAAAAATAAATCTTTAAAAAAGCTGCAAAGCAAATCTACTGTTCCACGTGATTCCCTCTTTTCTTCCCACAGAAACCAGAAAAGTTTAATTTGTTTACAAGTTTAAACAAATTACATGAATGGACATGAATTATTTCCTGATATGCTCAGTTATCATGCAGTATGTAAGAACTAGGCCTAAGAAACTCTCTTTTTTAAACCTTGAATCCCTACTTTAGGACAAACCATACCCTAGCCTCATTTTAAGTTATTACCATTTTCCTCTTTCTTTTCATTTTAAATGTTGCATCCATCAATAATTTTATACACATACATATTCATTTCAAACTATATTCCTACAGGAAATTGCCACTCCATGGGCTAGCTCAATAAATTTTGCCTCTAAAGTCAAATGAAGAATTTAGGAATGGGGTAGGAAGAGGGCTGATATCAATTTTTCATGAGCTACAATATTTTTAGTTTAATTTAGTCTTAATTGTTTCTCTCCCAAAACTTTCTTCAAACAGTGATACTTATTATTTCTTATCTATTTTTTTAAACTATCAGTTGAAATGAGTATATAATAATGTGATATTAGCCTAGCTTAGCTATTGTTGGACCAGTATTTACTCAACATAGTTATTTGGAAAATATCTGTAAATAACAGCAGATCCTTTATAGACCTTAATTCCAATGCCGCAGTATGAGACTGTCTATGTTAACATTTTGTAC
This sequence comes from Lemur catta, assembly GCF_020740605.2. Lineage (NCBI taxonomy): Eukaryota > Metazoa > Chordata > Mammalia > Primates > Lemuridae > Lemur > Lemur catta. The sequence goes on from NC_059143.1 coordinate 22,431,958, forward strand.
TTCTTTAACAAGATAAGCAACAAATTGCTTTAAAATTATAAATTGGTGAGTAGCATAATTCAGAGTTGACAAAATATTCATTATATATATATGCTGTAATTTAACTTCACAATATTATTTTGGGAAACCACCAAAATGTCTGGGAAAGACTTAATTGTAGCACTCTGATACTATCTCTTGGTGCATGCTTCTACTAACGTCATAAATTTGGGTTCCAAATTATTTAAAAAATCAAGGCTGTCTTCTTCCTGTTTTTCACTACAGCAGCCTACAGAACCAGCTGGAGATCCTCTTCCTTCATAGTTATATGTAAGGACATAATCTTGAGATGGCACATGTTGTTCATTCTGATTGCATAGATGTAATTTCTGTAAAATTAAAAAAAATGAATTGCATTATTGTTTTCAACAACTTAAGCATATGAACATAAAATGTATTTTTTATTTACCTTTCATGTTTAATTTTTAACCAGTGTGTCCTCTAATGGATTCCTACACACAAAAAATGCACATGATTGGTCTCTATCATAATCATATCAAGTCAGTATATTTTACATTTCTAGTAATCCATATAAATAAAAAATTATGTATACAAATGTTCTCTTTAAGTACATTCAAGTTATTATTAAATGTTTATGCTTAAATTTTATATCTAGGAAGTCAGGCTAGTCTACAAAACAGAGACAAAAGGCATAATGCTTAGGAATTTGAAATTGGATGTCCAACAGTCCTGGTTTTGAGTCAAGGCTCCGGCTTTTCCAACTAGCTATATGACTTTGTGCAAGTTACTAAACATCTTTAAGTCTCACTCTTCTCAAATCTAAAATGGGAATGCAGACAGTGACCATCTCACAGGATTATTCTGGAAATTAATGATGACATAATAATGCATAAAATGTGTTTATTATGCCCAGCACATATTAAATGTACAATAAATGGTAACTAAAATTGCTAATATGTGTAGTTATAAAGTAGGTAAGAATTACCACATTCGCTTTGGAATCAAGTTTCCAAGATAGCCAAAATATGGCAAAATATTGAGATGCACAAAATAATTTAGTGAACTTGAAAGTGATCAACATAACCCACCCTGCAAAAACTGGGCTTTTGTAATGAAGAGGCCGAGCATTTGCCCACATCTACCCTGTCTGCCACTGGCCTGTCTGCCAACTTGTCAAACTTCTGTGCCACCTCCCTTGCCTCACCTGAGCGTCCTCACCTGAGAATTCTCTAGCTACACTGGAGGTCATTTGCACAGCTTAAGTTACCAAGTGTCTTTTTTCACGACCTTGACAGCTTTACCTCCCATTACCTGGTGTGCACATTGAAGGGCACTCCTAAGAGTGTGACTTAAGCTTCTCTCCATCTCAATCTGATCTTACATGAATACTGACTGTTTAAAAATAGAAAAAGGATTAACATTGGAATTTTACCCCCCAAAAAATGCTATGGATATATGATAAGCTACAGCCCTATCACAGATTATTGCCCATCTGTAGTCCATGCAAGCATTAAGGGCTTCTGGCCCAGTGTTTGTGCTACAATGGCACTGGGATCCTTTGATAAGAGAGGTGAAAATTTAGAAACAGAAGTATATCTAATCCAGTGGTTCTCTAACCTAACTGCACATTTGAATGTGAAGAGAAATTTTTAAAAAGAAAAAAGCCAAACCAATTAAATTAGAATCTTTCAGAGTAGAGTCAAGGCATTCGTATTTTTTAAAAACTTCCAGGGGATTTTGCTGTGGGATGAGAATTCTTTATTTAATCCCCACTTTCTTTCACATTCTTGCTTTCCTCTGAATCAAAATACTTTATATTTGTATGATGCTTTGCATATTAAAAATATTTCATATAATGGTGACTGTAGTTAATAATAGTGTATTGTACATTTCAAAATTGATGAGAATATATTTCAAATGTTCTCATCACAATAAATAAGTATTTGAGGTGATAGATATGTTAATAAGCTTGACTTAATCATTCTACATTGTATCCATATACCATAACATCGCTTTGTACCTCATAAATATATACAATTATGATGTCATTTGCAATAAAATAAAAAAATTATATGTTATATGGAATCTCTAAAACTGTATACAGATGTTTGTGTTTTCACAGAGAAATACAGATTTGATTTGGAAAGTTTGTGATAATTTTTTTCACATTCTTCTGTATCATATTCTTCTATATTTATAAGGTAAAGGCACATTTAAAAAGGAAACTTTAGTGAAAGACATTAGAAACCTTCAATTTTTATGAGATTTTAGAAATTAAGTGAAATATGACAGATGAAATAAAATCTCTTTTAAATTAGTAATGTAACAAAATCAAAGAGCATAGAAAAATGACCAGAGCAAGCAAGAGAGGGCACATTGAAAAATCTAGAAAAGCAGTTTCTGAAAATGTATGATAATTTCAATTTCCTATTGTTCTGCCCTTGGATATTGAAACTTTAGATCAAAACACCTAAGAAAACTCACCTCACAGAGATGAGGCTGAGTGAAACTGTGCCACTCCGAGTAGTTGTATCTGCAGTTGTCCACCTCCGTGTGACCTCCCCTGCAGGAGTCCAGGGTGTGATGGTGCCCAGCTCCCCGGCAGGATTCCAAGGTCTGGTGTCCTCCTCTCACCATTTCAATGGACTCCTGTCCTCCATTTCTGGTTCCTGACCCCATAGTACCACAAAAACCTTGGCTACAGTTGTTGGCAGTGTGGGTCGTGAATCCATTGGCAGAACACTGAAAAAATAAAATAAAACCATTCATGTTGAGAGGAAATGGATGGCAACTAACTACAAGAAGGCAAAGGAAAGAGAACATTTATTCAACCTTTTATTCATTCATTCTTTCATGCATTCAACAGACACTTAACAGTTTCTAGTTATGTGCCCAGATGCCTCTTAGTTCTGTGCTGTTATCACAAAATACTTGAGGCTGGGTAATTTATAAAGGACAGAGACTTATTTCTTACAGTTCTGGAGACTGGAAGCCCATGACTGAGGGGCCCACATCTGGCAGCAAGGGCCCATGCTGTGTCATCTCATGGCAGAAGGTAGAAGGGCAAGAGAGAAGAGAGTGACAGCAAGAGCAAGAGAGTGAGAGAGCGAGAGAGAGAGGAGCAAGAGGTGGCCAAACTCACTTTCATAACAAACTCTCACAATAAGAAACCACTCCCACAATAAGGACATTAATCCATTTATGAGAGCAGAGCCCTCATGACCTAATCACGTCTTAAAAGTCCCACCTCTCAACCCTGTTGCATTGGGGATTAAGTTTCCAGGGCATGAACTTTGGTGGACACATTCAAATTATAGCAGATGCAAAAGCACAGGGATACAAAGACAGGCATGGTCCCTCATGGCTCCAAGAAGTGCTTATTCCGATGAGGCAGAAGAAGAGATAATTATTTTAAGAAAGTGATTGCTATATCGGTGAGCACAGAATGCTATAGGAGCAGAGGTAGAGCATTAAAATTCAAACCCTGAGACGGTAAGTGGAGTAGGCTGGGACAGCCCTGAGCTGAGGGACTGAAGACCAGGAAAAGAGGGAGGAAGCATGCAATGCCTGCAGGACGGTCTGGAGGCAAAGGCAAGCGAGGCACTTCGAGGTCTTCAACTTTAATCAGTGGAGAATGGCTATCACAGAGGGGACAGACAGAGAGAGAGAGAGAGAGAGAAAGAGAGAGAGAGAGAGAAGAGGCTGAAGAGGTTATAAAAGATCAGAGGATATAAAGATATATATACCATGCTAACAAATTAAGACTTTATCATGAAGATTATGAGGACCATGAAGCATTTTAACTTATTACAGACAGGAACACATTTTCAAAATGTCATTCTCAGTGGTCATGTGGAAGAAAGATTTAGTGTCATGGAGCTCAGATGAGGTCACTAAATTATTCCAGGTAAGAAATGATGAAAAGCTACGCCAAGGCAGAAGCAGTGATGACTGAAAGAAGTGGAGGGGCTCCACAGAGAGTCTACTGGTAGCCAGAGGAATGAGGCAGCAAAGGGCAGAGTCAGGAATTATTCTTTTGTGTTCTACTTTGGCAACAAGATAGACAGTGCAAATCACTAAAATAGGGAAGAAAGATGTGTTTGTGGGCAAGAGAAGGGTGAGAAATTCAATTTTGGACGTGATAAACTTGAGAAACACATAGGATGTCCCAGATGAGTATATGAGTATGTACATTTGGAGCTCAAGTGAAAGAGCAGTCACTACCAAATAGGTGATAGTGGAAGCCACGGGAACAGATAAGATATCCAGAGAAAACTATAAAGAAAAAAAAAAAAAACACGAGAAAAATCATGTTTTGAGGGGCACATAAGGAGAAACACAGCTGTGACAGAAGTGATCTGAACAGACACTGAGATAACAGAGGGACCAAAGAGGCAGGATGGAAGTCATGCAGAGAAAACACAGTAAGGAGACAGTGGTCCATGATGTTAAAAGAAAATCAGAGCAAGATAAAAACAGGTTCAAATAAAGTAAGAGCCTATTGGATTCAAGCCTGTTAGAGTGGCCACTGGTGATCTTTGTCAAAGGAATTTCCAAGGAGTCCTGAGTGAACAGGAAATAATGTTATAGAGAATTGTTCTTTCAAAAAGTTCAGTTCCAAAGAAAAAGAGAGATATGGAGCAAACTAGAGGATGACAAAGAGTCGAGGAAATGCCTGAAAATGAAAAGGACTTCATTAAATATTAACTTAATATTGGAACTTCAGTCCAACCCTCTGGGCCATAGGACAGAAGTTTAGTTATAGCGGTCATCTCAGCCTGTCCGTTTTCATTATAAATCATTATGTTACTTTCATGACAAGAACTTCCATTATATTCAGGTTCCATTGTGCCATCCTCCTATCAATTTAAATTTTTTCTATTGAAAATGCAGAATCTCTAACTAAACTGGAAGATTTTTCAAGTTCAGATGATTTCCTGAACCTGAAATAGATCTACAAAAGTCATATGTACTATCTCATCCCCTTAGAAAATATCAGAAAATAGAATTGAAAAGTAGCCATGTGGTGGCAGTGCTACCCTATATTTTCACTTAGGTTGCTGATAAAGTAAAATTCTATTTTAAAAAATCCTGATTATTAAATCTCCTTGATAGTATAATTTTGCCATAATGAATACATTTTCAGAGATAATATTTCTAAGCTAATGAAAGGGGAATTGAAAATAAACCAAACCGATGCCAAGCCCACAGAACTAGCTTTCACACTCTCTCTATTCTCTGTTCTTTCCTGCCTACATCCATTTCCTGCATTCCCCAAAGTATATTCTTGCTGAGTATCAACAACTCCTTGTCCATGTCAGCAATTTCCAGACTTCCTTTTCCAGATTTTTCACCCAACTCCTAACCCCATATGAATACCTTCAGTTGAAACTCAGACCCAAAACTAAAATCATCATCACCTTTACTCATTGTATTAAAGTGAGTTTATATATTCATCATGAAATTTTGTTATGGTTTGGAAAAACTTGCCTAATATGATCATCTTATATAAATTAATAATTCAAAAAAAAAATTCCAGGTCCTTTTTAGAAGTATTCCTAACAGAGAAGAGGTGAACCTGGTGAAGTGACCAATCAATACTATCAGCTCTAGCACCAAATGACAAAGAACAAATAAAGTCACTCTTCCAATTTTTATATATAAATTAAGAACTTACTATGAATCAAGGACTATCAAGGGACTAAACCTATTTTCTGATTGGAGAGACAATCGCAGGGTTCCACACGCAGACATGTCAAGCACAGATGTGGTATGATTTTGCGTGATGGTGGGGAGGAGTTGAAAGAGAGAAATAGGGAATAAGAAAGACATCTTCACCCTGAGATACAGAAAAGGACTCATATGTAGTCATTGTCCCTGGCTATAGCCTCTGCCACTTCTACTCTGCCTTTTATGTTGTTCCTCAAGTTCAGTCAGTCAACAACCTTATCGTTTATATCTTTAAAATATTTCTTATTCATCCCTATCTCACTAATACAATTACCATCACCCTGGTAGAATTATCTCATGCTCCAATTGTCAAGAGGTCCTAAATCTTCATCTTCCCCAACCCTAACATCTTCCTATTCTTATTAATCCCCCTACTGACTCAGCGTCACCCTGCTTGCATTAGACCACTCTCTTGCAGAAAAGCCTTGCCTGGCTCTCCCTTATCAAGAGAATAAATCCAACATCTTTCGTGCAGCGTAGGAAGGTCCCATCTCCCACTTCTTGCTAATATCCTCTCCTCTAATGCCTGACATAAATTTCAAGCTTCTGTTCCAACACATGATTCCTTCCATTCTTAACCAATTTATATATTATTTGTTAGTCCCTAAACTTTGCTATCTCCTTTCTTATTCATTAGGCTGCTTTCTTCCTCGTTAGCTATTCCATCATCTCTTCACTTTCAAACCCTCCTTATCCTTTAAGTTACAGAAGTGAGCTATGCCTCTTTCCCCAGGCTTCCTCCAAACTCCATGAGTGTGCTTGTGTACCCTAAGTATCTTTGAATTCTGACAGTGCTTTATCATTGTTGGTTTATTGTCATGTTCCTATTTCTCTTCTCCATAAAAGTAGATTCTATTTCTCATAAATGAATTTAAACCTTTTTGAGGAGAGAACATGCCTTCTAAGTGCTTTTCTTATATGTATTTTTCACAAAACAGGAAGCATAGAACCAAGCATTTCAGAGGTCCCAAAAAATATATAAGGAAAGAGTAGAAGAAATCTTCCAAACCCCTCCCCCATTTTTTTACATATATCTTTTTGACATTTTCCTAGTTATCTTGAGAAATTTTAGAAAGTTTTTTTTCTATTATAAATGGTCAAAGAGTTAGATAAACAAATACTCTCTGGAAATACACAATGTAGAGAGCAGCCAAAAAAATTATTGTTAAAATAAATTCACAAAATCAAAGAACAAGTTTTAAATCATAACACTAGAGAGTAGAAAAAATATAACTAAAAGAATACATCTGGGTTAAGAAGTTTAATAAATTACCACTACATAAACAATTGAATATTGACAGAATATTTATTCCTACAAAATCTGACCCAATTGAAAATATAAATTAACTCCTAAATTTTGAAATAAGTTCATGAGGATGAGTTAAAGAAATTATGGAAGATACAGATAAATATTCATTAAAAAATTACTTACCACTCTATCATCTCCAGGTGCTTCTGTGTTTGAGATAATTAAGTTTTGCTGTGCTAAATCTTCAGGAAGACGCTTGGTTTTTTTTGTACCAATAACTCCACATACTAAAGTTAGCAATACAGCTGGGTAAAAGAAAAAAAATCTTAATTTAATCATCCATAGAATAAAATAATCATCCTTTATTTCTTATGACCTAAGGGTCACCAGAGGGAAATAAAGCCACCAAGCTTTCCTATGAATTATCTTGGCCTTTCCAAATTAACACACCACAGTTTTGCTTATATTTTACAATGTGAAGCAATCTATATATTTTTTGTCATATCTTTCTCCATTAAGAGTGTGAATTCTTCCCATAATGGAAAAGTCCTTAGAATCATGAGTTAAGTAATACAAAAAAAAAAAAAAAAAATCACTGACATTTATTTAAGACAAAGACTTTGAAAAGTTTTACTGATTCCCAGAAGGATGATTTGTCTATACGAAAACATGAAAAAAACAGACTTTATTTCCTAGACTAATTTCCAAGTATCTTAATTGAACCTACTTAGTATCTTGCCTTTTCAGAATTTTTATTTCCATCATAATTGTGGAAAATAGAAAATATATGATAATTAAACCAACCTTTTATGACAACAATTCTTCCCAATGATCTAAAAGACCCTATAACATACACCCCCAAATCCAGCCCACTACATATTTTTGTATGGTCCATGAGCTAAGACTGGATTTTAAATGGTTGAAAAAAAATCAAAAGAAGAAAAATAGTTCATGACATGAGAAAATGACATGAAATTCAAATTTTTGCATCCATATATAAAGTTCTATTGTAACACATCCGTACAGTGCCCGTCATTTACATAATTTCTATGGCTGCTTTCTTATTTCAAGGGCAGATTTGATAGATTACAATGAAAAACATGTGACCTGCAAAGCTTAAAATAGATACCACCTGGTCCTTTACAGAAAAAGTGCCCCAACCCTTGCCTACTCTATATGGCCCAGCGCTACTTTTCTGGTTCCATTTCCTAATCCTCTTCCCCTCACCCACTACTCTCTAGCCACACTGATCTCCCCGCCATTCCTTGATTTCTCCAGATATAATCCCCCCAAATCAGGGCCTTTGCATTGACTTCCCTCTCTGACTGAAACCTGGCTCTTCCCCCAGGTATTCCACATGCCCGACTCACCTCTTCCCCAAATCACCAAGATATGCCTGACTCGCCTCTTCCCCAAATCACCAAAGATAACCGTCTCATGTCAATTATCTATTGACTGGCACCAATACTCTAACGCTGCAGTTCCCAACTCCTGGGCCAAGGACCGGTACTGATCTGTGGCCTCTTAGGGACCGGCCACAGAGATCCGCTTCCCCCTTGCCTCTCCCCACCAAATCCCCTCCCCCTCCCCCTCCTACCCCCAGTCCCTCTCCCCTCCTTTCCGCCACCCCTCACACAACCACCTCAACCCCCCCACCGGCCAGTGCAAAAATTATCTTTCATGAAACTTAGAAACTGGGGCCACACAGCAGGAGGTGTGAGTGGTGGCCAAGCGAGGGAAGCTTCATCTGTATTTACAGCCGCTCCCCATTGCTGGTATCAGGGCCTGAGCTCTGCCCCCGCCCCATCCCCACTGTGGAAAAATTATCTTCCAAGAAACCGGTCCCTGGTGCCAAAGAGGTTGGGGACTGCTGCTCTAACACACACTCCACAGCACTACAGATCCTAATTTTTTTTTTTCCTCCATAACATTGAATTTATTTATCCATTTACTATCACAATGAAGATTGCTTATTTTTGTTTGGTTTTTTTTAAAATTATGTTTATTTTGTTCACTCTTGAATTCCAAGCACCTGGAAGAGTTTCTGGCCTACAGTAGGCATTCAATATATATTTGTTTTGTTGAGTTGATGAAAAATAATGGACACATTAGAAATTTACCATGCACTGTTCTAAGCACTTCACATGCATTAACTCAATCCTCAGCGCTACCCCATACAGTAGGCTACTATTAATACAATTATCCCCTTTTACAAGTGAGGAAACTTGAAGCACAGTTAAGTAACTTGCCCCAAGTCCTGTGGCCTGCAAGGGATGAAGCTGAGGTTCACAGCCAGGCAGTCTGGTTTCTGAGTCTTGCTGTTAAGTTCTACTCCTGTCACAAAACAAAGCTAGTCTAGGCTGGAGGGCTGAAGAGGAATAAATATGGCATCACTGGGAACAACACAAGTGGCAAGAAGGAGGGTCACAGAATTTAAAATTGGAAAGATATATCCAAGAAGAGGCATTGCTATGAAGTGAACATCTCCCATAAGTGTGTGACCGGATGGTGAGAAAACAATGAAATGGATGTGGCTTTTCGGAGACTTTCATATAGCAGAAGTTTTAGATTGCTCTATTTAGCCCTAAAAGGGATAGCACTGGAACCAAGAAATAAAACCTATTCATTTGACAGATTCAGTACAATCTAAGGAATTTTCAACAATTCTGCCCAAGTATAAAATCTTATATCACAAGAAGGATCATGTTCCCTTCCACAGAAAATATTCAAACAGAATTCATATAATATTAATAACACAAAATGAACTTGTAAAGGGACTCACACCTGTGGATGCTTGGGCCGGTTTCCTTTGAAAAGACCCTTTTCTGCACCCAGATATTTTATTATACATTTTGACTTCAAGCAAGTGAGAGTACTTACAAAATAGTAGTGCTATTCCCAGTAGTATCGCAAGGATTGCCCATTTTCCAAGTACGACTCCTGCACTCCTTGAAGCCAAGCGACACTGACTTGGATGAGTACAATCACACAGATTAACTCTCAAGATTTTTGTGGCAGATTGACCTGCTCTATCTTTTACAGTAACAGGAATTGTATATTCTTGAAATTGAGCATTTTTCTGATATGAAAGACGGGCAGCTGTATCTGAAAGAAGATTTAAACATTTTATTTTTCAGTGATCATTTATTCCTCCCTTAGCATCTATTTCACCATGCGTGCACTACTCTCAAGGAACTGCCTGTCACAAGAAAATAAAGAGAAAGGGGGGACTATGTTCAACCTTTTCAAGCACTGATAATTACCTTATATGAGTTGCCCCTTGTAACTCTTTAGAAGAGAGCCCTAAAGAAACAATTTGGCACTGGAATGACCCAGTAGTATTTGGCAGTAGTTAATATTTTTTATTCTATACAAACTAATAATGCTAGGTTGGCTCTTAATATACAATTAAAGCATTTCTCTCTAGTACCATTTTATAAACTCATAAAGAATTAACACCTTCAGGTTTGCAAAAAGGGTGCCTGAAGTTCACATTCTCTTATCCATTGACTTTCTAGTATCTGTCCGTTATTCTTATGGATAAGGTAATTTTTCAAAGCACAATAGATTCTTTATGATTAATGCCTTGCATCTGGAAGTAAACTCAATACCAGAAAGCTAATTAATGTCACTCAGGCTAGTTATAGGGCTTACACAAAAAACAGATATATCTATATCATAACTGTGATAGTCAATTTCCCCCAATAGTCTTGATACCTTATTTTAATGACCCTCTTATCAACTGGCCAAAAGCTCCACAGACCTTCAATGACAATTACAACATCCATGAGTTTTTATAATAGACAAAGTAAAATGGCAACGTAGCACAATGTACATCCTGGAAGTCATCTGGAATTTCTAAGCCTTGATTAACTGCACTAGTGTAGCTGTAAGAACTTCAAAGATTTTGGCTGCACCTCATACCTGAAAGCTCCTCAGGGGAATATGAATTATGACTTGGGTTTACTTAGGACCCTTCAAGACCACATTATGTCTAAGTGAGATCCTACAGGTCCCTCTCCTCCCTCAAGACCACAAGCAGACCCATAGTCAGGTCTTAGTTATTCACAGTAGTTCATCAGCCTCTGAGCTTCCTTCACTCAATTCTGCCCTCTTCAAATTGTCCTCCTGACTGTCACCAATGCCACCTTTCAAAGACATAGATCTGGGAATGGCACTGCCTTACTTGCACATTCCCCATGCATAGCTACTGTCACCTACTGTGCGAAGGTCGGTCTCCCCAGCCCAGCACATAGGCCTTTCACCACCAGCTGCCACCCTTCTTCCCACCCAAACTCTTGCATTTCTTACTAAAACCTTCGAAATTCTAATGAAACTGATATACTTATTCCCCTAGTATGTTTCTTCTTCTTTTATGCATATTATTAGTCGATTATTGATTAAACAAACATTTATTAAGCAGTTAGTATCTAATAAGCACTAGGCTAGGTGCTGGAAATGTAAAGACAGGTTACATGTTCTGAGAAACTCATGTATTAGAGGAGAGAGGTAATGAGATGATAACAAAACATGAAAGGTGCTATAACACAGGTAACAAAAGGTCAAGGTGCCACTCCTTCCACGTCAAGAAAAACTTCAGAAGTTGGGCATCTTAGCTGGGGTTGTGTCTATCTTGTTCATCTCTATGTAAAGCCTCAGGATCTGGAACAGTGCCCAATAGATAGTAGGTGCTCATAAATATTATGAATTAATATCAAGCTGAGAAATGGGGGGAAAAAAGATATTTTAAGTAGAAGGGGCAGTACACACAAAAGTCCAGTTGCATGAAGAGCATGACATGGTAACAAAACAACAGAGTGGAGTGTGAATGAAATATAGATACCATATCCCCTGGAAACTGCTATTGTAGGAAGCAGTCCCTGAAAGCTCCAATGCCTGATCCCTTCCCATATCCCACCAAGCTCACTTCCAGAAACTTCATAGAGTGTTTGTCCCATGCACCCAGAGTCCTCACTTCCAAAGTCAGCTTACAATACAATTTACACTGCACATCTTCTGGTCTCTCCTCACCACACTGGTATTACTTTAACAACACAATGAAAAAAGTATAAAATTGCCCAATATTGTAACAAAACTTTTTTGTCTTTGTTGTAAATGTAAATTTTGCCTCATAAAAATTACTATTTCTTTCATTTTATACACAATCTATAACACTGCCCCCATATAATATTTGTAAGAAGGTTAATTTAACCTCCTAAAATATATCAATGAGAATCAATTTGACTTTATGCTTTATGTAAGTGAACAAGTAAATTCATTCTCTAGTTATTTCAGAGCATATAAAGCATTATTTTTGATTAAATACCATTAACTTTGGTGAGGGTCCATAGTCTGTTGATTTCTGGAGAGGGGTTTGACAAACTGAAATAAAATGGAGCTCCGTGGACAGGTTCATCGGGATCAACAGCTGAAATGTCAGTGTACCCCATCTTTGGTTTGCAAATCGTCAGATAATCTTGAAGTATTTCTGGTGCATTATCATTCACGTCTTCAATGTTCACAGCAAGTGTTCCAGTACATGATCTGCCATCTAAGAAGAAATGGATAAGTTTAAGTGTTATTTTTAAATTGTTTCACAGTTTCTTAAAGAAAAGAAAGCCAATTATATTCTATATGTGATGTGTTTTTTAATAAACTTTGATTATTAGAAGAAATAGTAAATAAATAAGCATATAGATGGCTAAACGAAATCAGGTAATCTAAAATGATTACTGCTGTTGACAATATCAGATACAATTGCCAATCTACATTTGACCAGAATTACTACCAAATAATAAAAATAAATCCTTGGGTTCCTGGTGCGGATATTAATGAGCAGTAAAGTCGCTGTGTAAAAGTTATTCTAATCCTGATACACGTTCAAACCACTTAGGAAGTTTTTTTAAATATATGACACCCAGGCTCCACAATCCGAGATTCTGATACACTTAGTCTAAGGCAATGTCTATAGATTGATAGTTTTATTTTAATATGAAGCCGGGGTTGAGAAATTCTAGGCTACTTTAAGGAACAGAACTCAAGGAAAAGATCATTTTGACCTAATAATGAGCTGAACTATTTAAAGGGTCAATTTAAAGTGACACAAAGAGATGTGGAGGAGTCTGATGGACCATTTTATCTAGTTCGAGATTTGTCCCCTGTCACAGAGACATATGAGCATTTAAGGTCCTGTCATGCTAGGGATATAAAGATAAATAAAACATGGCTTATTGTCACCAAGTAGCTTCACCTTGTTAGACAATTAAGACAGACAGAAACAGAGTTTTTAAAGTCATTTCAAAGAATTGCATATACTTATCACAAGAATAATTCTGCATAAGAATAATGGCATTTTATTCACCAAGTCCTTTATAAAATACCAGATTAAAACTTTTTTTTTTTTTTTTACCTTGGTCTATTGCCAGGACTGTAATATTATATAAGCCATGTTTGGTAGGTATGGCCTCCCTGTCCAGGATTTTGGAGGTTGTGATTGACCCTGAAATTTCATCAATGGCGAGCCACCCTTTAGGATCATGCAATATTTTATACCTGTTAATGAAAAATAAAAATAGTCTTTAGCATTATACAATGTTTTGAAATAAGTCACTATCTCAGTTATTACAAATACATTATTAGTATGTGGTTATAGATTTCTTTGTACCTTAAACCATTGCTACTTTTAGTTTCAGGGTCATATGCCTTATAGCCTTTGATATTTGACCCCACTGCTAAGTTTTCTTTAATCTGCAAATATTGGGCCTGAGGGCTGCATTCAGGCCCCTCGTCCAGATCCCTCACGTGGACCGTAACCAAGGCTCTGTTCATGGCTGTCACTCTGGGTACATCTCTAGTCAAGGGAACTTCATTGCTTACTCCAATTTCCAGGTTCACTTGATGGTTTTCTTCATAATTCAGTGGCTTTAAAATAAAGTACATGTATATCAGCTTCAGCGTAAAAGACATTTGGCATTTCAAATAGCAAGTGAACTTTTGCCAATACAAACAGTGCTGCATAAATTCTATGTTCACATTTTGTTAATATTGACCTTTATCCCTTCTAAAAAGAGAGCTGATCCCGTGCTAAGTCTTTAGCAAGAGCAGTCCAAATGTTTCTGCAGATTGTTTTATAGAGTTGTGGAAATATTTTCTACTTCACTCTTACTAAGGAAAATTATCCTGATCCCGGCAATGATGTAAACAGATGAAAGTGTTCTTAAAGCCTTGCTTAGAGCACAGCCTGACAGGCTGGCCTGAGTATCATCCAACTAGGAGAAGGCACTGTTGTTTGACTTGCTATTTACTAGTGACCATGACCCAGGTGTTTTATAACCCTTGTAAGGTTAGATGATGATTTTGACAAAACTGAAAAGGTGCAGTGATTTTATTTTCTGTCTGATAGAAAATATATTTCAAATGTCTATTTTTAATTGCCCTATAAGGTATCTAATTGAACCATCTCATTTCAGCTTTTCCTTTTATCAAAATCCAACCAGAGTCTCATTTCTTCTTAGGAATCTGCTTTGTCTTTTTGCTGGTTCCTTCAGGAATGAGCTAAATAAAATTTTTAACCATGCTCCCTACCTGTTTTTATGAAAATTACACTTTTGACCATTTGAAGATTCTACCTTGGCATTGTCTATAGTTTATCCAATGAAACTTTCACAGTGGATACACAAGGAGTAAGAAAAATCGAATGTGCTTAATTTTAATCATCATTCAGCATATAGCACTACTCTAAATAGCGAGGATAAACTCATTGAATCCTCACACCATTATGAGATAGGTATTGTCATCAACTTTGTTTTACAGAGCAGGAAACTGAAGAAGAAGGAGATAAACTGATTTTACTTAAGGCCAAAATATATTCATTTGAGTTTGAAGCCAGGTAATCTGGCCTGACTTCATTTCCTTAACCACCACGCTAGAATCCTTCTGCTGTACTGTGCTGCAAAAATGGGCTCACCAGCCTCTAAAGATTTTAAATCAATCTTTGATTAAAACTGATTCTTTGACAGCAAATCAAGCAAAGCACTATAAGCACTTTTGGTTTGATTTGGTTTCTGCTTATCAAAACAGTCAGTGGCTAAACATTGAACAAAGTCAAAACTGGTGAAAAAAGAAAGTGTTTTAAACATTTTCCCACACCTAGGTATTTACAGATTGAGATACTAATATCATGAGTCCACTAAGAAGTCAAGAAAATTCCTTTAGAATCCACAAAATGTACGGGAAACTCTTTTAATTTTTATGAATAGCCCAGAAACTGGAGTGTCAGGAGGGGGAAAAGATATTAATATCTGTTCATTTGATGCTGCTGAACACGGCTTCACAAATTACATGTGTTGGTGTGATCATGCAGCGCAACTGTTGGTGATGAGAAATGGATGGAAATTTAAGGAACAGCGGCTGCACTGGAGGAGGTGCAACTATTCGATCCAGAGCTACTTGCTAAAGCCTTAGAGTTTCTTTGTGCAATTTTTCAAGGCTTAGGAAGGATATTGCCTTAGTGACTTAAAACTCTGCAAGACTAAAAATCTAGTGAGATGAAATCCCAATGATTAATGAAAGCATGTGAATTCTCTTCCACCTCAGGGTATGCTTTTGTTTCATCACTTGAAAAAAAAATTGTTCAAAAGTATTCCAGATCTGCACCGAGATTTTAACAACTTCCTAGAAAGATGTGTAATTGTGGAGATGGAACTGAGGACTCTCCAGGTTGAGAATGACTGAGAATAATATCATCCCCACTCGAGGCCATGTGCACCACTGCTGCTGCTAAAATGGACAGCAAACACTGAGTTGGAAAGATCACCCACGACTCAGCTAAAGACTGTATTTGCTCATGCTCTATGGCTTCAGAAAAGTTACCTATTGTGGAAAATTATACCACTAGTCCAAAGAACATAGTATAACTTTTTAAAGTAAAATAATAACATCCTACAGTTTACCAAGTGCTTTTACTTTCATTATTATATTTGAATAACTATTAGGGAAGCAGAGAGTATTATTTCCATCTCACAGTTAATACAGAGACTAACTTTCTGAAACCACCCAGCTATTGAAAACAATTTAACATAGTGCTTGAAGAGCACATACTTGTAATCAAAGAGACCTAGGTGCAAATTCTGTCTATACTACATTCTAGCTGTGTGACTTCAGAAAATTTCTTAATCTCTCTGAGACTAAGATATCTCTTCAGTAAAATTGTTGTAAGAATGACAGTTAACACTATGGCATAGAGTAAGTGCTTTACACTATAGTTCTTAGTAATCTCTCAAGTTGTCACACAGGCAAATGAAGAGAATAAATGATGTGTGTTTTGTTAACAGCCAATATAATGAAATAATAAGAGACATCAATTAACAAGATAATGTTTGCAAGCTTTATTCAGCTAAAAGAAGTATACCTGAGCAATTCTTGGTTCAGCCTACTAATTACTTAATCCTTTTAGGGTTTAAAGGAAGGAATTAATATGCACACCTCTCTTGAACATAATTTTTTTTTTGAAACCGAGTCTCCCTCTGTTGCCCCAGCTGAAGTGCAGTGGTGTCATCATAGCTCAAATTCCTGGGTTCAAGCAATTCTCCTGCCTCAGCCTCCCAGGTAGCTGGGACTACAGGTGTGTGCCAACATGCCTGGCTAATTTTTTCTACTGAACATAATTCTGACTAACAAGAAAAAACAACCAGGGTATTGTAAAAGAAGGATTCCTTTAGAGTTATCAACATAATGATGTCATTCTTTAACCAATATGTGAAAGGTTAATCATTAGGTACATAGCCTACATGACTGAAGATGGATTTCAAATGCCCTGATTATACAGTGTTTGATTCTAAAATAAAAGGTGATTCACTGATGCTAGAAAGTACCTAAAGATATAACTTAACTACGCAATCACAACTCTTTCTCAAGGAAACGAATAAGATACCTTCAAAGACCAGTGAAGCTACCAAAGGAGCTCTGTGATGAATTCAGATTTTCTAAGGGTTTGGATAAAATATGAAAAGGAAGACATAACATAGCAAATGCAAATTTAGTTCACCAAAGTGTTAGCAAATAATACGAGTGACTCAAAGAAAAAAGGTAAGATTACCAAAGGAGCTAATAATGACAAAAGGAAGATATAATTTAAAAAGTAAACTCATAAAAGTAAAAATTAATTCAAGTTCCAATAACAGAAGGTCCTCTTGGGCAAATGAAATTAAGGATTTATCTAGCTAAGAAACACAAGAATGGAAAAGAGGAGACATGAGGGACCCAAAGATACAAAGGAGAAGGAAGGGGAACAGCACAGGGATTATGAGTAAGGTTCTGTATTAGACAGATCTGAGTTTGGATCCTGGCTGTATGAACAGCACTATCTGCCTGAATGGTTTGGACATTCAACCACCTGAACATGGGGGTATAAATCACCCATCCCAGCTGCATGAACTGCAGCATGTTACTTCTCTAACTCACCCTCCACATTTGGAAATGGGAAGAAAGAAAGTAACAACCACACCGGCTGTGGTGAAGGTTAAAATTTTTAAATTCAATGTGGTTGGGATTTTTTGGACACTGTTTCAGAGCATGGAAAAGAGGAAAATAAATTTGCTTTATTTGTATGGAGCAAGCATAAATTGATAGTAAAAACTTAACAGCAGCTGTGCAAAAAAAAAAAAAAAAAAAAAACCCTACAGACAAATCCATTTGTAGATACAGCTATAAATCCAAAACAGAAATTAGAAACAAAAGGCAACAGGAAAGAACATTAAAAAAATAATGCAATATAGCTAGTACTTTTTTTCCCAAGAATGCAAAGATTGTCCGACATTAGAAAATGTATCAATATAATTCACTATATTAATTGATATAACATTGTTCTGCACCCAATTAAGTAATAAGTTAAAAGTATTGGAAAGAAGGAGGTAAAATTATCTCTATTTGCACATGTATTGCATGCATGATCTGTGTCTACATAGAATATCAAAAGAATCAATTCAAATAAAATTACAAACAACCAGAGATGTTAATAGGTTTGTTGAATACAAAATGAATATACATAAATCAGCAACTTTCACATATACAAACAACAACTAGTTAGAAGCCATAGTAAAAAGCCCCATTTCAATATAAATAAAATTTCTATAAATAAATTTATTAGGTAATGTGCATAATATAAATGAATTAACTTTATAACACCTGAAAAAATAAAATTATGATCTAGGGTATGACTTAATATGAGAAAAATATTAATTCTCTTTAACTTTTTCTAAAAATTAATATAATCCCAAAAACATCATGAAGAGTATTTTTTCATGTAGAAGCTAATATGAAAGTTCATATGGAAAAGCAAACAAGCAAAATATTCATAGGGAAAAAATCCAAAAAGGAAGAGCATTAGGTAAGGGTGGGATGGAACATTACAAATGCTAAAATACAAGTTATGGATTTTGTATTCTTATAGAGCAGCAATATAAGATAGAATATATATGCTAATTAATAAACAATAAATTAATGGTACAAAAGAGAATGTCAAGAACAAACTCAAATACAAATCTATCTTAGTATATGATAAGAGGAGTATGTCAAATCAATGAGAGAAATGTATTATTCAACGAATCGTGTTGGGACAGCTAGAAAAACTAAACTTGGATTCATATGGATAAATTCCATATAAACCAAAGGTTTAAATGAATAGCTAGATAATAAAACAATAACAAACTAGAAAAATTTCTGGTAAAATTCTTTCATAATATCAATGCCATGATAACAACACAAACCTCACAACCATAAAAGAAGTATTTAACAAATTTTGACCTTGAACAGCAAGCCCTGCCCACAAAAAAATTCCTAGAAGTCAAAAACCACCACCAACAAACATATAAAACAATAAAGGGTAAAAATATTTGCAACAATATTCCCTAGTATAAAACTCCTACAAATAGATAATAGACAAGAAGAACAAAACATAGAAAAGGCTAACAGGTAGGATAAGAGAGCTTAAAGATATAAAATATATTGTTTCTTACTATAAGATAAATGCTCAACTACACCAAAACATTATTTTCCTTTTGCTCTCTGACTTATACCAAAATTTGGTAATTTCATTGGCAAGTATTGTCACAACAGGTATGTTTGTACGTTTCTGCTGAAAATGTCGACAGGCACCACCACCATGGAAGACAATTAGGCAATAAGTCTACTACATAAAAACAGCCATGTCCTTGACTAAGCAATTCCATTTCTAGAAATTTATCCTACATATAAATTGTAGTGTATATTCATTGTAGCATATTTTGAAATAATAAAAAGATTAGAATTTCCATTGATATGGCCTAAATTTCCATGTGTACATAACTAGTTGAAAAATATTTTACATCCACACCATGGATATTACACTGTAATATCTGAAATATATAGCTGTAAGAAAATAATGAAAATATTTACATATTTAATACTAATGTGTAATGACTTCAAAGATAAGTTGTTGAATGAAGAGAAGTGCAGAACACGGAGTATAGAATATCCATTGACATGTTCTAGACTTCCATAGAGAGAAGGTCAGTCTCAAATGGACATAGCAGCCTTTTCAAAAGAATTATTCCTGTTCTGAATAGCACTGGAGGAAGAATAAGAACCAAACATGGGCTATAAGGAAAAGAACTTGGGCACAATAGAAGTAAGAACTTCTGAGAATCAGAGCTCTGTAAATACGAAATAAGCTACCAATGAGAACATGGAGATCTTTATAATAGAAGATGTTCAAGTATAAGCTATGTGTTAGTAACTGGCAATAAAATTATAGAAGACAGGCAGGCATTAGATACAAACAGTGGGTTAAATAGATTTTAAATTCTCTTCCAACTTACAGAGTCTATGATCTGAAACTATTTAGTTGATTAAACCATTAGTTGAATAAAATCTGTTAACTCGCGAAGTTGTCAATTATTCAATATTATTGTACCTTTACAACACATAGAACACCTTCATTAGTTTCTTTATCTGTACTGATTTTGAAATTTCCGTTTTCATTTCCCTTTAAAATGGTGAAATTGGCTCTCCAGTTGGCAGTTTTAATTAAATCCTTATCTTCTACAGGTATTCGTAAGATTTCCACATTGAATGCATTTTCCTCTACCGATGCTTCATACTGAAACAGAAAGAGCTCACTGAAAATTTACTTTATAACGAGAACTTTTTCAAATAAAGCGAAATGTTTCTTCTGCTTCAAAAGTACTTATCATTTTATATAGATTATTTCAAAACTGTGAATCATAGATGCTATTGTTTCATTAAGGGTTATCTTTTAAATAAAAGAAGAACTTCATTACAAATGCTCTAATATTACGGGCCTTTAACAAAAGAGATAATGCAAGTACTAATATGAATAAATAAAATAGATTTATATATCATCTGTTTAAACTTTAATTTCAATCATAAAATAAACATAAAAATCCCAAAGTATGACAAATATTTTATTAATTCAGATTAATAACAAATGATAAGAAATAAAGCAGAGATAGATTTTGGTATTATATACTTACAGCATTTTGTCTGAAAGTGGGTGCATTATCATTCGAATCTTTTACTGTTATGATACAAGTTGATGTACTTGTCAATCCAAAAAATTGACCATCCATGTCTTGTACTTTCATTATCAATGAGTACTTGTCTACAACCTGAAAACAAAGCAAATATTTAACTAGTCTTGAAAATTTTTGTTTATATTTATAAATAAAACCTCAATTGCATCCTCTTCTATTTGTGTGGATCCGTGCTTTTATTTGATTTCCATATTGCACATACTCTAGGAATTTGGTAAAGAAGGAAAAGCTGAAAAGGTAGGCAGAGGTTAAATACAAAGAGCTATACCAAGAATTTATACTTAAGCTTTAAGTAACAGATAATAGGGAAAGGTTTTATGGAAGTCATAAGGGAAGCACAAAATTAGAACATTTGAATTTCAGGAAGAATATCCTTTTTGGGGGTGGAGACAGGGTCTTGCTCTGTTACCCAGGTTAGAGTGTAATAGTGTGTCGTATTTCACTACAATCTCAAATTTCTGAGTTCAAGCGATTCTCCTGCCTCAGCCACCTGAGTAGCTGGGACTACAGACACATGTTAACACACTCCAATAATTTTTCATTTTTTGTAGAGATGGGGCCTCACTATGTTGCCCAGGCTGAACTCAAACTCCTGGTTTCAAGTGATCCTCCCACCTCAGCCTCCTAAAGTGCCGGGATTATGGGCTTGAGCCACTGTGCCCAGCCTAGAAAGAATATTCTTAAAGAAGTTTTCATGTAACTTGGAGTGAGTTAATCTGAGAATCAGAGCAACCAGTCAAACAGCCCCTGAGATAGTCTAAGACAAGGGTTCCAAATCTGAGGCTGTAACAATAAAGACAGAGAAAGGGTGACAATGAAGTTACTTGGGAGTCAGAATGGAGTAGGATTTGATAATGAATTCTATATGCAAGTTAAGAGAGAAAGAGCGGGTTGAGAATGATGCTCAGGTGTCCCACTTGGAGAGATAGGGAGACAGGGGTATCACCACCCAGTTAGAGAAAATGCAGGAGAGACAAGTCTCTGAGGAAGTGAACAGTACTGGGGTTGGCAAAGAGGAGTGAAAATAATGAGTTTTGTTTTGCATGTGTTGAATTTTATATACCTAAGGCAAATCTAAGGAGTACCGTCCAGAAGGCACTGGGTAGATGGCCTCATACTTAAGGGAGAGATTGTGGCCAGAAATATCTATCTGCAAGTCATCAGTATGTAAATGGTGCCATTGAAATTATAGCAGGAATCAGATTATTCAGGAAAGTTACAGGGTGGGAAGAGCTGAAGATATAAGGAACGACAGCATTTCAAGCATGGGGCAAATAAGAAGACTACGCAAAGGCCACTTAGAAGGAAATATCGGAGAAGCAGGAGGAAAATCAGAAATATAAGGGAAGAGAGAATTTCAACAAACGTCAACAATAGACAGGGATTTAAGTTAATTGTTGGATGCGGCAATGGAGTTTTGCAGATGGTGTGGTGATATTGAACTGAAGTTATTAATTTGTGGAACAATCACACCTTTGCTGCCTTTCTTTTACCCTACTGTTCTGTAGCCGCTCCTTTTGTTCTTTTATTTTTCTTCATTTTCTGTTTCCCTCTTTCTTCTCTTACTCCTCGCTTTACTTGATCTCCTTTTCACATTGAAAACCAGTATTCCCACTTTGAAACACTCCTTCCACAGTCTTCAAAACTCTCTGATACCCTATTTTTGCTTCTGCTTCCTCTAAATTCATTGTTTCTTTATCTCCCATGTTCATTTCTTTACTCCTGGTATCATTCCCCACCCCTCTACACATGTACCCTCGCCAAGAAAGCAGGCCTAAGTTTGAACCCAAAAGTGTATCGGTGTAACCTTAATTTTTCTAAACCTCATTTTTTACTCTGTTGATTAAAACCTGTTAACTTGACAGTTGTCAATTATTCACTTGATTATCACATCATCTCTACATACTCTACAGATACAAAAACACATTCATATCCCTTCAAACTTTCCCATTTATTATTATCCTTATGTTTATAATATAAAATAAAATGCTCTGACTCAACAAAAAGAAATAACTATAATTAAAACCTTTGTCTACTTTTGATTCTTTTTCATAGATTCCCACCAGCACTCCCTTTTTCTTTGGCATCAAATTCCCTTGATTTCTTCTGTGCAATATCCCTCCCAGTCATACCAACCCTTCATTTACGGTATTCTAGTTGTAGTGGGAAACACTAGAGTGTTCTATAAAGCTATTTTCTTCATGTGAAATCAATTCATCTGCTTTTGTCAATAGTGCATGGCTCTGAGTTAAATGGAGGCTGACAAAATGAGCAGAACAAAAACAGCAAAAAAGATTAGCAGATTCAGCGCAATAATTTGACTTGAGCAAATCAATCAGTCTTCTGACTGTCAGACTTCTCCTCTATAAATTGGATGTAACACCTATCTTGTCAAACAAGGACATTCTAAAAATCAAATAAAATTATGCATAAAGAAGTTGAACATAAAGTGCTTTATACATGATATGCTATTATTATCACCCAAAAAATGTTACATATTTTAAATAATCCATCAAGTTTATTTCAACTAATCCTTTCCCAACTAAAAGCACATGTATCTGTAATAATTGGATAGGAATCAGGGTATGATCTATACTCAAGCAACAAGCAAAACTAATTGTCCTACGTGAGAATTGAAATCTTTGCTGAACTGGAACCAACTTGCCACATATAAAAAAATAAAAATATTCAATGACAATTTTTATAGGAAATATCTTTTTTCTTTTTTTCTTACTCCTTCTAAATACTGATTCGTCTGTATTTCTATGTCTTGTGCCTACTCTTAGGCCATAGGAAAAATGCCAGGAATTCTTAACATCTTATGGCTAAAATAAAATTAAAAACTCAATCCACCAAATAGCAAATTAGAGTCAATGGGAGAGGGGGTGCTCAATTCCCCATGAAATGAAGCGCCACAGAGTGTGCAAGCTACCTCTCTGTCCAAATAATGAGAGATGATGGTGATCACGCCTGTGCTGGGATGCACGGAAAAGAGCCCAGGTGATCTTGGCGTTTGCTCCAAAATGCTGTACTTCAGGCGTGTGTGCATCGTGTCTGGTTCATCTCTGTCTGTGGCACAAACCATCCCCACTGTAGTACCTACACATTAAAAAAAAAAAAAAAAAAAAAGAGCCTTTAATTTCCTGAATTGAAAAATATATTTAGAAGTATGTACATCTCTAAAGTTTCAACAATGACGGTGAAAACTTAATGTAAAATATATTTCTTACCAGAGGTGTTACATCTTTAGATAGTACTGATGAATGTGACTTCAAACTTACACAAAATACTTTGATGCTGAAAATTAAGGTATACTTTTATTTTGCTCACCATTTAAAATGTTTGCTAGTAAATGACTAAAAAAAATTAGTTAAATGGCAATCAAAAACAATTTTAATACAACTTTCCACACATTGCAATAACAAACCTAGGTGGAGGAATAAACCATGGCTCCTAAGTAATTCAGATTTTTTTCATGGGATTCTTGATTAATGGCTATATCAAGACCAACTTGGGGGAATACAGTAAGTACACAGATGGTCAAATTGACCTTTAGTAGCCTAGTCTCTCCTTTCTATGATCTTTTTTGCTAGTCCCTGATTTGACTTATTCCCTCCACCAACTTAGTATCACAGCCTTAACTGGTCTGAACCTACTGACGTAATGTGTTTAAAGTACCCTGGGTTAATCTGGGCATCAAAGTGTTTGTCCTTTATTTTTCTCTGTTACTATTAAAGAGTACAAAATCCTCAAAAAAGAGTCTGAAACCAGTTACCCCTTTTTGAAGAAGGGAAAACATAACAAGAGTCATAAATTGTGAGGCTAAAAACATTATAGCTTATAAAACGTAATTAATTCCTTTTATGGGTAAGAAAATTCAAAGAGACTTCCCTGAGTTCCCACAGTGAATTAATAACAGACCCTACATCAAAAACTAAGTTTCCTACACTATTATAATCATTTTTACTATTTACAGGTATCCTATAACATCATGTTATAAACCCCCACTATGCACAATAAAATTTATTCAAAAAGAAAACAAAACTAGGTTTCTTAAACTCCAAACCTATGATTTTTTTATTTTTTAATTGTACCAGGTGAGTAATAAACAAGTTAACATCAATGACATTAAATTTGCAAAGTAAAATATAAAGGTGAAAAGCAGACAGAATAATGCAGCCAAGATCTAAGTGACTACTGGCAACTTCAATAGGCAAGTTAGCAAAGTCATCCCTTATGATTGAGTCCATGTCCTTTCAACTTTATCGTGAGTGGTTATTCCCATGTTGCAAGTCTCAGAAGCCATCCTGAATGCCACATTTAAGGGCCAGGTAAAATGAAATACTTTGGTTTTCCACATGTGAGAGCAAGTGTTTAGGATGAACAATATGTGATATAGGTCTCTCTGAAGTGATTCCAGCATTCATTCGAAATTGGAAGTAGTGAAGTAGTAGTTTTAAGAGAGGAGAATATAAATTTTTAGAGCTTGAAATAATTGTATCCTCAGTGAATGTCATTTAACACCTTCCTAAACAAAACCTCATAAAAATATGTATGCTCATTTTAATTTTTTTTGCTCATTCTACCCTGCATGGCACGTATTGATTGGAATTGGGACTTAATATTATATTTGCTGATAAGTAAATACCAGCTGAGTGTTATCTCAGGATGATCTGGCCTTGAGTATGAAAAAGCTCAGTGTCTCAAAAAGTGTACACAAACATATTTAAAATGATACATTTTATTCTTAAAAGCAGACTTACCAAGTCTACTACTTTCTGAAACTTCAAAATTATAAACTGCTTCCGTGAAAACAGGTTTGTTGTCATTCTCATCCTCTACTCTGATGGGCAGGGGAAGAGGTAAATCTGCTGAGTACCCGTCTGCAGTTGAGGCATAGGCGATCAACTGCAAAACAGGAAAAAGCAAGGTCAGTAGCCTGTTAGTATCAGATTCTAGAAAAAGAGAATAAGATGCTTTATCTACTACCTTCTTTGCAAGTCTTTGCAATAATAAACCACATGAAAGATTTTTATTCAATGCTTTTGAAATTATCAAAGCATCGAATGGAGAAACACTTTAACTACTGCAAACAGCATCCAGTATTTGGTAGAAGTGGCTACTTGAAAAAAAACTTCAGAGTACAGAAGTAAGGGATGACTCCATCCATTAGACTGAGGAATTAAATGTGAACATAGAAATTTGCACTATAGTTTTTATTTTCTCCACAATCAGAAAGTTACATTGGGGAGAACAATTAAACCCACTGCAATGGGAAAAATCCCTACTATGTCATCTAAATAAGTCAATTCCCAATCTTGTCATTACCAAGCCCTTTTATTGTTTTACCCAAGAGACCACATATTTGTAAGCAGTTTTTCTAACAAAATACACTTACTGATTGCCCCATTGGTAATTAATTAAAGGCAATGTAATGTCAAATACAATGTATTTCTATTCAGCACATTATTAGAACACTGAATTCAACATTTTCTAACCAAAAGCAAAGAATGTCACACGGGAGACATCAGTCATGTTTGCTTATGCAGCATCTCTTCCCTCTTCTTCTGGGAACAGAATCCCTCTTTCGAATGAAGAATCATCCCCATGAACCACAAGAATGGCACGTGACCCCACGGCATTTACCATATTACACTGAAAATTGTTCGAGTTTCTCCCCATTGACTGTAAGCTCATCCATAACCGAATTCTGGCTTAGTAACCCTTATTTAGGTTTGGTCTCTCATTTTTGCTTCCTTATCTAGTTCTCAGACATGATCAGAGAATCATACACGTGAAAAAAAAGACAAAAATGGTAGAGCAGTAGAGAAAGAGGAGCCTTCCAATCAACTACGGACAAGTCTTGGAGAGAGGAAAATGTATCAGTGACCAGAAAGAGAGAGAGAATATTTCATAAGCAAAATCAATTGACGGGAAATTTACTGAAATTTACATTCAAATACAATTGAATCTCTTTGCTTCATTTCAGGCTTACCTAACAGCAGTTGAGATAAAGAGCCGACCAAGTATCCCAAAACATTGCACACTCTACTTTCCTTTGACTCTAAGATACCTTCTAAGCAGAGAGTGCAAGCAGACAGGAAAGAGTAGATGGAGTGAGTATCAGAAGAAACACAGTTTAATAATTTAAAGTCAGGTATATCAGTAAAACTCCTACATCAAAAATATCATATTCTTCACGATCCACGGGCTTGGTGCAAAACAGATTTCCAGTGTCTCGTTCTATATAAAACAAATTTAAAGGTTCTTGGTCAACTCCACGCCCACTTATTGAGTAGAAGATGGTGTAGTTCTGTGCTGCATCAGATTGAACCTAAAGGGGAAAAAAAGTATGCAAAAAAATTACAATTAAATTCAGTTAAAATGATATTTTTAAATGCAGTTGATGCATTTATGTATGTATTTTTTTATTTTAAGGAGATGATTTCAATAGAAAAGAATAATAACACCCATTATTGCCAAGAGTAAGGCAAATAGGGACTCTCACATACGAATGAGAGGAATGCCAATTAGAACGTACTAGAGAGAGAAACTGACAAAAATTAAAAGAATGAGCTATAATAAGGATAAACAGGAAAGGCTCTTCCTGGCAGAGGAAATAGCAAGCACAAGGGAGCAGGCCAGGGTTGTGCCTGGAATATTCAAGGAGTAGTAAGAAAGCCACTGTGATTTGAGGAGAAAGAGAAAGGGAGAAAGAAATAGGAGATGAAGATGTAGTAAGATAATAGGGACCAGGTCGTGCAGAATCCAAGGATGTTGACTCTTTCTTGGAGTCATATGGGAAACCATGGGAGACTTTAATTTACAGAAGAATAACATCATCTGATTTATATTTTCAAAGAGTAATACTTGCTGTTTTGTTAAGACTAGATTTTGGTGGGTGGGTAAAGAATAAAACAGAAAGACCACTTAGTTACTGCAAAACTACAAGGAAGAGATGATAGTTGGTTAGACTAACATAGTAGCAATAGGGGTGGTGAGAAGTGGCTGGATTCTAGATATAATTTAAAGGTACAGCTATTAGAATTTGCTGATGGGTTGGATGTATGGTGGAAAGATAGAAGTCAAGGATAATGTGACAGAGGGTGCTAATATTTCTTAATACCTATTCTGGCCACCTTCTTGAGGATTAGAATTTATAACTGAGCATAAGGTTGCCCAGAAAAAAAGGCATTTCTCAGTCATCTTTGAGATTAGGCACAGCCACATGAAAAGGTCAGGTCAATGGGATGTGAACAAAATAATACGTGCAAGATCCGGACTGTGCTCTAGAAGGTGAGGGAGTGTGTTTCCCCTCTTGGACACAGTGAAGAGCCACCTCAAATGTGCAGAGCTGACCAAGCTAAAAAATAAAGACCCCTGGGTCCCTGGTGTTTTCTCAAATTAGAACCTTTTACTAGATCACACTTTTATATGACAGTCACTGTCTTGCTTAAGTCACTCTTATTTGGGACCTTGTAAAATGTAGCTATACCAACTCCTGTAATAACACAGGAATTAAAAGTTTAGCTATGAGAAGAATAGATGGATAGGGTAAATTGGGGCTCAACTTCCATTTTATTTTCCTTCTACCATGTCCACTGTCCTTTCATAGGGTAGATACTAGAAAGATTCAAACAAAAACAAATGAAAAACCCTAAATCTTGCAGAATCTCTTGAAACCAGAGTTCTGAATTTAAATATGGACATTCAAATGTGCTTGCACATGATTTGGAAGCCATAAGTGAGGCAGATGTCTTGTTTGTGCTGCTTCTGCTGTTTTTGCTGGCATTATAGTTTGATGCATTTGTTTTCTTTTCTCTCCTTTGCTTTTTCTATCTTTCCTTTTTTTCCTGCAAAGGCAGAAGTACCTCTAATTATTCATGAACTTTGTGGGTGTTAAGAGACAGGGTATGAATCAATCTTTTTCCTGATATTGGTTAGAGTCATCCAGAGATTGTTCTGAAGTTGCATGAGGAGGAACAGCTTCCTGCCTGTGGTGTTTTCCTGACTGTGCCAGCGGCACTTTGGTTCTAGAATCAGCATCTTCTCCACCACGGAGAAAGTAGTATGTCCCTCGGTTGTGGGTTCTGTGGTGTAGCTAGCTTGAGGACTTCTTTCTGAAAGTTCAACTAAAGTTTGTTTCTTCAGCCCTCCCAACAATTCTGTAAACTCTTTAATACATGCACTAAATCCCTATCTGTTAACTACTTGGAGAGAAGTATGCTTTCTACAACTAAAACCTTATGAAACAGACTTCAATGCCCAAATAGTTAGATGGATTAAACTGCCACTAACTGAAAGGGGAGGATGTTTTTAGGAGAAAAATCAAGCATTTTATTTATATACGTTAAGTTTGAAATTCCATTAAACTTCCAAGTAGAAATATTCATTAGGCAGTTTGGGCTGGAAATGTGAAGTTTTAAGTATGCAGTATATAAAGAGTACTTAGAGCCATGAGATTGGATGAGATCAACAAGAGCATGGATGTCAATAAATAAAAGACAAGATTAATTACCCAAACCCTGGAGTTCTCCAAAGTTTAGAGACTGGGATGGGGGGCAAGGGTGGTAGATGAGGAAGAACATACTAAGGAGTGAGTGGTCAGTGAGGTATGTGGAAAACTAGGTGAATGGTGTTCTAGAAGCCAAGTGAAAAAAATATTTCCAGGAGGAGGGAAAGGTCAGCTATGTTCAATGTACGTATGTCAAGGAAATGAGGACTAAGAGGTGGTGACTAGTTTAGCAATGCAAAGGCTAAAATCAGCTATGATTAGTATAACTTTGGCAATCAAAAAATCACTTCTTAATATGCCTCATCAGTGTTTGAGTATGATATTCATGAAGAAGAAACAAGTGTCTAGCACTGGATAGAATAAAAAATAAGCGTGAAAGACTCTTCTGGAAGGACAGTTAAAAACTTAAACAAGTAGCACACAGGTCATGCCATCAATGTTAAATAGCAATCACAGTAACAGAAATTTAAGGGGAACAAAAAGGCAAGCACAAGGCCATAGCCCTACTTCAGTATGTGAAAAGTAAACCTGATCATGACATTAACCTGATTAAAAATATCTCCTGGTTTTTAGGGCAAAGTTAAACTTCTGAGCAGAACATGCATAGCCCATAATGGTTTGACCCCTACCTGCCTCTTCTGCCCCACCTCCCTGCTCCACCCCATATCATATTTAGGAAGACTAAGCTACCCAGAGCTCCTCTAGGGAGCCATGCTTGCTCTCACCTCTGTACTTCCCTCTTCTTCCATAATTATTTACCTGCACAAAATTTCCCCATCCTTCAGGACTGAACTCAGATGTCTCCTCCTCTAAGGCTTTTCTTGCTTTGTACCACCTTATCTCAGGGTTTGGTGTTCATCCCATGTGTTATCAGATCTGCATCTCTGTCAGAGTCATAGCACTCATCACTGAGTGTTCTAATCATTAGCCTACTTCTATCTCCTTCACTCAGCCAATAAACCGCATGACAGCAAGGCCATGACTAAATTTATTTCTATCTTTAGAAGCCAGAGCAGTGCCTTCCATAGGATATCGTAGATGCTCAACAACTATTTGCTAAAGGAATAAACAAAAATCACTCAATGGCTTTAGAGTCTTTCTCATATTATTAGTTTTTTAGTGATTTTCTTTCTCACTGTACTCGCTTTTATTATACCTCATGAACATCTTCAGTCAGATCAGTTTATTTTTAAATGTTTAAAGAGTTATTAAACTGGAACAAAACAGACTCTTAGAATTAAAGCACTCTCAACCAGAAGGAATGTAAACCTACTTGCTGAAGAAACAAAGGGAAGGGGCCCAAGGAATTTTCTTGCATTGAGCAAGGAATAGGTGCCCATCTCCTCTTGGCACGCCTGAGAACAGTTTCTTTAGTTTGTCTTTTCTTCAATACCTGAATTTAGAGAAAGAAAAAAAATGAATAAACAAAAGCAGCACAGTGTACTTTGTTGTAAAATAACAGACAGCCCATAAACCTAATGCCTCCCTGCAGGCCTAGCCTCAGGAATTTCCATGCTGAAGCTAGCCCAGTAAATAGTCTTTTTGCATTAGAAAGGTAAGAAAGAATATATCCAGATTGTAAACATTTCCTAGATTAGATAACTTCCTTTTGTTTACCTTTCTAATACTCCCCATACTTTCAGGTTAGGAAAATCATCACTGTACTCTCAGTTCTTCTTGCTTTGTCCCAAATAAAGATGGAGAACACTTCCACTCTCTAACAATCTCTAGACAGCACATACTTGTTCTTTCTGTTAAAACCTCACACTCTCAGGTGAACCAGAGAAAGAAAATGCAAGTCCTTCACTGCCCTAGTGCTCCATCTGCTCTGTCCAATATGGCAGCCACCAGCCACCACCAGCCATGTGATATTTAAATATAAATTTACTAGAATTAAATAAAATGAAAAGTTCAATCCTTCAGTTGCACTAGCCACATGCTAAGTGCTCAACAGCCATTAACCTTGGACTACCATATCAGACAGTGCAGATTCTAGAACATTTCTATCATTGCAAAAAGTTCCATTGGACTTTTTTGTGATGTCCATTTATTTCATATTACAAGGGAGACATTTTGTTTCATAAAAATTAATTAACAAAAAATTGTATTAAACATGATTAGTAAAATGCTAAGCAGTTGTTTAAATTTGCTTTATCATTAAGAGAGTTAACATAAATTAGGTGTAATCCAGTCTAAACTTTTCATCATTTTGTGACTACTTTCATAACAACATTCTTCACAATAAATTGTTTGCACTAAAAAAAATTCTGAATGCTATGACAGAGGGGTAACCAAACTGACACTGGTGCACAAAAGCCATTAGTTAGAATTTAGAGGTGGAAGAAGCCTTCACAAGGGAAGTATCATTTACATTTAACAAAGTAAAACCAAAGCCAATGTTTACACTGTGTTAGGAGAGACGCAAGAGAGGAAGAGAGGAAGAGAGAAGAGGGGAGGAAAAAGGGGGAAGGGGACAGGAGGGGAGGACAGAAATATCATATGTATCCTTTGGTCTTTGCATTTTTAATGACAGCATTTTAATGAAAAGAAAAATATGCCTGAAAATATTCAATGCACTTTGAATACCTTCTTCTCATGTTCCAGGAGAACAGTAATCTCTTTGTGAGTCTGTTTCTTTGTGTCAGAAAGTTGTATAGTGAAGGATCTTTTCTTATCAGACAACACAAGAGCACTGGCTGTGTACACTGACCCGTCATCTAGAACTCTGAAACCAGGATCACTTGACTGGATGAGGTCTGCGGATCTGAGGCACTCTTTCAAATTAACTGCAAGTAAAAATCTTCAAGTTAAAAGGTAGAAACGCATGCAAACAAACAAACAAAAAAAACAAGTGTTAAAATAATTTAGAAAATCTTCTTCAAAATCATTAAGTGGAATGAAATAAACCCTCACTTTGCATTTTCCAAACATCTTAACCTGTCTTTCTACATTATTAAAAAATTATAATTTTCTTTCAGTTAAAAATAATAATTCTTGATTATATATTTCTATTAAATAAGGTGTTCCAAACCTTGAATGCTTCTAATAGGCTTATAAAAATGATCTTCTAATTAAAGAGGTGGGCACATTGCAGTCATGAAAAAGCTGAGCTACACACCCACAAACACACCTGAATAAACAAACAGAAAAGGTTCCTTAACAATACAGCTTGAGCCTTTTAAGATACATCTATCTTCAGCCAAAAGTCATACATCTGAGCTCAAAGAGCGATCAAGTAATAAAAATATGTCTGTTTTAAAAAGACTGTTTTGAAATTTCTCACCTCTGCCGACCATTTTGTCTACCTGTAGTTTAGAAGGTACATTAAATATCACGTTTTTGCAAGCTTCACCAGCAACACTGAAGACCTAGAATTTAAAAGTCCACATTAATACAATACAGAATAAAGAGCAAAAACCATGTGATTGGGGGGCAGGAAGGGCAATATACGTAACCTAAACTTTTGTACCCCCATAATATGCTGAAATAAAAAAAAATGTGATCATCTCAATAGATGCAAAACAAGCAATTGACAAAGTCCAACATCCATTTACAATAAACTCTCAACAAATTATGAATAGAAGGGAACTAGCTCAGCATGTATAAAGGGCACCCATGAAAAACTTACGACCAACTTCCCACTCAATGGAGAAAAGCAGAATGCTTTCCTGTAACATCAGGAAGAAGGCAATGATGTCTGTTACCACTTCTATTCAACATTGTACTGGAGCATCTAGCTAGAGCAATTACACAAGAAAATAAAATCAAAGGCACCCAGATTGGAAAGAAAAAAGTAAAATTGTCTCTATTCACAGATTACATAAACTTGTACATAGAAAATCCTCAGGAATCCACTGAAAAATTTATCAAAATGCATAAATGAGTTCAGCAAGGCTACAGGATGTAAGGTAAATGTGCAAAACTTAATCACATTCCTGTACACTAGCAATGAAAAATCTGAAAACAAAACTAAGCAAACAATTGCATTTGCAATAGTATCAAGAAGAATAAAATACTTCAGAATAAATATAGCCAAAGAACAAGATTGTACAGTGAAAATCATAAAACATTGCTGAAAGAAATTTAAAAAGACCCAGGTAAATGAAGAGATATCCCATCTTCATAGATCAGAATATATAGTCCCCAAATTCATCTACAAATTTAATACAATATCTATCAAGATCCCAGCTAACTTTTTTAAAGAAATTGAAAATTAATCTTCATGCAAATACAAGGAACTTGAAAAAGAAAAAAAAAAGTTGGACATATATTTCCCAATTTCAAAACTTACTACAAAGCTGCAATAATCAGAGCAGTACTGGCATAAGGATAACTATATAAATAAATGGAATATAACTAAAATCCCAGAAATAGACCTTTACGTTCATGGTTAGCTTCCAGAAAGTTCAAGGGAAATAAACAGTCTTTTCAACAAATGGTGCTGGGACAACTAGATATCTTCATACAGAAAAGTGAGTTTGGACCCCTAACTCACATCATACACAAAAACTAACTCAAAATTGACCACAAACATAAATGTAAGAACTAAAACTGTGTGTAGAAAAACTTTAAGAGTAAATCTTGACTATCTTGGGTTAGGCAACGATTTCTTATATATGACACCAAAACATAATGATAAAGAAGAATTAATAAGTAGGACTTAACCAAAATTAAAAATTCTTGCTCTCCTAAAGATACCATGAAGAAAGGGAAAATACAATACAAAGAATGGGAGAAAATACTTTCAAATCATATAACAATAAAGGACTTGTATCCGAAATGTATAAATAACTCTTACAACTCAAAAAAAAGACAAATAACACCAAAAAATGGGCAAAGGATTTGAATAGATATTATCAAAAAAAGATATGAAAATGGTCAATAAGCAGATGAAAAGATGCCCAACATCATTAGGCATAAGAGAAATGCCGTTTGCATCCTGCCAAGCTGCGTTATATTCTGTACTGTGTACAATAAAGAAGTTTGCTTTTCGTTTAAAAAAAAAAACAATAAATACAGTTTTCCCACTTATTTTGAAATGATCACAGTTTTTCTCTATTAATATAGCACTATGTTAAAGCACAATAATAGATTTTCTAATGTCAAATCATCTTTCTTGGAATAAACCTTACATGCACATCATGATTTTTTAAATACATTATTGGTTTGGTTTGCTGCAATTTATTTCAGTATTTTGTATATGTCCATAAGTGAGATCAGGCTACTATTTTCCAACTTCATACAATCCTCATGAGTTAAGAAGAGTTCCGTTTTTTTCTGTTCTTTGAAACAATTTATATAAGGTAGAGATTATCTGTTCCATATAATTTTGAAAGAATTCACCTATCATGAGTCTGAGACTGGAGGATGTAAAGGAGTGTGTGTGTGTGTGTGTGTGTGTGTGTGTGTGTGTGTGTGTGTGTGTAGACATCTGGTTTCCAGCTGTATTTCTTTAATGGTTATAAATCTATTTAGATGTTGTCTACCTCCTCAAGTCAATGTCAGTAACCTGTATTTTGTAGGAAACTGCTTGTTTTGCATTTTAAAATTAACTGGCATTAACTACTACTAATATTACTTTTTCAACATTTGTATTCTCCATTACTGTGCCTCCTTTTTATTCCTTATATTGCTTTATCTATGCCTTCTCTACTTTTTGCTTGCTCAATCATAGCTGGGTTTGTCTATACTTTCAAAGAAGAGCTTTTGGTTTTGTTGATCCTATTGCTTTCTTCTTCTTTTTAAATGTTCTTTGTAAAATATAATACACAAGATTAAATATAATATATATGCATATGTTAATAAATAATAAAATGAACATTAGGGTACTCAACCTTCAAAGTTAGGAAATAGAACAATACCAATATTTTCAAAGTCCCCATATATCAAAGTCCCTTTTACCCAATTGCATTTCCCTCCCTTCTTCAACTCCCAAAATTCAGGTAACCACTAACGGATGATTTTTATGTTAATCATTTCTTTCCCTGCCTCTGCTTATTTTTATCCCATGTGTATATATCCCTAAAGAAGACAGTTTTATTTTACTACTTTTTGCCTTTTAAATATATGTAGTCATATGCTAATTTCATGCAATTTGCTCTCTTTGCTCAATATTATGTTTGTGAAATGCATCCATACTACTGCCTCAGCTGTGTATGTATATACTGTATATAATATATACTCAGTATATAGCAACAGTTCATTCATTTTTATTGTTGTATAAGGCATCATTGGAAAGAATGAACAATGAATTCATTAATATAATTTTTGAAAGAAGTAATGTTCATACATAGATTTTAGTTATGATATGCTTCTTGAAACTATAATTTGCTACAATATTTTTGTGGGGGTTGGAGTATTATTGAAAATAAAATCAAGTAAAAAATGTAAAGGCATTATTATATTAATGATGATGAGCTAATAAGCTTTAAAAGTATTTTTAAAATAACTTCTATATAGAAGAGTGGCCATACTTTAAAGTAAAATGTAACAAATTAAGTGTTTAAAAATGATTGCCTACTGCAGCCTGGGAAAAAATAAATTGCTTTGCTATATTTTATAGCAGTATGCAAATTTTATTAATTATATGACATAAAGCTTATCAGAAAAATCATTAAATCCCTGATAGAAAAATCTAATGCCAAAGAAAGAGTGAAAATTAAGGGGTTATTTGCAATCGTTTCACTTTTATGTTGTTGTTTGATTTTATAGTGAATACACAAAAGTGGGCTTTCTAAAATAGCACCCTTCTTCAATAGAGGAAAAAGAAGCTGAAGAGTGGAGATTTATGGAGAGTTTGAAATACAAAGGAGAATTCTTGACTGAGCACAATAATTACAGAATTTTAAATTCTATCTCTCCTGTGGACACTTGCCTTCTACAAAATGGAAACATTACCTTTCAAATTCTTACTACCCCGAAAGTATATTGCAAGATTTACCTCTCTGTATTCCCAATACTTAGATAATCCTAATAAATTTCCTTCTACCCAAAGACATTGTAAGATGGGAATTCTGGTTAGATAGAAAGTATGATTAATCATAGGTCAGTAAGGATGCCATATATGGAACAGAACTGCCATGGGCATTACAACAGGACCAAAAAATGTGCAAGGGCTTACATTTATTTACTTATTCAGAAGTTGCCTAAGGGTCTAGCTGTATCACAATATGAACATCAACAATTTCCTTTTAAAAAGGTAGCTGATCAAGCATCAGTCTAAATATGCATATACTAAAACTCTGACTTCCTTAAATTTGTAGTTCTAAAATAAACTAGTTCTCATTTACTTCATTTGCCTTAATCTTTTTTCACAAATGTAAAAGTCAATAGAAATTACTGTACTCCCTTTTATTTTAAAAAGATGAATATATCTAATGTTATCAAGAGAAAAAAAGTATTTCTGGTAGGGAATCACATTATTCTCATTAATTAATTCTATAAAATCAGAAAAGATAGTATGTCCATTTATAAATGTAGGCTGCAGGTAGACTTCATATACTCCAGAGAAGAAAAGTACAGATTTGAGGGGAGTTATTCCAAATGTTAGTTATTTTGCAAGAAGAGCTCTTTTAACAAAACGGTGGGTTAGCTGTGTCCAAGTACACATCATTTACAACATAAAATAGATAACATAATTCCTGAGGTGGATTTGATAAAAACAGTATTAACTCATATTAAAAAGGATCTCATTCTTTCTAGCAGGCAGAAGACCACTCACTAATGCAAATTAGTTTTCACCAGCCCTAACAATTTTTGTTACATTAGGAGCACAAAACACTTTCAGAGATATTCAAAAAACTTAAAATAATAGGGAGATGGTCTTGTATGCTTCTTTTCTTGTTTCCCCTACTCTTTTCTTTTCTCTGTGCAGGTGGTTACTGGAAACTGTATTTGCAGTTTAGAGTGTGGCTGGGGACGAGGGTGGGAAAGAGATTCAGGAAGAGAAAAGTGCAAATTGGGAAGATTCCTTAACCCAAGGGACAGCTCAGTGGGAAGGCTAACACATTCCAAGTCTCAGATTTGTGTTAAGGAATTGCTTTGAAAAGCCCTCTCCTTAGAACAAGCAATGTTTTTAAGAGATCCATTAAAGTGTATAAAATAAAAAGTGTTTCTGAAGTGCAAGGTCATTAATATTATACTGAAAAGTTGAGAGTCATACGAGTCAAAAGGAAAGAAATACAGACATGAGATAGTCACTGCAGGTCTTAATTTGCACATCTGGACGGAAACTGGAAGTGTTTGTAAAATGACAATTGCAGATGAAAGAAACTGTCAGGCTATTACACTCTCCAGCATTTACGTTTCCAGATACACCATTTAATCCAAACTTTATAAAATTCTTTTTAAAAAAGAATCTAAATGAGTATGTCATAGATGAGAGCTGAAGCCTTGTCGCTTTAGATTTACTGGCACCTTCTTGCCTTGCCACACCCCTACACCCCGACACCCCGACACCCCCAGCCCGCGCCCAGACAGCTCCTCATCTTCCACGCCCTCCCCTCGAGCGAGTACGGGAAATCTCGACAACACAGCAGTTTCTTCTTCCCGTTCCCTTATCTCACAAAACACCAAATTCATTTTTTTTTTACGTAGAAAAGCTGGAAATGCTTTCAAATATATCACAAAAGAACACGTTTGTGAGCAGTCCCCGCTTATTGAGTCATTTCATCAGCTCAGGTATTTTGTTGAAGCAGTTCCAGGGCAGATGGATGCGCTTACTTGTACAATTCTTTGTCCATAAGTGTCTCGTAGATCGTAACTGCCAACCCCATGTTCTTTTTTTTTTTCATCCTCATATTCTTAACTCTCTGATTCAAAGAGAGGACAAAGCTTGGAGACACTCGCCCTGGGCCAGGAAGCCGGAAGAATCCGTGTAGTCAGCGCCGACCCACCCCCCCAAGGCGGACACAGACCTCTCTAGGGGGCCCACAGGACCCCAGGCCCGTCCGTGGATGCCGGGAAGTCGCGAGTCGGTGGTTTCTTTTTACTTGTCCTGAGTGAGACCCTGGTCGAGTCTGCTTCGTGTTTAACCGCGCCTTCGGAGTTCCCGTTTTTTGTTTTTTTCTTGGAATCTCCCAGGTTCTCCAAGAATGTCCCTAACTTCCTCTCCAGGCGTATCTGCGGGGCAGGTGTCTGGGCACTGGAGACCCCCGGCGGGGCTCTGGGCCCGCGCACTCCTCCCTCGAGCCACACCCGACAGAAATCCAGCCCACCCCACCCCGCCCACCATCCGCAGCATCCCGACCCTGTCCCCTACCCCACCCTGCCTCACCGCCCGCCCGCACAGCAGGACGCCAAGCCACCCCTGAACCGGCCTTCCCGCTCCTTCGCGCCCCGGGCGCAGCCCGCCCCCGGCCGGGTGGCTGGCGGGGGTGGACGGCGTGGCCAAGCTCCTGAAAATAACCTTTAGGGGAGACAGAGCCGCGCAACTCGCTTCTCACGGGCAACCCCGGGCTGGGACCCAGGCGCACGGCCCGACCGCTCCGCTCGCTAACGAGCCCAGCCGGGATCCACTGGGACCCCATCTCCCGTCTGTCGTTTCGCTCGCTCAGGGATCCTAAATAACTGACCGACAAGCACTCTTCGCCCCCCATCACCGTCACCAGCCCAGCCCCGCAGCCAGGGGAGGCGCAGGATCCCAGCCCTGCCCACCCCCGACGGACGACGCCCACCCGAGCGCAGCGAAGCCCGGGCGCGACTCAATTC
This sequence comes from Lemur catta, assembly GCF_020740605.2. Lineage (NCBI taxonomy): Eukaryota > Metazoa > Chordata > Mammalia > Primates > Lemuridae > Lemur > Lemur catta. The sequence goes on from NC_059143.1 coordinate 22,470,749, forward strand.
AGACAGTCGAACGCGGTTTGTCGCGTCCCAGAACAAAACGCTGAATCCCGAGTCATCCCTCAAAGACGCCTTTTGTTTCCTCACCCTCCAGGCTCGAACTTGGGACTCGAACCTGCCTCGCAGGATTAAGCTGAGCTGCAGATGTCACCTTTCAGCCCGCTACGTCCCCTACCCCACCCTACAGCGACCTGGGCGGATCAGCGCCCCCTTCCCCACCCCAGATCCGTCTGAGAGGGGGCCGGTGGCTCACCAAGAGGGTCAGCGGCAGCTGCCTGCAGAGGGCTCCGCGCGGGGAGCTCCGGGGCCCGGCGGCGGCCATCGGGGCGCGGGGCAGGGAAGGAGAGCCCGGGGCTGCGGAGAGAGACCCGCGCAGGGTGAGGGGCGCGGGAGGAGCTTCTCTAGCTGCTGCTCGTCTTTAAGTCGCTTTGGCCTCTCTCAGGCTTGCCTGCCCGGGAGCGTCTTCGCTCCCGAGACGGGATTGGACCCAGGAGACGCCGAGAGGCCCCTCCTTGTTATTTCTCAAGTTTTATCACCGCTGGGGAGCTGCCCGAGCCTGCCCCTCCGCTCCCCAGCGGCCTCCGGGGCGCTCGCTCTCGGGAAAGCGGTCCCGGGCCCCCCCTCTGCCGCCTGTCCCACGCCCCTCGCGTGCCCCGCGGCGCTGCCACCCAGCCCGGCCCTCAATGCGGCCCTCGCCGCCCAGATTGTCTCTGGGGCGTCCCCGTCGCCGGCGCAGCGCGGCGCGTACCCACTGCAGAGCCCAATCTGCCTGCAGGGATCCCTGCCCCAACACGGGCCCTCCTGGGTGCCAAGAAAACCCTTGTCATTGGATCAGCGGATACGCCCTTCAACTTCGGAACAAATTCTGGGCGATGGCTCCAGGTTAAAACAAAATACACGTCCTGTATTCTCTCCAGATTTGACACAAATGATAAAATAAACGACGGGAAGAAAATTATTCCCAAGTGGCATGAATAAACTGGCATTTGGCATGACGGAAATTAAAACCAAGTAAAAAAATTCTGATCTGATCATTTTTACACACCCAAAGTATGTATGATTACACTCAGAGCTTTACTTGATGCCAATTTTGTGGAGTTATATAAGCCTTCTAAGAAAGAATTTGTTATGAGATGTTGGCTTAGTACTTACATGGTAATTATACTAAAATGAAATTTTTCAGGTTGCAGTGAAAGGAATATCTACCATGCAAAACCTACTCTGAAATGAGGCTTACAAATTCAGTATCATTCAACAAACACTTATCAGGGCCCAAAGTCAACCAAATATTGTACAAAGGGATGGAGCAAAGGAAAAGGACAAAACCCAGTTCTTGCCCAAAACAATTCAAAGTCTAGGAGGAAAGAAAGGCAATCACTCTAGCACATTATGATAGATTTTTAATAGGGATATACTTTATAATGCTAGGGAGTCCATATTCCCTTATTTCTCTCTAAACTGAATTTTATGTTGTCTAAATCCCCATGGATTCAAGAGGAAATCCCTCTCAGATATTTGTTGCTGCTCCTCAAAGTCCATTCAAAAGTTTTGAGGTCAGGACTTTCAGACAGTCCAGTTTAAACAGGAGAGAGTGTTATGGCCTTCATTCATCCCATTTTGGTCACCTCTAATAGACTAAGCCATGTGTTCCTTAAAGGCTGGGCTTCCCTGAAACTCGTGAAGCTTTGCTCTCAGGATTCAGGCACTGTACCTTGAATTTCCCAATTCAAATCTCTAAAGCACCCAAGGCACTCTTTACTGGAGGTCTCTGTATGGAAGAGCCCTTCCATTCTCAGAGAAAGTTCTCCAAACTCCACTCCAGGGTTTTCACCTCCCATCCTCAACCCTCACTGCAACCAGGGCCTCAGGGGAAGCTTCTCACAGTCTCTTTCAGCCCCAGCCAGTGTTTACAAACACAAATAGAAGGCGCTTTCCTGAAACTTTGATGAGGAAAAGAAATGCTAACACCAATCTCCCTCCCTCATTTCAAATTCACTGTCAACAGTAAAGGGTTGAAGAATTAGAGTAAAGGGGAGAGGTGTTAAGAAATTTTAGAGGAGAGGATGTAACTCAGCTGAAGAAAGCTGTAAAGAAGTAAAGATGGTTGAAATAAAAACAGAGAAAAGAGAAGGATGGGAGAATGTTCCTGGGAAAATGCAACAGCAACAGGACATGAGAAGCTCTAGAGAGACTTGTGAGAGCTTCCCACATTAAGGAAGCAGAAAGGAGTTGGCTCAGAATGGCTGGATGGAAAAACTCCTGTGGCTGGGAATTAGATTAGAAAGATGGCTCATGGCAAACCATGATGACAGGCTGAATTTTGTTCTGGAAGAAATAGAGAACCATCCATTCAATGTAAAAGGGGTTACTAACTAATGTTACAGAATTGTCACTTTTGGTGAGTTTGTATATTATTAATGTACCCGTTTATGCTTTAATATAGCTTTCCCTGATACTTAGGGAATAAAAGTCTTTGAAGTGTTTTTCTTTAAGTATTCTTAGTTTTTATGTGATTTCAACTTTATCTTCAGATTAATTAGAGTCTAATGTTATTATGACTGACCTCCAAATGACTAAAAATCTATAAAGTCGCTATGCTCTGGTTGTTTGGGTTGTGCTGTGCAGTGAAGGATATTGGTAAGCCTACTGACTGTATGACAATTTCTCTGAGCTTCCATTTTTAGCTTCTACAAAAAAAAAGTTGTAATAGTCTATTCTAGAAATACTGTAAGAAAACAAATCGGGGATATTTCTAATTTGCATTGCAAAATCTAGGTATACTATGAATATTAATAATAATTGCATGTAGTATTAGTAATGATTTTGGAATTTCCTGTTTTGTTATAACATTTGTTTGTCCACCATGAGTCTATGAGTCTAAGTCCTAATAAAAAGCAATGTATTTTTAATTTAAAAGAGAATCTTTATGGGAAATTATAATTACTACATAAATATGACTTGGTAATAAATTGCTTATATTTTTCCTATGCATATTATAATTTAAAGTAAGTTTGTTGAAGATACATAAGATATATTTAAAATATGAGCTTCAGTTTGAATAGAGCTAGAACTGGATGCCTTCTATAATAAAATCTATTTTAAATCATCATGAGACATTATAAAGGACAAAGAGCTTTTCTAAAAAGTCTTTATTTAATACCTTATTGAACTGCAAAGTCAGTTGGAAGTCAGTGCTAAAAGGATAATGAACCAAATGGGAAAGCCAGTTATTATTTTTCCTTGTTACGTTCTTAGCTTGAAGGGGAAGAACAGCAAAAACAAAGGATCAAAAATGGGAAGTGGTTTTAGACAAAAGAACAAAACTTCAAGAATTCAGGTGAATTGTATAATAACATTTTCAGCAAAAAGCAAGCTTAGGATAATTAAGAAGAGTTCTTTGTTTGTGCTACACCTAGGAGGAATCTCTGGCCGTGGAAAGGGCAACTGGTCTTAAGAGGTGGGAGCTGCCCCTTGGCCCACTGAGCCAGGCTGCCTTGCACAACTCAGCGTGAACAGGTGTTGGTCTCACACACCCACTCATCTCAGTGGCTTACATGGACGGTGACATGGCAAGTGTGGATTTCCCCAAACACTCCTGTAAAATACTGCCAGGACAACTGTGTAATGTTGGAAACAAATCTGCTAGCAAGGGCAGAGAAATTTATGAAAAGAAGCTTAAATTAAAAGCAAGTAAAAGATTGGTTTAAGTAATTCTTCTTGTGGCACAAAAATGAATTCTGCCAAGGGGTGAAAGTTTAAGTCAAAAGGAATCAGTAAATATTGTATTGCTGCTCAGTACAGAAGCCATCCCAGAATCCCTGTCTGCCTCCTCTTTTATCTTCCTGGCAAACACCCACTGCCCAGCGCTAATTCCACTCCCATGGCAACGTACTCCAGGCAGCAATGAGAACCTTAAGTCTAGACCAAAATGATCCCTGGGCTCCTAGAACAGAGGTTTTCCCTCCCTGCTATTCTGTGTTGGGTCCCCTCCGGTCCTCACTTCTCATTCTAGGATTCATTTCTCCCCAGAATGATTGACAGTGAGATTATCCATTAGGAGAAAACTCACTCCCATCCACGGAGGTGTGGCCTTTCACTATAACCTTGGCAACAACCATTCAAAAGTCTGACATTTGTACCTCTTTCAAATTCAGAATTATCTGGTGTAAGTAACCACCATGACAAGAGTTCAATCCAGATAGGGCGTGCCAAGCTCAGAAAGGTTCCCTTTCAGCTTCTCCTTATTAATGAATGAGTCAAGAACGGTTACAATGGGGTTACTCTTCCTCCACTAAATTCTTCAGACTCCCTTCCAAATATCCTCTTCTGCAAAGTCTTTTTAAGGAGGGAGGAGCAGTCTTCCAGTGACTTCTTACTGAGCTGGAAGGAATGGTAATTTCCATATAAAAAACAAAGCCCTATTGTGTGAGTGATAACTTCTTATAGTAACTGAACAGAAGCCCTGATACAGGGTAAAGTTTTTGTTACACTTATCTCAGGATCATCCGATAATTCTTCACTTGGGTTTCCTTCAGAGTGAAAAATCTCTTCCCACTGGATGAGGCTGTAGTCTCTCCTGTAAGTTGTCATGTCTCCTGGAGCTCATTGTGCACATCTGTCTGTTCAAAAGGCATTGCTCAAGCATGAAAGTTACAGGTGTGAGTGGGCTGACTTCCACATCTCATGTGTCATTTATCCCATCATCACTCCCTGATTCACTGCCCCACCAGCCTTCTCTTTTCCCAGAAGTTCAGATTGCCCATCCCTCAACTTCAGCCTGGGGAAGTGGCATATTCCTCAGCTCAGACTCCCATCAACTAGCTCAGTAGCTCAGGGGTAGAGAAGCAGCTCTTCCCATCAGCTCCTTATGAGCAGCCCATCATTAATTCAACATTCATTCATTTACTATTTTACTTATTAATAATTATGTATTAATTTTATTTACCCCAAGATTTATTAATCTTGATTTGTCTTTTCAGCCTGCCCAGTTTCCCAAACCCTTCTGTCACTAGATGAGGGAGTAGCTCTCCACCGATTAGCTCTTTAGGGTTCCCTGAGCCGGCTCAATGCCACAATGAATAACCAGTTCTTTTCTTGCATGGTTTTCAACCATCATACCCGCCTTTGTCTTTCAGTGTTAAAATAAGCTACATCCCTCCCTAACTGATAAGCATTAGTGTTAACTTGCACATATCTTTGTAGGGTTATACCAGATCCCCATTTCTATAAACAACCCTAATATAGAAGTCCTGCCTGAACACTTAAAAACAAAACAAAACAAAACAAAACAAAACTGAGGAACTAGAAATATTCCCAGTAGGCATATAGGCATGTATCAGAAGAGCTATTTTCTTGCCCCTTCCTAGTAAAATTGCAGTGTTCTCGAAATGTTCAATAGAATTGGCTGCTTCTCTTAGTTTCCAAGTTCTGTGTAGATGGTGGTCAAGGAAAAAGTCCTGGACTACTATAATACTTCCCTTTTAAAATAAGACTCTCTGACCCAAATCTCCCTGACAGGTCCCCTAAGTATTATAATAAATAATTTTTATAAGCCTCAGAATAAATGATTCTAAACTTAAAGAAAGACATCAGCCAGAAGAACCTCTCTATTTCTTACTGAAGACAATACTGAGTAGTGATCAGATAGTGTATGGACAGTTTCTCAACCCTCAAATGATGAATTATGTGACCTTGACTGCTGTCCTGTCCCAAAGGTCTACACAGAGCTTGAAGACCTCAGCCTGTTCCCACTCCTTGCATCCTAGGATGGGTGGACAAAACAAAATTGAGAATGGAAGAGCACTGTGAGCATGACCTCAACATCTCTTCTCCTTTATGGTGACCTGGCTTTCTGTGATATTCCCAAGATAACTGACACCAACGCTGGCCAGTCTCAACTCTTCCTTTCTCATTTGGCACACTGAGAGTTGGGCTTTCTCATTCCAGAGAGACACTGGAAAGTGACAAGCACAGACCTGTTCATGGGACATAATGTAAAATAAAGAATATCTTATTTCCCACCATATTCCCTTATTATAACATACAGATTATTCTTAGAATAAGGTGGTCTAAGCTTTGCTTTGCCAGCCTTTCCCCATGACCATTTTCCAGACTCATCTATTCACAGAAGAAAGCATTAGGGAAATTAGGCCAGGAATAGGCCAGATTTTTCTACCAAGATCATCCAAGGTCCTCTAGTCTATTCCTTCTCTTGATCTGTTTTTTTTTTTTAATTTTGAACAAATCAGGGACATTTTTTTAAATTCACAATAAAGCTTTGTATTTGGCCATTGTTGAGGCAAAATGAAAGAGATCGTTATGGCAACAACATAATATTAGTAAAATGAAGAGACTTACTCCAAAAATAACAAGGATCGAAGTTGACTGGACCTGGGTACTCTAAGACCATCAACTTAGAGACTCTAACTGAAGTTTTAAATTGTCTGTTGACTTTTTTGACATAATTGCCTTGGGATAAGTCCATATATTTTTCAAATCTCTGGTCTCTCCATCTTGAAAAAAATAATAATTTTGAAAAATAATTTTCCTTTTCCATTTGATCCACTTTGGTGATTCGTACACTTGAATAGGTCCCAATTTACCTTGGCCAGTTGGTCAAAGATTGACCTTTTTTTAATTTATTGAGTTATAATTTATATGCATTAAAATTTACAAACCAAAAATATACAGCTCAATGAGTTTTGACAAATGTGCACACCTATGTCACCATCATTCAAACCAAAATATAGAACATGTCCTTCACCCCACTCAACATCCATCCCTACCTTGGGGCAACCTGTGTTCTGCTTCCTGTCACTAAAGAGTATTTTTGACTTCCCTAGAATTTCACAAAAATGGTGTCACACATTTGCATTAGTTATCTGTTGCTGTATTACTTTTTATCAGTTGGACATCACTTTTGCATTACTCCAAAATTTAGTGGCTTAAAAGAAGGACTTCTTATCTCACAGTTCCTGTGGAATCCAGGCAGAGCTTAGCTAACTATCTCCACCTCATAGGCTCTCCTAAAGGCTGAAATTGAGGTGTTTAGCTGGTGCTGCAATCAACTCTAGGTTGAACTGGGTTAAAGATCTGTTTAAGCTCACTCTTGTGGCATTTGGCAGGCCTCTGCTCTTTGATGACTGTCAACCTGCAATATCAGCAGTTTTTGGCCATATGGGCCTCCCTAGGGCAGCAGGCAACGTGGATGCCTGGCTTCCTTCAGAACAAATAAGAAGGATAGGGTTCCCAAGATGGAAGCCACTGTCTTTTTGTAACTCGATATCAGAAGTGACACCCTGTCACCTCTGCTAAATTCTGTTGGCTAGAAGCAATTCACTAGGAGCTGTCTGCAGTCAAGGAAAGGCCATTACATAGGGTGTAAACACTGGGAGGCAGAGATCATTGGACATCATCTTAGAGGCTAAGATGGTGTGGACACTTTTGTGCCTGATTTTCTTCATTCAACATGTTTTCTATTCATTCCATATGGTTAAATGTATCAGAAGCTCGCCCCTTTTATTGTTGAGTAATATTGTATTGTATGCATTTACTAAAACATGTTCAATTCTTCTCTTTTGTGTTGATCCTAGTGTTTAGTTATTATGAATAAAGCTGCTATGAACAGCTGTGTACAAGTTATGTTGTGGGCATAAGCTTTCATTTCTTTTGTGTATGTCTCCAGCAGTAGACCTGGTCATAGGGCAGATGCTAAGCTTAACTTTACTAAAAACTGCCAGGCTAATTCCTCACCAACAATATATGTGAGTTATACGTGTTCTATATCTTTGCTAACTCATTTTGTTGGTCTTATAGTTTTAGCCATTGTGGGTATCTCACTGTGGTTTAAATTTGCATCACCCTAGCGATGTCATTATTTCATTGTGTTTTGAATTTGCTTTTCCCTGATGACCATTGATGTTGAGCAATTTTTGGTGTGTTTATTTGCCATTTGTCAGTACAATTGAGTTGTTTGTCTTTTTAATATAATTTTGTAACAATAATATTATTAACTTTAATTTATTAGTATTTATAAATTTTTCATATCTCTATTAAAAGAAATTCAAATTTTTTACACTTTGAATGGAATTATCTTTTATTTTTTAAAGCATAATTCAGGACCCTCTTTTTCCTCCTCCTTTTTGTAGGAACCGTTGAAGTCCTTGCTTCAAAGTTTGAATTTACAGGTAGAAAGAGGAAGGCAAAAGTATCTTCTCTAGTGAATTATTATCTAAACTTTAGAACAAAAGTTTGCTTTAAAGTTTTTTTTTGGATACCAATATGAAATTTATTGTCATGGAAGAGAAAGACCCAGCTCAGCAAATGCCTCTAAGGTGTGGGAAGTTTCAGCTGCAACTGGGCCAGAACTGACTAAGGTTTGTTACCTCCACGAGTGAAGCCACAAATTTAGGAGCATTATCACCAAGAAGAGTAGTTTTTAACTCAGGCTGCATGATGGTGTCTCCTGGGGAGCTTTTAATACACACCAACACCCAGGGCCACCTCAGACCTCACAATTACATCAGAATCTTTGGGGAGAGGAGCTTTATTTTTTGTATGTTTTGTATTATTTAAAAGCTTCCTGGGTACTCTAATGTGCAGATCAGGGATGATTCTTGCTCTGGATAAGTGGTTCTCAAAATGTGGTTGCTTGTGTACCACTAGGAACTTGAAGGTTCTTTACTTACCCTGAAATACTATGATGACAAAGACACCAAACCCATGAAATGATGAGACCAATTCTGGAAGAATTCAGGCCTCTGGGTTTTTGTAGGAAGCAGTTTCCTAAATAGCCCTTTTTAAAAACTAGTTTTATTTTGATTTAGAAGTAACATCTCCATGCCTCATTTCTTAGCCTTTTTGCAGCACTTATATAATCTGTCTAATCTGTATTTTAATAAGAGAGGCTTAGGTCTACTTATGCATGTTTCATCAGGTCATTTCATGGAAGGCATTACAAAATATATTGTAGTTTCTGCCCTTGCTGTTGCCTGGATGGTTGTTACCTATACTCTGTTACTCTTACTTTCGAAGTCTCTCCCTTGATTTAAGTAAATTCCAGTAGAAACCTACATCAAGGAAGTACTTCTCCCACATACTCATTCAAGTCCAGATGTTTCCTACTCTTGGTGAAATATTTGTCACTGGAAAGACTTCAATGGTTCAACTTTCCCATGCCAATCAAAAGAATGTTTATTCTAACTCTTGGGTCTTGATGTTTTACATGATTTCCAGATAAACTGTATATGCTACTAAGATTTTCCTCTGCTTGCAATAGACACAATTCTTACAGTTGACTTTGATGTCCACAGCCATTGGCAAAAAAAAAAATAATACTCATTATTTTGGTATTCTTTTCCTACTTGGATAACCAAACCAACCCAACTGCCCTAGCCCTACCCTCTACGTACACCCCAACACATTTGAAATACAATATCTTTGACTTGGAGAAAGTTTGGAAATCAGTATCTTACTAATATTAATACTTAACTACCATATCACTCATATTTAATTAACATGAATATAAAAAATTGGGTGGATATGTATATAGTCTGCTCTAACTCCTTATTTTGTTGAAGAAATATATACTCAAAGAAGGGATTTATGTGATTTACCTTAAGATTCAGAGAAGAGTTCTTAGAAGGCTGACATAAAACCCAGAATAAGACACTTAGTCCTTTCATTTAAAGAAAATTTTTAGAGACACATTAATCTTTTAATTAAAACCAAAAAATTGGCTGGGCGCGGTGGCTCACGCCTGTAATCCTAACACTTTGGGAGGCCGAGGCGGGTGGTGATCGCTCGAGGTCAGGAGTTCGAGACCAGCCTGAGTGAGACCCCGACTCTACTAAAAATAGAAAGAAATGATCTGGCCAACTAAAAATATATATAGAAAAAAATTAGCCGGGCATGGTGGCACATGCCTGTAGTCCCAGCTACTCGGGAGGCTGAGGCAGTAGGATCACTTAAGCCCAGGAGTTTGAGGTTGCTGTGAGCAAGGCTGATGCCACAGCACTCACTCTAGCCAGGGCAACAAAGTGACACTCTGTCTCAAAAAAATAAAAAAAATAAAAATAAATAAAATAAACCAAAATAGTTGAAACTGAGAGTGGTCTTTTTTTTTTTCCTGCTTAAACTCAAACTATATTGGCAGGGTTTAAAGTATTAATGCTATTCTTGGAAGAAATAGTATGCCTAATTATAATTGTAGAAAATGTAGTTGTATCTGCAAGTTAAATCCTGTTTTGGTCTCTAGGAAACCATCCAAATTCTTACACTGTTCTAGAACTTATTGTTTGAGGACTTGTGAGCAATCAGTGAACCATATAAAGAATAAAAAAATATATATTTTTATTATATAGAAGTGTTTTATAATGGTATTTATTCTCATAAGAATTCTATATGTGTTATACAATAAAGTGGAATTTAAATTACTGATTATATAAAAACTTTTTGTGAGATAAGAGTTGCATGAACATTATTAAATATAACTGGTGTTTTCTTTTCCCTTCCTTCCTTTCTTCCTTTTTCTTCCTTCCTTCCTTCCTTCCTTCCTTCCTTCCTTCCTTCCTTCCTTCCTTCCTTCCTCCCTCCCTCCCTCCCTCCCTCTCTCTCTCTCTCTCTTTCTTTCTTTTTCTTTCTTTCTTTTCTTTCTTCTCTCTCTCTCCAAACTTCAATAAACATGGTACTCATCAAAATAATTTTCTGTGGAAATAAAGAAATGGAGGGTGTGTTTCACATTTGGGATGATACAGCACAGGATAGGGTAAGCACTCTAGGAACATGTAATATTGATAAAATTGAGCTAATAAAGGGGAAGACAGAAATGAGAGCTAGGGGTTACTCAAAAAACACAATAAACTTTCTAGAATACCTAGACAGTTTGAAAATACTTCAGTCTCCCTTGACACAGGGAATGGGACTCAGCCCATTTCATTTGAGTCAGAGTAATAATAGGATTAACACAGTGAAAACCTGGGAGAGGAAGCTCTGGGCATTCTTCTCTAGTCACTAATAATCATCTTTATCACACTAGTAATACCGGAGCATATGAAATTAACATTTTTAAGATAACCGCATAGTTTTCCTCACTACATCTCTCTTTTTCTGTATAAAGGTCTGTTTAGGTGAGTTGATTCAGGCTTAGTGGAGCTCAAAGGCTGACTTATTCCAGTTTGAGGGCCAGTCTCGATTTGGTGTGATTTCTAAGAGAAGCTCAAATGTTTTAAAAACATAATGCAATTACTAGATTTCTTCTTGAGCAGGAAAACATCAAGGAGTTACTATACCTATCTCATAGCAAAGCTTCTGAAAGTCTCTGCATTCAGCCACAGAAAGCAAACATGGCTATCTTGGGAGGGGGTACGGGGTGGAGAATGCCTTGGGGGGTATCAGAGTCACCTGTTCCACCCGGTATTGGCCTTTCTAGTCTTATCTGTCTCTGGAGATTTGACATCTTGATTTCTTTTTAATATATGCTACAGAATTTGCATGCATCTTATTTGCTGCCAAATAAGATGTGGTAAAATGTTAATTTTTATTGACTGTTTACCAATGTGGCTTGGTCCTGTATGTATTCCCGCCTTAAAACTATACCTCCAGTTCACATCCAAGTGGTGAGTAGGAACCACGGAGAACAATGTATATTCTTAAATATATGCTCAATTTACAAAAATTGTGAAATTTTACTAATCAATGTATTTCAACTCCGGTACATTTCTAGCATTTTGCTTAATGTATCTTTTATATGAAAAAGCAAACTTAAAGTACTCAAGTTTAATAAATCCCCAATAATCACATAAACCCAGTTACTAAACCCTTATCAGTGGTTGTCAACCTTTAGAGTACGTAAAAGTAATCTAGGAAACCTATTAAAAAGTGAAGTTTTTTACTTTTTAATAAGCTCCCCCCCCACTACCACCACCATTAGCCTGTCATTCCCGTGGCTCTGATTCAATAGGGGATCTTTATTTTAACAAACACCAAGGTGGTTCTGATGCAGATGGTCTGTGAACCACACACTAAAAAAATATACAAACAAATATTTCAGCAAGTTCACCCTAATATTTGTTAACCGAAAAGAAATGAACATCCTGCTCCTTCCTTTCTTCTGAATCCTAACAAAATAACTAAAAGAGAAAGAAAAGAGGCAACCAGCAAAAACAACTCTAACCTCTTAACTATGCCAATTTTCTGTACATGAGAGTATAGTCACCAAGGGGACACAGAGTGGCACAAAACAGCCCTTGCCATTTTCCATGCTCCAACTATCACTCCAAACAGAGGGACTCTGTGAGAACCTCTTTTTTAGTCTTTCACACATCCCTAGAATTTAGGACATATCAAATGGCTTTAAAAGTAAAGAATATACCCAAAAGCCACAACACAGTAAAATTCCCCTAAAACAAGATTGGGGATTGTTTTAAAATAAAATGAGATCAAATTGTTCTGTTTATCCACACTAACTAGTTCTATCAAACCACTAGCTTTCTGTTTATTTCCTGTTTTTTAGCATCATGTTGTTTTGTTTTACATTAAGACTCTACATGGTATCCCTAAAATTTAAGATGTCTTAAGTTTAAAATGCAGCTGCTTGAGGCATTTATTTGCTCAATTAAAAAAAATTAAGCAACAGTGATATAAGTTGTTCCTTAGCTATTCTTGGAGTAAAGGACAGAGGTACAGGTGGAGAGAGACGATCTTTTTTGAAAGGAAGATCAGATCTCACTTTCTAAGTCTTCAGACTTAGAAACCAAGGATTTATGGAGAGAAAATAATAAAGAAAGCAAACAAATGATCCTCTCCCCACAAAAAACCAAAACACAAAAAGCCAGCCACATAGCTGTCTTGCTCTTTACTAAACCTGGCCACTATTAGCTCCATTCCCTTACATCGTGGTCAGAGACCAGCACGTCCAGGCTCCACCTTTTTCGTGCTACCTTCCAAGCGACCTTATCAGCTCACAGTACACTATAGTCATTGCCTCAAAGACTCACTGCTACACATTTCTTCTCCTTTCCTCTGGTCTTTGTCTGAAGATATTCTCTTCCAGTGCACACACGAGTACTGTGGTGTCCCATCACGGAATGTTCTCCCAGTCTAACTTGGAGGAAGCTCTTAGATCTGTGCCTTCTGGTATCTCAATATACTCCTCGAGTTGAGGCATGACTTAACAACAGTTTATAAATAGTCAATGGGGCTTTGGCAAACTCATAAGAATCAGTTTCTGATTTCCTAAAACAAGTTCTTAGTTACTTTTCCTCTAAGGGTTAGAAAGTGGCTCTTTAGTTAAAAAAAGAAGTTTCAGGCCAGACGCGGTGGCTCATGCCTGTGATCCTAGCACTCTGGAAGGCCAAGGCGGGAGGATCGCTCGAGGTCAGGAGTTCGAGACCAGCCTGAGCAAGAGCGAGACCCCATCTCTACTAAAAAATAGAAAGAAATTAACCAGACAACTAAAAATATATAGAAAAAATTAGCCGGGCATGGTGGCGCATGCCTGTAGTCCCAGCTACTCGGGAGGCTGAGGCAGAAGGATTGCTTGAGCCCAGAAGTTTGAGGTTGCTGTGAGCTAGGCTGACACCACGGCACTCTAGCCAGGGCAACAGAGCAAGACTGTGTCTCAAAAAAAAAAAAAACAAAAGAAGTTTCACTACAGTACTGGAACACAGTGATGATGAGTTGACAGTTACAAATACAATTTTCACATTGGCCAGTAAGTTTCACGTTGAGAAAAAAATGATTCTTTAGAAAATGCTGTAATCCAGTCTTGGTCAAGTACCTAATATGTATATGAATTCGTTCATCCATCCATCCATCCATACAACAAACATATGCAGTGTCTACTGCTCTATAGGTTGGGCCCACGGTGGTAAAGAAGACAGACAAGAATCTTTGCTCTGTGGTGCAATTATTGGTGGTCACAAGCAAGTGTGTGCAATAACTGCTGGTAGGAGGAGTTGAGCTGACCGGAACCACAATACTCGCAGTACATCTGTTGTCTACCACCCTACCACCGGCACTATCCCAAGAGAGAAGCAGAAGGAAGGGATTCCAAAACTTCGATGCTTCACCTTCTTCTACTAAGTGTGAATGCAAATGTTTGATGTTCTATTCATTCAATGTCTCTATATTGAAAGAAGAATCCCATGTAGAATCTAATATATATCATGTCTATAATGGGAAATTTATGCCAAGAGAAAATAATGTAGTATGCTAAGAATCGAGAAACTTAATCTGTAGTCTTCCCTTTTTTTTCTCTTTGTGACCTGGGCAATACAATTTGATTAATCAAAATGTATTAATGGCCAGAATTTTATGGGCATGCAATTGTGAATGCCCTTCTTTGTCCTCAGTGAGCTTCCCGCAGGAGAGAAAACAGACACACACACACACACACACACACACACATATACATATATACAAGCCTCTAAGTGAAAATTTTATAGCAATGTGCTGCAGACACACAAATGTCTAGGAGACAGTATTTGAACTAGATCTTCAAAAAAGTAATATTTTACAAAGGAAGAAATAGACAATAAATGAGCAAAGACATTGCAAAAAGGGGACTATCATGGGCAAGGCACATATAGAGTATGTGTTTGGGACACAGACCAATACAGAAGGCTGACTCAGGATGATTTATCATTTTTTGATTTTATGATGGTCCCAAAGCAATATGCATCCCATATGATCCTCCACTTAAGATGAGGCTAGTCTGATAAACCCATTGTAGGTTGAAAATATTTTAAGTGGAAAATGCTCTTTCTATTTAACAATGTTTTCAATTTATGATGGGTTTATCGGGAAGTAACCCTGTCATATGTCAAGGAGCATCTGTATTTGATTGTGATTTTGTGTATAGCATTTATCCTTTAAAACCACAGAAAACAGGCAGGAAAATGCCGGATCCTATCTGTTCTTTGACAGCAGTTGAAAGGAGGGAAGAGGGAAGAAATGGGAGGCACAAACACCACTGGGGTTGAGTGATGCGAGGGTTTGATGTGGGTACTGGTGGGCAGAACTGGGAGAGGGTGAAACTGATCTGGGTACTGGCTGGGTGAAAAGGGAGGGGAGTGGGGAACAGCAGAGGTAGGTTACACCTTGTCTTCATAACCATTTGGCTTGGGAGTAGAGGAAGCACATTCCATGCACTAGAGTCCTACAGATTTTTGCATCATCTGGAACTTATTTTACATGTACTAAGCACTTACTATGTGCCTGGCAATGGGTGACGTGTTTTACAGGCGTTAGCTCACTCCTTACTCATATCCACCATGACTTGTCCTGCGTTGCAGTATGTGGGAGAGGAGAGTGGCTGACTCACTGTGTACTTTCTCATAGGAGCAGAGTCTTTACAGCCTATAATAAGAAGGCCATACATGACTGCACTGGGAAGGCATCAAGTGATTATAGTTAAAATAAATTATTTAGTGAATGAAATTGGGTTCAAAATTCTCAAAAGGTTTGGCAATTTTGGGCAGCAAATAGGGTTGCTTGCAAAGAAAAGAGAAGAATCAATTATTCTCTTGTTTCAAGTCAAAGTAATTAGGAGGAGGACACTACATAGGAAATTCGGGAGGGCCTGATTTGATGTGGTAGTATATGTTTGTTCTTTTGCATAATGAGTTTAAAGTGCTGGAAGGTTAACAGGGGTCTCACAGAAAAGCTGAATTAAGAACCGTAGGTCTACATAGTTACCATGTAACCTCTTAGGGCTTTGTGTATTTAAGGAGGTTGAAAATAGGATGATTCCAGGCATTTAGAAGGGAAAGCATTTTATTCTCAGGATGGCACTATAGGTGTTGACCAGAGCAAAGTCAGATGTCAATACTGCAATCTAAAGCCCAGGGAAAGGGATGGAGACAGAAATTCACGGGGCAGCCCGTAGTCAAAGTCAGACTTTGCACAACAGAATTGGGACCCAAGATCAAAACCAGTCTTAAGATGGGAATCAAGAAAAGAATAGCAGAAAATGATTACAGGGAGCCCTCGAATGCAAACTACGCCGACCTAGTAGCAGATCTCTGCTGCCTTCCTCCTGCTAAAGAGGCACCATCCATTTCTTAGGGGAAAATCCTTAAGATTTTGCTTCCTTGAGGGAAAATATGGCTGATTAAGAATTTTACCTGACTTTTCAATTAAGTCTGAAAGTATTTATCACACTGATTCCTAGACTATGGATGAGTAAGATGTAATTTTCTGAATACCAAGAATGAGAGACCAGGAATCTATTATGAGCCATGAAGTTCCCCAAGGCCATCATAGGTGAAATACCAGGTAGGCTTCCGGGAAAGATGAACAGGAACATCACGAGAAGATGTCAGCTGGAAAGCAGAGTGAAGATTGAAGCTATGATTATTCCCAACTCAGGTGTCCTCTTCTCATGTAACAATAGCAGTAGCTAAGGACTGAGTGCTAATTCCGTGCCAACTCTTTTCATGACCTCTTTTGATTCTAACAACAGTCCTATCAAGTAGACACCTTTACCCTCCTCAGTACAGGTCCTACAAGTGAGGAAACTAGTGACTTCTCAAATCCCACAGTTTTTACAGGTAGAGCTGGGATTTGCATCAAAGCACTATTACTCTGGAGTCTTTTCAGGTAGGGTTACTGTGGCAACTACCAATGAGTCTGCGAGGCAAGGGCTGCTACTCTCTAGCAGGACAGCGAGGAAGACAGCTGAGGAAGGGGCCTGACAGAAGAAATCGGAAACATATATAATTTTTATAGGGCTTTAGAATTAGTGCCCATTGTAAAAAGTGCATGTTCTGCTTCTTATCCAATTTGAACCTAGTAGTCTCATAGTATTTCAAACTAGGCAATCCTGTGTGGATGCTTTAGCAATTTGCACTAATATGTTATGAACAACTGCATACAGAAGTCATCAGGTGATACCATGAAAAGAAATACTCTAAAGTGAAAAAAAAAATATTTCTATTATCCTGTTTTCTTAGTTGGCTTTTTTGTTAACATGAAATGGGTTGTACATGTGACTTATTTAAAATCCTTTATTATTATTAGGGCTGTCTTTTAGGTGGACCACTCTGGATGCTTTTCATGCTTCAAAACCATTTTTTATTCAAGCATCTTACAACCACCCTAGGAAAGGAGTTCTGTTATTATTCCCCATTTGAAGATGACAAAAACAGACAGAAAGTATGCAACTTAACGAATACCCCCTCGCATCACAGTCTTTAGAATAGTGATATTATATAAATGTGGTGGTAACAATGCACCAAACATCTCTCCAAACAAAATTTTAAATTCTAAAACATGTACAACAGGGTTCTAATGAAGGGACTCACTTCTCTAAGTCAGAAAAGTATAAGCCCTTAAACTCATATTAGACCCGTGATTAACAAACTGATACTAATTTTTAAAAACTGCTTAATTTACTTAAGTATAACTAGCAATACACAAAAATTTTGTACATAATTTATTAAAAATAACTTTGGGAAACTATATTTTTGACTAAGCAGTAATGGGACTACTGGAAAGATTAGCTGTTTATCAAATAATTACCCAATGTTAATCCTGAAAAATAATTGATAAGCCACCATTGTGCATTCAAGACAGGCACATTATTAACAATCACAAATATTAGAAACATACTTAAAATGTCCATATGTTTAGTACACATGAGAACTCACTGACTGAAATACACCATGAAACCTGGCCTGGAATTTGGTAGGCTATTAAGTTTAATTTGTCTTACTGTTTTAAAATTTAAATAGTTTGGCCTATTTCTACATTTGTTAAACACTGTAATCTTAAAATATTAAAAAATAACTTTACAAACACATAGAGATAGCTAACCATCTCATCTAAGAGTTATAAAATAGTTGTCCCAGAGAGCTTTCAAGATCCCTGTATTTCAAAGCTTATTTCAAAACCATCGCTGTTTTGCAATTACAAACTGTATCCTTACATTAAAGATATGAACTGTAAATGTGCTATCATATACTAAGCATCCACATCCCGATTCTAATGGCACAAGTCCTTTTGTTAACATAGAATGTTGCTTCTATTAAAAGCATGACATAGTTCTACAGTTTCAATGGCAAAATTAAAGGTTCTTTGTTGAGGAGATACTGCAGCAATCACCAAGACATTTGAAACAACAAAGTTAACATTACATTGATTTTAAGAAAAACCAAGATTACATACATTTACATAAAACAAAAAAGGAATAATTTACTTCATGAGAGAAGAAAAGAGCAAAAGTTCTTAAAAATATATGGATTCTCCAACCCAAGTAGAAATTTTAAAGACAGAGAGGGAAAAGAGAGAGAGACAGAGAGACAGAGAGACAGAGAGACTGACTATTTGGCATTTCAAGGAAAAACTTGAAAGAGTAAGACTACATTCTGAAAGCATTTTTAAACTTAACTTTTACCAACAAAGTAGGTAACAGGAAATGTAGATTCAATGCAGTATTTGATGTAGAATAAAACCTAAAACTGCTTAATATTTTTTTACAACTTCATCAAAATGGAATTGTAACAACAGTCAATGCCTGGCTAGAAATTTCCCTTTGCATTATGAAGGTAGTGTTATAAGAATAAAACAATAGCAAGAATGCAATATATACACTTCAGACTATCGAGGAAAACAAAAGTTTTCAAGCACCACACAAACGATTAATTAATTCGTTAACTGGAAATAATGCTAAAGCTAGGTCTCTATGATTTTCTATCAGCTTGTACTTCAAGTACACTGTATAATATAGACTTGAATTAACTACATTTTATTGCACTATAAATTGGCTGTTGTTATTATACCCAAATGTAACCAACAATGCAGACTTTCTTAAATTTTCTATTTATGTATCTCCTTAGGTGGAAGACAAGTAATTAAAAACTACATAAAAATTGAAAATTTGTGTGCTTATTTACAGTGTCTCTCTGCAAATGTACATTTGGCCAAAGAGATTCCACCAAAGTAAAGGGAGAAAAGCCCCAAACATAGCATCTTCTGTTTTTAAAAAAATTCTGCTTTGTAATTACAAAAAAAAAAAAAAATGATAAAGCCACTGGCTTTGTAGACTTATTAGAACACACTCATCTCTTCATGCATGCTTCTGCTAGTGTCCTAAATTTGGGTTCCAAATTATCCAAAAATTCAAGTCCATCTTCTTCTTGTCGTTCACTGCAACAACCTACAGACCCAGCCGCCGACCCTCTTCCTTCATAGTTATACGTCAGGACGTAGTCTTGCGCATGCTTGTGATTGTCATCCTGGTTACACAGATGCACCCTCTGCCAAGGGGAAAAACACAACATTTTTTATTATTATTATTTTAAACACCAAAACTTACTAACATAAAAATGATTGCTTGGATTTACCTTTCATTGTTTAATTTTTAATCAGAGTGTGTCCTCTAATGGATTCCTACACATAAAAAATGCACATGATTGGTCTATATCATAAATCACACTATAAATTCAGTATATAGCATGTCTCTAAATGTCACACAGGTGGCAGCAAGTATACAAGTGTTCATTTTATGTCATCATTACTTCCCCTTTCGAAATTAAATCTAAAAGTGAAATGCATCCATTAAACTGAACCCAAATGGATGTGGGCTCAGATCTTCCCAGGTGGGCACAGCGCCGGTGGTACATGCTGGCATGGCTTGTACCGCACTGTTGGTTTCTAAGACAGGGGTTGCCAGATGGGAAATATTAGCACAAAGTCGTGAGAGAATAATTTAAATATCATCCCACATTATTTTAGTAAGAACATTAAAAGCCAAACCAAATATGAGAAAAATTAAATAACTGCTTAAATCTGAACATAACTCAATCGAAATTAAGGAAAAATAATCATTTTCTCATTAGCAGATCCATAATTAATTGAAAATAAAGATCAAAATAAACACTAAATTGAGATCATTTCTAAGGTTCAAAGGAAATCAAAATAGCTCTGTAGGACGCCTAGCGAAACTCACTTCACCGAGACGGGGCTGAGTGAAACTGTGCCACTCTGAGTAATTGTATCTGCAGCTGTCCACCTCCACGTGTCCTCCCCTGCAGGGATCCAGGGTGTGATGGTGCCCAGCTCCCTGGCAGGATTCCAAGGTCTGCTGCCCTCCTTTCACCATCTCAATGGTCTCCTGCCCTCCATGTCTGACTCCTGATCCTGCGGTGCCACAAATTCCCTGAGCAGAAGTGCCCACAGTATGGGTTGTGAAGGCATTCATGGAACACTGGAATGAAAACAGTTCACATTTGGCAAATACAGAAAGGAACAACAAAAAAGAACAGCATCACGCAGATAACGCCATGGTTTTTTTTTTTGTATGCTAGAAGGTAAGCTCTCTGAGGGCAGGAACTGAATCTGTCATATTAATCCTGAGCACCTAACGATTACAACCCCAGAATTTAATGTAGCATCTAACATAAGAAGCAACTCACAGATTTCAAGTGGTTAATATTTGGAGGTAAATCAGAAAGCCTGATGTGTATTCCTTCTTTAAAAGATTCTTAGAGTACAACTTCAGTTGTTAAGTCCTTCTAGCACTGCACACCTCAAAAATCAGCACTATTGTCTCACATATATTTACCTTGCTTAGTTTAACCTCCCTTTTACCTAACTAGAGCAGAAACAGAAATAATAATCAGTATTTCTTTTTTTTTTTTTTTTTTTTTTTTTTGAGACAGAGTCTCACTTTGTTGCCCCGGCTAGAGTGAGTGCCGTGGCATCAGCCTAGCTCACAGCAACCTCAGACTCCTGGGCTTAAGCGATCCTACTGCCTCAGCCTCCCGAGTAGCTGGGATTACAGGCATGAGCCACCATGCCCGGCTAATTTTTTTGTATATATATTTTTAGTTGGCCAGATAATTTCTTTCTATTTTTAGTAGAGACGGGGTCTCACTCTTGCTCAGGCTGGTCTCGAACTCCTGACCTCGAGCGATCCACCCGCCTCGGCCTCCCAGAGCTAGGATTACAGGCGTGAGCCACCGCGCCCGGCCTAATAATCAGTATTTCTATTTAGCATCTAATTCAGTTACCCTTCAACTAAAACTAAAAAAAAGAATAAAAATAAAGTTGCCATAAAAATCTTAACTGCAATAATAAATCCTTGCAATCTAAATAAATACAAATAAGTCAGGCAGGGAAAATAACAAGAACACCAAAGCTTTAGCTACTAATTATCTGTGCTGTATTTTTGGAAACTCTAATATTATTTGTTTTATTTTTTTCAATCCCTTCCTAGATGCCATCATGCTTTTGTTTTAGAAACCTTTCCTGCCCTCATCATCAATTACACTTTTTATAAGGAATTTACATGTTCCTCTTCCAAATACTGGGCTAGTAAACAAAGTTGGAGCCATGTGGCCACTTGCTAGCGCTGCTACATCATGTATCTGTCCTCAAGCTCTTTCCTAACCCCCATATTAGAGACAGAAAGAATCCATTAAAGTTCTTCCCACGATGATCAAAGCTTGTACTGATTTTATTGCTGTTGCCAGAAAAAAATTTAAAACACTTATGTTGGAGATCTGTGCATAATTAAATGAAACATTTTTATAGTACAAACAGCAATTTAAATATGTAAGAAAGACCATGCCTAACATTGAAACCATGGAACATCTGAAATAGAAAATAATAATGACACGCTAAAGGATTTTCACTATTAAGTAACACTATCTGGCCAAATTGAGATACCATATATCACATGTAAATCGAAGTCATTTTATGTGTTCCATGGGATGGATGAAATTTTATGGTAAAGTTACCTGGTATCAAAAGAACTTTTCTCAGAAAAGATAATTTTAGAAGAAACACACATTATAGGCTAATTCATCCTTTGTATTCATTTTAAAAAGACAGACTTCTTACCACTTTGTCATCTCCAGGCGCTTCCGTGTTTGATACAATTAGGTTCTGCTGGGCTAAGTCATCAGGAAACACTTTTGGTTGTGTGGCCGTCCTAGAAGCCCCACAGATTAACGTAAACAGGATACCTGGAGGAAGGAAGAAATTACTTGAGTTTATCATAAAATAATGTGAAGCTATGAATTTACAATGATTAATACACAGATAAATCATAAATTAAAAAGTGTATATTAAAAGACAGTCTTCTAGAGCACATAAATATGACTGCTTGTGTCAAAGCAGTATACGATAGCAACGTCTGCCCTACACAGATACGCTAAAATACATGTCACGTGCTGTATTTCCACACTGAGTTTCATGTCCACGCTGAGAAGACACTAGAACTATACATAAATGCACTTAAAATATATAAATTAAATATGTGTGCGTGCTTAATTGAAATACAGCTATATACAAATGATCCGCTATAGGTAATAGTGTTGGTTCTAAGAATGTTTCTTGAAAGTTACTCTAAAGGTTATTATTGAATTCAAAAAAGGACTTACAAAATAGCAATGCTATGCCCAACAATATTGCAAGGATAGCCCACTTTCCAAGTTTTACTTCTCCTCCGCCGACTCTTGGACCTACACGGTATGTGCAATCATTTTCCGTAACGCAGTTACATAGTGTAACAGTCAATGAAGTGACTTTAGACTGGCCAAGTCTATCTGAAACTTTGACAGGAACTACATATTGTCCAAATGGAGGATCATTCTGATAGGAAAGACGTGCTGCTGTATCTGAAAAAAATAAATAAATAAAACCAAGCATTATAGAATGTCATCAATTTCTTCTGAGTGTAATTAATTATCGGATAGTTATCAGACTTCCCTACAAAGGAATATGGATAATGTCAAAACTGCAGTTGTGCCGATGGGATGGCACAACTACTAGAAGATTCTAAATGTGAATGAACTGAGTAGTTCTAATCTATAGCCATTGCAAACATATTGCATATAAAAGTCTGTCTGTATTGTCTCTTATATAAAGGTCTTTTGGCTCTTTTAATAATGTATTTTGTTTGTTGTAAAAAAATCTTTCCTATCGTAACTAATAGACTTGTTAAGAGATCATTTTTTATCATATCTTTAAAATATTTAATTAAACCAGTCAGTGTATATTTCCTTGTACACATAATTCATCAGAGTAATAGTATGAAATTCTGGATGTTTCCTTTTACTTTGTTTTCCTAAATTGTGCCAAATAAACATAAATACTTGTGACTTATTGTCAGAGACTGATTGTGACAATTTCGAGCACAGCTGACCATAAACATATTAGCAGGTCCTGAGTTGCACTGCTGGAAATACATCTCCTGGTTCTAAAGGACACTAGGACCAAATACACCTTTCTTGAGTTTTGATGAATGTTTTTTACATCGAGGGCAGAAAATATCCAGACCAAAAGCCAATATAATCTTAAGTTAAAAGCTAAAGATATAAAACTACTCTAAATGTAGTTGCCACATGACAGAGAACAATCTCTCTCTCCCACTTCACTGCCCAGTGTGATGTTCTTGTTTTTTATAGTGTTTGAAGCTTTAAAGGTAGATTTAAATGTTCAGGTAAAGAAATCACTGAATTAAAAATTCACTTTAAGAGAAACCACAATATAATAAGACTGACAGAACCAAAACTTATGATTCATAATATGCCATGGCCTACTGCATTCAGTATCTCATTTACTCCCTCAAATAATCCCATTTTACACATGAGGAAATGGGCACTCAAAAAATAAAAATAAATAGCATGCTCAGATTGACATAACTATAACAACAAATGATGGAGCCAGCATTTGACACTAAGCCCGTCTGACTTCAAAGCTTCTTTAGGGTATGGTCTTCTTAACTTGGTGTTTTCCAGGCTTTTGGATGACTACACAAACCAGTAAATCTTTAAAATAACAAAGTTTTTGACCAACACACTGCTGCCACATTTTTAATTTGCTAAGTATAAATATTGAAAAAAAAATACCACCTTATCAATACTATGTAAAAAGAAATAATACTATGACACCAAGTAGAAAGGGCAAATTCTAAGAATAAGGTTAATTATTCCCAAGGAAAAAAACAATTGATAACCACACTGAAACCCACACACCCCAGAATATTGTAAAAATAAAAAACTCAACAAAACAAAAACTGAAAATCTTGTCAGTTCACAGAGCAGGATCCAAGACACAGTACCTTATTTCTGCAGATCCTTGTTTATCTTTTGCCATCCCATTGTCCCTTTGCATTCTCTCACAACCTTTCTAATTTGGCATAATAGGAGATTGAGACGTATTCACTGAAAGTGTGGGGTTGAAAAACATTCAAGGGCATTTTAAAGGCAAACCCCATTCTAGTGCTGGAGTCATGGTAGCCGGTAGACCATGACCCCATGATCCACGGGCAGTGCGAGTGGGAGATGGAGAACATGCTGAAGAGTTAGGAGCTGATGCAGGGAGGGAGGCAGTGGTGGTCATGGAGTGAAGCCCTTTCATTTTTGCCTTTCTTATCACCATAGATCCTTCTGGGCTAACGTCAAAACTGCAGACTGGGAACCAGGTTGGGGGAGAATCCCAAGGAGAACACAATACACACAAAATGGTCAGAAGTCAACACAGTGGCAGAGGGGAGGATAGTGTGGTAGACACTGTAGTGTTCACCATCTCCCCTTGCGATGAAGCACTTACTGTCCCAGCTGCTTGGGAGGTCATTGGCACCTTCAGTGATTGTGCCTTCTTGCCAAAGCTCATGTCCTTCTTTGCAGCCCACACGCACTGACTGAGCAATAAGAGAGAACAGGGGATGCACTGGGGACCCTCTGAAGGGCCCTTTAGCTCAGACTCCCCATGGGGTTAGCTGAGGCTGTCATTTGACCCACACTGCAGCGTCCCTTGGCTTTTTGTCCAATCCTGCTTCCCTTCTTTTCACAGCTATTGATCCCAAGCAAATTCCTTAATAAACATTCTCTTGGAGGTACCCTCAAATCTCAGAGTCTGCTTCTTGAGACTCAGTCTGCAAGAGATGGGGGCTCCCTTATGACCTAGAAAATTATGTCAAAAAATCTATGTAGGTGGGAGGTACACAAGTTAAAAGTGATTGCATTAGACTTAGTCTAAGTAAGGGAGCGTGTGTGTGTGTGTGTGTGTGTGTGTGTGTGTGTGTGTGTGTATCTGGAGTGGGAATGAGAATTCATCACACACCTAAGGGAATCCTGGCATAGGATGAGGGGCAGACATTGGAGAAGCCCACTTCCCACCACTCCAAAACTGAGACATTTTCATTGGTGGTTCCCATATAGTGAATTATTCTTCTATTTCATTAGGGAAAAAATGTTGCAGACATCTTGATGTTGAAAAGGACAAAGCAGTGTTTAAAAACACACACCATTAATTTTTGTCAGTCTCCACATTCTCCGTACTTCTGAGTCAGAAGTCTCCAAACTGAAGTCAAAGGGTGGGCCGTTCCTGGGTTCATCAGGATCAACAGCAACGATCTCCGCAGCCGACATGACGGGTTTGCAGATGGTCACCGTGGGTTTAGTTATGGCTGGGCCGTTATCGTTCACATCTTCAAGGATAATTCCCAGTGTCCCAGTACATGATCGCCCAACTAGAAAAATGAAAATGACACTTTTTTTATGTTTTATGTTTTCACAAGGAAATTATACATTGAAAAAATGTTTCAACATTTATTAAGCGCCTATAACTTATAAGTTATTAATATAATGATAGGCAGTCACAGGCTATGTCCTCAGGGAATGTTAAGAGAAAAATATTATTACTTTGAAAAGGGTTGTACCAACAATGACAGCTATTTAGATGAGTTCATTCATTCACTAGATCACTACAATAAACATAGACATTTTCACAGAGGTAAGTTTTGACTGATTTTTAAGAGGAGAAAGGGAGTACAAACAAGGGCAATTCTGGTATATTTCAAAGCACAAGGAAATCCAAGGAGATGGGAGAGTATGTTACACACACCCATGATCTGGAGACAATGAACGGGAAGGTAGATCGATGAAAGTCGACAATGGAGGGAAGGGCTGTGGGTCTTTGAAAGGCAGAGTAGAGAGCTTAGAGGTTTTGGAGCAAAGAAATTGAATAGAAGATATATATTTGGAAGATTGCAACAAAAATAGTACATGGAAATGTTCAAAGGGTGGAAGACTCCAGCAGTGGAAAATTACTGTAACTGAAATAACCCACTGTGGGGTTTAGCCGAAATAATTCATCTATCTATATATTCAGTAAAAACTTATTGGATAACTACCCTGTACAAGGCACTGCATTGGAAAATCTGGGGGATTCAAAGAAGCAGCAGTCATGGGTCTATGCCTCAAATTAGTAGTGCAATTATGAAGTCCAAAGCCCAGCACAAATCCAGGAGTTCTGCCTCTATATCATTTATTTGTTCTGCTTAATAAGGAGACTTGGACATTAGAGGTGGAGAAGAGGATGAAAAAACCTGTGTTACCCACTGCCTAGTTATGTCTTATCTGAAGCTGCCAACCTAGGGAAGCTGGGAGACCTAGGCACAGCCCTGCAGTCACAACCTCAACCAGGACACCTGTGGCACAGTGACTGGACCTGTGATAGTGCCTGTGATATGTCATCATGGGTCAGGAGCACAAGGCCACCAAGTTAAGGATTGGTTCTAAACCGGGTCCACAGAGAAGAAGCAGGTGGAGGCAACTACAAGACTGCTAGTTAAGATGGGGTAGAGTGGGAGAGAGGAAAAAACCCAAAACAGAGAGCAAACCAAACACCTCCCATTTAATATAAGCCTGCAAATTAAAATTCCCAAGTGAGCAAGATTAATGTTAAGAAGGAAAGGCAACAAAAACACCAGTCAAAAGATTAATTCACCCTATATAAGACATCTGTGAAACAGCTACATCTAGAATCTTCAAAGACATAAAGAAGGATAAGGAATTAAGTAAGAATGAAATGACAGCTCAAATTCTAGTAGAAATAAAACAGCAACATTCATCTAATAGGAATTCTTAAAAAAGAGAACAGACAGAATGGCAGGGGAGCAATATTTCAAGAGATTAATTGCTGAGAATATTTCAGAAGTAAAGAAAAGCTTGGCTCTTCAGATTGAAAGTATATTCTGACTGCAGTGCTGGATAAATAAAAATAAATTCACAGTACATACATTAAGTTAAAACTGTAGAACTCAACTTAGGGAACTATAAAAGCTATCTGGACATATCACCTACAAAGGGACAATAACTAGATTGACAGGGGAATAAGCATCAGCAAGAAGAGATTCCAGAAGATAACAGAGTAATATCTGCACAATGCCAAGGGAAGGAAACTACTGACTCAGAATTTTAAACCAAGTCAAAGTATCAATTAAGTATTGATATATTAAGTGCTGCTGGATGTATTGAACATTTCTTCCCCTTTGGGTCCACACACACAATTGAAAGCACATGGCTTACCTATTAAATCTGGCTAATTGTGCTATCTTTAAAAATTGAGATCTACAGTGTTTGCTGTTCTACTCCTGTGATAAATGTTTCAATTTTCCTCCCATCAGACATTTAGTGCTACTCACTCATTAAACTCCAATTTTTTTTTTTTTTTGCACACTGTGATTAGTACTGGTATAGAAGAACATTTAAGACCTCAGACATCTAATTCACAGTGTTTCACAGCTGTTTTTCATCTGTTGATGAATTAAATACTCTTTTATTCCTTGGAGTATAGGCATAAAATGCTGATCTTCCATTATTAATATAGTTCTACATAGGTAGAATTACTAATTACAAATATGAAGCCACATAAGGTGTACTACCTATGGTTTCATGTTTTATGTGCATGGCACTCTTCAGTCAAATGTTGTAAAAGAGTTGAAAGTAACGCCCTCCTAAAAGCTAGACTACAATGAAAATAGAAATCTAAAACTCAACTATATAGAGGAGACACTTGGGTGAAACCGTCAACAGAATTTAGATTACAAAGAAATTGAGAAGAAAAGAGAAATTGAACTTATAGCTTAAGAAATAATCTGTGTTTAGAAGAGGGGAAGGCAGTAAAACCAGAAAGCAAGCAGGAATGTGTGGGAAAATTTAGACATGGAAGCCTTGAGAGAGAAAGTTTTAAAGAGGCAGCAAGTGTTGTGGAGACACAGGAAGGTGAGGAGTGAGCATCAGCCCAAGACAACAGTGCTCAGGAGGAGGGAGCATTTTCATTAGGAAGCAGCAGGGAGGGCCCAGATGAATTAGCCAGTATAGATTTTAGAAAAAGTTTTAAAAAAATGTCATACTTTTGTATGATCTCAGTTCATTTAGTTTAAAAAATAAAACGATGTAGAATTATTGATTCACAATTCTCTCCCTGGGAGATAACACAATGATTCCCACCCTCTTCCAAAGAAATGAATGGGAAAGGCCCCATTACACCTTTATTCAATACCACAATGACAATTAACAGTGCCTCATCTCAACTCCATAAAATATTTGATCTCTCAACTATTCTATCTATTCTGCAACAGAGGAGAATGTAGAATGAAATTACAGCCAAAATCTCTAATTTCAGACAGCAATTTTTATCTCATCTACACATAAACCATTTTCCAAGTGCTACTAAAAATGTAAAAATAATGAATTTTATTTTCATATTATCTTTCTTCTTTTCATTTGCCTTTGACCAAAAAGTATTTCTTGGCAAAGGGACATGAGCAGCTGAGGCCTTCAAGGACAGTGTTCAATTGGTTGAAGATAAACCAGTAATGATTACAACTTTACCAATTCAATAAATGGATATGAGTCATTTCTCATTAATTTAGAGAGAAATGGAATACCTAAATCATCTTCCAAAATCATTTCTAAATTCTAATTTTCCAGCTATAGCATAATTTGTGCTTACTATAGTTAGCATGTTTATTTTACAAAGACATAAAGTTCAAATTCAAGTTATGATAAAATTGTATTTTATGTACTAAATGGGTCTCATATATAATCACTATATTCATATTTCTCCCAACTTTATAGGATGCACAGAACAAAATTTTACATTTTATATGATCATACAAATTCATAGTATTTGTGTCTCTAATTTTATAACGTTATTAATTGTGACTACAATTTATTTTTATAATGTCTTTAATCAAAATTCTAGCCTCTAACTATATTCCTAGTTTCCCATAAAAAGTTAGAGCTGTTTTCCAAAAGTGTATTATGTGGCAATAAGTGTGTTCTCCTTGTAATGAACTTTCCTGCCAAAGTGAATATTTTAAGAAAAATGAATAGACAAATTGAAACTAATTTTACTAAAGTAATTTTCTCAATTTCTAATGATTATTTAACTTTAATAAATTATGGTTTCAAGTGTTTCTGTGACTAAATTATTTTATAATTACATTTAAAACTGAGAATGCTATTAGAAAGCTGACATGAGTTAATAAATTACAGCAAAACTTTTAATTACTTTATACATCATTCTGGAGAGAAATGAAAAAACTGAGAGTGTATATAGCCCCTGGCTTAAAAATGTATGGTGCTGGTTTAAACACTGAAGATATATATAGCTGAAGATGTATGCAGCTGGCTTAAAAACAAAGTTCTTACCTCGATCTGATGCAACAACTGTAATATTATATATGCCATTTTTGATGAACTCTGCCTCTCTATCTAGGCTTCTGAAAACTTTGATTGATCCGGAATTTTCATCAATGGTGACCAACCCTTTTGGATCATTCAATTTCTTGTATCTGTTAGCAATGATGAATTAAAGTAATAAAAATTCTCATAAGCCAAATTATAATACTCATATCAAAATAAGTTATAAATTTGAAAAACACAATACATTTAGAGTTAACTCTAACAGAATTATAGATACCTTATGTCACTGCTACTTCTTGTTTCTGGGTCATATGCTTTATATCCACTGCTTGCTGTTCCCACTGGTGCATTTTCACTAATTCGAACAGTTTGCACTGAAGGGCTACACTCAGGGCCCTCATCCTGATTTTTCACACTCACAGTGACTGTCGCTGTGCTCATGGCTGATCTAGAGCTAGCGTCTCTGGAGTATGGAGCTTCATTAACTGCACCAATTTGTAGGATCACTTGTTTCCTTTCTTCATAATTCAATGGCTACAAAAGCAAATGTGTTCAAAATCAGATCAACTCATTTTATATTTGGCAATGCTAAATAGCATATATAACTTGTTAAATTTGGAAATACCAAGTGCTGTATTGGAAATAGTCATGAGAATATGAAACATACATCCAGAAACTGGTGGTAGGAGAGGGAGGAGGAATCCTTCCATTGATTCAGTATTTAGGTGGAACTAGCAAAAAAGACCAAATACTTTTCCCTAACTCTAAATTTAAGACAAGTAGTATAATAGGTACCAATAAAGATTTTGGAAAGTATTTATTAATAATAAAGGTGCCTGGATGTTAATACATGAGATACTCTTTCAGGGGGTTCATAAAATAACCAATAGTTATTTACTACACCAAAAGTTTTAGGACATCTTGTCTTACCCTCCTGAGATGAATAAAATTATTATTTGTATCTGGTTTGAGGTAGAAAAGGTGGGCAAAATTTTCCCCTTTTAAGAGAGGAGGGACAAAAAAAGAGAAAGCTATGGACATTATGTTTTCTTTCTTTCTTTCTTTTTTTTTTTTTTTGTTTGTTTGTTTCTTCCATTCCAGTTCTGTTCTTAAAAACTAGAAGTACCAAGTTTGAGAAAGGTTTCATTTATTCGCCTGATACACAGTTGTAATGAGAATTAGTAAAGCCATGTTTTAGAAGACAGAAATGTTTTCAGGTCTTGGACTTCACAAAGATCAATTTCCTTCTGAGAATACCAAGGATTGAGGCAAGGGTTAGGTGAAAAAAGAGACAAGATTGAAAGGATATTTCTTTGCTGTTTTCAAACAGAATTTAATCCACAAACCGCAGCTACTTTTCATCATTGAAAGGAAAAAAGATTCATCATTTGTGACCCATGCTCCTTGTGAACATGGACAAAAGGAAAACTGTATAGACCCACAACAGAATCACGTTCTAGTGAAAGACACAGCAGATATAAGCCTATGACTTCATCCAGGGCCAAAAGAGCTCAGAACACTTTATGTGCTAACTCTGGCTTCTTGCAAATTAGCAGCAGGTTCTTCTCAGATGCTGAGTGATGGTATTAGAAACAAGTTTTAGAAATATTTAAATCTTTGAATGGTTGAGGATTCTCATTCTGAACCTGGATGCTAGGAATGTAATATACAATGAAAACAGATGAGCAAACCTACGAATAGCCTCTCTATGGGTCCGACCAGGAGTAACTCATCATTTGGGGAATTCAGTAAATAAGTGGTGGCTCCTTGACCCAGAAACAGAAAGAACTGGCTAGGAAGGTTTCACACCATCCCATTGGCACCAAAGCTGTGCTTGCTTTTGAATTGTTAAGCGGTATTGGGTAATTGAACATACACATAAATATAATATATTTTAAAATCATGCCTTGACAAAAGGTTACCAAAAATGAATATATTCTTTCCATTATATATAATGGAAACATAGCATTTATATTTACCTACATATCTATTTTATTACTACATTTACCAGAATATCTTTCTCTACATTAAACTCTAGTATGCTATTGTATGATATCATAAATAGCAAATAACTAATTTACTAGTTTATTCTTACCTTAACTACACACAGAACTCCTTCATTGGTTTTGGGATCTGTTACAATTTTAAAATTCCCATTTTCATTGCCCTTTAAAATGGTATAATTAGCTCTCCAGTTAGCAGTATTCACTAAATCTTTATCCTCAACAGTAACACGTAAGATTTCCACATCAATTGTATTTTCTTCCACTGATGTCACATACTAAAATAATAAAAAGAAACAAAAGTCTCATTAGTATTATAACTCTCACAAAGAAAGAACACTGTGTGAAGTAAGTCCTATTCTTCTCATTTCCAAAGTATTATGTTTACATGATTTTAAACCCTAATATCAAAGAACTGTTATGTCTTGGGCGGGGTACTTCATTTGAAAGCATGAGGTATGGATGGAGAAGTGCATACTGAACAATTAACACTGGGCTATACATTTTCGTTTAATTAATATCACACACTTACAGAAGAGCGGGTAAATGTTGGCAAGTTGTCATTCACGTCTCCAATATTAATGATACAAGTAGAAGTTGTGTACAAACCAAAATGTTGACCATCCATGTCTTGTACTTTTATTTTCAATTGATATTTATCAATAAACTGAAAACAAAGAATGTAATTATTCAGTGAAAGCAGCAACATTATAAATGAAATTTTAATTTACATTCTATAATTTTCTTTGCATTAGTAGTTTAAGGGCTACATTATTAAATTTCACGGTGTCTATGTACAGAAGAATAACTTCCTCACACTCATAATTTTTAATTAATTTATGAAAATTGAGTAGTTTCTCAAATTTAAAGTGCTATCAATTCATAGAATATAGAATCAATTGGTTTTATCCTTATTCAACAGAAAGAGACGAGCTACAGCCATAAGTGCATTTAAAATTGCCTAGTAATGAATCAAAATCTTTCTCTCCTATCCAAAGTACATTTTGATGTTTAAAAAAATATATAGCAGTATTTTAACAAAACAATAAAGTGAAATATCCTCTCGTGAAAAAATATAGATTTTAAAGATTTACTTTACATTTATAAAAAGGTCATTAAATATGTATGAAAATTAAGGTCTGGGACTATGTAATTTTTCTTTCCAAGGAAAATAGAATCCGGCTCTTAGGGCTTTCTGTTCATCAAATATTATAGAACACTCATCATTACTTTAAACAAATGTGTTTCTCATCATAACGGTTTCATTTATTATAAGTGATTGAGATATGGAAGAATTAAAAACAACATAATAATGACTTCTAGGCTAAGTATTAGGAGATTTGGGTTCTAGACCCAGCTTCCAAAATAACAAATGCAATCTTGGGCAGTCACAAAATTCTCTTTTTCTAGGTTTCCCCTTCTATAAAATGGTGATGATGATTACCTTTCCTCATCTCTTTTCATAAGACAAAATAATATGTGAAAATCTATCCTAACCTTCTACCTAGAACATTCGTCCTTCTTACAAAGCCACCTTCTTCCCCTAATTCCATCACCTTTTAAACTTTCTTGTCCTCACGTATTACCCAAAATAAAACTCAAGTTTCTTTCTATCTCTGTGCTTTTTACACACATAATTTTCTTGATTTACTCCTCCCTCATAACCTACTGCATGTATAGATTTTAAAAATAATGGCCTTATTTTTATTGAAACTTTTAAGAACTTCATGCTACTTACTATATGTGTAAAAGGGAATATGTATTTTGTTTGTAGTGAAATAAGATTTCCTGGAAATAAGTGATTGACTGAGAAAACAAAGCAATGAAGTTTTGTTATCCTAAATATTAACTTGTAAAATCTTCAGATGGGAGAGAAATTCTAATGTTTGAAGGGCTTAATAGGCTGTAGGCAACATCCGAAAACTGGAATCGTGGGGACAAAACGTTACTAGAGAACACTATTGGGTAAACTTCATTGGTCAAATGTTTTCAACTGATTCTATCAGAAATATCTATCAAAGGAAAAGTACTCTGACATTGTGAACTAAACAAGCTATTGAGATTTTTTCTTTTTTTTTTTTTCCCATAGAGCACCATTTTTACATGAAAGACAGCTATGGTTATTCAGACTAGAGTATTTGGAAGACATGTTCTCAAACACAAAGTGAAGCTGTCACTTCAAGGAAAACAATTCTTTGTTGTCAATGATAAATTGGAGTTTTCAAGCAAAAATGAGAATTTTGGATAACTTGTATCACCCATTGTGATATCAGTGAAGGTGAAGAGGTGATTTTTTTATATTGTTTAATGAAATATGTCAATATTTGGAGGATCTGCATAGCTGTGAACCAATATTTTCCAAATGACCAATGCATAATGTTACAAAATCATATGTCAGTAAAATATCCGCTCATGGTACAAAATAGACCAATGGACTTTGATGTAACAAAGTACCAAAGTTCATTGATAAAGCTTGAGTCCACATTGCAAAAAACATTTAGGAAATTACCACTTGTCAAGCTTTGGTGTACTATCAAAGAACATCCACAATGATCTGAAATTACCATCAAAATACTCCTCTCTTTTCTAACTTCATATTATGTCAGATTTTCTTTACATACTTCAGCTAAAACTACAGATTATAACAGACTAAATGCGGAAAGAGATATGAGAACCCACAAGTCTTATATTAATCCAGATATTAAAGATATTTGGGAAAATGCATAACTGCCACTCTTTCATTAATTATTGTTTGGGAAAATGTACTTATTTTTTATAAAAATGTTATCTATGTTAACATGTAATGCATTCATTATTTTAAATGGGTAAATTAATACATATTTCAAACTTTTCTTGTTCTAAGTACTAATAGTAAATATAGATAGATACAATCCTCATAAGCAAAATATCTTTGAGTTCATCATCAATATTTAAGAATGTAAAGGGGTCCTGAGACCAGAAATTTGGAGGGACACTTCTATAATACACGAGGGGTAGGAAAAGGGAGAGAAAATTAATCTGATATGATGATTTAAGAATTAAAGAAATATGATAAACATCTATTACTATATTTTAAGATTAAGGATTATAAATGTAGTTAGTAGGAAAAACAAACTGCTATAAGAATTCAGATGAATAATGGTTGGTGGAGGAGGTAATAATTGAATAACTAAATGAATGAATTACTAATTTAGGATATCTGGAAACAGACAGACTATAGATATATTATCAAATAATCTCAGAGGTAATGTCAACATGCTTTGGAAAGTGATTTGATCTAAGGGAGTAAAAGGAGACACCAAACAGAATTTACAGAACATGACTCCAAGGTGACAACATAAAGTTATCAATAAAAAATGTATTAATATTATTTTAACTAGAAAACATGGGAAAAGAATATGTTTAGTAGGAAAGACAAGTTAAGTTTTAGATTCATTATTAATACATCTTAAGTACCTACGAGACATCCAAATTAAGACTTCTAGCAGTCAATTAAAAATGGCAAGCTGGAGATTAGAGAGCTATAGATTTCCTTTTCATCTACATAAGGGGGAGAATGTAGATGAGATTGTCGAAGAGATGACAGACAGAATGGAAGCATTTATTTCTCTGTGGATAACAAATTTCTGCATATTTCCAAAAGGTTCATTTTTCATATTTGATAGTTATTTTTAATACCTAATAGAAATATTAGGAAATTTGACTGTATAAAACATACACTTCAGGAAAGAATGAATTAATAGTTCAAAGTTAGCACACTCCAAGGTTATTTAACGACCTCCATGAATACACTTAAAATAATAATTTTTTTACAACTAGATTCACAACATGCTTTTCAAAAACACAACTACAGGAGATACACAAGTACTATTAAATAGCCATGTTATAATCAATTTTTATTTATAAATATTTATGTTACCTCTCTGTCCAGCTGAGAGGATGTTGTGGTGATCACACCTGTCTTTGGATGCATGGAGAATAGGGTGGGTGACGCTGGCAACTGCTCAATGATGGAGTACTTCAGGCGTGTGTGCATTGTGTCAGGCTCATCTTTGTCAGTTGCGCATACCTGTCCCACAGTAGAACCTACACATGGAGAAATCCTTAATTTCCAAAACTCTCACATTTTCAACCTCCCATTTATCTCACTCCTTTCCACCCACCTCAAAAAAGTTGACGACCACTTTATTATATATCAGAGCCATAGCTTTTATAAGTTTGCCAATCTCTACATAAAGTATCACTTCCTTTTAAATACTGTAGTGTTCTAACATTTTGGAATTTGGTGATCATACCCATACTTACTGCATTTAATGGCTGCTTTTATAAATGTTGATATTATCCCTCCATGACATTTGTATGTCTAAAGAATTCTAATTACTCTTTAGCCTTTTTCTATTTGTATGCCTATATTGAAATTGACCATATGAGTTAATTTCCTCTAAAAATTCTTGACTCACTTAGACATTTGTAGAGGAAGTTTCAAAAACTGCATTCTGACTTCCAATTAAAATGGACCATTTTCACAGGATTGCAAAACCATTTGTGTTATTCCCAATGACTTATTAACAATGATGCCCAGAATACTGTCAATCATTTATTCACTATAGAACATGAATAGATATTTCCAAGACTAAATCTCCAATTGTTCAAAGACAGTCTTTTTGGACTATGTTCTCTTAAAAGTACTATTTGACCTCTCACAAGAAGGTAACATAACATCTATTAACACCTATATTTCAGGTACTATGCTTGACATCCCATGTGTATTATGTTTCATTTAATCCTCACCACAATCTGGTATATTACTAACTCATTTTACAGGTGGAGAAACTAAGGCTTGTCAAGGTTAGGGAATTTGTCCAGGGTCCCACAGTTAGTGAAAGGCAGCATAAAATTCAACCCAGAGTCCCTTGTTCTTGCTACCAGGATATTCTGCTTCCCAATGGCGAGGGTGAAACTCAATTTATGAAATGAAACACATTTAAGTTGCCATATCCTGTTAAAATAGGTACTCACCAACTCTGCAGTTTTCAGATACTGTAAAAATGTAGGTTGTTTCTGTAAAAATTGGGTAGTTATCATTTTCATCCTCTATTTTGATTACCATGGGCAGTGGAAGTTCTGGGGTATACCCATCTGGAGTTGTGGCAAAGGCAACTATCTGCAAAGAGAGTAATATAAAGAGAAAAGTGGAAATAATCTTTTAAAATAAGAGAAGTGTTCAAACTCGCTTTGGCTTTAGTTTGGAGACTGTTTGGCATTAAGTCTCACCATTTGTTATGGTTTTTGAATGTGGCTGTAACTTTAGTGCTGAAGGAAGTGCCTAATTTCATGGTGCAGTACAGTAGTCTAAGTTTAAATTCATCTAATACAGTAACAGATACTTTTAGTTTCCTCACCATTGATGTTTTGTTGCTTATGACTGTGATGAGTGTAATGGCTTTTATTATTATTTCTCAAAACAGTCTTGAGGACTTTTTTATTTTGTTTTATTTAAAAGTGTCCAATACATGGATTTTAAATACAACTTTCTGGATCTTTCTTAACTTTAGATTCTTTATAAATACAAATTCTCCAGAAGCAGTTAACTGGGACATTATCTTATTTTCTACTAATTAGAATTTTAGGCATACATATGGTTATAGTGAGATAAGTCTTTTCACAAGAATTTTTTAATTAAAAAGAGGGAGTCAGAAACAGAATAAATGAATGGCTGTAAATTTTGTGTGGAATATAACTTATTCCCTTTGACTTTGTAGTATAAATTTCAATTCTAATTTTTCTCATAACAACTATCATAGAAAGACCAGAACATCGTCACAGGTACTCAGAAGGCCATGTCGTAGCAATTCTAAACCTAAATACTTTATTAGAAGCTTGATTAATCTGGTCTTCCAATGAATAATTAATTCATCCAAAATAGATGTACAATAATTAAAACTGAGTAAAGCAAAATGACCGCGTCCCGTTGAGAAATCAAACCAGCATTAAGCTAAATTCTTACGTATTAACTCACATTCCACCATAGTAAGTCAACCAGATGATTAAAGGAAATGAGCTTACTTAAACAGTGTCCACACTCCTTACCTGCTCACTGTAAGTTAACTTTTTCCCATTGCAAAAGTACTGAGGTTTATTTAACTTCTGAACCTCCTTTACCTCCTATGCTATCTCTGTACCATAAAGAGGTTCACAGATCTTTTCTGCCAACTAAGTAATTACTCTTCGAGGTGGTACTCTTTTTTTTTCTTTAAAAAAAAGCGTAACAGTAAAACCATAATACCAGGAACAATTTAATAGAATCTAATGGTATTTATTCTATGAAAATTCTTTTTGCATCACGTCAATTTTGTGCTATCAGATAGCTACAGCATCAGTGACAAACTCAGAAAACAGAAAAAGGTAAAATGAATAGAGGAGAGATGAAACAGCCAAGCTTAATCATTACAAATATAGATACACTTTAGGCCTTACCTCAAAAGATTCGTACTGTTCACGATCTACAGCACGAGTACAATACAGGTTTCCAGTATCTCTCTCCACATAAAATAAATTCTTAGGTTCTTGGTCAACTCCAGGACCTTTTATGGAATAGTATATGGTGTAGTTCTGTGCTGTGTCAGATTGAACCTAGAAAGTAGATATTACATACATAAGACAAATTATTATTTCAGCAGAACTTTCATCTGTATATTTGTGCAATCACTTTGTCATTTTATTATAATAAATAATTGCCCTCTTTAATTTATTATTATGGATAAATAAAAAAACAGCAATAGAATGAGGAAGCCCAACTGAGAAATTTCAGGAACAAGGCATGAGTTAATTAATGTAGCGTCTTAATTTCCCAGTGGCTAAATGGTAACTACATGGACCAAACATTTAAGATTTTTCCTGTCTTAGAAAACAAAGTATTCTGAGCATGAAAAATTATTCTGTTGTCAATTTTTTTTAAAAACAGAGCTTTTATTATATGTGAAATAATATTTAAGACATTGGGTTTGAAGTGTACTGTCCGAAGGTCAAAAACTTGAAAAATACTTTCTTTAATGAGTTTTTGTTGTCAGCATCTTCCTTATTATAGGAATTGATTAAAAAAAAAATACAAGTGAGAATAGAAATAGAATAATACTCTGGCATGTGTGATATTCTGATTCTTGATTCAAAAAGCAAACTTCTCCCAAGCTGTATTTATTCTCACAGTAAGATCTTGTTTATCTTTACATCAGGATGACTAACACAATTATTTTCTGACAACTTCTTACTCAACTTTAATATGCTGTCCTCTTGGCTACATTAAATTTGTTGGTGGGATATAAAAAAAGGATTCTCTCTCACCATTTTCAGAAGTGAGGGGAAAAAAACCCAAGTCATAGACTGAATGGTAGTAGCCACTAACAGCAGAAGAAGGCAAGAAAACTTGTTGGGGTTTCCACTAAAAGTGAAAAAAGAGAGAAAAATGTGGATCCAGTGTGATTTCAGATGTGGATTTGAGAAGAGCAATAGAAAAGCCTATGTGTCTTTCTCCTTCATGGCATTTGGTCTTTCATCAGCAATTTTATCCTTTATTATGGAACATATTTTGGGGTTTTCTAGGTCTGCAGTCCCCAACCTGCGGGCTACAGACTGGTTACCGGTTCATGACCTGTTAGGGACTGGGCGGCAGAGTCGCAAGTCGCAGTTTGCCTGAAACTTTTCCGTGGAAAAATTGTCTTCCATGAAACTTAGGAAATGGGGGGGAGGGGAGGAGCACAGCAGGAGGTGAGCAGTGGGCTGGCGAGCTTCATCTGTATTTACAGCCTCTCCCCATCACTGGCATCACTGCCTGAGCTCCGCCCTGGCACCCACCCACCCCATCCGTGGAAAAATTGTCTTCCATGAAACCAGTCCCTGGTACCAAAACTGCTGCTCAAGGCTATGCCCAGGCTCTGTGATACCCTGGCTGATTTGAAAATTCATTAAGGAACCATGTGTTTGAGACTGCTAGATGGATCTGACAGTTTTAAAATGGCCTTTTCATGGCTAAAACTTCGAGAAGCGTATGTAGTTATAGACAGATACATTCATACTCACATATTGAAACATATGATATACATATTCACTCATATTCACACACACCTATTTTTAAATAACTGCACAGTCAGTTGCAACATTTTTAAAACACGGAAACCACAGACCTCCACAGTGGAAAGAAATTAAACTGTACCTGTTGAAGGAAAAGTGGGAAAGGACCCAAGGAATTCTCTAGCATTGAGCAAGGAATAGGAGCCCATCTTCTCTTGCCACGTCTTAGAACTTTTTCTTTAGAATGCCTTTTCTTCAATACCTCAATTTAGAAGACAGAAAAAAAAAAAGTCAGTGACTACTTTATTTTCAAACATTAGAACTCTGATACATCTTTCTCCTCTCATGAGGGTTAGCTGGGGGAGGTCTAAGACCATAGTAGTGCTTGAAAACGAAACTAAACGTTCAACATCGCAAAAAAATTACGAAGAAATAACTGCCCTAACTGTTATCACAGCAATCCTCTTGAGAAAATGATGTGGTGGAAAAATGGAGGAAAGAGAGATGGAATTGGAAGCCTAGAAGCAAAACTGAAAACAAAACAAAAAAAATATTGTTGCCACATTGCCATGCAAAAACATGGGAGGAGAGATATGCAAAGAAAATAAGTGAGTATGTGCCCTTCTAAGTTTAGCACAATCATCTTCCACTCACCAGCAACTAGGTAGAGCCAGGGGACCAACAGAGACATCTGTGTCAGAATGAGGAGAAAAACATGGTGACAACTCTCAAACTACCGCAGTGAGGAATGGCCAGTGGTTGAATAAAAGTCATTTTGATCTTGGGTGTCCCAACACAATAAGCATGTGTGTGGTCCAAACCTCCTCCTAAAATTGTCATCTATTTCCTAAGACTACAAATTATGCTAAGATGCATGACAAAAAAATTTTCTTTATCCAGAGATAGAGTTCCAAAACTTCTTTTTGGAAATCCATTCCATGGTAAAGATCAAGATATGCTTTTTGTGTCTGATCTCAAGTTCTCATGCTATAATTTATCCCAGGCTCTCCTTTTACATCCCAAATGAGAAGGACCTGTAATAACGTATTAATGGATTTCACAACCCTTTTCTTTTCTTTTAAACACTGTTAAGTCATCTCATGGTTTTCATTCTTCTTCAAGACAAACTATACCATATCGTTTCTGAGTCCACATCTTCCCTGGTAATGTTAGTTACACCTAAAGAAAAGACAACGTTATACTTCATTTATATAGTCTTGTATACCTTTGTTTGATGCTCTAAAAGGACAAATATTTTCTTCTCTTCCTGGTTCTCAGTGTTAGAAAGTGATATGGTAAAGCTTCTCTTCCCCGAGGACAAAAGAATAGCATTTGTTGTATAGACTGAACCATCTTCTAAAATTTGGAAATCAGAATCACTTGAATGAATTAGATTTGCAGATTTAAAGCACTCCTTCAGGTTAACTGTAGAAAATATACATAACAAGCATTTGTAAGGTAAAACATAATAATCTGTAGTTTTAACAGTCATCTATGCATGTGGGGGAAGGCAAAAACTTAAAATTAATTATTGATACTTATAAACTTAGCATTTTTAAAAGGACATATGAAACTATATGGTTGATTAAGTTGTGCTTATATACCACTTCTAATAACTACTTTATATCCTCTTGAAGAACAGACATTTGCCCTGACATAAAGGCATGTGAACTCATGTTTGAATATTTAAACCAACACCAAAAACAGTTTTTCTTTCACTGAAATTAGCTATAGAATAACACATAAGAATACTTGAATAAGTTATAGAAAATCTAGCAGATTAAAATAGGCAGTTATTAAATTAAAATATTATGAACTCTTTACATCTATTGTTAAATCGTCACCATATTTTGTGTTCTCATTGGTTTGATCTTTTACATGTTGAGTATGTGAAAAAAATTAATTGATAAGAATCAATATGTGGAAGTAAATGCGATAAGATGCCAAAATGTTAAGATGAAAATCCAAAACAATACCTTTAAACTCAAGAAATAGTTTCAATACTATTTCTCAATATTTTAGAAGCATGTTAAACATATTCCATACCCTTCATCTAATGTAAATATTAAGAATTTATGACTCAAACTAAACCTTTTTATCTACTCATACAGTCATGTTTTTCAATAAAGAACAATATCCTTTTCATTTGAATGACACCATACCATGTATTACAAATGATCATGTACTATATTCATTTTAGCTATTAGTCCCAACACAGTTAGCATTTTAAAAATTACACTAACTTTTAAAAGATCATGCCAAATTAGGATTTATTACATATTTGGCAGTTTCTTACCTCTCCCAATAAATTTCTCAGCGTCTAGTTTAGAGGGAACATGTAGTGTTACATTTTTGCAGGCATCACTGGCAAATGTTAAGATCTAAAACATTAAAAAAAACAACCAAATCAATATCATTCATTACAAAAAGATTCTTTTTAATGTGTATATGGTTTGTATAAATATCATTTAGTATTTATATATACCAATTATATTCTAAATTGATTAAATACATCAATTAGATATATGTTATTAATTAAATTAATCAAATAATTTATATTTGTAATCATATAAAATTTATATATAAATATATTTAATATAAATATATATTTAATTATATATTTATATATATTTAATGTATATACTTTTAATTATAAATCAGTTTATATAATTAACAAAATAAAATTATAATATACGGAATAAGAAATCAGAAAAAAACTATAGCAAGAGGATGGCTCTCTCCTTCAAAAACCATGTGAACTCAGAGAATTATGTACTTTCTTGTGCTTTGTTTCCTATACTGTAAAATGGATTTCATAATAACTTCAGTGACTAACTTAGTGGGTATACTGAGGATCCAACAACAATCTGCGTGAGAGAATTCTGAAAACTGTTAAGAAGGCAGCACAGGTTCATAAATAGGAAAGAGAAACAAAAACAAATTTATTGAGGCAGCAGATTGTTTCAATATATTTTTTATTGTCTGTGAGCCATGGAACCGAATCAGTAATATCCTAAACAAAAACTCAATGCTGGAGTGATTTGGAGAGTATTTATGTATTACTCCACACAAACAAGCACATACATAACTTTAAAATATGAACTTACTTTGAAGATGCATCTAATCATAAATGAAATTTGAGATCAATTTACAAAATAGTTCACTCAAAAATTTTTTAAATGATTTAGTGATTTAAGGTGAATCAATTCCAATACAACATATATTTAAACACATTGAAATTTAATTCTGTTCTCTCTGAAACTTTACAGTAGATGCTTCTGAAAGAGTCACATTCTTTTTTCCATAGTTTGCAAACACCTTCAATCAAAGGCAAGATGGCTAATTAGTATTTACACTGTTATTTACAAAGTTTATAAACAGAAACTAAAACATCAAAATTTGGATGAAAATTTTCATTTTTAATATATATTAAAGAATTTTAATTATCTAATTTAAACAACACATGAAGGATCAGGTTAAGACAGAAATTATGCTGCTTTTGGATATTAGGGACAGACACATTGAAGAGACTGTACCTGAATTGGAAATTAAAGGATGAGAAGAATTATCATTGGCTGTATAGTCAAGAGAGAATAGAAGTAGAACCAGATGATTCTGAGGATTCCAGCTCAAGGCGACTGAAAGAATACATCCACTAGGTGCTAAGCAGATTCACAGGCCACAGGAGTGAACCAAGCAAAGTCCTTGCCTTCATGAAGATT
This sequence comes from Lemur catta, assembly GCF_020740605.2. Lineage (NCBI taxonomy): Eukaryota > Metazoa > Chordata > Mammalia > Primates > Lemuridae > Lemur > Lemur catta. The sequence continues at coordinate 22,513,982 of NC_059143.1, forward strand.
ACATTATAATGAGATACAAAAAATAAACAAACAAATGCATAATGTCACAGAATGCCAAGGCAGAAAGAGATAAATGCTATGAGGAAAATAAAGCAGGGAGAGAGGATGACGAAAGGAAGACCACAGCCCAAATGAAAGGAGGAAGCAAACCCATTTCCTAACTGGGGAAGAGTCTCCCAGGTGGGGCAAGAACCAGAATAAAGGCCCTGGAAGGGAACTTCACCAGGTGGACTGGAGGAACAACAAGGTCATAGTAGTAGAGCATAGTAAGGGAAAAGTGATAGGAGATGCAAACAAAAGGACAGCTAAGGGCATATCATGAAGGGCTTAAAAGGCCATGGTGAGAAGTGCAGATTTTGTTCTTGTTCTGAGTACAAAGAGAAGCAACAACACGGTTAAGAATCTGCAGAGTGGCATAATCACTCTGCTAGCTTTGTGGAGAACAGGCTGTTGAGAAGCAAGAGTGGAAGCCTGAGACCAAGTGGATGCGATAGCAGAAATCCAAGAGAGGGATGATGGTGACTTGGACTAAGGTAACAATAGTGGAGAAGGTGAGAAATGGCTGGTAACAGTATTATGGACAACCATTCATTCATGTATTCAGGAAATATTTATTGAATGTCTACTATGTCCCAGACACAGAACAATAAACATTCAATCCAAGGGGAAGACACGTTTGTAACTACAATGAAGTTGGATAAATGCAACAACAGAAGTACAGGGTGCTATGGGAGAGCAGAGCGACTAACCCTTTCTAGGAGCCAGGTGAGATCAGGGTGGCTACAAACCAGCCACGTTCGGAGGAGGTGGAGCTTAAATCCTCCAAACAAAGGAAAAGCAGAAGTGAAGGCCCAGAGATGACACAGACCTAAAAGAGAAACCTGGAATGGCTGATGTGAATAGCACAAGGGGACAGAACTGAGGTTTAAAATGGCTTTAGAGAAGTAGGTGTGCGACAGACTCTGAACAGCTATAACAGAGAGTACAGATCTTTTTTCCCAAAGACATTAAGGAACCAACGCTTTATTTTAAGCAAACAAATAACATAAGCAGGTTTATATTTAAATATAGTAAGTCTGACCAATGTGGAGAATGGATGGCGGGGAACCACTTTCATTTCCAATAATGTTAGGCTAGTTAATTCAGAAAACCCTATGCCAAAACTAACTAAAAATGATGGATAATATATTTTTTGAATATCCTAAAAGCACAAAAAAGCTAAGAAAATAGCAAGGAATTCCTATGCAAGAGCTGAAGATAAAGCTGGAACACCAACTGGTCAGAGGAAGCCAGGAAGGACTTCTGCCCTGCAAAGATTTGAGTCTGGTTTTTGTCCCCCACAGAGAAGGAGAGTGACATCAAAGCATGGGGCCCACCTAAGATCGAAGAGAAGATCCACTCCACATTCATGTGGGACCCCCAAATGCTGAACCCTCATTATAAGTTTGAGCCACAAAGTAAACTGGCCCTGGCATGGATTTGTGGCCCTCATTCACATCGTTTGCTTGGTGTAGAAACCTCAAGCCATGAATCAGTTTAAAGAAGGCCTGGCACGTAATCACCACCAAAGATACTGAAAGGCGCTTAATCAAATTCAATAACCATTCCTATTTTTTTTAAGCCTCAAAAATTAAGAATTGATAAGTACTTTTACAATACGATTTTTATATATTATAATCACACCACAAAAGGGAAAGCACTAGAAGAAACCTCACTAAACTTAGAGACCAGATAGGCTTTCCAAGGTCATCATAGGGAGTTTATATCACATTGAAGGTATATGAGCAAGAGGAATGCATTCGATGGCATACAAATTGAAAAGGAAGAGGTAAAAAAAATTTCTCTATTTGTATTTTATATGACTGCTTACCTGGAAAACCCAAGCAATGAATCAATAAAGTACTATAAAACAATAAAAGACTTCAGTGAGGGTACAGAAACAACCCAAATGCCCATCAATCCACAAATTGATTAGTAAACTGTGGTATATGTATACCATGGAGTATTACTCAGCTATAAGAAATAACGATGATACGACATCGCTTTGGTTCTCCTGGAGAAAATTGGAACCCATTATATTAAGTGATGTATCCAAAGAATGGAAAAACAAGCATCACATGTACTCACCAGATAATTGGTTTCCCTGATCATCACCTAAAAGCACATCGGGGAAGGATACCAATTGGATATCAGACTGAGATGGGGGGTGGGGGGAGGGGATGGGTGTATGCCTACATGATGAGTGCGTTGCGCACCGTCTGGGGAATGGTCATGCTTGAAGGTGCTGACTCAGGGAGGTGGGGGGTGGGGGGAGGGGATGGAGGTATGACTACATGGTGAGTGCCAGGCACACTGTCTGAAGAATGGACACGCTTGAGGCTCTGACTCAGGGGGATGGGCGGGACATGGACAATGTATATAACCTGAGCTTTTGTACCCCCATGAAGAGCTGAAATAAATAAATTAAAAAATATATATACAAAAATCTTGTGTTTTCATACCCATAAATAAAGCCAATTAGATAATATAAGCGAGAAGAAATTGTTTTAAAAAGGAAGAAAAAGTTAGAATGCCAAAGAGTAAATTTAACTAGATACATGCAAAGCCTATTTGAGGGAAACCTACAAACTTTTCTGCTGCACACAAAAATAGACTTGCAGAAAAAGACAAAAATCAACTTTCTCTCTCTCTCTCTCTCTCTCTGTATATATATGCACGCACATACCCATCCTTACTAAGTTAAAATACACATTTTATGATACAAATAAAAATTCCAACAGAATTTTTCTGGAACTAAACAAGCTGATTCAAAAGGTCATAAGGAAAAATAGAAAATTAAGGATAAACAGGAAAATCATGAAAAAGAAGAGCAATGAAAAGATATTAGCTCTAGCAGATATTAAAACATCTTATAAAGTTTCAATAATTAAAATAATGTAGTATCAGTACATGAATAGACTGATAATAGATACATATGAAAAGCAAAGGAAGAGGTAAACAATTTCCATTGGCATTTGATATGAGTGCCTACAGTCCACAAAGGTGGTAACTTTTTTATTATACCCACCAACAATTTATCCACACTCTTGCCACTACACAGCATGTTATCAAAGCTGTGGATATTTGCCACATGTGAAATGACATTACAATGTCGTTTGTAATTCATTTTTTTCTTATTATGAGGTTGACATATTTTTATATTTTAAGGCCATTTTATTACTTTATGGGAATTTATCATGTCCATGTTCATGCTGGATTTGTTCTTCTTGAATTATAAGAGTTCTTTATATATTAGACTAGTCTTTTAAAATATGATCTGAAAATACTTTTTTTTCCAGTTTACCAATTACCTTTTTACTTTGCTTATGGTGTTTTGTTTGGTTTAGTTGTTTTTTTTCCCACGGAGAAGTATGTGTGTATGTGTTTTTATATAATTGATTTTCTCAACTTTAATAAATTGGCTTTTAAAATCTGAGTCATAAACACGCTTTCTTGACTCCAGATTTGTACAGCAAGTCATCATGTTTTCTTCTACTACCTGTATGGTATCTTTTTTTTTTTTAAGCATTAGAGACAGGGTCTTGCTCACTCTGTCCCCCAGGCTAGAGTGTAGTGGCGTGATCATAGCTCACTGTAACCTCGAACTCCTGAGCTCAGCAATCCTTCTGCCTCAGCCTCCCGAGTAGCTAGGACTACAGGTGTGTGCCACCATGCCAGGCTGATTTTGAAATTTTTTTGTAGAGATGGGGTCTTGCTGTGTTGCCTGGGCTGGTGTCAAATTTCTGGGCTCAAGTGATCCTCCCACCTTGACCTCCCAAAATGCTGGGATTACAGGTGTGAGCCACCACACCAGCTGGTATCATATTTTACATTGAAATCTTCCATCTGTTTGGAGTTTTCTGTGGTGTTCTGCATGAAGCATGGATTCAACTTTATCTTCTGGCAAATTACTGCCTAGTTCAATTGGCTTCAAAGTCATTCTTATTTAATACTATCTTATAATAATATGTATATCCTCAATGATGTGATCTGCCATGTCATACGACAGCTCTCTGTCTAGGCCTATACAACCTTTATGGAGAGAAAAGCAATATATACCAAAATTATATAGTCATTTACACTTTTATCAATCCCATGACTGGTAATCTATTCTATTGATACACTTGCCCGTATATGAAATGCATATATCCAAGTTTATTCATTGTGACATTATGTGTAACGGAAAAGAAATAGCAGAAGAGATAGATATAAGTAAACAGATCCATGAGATATCTTTGAATGTAGATTTAATGGGACTTAATGATGGATTAGGGAAGGGGAGCAGCAAGGAAGGAAAAACAAACAGCTTCCAGACTTCCTTCTTGAGGAAAAGACGTATGATGGTGCTATATATTGAAATACAGGTCACTAAAAGAAAAACAACATTGTTTGGGAAGATAACAAATGTGTCACACATCATAGTAGGTAGCAAGATATAAAAGCCTATTGTTTGGTGGAGACATCTGAACTAGCAATATTAATTTAGGATATGTTGACATCTATGTAATATTTCAAGTTATAAAAGTGGTTGAAACGGCCTAGCGAAAGGATGCAAATTTCAAGGGACAAGAGCTAGAACAGAGCCCCAAGGAACATCAGCATTTAACAGTGGAGGAAAAAGTAGTCAAACTCATAGGAGAAAATAGAATGGTGGTTGCCAGGGGCTGGGGGGTGGGGAAAATGGGGAGTTGCTGTTTAATGAGTATAAAGGCTCAGTTATGCAAGATGAAAACATTCTAAAGATCTGCTATACAATATTGTGCTTATACTTAATAATATTGTACTGTACTGTATACACTGAGAAATTTGTTAAGAGGATAAATCTCATATCTTTTTTAACCAGAATAACAAAAAAAAAAGTGGAGAAAAAGAAACTAGGTATCGAATCAGATTCTGAGTGGTCCGAAAGGTAAAAAAAAAAAAAAAAGTGAATGTCAAGTAAAAGGGCACAATCAACAAAGTAGAACTGTATAAAGAATGAATCGTCACTTGGATTTAGCAAGGGCACTCCCTGACAATCTTAGAGGTGGTTAGGCAGAGAAGGCAAGAGTTCAAATGGCTAAGACAGGTGTCAGGTGAGGCAATATTAGGAAGTGAGGAGAAGCTGACTGTGGAATGGTGAAGGATTACTTGGGTGTATGGGAAGGAGGTAATTTAAAGGGCAACCCCCAAAGTCATTCTGATTTAAGAATATCTTACACTCAAATAGTCTCTACACATTGCTCACGCTTGAGGCTCACGACCACAACAAGCACCTGCGCCTGGCAGGGCTTTGAACAAATAGGCTTTAGAGTTTAAGAGCAATTTAAGAGACTCCCACTAAGCTTTCCAGCTAGAAAGTGGCAGAATGAGGGTGTAGCCAGGGCCAGAACTCTTTTTCTTTTACCCTACTCCTGGCCTATCACACTCTGAAGCTAAGGAAGACCAGGGAATGGGGATTCAATTCCAGTTATTCACTTATACCTTGCTCTCTTCTAAAAAGGATCAGAGATGCGCAGCAGGAAGTTTTGTATGTGAACACATGCAGAACAATGCTATATATCGCCAGTGCCTAAGCGTGCCTTTTCCTTCAAAGAATAACCGCCACTGATTTAAAACGAAATAGCAACTTTATTAGAACTCTAGCAAAATTCATTTGTCATCAACAGCACCTTTCGTGACCGTTATTTATTCCATTCTCAGTTTCTTCAATCGCAAAATGTTAACTGCTGTGTACTTGGCCCTTCCTATGTTATTAACATGCCCAAGGAATTTACTTAAGGCTTTGAAGTGCATTGAGTTCCTTGGGAAAGACATTCTAATAACAGTAACGACTACAATTTCATTGCTTAAAAATTTAGGAATCTATTGTGAAATGAGAGCGGAAGAGAAGGGGAAATTATCCAACTGTTTCAGAGTCCAGTTCCACCACTCCTAGGAGGAATCATCCCTCCGGGTTCCTCCCTTTGTCCTTCAGAGCTGACTTGCGCCCTACGCCTGAGGCTCAGCATGAAAGGATCCTACTGAGTTGAACACTTTTTTGCACCTGGTCGAATTAACTTTTCCCCTTTTCTGGGGGCAGAAAAGTCCAGTATGGGACACCTTTGGCCCCAATCTGCCCCCGAGGCCGCTCCTCGGTATTGGACTCCCGTGCCTTCGGGCTCCGCAGCGAGATCCCCTCTTTTATGCCTGGGACGGGGGCCGTCCCGCCATAAATAAGGCCACCCCCTTTGGCTCCCAGCTCTGGGAAGGGTAGGTTCGTGGCTGTTGTGTTCTTTAAAGTGGGAAAGAAACTGAGGCAAGGCGGGAGGACGGGGGTGAGCAGAAAAATGTAGACGCCTTTGGGGACAAGAAATCAGGACAATCATTCCCCTAACGATTTAGGGGACGGAAGCCTCTCACACTAAGAAACAATAGAAATGGTCACCTGGGGCCCGCCCATCTACGGGAGCGGAAGGTCGAGACTCCCCTCCCCCACTACTCCCAGCCCAATCCCACAACACGAGCAATCCCCCGAAGGCGAGTAGTGAGCAGCCCCTCTTTGACCCAAGGACACTCGCTTTAGGTCCCGTACGTCCCGCGGCTCCCCTTTCCGTGGCCTGAACCGGACAGTGCGGCGGACGCGGCCGCACGCTCCCGGGGACTGTGCGAGAGGCGCAGAGGCGCAGCCCGCGTGCCCACAGGCCACGGTTTCGCCTGGACGCCGCCAGCTGCTTTCTCTGCCCAGATCTGCCAGCGCCGATTATATCTGCGGGGACACCCTCCCCTCCCCTTGGGGATCCGGGCGCTCAGGTCGCGATCCTCTTCCCGTCTGCTCTCCCCCAACCCCCGGCACCTCCATTTTTCAGCCATCCGGAGGCCCCTTAACCCCAGCTTTGCTCGCCGCCCCCAACCCCCTCTGCTCCCCAAGTTTCCACCCGCCTCCCCAGGCGATCGGGCCGCTAGCCCGAGCCGGTGGCCCGGGCGACACTCACCGTGAGGGTCAGCAAGAGCTGCCGGCAGAGGGCCCCGCTCCGGGAGCCGGTGGGTCGCGCTGCCGCCATGGAGCGCGCTCGGGGACGCACTCGGGGACGGGTCGCCGGCCGGGGCGGCGGGAGGCCGGGGGGAGGGCTCGGCGGGGCGAAGGGCCGCGGCCGGGGCGAGAAGCAGGAGGCGGAGCGCGCGGAGAGGCGCTTTTCTTCTCAGTGTCTCTGAAGCGCCTGCCTCCCACTCCAGGGGCTTTTCCTCTGGCCCGGGGTGGGGCTCCAGGCGCGTCCGAAAGACACCGATCGGCCCCTCCTTGCAGTTTAAGTCTTCATTTCTTTAAGAACGCTACAAATGGGAACTCCCTCTCGCCGCCACCCTGTTACCTGCGCCAGGTGTTCCTCCCCAGCGGACGCCACCTATATGTCCCATCACCCCCCCCCCCCCGCCCCAGTGTCCGCCCGGCAAGATTAGCAGCCGGCCCTGCCCAGCAGAAGCCCTGACTGTACAGAGACTCACTCCGGATCGCGCTCCCCGGCCCGGGCTCCGCCCTGACCGCTGCCCTTTCCGCCTGCTGTGGCCCTTGCCCTGGGGTCAGTGACAGCCCCACAGAGACCGCCCGGCTCTGAGCCGTAGAGGTTGCAGTTTATGTCACAGCTACCTAAGGCCCACCTGTTAGAGGGCTGACTCCAGGGAGACTATTTTACACACTCTTTACTGGAGTGAATTTCCTGCGGACATCCAGATGCGGTTTAGACAGGATTTTCATCTGTAGAACACCACTCTGCGGGGTCTCGTGTTCTTAGAAACGATGGTTACTATGACAACGATACAGGAAAATTACCACAATTTAGGAACAAAAATACTTACATACATACAGTTAGGGAATCAAGGCTACGGTTAAAATAACAAAGCCCAGGGTGCGTTACTATAGAAAATGCATCGATTGAGGTCCTAGACGTTGGCTAAATGTTGGCTAAATGTGGGCTACTGATTTTCTCCAAGAACCTCCCTTGCAACAAATAAAGCTAAGCACAGGCCTTCTTTTTAACTTATTTCCAACACTGGACTCCTGAACATCTCCTAGTGGAGAGTTCTCTTTCTTTACAACCATCAAAACCAGACCTCATGGTGAGAAAAGACTGGGGTAATTATACTTCTATTTGGAATGCACTTAAACTGGATAAATTATTCCAGCACTTATCCTAGAAGATTAAAATATAAAAGCTGTGTGCTTTGAGCTCTTCAGAAAGTAATGACAAGGCATTCTGACTCATCCTCTTGTTCCTCTTGTTCAATTACTGGCTTAAACCAGGTTAAGTCTGACCACAAAGGAGAAACTTGTTTTAAGTCTCCTCAAGAATGTTGGGAGAAACCTGTCTGAAAAACCAACCATGACACTCACACCATTTTAATTCTTGAAAACATTTACCATCTTAATATCATTACATACCGATCCAGAGTTATTGCAATATTGAGTGTATATTGAAATCAACATTAATGTCAAACAGTGCATGCCTTACATTCTCTGTTAGTCCCATGCTCTGTTTTATTAGTGAATACGGCACAGTGGTATTCACACAGTTCTGTTGTCTCCATGTCCATAAAATTATAATTGACCCTTTGCTAGTAAAATAAGCCTGGGTCATCAGCGTGAGACTGCAGTTGACGGCCTTCCTTTTCCATATTTTTAAACACCCATGTTTTTCCAGCAGTGATTTCATAAACACACCTAATCCTATTCATGATGACATCATGATCTCTAGCGTGAAGCTTTTCAGAGGACAGAGAAGCAAGCTAGTTTCAGGTTCTAGAAATCTACTCAGACTATTATCATAGCCTTTGACAATAGGGCATTTCCAAATTCTGCTCTACTCTTTAACCTTTAATGCCTTAAGGGTGGCTCGTGTTTTTCCTCATTCCGGAAAAGGGCGGGAAGAGCAATTTGACAAGAATTCATCTTAGATATTTATTTTCATCTTTCACACTTGGTAACTGATTGAGGCGATTAAAACCATGATTTTTGTTGTCCATTTCATCATGAAAAATTTTTAAACAACGGAATAAAATATAAACTACTCACTCTAAATAAGCGGACCAAGTTATTTAATGTATTTAGATTAGATATGGTCGCTGAAATGGATTCCTCTATAAAACAGGTTTGAAACAAGGGGCACAAATTTAAAGAGGCAATGAAATGTGGGTAGGTGTGATTTTTTTTGAAGAATATCTTCTGCCTATGGATGTGATTCTGCTGACATGAACTGATTTTCCATTGCTGCATAGTAAAAGGTGCCCAAGGCCAAAAGTAAGGAGCAACTTCCTTTATGTTGCTCAAGTCATCTGCCAGGTCTCAGCATCCTCATTTGTTAAGATAATCAAAGTAATACTGGATGCTGTCTGTGGTACTTTCCACATCTAAAGTTAAACTATTTAGACTGCTTGTGACAGATTTTGAAGAACCTTGGCTGGAAATGGGTCTTCATTTCGGACACAACATAGAAAGTGAGCATCAGAGCAGTCCTTAAAGAAATGAACAATCTGCAACCGAAGGTCCATGGGCCAAATCTGTGTAGCCTAACTTCACAGTTTTCTAATTGCAGAGGCCGAAACTAAAGATATTAAGTAAAAGGAAAAAGAAAAAAAACTCCCTTACGCACTGGCATGCATACAGAGACAGCTCTCCCTGGGCTTCAGCTTTCCTGCCAGTCCCCACTGCCAGACCCTGAGGAGGGGTAACCCACATGGGCAGATGTGATCTTTAGGGTGAATCCATCTTGGCATGGCATATGACCAAATGGAACTCAAAAGCAAGGGAAACATAGACCCAATTGGGGGAAAAAAATAAGATTAAAGGACATTGTCTAGTTACTTTATAGGTGGGAGTAGAAAGAGAAACATCTGCTTGTCACAATAAAACGAGCACAATTCTTTACCTCTTATAGTTGTTGCAGGGATTAAATGATGTGATGCATGAAAGACACTCAGAACAAAGCCTGGCACATTCCAAGTGCTCCCTAAGTGTCAGCTATTACGGGCATCTCTCTTCCCCTCACTGTACTACCACATCTCTGTGACACATTCGCCTCGTCCTTACGACAGCTCCTGATTTCCTGTTCTTCCAGCACCTCTCCTCAAGTGGCTGTCTGTCCTGGTCCCTGGCTGAATGCTAGTGCCAATTCACGCACCACTCCCAAATCCTTCAACCTCCTTCCCTTCCACACCAACCCCAGATTTTGTCCGGCACAAAATGAGTTAACTGTGCAACACTAAGATGAGATGCTGCAGTTTGTGTCACTTGTGTACTTTCTGAAAATTTGGACCAAATTTTAAAAAGGGGTCCTCAATGTGAGAAAAGTTTTTAACATTTTCTCTTTCCCAATAAATAAAATATTTACTTTTGCAATGCTGCACATATTTCTTTGTAGTTTACTTTTCAAAATTGGCCTCAATGAAACATAGTGTACTAATCAAATGCAGTTTCTATTACATTTTAAAGTATTTTTTAATCAGGGTAGAGTATAAAATAAACTATAAATTAATTCTTATTCCAGTACTTTTCTTTTAGCAGACCATCAATAAAGAAAGCCAGTGGATGAATTCCGAGGCAATTGTGGTGGAAACGGCTGGAGACAGTTCAGCCTGGTCTGCCTTTAATAGATGCTGCTGACAGGAGCCCCCCAGGAGTGCTATATAAAAAAATGTATCCTTAAAACAACAAAACTTTCATTCATTTGCTTTACTAATTAACTGATTCAACAAGCATTTATTGAGCACCTACTATGTCTTAGGCATTGTTCTGGGCACTGGAAGTGCAATGGTGAATAAGATGGAAAGGATGTTGCTCCAGGAAAGCGCTTAAGGAATATAAAATTACTAGGTAGGACAAGAAGTACTCTCCGCCTGAGATTTACATCATGTTGATTTGTCTGAGAAAGAAGAGAGAAGGTGAATTGCAGAGTAAGTGCAAATAAAATATGAACTATGTCCTCTAAGGATAAAAAATTACCAATATAAAAATTATTTGTTAATATCTTTTCATGGATTATGAAATGTTACTCTCTTCTTAAATGGACCTAGAGAAACTCACTATTTTGTGAAATAAAATGATCTGGAATATATATGCTCTTGGCTTGTTTGACTGCAACACTCTGGTTTTCTTCTTCCCTGTGCTGGCTATGTTTATGCATTCTTTCTGGTTGGCTCCTTCTGCTCTATCTGACTTCTAAATATTGCTTGGCCTCTAAATATTGCTGTACACAAATACATCTGTATTGTTTTCAAACCCTCACACTCGTGAAGCTCCTTCTCCTACAAGTGTCTTGTACATATTCTGTCCTCTGCCTGACACCTTCTTCCATTCCTCTGGTCTGGTAAACTCCGACCCATCCTACTTTTATTTTCTTTCCTACCAGGTCAAATTTTCCTGGGTCCACCATTGTCTCTCATTTAGAGCACTTGTCACAGTTACAATGTTAAGTTTATTTGAGCAGTTATTTGATTAACATTTGTTTTTCACCAAAGATGACATTTTTATGGCTGGAGTAATCTGTACTTTTTTTTGCTTCATCCTTGTATTACCGACACTATCATGATCCTGATTCATAGTAGATACTTAATAAATACTTGTTGAATGAGTGAGAAAATGAATAAATACATTAATGACTTCTGAGCACTGTTGGCAAGCAATTCTTTGCTTTTCTTTTTCTTTGCTTTTCTTTTTCAACATCTATTGGCATATTAAAGTGATATCTTAGTTCATATTTGTAGGGTGAGAGTTCCTAATCTAATCTCAAATATGCTGGACATGGATTATAGTAGTATATTTGATAAAATTTGAGATGGGCTTACCGAAAATTTCTAGTGTGGTTTTTGCACAAGAACAGACAAATACAGTAATGAATTTTAATTTAGAATTCAAGAGAGACCAGTGTATAAATGGAAACTTACTATCATGGCAGTAGACACCATGAAGAAAAGGAGAAACTATTCAGTGTTGGCACTGGTAAAACAAACTCACTATTAGAGAAAAATAAAACTGGTGCCCTGCTTAATACCACATACAAAATGGCCTCCAGATGGATTAATCTATACTGTGGTGGCAAAGACATAAAGTTAATGGAAGACAATATAAAAGAACATCTATGTTACCTGGAGGTAGGAAACTATTTTTGAAATAAGACCCCAAATGCATATACCTATAGGAATAAAAAAGAAGATATGTTTGATTACATTAAAGTTCAGTCTTTCTATTTAACAAAAGACACCATGAATAAAGTCAATATACAGATGATAGAATTGGGAGAAGGTTTTTGATATGACTAAAACAGACAAGGGAATAATATCCAGAACATATAAGAAACTCCTACATGTTAACAAGAACATGACAGAACCTCAATAGAAAAAAATAGGCAGAGAGTATGACCAGGCATTTTACAACAGAGGAATATAAAAACCAACAAAATATATTTTAAGAAATCAGAGAAAGGCATATTACATTCTATGACAAAGGTAAGCAGATGGATTAAGGTTGCTTATCAGCTGGCCTTCTAAAAAGGAAATGATTCCAGATTATCTGAGAGGCCCAATGTAATCACAAGAGTCCTTAAATGTGGAAGAGGGAGGCAGAAGAATCAGAGCCAGAGAAAATGTGATGATGGAAGCAATGTCACAGTGACAGGACATAAGAAAGACCTGGACCACTTTGCTGGCTTTAAAGATGGAGAGACCCCATGAGCCAAGGAACATGGGAAGCTTCTAGAAGCTGATAAAGGAAAGAAAAAGGATTCTCTCCTAGAGCCTCCAGAAAGGAACAAACCCTGACAACACCTCAATTTTAGCCTCACGAGATCCTCGTCAGACTTCTGACCTGTCAAATAATAAGATAGTAAATTTGTGTTGTTTTAGGCCACTACATGTGTCATAACTTGTTACAGCAGCAATAGAAAACTAACACACACATACATGATCATTCTAAAAACTCTACTCCCCTGGTTCTTTGAGTTCCTCCCATTCAATGTCTTATCCCCCACCACCACCTTAGCTATTCATTGCAGGGTCCTACCCTAGACCTTACCATTACTAAGCCCTGTAGCTACTCCACAAACCTCAGTCTCAGGGATTCCACCCCATGACCACCATCTTCTACTTTCACAGGTCCCTCCCTCTATTATCTCAACTCCAACAAGTATTAGACAGCACCAGTATCTACGTCTGTGGTTTCTATCTCATTTTTGCTTTTTCTCACCCCTTTTTTTGACTTTTGTGTCCTCCTCATTCAGCTTAAGTTTCCTGATAATCGTTATAGTAATTATAATCACCTTTTGCTTATACTTCTACTCTATTATTGTCCCTAGTAGCTTCAATGTTCTCCATTGTCAAAGTTACTCCCACGGTTAATGTGGCTAGAGATAAACTCACGTCAACTCACGTCCAGCCTCAGGAGTTTCAATGTGAGGCGATCAGTATCTCAGGTGGGCCTTAATACTGCCCTGCAGTCTTATTCTATCTGTTCATTCACTTCCCCATTCTCCTTGACAATATTTTCATGCCCCCTTCTCTCTCCTCAAACCACCTATACATCTTTCATTCTCACTTCCCATTACTGACTTTGCTTTCTATTTCACAGAAAAAATGGAAATGATCAATAACTTCTACAAGCTTTTCCACATCTACCCACTTGCCTGCAGCTGTGCTGTCTCTATGGCATTTCCTTCTGTACAGTGGAAGAATTAATTGCCCTCTTCTTGGCTAAGGTCAATCTCTCCACCTGTGTATGCATTCCCATCTGCTCCCACCTGCTCAAGGACATTGATCTAGCAATCTGCTCCTTTTGTCCTACATTATCAGTTTAACTCATTTCTGTTTTCCCAACAGTATGTGAACCAAGCCAGCAGAAATACCTACCCCTCTATATCCCATGTCTCCCTGTAGCTATCACATCCCATTTCTCTTCCCTCCTTTACAGAAAAAATTCCGGGAAAAGCTGTTCTGTGTTTACTGCCTTTGATTTCTTTCCTCTCATTACCTCCTGAACACCTTCTAATCAGGTTTTCTCCTCTACCTCTTCACCAAAATTGTTCTTGCAAAGCTGTCCTCACAAGCTCTCAGGTGATGCCAATGCTGTTGGCCTTCAGACAGCACTGAATATCAGAAAGCTAGTGCTGAGGTGGAGAATATAATAAGGACAAACAATCTCAAATTTGATAGTACATCAGAAACACCTGAAGGGCTTGTTTAAACAGCTCCATCACTGGCTCTCACCCTCAGAGTTTCCTATTCCATAGAACTGGACTAGAGACCCAAGAATTTGCATTGCTGGCAAGTTTCCAGGTGATGTGATCCTGCTGGTGCAGGAATTACACCTGGAGAACCAGGGATTTAGAATGTTGTATGGATCTCAAAGAGGTGAGAAATATGGTGGGCATAGACAGTAGCACATTCCTCTTGCAGGATACTTCCTATGGGTAGAATGTCTTATGAACTTGGATTTTAAGGGAGTCTTTGAATTATACAAATGTCATCTACCATTTAATTCCTAATTTTCTACAGATTTTAAGAGAGGCAAAACTGAGTAAGTAAATCCTTCATTTCCACTTTGAATTAGAGGGTTCCTTTTAGTTTTTCTGGTAGAAAATAACTGTACATGAAATTTCAGGTATAAATTCTAAGAAAAATCTCACACATATCAAATAGAGCCTTGAAATTTCTTTTTAGTATTAATAGTTCCATGTTATATCATTTATAAGTCCCTAAACACGGGCAAATAATACTCCACAATTAAGAGATTAATTGTTGCACAGTGACAAAAAATTTTGAAATCCTACATATTCTCACGCAAAATGTAGACCAGAAGAAGGCCACACTTGTTTTTAGTTGTTTCTTTTTCCTCTAAAAATAATAACCAACTTCTAACTCTGTAGGTTAGTTTATCAAAGAATATTTTATTTTCATCAATCAAAAAAACTTTAAGATGTGAAGATTTTAAAATATCTCCATTTATCTTCATAAAATGTATATTATAAATGGGTCTTACCCATTTGTTTTCATAATGCTTCTTATAGGCTTAAATTAGACTGTTTATATATTTTAAAATGGTTATTTTACTGTTGGTAGTAAGAATTTGAGGTAATATAAGTGTAGTTTGTTTTTTTTTTATGCAAACACTATCCATTTGAAGAGTTTTTAAAAAATATGCTCAGTTAATTTTATTGGGCTCTACAAAATATGTAAGAGTCTATCACATGTTCTTAGTAATGTTTTCTCCTAGTATACTATTTTTTTTTTTCCTTACATAGTAGACAAATGCAGTGTCTGGCCAAATACAATGTTTCTTCAGATTTATTAAAAAAGAAGATAAAAGAGATCAGAAAAATGCAGCAGTATACACTGTTTCATTACCCTAATTGTATTTAGGATTTGCAATTATAAGAGGACTTTTATAACTAATATACTGTAAAAGAGGAGTTAGCTTTTCTGTGAAAATAAAAATCCTCAACTCTAAAACATCTATTTTGAGCACTTTCCAAATAACATGTCACATGACATTTTCTACAAGTTAACATATGCATAGATATCAAATTTTATGAAATACTTTTAATAAACTCAGGGAGAATTAGAAGTTCAGTAAGGTTACAAAGTGTTTAATGAAGCTCAGTTATAAAATTACATAGATTTTCATCTATTGGTATTCCCATAAAATTATTTTCACATGAAATATTAATATTTGAGATTTGAATTAAGAAAAGTTAAATTGAATTGTATATTTTTCTCACTATAAATTTAATTATAGAAAAATAATTCATAACTATTAACTTACTGACAATTAACTTAAATCCACAAAATATCTTTTATTAACAAACTAAATTTGTAAACCGTCCAGTAGAGTTTCATAAATTTCATCAACCATACAATTAACATTTAATTTGGGATATAAATAGAGAATGACTTTAAATTGTCTAAATAAAATACAGTCAAAGTTTCTCTGTGAGATAAATGTTGATACTTTAAAAACATTTTAAATAACCCAAACTGCTTAATACAAATTCATTTCCCACACTTTCTAATAATTCTTCTAACACTTTTAGAGTGTCTTTTCTTGCTGATTGAGAAATCTACCTTTGGACATTAATTGTACTTTTATGTTCAGATATAAATTTTCTCTTCCATACCTAAACAAATATAAGAGAAATATGAAGACAGACAAACACATATACGTTAAAGTTTGGCTAATGATTTTTAATTGCTCCAGGAACACTCTTTACCTACATTCAAGAATATAACTTATGATATTTTAATATATTTCCAAATTTATAATCTTACATTTTAAAAATTTTAGAACTAGGATCATTGTCAGAGTAGCATGTACATCAGACGACAGAAATTGCATTATCCCCCCCAAATTATCTTATAATAGCTATAAACATCATACATTATGGACACCTTATAAAATAAAATCTGACTTATTAAAACTTTTTTCTTTTGCTCCAATATCCCACTTCATATCAAGAAGCACCTTTAATTAGAAAACATAACTGAGAATAAGACATGACAAAATTTAAAAGAAAGCACCCATTGTTTTCAAGTTAACTAGTTAATAGATTTTTTGAAAAAATTTTTATCTAGATGAGAAATTTCCTTGTGACATATACTATTGTTTATATATTTATAGACTTTGCCACAAATGACTATTAAAATACTATTTAAATATAGTTTCTTTTTAGATTAGTAAAATATAATATCCTACTAAAATATTATACCTTCTAATAATTTATTCATCATTCAACAGATGTTTGGTCAGTGTTGGTTTAATAGGTTGTAATTGTTTTAACATATACATGCCCGTCGCTATTTCTGATGTCCCACTTTCTTAAAGTAATTACAAATGTAGATTGAGTATTAAGTTCCAGTATGGATGGCAACTCATTTTTTAGCATATTCAAAGTGCTAATCTCTGTGTGTCAGGGTTGCAGCCTAACGCCTTCAGGGCTAGTTGTCCAAATGCTTGGAGATGCCAGGCAACAGCCACAGAGATAATGGGCCTGAATGTTCTTGGCATGGTGTTTATATTTCAAAAACAATAATACATCATGTTGAGCAAACAAAACATATCTGTGAGCCTAAATCAGCCCATGGGCCTCAGGTTTGCAATTCTTTCATGGAAATACTCTCATATAATCTCTGCAGCTCAGGTTGCTGTGAGCTTGTTCTGGTCCTTGTCTTTCCAACAATCCTAGAAGCTGTAGAAACCTGATAACACACCCACGTGGGCAGAGAGCCAAGGACCAAGCTCTGAAGGCTCCTGAGAGAAAAGAGTGCTGGGGACCCTCCTTGGAGGAGTGAAAGTGAGAAATGAGCTTATTCACCAAAACCGAAGACTGCACCTAAGAATACTTAAAAATCCTTTTTAAGCCCACTCTGGTAGAGAGGATGCAATTCTCTGGCACCAAAGAAAATGTTTCTGAGAGCATAATTCTCCCCACAGTTTTGAAGAAAACATTTAATTTGTACATCTGAAATGCAAATTCATCTTTCATTAGCCTCCACAATACCCATCTCCCACATGTTCTTCCACAGCACAAAAAAAAAATTAGCTTTCAATTAGAAGATGCGACAAAGCATACAGCACAATCCTGAAAAGGGCAATGTATACATGCATTTGAAAGAAAATTAACAAACAAAACCTTTATTTCTAGAGAACATGGAAGTTATATCAGACAAGGAGAATTTAGGGGAGCCTCGTAGTACTCTCATCTATACCTGCAATCAACAAAAACAGTAGCAGATGCTGCTGTCCTTGTACATGCCATACACTTCTAAGTATGCACCTGGTAATGTTACTCTATCAAAAGCCACATTTATTTCTTTACGCATGTCTTTGCCAATGTCCTAAATTTGGGTTCCAGATGATCTAGAAACTCCAGCCCCTCTTCTTCCTGCCGATCGCTGCAACAGCCCACCGAGCCGGCCGCAGACCCTTTGCCTTCGTAGTTATAGGAACGAACGTAGTCTTCAGAATGTTTATGCTCCTCATCTTGTCCACACAGATACACCTTCTGTAGCAAAAGAGAGCACATTTTATTATTTTTTTAAAAACACCTAAACATATTAGCATAAAAATGATGTCTTTGATTTACCTTTTACTGTTTAATTTTTAACCAGAGTGTGTCCTCTAATGGATTCCTACATATAAAAAATGCACATGATTGGTCTGTATTATAGTCATTCTTAAAGTATAGCAAATAAACAAATGCTCCTAGTGAACACCATTTATGAAAATTAAGGCTACACATATAGCACAAACCTAACTTGTGGTTTCCCATTTGACCATAAGGTATGTAGAGTTGAAATTTTCCTCACATATTTGAGGAAAACCTATAGACTGTGATTCTTATATTTATGCATTATTATATATTAATAACTATGATAGCATAATATATTAAACTGGTTAGTATCAACCTATACTGATTAATCTGAACATAAAACAAAACTAGTGACTAACATACAAAATAAAAGCTTAACAATTGCTATCTAGTTGATTTTGGTAGCCAGGACTTCATAACCACACAGAGAACTCAAGTACACCAAAAAAATATTTATAAGTTATGATCCATTCATTCCTTTATAATAAATATTTCACTCCAGATGGTTTTCCTGATACTTTTTAGGGAAGAAGCTAAGAATCTATCAGTCTTTTAACTTTTCTAAATACATCTACATATGCCACTCCTAGATAAAGTTTTGTAAACCATATTTTAAAAGTAAACTTTAAAAGATCATTTTCCTCTTTGAATTTAGACCTGACATCCATATCTATGATGATTCAACGTTAAAAATATGAGTTCTAGGTGTATGAAGAGTAAAACTTGTGGGAAATCCTGATTTATAACTAGCATTTAACTTTCATGTAATGTGAGCTTGAAGACGGTGGAACTTACTTCGCCAAGCCGAGGCTGAGTGAAACTCTGCCAGTCCGTGTATGTGAATCTGCCGGTATCCGTTACTCCCTGCCCTGCTCCCTTGACGGACTCCAAGGTCTGATGTCCACCTCCTTTGACCATCTCAAAACTTTGCTGTGTTTTGATTCCCTGGCCACCAAGAGTCCCGACAGACATGCTTGTATCACAAATGTTAGATGTCTGCACGGGGAGTCTAATATTTGCTTCCTAAAAGTGAAGTGAGAATTACAAAATGAATAAATAAAATTGAAACTAACAGTTTGCTTTCATTTTTTTTCCCACTGTAGGCAAATCACTTACCTGCTGTGCCTCTCAGTTCCCTATATATAAAATCAGAACAATAGTATCATAGGTGTTATGGGTTCAATTGTGTCCCCTAAATACTCCTGTGTTGAAGTCCTAACCCCTAGGACCACAAAATGTGACCTTATTTGGAATTAGGGTCATTGTAGATGTAATCAGTCAAGATGAGGTCATGCTGGATTAGGCTGGGTCTCTAATCTAATATAATCAGTGTTCTTATAAAAAGGGAAATTTGGACACAGACATGCACACAGAGACAATGCATGTGATGATCTGATTTATGCTGCCATAAGCCAAGGCAACGCCAAAAGCTAGAAGAGAGTTCTGGAACAGATCCTACCCTAATTCCTTTAGAGGAAACATGGTTATGACCGCCCTAGCCCTACAATAGAATTGTGATGTTTAAATGATTTAAAACATCAGGGCTATTGGAAACTCTGCTTAGCATAGTAAGTGCTCGGTAAACATTAGCTGTTATATTATTGCTATTATTATGGAATAATCGAACTGTCATCATTGGTTCACCATCCAATTGAAAGGGAAGTGAAATCTGACTTACCATCACTTCTTCTCCAGGTCCTTCAGTGTTTGATACAATTAAATTTTGCTGGGCTACATCTTCTGGAAAACATTTCTTTACCGTTCTCTTAGCAGTAACACAGAAACATGTAAACAGAATACCTAAAAAATAAAAAAGTTTGAAGTAAATACAGCAGTATTTTTATGCTGGTGTACATTACATTATTTTTAATGATATTTTAAAAGTTTCTTTGTAAAACTTTTTAAAATTTATTTCAAAAATTGAGAGGTCTTTGGGTCATGCAATTTAAAATAGAACGGTAAAAAGTGTATATAAACTATCTCTGTCTTAAAGAGATAAATAATAGCTCTAGCTCCACATCCAGAATTAACTTATATGTGTTTTTTATTTCTTCTACATTGAAATGGTAACTTCATTTGACTGAAATTTAGGATAGCATTATTGGTATTTAAAATCATATGATATACACTTAAAGGGCTTCGAACAACAAACATTAGGCATAAATTCATTCAAGAAAGGCAATTACACAAAATTCATGTCTGGTTTTGAAAGTCTCCACTAAGTAATATAAGTGCTAAGAGGAATATCCAGTTTAACCTGAAACTCAAATCAATGAATTAGGACACAGTGAAGATTATGGGAAAAGTTTGTAAATGCAAATGCAATCTTTGCAATCAAGAAGTCTCAGAAAAGTTGAGAGAGAGAAGATGGGGGGAGCGAAGGGGGAAAGAAGGAGAGAGAAAGAAAAGAAAAAGAAAGACTGAAAAAGGAAGGAAGGAAGGAAGAGACTGGCTTAAGTGTGGACAACATTGCCATTACTTTTGCACCTCCAAGTAACCGTTTGCAGAATGAAAAATCTTAGCATCCTTTGCGTGGATTACTTTTCCTGGGTGCCTCATATGGCCATTTTCCACTCAGAGGAGTTTTTTTTACATTGTATGCTAAATCACTTTATTAATAATATGAAACACAAATATCTGAGCAAATTTTAGAACAACCTATTTTCACTAATTATTTTTATATTTATATATTCCGTAAATAAACTTGGCTGGTTAAAAAACTATAGTATTTTATATGAAAGGGAAACTTAATCTTATCTGACCTCTTCAATTTACATATGGAAAAATGAGTTCAAAGAAGAGGAAATGATTTACCTAATGTCTGACCGCTAATTATTGAAGAACTCAGGCTACCACCTCTGAAACTTACTTTAATCTCCCGTTACTGATAAGTTTCTTCTATGATTCAAGATCCCAAGTCATAAAGTAAATCCAAAATTTTTAAAAGGACACATTTGCCAAAGGCTATAAATATCACTGATTATAAAGAACTGTCATTTAAAAAATATTAGATAAAACTTCATCTAACCCATTCTAGATAATTACACTTAATATACTTACATAACAACAATGCAGAACCCAACACCATGGCAAGAATAGCCCATCTTCCAAGTATTACATTGGATAGTTTCACATCTCTCTCCCTTTTAGCAGTCATTCTACACTCAGATGGAGTCGTACAGTCACATACTCTCACTATTAACTCATGTTTTGCAGCTAAACCATGTCTGTCTTTTATTTGGATAGGCACATGATAATAGTCATAATCAAGATTTTGCCGTTGATGAAGAATGGCAGTTTTACCTAAGAGGAAAAAAGAGAGAATATATATTGATAGGACCTTTCAACAGCAATATTATTCCTACTTGGTATTCTTCTGGGAAAAATTAATTTAGAATACTCTAATGGTTCATATTTCTTTCTTAAAAATGATTTTGATTTCTCAGAAAACCTAGAAAAATAATTGATAATGTTTTATGCTCATATTAGTTGTTACTCAAGGGTTAACTTAAAATGGACATATGCTTTCTTAAAAGATATTCAGAACAAGAGTCTAAGCTTTACATAACTATATTAATTTTTTTAAAAGCAAATGATTATCTTTTTCTTAGGGTCAATAAAATAATTTCCTAAAATGAATATGTATTTATTATGGTAAACTAAAGTGAAAGTTAAGATCATCACCCGTCTTGAGTCCCTACTGATGACAAGATTTAAGATAATTACATACCATCCTTTTCTTGTAGAGTCCATAGTTTCCTGGCAGAATTATCCAGAAGGAATTGAAAAGGTGGGCCATTTTCAGGCCCATCTGGATCTACAGGTTCCAGAACAGCAAAATTCTTATCTTGCTGACAAATGGTCACTTCTTTTTCAATTTGTGGCGGGTGATCATTACTATCTTCCAAATGAACTACTAATGTCCCAGTGCAAGATCGGCCAACTAAGATAAATTACAAATAGGTTATTTCTTCACTTAAAAATGTGTTTATATTCAACAATTTATATAATACACAGTTGGCACCTGCTTTCTACTAGCTGTCTGAACTTGAATTTGCATATTGCATACATGCTTGCTGGATCTCAGACACCATTACTACGAAACAGTGACATGCCATTCTTCCTTGAAGATAGGGGGCAGGATCAAATGATCTCTTCAGGTGCTTTCCAAAACAAAAAGGTGTGAGATTGTTAGGAATGTCACTACAGAATGACTTGTTGAAAATAAAATTGGTTTCTTCCATCTTTCTTTATGAAGAGCATATATCACCCTCAGAATACAAAGCTTTTACATTTGGCCATCAACCACTCTCTCAGTTTCTTCTCCTTTTCCTCATGTACTTTTTGCTCAAACCTTACAAAACTTCTCATTAAATCCACTAGGTGCACTCCTGCCCGTCTGCTTTGGTATATTCTGTTGCCGCTGCCAGGAATACTTTCCTCCTCTTCTTTGCCAGATAAAATCCTATTATCTTCAAGAATCCACTCAGATACAATCTCCTCATGAAACTTGTTGTAACTTCTACAGACAACGGTAGCATATTCTACTGTTTCCTCAGAACCTTTTGCTCATACCTTGGCTCACATACTGAACTATGAACACAATAGTAACATAGTAACACAGTAAGTATTCCTCTTGACAGCCTAGTGATCCACCCAGTGTTTCTTGGCTGACTATAAATTAATATTAACACATTAAACATAATACAGTTACTATTTTTATACTTGAAAATTTTTAATTGAATAAGCCAGAAAAAAGTTTTCATCCCCACCTTAATGCAATTAATATGTTGTTGTTGTTGTTGTTGTTGTTGTTGCTGTTTTTAAGAGACAGGGTCTTTTTCTGCCCCCCAGGCTGGAGTGCAGTGGCATGATCATAGCCCACTGTAACCTTGAACTCCTGGACTCAAGGGATCCTCCTGAGTAACTGGGACTCCAAGTGCACGCCACCATGCCTGGCTAATTTACTTATTTTTTTTTTTAATTTATTTTTTAGAAATGGGGTCTCACTTTGTTGCCTGGCTGGTTTGGAACTCCTGGCCCCAAGAGATCCTCCTGTCTCAGCCTCCCAAAGCACTGGGATTATAAGCATGAGCCACCACGCCCAGCAATATGTTCTTGACAATAGGAACTGTCTCTTATTCATGTGTTCATTGCCACTATTATTAGCCTAAGATTTCACAAGTAACTCTCAATAAATATTTTTAATTAAAATAGTGCCCATTGTTTGTGTTTAAGAGATAATGAAGTTTAGAAACACGTTCAAATTCTACCATTTGTAAAAGGATAATAAACTATAGTAAATGGTAAGATAATGAAAATTGAAAGAAACAGAAAAGTAATTGATGCAGTTTCTCATTTTTTTTTTTTTTTTTTGCTTTGGATTCTGGTCTAAATTTTGAAACATATGTTGAATTTATCCTAAAGACTACTATAAATTCTATGCAAATATAATCCTTGTTTTTAGTTTGAGATAAGCCATACCACGCACTATATTTCAAGAAATTTTTTTTGTTGTTGAATAACTACAAAATTAATTTATTCAAAGTCACTTTTAAACTAATTATTTATATAAAGTAACTTCTGTAGA
The DNA here is from genome assembly GCF_020740605.2 of Lemur catta. NCBI lineage: Eukaryota > Metazoa > Chordata > Mammalia > Primates > Lemuridae > Lemur > Lemur catta. The sequence continues at coordinate 22,537,694 of NC_059143.1, forward strand.
TACCTATTTTAAAACTATATCTGAACAAGTTTTAAAATATCTAGAAGTAAAAAAATAGCTACTAGGAGAAGAAATGTGCAATAGCATATAAATATTTTGAGACTGCCAGAAAATAGGAAATAAATTTGAATAGAAGTAACAACTTTAAAATCAGCAGACTAACAAAGAAATGGGTAATGTAGAAAAATGTAAAGTAAAAGTAAAAATAAAAATGTGTGCTATGATTTCACCTTTTACAATTTCAGCAGTCTTTCTCTTTATGGAAAAATAGAAAGAAATCACACTTTAAAAATCTAATAAAATATGGCAACTATAGGAATACAAATCAAGATTCATTTAATACTACATTTAACCAACATTTATCACATAACTTACTATTTTGTATTACAGTCTCTGTTTTCATGTTGGTAAAAACAAAATGAAAGATGCTTGAAATTATTTCAGTGGATGGCAATCAAAGCCAGAGCTGAAAATAAAGTCTTAGAAGATTTCTAAAACTACAAGAGGCTGCTGGTAAGTTTTCACCTTACCTCTGAGAAATAGAGCCCAAAATAAGTAATTTTTGATAATAATTGAACATTGTGAAAAGGTCCTTGGGTACGTTGGCCTACTTCTAAACCCTACTTTAAGCACGTAAGCAAATGTAAAGGATCGATGAGTAAGGAATATCAAAATCACAGAGCTGGAAAGGACATGTTGGGTTAACTAAAATCCTCATAACACTGCAACAATGGGTACTCTGAAAAGCTATACACGTTCTAGATTATAGAATAGTGGCAAATTAACTACATTTCTCAGATAATTTATTTCTCTACTTCCCAGTTTGCAGTAACCGGAAGCTCACTGCATTATAAACCAGCCCACTCCATGTATATGGTTTTCAAATTAATTGCTAGAATGTTTTTAGATTCCTTCTTATTAAGCTACAATATGCCTCCTAATAATTTCTGACAATTTTTTAAATGTTCTTTGTGGGCTGTACACACAAAATGTTTACCACTTCCACATGGCAACCCTTATGTATTTGTTATTTTAAGACAATTCTTTTTACAGAAGTCAAAAATAAAGAAGCATTTAGTAGACTTTTAACCTCAATTTTCCATATTAAAACCAATTGTTCCAAGTGTCAATCATGCCCCCGGAATAGTGAAGGTCTTTGTAGGGAAATTTATAACATGGATCTAGAGATTCATGGAACTGATACAATAGATGAATGACAAATATCAGGATCTGCAAGAAGCACACATATGCCAAATTCTCTGCCAGGTGCTTTATAAAGGGTCCTCATAGAAAATTGAGCTCGCATGCAATCTAGTTAGGGGAACAGAATATATATGAGAAATAATGAAAGCATCCTTTTAAGAGAAAACACATCAAATGTGACAATTAACGTATTATTCCCAGTGCAGGAATACTTTGAAAGTATTGAGAGAAGAACTCAACAATGGAAATAATCACAGAAGTTGTTATTGCCATGCATTTGAAGAAGTTAAGGGACCTGAATTTCAGATGGGGAAATGCTACTGTAGGTGGAAGGTATATAAAGCAGTGCTTTCTAGGTTGACAGCAGGAAAGCCAGCCTTACCGACAAAGAGGATTGACACAAGAAACATAAAACAGTAAATTGGATTCTAGGAAAGATAAATAGACTACCTAGATCATCATCCCAAAATACTTATGGGCATCAAAACAAAATATTCATATATATATATGTGTATATATATATATATATATATATATATATATATATATAAATGGATTAAAGTTCAAAGAAAGAAAATCTTCATATCACCATATGGCTTTCCATTAAAATTTGTAAGATCCTTATTTTTATTTTTTCTTGAGTACATGCAGGTTATCTATAACCCTGGGACATAGCTTTGTACGGTCAAACTTTGTTTTTTATTTCCTTGTACCATGATCACTGTGCTTACAGACATCGTCTCTTAGCACCAAAAGGCAAAGCTAATTTTTTATGTTGTGTTCTCCATAATTTCCTCCCCTCCAAATAGTATCTCATTTTCCTTTCATCAAGTCTCTGCATTTCTGTGAACTCTCCTCTCTTCATCCTTTAATCTGGGCAACTCTGAACCGATCTCCACTTCTGATAATATCCACACAACCTTTTATGAGGAAGGTTTTCATACTATTGAACTTCTTATGAAAATATAATAATCCTTTAATTCACATCATGTGAAGACTTGACCTTATCTTATGATTCCTGGTTTCCATAGCAACTTGCCTAGTACTTGGAACTTAACAGAAATCAACATTTGAGGAATAAGCTAGTAATGTAAATGGCATGTTTGCCATCACGGTTGTGTTCTTCAATCATTTAGATTTCATTTTTACTCATAAAAGAACAGCAAATCACCCCGGATTATAGAATAGTTGCAAGTTTTAACTGCATTTCTCAGCTAATGTTTTCCCCCATTGTTTAGCAGGGTTTTTTTTTTTCCATAGCTATTGAAATAACTACATTAAAAGTATGTGTGAGAGTTATCAAGAGAAAATAAAGATCACGTGCAGGTGGTTAAGTAGTAGCGATATTTACATGTAGGTTTTCTTTTGGAGGAAGTTTCAGATTTTCAAAATCTAAATGTTTTGGGCTCATGGGAACAGTTCTTAAAACTGGTCACCTCACTAATTAGGATGTGCAACACATTATTTTCATTCCAAAGGCAAGAGGAAGGGGTCAAGGCTGAGAAAGAAGGTAAGAAAAAACCTAAATGGGGTAGAGTCATGTATGAATCAGCTTGCCCTTTCCATATAAATTGTAAGCAAGCGGCACCTTAACCCTTTTTGTCTCTCTTTTAGTAGATGTGGCTTCTGTTTTAAAACATAGAAAAATGTAGAAGTATAGCATCTGAGAAAACATCTGTACTTTATTATAAAATATCAAGGGACAAAATGAATAAACATGAAAATTATCACTACTTACTTTCAATTTGTGTTAATTTCCATGGAATTTGGTATATATTTATTCATACCCTTACTCATTCCTTCTAAAGAAATTCAATGATTCTATAGAAGAAAACTATGGCATTGCTGTGTCAGCGAGTTTGTTCTGAACATTCAGCAAATGTGGATAAAAACAGTGGAAACCTTCTTGGATTAGACAGAAGTCAAAAGAATACGTTGTGTTATAAGAGCCCAAGTTCATTTATCATTATTATTTTTGGCAGTTTGTCTCAAATGGATAACTATGTAATTGATATGACAAAATGAAATAGTGTAAATTTCATTTTTTATCACCCTCTTTTAATATCTATTTTGTGTACTTTTATGATGCATGCAATATATTAGCATAGCAGTACATGTATATAAACATATTAGCAAATGTTTTTAAGCATATTGATAAGTACATATTTAAATATGTATTAAAATGGTTTCCTGATAGGAGTATATGTTTAAAAGGGTTTCAAGGTCATGACTTTACTATAGTTGGAAGACATTCTTCACAGAATAAGGTCTAGTATTAACCTTGGAGAGAAACTGCAAACCACAGCAAAAGACTTGAGGCATTATTAGATCATTTCTTTAAGTAGGATAAATGATGCGTTCTTCATTAAGAGGAGCTGAGAACAAACCTGTCTTAAACCCAACTCCTTTAGGTAGGTTGAACCCTTTCAGCAGGTTCAAATCATAATAATCTAAACCTGTAATTCTGAAAAACATGGAGATCCCTCAGTACACCCCCTTTTCCTCAGCAGAAATTAAATAACATATAAGGTCTTCGAAACCTTAGACTTGAGCTATTCACCACCTCATAGTTTTGCATTACGGATGCACTGGAGCCTAAATTGGGTGGTGTCCAAGAAAAAGAGCAATAATAAGGCAAATATTGTTTGAAATAAATGTTGATCTGAAAATAAACAGATTTCACCCCAAGGTTTCTTAAAAATGTATCCTATAGTTATATTTTATTTCTAGAAAATGGCACTCACCTGCATCCATTGCAACGACTGAAAGATTGTATTGGTTGTTTTTTACAAATTTTGATTCTCTGTCTAATATTTTTAGAGTCCTCAAGTCGCCAGTGTGTTCGTTAATTTCAAACCAGTTATCTACATCATTGAACTTCTGATACCTAATTTTTAGAAATCAAATGTAAATGATCAAACCAAAGAGGGAACATAATCTTAAAATTTGTCATTTTGAAAAATACATAGAAATTTTCCTAAATTTAAAATCAACTTACATCACAATTAAAATTAAGGAGTTTTTTGAAAAGTAAGTTACCTTAAGCCTTCCCCACTGCGCGATTCTGGATCCAGCGCTTTGTATCCAAGGAGTTGTTGGCCAGCCGGGATGCCATCTCTACTCTGAATAACTTTTACTGGTGGATTGCATTCAGGGCCTTCGTCACTGTCTTTAACTTTAACAGTGACAGTTGTAGTGCACATTGTAGGAGTTTGTGAGTTTGCTGCTTTAGAGAACTGCGCTTCGTTAAGTACACCAACTTGTAAAACAACTTGGCGATTGACTTCATAGTTCAATGGCTGTTCAATAAGCATACTTTAATCAGTCAATATATAACATATGGAAGACTTATGATTTCAAGTTTTCATACAAAGGGAATATAATTTTTGTGTTAAAAATGTAACCAAAAGTTGAATCTAATGTAGTTAGACTATTAATTAGCTTCTTAAAATGACATCACTGTCAAATGCAAAATTGTTGACTTTAAAATTCAGCCAATTTTTCTTCTCACTTTATCTTCAGAAGACCCTGACTTCATTTTTTTCATTACAAGTTTAAATATTAGTAGAGATACAGGATAAGTGTTTGAAAAAAATTCAAATTATTTTATTAGTTATCATAAGGGGTAACAGCGTTAATTAAAGTTCTTCCAAGTATATAAAATACTTAGATAAAGATGTGGCTGTAACAGAGCAGTTACTCTAAGTATCTGAGTCAAAATATATAATGATATTATTTACCATCACCTTTTGAAAGCATGTTAGATTAGGGTCTGTTTAGTTCCTGATCAAACTGCTTGGTCCTAAACTGTGTAATTAGAAAGATCTAAAACAACAAACAGTTAAATGCTGAAAGAAAATCATGGGAAAAAAATCTGGAAAGCAAGGAGGGGGAAGAGGGGAGAAAGAAGGACGGGAAGGAAAGGGAAGGGGAGGGGAGGGGAGGGAAGGGAAAGAGGTAGATAAGGGACAGAGATCCCACCTTTCAACAGGATGGGTATCAAAAAATGGCCAAGGGACTGCCAGTCCCCTAAGGTCTGGTCTTAGATATGGGCTCAGCGTTACTCCCTCTGTAATGTAACTGGGATTACAAATGGGCTGAACGTTACTTCCACTGTATTCTATTGGTCAGAGCATACCGTTCTCCCCAAGCCAGATCCAAAGGTAGGTGACAGAGATCCCAGCCATTGACAGCAAATTTGTCAAACACCTGCCAAGGGACTGCCAGTTACTTAAGGTCTGGGCTTAGAAATGGAATCAATATTATTTCCACTGTATTCTATTGGTCAGAGCCATATATAGCAATTCTGAAAATATAGCAATTCTAAACAGTAGAATACAGTTGAAGGAATTCCCCACAGATCCAACAGTAGGGGACAGAGTATGGTGGAAGTAATCCCCCAGCCAGATCCAAAGGTAGGGGACAGAGATCCCAGCCATTGACAGCAAATTTGTCGAACACCTGCCAAGGGACTGCCAGTCTCTCAAGTTCTGGGCTTAGAAATGGGCTCAACCTTACTTCCACTGTAATGTAACTGGGATTACAAATGGACTCAACCTTACTTCCACTGTATTCTATTGGTCAGAGCACACTACTCTCCCCCTGCCAGATCCAAAGGTAGGGGACAGAGGTACCATCCCTTGACAGGAGGTGTGTCAAAGAACAGCCAAGGGACAGGGGAGGGGAGGGGAGGGGAGGGGAGGGGAGGGATGAGGCAATAAATAAGGGAAGAGAAGGGAAAGGTAGTACAATAAATAAAGGACATTTTCTAAAAATCTTATCAGGAAAACAATTTCTGCATAAAACTTCTAAGATCATATATTGTCTCCAAGAATTTAATGAGGGAAGATATGCAAGAAGTCAGTGATAATTATGGATAGATGGTCTCAAAAGGAATGAGGTCCAGTTAAAGTAATCATCCTTGGAGCCAGTAATTGCAATTAAATTTTAAAAATCCAAAAGTACTGGCCACCTGGAATATAGGGGGATTAATAGGAATAGCTACTGAATATTTAGTAGAATGATCTCCCTTATAAAATACATTATAGAGAGATAAAAGTAAAATATAATATGAACATGAAAGGAGTTGAAAAGTCAAGGTTTGATTTCAAATAGTGATTCTTCCATTTTTCTCTATTGTGTGTTCTTATAAAATAGAGATTTGAACAAGTGAGTGTCTAAGCCTCTGTTTAAAGCTAATATCTGATTTAGTAGTCAATAGTCAATATTTCTCTGCCTCGGTTTTCCTTATATATAGAACAATGAGTTTTGTATCTGACATGACTTTCCTATAAGAGAGAAAATGAGCATAGAATAATAGGAAACAAAAAGTTACATAAACCAATCAAATCATTTCAACTTTGCATTGCAATATTCTAGTCATATACATACAGGAATTATTTTTTTAATTCAATGAGTAAGTTAAAATGTTTTAAAATGCAGCTTGATTGCTTTGTTTACCTTGACAACACACAACACTGCTTCATTTGTATTTGGATCTGTGCTAATTTTGAAGTTTCCATTTTCATTTCCCTGCAAGATCTTGTACACAGCCTTTGAGTAAGGAGTGTTTGGCAAGTCATGGTCATGGACCTTCATTCGTAAAATCTCAACATCAATTCTGTTTTCTTCTACTTCTGTAACATACTGAAAAAAATTGCCTCTTATTATTATAAATTTACAGCTTTCACAAAGTGGTTTTTTTTTACTCTAAAACTTGTATTTAAAGAAAAAGAAAATAAAGTGGTGTGGAAATGGGCACTCATTGGGAAAGATTTTACAAATTTAATGCATCGCTTCTTCTTTCCTAAGCTGCTTCTTCATATCTTTTCCATCCTTCAAAGGCTACCTTATATCTTAACTCTTGTACTTCTCTGAGGTGATTTCCCTAATCATTCCAGCTCTTAGATGTGTCTCTTCTCTGAACCTGTACAATATTTATACTTCATTTCCAATTTTTAGACATAGTAAGCACTTAACAAATGCTTTGCATTAGTATATTAAACACTCAGTATTTGTAGATAATTATAGCATATATTAAATTCTTACTTCTGGATGACTGGTTTTCTACCAACGGTTTGAAATTTACTTCCGATTCACGGGCAAACTCTTTAAGGGAAAAGTTGTCGCTTTTTTGAGAAATGAAATCACATCCTCCCCTCCAAAAAAGAAAGATGGTTATAAAAGCATAAGATATTAAAAGACTAAAAAGTGGTAAATCAGAATTTGCTACAGATGTAAGGTGAATTCCTAGAAAGATGATAGACACTGGAACCTAACAGATCTAGATTCAAATCCTGGTTATTCCTTGTACATGGTCTATATGTGTGAGATCTTGGGAAGTTACTTGACAGAACTTCCATTAACTCATAGGAAAGATGAGGATTATAAGGATTAATGCAGAAAATTACGTGAATGTGCCTATCACTATACTTGTAGGTTTTTCCTTTTTTGATTTGTACTCTGGTGTAGATTAATCAAAAAATGGAAGATTATTCATCAAAAGTTCAGGAAAGGAGAACCATCTCCTGGAGGTATCATCATAAATACATATATTGTTTACTGCCTAGGGGAACGTTTTCTCATGTATGATACAAGAAGGGCTTGCATGGGGTGGTGGTGGGCTAGTCTGTACTACTGACCCCACGGTAGGACAGTTGAGCAGAGAATATTAAGCTAGCCTCTTTTTCCTCTTAAGAAGTAGAAACATAAAGGACACCAGGGGGAAGGCCTCTTCTCCTTCACCCCATAAAAGGAATTTAAATCCAAGGAATAGAGCTTAACAACCAAGAAACCACTGGGCACATGAACTGTGTCAAGGGCTAAGAAGTCCATCAGTAACCAAGAGCATGGTTATTTTCCTAGCATCCAGAAATAACTGACATTTCAATTATTTTTACAGAAGGCATATTTTTCTCCCTATGTTATTTGTAGCTGTTTAAATCAAAATGTGTGATCTCGCAGAACTACCAAACTCTACATTTGGCTTTTGAAAAGGTAAATGAATCTAGATGAATGAATACAGACAGGTACTCACAGAAGTTTCTGTGAAATATGGTGCATTGTCATTTTCATCCGCAAGTGAAATAGTAATTGTTCCTGTATTAAATAAACCAAAAGGTTGGCCTCCCATGTCTCGCACTTCCATTATTAGCTGGTAGGTATCACATTTCTGAAAAAAAAGGGAAAGGATATATTTGAGGAACACTTCTATTTCCTATAACTTGCAATTCTCATAGCCATTGTTTAGGCTATGATTATTTTACAAATACTCTTTTATATATATATAAAAATATATATATATATTTTAAAAAAACCATAAATACAAGTACAGAACAAGAGATTGGCCAACCAGTACAGTGAGAAGCTGATATGTCCAATACAACATTTCACAATTTAAAGCCGCTTTATTTATAATTGCCCAAACATGAAAGCAACCAAGATGTCCTTCAGTAGGCAAATGGATAAATAAACTGGTAAGTCCAGACAATGAAATATTATTCAGTGCTAAAAAGAAATGAGCTATCAAGCCATGGAAAGACCTGTAAGGAATTTAAATGCATATTGCTAAGTGAAAGAAACCAATCTGAAAAAGCTACATACTGTATGATTCCAACTATATGACATTCTGGAAAAGGCAAAACTATGGAGAGAGGAAAAAGATCAGTAGTTTCCAAGAGTTAGGGAGGAGGAAGGGATGACTAGGTAGAGCACAGACGATTTTTAGGTCAGTGAAACTACTCTGTGTGATACTATAATGCTGGATACATGTCATTACACATTTGTCCAAACCCATAGAATGTACAGCACCAAGAGTGAACCCTAACATAAAATACGTAAACACAGACTTTGGGTGATAATGAAGTGTCAATGTCAGTTCATCAATTGTAACAAATGTACCACTGTGATGCAGGATGTTGCTAGTAAAGGAGGCTGTGGGTGTTGGGGGACAGGGGGTATATAGGAACTGTCTGTACTTTCCACTCAATTTTGCCATGAACCCAAAACTGCTCCAACAAAATTTATTAATTTTTTAAAAATTACACATATTGAAGTCAAATAAATGTATTTTTATAAAACAAAAATAAAATAAATATAAAGCAATTTTAGCATCAACAGATCAAATCAGGTCATTGATCTCAAGTGTGACCTTGTCTAATACCTTGTACTTTCCCAACATCTCTGTAGGGACAAAGGAAGTCTCCAGGGAAGCCCTAACCACAGCACACAGAAGCATATTTAGAGACGAGGCCACCGTGGCCGTTTTGTAACTTATCTTGGGAGTTCATTCTCAGTTTAAATATAGTTTAAAGACTGGAAAATTAATTAATGAATTTATTACTTCTCTATCCAGGAAAGGTGTAGTTGTGGTGATGACACCTGTATCTGGATGTACAGAGAAATGCTTTGGATGATCTGGGATTTGCTGCAAGATTTTATATTTCAGACGAGTATGTAGGGTGTCAGGTTCATCGAGGTCTATGGCAGTCACTTGTCCAACTGAAGTTCCTGTTTAGATAAATCCAATATTGTCAAAAATTTTAAATTTATAATTTAATTATAAACAAAAGTAAAATCAAGGCATTGCTGTGGCAAATTCTCCCAAAAAGCACAAGTAGTTTTACAGATAAGTTGAGGAATGTGTAAATGCTCTCCCAAACTTCTCCAAGGCCCCCTTACTTGGGAACTTAAATTAGATTGCTACTGTGAGTTTCCACCCTACCGTTGGGAATAGTAGTTTTCAAATTCTTTCCCCAACCCACCGTCCCAGTTCATGGACTATTTTTGGATGGGACCTTTTTTATGTACCGTGTTTCTTTTATAGCCCAACTTGATAGCATTGATCAGAGAAATAGCACATCTTTGCATATGATAACAAAGATTTTATGGTTTTATAGATTCATAAATGTGCTGGATTATTAATACATGCAAGTCATTATTAGTATATGCAAAACACAAACATTATGCATAGTCTGAGTATCATTTGGACAAGTTTCAGGGCCCAGTCATGAGAGTATTCGAAATGTTGCTTTAACAATCCACTTATTGTGAGAGAGTAATGTTATGTGTATGTACGTACATGGCAACGGAATGGAGGAGGCCACAAGAACTAACAACATATCTTGCAAATTTTAAAAATAAACTAGACAGTGCTGTTATGCCCCTTGGTAAGCCTAGGTCACAATCTTGGCTGCATATAGCATTAAATCGGTTTAATTCTTTTTTCAATTTGTTTGGAAGGTATGCCAAGAAAAGTATATGTTGTTATAAATCAGTGTTTCTACACCATGACATATTTCTGGGTCCTTGAAAATGTATTGAAACTTTATAAAGATTCAAATTATATGTTGTTGTATAAATGCACCTGTGACACATCCTTACATGGTAAAAATAGAGAATATAAACAGCATTTGTCGGTTGTGTATTCAGATTCATTGTGGATTAATCTAACTAGTTAGTAACTTTATGTATCAGTTAGCTACCTTCTATATGTGCATAGCAAGATGAGCACTAAAAAGTTTGCCTTTGAAAATTGTATGATCTTATAGGACTAGAAAGTTCTATATAGTATATCCTTGAAAATCAAGCATTTTACAATGTTCTACATGATTGTTTTTAAGACATTAATGAGGAATTCGATTGAAGCAAAAAAATCTAGTGTTTTCCTAAAATTGCCATCATACTAGATAACTGATTACAAGCTTAGGCTAAAATGGAAGTTAATATCCAACAGTCATGTAATTAAGAGAATTCAGAAAAGCAACACCGATATAAGATTTCAATAAAAACTAGTACTTCACATATGTAGCCTAGAAAAGTAAAACCTTTTGAATTTTAAATGTTTGTTAGAAAAATATCCCTTGACATCATAAAATGGACATTCTCACATTTTTTGTTATAACAGTCTCCTTTGGAATATTTTCCTTACTTAGAAGAGAAGGTTGAAGTTTTTCTACATGTAGCCTTTCTCATCTCCTTAGATAAATAATTTTAAAAACAATGAATAAATCAATGAAAAAATAATCTGTCATTTTGCTGGAAGATAAAATGGTTTTTGGCCCACTTATAACTCCCTTGTTATATTCTCTACAAATTCCTGGCTAGTCCCTTCTATATTGGACAACTAGTTTCTCCCAATGGAAAACCTGAGCAACTCTCCCTCCACTACAGACTTTCTAAGCATGCACATGTAAACCAAACACAAACTTCAACAACAACCTCAAATAACTATTGCCAGAATTATAAAGTCATGATATAAAAGGTAAACTGTGTGAATTTTTATCTTTTGAATATGCTTCAATTTAAGAAAATTTGCTCAGGGTAATTTAAAACCCTTCATAGTGATGTCATATAAAATAGGAAAAAATGTATATGTTATCAGAAATACCAAAGAAAAGCATGAAATGCAATGATAAAATTAAACCTTCTTAATTATAATACTTATCATCAAATAATCTTAGCTATCATACCATTATGGAATGTGAACTTACCAGATCGGCAATTTTCAGGCACATCAAAAATGGTCAGTTTGTTTTCAAAATACGGGGCATTATCATTATCATCTTCGACTTTGATTAAAAAAGGGAGTGGATACTCCGGTGCATAACCATCTGCGGTTGTTGCATAGCCGTATAGCTGAAAGTAAGAAAAACACCATCAACTTGTTCTCAAATGACAAAGTATGCACAAAAGGAAGCCTAGCAGTGGGGGAAAATGTAACATTTAGAAAATCATCCAGAAAGGTATCTGTAACCAAGAAATGATGCAATAGAGAGATAACACACAGGCACATCTATGCCCGCCATATGGCTTCCATCCCCTCTCAGCGTTCTCATTCTTCTCCCAGCAAGTCCCAGCACTCCAAGCACCATGCACTCCCGATGTCCTCTGGATTAACAGCATGCTGTTCTACTTGTTAGAATGCATGTAGTCTTTCCTAGTTACGTTAATAACAAGCATTTGTAACAGTTCATAAAAAATACGATACTATTTATTTATAGATTTATATATGTATAAATATACATCACAATTATTTCTGGGTGATTCAACTATGGGTTCTTTTCTCTATTTATCTGAATGTTCTCATTTTAATGCCAATTCCATCTTAACCATGAATGGTATCAGAAGACAAAGGGGTAATTCTGAAGGGAAAATTGTGCAAAGGCCTCACTTTTAGCATACATTCCAAATGATTTTACTCATTTTCCTTTAAAAATTTGTTTTAAAAATAGCAATGTAACTTATTTTTGAGACTCTTCTCTCTCATTGCCTCTGGCAATGATCACAGTAAGAAGCAAAGATAGAGAACAGGTTGACAAACAGGACTCTCAAATGATCTCTCAGCAGAATAGAAAATGAAGTGTGTATTGCAACATACAGAGTAGGCAGCTTTTTATTTCTCTATGAAAGTAGCTTCTAGTATTAGATCTTTTCTTCCTGTGAAGAAGCTGTAAAAACAGCAAAGAAGTTATATACTCTCTATCAATTATTTATTTTGTTTATGGATAGAAAGATCCAAATTATTGCAACAGTGCTTAGTTTGCCTCTCCTGTAAGAGTTTGTGTACACTATTTTTTAAGTAGCAATTTTATATTATTAGGAGTAAAATATATTTACTCTAGAGAATTTGTGGGGGAATATGAAATTATAAAAACATGTCACTATAACCCATCATTTATTTTGTATTTAATTATGGAATGTCTAAAGCAGAAAATTTATATTGTTTCAAAAATTTCACTACCTTATAGAGTGCTTTGGTGAACAACCTTAGGATAGAGTCCAGTCTCCTTAGTATGAATTTTAAGGTCTTTCACACTTTGGTCTTTACCTACCTCTCTCTAGCTTCGAATTTCACACTCTTCCTTAGCATCAAGCTACACACCAGCCGGGGTTTGTTGTTGCTGCTGTTGTTGTTGTTGATTTCTTTTTACCAAGTAAATCTTTCTGTTGTGGATGTCTCTGCCTGGAACACTTAGCTACCCACCTTTCTTCCCTCCAATTTTTAACGTCTTCCACAGCTGCCTTTGTGTGGACAACAACTCCTACTCATCTTTTATGTCTGCTAAGATATTACTCTCTGTATTGGCCAATTATGAGACAAGTTTTTCTTTTATACACTCCTTTAGCAGAGAACTTTACTATACTCTCTTATAATTCAAGACAATTAGCACTTAACTGGTTTCATTCACCATCATCCCCAAAATCCATTGTGAATTTCTTTTTCATATCAGATTATACATCAGAACACCAAAGAGATGTGTAAAATTTGAAACATATAAACAAAAATGGACTTGCTTTATAGAAGAGTTACAATTGCTATTGGGTAGGATAAGCTAGAATAAGATAAACTGGTAAATTTGTTCTGGATTACTAAAGAAATAAAATGGTACCCAGGGATCTCATTGCTGAAGAACAGAGAGAGAGAAAGAAAAGAAGCACAGTGCTATCAAGGGTCTAAAGCAGATCCAACCCTTATATACTTAGACTTTGGATGACTGGGCCCCATCCCAGAACAATTAAATTAGAATTTCTGGGCATGGACCTAAGCATCAGTACTTTTTTAAAATTCTCATGTGATTTATAATATACAGCCATGGTTGAGAACAATTGAGCTATTTTATTATAAAAAACTTAAAACTCAGTAAAACTCTTTGTTGTTTCCCCAGGATTCTACATATCAAAATCTGTCCTTTAAAATTATGCCATGGTAATATTTTCTACACTTTCAGTCCACATTTACATCCTTTATTTTATATACTGTCTTTCTCTATCAGTGGCACCAATTGAAATTAGAAATTTATATTGCACATGAATAATATTTTAAATATTGTATCAAATATTTGATTCTTATGCAAACAAGCAGAATTGAAAATATTAACAAACCAATATAAAGATATAATTCTGAATTAATATTTCAGTAATCCTACCGAAAAGTGATCATATTGCTCACGGTCAACACTTCGTGTACAAAAGATATCCCCAGTGTCTTTCTCTATGAAGAACAAATTGAAGGGCTCCTTGTCCACGCCAGGTCCACTTAAGGAGTAAAAGATGGTGTAGTTTTGGGCAGCATCAGATTGGATCTACAGTGACAATTTAGGAATAGAACAAATACATCATGATAAATATCTTCAATTTAACCTCTTGTGACAGTTTATTTTTCATCACTTTCTCTCTTTCCCACTTACCTATTCTTTCTTTCTTCTACTTATCTACCCTCCATCTCCCACATTTCCAAATACTTATTTGTATTTTGCAATGTGGAAAGCCACACATTCTGTCATTTATGTCATCCCAACTTTTTTTGTTATTTGCATATTTATAAAATTTGTGGAGTAATATACCTTACAATTCCTATTTAGTCTTACTTTTACATAAGTATAGTAATAGTTCAGTGACTTTGAATTATTTGGAATTGAAAATCATGTGATTAAAAATAATAGAAGTAATACAACTTTCCTTCCACAATTAATTCTTCAAGAATCGCATAATTTCAAAACTGACCTGTGTTTGCATTACAACAATGTGACAGTAAGACAATCTTGCTTGGTAAACAGAAATATTGGCTATTTTTTTTAAGGATAAATGTTAATTTAAGTGAGAGTTGAATAATGCAAAATCTGTAGGCTACCTTCTGTACATGAGTGCTAAAAAGTCTAGCATAATATTCAGGTGAATTTGAAGGTAGACCTGAGAGCATCAGAAACTCAAAATATAAAACTTCTTTCTAAATGCCTAAGTATGACTTATTGAAGAAAATGATAAAATACGCTGGATCACTTCTATGTGACTCCAGTTCTGGTGAACAGATGTCCTTACATGTACCAATAGTTTAAAGCCCTGATTCAATATACTGTGCAATTCAAATGGAAAGTTTTAGCAACGAAAAAATCTCTAACACATATAAAATCAAATGAGATGAAATGTACCTGCTGAATGTGTTGTGGAAATGGCCCCAGTGAGTTCTCCATCAGTGAACATGGAATAGGAGCCCATCGTCTCTTGCTGCGCTTGAGTGCTGTGTCTTCGGCATGTCTCTTCTTAAGGGCCTATATTTGATGAGAAATAAAAAACATAGCATAGCTTATCATTCTTGGAACTGCAATTTTTCACACATACATCAACACGGAGAAAATAAGTAAGGCTTATACATAATATCATGGATAATACCCAAAGCATTTCTATTTATAACACACACACACACACACACATACACACACACACACAAAAAAAAAAAACCTCAGACTGCATTATATCCCCCAGTTCCACCTAATTCCGGCTTTAATTAACCAACAAGAAATGCATAGGGCATTGGGAAAGATGCCACCTTCAGAAGGTACAGACCCCCCCTAAAATAGATAACCCATTAATAAATATTTAAGAATTGATTTTATTCCACTAGGAATGGTGTAACCAAAATCTGTTAAAACACTCGCTACAGTACAACCATTTATATACCCATATAAAGATACAGGTCAGATTTGTTCAAGTATACTTTATTTTATATAATGTAGAGACTCTTTACAATTTGGATATCAAATATTTTGTAAGCCTTAAGCATATTCTAAATTCAGTGGAGTTCTCGTAATCAAAAGGAACTTAGCTGTCAAATCCTCTTATAAATTGAATCGCTTATTAATAACTTATTTTATAAGACTGAATCATTGGGCTGAGTTCGATTAAAGTGAGGTGTGAATTTCAGCAACCTTTTCTCTTCTGCTCCCTGAAGCAATCACCAGCACTCACAGCAAGAAAATGAGCCTAAACTCAAACAATCCTGTGGACTGGTCACACCTCCACTCTTTGAAGAGAGGTACACATAGGATTTTAGATTAAGATGAGAGTAAGCTTTAGACTATCTCTTCTCCTTTTTAAAGAGACACTCAGACCCACAGTCAGTTGGGAGAGAGCCACACGCAGGGTGGTGTGCCATTTCTCCAGTTGCAATCACTTTTCTCTTGAGTTTTAGACCCGCCCCTGACTTGTCCTGGTTCCTGGGGTTGGTTGCTCCTATTGCCACACCTGAAAACACTCTCTGAAGCCTTTGATATTCTTACTTTGCTCCCTGGCTACAGAGTTGTTCATTTTATACAATTAAGTTAATAGCTCTACCACTCCTTAACGCTGTAGTCTTTATTTATATCAATTACAAGTGGAAAAGACAAACAAATGATCATTGACGAACAATGATTTCGACCTGAAAGGAAGTATATGAAATGAAAGACTCTTTGTAAGCAGATTAATATACTCAGCAACTTAAGTCCTTGCCTATTATACCTTGTTGTCTCTTGCTGACAGTACAACTTCTATCTCTTTTTGTTCCTGTCTCTGACTGTCCGAGAGAAAAATGGAAAACCTCTTCCTTTCAGAAGACAAAATGAGGTCACGTGTTGTGTAAATTGAGCCATCTTCTAGAATTCGGAAGGCAGGGTCACTGGACAGGATTAGGCTGGCCGACTTGAGACACTCCTCCAGATTCACTGCAGGGGAGAAAAGGCACAGCAATTTGTCAGATGAAACAGGAATAGAACAAGTTTTACAGGAATGACAACCAAGAATCAGTGCATGAGAAACAGAAGAGGGAAGTTATACTCTGAATGTGATGCTATTCTAAAACTTAGAACACTTATGAAAATTACATAAATTAATGGAATCACATTTTCCACCACTTTTATCATAAATTAATTTAAGAAATAAAATATTTTCCTAGTGCCACTGGATTTATTCTCATTACTTTTAACTCTGATTTATGGGTTTGTGTGTGCATTTAAGTAGTATAACTATATGATGTCGGTAGATTTTGAACTTGTTTGTAATAATTTTTGATAGTTAAAATGATCTTGCCACAAATAAACCTAGTCTATTCTTAAGTAATATTTCTCAGTAATATTGCAAATAATCCCTCTGTAATACCTTTTGGAGGTTTAATAAAAGCCAATGATTAACATGCATTGTGGTTGTCAAAATATTTACTTTATAGATTCATATTTAACATATTTAGTGTATTTATTATGTGCATTTAGAGTGTAGACTGTTTATATTAATTTAAAACCTTAGAGTACTGGGCAAAATAGTGTCTGTCTCAGAAAAGATACTACTTCTGTATTCAAGGTGCATTTTTCTAAATGTGAACTCAAAGCCAATGAAAAGCTTTGATGAAAACAATGTTACCTTTGGACTCAGAACAACCAACCTATACTCCAGGAATGCCTGTGGTAGTAAGACCCACTGAAATTTTGATTGCTTTCACAAGCTATTCTGTGAAATATATCACATCCATTCTTGGTAAATAATTGTTCATTGTAATCAATCTCAAGTACAAATTTTATTTGGGATATTTAACTTTTGATACATCCATTTTGTGTTTAATCAATTAAAGAATCTTGGCTTTGGAATTTTGGCAGCAGATTAGTTTATAGTAGTTAAAATATGTTTCTGGTGTTGGTGTCTTGCTTTGTTTGAACTAAACTAAGATAATTTAGCCCTCTGATGTTTGCTAATTTTTCTGGCAAGAAAAGTATACAACTAACTTTGGAATTTTAATTATTTTTAACTACTACCAAAAAACAAGTAGCCTATCTTTTGTTGTATGTCCAATTTTAATGCCAAGTAGCTGCTATGTGGCTTTTATCCCAAACTGTACAAGAGCAGCCTAAAGCTAAATGTAACAAGTTACAACTAAAAATTCTTAATGTAGTTTCTTACCTCTGCCTACAAGTGTTTCACCCTGAAGACGAGAAGGAACTCGAAGAGAAATTTTCTGACAAGCATTGCAAAATAGTATTAGAACCTCAAAAGAAAGAAAAAAAATCAGGAATTACATTGGATCATAAATTCTCAAAATACAATTTTGTCTTATTGACAAAAATGTTGTCAATTTTGAAAACAAATTAATCTTTTAATCCCTTATTTTTTTCATGTTCATTTTCAAAGGAACCAGAAAAGACAATGGCATAAGGGACATCACTACCATTTAGTATGTATCAAAAAATTAAGTGAACAGTAGTTCTTAGGACTTAAATCATTGTATCATTGTAAGAAAATGTGTTACAAACCATTGGCTTTATATGTAGGCTATATATCTCTAAGACCATTAATAAATGTCATTCTGATTTTTTAGCATGAAGAAAGTACTTAGCTCTAGAATACAATAATCACATATCTATAATAATTCTCAAACCATCAGTTTCACTATTTGAGGGTATAGCTGATGAAATCTAAAAAATATTTGAGCCTTTTTTAAATTCATAAGAGTAATGCCTATATAAATATTCATGATTTCAAATCACTTTTTCAGACTGACTTGGCAAAATCATCAAAGTTGAAATGATCTCAAATTACATAACTAGTCTAACAAGAAATATATTTCAAAATATAGATAGTAGTTTTCAAATGGGTAAAGATTTATAATTAACGACATAACTATTGTTTTTAAAGGCTAGGTAGTTCAAAGAAGAAAGATACTATCAAAAAATAAAAAAAAGCTAGCATTTCAAAGGTATCTATAAGTGAAAAACATATCTTACTTCTTTTTCTTGGCATTTTCTGTTAATTTGCTTTTTATTCCCTTTATCAAAATTACTGCTTTTAATTATTTAAATATAAAGTAGAGCAGAGCTAGATTTCCCAGAAACACATCAGCCAGTTTTATGATCAATTTCTCTCTGAAGACATTTCTAGAGTTATTGGACCCATATATTTGTGAGCAGGAAAGAGAAGGACATGCACTTCTTTTCCAACTCGAGTCTATTGGATATATTGTAATAGCCTTTTTAAATAGTTTGTAATTTTATAAATTTCTGTCTGGCAGACAATATGAAGAGCTGGAATTTTAAAAGTCAGACTTGTGTTCAGTTTTAATTTAAATAACCACCTTTTAAAACGTGAGACATTCTCCTTTATTTGACTTTTTAAAATGTGTTCTTCCCTAATGCCAGGAAATGCACTAAATTATATGTAAAGAACTTTCTGAGCATAAAGCATTCCATTAGTAGTGGTCTAAATATGTAATGTGGAAATAGTATTTTGTAATTAGGAATTTATTTATATACATACATACATATATACCTATATATGCATATACCTGTACATACACCTATATATGTATGTATATATACAGCCATGTATCACTTAATAAGGGGGATATGTTCTGAGAACTGCCTTGTTAGGTGATTTCTCATTGTGTGAACATCATAGAGTGCACTTACACAAACCTAGATGGTAGAGCCTACACCACACCTAGGCTATATGGTAGAGCCTATCACTCCTAGGCCACAAACCTGCACAGCATGTTACTGTACTGAATACTGCTGGCAATTGTAACACAATTAGTAGTATCAATAAATAGTAAGAATGTATGTATCTAAATATATTTAAACATAGAAAAGGTAGAATAAAAATACAGTCATAAAAGATAAAAAATGGTACACTTGTATAGGGCAGTTCCATTATGATCTTATGTGATCACTGTTGTATACATAGTCCATAATTGACTGAAAAGTTGTTATGCAGTGCATGACTACACACACACACACACAACATTCTTGACATTCTCACAGGATATACATCCACACTCCCACTCCTACGCTCATCTTCTTTTCTCCCCGTCCTGGATCCCACCTGGATGGTCCTCCCTGTGCAGTCAGAGCCACTGAAGGTTTCTACTCATTAACACTTACTATTCCAGTCTTGAGAGGAAATCAGCAGCTAAGTGATTTAGAGGGAATTGGGGTCAGACACCCTTTTAGCCAGTATGGGGGGCAGTAATGAATGGGCAGGGCAAGATGGATCAAGGGATGCTGGACAGGGCAGGAATCAAAAGCAAGATAAATCTGGCTGAAATCCCTTGGAAAATTTGTACCACATTTGACCTAACTAATACCAACTCAAGATGGTCTGACTTCTCTCCTCCTCAAACAGTTATGGGTTGATAAGTTGACCTGCATCATATACATGGAAAACGTGTTCATTTCCCATACAGTAAAACCTTCAAATTCTGAACATACAATTTGAAGCTAAAATATTTTGCTAAACAAAAAAAAAAAAAGAGGAAATTCACAGCTCAGAAATGCCAGATGGAGATGTGGGACAATTCCCCTCTTTTCCCCTCTCCACCAGAGAAAATATAGTATCATATACACAGTTCTAAAGTTATTAAAAACCCAAGCGGAAGCCAAGTTAATGGTATTTTCAATGACTGTCACACTTTTATTATTTTTCTTAAGTTAAAATACTTGCTTAACTAAGAGTTTTGTCCTTTCTCTTGGCCCTTCCTGGTAAAATTTAAAAAGTCCTGGATAATTTGCAAACTCACCAAGAATCCTTTTCCTCTTTTTGCAGCTCGGTGGAACTATGCTAAATAACATGCACATGCACTTATGTAATGACTAGTAGCAAAAGCAAATCTCAGAACCTTCTGGGCTGAATGCCTAAGGAATGAATTCATTTCACCACTCCTTAGAAAAACACTGCAGTAGCATCCAACACGGGGATCCCCTTCTAAAACTTTAACATCCTGGCAGTGGGTGCTTGAGAAGTAAGCCAAACACTTCCCATCCTGGATCCCAGATCTCTCAACTCTTCCCTGAACTGTCCTTCGATCTGTTTTGGTTTTCCCAGTCTGTCTCCTCTGCCTCCCATCCCCACCCAGAGCCTCTTTTGAACCCAAGCTGCAAGGAGGAAGCAGGTAGCAACATGCTTGAATTCCCTAATCCTTTGGTTGTTACTCACCAGGAGAGAGAAAAGGAGCTGCTTACAGAAGATGCTCCCTGGGGCAGCGGAGGCCACAGCCATCAGAAGCAGTCCCAGTGGCCAGGGACGGTGACCAGAGAATAGGGCAGCCTGGGACGCACAGGGCGGCTAAGCAGATGCTGGCACTTGGGCAGGATATGCTGCTGCCACCTTGGCGCAGCTGCGCTTGGTTTGGAAGAGAGTCAGGAGGCAAGAGATAAACGATGGGAGGAGGAGCAACAGGAGAATTGCTTTCCCCCTATTCCCTGGCCCGTATCCTCCTTCCAGTTCAATTACCTCTGAATCCAAAGAGGTTTTCCTACAAGTGAGGAGGGTGGGGTACAAGACACCCCAAAACCTAGTCACTAGCTCCTCCTCACAGCAGCTTTCAAAATTTCTCCTGCCACTTAACACATAGGCAGAAGCAGGAGGGAACACCCTCCATCCTCAGCCCTCCTCCCTTCCCCCCCGGGTTGATGCTGTGAAGTCCTCCCCGGTTATTACCCACTCCCACAGCCTCCCCTCCTTCTTGGCCTTATTAACCTGTCTTGCCCCCGGGTACAAACATGAACTGTGCACAAACTCCACGCAAGGAAGTGATGCCTCCTCGGCTACCATTGGCAAATCAGGAGACATAAGCGTGTGTAATCACACCGATCAGAAGTTATCTCCCCATCTGAGCATTTAGGTGTAGTCTGTCCCACACGACATGGCAGTTCTGCCAGAGAGCTGGCATTCCAGTTTAAGGCAGCAACTTGGTAGAAGCGTTGTGTCTACTCCCTATCATGGCCTGTCCGCTGTGGTTTGGTCCTCTAGATGTTACGAGGAGCTTACCCGAGTGTGTAGACCTTGTAAAAGAAAATAAAGAAATAGCTGGGATATAATTTTCTTATTGTTTCCTTTTGTTATACATGAAGCCATTGTTTTTTAGCCTTATCTTTTTTCAAGGACGACTATGATCTGTGAGAACAAGTCCCTTTAAAATCACTCCATTCACTCTGAGTGTACATGACATGCAGGGTATCCTAGCCTGATGGCACAATAATGCCAACAAGTTTAGGTTTTTTTAAACACTAATAACTCTTGCAAAGAGAGCTTTTAGCTTCATGTTTCCTGTGCCAACTTAGGGAGCTCGAGGATACCAACTGCACTCAATGGCAGCAGTGGAAGTTAGGGGGAGGAAGATAAATATTTTCAAATTTTAATTGCACAATTTTAGTTATAGAGAGAGAACTAAAATTCATATTTACTGAGACACTGATATAAATCAGGATCCATGACAGGCCTTTGAGTGAATCCTGCCAACAGCTCAACGAAGGCTCCTTTTAGGAAATGATGAAATCACAGGAGAGTAAGTAACTGCCCTTTGCCTGTGGACCCACAAGTGAAGAAGTGGACATTTGAACCCCGTCTGCCACTAGGGCTACTCTTTTCACTGTCATGCTACTTTATGACAAATATATACCAATATATTGAAAAGGAGAAGAAAATGATGATCAGGTATGAGTATCCTGGATAGTTGAACAACAAGCCAGTTTGAGACTAATAAAATGTATTTGGAAGCAGTTATAACCTACAACTGTTAATAATAGCCAATCATCCTGCAATACTGTGACTTTTCCGGACTCTTTTGTGAGAGTCATTATATAGTCAAATAAAATGGCGGTTAAGCTATTTACTTTATAAATTTTTATACATGAAACTACTCTTGCTGATCTTGCTGCTTTCGTTTCCACCTCATGTTCAACTGAAAAGTAAAGATGCAGCCCAACAGCCATGCTGCTGAGAAAGGAAGGATGAAAGATTTTCTTCTGCTTATCTGACAGTGGGACCAATTCCTTCTTGTATGTAGAGGTAGAAATAATAATGTAACTGCTTCTTTAGAGTTAGAGGCTGGGATGATTTGGAAAATAAATGACCTTCAAGAAAAAACAAAAAGATATTTTGTAGTATTTTACTGCCAAGGGTATATCCACTAATAAACATATTTTGTGTCTGCATTGGAATTTGATTCAATTGGGAAATATAGTTACTTTAATTAAATATTTTTATATTTGATATTTTGAGAGAAAAAAGATTGGGAATATAGAAATAGAAAAAATAACCTAGATGAATATGTATAGGTCCAAGTGTAATTCTGTGTATGCTTAAACCTAATTATCTAAGTATTAAATATATATCTAATTAGATAGATGGATAGATAGATAAATACTCTTGTAGCTTAAAGGATTCAAAGACCCAAGTTCTTTAACCCTGAATGGGGGAGTGGAGATACATTTCTCAGCTAATGAAATTATCATTACCTCTTTTTATAATGTGATATTCTCCACTGAACTGGGAAAGAATGAATGACAAAAATTAAATTTATGGTACTGGGAAAAATTCCCATGTATTGATTGTTTGAAGAGATGCCCGGCACTACTGAGTTCAAGTGAATACAGAATACTTCCAGTGATTCTGGAAAACTGACATTCTTGATTCTACTTCCTCTTCTCTCTCTCTCTCTTTTTTTTTCTAAGAGACAAGCTCCCACTTTGCTGTCACCCAAGCTAGAGTGCACTCCTGCAATCATGGCCCCCTGCAGCCTTGAACTCCTGGGCTCAAGGGATCCTCCTGCCTCAGCCTTGCGAGTAACTGGGACTACAGATGTGAGCCACTGCTCCTGGCTCCTTGATTCTACTTCTTTTAGCCTACCTTCTGCATGCTCTCTTCTGCCATTATCTTTCTTTCTCAAAAGTAATAGAAAAAGTTGTACAAGCTAACCTCAAATCATTGGTTTGCAAATTTGTTACATCAATAATGTTTCCCCTGCATTTGCTACTTACACACAAAGGTTTCCGTAAAAAACTAAACACTTTATAGGAAAAGAAATTATAATTATAAATTGATGACTCTCCCTTAAAATTGGATCTGTCTTAAAATTAAGATGAATGAAAACAAAATTTCTCTCTTCCAATTTCCTACCATCAGGTTATTCAATAAGAGCTCTGTCCTGGTCTATTTTCTGTTGCTATAACAAAATACCACAGACTGGGTAATTTATAAGGAACAGAAGTTTATTCGGCTCATGGTTTTGGAAGCTGGGGAGTCCAAGAGCATGGTGCCAGCATGTGGAGAGGATCATCCCATGGTGAAAGGCAGAAGGCAGAAGTGAGTCCAAAAGACAGACAGGGAAGTGGGCGGAACTTATCCTGTTATCAGGAGCCCACTCTCATGTTAACTAACTCACTCCTGGGATAACAGCATTAATCCATTCGTGAGGGTGGAGCCCTCATGGCCTAATCACCTTTTAAAGGTCCCACGTCTCAACACCGTTACGATGGCAACCAAATTTCAACATGAGTTTTGGCGAGGACATTCAAACTATTGCCAGCTCTATCTTTTTTTATTTTTTATTTGGCGAGGACATTCAAACTGTTGCAAGCTCTGTTTTTATTTTATCTGTGTGTTTGTTTGTTTTAACCTGTGTCTAAATTAATAGGCTTAATTAAAAGATTCATAGTATAGTATGGTGGTTAAGAAATTGGACTTGGGAGCTAGACTGCCTGGGTTCAAGTCCTGACTTTCCTACTTATTAGCAGTATAACCATAGGCAAGTTACTTAACTCTTCTCTGCCTGAGTCTCTTTATCTATAAAATGGGGACAATAATAGCTGCTAATTGATAGGTTATTATGAAGATTAAATGTGCTATTACAAAGAAAACACTTCCAACAGTGTCTGGTCAGAGCAAGCACTAGTGTTTTATACCATATAATTGCCTAGGAATGCAATAAAAAGTTAAGAGACCGAGCTTCAAATAAAACAAACACAAAATTACTGCAAACCTAGGATTTCTTACGTAGAAGCTACCTAAAGATATACAAACAAGTTTATTCACTGAACAGTTAAGAGTCCGTCCATACACTGGGCTCTGGCCTCTTCTAGGAGAAGAGAACCATATAGGAAGAAAAAAGAAGACGGAAATCTTACAATGTTTAAATAAAAGACACACTTTATGGTGGAGAACACAAACATGGTTCTCTTTCCAGTTCAAAAAATAGAATAAAAGGAGGCACTGTAGCAAATATTAAATACCTTAGAAATTTAGAGGTAAATTAAGAATAGACACTGATTAAATTCTTAGTGGAAAGATTCCTATAAAAGAATTTATTTTACATATATAAATATTGCATAATCTGTTTTCTACCACAGATTTATTGTCATACAGGGAAAGATTTAAATATAAAGATCCACATGTCTCTTGCATTTCTTTATTTTTTAGCTCAAGGTACATCAAGAAAATATGCTTTTCTAATGAATTTAAAGAATGTGTTTTGTGGAAATACATTGACAAATTTCATGTGATGTTTATGCATGCCCAACTTGAAAAAAGGGCTCATTATGAATAAATTCAAGGCCTCAAACAGCAATTTAGGGATAGAGCTATTATCTCTGTCAGGTGGCTCAATTCATTCAGACTCTAAACTGATAAGAACACTGTACACATTGATGAAGTCATACAAGGCATTTTGTATTAAATATGAGTGACTGAAGATAACAGAAACTACAGGAGTAAAAACAGGGTGTGTGATCTTGGTATGGAAGAAGTACATGAATAAAGAAAAAAGAGGTATTAGCTATAAAATACCAACATCTTGGGTCCCACAACTTCAATGTACTGTGTGTGGTCAATTTCACTTGACTCAGACACTTTTATCTGGGTAAAGGGCTATTAAAAATTAGGAGTAACTCATGTGCACTACTAATTATTAGCAATAATTTCTTAAGGCTGTTTGCATAGAATAATGATTAACTTTACATCAAATGACCACTCCCCATCATTATCAAAACTATTGGCAGACCTATGAATAGAAATGTCAGCATACATCTCTGACTAATTTAGAACTCTATTCAGCACACATATCTAATGCAAAGTGGCTTAAGAGTAACGAAACAAAACAAAACTGTTCAGGGTAAAGAGATTTGTCAGGTTATGTAACTGGGAAGTCTAGGAATAATCCTAGATTCAAGCATAAATTCTCTCGATCTCTTAGCTCTGCTATTCTTTGTCTTGGTTTCACTATTGTTCGGTTTTCCCAGTGTAGAGGCAAAGATGGCCACCAGAGACTCCAAGATTGCATTCTCTTGTTTTAGCAATTCACTGTTGAAAGAGCATGTCTTGTTCCCAATAGTTTTAGCAAAACACAATCCCTCTGGCCTGAATCTTATAGGTAAGTATATGTAAGCCTAAAGTCAGGGGGTAGACCAGACCGCATGGGCAAAACGTGGTAGAGAAGTCACTGCCCAAGGATAACCCTTAGCTAGAGACAGAAAAAGGAGAAATAATAACTAGACAGGAAAATCAACAGATGTCCACTAAACCGACTTCTTTGTTGTCATTTCAGTAATACCAGTTATCCATCAATTACTTATTAACACCTTCTATATGCTAATTACCATCCACGCTGAAGAAGACATGACCTCTGCCCTCATGGAGCTTACAATCTGCTATATGTTTTGAAAATCAGATAATACAGTTTCTATGATGCTCAGGATTAAAAATTCTGGTGAAATGAATGCAATAAATATTTTAGATTTGTTATTTGTTTTCTGCTATTTCCTTCAATTATTATTTTCTTTGGTGACTTTCAGAGTTAAATATTTGCAAAGTATTTTTGTGTTTTTTGTGGATGGAATCTTACTATCAATTATTTGCCTTACATATTAAGAATCACATTATTAAATGTTGATTTTTAAACATGAGAATATATACACACTACCTAAACTTTGTTAAGATAAAAAATTAAGAAAAAAATGTTACCCATGATCTAAAGGTAATTTTTCAGTATATATCATTTCAGTCTAGTTTTTGCATATAGAATTTTTACATTGTTATCTTGCACTATGAGTGTAATTTTGTAGCATGCTTTTTCCCTGTAATAACATGAAATCTGTCCTATGTCATGTATTTGTCCTATGTCATAACAAGCCCTATATCGATACGATGTTAGTGACTGTAATAAATTCCTTCAAATAAATATATCACAATAATTTAACCACTTCCTAAAATTGAGCATTTAAGTTGTTACCAATTTTTCATTGTTATGATCATCGTGATACATAAACCTTTTCCTGGATTCAGGACTATATGTTGAAGTAGAGTTTCACAAGTAGAAGTTCTAGGTCAAAATATAAGGGATTTAATGGCTCTTATTACATAAGGCTAACTTGTGTCATCAAAAGCAGAGTACCAATGTACATTCTTACTGATAATGAATGTGACAATAAATATCCTAGCAAGGATTGAATATTATCATATTATTTTAAATATTCTATTTTTATAGGCAAGAAATTATAGATATAATTTGAGTTACTTGCTTAGTCATGATGTTGAGCCCTTTTTCATGACTGCCAAACCACTGCATTTCATCTTCTATTATATATGCATTTTTACCATATTGGCACATATTTGGAACTATGAGGAAATTAGTAGATCTAAAACTAATGTTTAAAATAAATAAGTTAATAATTAAAGCTCCTTCAATGGAGCTTATTTTTAAGATGAGAAAATTGTTCTTCCTTTTAATTTCTAGCCTCATATTATATCTTTGTGATTGAATTTGATGACAGTGAAGTAGTATTTTTGTGTTATATTTTTGTCCATTGAAACATCAATCTTCCCAGAGAAACTAGTGGTATTTTCTGAAGAAAGAACCACAAAACTCACCCAGAGCTTTATAAATTGATTTGTTGGCTAGAACAAAATACAAGTGGTGTTATTTCTATAGAAAATATGATGCATACTTAAAGGAACCATTTCCAATGTCTTTGCTAAGAACTAAAAATAAAATCCATTTCTCAAGGTTTCTGCATCTTGTTTTGGATGTAACAAAAATAAATGTTGATTGATCAATTTCTGAATGGGGTTTCTTGAAATACCCATAAGAATTTGATCTTACCCAAGACTAGTAAAGCAAGCAAACTGTAATCTCAAGGCTTGGGTGCTACTTTTCAGATCTAAGGGTGAAGATGAAGGGTTAGGTTGCTAGTCTTTCCAATGGTCTTTATTTTTTATGTGCTGAAAAGTAATTAGAAAGATGAAAATGCAAAACTGAAACTTTCGCACAGTCAAATAAAACATTTTCCTCTGTGTGGATGTGGATAGATAAGATGGCAGATTGTGTTGTCTTTTGCTAATTTCCTTTCCTCTATATAAATTTGAAATAGAATGAGAATGGGAATAGAATGAGAATTTTTGCCTGTACTTTGGAGATGTTTGTGATGCTTCTCTTCCTCCTAAGACAGATCAAAGGTCTCAGGTAAACTAAAAAGTTGAGCTTTATCTCAGCTTAGCCTAGACTGCTAAACTGACTTCCTGGCTATTTTGAGGCCATTCTGGAAGGTACATTATAGTGCATTTTGCTAAAGCCCTGGTGGTGTTATCTTATATGAAATAATTTGAATTTTAGGGGATGTGTTGCTATTTCACTCTGTCCTGTAGATTGTTCTAGGGGGATGGACAAGAGTGGGTACTGGGTTGTCCTCAATCCTTGTGATTAGGAAATAAAGTTTTCCTAAAGAGGAAGAAGAAAGTAGATTCACACTATGAACAACTGAAGATGGTATATTAGGCTAAGCTAGGAAGTAGAAACGATCTATAAGGGACTTCTTATGACTTTTTATTTTATGTTATCATGCTTGGGCTTGAGAGCAATTTTCATGCTTTGAATTGTTTTTAATTTCTCTATGTTGTAGAAAGAAAGAGTATGTGTGCATATGTGTGCGTGCGTGCGTGTGTGTGTGTGTGTGTGTGTGTGTGTGTGTGTGTGTGTGAAGAGAGGGAGAAAAAGAGAGAGAGAGAGAGAGAGAGAGAGAGAGGAGATAGCCAACCCAAGGCTAGAGAGAGAGTTACAGAGGGACTCAGGTCACAGAAAAAAAGCAGCCCGTGACTAACATCGGTTCTAGAAAATGGAGATGTTTGAATATAGTTGGAAGGAATAGTTGAGTTGTACTACTAAAAAAATGTAAAGCATTTTATAATTCTATTCTAGTCTTTTTGAAATGAAATAATTATATACATCTCAATAAACTAAAACAGTTAAAACCACAACATACAAGATTTTTAACTCTGTGGCAAAAAATTAGCAGTGATGGTAAACAAATTAATGGAAAATACTCAAGGTTATAAATTTTAATTAATATGCTTGGCTAAAATATTAAAAACGAATAAAAGGGAAGAAAAGACTATGGTGAGAAAAAAGAGAGAAGGCATGAGAAAAAGTGGAGGAGAAGAGGATGGAAGAAGAATGATTTAATTCAGCTGGTTTTATTGAGTGCTTATGTTCTATGCACTGCATCAGGATCTGCTCAAATATTAATAAAGGAGAAAAGTGACATTATTACAGTAAGTCAGGGTATGATGGGGGCAAAGTGGGGTGACAACTCAACAGCTCAGAGCAGAAGGGGTAGCAAGATCTTACCAGAAATCTTACATTTAAAGTGATGTACAGGAATTCGTCAAGCAAGAAGGAAAGAGAAAGAGGCATTCCGTGTTAACAGAGCAACAAACAATGGCACAAAAGAGGCAGAGAACAAGATTTACAATGTAATTAAAACCACTCCACGTGGCTAGAAAAAATGAGAAACAATAAAACTGAAAAGTTAATTTCAGAGCTGATTAAGGAAAATATCATAAATCAAATTTAAGTATTCGGTCTGAGCTATGCAACTTAACAGATGTCCTGGCCTACATGTTACCTAAACAAACATAAAATTTTCTTTAACTAAAAAGTCTGAAAACTGTGTTAAATTGATTTTCTAAGTTCCTGAAGCTAAAGATCCTAAACAATGATACTGCTAAGGTTACTAGTTATTCAGCTATTACTCCTTTTTCTTCAAATTTTATAATTTAGAATAAATATGGTCTTAGAAACATTAAAATACCATGTTACAGTTTATAGAATGCTTTCATATTTATTATCTCATTAATATTCCATTTTCCAAATGAGAAAAATCCGAGAGAAAAAGGATTTGCCCAAGGTTACACCATTAATCTTGAATATGCCCTGGTTTTAGGTATTTGCCTGCAAGTTTGTGGGTCTGGCTTACTGGTTTGAGAAAATAAATTGGTGAAATTTTTTTAAAAAATCGAAGGTATAAGATAAGCATTTTTAGAATTGGACGCTGGGGTGCTTTACGGTCTCAGCATATTATTCAGATTTCTAAATTATGCAAACCTTAAGAGTGAATTCAGTTAAAAGAAATGACAAACCCTGGGAAAATCTTTAATATTGTTAATTGTATCACACAACAAATAGACAAAACAAACATTAGAAAGAAATATTTTCTTAGACAGCTATATTTCTACATTCATTAATAAATTTGTAAGAACTTTTAACTTTCAGATATCATGTATAATCTAGAATGGATATGGGGTGAAGAAAGAAAGGGAAGATAATAACCCATGAATTTTTTTAGGCTAAACTACGTTAATATACACCTCTCCATTTTACATTGTGTTTACTGTGGTTTTCTTTCTGTGAGTGGATTAAGAGTGATTAATGTTAAACAAAAGAAACTACACCCTTTAAAGGATACTCCCTTTATTAAATAGCCTCAATTAGCCACTGGGCTCAAATTATCGTTGCGTTATAGTGATTCTGCAATCAATTGGTAACAGACAATTCCCCTGCAGTGAGATAATTCAGGGAAAATCAGTCTAGAAAATGCTGAGTTTAGGAACTCCCTGATTGTATTCTCAGAGTCTAGATTCAGATTGGGATGGGCCCAATATTTTGCCAGACCTTCAGATAGTGCTAATCTAGAATAAGTCCACTGTTTATTAATAAATAATCTATTGTGCCTAGCACACTGCTGGGATATGTGAGAGAAACAAAATGAATAAGGAGAACAATTGTACCCTAAAAATGCGTACAATGCTGTTCAGCACACAAAATGATTAATATATGCATCAAAAAGAGAACAAAACAATAAATATATTGCCTGTTAAATATCAGTATAGAATTTAGGTTTTCCAGGCATTCAGACAAGGGGAACTCTGGGATACTGAGAAAACTGAACAATCAGCACTGTTATTGAGCCAATATTAGGTGACCTGTGGCTAATACAGCATAAGATAGGAGTCCTGAGCTCAAACAAACTAAAAATACATTAAAACAAGGATAGACGTATCAATGGTGTCCTTCTGGCTGTACATAGAGAGGTTCAGAAAAAGATGAGTATATCCTGTAAATGAAGACTTGAAATGTAGATAGAAATTAGATACGCAGAAGGGAGGATGAAAAACACCTGAAATAGGATAGGCACAGGGATATACATGAACAGGGGAAAGAACAAAATGGATTGGGGGGGGAAAGCTAGTCCATGTAGGACCAACTTTACTCAATTGATATTTAGCATGCCCCTTCTATGTGCCTGGGGCACGTGTCTAGGCTTTCAGGATATAGACATGGCCTCTACTCACAGAGTAATAGAAGAAAGAGATGAGAAAAAAATTATAACACAGCATGATGCAATAACAGGTATGTACAAATGCCATGAGAGTACAGAGAAGAGAGAATGTAACTAAACACGGTAGATAAGGAAAGCAATGTTAGTATTAGGTTCTGAAGTATGAAATGTCCGATTTCCTCAAGTACCGTTTGACAGTTGGTATCTCTGACATTTCACTTTGACATTTCTTTTTTTTTTTTTTTTTTACCACCCCCCCTGCCCGACATTTCTTGTTTTATTTTTATTGCAAAGGTACATTCTCATTCTTTCAAATGCATGGTTGGCTTATGATTATCTTTAAAAAAATTTTTTAGAGCAATTTTTGTGAAACCATGGATAAGTCAAAAATTTGTGTTATTCTCGAATATGAGTTCTGTCTTGGAAACAATGCTGCACAGACAGCTCGAAATGTCAAAGAAGTATTTGGGAAGGATGTGGCTAATGAACGCCCAGTAGGTCGATGGTTTGAGAAGTTCTGTTCTGGTGGTTTTAATCTTGAAAATGAGCCACGTGGGCAACCTGAGACCAAGGTGGATAATAATGAGCTGAAAGCTGTAGTGAAAGCGAATCCATCTCAACCTACGTGGGAATTAGCAGCAAGATTGGACGTTACTATTC
Organism: Lemur catta; assembly: GCF_020740605.2. Classification (NCBI taxonomy): domain Eukaryota; kingdom Metazoa; phylum Chordata; class Mammalia; order Primates; family Lemuridae; genus Lemur; species Lemur catta. Next base: position 22,569,736 of record NC_059143.1, read on the forward strand.
CAACAATATTGGACCATTGGAAATAAATGGGCAAGGTAATGAAGCTGGATAGATGAGCTCTGCAAGAATTAAATGAGTACCAGAAGAGAAATTGTCTCAAAACTTGCCTTTCTTTGTTGTAATGAACTATTTCTACACTGTATTGTTACATGTGATGAAAAATGGATTCTTTTTGACAATCACAAGACTTTGGCACAATGTTTGGATAAAGATGAAGTGCCGAAACACAGTCCAAAAGCAAATATTCATCAAAAAAAAGCTAATGGTGTCTGTTTGGTGGCCCAGCACTGGTATTATCCACTACAGCTTCATGAAACCTGGTCAATCGATTACAGCGGATGTCTACTGCAACCAACTGGATGAAATGATGAGGATGCTTGCAATTAAGCAGTCAAAATTGGTCAACAGAGAGGGGCCAATCCTCTTGCAAGACAATGCTGGACCACATGTCACACAAACAACACTGCTCAAACTACAGAGGCTGGACTTGGAAACTCTCTGTCATCCACTGTATTCACCAGCACCAAATGACCACCACTTCTTCAAGGCTTTGGACCACTTCTTGCAAGGAAAAACATTCAATTCCCAACAAGCTATGGAAAAGGCCTTTTGCAATTTCATGGCCACTCGCTCTCCAAGCATCTTCACTGCTGGCATGAACAAGCTACCATTAAGATGGCAAAACTGTATCAATAGTTTAGGTGCATAGTTTGATTAATTGTACTGCTTCTTGTTTGAGATATAATAAACTTTTGATTCAAAATCGGACATTTCATATTTTATGACCTAATACATTTTGTTTGTCATGAAGCAGGAGGTGATATTATAGTGGTTCTTGAAAGACAAGTAGAAGTTAATCAGGTAAAGGTGTCCAAAGGAAAGATAATATTCAGAGGAGCATATAATCAGTGCCATTAACATCAATAAAGCATATAAGAGTAATGCTTATTCAGGAAATTACTTGAAACTGTATCATTCAAACAATGGTTAAATAAATTATTAGAAATTTTTATCCTAGAGAAGATTAAATGGTGACATTATACAATAGTTGTTTTCAAATATTCATCACATGGGGGAAAGCTTATACTTACTTTTTTGTTCTTGTTTTTATATTTTAGAATAGTTTCAAGTTTACATAAAAATCGCAAAGATAGTACAGGGAGTTGCCATACATTTTGTACCCACTTTCTTCTGTTATTAATATCTTACATAATTAGTATGATCCATGTATTACAATTAATGAACCAATATTTATACAGTATTATTAACTGAGGCTGGGCATGGTGGCTCACGCCTGTAATCCCAGCACTTTGGGAGGCTGAGGCAGGAAGATCCCTTGAGGCTAGGAATTGGCGACCACCCTGGACAACATAATGAGACTCTGGTCTCTACAAAAAATAAAAAAAAAAATTAGCACACCTGTAGTCCATCTATTTGACAGGCTGAGGCAGGAGGATGGATCTCTTGAGCCCAGGAGTTCCAGGCTGCAGTGAAATATGATCAGGCCACTGCACTGCACTCCAGCCTGAGTGACAGAGCAAGACCCTATCTCAAAAAAAAAAAAAAAAACCACAAGGTGTAAGTATACTAACTAAAAGCCATAGGATTTTTTTTCCAGATTTCCTTAGTTTTTACCTAATGTTTCTTTTTTTGTTTCAGCATCCTATCTAAGATACCGTATTACATTTAATTGTCATTTCTCCCCAAGTTCCTTTTAGCTGTAGCAGTCTCGCAAACTGTCCTTGTTTTAGATGATCTTGACAGTTTTAAAGAGAACTGGTCAGGTATTGTATATCTCACTGGGATTTGTCTGATATTTTTCTCATGCTTAGATTGGAGAAAGGTGCTTTTTTTATCATATCATATCAAGGGTACGTACTATGAACATGACATCTTACACTTGTTTTGAAACATACTAAGAAGTAGAAAAACATGTTTGTACCCCCATAACATCCTGAAATTTTTTTAAAAAAAGGAAGGTAAAAGAAAAAATTAAGTAAGAAAGACTCAGGATCAGAGGAATGAAGTTATTTGCCTGAGTTCACATGGCTAGTAAGTAGATTAGGCCAAGACTCAAACCCAATTTTTCTGATTTCAAATTTATTGGGTTTCTTTGCACTTCATTGGATTATGGTGGATATTAAATGAACTAATATCTATAAAGTGCCCTCGAGTGATGTGCTGAAGCTGCTTGTCCTGGTTTACTAGAGCCACTGTGCATACCTTTTAGAATCTGTAGCTTGAAATCAACTATGGTGGTAGTATTTATACCACAGAAATAATCAATATCCTGAATCAGGATTTTTCTCTAATTTTTATTTTTTTTCTGGAAAGTTGGTTGTTAAACGCTGATCAGCATTGATTGTCTGTTCTGTTTTGTTTTGTTTTGTTTTTAGACTTGAATAATCTTATTTTATCTCCACTTGTGAGCTTAAATACACACATACACACACACACACACACACATACCTATGTATGTTTCACTTTTTTATAGAAGAATTAAAACAAACTAAACATGTTGAGCCTAAATAAAAAAATCTATCTGCAGAAGATTTGGAAATCTAAGTAAAAACTACCCACAGGTAAAAAGGGAAGACTATAATGAAGAAGGAAAATAAAGAAGGTCAACTCCAGGGGTTAGTGTCCCAAAATAGGTTATTTTGTTATTGTGTTGATGATGATGTTTTATTCATTTTCGTTTGTTTTGTTTGTTTGCTACATGTGGAAAGACTACTATGTCTGGAGCAGTGACTAGATATTTACCTTCTTAATATAAATTGCAAACAAATGTGCATTTCTAGAATTCCATGCTGATTTGAGAAGTACAAATGTAACAGATACTATGAATTAGAAAGCCACATGTGATATTTAAACTATGAAAATAAAAAATGAATTTCTTCCTCCCTATCCCACCCATCTGGACTTGGTAGTTGCAATTTGATCCCTAGCTGAAAGACACCTGTCTTTAAAAAAGCCGTTTTGCATGGCATCTCACTGGATGGATTCACTTGAAAAGGCCAGATGGGATGAAACTCCCTTCCCATCTCAATTAATTCCTAAATGAGGATGAGGATAATGTGTTTAGGCTGGGAAGACATGAAAAAAACAAAATATGCTTGATTACCTGGCATTCTATACCCAGGGCTGTCAGACTCTAAGAATGTCAATTAAGAATCCCAAATTCATTTGCATAGAAGATGGTGATTCAGATTTTGTGAGAAAAGTATACTTCCCCAAAGAAAAATATCATTTGAAAGGTTGTTTTAGTGTTTAGAGTAATTAAATATGCACAGATATTTTACTACTATTTATTTTTATATCTTGTGCAACTGTGTGTATTTATGTATATGTACATATATCAAATTGGTTCTTGAATGCTCTGAAAGGGATTAATGGATAAACCAAATACACACACAAACACAACCACATATGGAAAAAGTAGAAAATTTTAAAGGAAAAAATTTTTTTTCAATAACAGGTAGCACTAACATGAGTTTGAGAAAATTTTGTCATTAAGCACAAAACAGACCAGTCTAGCTTGTTTTGCATTTTTATTGAATGTCCTAGATCAGTGTTTCCTAACCTTGGCTAATTGTCAGAAGCACCCGGGGTGCTTGTTAAAAGTACTGTTCCCTTGGTCTGCGACAGACTTACTGAGTCAGATTCTTGAGGGAGTGGTCTAGGAATCTGTGTATTTAACAAGTACCATAGGTGATCCTGATGAGTAGCCAAGGCTGAGAAACACTGGGTCAGGGGTTCTTGATTTTGGCATGCTATAATCAGTTGTAGAGTTAAAAGAGAAAAAAAAAAAACCCACCAATATCAGGGCCAATTAGTACCAATTAAGTTAGAAGCTTTGGACTTGGCCTTCAGGCACACATATTTAAAAACTATTCCAGGTGATGTTAATATGCTACCAAGATTGAAAGGCACTGGTTTAGCTAAATAGTATTATAATAGAATACTTTTCTAAAATAGGATCCAATGAAGTCATAATGAATGCATGCCTACTGCCAAATCTGTGAATAACTATAGAAATTGAGAAGAAAAAGTAGCAAATTTGGGGCATTTCTAGATGTTTCCATGACTAAAAATGGGTGAATCTATTCCTTCTGCTTGCCACTCCAGGTATTCATTTTGGGATAGAAAAGTAGAAAGAATGGAGAAGATAAAGTGGAAGAAGTTGCATGCGTACTCTAAGTATTTAAAATCTCTAAGGACATCTTACCCATTCCCCTAACAATTAAATTTAAGTCTATCCTATGTATACATCTACTTGTTATTTAAGAATTTCCTTTTTAAAATTTAAAATTTGTTATTGAAACGTAATAATTGCATGTGTTTATGGGGTACATATGATATTTTGATACATGCATACAATGTGCAATGATTGAATCAGGTAATTAGGATATTCACCACTTCAAATACTGATCATTTCTGTGTATGGAGAACATTCCAAATCTCCTTTTTAAGAATTTTTTAACTTTCATTACCCAGTCTTATAGAGAAAATGTATTTCTTTAATTTGAATAAATTAAAATAAACAAATAAAAGGAGATGGCTAGGATTAATACTGTTTTGGAAAATATTTCTGTTTAAAAATTTTATTTTCAGTTTAGATTGTAAATACTATTATTATTTACTCAAGAAAATATAGAATTAATATAATTATCAAATACAATTTATAAAGCTGACATATTTATCTGTCATTCTTTTTTTTTGTTTAACAGATATGCTGTGCTTTGTACTTACTGGATTAGAAGGAATTTTTTTGCCTTCACACACTGTGGTATATTCTAATTTACAGGCCCTATGAAACAAGTATAGCATTTTTGCTTGTTTTTGCTTGTTTTTAGGGTGCATTGCCAATTTACAGGCAAATGCACACATTTGTGTACGTTCATTTCATTTACTACAATATTGTAGGTATTTCTGAGTGTATGTTTATATTAGTTTGCTAGGTTTCCTGTAACAAAATATCACTAGCTGGGTCACTTAAACAGCAGAAATTTATTGTCTTGCAATTCTGGAGGCCGATGTCTAAAATCAGGGTGCCAGCAGGGTTAGTTCCTTCTGAGGACTGTGAGGCGACTGTTCCAGTCCTCTCACCTGGACTTGCATGTGGCCATCTTCTCCCTGTGTCTCTTCACATCACCTTCCCTCTATGTGTGTCTGTCTCTGCGTCCAAATTTCCCCTTTTTATTAGGACACCAATCACATGAGATTAGGGCCCACCCTAATGACATCATCTTAACTAATTACCTCTGCAACCACCTCTTATTCTCCTCTTTCTCCTCCTCTTTTTAGGAAAAATTTAATCAACTTTTGTATTCTGAGTTTGGTAATCCTTGCCTAGGAATCTGTTACAGAATTGTTAATTTTTTTAGAAATAAGGTCAAATGTTGAGGTACTAAGCAGTTAGGACTTCAACATATGAACTTGGTAGGGAACACAATTTAACTCATAACTTTGAAATAATTTATTCAAATCTTTCTACCCAATGCAAAAAGACAATGACAAGCCCTATGTTTTCTTGCTCTATGAGTTACATCTGCTTAGACACCATCTGCTTAAGCCAACCTTCCTGGTTCTGTTTTTCCCACCGGGATTGGGGTTTGGAGTTCTTCTCATTGAAAACCTCTTCACTTTCATCTGTTATCTCCAGTTGACTTGCGAGTTTTCTTTCCTGGACCATAAACTCTTTGTATTCAGATACTGTATGTTCTCAGTGGCTGGAATTATGCCTCCTACAGAGAAGGAACCAAGTAAATATTTGAAAATTAAAAATAATGGGATGAGGTATTGGAAGGTATTTGTCCACACTGGAGTAGACACTTTGGTAGTCATTCCTGTCTTCACAGGCCCAGCTCCCACCCCTCTGTCTGAAGTGCTCCCTCCCAAGCTGGCACGGGGCTAGCTCATTCTCATCCACTGTGAATCATCTTAAATCTAAGAGATGTTCTCCTGATCATGCAATTTAAAGTAGTTCCCATGGTCCTCATCATTTTCTCGGCCAGTCCCTTAGTTATGTCCTTCTTAGCAGCCTAATAATTCATTTTTGTTTCATTGTCTCTTTGTCTCTCTTCCCCATTGGAGTGTGCCCTCCATTAGGGCAAAGCCATGTCAGCCTTGTTCCTTGCTGCACCCCCAGAATCCAGCAGTGTCCAGCACACAGATTTTGTTCCTTTTGCTGCTATGGTTTCACTAGGGAAAAAAAAATAATGAATAGATTACTTCTCTCCTCCTCTTTTTAGGAAAGATTTTAAAACTTTTGTATTCTGAGTTTGGAAGTCCTTGCTTAGGAATCTCTTACAGAATTTTTTATTTTTTTAGAAAAAAGTGAAATAAAGATAAAGAGAACAAAAAGGAGACGGAGGAGAGAACATTACCAAGCTTCTGGAATAATGCTCCCACTTGGCATAATGGCTAAAATCAAACAGAACTGAGTTTAAATGCTGGTTCTGCCTCTTACCCTTATGTATTATACTTTGAGTACATTAAAAAACTTCTCTGTAAATCAGTTACTTAATCTGTCAAATTTACTGTCAACTTTAGTAACTATGAAAATACATTTTTTTAGACTGGGACACATAATATTTTTGTGAACTTGAAAATATTTGAAATTGAATTTCTACTGACTTCACACAAAGTAGACAATTTTTAGGGTATAATATTCGTGAGTCATAGATTTTATTTATTTTTCCTCCAAATCATTTTGCTTTAGTTTGTTTTAATATTTATATTGCTGCCTGAACCCTTTTAAGATTTTTTTTTTCATCCTGGAGTGGAAAAATTCTGCTAGTATATCTCTAGGTGTGAGTCTTTTATATTTGTATTTATTTTGTCTGAAACAGAAGCAGCTCCATCAATCTTGAACTATTGTAAGCTTAATGGCTGCATTCTTTTTCCATTCTTAAATTTAATTTTTATCTATTATCAAAATAGTATGTATCAAATATAATGATGTAAAAACATATAGCAGTTTGTTGCCTCACTCCTCCCAAATCCCAATTCTCACTTCTTCAAAGTGACTAAATTCAACTCTTTTGACTATTTCTTCTGCTATTATACTTGCTACCATATTACTAAATAATGTTCTTATACATGCATTGTTATTTTGAAAATTTAAACAATTATTTATTGACTTGATACTATAGAAAAGCAGTGTCTAACTCTCTTACAATCAATCTCTTCCCAATTCATAATTCTCCATTTGCCACCCAACTTCCTTCACAAATTTTGGTTAAATCAATATTCCATTTCTACATTATTATAGCTATCAATGAAGTTGGACATATCAAAGAATTGCTCAGTTCCATTTATATCTTGCAGGCATTCTTCATGTTCTTCTTCCTTCTCCCGAAGCTGGATTTGAGGAGCTCTAGGCCTTCAGCACAACTGATATCGTGAGATTTTTCTTCAATATCATTATGCAAATTTTTCTTTGTTACTTTTATCTCTTTTGTATGTCTCATTTTTCTGTAACCAAGCAAGAAGCACACCTAGTACCCAGATCTTTTCTTAGATACTATTCTCCAATCAAAGAATCCGGAAGTCCTCAGGAAATGATTGATTGTAGGTCTGGGACAGGAAAAAATACAAGATAAGCCTCGATTATCTCATAATATTAGAAAGTAAGGAAATGCTCAAAAAAGAAAAAGAGATAGCATAGCAAAAGGGCACAAAAGCCAATCTAAAAGAGCTCCTAGTGGCCAAAGTTAAAGTAACATGAGCAACAAAATAATTATATGCTATTGGACTATAACCCAAAGAACAAAATAACCATTACAGGTCCATACTGATATAAATAACTAGATAAGTAAATAAATGGGAGTAAATAAAAAATTCTTCTTAACAGATGAACTCCAATTCATAAATACAGAGAGAAAGAGGAAAATAGAAAATTAACCTTAGAATACTGCAATAAATTGCCACAGGCAAGATCCACTAATGGGTGATAAAATGTGTATACAAAAGTTTAAGCATAAACAGTATAATTGCATAGTCTTTAAGTATCTCCTCCAAAATATTAATTATTAAAGGAAAAACTATGACTATAATGGAGAATTTCTTTCAGAGACCATCTGAATCACATAATTAAGGTGATCAATAATAATCACAGCATCAATAATGTACATCAACATCAGGTACCCTTTGATATGATGCACTCAGAAGGAAATATCACCTCTGTGCTATCTTTCCTAAAAACGCAGAACCTAAATATAATCATGAAAAAAACATCAGACAAACCCAAATTGAGGAGCATTCCACAAAATAATTGACTGGTATTCTTCAAAATGCGAAAGCAATGAAAGAGAAAAAAAGACTAAGAAATGTATAATTTGGAGGAGACAGGTGACAGGGCAATTAAATGTAACATAGTATCTTGGATTGGATCCTGGAACAGAAAAATTAGTGGAAAAATTGGTGAAATTCCTCAAGATTTTTTAGTTCAGTTAATATTATTATATGAAGATAAATTTCTTAGTTTCGATAATAGTTCTGTAGTTATATAAGGTGTAAATGTAAGGGGAAGTTGTATGCAGGATATATGAGAATTCACTGTACTATATGCACAATTTTAAGTTGAAATTTATCTCACAATAAAAAATTTTTTAAATCAAAAACAAAGCCAACAAATATAGACACGAATGTGCCGCATTTTTTAATTGTTAGTACACAAGCCAAATAGTCAAGAAATTTTGATGTCTTCAGCAAATATCCATAGGTGATCCTAAAAAGGTAAATATATTTCACAGCAAATGCTTTCCTGATGTAAGATCAGAAGGGTTAGTTTAGTTTTGTTTTGTTTTGGTTTGATGTCTTCATTTGTAAGAGAAAGAGAACATTTTATTAAAAATTGTTTGCCTTCTTTTTATTTTATTGAGGGTATTAAATGTTAAACTCTAGCTTTAACTTAATGACTTAGTGGAATCATCAATAAATAGAGTTTGAACAATATTCTTGGAATGCTTACCTATTTTATGTATCAATCTAACAAAGTAGCTTCTGGGTTCGTTGGGAGAATTTTCTTTAAAAAGTCTCCTCCCACTGTTATAATGTAGAAGTCTATTAAAGATGATCTAAGCGATATGAGGTATAAATCCTATTATCCTCCAATGCATGGCATAGAGTTGCTCTCATTGAGGTTCTGCTTATAGTTGATGCTGGTATGTTTTATAATAAATACTATAATATTAAAATTGTATTTTCTGAACAATAATTTGTTGAGGACATGTTGCCACTCCAATCCTGTGTGGTGACTGGTGTATGGAAGGGAAGTGCAAGAGATTTCCTGTGAGAGGCAAGATGCACTCTCTGTGCCCATGTGAAGTGTGTCAGGAACCATGCGGATCTGAAACAGAGAGGTAAGAAGGCAAGGCTGAGAGACCCAAGGTGGAACATAAGGTGTGTCTGATGTACTGTGATCTTCTGTCCCAGGAGACTTTGAGGTCTCTAAGTGTAAGGAATCATTTGTATGTATCTTTGCATCTCTAATACTTCATACCTCAAAGTAAGACCTCCAAAAATGTCTTTCAGTGGATTCATTTTGAATGGAAATAATTTGACTAGAATTACTTTGTGTGACACAAGGAAAATATAGAAATATCCGAAATTGTTAAACAGGAGATCAAGATCAGAGTTGCATTTTTAAAAGTTTAGAAGGTCTTGCAGTAGTTCAGTTTAAAAGTTTAGAAGGCTTTAGAGTTGCTAGGTCTAAATAAGAAGGATCACAAATAAAGGAGAAGCAACAGGCAAAGAGAGCACGAGGAAGGGGAAGAGTCAAGATGAGTCTTGCATGATTCTGGCTTATGTATTACTTCCTGAGAGAGGACAGCGATGTGAGCTGATTCAGTTGTGCAAGATGAACATCAGTTCATCCAAGTTATGCAATATGTAAGAAGTCAAAACGTGCATCTGGAATTTAGGACCGAAGCTTAAATGGAAATAGAGACATGGGAACCATTAACATTAAAGTGAAGGAGTTGGAGACATTGACATGGATGAGCTCAATCCAAGGAAGTGTTTAGAATGAGAGGAAAAAGAAGTCTAAGAAGGGAACAGAGAAAGAATATAGAGGTTAAAGCATTTAACAGAGAAACTGGAGAAATCTGAATTTGAAGAGCATTTGGGCAAGAATAAAGGAACGACATCCCCCAAGAGAAGAAAGAGTTTAAAGAAGCAGTAGTAGCTAATGTAGTCATCAGGATTCCTGGATTCAAACAAGAGGAATAGATACCAGCTAACATGACAGAAAATAAATTTATTGAAATAATTTTAGGTGCTTCACGGAATGAACAGAAAAGCTGATGAACCTGGCTCAGAAAACTGGGAGATGCCAGGGACACTTTGCCATAACAAAGCACAGTGAAGGGCCTGTCACAAGGTCCATCAATCTAGGATGCTACCACTGGCTACACCAACACAGGATCCTTAGCATTTCCACCTTCATAGGTTCTCAAAGCCCAGGCCTAATACAGCCTTGAGCATCATCTCACCTGTCCTCAGTCTTTGTTCCTCTTTCTCAGGTAACAAATCCCTAAGAGAAGTTATCTCATGGCCCAGCTCAGGATGCCAGAAGGCTGGGAGAAGGGAGCTCTTCCTTTTGCTCTACGTACCACTAAGTCTCTTGATAGAAATATCTCCTACATTAAGAATAATAATAACAGCTATTTCTTAAACAATCATTATTATATTCTAGGCCCTGTTCTTAACACTTTTCAGACAATAACTTATTTAATCTTCACACCTACTCTATGTGGTAAGAATTATTATTTTCCATCTGAATAGAAGTTAAGTGGAAACATTGAGGAGCTAAACCTGCCAAATGTTACACTGCTAGAAAGTAGCAGGGCATAGATTCAAACCCAGGCAGTCGGGTTCTGTAGTCCTTCTAAGGCAAGTTCATGATGACTAGCACCCCTAGGTGACAATAGGTTTGTTGAACTGATGAAGGTGAGAAGACCAGCCCCAGAACAATTGTTGAATTCTTAGACTAGGATAGTAGTACAAAGACTCTTCTGACATATGAGGGAAAAAGTGGAGGGTGAATGGAGATGCCAAAGAATGTGTATATAAGCTAAAAATGAAGGGTGGCTTTGACATAGTTTGGGTCTTGATTTCAGTATCACTCAGAATAAGGAAGAGCATCACTTCAAAGAAGGAAGGTAAGAGTAGAGGTCAGCAGCAAATGGTGAGTCTTTAAAATAAGACTGAAAAACAGTAGAGTTAATCTAGCTAATGCTAGGGACCATGAATAGACATAAGCCCCAGTCTTCTCTTCTATGTTAATTATATCCAGCTCAACTCAATAGCCTAATTGAAGTGAAGAGATGGTAACTTCAGGTTTGAGGTTTATCAGTCAGGTCCAATACAAACACAAGGGTCAAAAGGTAAAAGAGTAGATGATGTTATAGATGGTAGTACCTGAGCTGAACAAATATCATCATCATCAGCATAACCACCATCATGATTATAATAGCTATCATTTATTGACTGGTTTCTATGCATCGGACACACTGTTAAATGCTTTACATGCATTACCTCAAATCATGCTCATAACAACTCCACAAAGTTGGTACTATTATTATCCCATTTTATAGACAAGAAAACTGAGACCTAGAGAGTTAAAATTCCCCAAGGTCAGAGAGCCAGTAAGTGGTGAGACAGGATTTAAAACTACTGGATACCAGCCAGAACACTGTGAATGGGATAAAATGTAAGAATCAAAGATTAGGAGTTAGAAACCAGTTAAAATAAAAGAATGAGAGGATTGAATTACAGGAGGTTGGTAATGGTCAGAGAACAGAATATTTGAATTTATTGTATTGCCCCTCAAATAGTTTTGGGTGACAAATTTCAAGGTTCATCATGGAATCAGTACCTCCACTTGGTGCCCATGTATGCACAACACAGCACAATCTTAAACAATGGAGGGTGCAAGCTGATAGGTACATGATTCTTCCTTTTGTCTCCTGACCAGGGAGTTCTGGGAGACATTTCATAAGGCTCCTCAGAAGTTCACATAGAATTAAATGTCAGTCCCCTGTATTGGTGACTAAGTCAACAATGCCTTTTCCTTCTCCCATATTTCTCTCCTCTGCTCTTCAGTCCCACTCCCTGGGATTGATTCCCAAATAGACAACCTGCACACAAGGCTCTACCTTGTCTCAACTCTGCTTTCAGGAGAATCCAGGCTACGTACTTCCAGGCAGTACCCTGGAAGACAAACTTTCAGGACAGAATGCAAATGCTTCTTTCTGGATATGAGTGGCTGCTAAGGCTGGAAATTCAAGGAACGTTGATGTTGTAGTCTTGTAGTTGTTGTTGTATTCTTGAGTCTGAATTCCCCAGGGCAGTAGGCTGGAAACTTAGGCAGAGTTTCTATTAGAATTCCCGCTACTTATCAAGGGAAACTCAGGCTTTGCTCTTATGGTGTTCAACTGATTAGATGAGGCACACCCACATTGTGGAGGGTAATCTGCTTTGCTCTCCTCTTGACTAATCACATCTAAAAAATACCTTTACAGCAACATCTGGACTGGTGTTTGACTGAACAGCTAACACCATAGACTTTGCCAATTTGACATATAAGGTTGACCATCACAGGTCTCAACCCAGCCATATGGAGAAATGCAATCTCTGCACTGAAGAGAACTAACTTACACATGAAAGGAATTGCAAGTGCTAATCTGTTTGTACTGGCAGGAACTATGGGATCACATGCAGGATCTGGCATTGGACTAGAAAGGCTAGAATGTAAAACTGGATAAAGGAGAATTTTTTGATTTGAAAGCCCTTTTCTGTGACCAAGGATTTAATGTCTCAGCAGAATACTTGGAGCCAGTCCTAATATGCTGATGAGAATATTCCTTGAAATTTGGACATGGAAATGGCCTACAGTAACTGAAGTGGACATATTGGGGGTGGAGGACCAGAGGGTTTGGGAAGTGAGAATATTTAAATGAATTTATTATGTGACATGGTCAAACCCATAATCTGGGTTGAAGACTGCACTGGTGCAGGGACATTGCATCTTTGACATTGATAATAGTTGTCCTCGATAGGCTGGAGTTGGCAGAAAAGATGTTACCACATCTCCCTATTGGCAATGGGGATAATGAGATTCCAGAATGGCAGAAGCCAGATATAAGTTTGAGATAATCATTATAATGAGTATCAAGGCTAGAGTAGTAATTAAAGTGTCTGGACCCATCTGTCTTTGTGGTGATGGATAATAAATTATGGCATTCTGAGGGTTGAGATACATGATCAGCCATCAGGATATTGCTTTATCAAGAGGTGGTGAGCAGAGGTGGTGAGCAGAGAGCCTATAGCCTCCATGGTTCCTCATCCAGCTTCCAGGTGTGAGTTCATGACCCAGAGTCTATTGATTGAAGGGTAAGTTGGATCTCCTTGAGGAAAGATCCTATAATGTAACTGAGACTTTCCATCATGATCTGGGTATTGTAAAATCCATAAGACATAGGGCCAAGTGATTGCATGAAAAATTCATTAGATGATGGAAATTGTACATTTGGGATTTAAGCCCAAGAAGGCCCAGAAGACACAAGGAAATTACATGACCAGATAACACAGATGCTCATGGCACTTATTTCTTTTGTATTCGTGTCTCCTCCCCAACTAACACACAACCTCTTGGAGATTAATTATGATCAACTGATGAAGCAGGGAAAAAACAAACACCTGCCCTTGGCTCACAAATGAGTCCACACAATATGTCCGAGGTGGCTGCAAAAGGACACTGCCACATTACAGCCCCACTCAAGGGTGGCCCTGGATGCAGTGGGGAAGGGAAATTCTTCCAGTGAGTAAAACCAGTAGCAGTTACAGTGGTTTTCTACTTTGTATGGCAGAAGAAGTGGCCTGAATTCAGATATTCCTGAACCCCTGGGCAGGGATGCATGGCTAGGCTGGTTGGTCAGGGTCCTGAAAGAAACAAAATTAGAAGAATGGGGAAATCTGGGATGAAGAGTGGTGGTGGTAATAGCAGTGGTGAAAATAAACAATGCTGTTTAGACCCATCTGCTAATATTAGTTCCATCTCATCACCAAAGCAGTGTCCTCAGTTATCTCAGTCTATTTATAACACATGCTCAGCCTTTCAGCTTTCTCTCCCTATTGCCTATAAGCTTTCTCCATCTGGGAGACTGTTTTGTACTACCTTGGAGAGTTGAAGAGGACATATACTTCTATGGGATTATATTGTAGTCAATAAAGGATCAATAAATGAGTTTTCTTTCTTTCTTTTTTTTTGAGTCTCACTCCGTCACCCAGACTAGAGTACTGTGGCATCAGAACTAGCTCACAGCAACCTCAGGCTCCTGGGCTCAAGTGGCCCTCCTGCCTCAGCTTCCCTGAGTAGGTGGGACTACAGGCATGCACAACCACGCCCAGCTAATTTTTCTATTTTTAGTAGAGACGGGTCTTGATCTTGCTCAGGCTGGTCTTGAACCCCTGAGCTCAAGCGATCCTCCCATCTCAGCCTCCTGGAGTGCCAGGATTACAGGCATGAGTCACTGGGCCTGATCAATAAATGAGTTTTCTGATCTAAGAAACACTCTCTGAATCCCCCCATCCTCTACTGCAGGACACAGCATTAGTTGGAAGTTTCTAAAGTCTGCAAATATATGCCTGAATAATCGGTGTGCTTAAAATATTTAATCTTCCAATTCATGCACAAGCTATGACTCTCAATTTATTATTTCACATTTATCGAAATCATTTGGAATTTTCTTCATATAGATTCTGCATATATCTTATTTGAGTTATTTCTAACTATATTATATTTTATTGTTGCTGTTGTTACTAAGCTCTCTTTCCACAATATGTTTATTTGGGTTATGCCTGAAATAAGGAGGGTGCATGGGGAGTGGTAAGTGAGAGATGAAATCTAGCCACAGTCCTTAAGCTGTGTGCCTCAGCATGAAGCTGTGGCTACCAGAAGGAAGAACTTCTTTTTCTGTTTCACACAAAGGCACCTCCTGGACACCATGTTCTCTGCGTGTGGGGGCAGGGTGGGATGGGGGTGTTTTAATCTGGTAATGTTTATATTTTAAAATATGTTGCTTCTTACATATTTCTCTTCCTTTTCATCCATTTTAATAATATTTTAAATTATTCTTTGTCCACTAAAACCCAGCACATTTGCTTGAGACAAAGGTCCACTTGGAGGCAAAAATACTAGCTGGTGCTGCTTAGTTTCTAGGTATCAACCTTTTGACTTGTCAAGACCTTGTACTTATGGTTAACAATAGCTTAAGGGTTATACTCAAAACCTTATAAAGAAGGTAAAAGGATTCATTAAGAATGACTAAACTTACATTCTCTAATTGAAACTGTAGTGACTTTATATATTTATATAAAATAAATTATATATTTTTATATTTATATAAAATAAATTATAAAGCTATGTTTCACAAAAGTACCTGTGAAACACTAATAAACAACCATTAGCTGTCTACTAATTTCACGCCCAATAAGGTGTTGACCAAAATGTTATGTGCAAACAGCAACACTTTTTCTCTACTTCTTTTCCAATCCTTTCCAATATTATATGTCTTTGTCTTAGGTCTAGTAAAACAAAACCTTATAATATTAGAAATACTTCCGAAAATCCTAGCATTTACCCAGCCGCAGGGATTTCTTAGTGACTTCTGTCATTAGGCTCAGGCCCATGCAATAATGCTTGAGACCTTCTCTTTTTTTGCTTTTTACTCTTCTACGTAGGCTCTGCCCTTTTTTCTATTTGCCTCTAAATTCAGTGGGTATTTCTAATGTAAAGAGGTTACTGGTTTACTCATTTCCTTGTTTCCTTATCTCCATCGAGTCCTTGCTTCTTAAATCCCCACCTAATATCACCAACAAGCTTACCAGGTATTTCCCTAAACAATGACATTTCCCTCCTAAAACAAAGCTCTGGGGCCAATTGCAAAGATAACCTCACTACACCTCTCAGTCACCTGGAGGGTCCCTGACAATTATGAGGTTGCCTGTTAGGCTGGGAGAACTTTATTAATGTTGAAACAATGTACTTCTCTTCCTAGATTTAAAAAATACTAATACTGTTATTAGGAATAACTGTCAAACTGTGTCCAATGAGTATCTTCTGAAACAATATTTTTATTACTATTTTATTAACATACATTGATAAGAACAACTCAGCTTCTTTTACCAATATCCAACTTCTTGTTGTCACAATTCTCTCATGCTTTCTTTAAATTGATTGTTGTGTCTATTTGTGTATTTATGTATGTTTGTGTAGAGAAGCCAATGGTTCCTAAAGACTAGTGAAAAGAATATTCTTTTCTCCCTAAATCCAAGACTCAAAACCTACTCAAGTTTCACACCAAGTGTTTAGGCCCACATAACTAGTCCACTGGCTAAACACAACAAATAATAAGTAATACAGTTTTAACTTCATGGTGTTCTAAGTGGTTTACATCTATTAATTTTTTATTTCTCATAATAATCCTATGACATAGATACGATTATTATCCCTTTTAAAGATAACCAACCTAAGGCACAAAGTGACTGTCTAAAGGCACAGAGCTAGTAAATGGCAGAACAAGATGTGAATCCAGGTAGTCTATCTTTAACCTCTGGGCTGAACTTCCTCTCTGACAAATAGAGGAGCAGTTGATGGGAAATTTACTTCAGGAGTATTCTATTAAAATTAAAATACCCGCCGGGAAAGGGACTTATTGTAAGCTCATATAAGTTATCATCTTAGCAAGAAGAGGATAAACAGGGTCTAATCTGAAGGGCATATGGGTGGAGAGTATGTTTTGGGGGAGGAGCTGATAAGAAAGGAAGTGAAATGGCAAAAAATATCATATTATAGTTTGGTTCTACCCATACCTTTCTACCACTCTGGCTGGACACGGTTACAAGAAACGTTCTATTTCTACCTTTACTACACTTGGCTTAAACTTCCAGTCCTTGTTTTCGTCCCTGATAATTTGCACAAGTGTTTCTCAGAACTCCATCTGGATGACAAGCATCTGGAAACACCAGGTACATGAGAAACCTGAAATTCCTGATCTCATTCCAGACCAGAAGAATCTGTCTTGAAATGGGGGAAGGGGAATGACGGAGGAAACTGCACGTATAGAAAACACTACAGAAAGCATTTATTGCACACTGAAGTGTGAAAACTACTGCTTTAGCACTTTTCTGCAGGTGAATATTCTGATGCAGCTTGATTCAGTAGTGAAATCACTGCAAAGCATCTCCATTTAGATTCTAAAGACTGAGTATCGAGACACAAACATAAATAAATGAGCTTGCTTACCTCAGAGCTCAATTTCTCCTTTGATGTGACAAACAAACAGGTTGGAAAACAAAAATTTCCCTTCCTGCTAATGAGAACAAAAGTTGAACCTCAAAAAGATTGTTGTAACTAACCCAACCTTAATGAGTCTATATGCAAAGAACATTACAAAACAAAAATCTCTTTGTCTACACTTATAATATCTTCTGCCAGCATTTCTAGGTGCTATAAAGTATCTTTTTTCATTTACATAAGAAATATTTGTGTAAGCATGTCACTGTTCATCCTTATAATCAAGTATTTTGTTTCTGAAGTAGGCTTTGTGGTTTAAAATACATTTTCCAATGCCATGGTATAAAAATATTCATAGCATAAATATTTGTTGCTAGGTTAAGTGATATGTTATAATTCTACTACTTATCATAGCAACAGGACCTTTCAGATTATCCAAAAAATGGAGCCAAAAGAATGATACCCCATATCTGTAAATTAATGGGGATTAAGGAAAACAAACAAATTGAATAGTCAAATCAAATTATTTTTCCACATTGAATTTTATAATTTTTACCTTTTAATTTCATAAAAATTTATTTATTTTGTAAAGTCAGCTTCAACTTCCCTGTTCTTTAGTTAACATAAAAAGACAAATAGAATTCTTTTAAGACTTGCAAGTTATACTGGGCATGGTGGCTCACACCGTAGTGACAGTACTTTCAGAGGCTGAGACAGGAGGACAGCTCGAGGCCAGGAGTTTGAGATCAGGCTGGGCAACACAGTGAGACCCCATCTCTCTAAAAAATTTAAAAATTAGCCAGGAATGGTGGTGTGTGCCTGTAGTCCCAGCTACTGGTGAGGCTGAAGCAGGAGGATCACTTAAGCCTAGGAATTCAAGGTTACAATGAGCTATGATCATGCCACTGAACATTGGCCTGGGCAACAGAGCAAGACTCTGCCTCTTAAAAAAAAAAAAAAAAAGATTTCAGGATAATAAAGCAAAACTGTCAGGATTCTACTGATTTGGCATTATCAAACCTGGAATCATTTTGGATAATGCTGACAAATTTAGTGTCTTCTGTTTGGTAGTTGACTCTTCCAAGGCATATAATTGAACAAGTTTTTACCTTTATCATTAGTGCTTATCCCAACTCAGATATGATTCAGTCTATCTGTACATGTAGAACAAGTTTTAGTTTCTTGTTAAGTAATCATCACACAGAGACCTCCTCACTGTGGACTGACAAGACAGTTGCTGATCCAAACTAATGAAAGTCATTAGCAGATGGCAGCAAGTGGATGTTTCAAGTTCATCTCTTCCTATGGTGTTCACCCTGAGAGTAGAGTTTAGAACCCCAAGGACACAATCCCACGGTCTGTTTTTTATAATAATACTTTACGCTATCACATCATCTTTCATCAAGGATCTCAAAGGGATTCTGCAAACACTAATTTCACCTCTTCCTGAGGTATGTAGGGATAGTAATTCCAGAGGAGCAGGCGAAGGGTTGGAGAACAGTCCCAACCTGCTCAGCTGTAGAGTGAATGGGAGGCTGAAAGTGAGCCCGCCCCGGGAGGAGCAGGCACGACGCCATCTAGGACTGAATTTCATCTCATCTGCTGTCCTGGCAGAGTTACAGAAGTCCTCTTTTGCTTGGAATTTTGTCAGGAACCGAAGTGAATTTGGGTGAAAATTTGTCCCTTATAAAAATGAGAAAACTTCTTGACTGGAAGTTGACATAAGACAATACTTTCTCATACTGTGCATAGAGACAGAGGCCGTGAGAGTTGCGGTGACTGTGATCACATTCCTAAGCGGCAGTGATCCTAGCTGAAACCTCCCGGTGGCTTAGGAGTGACCTGAGATTATGGTGACCAGAGGTCCAGGTGCACCCAGACAGGCACAGGTTATGCCTTGTGTTGAAACATAAATATAACATTGGCTCCCATCACTCTCAAAAGTGTTATGGATTGGAGTAGAAGTCATAAGTTCACCTCAACTTCAGTGCAGAGTTCTACACTTACAGAACTTTCTTTAAAAGCAAGAAAATAACCGCAGTGGGTGAATAGAAAAGGCTCTGCTTATCCTCTCCCAGCCTCAAGTTTCTCGTAATGAATACAGATATTGGCATCCACTGCACAGTGTTGTGATGAGGATTAAACGCAGTGATGCGTGTACGGTCTCCAACTTTCACTCCCCAGAAAGGGCCTGGAACATGGTAAACTCTCAAGAAGTTCAAATCTCTATCCCTTTGTTTCCGTTTTTCCTTCATCACACTCAAAGAAAATTCTGACATGGATCGTTGCAAAGAAGTATAGGAGAGTTAAAAAGCATCTTCTTCACCTTGTAGAGTCCTCAGTGACATATGGATTTTCATACAATTCCAAGAAGCCTCAGGAACCCTACTGCTCCTTTTTTGGAGGATATTAGATGACAAGACAAGAGCTTGGCTGCTCTGACAAGTTGTCGGGTTGTGTGACTGTCCTGGGGTCTGCAGATGGTAGCCGTCCAACTACCAGATGGGGCCAAAACTTTCTGTTCAGATTAATTTCAGTTAAACACAAAGGAAAACCTTCTGGTTAAACTAAGACGGAATGAGAGGTTTCACAAGGTACTGAGTTTTTTGCCATTGGTCAAGTTAAATGTGGCTGTATTAATTATCTGGTGTAGGAGGTTTCCGCTTCAGATGGATGGTTAGCTCTGCACCAGGAATCTCCTCCCTTTCTTCTGCCTAGATATGTCCCTCATTTTGGTACTGTACAGTTCTAATATTTCCCAGGAAAACAGCCTATACTTTTCCTTTTCTGAACTTCTAATGAAAATTAATGAAACGTAGAATTTAGTCCTTGTGTTTTCTGATGGTGTTATATATGTTAATTCAAAGAGACCATGCCCTATACTCATTTTGATTATTCCTCAATTCCTACCTCTAGTGCTGAGCATACAGTGAGTGGGTGCTCAATAAGAACTTGGTGACTAGAAATGCAGACACATTCCAGTAGATTTTTTCCTGCCTGTCACCAATACTAATTGGCACTAGGGTATCATCACCTGGGGCCATACAACATATTATTCATGTCTTCACATGATGTCAGAAACATGACATTCAGCAAACTCTAAAAATGCATTGGTCATTTAATTATGACTCAAACTTTTGACTTTTGAGACTGAAACTACAAGAGGCTGTGTCAACTAGGCTGAGAGAAATAAAAACATGATATACCTAAACATTACAGTAACTATTACACATGAATCCTGATCAACTTCTAAAACATAAAAACACATTAAAAACAATTTTAATTGTTGTTCAGAACATGAGACATCTTGGCACATTCTGGTTGCTTAACAATCTGAAAATGTTTAACATGATCAGATCAAATATAAACCACAACTAAGATGATAGAAAACATGGAATGAATGGGACAGATTCTGGAAAGAACATTGCTCATTTCAAATCAGAAGTTTTTGTTAAAAATAATAATTAACTAACACTTAAAATCTCTTTAAATTGAAGAAAAACTTACCTAAACCACTATCAGACTTAAAAATACATGAATAATAAATTTAGCTTACTTGGGAAGTTTTTCCCAAAATTACTGGTATTTTGGACTTAAAATACAATATTCAATTTAGTCATAAAAAAATTGTGTGCAAGTATTTATATTTGTACAACACCTTAATTACAAAATATAGCAATAACTATTGAGATTTTCTCTCTTTTCTATTGCTCCTCTCTTGGCTTAATCCTACATTTTCTAAGAGATTGTTGTTGTTGTTGTTGTTGTTGTTGTGGTTGACTTCTTATTTTTCCAGAGAATAGCCAGCAATAAAATTGCTTCTGCCATCCTTTTCTTCCTCAAAAGTGCATTATATGAGAAAGGCAAAAAAATGTGGACTTTCCCTAAGTGGTATGTGAAATCTGGGGCATTTTGAATTGTTATTGAATTAAACATCTTTTTGTTGCAAGTTACAGAAACTCAGTCTAAACTAACTATGGCCAAAAAGAAAAGCCATCCATTTACAGAAACAAAGAATTACAGTTGCAGGGGAGGCTCACTGGATGCTAGGAAGGGGATGTCAACATCACCAGGGATTTATGTCGCCCTTTTTTTGTCCCTCCCTTCGTCTTCACTGTCTTCTACAGCAGATTGTTTTGTGCCTTCACCAGCAGAGAAGTGAGGCTGTTTTTCTTTTAACTGCCAATTGAATTAATCCCAAGGAGACTTTGTGCAGCTATTCTTGAGTCATGCGTCTACCCCTGTGGCTCAATGACAGGAGTATTATGATTAAGATCTCCCTCTAAAAATATGGTGTTAAGAGGAAAGAAGGATGGATTTCTAGAGTAAGGGAAGTGCTGCTAACAGGAGAACGAAAGAATGTTAAAAAGAGAACACTCTAGTTGTTTGCTACAGCTAATGAATGTCCTTGGGGCCAAGATATCAGGCTCTCTGGCCTAACTGGAATATCAAAATGTGACATGATCAGAAACAGCTGTTACTGGTCTTTTAATTATGTAGTTCATTGAAATGATGAGCAGGGGCACAGTTAGAAGAATGAGAAAGGTCTTGGAATATTGGGGTTTATAAAAATGTACCTGAAATCCACCCCTTACACATCAAGCTTGGCCTATGGTTTTGCCTGACAATAATGAAGCAATGGTTATCATTTGATCAATAACATGGTCCAAGATGCTATAGTCTCTGTCTTTTTATGTTATTCGTGGACATCAGCTAACTACAGAGATCTCATACTACTAATAAAAAAGAAATGTAGCCTTCATTAATTCCTATCGGGTATTTATTTGGGATTTAATCAATATTCTAAGTTCTCATTTTAAAATACTCCAACAATCGTTTTGATCATGTAAATTCCTACATAAAAAGCAGATAAGTATGCCTTTTAATAATATCAGCAGCTCAGAGGTTCTCTTAACATATATCATAAATGAAATAGTGATAACATAGAGCCTATGCAGACATAGCTTGAAATTGAAAATTATTGGGGTTTTCCAAAGCTAAAATTTATGTTTACGTACCTTAAATAGCTAGATGCTTTAGCTCTCTTAGCTGGGTATTTTAGCCTACTTTCTATCCAACCATCTTGGGATGTAAATATGTGCCTATTTAACACCCAGTATTTCTCAAACACTGGTACACACACACTATATCAGAAAAACCTGGAGGGTTTTTTAAATTTGCTAATGTTTATGTCCAGCCTTACCAAATTCCAAGTCACTAAGTCTGTGTTGGGTTCTTTAACTGTTTATTTTGTTAGTTTGCTAGTTTCTTTCTTTTTTTAATTTCCCAGGTGATTAAGATGCACAGCTGTGTTGGGAAACCATGATTTTATGTCTAATCTCTCTACAGATTTCATTAGCAATAATTTGCAAAGTGTATTCATCTTATACAACTCACAAAATAATTCTGTTCTTGAAAATTAGAGTATAAGTAGAGGAGACAGGATTTTTCCCAATGCTTAGTTATGGTATGTAAGGTCTTTATATTCTCATCTACCAAATGAAGTGTTTAGATAAGATGATTTTTAAAGTTCCTTGAAGCCATAAATTTATTTAACCTATGTAATCCTATAGAAGTAGATGTGATAAAGAAATGTGAGTAGAAATTTCTATTACAAATTTCATCAAAAGCATCTGGGTCACAGAAACTGCTACAAAAATGTAAAGTAAATCAAAAAACCATAAATAAAAGAGCTTTGTTCTCAAACTAAAAAAAAGAAACCACACTTATAAGCTGAATCTATCTGAAAGGCCAGCCTTAGTCATATAATGGTTTAACCCCTGCCTTGGTCAGCATTTTCATATAATTTCCTTGCCAATCCAGACTATGCCTGGTGACATGTCTAGAAAGTAGTTTTCAGTGTGCTGAGCTAGGGCAAAGAACAGTTTCCAGGGTGGGTGGGGTGAACTTTTTTTCTACTGAGGTGTCACGCCTATCTGATTAGGACGCTGTGAATCACTGTGCAGTTGGCACACTCTCAACTGAAACATATTTCTGCTTTTCTCCCTTTGGTCTCTCCCTCACTTATCATCATGGGAAAAGATAAAATTCAAAAGCTGTAGATGACGATATTACTCAAAAGAAACATCCTCACTTACCAGAACCACACATTGGTCACATTGTCTTCAACCTAAAAATATTATCTGTGATAAAAAGCTCTAAATTTTTGCATTGGTCTCTTATTATTTTTAAACTGTATGTATCTTAGGCATATTCACTTTTTGTACAACTGAAGAATGGTTGTACATTATTTACCAGTGATTGCTAGAATTTCAGGTGGCCAAATTATGAATCATTTCTTAAACTTTCAATATTATCTTTGTCTATAATCTCTTTTATATGCTGAAAGACCCACAGCAATACCATGCTTCCATTTCTCTCCTACTTAATGTTATTATGCAGATATTGAAACCACAATGGAGAATAAAGAAGAGAAATAATTATGTATTTTATTTAAAATAAATTGCTTCATCTAACTAAATTCTACAAGATATTGCTATGTTGTCTCCAATTTTCATTTACTTGATGAAAGTAGAATTCACCTCCTTGTGAGTTATTCAGCAAGAATCAGATTCCTTATTGCAAAGTTAACTTTGGACCTTGACAATAAATTGCCTTCAATAAGACAATCACATTGGAAACATTCTCTCCCTCCCATTTATCCTGCTGTACAAATCTAAGATTTCTTCTCCTGATGTCAAAGTAGCTCCAATATCACCACCTCCTCCTTTCTTCTCTTGGGACTTTATTCTTCAAATCCAAATATCTCCCTGCTCTGAAATCTGGCACTAACTTTTAGATTTATACAAGCAGATCAAACTTGATTTTCTTCCAAGACTGCAATTGACTTCTGCTGCTCCTTTCATATATGATCAACTTCAAGCTTGCAAAGAGGTGATAATGCCAGGGCTTCCATATCAGAGAAATAGGCCACCTCTCTTACCTAGTAAAAAATATTCTGTTGGCATATTCAAACTCATCTTTAGATGTAAAGCTAGCAGTTTGGCGAAAGTAAAGATTCACATTTACTAAATGTACCCTAAATTGCAAAAGCCCTTCTAAAATAAAAAATTCTAGACCACAGGAAAGCAAAAATGCCTAACAGTTGTATAAAATGCAAGATTTAGGTGTGCAATGAATATTTATGTGCAGGAATGCATGTTGTATTTCTGGCCTGCGGTCAATGCCCATTTTCAGAAGAGTGAAACAGCAACCAGGCTGTCAGAGCGGCCTCGAGGTCTCTCTCCCAGGTGTCCTGCTAGTGATGGTTTCTGTGCACCCGTCTATGTAAAATTCTCCACCCTGGCACCCAAGCCCAGAGCTCCTCCTTGTTCAGACTTGCCCCATTAGTCTACCAAGAGAGGACCAAACCCAGGGGAAATTCTTGATTGCTGGCTGAGATAATCAGGAATAACTTGATTGCATTATTCAACTCCTCAGCTGGGCAGTGGAGGTGGTTTAATCATTATAATTGAGGAAGGAATTCCATAATGCCTTCCTAGAGATTGGTATCCGAATCAAAAACCTTCACATTTACCTTCACACTACTAGCTTTGTCCTGAAAGTGTAAACCCTGCCAACTTCAGGAAGTCTCTTATCATGAGAGTTTGACAGCTCTATTTACATTAACCCTGACCCATAATTTAGTTTAGCTCTATTTACATTAACCCTGACCCATAAAAAAGTTTCTTTATTGCCTCCTCATATGATAATGCTTGATATTATTAAAATGCAAAATACACAACAAGAGAATCTAGTGTTAAAGCTGTCTCCATGTGTGACTCTGTCACTACTTGACGAAATTTCTGTGCCTTTATACCATGGGCGCTCTGTGTCTTAGAAGTGCACATCCTCTTACAGGAATACACAATATGTAAACTTTTCTTTTAAGTTTAAAATAAAAATAAATAAAAAGAACACTAGGCCTTTATACCATTTGTGTTTGAGTGAGTTTCTTGCGGTGGTTTTCATTTTAAATTTGTGGAGTTGTTCCAGTTAATGAGTATCATGGTAATTAATTTTAGTCTACCTGAGCTGCCTTCGTTCAGCCACGTTTTAATTTGTAGCCTTGGGAGAGTGGGAGCCAGAAAGCAATGGCTAGGATTCCTCCAGATGGAAAGGTGAGCAAAGGGACCCAGGAGTCAACACTTATTCTTTTTTTAAGATTATAGGGAAATTAAATTATTTACTTGTTTGTTTATTTTTATTGACTGATAAAATTGTATATATGTGTGGTATACCACATGAGGTTTTGATAGATATAAATACATTATGGAATGACTAAATCTAGCTATTCAACGTATGCAGTACTTGACATACTTATGTTTTGGAGGTGAGAGCACTTAAAATCTACTCTTTTAGCAATTTTCAGGTATATACAATATGTCTTTATTAATTGTAGTCACCTTGACATACAATAGAAATCTTAAACTTATTCTTCCTCTCTAACTAAAATGTTGTATCCTTTGACCCAATCCCCCTCCCCCACAGCTCCTGGTGACCACAGTTCTACTCTCTACTTTCATGAGTTCAATTTTTTTGCACTCTACCCATTAGTGAGATCATGCAGTATTTGTCTTTCTGGCTTATTTCATTTAACATAATGTCCACCAGGTTCATCCTCATTGTCACAAAAGACAGCATTTTCTTCTTTTTAAAGGGTGAAAGTATTCCATTGGGTATATATACTACATTTTCTTTATCCCATTCATCCATTTGTAGACATTTAGATTAATTCCATATCTCGGCTATAGTGGATAATGATGCAATAAACATGGAAGTACAGGTATCTCTTTGATATACTGACTTTATTTCTTTTGGCTATATACCCAGTAGTGAGATTGCTAGGTCATATGAGAGTTCTTCTTTTTTTTTTTTTGGAGACAGAGTCTCGCTCTGTTGCTGGGGCTAGAGTGCCGTGGCGTCAGCCTAGCTCACAGCAACTTCAAACTCCTGGACTTAGGCAATCTTTCTGCCTCAGCCTCCTAAGTAGCTGGGACTACAGGCATGCACCACTATGCCCGGCCAATATTTTATATATATTTTTAGTTGTCCAACTAATTTCTTTCTATTTTTAGTATAGACGGGGTTTCGCTCTTGCTCAGGCTGGTCTTGAACTCCTGAGCTCAAACCATCCTCCCTCGTCAGCCTCCCAGAGTGCTAGGATTACAGACGTGAGCCACCGCGCCCAGCCTCATATGACAGTTCTATTTTTAATTGTTTGAAGAACCTCCACACTGTTTTCCATAATGGCTGTACTAATTTGTATTCCCACCAACAGTCTGCAAGGGTTCCCTTTTTCCAACACACTCACCAATACTTATTTTTTGTCTTTTTGATAATAGCCATTCTAACAGGTGTGAGGCGACATCTCACTGTAGTTTTAATTTGCATTTCCCTGATGATTAGTGATGTTGATCATTTTTTCATGTGCCCGTTAGCCATTTGCATGTCTTCTTTTCAGAAATGTCTATTCAATCCTTTGCTCAGTTTTTAAATTGTTTATTCTCTTACTATAAAATTTTTTAGTTGCTTACATATTTTGAATATTAATCCCTTATCAGATGTATAGTTTGCAAATATGTTCTCCCATCTCATAGGTCATCCCTTCACTCTGTTGATTGCTTCCTTGGCTGTAGAGAGGTTTTTATTTAACGTAATTCCATTTATTTATTTTTTGCTTTGGTTGCCTATGCTTTGGGGTCGTATCCAAAAAAATCAGACACAGTCTATTGTGTGGAACCGGGGCTCAGTTAACACAAATGCAATTTCTATGTCCTTGGTATGTTAGAAAGAGCACAGGTGCGTAGGCCTACTGGACTGCCACAAACCCACTCTGATCTTGAGCAAGCTGCTTACCTGCTCTGAGTCTTGGTGTTCTTGTCTGTAAATGGAAAACAAGCACAGCACCCTGTGCAGGGGTGTTAAGAGGTTAAATGAGTTTGAAAGCACCTCAGACACTGTCATTCTATCAAACATGCTTGCATCCCTTCTTTCTGACGTTCTAAAGGCCTCAGGGTAATGAATCGTAAATTAGAAATGATAAGTACCTGCTTAACTCACATGGGCCTCAAACATTGCAAGAATTTAATATTTCAGATACATTCACTTCAAAATGTGCTTTTCTGAAGTGAAATTATCTACAGGTAAGTAAAATTGTGAATACCTTGAGAAGAAGTATGTTTTATAACCAGAAAAGTCACTTCTGGGAAGTTTACCCGCCTCATAGTTTATCAGTTTCATAATGTGCTCATCTTTGGCCATATCCATTGTCCACCTGTCTTCTGAGGCATCCTCCTCTTTGCAAGGGAAGCAGTGAATTATCCTGGAAGTTCAGTGCTACCTGGTTGAGAGGCTGTACAAAACCAAGCCAATATGACCACACCCCACCCAACCTCAATCACACCATTTCATAGAAGTAGAATACGTGTTGCTTTTCACATGCATTGTAAAATAAAGCACTAGGCTCAATAAATGCTGAACAGTGGCTTTGATTCCTACTTTATTATGTCTCTACGTGGTGTATGGAAAGGACACTGGGCTCAGAAGTCAAGACTTGGACTTTAATGTTAGTTCTCTAACTATAAACTCTATGATCCCAGCAAGTAACTTAGCCACTGTAGCCTCATTCCTTTCCTCTGTGAAAGTGGAATTACACTCCTGCTTCAAAGGCTTTGAAAGGATATGGGAGGTAACCACATAAGAAAAAGCACATAATATAAAACTTAAAAAGTAAAAACTGCTTCCTGTATTAAGTACCTACCACATACTTGCTATGTTACATATTTTATTTAATCCTCATAACACCCCTTTAAAAGGCATTGCATGTCACTCCCTACAGGGGACAAAAATAAGCCCTAAAGAGGTTAAGTAACTTGCCTGAAGCCACACAGCTAAGTGGCAAAGCTCACATTTGAACCCAGTTCCAGCTCCTACCAGAACCAGGCATGCTCTTTGTTCCAATGGTCCCCTTTCCCCTTCCTTTCTATTTTTTACATCCCAATGACGTAGTGCTATAGGCTTTAATTTAAAATACTGAATAAAAACATACTTTTATCAAAAAAAACCCAAATACATAGTTATGTATGTATCATACACAACATATCATGAGCAACACATTTTTGCAGTATAATTAATTCAGGTAATAATTCTGTCCCACCCTGATATTATGTTTGTCGCATTCCCGATACCATCTTCTGTGTTCCAGAGATGTGCAATCCTGCTTGTGCTTGCTCAAGTGAAACAGAGAAGCAGAGTCAACCACCCGGTGCCACTCACTCCTCGAGTGGCCTGAAGCTGTCCCGCTGCCTCAGGTGACTAATGGAGTGACTAAAGCCGACATAGAAAGGAAGCAGTGCTGTTTTCATAGAGCCACAGTATGAAGGAAGACACTCAAGCCAGTTCCAGCCACTGCAAATGATTTATTAGGTGAGCCCCACCCCACCAGGCCCAGCAATTTCCCATTTGTCCCTTCCCAATGCTGCCCCTCCCATGTCTCCACCCTCCTGCTACCTGCCCTTCCCAGCCACCTCCCTCTTTTTATGGGGATCGCGCCTCTCCCGCTAACAGCTCACACACCACACCCTGTCTCCTGGACTGGCTCTGGCTCCAGCAGATCCTCTCTGCCCCAACCCTCAATCCCAGGCTTCTATCATGAATGTGCCTTCCCTGACAGCCCCCACCTGCATTTCTCAGCCCGTCTTCTTGAATTTCCCTTTTTATTTTATGAATCCTTTCCGTATTACTTCAAATCACAAGCAGACCAAGTTAACTAAGTTTCCCGAAAGACTGTCCTCAAAGACAGATCATTGTGATGATAATGCCCTCGAAGGGACTGCCAGACTCACAGGTAGTCAGGCCAGGCCCCCAGGTCTTGAGGCAACGCCTCATGTAAATGCTGTGTGATGTCCATTCTAGTGTAGACAGTCGCCAATTACTGATTAATAATTAGGATGGCGTTTATTACTTTACAATAGCCATAATAAGGACAATAATAATAATAGCTTCCATTTATTGATCTCAAACTCACTGTGTGGCAGGCGCCTTTCACTCAGTAGCTTACTCAATCCTCAACAATCCTCTGTAGGCAGGTATTTTTACCCCAATAGATAGATGCGTAAATTAAGGCAAAAAGAAATTAAGACACTTGTTTGTTATCATATGAAATTAAGTGCAGATTTCAAACTCAATCTTTCTAAACATAAAGCCTGTCCATGCTCCCTGATGCCTCCAACACTACCAGTAACTTCCCTCCGCCTGTTACTGACACTTCCTTTCTCTGTATGACAAAAACTGGAAACCTCATGGTCATTGGTGGTTTATTCTTACTCGTCACTCTCTTTAAATAATTCCTCGGTAGACTTCTATAGATTATATCTATATGACACTTTCCCCATCTGTCTCTTTTTTTCCTTTCCCACTGTAACCACCCTAGTTGAGGTCTTCATTACCTTCGTCCTAAACCATCTCATTGATCCGATCAGTTACACAGTCTCTCTAGTCTCCCCCTCCAAATCCAGTCTTCACATTGCTTCATATTTCTCCCACTTAAAAAAAAAAATGTAATATCTTCCTACTGTCAACTGAGTAAAGGAAACTTATCATCATAGCATTATTTAAAAAAACCCTTTATAAAATGAAATCTGGCCTATGTGTTGTCATATTTACTTTACGTGGTCATAGAATATCACAGGGGAGATTTTGAAACAGAGACTAGTTACAGAGACAGATTTAGGCCCAGGACTAAAATGTTTCGAAGATCCCCGATTCCAGAAGAGGAGGCACTGGGCAGGAAATGGAAGCAGGGCTTCAAAGAAAAGGTAAGGAGTATTGTGTGCTAGAAATATTATAGTGGCAGAATGTTCAGAAGGAATGGGTTCATTCAAGAGATATTACAGATATAGGACTGATGCGACTTATTGACAAATAGGAATGGTAAAGAAGGAAGTAGGGAAAGGAATTATTCAAAGATGCCTGCAGCTTTGAGTCTAAGTGAATTAGGAGGTTCCTGCAGCATGAAGAAGAAACACTGGAGAGAACATTTGACCTAGAAAATGGAAATTCTGCTTCAGACATATAGCTCAAACCCAATTCATTCTTAATCTTAAGATGACTTTGGTGCTGACATGACTTTGTGCACTACCAAGATGAATTTAACAAATATAAATCGTTGCCTTAATCACTCAAGAATTGTCTCATTTTTAAAAATTGCATGTTCACTCTAAAGATGAAATCCCACACTCTATATTAAAAAGAGAACTGTGTTATGCTTCATACAATAAGACATTCATTGGCATATTTGGACTCCCTTTTTGTAGTTTATTTCTATGATTTCCTTTGGCTTTAAATAGTAGCTATAGCCTCCCCTCATTAACCCAAGGTTATTGGTAATATTAGTATATTATGAAGGGGGTGGGGAACAAAAGAGACAATCTGACCTCAGCCTCCTGCCATTAACCTTCTCCACACTTTAAACTGAAATTTTGCATTAAAATCTCTGGATTGGTGAACTTAAGTTAGTGACTGGAAGTATTTCAAGGCTATTAACCAATGACAGCCGGTCACCATCCCTCTATTTATAAGTAATAAATCCTAAAATGAATACTTGTTGAAAAATAGCTTCAACAATGCATAAAATCTCCATAGTTTTATTAATTCTTTTGTGCGTGTACATTATTCAGATAATTGAGGAAGTATGTCAAAAACATTTCAGAAATGTGAATAAAGCCAATTATAATTATAAATTGCCATCATTATTCTTTTGGAGAGTAGGGCAATGTAAATTGAACAGCTATGCCATGTAATTATGAAAATTATTTAGTGGAGGGATAGTCACTTGGAACCTACTTAGGTAGGAACAGCATGTCTCCAGCACACCCCACAGTTTGTTTGCATACCCACGAGTGTTCTTTACCAAGTGAACAATTTGCTGGCTGGAGAGATGGTGGGGAGAAAGTGACAAAGGGTATTTGTGAGGAAGAAGGCAAGGACTTAGTTACCAAAAAAGTTAATCAAAGAAACAATTATATCTTAAATTAATAAATGTAATGATGTTATTTTGAATCTGGCTGGGTCACAGAACAATAGAAAAGCTCATTCAAGTTCTGATTTAGTGTTCTCTGGAAGGACTGTTTGAGAAAGTGCTTTCTTGTGATTTCACCCTGGAATCATTCAGACATTTAAAAGAATAAGAATAGGGCCAGGCGTGGTGGCTCATGCCTGTAATCCTAGCACTCTGGGAGGCCGAGGCAGGAGGATTGTTCGAGGTCAGGAGTTCGAGACCAGCCTGAGCAAGAGCGATATCCCGTCTCTACTAAAAATAGAAAGAAATGATCTGGACAGCTAAAAAAATATATATAGAAAAAAATTAGCCAGGCATGGTGGCACATCCCTGTAGGCCCAGCTACTTGGGAGGCTGAGGCAGAAGGATTTCTTAAGCCCAGGAGTTTGAGGTTGCTGTGAGCTAGGCTGATGCCATGGCACTCTAGCCTGGGCAACAGAGCGACACTCTGTCCCAAAAAATAAAAATAAAAATAAAAAATAAGAACAGATTTGTATTGTACTTATAGTATATCTGCTAAATGTTCCAAGCCCTAAAAATGGCTCTAATTCCAAACTCTGTGTACAACAGCACAAACAATTTGCATCTTTTTTAGAAAAATGTATTTTTTTAATTTTTCTGAATAGAATGGCTCTTTCTGCTTGATGAAGTGTGCTTTATTCTGATTGTAAAGAGTAATGGAAAGAATTAAGAAAAGGAAAAAGGAGTGACACTGATTTTGGCCAATTCAAAAATTAGAAATCACATGGTTGTAGAAAAAAATAATACCTGATAAGTTCATAACTTTTAATAACATTGGAAAAGCTACTGTCATTTTTGTAATTGCATTATTTCTTTTGTGTAATCTGTTAAAAATACAGATTCCAGATCCCCATCCTACGAGATATTTTTATTTATTTGATGAGCTAGACCCAAGAAGTATATTTTAACGCATTCCACAGGTTACTCTGGTGTGTTTTCAGGTTTGGAAACTGCTGCTAGATTATGCAGGTCATTAACCATGTTTTAAAGACTAATTAAAATGTAGTCTTGGACATATCTATAGTTGACCATTACAGAATTGAGCCTAACATGAGTAAGAAGTCCACAGAAACCACCGAAGGCTCTCCCATAGCCTCAGGTCCCCTGTGTCAGATAGTGTATGATTCCTAGGGCCTTCTGTCCTTGCCCACAGATGAGAATTTATAAGTCTCCTAACTCCTAGGTTTCATTCTGCCCCGCCAGCCAACTTTTGAACTAACACTACAAGATTAACATCACTTCCTTCAGCTGCAATTCTGATCGTGATGTTAAACTGGGGTTCTGACAATAGCTTCTGCCTTTTTTCTTATGGCCAAGCCTCTGCTTAATGTTCTAGTCTCTCTAGAATTCATGACCCTGTTTTATTCATGCCAGTTCATATCTTTTCCTGCTTGGAACTGAAGAGCACGTGCTACATCCCAGCCCAGTGGCTGGCTCTAGCTTCCCAAGGGCAGAATGCATTGACATTGGCAGTCAGCTTGCCTGCATGCTCCCCATATTATCATCTGCTCTTGGATTCCATGACTGAGCTGTCCAGTTCAACAACTTGATTCAATTCCCAGTCTCCACATTTGCAAACTCATGATTCTGGCCAAGTTATTTTAACTCTCTGAGCTCCTCATCTTTAAAGCGTTAAGAGTAATAATTTTCTACAACACATAAAAATTAGAAATGGTTATATATTAACTGAAATGCTCTCTGGTAACAGGTGCTCAAATGCTATTAATTCATTCTCTAATAGATAACACATATTGAAACACTGTGCTTCCTTATTAATATCTTTCTCTATTTTCCTTTGGTGCTATTCTCTTCTCCCCAAAGCTACTTAATTAAAATAGTATTATTTTTATCTTTTAGATTTGTGCTTTCCAATCTTTTTCACATCAGGGCACTATCTAAAGTGATCATATGTGAACAGAAAAATAGGACAAATGGATAAAATTGCTGATGAAAAGATATAATCATCCCAGAATCGCCAGCCTTCTCATTCCTGTCCTGGAGACTCTAAGTGCTAAGTTAATTATTTATCAGCCCATCTGTAACTCATCATTTATTCCAGTTGAGAAACCTTACTCCCATTGACATGTTCTGCCAATAGACAGACTTTCTTCTGGTATCTAAAACTATATCTTTTACCTACTGTCTGCCACACCCAAGCAGATTGCTCTATTTCCAAATTACAATCACCACATTATAAGTTAATGGAGATTTTTTGAGAACAGACTCATTAAATAAGACATTAATTTTCTACTAATCACTCCACTATATGCAACACAGATAAAGAGCATTTTTTAAAAAACTTAGCCTTAGAAAAGGAAAATGACAATCAATATTGCTTGTATATTAATATCATGCATGGAGGAATAATATCAGTAAGATGGTGGAATAGAAAGCCATGGGTCTTCCTTCCACCACACTCCCCAAACATTTGATTCAATAACCGTTATCGCTGATTTCCTTTGTGAGAAATCAAAACATTAGTTGAGAAGCTTCTGCACACTGGGCAAGTGCAAAACAAGCCACATCTAAATTGGTAGAAAAATTCAAGAGACCGTGTCACCATGATCCTTTCCACAAGAACAGTTCCATACAATCAGGATAAAACTCCCAGCTCACAGCTTCTCCCTGTGGAGGAAAGGACTGGACTGTACATCCAGTGTTCTGATTTGAGGAATTGGCTTCTGTCTTGCCTGGCTCAGAGGGCTGATAGGACCAGAGATATTCTAGATGCCTGAGGGCTGCTCAGAATAAAAACAGCAGTTTGAACTAGCATGCAATCACTCACCATACCCTTTCCTCAAGCTCAGTACAGAGGAAACCATCAAAAAATGCACCAGATCCCAAATTCTCACTAGAGAAGAAAAGGATGGAATCATATGCCCAATATTCCAACTTTTCTGGGGCCACCTCTTGCCTATCTCAGAGTGTTAATAAGCCCCAGCATCCTCTAGATATCTAGGGGCCATTGAGAACAAAGATGATAGTTTAGACTATCATATAAGCCATAGAAAATGAATATACAGAGAAGGCTCAAGACACCTCAAGTATCTCTGGACGGATGATTGGCAAGGCTCTCCTTTTAAAAAAGGCAAGTCCAGGAAGACTAAGAGAGGTAGATGTCTTTTCTAATATGCAGATACCAACACAAAGAATCAAGGAAAATGAAGAAATAGGGAAACATGGCCCAATGAAAGGAATAAAATAAAGTTCCAGAAATTGAACCTAATGAAACAGAGTTACAGGAATTGCCTGACATATAATTAAAATTAACTATCATAAAGACACTTAATGAGCTTAGGAGAATAATGCATTAAAAAGGGAGAATTTTAGCAAAGAAGGAAAATATTTAAAAAGAACCAAAAAAAATATATTGGAGCTGAAGAATATAATAATTTAACTGAAAAATCCAAGACAATGGTTCAATGGCAGACTAGATCAAGCAGAAGAATCAGTGAACTTGAAGACAGGTCACTTGAAATTGTCCAGTCAGCGGAGCAAAAAGAAAACAGAATGAAAAAGAATGAGTAAAGGGGCCAGGTGCAGTGCCTCACACCTGTAATCCTAGCTCTCTGGGAGGCTAAGGCAGGTGGATTGCTTGAGGCCAGGAATTCAAGACTGGCCTGATCAAGAGGGAGACCCCTATCTCTACAAAAAATAGAAAAAGTTAGCTAGGTGTGGTGGTGCATGCCTCAGGGGGATAAGGCAGGAGGATTGCTTGAGCCCAGGAGTTTGAAGTTGCAGTGAGCTATGATGATGCCACTGCACTTTAGCTGAGGTGACAAAGCAAGATCCTGTCTCAAAAAGAAAAAATGAGTAAAGCTTGAGGAACGTATGGGACATCATCAAGCAGACCAATATATGCATTATAGGAGTCTCAGAAAAAGAAAAGAAAGAGAAAGGATAAGAAAGCTATTTTTAGAACTAATGGCTGAAAACTTCCTAAATCTGGGGAAAGAAATGAACATCCATACCCAGGAATTTCAGTGGATCTCAAATAAGATGAACCGAAAGAAACCCATATGGAGATAAAATATAATAAAATTGTCAAAAGTCAAAGACAAAGAGAAAATTTTGAAAACAGCAAAATAAAAGCAATTTGCTATGTACAAGGGTATCACCCCCTTTCCTTCTAGAAGTGACCCCTAGGTTTGTATAATAAGTGGTCAGTCAATGATTAAACAAAAGTTGTGTTCAAATATCTTGGCCCCATAAGGCTTCTACCCTCTGCTGGTGGATCTCTGTTTGGTTTAAAGAACACATTCAATTTGGGCAGTTTTCAAGTCAGCCTGTTTTTTTCTTTTTCTTAGCCCTTTTCACTTCTCCACCACACATGCATATAGGCTCCCAGACATCCAGGGATATGTGGAATGTTTATCAAGTCCTCCAGTTTGCTATCTCCTTGCTAAATATCTTGCTAGTCTTCTGTTCTGCTACTTCCCCCAAGCAGGACCATAACCGCATGCTAGGAGGCCTGCAGACTTTTCCCATTCACTGCTGGGTGACAGTTTTCTGCTTTCAACTCCAAATAAAGTCGGGCACCCTAGCAGGGAATGTGCTCGTTTTCATGGCCAGCCAGCTCTGGTAGAACTACTGCATCATCTGAGCTGAGGTAGGGCAAGAATGCCATGGACTTCTGTCAACTTACCTAAAGTTCAGGGGTTTTTTGGTGAATATTATGCCTCTCACTTTATTGTTTGCCTTTGATAGATTTCCAGAGCCCTGAAATGATGGTTTTTTTGTTTTGTTTTGTTTTTGTCAAGTTTTATAGTCGCTTTTGTGGGAGAGAATTTGTCAGTCTCTTCAATCCTGTATAGCTGGAAATTCTGCCTATTTTCCCTTTTCTGTATTAATCAATTCAACCTTCCATAACCTTAGAAATATATGCATATGTGTGTGTATTTGGTTAGATAGATAAATAGATGATAGATATATTAATAGATATATGAGATCATTCCAGAAAGTATCCAGCCATGTAATATGAAAAATAGGGACATGAAGAAGATACAAGATCCAAGAAACATTGAACATAGGACAATGATGCCTTAGACCCCAATAGGGACCTTGGGACCTCATACAGTTCTCCCAGCACCTCTTAACCTAACCCATACACGTTTAACATTCTCAGGTGTTCTGTTTATTGCCAGCCTTCCAGAACATGGATCACTTTCAACAGATTCTCCACCATCTTTGAAGCATTTGTGCCACATTTTTATTTGTTCTGCATTCATTGCATCATCCCCAAAAGCCTTCTGAATCATCTGAATAGTTTCTGCGGAGGAATGTTCAAATTAATGCAAAATTTGGTGCAGATTCATTGCTCTACTCCCTCAATCATTTTGAATGCAATGGCCACACAGTACACATGCTCACTCAACATCATCTAGCACCCACTGACTAGTAAAGGGAAGTCGTCATTGTTCACCCATGCACATTCCAGTCCACTCTCCTTGGCTGCCAGGTTGGTTACATCAATGTTGCACAAAGAGTTCTTGTATTAACAACGGCTGGATACTTTCTGGACAGACCTTGTATACATATAGCCAAACACCTTCAGGGTACTCAGCAGAATACAGGGGTCTTTATTTAACAGGATCCAACCTTTACAAAAGGCAGTTGGGGATTATAAATAGTATTATTTTTCTTTTCTAACAACAATAGCCCTATAAGTATTTCTGGTATGAACTTAGTTGTGTGAGTCATATGTTTTTCCTTTTTCATTCTTACAAATAATAAAACAGCAACAGGACATACAATGACTCAGATGCACAGTAGTATTTAATATCATCCCTTATTGTCTCCTTCTGGAAACACTTTCTTTACTTAACTTCTTCTATAACTTTGCTAGTTATTCTTTCTCTCTCCTGGCCTCTGAATTTTGTGTAGCGTAGCACTAAGCACTCAACTCTCTTCTATTCATTACCTACACACAAACATATATGGTGGTCTCATTTGGTCTCTTGGGTTTAAATACCAACTTTAAACTAATGAGGCTCAGATATGTAGCCACCTATTTGACATCTCTACTTAGATATCTAGTAAACAGTTAAAATTTAACACATATAAAATAAAACTCTTGGTTTCAGGCCACATTCCAAACTTGTTCCTCTCTTAATCTTTCCATTCATCCAATTTTTCCATCCAAAAACCTAGGAGTCAACCTGAGTTACTTCTGTTCCCTTTCACTCTACATCTAATTCATGACCATGTCCTATGGGGCTCATCATTCAAAATACATCCAGAATTTGAACTGATCATCCTCCCTCACTGCCACCATTCTAGACCTAGCCACCTTCACCTCTCACCTGGGCTCTCGCAATAATAGCCTGTGAAATGTTCTTGTTCTGACATGGTCAGGTATCTTTCTAGAGATGAAAATTATTAATAAATCTTATCACTCTTGTAGAAAAAAAATCCAGGCTTTTCACCCTGAATTTATCTTGTCTGTGCCTACTTCTCTGGTCTCGTACACTCTATTCACCCTGTTTCTTGCACTTCACTTATCTTTGCATTTTCACTTCTCTTTAAACAAGTGAAGCAGAAATTTTACCCAGCAATTTTGCTCACATTGTATTGGCAAGAATGCAGTCACATTACAGTATCATCTGCAAAGGACTCAGGGAGCTATAATCTCTGCCAAAGAAGGCATATAATCAACTTAAATTCTATTACTATAGGAGAAGTGGAGAACAGAATTTGGAGGACAGCTAGCAGTCTCTGACCCAAGACTTGGCTCTGGCCACCCCACTGTTCAGATGTAAATTTCTTTCCACAAATAGAACATACTTGTTCCCTTTCCAAGGGAGATAAGCCAAAGTTTAATTTGGTTATTTCATCCAGGTCAAAGTTCAGGATCACTGGTTGAAGTACAGTCAGATCCATATGTTTATCTATCTCCTGCCCCCACCCCCAAATAAACAGTGGGAGAGCAGGAATAGGATAACTGCAATAAAAGCTACAATTTGGAAAAGGAAAGCCTGAGAATACACTGGAGAGAAGGTTCTAGAGCAATTATCACTGTGTAGGGCAGGAGTGATTCATCTGCCAGCCCTGGCAGTCGAGTAGGTCCTGGGTTGGCTCATCTGGCTGTCCTTGGTTCTGCTGTCCAAGAGGAACTTCTTTGTCTATGGCCTTTTTGACCTCCAACCTTTTTGACCTTTCATTCTAGGAGCTTATTTCTTGTCTGTTATGCTCCATGGCAACCCTTAAGTGAATGTTGGAGAGTATGTATGCCTCACAATTTTGCTTCTGCAGGCTATGCTGATGGCTAATTTGGTAACACATTTGGTTAAAAACATAGTGACTGCAGGTTTGTTTCCTTGTGGTCATTTGTGTGTTCCAATACCCAAAGATTTTTAAAAAATTTTTAGTCTTAAGCATATCTGTTTTTTGATTTCTATGCTGTAATCATCCTTCTCACACTATCTTTCTGGAAATTTCCAATCACTTTACCTAGAGGTACAAGCTCAGTGGGAAATTTCTTTGTTTTGCAAATCATCACATGTAATATTTTTACCAAATGTTTTCAACACATGAACGAGAGTAACCGCATTTCTAGTCTACTATAACTTGTCCTTCTTGTATGTGACCTGATCTTCAAGCTAATAGCACATCTTTTCTGCTTTTGTGATACCTGCATCCCACTGCCGGTACTAATTTCTCTAACATTTATGTCAAAAGCTAAGCTGTAGCAATAAAGAGATCTCAAAATACAGTTTCTTTACTAAAATAAACATTTATTTCTTTCAAATATAACATCACAGTCCCAAGATGAGCTGTTTAGGTTTCTGGGGTGACTCTCCTCCACACAGTCTTCTAGGCACTCGGGTGCCTTCCAGTTTGTTGTTTTGCCACATCTCAGATTTAATAAACTTTATGGTCAAAGCTGGCCAGTGAACATGTTTGTGTTCCACTTAAGGAATAGGAAAATTAAGGCAAGTAATTTTCCTTTATGGCAAAAAGTTTACATATCACTTCTACTCATACTCTACAATGACAACTTAGTCAGATGACCACAACCAGGCAGTCTGTAACTTTGTGTGTGCATTCCTGTCTTAAGCCCCAGAGTAGAGAACGTTCACCTTTATTTCCTGCTTTTTAATTCCAAAGTCTATGATAGTTTTCTGTTATACACTATTTTTAAGAGTCCTACGACAATCAATATTTCTCTATTAATTTAAGTTAAATAATTCTTAACTTGTCCCTAATAATTTGTCCACTTATCCCTGCCACCAAAAAAGAAACTTTTATAATGCTTCTATTTCCCCAGTTTCTTCCCTAACCCAGTCCACCCACAATCCTGGTATTTTCCTAAATAGTTCATAAAAATGTAGTTCCAAGATATTACTGATGGTCCCTGACTTACCATAATTCGACTTATGATTTTTCAACTTTACAATGATACAAAAGCAGTACACATTCAGTAAAAACTGTGTTTTGAATATCTATACAATCATTCCATTTTTCACCTTCAGTACAGTATTTAATAAATTATATGAGATATTCAGCACTCTATTATAAAATAGGCTTGGTGTTAGATAATTTTGCCTAACCGTAGACTAGTGTAATTGTTCTGAGCATGTTTAAGGTAGGCTAGGTTAAGCTATGATGTTTGGTAGCTCAGGTATATTAAATGCATTTTTGTCTTGTGATATTTTCACCTTATGATGGGTTCATCAGGACATAACCCCATCATAAGTAAAGGAGCATCTTTATTTTGCTTCTCCGCAAAAAGTGTATCTTCTGATTAAGAAAACTTAATGTGAGGGCAAAAATTGTGTTCAACCTAGAACAATTTCTAGCATGCTGTGTACATGCAATAAATTGCTGATTAAATTAATAAAGGCTTCTTTTTCCCAAAGATTTATCATGCTACTTAAATGATATAGTTATACATACAATATATACATATGTATGTTCTAATAGTATATATTACTGAGAGTGAGAAATAACTATAAATATGTATAATATTTTCTTAATATCATTTAAGAACTTTTAAAAATAGCATATGCTATATAAGATAATTACTAACACTTTACTAACATATGGCCAGGTGATTTTTTCTTTCATCAGTTTGAAGTGACACTTTGTATACTATTCAAAAAAAGTCGTTTAATTGTTTGCTTCCATTGATTCTTTGATTATTGCTGTGCTCTGTCCTCATTTTTCCCCCTTCCTTCCTTCCTTCCAGATGTTTTGAACACAGAAGTTGTATCTTCTGGATCTATATGCTATGTCCCTCATTGAGTTCTCATCACTTTTGTCTTTCTTTGATCTGGGGATTTTTAGACTTGGCTTCCATGTCTCTAAATTAATATTTTCCTAATCTACTGCTTTCATTTCCATTTCTATTTTTCATGTGAATGCATCGTTTCATGTCTCAGACAATTGCCTCTTCATAACCACTTATTCTAGCAATGTCCTCTTGACAACATTTTTTTTTCTTCCACCAATAAACCTTTTTTCTTTGTATTTATATTCTATTGGCCATTGACCATCAAATGCTCAGAGGAGCATTTGCTATATGAAGAAATTAAAAGAGATTTAAAAAATTTTTTCTGTTTATTAAAAGGAGAAAAAGTTGTGTTTTTTTTTTTAAAAAAGGTAAACAAATCGTCATCTTCCACAGTTGTCCTTAATGAATGATTAACAGTGCTACTATCTAACAGTGCTAGACTTAGATAAAACTGGATTGTGATTTTTTACTAGTGTGTAAATTTCAGCAAGTTAATTTACTCCTGTAGGCTTCCATTTTCTCATCAGTAAATACACATGGTTGTCTTGAAAAATATACATATTGCAAAACATTGTTCCTAGCATACAGGGAGACTGTGATAACATTTGATTTGTGATGAATGATTACACCACCACAAGACAGAATGTGTTGCAACTGTGGTATAGAAATACAAGTATCATATGTCAAATACCTACTACAGGAATACAGGTCAACAGTGGGTGGCCAACTTCCTTTTAACTCAGCTGTGTCTTATAGTTCCTTGGTTTTGTTTAAAATGGAGTCTCCCTGTAGGTCTGTTTGGCCAGTCACCACATGTGAGACTTTACGATCCCTTTATGTGCATAAAGAATCCTCTTTTTAAGAATTTCCTGGAATGAGACCAACAAATATTATGGCATTTCCCTCAGCCAAAGAGAAAATGAAACTTGGAGATGTATAAAAAATAATAATAACAAAGAACTGTAAAAAAATATTCTAACTCAAGTCGCTTAACCAAAATCTATAGTTCGACTCTGAGACCAAACTACCTCCAAGTGTTAATTCACTTCTACAACATTACAAAACACTTCACTGTTTATAACCATGTAAGAATTAAAATAACTCTGGCAGTGGAGTCCATAATGAAGAGCAACACGTTGTTTAAAATATCATATGCTTTTTTGATCATTGCGAAATTATTGCCAACATCATTTTAAATTTTTTGATACATTTTTGGTTATACAATGGCCTGTAACTCCAAGGTATGACTCATAGGCATGAATGTATAGGAAAAAAAATAGCAGAATAATCATCCAGGTAGCCTCCTGTTTAAACTAAATAGGATTAACAATGCTCTGTTTAAACAAGTCTCCTTTTCAGTAGTGAAAGATGATGCTTTCTGTTCAGTGAGTCAGACCTAACCAAAGACTTGCCAGAATGACACAGTGAATACGTGGGAATAATACCGGCTCTGTCTCTTACTTTTCTGAGCAGGGAAAAGACAACCTACGTTGGTTAGTTAAATAAGTTTTTATTAGGTGAGACATTTGATTGTCAAATGAATGCAAATTTCTTCCAAAAACATGTAGTAGTTTATATTCTAATTACATATATGGCCTTATTCTGTTGAGTTCAATTTGGTATTAATGGAATGTCAAATCTGGAGAAATTCACAGATTTATAGTTCTTACAAAATGTCAGATTACCAGTAGGGTTGTTTTAAAAATCAGGGGAAGTAACTAAGTTTTTTAAAAGAATTGAGCCTACTGATTTCCAAAGAGATTCAATTTGAACAGATTTCCCTATATTATTATTTAATAATTTTTTTCTATAAGAGTCTTCACTTAACAAAAATTGGCAAAAAGATCAATAAGGAAGCAAAAGATATCTGAGCTATTAAATGGATGTCATGAAATCAATGGACTTAAAACTCATGCAATTTATGCTTTTGACTTTCCTTTGTATTTCCCCTCAGAAACTGTTTACTTTCACTTTGCACACTTTTAAATGCTCTATTAATTCACCTTCAAATCCAGTGATGATTAGAAATAGCCAAACAGGAACGTGAGTTAAGTACACTGCATATAAAGAGAACAGTGATTATTCATAATATTGATCCTGAATTATTAACAAAGGGAGAAATTATGTTAACGAGAGGGAGTGCAATGTACCTTTTTCAAGATTCATATAATATTTCTAATTATAGTTTTTTGATTTCTATCTGAAAATTGAGTCTGACTTAAATCTACTTCTTTCATGTACTCTATCCCTGCATGTTAAATAATTATCTCTTGCAAATAATCAAATGTCAAAAATATATAAATGAAAAATAAAAAGTGAAACTCTTTCCCACCATATTCATGCAATAAATTAAAAAGCTGAAACCTAGAGTGTTAGTCTGTGGACCTAAGGTTGTATAATCCAACTATCACCATATGGAATAGAAACGTACACTTAGTGAAGTGTTTGACGATGGATGTTAGGATGGTGTTATTGACATCAATCGCAGTGGTTCTATTTCACTGTTATTGCCACACAGTGCTGTTAGCCAATTTAATCCCCATTCTTACTAGGAAAAAAAATACATTGGATATTAAAAGAGAGAACAAAGGTTCTGTAAACTAACTGCTCCTCACCCACCTTGCCCAATCCCCTATGCCAAGCTATAAGGGCAAGGGAGGAAGTAATGAGATCAACCCACATAGCTTAGGTCCACGGTTCTCAAACTTTGGCGTGCATCAGAATTTTCTGGAGAATTTATTAAAATACAGATTGCTGAGCCACACCTCCAAAGTTTCTGCTTCCCAGGCCTGAGGAGACAGCATCCTGCCTCCCACACACTGTAACAACAGATGGTTGAGTAGCAGGGACCTCCTGAACCTGAGTACAGAGCCCCAGAGTCCTTCATGCCTGGGATGGCATGCAGCCAGGAGGCACGAGGCAGCCGACCCAGTCCTCTCCAGCTGGCATCCATGCAGATTACTCCATGCCCATCTCAGATGGGTTGCTAAATATTTTTTATGTCACACTGTGCTTACTCTGAATTCTTTAGAAAGAAAACTCCTGAAATTTGCAACATCTTGGGAAAGAAATTGAAATTGGCTACTAGAGATAGGACATCAGGCCTATCGATTCTTTTGGTGGGGATGAGTAGAATTTATAGCATAGAAGTTAATAAAAATTCAACATGAATAAAAAGTCTATTATGCAGGGTAGTTTCAAGTCACTTCTAAAAACATGTGCTTTTAAAGTGAAAGTAATATTCTTGCTATAATCAAAGTCCCCAAGGCCTATCTCTCTATCAGATTGCTATCCCTCAGCTCTTCCTGTGAAGATGGTCTGTCCCTGTCCTTGTGGAGAGGGGTCAGCCCTGTGGATCTGACAGGAGGAGTTGTCTCCATGGAAGTCAGTGTGTACAGGCCCTACTGGAAATCATACAATCC
Source organism: Lemur catta (assembly GCF_020740605.2). Lineage (NCBI taxonomy): Eukaryota > Metazoa > Chordata > Mammalia > Primates > Lemuridae > Lemur > Lemur catta. The sequence continues at coordinate 22,613,775 of NC_059143.1, forward strand.
ACCCCATTGACAGCAAAGCTCCTCAAAGTTCTCTCTCCCATGCATCCAACCCCTTGGAAGAAAGAAAGACCATGACAAGAGAGGGCTTGATCCTTAAAGTGATGCAGTTTTAAACTTGAAATGACTGAGAATTTGTGGAATTTGAGTACTTTTATCTGAAAGTAGCTAGATAAGAGGTTTTTCCTGCTCTCAGATGGAATATAAACTGGAGACTGCAATTGCTGGAAAGTATTCTACATTTTGTGTGCCTGACTTTATGCCCCACGCATGTTATCCTTACTGCCTAGCCTGGATATGGGGGGAAAAAAATGAGATGATGAGCAGACATTTTCAGGACAAGTCTGACAGCATCTTCCAGGATGGGCGGGATTGGAGAGGGCCTGGGGTAATAAGTAACCTGTAATATAGCCTGGGAGTCAGGAAGGTTGGGGCTTGGATTTTGGCAGTGGGAATAAAGAGGAAAAGCTTGACATAAGGGCAACACCTGGTAAGGCCTGGAAGTGCAGAAGAAAAGAAAAAAAGAGATCAAATTGCCTTGAATTTCATGCATGTGTAGCTGGAATAGGAATGAGGTCACAGAGTCTTTAACAGAGACCAAGATGGTTGTCTAGGGCCATCTCTCCTGAATGCACATGGTGATGTCTGTGGTCAGAGGAGTTGGGAGGTGAAAGTGCAGTTTTTTCTTCTGAGTGTAGCTGACCTTGTATTGGGACAGAGTGTGCTGGGGATGACAACGTCACTGTCAGTAGAAAGATGAAAACACAAAAATAGTAGCAAGATAAGAGGACATGATAGGGAACGTATTTTGTGAATCTTTGGCATGGAAGTGAGAGTTGACAGCACAAGCTTGAATGATAGTTCCAGAAACGAAGGAGGAAGTTAACAGGAGAGCAGGGAGTGAGCCAATGGGACTGACTATCAACATGACAAATCTCATTTGGCCTTGTTTTAATTATTCTCCAATCCCACATGGATTTAAAAAAGGAAGGGTGAATTGTGTTTGACCAAAGTGATGATACAATGCAATTGTAAATATGGTCTCATAAATAGAAGAATAATTTGAGTTATAACTAACACTTTTTAGTTTTTTAGTCCTTTTCTCTTGTTTTGAATTACCAAATATCATTTAATTGTCATTAAAAAAATTTTAAAGAAAGCTTTGGACAAAAGTTTAGACATTAAATTCCCTAAATATGAATCTCTTTTGGTTCATAGAAATATTTGCAAAAGGGTTTTTGTCATTTTCTTTACTAAGCATCTGTTGTTTTAAAATGTCCAAAATGAAAATTTCTATTTAAATTACTTCAAAGAAGGTATTTTTTTAAGTAGGAATGATTATTAAGGAGAAAAGATGTTTTCAATATCAATACAGGAAGAATGTGAATGAGTGCTAAAATCTCTGCTTGATTTTTAAATTGGTTTTTTGTTTGTTTGTTTGTTTTGAGACAGAATCTCACTCTGTTGCCTGGGCTAGAGTGCCGTGGTGTCAGCCTAGCTCACAACAACCTCAAACTCCTGGGTTCAAGCAATTCTCCTGCCTCAGCCTCCTGAGTAGCTGGGACTACAGGTGTGCACCACCATGCCTGGCTAATTTTTTGTTTCTATTTTTAGTTGCCCAGCTCATTTTTTTTTCCTATTTTTAATAGAGACAGGGTCTTGCTCTTGCTCAGGCTGGTCTTCAACTTCTGATCTCAAGTGGTCCTCCCACTCCAGCCTCCCAGAGTGCTAGGATTACAGGTGGGAGCCACCACACCCTGCCAATTGTTTCTAGATAAACTAAATTATGGTCAATAACAAAATGAGACTGAAATATATAGCATTTGTAATTCTAAAGTCTGCTGTTTATTTGTTCATTGCTTCAACAAACTTAAATCAGTCTTCACCTGTGTAATCAGGAAATCATTCATTTTACTCATACACTCAACAAACATTACTGAGGGCCTAATGTGTGTACCAGGCACTTCTCAGTCACTGCATCATGGAGCCTACATTGATGGGAAGGTATTTGTGGACAGACTTGTTAGGTAAATTCAGACTATTTTAAGACGAGATTGGTCAAATTATGAAAACATCTAGATTACAGAACAAAGTACAGATATTTGTTCCTTTAAAATCTTTTCCTAAATTAATTAACATACTCTAGAATTTAAATTAGATATGTCTATGTATCCTTCATTAATTCCAACATCATGTGCTGTTGATAATGAATACATTTGAGAACTGCACTCAAGCACTTATCTCTATTAAAACTCTGAAACTATTGTGAAAATATGTACTGCATCTCACTGTTATTAAAATAAGAAAAATAAATAGTCCTCCCCTGAAAGTAGTTTGATGACTTAATAGCTTGTTCAACGTCCAGTGTTTCCTGTTGTACTAACATCAAAGAATCTCATTAAGATCACATTTTTTTCCATGTCTATGAAGTCCATTATTTATTTCTTTGTTTGGTCCTCAGTAATTTTTTTAATCATTTCAAATGGTCAGTCTTTTTGTTTTCTTTCATATTATTTGATGTCCTCAAATCATTCTGTGGTTATAACACTTCAAACATTTTTGGCAAAAGAACTCTGGGGGAGAGAGTTAATGAAGAGATAAAATTATTCAGATTTTTTTTTTTCTGAGAAGAATATTCAATCATTGATAAACAATAAAAATTGCTTTGGCATCTAATTTACCTTACTTTGTGAGAAAACATAGAAAGTGGTAATATTTGATAATGGTATAACTCAGAACAGTCACATTATTTTTAATGAGCAAAAAATACCTATCGTGGTATTATTTTCAACAAAATACCAGCCTTGAGAATGATTCCTGGTATTCAGACACACATAAACCCCCACAACACACACACACACACACACACACACACACACACACACACACACACACACACACACGCAAATGCTTTCAAACTCCCAGTCTGCCTTCTTTCGTTATTTTACCAGTCTGTGGTGAAAGACAATAAACTAATTTAATGTTGGCATAAATAAATTCAGGCTGTAAAATCTACCATAATGTTGTGATCTAATGTCATCTAGTAATGACTTTTGTATTCCCCATCTTCTTACTTCCAGTAGCGCTAATAGCGATGTGTTGGCGTAAATGGTAGAAAGAAGGTCATCATTGCTTGAGTGCCTGAGCAGTGAAACATGCATGAATAACATACATGGCAATTAAAGAGAGGCAGCAAAGATAAATAAAACATTAAATTCCAAACTAGCAGCAGCACTTGAAATAATATACTTGGCATCATATGACAAAATCGTTCTATTAAAATACATTTTAGCCATTGTTCAAGACCTATAAATACCGCATTTAAATGGGCTAGGCAGATGGAGCATCAGGCCCATTTAGTGTTTGCAAGGATTGAGAATGATGACCACAGATTGGAGTGGAGATTACAAAATCTTCAGCTGAGCACGAGGATGTTGGCATGGGTCCCCCTTTTTGAGTCTTCTTATACCAGGAGTCCATGTGCAGTACATTTCAGGCCAGTGATATTTCTGACATATTTTAGATAAAGAATAAATATGTAAGAGAGGTTTTTGTGTTTTCTATGTGCTCAAAAACATATTTGCTTTACTAATAGGAGCCTATATTAAGGTCAACTAAAATACCTCTGGTCATTAATTCACTGGAGGATAATTTCCCCTATATTAGAATTTCCCAGTCATCAATCACTTGGGATAAGGTGTGTTTAAGTCTAACTCCACAGACAAAATTTGTCCTACTCCCTCTCTGTTCTTGAAGAGCCGTAGAATAAACAAGCAAATTAGATTACCAGTGGCTGCGTGTGTGGAGGAAGCATACAGGTTGGAAAGTGATTCCAATTAGGTCCACTTCCTGATTACTTTAGAACTTAACTCTTCAGGTTTCACCATCATATTAGTGCCAGGAGTTTGTATAGGCTTCAGGTTAAACTCTGGATTGTAGGAGAAGTAGTAATATAGAAGCACTCATCTAGGAGAATTAACTAGAATGTGAACTGAAGCTCGGTTGGAGCATCAAAGTCTATTTCTTGGGGAAAAATCTTATTTACTGAGAGCTTACTACATGCTAAGCACTACCTTAAGTATTATTACATGAATCATCCTCTTTAATCCTAACAATAATCTCATGAGTTTGATAAAATGATTACCTCACATTACAGATGAGGTACTTGAGGCATGGCTACATTGAGTAACTTACTTAAAATCACACCATCGAGTAAGTGGTAGACCCGGATTTGAACCCAGTCAGGATCTTCCTTGTGGGTTGCTGTGCTTAACCATTGATAGGCTGCCTTCAAGTATATCCATTCTTGGGAGTAACTTTGGAGTCCCTAGTAAAAAAAAAAAAAAATAGGCTAGTAGTCATAAGAAAGGAGTCTACTTCGTTAACATTTGGCATATATCTTTAGTTTCTATATTATGATTTGTTCTGCAAAAACAAAGCTGGACTTACTGAGCAATGAGAGGCATTTACATCTCCTTCTTCAAAAACAGATGTGCACGAAAGAGATCCTGCCTTTCTCACTTCCCAAACTCAAGTTACTGCTGTTGAAGAGATGGGGCTACCTTTGTCTTTGGCCTTGTACAGAGAAAATTCTAGTCTTCAGTCCCAAACTTGACATTTTTTCCAGTCATATTCTTTTTAATCACCACTTACATTCTCAGATAAGCATGAAAAGACAGATGCAATGACTTTTAAAGAAGCAAAGATATACTTGTTTAAGTTAGAAATAATTTCTCAAGTAAGGATGCATTCAGCATCATTTCACCATTTTAAGATGTGCTGTTCCATTTCAAACTATTAAAACCAAATATGTCCATATTCTAAGAAAATGCCTTTACCATTCTTTCTTTCCCAAAAGATGCCCTCAACATCAACACAAACACAAACACATCAGGCACCTTGAATGAAACCTCATAGTCTGTTTACAAAACATCATCATAGTGCCCCAGATTTCTACTCTTACCTCCTTCTATAAAATGATTTGCTCCTCTTCCTTTTCCACAAAACTTCCTTTTCTCAGGGTTACTGATACATTATACTGATGGTCCTTGACTTACAATGTTTTGACTTAGAATTTTTCAACTTCATGCTGATTTGAAAGCAATCAATGGGCATTCAGTAGAAACTGTACTTCAAGTATCCATACAACCGCTCTGTTTTTCACTTTCAGTGTAGTATTCAATAAATCACATGAGATATTCAACACTTTCTTATAAAATAGACTTTGGTTAGATGATTTTGCTATAGACTAGTGTAAGTATTCTGAGCACATTGAAGATAGGCTGGGCTAAGCTATGATGTTGGGCAGCTTAGGCGTATTAAATGCATTTTTGACTTGTGATATTTTCAACTTACAATGGGATTATTAGGGCGTAACTCCATTGAAAGTTGGGGAACATCTGCATTCAGCAGAAAATAAATCTCAATAAAATAATTCATACTAAGATGTGAATAACTAAAAATGCTAATAAAGTAGGTATGAAGGGCACTATCTTTAGAGTCAATCAGACCCAAGTGCAAACCTTGTCTTTTCTCCCATTTTCTAAGTAGGAAGTTTCTGAGTTTCAGTTTGTTTCTCTCTGTAAAATGGTCAGAACAACACCTCATGGGTTTGTTGCAACAGTTAAATGTGACAATATTTATGCAAAATATAGTGCCTGGACACGGTGGATTACAAAAACTTATTTATCTTTCTACTTAAGTTTATGACAATATTTCATCACACTAAAGCAGAAATTTGCTTATACACCTGCATCCCAAATTGGTAGTGTTTTAATATCATCAAGTGTTGAAGTCCTTAAATGGCTCACTCAAATCATTCTACTTCTCACTCTACTATGTGATTTATAGCTATATTAATATAAGTAGAATGGATAGTCATAAAACACATATTATAAATAGAAATATACAGAGATATTCATACACTAAATCCAACTCAAGACCTGTTTCATTGAAAAAGAAACTAGACTTAGATGTAGTTAGCAATTCATTCAACAAACCATTAGCTGGACACCTTGTTTGGATACCATGCTAGGCTTTTGTTACAGAGAAAGACACCATGAGTTGTAGAAACTTAGAGACATGCAGCATCCAATCCAATCCTGTTGGAGAGGGGCTAAGCCAAGAATCTTTAAATCATGTCAAATTGCTCATTTAATTTAATTTTTTAACAATCACATCTCTCCTTTTAAGATTTGGGAAAGAGATACAAGGGGCACAGAATTCCTGCCAAACCAAAGTTCCCAGAAAACCATGTGAAAATGATGGTTGTAAAAGGATTTCTCTCTTAACTCTTTCTTGTCTAAGCAAATTTTATTCAAGAAAAAAATAATAGTTAAGAAATCAAGTATGCATATGCTTTAGTTTTTACAATATGAAAGGGTTGTTTATGGTATGTATGTGACCACACATGTGTGTACAGTTTTTAAATGGAGCTTTCTTGAGTAATATTTTATCATGATTTTCCCACAGTAACATATGGCATATTTCCAACTTATCTCCACTCACTCATAGCTTAAAAACATGACATACAAAGAAACTTTAAATCTGCCTTTTGAATGGGATGTTTGATGAACGGTGATGTCATGCTCTTCAGTTCATTTTTAAGTATAGTGTTTAAGGATGAAAATTAAAAGAAGTTCCCTTTTACTTTGTCATGGTATAAATTGTCTTTTCACCATCCTCTCCATGCATAATTCTTATGTGAACTAAAATTCTCTGCTCAAATGTGGCAATGTCTCTTTAAAAGCCTCCACCAAACAGCCAGCAAACCAGCTTAGCAACTTTCCTGGGTGGATTCGCATATGAATAATTAGCCCTGAGCAATGAAACTGGCCAGCAACACCCCCTCTTGAAATCTTTGATCTGTCTGAGACTGGAGGATTCACAAAAGAGGTGCTTGTTTCATGCAGCTTCAGAATATGGTCAGGGAAAAGGAAATTCTTCCTTTGCTTAAATGCACCAGACTCAGGCACCCTGGTGGTGGTCTCGGTGATTGCTGTGGGTGGCGGTGAGAGTGCAGGATTCTCCATTCCCATGAGGCTGCCAGTCAGGAAAGCTTCTTTTCTGGTTTCCCAAACCCCACCTTCAAAAGCTGAAATTACATGACTCATATTTATTTGGACACCATCAAAGTTTTGCTGACATCATGAAAATTTTGCCTGCCCTGTATTAACAACCGTACTCCTCAAGTCATTGGAAAAATCCAGGCCTTGGTTAAGGACCTAGAAGTGAAAACTTTTTATTATTCATACTGGTCCCCCTCTCACCCCTTCTTCAGGGTGGCCATTAGGTGATCAGCAAATTATGGAACAAAAGACGATATGGTGTAGGTACCTGGAAGAAGTCATATCCAGTAATTCCATCAAAAGAGCCATAGACTCTCTAACCATGTGCCCATAGTGACTGCAACAATGTCTTAGGTAATAGACATACAAGTGGACTAATTTGGTAGTGGATGTTTACAGACTGTGCAGTACACTCGACTACCAAAGTATGTGTGCCAAACTGCTGTCATTGGTGAACATACCAAAGACTCAGTGGTTTTATTTACACTGGAGAAATAATTCACTCGGGGGAGCAGTTTCAGTGGATGTGTTTTTTGTTGTTCTTATTAGATAATAAATTCCTTGAGGCAAGAAGAGTGTTGTTACATTTTTTGTATTAAACACATCACCTAACCAGGTGCTGACATATTGGCACTCAATTAATACTATCTAGATGAATATACTTGGGGAGGTGACCCACTTGAAAGAAACCCACACACGATAAACAACACTGGAGCTGCACGGAGACCCTGATTCTCATGCTGATTCATTCATTGTGGTTTTGGAAAATTTTAAATCACTTAAATGTACAGGGTTTCAACGTCTTAACATACAAAAAGTAGGGTGGACAAAGGTGCTTTCTGGAGTTGTTTTTATTCACTCAACAGTATTTCATGCAAAGTAAAAGACACAATGTTTCTGCCCTCAAGAAGTGTATGCAATGGGTGATGGGGTGGGAAGAAACAAGTGAAAATTAAAAATTTCAGAGAGTGTTAACCGTTACGCAGACAATAAAAAAGGGGAAAGAGATGAAGAGTTAACTCCCCTAAGTTGTTCCTGGTTTTTTGTTGGCTTTGTTTTTCATTTCTCTTTTTCCTCCAAATAGAAATCAATAGACTTTCTGGAAAGGAGGCCTTGACTATCAGAATCTGTGGAGTGTTTTACAAATACAGGTTTTCAGTGCTCCGCAGGAGATTGTAGCAAAACACCCAGGATCTAGAACCAGAGCCTTGAAATCTCTAGTGTCTTCATAACTGTTCCTATAAAAAATGCTGGTACCTGCTGAGAGCCATGGGCAATAATTTGCACATATATAATTTATATTTTAGTTGTCTCTAAGTGTGAGACTCTGTAAGCAATTCATTTTGAAAACTACTCAGAAGTTTCCTGAATTTCTTACTGTCCTTAGCCAATAAGCTCATGGACCGACTTGACTTCTAAGATATCTCCTATGCTAACCTGAATTCATTTGATAAGCCCAGAGTGTTTAGACTCATTGATCCAGATAACTAAGCTTCCACTGGAATCTAGCAAATTGGAAACTAGACTTGCTCTGTGATCTCAGAGGGGTATGGGTACTGCAGACAGGTCATTGTGCTTGCCCAGACAGGACACAAGGTAAGACTTCCTTATTTAAACTCGGCATATAAAGCATGATCGTGAGCAGCAGATGGGGTCATTTGTTATCTTTGACACTGCATGCCTGCCCAAGTAGGTTAGGGCAGGGGAAATCCCACAAAACAGAGCCTGGCTTTTCTGCTAGGAGCAGTGCTGTAGTCACTCAATATACAACAGAAAGAGTTGAGATCATGCTGGCCCCTCAGTGGTGAGGCACAGCAGCCTCTAGCAAGTGCCTGGAGCATACTCTCTCCACACCGAGGAGACTGGCATGCAAAGCAGGTGTTTTCAGGGTGTGGTAAAGCCCTCCAAGAATGCTTCTAAAAGTCAAGGCAAATGTATGTTCAATTAAAATGTATCGCCATATACTATCAGCACTTTAAATCTGCCATTTCTCAGGAAAGCCCTTTTTCTTCTAATCCCTCTATTTTTTTTTTTTGCCTTTGAAGAATGTGACATACTAAATACACACTAGAAAACAAAGAAACGAAACAAAAAAATAAACTCCATTTGCACGAAAATGGAGTCTAAAGATACGGATTGAGATCTGCCACTTACCAATCCTTAATCCGGCTAATTCTCTATAACATGGGATCATATCCAACTCATAGGGGTTTTATGAGGATCAAATAAGAAATAATTTGGATATAAAATTGCTCCATAAGATTCAAAGACCTGCACAGTTAGAAGGCTTAGCAGCTCCTGGCCTATTCTTGTGTATTGCACTTGGGACACATAAGAATCTGAACACAGGCCTGCCCTAATAATAGTTTAACTAGTCGTCAATGCCTGGCTTCTGAGATACACACTTCAGAAAAGAACTGGAAACGGGGGGTGATCAGACTAAGCTCCCCAAGAAGGCCATCCTAGTAAAGAAAGCTGTTAGTACCCTGAGCTCTGTGGTCTTACACCAGCTGCTATTGTATCAGGACTAAAGAAAAACAGCAGTAAGAATTGATACTGGCAGACCCAGGAACACATTCCCGAAGGCCTAGAGCGGTACAGTCTGTAGAGGCTTGGGATGCAGCAGTACCTGAAGAAAACTGAGAACAGGAAAGTGGAGTATTTTGAGTAACAGTCCATCTCCCAATAGAGTCTTAAGAACCAATGAAAAGAGAGTCTTGGTCAACGTCTCTAGCATACATTCAGTTTCTCAGGCAAATCTCTCATCTCTTTATGATTTAGCTTCTCTTTTACACCACAGCTTTTTTAACTGGGAAGGAAAGTGCTGAATCTCCAGTTGTTCTGAAGTTTGTCAAACAATGACAGTCTTCACTGCCAAGGTTGAGCACACTCCCTTTTTTAATTCATTTTGCCTGATCAAGCATAGCATTTTCTGCAGCCTTCTAAGTTGGTAGAATAATATTTCAACTGCAAACACACACACACAAATGTCTGGAGTGAAATGAACTATGAGGTAATCAGTAATGGCTGGAATGAATGTCAAAATAAGAGCTCACCTTTAGCAAGTTTTTAAAAAGAAATCCATGTTAATGGAGTCAAAACAACTGGCTTCAGTCTTTTATCTTTATTGATAAAAGCTCCTAAAACGTTACTAGAAAGCATTGGAAAAATGAACACTATTTTATTTTACACCTAATAAAAATATCTATGCTATGAAATTTTGAAAATACAGAAAAGCAAAAGGATGGAATCAAATAATCTTTAACTGCCACATTTAGACAGGAAGCACTGCTTACACTTTGTCCTCTTTTTTTTTTCTTTTCTTTTTTTTTTTTTTATTTTTAGTAGAGATGGGGCCTCACTCTTGCTCAGGCTGATCTCAAACTCCTGACTGCAAGCAATCCTCCCACTTTGGCCTCCCAGAGTGCTAGGATTACAGGTGTGAGCCACCACACCCAGCCACATTTTGTCCTCTTGGCATAGGAAAGATTTTAATGTTTGTAATGCAAGCTGTCTGTCCCTTAGCAGTCTGGAAAATGCATATTTGCATAGGGTAAAAAGAATTTTTTAATTATTAAAAGTAAACATTAATCAACTTAGCACATAGGAATTATAGCTTAAACATTTTAAATCAAATTCACAAACTCTTCTCAGTAAAAAAAAAAAATTGCTTAGTTTTATATCACTTATTTGACTGAAATAGCAATGCATTAGTTTTAAAAACTTATTCAAATGGTGGGAGGGAGGACATAGGGAAACCAAAATGTAAGGTTTGGGGGTTTGACTCTTCCCTAAGAAAACAGTAATAAAATCTTTCTCAGAGAAGTCATATCTAAATACTCCAGGTGGCCTGTGTTTTCATTTAAGTGAGTGGGGGAAATGGGCTTCTTTTGATCTTGGTAAACATTTAGCTTACATTTGTCTTATTTATATGGCTACCTAATTTTTGTCCTATTGGTTTAAACTCTATTTTTTATTTCAAATTATTTTTATTTCCTTTTTTTAATTTAAAAAAATCCAATAACTCTTTCAGTCTTAAGAGCTTATCCATGTGCAACCTTGTTAGTTCTTACTTCTTAATACTTTGAGTTTGAGTTTAGTTGGTACTTTGGATAAATGTCCCACTAGTAAAATATTCTATTTTTGACCATTCTTGGAATCTAAGTATGGTTTCCAAAACTTTGATTCCAAAATGAGACCTGGCACTGCTGCTAGTGCAGGGAACGTCTCTCCACCAAATTTTGTGCCTTCTCTGTACATTGTGGGATATCTTAGAAACCAATTCATTGGTACATTCCCTGGTTATCTCAAGGCAAGTAGGTGCTATTGATTTGTTAGGCACAATGGTCTTAAATTAGACTTGAACAGTGATATGCAGGTACCAAGTTAAATGTTCAGAGGGATGGAGCTTAGAGGACTGAGCAAGCACAGTAGAAGCTGGAAGGTCTATTAGAAATGAGTCTAGCTGGTATGGAGAAAACAGGAAGTAGAGACAAGATGGCCACCCCCAGAGAAAAGATGGCTCAGATAGGGCAGGTCTGACTGATAGCTGTGGTCATTCGGGTGCTTCATTTGGTCTATGCTTTCAGAAAATAGGAAGTAAAGAGGGCCTGAACACAGTAGCCAGAGGCAAAACCAGCAAGAATCAGAAGAAAAGAGGTGCTTATTAGCCTAGGAGCTTAGCTGAGAAGATTCCTCTTCCAAGACTCACACATGCAAGAAAGCTGGAAGACTGCTCACGGGAGGAAGCCTTGCCTGATAGCCCTGGAAAGAAATCAGCTTTTTTGATTAAATTCCACAGAAATTGTAAATCTTTTCAGTTGTAAAGATGTATAAAGTTTGCAGTTCATTAAGATTTTATGTATTTCTTAGTGGAACTACTGCTTGACCCTTAATGCCTTAAGGAGCTGTGAAAAATGAGAATTCAGCCACTTGGAAATATTCCATGAAACTAATTCCCTCAGAAAATTTATGGATAGTAGAACAGAGGGAGGTGCTATAACAGCACTGACAGTATTCTTCATCATCCCTCTCTGAAAAGAGAGAGAGAGAGATTTATTTTAAATTAATAATTAATTTACCCACCTTTACTACAAGTCATCTGAGGAACACTTTTTAGTTTTTCTTTCTTGCTCACGGTAAAAGACAGGTTCTAAGAAATGAGCCTGTGTACCAAATACTAGGCAAGTTCTAAAGGGCCTGGTAAAGCTAGCACCACAAGCCAGAGCTGCTAACTACCACCTTGGTATTGGAACCACCTCCCTCGTAAAGTGTTAATGGCCTCAGTCCAGGTTCTAGCAGACATCTGTCTGCATCACACACAAAATAAATGTAAATTGGCAGTGTCAGCAGAGAAAATGAGATTTCATGGGTGTGGGATAAACCAACCCTTCAGGTAAGAAATGACCTCACATAATAGAAACAATCTCTTTATGGTGAGCTCTGGGAAGCCAAACATTTTGAAGTCCTGTCTCACTGTTTCCTGCCCCGTAAAGAACAGACACAACAAATAAGGCCCTCAGACCTCCCGTAATAAGAAACGTGTCCACTTCTATGAGCATTTATAGCTAGTGTGTAACAGGGGTGATGCACATGTCTAAGCATATTTCCACTTCTGTTTCATCTCAGTTAAAAACTCATGTATTCTCATAATGGTATGGGGTAAGGGGAAGTGTGTAGGTGTCAACTATTGTTATGGTTTCCCAGTTTTTCAACAGAGCTATTTGACACTTATCTCTGCTGAAGAAAACATATGTAATAAAAATGTTAAATAATATGGTTGTCACTTTGACATGCTTTAAATATTCTCTATCATTAGAATCAACACATTACAAATGAGCAGCTACTCCTTAAAAATATTGACCAAAATCTAGAGTGTGCAGATTTCTACAAGTGGTTCTAATGGTTTTATTTCTCTTTCAAATCATACCTCATGCTTAAAGACATAAGCACTATACCTAATACTGATAGTAATAGTAATAATAAATACCGGTGCATCTTTTGCACATTATCCCATTTCAGCTTTCTCTTAAATGTTACCAAGTAGTAGGATAGGTTATTCAAATTACCACTATGAACAATGACTCATAAAAATAAAAGTTTTTTTAAGCAAAAATAATGGAACATGTAGTTTTTCATTCTTGACTCTAACCATCAAATTTATATGTGTATTTGGGGTGCATATGTGAACATGCATGTACATGCAGGGGGAAGCTATGGTGTTAGAAATAAAAATCATGCTTGTTTGCCAAAACTGTATATCTAAAACTAAGCCATTTGTATTAGTCAAGGGGGCTTCAGAGAAACAAAACCCCATGAGAGATTTATTATAAGGAATTGGCTCACACAATTATGGAGGTGGACAAAGCCCAAGAGCTACAGGGTGAGTCTATGAGTTAGAGATCCAAGGAGCCGACAGCATAGTCCCAGTCTGAAAGCCAGTGGGCTTGAGACCCAGGGAGAGCCAACATTTCTGTTTGAGTCCAAGGCAAGAAAAAATCTGATGTCCCAATTCAAAGGCAGTCAGGCAGGAGGAGTTCCTCTCTTACTCGGGGTGAGTCAGCCTTTTTGTTCTACTCAGGCCTTCAACTGATTGGATGAGGCCCACCACATGGGGGGGTATGATCTGCTTAACTCAGTTGACCAATTCCAATGTTCAATCTCATCCTAAAACACTCTCACAGAAACACCCAGAATAACATTTCACCCAATATCTGGGTGCCCCACTGCCAAGTCAACACAAAATTAACCATCCTCCCACATTAGTATCAATACCATTAGAATGATTCCTGTTCATCAGCGATGAGCCCGGAAATATGTTAAGATGTGCGTCAAGAACACTTCGAAGATCATCATTCATCACACTGAATAACCTATTGATGGAGTAAAAATTGTTTCCTTTCCCACTGGTTGTATTATAAGGGATATTTGGTGAGCTGTATCTGTCATTTAGGGCAAAAAGAAATCAGATAATGCAAAGAATTTTCAGTCACGTGTGTTCCTTAAATGATATATACTGAAACGTGGCCTTGTTAACAACCTATCTAACAGAAGAAAATAAACTATTAAACAGAAAGTTTAAAATCTCAGCACATAATTGGCCCTTTAAAGAAAAATTCACAGCACAGCTGCCCTTTGTTTTGTTTGATTAAACACCTGGAACCTAACTCGTTATCTTTAGGAGTTTGTTTCACAGCCTTGAATAGTTGTGAGGGGCCAACAAGGGCATGAGCTCTCTGCTTCAGTTCCTGCCAAGACTACTACTACTCTGATACAGTCAGTCTCACAGAAATAAAACGGGGTGGGTGGGGTGGGACAAACACCGCTGCTCCACAGCCACTTCTGTTATCAACTGGCAACCATAACTTTTTTTTTTTTTCTCTTCTCTTTATCCCCATAAAACCCTGAGCTGCTTCTGCTCAGCGGCTGACACCTCTCCTCTCTTTCTCTTGTGTCATGCCCTTCCTGCCTTTGGGAAGTAAAATAAAATTTCTTTCTTTAAAACTATTCTAATCTTTAAGGTAAACTTTTTACTACTTTCTATTCTAATCTTCGTGAGAGAAACCTTTCTCCACCTGCACTGTGAGCCCCTCGTGAGGTCCCCACCCTGACACATACCATCCTGGTCCTGGACTTTGGAGTGAAATGTGCGGAGTGGGACTGGGGAGGTAGTTCCAGGAAGAGACAAAGGAAAACAAACAAACAAAAAAAAAAAAAAAAAAAAAAAAACCACATCAGGTTGCTTTATCATGCAAAACAGAAGTCCAATTTTCCTAAACTTGAGCATAAGATAAACCAGGTAAAGAACAAAAATTAATTAAAAGCCCTTCCTTCAATTCCTTGCAACTAAGGTCAGAATTAGTTATCACAATTGAAGCAGGAATTTTTATAGATCAGGCTCTGGATCTTATAGCCAGGAAGTTTGAAAATGATGGAACCCAGGCAGCATATAAAAAAAATTTTTTTTCAGAAGCTTAGGGATCAATTGGTCAAAATTAGAATTCTGCAATGATAGGTAATTCTCTAGTCTGTAAATCTCAACTAAAAATGATTCCCATGCTATCACCAGCTGGAAGGAAATCTTAAAAGTTTGTCTTTAAATTCCTTCAAAAATACAATCATAGTCTTCTCTATTCGTATCTATTTGTTCCACAAGTCACAGACTTGCTCAAAGCTCCAGGACAGTTTCCGTGGGCTTTGGTGATCTCTTGCAGGCGCTGTGGCAGCAGGAAACTCGAGAAGCTGCAACCTTTGGAATTAAGGGCACCATATCAACAAACTAAAACTAAGGTCACTCAAGTCCCAGATAATTGCTTTGTCTTATTTTTCTCATAAGAGATTTTTATAATACAAAAAAAAAAGAGGAGCCATCAAAAAATCGTTGTAGAAGGAAAACCATCTTTTTTTTATTAATCATCAATACCATTCTCTATACACTAAATAAAATCCCACATACATTAATCAAAGAAAACATTTTTTTCACTGGAATTTTGAGATGACAATTTCATCAACTTTCCCTAAACTGATTTACAATTATCTGTTGCATATTCTACTATGCTTATTAGATATAGATATTAACTACATCCCACTAATCCTATATTGAATCTGGCTCTGAAGGTATTATTACTTTTATTGGAAAGGTTAAAAAAAAAAAAGAAGAGCAAAAGTAAAGAATTTTTTTTTCTTCCTATTGTGATATAGTGTTTTACTATTTATTAAAGAGAAAACAGATTTGGAATATAAATCAAAGAAACTACACCGCATTTCAGGGGACTTGTAATGATATGGCTCTAAATGCTGATTTTAAAAGCCTGGGAGTTCACAGAGGAGAGGGAAGAGGGTGTCCCACTTTTCCAACATGCTGAACAATTTAGCAAAATAGTGTTGTGAGCAAGTCAAGACTCTGGAAAATATTCAAAAATGCCAAACAAAAGCCTGGCAGTAAACCTGTGCAATATTAAGTATCAATTAGTTTCTTATGATCCAGTTTGATTCACTGGACTTTAAAATGAATTGAAAAAATTATAAAGAACACAAATAACTACAAAGATTTACAAAAATTATATCTAATATAAAACTGTAAAATTCTATAATAACTATAAAATCCTAGTTATTTAGCCTGAAAAATAAAGGTTAAAGAAGGGGAAACTGCCTTGAAATATATAAAAGGATATAAATGTCACAATCATATCACTAGAGAAAATTTTGGACTTCTTTTCCCAGCCCATAGCATCTACTATTGAAATGAGCATTTGCATCAAAGTAACTGCTTCAGAAAGCTGGACTAATTTTTAAGTACTTCTTTTGAAACTAGTTGTAGACCCAATTTAAAAGCCACAAAAAAGACTCAGTTTATAAGTTTTATTCTAAAATGTTTCCCTGTGATCTATAATGCATTACCCAGCTTAAATAATAGAATGAGCCCAGAAACTTGTTTCTGAAGAACTTTTGGTCATTGTTAAAAGCCAAATCCACCTCAGAAGACAGAAATTTGTTTCCAGAAACCTTGATACAGGCGTTGAAAATTATTCCGGAGGAGTCCTGAAATACTTTGAGATATGGCAACAATGTATAATAATTGTGTAGTTTTCCAGTGTGAGCACACTGAAGGGACATCACTAATTTGCCTGGTATATTTGTGCATAAACCAAATTAGTTGTATTAAAGAGAAGATAAATAGTGAATATTTTTCTTTTGAATATTTCTTTTAATAATGTTATAGTATTAACACTATTTTAGAAATAAACCTTTTTCTTTTAGAGCCCATTCCACTTGACTTGAAATACTAAAATCCTATGACAATCTATAAGCCAGACCAGTAGAAATGTGACAATATCTTTATGCTCTTTAACTCTGCAATGGTATTACAATTACAGAGAACCATTAAGATGGAGATATAAGTATATGCTTTAATGCTGCCATCCATCATTGCCATGTTCCTAACACATACAGATAAAGCATTTGTTTAAAAGGAACATAAAAACACATGATTAATGTGCTTTAAAAATATGTAAATATAATTGTGGCCGGAAATAGTGACACTGTTTAATGGATAGCTAAGGTATAGCAAAGTCTTTGCCTTATTTTGGAGAAGGATGGAAATACAAGATAACTCTAGACACATACATGTTAAAATTCAAAGATAAACACTAAAATAATAGATATATAACTGTTGCTTCTATTAGTGTCCCACATGAGGTAGAGTACTAGAGCCTGGCTGATTGCTTACAGGGGGCTGCTGCAGTAGAAACACCCACCACCTTTGAAATGAGGCTTAGAAAAGCTCAAATTAACTCTTGCCTAGGGTGAAGACATAGCCAGTGTCACTAGGGAAGCTGGAGAGAGCAGACACACCTTTGCAGTCAGGAACCGACTCGTGTCCTCCAAGCTTAGTAACTAGGTCAGCGTGTTCACAATAACAGCAGAGGATCCATAACCACGAATATAAGACCTACTTTTGGCATGAAGCTCTCCAAGTCATCCCCAAACTGCAGAAGACAGAGAAGAGTGAATAAGCAGAAAGAGAAAGGGAATAAATAAACAACAAAATGTGCTTATAAATCAAGACTCCAAAACATACAAGGAAACATGGCAGTAAGAAAGAAAATAGAGAGAAAATTATTCTAGATAAATGAGCATGTAAAAGCAATGTGAAAATGACTTGAAGATAAATGTGATTAGGATACTCAAAAAGGTAAAGAAATTCCTGGTAGAGGAAGAAATCATAAAACCAAACAGGCAGAGATGAAACAAGAGAAGTATACAAAAAAGAACAAATTTAATAGAAATCCTAAAAATCAAAATATACTCATTTATAAAAATTTTTTAAATCAACAGATGAGATATTCTCTAGACTGGACATAGAGAAAGATTAGCAAATTTAATACTAGCATTGTACACTTCCACCTGAATTCAATGCAGAAAGATAACAAGATTTTTAAGATATATAACAGAGCAATTAAGAATCTCAGAAAATAGACCATAGACCGAGTATGGTGGCTCACACCTGTAATCCTAGCACTCTGGGAATGGGAGGCCAAGGTGGGAGGATTGCTTTGAGGTCAGGAGTTCAAGACCAGCCTGAGCAACAGCAAGACCCTGTCTCTACCAAAAAACAGAAAAAATTAGCTGGGCATGGTGTCATGCGCCTGTAGTCCCAGCTACTCAGGAAGATGAGGCAGCAGGATCCCTTGAGCCCAGGAGTCTGAGATTGAAAGGAGTTAGGATGATACCATTGCACTTTAGCCAGGGTGACAGAGTGAGACACTGTCTCAAAGAAAAAAAAAAAAGGATCAAGGAAAATACCCTGAGAGGATCCACCATTCTATCTGCCACAGCTGTAAACAAATATATGGGAATACTATCATATGGAAAGGAGTACTCTGCAGAGAATCAAAATAAGATACTATGAGTATGACTTGGTGGCTCTTGATTGAATGGTCAGGGCAGGCCTCTTTGAGGAGGTGGCTTCTAAACTGAGTCTTAATGACAAGAGGAAGCTAGCCGGCCTGGCTGTGATGGTGACAGTGGCTGGTGAACAGTGGATGACAGGGAAAGTGATACAAAAGCAGACTGGTAGGCAGAGGCTGGGTCATGTGAGGATTTACTAATGTACATATTTCTGCTACATGCTATGATTAGAAGGTTTTAAAGGGTGTGAGGGTGTGAACTGGTTAATTCTTTTTGAAAGGGCACTCCAATTGCTGGAAAGAAAACAGATTATAGAGATTTATTAATAATAGTTGATGCAAGGAGACCAGTAGAAGGCAACTGTAGAGTCGTCCTGGGGTTAAGCAATGGCAGCTCAGACAGGAGTGACACTGGGTTGGGTGGCAAGAGGTAGACAGGCCTGAGAAGCAGCTCGAAGCCGCAAGACTTGATGACTTATTTAATGTGGGATATGAGGAACAGAGGAAGCCAAGGAAAACCCCTTGTTCTTTGTTCTTATTACCTTGCTAAATAGTATCTTGTGCAATCCTGCTTTTCTTGAAAAATACACTTCAGTTTATGTCCAAATAATCACTTGAGGTGATATCGCACTGTGGCTTTGATTTGCATTTCCCTGATGATTGGTGATGTTGAGCACCTTTTCATATACATACCTGTTGGCCGTCTGTACGCCTTCTTTGGAAAAATGTCTATTCAAGCCCTTGCCCATTTTTAAACCAGGTTATTTGTTTTATAGTTATAGCGTTGGAAAAGTTCCTTATACATTTTAGATATTAACCCCTATCAGATATATAGTTTACAAATATTTTCTCCCATTCTGTAGGTTGTCTTTTCATTTGATTGACTGTTTCCTTTGCTGTGCAGAAGCCTTTTAGTTGGATGCAGTCCCATTTGTTCATGTTTGCTTTTGTTGCCTGTGCTTTTGATGTCATATTCAAAAATCATTGCCAAGCTCAATGTCAAGGAGTTTTTTCCTCTATGTTTTCTTCTAGTTTTATGGTTTCAGGTCTCATCTTATGTTTAAGTCCATTTTGAGTTGATTTTTGTGTTTGGTGTATGATAAGGGTCCAATTTCACTCTTCTGCATGTGGATATCCAGTTTTCCCAATATCATTTATTAAGGAGACTCTTATTTTCCCATTGTGTGTTCTTGGCACCTTGTTGGAAGTTAGTTGACTGAATTGCATGGGTTTGGCTTCTGCTGTGACATTCTTCATGTCTGAGGGATGTTTGCACCCCCATCAGGGATGGAGCAGGGGAAGGGCAGAGAGGTGAGGAATGATAAACTTGTACTTGGTTGAACAGCTTCCTACTCTCTTGTCCTGGCCATTCTTCTCTCAGTGTGTTTGAAGGCTGCACAGAGCCTCCTGTAGGCCCCTTTTACTACAGTGCTCAGGGTACACGCAAAGGCCCGGCTTCACCTTTGGTTCACCCCATGTAGGCACACATTGCTGCAGTCTCTTCCCTCTTCCAGGGGCTCCAGCCCAGCTCCCTCTCTGCATGGTCCACACATGTTGTCCACAGGAGACACACAAGCATCCTCTGGCAGGACATATTTGAGCCGTTCCAGCACAGTCACCCTGGCCATCCCACCAGAGAGTAGGTAGAGACTTTCCCTGCACTCCCTATATCCTGGCTGATGTCAGAACCCAGGCATCAAAATAACAAAACAGAAACATCATTTAAGAAGTTAAATCACCCTTATTAATTTGTCCAAAAGCTTTGTCACCACTATTAGTGATCCAAAGCAGTAAATATTTTTTAAGTAAATTAGAATAAATGCATATAAATTAAATTAGTTTGGAATTTTTAAATTATCTTTGCTTCTCTCTCTTTCCCTCATTCTTGAGAATATATATGTTCATCCAGATTGAGAATCTTTTCCATTTGGGAGCACAGTCTCACTCATCCACGGTGTTTTGAATCAGAGAGTTGGACTACACAGTTAAGGCTCACGGAGACAGCAGGTTAGATCTTGTCTTCAGCCGAAGGGGAACGACATCCCTTGCTGTGCCAGCACTGCTGATTGAAAGTGGAACTCATAGAACACACCCTTGGCTCTTAAAAACATTAGAATCAGCAATGAAGTACTATTTCGGCCCCTGCTCTCTTAAATCTTGATTTGGGATTCTTTTTTTCTCTTCGCGATTTGTAAAGAATATGCTATATAAATGTTTTTAGCAAGAAGCCCAATGGAAATGTTTACCCAATAGAAATATAAAGCTAACTATGAGCCATTCATAGACAAAGGAGTGAGAATGCCAACACCACCACTTCCTCCCCCATATTCACTATTTCACAGCTGTCTATTCTTCAGAGCTTGTCTGAACTTGCTAATTATACTCTTAGGGGATGGCCCATTTCTTTGAGTATTCACTTCTTTTCATATTGCTTTGAGAAAAATCAGTAAAATCCTAGCATTATTATTCATAGATAATGTATAAAATTATTTGCTTCCTTTTCCCAAATTTTTATAAACTATGAATATCTCCAAATGTAGAGAAGAAAGAAAAGAGGCAGGGTATCTGCCAGGGATAGAACTCCAAGGGACTATAAATAGACATTGATCTTGGGACATACTTATCACCTTTTATCCACGTTGGTAATTATGCTCATTTAGATTTGCTCACTCCCCAGGTGTAAGGGTACACACCACACATCTCCAGAGCTCACATCTCAGATTCTAAGGTCCCCCATGGAGGAGAGGTTATTTCATCATTGATCCTGAGTTCTACTGGAAAAATGACTTTTCTTTAATGGTGTGAAGTTCCCAAACGTTGCAAAACAATATTTTTATTAAAATTCTTAAGAGAAATCTCATTCTTTATTTCATTCATTCATTAGTTCATTCAACCAACATGTGTTTCTGGACTACCTATACCTAGTATCTTTACCTGTAGACTTTTGGTGAGGGATTGAAGATACGATGGTAAACAAACAAACACAAAAGTCTCTGCTCCCATGGAGCTTACCATCCATCGGGCTCACTCATTCCACAGTCTTTACTGCGCCCTTACCATATGCCAGACGAGGTTTTAAGTGCTAGGACACAGCAGAGAACCAGATAGAACATAAATCATTTTTGAAAAGTGTTTTTTCAGGAGTTAATATATCCTATGAAGAAAATGAAGTGGAGAAAGTTAATATAAAGTGATAGCAAGTGCTATTTTTGCTAGAGTAAACAAAAAAAGTGATAATTGAGCAAACACCAAAATAGTTAAAATAATGAGTCAAAAATCTTGAAGAAGAGCATCTCAAACAGATATGACACAAAAACCAAGGTCTTGAATGAAGGAAGATGATGGACTGTTTTCTCTAACTCTTGACAACACTTTTAAGCTCATGTGAATAATTTCCAACATTGCAATGTTCAAATTGAAATCAACTTGTCATTAGATATATGATACCCAGGCAACTCCAATACATGCTTTGTACACTGAGTTTGAAGTTTGTGCTGTTTGACACTGTATGCTTTTCTCTGCTTCTTTATTTGTTTGCTTAGATTTGTGTATACCTATCATCCCCGAAATCTCTAGGAAAAATGTACACATCATTCAAACCTAGCAATATTCTATAATTTTTTCTCGGAGACAAATTTACTTTGGTCTTCTGCCTTCTGCTCTGAATGGTTGTTCGCTAGGCTGATTTTCATCCTGGGTCTTCCTTTAACCAACGTTCTGATTATTTTCTTCTCTCCTGTATTGGATCTCCTGATCTCTGATCCCACGTCATCCTCTTTTTAGTATTAGTTCTCATTTTGATGAGTAACATCCTCTTTTAGCTTACAACAAAAGGAAACATGACAGAAAATACTGGGGACATTAAATATCTGAAGATGTTTATATTCTATCCTTATGCTAAACTGATAGTTTGGTTAGGAATAGGATTCTAGGTTAGTAGTCGTTTTCCCTAAGTATTTAAAAGACATTTCTCTTTTCTAGTTTTCAGGGTTCCTAAGAATGTCGATGCCATTCATATTTAAGAAAGAGCCAATGAAAAGATGAAGAGAAGAGTTTGTCAATTTGTGGACTTTGTTATTGGGTAATCTAGCTAGGAGATTAAGTTTCTGTACCTCCAACTCTCAGTGTCTACCCATCTTTGGTAGAAGAAGGAGCTGGTAAGTTCTTTTCCAGAAAAGAATCTTCTATTTCCCTACCTTCAAGAAAAAATCCTGGCCGTCAATGCCTTTGAGCAAACGAAGGAAAGAGGTTGGAGACTTACCATTCATAATGTCAACATTTATTTAACCCGTATTTTCAACATGGAGATGATTGCAAGATCAGAGTCTCTGTACTTGAATCTCTCCAAAGAGTAACCTTCTAATCTTCTTGGAAAAGGAGGGGCATCCATCAGCTGTGCAGAACTTTGTAGGCAGGGTACTAACTACTGCAAATATTGACTCCCAACCTTGCTTTCCTCTCCCTCTGCATCTGCATCCTTGAGGCCTTTTAGGTTTTCAGGCATGACTACATTTATTTCTGTTCAACTCAATAGTCTACTGATTCAAATTCCACTTGTCCATCTGATTTATGCCACCCAAAACATAGCTGCAATTGTCTGCTTTCTCTCTATCTGTACCCTTGTAAACACTACCAGTTGTTTTAATCTCATTACTATCATTTAGGTTTGATTTTAGGTGCATTCAATCTGCAGTATCTCAACTGTTTTTCCCCACAATCCAATTCCTTTCCACAAAGAATTTCTTATACATAGAATTGTCTCCATCTCATCTTTTCTAATTTTATTATTTTTCAAAACTAAGTGAAAGAAAAAAACGTGAAAATCACTAGGCTTACCAGAAGTTGTATCTCTTTACATTCAGTCTGATGCTTATTGGATTTAGACCAGTTGAACACATGAATATTTATAAGGTACACAAATAAGCTTAAAGGATGAGTTTTAAGGGCTAAAAATGTATATTGAAAATTAAGTTTCATAGGTGAGGTGTAATTAAGATTTTATAATGGCACTCTTTCTATAGCATATAAATTTATCACTAGTCTTTAAGGAATTTGAGTTTCAGAAAGTTCCAGTAACATATGTACAGAACTAAAAAACTGTTCATACAATTTTGGGGCCATCATCTTAAAACTGAGGCATAAAGAAATAAATAGCTACCCAAAGAGAATAGCCATAAAGCACTTTAGTAACTTCAGAATTCTCTATATATAATTCTCTTGTCTCATTTACTTTTTTAAAACATTATACTATGATTTCCCTCTGTCAAAACTTATTTTTAGTTAAAAAATTATTATTCATTTTCTAATGAATAATAATTTTCGTTACTCACTGAAAGCTCAAATCAATATGTTACTTCTTGACCCTAAAAAACAATCAAGCATGCTTCAGCAGGTAGAAAACATTTGAGGGAAGAAGAAATCAATGTGGTATAACAAAAAAGATTAAATATTTGCAGTTAAACCCAAATATATATTCTTTTTGGCGAAATTCCACTAAATGACAAAATTTTCAACAGCAGCCTTGGAAGCTGGAGATAATGGAGCAATGCATTTAAAATTCCAAGAGAAATTAATTTCTAACTTAGAATTCTATTTCTAATTGTACAGTCAAGTATGAGAGTAAAATAAATACATTAAACATATATCAGTTCTCAAAATAATTACTTCCAATGCGCCCCTTTTCAGAAGCTATTCTCTCAAAACAAGGGGGAAAAATCAAGGAAGCAGAAGTCATGGGACCTGGGAAGCAGGAGATCTGACAAGGGAGAGAGCTGCAGAAAAGTCTAAGAATGAGAATGAAGAGAGTCCTCAGAATCCTAAGGCTAATCTGATAAGGAGAGCAACTATCCCCAACTGGAACGTAGAGACAGAACACTCTAGGACAGATGCTAAAAACAAAACAAAACAAAACAAAACAAAACCCAAGAGACCTGAAATCAAACACACTAACAATTAAACAAATAAAAAACCTGAGTGAATGATTACCTAAGCATTCAGAGTTCTGTAAATGTTGGGGATGACTTAACAAACATATTAAATATATGGAAATCTAAACAATAAGGCAATTGTTAACTTACTCCAAGAGAAAGAGGATGACACAAGAAAAGGATATTTAGTAATAGTTGCTATGTAGTTTAATTGGGAATAACATATATGCAGTCAGAATAATGTAAGCACTGAATTTTTGTCTTACCAAAAATTATAGGATAGCTGAATTAAGAGGAGGAGGTAGGAGAGAAACGTCTGTGTGAAACACGGATTTTTCCATTTGTTGGTCTTAAAGAGATAGTTTCATCTTCCATAGGAGGAATGTGATAGGTTATTTTTTCAAATTTTAAGTTAAAGGCAACATAAGTACATTTCATTATATAGATGAAATCGCAGATGAAACAGAACTGAGAATGAGTTGTCTCTGTTACATGGGAATCAGAATCAGGGATGGGTAGGGTATTGGGCATGAGATTGCTAATTTATTTAATTGTCATTTTATTTTAAAGCATATTGATTTTTTCAATGGTCAAGGAACAGCAGTTGGTTAGATCTAGATTTAAGTCTGGTCTGGTTATTCAGGCGCCCAAACAGGTTTACTGTGTCCCCTGAACTATACCCCTGAAATTTCATAGCAGTTTCTAGAACAAAATAAATATTCTTCAAATATTCTCTCCAGTACACACCTTGGTACTCAGGCTTACTTTGAGCATATTTCCTGAACCCAGAAGCCCTAAATTCTTGACAACATACAGCATGACCATATCCTCGTCCCCAAAGTTCTAAAGATGTGTGCTCAGCCAGACTCCTGCCCCCTCAGCTTCCTGTTAAATGGATTCTGCAGAGACTGAGGAACAGTAAGGCCCAAAGTGGCCCGTCACCTTTAAGAGATTACGCAGACAAGACAGGGAATTTCCAAGACATCTGTGGATTTCCTAGGCTTTCAAAGGTCCTCCAGTCTCAAATTTCAATGTAAGAGTCCTCAATTCTGAATGGGCAATAAAAGGAATGGCTGAACATGGCCAGAGCCAGGAGGATTGGGAGGTCACACACCCTAATGGCCTGGTGTGTCTATTGGGGTAAAGATAAAGGACTGTGATTCATTCTTGACTCAAATTTATATCCATGTACCTAACAAATATTTTCACAAGAATTTTTAAAATCTTATCTCACACTTTGAACACATTCAGTTGTTTTTAAAGCTGGTGCTTTTGGAAATTTGAATAGAAATAGAAGATCGTTTGAAGCAAATGGTGTCTGGCATTCTGTCCTAGCACACATGTCTGTTTTTCTCTGTCTCATCACGGTTGCTATTTACAAAGCAAATTGCAGCTCCTTAACATTTGTCACTCTGAACAACAGATCCACATTCTTCTCTTATCAAATTCTGGTCCCTCCTACTCAACTTAATGTTTAACTAAAGTAACTCATGTCTATTGTACTTATTTGACATGCTTTGCTTCCTCTGAGAAAAGAATTTCCACATTGAGCTGTGTCGAGTACCCATTATATTCATCTGCATACAGATGTTTTATGTTTATAAACATGCATAATTTTAGAATGTTTCCAGCCTATTTATGTTACTTACAGATGGATATAGCAACTGCTTGCATATTATATTACAGTTGTAAAGCAAGGGTGCATTGGACTATATAATCTCCTATTAATATAAATTACCAAAAGAAGCTGTTTTATATCAATATATACTGTCTTACATTGTAAAAGTATTAACCATATCTTTTATTCTCAGCACCCTGATATTGGGCAAAATTTCAATCAGAAGAATTCAAACCCAATTATTCTAATAGAGGTGATCATTTCTCCTTCTTCAGCTGTTTACGGGGTTTTAATCACCTTAAATCTTGATGTAAATCTTTGACCATAGTAGCCTTCAGGGAGCTTTGTGGTTTAGATTTGGGGTTGCAATTCCCAGAGGACGCTAACACCATCTTTACTATGCCATTACCTCCCTCATCAAAAAAATGAATAAACAAGCAAAAATACATTTTTATTTTGAGATATAATTTCCCTAGAGGAGAATGCATAAATCTTAGTTGTACAGCTCAATGAATTTTGATATATGTATATCCCCAGGTGACCAATATCCAGGTGAAGAAGGAGAACATTTCCACCACCCCAGGAAGCTCCTCCCCACCCCTGTCCACTCAATAGCCCTTCTCTGCCCCAGAGGGAACTTCTTTTCTGATTCCTATCACCGTAAATTAGTTTTGCACGTTTTTTCCATGAAGTTAATACAGATAATATTATAAAGTTTATATTCTTGGCTTCTTTTGGATAATGAAATGTTTTTTGAGATAAATAGAAGATCCAAAGTATGGAAAAAACAAAGTAAGATGGACTTTTCATCAAAAATGCCATGATTATATGTTTCAAAAGCCAAAAACATTTGGGAAAAATGGCTATAAACACTGAGACATTTAACAAGGTCAAAGAATACAAAGTCACCATACAAAATTCAATTGTATCTCGCTATGCCTTTTAAATAAATTTATGGCTGATCCAATAAGAAACTATTTGTTGGAATAGAAGTGTTCTCAAACAAATATAGACTCAGGGACACACACACAAACATAACTCCAAAACAAGCATGATTAATGAGGTAAAAAAAAAAAAGACCTAAAATATCCCTAAAACCTAGTATGCAATCAAGATTTTTTTAAAAGAAAGTAGTAGGCAATGCATGGAAGACACTTAACTCTTGTATTCATCATTTTGTCCTTCCCGTGAAGTTCTCATTTAAAAATTAATATGTATGTATTTCCTTATTTCTTTGTGAATATGATTTTTAACAATTAAATTGCCAAGTATTTTGTAGACTATAATTCACTGGAAATGAGACTTTTTGCTTCTATTCTCGGCTTATAAAAAAGAGGATTCTCTTATGAGCAAAGTGCTAAATGGAAACCTTTAGATTGTCTTAAGTGAACCACCTCTGCATATTCAGGATTTCTGAGTGTGTGTGCTCATGTTCACATTTTCTATTCCTCACAAAGGGTTAAGGTCAAGTGAAATAGGCGCAAGCTTTAAATAGATGTAATCAAGTTAAGCAAAGTTTAAAGGTTGGCTGTAGACTATGCACAAACAAGGTTACCAGACAATTTGCTTTTCTGCAACTAACTGAATGAATGTAGATAACCATAGACACATTTGTTTTGAGTTTTCCATGTACTAGACAGTATACTTAAGACTTCACATTCCTATCTCATTTAAATGCCACAAAAACTGAAACAGGTATTATTTTCCTCATTTTATAGATGAGAAATCAAGATTTTGAGAGTTCAGGTAACTTCCCTAAGGTTACATAATAAATAAAGAAACCAGGATTCAAATCAAGAGCTCAGTTCCAGGCCCAGATAGCAACCTCTTTGCTGCCTTCCTGTATGTAAGTCAGTGGTCTCCATTTCCTTTTTGATCATTCCCTAAGTGCAGGACTAAATTATTATATATAAGTAAAAGTTCTTGAGTATCTCAACTGCAATGAAAAAAATACTCAAACCATGTAGGAGCAATGTGATAGAGCAACAGTCTCTGCAGCCGCACCCGGTGGCTAGGGCTTGATTCTAATAAAAGGGATCATAATAACCGACATAAAACTGTGGCATAGTCCAGTAAAATTGTGTTGTATTTATATGTTTAGCAACTATTGACCTCCTATAACACATCACTTATGTGTGTGATTTTCATGTAAACATCACAGCAGCTCTGTGAAGTACTTCCACAGTTTCACACAGGCGCACACGTGGGCTCAGAGAGTGAAACAGTCTCTACTCAAAATCACAACCGCTGCTTATAACTGGACAGTTACAGAGCTCCTACAAACTGAGGAGCTCGCTGAAAGAAATATGCAAATGCCCAATAAAAATATCAAAAATCCTCAACTTCATTAAAATCAAAGAAATTCACAGTTAAACCACAAAGGATACAAACCTTTTATTCATCAAATTGACAAATATAAGAAGTTCAAACTTTTTGCATTATGAAGAGGATATGCAGATAAAGGCATGCTCTCTCATTCTGTTGCAAAAAGAGATAATTAAGAGGGGTGGAGAGGGGACTTAGAGGTGGAGTGGAAAGAAATGATTAACTTTATGTAATTGTTATATAATTTTAGTGGTTAAAATAAATATGTTCCTTTAGTGGGAAAAAAAGACTTTAGTAAGCTAATACCTCTTGTATTGGGTATTTGTGTCTTGGAAGAATGTCACTTCCATAGAAGCATAAATATAAATATTCCTACACATATAAAGATATGTAAAGAAATGCTTTTTAATTATAGTTTTTGTACATTGTTAGTCTCCAGGGCATGATGAGAATTGAGATAATTGAGGAGCATATTGCCAATTCATAAGTTATTTAAATCCTCAATTTTAGGTAGATTTATATTTGTAATGAGCTATGACCTTGAACAAGCCTCAAAATAATCAGTAATATTTCAACTCAGTATTGAGTGAAAATGATTTTCAAAATAAAAGCATGATTTTTTGACCACATCTTACAGAATTAATTAAGCATAACTATATTAATAGCCACATGATTAAAGTCATAAGACATTATAAGTAAATTGCTTTATTATGTAATCTCTTTTAAGTAGGAATGTTACTTAGTTATTTATCAAACCACTTGTAGTAGTATACATATTTTGCTAGTTCAGGGATAATATTTAAATATATATAAAATCCACATATCTTTATTAATGAAATATTTTTTCTTAAATGCTTCCCAAAATAGAATTTTTTCATATTAACAATGCTATTCAACTCTCTGTAATCAGTTTAAAAAATCATAATTTGAGTACAGATCATTTTATTGCCCTTTAAACAGAAATATATTCCCCAATATCATAGATATAAATTATCATAAGGTAAAATCTCCTGAAGGTGGCAGCATCCTAAGCAAATCTATCTTCAACCTTTGCAGCAAGCTGCTGTTATTTATGAAGTATTATTACATTTACTGGTAAAAGTGACTCACAATAATACAGACCATTATTAATTATGAAAACAATGTAATAGTACTCATCATGACATGATTTCTAGCAGATTCCTAAAGAATAGTCTATACTTATGAATAGATAAGTTAAATTCAATGTAAATATTTTTATCAAGGCTTTTGATATCTGCAAAGACTTCTGTTGATCCTTTGACTGAATACACTAATTTTCTCACTAATAAACATTATCTGAGTAAGAAGGTGGCAGGCATTCATTTCAACATCCCAATTTCCACTTTAAGTCATTTTGTAGAGGAAAATAATTTCATTGCCAATTCTTTCCACGTGTTTCTTGAAATATGAGGAAAATAATGATGATGAATATTATGACTATGATTTTTGAAACTAGGAATGGCCCCATACATCAGGAGATAAATCCTAATTTAAACACTGGGTTTTTAAGGATTTATTCAATGTACTTCACAGGTGGTTTTTAAATAAAAACACACAGTTTTCTTGTCTGCCAGTAAAATGTTGTTTGATGATGTACTTTTGAAACTATAATGCACTATACAATGGTTGTGGCTGTCATCATTATTTGTAAATGGCGAGTGTCCTGATCTGTACTTTGTGACTGGAGACTCTTCTAGGAAGAAATAGGCTATTGTCAGGACCATGCTGATCACTGCCATCCTGATTAAATACCCCATGAGAGATCAAGTCCCCTCAAGGGAAATGTTTTCCTGGAGGTACAATTGATACATAAGTTTTCATTTTTAAGAATCATATTGTGCACAGATCTTTCCATTGATCTTCCATCAGGTTGCACCTAAATTCTCCCACACTCATACAACATCTGAAGAAGGAACCAGCATTTTCTTGGTAATTGTAGATATTAATCCTTTATTATAGCATTTGTTAACAGCATTCCTCTGAATCTATGTGTTTTCCCTTGTTTAAAAGATTTTTAAGACATTTGGTTGGTACCAATATTTTTCCTTTAAAATGAGATGTTTCCCCAGTCATAATAATTCCTTGGCTGATTCCATCACTTGTTTGCTAGTCCATATCTAAAAATGTGGATAAACTTTTAAATTCTACAGTGTTTGTCAGATACTGATTCCTATTTTAAATTTTTATGCCATTCATCATCATCATATATATATATACTAAATTAATCAAATGTCTCTCAGAAAAATAATGAAGCTTTTGTTTCACAGGTTCAGAGACATGGTGTTTTTTTGCAACTGGTAACTTACAAGCCAGCTAACAGGCGCATGACCATGCAGTTTAGCAAAGAGAAAGTCTCTGGAAGGCCGTAGATGCAATCTTGGCATTATTTTTTCTTCAAACTTTTCCCAACCAGAATTTTCCTCTCTATTCCTATTGCATTCTCATATTTTTCTTCTTTCCATTTCTTTTCTCCTCTTTCCTTTACTCTACTGCATATCATTATTCTTCCTTCCATTTATCTTTCTTTTTTCACCTCTGGCCTTCTCTCTACAGTTTCTGACTGTGAGCCTAGCGGATACAAGGGATTTTCCTGGGGGATTTTCCAGAGGTTGAGAAGAGCACCAGGACTGGGACTTGAAGTCACAGAAGCAGCAACAACACAGACTCCGGGGCGCTGGGCGATGGCTGGAGTCATGATTTATGCAGATGTTACTGATTACAGGAAAAACAGAAAATGGAGGCAAGAAAAAGTCTATGCAGTCTACTTATAAATTGAAAACCCCAAATTTCCAACATGCTCATCCCATAAATCTGATCTTTTGAAAAATATCTTGGACTAGTAAATTAAAACATTCATAAAAGATTTGCCCTAAGTTCCTCAGCTAATGTAGACAAAGTAGTACCACCATGCAAGTATAGTATAGATTCAGGTGTAGGAGCATAGGAAGAAAAACTGGGCCCCTCTATTCTATATTTTGCAAAGAGGGCTTGAAGAAGGAAGAGAAGATGTCAGAAGAAGAATGAGAAAGCTATTTTAAATCGGATATGGGATCACTTAAGCATGAGTGATAGAATAGAAGACAGAAGTATAAAAAGGGGAAAATAGACATGAGGGACGGTAGAGTGAGGGACGTGAGAGAAACAAGAGGAATCAAAGTTGAAATACAAGACACAAGGGAAGAAAAAGTTCATACAAGTAATGGACAGTTGCCTCGGAGGAAAATTAAATGACATGACCAAAGGGGGAAAAAAGACACGATTATAATGTTTGGGAAATAGAAAGAGACACACCAACCAGTGGGTGGGGGGAAAAAAGGGGACAGGGGGGCAGAGAGAGAAGAAATGATCAAGAGACCAGGAGGAAAAAATTCTTGTTGATTGAAGTAGTAAGGAGGAAATAAATTTGGAAAGTAACATAGAGAAAGAAGCAGTAAAATTTTGCCATGAATAGAAGGGAGGGCTAATCTGAGATCATCTGCCAAGTGGAGAAGGTTTGTACATCTGAGACAGACAAAGGAAGTAAACATCAGCGACTGCTGAGTGAGGAGCTGGAGCTTTGCCATAAACCAGGTAAAATGAAAACACTAGCTCTTGCCAACAAGCTGATTTTCACATCAAGCGTGAAGGGGTAACCAACACGTAATTTAATTATCATTGAAACCAGAGATGACACCAACTGTGTGTTCAACTCTTCCTAATCTCATGCAATGTGATAGTAAGTGGACTGTGGACAGCCTCAAGTTCATTTCTGGTGCTCAACTAAAGTCCCACGATTAAAAAAAAAAAAAAAAAAAACAGAGTTAGCAGGCAATAATTTGTGTTTTTATTCAATATTAGCTACCTGGAAAATTTTAGGTACTTTGCATTTGAGATGCATTTACTCGTTTCCTCATTCCGCCCCTTCAAAATAAAGGTCTATATGCAGTTCTTTGCCAAAGCGAACAGAGAAAGGAGAGGCAGGCCAGAGCCACTCCAAGCACACGCCCTCCTCATTTGCCTGTGGGTGGAACAGGCAAGTCACACCAAAGGCGCAGTAGCCACAGGCTCTGTCCTAGTTCAAACTCCCCATTAGAGTACTGACTCTGCTCTGTGGACTTCCAGTACAAGGAAACAAAAATACACGAAGTTCCTACAATGGATAGATAACAGCTGATGTTGATTTTTCCTTGAGCAGCCCAAGATGCTTGACCTTTTTGTATCTACCTGTGGTGTCAGAGGAATTCTCTTCATGTAAAGACCCCCAAGCCAAGCAAGAGCTAGGATAGATCAACATTGCAGCTCATAGCCAAGTTCTTCTGTGACTGTTAGAACACTGAAAATTAGGGAAAGGGCTATTTTTTTTTTCCTTCAAATTTTAGGAAGGTAGGCTTAGAATTACCCTTCTGGACCCTTCTGGAGAAAAGTACACGTAGATGCCTCTGGACACAGGAGAATGAGAGTCTTGGGCTTAGGAAAGGGACATTGCAGTGAATTTTGCTGGCCTATTCCTTTAGTCAGTTCTAAAGGGATTCAAAAAGTTATTTATAAAAGCAAATTTGTAAGAAGCTCTGTCCAGACTCATCAGGAAGGTTTAATTACTTCTTAAATAAACACATATTATAAATATGGCAAAGTGCACCTATCCTGGGCACATGCCTCAATGAGGTTTTGCCAGGTAAATACACACATGTAACCAGCTCCCTAATCATGATCTAGAACATTCCCAGAAAGCTCTCCATCACTAACTTCAAATGTAACTGCTAGCCTGAATTCTGACAGCATAGTTTTATCTGTTTTTGTTTACTTACTTTAAATAATGAAATAATCTATAAGTTCTCTTTTATGTCTGTTTTCATCCACCCAATATTACATTTGTATGATTCATCCATACATTTGGGGGTTGTTGTGGATCAGTTATTTTCGTTGCTCTATAGTATTCCGTGATATGAATATGTTCTAATGCATTATCCATTTAATTATTGATGGACACTTGAGTAGTTTTCTCGTTTGGGGATACTTAGCATAGCACTGCTATAGACATTCTCATATATGTCTTTCAGTACATATATTCAATAATTTCTGATAGGTATATATCAAGGAAGTGGAATTGCTAAGCCATAGGTTAATGTATATCTTCTTATGTTTTAGTAGATAGTGCTAAATAATTTTCCAAAGTGTTTCTATCAATTTACATTGCAACTGTAGTGTATGAGCATTCCAATTGCTCCACATTTTTTGTAACTCTTGC
Source organism: Lemur catta (assembly GCF_020740605.2). Taxonomy (NCBI): domain Eukaryota; kingdom Metazoa; phylum Chordata; class Mammalia; order Primates; family Lemuridae; genus Lemur; species Lemur catta. The sequence continues at coordinate 22,647,365 of NC_059143.1, forward strand.
TATTTTCCATCTTTTTATTTTAGCCTTTCTTTTTTTTATTTATTTTATTTTATTTTTTTTGAGACAGAGTCTCGCTTTGTTGCCCAGGCTAGAATGAGTGCCATAGCGTCAGCCTAGCTCACAGCAACTTCAGACTCCTCGGCTTAAGCAATCCTACTGCCTCAGCCTCCCGAGTAGCTGGGACTACAGGCATGCACCACTATGCCCGGCTAATTTTTTCTATATAGATTTTTAGTTGGCCATATAATTTCTTTCTATTTTTAGTAGAGACGGGGTCTCGCTCTTGCTGAGGCTGGTCTCGAACTCCTGACCTCGAGCAATCCACCCGCCTTGGCCTCCCAGAGTGCTAGGATTACAGGCGTGAGCCACCGCTCCTGGCCTATTTTAGCCTTTCTAATGGGTGACCACATGGGGTTAGAGCTGTACTCTAGCAATAGTTGAGGAGTAACAGAACAAATCTTGAAAATTCCAGTTGTAAATGGTATGTTTGGGTCTTACATCTCACTTTGGTATGTGATTTTGATAATTGAAAATAAATTAATTTCTAAAAATTCAACCTAGGAAGCCAACTTTACTCATCAACAAAGTCTGAAAAACACTTGAGGGGTCAATTCTTCAATTCATTATGTGGAACAAACCTCCAGTTTCAAGGATACATATTTTTTAAAGTAATTTCATTTTTCTTCCTAATAATTTTACTTTTAACCAGTCTAATTATCTGCTTTTTTTCTGAGTTTGCTGAAAATACTTCAATTTTTTCCAAAGCCAAGAAAAAATTCATTATAAAATTTGTCCAAATTATAATGTTATTCACTAAGTTTAAATACATGTTATTAACTGTGATAATTATCAGGGATACAAAGATTAATAAAATCGAGTCTTTTTTTCAGCAACTCACAAATTAAGGAAAAAGATAATAGCAGCTAACATTCTTTGAGTGTTTACACACTTTACATTTATTATCTCATTTAATCCTTACGACAAGCATATGAGTAGGTTCTATTTTCACCTATTATAGATGAGGAAACTGAGGCACAGAGATGTAAAGAAACTTGCCCAAGGTAGCAATGATGTTGAAATGTGATTCAAATCCAGGAAGTCTAATTCCAGAGTACACTCTTGACCATACACCACCCTATGACTATAAGAAAAAGTAGACTAGGATATGTGCTTCAAAATAGGGCTAAAAACAAAGTTATCTAAAAGATACAAATGAGAGAGACAAATTCAGACTATGAAAGTTGGGAATTTTATGGAAATGGCATAAAATGAGCTGGGTTTTTAAAATTAGGTACTACTTTCAAGGAAAAAAATGAAGAGAAATGGAATTTCATGTCGAGGGAATAAAATAGGTTCTAAGCTCCTTGGGGGAAAGAAGAGTGTCTTTTTGTTACCGTAAACTGAGAGACTAGAGAAAGGTCCATGAGTTAGCTGATGTTGAATGAACATAGAAACGTGGAGCATATCAGGCATTATATGCATCCTGTGGCCAGACTGCAATTCAGTGTGTCTGATCGTCAAGAGAATGAATGAACTGCAAGAGAATGAATGAATTGCAAGAGAATGAACGGTCAAGAGAATGAATAAACACATAAGTGGGTGAAGGTAGATGGCAGAGCACATGGGGAAAGCAATATTACTCGTGGGTCAACATAACCCCAGGATAGGAACTCAGCATAAGGTTCAAAACTTCTAATTCTGTACAATTTATTTTATACTATAATGTTGGGATCTTCGATTGAAGCAACTTATTTCAAAATTCTAGGAGTGGTTTTGTCAAAGGATCATTAAATTTATTTGCATATAAACTAAGCCAAATTTTAAATTGCTTTCAATAGTGTTATCTTCATCTAATAGCTTTTGCATCTTAAATACTTTAAAGAAATTATTGACCCCCAAATATTACTGTAGGGTTAAAGAGAAGAAATGGATATAAAGTATGCTCCAAATAGCACATATTGAGAAGATATAAGATAAGATGAGTAAATAAACAAGTAACAGTGAACATATTTTAAAATTAGCACCCCAAAATTACTTTGAAATATTTATATTTGCTTATAACCCAAAACATAAACAGTGTACATTACAACAAACTTAGGATGACACATTGCACCTTGAAGAGCGCCAACAATATTTTCAATGATAATGCTGGCTATGCTGTGATGAAATTTTCCAAAAAAAATATTGTTAGTAACTTTATAAACTATACAATGCTTTTGGAAACAATATATTTCAATAACCATGAAAAAATCCATATCATAGTTATTCCATTTCTGAAAATTTGCTCATTTATTTACTCAACAGATTTTTACTGAGCACTCATTCTAGGGGCCTAGAACATAATATCAGCAACATACAACCCTTTCCTTCTAAAAGGTAACATACCCCCCACAATATGCTAAAATAATAATAAAAAAAATAAAATTAAAAAAAAAACAATAGACTGGTAAAAAAAAAAAGGTAACATACTACTTGAGAGTTTGAAACAAATAAGTAAAACACAATCTTTTAGTTGAATAATGGTTTCTGTAAAGTATAGTAGGTATGGAAGAAAGAGAAAACTAAGAATAAATTACCCTTAGGAAATCATTTTAAACAAGAGAAGATAGATTCATGAAGATGTTTGCAGTAACAAAACAAAATTAAGGGGGTAAAAAAGTTCAAAAACCCAAAATACATTGCCTTAATGAGACAGTTAAAAGCATTCTGATAAAACAAGGTAGAATATGACAAGCCTTGTAAAATTTGAAAAAACATATTTAATAAAAATATTATAATATAAAATGGCTTATATGATACTATGACCATGTGAAAATATGCAGATAGCATATAATGAAATAAATAAAAATTGATCAGCTCAACTGAAAAAACATTTTAATCAAAAATGGCATTTAATGTTATGTTTTCTTTCCAGTAAATGGTAAACTTTATTCATTTGATGGTTCTTGGAAAATTGAAAGGAAAAATTATTCAAATTATAAAATTATAGAGGTTATTTCTAAATATTGAAGTAAAAACCCTGCTATGTTAAATGCAGAATGTTAAGAAAAATTCATATTATATTTGTACCATATGGTCCAAGAAATTCAAAATTCCTCTACATTATTATCATTATAAACACAATATTTCTCTCAAATAAGTGGGTGTTGGTTGGTGGTTATCTCTATATTTTTCATGTAAGAAAAATGAAACAGATTACTTAATGACATGTACAAGAGCAGAGGCCTCTTTATCTCAAGTCAACTATGATTTCCAATGGATTCAGTAGTATCTAATCAGAACTTTTAAAAGTAACTTTTTCTTTATCTGTCAAACTTTAAATATGAAACACAATGTTTTTTCCACCAGATATTATTTTATAGCACTATCAAGTCATTCTGGAAGTCTAACTATGACACTTCTTTCTACAAAGTTGAGAGATATAAAATTTTGAAAATAAATTTAAGCCAGTAAAACTTTTTTCAAGAAGACAAAATCTGATGAGGTTTTGTTTTCAATAGTTGCACACAAAAGCTTTTCATGATCAAAGCAGGTAAATATTATTACAAGAAAAATAACTCTCAGAATTATACTATAATTGGATCAACTTTTCAGCATTGACCCCTGCTGTTATTAGTTGGAATAATACTCCAAGACTTTAAGAATTATGGCTGGAAACACTTATAACTAATTGCACTTGTGAATTAAATAACAATGCTTGGGTTGTGCCTTTTTGCCCCCAAAGCTATGTGTAGCTCTATGAAGTCAATGGGTAGGATTTGACCTCTTGCTCACCACTTTGAAAACAGGCACATTTTAAATGATTATTTATAACAATTTATGTTGGTCCCAGCTTTTAAGCCAGTGTTGTATAAAAGAAAGTTATCACACACTTTAGTGTTCCTACAGAAATCTTTAACTCTGTGAAAGTTGGAAAAGAAAGTTATATCTTCAGATAAGTGATTTTTAATTTCTCAAAAAAAAAAAACTACCTCCTGTGGTTACTTACTTGACTTTGCACAGTCTAAATTGAAAACTGAAACAAATCTTTGAAAACAAAAGATTTACCAACTCTATGAGTAGATCTAATGGTATGAAATAGAACTAATTTTCTAGAATTATATCTATCTATGCTTTCACAAAGGCAAGTTTGTGAGACAGAAATTATAACACTAATGTTTTTCTTGTTCTTTTAAAATTATGATTAATAAAAAATAAACATATTAACCAATTATATTTCCTATTAATATCCTTATGTTCTCAGAGCGCTTAGACCCTTAGCTATTCATGATTTAGTCATCTTCTCTCCTGTCTGCTTGCTTATCTACTCCCAAGTCTATATTTCAAGCAATTTCAATTAGTACAGATTGATAAATCCCAGCCTATTCATGGGAACCAGCTAATTTGGAATGAATCTTTCCTAATTGTTTTGTGTTCACATGGGTGTTCACTTTGGCTCCTCTCCAAGCTTCCAGCCAAGGGGGAAAATTATCTTTCCACGCCCAGCTAAAAACAGAGTCAAAGAATAATTCCTTTGGTGAGCAGCGTCACTGAATAAGCAGTTTTAGCTTGGTATGTATGTGTATTTTTAATAGATATCTGTTTGTAGATTAAGTCAACAAAGCAGTTTTCACATAGAATACCAAATCCTGTTGTTGCTTTTTTTTCCCTAGTAATAACATTCTGAAATTTATAATCTTTATTACCGAGTTTTTAAAATCCCAAATAACATGTTGATTTTTTCCCCCATATGAAACAGTTTTCTTAAAAAGCAAATTGTAATTTTTATCTCATTCCTTTCCTTTTTGACTTTCATCTCTATTCTTCTGGGAGCATATTCTTTTGATAGTGTCATCTTTTATGTTGTTCTAAATACACATGTCTTTGAGTTAGCTCTTTCTTTCCAGAAGGTAAATATTAGTGCTCCAGTTTAAAACAAATAAAAAGTCCTGACAACATCACGGCACAGAACTTCTTACAGTTTCTTGACTGTTAGGGTGGAAACTTACTAGGTGCTCACAGCAGGTTGGAAAAAGAATGCTAACACCAGGAGTAGAATAGTTTTAGGAAAGAAAGTTCATTTTACATTCAAGAAAGAAAGAAAGAGAGAGAAAGAGGGAGAGCAAAAGAGAGTGTGGCCATCCCATTGAAGAAAAAGTAGAGGGTGGTGTTGGGCAGCTGAGGAAAGTTGCTTGGTGTTTTTAGAGGGTATAAGTGGCTTTTTCCCCTCTGCTTCAGCAGACTGATAGCAGAAGCAGCAGTGAAGCAGTTGCAGGTACTCTTTACTTTTTTTCTCTGTGAGGCTGACTTTATCTGAGTCCTTGGAACCTGGTGCTGGGGAGAACTGAAGTGGGGGGTTCGTACCCCTACGGCCCACTTAGGGCTCTTCAAGGCTGAGGAAAATGAAGTCTTAGAGATAACGAGTTAGACCACAGGTGTTTTAACTAAACAAAAGGCAGTTGTACTGTGAGTTTATTTCTCTTACTTTCTGTTTGATAGTTTATTTTCCTCTGTTAGATAGGTTATTAGTAGGACCATCTTTCATTGACCTTCTGAATATGGAAGTCCAAGATCAGTTATTATCTGGTTTGACCTGGGAACAGTGTCTGAGCCCACCAAGGAGACCTTGTCCAGGCTTCCTATATCAGGGATCTCTTGGCTTTGGGAGAAGAACATAGATGGGGTGCTCACAGAAAAGAAAAGAGTAAAATGCCCATGAGCTACATTGATAAAATGGAGAGGTTTTTATAGAAAAATGAAAACATACTGGTCAGGTTTTAGAGCCCCCAGTTTCTCTCCAAACCTACATCCAGGAAGTATCACTGCCACTTTCCAAGGTGATGAATCAGACAATCCACTCATCTCAGGAGTGGTTTCTGCAGTGGTGGCTAGCAAATCACTCCACTTGAGGGTTCAGAAACACTTTTTAAAAATGGTGGTGATAACAGGCTCAGTGGGCTTTTACCACAGAGCTTATGAGAGAAGGGTTTTAGTTGCAGGATTTTAGATGAATGCCACTGAAAAGGAGAAGAGCTGGGTAAAATCAATGTGTGTGCATATAAGAATAGAAACAGAAATTTGAAAACATGCTGTCTTCCACAGGCCCTAAGAGTTTCCATTTGACCCAGGAAATGAGTGACTTCCTTTCGTGTTATGTTAATTCTGACTTAAGACAAAACATCATCAAATATCTATGCCATTTGCACTCTTTCAGAGTTTGGAGGAGGTATACAATCCTGCAGCAAAAATGTTCTGGTGGTATTTACCAACTAACCTCTGGTTTGGAAAAATAAAAAAAAATTATCTGACCTCTTTTTTCTGAACATTACCCTGATTGTATAACTTTATCCAATTAAGAAAACAAGGTGTCTTTAATTTTCTTTAGCTATGCTAAGATCTCAATCAAACTAGGTAAGTTTCTGTTTCATTTTTCACAGAATACACTTGTATACTGCCAGGTCTCACAAACCACACCCTGTTTATGAATGTATCTCTGGGAACATTTTAAAAACAGCAGAGTAGAACGTTCCATTTGCCTTAACCACATTCTCTTTTCTTCATTTATCTTATGTCTTTTTTTTTAGTATATTCTAGATTTAAAAGGGAGATACATAAACACTCTGTTTTAATACCTCAATTTCAAGACCATATAAGTGGTGCTACCTAATCGCATTTTGCAAAACTTAATAAACTGCATACCCACATTGCTCTGTGTTTGTTTCTTTTTTCTTTTCTTTTCCTTTTTTCCATACTGTTATCTTCTATTCAGGAAATAATCCACAAGCATTTACTAAGCACCTTCCACGTATTAATATTTACTCTCCAGTATTGATTTCTTCTTGCTCTGAACACTAAAGTTACACTATAAAAACTCCATGAAAGATGTATAGGCCCCAACCCCTTCCCTTTCTTCTGGGAGCTTACGTGTGTGTGTGTGTGTGTGTGTGTGTGTGTGTGTGTGTGTGTGTGTGTGTGTCTGTCTGTCTGTCTGTCTGTCTGTCTGTCTCTGTGTGTCTGTAAAAGAACAGGGTGAATACATGGAGGACATATATGTAAATAATCAGCTGAAGTTCAAGTCAGAGCGAGAACAGTGGTCGAGGTATTTTAGATGTGTTCCTTGTGACTGTAGGACGGGTATCCACAAGGCCTGTGAAGCAGGCCACCCACGAGCTGAGAGATGGAAGCCAGGTAGTATTGTGACGGGCAGAGAATGCCTTCTCTGCTGAAGACAGGGTGTGGTCAGTGCCCTGCGTGAGGGAGCTGAGCTGCCTCTGGAGGTGATTTAGTGCATTCCTGACTGCCTTTATCTCTAGGGAACCGACTGTCTCCACAGGATGACCTCAATGACCACACACGATGGTCATGTTAACATTAACACATAGTCCTGAATGAGCTGCATTTCCTCCCTGTGAGAAGGTAACCTCCCATTCAAACACCAGTTTCTTGTGTAGTTGAAAGTGTCTCCTTGAGTTTAGACCTTAGGAAGATAATATTTTTAGACCGGGTTTGAGTCTTTAATTTCATGTGCTTTTAAGTCCTCATTTAAAAAAAAGAAAAGAAACTTAAAGCTAAAACTATTCAAGCATGAATCCAGAAGATGTAAGGTGATCACCCAGGATTTTTGAGATACAGGGGACCTGAAAAAGAATTCCCTGAATCTCTTTCGTGGACTCTCAACATCAGTTTCTCCTGACTCTGATCACTTTTTTCCTTAAAGGATTAAAAGTCATTTTTTAATTCACCGATTTATTCCCTTATTCAGCATTTATGATAACATATTGTGTTCCAAGCACTGTGCGAGAACTCAAGCAGTTTAAAGGGTATTTGTGTTGTTTATTTCTCACTTTTTGTTTTGCTTTGTCTTTTAGGTTAAAACTAAAACCTAAATAAAATGGGATAAATGCTCTGCCAGGGGAGGTCTGATACACTGCAGGAGCCTGGAGGCAGAGTATTTACTGCCTGTCCAGAGGGGCTGGGAAGGATTCCAGACCTCAGCCCAGGCTGACTTTGAAGATAAGTAGTCAAGCAGAGGGCACAGAAGGTAAAAGTATATAAAGACAAGAGAAAAGGTTCAAATGTGAAAATCTGAGAAGGACAGAAAAGCGCAACCAAGAAACTGAGCTAAAAATGCAGGTGGAGGGCTGGGGATGCCATGCTCTGTGGGAAGGTGGCCAGTTAGAGGACAGCAGGCTGAGCTCGTGCCACCTGGGGCCAGCCCTGTTTACTCAGGTTTTCCTCCCTGGACTCACTCCCTATTTGAACTCTATGAGAGCTGCCCGTACGAGGACCAAGTCCGAACTGCATAGAAGGCATGCAAGGCCCTGCAATTCCAGCTCCAGAGAAAGCTTCCCAGCCTGACCTTTCACACTCCCGCTCAGCCTTCTCTCAAGCCCACCATGCAACTCAGAGCCTGTTCTTACCCAGGCTCAGCTGGGATTTTCTCTACCTGCTCAAGTCTGGCTCATTCTGCAAGAGCCATTTAAATGTGCCTTTGGTGTAAAGCATCCTGGAACTCCCTGTGACCTCTACATCAAAATGAACAACTGTTCCTTCTATGCTGCCATGGTACTCTCATCTTCCTCCATTAGATGAGCAATTAAACACTGGACTTATAATAGCTAGTAAATAGCTATAGACACCACTTGCTATGTATAAGGCATTTCTTTAACTACACTAGTTGGCTTATTCTCATAACTGATATATGAGGTACACACTACTATTACCTTATTTTACAAATGTGCAAACTTAGGTGGAGATAATTGAAGTAACCTGCCCAAGGCCACACATCTAATAAGTAGAGCCAGAATGCCACCCAGCCAGCCTGACTGTAGGGTCCATACTCCTATAATGGATGGACTCTCCTATACTGAACTCAGCTGAAAACTAAAGACCAGGTTTCATCCATCCTTGTATGCCCAGTAGCTCTGATGCTGGAAATACTCTATGACCATCTGTTACATTGTTGTTTGTACTTTCAAATGCCAGAGGATAACTTTTAATAACTTCCTATGATAACACTTTCTGGTCTCACTGCTATATGGTCAGAAGCTCTTTCTAATATTTATCTTTAATCTTTCTTAATATTGTCAAAATGCATTCCCTCTAGTTCAATACTCAATGGACACAACAACAGCCCTGTGTTTTCAATTGTGCTCTCTCTACTGGATCCTTCCCATTAACATGTGTATTTCCATTTCTCCTATCTTAAAAAAATTTTTTTTAAGCATACCAAAAAAATCTGTTCCTTCCACTTCTCCTCCCAGCTACCTCCCTATCTCTCTTACCCTTTAGAGCAAAATTCCCAGCAAGAGTTGCACATACCCACTTTCATGATTTTATTTCCTCTCATTCTCTCTTAAACCCACTTCAACCAGGCTTTCACCCCAACGGTTTCTCAGAACCTGGATCCAGCGAATGGTCAATTTCTCATTAGTCATATATGTGACCTATCCACATTATTCAATATAATTGATCATCTTTTCTTTGAAATACTTTCCTCACGTGAATCCTACACTTTTTGTTTTTCTCCTCTTACTATTCACCACTTCATAGATTGTTTTGCTGGTTCTGTTTCTTTTTTCCCTGAACGCTCATTTTTGAAATTCCACGAGATTCAGCCCTTGGTTCTCTTCTCCTTTCTTCCTATAACACCATTGAATATACTCACTTGTCACATGGCCTGAAAAACTATGTAGACACCAATGAGTACTAAATTTATATCTTCAGCTCAGACGTTTTTCCTGAACTCCATATGTATTTATCCACCTGAGATGCTCATCTCCAGATATCTGCATAGATAACTCCTTTTCCTCTTCAAAGTATGTGCTCAAAGATCCTGTGTTCAATACAGCTTATCCTTATCACCCTATTTAACAGTGGCTGGTCCCTGCTCTTTTATTAGTAAATTTCCCTTCCCCTGCTCTAATTTTTTCATAACACTTAACACTTTCCAACCTGCCATGCAATTCACTTATTATTTTATTGTTCTTGACTATCTCCTTCCACTAGACTGTAAGCTACAATAACTCAGGGATTTTGGACTATTTGGTTTACTTCTGTCTCCCAAATACCTAAAGTAGTGCCTAGCATGTGGTGGGCATCCATAAATGTTTGCTGAATGAATAGACATGAAAATAACCATCTTTCCTCAGGTTTTAACTTTTAAACTAAGTAAACATGGTTCATTAACATTAAGCCTAACTTCCAACATGAATTTTTTTTATGATTCTCCTCTGAATTTTCTCTATAGTCTTAGAATTCATTGCATGTTATGTATCCAAACAGAACTTAGAATTTCAATAAAGCATGTACTGTCTGAGGGTAGAATGTTGACATTGAAATTTTCCCACTATTCTTCCATATTTATCATGAATTGCTACTTGATTTCTGACATTATTCCAAAAACTAAAAACAAATTTGCCCTAGAAACAACAATATACCTGAATTCTTTCCTCAATGACAAATATGTCTGGCCTTTGATAACCATATGATAAGAATGGCAGATTGCTTGTTCACTAGCGTAACATCTCCCTGACATCCCTGTAGACTCTTTACACTATACTAGGAAACTGTACATTTTTAACACTATGAAACCTTCGTTATCATCCACTGGCTTCATGTACCATTCCACATTCTTAGAATCTGTGTTTCCAAAACAGACAAGTGGCCCTTTCCTGTGAACTTCTCTTGCACCCAACAACACTTGGATTACTCTGAAAGATTCATGAGGATTTATTTTGCTATTTGAAAGTAATTATAAGCAAGTTTTGTCAAAGAAACTGAATGTGACCAAATTTTACAGCTAATAAGCACTAATAAAATTTAACTTTGGATCTAGCATAATTTTTACCTTGGTGCCACATTAACATCATTATCTATCAAAGTTTTTGAAAACATGCTTTTTTATTTGATGGCCAGGTGGGTGGAGGGGTGTCAGGGTGTCGGGGAGGCAAAGTTTTTGGTTTTTATTGTTCATTTCATGCATTGTTTTTAGCAGCAGAATTTGCTAATAAATTTATATTTGATTAAATTTGCACACCAGTTTTCCCTGTTGGGATTTTACAAGAGATCTATCTCAGAGAAAGCAGCTGAAGCACAACTTCTTTTGCCTTATCTTCAGTTAGCTCTGTTCTAGTCAGAGCCTGGGAGTCAAGAGGGCATCTTAAAATCAACAAGGGCTTTATGATCACTCAGAATTTGATTTGAATACCAGCTGTACCATTTCATTCATTCAACAAATATTTATTGAGTACCTATTTTATGCTAATTCTGGTTTGGATGCAGGAGATAAAATAGTTCTCAAGGAACAAGAGTTTCTTGTTCTTATGGAGCTTTAACCCTACAACTTTAACCTCTTTGCTTAAACTTCACAGTGTAATTGAGAATTTGAGATAACTTATGTAAAGTACCGAGATAACTTACATCCAGTGCTTAGACAGTTTTTCAGTTTTTCAGTGAATGGTATCTCCATCCCTTACATAGTGTTACCTAGCAATGACTCCACAAACCATTTCCAATCTACTGTTCACATTATTAATTTGTTATTGATTAACTTATTTAAGCATTTTTTTTTAACAAATGTCTAGCCACACAGCACTTCTTGGGGATAATTTCCTTCTGAAATGTTCTATTGGGTAATGGATAGAGCACTTGAAAGAAAGTAAAACTGATGCTATCTTAACTTTTGGGGAGAAAATGAGTTATTCACTTCACCTCTCTAGGTCTGCATCATACAGAGAATAAAAAAGTAGAACTTGATCTAAAAACAATGTTCCTTTTTTTTTTTTTTCTTTTTGAGACAGAGTTTTCGCTCTGCCCAGGCTAAGAGTGCCATGGTGTCATCCTAGCTCACAGCAACCTCAAATTCCTGGGCTCAAGCAATCCTCCTGCCTCAGCCTCCCGAGTAGCTGGGACTACAGACATGCACCACTATGCCTGGCTAATTTTTTCTATATATATTTTTAGTTGGCCAGATAGTTTCTTTCTATTTTTAGTAGAGATGGGGTCTTGCTCTTGCTCAGGCTGGTCTGGAACTCCTGAGCTCAAACGATCCACCCGCCTTGGCCTCCCAGAGTGCTAGGATTACAGGCGTGAGCCACCACGCCTGCCTTAAAAACAATGTTCCTTTACAGTTACAAGATTTTATGGTTCTACTTCCTTTAATTATCCAAAACTTGCTCTTTTTAAGCATCAAAGGATATCTTCTATTTAGACAACTATGTTCATTCATATGCAATGTTCATTTGTATATTTTATTTATATGTATTCAGAATGTTTTTTTTTAAATGTGCCACTTTTAAACAAACAGTTTTAGAGGGATGTTTGCTTTGGTTTTCTCTTGTCTTAATTTTTTCCATTCCTTGTATTCATGCACATATGCCTGCGTGTGTATACATGGGTGTGGCAGTGATCATAGATTCAGTGGCAGTGAGTTTAGGTTCAATTGAAGTGTTTTAAAGGACAGTTGTGTGGGAAAGGCAAGAGTGGTGAAAGCAAACTATTGCTGTTCAACATTTTTATTGTTCAAACTGTGATATCTCAAGGAAAATTTCCATCCCCTTATGCCGTGGCTGTCAGTCTACAGACTGTAAGATTCTTGACTCTAATCTCCATCTTGAATTCCTAAACCTAATAGGAAATTTTGGTAATGGTACAACTCAAATCAGCTTAAATATAACTCAAATTAGCTTACACAAATTTATTGGGTCATAATGCTAAAAAAATCTAGGGGTTGATTTGACTTGGATTCAAGGACTCCAGTGGCATCATCAGCATTTGATCAGTTTCTCTCTGTTCTTCTCTCTTCTCTTATCTCTTTTTGATTTTCTCCTCTCTCACCTTCCCTTCCCTTCTTCCCCCTGACCTCTGACTCTCTTCAGTGCTGTCCTTGCTGTTAGCATTATTTTCAAGCAGACACTCTCCATGTAGTCTCAACACTGAGCCAGGAAGAAGGGTAGCCCCCCCGCCCCGAGACCACATGCACAATGAACGCAGAACTAGCAGTTCTCCTAGAACATTCTGGAAAGAAAAAAATTTATTCATTACTCTAATTCAATAATAATCCTTTTTAAATGCATTTGATAAGATTCAAAGTACAATGTTAACTCAAGACAGTCATGCCCTATTTTCCAAAGTGATAAATGTATTCTTTTAGAAAACAATACATAATTTTCATTTGAGCATTTGGCCAATGACCTATTTTCAATAGCCTGTTCCTCAAGGGCTTAGAATTACAATGAGGAAATGAAATCTCAATTTTTAATCATCTTTATTTGAAATGAAAACAGAGTGGAGATCCTTGTCAAATCATATTAATCCCAAGATGAAATATTATAAATGCAAAAACAACAGAAAAATTTAGGCAGGAATTAGAGAATACAGACCTTTGAGTTACTTCTTATATTTCCTATTTCAATCAGCCGATCAGGCATTGAATATTCATGAACCCTTACTGTGGGCCCTAGCCTGTCCCTTTGCTAGGCCCCAGGAAAACAAATGACTAGAATACCATCTAGTATGGAAGCAGACAGATTAACAGATAATCATATAACAGAATGTGTTTGATGTAATACAAATGAGTATTGGAACACTAGTTCTTCCTGGGGAGTCAGGAAAGGTTGCAAAACAGAAGCCACTTGAGTTGTATCTTAAAGAATAAGAAAGAATTCATCAGGCTGAGAAAAAAGATGGGGGTCTGAAGGAAGACATTTCAAGAAGAGAAAACTCCGTAAGTAAAGTCAGAGAGGAGTGAAAGGCCTTAGCCTTTGAGAATAAGTACATGCTAGAGTGCAAGGTGGAAGCTGGAAGTGATGAGGCTAGGGAGGAAATTTCAGTCAGATTCTGAAGACTAGATACCATGTTAAAGAACAATATTCTTCCAGCTTATAATCTTCCCCTCTTCACTACTTTATAGAAATTCAACCTAATTAGATACCATACTAATAGTCAAGATCCAAGTTTTCATTTTCAATTTCTTTTGCTCAAGATGAAATGGGAGGATGACACAAAAAGGATGTTTTGGTGCAACTTCCAGCACTAGCTCTGAGTTCCATGGAGACCCTATAGGTATTTACATAGAGTTGTCTTTCTCAGCCATCCTATATATTCCTTCTTACAGGAGAGGCATATGTGGTATTTTTTGACATATAGAACACATTTGAATCTCATTCAACTAATTTATACCTTTAAATGACTGATTTACTGAAAGAAATTATATGGACAACTAAAAACATATACAGAAAAAATTAGCCGGGCATGGTGGCGCATGCCTATAGTCCCAGCTACTCGGGAGGCTGAGGCAGGAGGATTGCTTGAGCCCAGGAGTTTGAGGTTGCTGTGAGCTAGGCTGGTGCCAAGGCACTCTAGCCTTGGCAACAGAGTGAGACTCTGTCTCGAAAAAAAAAAAGGTTGCATTGACAATATGTGGTCGCAAAAAAGGAGGCAGAGACTTCATTCTAAAGAAAGAGACAGGCAGACATAGCTCAGCCCAGGAACAAAGCCTTTGTTCTGGGAGAATGAAGCACACTTGAGAACAGTTTAGAGTGTGTCATTCACAGTTCTTCCCGGCCCGCCCATGCCTGAGATTTAGTGAGACTGTGGCACAAAAATCTCCACCTCTGAAAGATATTATAGTACATCATTAATCTGATACTCCTCCATAGCAAAAGACGGCAACATTCTCTTTTCTTCACCCCAGATGGCTGCATCCTGAGACCTACTTCTGCTCATGAACCCTTGGATGAAATCCTCCAAGAAATCTCAGAAATGCTTGGGGGTTGAGAGGATGGTCTTTTTTTGTGATTCAGGACTGTGAATTAGCCCATGGGAGCACTATCTGCTAAAAGAGCAATCACAATTTAAAAATTCAGCACCATTTATTCATCCCTTTTCCCCATAGACTATCCTTCATGGCTTATCTACAGTTTGCTTGAGTTTTACTGGGTAACTATCACCTTTGGCTAGCTTCTTGTGTGGTTCAATATCTCCTAAGAACAATCCCTAAACAGTTCACACTGAAAATCACACTTGAGTCCATTATGAACAATACATGTAGACAAAAGCTCATCATTAGCAACAGAAACCAAACTTTGGGCCTTCCTGATGCTGCAACAGCTTTTTGTTCCTCTACACCGCAAACCGTACGAACCACGCATAGCAATATCACTTTGATTTGTCGTTGTTCAATTTAGCTCTTAATTGGCCTGAGGAGCACTAACACATCATTTGTCATACGGAGTCTAACGTGTCCAAATTCTTATCCAATTGATTCCAATCTTTTTTTTATATCTTCCCCTCAATCTCTTTCACCATTTCCCCTGTTTCATTCCCTACCAAGTGTTCAAGTGTTCTTCTCCTTAGAACTACATCACATGCCCTGCCAGTTCCAGTTCACACTTTAACATTTTCTCCCCCTTCTCTCAAAACTGTATCTCGCCCTTTCAAGGACCAAACATGCCTAATCTCGGGGAAGCCTCCCCACCCCTGAGGACAGCCCAGCCCAGAGTCTAAGCACAGGTTGCTGCTTGTTCTGGGACTTCTCCACCCTGTTCTACCTCTCCACCCACCGCCTCTGCCCCTGGCCTAGTCGACACCCTGGGGCGATCGCCTGCTCACCCAAGCTACTTATACCATTATCTTCCCTCCCCATCCCTAGAGCCAGTTGTACTGCTCATTGTTCACTAGAGAGGGAAAAAAAGACTCAGGCAGCACTCAAGTAACTTGCAAGAGGCACCTAGGGAGGAATTCAGGTGCTGTAGGGCAAGTCGCTTTCAATCCTTTTTACCACAATTGTCACAAGGAATACCTTTTACACTGTGACCTAGTGCACGCACACACACACATTGAAGAAAATATAAATTAATGCAACACACCAGAGCAAGGAACCAAATATACCAGCTGCATCATGTGCAAAATTAATTGATGTGAATTCAACCACACATTTAAAAAGTAATGGAAATTTCAATAGGATATGTGTACTCTTTATTATATTATGCACATTTGTGTTTTATAATTATAACAGCTAATGCTTATTCAGCACTTGCTCTGTGCCTGGCATATATATTAAATCATGTAATTCTCCTAACACTATGAGGTGGGTGCTGGTATTAGCCCTATTTTACCAATAAGGAAACTGAGGCACAAGTTAAATAACTTTCCCAGGGCACATAGGTTGGAAATAATTGGACCAGGGTTTGAATCCACACTCCATGGCTACTGCCCTGCCCTACTAACTACCTCAGACATGTGTAACTTTATATCACAACATATGGTTATGTTCATGAAACAAAGTACATTGCTATTTATTTATGGGCAAATTAATGGTTTTCATAGGTTTTTGATCAAAGTGATTCTGGTTCCATCTATTTTATAATCTTACTTTCTGCAAGATGAAATTCACAGGAAACATGCATATTTGAGAGACACTTTTTTTTCAAATTTTGAAGATGGCCTGAGCTATCTCAATGCAATAAATTGATGTTAACAATTAGCATGTTATTTCTAGTTGAATATAAAACACTGGAATTACACAATACAATAAGAACCAACTGTTCAGCTTTTCTTAACGCAATTCCAAAGTTTTCTTCCCCTTAAGTTTATAAGAAAATGTACTTATTACAAAAATATTTATTTCCTAGAATTGCAAACTATTAGAGCTAGAAACAATCTCATTTCATCTAACATACCATTTCCACTTTGTGGAAAAGAACTCTGAGATCTAGAGACATGGAAACTCTGCTAAAGGTACAATTTCCTTAAGAACAAATGGAAGACTTTGTAAAAAGTAACCACAACTTTATTGAATACTACCAGGAAAACCTCATTTACAATGTCACAAATGATATGAGACTTTTAAAAGTTTGTTTCTCTTAAAGTTTTCATGTCTTTGAAGTATTGAAAATGCTTTGTCTTCAAAACTAAGTTCTAAGTGAAAAACTTAAGTTGGTCCAGGGAAACAACAGATATGAGAATGAAGTTACACTAATTGGACGCACCTACTCAGGGAAAAAAAAAAACAAGTTCAACAAGTTCTTGCTGAGAACATACATTTATTGGACCTATTAATTTAGCAAAATTATAGTAATATTGACATAAAGCTATTGTGGCAGCTAGCAGGGTAATAACATAGCAGTGGACATAAGACATTGGTCAAATCCTTTCCAAGTTTCACAAGTTTTATTTCAATTCAACATGTATGTGCATCATAAGCTCAGAATGAGGTAGCATTGATGATTACATATGGGAGGTATCTCTAAAGGAACAAATATACAGTTAGATAGTAAAAGCAAGTCCATTCAGCTTCTAATAATATCTCTAATTTCAATATCATTTTGAAATTAAGGGCTTACTATTTAGATCAAATATCCATCCCAACTTTGAGGATTTGGCAACCATATATCACCATTTTGTCCTAATACTGCTTTCAGGTGGAGGTCTGGGAAACTCTTGTGTGCATCACGTTCACCATTCATCAACTGTCCAACGTTCAGGAAGGTCACTACCTGGCAAGATTCTGCAGATACCATCTTGATGTGTTAATAGCCCCCAGTAACCAACAGGTCCTTAAGTATATAAGCAGCTAGATTGAGAAGACAGATAAGACTGTCACCATCTACTCATTTGCTCATTGCTATAAAGTATTGGCTGGTTCTAGACATGACCCCGAACACTAAGGCATCCACTTAACAAGTTTTGAATGCCACAACTTTCTGAAATTCAAGGACAATTAAATCAGCTATATATTGCCATCCTTAAAAATAAAGATGCTTCAGAAGATGGTGACTGATTCATTTCATAAAGAGTGCAAAAGAAGTGAATATTTCATATAAAATATACTTTAAATGTAGTTAAAGAGGTTTTCAACTACTTTCATTAAATCTGAAAATCTTTTGAACTGCTACCTCTATTGACGTAAAATGCATATGGCAGATAATCACACCAACAGAGTTTCTCACTTTATATCACATTTTCACTTTCAGTACTTATATTCCTTTACTTATTTAAATATAAATCAATATTATAAGGGATTTTTCAACACATTTACTTATTTTTGAACTTTAGAAAGTTTAATAACTTTTTCACAACTTCCCATCAAACATGTGATTAAAGAGAGTAATTTAAACATTAAGTCATGGAGCAGATTAGAGGAAATCTAAGTCTTTTCCAATTTTTATAATTAAAAAAACTTTGTGCTTTACCAATTTTTTTCCTGTATTCCTATTTAAAGACCATATTATTTAGCAACATCAATAACATTTTATTTGAAACATTAATAACTTTTATACAAATTAATTCGAAAAATAGACTCATTGCAGAGAAATTAATGTATCTTGTTAAATAGTTAATCTCAAAAATATTTATCAAGTTTTCATGCAATATTTTGTGCTAGATACAGCATCTAGTTGTAGACAATAAATACTAGTGGAATAAATGAAAAAATAGTATTAAATATTAAAAACTTTAAAAATTCTTTTTGGGTGAAAAAATAATATTAATGAATTACTCGTTTTTTGTTTTAAAAACTATGTCTTAGGCTCATTTATTTTAGAAGCTTAAATGGTTAGTAGTTCTTTGGTGGTTTCTACTTTTAGACTACGAGATTCTAATTCTTTTAGATTGTTATATAGTTTATATTTATATAAAAGCTTTTTACTGGATTGCAATATTACTGTTAATATCTATCAAGAAAAATGAGCAAAGTTACAATTAATTTAATGTATATTTTATTGCTTTTAGTATATTTTACAAATGGGATAATTTTTATAAATATTTGAAAATTTGTATAAATATTTGGACACAGTACTAATTGTTTACTTGAAATAATGAATGGAAGATATATAAATTTGGATCTATCAATTATTTAGTGTATAGAAAATGATGAGTCAATGTAAGATTTTAGAGGCCCCTTGCAATAATTTCTCCCCTCCAAGTTCCTGGCTTAACAGTTGGGCTCCTCTGACTTGACCTGAGAAAAATAAATTACGTACATATAAATATAAAATAATGCTTGAATTTTCTCCATAAGGACATCATGCTCTCTGGACTGTGACCTCCTTATTGGTGTCTGGGATCCCCAACACCCAGCATAGCATTTGACACATAATAAGAACTCAATCCATGTTTATTGCATGAATAAATAAATTACCAAATTTCACTAACTGACATGTCTCTATAAATTTATTATCTATCACTTTTTCATATTATTCCACTACCAGGATCTTTTTTCTGTTTTAATAATTGATTGGTATTCTTTCACCAAGTGAGCGTTAGTTGGATCTGAGTAGGGGTGGAAGACAGGGCATTTTGAGGAACAGGTGGAATTCCTGCTGGCACTTAGACCTACTATACCATAGGGGTGTGGCCCTATTTGTACCACCTGCCTCACAACAAAGAAGGCCTCTGGGAAATGCTCTCTTTAAAGAGGAAGTAACTCATAAAGGCCAAACTGCTTCTTACCAAGGATCCTGGCATGAAGGAACCCTGGCTCAAGCAGAGCTTTATTGGGCAGGGCCTTATCCAATGCCAAAAAGCTTCTATTTCTAAAATTAGGGAGAAAGATGTGGATATTTCACAATGGGATATCTAGCCCAATAAGACATTTTTCAAAATCCAAAAATCTTAACAATAAACAAAAAGCAATCATAGAAGGAGAATCTTTAGTACATCAGGAGGAGTTGGCAGCAACACACAAAAGATAACACACACATATGCACCAACACACACATACACAGTGACATACACACACACACACACACACACACACACAGAGGCTGAGAACATCCTCTGAAAAAAAGATACAGAATAGATAAGTAACAATAATACATTGTTAAGCAAATGTTTAGAGAGGAATACCTAGCATTTAAAAGTGATGTTTTGGATTCTGATTGCATACATTAAATGGATATGAAACTTTCTAATCAGAACTGTCATTCTCAACTTGTGCTGAGGAGAAAAATCTTATCACAGGGCATCCTAAGATGTATCACAGATGAGTAACATACACCAACTGTTGAACAAGCACCAGGAAAGTAGTACTTGGCCTTCAGAAAAGTAATTCTGTTGTGGGCTGATGTGAGCAAGCCAGAGATGATTGCAAAGCCACCTGCCAGGGTGTGTCCTGGTGAGAAAATGGTAGAAGGAAGAGGATGATAACCCACACGACATACCATCCCTGTGAGGCCCTTTGCAACCCACTCCACAGCTGGAGAAGGAAGGTCACCTGTGACTCCTACTGGAACAAAATAAGGCTCTGCTAGTTACAGCAACGCTAACACCAAGAACAATCACTTGCCAAGTCCTGTCTCTTTGAACTCTCCAGGCTTTGGCACAAGTTGTTCCTCTAGGCTGATGCACTTTCCCACATCTTTCTTCTGCAGACATCCTCCCCATCTCATTAAGATCCAGCTCAAATGTTAGCACCTCTGTGAAGACTCCTCTCACTCTTTAAAACAAATTAGTGTTTTCTCTTTGTTTTCTCCTGTAGAATTTTGTGCAAACTTCTATTACAGAAGTCATCACGTAACATTCTAACTCATTTTCACATGCATATATTCCCCCAGTAGACTTTGTTAGTTAGTCCACATACCTCACTTATGTTCATATCCTCAAATCCCAGCACAGAGTGTGCTCCATGAATAGCTGATGCATGCTGCTACAGTGAGTATAACTCTCTCACTTCTTAGCAGCTCCCACTGGGAGTGCTCAAGTTGTCACTGGCAACCCTTCTTGCTGGCAAGAAGGTTAGCACAACCTTTTGCCCCTTGTGTTCCCAAAGCAATGTCCCTATCGTCTTCTTCAGGATTCTTAGATAGTGAGGTTTGGGTTAAACAAGGCCGAGATTATTCAAGGGGAGAGCAGAAAAACTCCTCAGATATCTCTAATAAAATAAATACCATGAGACAATGTTCTGGGATTTGGAAAACATATCATCAGGCTCAGATGACTCCTGCTGATGATAAGAACATTCATAACCCTATCTCAGGGTCTATCACTCACCACTTCCTTTCACATTTCATTTCATCTTGATCAAACCACCTGAGGTTATACGAACACCAGTATTTCTCATTCCCCTCATTTAATTCCTATAAGCCCTTGCTTGCCTATTCAACATATTATCTTCATTTTTCAAATTAGGATACCAAAGACTCAGGGACATTCATGCATTTGGCCAAGGTCACACAGTGGAAGACCCAGGATTTTATCTCAACTTTGTCTGACTCCAAAGCTTTTCTTCTTTCCTTCTTTGTCAATCAATTTCCTCTGATTAACAGCAACATTCAGATTGTTTTCCACTGCTGAGAATGTCATAAACTGGCAATAACAGCTTGAATAATAGAATACTCCCTGAATCACTGTTTCTCTACTCATTTGTGTAACAACTGTAATAAATGCACCAGGACAACTTTGGGTACAAAATCTTATTAACCAAGTTTCTATGTCCGAGGTTCTCAAACTTTAAGGTACATCCCATCCACTTTGGGTATTAACTAAAAATATAGTTTCCTGGGTCCCACTTACTAGAAACACGGACTTAATGTAAAATATGGCCTAAGAATCAACATTTTAAGCCCACTTTGAGAAATAATTTTCTATATACCCTATTATTACCATCAAATTTAATACCTCTGGATAGAAGTAAATATTTTCAGTGGTAAAAGACTTTTGTTATGATCCTGCAGCTACTCCTTGATATGATTAGTATGAGTTAGAGTTGATGATATAACAGTGACACAAGGTTCCTGATAGAATTGGGCGTTGCTCTCATACTTACTTCTCCATCAATATCTCTGAATGTATGCAGATTTTCCTGGGTGTTCTCACTGACTATTAGTCCACAGGTCTGTGACTCACAGTATACAAGTTTGACTGCTTGCATGTGCATTTCCAGAGGTTAGTCATCAGCATTTCACAGTCCTTAGCTAATTAAATCATGGGATTTTGATGATGTTTGCAGTTGTTCCAGTTGAAAAACCCTCCCAAGAATCAGAAACATGTTTTAAAAACCTGTTCCCAGATTTCTTGTTATAACTATTGTCCTAATTGCAAAAATACATTCTCTGCTCACTGACTGCAAATGTAACTTAACTCCTGAAGTCCTCAAGGGTAGAAAAAATGGCATATATATCCTTAGATATATATGGCCTTTCCTCATCCCTTGGTCCCTGCTTAGGATCAAGGGATGAGGATATGGATGCATTAACAAATACTAATTATTCACCCAAGAAGTCGTGACGAAGTGCAGTTTATATGGTGGTGACTGTAAGACAGAGTCTGTAGAGAGATGCTATAAGAACTAGGGTGACAGAATTTTTGAAAAATACCGCTTTACTTCAATTTAACTTAAAATATTTATTGCACATATGCTGGGTCTCAGGCAATGCTAAGGAAGCAAAGAGCAGGAGACATTCTCCCCAACTTTGAGGACCTTTTAACTTGTCTGGGAGCAGGTACGCAGCCTCCAGAGTACAATTCTTACCATCATAAACACCAGTTCCCGTGACCACACCTAAGCCTTATAAAACCATTCCACTTCTAAGCATTTAAACTCTAACATGAAAGTTTCAGGGCCATAATCTACTTATCCTTCTGGAAATCTCATTCCTGTGCTTCTAATATGTATGTCTTCATTGAGACCCCAGACTCTTATACCCTGCATTTCTTCAGAATTAATTCCACAGGGGATCCATTCCTCACTTCCTTCCCTTTTTAAAACGTACCCTAAAATCTGTCTATTTGGGTATTTTTTACCAATACTCACCTTCACATAATTCTAAGTGCTTCTGGAATTCTCTAAAAATCAATTATTTTCAAATTTGTTGGCTTCTTTAGTGTTTACTGTCATCCTCTATGATCTCTCAACAGAGTTTAAAACACACACCCTTTCTTCTTGAAACTCCACTTTGCTTTCATTCATTTATCCATTAATTCAAAAATATTTATTAAACAATATCATATGGTAGGTTCCAAGAATACAGTTTAGATCAAAACCACATTGTTCCTATTCCCATGGACATGACAGTCCAGTGGTGTAGAGAGTAACAATCCCACACGTGCATGTAAACCTGCAACTGTGACGACTACAAAGGAGGAAATGGACAAGAGCCCTGAGAGCTCCTTGTGGACAGGATGTGGTACAGGGTGATGCCAGGGAGTAGGCAAGCGATAGACAATTCAGGACATTGCAGTTCAGATGAAGGACTTTTGGTCCCCTTTGTTCTAAAAGTGTCATTGAAAGTTTTCTAAAGAAATTGCTACACTCAGATTTGCTCTTCCAAATACTTTTTCCACCACTAGTGTAGTAAACAGATTGGAGCTTGGCCAGAACGGATGCAGACCTGTTGGAAAGTTACAGCAGCAATCCCGGGGAGGAACGATAACTGGTTGGCTAAGGTAGTCAAGATGGAGAAAAGGGAATGAACTTGAGAGATATTTTGGATGTAAAATTAACAGACCTTGGCAACAGGTTAGAAATGAAAGGATAAGAAGAAAAAGGTGCTGATGATATCACCTGGGCTTTTGTCTTGCCCAACTAGATAGATGGTGGTCTTATTCCCTGGGAAGTGAACACCGGTAAAGGTGAGAACATGAGTTTTCAACACGTTGAGTTTGAATTGTGTTTGAAACTTCCAAGAGAAATGTCAAATAAGCATTTGGATGTGTGGGTCTGGAGTTCAGGGGAAAAAAGGCCTGGACCAGAGAGATCTATCTATAAGTTGTTATTGCATGAGATCATTAATGGAAGAGACTATAGACAGGGAAAAGGGACACAGAACCAAGTTTCACGAGACAACACATGGAATGGGTGGTTAGGGAAGAATATGCAGGCAAAGAAACAGCGAAGTAACAACGAGAGAGCTGAAAAGAAAATCAGGAGACTATTAGTGTTCCTCCTATTTTTCTTCTATCTTCAGAATCTCTGCCTTTGACTTAAATTACATTGGACTGAACCGATTTTACCACTTCTTTGATGCATCTTTTCTGTCTCCTTTGCTGACTCCTCTTCCCCTTTACTAAAGCAAATGTAAACAAGCCAGTTTGCTCTTGAGATATTTTCATGTCTTTCTCTTTCTGCTCTCCCCTAAGTGATTTCCTCTACTTATGCGATTTCATTAACACCTTTAAACTGACAACTTTGATATGCAAGGGCTGTCCGGAAAGTATTCAGCCATTGTTAATATAACAATAAAATGCAACATGGCTGGATACTTTCCAGACAGCCCTCATATATATCTTTAATCCTTATCACTCTGACTTCAGATAGACACTTAATGTCACCTAGTTGCTGCTGCACCAGTACTATACACACACACACACACATGCATACCATACCAGGAGGTCAATTCCAAAGCTTAAAATATTTTCACTTTTTATTATAAGACTAAAGGCCCGCTAATGTTAAACTATAGGAATGGATCAGAAGGATGCAAAATTAAACATACAATTCCTTCTTTAATAAACAGATTTTTGTAAATAATTTTGGAAAATTTTTATGCATATATAAAAATATGTGCATGGGCAAGTATTCATGTTGTGCACGTGATCCTACGTCTTGGACTTTATACTTATCGTAACTTGGACATCTTTCCACATCAGTAAATAGAGATCTGTCTCATTTTTTTATTCCACTATACAAACGTACCCAAATTTACTGAACAAATTTTATTCTGATAGACATTGGAGTTGTTACCAATTTTTCATTATCACAACAATAACAGAATGAACATCCTTGTATGTAATTTTTAATCAGTTACACCAATGTATCTAGGGCTAAATTTAGAGACTAGAAATTGTGGCATTAAAGTGTATATATATATATAACTTTTGTTATCTGATGTCAAATTGCTGTCTCAAAACATTATACCAACTTACACTACCACTTTCAGTCAAGGAGCTCATTTCCTGCTTCCCTACTTCCTCCTCAGCAATAGGTATTATCTAACGTTTGTGTTATAAAATGCCAATCTGATCAGTAAAATGTTTTTTACTTGTTTTGTTGTTGTTGTTATTTATAGATCTAATTTTGACTGAGGGTGAGTATATTTTCTTCTATTAACCATTTTATGCCCTTTTAAGTGAAAGACCTATTTGTGTTCATTTACTTGAAAGATCTATTTATGTTTTGCCTATTCTCCTTTTGAGTCCTTAACTTCTTCTTACAGTTTTGCAAGATCTATTTATATGTATTTTAGAAACTGGATTTTTTTTTTTTTTTGTAAAAAATCATGTAAAAAAATCTTAGAGCACCCAGCTCACTCAGTCGGTAGAGCATGAGACTCCTAAGGATCCAGGCCATTTTTAAAATAGAATGTTCCAAAATTGAGATTTTTCTGATGGTTTTCTCATTTGAAGATTCAGGTTAAACACTTTGGGCAAAAATACTACATGTGTGACATTGTATAGTTTTCATTGCGTCATGAAAGGAGGTGCATATTGTCAGTTTGTCTCAGTATTGACAATGTTAAATTTTATTAATTGGTAAGATGGTCTTATACTTTGCAACGGCATAAACTCCTGGGTTCCTGACAAACTCACTCCATAGTATTAACACCCATTGATGATGATCTTTACCTGAATCAGTTATTTATATTCCTGGGTGCAATATTAAAGTTTTCTAATTCTATTAATTTTTTTTCTATATTTTTTTGGCTGTCAATGAACATCATGGGCTCATGTATTCCTTTTCATTCAGCCTGTCATAGCTCATTAGCATCCTTTTTCTTTTTGATACTTTTTGCATCAGAGACACAAACTATGATTTGCAGCATAAATGCAGTATACATCTTCTATGTTATTAGAAGATATATGCTGTAGTAATGAAATAACATGATATCTGCAACTTACCTTCAAATTACTCAGCAAAAAAAATGTATATAGAGAGAGTGTGTGCTAATGTGGCAAAATGTTAATATATTGTAAATATGAACAAAGATTTTTAATTTAAAAAGGAGAACAAAACACAAATTAAATGTTAAAAACTGATCAGTTTGTCTATGAAAACCTCAGGTAGATTCCTATTTCTTTGTTAACAGAATCAGTATCTTCCTCTTCCACCAAATTTCAGAAGGGGAGTGAGGTATGATGATGCACGGCACTCTAGCCCAGGCAAAAGAGTGAGACTCTGCCTCAAAAAAAAAAACTTCTGAATTTGTAACAAACTACATCTTTTTCTTACATTTTCTTTCCTCTGGGGTTCCGTGTTAGCCATACTCCATTTATAAGGATCCATTGGAATATAGCTAAAATCTATCGTATCACTAAATCTCAAATAACTGAAATACATCTCTGAAAAATATTCTGAAATGTTTTTCTGAGTCAGATTTGAATTATTCTTGTTGTTCAAATATATGTAAAGCCACCAATTTTTCATACAGCTCTCTCTCTCTTCTTTTTACTATTCCCATAGTTCTATGGAATATGTGCATAATATTTAATGACTTTAATATTTTCTTCCCTCCCTGCAGCCCTCTCCCCCAGGATCTTCCATCACATTCTATTCTCTTAACTCATAAGCCCTGATACCTCTCACAAGTAGTATACTGAGGTCCAATATGACTCCTTCTGGGCTGGAAAAACACGCATTTCTTTCTACTTTCTTTCCCATCTGCATCTTTATTAATAGCTGTTTCAAATGTAGTCCTCTTGAAAATTTCAAAATCTATTTCTTCCATGAAGTGCTCTCCAATTCCTTCAATGGGAAAATTATTTCCCTCTTGCAGGGGCTCATAAAATACCATAGGTCTTTCCCATAGCACATATATCAGTGTGCCTTGTAACAGAGACTAGCCTCGTCACCCTTTTGAGATCCAGTCAAGAGTATAGCCTTCTTAAATAGAGGAATTTTTATTGCCTATTTTTTATTTCTCCTGGCAACTAGCACAGTCCCTTGCAGGACTTAAGAAATGTTGGTGGAACTGAATCCTAAAAATCAAAGTCAAAACAGTCGCTGAAAATGAAATAACTGTTTACCTGCTCATGGACTATACGCAGACACCTGAATAGAAAGTAATCTGGACAAACATCAATCATCACTGTTACCTTGGAACATATTGGTATCGTAAACACCAAAAGGAGGCTCTTCAAAAATGAAAGGCAATGGTAGAAAATCTGAAGACTGTGGAAGCTGATGGTACCTTGTTTCCACCAGATACAGTAAATAGACTGGAGATATAAGTTTGCCGCCAAGGGGTTACCATATAAAGACATTTTGATCTGGGAGGGAGGAAACATGGAGCTATTGCACTTTCTTGAGAAGAGGCATGACATGAAACAACTAATGCTTCAGAAACACTATTCTGGAAGATGAATACAAAATGGATTGAAAGGAAGAGTTTGGATGCAGAAGGAACCATTAGAAGTATGTACAGCAAGGCAAGGGGAAGAGGACCTGGAAAGGACCTACAACAACAGAAATGAAGACAGAAAGGCAAAGTTGAGACAAAAAGATATTTTTGCCTACCACAGTGATGAACATGCACTGGAGGCTCAATTAGAATTGTTGTTTTTAAATTTTTTTAAACACAAGCACTAATAGCTTAGTCTCTTTCACCACTCTTATTTTATTATAAAATATTAAATATTAGATAGGGCCCAGGGTTCTCAAAGTCATTTGAGATGTTCCCCTATTCATACATGTTCTTTGTATGTAGAGAAAATATGTAAAGATGTGATGCTGTTGAATTCTCATTCTAGAATTAACTAGAAAAAAAGAAAATTAAGGTTTTCCTTAGATCTGGTTTAAAAGAAAGGAAGAAGAGTTAGGCTGTAGATTATTCTAGTCAATTAAAAAAAAGTCTTTCTAAATATATAAAACTAAAAATACAATTTTATTATAAAGATATATCATTTCTTCAGTGATTCATTTCTTCAATTTTGGTAGTTACTTTTAGTCATCTTGATTTTTGTCCACTTTTTAGATCAATTTTGTGGATTCTCCTAAAATTAACTAATCTACTAATAAACCATATTTTGTACTGCAATCTGTTCATCTGGTTCAGGCATCAGCAAACTTTTTCTGTAAAGGGCCAGATAAGTAATTATTTTAGGCTTTCCAGGTCACCTGGTCTCTGGCATAACTTCTTAGCTCTGCTGTTGCAGACTGAAAGTAGCCATAGACAATAAGCAAATGACTATGGCTGTGTTCAATTAAAACAAAAAAAATTACTCAGTGGGCTCAATTTGGCCCATGGCCATAATTGGCTACTACCTACTTGCCTACTTTAGTTCATTATTTTTACTTTTATTATGAAAACTTTCAAATAACACAAAACAAAGAGAATGCCATATATTATCATTTAGATTTAATGATTGTTAATATTTTGGGTTTTTTTGTTTTGTTTTTCTTTTTCTTTTTTTTTTTTTTTTTGAGACAGAGTCTCACTCTGTTGCCAGGGCTAGAGTGCCATGGCATCAGCCTAGTTCACAGCAACCTCAAACTCCTGGGCTCAAGTGATCCTCCTGCCTCAACCTCCCGAGTAGCTGGGACTACAGGCATGCGCCACCATGCCCAGCTAATTTTTTCTATATATTTTTAGTTGTCCAGCTAATTGCTTTCTATTTTTTTAGTAGAGATGGGGTCTCACTCTTACTCAGGCTGGTCTTGAACTCCTGAGCTCAAACAATCCACCCACCTCGGCCACCCAGAGTGCTAGGATTACAGGCATGAGCCACTGCGCCCGGCTGATTGTTAATATTTTGCCATATTTATTTTTTCTATTTTATTGCTGAAACACAATAAAGTAAATTTGTCATCATGAAATTTCACTCCTCCATAAATAACCACACATCAGTACAAATAAAGACATAATACTACATAACCTGATAAACTATAGAATTCCCTAACAGTTCATAATTAAATTTCTCCAGATATCCCCAAAATTACTTCTATAGCTGTTTTGTTCAAGCCAGGAATCCAGTTAAGTAACAGGCTTTGCATTTGATTGTTATATATGAAAAGAAAAGTCTCTTTTAATCAAAAACCACAGCCCCCATCCCTCAGACTTTTTTATGTGTGTGACTCATTGAGGAATAATCTAATTTTAAATAATGTGAACAAGATCTGGAACCAATGATCACATAGGAACGTTAATACAGATAGAGGCAAATACAAAAATTTTTGTTTATGTTATCCTTGACATATTTACCTCAATTCCTTCTCCATTTTTAAGATTTATTTTTACCTTTCACCTCTTGTTAAAATAATTTGTAGGGCTAATTAGGGTAATTTAGACACACATATAAAACCAGAGGTTCACACATAACATAAAAGCATAATTAACAATAACTTATTGTATATTTCAAAATAACTAAAAGAGAAGAATTTTCATGTTTCCAAACAAAGAATTGATAAATGTTTGAAGTGATGGAGATACCCATGACCCTGATTTGATGATTACACATCATATACAGATAGCAAAATATCACATGAACCCCAAAAATATGTACAGCTATTACATTAAAGCTATCAATTAAAAATACTTTATTGCTAAAAGAAAAAAAAGCATATCCCAAAGGATTTCTCTGAAATAGGAGTTCATGCTATGGAAGCTGTGTAAAGGAAGGTGAGTAAAACAGTCAGTTACTATCATTAGGCTTACAAATCCCAGGTCAATAAAATTTATCCCTTAAAGATGCTGATTATTTTGTCTTCCAAGAAGGCATTACATTATCCCAAGCTGTGAACAAATATAAAAATGCAGATATTTGGGATGACGTTCTGGAATTTACAATGTCTCATGAAAAAGAGGAAAATCCTCTTCTCTGGCACATTTTGATCCCTGTGGAAAACTTTGTCAGCTCACCAGGGAAATTCCAGGGAGAAAAATCACGCCAAATTTCACAAAAATTCCATGAAATGATAGTTGTTTGTATGTAAATTACACACACAAAAATCACACCCCAAGTTTCACAAAATTTCCATGAAATGATAACTGTTGGTATGTATGTGGAGGTACACATACCAACATTCAGAGTAGAAACAGGGTGCATTGAGACCAGATAGAAGAAGCCACAGTCTGGTATGAGGTTACAGATGAGGTTGCTGGAAGAAAGAATTGAAAAAGTATGAATACGAAAGTAAGAGGAATTTGTGTTGCCTTGTTTGTGATGGTTCAAAGTATCTTAACTCATTGGCATTAGGAAAGAAGATCAGAAAGAGTCAGGAGACTGGACCAACCGAGATAATAGTACACAAAGGAAAGGGGATTAAAAGCTGCTCATTGGAAATTGAAACAAAGATAGAGTTCCCCCAGTTAAGAAAAGACATAAGATAGATTTAATTAAAGGGAGTTGAGTTAATAAAGATCAGAAGGAGTTAAGGCTTGGAGTAAGATAGAAGATAGACAATAAAAGCAATGATGTTCTAACCCCTGTGCACTGTCCAATATGGCAGCCGCCAGCCACATATGGTTATTTAAATTTAACGTAACTTAAATGAAAAATTTAAAAATTCAGTTCCGTAGTCATCATAGCCACATTTTAAATTCTCAGTAGCTACCTATAGTAAGTGGCTACTGTGTCGATAGCACAGATAGAGAACATTTTTGCATTGCAGAAAGTTCCATTGGACAGCACTGGTCTTTAAGGACATT
The DNA here is from genome assembly GCF_020740605.2 of Lemur catta. Taxonomy (NCBI): domain Eukaryota; kingdom Metazoa; phylum Chordata; class Mammalia; order Primates; family Lemuridae; genus Lemur; species Lemur catta. Next base: position 22,677,925 of record NC_059143.1, read on the forward strand.
AAAATGAGTAAGAAAGAGAAAAAGACAGGGAAGGAGGCAAAGGCAGAGAGAGAGAGAGTGATTCATAAACTACTAAACTCCCTCTCCCACTACGCTTAACATCACCAGCTCTCGTGGGAATGTCAAGACAGACGCTACTCTGCAACATGGGATTTCTACCACACCTCCTCTCGGGAAAGCTGCTGGAGAGGTTGCCGCCTTAGGAAGCCTCTAATTGGGATCTCTGGAGCAGGGCATTGAATTAGGGGTGGAGCCAGGGCTGGGCTTAGTGAAGGGCAATTCAATGGATGAAAAGGGCCTGTGCACACCCTAGCATCATGCCCAGGATCCAAGGTGGACAAAACATTGACCTGCCACTAGAAAGCTGAAAGAGTAGGTTCTTTCATCTCTGGTGCCCAGGGAGTCTTCTGTCATTCATGGTCAGACAATCCTACTACTCGTATATTGCTCAGACTAAGTCACAGATTGACACTCACATTCTAGTTTAGTTGACTAATGAGAAATTTGGTCTATCACCTTTGATTTTATTGATTCACATCAACCAGCTTCAATCATAAACATTCTTATTCACTGTGAGTAAACATAGGCAGCCTATCTCCCTTCTACCTTCTATGATGAATAATGTGAAACTTGGAGCCACTGTTGAATAACCTTCTTTGCCACACATGTGTAGTGAAATGATAGTATTCTCCAGACCCTCTGATCCTCAGAGATATTCCTCCTTTTAGGCACACTTTTAGTATCCTTTTGACCATAATCAATATCTTATCCGATATGTCTCTTATTCAAGAGCGCCATTTCAAATTCTGAAGGCATTCAGCATCTATCGGCTTCCTGCCACTCACAATATTTATACTAGACATTGCCAAGTGGGGAGAAGATATCCCAAGAATATGTTCAAACACTGCCTTGTGAAGGTCACTGTTTATTTTCGCAAACCTCAGGGCTGCATTCGGCTTCCCATTTGCATGTGTGGGCACCCATTTCTTCAGCGTATTCCCTGTGTTCTAATTGGCTCGCTGTACAGAGTCTTGGCTCTGTGCTTGGGAATCGTCATTGACTTTTAACCCACCTCACCTGAAGGGCAGCTTTCTGTGTTTCCACTAGTATTTCAGGCACTGAATCGCATTTTTAAAATTATCAACAGGACTTTAATTGGTGGTTCCCATTGTTTACTTTTATCAAGCTCGGTAATATTTTAAATTGTGTTTCATTGCACTTAAAAAAAAAAGAATCTTAAAGAGAGAACAATAATTAGGGAGAGAAAATATTCATTTAGAGAGAGAAAGGATTTCCTGGACTTAGGCTGGTCACTTAAAGGGAAGTGTGACTTATCCAGAGGATCTAATAATTGTAAGTATCATAGTTTTACTTGTTTGAATTAATAATACTTAAAAAAATCCTCACTCTCAATATCAGCAAATTTTCCTTCTCTTAACAACTGAAAATAACTGGATATTTCCTAACATCTACTGAAATGAAAAGTTTATAATTTTCTACTGTGACCTGAGGGTTTGGCTACTGTGACATGGGCTGGATAATCCTTTGAATAGTATGAGCACCTGAACTATTTTTGCCTTTTTAATGTGGGCAGAAACGAAACAACCTGTATACAAAGGATAAGGTGAGAAGCCTCTGTCCACTGTATAACTTTCCATGTTTTTGGTCACTTTAAGTGCCTGCCACTGAAAACCTTCAGTAAAGGAGTGAATCTTCCTTGCCCCATAGAGAGTTGCTTTTCAGCTAGAAGCAGGGTGTGTCCCTAAGCTTTTACCTGGGAGCAATGATGATCTTGTCAAGCATTTGAGTGAGACCAGCCCAAGTTTTTAGGGTGGGGATACAGACTGGTTATACGTACCTTCAGTCCTGCTCCCAGAGGAAGGCAGAAACACCTCAAAGCCTGCATGTAAGAACATCTACTGAGAAATTATTTTAATCAGACACCAGCTGAGTGGGGGAAAAGAAAAAGAACAGAGAACAAACAAAACTCCCTTGGTCTTGGATGTAAGAGAACCCAGCAGCGATGGACTGGAGCTTCTTCAGAACAGCTGCTGTGTTGTTCATTTTTCTGGTAAGTGGATTCTGTTAAAAATCCTTCATAATCATCCTCATTGTAAACAAGTGAGAACTTTTTGGAAAATGTTAGCTGGTGTTCTTTCTAACCTAAACCCATTAAAAGTTTATGTTAATGATGAGGTGATTTTATGAACTAGATTTTTAAATAGTGTTTCTTTAATTGAACACTCAAGATCATATTAATGCATCAGTGTCAACTCATCATATCACATCTCTGACATTGAAGTCATTGCTAAGTTATGCTGGGAAAATACTGAATTTAGGAAATTCACATCACTGCTTAGTAGCATTTTGTTCAAATTCTCATTTGCAGGTGAGCTTGTGAACTAAATCATCACAGGTGTGTCTTCATTTTTAACCTAAATATTTTTCCGTCCTTTTGATATCTTTGTTGGTCAGGTCACTATAATTTTTAAAACACAAAAATAGTATCCATATAAATTAAAATCATAGCAGTTTGTGACTGAGTTCACTATGCAAATAATCTCATTAGTTCTGTGTGGTTAGAACCTATATTACAACTATCGGAAGCCCCACACTGTTTAACTATAATTTTATTTAAAACAACACTTTAAGTTTCAAAAAATGGCAGTAAAGGAGGTTTATAAATGACATATTAGGTGAAGGAATGGCTGTAATTAAAGAGTCAGTATAATTATTAGTGTACTTGTTCTTACTACTGGAATGTCAGTAATGACTGTGATATAAAAGTTCTACATTTGATGGTCAGACACATGTAATGAAATGCTTTCTCATTGTTCCCCTTACATGTTATTAGTTTTCTCTTTGTAGAGATAATGCTAAGTGCAACACTAACATGTTACGTCAATTTCACTTTCGGTGAAAATTTGAAAATCACAATTTCTCTCATAGTAAGGTTAATGTAATCCAGAAAAAGCAGGTGCCAGATAAATTGCCCTCCAGCTTGGCAGGATGCAGAGCTGTGGTTCACATGTGTTTCTACTTGCTTAATTTTTGAGCTGGAATGTTGGGTTGGTATAATAACAAGTCCGATCTTTGATTCAAGGAATGTTGGACAGTTTGAATTCAGTTTATTAATTAGGATGGATCATAATCAGTGGGTTTAGTTAAAAATGAGCATCGATAAGCTGGTGGTTTTAGTTCTAAGTTGTTCTTCAAACATTAGTCTTACTCCATGGATTTTTTATGGATATTTAGGATCAGTAGATATCATAACTTAGTAGGGAGGAGGGATCAATGAACATTATACAGTATATCATTTGAACATAGGAGCATTTGTGTATTGCCAATAATCTAATACTTTTATTCTTAATTTCATATAAATTTGATCCACTAAGGCCTATTATAGTTTCAGTGGATTTGTTTGTTCACACACTTATGTACTAACTTTCATGGAATCTATAAGATGTGCTTTATATTTTGATTTATGTGATTATTTCTGATTAATTACATCCTATAAAACTGCTTTAACTAGCCACCTCTTATTCGGTCATTCTTCATTAAAATGTATCCTTATCAAAATCATATATCTTTATTGAACTTTCTTTGGAGTCAGGTTTCTGGTCACTTGTATTTTATTTTCTGAGCCTGGATAGTTATTTTGTTGGTGGGGGGGTTGGTTCCCTTGGGCAAAGGAAGAGGAGGCCACCATATTTTATACTGGAATCCATCACAAGTTTCTCATCTGCCTTATGAAAATTATTTCTCAAAGAACTTACACTATAATGAATTAAAATGTTTCATTTTCACATGACATCATAACTTTTTTTGGTAAAACACTTCACTTTCTAATGTGTGGAGATCATAATTTAACTACCAATTTTACCAGGTGATTTTGATAATTGTCCTTTGGAGTTAGCTAATCTGTTTTTTTGTTTGTTTGTTTGTTGCTTTAAAATACTTTTTTTCCTCCAAAAAACAACCATCACTACAGGCAAACTCTTCCAATTACCTTTCTACTAGTCTCACTATAGAAGCTTGCTTTCACCAAAAAAAGAAAAAAATCTATATAAAGCCTTTATATTCATCTCTGCTCAAAGTCAATAAATGCAAATCCATGTTAGGAAACACATTTGTACAACTGTTAAAACCTTTGTGACATTTAAGCTGGTAGTAACTTTAAAACCAATTTGTTTGAGAGCCGGGCAACTATCTGTTTACAAGCCTATTGTGTGCTCTGCTTAATATAGGTGAAGGTTTATATCTTGTTTGAATGAGTGGATTAAGTCAGGGAGATATAGTGACCAAGATTGCTTCATGGCTACTCCATTACCCAGACAAGTCTCCTGGGCAGACAAGAGCTTACACTTGCTATAACACACTGCAAGCCAAATACATTTCATTAACTTTGCATTTGTTTTTCTTTTCTTTTTTTCTTCTTCTCTATAGTCAACGTATGGAGTGAAGGGAGGAGTTGGAAAGTACTTTCTGTAGGCCAGAAAACAGTATTACCTAGGCACCACATATAGGAAATCTGTGTGGATGGTTGTGACAAAGGTAAAAAGTACAGCATGGTTACAGTGAGGAAGCAAAAGAGAGCCAGGGGGACTTCTATGGTTCTAATGATTTCTGAACTTTGCCAGGTTCAATTAGTCCATTCAAATCAATACAAATCTGAAGATGTCTTTTTCTATAAAGGCAAACTTCTGCAGCTCAAGCTCAAAGGCCAGAGAAAACTATTTTTATCTATTACCACGAGTGATGTGATGTCTTCAGTTTATCATACTAACCGATCTTCCTCTCTTTCTACGGGTTAATATTTCATTTTGAAAAAACCCTCTGACCACCTGATATACTAACTCCATAATCTGAACTTAGCTGAAATTCTTTGGGATCTGAGCAGATGTATTTCAGAGCACTTCTCAGCACTCAGGCTAAAATACACAGAAAATAATATACAATTGATTACACAGTTCATGAACTTATTTGAACCAGACATCTTAGGTTCCCATAATTGTATTCACTGATCCCTAAAGCAAGAGAAGCACTAACTACTACAGACCAACAGAAGACAAGCAAAGAGAGGACTCTTTATGCTTTCTTTTATACATATTATAGTGATTATTTCAGTAAAATATTTTAGATAAAATGGAAGGAATATGTCTATTCACCTGTTCAGTGAAACTTACAAATTGGATGTAAGCATAGTCATTTCCATTTACATGGTGTTCACCAAAGCTGTGTTATTTCACTGCAGATTTAGGATCAACATCTTCTTTCACCTTTACAAAAATGAAAGAGTACAAATTTATCATCACTCTATTGGTTTGAGTTGCCACAGAGTAAATGCATTTTGTCATCCCTGTTTTAGGCGATAGGAAAACATGAAGCACTGGAGAATGCTGTCTGAAATCTGAAGGCCTGGCCTTAAGGGACAAGATTCACCTATTTAACGAAGCTCATGAATCTAGAAAAATAACACTCTTGGTCTATACCCAGAGCGCTTAGTTCCTGATAATTTTTCTCCACTATACATTCATCAAAGACATTTTTGCTGATTATCCCTGTGTCCTAACAGATGTTGCTTAACGCATCAGCAGTAAGCCTGCTCTGCTTGGCTTTGCAATTAGGCTTATTATGCTCCTTCCATTGAGGCAACACCCTTGCAGAGTGCTGGGTCATGCCACCCTCACTGGTTATGCTTGGCATGCAAATTCTTTTAATGGACTTACTCAGGCCAAATTTTTTTAAATGTCGCGGGCTGCTAACTCCTGCTCTTAATTAATTGATCTATGAGAATAGAGTGCAATAGACACATGTCTAATGAGAATCCATATCTCCACAGATTAATGGCTGCCTATTGCTCATAAAACTACTTGACTGTAAGTTATTTGAAGGCAGATTCTGTGGCAGATTCACCTTTGTATCCCTCATACTGCCTTGCTCCAGTGCACAATTGCACCCTAGGCTAATCACATGCCAGCAGAGGTACCAGAAGGAAATTTTTGGATAGTTTGTTTCGCTACCCCCACCACTCCAAAAAATTATCAAAGTATCAGACATAGAAATAATCAGCTATGTTGGAGTTTCCTAATATTTTTATGGTATAGTATTACATTTACTTTGCATTTCATCTGAAGCTTACTATAATATTTTTAGGGCTTCAGCCTTTTAAAAGTTATATTCTAGCCTTGGATCCACATTATACTCATTCAATGTGTACTTGTCAAATAAATAAACAGACTAATGAATCAAGAAGAGAAGTCAACCCATTGAAGTGTTGTCAACCCCAGATTGATACCTTTTGTCAGAACAGTGCAAAGGAAAGACAAGAGAGGAGGTTTTTAAAAAGAAGCAAATTATTGTATTTTGGTTTTGTTTCAAGTTCATCCCTGTGAGGTATATAACAGTCAACAAATACATTAGAATTTAATGCTGAACAAAAACTACCAAGTGACTGTGGAAGACCATCTCACAATTATTAAATGCAACAAATTTTTCTTAAAAAACTTACTTATTACTCTCAAGACCATTTTTATAATATGCAAAGAAGTCTAAACTTCAGTATTAAAAAAACACTAAAACTGATTGTAATTAGGGAATCATTAAAAGTAGCATGCAATTTTGCACCCTATGGCTTTTTTTAAAAAATGGATTGGTTCCTAAAACAGAGAGGAAGGGAAGACTCACCAAGGATACACTTTAGATTATTACAGCTTTCATAGAATTATTTACAGCTTTCATAGAATTTTAGGATTAGAAGGGGCTTTTACAGATGAGGAAACTGAGGCACAGTTTAGTGACTTACCCCAACACCCACATCCACTGGGCAAGAGAGCTGAGATATACTCAGCCAGATTGACAATCCCTGTGTTCATCTCTAAGTGAATCTTCATCACAGTCTTCATAGCACACTTTCCAGATTTATTTCTGAATCCCAACTACTCCTTAATTGCCAGAAAATAACCTCACCCTTAGTCCAGAGACAGGGTCTAGGTCATTTAGGACAACGTCCTTCAATATCCCTTTCCTAGTTGGTTGATTTTAATCTCCAGCCTTCCTCTCTTCCTTACTTCTGTGTTGGAAGTCTGTTCTTTTTCTACCTATTCCCTCCTGTATATCTTCTTTCTGAACCTCTCTTCTTTTAAATCAAAATCTCCTACTCTCCTCCTTCTTAACTTTCAAAAATCCACGGGTATCCCTCTCCCCCCTAAAATGTCCTTGAATGCTATATCTAATTCTACCACCTTGTCTTTCTGGGGTTTTTTAATAAACAAATTTCTTGAAAAAGTAACCATCTTTATGTCCTCCTCCTCTATCTTACTCCTTAATCCCTTTTAGGTCAGGCAAGTACTTGCTACAGCTAACTGAAAAGATGCACTTGAAGGTCATTCAAAACCTCAGGATTTCCTTAGGATTCACTCTGCTCCACTTTTTTTTTATAACCTCTGGCATTCTTTCAACCCCACCTATTTTTCCATTTCCCCTTCCTCTGACATCCGTTATAAAGCATTATATTTTCCTACTGTTTCTTTGGCCACTCCTTCCCTCTTTTTTTCTTAGTTTCTTTTTTTGTCCTTGTTCCCAGGTATATAAATGTAGGCATCCCCCTAGTTTTATCCTCAGCCACAGTCTATTTCTTCCCTGTATCCTCTATCTTAGGAATTTCAAATTCTTCAATGATTTCAACTATCCTGCCTGAGCAAATGTACCTCAAATCTACATATCCAACTGGAACTTTTGCTCAAAGTGCTGATGCATATTTCAAAGTGCTGATCATCTTTACCTGGGCATTTCTCTGGCATCTCAAACTCAATGTGTTCCAAGCTGCTAAATTTAGTTACTGTCCTGTTCCCAGTCCCACAGTTTAAAACTGCCATTCCCTGAAATTCCTTCCTTTCTTGATGCCCCCATTCCATCTGCTCTCAAGCCCTGCCAATCCTATCCATGTAGTACCCCCTTCTCCATCTTCTCCTGTCTGTTCCTACTGCCTCTGCTCCTGTTTATTTCCTCCTCACCTCTAGTAAGACCCTCAACTACTCACAGCCAGTAATCACTGCCCCCTCCCACCAACTTTCAGGGTAATTTTGAAAAGCTAAAAAGTTAATAAACTCTGATTGATCCATAGGGGGGAAAAAATCCCTAAAATCTCATCATGCATTTCCCATGACCAAAATACTTCAACACAGGAATTTGGTGTTAGAACTGGAAAGTTACCTATATAGTTTAGTCTATTCCCATCATTTTACAAATGATAAAGTTCAGAGAATTTAGAAAATGCATTGAAGGTTTTCTGACTCTATCAAGTGTTCTTTTTGTTTTATTATTTTTGCCTTTGAAAGTCTAGGAGTGATTTCATTTCAGAGTTTATTCTAGACCCTGAGCAAAAGAAAATAAGCTTGGGTCAACCCACCAAATTTTTAAGCAGACTTGGCAGTTTCTTAATTACCAATCCAATTGAGAGTCTGACACTATGGCGAAATCTACTTGGTCTTCTGCCTAAGTTGCCTCTCATGGGAAAAAGAATGACCCAGCTTCATAAAGTTGGAAAGATTTCTTAGTCATCTGGCATAGTTATCCAAAACAAACAGCAGGCACTGACGCTTCTCTGCAGTAAGGGAAGTGCAACAACAGATAACAGATGCATACACAATTCTGTAGCTATGAAGAAATGACTTCCAAACAGACAAATAAAGTATCCTCATCTCCCCCTCCCACACTCACAAACAAGAGAGAAGCAAAAGTGCTCATAAGTTCACAGGTAGCAGGAAGTATGCATTTGCATTAATATCATTTCAGTTCTGCACCCAAGATGGACTCTACAGATAACATTTCAGTTACATGTCCTAACCATTTGGACCATTTCTTTTTTTTTTTCCTTTGTATTGAATTAATACTGTTGTATGGAAAAACTACCAATCAGCAGGATAATATAAGATTAGATTAAAATCAGAATTTTTTCAGTTCTCAAAGTTGTAATGTCAATTCTTTATATAGTATGTTTTACTTAGTAATTTACTTGAGGGAATATGCTATCTTATACTTTATTGTAAAACCCACAACTCAAGCACAAATTTATGCTGAATTGTATTGGATTATATTTAGCCATAAGTTAATATCTAAGCCTCAATTTCCTTATCTGTAAAATGGAGAGAGTAATAGTAGTGACCACATATATTTGTTGTGAAGATTAAATGCATGGATTTCTCCAAGCACATTGCCTAGTACCTAGTTATCATTTGATAAATTGTAAGAGTGATAATCATAATGATGAATATTAAATATATATCATAAGTATGTAATTCCTATAATATAAAAACATTATTTTTATGCTACTCATATTAACCTTATATAAATACATACTTCTTAAATTATCAATTGTGGTGACTTTTTTAAGCTATGTACTTGGAAACTAAAATTTTATATTTCCTTTAATGGTGAAATTGAAATCAACTATAAAAAGAAATTTGCTATATTTTTAAATTACTGGTATTAGTATTTTTAAATGCACACTATTATTTTCTTATATCAGTGATACAGATAAAGTCGAATTGTGATGATGGTTTTCATCCTTTGTAATTCTGGAAAACTTCAATTAGAAGTTGAAAATTTCTTATTTAGGGAGAAATAAAAACTAAGGATTTATACCATCTTTAATTGATTCTAAGTGCAATTTAAAATTTAATAAATGCAAACTAGCCCTCAAATCTACACCTCATTTTTAGATAGATATTTTATGACATCTTAAACAATCATATGGATACATTAAACTCAATATATAAATGTCTGTGTTCTTAGAAATGCCTGTGGTCTTTAGAGAAAATAATTTAAATTATCTTGATTTTGCACTAAAAATCATGTATAAAGATCAAAGCCAGACCTGTAACTAGGCAGAGCTCTGCTTGACTGGCATACTTGTTTGACAGGGAAATTGTTTAATACAGGGGGAAAAAATTAATGGAAGTTGTATACCTAGCAACTTTTTCTTACACTTCTGTATTTTCCTCTCCTTACTACAGAAGGATACATTTACATCATGTATTTTTTTATTACTAACAATAAAACATCAAATATGAGCTCATTTTTTCATAAAGAAAATTGTTTTTCTTTTAGAAATTTTAATTCTCATATTTCAAAGCAGGTGAAAAAATTATCATAAAATTTTCAAGAATACAAGAAAATCTTCCATCTAGAATTGGAATATGAAGGAGCAAAAATCCAGAAGATTTCTAGATATCTTTATACTTCATATATTTTTTCCTCACTTCAAACTTTTTTTCTATTTCCATCTGTGGGCAGTCAGATCATGAAACTATAGTCCAATGTCTTGGTATTATAACTTATTGTCGATTGTCACTGAATAGCATCAAAGTCTCTCTAGCTCTTCTGGCACAAGGTTTACTAAAAGAGCCTGAGTTTCCAACCTCATTCCTTCTGGGTTCTAGCTTCAAATATCCAACCCAAGTGATTGCAAGTATCTGCATAGGCTAAAAAATAAAAAAGGTTAAAAAGAAGAGCAAAATTGAAGGTAAAAACAAAAATTCTTAGCATCATCATCAGAACCTAAGGGTAAACAAGATCCACCTGCTCTCCAGACAGATAAAATAATTCTAATGACTCACAAGACTTTTGTGTGATTTTTTTGAAATGATTGGATACCATGAATTTTACAGCATTCAATTAAAAATTAACTATTATGATCATCTCGTTTTTTTTGTAGGTGGTGGTGGAAGTTAACACTGAATTCCGAATCCAGGTAATATATAGAAAATCCTTGTTTTTCCAAATTGTTTTAAAAAAGAAAATGGTCTGGGAGGAACCATATAGTTTCCAAAAAGAAATTCATTCTTTTAAGTAAAGTTAGTGTAATGCTAAAATGAATAGATTATCAAAACTACCAACTTTCCCACTAAACATCCTCTCTTTCTGACATTCCAATTACTCCCTCCTCCAAAAATCTCAGTGGAATATGATTTGTGAATGAAGCTAATTGATACTATTACTGTATTCTCCTCATTCGAGGTAAGAGATTATAACGTGAAGAATGGCACCGTGAAGTGGCACTCCATCAGGAGGCAAAAGCGTGAATGGATCAAGTTCGCTGCCGCCTGTCGTGAGGGTGAGGACAACTCAAAGAGGAACCCAATTGCCAAAGTAAGAATCAACCCCAAAGCGTAAAACCGAAAATCAGAATGGATAGGGTTAAAGTTGTCTTTTAAATATTTTATGCACATATCTCACCGAGAAGTTATGGAACAAAACAGAACTATAGTCACTCCGGTGATGAAAATCGAAGCTCCTAGAAGGATAAATTAAGCAATGTAGGCACTCTGAGAAACATTTAAACACTGACTCGCCTCACTGATGACATTAAAACACGTGATCATGTGCTTTTAGCATGTCCCAAACTCTACATGAAAAAAATATATAGTTATTTAAATAATGAATTTAGCTTTCATTCGGAAGAACTACTTCAACATGTGCCCTGTTTGCCTCACAATCTATTAGAATTGAATTCCTGTTTGCTTGTTTGTTACTATTCACAATGTGCCCTCTATCATACTTTTTCCTTTCATTTTCCCTTATTTTCCTTTAAACACACACACATACACACACTCAGAAACACATCCACACACAAATCCACACACATACAGATACATACATACACAGATATACACACACATTGACACAAATTCTCACAGAGACTCCCCAGTAAGATTTGCTTACAGTCATACCATATTTTATTTCAAAGAAAAAGGTATGGTTTGCATATCCATTTTATTTGAGTGGTCTCCTTTTTTCCTACTAATTCATTCTCGCCTTTTTCAGAATTAAGAGCTTCTACACAGCATCAGATAACTCTTGTCACCTACATAAATCCACTTAAAACTTTCTTCAAAAACTTTACATTTTTTTAAAATTTTTTAATCTGAAGATCAAACCTGTGCAATGACATTGGTAAACTTCCTAAGAAGACAAGGAGTTCCCTGTTCTAGCCCCAGTGCTTGCACAGAGTCTGAAAATAATACAAGATCAAATTATAACTGTTGAATGAATGGATGCATGAATGACTGCATAGATCTAGATATAGTACAGCGATATTTTACTTTTTACTTGTTTAATAAAAATAGAAATTGAATTTTTTAATTATGTTGTCAGTTACCATTGAAAATACTAGAACTGTAATTATTACACTTATCTGGAAAAAATAATTCTCTACTTCAACCTTTTTCAAATGATAGTAGGGTCATCACATGCAACAATTCTCAAGAAAGTTGTCATGTATCAAACAAAAATCTCTTTATGTGCTCCCTATAATATTTGCACTTGTGTTCTTTTTGCAGATTCACTCAGATTGTGCTGCAAACCAGCAAGTTACATATCGCATCTCTGGAGTAGGAATCGATCGACCACCTTACGGAATCTTTGTTATTAATCAAAAAACTGGTGAAATTAATATAACATCCATAGTTGATCGGGAGGTCACCCCTTATTTCATTGTAAGTGTGCTTCATGTCAACATATAAATTCAACCCTAAATTATTCTTGAAATCTTAATCTCAGATCATACTTGATTTGATTTCAAGAGTCACAATATAAGACATTTTTGGTTATTTCTTAATTCATGAGCATCCCATGACCCAAAACAAATGCAGAGGAGATTAAGAGATAAAGAAGTATTCCACTTAGTGCCAGCAAAAATGTTAACCTCTAGTCTGTCCTCCTTGGCAAACTCGATATTTGTTTGGAACGACAGGTATCTAACTTTTTAACTTTTCCTTTTTCTTTAATTCAGTTAAGAATGTTAGTTCTTTTTAACTCCAATGCCGAGTATCCATTCCAGAGCTACTGAGGGACTCTTTTCTAAGCAAACAACTTTATTGTAAATTCACGTTGGTCAGGCTCACCTGAGCTCTGAATGTGCCTTGGGAATTCATTCATCTTTAACTGACTCTCACTCCATTCTTTACTGGAGCTGTCACATAGCTTATATATCCTTTCTCTTCAAACCCTCAACCTCACTGTCACTTCAAGCAGTTGGCCTCATGACCAAGTTTGCCAAAAAGGCTGAAGCCATCCGTCACAAACTCACACAATTAATTCTCTCTCCTCCAGCTCAGAAATGTTCTACGTTAAATCCAAAAGCAGGATTAATTTTCTGCTTTTTCTCACAACTTAATCCAAGACATTTCCATTGTCCCATACTTACCTATTTCTTCAAGAATTTTATGCCGCCAACTCTGTTTTTTATCTCTCTTCAGCTTGTTCCATTGGCTACTTCCATTGCCATCTATAATCGTGGTCAACATTTCTTAATACTTAACATGAAATATAAAAGTAAAGAAATCCTACTTTGCTCTTGTAACCTCTTCTATTAAAAACCCATCAATCCATATCCAAAAACACCTCCAAATAATGATCTACACTTGCAGTTTTCACTCATGCTGCTTGTCTGTATTCTTCAGACAATTTTAATTCCTTAACCTTCAATTCGAAAGCTATATTCCTGCCTTTCCTCCCACAATGTTCCTCCACAAACTTAAATCATCATGATAGCCTATTAGCTTTGCTTAAAGCACAATGCACTTTCGTATGAATATAAAATAACACACAAATGTAAAATAGTACACATCACACTTACACACACTTCAAAATTAATAATAATAATATAAGCCTCCATGCTACCTAGCTTAAGAATGCTACATTTCTTTAAAGCCCCCATGTGATTCTCCTTTACTGCATTCTCAAATCCACCCCCAAAGCCCCTCTTTCTAACTGCAAACACTGCATCACTCTATTTCTTTTGTCATATGACTCTCTTTGCATGGAAAACCCTGGCAATTCTCAGCTCCACCTGTGGAAATTCTCTGTCAAGATCTATCTCAATCATTACATCCTTCTATGAAGTCATAGTATTTCTGTCCTTCCTTGTTCATATGCATTTCACTGTATAATTATTTCTCTGTTCTGTCCTAGATCTACTGCCAGGCTCTGAATTCACTGGGCCAAGATTTAGAGAGGCCTCTAGAGCTCCGAGTCAGGGTTTTGGATATAAATGACAACCCTCCAGTATTTTCGATGTCTACATTTATAGGACAAATAGAAGAAAATTCCAATGCAAGTAAGTAATATATTGGCTTCCAGATCACTCTTAACAGCCAGGTACCTAACTAAAGGCTAGCCCATGTCAAAGTACACATCATGAATGTAAGAGATAAGCTAGAGTGAAGATGCAGAACAGGAAGTTTTTCCCTTCAACTATGGAAGCTGCTCAGCTCTGTCATACACAAGGAGGAACTCCAAAGCCATGAGAATTTTCTCACGTTACTCACACACTAGTTCTGTAGGAGATTCGTAACAAGAAATTCCAAAAGTATTTTGCACAGTGGTGGCAGGGGAATTGGGATGAGAATTTAGCCTGCCAGCCTGACTGCATTAAAGGATAATCCCACCAGCTTCTGTTCATAATGCCTTTTTTAAAAGTTAATGACTTTACAGTCACTCATAGAAATCACTTTCACACAAAAAACTTCAATTTACCATAGTGATTTTTAAGTGATATAATTTCTTGTAAATTCCAAAAGTCCTTACACTTTACTTTTATTCTTTAAAGTACTGTACCTATACTTTCAACTTCTAAAAATACTATTATAAAAATGCTCCCAAAAATTCATGCAATATGGAAAGTAAAAAGGGAATGGAAATTCATTCTTTGATCCCCTTAGTACCATTCTTCAGAGGCAAGCAGACAATCAGTCTATAATTACGTGAACAGAAATAACATGGTTTTGGACATAAATGGGATCATATTTTACATACTAATCCACAACATGAATTTTTATTTAGGTATATTTTGAACATATTTCCATATCAGGACATGTAGATTTCTTCACTCCTGTTAATAGTTGCATTGCATTTAAGTATATAAATGTCCCATGATTACTTAGTTGCCTAGTGAAAACATTTTTCAAATGATGCTAAAATGAAGAGAGAGAGAGAGAGAGAGAGAGAGATACCCTGGGGTATTTGTAAGAAAATTGTGTTTGAAATGGAATTAAAGAGTAGAAAAGAATTCTAGTTTGTGAATGAGCAGTGGCAGCTTTTCACATACTCCAGTATTCTTCATCAGAACTACTTATAAGATTAATGAAAAAAGATAAGGGACAGGACAATGTACGTAGTTAAATGAGCATTCTTTAGATCTACCAGTTACCTAGTACTTAACAAAGGACCATCCAAAAATGGAATAATAATATATATTTATTAAATGTGCATTATTCAATAGGAACTTTATATCATTTTCTTTTATTGGCTATTTAATTCTCACATGAACTCAATGAGGATGGTGCTAATACCATCCTTATTTCTAGATGTGGAAACTGAGGCCAAGATGATATAGCTAGAAAGTGTTAAAGTTGGGAAAAAGTTGGTCTGGTCTTAATATCATTTTGTTTTGCCATAGCATCCTAAAAAACAAAAAAGAAGAAGAAGTTATACTAGACTTAGAAATAGAAAGCCAGAATAACACATTTCCTTTGTTTTCCAACTAACAGTGATGTCTAGGGTCCTACTAAAATGGGAACTTTCTGTTAGGCCAAAGGTATAGAAAGGAGCTAAAATATCCATACATTGAAGGAGTATAAAGGGAAGATAGTGACATGCACATTATATGGACCAACTAATTCTAACACTTTGTTTGTAAGGTGATATATTATACTTTAACAAAACATGTAAATTGTCCATTTGCAATCAATTTTCCTTGATTTCTAGATACACTGGTGATGAGACTCAATGCCACTGATGCAGATGAACCAAATAATTTGAACTCAAAAATAGCCTTCAAGATCATAAGACAGGAACCTTCAGATTCACCAATGTTTATTATCAACAGAAATACTGGAGAAATTCGAACAATGAATAATTTTCTAGACAGAGAGGTAATTCTTTTTCTTTAAGTGTGTTTTTAGTCTAAAAGCAAGGGTAACCTAAGAGAGAAAGAAAAAGGAAATAATGTTTTAAAATTTTAATTATATAACTTTTTTACACAATGGTAATGACATAAGAAATATCTTGAAAATGAAAAAAATGGAGATCCCTCAATTACATTTTATACTGACATTTTTCATTTAATCAATTAATTAAAACTTGCTTCCATTTAAGAAAACTATGTTGTGAAAGTGCATAAAAATATGCATAAGGTAAAGGCAAAATCTCAATTTAAAAAAAAAATACATTCCATAATGAAATACATTTAAGAAACACTCATAATTATGTTCATATCTTGGGAAGTTATAATCCATGTGAACATGGTAGAGGCTCCAAGACTAAGAAACTTGCGTATCGTTCTTTAAGCCAGCATATCCTAAGCTCCTTTGCAAATAGAACTCTTTTTTTTTCTTTCTATGTAACATTTATTGATACCTCACCTATTTATTTACTTTGGGAAATGAATCACAGGATCAGAATGGTGGGATAGTAGAAATTAAGTAACATTCAGACCAATCTTTTCATTTACAAATCAGAAAAAAACTAGTCATTGTTAACAGATTAGAATCAGAATTATGTGATTTCTCTCATGCCCTGTATTACCATGATATAATTTAAAAATATCTACTTTTTCATTATTTTTTAAAAATATTATCTTTTAATAGAATGTAGCTGACCTGTATGTACATTACGGGTATCAGTGAGAAAGCTGCATTTTTTAGTCGATACTCAATTAAATGTATTTTAATTACTATAGTTGCTTGAAAATGGCAATGTCCTTGCTGATGACTCTTAGGTTTAGGATGAATCAGATTATTTTTTTACACTCTTTCATGATCTAGATGTTATCAGTTCCTAAATTACCTAAATCTCCCTTTGTATCTGTCTGAAAATTACCATTAGAAGAAATAGACTAGTTAGCTTTTTCTCTCTCAAACTTTCTTGAACAACCCAATGGAATTTCTTTAACGTGAAAAGAATTTTAGTGGTAAAATGCTGTAAGAAAAGACTGTTAAAAGTAAAGGAACTCTGCAGCCATTGGGAAACCACCAGAGCAGGAGGTATTCTTAATCTGGGGTCCATGGAGCAACCTCAAGGTGTCTCTAACCATAAAACCCGTGAAATTAGACCCATAATTTTGAATGAGTATGCATTTATGCACAAGTCTAGGAAAGCCTCCATAGCTTTTACCAGCTTCTTAAAAAGTGAGCACCATTGAATAGAATCAAGAATAGATAAATTATCAATAACTCCATTGCTACAACCCACTGCCTCCCCAAAATATGAATCATTTGTCCTCTCTTCATTCTTCTTGCACACTCAGGGGCTGATTATTTAGGGTATGGAATTTTCATACCATAACTTTTTGGTAAACCTTAATCTCTCTCCTCTTGGTCATTCTGGTTTGTTTCACCCTTTATAAACTTTTTAACTCCTGCAAATACTATGATTAATAAGGAATGAAACCTTTGAAAAAGTATTGCTTTCTTTTAAATGCTGCTGGATTAAGTATTGTTGGGAATGTACATGTGAGATTTGTAGATTTTCAACATTCTGCGTTACCCCTACCTCTATCATAGATTTAAGTAAACGCTGAGTCAACATTTAAAAGAACTTTACATAAGAGTGAAGGCTGCTGAGGTCAAGGGTGATATTGCTTGTAATCTGTATTTTTAGCAATACAGCCAGTACTCTCTTGCTGTAAGAGGCTCAGATCGAGACGGTGGGGCAGACGGCTTGTCAGCGGAGTGTGAATGCAACATCAAAATCCTCGATGTCAATGATAACATCCCATACTTGGATCTGACTAAGGTAAGTGTTTGTTCTTGAAATCAATAACTTTAAATTCATCACATTCTAAGATTTGTACAAACAATTCTGTTTACAGATGTACATGTTATATTTAGTAACATACAACCCAAATGCAGACGCTTACCTTTTTCTTATGTTTGTTTATATTATATGATAGGAAATAAATGGATTAAAACAATGAAAAGTGAGATTGTAAACAAAGATATCTTTTCTAAATAATGAATAACTATCAACATCCCAGTATAAACCTAGCATAGTTCTCTCGTTCACAGAGTTTGTGTTTTTTATTTATTGTTTCAGACTACTGTAAAAATCCAAGAAAATACTTTAGATTCAAACTTGCTCGAACTTAGAGTAATTGATTTGGATGAAGAGTTCTCAGCTAATTGGATGGGAGTGATTTTCTTTATCTCTGGAAACGAAGGAAATTGGTTTGATATAGAAATGAATGAAAGAACAAATGTGGGAATTTTAAAGGTTATTAAGGTATGGTGTAATTATCCTAAATATTTTGTTTTCTTACTCTCTATTCAAAATGTTAAGCTTAAAATTAAATGATGCTAACACTTTGCAAACCTGAGTCAGTGAAAGAATAAAAATTACTGTGTTTTAAAATGACATATGACACTTTTTTAAATATAGAGCCTTTCTAATTATAGCATTTCAGGAAAGTACGCATTCAACTTTAACTTGAAACATTTTATCAGTACAGTATTCCCCAAGAGATCATATATGTTGAAAGCATTTTTAAACACGAATCTTATGATTAATCCTTAAGGTTAATGTTTTAAGAATAATTTTTAAAGATTTAACATGGGCTTAAAAAGATGTGCCCATGTCAACATTGTAAGTCAATTATTAGGCACCAAGAATATTTATCATGTAAATTAAAATGTGTTTATTCCTCCAGTGAATTTTCCTACAATCAAATTACTGTAACTGTAGAATTTTCATACTCCCATCTCACTGGCTGCTGACCAAGGTTTATTAGGAACACAGATATACTGGGGATTCAGGTCCAAGTCAACAGTGTTGTCCTACGTCCTCCACATGTTAAGGGTTTACCACACTTACCTGCACTTACAATTTCCTCTGAGATGTGAGAAAAAAATTTCTGCCTCCTAGGGTGCTGATAGTGAAAGTTTCTCCCTGAGCTACAAGACTTATAGAGTCAATTTTTTAAACCCGTGGTAGCCGTACATGGATTATATGTGATGCATGCAATATGTTTTCTTCATGGTAAAATGTAATCTCTTTTCAACTATTTCTTTCAGAATAGCCCTGGGAAACAGACTCCTAAGGAACTCTGTCCCTAT
The DNA here is from genome assembly GCF_020740605.2 of Lemur catta. Taxonomy (NCBI): domain Eukaryota; kingdom Metazoa; phylum Chordata; class Mammalia; order Primates; family Lemuridae; genus Lemur; species Lemur catta. The sequence continues at coordinate 22,697,037 of NC_059143.1, forward strand.
AGGAACGATGGTTTTTTGCCTCCTATGTCTTCATAAAGTGTTACCATGCCTAGAGTTTCTATTTAACTTGAAACTATGTGCAGATGCTTTAGTTTATCCCTCGCAGCATCCCTGCTAATTAGGTTATAGTGGGCCCATAATGCAGATAAAGACATTGAGGCAGAGAGCATATAACCTGCACAACTTCTCATACCTAGTGAGGTGGTACGGCCAACATTCAAACCTAGTTTTCTCTACTTGTAAAGTTCACATTCTTTCCACGATACTATCTAGGATTCAATACTGGGGCAATTGGGTCCTACTGTATTTCACCTCAAGCTATTACATTACTTCAGAAAATTATTCAGTCTATCTGTCCTCAGTATGTCTATTTGTAAAATGGAGATGATGATTTTTTTTCCCAGACAGGACACCATGTATTAGATCCTTTGCTATAATTATAAACATATATGTTATGTGTATAATATATATGAATATATGATTTTTATAGCCATTCTTTGAACTGCAAATAAAATCAACATTAGAATGAAGATTCAAAATGTTAGCTAAATAGGAGAGAGCTCAATGTGTGAATCTCTATATTTATCTAAATTACTCTCGTGAAAATTTAGAAAAATATACTTGGTATGTACGGGTATAATGGCATAGTTGTGGATTTCATGTGCTGTGAATGTTGACATAATTTTTCACAATGAAAATCACTATTTGATTATTTTATAAAAAGAAATAAACTTTTTCTAGAATATATTGAAGAAAATAAGGATTTCTTTATATTATGTATATATTACGTTCTATTACCTGACTTACTCAAAGAGTCACAATTACAGAAGTAAAATTTCTTCTAAATAGTTCTTTATGGATAAAACAGTAAAATGATTGAACCTCTAATATATTTGACACATACCTTGTAATAAATAGAGCTACCTTCTGAGAAATATGAAATGATTGAAGGTAACATAAGTTGTCTTTGCACTAAAAAATATATCACTTTTAACCATCTGTATTATTTTATGATTTTAATTTGGTGGACAATTAGAGCTCATGTTACACGTCTTCAACTTTTCAACAATGAATCTAGGATAATTAGATTTTCTCTTTATTGGCACGCATTTACATTGAATTAAAGATAACAAAGTAAGAATAGACTGTATATGTGTATGTATTTATGTTTAATTAAAGAAAGAAATATAAGAACTTTTTTTTACTATTCTCAAAGGACTCTTCTTTTATTTAGAATGTTTTCTCTTCTTATAGTAAAACTATTTTACTCTATTTTCTAGCCCCTAGATTATGAAGCTATGCAGAGCCTGCAACTTAGTATTGGTGTTAGAAATAAAGCCGAGTTTCATCAATCAATTATGTCTCAATATAAACTCACAGCAACTGCAATCTCTGTGATTGTGTCAAATGTAATTGAAGGCTCGGTGTTTCGTCCCGGTTCAAAGACATATGTCGTAACTCCTAATATGGGAGTAAATCAGAAAGTGGGAGATTTCATAGCTACTGACCTGGACACAAATCAAGCTTCAACAACGGTTAGGTAAGAATGACATTTTCCAACTAATTTTCGCCACATAGTAAACATATGTTCTTCTTAGAAATGCTAAGTATCTGAATTTAAATATTTTTCATTATTTTTGAAACCATCATTCAATTGTAAAAAGTACTCACTACTAAATGGTTAGTTAGAGTGTTTAACTTAAGAAAATATAAAAATTTGTGCAAAATGTAAGATGTTAAACTGTAAAGACATAGTATGTGAAAATAATATTAATACATCTTGAAAGTTTTGCCACTCCTGTGTTTACATATCTCATTGATCAATTAGCTGATTACCACAGATCGTGGTTAGTCCCTCGGAAGATTTTAAGGATCTGATTTTCCCATTGCAAGTCTTCCCAGCTTGAAATCAATGAGATTTAGTTAGCTCATTTCAATTACATTCTTCACTTTAATCAGTACTTAGTATTGGTCAGTAACTCCGGTATGAAAAATTAGTTATATTAAGGAAAAACTATGCTACGCCATTTTTAAAAACTCTATATAGCCAAGTATTTCTACTTAATCATGGAGAATGTATGTGTACATGTATTTGCACGTGACTGTGATCGAGAAGAATCGTGGAAGAAAGATATCACAAATGCATGTTAAAAGTTCTTTCTCTGTGCTCTCTTCACGTGATGTGAGTAGTTCTGGGACAGGTCTTGCCACACTGTGCCCCCATAGCTGATGATCGCTCTTATACCCCACAGCAGTGGGTTCATTGAGGGCAGACTCCTCCCTCTCCAAAAGTCTGTTCCCTGAGCTTAGCAAAATACCTGAGAGAGAGTGTTATCTGCCCACTATGTGTTTCACAAAATATGTAAATGAAAAGGAAAATGTTGAGGTCAAAGCTGAGGAGGGAAGGAGAGTAGGATAGAGGCCCAAAGCAAGGACATCGTTCCAAATTCAGAAGTCTTATAAAGTCATCCATCATGCATGTGGGGAGGCAGAGTGAAATCAGGGCAAAAGTGCAGGCTGATGAAGGAAAAGGAACTTCTTTGGTAAGAGATAGTTTAGAATTAGGAGAAGCCCAGGAAATCCCATGAAATGAGACTGCAAGCATCAAAGGATTATTCTGACATCCAAGTGGGCATAAAAAGATATTCCATAAGTAATGGCTGCTTGGTAATTTCTTTTTTTAAAATTTAAGTCTTTGCCTACTTCTGAATGGCCAAATACAGCTGGGGTGGCCCTGAAAAAAAAACTGAAGTTTCTCATAATTGTAACTATGTCCAGGGGCTGTAACTATTGACTGGAAAAATACATTTTATAATTAAAATGTCTCTTTTAGTAAGATAACTCACTTTAATTTGTATCATTTTCTTTCAAATACAGATATGTAATGGGAAATAATCCAGTTGATCTGCTGTCTATTGACTCAAAAACAGGCATAATCACTTTGAGAAATAAAATTACCATGGAACAATGGAAGATGCTTGGGGGAAAATACCAAGGAACAATTCTATCTATAGATGGTAAGAACTCAATTTAACTCTTTTTCTCTTATAGAGAAACCTATATATACCTTCAGCTATTAAAATTTTAATTATTATATTTTAAAGTAATCCCTTTTCTAAAAAAGTTGTCAAGTTGGGCATTAAAGACTCAAATCTTTAATGGTATGAGACAGTATAATTTTGTGGCTAAGACCAGGAGCTCTGATGTAAGACTGAATTACTATCTTGTACCATCACTTACTAGCTACGAGATCATAAAGAAGTTATTTAGCCTATCTATACCTCAGTCTTCTGTTCTTTAAAATAGGACAATAACAATATGGATCTAGAAAAATGTGATGATGATGATAAAAATAACAAAAAAAATTAACAATAGAATTAACATAGTTGAGCTGAAAGGGCATGGGCTTTGGTATCAGATAAACTAGATTTAAACCTATTTCTGTTATATATGTCCAGAAATGTTTTATTTATTTATTTAGAAAGTATATATAACTTCCAGGTTCTAAGGTTACATCAATGAACAAAGTAAGATAACTGAGCTCACATATATAAAATAGAGATAACATAAAATCACCTCAAACAAATTATTTCTTTATTTTTACCCAATAATTTCACTTTCATTAATCTTAGGAAAAGTTCTAAATATAAAAGGCTGAATACACAGACGTTAATTCAGCATATCTTTAATAATTAAATATTGAAGGCAATATCAATAATAGGCAACTGGGTAGGTAAACCATGATCTTCTTGATATAAAATTATGTAGCCACCAGGAACTATGTTAATGAAAAGTTTATTAAAACATGAAAGAATGCTTATAGTTTAAAGTAAAAAATAAATAAAATAGAATGAACCATATGATCATCTCAACATAATATAAATAATAAGCAACTTTTAGGTATTATAATTAAAGACAAAAGATCATTAAAAAATATATCATCATGGCTTATCCTTGGATACTGCTGCTGTGAGTTTGTTTTGGTGGGTTTTGGTTTTGCTTCTTTCGATAACTGTATACTTTTCAAATTATATATAATATCCAACTATTTATAACATAAAGAAATAATCCAATAAACAGTATTGCTAGTAACAATAAGGTTAATTATAAAAATATTATAGTAATTTAATTGATTTAAAAAGCAAGTCACAGACCAAATATTTGTGAAATTACTGAATTGATGGGAATGAACACACAGAAATAGATATTGATGTAAAAAGAACATAGTTCTGTATTGTTCAACAATTATTATACCAAATGTACTAAAATATTTCTCGCATTTTGAACCTTATTACAGATGCTCTTCAAAGAACTTGCACTGGTACTATTAATATTGATCTTCAAGGCTGGGAAGACCGTGACACTAATGTCAGTACAGGTACTAGTAGCACAGGTACCATTGATACCACTGGCAATGGAAACAATATAAATGGAGGTGGTGGTACCAGCTCAGACTACGATACTTCATCTGGTAGCATTACTACCAACCCAGAATACGTTACCCCAACACGTAGTGGTGACAGAGAAGAAACTGTAAACCAAGAAACCGGTTTGTCAGATAATGTACATTTTGGTCCTGCTGGCATTGGACTGCTCATCATGGGATTCTTGGTCTTAGGATGTAAGTACTTTAACAATCTATCTATATGTGCTCTCCTAAAAAAATGGTGGGGGGGAGATAAGTTTTCTGATTCTTTGATAAAATATATTTTACAAATTCTCATTTTGTGCAATTATCAAGAAATTTCTGTGCTTGGTGCTGGGTTTATAAGATGAAAATATTAAACTTCTTGACCCCTTATGGGACTGTGGAGGATAAAAACTTGTTTGCAGTCAGTCTCAAGGTAATGGGAAAGTGCTGTAACAAGCAGGCTCAAATGGCTAGTTTGGTGACGAAGACAATCAGAAAAGGCAACACAGAGAGAGTAAACTCTGAGTGGGGTTTTAACAGATGAATAGGAGTTAGCCTGATGGACAAGAGAAAGGGAACACAATACAAGGAGAAAAAAAGTATCTATGTGCAAAAATCCAAAAGAATGAGAATGCAAAGTACTGAAATAAAGAATTCCAACATGGGCGACATTAAGGATGTGCATGACAGCACAATGAGAGTCGAGTCCACAAATATAGGCATGGCCTAGACCTGGAAGAGATTTTATGCTATGCTAATGCTGCATAGCATAGTAAAAGGGGAGTCAAATCGACCTAGGATTAAACTCCAGTTTCTAAGCTTAATTGGCTGGATCTTTCAAAGATTACCTAACCTTTCTGAGCCTTGCTTTGGTCATCTGTAAAATAATAACACTTCACAACATTGCTTTAATGATGAAAAAGAAGTGCCAGACATGAAGCATTTAGCATATTCTATGGCCACTAGAGTAGCCCTAGTCAAGGATCCAGCTATAAGGGTAGACTCCACTGGATTGTCCAGGTGACCTTTAACATGACCTTGGATGTTAATAAATATTAGAGTAGAGATGAAAGACACGCAAAAGTCTCTGAGAAATGAGAAGGGAAGGTCTGAAATAAGGAAGTTGAAATCTGCACATTATAATTACATTAATGCAAACATTGCCATTTTCGAGTGTAGAATCATAAAATCTTACTGTCAAAAGACACCTTGAATATTTAATTTAAAACACACACAAAATGTGAAGTCACACATTTACATACAAAATATCGTTTCTACCTTCATTTCTCTTAATATACGTACAGCCATCAATAGGCACTTTTTATGGCATTTATTCGTAAACTGGATTTTCTCTAATTTTAAATAAGTCACCCTTTTGAACTTTTTAATCATCGTTGGGTTCATCTAAACCACAGTGAGTTTGGACATGCTAATAACACAGCTTGGAGTGGAGGCTCTTTCTCCATAATTTGAAATATATTTCCCCCCAAAATGAAATTTCTACTGTAACAATTAGGAGTTCATTCTTATTGGCTCATAATCATAATAAATTGAAGTAAGAACTAGAAAAGTTCTATGAAAGAGGGAACAAGTTTTAGAAAAGAAAGTATTTTCATCAAAATGAGCCAAGGCAAAAAAAAAAAAGCAAAAATGCTAGCAAATTTACAGAATGTAACATAAAATATATATGAGAGAATTCTCTAATTTTTCAGCCATATTGATTATCAACCAACATTATAAAACTTTAAAATTCAATACATTATAAGAGTAACTTAATTACACAGGTGCTGATTTGTTTCATATACGTGACTACCTTTGGGTAGTGTAGTTAATAAAAGATTTACAAATTATATATAGGCCTTAGAGTCATTACCTCTAGATTCCAAGTTTTCTTTCAGGCTAGTAGATTTTCAGAAAAGCAACAAATAGGATTCCTTTCCTCTTTTCTCCCCTTCTTTCTTTTCTCTCTTTCCCTTATTTCTATCCTTACTATCTTCCTTCCTCCCTACTTTCCTTCTTTCTTATATCCTTCCTTCCTTCCTTCCTCACGATTTTATTTACAAATTTTTTCTTTCATCCATTCATCAAAACCCTTTATCAAGATTACATTATATAAAGGCTGATAATAAATAGAGAAATAAGAAAACCCCAATTGATTAACAGCAAGAGACATTCCTAAGCAGTGTGATGTTCTCTATTTGTACAAGAATAATTTAATGAAAAGCCATCTGGGTAGGGAGAAATAATAGTGTCATAGAGAATAATTGCTGGATGCATAGATTTTACTGATGAAATAAAGAAAGGCAACCACATGTGAGAGGAGGAAAATAAATAAAGACATGGAAGCAAGAACACAAAGAATCGAACACATTGCCTGACCTCTCCACCTTTCCTTCTTCTCTTCTTTAATATTTTCCTGAGTAATGACATGGAAAAGACTCATCAGTTTTAATAACATAATATTGCTTGTAATTTTAATACAATGAAACAAATTAAAATTGATTGCAGTCTACTACACTGAAGCTCACATTTATTTCAGTGTCTGACCATTAAAATTTTAGAGTCCAATGGGAGTTTTATGAGGAACTCAAATTTAAGCATAAAAAAGCAGCTTGTTTTGTTTTCATATGGGCCCACTGCTAACTCTAGTATTCCTACCCTTCTCTTATCAGTGGTCCCATTTTTGTTGCTCTGTTGTGATTGTGGAGGTGCCCCAGGTGTTGGAGCTGGCTTTGAGCCTGTTCCTGAATGTTCAGATGGAGCAATTCATTCATGGGCAGTAGAAGGACCACAGCCTGAACCCAGGGTAAGTGCTAATCTGTAAGAAATGGTCTTTGGTGGTCACCTAAACTCAATCTTTATGCATGAACCAAGATGTCGGTGATCACTCACAGTCTATGCTATTCTTTGTCTTGGGAAAACTAATGGGAAAAATGAAGAGGAATCCAAAGTACATTGAAATTAGATAGCAGTAACTAGGAAGTCTTTGTAAATGAGATTCAAGTTCTAAATTGATTTCAGAAGTTTCCTAAATAGTATTCTTTTTGGAAATCCAGGGTGATTTGAGAATAAAGCAAATGTATGACTATAAGAAGAAAAATCATTATACAAATGCAAAAATCTTGTTTCCTGTCTTTTAGGGTTTGACTACTATCCCTGTAACACAAATACCACCTGATAATGCAAATATAATTGAATGCATTGACAACTCAGGTAAGAAAAAAAAATTTTTTAACAGTTCAAATGACTAAGAAGGAACTCTGTTTTCTCTCTTTATATACCTTACTATTTTTCAACGATCTTATTTTTCTTTAAAAGTGTTTATATCATTTCTTTTAAAATAACTAATTTGTAAATTAAGTAGTAAGTAAAACCTACTATAATTATTATTCTCATACACTGTATTTTTAAAATCTTCCTCAATCATCAAAGAGTACTTAGGAGATGATCTAATTAGGACTTCTATAAACAGAAGTAATGAATTGTAGCCATGAGTCAATTTTGGTCAAGATTTTTTATCTACTAGAGCAAATGTCATTTACCCAAAAAACATACATACATACATATACTCATACGTTAATTAAAATTAAAGCACAACTCAATTAAAATACATCTGTGGCCATTTATTGAAGCTGAAATTTTCTTGCACAATTGGTTTAATGATTCAAAATTGCTCCTATTTGGACTGCTTATTATGACAAAGAAAATAACTACATCTATTCTCAGCATCAGCATAAATGTTATATAAAAATTTGATCAATTTCTTAAATTGAAAGTAGATGAAACACTATCAAAATTTTTCAAGGCTCTCGGGTGAGATAGTATGCATGTTGTGGAGTTTCTTCTTGCACATGGGTAAGACTGTCAGTACAACTTACCTTACACAAAAGTCTAGATCAATTGACAAGCAAAAACCAGGGAACAATCAGAATTTCATAGAAAGTGGATAACTACCACTCTAATAAAAAGAACAATTAAAACAATTTCTCATATCTATGAAAATAGTTGTACCATCTTACTTTTTTCGAGGTAAATAAGTGTTATCGATGAGTTTATTTTTCTCTTAGTCTTTTTCAAGCAGTAATCATTACTTTTCTATTTTGAACTCTTTAAAATATAACATGCATAGGAATTGCATAATTTATAGAGCTGGACTTTATTCAAAGAACTCCTCTTTAAACGTATTTCTCCATCTGGTGTGTCAGTTACATAACCTGATTTGTCCATTTTCATTAATAACAACAGTGCGTCCCCATCTCAAAAGTGGAAACTCATTGTTGACCCTTATGTCCCTATTGACACCCAATCAGTTCTCAAGACTTGTCAAATCATCAAATCCATTTGTTCCCTCATTAAGTCTACAAACCTTTGCACAAATCATGTCAACATTGTCCCTTCCCTCACAGTTCCATAGTCCAGGACATCATTTTCTCTCTCCTACCTGAAATATTGTAACAGGCTTCTACTCACAACTTCATATCCAAGTGCAAACCCCAGATTCTCCATGAAAACCCTTCTTCTCATAACCCATAACCATGGCCTCCTCTCTAAAAGCCAGTTGTTCTCATGCCTTCTTCTGGGTGCCCTGTGCTTCTCATAATCCAATGGGGTATTCTTATACTGTTTTTTAACTTTTAGAATTTGAGTATTTTCTCCCAATCTCTCTCAAGTCAAAATCAAACTCTAGGTTTTTATAACTTCTGTGCAGCCCCCTCTTCCAGCACAGCAGATAGTAGTCTCTCAACAGACACTTACCAAATTAACAAATTAATAATATTATTTTTACCTCAATATCATGTTTATGTCTCCTTTCTTTGCGTCTTGTCTTCTTTTTATTTCTTTGCTCACAATGCATACCTAAATGAAGAAACCATACATTGTAGTAAGTTGTTAATTTTCAGTTTACAATACACTACAGAAAGTAAACTTAATTCCATTGACACTTTTAGGAGTTTACACAAATGAGTATTCTGGCAGAGAAATGCAAGATCTGGGAGGAGGAGAAAGAACAACAGGATTCGAACTAACAGATGGAGTTAAAATGCCAGGAATGCCTGAGATATGTCAAGAATATTCTGGAACATTAAGAAGAAATTCTATGAGGGAATGTAGAGAAGGAGGTCTGAATATGAATTTCATGGAAAGTTATTTCTGTCAGGTAAGCTCTTTAACCACATACCTTCCTTACCATCCATGTGCCCGCTGCTCTACTCTAAGCTTTGCCTAATTCCCAAAGGGGCTTTAGCAGGAGTCTCCTAACTAGGTTCTCAGCCTTTAGTCTTTACGCCCAACAATCCATATTGTTGCTAAATAATATATCTAAAGCTCTTACCTGAGCATTTTACTCCCCCATTTAAAAATGGCCAGTGGCTCTGAGCTCTATTTTGTCTGTGGCATGAAGTCCAAAATCCTTAAAATGGCGATAAGATTGTTCACAAAATGGCACCCTCCCTCACATCTCCAGTGAATCTTTTCATCAACTCCACGCACTGAGCACCTTTGCCTCATTCACAGCAGACTCGTCACCTCCATGCCTTTGCTTATGCCATGTTCTTCCTGGAGTGTCTGTATCCCACCACATCTCTCACAAACTCCTACCCATCTTTCAAGACCAAGTTCAAATATCACTGCCCCTCTGACATTTTTACAGTTAACCCTCTCATCCAAAATAGGATTAATGCTTCCTCATCTGTATTTCTGTATACATTTTGTAGAAACTGTGATTGCTAAAATCTGTCCGTTTATGTCTATGACCATTTTGTAGTGTCTCATCCCTATGTTCTCAGCATTATATTGTCAGTACCTAGCTCAGTTCCAGGCACATAGTACACATTCAATAAGAGTAGGTTCAAGAGCCATAGTACACTTCTGGAATATTCTAAGAACCAGCTGCAGGGGATGGGAAGAGTGTTAAGCCTGGAGAAGCAGCAGAAGGAGAATTAACTTGGCCATCCCCAGGCAGAGACACAATTGCCCATGGTTACACACTAGGGCATACTAAACCTTCAGGAAGTCCCTGTCTCTGATACTGACTGGGAATACATTTCTGTCCTGCTACATTCTGGCCTAAAATCCCTTCATCGACTCCCCTAATGGTTTAGAGGGTGGCTGATATTTTCAAATAAAATATTAGTAAAAGCCTTTCAAATAGCAATGGATAATAATGAGGCTTGTTGAAATCCATAGGAATACTTCCTATCCATATCCCTACATATGAATATTGGTCTCATGAAAAGTAAAATTCTGTCTCAGAACTTTTGCACTTACAACTCCTTCCACCCAGAACACTCTACCTACTTCACTCACTCTGTCACTTCATTCTAATCTCTGATCAAACACCCCTTTATCAAAGATCCTTTCCCTGGCCATTCGATCTAAAAGGGCAACCCCACCACCCTCTATCCCTCTACCCTGCACTTACCACCACCTAACATAGGTTTATGTACTGTTGGTCTCACCCTACTAAAACATAAGCCCTACAACAGAAGGATTTCAGCTGGTATCGTTTATTGCTGTATAGTTCTGAACAGAGTGTCTGGCAAATAGCAAGGACTCAATAAATATTTTTTTTAATGAAATGACACAATGAGTTGGTTTCCTCCCAGGTATTTCTGATATTTAGCTGAAAATTTGCCATCCAGTATTATGAACAGCAAAGATGAACTAAAAGTGCACACATCTATGGGCTTTTACTTTAAATTGAGAGATACTATTTTTAAAAATTGTCTTGGATCACCTTCAATTTTGAATCCAAAAGTGGCACAGAGCCAAAGTCAAATGTTCCTGTTGCTGGGCTGAAAAAGCCACATTGCAATAAACTATCACAGAACCATCATATTCACTCCATCTGAAGGAAAGAAAACACTATCTTGAATGAGCTCAAATTAACTATAAACTACCTGTTTTAGACAAAAAAATACACATTTTTGTGTATTTCAAATGTAGCATTTTTATGTACCTCCTTCTAAACTTGGCTATAAAATAATTCATGTGGGTTTTTTGGTGATATTTGTGTCCAAAGTGCACAATTATAAGCAAGTCTATCTAAGTAAATTTTAAAAATCCAAATGTATTATTGGAATTATAGTTAAAATAATTTCTAATTAAATTCTTTCAAGAAGTTATAAAATGATTTTTAAAGCATCTCTAGTAGATGTTAGAATGTGTTTCATACATTCCTCTTTTGTAATGCTCTGGAAGACAAACTAATGGTAAAAACTGTTCTATTATTATTAAATATGTATTCATAGTTGCATTTTCTCTTTCCCCTACAAATTCAGAAAGCATATGCTTATGCAGATGAAGATGAAGGACGCCCATCCAATGACTGTTTGCTCATATACGATATTGAAGGTGTAGGTTCCCCCGCTGGCTCCGTGGGTTGCTGTAGCTTCATTGGAGAAGACTTGGATGACAGCTTCTTGGATACACTAGGGCCTAAATTTAAGAAGTTGGCAGACATCAGCCTGGGAAAAGACACTGAACCATATCCAGACCCTGATCCTTCTTGGCCACCTCAGAGCACTGAACCAGTATGCCTTCATCAGGAAACAGAGGCCATTGCTAGGGGACACCCACCAATCTCCCCACGTTTTGGTACAACCACAGTAATTTCTGAGAGTGCCCATCCTTCGGGACCTGGTGTTCAGCATCCTATGCCTATTCCTGATCCTCTGGGCTACGGTAATGTCACTGTGACCGAGTCTTACACTACCTCTGGCACCCTGAAGCCCTCTGTCCACGTTCACGATAATCGACATGCATCAAATGTGGTGGTGACAGAGAGGGTGGTCGGCCCAATCTCTGGCGCTGATTTGCATGGAATGTTAGAGATGCCTGACCTGAGAGATGGATCAAATGTTATAGTGACAGAAAGGGTAATAGCACCAAGCTCAAGTCTACCCACCTCTCTGACTATCCCTAATCCTAGAGAGTCCTCAAATGTGGTAGTGACAGAAAGAGTAATCCAACCAGCTTCTGGCATGATAGGCAATCTGAGCATGCACCCCGAGTTAGCCAATGCCCACAATGTGATCGTGACAGAGAGGGTAGTTTCTGGTGCTGGCGTAACTGGCACAGCTGGGATCAGTGGAGGCGGTGGCATAGGCAGCATGGGGGCCGGGGCCGGGGCCCTGGGTGGAGCTGGAGCAAGTGGTGGTGGCATCGGGCTGAGCAGCCTTGGTGGAGGTGGGGGCCTGAGCAGCATGGGGGGGGCAGCCACCATCGGCCACATGAGGAGCTCCTCTGACCATCACTTTAGCCAGACCCTTGGAGCCGCCTCCCCTAGCACAGCTCGAAGTCGAATCACAAAGTACAGTACAGTGCAGTACACCAAGTAGTTCAGATCCCAGCACACTCATTCATAATCTTTGTGATTTAGATCTAATTCCTACCACCAAAAAAACTAACGACATGATTTGTGACGTGCAACTCGGTGCTCAAATCATTGTGGAGCAAGGTGAGAAACCACAATGAGAAAAATAAATGGAAATATTCCTGTGGAGGAAGAGCTCTCCTTAGCATGTGTAAACTTTTTTCTTATGTATCAGGACTAATGAAATCATGATAGTGAACTAAAACTTGAGGCAGGGTCTTCTTTGCATCTGCATGGCCTATAGTATATTTCCAGCATGTCGATAAATACTATTTGGTCATGTAAAAACACTGTCCTTCAGATGGCAATTGGCATAATTCTCCTTGCTCTGTTTTGATTTGCCATGTAGCTCAGACAAAATACAAAAAGAACAAAAAAACATGCAATATGTGCTCATGTATGGGGGGGAAATCTAAAATATGTGCCAAATACCCTGTCGATTTCACAGATAATGTAAATACAAATGGAAAGATCAAGGTTAGCCACTAAAAAACAATTTGACTGCATAGTCAAGTCCACAAGCCACCAAGCACACCTACCCTTAATAATTGCACTAGATAAAATAAACTTCACATTAGAAAATGTTTCCTAGGAGAGAAATTCCATTAGAGAGTAGCAACAGGGTGAGATTTATTCAGGGTAAACTGACAATGTCTACGCCTGAATCTCAAGATGGGGCCTCAGTTAAACTTCCAGTGAAATCAAGGACTTTTCTCATACTAATTTGTGGCTTAGTGGTAGATGTAACCTGGCAAATATCACTTACTGGGAAGGTTGAGGAACAACACACTCACTTTTCTCTTTACCACTGTGGTTCTGCCTGAATAAAGGAAAACTTGCCAAGTCTACGTCTCAGATTGCAGCAAGTGACACTTGACGTGGTTGTCATCACTAGTGGTAAATTCCCTTCCAAGTAAGCAGATGGGAACTGTATTGTGTTTTCAGATTTTGTTTTTAGTATGTATTATTCAGGCATATCCAGTTCTTTATTACATAGCTCCTAAGTTAAAATGATTTACTTAAGCTGAGCTATGGAGGAAAGAAAGAAGAAGAAGCTTGCAGTATGGTTAAGCTTTGGGGAAATTTTTTTAAGGGGATCTAAAAGAATGTTTTTAGAACATGTGAAATGTTTAATGGGGAGCATTAGAAAAGAATTCTTTTATTAAGTAATACTGTACTAATTATTAGCTTTGAGTTCAGTACTTTCTTTTAACAACCCTCTGCTGACATTTTGAAGAGTTCAACTAGGAACCTTTAACAGAGTTGATGATATTGTGCTGACAAGAATGAAATGGTACTAGATAAACCTATTTTCCTAGTCTATTCCACCCCTCACTGAAGTTTCCCACTAGCATAAATTTTAAGTTTCTGATTTGATTTGTCAGTATGCTCTTGGCTTATATATGCTCTGATTTATAGATAGTTTCCAAATTACATAGTATCTTTTTCTAGCTTCAAAATTTAGTAATATCCTATTTATGATTTACCAATTCTGTGTGTTTGCTATACAGTGTTACCTGATTTAAAATCTCTAAAAAGAATCAAAGCATTCTAAGAAAAAGGTAAATTTACTATTGCATGGTAGAGAAATTTTTTTCTCTTTTTAAAATCCAATGTTGCTATAAGCTTACTAAAGTGAGACTGGGTATAACAAAAGAAAACTAAAAAAAATTTTTGCTCTGGAATTGTGAATTATATACAACTTTTACATATTTTTCCTAAATTACTCAATTTTCCCAGGGTGTTACAAGATCAAAGCATAGTTATTCAACTTCCCACTTGTCAAAGGAGGATAGGAGTGAATTATTTTACCCAGAGCTATTTTGCTTTGTATAATATAAGATGAAGTTAATATTTTAAAAGCCACAATATACATCTTATTTTAACTCTGTAGAATATGTAAAATTTTCATAGTCTGTAGCATGCCAAAATGCAGAGGTGTAAATAAAGTAATTCAAAGGGAGTCTTTCTTTTATTTCTTTCTGCCATTTAAGGGGCTACATTAAGGATGGATAATCTTTCCAGAAATAAAGTCAAAAGGTATTTATTGAAATATACTTGAGTATGCTTGGGTCTAGGAGTTTGAAGGAATAGAAATAATTGTTAATTAACTAGCTAATTAATTAATTAAAGAGAATGTTATCTGACCACAGGAAGACTACTTGTTTTTTTGATATCTGATACCTTCCAGAGATATTCTTTGGGTTATCTAACAAGAAACAGAGTGATCATCTTTAATAACTGTTGTTGTTAAGATCCATTAGTTACATAACCTATGAAAGATACAAGGAAAAATAGCAGTATTAGTCATCTATATTTCTAGGAAGATTCTTTCCAATCAAATTCTTTTTTTCAGGATTGCACATTGATGTCCTAATAGTTTGGTCCTAAATTTTAAAATTACCTTTTAAGACATCGACCATTCTAACAGTTATTTAAAGGCATGTTATTTTTTAATAAAGGGACTGTCGGGAGAATTTCATTCTTCTCTTTAGATGCTTTGCTGTAATTTACATGCATCATTTCATAGACAGAGCAGAGATATGGAAATCATTTTATAAGTGACTAGCTATAATTCAGATCCAAGATGGATCTCAGATCAACTTGCTCTTAACAAAAGGTAGAAGGCAGAGATAGTAATTTAACACTATGTATATATGGTTTGAAAACGAACCATAATGTCTATAAAACATCTGACTTTATAAAGAGGTTGTCCTTAGGGGCAAAAACTAGTGTATCATAAATACTCCAACATTTAATACCAACCAAAATGCCATCTTGAGCTAATTTTGGCATTGAATTCCAGATATGTCTGCTACATATTATTTACCTCTATGCATGTTGCCTGATGTAACTGTATTTGCACTGAAAACTTTACCGAAAAAATATCTATTTAGGGTTATTTATAAACTTTCATTTGGACATCTGTTCTACATTTGTATATATGGTTTTTAGCATCATAATTTTTATTCAAGGTAATGTTCTGACAAAATGGTAATTATATATCTTCAAAAATCTACATTTTTTTCTCTATTAAGTGGATATCTTTAGTTATCTACACAATTTATTTCTAAATTTATGCCAAGATTTGATTGTCAGCAAAAGTATAACATATATGACACTTTTTTACTTCAGTGGGAGTTTAAAGGTGTTATAATCATTAGCAAAAATGGCCATGGCTATTTTGGAAAGATATTTAAAACCCAAAACAAACTTTTAAAAGTATTTGATACATTTTCCCATGCCTATTTTATAAATTCCAAACTTTTGGTGGATTTCTGATATTTTTAAGACCTATTTCACATTGTACTAGAATACACCAGTCCACAGTAGATTGCTGGTACTCATTAAATTGAACCTGTCTTCCAGTTCCAGATTGTACCATTTATGCTAGGACAAAGATCAACCTATTATCCATCAAATAATTTTAAAACAATGAATAAATTTATTTAATTATCTATATTCTCCCCCATTTGGTTATTAAAATATTTGAATTGCTTTATCATCAAACTATACCTATAACTTATTTTTCTTTGGCTGTCTATTTTATAAGCATTTTTAAACTCTAATATTCATCTCTGGTGATGTTTAAAAAAGTACTTTTCTTCGAGTTTTAATATAAAAGCTTTTGAATTACTTGGGTGCTAGTTCCTTGCTTGGTCATCTGTTGGCTATTTAAAGTTGGTTTGTAAGTTCCACAGAGTTATGTTTACAGCAATAAAATGATTGACATGCCTGCATTATCTTTTCTGAATTGTAAGGGCGGGGAGGTTTTAGAATGATGCGAAGTTATCAAATCTAGTTATTATTTTCATCTCACCTTGGAGGGTGGATAATTATTTTATTTTCACAATGTGAAGATATATTTTTATTCTCCATTTCCTAGCTTTCTTTTTCTGCATGTGTACTGAGGAGCCTATTTTATGGAGTAGCAGGTAGTCAGCCTGCACAAATGCAAATTAACAGATGGTAAAAAGCGTGCATTTTAAACTTTTATTTGATACCTTTAGCATCTTTATGCCCTTATCTTTCTCTCTTTCACACTTAACTTTTTCATTTTTGTTTACACCAGCACTTTATTTCTTTTAGAATGGCTTTTCTTATTTGCTTTTAAAATCAATAACCTGTCATTTTTACTGGGGCGCATCTCCTTTTTGCTCTTCGATGCCACCTCCACACTGTTACCATCTTTGTCTTGCACAAAATCTTACCCCTTTCAGAATCATGTGATCCCTCCTCTTCTTCCCTCCTAATAATGTCTCAATTTTCAATGAAGATTCTTATATACTAGCCTACAGTCTTCTGTGACTTTTCTAGCTTCTGAGGGCGTTCATAGTAACTTAAACGTACACATAGATGGATGAACCACTTGCTACCAGATTCTCATTTCTAGACATCCATTTTTCCGACTCCACTCAGCTGCCATTTCTTTCTCATAACCCAACACGTCAGTACCACAAATGCCTCGGTTTCATTCTTCACAGGTACTGATCACCCCCCCTTATCCTTCCAGCTCACTTGCTCCGCTAGTCCAATGGTGGCCATGGCACCACTTCATCCAAGCTTCTTCCAGGCTATTGATGCCCACCACCCTCTCACTGTCTGTCAGCTTCACCTCTCTCCTTGTCTAATCTAGCTCCATAAATCCAACTAGAGTCACCTCTTTGTGAATACCTTCAATCTCCTTGCCTTGCTTTCTCTCACACACATCCTAAACCTTTTGCCCTCCATCTCTTGTCTTTACACAAACAGCTAAACAAATTATTCAAGTGAGCTGGGATTTTTTTCATTTTAAACACTTGATCTCAAAGCTCGGATTTACATCAAATGCTTCCCTGCAATCCTACCTGCTTCTCTAATAGATTTCCCAGCTCATCATGCTAGATGGCTACTCCACATCTTCTCTGCCCTCAAACCTGCCACACTTCCTCTTCCCTTCTCATTCTTTGTGGGTGATCTAATCCTATTGTTCACTGAGAAAACATAAGTCATCCATAACAAATCCATGCATCTTCCCCTGCCAAACTTATATATCCACCTGCACTTGCACCCCATCTACTTCTCCCTCTCACTGACTTATTCCATGAGGTTAGAGGTTTATTTATATAAAAAGACAATCCTCCATTCCTGCTCAAGGACTTGGCTCCTTCCCTAATAGTCTTTTATCTCTTATCTATGTTCTTTCTTCTTCTCCTTCTTCTTCTTCTTCTTTTCTTCTTCTTCTTCTTCATCTTTTCCTCCTCCTCCTCCTCCTCTCCCTCCTCCTCCTCCCCCTCCCCTTCCTCCTCCTCTTCCTCCTTCTTCTTCCTTGAAACCCTCTTCTCTCTTGGCTCTTATAATGTCATCCTCTCCTGATCACCCTTGTACTTCACTGGCCCCTCTCTCTTATTCCCTTTTGCTTGTTCCACATCTATCCAACCTTTAAATGGTGATGTTTCCCCAAAGTTTGGTCCCAAGCCCTCTCCTCTTAATATGCTACACTATCGCTATGAAGCCTCACCCAGACCTCTTTTTAAATGTTCAAAATTAAACTTATAATTTTACCTCCAGAACACCTCCATCACAGTAATTATTACCACATCTACCCATTACTCAAGCTAGAAACTAAGTATTCTTTCCTGATCACATCCTTTCACTCACCCCTACATTTTATCCATTAGGAAGTCCTGTTGATTCTATAACTAAAATATATCTTGAGCCATCTAATAGGTTTAATCCCATCTGCCACCATCTGAATGCAACTGCCTCTTAAGTAGTCTCTCTGCTTCCACATTGGCCTTCTTCAAGCAATTCTCTACAGATGAACCTAATGACCTTCTAAAGTATAAATTAGAATAATTCAGCCCTCTATTTTAAGAATTTCGATGGATTTCCACTGTGTATCTCAAAAAAAGCCTACAGGGACCTGCCTGATCCAGCATTAGCCCACAATAGAAGACAGTAGTTTGGACTAGGACAGTTGTAATGGAGAAGGTAAGAAAAAATGAATTGAAATGTTTTGGCCTCTGCAAATGGTATTCACTCTGCATGGAACATTTTCCTCCTCATCCATCCATCCTTCAGGTAGCAATTTAAATATCATTCCTTGAAATATTCTTTCCTTGACCAAACTTTTCATTCATTCATTCATTTATTCCACAGTATTTATTGAATTCCTAATAGTTATGTCAATCAGTAACGATACAACAGTGAACAAAACAGATAAAATCCTTCTCCTGATGCAGTTTATGATCAGATAGGATGGGGGATTCTGACAATCAACAACTAAACAAGTAAATATATAGTGTGGTAGATGGCAGTAAATGGTCAAAGCAAAAATGAAGCAGGGTAACAAAGGAGAGAGAGTGCAGGATGAGAGGGATGTCCTTTTATATAGGGTAACTGAGGCAGGGGTTTGTTAAAGGTAATATTTGAGTGGAGACCTGAAAATCATTAAGGAGCAAGCTATCTGGACACAGGACACTTCAGACAGAAGGGTCTTCAAGAAAGAACAAGGGGCCCTATGTGTCTGGAAAGAGTAAAAGAATGAAAGCAGTAGGAGGTGAGGTCTGAGAGGTAACGGGTTGAGATTGAGTTCAGCTTTGCAGGCCATTGCAAGGACTCTGACTTATTCCAAGTGTAATGGAAGCTACTGGGAAGTCTGGGCTGAGGAGTGCTCTGCTCAGATTTGTATTTTTAAAAGATCACTCTAACTACAGTGTTGATACTTTTGGAAGGAAGTCACAGAATCAAGGAAATTGGTTTAAAGGCTACCGCAATAATTTAAGTGAGTGGTTCCATCCTAACACCTTGGTAGCAAAACAAGTGACAAAAACAAAACAAAAATCCTAGACTCATCCATAAAGCAACATCCAGAAAGAAATTAGGAAAAAAAAAAAAAAGGTCACTACTGAGCAGCAGATTCAATTTAAATCTCATTATAACTTGCCTTAAAAAAATAACTCAAGCATAACAAGTACAAATGAGGAATATTAAGTTGGTCAAAAAGTTTGGAAATGATGCCAGTTTCTAGTCATGTACTTGGTGACTGAGTTCAAATAAGACAAATTCCAGCTGTCTTTGGAGACTTGCTTTGCCTAGTTTTACAAAGAAAGCTTATGAATTTGGTCTATCCCAGTTTGTGGCTGTTTCCCACTCATATCCCTCCTTAAGCTCTTATGTAAAATCTAGGGAGAAGAGCTTCTGTCTTCACAACTTTTCTCAGAACTACTCAGAATATCAGGCTCTGATTCTTACCCAAGTTTACAGCTGGCTTATTCTTTTGCAAAGGAAAATATTTTGCTCCATTCAATTTATTAGACATCTCTTTCAAAACGTATACCAGTTTCAGCTGGATAAATTACAGACATGTGCTTCAGCTTGTTTTGATCACTGCTTATATTAGGTGCACGCAGAAGCAGACAGAATTGGAGGGCAATTTTGGAAGGAGGTAAAGGAACCACTGGTAGGGAATGGGGAGGTGAAACAGGGAAGGGAAAACAGCCAATAAAAAGTGAACTACTGAGCTATTTACAATCACGGGCAATTGAAGCTCAGTCCTCCTGGGGAAAACACTGGAAGCCAATATAGTACATGCACCACAGAGACGAGGGAGATAGTGTAGTTATATACAGCAACTACCATCAGTTAATAATTAAGGGCCGCCTCTGAAGACGGTTAATTCTCTGTGCCTGGTGCATAGGTGGGCAAAGGGGCTTTGCATCAGTGAAATGCAGAAATGCAGGAAATGGCAGTTTGGGTGGGTGGGCACCACCAAAACAATAGAGACAAAATACAGAGTGTGCCCCATAAGGTCTGTTACAGCCATCGGTGTACTATGCAACATGCTGGGGAAAAATTCTATGAGAAAACTCAGGATGTTCTGATTTGACAGGTCTTACTTGAACATCCCCCTGTAAACAAGAATGGGTCATAAGCTAATACATTGATAGATTAGGTAACAAAACCCAGTGGTGTGAAATAGGAAAGTCTTCAGGTTCTCCTTGTCATTAACTGGTACCTTCATGATTTTACACTGCTTATGTTAATTAGATGCTTGGCCCCCATAGAGTGCATAGACGTACAATCATTCTTCTATAATACATGATTTGGCTTTACTGTTACAAACTTGGGAATGACCTGAATAGATAATTGGTTTTGATACCTATTTACTTCTAGAAAGAAAAGCTATGAATTCATTAAAATCATCGTTTTGTGTAGACATAACCCCAACATTTTAATAACTTATTGTTAATGACATCAATGCCGATTCACTCAGTCTCTGAGACCTGGTTTTGCACCTTGCTTATTTAAAAAGGCACAACAAAAATTATATTGTCATAATTGGATATGCAAGTAATTAAATAACAAATTTTGAATTAATGTGTGATGCACAGAGGTGAGCCCAGCAACAACCAGAAATTCAATAATTATTTGCTGAACACATGAATAATGCAATCCATTCACTACTCACGTTGTCATAAAGTCCATCCTTGCATTGACAGTCTAGATGAGAACTGAGCCGCTAGATTACTTCACAATGTTTGTCAAATTCCTACCATCCCAAAGAGAACTACTTGTTCTGAATTACTCGTTTAACTGAGAAACAATATGATTTAGTTTTGTTGGACTGTAAAATGTCTTGGCCAATCATCTTACATATGTTTCAGGAAAAGATGAGATATGTAAAAATTTAGACATAACTGGTGTTTAGTTAGAACTATAGGGTAAACTAAAGGAAAAAATAGCTTATTTTTTAAATAGGTAAACATTTTCCAAATATTTGAGAAATAGAATTAAAAAAAGGACTCTAAAATTGGTACAAGAATGTGGCTTTCTTTATATAAAATATCATAGTACCAATGGAAATGTGCTCCCAGAGCTCTGTGAGATTGATAAGTAAAAACAATACATAAAAGATCACCTAATAGATGAAATAAAATGTATAGAAAGGTTCTGAACTTTTCTACATGCTGTTCCCTGGGAGAATAAATAGAATTGTTCTCTCTCATGAGGCAAAAATATTTTACTAAGTACTCCTGCAGCTTAGATGCAGTATGGCAAAATATGTATTCATCTTTGCTCTCTGTTCATGACCAATAAATAATTTTCAGACAGCTACCTTGATTGCTAGGACAAGTAGAGAGCATTCTTTGCAGAGAGAATGAACTTTATAGTTATCCCCCATGGAAAGAGTTATTAATCACTGCAAATTAATAGATTAATGTTTTGCTTCATGTATTATCTTCTATAAACTTGACTGTTGAGAATTCATCACCAAGAAAACTAATCTGCTTTCAATATAATGACAGAAATAAATATGAGCCTGGAAAACTGGAATATAAATTTTCCTATGGGGAAACTAAAGACACGTGAGGTGATTAATAAGTCCCCTTATTAATTGAGCTCAGTCCTTCTTGGAAAAACCCTGAAAGACTTCTGGCTGGACTTCCTTAGTAACACTCTTATCAACAGACTAAAAGCCTTCCTTCTATAACAACATTATTCTTTGTGAAGAAACGATAACAAACTAGATTTTTAAAAGGTGTATAATGTGTTTCAAAAGTCATTAAAACCACAGTAAAGATTAAAAATCAATAAAATAGACTAAAATTTCAAGTACAGGCAGAAAATTGTCAGAAATTATGTGTTATGAACTAAAGTAGCAAACAAAAAAGAGAAATCATATTTATGACTATCACAAAAAATTAGATAATAATATATATGAAGAAAACAACTTAGATGCATACCTTATACCATAGGTTTTAATAAATAACAAATACTTTAAAAGTATAAACACTCTAGAAATTTTGAAAGGCAGAACATCGCTTGAAGAGAATACATTGTGTTAGTTTCTTTATACAAACCTATCTAATTTAATCTCCCAAAGTCCACCAGGGAAGGAAATAGATGAGGAAATTGTAAATTAGAGAGCTAAATTAACTCACTCATAAAAACAAACCAAGTTAGTGGAACTCCTGGAATTTGAAGCAGATATAAATCTTCGTGTGTTTCCATATACCACACTGGCATATCACATTTATCTTAACTATAAAGTAGGTATAATTCTATGACTATTGACAAACTGGAAGCCATAATTAGGAATAAACTCAAAAATAAGAATATATTGTAACTTCTACACAATAAAAACAGACAAAGATGATAAAAACAAAGACATTGAGAGTTTTCAGCAAATGATGGCAAAGTCAAGATAGTTTCACTCTACTCTGCTCTATGAAACCAAATAAAAACAATAAATAGAATAAGAATAGAAAATAAGCCATCTTCAAAAAGAACTTAAAAAGTGATCCCCTCTCCTCTGCCCCAAACATACACATAACACAAAGAATGTCTGCTAAATATAGTAAAATTTGTATCAAAACTAGAATGGTTTAGAACTAGTAAATATTTATCCAGATCTCTTTCAGAGTTGCTATTGTCTGGATGTTTGTGTCCCCACCAAAATTCACATGTTGAAATCCCAACCCACAAGGTGATGGTATTAGGAGGTGGGAACTTAGGACGTGATTAGTTCATGAAGACAGAGCCCTCATGAATGGGATTAGTGCCTTTATAAAATAGGCCCCAGAGAGCCCCATTGTCCCTACCACCATTTGAAGACACATAAAGACCGCACCATCTATGAACCAGGAAACATGGCTTCACTATACAACGAATCTGCTGGTGCCTTGATCTTGGACTTCTCAGCCTCCAGAACTGTGAGAAGTAAATTTTTGTTATTAAAAAGCTACTCGGCCTCTGGTATTTTGTTATAGAAGCCCACATGGACAAAGACAAGAGTGGCAATTTCTCTAAAAGTTAGTGACACAATCCTTCAGAATCTAGGGGTGTACGCAAACTATAAAATTATCAGAGAACATTCTTATGGGACCCAGTTCCACACCATTGATTAGCGGGGGGCAGAAAAGATGAAGGTCACACTCCCTAAAAATGTCATCTTCATTTTCTATAACTAAGCCCCATAGAAATCTCTGGATATGGGGCTAGACTTAGGAGTATGAGGAAAAGAATACAACAGCACAATCTATCTACCCCAAGGACTAATCCAGCTAGACTTCATGAACAAAAACCAGCAAAAACAATAGAAAACAGTAAGAGACCTAAAAAGATATGGATATTGAAATGATCAGGCATATATTATAAACAATAAAAATCTAATAAAAGTCACATAGTTAATGAGACTGATCAAAGCAAAAAGCAAAAGCATAAATTAAAAATAGCAGGTATTGGCAAGGAGCAGTGGCTCACGCTTGTATTCCTAGCACTCCAGGAGGCCGAGGTGGGAGGATCACTTGAGCTCGGGAGTTCGAAACCAGCCTGAGCAAGAGCAAGATCCCATCTCTACTAAAAATAGAAAAATTAAGCAGTTATGCTGTTGCATGCCTGTAGTCTCAGCTCCATGGGAGGCTGAGGCAGGAAGATCTCTTGAGCCCAGGAATTTGAGGTTCCTGTGAGCTAGGCTGACACCGAGGCACTCTAGCCTGCCCCAGGCAAGAGAGTAAGACTCTATCTCAAAAAAAAAAAAAAAAAAGTTGTAGGTATTTTAAAAATAGTTATGGATTCCACAAATATTAAAAAATAATAAGAGGATATTAAAAACAGCTTGTTGTCAACCAATTAGAAGGTTTAGATGAAGTGAACAAATTCATAGGAAAAAATATAACTTACCAAAACTGTCTCAAAAACCAACTTTCAAGGAAAAAATAATTTAAATCTTACACAATTCTGCTAGATAAGAGAATAAGACAGTAATATTCCCAACTCATTTTATAAAGCTAGTGGAAACCTTGATAACAAAATTTAGTAAAATTAGTTTAAAAAAGGAAAATAACATGCTAATTGTAGTCATGAATATGAACGGAAAATTCCTAAACAGACAAGTCACAAACTGAATCCAGACATATATCAAAAATAATGGTGACTCAGTACATAAAAAGTGCTTAAGATAGAAAGGCAATAAATTTGTGCATGGAGGACATGAACAGAAACATATTCCTTTTGAGGGGAACTGGGTTTGGTGCTATCCTCAATTTCAGGCATCTGCCTGGGGTCTTGGAACATATCCCCTGTGGATAAGGGGAGTATTACTGTATGTAGCAGTTTTTTTGTCTGACTTCTTTCACTTAAATAAATGAGTTTGCAATTCAAAAAAATAATAATAATAATGGTGACCAAATTTGGGTTTATTAACAAAAATGCAAGATTCTGTTAAAATTAGAAAAATAAATCCATGTAACATACACAGTAACAGATTAAGTGAGCAAAATCATATAATCTTCTCAATATCAACATGTGGTTATGATAAACATTCTTAGCAAGATATGAGTAGAAGGCAATTTTTCTAACCTTACAGAAAATACCTAAAAATTCCAAAAAAATCATACTTATTGCAATATTAAAAGCTTTCTGTTTGAAATAAAGAAATAAAACAATGATGTTCACTATCACAGCTTCATTTAACATAGTATTGATGGTGCAAAAAGTAGGGGAGAAAGGTTATAAGGACTGAAAAAAAATAAATAAAACTATCCTTATTATCAGATTAAATGACTGTGAATTTAAAAATCCAAAAGAATCCTTGAATATGTCATTCGAATTACAAATACGAGTCTAACAAAATTACTAGATACCAAAATCAAAAGGCCAAAATTAGTTGTATTCCTATCTGCAAGAAAATGTAATTAAAGAAAACATGCCACTTATACTAGCATCAAAGAAATCTCAAGTAAACAATAAGCATTACAAAGGTCTCCATAAGACCTTAACAGTGAAAAATAATAAAATAGTATTTAGTAAAACCTTAAAAAGTAAAAACATATTCTTTGTTTATATATTCCAATACATGAGTCAAAATTGAAAATTTGACAATTCTTTCCAATTTATTTAAACATATTACAGAATCCTAATCAGAATCTCACTTTGTAAACAGCTGGCTGATTCTAAAATGTATAGGAAATGTAATTGGCCAAGAATAGCTAAAACACTTTCAAACTGAACAAAGTACAACTTTCTCTATCAGATGTTAAGATTTACCAAAAGGCATGCAATTCAAATAACTTAGCACTGATATAAGAATAAATAAATAGGTGCGAGGAAAAAAGAGAAAGAAAGCATAAATGCATCTACTAATAAAAGATACACAGATTTATGAACACTCATTTTTACTTAAATTTTTAATATTGTATTTGTATATGATTTATTTTATGCACACATTTAGATTTATTGTATTTGGCACTTTAAGCAGTGTAGAAAGCACTGCTTTCTATGAATGTGCCGTGACAGTAAGGTATCCATATGAAAAACAAAGGTGAAATTGATCCTGTGCCATTTACAAAAGTCATCTCCAAGTGATTTAGGGATTTAAATGTATGAGGCAATATATTATAGGGGTGTGAAAAGCTTTCTCCAATAAGACATAAGAGCGTTAACTATAAAAGAAGGAAACGATAAATGAGAATTGAAAAAGAAGAATAAGTAGGCCAGGTGCGGTGGCTCATGCCTATAATCCTAGCACTCTGGGAGGCCGAGGCAGGAGGTTTGCCAAGAGTTTCAGACAACCTGAGAAAGAGAGATACCCTGTCTCTACAAAAAATAGAAAAATTTAGCTGAGTGTAGTGGCACACACCTGTAGTCCCAGATACTCAGACAGCTGAGGCAGTGGATCACTTGAGCCCAGGAGTCTGAGGTTGCTGTGAGCTAGGCTGATGCCACAGCACTCTAGCCTGGGCAACAGAGTGAGTCTCTGTCTCCAGGAAAAAAAGTATATGATACCTTATACTCATTATAAGATTTGATTCAACATTTTAAAAGATAAGCCACAAAATAACTTAAAAATATTTGTAATCTGTGTAACCTACAAATGACACATAGATATGCACAACACAGAGAACTAAAAATTGTTTAACAAAGAGAAGAATACAATTAAAAATGGGGGGAAAGCTTTAATACGTGTTTAACAGAAGAAAAAATCCAAATGGCCTGTAAACCTATGCAAAGATGCTCAACTCAACAGTAATCAGGGAAATACAAATGAAATATAATTCCCATCCTACAAATTGGCTAAAACTTAAAAGTCTGACTATGCTTTGGGTATTGGTGTTGGTGAGCAAAGGAAACTCTCTTCAGCTGCTAATGAGAGCTCAAACTGGTATAGCCACCTGGAAAACAAGTTAAAGAAATGTTAACTTATGACCCAAAAATTCTATTCCTTGTACACAACCTAGAGAAGTCACACACAACTGCTGCTATGAAGGACACACGAGGATGGGAGCGGAGATGATGTGATTGCTCGAGGAGGGGCATGGGCCAAAGAATGAAAGCAGCCTCCTCAAGCTGGAAAAGGCAAAGAAATGGATTCTTTCCTATGAGCCTCTAGTAGGAACATATCCTGCATAACACTCATTTCAGATTTCAGACCTCCAGAATGGTAAGATAATAAACTTGTGTTGTTTTAAGTCACCAAGTTTGTGATAACCTTGTTACAACAACAAGAAATTAATACAGAAAGAAGAATTATTATTATTATTTTTTTTTTTTTTGAGACAGAGTCTCACTTTGTTGCCCAGACTAGAGTGCCATGGCATCAGCCTAGCTCACAGCAACCTCAGACTCCTGGGCTTAAGCGATCCTACTGCCTCAGCCTCCCGAGTAGCTGGGACTACAGGCATGAGCCACCATGCCCGGCTAATTTTTTTGTTTATATATTTTTAGTTGGCCAGATAATTTCTTTCTATTTTTAGTAGAGACAGGGTCTCACTCTTGCTCAGGCTGGTCTCGAACTCCTGACCTCGAGCGATCCACCCGCCTCGGCCTCCCAGAGCTAGGATTACAGGCGTGAGCCACCGCGCCCGGCCAAGAAGAATTATTTATAACAGCCTGCCTGTCCTGTACCCCCCTAAAATATCCTTATCAATTTCAAAAAATATCCCAAGCAAATTTAAAGGCGAAAAAAACAATGAAGTAAAAAATAATTGCAACACATACAACAGAGGCTAATTTCCTTTATATATGAGGCGTGTTTACAAATCAGTATTAAAGACATCAGTAGCACAATGGAAAAAAGGAAAAAGGAAGTAAACATTGCAAATAAAAAGAAATACAAATGGCCAACATCATCCCCAACAACCCCATGAAGAGATGCTAACCTTATTCATATTTAAAAACGTCCTTGTTTACCAGGCGCTATTTCTCTCTAAGCAACCCATAGGACCAGGTAATTACCCTGACTCAGTAGTGCTTGAACTTCAGCCTGTAGCCCCAGAATTACCTGGAGAGCATTTTGAGAATGAGTACTGCCAGGTCTCATCCCCAGAGATTCTGATTCAGTAAATCTGGGGCCAAGATATCTGCATTTTCTATATACAGGTCCAAGAAATATATTTCAAAAAGTACTGCCTATCTTTTGACCTTCCTATTCTGAGATTTCTTCCCCAAACATCCTGAGCTACCCAGATGCCATATCCAGTGATGCCAGATGTATAACAGCACCAAGGAGTAAACACACTTTCCAGCTTCTCCAAAGTGGGACATTGCCAATGTCACTGAAGAAGCCAGAGTGACATCTAAGTAATTACCACTATGGAACAGCTGCCACTATCATGATCGGGAGTCAGGAAGTGAACTAAGATGACATTTCCAGGATAAGTATGTAGCAAGTATGTAAAAGTATGTGACTAATACACTTTAATTAACACAGAGCTAGAAGCCACACTATGCTGTCGTCTCCACTTATTTGGAATACATCCCACATCTGTGAAGTCACAGAAAGAATCAACAAAGCACCTCTGTCAGGGTGTAAGTATGGTTTTAGGGTGTAAACTAACATCATCCTTATGGAATTAACATAACCCTTTAGGAAACTGCTGTTCAATCTCCATGACTTCTGACACCCACTAAATAACCTGGTTGGCTGGCCCCTTGTTGTCATACATAAATTGGCTTTAATGAGGGGACAGGATGTTTACCTTCAGTGGGGGAGGTGAACAGTCAGACATGTATTCACAGCAACTAGTCTATGTCAAAACTTTGACAACCCTTGTTTACCTGTGTCCATCCCCCCAGGCCCAGGCTAATGAAAACCCTTTTGCTTGCATCAGCTCTAGAAACTACTTGTACTGCATTTAACAAACATAGTTTAGGACCATAAATATTTTTTAAATTTCCTTTCCCCTAACATCTATTTTCAAGAAATAGTGCTGCCCTTGGATACTTAAATAATACCCACTAATAACCCTATACTATGATATTCAATGGAAAACTTTGCCCTAACATCATTTCTATACTGTCTTTGCCTGTATAGAGAATTACATTTCTTTTTTTTTTTTAGAAAGAATTGTATGGGCACATATTGAATTACCTGCCTCCTGTGACATTACTTTGAAAAATACAAGCGTGTTCTCTATGGATGTGATCTGGGCGATAAAAATGTCCTGCCATTTTGGACAAATATTATGGAAGCATAAGCAAAATAATTAAATATCAAGAGCATCCCTAAAATTCAATGCATACTTTCATCTGAACAAATGAAATGCCACTGGTTTGACATCAAAAATAAATACGTACTAAAAATAAAAAGGTGGCTACAAATACTCTGATTGCTAAACTCAATAGTTTAGCAAAGTGTAAAGTATGGAAAAGTTTTTTAAAGCTAATAACATTCACCCATCAACTATTTTGCCTTCACATAGGTAACTAATATTGAAAAGTAACTTGATACGTTGACTATGAATTAGGAGACGAAATTCTTCCCCTACCTTAGGCACTAAGAAACCTTACAGCCTCTCTGAACTATTACTATAACATAGGTAGGAGAGAAGGAAGGGGAGAGATTGGATTATACAATCTTTATGGAATCTTTTTTTTTTTTTTTTTTTTTGAGGCAGTTTTACTCTGTTGCCCAGGCTAGAGTGCCATGGCATCAGCCTAGCTCACAGCAACCTCAAAGTCCTGGGCCCATGCAATCCTTCTGTCTCAGCCTCCCAAGTAGCTGGGATTATAGGCATGCGCCACCATGCCCGGCTAATTTTTTCTATATATATACTTTTAGTTGTCCAGCTAATTTCTTTCTATTTTTTTCAGTAGAGATAGGGTTTCACTCTTGCTCAGGCTGGTCTCGAACTCCTGAGCTCAAAGGATCCTCCCGCCTCGGCCTCCCAGAGTGCTAGGATTACAGGCATGAGCCACCGGGCCCAGCCAATCTTTATGGAATCTTTAAGCATTAATATTTTATGCTTTGTTTCTATCATGACTGGTACTCCTCAAGAAAAGCAGAAGTAACTGTTCTTTGTCCATCTAAACTCACAACCATGACCAAGCTTTGTCTCAGGGGATTCTGCTTTAAGATAGCCCCACAAGTCTCACAAGGAGTAATGAGATGAGATGAGGCTTCAAGTGATCTCTTCTTAGTTATTGTGGAATCTTTTAAATCTGCTCATGATAATCATCTCTGGATTCAAGTTCTTGATATTCTTGATACCACTGAAACCATGAGTTTTCAAATGAGGAAAGCTGGAGAAATCCATGTAAATGATCTAGTACCTATTTCTGTTGCTTGCTGTTTCTTTCCTTTAAGACTCACCCTATAAATAGCATTCAGATAGATAGAAAATCTTCTATTTCAAAAGAAATCATCCACTCACAGTGTAAACAAAAAGTGGAAAACCTTCGTAAAATATCTCCATCAGACACAACAATAGAGAAGAATGTTGCTTTCCCCTTTTGGAAAGCTATGTCACATAAGGATCTAGATTTTTTTCATTAATTCCCTTAGGCAAATTAAATTATTCTCATTCAACATTACCTGAAATAATACAAAAATAAATTTCTTTAGCTGGTTAAACAATGGCCAACTTTCCGTACGATACATGTTAGTGTAATACACCATTATTGGTTGCCTCTGAGCCTGCTTGGACGCAGTGATGGAAATAAAACCACCGTGACAGACACTGACATCTCCCTGATCCCTTAGTTCTTTCTTAAGCTCTGACTGACCCATTGTTTATAACTGTAAACCCACTAAACCATTCCCTTTGGCTTTCCCCATTCTCTACTGTTCTGCAGTGATTCCTACTAAAATCAAAGGTCTCCCACATTTATTTTTGATGACAGCCCCAGAACGTAGTACTGGAAGCACTGAAGCTTCTATATATTCTCCACCATCCTCTCAAATTCCGCTATTGACGCAGACATCAACAAGAATTTCACATGCAGAGGCCATGGTAAACTGGCTGGCATACAGAAAGAGGTGTCAGCTATATTTTCTTAAACCTGAAATTCCATTGATTTGAAACACTTTGTATTCTCCTCCTGTGTTTCTATGACTCAAATCTTAAACAGTATCACACATTAAATTTCCATTACACACAAACTATGTCCACAGATGCTTGTGATATGTCTCTAGAAATAGAAATATGTACACCAAGTTGTTAGTCAAGGAACATTCTCACTCCTTACTACAAATTCTTGCTGTCCTACTTTATTCCAAAATAAACCAAATGCTTTGTAAAAGGATCAAAATAAGGCCAAAATAAGGTTACAGCCAATGGAAAGATCTTGGTAGGCTGGGTTGGAGAGAATCACTTCATACCACCCTGTCTCTTGAAAATGATTTCTCACCACTTGTAAATTCCCACATATTGGGCAGTAAGGGGAAATTTCCACTGTGTCCCAAGAGCCCTAAGTTCACTAAGTACTGTTGATAGAGGATATATCTCATGAGTAAAAACAATTTAATGCTGTTCAGGCCTATATAAAAAAGAAAAAATTTCTTTAGTAGATATAATTGTCATATTTCAAACCTCTGGACAAAAAAAAATCATGAAAAGGAAGACCGATGAAAGCTCAGTTAGATATAAAAAAAGTTACAAAAGAATTTTTAAGTGATTATTTAATCATAATGCTTTTCCTAACTCTTTGTTTAAAGATCTATCTGGCATATAACGAGCAGTGGGTTAATAAATTACCCAGTGAATGTAGGTTGTGTTCGCATTCTAAACAAACTGCCAGCAAATGCCATGTCTTTCTAAAATACTTGTTTTCCAATTAGAAGACACTGAAATTAATTACAAATTAGTGCCAGTTTCAAGTCAATTTCTTTTGTCCCTAGAGAGACATTTGTTGAGACATTTGAGGTACGGCCTCTCACTGGAAATGCTTTCTTTAAGGTTCTTTCTGGATAGAATCCACCACTTTGAATAGCCTTGGGACTACCTGAAGACGTATTTTTAAAAATGATATCAAACATATGCTTTATCTAGTCACCTTATATATTTTTGAATTAGGCAGATAGCCCCAAATTTAAGGTTTGACTTGCCCAGATATCTTCAAATACTGCCTCTTTGTAACAATTTTTTTCCATTGCTTAAATATAATTTCCTTCTCTCTTTCTCGTAAATATCTTCAACATATAATTCATTTCTCTTCATTTAAGGATCCTATGCCAGCCCTCTAACTGCCTAGACTCTTTCCTGTTGTCTTCAAAAATGCTCAAACTAAGTTTCTCGAGAGACCAATTGCTATTTGGAATACATTGCATGACGAGGGTCAGCCTTGTTTCTGAATTACAGTGATGGGGTAGTGAAGGCATAATGCAGACTCCCTTTGAAATTCTCTAACCAACATGTATGATCAATTGGAGAACATTTAACTGTATGTTCCTTTTATGTTTGTTGATGTTGCTGCCAGCCTGCAATTTTCTCATGGGGAGGCTATACCTTCTTCTAAACCCATACTATCAAAGGAAAAGGGAGAAATGAAAAGAGGGAAATAATATATTCAAAAATATCTAGATGTTGCTCTGATCTCTTACCCTTAAATGCTCAGGTTTCCAACTTCAGCTCCTCCTTAATAAATGTGGGTGTTGATTTAAAAGTTGTTCTTCATCCATGTTATACATTTTTTATAAGTGGAAATGTCACAAGTAGTGAGACAACTGTACTGTGGTTACT
This sequence comes from Lemur catta, assembly GCF_020740605.2. Classification (NCBI taxonomy): domain Eukaryota; kingdom Metazoa; phylum Chordata; class Mammalia; order Primates; family Lemuridae; genus Lemur; species Lemur catta. Next base: position 22,729,765 of record NC_059143.1, read on the forward strand.
CTAAGACAATTTTGTAAATAGTGTGTCCTAGAGGTTGGACTGAATAATCAAGAAATAAGGTGCCAAAATGTGGAAACAAACATACTGGTACTAGTTAAATTAGAGTTTCTTCATCTTGACCTTGTTATTTCAGAACATCTTTAAAATTGACACTACAGTTCAAACATAGGACTTCTTAAAGAGAAAAGCTGAAATTTCCTGAATTAAGAGATGAGACTTTCATTTTTCTATCTTTCTCCCTATACCATATATGTTAGGCCTGGTGCCTTTTAACAATGGCCTCTGCTAAAAGTGTCATTCCTTGAAGTTGGTTCTGTAGTGGACGTGTGTGTGTTGTCAGTGTATGTAATTTTGCTTTTACAATGTTGGCAGTAAGAAGAAGCCTTCTAATTTTATTCAGTATGATGATAGGTCCTAGCGTTTTAATTATTTTTTATGTTGTGAGTAATTTATTATTCATTGGCTATCTTCCCTGTAAATCTCGTCCTCACTCCGTGAGATTTTTCTTTGGTGTCCAACAAAGGGTTTCATTGCAATAAGAATCAAGGTGTGTCTAAGTTCTTACCCAGAGCCCAAACAATGCCAGTCTTCCAGACCAGCCCAGGAGTTTGGGGTGGGGAAACAGAGTCATTATAGAATATCTTCATCTTTCTGCCCAGAGAGCACCAGAGTTATCATCCATGCCCTCCTAAAAAGACGTCTTGAAGCACATCTTGCTGCAGAGCCGAATTCAGGACCCGGAATACCAGGACTAAAATTAAATCTCACCAGGGTTCGTGTGCAAGACAGACCCAAAGGAATGGACTGGCTTCTTTTCCGAAACATTTGTCTTTTGATCATCCTAATGGTAAGTAGAATTTAAAGGCCTGGGGAGGCAATGCAGCCTTGAGGTCTTGTCTCTTCTGTCAGCTGTCCGGCTTTCTGTTTGGGATTTGTTCCATTTTTAATCCCCTTCCTGCAAAGAGAGTTCTAGGAGTTCAGTCTCTGTTGATTTCAAAGGACTCTCTATGCCTCGAGGGACCAAATGCCATAGAGAAGCAGGGTGAGAATCTGGATAAATTAGATTTTTATGGTCTCTGAGACATAATCTAATTTAAATTAAATGCTAGGACAATTCTAAAATTTTAAATTTGAAAAAAAAGTGTTTTTTCTATTTTCTTATACTTAGATTGCTTGTGAAAATTCCCAGTGCAAATGGGTTCTAAATTTGAAAGAAAGTTGATCAAGCCTGTTTCTTTTAAACAGTTATTTCCCTGTGAGTTTCTTTTAAAGTGGAGGAATAGTAGTTATGTCAAAATTATATTGCAACTAATTATGATATATGTAAGGCATATGAGACTTTTTTGCCATTCAGAAATGCCTAAAGAAAAATGAAGAAAGCCAAGCCATCAAGATAAACTTCTTCTGGAAATACTAAAATATTCCTACAGTCCAGGAAAAAAATATTTAAATGATCTATTTCTTTAAAGTAAACATGGCATTTTGGATGTTATATTACTTTCCTCCAACCCTTGGGTGCCCAGAGGATGAAGTGATTTCCAGACAGGCACCACTCATAGCAGGTACCCCCTTGAAAGAGATAAGGCAGATTCTAATTCCAGGTCCACAGAGGAACGATGATTCACTTGGCCAGTTCACCAAACTATTGCCAACTTAATTAGAAAAGTTTATTTAAAGAATCAATTAAGCTAGTTTGGATTAGATTAGGCTTAAATCTACTAATGATGAATTGACAGAACAATGCAGTCAAAATAGTTGAGATAAAAAAGTGGAAAGATAAGGGGAGGGGATTATTAGAAAATTGTATGTTTTTTTCCAAAGTAAATTAAGGCAAATACACTGTAGTTGGCCACACCTCGGTCTCCACTCTGCAGTGGTGCTACAACATAAGCTTGAAAAACGATCCCCATCCTATTGTCGGGCAAGTGGCATTAGACAGACTCCACTGAACATCAATGCTAAGAGACCAAGGGCAGCCAGGCCTGGGAGAGATGGGACCACATCATTGTCCAGTAGGCACAGGAGTGCCACTCTTCTGGAGTTCATGTTCCTAAACTTCAAAAGCAAGTCAAGAGCCCAACATTGCCAAAGGGCACACAGCCTAAGCTTAGAATGGAACATGAGTTGCAGAACGTTGCATTCTCTGAGTTTAGGAGCCTGATCATTAAACAAGACCGTTTTTGAAAAATTATTTTTAAACTGAAAAGCACGAGACAGAAGTATAGTGCCCTGTTACAATGATCATTATTTACTTACTAAGAAATAGAAAAGTTACTAAAGGAAGAGGCAAGAATCTGACTTGGTCTTTAATAGAAATAGTAAATTATCAATATATACCTTTTGTTACAGTTTTATTGGCTGTCTCCATGCTGTGACTCAGACAAACCTTTTGTTTTCTGTATGGAAAACTGCATGTGTCAAGATTTTAGAGGCAACTTCTGAGCACTGAATTCTGCATGGGCATGTTTTATGATAATATTATTTAATTGAGTTAATTTTTCTTCTCCTTGATCTTGAAAGGGTCGGATTCTCAGGATCTGTCTTTGGTAACAGTAATTTGTTTTCCTTGGTAAACCTAGCGTTTTGATACTTAATTCTTCCCAGGCCTTGTTGATACTGAAGTATTTGTGTTTCGCATTTCACGGTAATTGTGATAGACTTAAATTCTTTATGCATCTCTAATAGGTCTCTTAAGATATCAATTAATGTCTGGAACTGGGAAGTAGAGACTTCTAGTAAATTTCAGGATTAAAGTAAATGCAAAAAATGTTTAAGGAGAATCAATATGATGTTATAGATATTATAGGAAAATAAGCATGCCTACTCATCTTTAATTTCCTGAACTTGAACTCTGCCCCTTTTCCATTAACTAAATCAAAGACTCTCTGGGGCATCATTGCAGCATACGCTAATGAAGGTGTGGCCACCTCTCAGAGACTTACAGGTACTTTATGTCAGCCACATCTCAACCACAAGGAGTACTTTAAACAAAGTTTTGACTGACTTACCCAATAAAGGTACCCAAAACTCTAGGTTACAATAGGGCATTTATTTTACCACATGAGTCTGCTGGCATTTTCTAGAGGATCTAAGGATGTTCATCATGTCCTTCTGCTATAAAACACATGAGGAGCTCAACCCTGAACCAAGACTCAGAAGTCCTGGGTCTGAGTCACAGCTCCCCTTCCAGGTGGCAGCATAACTTCAGCAAAAGCACCCAACTTCTCGGGGCTTCATTGTACCCCATGTGACAATGCATGGTTAGCATCATGTCACTGACTTTCTTCCACTATAGAAATTCTGTAATCCTATAATAATCTCTACTGAATACCTACACAGCAGAAGTTCCTCTCTGGCTCCAGAATATTGTTTTCATAAATTTGGCTGGAGAATCTGAAGACTTAGGTAATGATATGGATTGTATAAATTTTATTAGGAAGGAATCACTTAAGGCAGAACAGTTATTAGCTGGAAGAGGCCTATATTTTATCAAGTTGATAAGATCATAAAAAACACTCATTTATCAGATGAGAATTTTTGTCTACACATGGTGACCATTTATGCTACACGTAAGATGTGAACACTTCCATTAAATGGTCTGATTCTTGGAAAGTAAAGAATGTAGGTAGTCAAAAGTATAGCTATTACCTCATTATAAGTTGAAATCAGGCATCAAAATTTAAAAACACACTTAGAGCTAACCTAGCCACTTATCAATTTAGCTCTCGCACACACAAAAAATGTTACTCTGACACGTGGAACAGAAATTTGGTTTTATTTATTTTGTCAGGCAAATTTCCAGAGGTATAATGATGGGGGAAAAAACCACTTTATCTGATTTGTTTTTTTATTTGTACTAAACAGAGTGGCCTGGACAGCATTAAATGATTGGGTTCAGTACTGCTTATTACAGAAACTACTAATGTCCTCATCATGCTAAAGCTTCCATGGAAGCAAATTTCATCTCTATTATTATTTTTTATATAAGTGGCTAAGGAATTACTAAATATATTTTAAACCAAGTGAACAAATTTATATTTTTGCCTTCAAATTCCTCCAGCATCTATGGTGGGAACATCACTTTTAAAAAGATTTATATCCCAAGAGATATCTAGTATTATTACCATACCATAAACTATAACTTTAGTATAGTTTAGTATAGTTTTCTCAATAATGTCTGGGAGTTGTAAGATAAAAATCTTGCTCTAAAACTATTTCATGGCTCTTGAGATTCTTTGATGCTTTCCTTTTGTTTAAAGATACTTCTTTTTTTTTTTAGAGAATTTCTAAATCCTGAGTATGTAGTCTGATGACTCCTGTCTAGTTCTTAATTATCAAGGGAGTTTCTTATAGAGCAATGAAACTGTTGTTTGAGCTGCAATGATGTTTCCTTCCCTTCCCCAAGTGGGATTGCAGTTGAAATTCCTCACTCATGGAGAGCGGTCTGATGACAGGGTGTGTGACTAGGGTGCCTGGACTGAAACCTTCAGGTGTTACTTGCATGAGAATTGTTTGCCCTTCCTTTCTATGCAGAAAATTACACGGCTTGCAAACTAAAATGCCATTATTGATATACCTTCAATTATAAACAAAAATAGTATAATTAGGCTTGAACTTGGCATCTCTACCATGTCCCTAGGAGGATGGCAACTGCATTACTCAATTATTTTTATAAGTATTATTTGGGAAAGAACTGCTTATTAATAAGTTGGTCCTAGATGTACAAATGAATTCAAAACTAACTTCAAAAAGGTAAGTCATAGAGATGAAAATAGCCTTGTTCAGTAGCTACTACTTTAAATACACTCAGAATGAAAATAATCTCTATTGTACTACTGCAATAAGCACCTACTATATAATGACTTAGATTCCACATATAAAACCAGTATATGCTCTCTAGGAGCAAGTATTGAAAGAGAAAACAAGGCCCAGAAAAATTTCTGCAATTTGGTAAAAGTTAGATGATAATAAAATATTGTATCTCCTATGAGTCCCCCCAAAAATGTAAACATCATAACAGGTCAGAACCTGTCTCACACACAGAGAACAGTGTCTGTCACGTGTTTTGTCAATGAAAAATGTTTCAATGAATTAATGGCTTTAGTATCTAACTTGTCTTTCTTACCCAAGTCACTTCACTATATATTTCCCACCTACATATTGATGGGCAACTTTAATGTGGTTAGTGGCCTTCAGAGTGACCTTGAGTGTTTCAAATTGAGACAACAAGGAATTGGTTCTCTGGAGCTATCGGTCCTTGCACTGCCAGTCCACCACCTTCCACTAACAAAGTATTTTATAGTTAAATTTACTTCAACATATTACAAAAATCCTGAAATGTAAATAGAAGTATTCCCATTTTATAAATGTTTTAAAAATGATCAGGAGATAAATGAGTCAGCTCACAATTGGGAGAGTTAGGATTTGAACCCAACACTATAAGACCAAAATTCTTTCAACTCTGCCAAAATTAACTCCCTTCCCCTTTTGGGCCAACACCCAATCCTATACATACTTCATTTGCTGTATCTCATCCATTTCAATATCTTTCTTCATTCACCTGCTTGCCCCCTCTTTTAACATGTAGCTCTCTCTAGGCAGGAACTATGAATTACTCTTGTGTTCCTTCCATTAATGCAATTTGTTATAAGGACACTCAAAGGCAAAAGGAAGACAGGAAACTCTCTCATCAACCAGGCCCACAGAGACAATAACACATTTAGGATACTGCACATCTCGCCGGGTTAGTTTTCCTCCTTCAACTGAACTTGCCTCTAGCTCCCTTTTCTAGTGCTCTACCTTTGTGGCCACGGGTTCAGCCACATCCATTCTGCGTGTGTGTCTTTTACCCAGGCTCCCAGGCCAAGCCACACAATAGGATGTTGCCTGGCCCCCATGTGCTCTGAAAAGGTGACTTTCATAGGCAAGGAATTTCTGCAATTACTCCGGAGCCCAGAACTATCTTTCACAGTTTCACCGAGGTTCACGTAGTTACCTATATTGTGCTGTTTAAGGGGATGATGATGTCATTTCCTGTTTCTTCTAAAACACCAATGCACAGGTGTTTCCTGGAAAGTGAAGCCTCCTGACAGGGCTCATGATTTCACAGGGCCTGACAGTAACACCTGCCAAGTTGCTCCATGGAGACCTGCACATGAAGTGAGGGGATTGGGAGGGCCTGGCTACTGGTACCCACATCAGTAGAGCCAGCTGAGCAGAAAGCAGAAGTAGCAGGCGTGTACCACGGAAGCCTCCATCAAACATGGCTTATTTCTGCTAGATACAAACCTTGGGATCTAGCACTGCAACTGCCCTGGCCTAAAAATGTCAGGGACAGCAAAAGGATGAAAAGAAGCTTACACTCAAGGATTCTTAGAGCTACCTTGAGTTGTTGCTATCCTTCAGTTAAGCTGGTCTCTACAGAGAGGACAAGAGCAAGGTAGAATGAACTCAGAGCACTTTATCTTTTTAAACTAAGACAAATCTTTAGTTGACCTGGCTACGTTCAAGTCTTTAAAAATTATTTACTAGTACATTTATGTGTAGAGGTACTATGAACACACCCTCTAAAGCACAGAAGAAAACTCTCTTTTCACTCTTCCTTCCTCTTTACAAATGTACGGAGCATTTGCTGTGCCTGTCACTTTCACATCTGTGATTCTATTTGGCGTGTGAAAAGGGAGAAGCTAGGGTAGTTTTTCAAAGTCACACTACTGGTAAACAACAGAGCCAAAGCTTATAGTCAGTTCTTCTGCTTCCAAGTCTAAAGAATTTATTTCTAAACAGTTTTTTAATGAAGCCAAATTGCAATATAGGGCTACATATCCATTGTAGAATATAAATTATTTGACTTTGAAAATGTACACTGATTTAAGAAACTTAATAGCAGCTTCATTGCTACTTTAACAATAGTCTTCATATTAGGGTGCATATTTTGCTGAAATGCATGAGCACCTCAAGGGGTACTAGGGCACAGTTTTAAAGGAATCACTTTTCCAGACCTCAGCTTCCGTGTATATATGTAAATGAGTCAACCTTAGCATACACCTGAGCCTCACGTATCAAGCTGGTTCTCCTCTCCCAAATCCCCCTTAAAAATAAAAGTTCCAGCTCTCATCCATAGTAAATATTACTGTGTTGCACCACAGTGGATTATAAAACTATGCAGGGCAATTAACTAAGGGATAATTCAAAATAATGATTTCCGTATTAAGAAAGAGAATTGTCTCTAAACTTGCAAAATCCTTTTGCAAGTCATGTGCTTTTTAATTATTTGTTTGCAACAAAATTTAAAAAGGGCCTAATAGAGTTGTCACCTAAGTCATTAAAAAATCATTTTTAATGATAAATTACTCTATAGATCTAGGTCATATTATTCAGAGTAAATTTAAAGAATTTAATGACTCTGCTACTTAAAAAAAAATCATCCAATATCATCTGTTAATGTGAATAAGTTTTCTCAGTACTTAAACTGAAAGAAAAACCAAATAAATCAGATAAAATTGTTGCTGAAACTTGTTTAATTCTAGTAATATGTAATATTTATTCATGAACTAATTTTTTAAAAATTTCATCCATCTCTTTGCAGTGCATTTCCAATAAAGTTTTACGTTCTATATTTAATGTATTGCATCAAAATGTCCATATTTGCATGTCATTTGCTCAACTGTGCTGCCAATTAGAGTTGTAAAGCAAATCCAATCCAGAAGAAATTGGTTTTTAATACTTAGAGCCTTACAATTATAGAAATTCCAATAAAATAAAATTTCTATACTTATTGTTGTTGCAGAGAAGTATAATAGACTGCTCAATAAAGCCCTAAAATACATCAAAATACATTTAAAGCTTAAAAATATATTCCAGTGGGATGGGCCTATGGAAAGGGATGGTTTATCAATGGAAACAGGATATAGAAGTTCAAAGAGAAATAGGAGGGAAATAAATTCCAACTGTTAAAGAACGTATTCAGCTATATCTTGGTGCAAAAGTAATTGCCATTTTAGACCATGTATTTTAAATCATTGTAACAAGGCTCAAACACATCTTTATTAATCAAAATACAAACCATTACAGTCAACACATTGTTTTCAACAAGAAATAAGTTTGTTTATTCCTGTAGTGTAAAAATCCATGCTTTGGGATTTGATGAATTCTTGGAAAGCATTTTCTGCATCCTGCTGGGTGTGGAAGCATTTTCCCTGCAAAAAGTTGTCAAGATGCTTGAAGAAACAGCAGTCGGTTGGCAAGAGGCCAGGTGAATATGATGGATAAGGTGAAACTTCATAGCCCAATTCGTTCAACTTTTGAAGCGTTGATTGTGCAATGGACGTGTGTTTGGGTGTTGCCATAGAGAAGAACTGGGCTTTTTCTGTTGACCAATGCCAGCTGGAGGAGTTGCGGTTTTCGGTGCATCTCATCTATTTGCTGAGCATACTTCTCAGATGTAATGGTTTCGCCAGGATTCAGAAAGCTGTAGTGGATCAGACCAGCAACAGACCACCAAACAGTGACCAGGACCTTTTTTTGGTGCAAGTTTGGCTTTGGGAAGTGCTTTGGAGCTTCTTCATAGTCCAACCACTGACCTGGTCATCACCGGTTGTCATATAAAATCCACGTTTCGTCACACATCACAATCTGATCAAGAAATTGTCCATTGTTGCATTCAGTAAGAGAAGAAAACACTTCAAAATGGTGATTGTTTTTATTTTTGGTCAGCTTATGAGGCACCGACTTATTCAGCTTTTTTACCTTTCCCATTTACTTCAAATGCCAAAGCACCGTAAAATGGTCTATGTTAAGTTCTTTGCAACTTCTCATGTAGTTTGTAAGAAGATCAGCTTCAATGATTGCGGTCAATTGGTTGTTGTCAACTTCCGGTGGCCGGCCACTGCGCTCCCCATCTTCAAGGTTCCTTTGCAAAACTTCTTGAACCACCACTGCACTGTACGTTCGTTAGCGGTTCCTGGGCCAAATGCATTGTTGAAGTTGCGAGTTTTCTCCGCTGCTTTACGACCCATTTTGAACTCAAATAAGAAAATTGCTTGAATTTGCTTTTTATCTAATATTATTTCCATAGTCTAAAATAAATATAAAATAAACAGCAAGTAAGAAGTCATTAGCAAAAAAAAATTAAGTGAGAAATGCACACTGAAGTGATGTATAACATAACCACATTTATTTAAGAATGTATTCCAATATCAAACAGCAAATTTCAACAATGCTAAAGCCACAATTACTTTTGCACCAACCTAATATTTTTTTTTCTAATGGATGACACTGGGCATCAAATGATAATGGCATTTAGATTATGTTGATTACGTTTAAAAGTTATATAATGGTTTTATTTTAAAATATCAACATTTATAATATTGTTAAATTCCATTTTTACAACCTTTCAACTTTATGATAAAAAGATTTAGCTGTCATTATAGAAAGCTTTGAGGAAGGACATTGTTTTTTCAGAATTTTGTTAAGGTTGCATGAACAAAAACTTTTGAAGACCTCTGCAAGACAATATTAGGAGTAGTCAAAATAAACTTCAATATTTACCCAGCACCAGGGGCTGCAATTTTATGATACCAAAATTCAAGCAAAATCAGAACTATTTGGTAAAATAATCTCAGGTGATATAAAAGAAGCTTTAGGTGTTGAGTAAATAGAATAATCAGTAAAATGGTGATTTGGGTACATTCTCTGGTGCTGTTTTAACACTGCATAGATACACCATTAACCTTGCAGGCTTGTAAACGGGGCAGAAACAAGGGTGAATATGCATTCTACTAAAGAGGGAAAATGACCTGCCACATCTCTGAATTATGAGCAGAGCTCCAGCTAGGAAGCACTCACTACTTTCAAGTTAAAATTAGGTTATGGGTTGATTAGAGCTCTGGGGCTTGGCAGTTTGGCTTATCCTCACTGGGTGGGGTAAGCAACACAATGATGCTATTGTGGTCCTCTGTCAGGCCTCCACTGATGTCAGGAAGGGAGAAAGGAACAAGTGGAAGAGAATATCACAGAGGAAAAAGAAAGAGAGAAGTAGAGGAGGGGAGGGAAAAAGGCAGATGAGTGTCTATCTAAAGATGAGGAGAGCGAGATTTCTTATTAAAAATGGGTTCATGGCAGACACACCAAAAGCCCTGACTTAAGCATTATACAAAGTATCTATGTATCAAAAACATTTGTACCTCCTTGATATCTTGAAATTAAATATATAAATAAATGATTAATTGAAATGGGCGGCCAGGCACGGTGGCTCACGCCTATAATCCTAGCACTCTGGGAGGTCAAGGCTGGAGGATAGCTCGAGGTCAGGAGTTCGAGACCAGCCTGAGCAAGAGCAAGACCCCGTCTCTACTAAAAATAGAAAGAAATTATCTGGCCAACTAAAAAATATATATATAGAAAAAATTAGCCGGGCATGGTGGCGCATGCCTGTAGTCCCAGCTACCCAGGAGGCTGAGGCAGGAGGATCGCTTGAGCCCAGGAGTTTGAGGTTGCTGTGAGCTAGGCTGACACCACAGCACTCTAGCCTGGGCAGCAGAGCGAGACTCTGTCTCCAAAAAAAAAAAAAAAAAAAATTGAAATGAGCTCGCATGTTGGGCTCACCAAGCTTCTGGAATCCATCAAGGCAGGGCATCCTGTTAACCTCCCACTGAAGGACAGTGCCTGAAAATCACATGTCAGGGTTTAGTCTGCAGCGATGAACTGCAGAATGTATGGATTCTCAGTTGTCCTAATGCCCCATGACCTGGACAGGAAGACAGCCATTAAAGTGATACATAAAGCAACCACCCAAATTATGCCTCTATAGGTTAATTCACATGGAACTTTACCACAATAATTGTTGAGTGCCAAAAGAAAATTACAGAATTACATGTATGTTTTCCTTTTAGTAAAAAACAAATTACGATTTGTATATGTGTTTGTGAAAAACAAAAAGTCTGAAAAAAATTTTCCAATCTCCAGATAGTGAGATTCTGTGTGATTTTTTACTTTTTCTTATACCTTCCAAATTCACCTGCTTTTCTAACAACAATAAAAAAAATCTAACCCCCCAAAGGCAATATTTATTGTGAAATGGCACATCATAAGCAACTGAATAAGACCATCTTCTATTAAATAATGATCTTCTTTTCCAGGTCTGGCTATTTCACTGATATCTAATAAAATTACACGTGAGAGAGAAAGTGAGTTAAAAGGAGATATTCTGCCACTGCCAAATTTCTCGTTGTTCCCCCTTCTGGACTCATCTGTCATTCCAAACCCCCATCCGTAAACTCCACCCCTTCGTACACCCCTCACACCTGAGGAATCTGCTCTGCCCCATTTGCCCATCCCAGTCTCTCTGTAGCATCTCAGTTCATTGGTGCTCCCTGGTTTTACTCTGCTCCCTGACTAGCCAAAGCTCACAATAGTATCTTAAGAGCTCTCTAAGTCTCCACTCTGCTTGACGACAGTCCGCAACCCTGGGACAGACAGCCCTCTTGTTCCTCCTCCTCCACTCCCAGATGGCCAAGTTCTACTAGAGAAGGCACAAACCAGATGGACTGCACATCCTAGGCTTACTTCCTCATCTCAGCTGGTCCACAAACTCTTCATCAGTGATGGAATGATAGTTTGTTTTCTCTATTTCTAATTTTCTGAGTTCTGGTGTTTCCTAATGCAACAATGCTAGCTGGGCCTGCCTCCCTTGTGATTCATGGCACTGGCTTCCTGTCACCTTCCCTACCAGCAACCTTAGAGACCTTTGCCGTCTCCTCTAGCCCCTCCTATTCCTGCTCACCCCAACTGTCAAAGCCATGAAATAGGCATATGCATAATTTTCCTCCAATTGCACCTCAAAATAGTTTTCTCTCTTCATTGTATTCTCCTCACTTTCCATTCCAGAAGAAGAAATATTCTTTCTTATTACGGGTCTAACTCTTTTACCTGCACTTCTGATTAGCCATTCCTATTCTCTTAATCACAACTGTAATGACTGCTTGGTTTCTTCCTCCTTCTCCCCCTGCCTTTTTCTTGTTTCTCCCTCTACCACTGCTCCACAAACCCCTTTTCCTCTCCCTATAGATTGTATATTTGGTCATGGTTTCCCAACCTAAAAAATATATACCTTGATCTAATTAACTCCTCAACTCCCCTTATACCTTTCGCATTTCTTTTGTCTTCTAACTTGTTGAAAATGTAATCTACAAATCCCATTTCCTCTTCTCAATAACTCCTTCCTTGACTCCTGCAATTTGACTCATGACACCTGCAAAAGTTGGCGATGACTGCCTGCTTTAAGATTCCATGACCTTCTCAGTTCCCATCCTCCTTGACCTTGCTACAACAACAACAACAACAACAAAACATCAAAGATTCCCTCTTTGTCCAACTTTTTATCGGTGCACTCCACTCATCCTATCTCCTTTCCGGATCCTTCTTCTCCACCTCCTTATCAATTCCCTTCTTTCTAAACTCCACTTCCTTACCAACCTCCCGTCACACTTCTCCTCACACTGACAGAATCTGCTCTGCACCCACAGCCTTGGTCCCTCGACCTCTGTTCTCTTAGTCTATCCAAGCCCTCTGCTCTTATACTTCTTCCTTCTGTCCCCTGCACAAATATAAGCATTTCCCACAGGATTCTGTTCTCTGCTTACTTCATTTGTCTTCTTCAACTGTTCCATTTAATATCCTCCTTTCCTTCAACTTCAAATAACACTAATGTCTGGAAAAACTCCACTTTTTCAGATTTTATATCGACCTCAAGTATTAGATGTACATTGAAAATAAATAAAACAAACCTAAGCCATCATGTCCCTGCAGTGATACTTGCCTGCTGAATTTTCTATTTCTGTTAATAGCACTTCCATTCCCCCAGGAGCCAAACTTAAGTCACCAGAACCGTCTGACTCTTCCTACCCTCACACCCCACAGGCTGTAAGCCTGGCCCTATCAGTTCTTTGGGGATATCGCCACTCCCTCTTTTTTTCTAGAGCCACATCTGCACCTAGGTTCACGATGGATCTGTCTTTCCTAAGCAATTGCTAATTCCTAAGTGTCTTACTTCAAGGGTTTTCTTTTATAGTCTCCCCTTCATATCAATAACTTGTTTTAAAGACAGTATTTTTGTTACTCTGAGTCTCTACTTGATGAAGTCCAAACTCCTTAGCCTGGTCTATAAAGCACTTCATGATCTGCCCCCAAACTGACATTCCGAACCTTGTCTCTCATGGCTCCTCACTATTTCCTCTACCTCCCAGCTTATAATGTTATTTACCATTTCTGTAACACCCTCTGAAACATAGAGCCTTTACGCTTGTGTTCTTGTTTTACTCTGGCTGAAATGTTCTTCCCCATGAATTTCTCTTATCAAAACAGATTCACCCCACAGAGCCCTTTCAAATCCCCACTCTCCTGGGAGGGCTGCCTGAAATCCACTTGGATAACTTGCATCTTCTGCTCTACCCTCCACTGAGCCCACTGGTGCCTCTGCTGGAATCCTAACCTGCTGTAGAATCATGTGTTCAATTTCCCTAAAAGTTTAAGTCTTCCGAGGGCAAAAAGATCTGTATTATTCATTTGTATTAGCTATGTTTATTCCATATTATTAACAAAATATACGTTTAAGAAATGAATTAGTGAAAGAATATTGTCAATGTTTTTATGAATTGTGTCCTTCAAATATGCAAATTTATGCTAATATTGTACCTTCTATAACAGGTGGTGTTGGAAGTAAACAGTGAATTTATTGTTGAGGTAATGTATAATAAAACCATTCTCTTAACTCTTATTTCTCAAGCTATACTAGTAGCTTATTTATGTTTTCTAACTTATAGCAAAGCAAAAGAAGCAAAGTAGCACTTTAGAACGGGAAGAGGATTTTTAGATTCTTACATGAGCAAAAAAGACAATTGATGGTTGATCAATGAGGGAAAGATACAACAATTTAAAATTATGTAATCACAACTAAATAAAACAGAGAATTTGGTACCATTTTTTAGAATGGAACCAGGAAATAAAGCTACTGTCTTCTCCCCTATCGCTAGCAGGGCTTTATTTTAGTATAGTACTTAAACTTGCATTATAACCATCTCAAATCATTGGAAAAAATAAAATTACTTTTGTAATCTCTTTTGGCAAAGTAGAGAATATAAGCCAGGTGCAGTGGCTTATGCCTGTAATCCTAGCACCTGGGGAGGCTGAGGCGGGAGGATTGCTTGAGGCCAGGAGTTTGAGACCAGCCTGAGTAAAAGAGACGCCCTGTCTCTACAAAAAAATAGAAAAATTAGCTGGGTGTGGTGGCGCACACCTGTAGTCCCAGCTACTCAAGAGGCTGAGACAGGAGGATCACTTGAGCTCAGGAGTTTGAGTTTGCAATGAGCTATGATGATGTCACTACACTCTAGCCCAGGCAAAAAGCAAGACTCTGTCTCAAAATAAAAAGAAACAGAGAATATGTGGTACATTTCAGAAAGTTGTATCAAAATGAAGGGAAAAAATGTAAATGCACTGGTTTTTGAAAGGAACATTCCAGTCAATGGAACATCTCCTCCCCTGAAGTGGTAATTAAATGAAGCTTAGCTTAAATAAACATATAATCACCTATGTTTCAATAGACACATTAGGATTTAAAAAATAAATGCATATATGTAAATGTTTATGCATATATATGAATATGTTTGTACATGTAGTACCATTTCTAAACTCTTTGATAATATGAAATTCTTAAGCATCATTTACAGTAGCAATATAGAATACAAAAGGAAAAACATAGCAAAACAGAGATACACATGTACAACATTGAGAAGCCATATAGATGTTCATGGGATTATTGTAAGAACCATCAATTTAGTTAATAATATTTTTCTAATCCTGCAATAATACATTTGGATGCTTAGCCATACTAGTATCCTTATCAATCAACAGAAAAGAAAAATCCCTTCTCTCTTTTGGGGGAGCCCAACTCACCGGCACAATTTTCATTTTGTATGGGATGTGCTCACATGGAACAGAGGAGATCTTTAAACTCTTCAGACTCTAAAGACCAGTCAATGAAGAGGAAGGTAGGCATAGCCCCTATCAGAAAAGAAAAACTACACCATTTATACAGCATAGCACATTATGAGCTCCACATGTAGCTAATTAAATTTGTTTCATTAGAAACAAATGGTTGGAAGTAAGACGATTATAAAAGGAATAGCAGTTGAGGTGACCGAGCTGTATCTACCCAAAGTTGTGAATTATTGAAAACTTTCTTTGTCCTTCAGATTCAATACCATTGTTTCTTCTGGATGTACTTTACAATGTTAAGTGTGCTTACTTAGTAAAATTGTCCTAACACTGTAAGAAACATGAACCATTTTGGCTTCAGGTGAAAGAATTAGACATTGAAAATGGCACCACGACATGGCAAACCGTCAGAAGGCAAAAGCGGGAGTGGATCAAGTTTGCTGCAGCCTGTCGAGAAGGAGAGGACAACTCGAAGAGGAACCCAATTGCCAGAGTAAGTGACAAAATAAACTGATAACAAATGCATTTGCAAGGCAGGAAAGCTCTCAGATAATTCCAGGATTTGAAGGCTTCACTGCTCCACAATGATTTAAGAAGATGGCATGTGGTCATTTGCTCATGTTGCCGAGACACTTGCCACAAGTTATCCTAGAAGGGTTGGCTCTCTGGCACAATTAGGCTTCATTTGCCCATTTGTGTTCTGCTCATTATTGACTGTATATGCTATGGGAAATTTATTCACATGGTGATAGTCCGAAGACTAACCATCCAGAATGTCAAGGGATTACTGCACTTGATTAATTCACTCCAAGAAAGTAAGGACTGTGCAAAGTTCCTGCTACATCTCTATATCCAGCAACTAGGAGAGTCTTAAAAGACCTTCACAGATAATGGCTACCAATTAGGAAAGAGAGTTAAAGAAAGGATGTGTATTAAATTTATCCATGAAGGATGGGATCTATATTAACAGCTTCACTAGCTCCTCCTGGGCATCTTGGGCCACTATTGTAATCAATAGCAGAATGATCTACGGAATTCCTTCCTTACAGCTTCACATTAAAAGTATAGTAAGAATTAGCAGTGATGTTACAGAGATAACCTCAGCTCAAGAAAAGAGAGTTATTCTCTCAGAAGTTTTCAAATTGGAGGGAAGCTTTTAAATTATTATTTCCATTCAACTCAGTGATAGCTTTATGTTATCCCACTCATATTGTATATTCTTTTCTTTTTCTTCACATTTTGGGAGGTTCTTGGGTTTTCTTCTATATAAAAAAGATCTTTGGATTAGTGTTGAGCTAACCAAAGTTTTGTTTTTTGTTTTTTGGTTTTTTTTTTGAGACAAAGTCTCGCTTTGTTGCCCGGGCTAGAGTGAGTGCCGTGGCATCAGCCTAGCTCACAGCAACCTCAAACTCCTGGGCTTAAACGATCCTACTGCCTCAGCCTCCCTAGTAGCTGGGACTACAGGCATGCGCCACCATACCCGGCTAATTTTTTATATATATATATATATTTTAGTTGGGCAGATAATTTTTCTATTTTTAGTAGAGACAGGGTCTCGCTCTTGCTCAGGCTGGTCTCGAACTCCTGAGCTCAAGCAATCCACCCGCCTCGGCCTCCCAGAGTGCTAGGATTACAGGCGTGAGCCACCACGCCCGGCCCCAAAGTTGTATTTCAAGCTGCCTTAATTTGATTGTGAATGCTTGGGTGATGAATCTTAATATTTTACTGAATATTCTCATCTTTAGTAGAAGATTTCAAAATTTAAATTATCTTGGTTTAAATTTATCAGCAATAGATATAAAACTACTAAAAGAAAATCTATATGGTAGAATATTTGTCATAGAATCTATTTGGCAGAAAAGTGGTATAGTAGGTTTAAATTTATAAAATTATCACGAATATCTCTAAACATTGTGTTTCTCCTCTGATTTTCTCAATTTATCTACCACTTTGACTAATCTCAGACTCGAGTCTAGGTGGTATACTTATTAATGTGACATAAATTAAAAAAAAAATAGTAAAGATGTGTGATGACTTCTGTCAAACTCTCTATATGCAAAAATACCAGAGAATTGAACAATATATTGTTAATAATAACAAATCTAGCATCAAGGACATTTGTGCCATATATAAAGTTACCTCATACAATCCTTACAATAAACCTATGTGATAGGTATTATCTCCACTATAAGCCGGTGTAGGTAAAGTTAAGTGAATTTTGCAAGTTCACACAGAACTAAGACATGGTGCCAGGTTTCAACCTCAAGCCCATCTGGCTACAAAACCTATTTCCTTACCATTCCACTACACTCTGAAGTTTATTATCTGCTGTAAATTAGATCACAATCCTAGCCATTTTTCTCATAGATTCGGTCAGACTGTGAATTGAACCAGAAGATTACATACCGAATCTCTGGGATAGGGATTGATCGACCACCGTATGGAGTGTTCACCATTAATCCTCGCACTGGGGAAATTAACATCACTTCAGTGGTAGACAGAGAGGTAACTCCACTTTTCTTGGTAAGTCACAGCAGTGTATTCTGATTTATTCATTTTAGTTTTCTTCCCTTTTTAAAAAATATTTTCTCAGGACTATGGCTTACTTTTGATAAAACATAACAGAATGAAACCAAATAAAGGGCTTGAAGAGATGGAAAGAATGTGAAAATATGTTTATAGTGCAGGAGTCTCTGGTGTGTTGCATGTGTATATAAATCAAGTGTCTTGATAGTATTTAAATTATTAGACTATAATATAGTTTGAATTCACTGGAAAAAATGGTTTCTTTGCATATTTGCTGATGTATTTGCATGCATGTTACTTAAATTCCTTTGGTGGAGAAAGAGTTTTGTTTTTTTTTTTTTCCAACTTTCCACAGATCTATTGTCGGGCTCTGAATTCAAGGGGTGAAGATTTAGAAAGGCCTCTTGAGCTCAGAGTCAAAGTCATGGACATAAATGATAACGCTCCAGTCTTTACACAAAGCGTCTACACAGCCAGCATTGAGGAAAACAGTGAAGCAAGTAAGTAGAATGATTCTGCATCATGTATCTATTTCTCTTGGTCAAAAGCTTTGGAAGATTGAAATATAGGGAATTTAAAGAATAGAAAGGCCGGGCGCGATGGCTCACGCCTGTAATCCTCGCACTCTTGGAGGCCAGGCAGGAGAATCGTTTGAGCTCAGGAGTTCAAGACCAGCCTTAGCAAGAGCGAGACCCCGTCTCTACTAAAAATAGAAAGAAATTATATGGACAACTAAAAATATATATAGAAAAATGTTAGCCAGGCATGGTGGCGCATGCCTGTAGTCCCAGCTACTTGGGAGGCTGAGGCAAGAGGATCGCTTGAGCCCAGGAGTTTAAAGTTGCTGTGAGCTAGGCTGACGCCATGGCACTCTAGCCCAGGCAACAGAGTGAGACTCTGTCTCAAAAATAAAATAAAGAATAGAAAAAGTCACACTTGTGTTTGGAATAAATGCCACAAATAACAACTTATACCTAAGCTAGAAAAATACTCATGTCTAAAATGCTAAATATCTTCTTATTTGTGGAAGATTCTTGTACACATGTGTGATTTAGCAAGTGCTTAGCACCTTCCTCAGAGACTGTGACTGGGCTGATGATTAACTTAATCCAAGTGAGTGAACTGAAAAACCATGAATGTTGAAAAAAAAAAGAAAGGGTTCTGTCCTGGTCTATTCCTCAAAATGTTTGGCTGAATCACACCAGGTAGACGGATGTATGTGCAATTGTAACCATCAGATCCAACACTGAGGGTAATTAATCGGTCCTCACAGGCTACACAACAAGTTACATTATATTCTCTCATTTTTTTCATTTCTTTCTATCCTGCTAAATTCCATTTCCAACTCTACTAATTCAGCATTTAATCATTTAAGGAGTGAAAGTACTTTATAAACACTAAAGGGTCTTATAGAAGCAAACCACCATTATTTTGTAATCACTGGGATAACTGAAAGTTATGGTACTATATTTTCCTGAAAAATTCAAACACAGAATTCAGGTGCAGGCCGACCACTCTTTCTTCTTGTACCTAATGATTGGCTGAAATAATTCTAATAAAGTCCCAATCATTCTCCACCTCCATCTTCATTTCTAGATTCCCTGGTAGTAAAGTTAAGTGCCACAGATGCAGATGAAGAAAATCATCTGAATTCTAAAATCGCCTACAAGATCATCTCTCAGGAGCCTGCGGGTGCACCAATGTTCATTCTGAACAGATACACTGGCGAAGTCCGCACGATGTCCAGTTACCTTGACAGAGAGGTAAAGCCTTCTGTGAATGAATGATAAGAAATAAAGAATTCAATTTTGAAAAGACAACGGTGAAATGATCCCTATGTGTCCCTACTCCAATATAAAGGAGGAAAGAAAATCCATTTTTTAAGAAAAACTAAAAGCTCAATTATATAGATTTAATTTGATGTGTAATATAAAAGAAATGAGAAATAATGGCATTGCATGTGTTAGACTCTATTCAAGATAAGGCCTAAGTCCTACAATTTTTTTCCATCTTAATTAAGCAACACAGTATGTACAACTTAATCGTGAGGGGCTCAGATCGGGATGGAGCTGCAGATGGACTGTCTTCTGAGTGTGACTGTAGAATCAAGGTTTTAGACGTCAACGATAATTTCCCCACCTTAGAGAAAACTTCAGTAAGTTGTTATTCTTATAACCCTTTTTCCATAAATGTCAGTAATTGGTTTGATTTCACGCTAATTCATAAGCCTGGTTCTGTTACACGTAGGGATATACTGAACTTTGTTGTATAAACCTTGGGTTTTCTTATTATAAGAATATACCTTCTAAGACATTAGTGTGTTTGTCTTGACTTGCTACTCTAAGCAGGCCTTCTCTGTGAAAGCAAAGAACTCTCAACTCCATATACTCTACTCACAGAAATGTGGAAATTCATTGACATAACTCTGGGAATAATGTAACAACATTGATATAATTTAAGATACTTCATGATTTCCTGAATCAATTTTATTAGCGCCCCAAATATTCTCAACTTGCATTTTCATCTTTAGGCATAAACAAGCATAAAATCCAAACTAGCAGAACCAAATCTGGCTCACTGCCTATTTTGGTTAAAAATATGTATTTTGGGACCATAGCTGTGCTCATTCCTTTACATGTTGTTTATGGGGGCTTTAATGTTTTGTTCTACAACAGCAGTGGTGAGCAGTTGCAACACAGACTCTCTGGCCCACAAAGCCTAATATATTTATTATCGGGCCCTTTATAGAAAAAAAATCTGATCTTTTATCTAAAACAAAAGAGTAAAGGGAATTAAAAATAAATGGAAAAAAATAAAATAAATTTCCAATTTGACCTTGATTTCATATGCAGCACATGAAAATCAGTTATATTATCTTATAATAATTTTATGTTTATATTTCTGATTGGATATATGGTATTTAATAATGGTGCAATAATCATTGACATAGTCTGTTGCTAGTATTTTAAATGCTAATTATGTATTAGTAAATATATTTCTTCTTTTGAAATTCATTGATTATAAAATTGATCTATGTCATTGCAGTACTCAGCAAGTATTGAAGAGAATTGTTTAAGTTCGGAACTGATACGATTACAAGCAATTGATCTTGATGAAGAAGGCACCGATAATTGGCTGGCAAAATATTTAATTCTCTCTGGCAATGAAGGGAATTGGTTCGATATTCAAACAGACCCAAAAACCAATGAAGGTGTTTTGAAAGTTGTCAAGGTACAGTATAGGATCTGCAATATTTTCTTCCAAAAAAGTTTTAAATGGCTCTTAGAGGTAGAAGCTGCCTCCAAAAAAGCACTCTATAACCTTATACCAATGTGTGTCCTAAGTAAACTACTGCGTCAGTCTGAGCCTTCCAGCCCAGCAACACCAGTATTTATTGCCAAGAAAAACAAAAAGGTTATTTTGTTCTCACAGTGCCTGATATCTAGCTGAGAAGATAAAGTAACCACTCCCAAATTAGATAATGTATGAGAGTTAACAGTATAATAGTGGCACAGATGTCATGATATAAACCATTATTAATTGCCAAGAGGGTGAAATATGAAATAATTAATGAGATAAGAGAAGGTGAGATCCTTCCAAGCTAGATTTGTCTGAAAAGGTTTCATGCTGGGAAATAAGATTTAAGCAAGACCTTAGATTGCTAGTGTAGGTAATGAAAGGAGAAAACACACGGAGGTAAGAAAATATGAAGCACGTTCAGGACATGGTGAGTAACTCCGTGGGGCTGTAGCAGAGTATTCATGAGGGAAAGCAAAGAGAAGCCAGAACAGAGAGGTCGCATTGGAGTCAGTGCTGAGAACCTTGAATACTAAACTACAGGGTTTGATTTTTTTTCCTATAGATTAATTTTTCTTAAACTACTTGCTTTGACTTCATGGACAATAATAAAATCTAAAAATATGCAATTAGAAACAAATAAAACCATAAACCAATAAGATTCAAATTAAAATTAATATAATGAAGGAAATTATTTTTTTCTCAAAGAAAATTGCTACTAACAACATAAACACTTAAAGTTAAGAAAATATAGACACACATATTTAGTTTGGTACACATGTGATCTTGATTTTTCAATTCTGTTACTACTTTTGTCTATTCAAGTTATTGTGAAATTTTTTCAGATTAGGAAGCCATTTAGCCTTCACCTGATGCAAACATAATATTTATTCTTTGGGTCTTTCTCAAGTATTAGAAGCAATTTTCAAAGTATTACTACTTTACCATCAAAATACAACCATGCACACTGAAATTAGGGCGCATATTAACTTATGAGCTGGTCAACAAAATTATGAAAAATATCTATATATATAGTTTTTAAGACTGTCATTCAAATGAAAACACAAAATTTCAAAATTGCTTAAGAGAACACAAAGACTCAAACAATGTACCATGGTCTTCCTGTTTGAGAAACATTGCTTTGGGCCAGAGGTCAGCAAGCTATGATCCACAGGTCAAATCTGAAATATCCCTTGTTTTATAAATAAAGTTTTATTGGAACATAGTCACATTCATTTATGTATCTTCTATGGCCGTTTCCACACTCCAGTGGCTGAGCTGAATACTTAGAAAGAAACTACAAGGAAACCCCAAAGCCTAAAATATTTACTATCTGGCCCTTAACCAAAGAAATGTTTTTTGGTCCCTACTTATAGACCAAGGAAAGCTTTCAAATATTTTTTAAAATAACAATAACATTATGAGCTCAATTCTGGAAAGAGTAAAGTTATAAAAATAATTATTATATTAATTAAGTCGAGGTAGTAAGAATCTGATCTAAGGCAACAGCAGTAAAAACAGAAGTGAAGGAACAAGTATAAGAGTCATTGCCAAATACAACATGGAGAGGAGTAGAGGAACAAGAAAGAGGTTGTCTACCACCATACCGAACTCTGAATATTCAGTCAAGTTTTCTTCCAGGGATCAGAATTTATTTAACCTTTTATCCTGGTTTAAAAATCAAGATCTAGATATGACATGCAATTCTTACCTGTATTCTTACCATCTATCTTAATCACTGACTTTGCATATTATCGTACAATGTATGATTTTGCTTTGTCTTTGATCTGTCTGTCAACCTACTAATATAATAAGAACTTTGGACATAAACAACTTGTCCTAAACATCTTTCTACTCCTAGTACCTGGTCTAGTGTCCAGGAGATAGTAGAGACTCCCAAAACTTTGAGGATAGTGTTGATGAAGACATTTACGTAAAACTAATGATGTAGATTTCACCCAAATGGGAGTCACTGAACTTGACTGCAATAGTTCATAATTTCTACATAAAATTATAAAAATGAAAAAGAAAATATTTTAACAATGTAGGTAACACACTGTCTATGACTTACATAATATGTCTTTTGTGATAACTAAAAGTTTTTTCAAGGCATATGTACTTAATTGCCAAAAAAACTATTGAAATATCAATTTCATAAAAAATTGGTTGAGGTAGTGTTAGATGTTATACAAAGTTCCTGCCTATTTTTCCTGAATGATGACTTTCCGAATCTCTTAAAGACACCAAGAAAAATATATGTTTAAAAACACCAAAATAATATGGAAAGGCTAATTAAAATAAAATTAGAAACCTTCATATGTGTGTTAGTACATAGCTAAAAGAACTATTTTAGAGAACATTCGGGTAATTTTCCCAGGTTTGGCATTTTAAACAGCCAATGGTCACCCACTCATCCCAAACGTGTCTGGATGAGGTCACTAATGTTCTCTTGTACCCTGTTCATTTTAATTCAAGCCACCACTTAACATTGTGGAAACTGGCCCTTCAGTAACGGGCCTTTGACTAAGCATTATATAAGCCTTTTCTTAATCTGAGGACATTACAAATGATTCAACTCAACAAAAATTTATTGAGATTTGCTATGTGCTAGGGATATGAAGGTGAATGAGACATGGTCGCTGTTCTCAAGGAACTTACAGTTTAACAAGAGGAAATCTCTGAGAATGTTGAAAATCTCCCGTTGATAACAATCTCCCATTAATATTTATTGATACATGTGTATGGAAATACAAGCAGTATAAATATATATGTGTGTATATATACACATTCACTTCAACATTGAGGAAAAAACAAAATACTACCCAATTGGAATTCTAACAAAGAAATATGGGTTCTCCATTTTAATAATAATTCTCTATTTTTATAATAATTCTAACTAAGCAATTACTCAACACCCCAACTGTGATGTTATATTGTGTATATGGAGGTTTTACATATATTATCTCATTTAACCCTCACAACTCTGGGGAAAAAATATAGTGATTCCATTTTTCTATGAAGTAAAACAAAATCAAAGAGGAAAACTGACTTGTCTCAGTTCACCCGGGTGCCAAACAACAAAGACAAGATCCAACCAGATCTCTCTGATCTCAAAGTCATGTTTAGCTGCCTCTGTGCCTCACCGTGTAATCGGGGGCCAGTAAAACAGGTTTTAGGAAAGAACTAGCACCCTAAGATTTTCCCTTCAGTCTGTTCACCACTATAAACTCCTTCCCAGCTGTGTATGCCCTGCTGGTCTCTTCCAGACACCTTCGCACCAGAAAATATGCCTTCCTGGAAAGAACTCTCTGGAAGATATTTAACCCTCAGTCCCCTGCCGTAGAAAAACTATCACATACTTCTTTCGGACGGAGACTTCTAGCCTCATCCCTCTTTCATACTTAGTTCTAAAATGAACCAGGGTCCTCCTAGAATTAGCAGTGTCATATTAAATTAGACCGAAAAACTAAATGTGGGGCTATAACAACAGCTTAGCTTCTATAGTAAAATTTACTAAAGCAAAGAACCTGCCAGAAGCCAAATCCATTTCTAGGGTGGTTGTCTTCATCCTGGGCCCTTCTAGAGCCTCGCTGTAGATCCCCACGGGCCAGGCCCCCGCCCACACTAACACACACCTGCGTACCCTTGATAAGTGGTTATCCTGCATGCCTGAAACTGCAGAGAGTGAGTTTTTCCAGTCTCTCCCTTCACCCTAAAAGACTCCAGGGTAAACAGTTGTTTTTATTGCTGTTTACAAATCCCTGACCTCTGGACATAATCAGAAAATCCTTGATAAGGTGCCCCGCTTGCTAAGAGTGAATGAAGAACTTTCTGCCTTTCCCCTATTTGTTTTTTGTAATCTTTCCTCCTAAACATGGACCTCAACCAATTTCCCCATCCCTGGGTTCTGCGAAGATCTTTAATTGATACAACTTTAGGCACATATTAATATATTTTCATCACACTCTGTTCAGGAGGAAGAGAGCTATTCTGACAAACGAAAGTGCTTTTGTAAGTACACGTAAGAAAACCCCAAGATATTTCTCAATCAGAATAGAGGTTCCCAGATTTTTCATTTATTTGAAGAGAGCATGGACTTCTACAAAATAAAAATTGGGTTGTAGGAAAGGGATGCCTTCTGCTTGAAAATTCATTTTTGAGTACATAATTCATATCCTATGCTAGGATAGGACTGGTCCATTATGTGCCCCAGTGAGCTAGGGATTCTGTGAACAAATGTACAAAAGCGATCAAAGTCCCAAATCTCAAGGGTTTTAGCCGAAATTCAGTTGAGGCATGCTGAGCCATCTCCAAATAAGAATTCAAGGGAATTCCCATGAATATTTGTCTTACCGGCTCTTCTGAAAAACTTAACTCTAAAACCTAGGAGAACATTCAAGATGTCATGGAATTTCCCTGGGAAGCAGAGATTTATCTCCAAGTCTTGCTAATGGCAAGTCTTGCTGATATCTTGACTTCTGCTGTTGGTACCTGTGTTACAAGTGGCGCTTACAATAGCTTCTAGAACACTTCTAAGCAGACGTTGCCCAGTATTTCCTTCTTTATAACTGCTTTTCCCTTGTGACTTTTTATGTCACCATATCAATCATTCTGGATCAAGCGATTCTATTTATTTTTTATCCTGGAAACCCATTTCAAAGGTGACTTTTCTCCGGGCATGGCATTTACTTATTTGAACGTGCCCTGTAAGGGCGTCTTCTTGTCCACCAGACCCAGCACAATTAAATTATAGTTTAGGGCAGAATATAATAATCATAAATTCTTTAGAAGTTGTTTACATCATTTAAAAAAAATAATTACATGTTTAATGATGTCATGTATATTGGCTGCTTTATTCTGCTGATTATACTTTCAAGGGATTCTCAGATATGAGTTCTGTATAGGAAATCTGGATCCTATTTAGTTATTCATTCAATAGTTGTGAATATTTTATTTCATTCTAAATTTATTTTTTATTTTTCAATAACACCTTATTTGGAAAGAAATATCGTAAAAATTTTAGCACTTTTTTATAAGTTCAAACCTCCAAAATTTGATTCCAATTTAAAATCACAGGCTTAAATGCCCCCCATACCTGATTATGCCAAGAGATAAAGAGAATACCATATCTAAAATGCCTAATGCAGTAATAAGTAAAATGTTTTCATTTCAAAATCTAAATCACATAGCTCCTGGACTTTATTCTAGTGGGTGGCTTGCTTTTCATGGCTCCTTATTCTATCAAAAGAGAGTCCTTTACTGTTTCAGGGATTTTTACTTTCTGTCATTTCAGATGCTGGATTATGAACAGGCGCCTAATGTTCATCTTAGCATCGGAGTTAAAAACGAAGCTGATTTTCACCACTCAGTTGCTTCTCAATTCCACATGCGCTCAACTCCTGTAAGAATTCAGGTTGTCAATGTGAAAGAAGGCCCTACATTTCAACCAAGTTCTTTGACTTTTAGCGTGCCAGAAGGAAGAAAAGGAGATTCCTTGTTGAATTATGTGCTTGGCACATACACAGCTATAGACTTGGACACAGGCAACCCCGCAACAAATGTCAGGTACCGCAAATACATTGTTCAAGTTAGTGTGGCATGGTTCTGTCTAGAGCTGACTCAAGTAGCATGTGCTGGAATATGTGGGTTATAATTCATTTAGAGTTTTGCTTCTCTTGTTTGTTTGTTTTATTGATAGAAGACTATTACAGCATTTGAAATCATCCTAGAATTTTAATAGTTTTTTGGTGGCAGTAAGGGCTCTAACTAGTTATGAAAGTAATTGTGTCCAGGGAGCAATTGTAAGATCAAAGAGCCACCTAATTTACTCCCTGAGTCTCCTTGATCTTTTGTGGCCAGTTTGTACTACCCTGGACCCAGGCTGACTAAGCCTTATTGTAGACAATAAGATACTATAAAAGTTGAGTCACTGCTTGTTTTTTTTAAACTTATGTTATCAATGACTTTGAGACTAATTTCAACCCTCTGTTTAACCTAAGAGGAAAAAACAATGGAAGAAGCTAAAAACACAGGTGTTTCAGAAGTTTCCATAAGCATAAAGAGAGTCAGAACAGGAAAAACAGAAAGATAGGCATTAGGGCACTAGGTACATAGATTATACATGAGTTTGAACTGCATATGATAGTCTGGAAATAACTACAGTGAAATATATAGGTCTTCTCTATATACTTTCCTTCTCTCCTTCCTTTTCTTCCTATATTTTGGAGTGAACAAAGTCTATTGACTTATAAATTCCTATGATGCTAACAATATTAAGTATTAAATCAGTTAATACATTGATAGACTCAACAAAAATTATAAAATCTGTCATCCCATATGGGGTGGAGGAAAAAAAGATGTCAGATAAGTGAATTGAAAACTTGAAATCGTGCCGGGTAGAGACCAGATTTTCTTGCAGTTAGGTCAAGCACTTTAAATCCATTATCTGTAACAGAACACAGATAGACAAGAACAGAGGATACCACAAGCCCACAAACAGGCCACCAATGAGGTGCTCTGAAACCAATATGCCTGAAAATCTACAATAAACATTCTAAGTATGTGAAAAAGAGTAAACAATATTTATTTCTGAAAGTGAATAATGGATATTCGATATTGCTAATGATTTAATAAGTAGACCTGAAATTAACTCATGCATTTTATTAACAATTATACTAAGAACTAGAAAAGTAAGACTGATAAAATTTTAAAATTCTGTTGTGAACCTGTACATTAATATATTTATTATTGGATTTTTATTGATACAGATATATTTTATAAACAAAGATAGTTATCACTATAAAGCACACAAACACAATATATGTTTCCCACATTGTAGCTGTTATGTGATTTAAAAGTACTAACTTTCATAAAAGCATAATGATGAACTTATTTATTTAAAAACAGGTATATCATAGGGCATGATGCAGGCAGCTGGTTAAAAGTCGATTCAAGGACTGGCAAGATACAATTTTCTAGGGAATTTGATCAGAAATCAAAATATATTAGCAATGGGATGTACACAGCAGAGATCCTGGCTATAGATGGTAAGAAAATTTATTTTCAATATTTTAAGAAAATTAGTACTATTATATTAAATATTATGAATATTATTCTAATGTTGATAATTGAGTGACTCAAAATTTATCTTTTAATGGTGTGTGAAAAGTTCTAAACACCTTAGATCAAAAACTGAATTCAATTATACTTATAACCATAATTTACACTTAAGCCATAATTTATTTCACCTATTTCCAAAAAAGAATTGTATGGCTTGCAGCATAAGAGTTAAAATATGTATAAGTAAAATTAAGTTTCTGTTTATGACCTAATTTCTTGAGTATGGCTAATCCCACTTGCAGAGTATGTTAGGAATGTTTACTTAAAGTATAGGCTACAAGCTGTGCACAAAGTTCATTTGGGGATCACCTCAGATGGGTGGGGGGAGGTAGTATCCCCAAGAATATTGTTATTTTAGAGCCACAAAAACTAAACTGCAGTGAGTGTTGCTGTGGGAGTGTTGCTTGATTAGACACATCGTCCGTAGTAAGATGCTATGGACTAAGAAAACACATGGTTATTGCAAATACAAGGTCTATATGAAAAGTCATTAAGTGCAGATGCACTGAAATTAGCTTGTAATGAAGCCTTCTCCAGTGGGAAACTCTATTAAGTATTCCTCTTGGTGAGTAGCAACGGGAATTTGTTTATTTATCAATAGTTAATGATTCTATGAAGCAGTGCCTAGGAAACCAGCTGCTACAGAACAAAACAAGGAGAGAAAGGTCAGGGACCAGGAAGGAAGAGGAAATATACGTATCCCAGATACACGCCTGATATAAAATATATACCGTAGGTTTGCATTAAATTTATATCAATATATAACATTCACAGTAGCCAAACAGAAAGAAAGATAAGTGAGCAGTGTAAGATTCAAAAAGAAACCATGATAAAGCCTAAGCAATTACAGTCCATACACCCTGGTCTTCATCCTGTGGCTGTCACCTTTAACATCTGGGGCAGTTATATAAATGACATTGTCTTAATTATGTTCGGTATTCCAGAAGGTCTGTTCCTAAAATGGATTCTAACCATGTTGATCATACTCTGTGTTTTCATATTGGTCATATGTGAAAATCTTTAAAAACCAGAATAAAAAATCAGTCATTTCAAGTGAATAAAGAGAGAAAGTGCTACTAAAATGTGCCAAGAGAAAACTAAAAACAAAGTCAATTGTTTATTCACCTAAGTAGAATATCTGCACTGGCACAGAACTATCCAGATGGTTTGAATAAGTCTGATCCAGGATACACAGCAGTGGGGTTCACAGAGAGTAAACTTTATTGGGCTGTACGCAGTAGGTTGGGCTGTGGTTGCCTCATCACAAGGAAATAGAAAAGCTATAGAGGATCAGAGAATGACAAATAAAACAATCTATGGGGTAATCTGACGTCTCTCTAATGACAGACAAAGTGAAATAGACTCTTAAAGTCCAATACCAAATACAGTATAAGAATATACTGAACAAAATCATGTAGGATATGGATAAGCTCTTGATTTATTATCATTCGATTAACTCAATGGCTCTACCACTTAGGCACATAGAAAGCACCTTTAAAAGAAGTTTATTAATTTCTCAGAAAATTACCTAGTAAAGTACCCTAGAGGTGATAAGTTTACAAATGAGAAAACTAAGATTCTTTGCAAGTTAAAAAAAAATTCTTTACTCACTGTAATGGAACATAGAGTAGAAAAGTAGATTAAAAGCCCAACTTTTAAATATTAGTCCTCTGCCCTTTCTAATGAATTGTATTAACCAAAAATTTGTTTCAAATGATTGGGGGAAAAAAATCTAATAGGTTTATATTTGTTTTCAGCAATACCATTTCAGAGAGACATTCTATCTAATGGATGGAATTAAAATCAATAGTGAAAACATAAAGAAAAATAGAATTATTTAATTTCACTTGTGGTTATTTCTGCAAACACAGAGTTCAGTGGGCATCCTGAATGGAGGGCTGTAAGCTGATCTGCAGGGTCTAATTTATGAGGACAGGGTGAGAAGAGAAAGTAAGCCAACCTTCTGAGGAAGGTTTTTTGCATCTCAGGATGCATCTTAGGATGTGTAGAAATTAGCAGAATGAAATGAGGTTGAAAAACATTTTAGGAAGCGTGAACAGAATGCACAAGAGTCTCTAGTAAGAAATTTGCTCAAAGGATTCAAAAGAAGTCATGTGCCTGGAAGATAGCACACAAAGGCAAGAGTGACTTCAGGTAGCTGAGGCAGGCAGGAACGTTTCCTGCCTCGCGAGTCATTCAAACGATTCCTATGTGCAGTGCATCATTATGGAATATGAGAAAGGATGTTCTCCTAACATCATTTACCCCAACACCTATGACACTTTACTCTTTCAGATGGCTCTGGAAAAACGGCGACAGGAACCATATGTATTGAGGTTCCCGATGTCAACGATTACTGTCCAGTCATTGTTCCTGACAGAAGAACCATCTGCACTGACTCTCCGTCAGTCCTCATCTCTGTTGGTGAACATTCTTATGGGTCTCCCTTTACCTTCTGTGTTGTTGATCAGCCACCAGGGACAGCTGACATGTGGGACATCAGATCAGTAAATGGTAAGTGAATGTAAACTTAGCTCATTAAGTCCAAAAGCAAAACAATTATCAAATAATTAGTCAAGTCATTTAGGAATACGTTCTATTTCTGTTGCCATAATTCTTGCCGTATTAACATTAAATGGGGAAAAAACCCTTTCATGTACACAAACACAGGCTATTTGGAAAATTTTGAACTGAAATAAAAGTCAAAATGTTTCATCAATACTGCAATTACAAATAGTAGAATATAAATATCAGTTTAGCCATCATTTTATATAAGTGAGGCACTCAACCGATATTTGATCAGTTTAAAATAAAAGGAACCCTTGACTAACTCAAGAATTCCCCATTCTGAATAATTTCAGACAAGTCATATAAATGTCTCTGAAACTCTGGTATCCCACAGATACATTTACACATTTTCTACTCACAGGAGCACATAAGATCCATGAAATTGTTTTTAACAAGAGCTATAAGTTCTGACTTATTTGTAAAGGTAAAAAAATATATCCAAATTGCCCCACATTAGTGAAATGGTTAAGCAAACTATGGCACATTTTATCAAGGTGTGATAATGTACGACATTAAAATTAGAATTATGCAGAGTATTTAGATACAAAGGCATGCGTAAACCAAAGAATGTAAAGTGAAAAATAGATCCCAAAGTAGTATGTGTCTGCGTGCTGACTGTAGCTACATGAAAATGAATGTCTGACATTGATAAAATCTGAAAGTAAGTTTCAGATAACATTTTATCTCCTCTGGGTTCTTTTTCCTAAAATGTTAAATGTATAATAGAAAACAAATAGCTGTGAGAGGACCTCATTTGGTCTAAGATAGCTCCCTAATCTCATATTCATCTGGGGCAATAGGGAAGACTTTATGGGGAGCAGGGGGTACGGGTCAGACAGCCAACCCTAAGGTGAGAGAAAATGACCTCTCTGAGGCCACAAAGCCCCTCCATTCACAGACTGGAGAAACTCTGAAATGATCATTCAGAGAAAAATGCCACCAATAAAGACTTAGTCAAAGGTGGAAATTAGGCAACTTGTTTTTACCACCAAACCTTTTAGCTCTTTTCAGCAAAAACACTTTAATATTTTAAAAATCTAAGCACATTAAAGCAATTCTATTCACATGAAGACAGCTCTGAATTCACCTTTGCCTATGAAACGTAATATCCCATTCTTAAATAATAACTGTTAACCACTTCTTTCCTCATTCAGATCCTAGGTATTATAATTAAAAATATAAGAAAAATGTTCTACATGGAGATATGATATTATAAATATTATAGATTTGCCAGTAAAAAATATAACCACACCAGAGATAATATTCCTAGAGCCCTGTGTCAATGTTGGCGTAGTGGAACAGAATTCCCCTAACGTGCTGTGACATTGTCTGATCCAATTCGTACTTTGTGCACAAGTTAGATTTTGGTAGACATAGCTGGCTTTTCACATAGCTAACTGAAGGTAATAAACCATAATAATAATAAAAAAAAATGTGTGTTACTATTTGTGATTTAGTTATCTAAACCATATTCATCATCTTTAAACCCTCCTTGGATCGATACATAAATTCCAACCAATGTTTTAGGCAATATTTTTTGTAAAAAAATCCATAGGCAGTGGTAGCACAAAGAACTAGGAGAATAATAGTTATTGTAATAATTTTAAATGAAAGGGCAAAATTTTTGAATAAGGTATAAGTAAGAGTCTTAAAGAGGGTATTTTGTAAGCTACAATCCTAAAATAGAAGACTTCCAATATTTCCTTTCAAATCAATATTCACTCATTGGGTGAATATTTATTGAGTGTATATCATATGCCAAGTACTGTTGCTCTGGAAATAAGCAACAAGGTCCCTGCCTGCTTTGTAGAAGTAACAACCCAGCAGAAAGCAATATTTATCAAACCACTAACTATAAATGTAAAAAAAAAAAAAAAGGTACAGGGTCTCTATGACTAAAAAAACATGAAAAAAAGTCAAGTTCTAAGTCAGTTTTGAGTATTAAGGAGGGTTACCTCCAAGAAATTTTAGTTTATTTCTGTTTCCTCTGTTTCTTTTCAGCTACCTCTGCAATCCTTATGTCGGAGCAGCCTTTATCTCTGCAACTTTACCAAATCCCCATCGTAGTGAAGGACAGCTATAACAGAGTGTGTGACTCATCACAGATCGTGCAGTTATATGCCTGTGATTGTGACACCAACCACATGTGCTTGGACTCTAGCATCACCGGCATCCATACAGGGGACATAACTGGTGATACATATGGACCTGTCACTGAAGACCAAACCGAGGTTTCAAATGTTGGTCTTGGACCAGCAGGGATCGGCATGATGTCTATGGGCGGCCTAATGCTGCTTAGTAAGTACTGAATTAAATTATTCTTTTCAGAAGTTCTTCAAAACAGGACTGTAGCCGGGCCCACTGGGATGGCTAAGTGCATTGAACCCTTTCTTTCTGGTATCTATAGCACCTTTTGAGTGCTAGAAATAAACAATGGGACTGAGAAGGGTATGTAGTTAATCCATAATGATAATTAAGAAGGTCTAGGGTTAGTGAGAGTCCTACAGATGGGAAACACATGCAAATTACTAAGTATAATATAGAAAAGCACAAAATGAATCCTATAATGGAAATTTCATTGAAGTGCTCTAAGAGTAGAGAGGCATAAGCAATTAAGTCAAAGTGGGAAAGTTAGGAAAATCTTTGCAGAGGTATTAATGGATTTGGAGGTGGGTCCTGAAAGCAGAGGATTTTTTTAGAAGAAAGATGGAGTGTGGGGAAATTTTAAAGGCCATCTAGGACACAGGGGAGTCACATACAAATGGGAGAGGGATGGAAGCACACAGCATAGTCAGCGAGTGTAGAAGCTAAGAGGTAGGCTGGGAGCCAGCATGGAGGAATGTTCATGATACGCTGAATGTCCACAGGCATTGAAGGGTCAATGAGGACTTGTGAGCTTAGGTGACCTCCTCACTCTAACATAGTAGGAAGCAAGAAGAAGAGCCTGGAAGATGGGATTAGCCTCTGGGCTCTAGATGAGCGTCTGAACTAAGACCATGGTCACAGGCATGGCAAGGTCCCCAAGCAAAAATTTTAAAAATGGGTCCTCCTCTCTATACACTATTTTTTCAAAACATATAGATCCTCAGAGGGGAGATACTTCATGCATTTTATGTTCCCTTGCAATACTTAAGTTTCATAGGTATCAAAAACTGGGTTCTAAAATTGAAGAGGATTAAACTCATCAAACTATATTATTAACATGATTTAATAGTTGAACACAAATTAAAACATTATAATTTTAAGGCATAAAAAAATAACAAATGACTTTTGGGTAGGCTTTCTTTCTTAATCTGTCAGCTTTCAAGTATACACACAGATCATGAGTGATTCTCAAAATGATATTAAAGATATTTTCCCAGAATATGACTCTAGAGCAATTGAGTAGAGGTGTCAGCTAACATTTAAGCCAGTGGTTCTCAACTCTAGCATAAGAATTATTTGGAAGTCTTTAAAAATGACTCATGTCTGCGTCCTACTCAAGGTGAGACCCAAGTATATGCATTTTTAAGCCCTCTGATAAGGCTAATGTGTGATTCCTTGTTAAAAACCCAGTATCAGCTGCATTTCCAGCAGACTAGCACTAAGAATTTCATGACTTTTCATGACCCAGTCAAAGAAAGCACAAGCGTTGTTAAACTGATTGTGGAATAGGCAGGGAATATCCCTTTGGACACTTGTTTTTTAACATTTTAATGGAGAAGCCCATATTAGGAGAGAAGGCTGTGATGGTAGGGGCAGAGGTCTTAGCCCAAACCTTTTATTCCCAAAGGACTTCAAATTAAGACTTCTGCTCTTAGCTCCAAATGAGATTATGCATATAGTACTTGTATTTGTTATGTGCTAAACACATTTGATTTAGTCTAAGCACTTCTAAAGAAAAAGGTATAAGAAGGTAATTTTTTTAATTAAAATTTTAAAAAATTGATTTATTAGATAAAGCTTCTATTAGACAGAGCTCAAGCTCACAATGGTACATGAGCCAGCACACATCTAAATTCACAGAAACATAATACACGTTGAACAGGCCTGCCCTGGAGGCTCCCAGTTCTAGTCTGAGTCCTTTTCCAGAAGGCTCTCTGGAAATGTATAACTTGACCTTTCATTTTTCATGGTACAGATAGTAAAATTGCCAAATGAACTATCTTAATGAAATTAAAGCTGGTCTAGGAGCTTTGATGTTCTCTTCTATAACCACTGATATTCCCACTCAGTAAAATGTGGACCCAAACTTAAGGAATGTCTATATATATGGATTAAAATATAGAATTGAAGCAACGATTAGGATAGAGAAATTAGGATAGAAAATTTTCTGTTTGCAGAAACATTTGGTAATTAATTTTCCATTATATTTTGTGGGCAAACTCTTAAAATAATAAATGTAAATATCTCAATTAAGTTTAGTGAGTAATATTTGACTTTTAAGTGTAAGTGTAAATTGAAGACGAGTCCTCTCTCTAGATCCCATAACTGCATCTTATATCCAATCCTCTTTATAACATATGCTATTATATATGTTTTATATATATGAATTTCTATATAGATATGCAAATACATATTCATACCTATCCACAGAGACGTTCTATGAGATACATAGGCGTGTACCCCTGCATGTACACATGCCCATGGAAGTATTCACGTTTATGCATGGGTATGCATACACATACAGAAGCTTACAGATACATATACACAGATAGTTAATATATGTAAACATGCACATATATAATTATGCACTCATGTACATGAAAGGCTAGAAGTAAGAAAACTAGATTTGAATCCTGGATCTGCCGCCAATCAGCTCAGGAGTCTTGGACTAGAGGAAAGCCTGGCCCTCACTTTCCTAATCTGTCAATAAAGAACGTGGATTACATGATCTCAAACTCCCTCCTTTCCAGCTCTAAAGTTCTATGTGATTTGGTGGTTTTGCATTTACGAATTTGTATATATTACACTCAATCCTCTAAAGGAAAAAATTATATTTTCTTATATGTGTATTTTTGGGGTCCTAAATATAATGCCACCCCCCAAAATGATGATGCAATGACTTCCTAAATCGAGCAATTTGTGTTAACTCTTCTTTATAACTGTCTCGGGCAGTGTCGCCACTCTTGCTGCTCATGTGTTGCTGCAAGCGGAAACAGCCACAAGGCCTGGGGACGAGTTTTGCTCCTGTGCCCGAGGGGGGAGAAGGAGTGATGCAGACTTGGAGGATAGAAGGGGCCCATCCCGAGGACAGGGTGAGTGGACCATCGCTTTCCGGAAAAGAGTGGGATTTCAATGGAAATTGCACATGTGGTGACAATTACATGCTGCACAAAAATAAAAAGATGTCAGTTTTTAAATGTTTAACATAAAGAATTTATTTTAATTTTTTTTTTCTTTCTTTTCAGGATGTGTCAAATATCTGTGCGCCCATGACAGCCTCAAACACCCAGGATCGTATGGATACCTCTGGTCAGTGGACACCAAAATCTGTTTTTTTTTTTAAATTTGCAGAATTATTCAACCAAACCAACCTCATGTAAAAGCACCTCATAGAAAAAAATCCGTCAATCTCTTCGGCTGATTGTCTCATCAGAGGGAAAGTGATGTGTTTGAAGTAGCCACTTTATTTTTCTAGCTGAAACTACAGTCAGTAAAGCATGATGCACCAATTGGAAGGCTTCGGTTGATTCCCAGCTCTGCCGTTTACTACAGGTTGAATGTCCCTTATCTGAAATAGTTGGGACCAGAAGTGTTCCCAATTTGGGATTTTTTCAGATTTTGGATATTTGCATTATGAATTGAGTATTCAAAATCTGAAAATCTGAAATCTGAAATGCTCCAATGAGCATTTCCTTTGCGCATCATGTCAGTGTTCAAAAAGTATCAGATTTGGGAGCATTTTGGATTTTGGAATTTTGGATTTGGGATGTTCAACCTGTAGTAGTCAGTCCTTGGGTAAAACACTGAACCTCACTGGACATCAGTTTACCTTTGAAATTGATAGTGCCTACTTTAAAGAGTTGCTGTGAGGAGTAAATGAGTACACATATATGTATATACACACACACATATATGTACACATATATTATATATATAATGTATGTATGTATATGATATAAAAACCTATGTGTGTATATACACATATATATCACAAAATATATATTAGAATAATGCCTGGCACAGAGTACATGCTACTGTAGTAATTATTTATGATATAAGCTGTTAAAAAAAAGAACAAAAGAAAAAGCAGCAAATGCGTTCTAATAATATATTGAAGAGTTTTTCTTAAATTGACACAAGCTTTTCCATCATCAGTGTCTTACACTCTCCTTACCAGTCTCACGCACATCAAAGAATACTGAAAAATACCCAGCCATTGGGCAACACTTGAACCAAGTAGAGAAGTTGCCCAACTCTAGAATGAACATGAAATGTCTCAATGAGAGTTTCTCAGTATCCCAAGCCATGCAAAGAACCTTGGTGGCTGAACATTCCTGTGACAGCCAGCTCTGCATCCAGTGCCAGCGTGAAGGAGGACTATGAGTTTTAGTTTCTGCAAACGTGCCCCCAGCCTTTCTTCGGAGGGTTCCCGAGTAGGTCAAGCCCTCTAAGATGGGCTCAGGGTGGCTTGCCTCAGGCAGCGACCACAGGAACTGGTGCCTGCACAGAGCCACAGCTCCTCTTGGCAAGTTCTACACCTGTAAGTCTAGGGCGACGTTTGTGCAAATGTGAGACAGCCACATCTGATAGCTGACTCCCTCTGTATCATTAACTTAATTCTATTTTGTCATCAAGCCTGCAAATTATGGGTATAATTCATATCACTCCTTGCCTAGCTTTCCAGAACCCACTCTTCGTTGTGTGGTGGTAGCAGTGGTACCAGCAGATAGCACCGGCCATGTTTTAGATGGATACGCAATGCAGACAATTCCAGCACTATCATAGGAACACCCTCTCTTTTCAGAAATCTACAACAATACCTACGCGGGTGGAGGCACAGTTGAAGGGGGTGTATCAGGAGTAGAACTCAATACAGCTCTCGGGACAGCCACCGGCCTTGTGGCCGGAGGAGCCACAGGAACCATGAGGAAGAGGAGTTCCACCATGGGAACCTTGAGGGAGTATGCGGACACGGGGGTCAACATGGCTTTCTTGGACAGCTACTTCTCAGAGGTAATCCTCTTCCAATCACACACAAAATAGTCTTGAAACGGAGTAATAATAATAGTGATAATGGCAGTCGGCCTCTTCGGAAATATTATTTTGAACCCTATACCAATCCTGAATAAAAATATTTCACTTCTCCTTAAAACACAGAAAGCCAATTTGCAGCAATATTTCATATTCGATTGTCAAACATATCTTAATCCTGTGAAAAAGGCTAGCATCCCTCGTCATTCTCCACTCCCCTTGCCCATTCTTCTGTCTTCTGTTTCTTTCTGATGTCTTACTTTGTTTCTCATAGCAACAGTAAAGGAAGAGAATCCTCATCAAGGCAAAAAATGTGCATTATGACCTCTCTTTTTGATGTCCTTCATGTTCTCCAGGTGCCTCCAAAAGCAAGGACAAAAATAAATAAATTAAAAGACAGGATTGGGAACAAAGGGAGTTAAAACTCAGGAACACAGCATCAACACAATTTGTGATGGATCAAGACCTAGAAGCTAGGTCTCCTATTCTCAGTCCAGTGCCCCACCCACTAAGTAGCCCTCACTAAGAAAAGGGACCCAGCAATCACACTACTGGGTATATATCCAAAAGAACAGACATCAGTATATTGAAGAGATACCTGTACTCCCATGTTTATTGTAGCACTATTCACAATAGCCAAGATATAGAATCAACCCAAGTGTCCACCAGTGGGTACATGGATAAAGAAAACATGATACATATACATAATTGAATATTATTCAGCCATAAAAAGGAATGAAATCCTGTCATTTGCAATAACATGGATGGAATTGGAGGACATTATATTAGGTGGAATAAGCCAGGCAATGAGACAGATATTGCATGCTCTCACTCTTATGTGAGAGCTAAAAAAAAAAAAAAAAAAGTTGAACTCATGGAGGTAGAGAGTAGAATGATGGTTACCAGATGTTGGGAAGGATAAGGGGAAGGGAAGATAAAGTGAGGATGGTTAATGGGTACAAAAATACAGTTAGGGTGAATAAGATCTAGTATTCAGTAGTACAATAGAGTGATAGTAGTATTCCAAAGAAAAAAGCCCCATAGGCATTGGGTTGGCCTAATAGATTAACATGAAGAGTAAATAAATCCTCTTGTGAGTTCCTATTTAGTAAGTTTTCTTTGCTTAAATAATCCATTTTATCTCATATTTCAATTAGCTTGTTTTATTTCCCATATGGTAATACGTGAATTTCACCACTGTTCTTTACAAAAAATGTTGAAAATGTTGCTGCAATTGTAAACTACATCTTAAAATTGGAGGTAACAAATACTATCACAGAATATGCATGAATAGTATCAATTTAAATGAGTGAGTGATACCACTAATCAGCTCATCCTATAAAATCTTAGATCAGAAGTCTCTAAAGCATTGATATTATTCTTCCTTGATTATTTGAAGGGAAAAGAAACTTCTAATTCCCTTTCTTCTTCTAATTTTAGAAAGCATATGCTTATGCAGATGAAGATGAAGGCCGACCAGCCAACGACTGCTTGCTCATTTATGACCACGAGGGAGCAGGGTCTCCTGTGGGCTCTATCGGTTGTTGCAGTTGGATTGTGGATGACTTAGATGAAAGCTGCATGGAAACTTTAGATCCAAAGTTTAGGACTCTTGCTGAAATCTGCTTAGACACAGAAATTGAACCATTTCCTTCACACCAGGCCTGTATCCCTATCAGTACCGACCTCCCTTTGCTGGGACCTAATTACTTTGTCAATGAATCTTCAGGAATGACTGCCTCGGAAGCTGAATTCCAAGCAGAAATGGCAACCCCTGAACCCATGATTCATGGAGATATTATAGTGACTGAGACTTACACTACTGCTGATCCATGTGTGCAACCCACTACAATTGTTTTTGATCCTCAGCTTCCACCCAATATTATAGTAACCGAAACAGTAATGGCACCCATCTATGATATCCAAGGGAATATTTGCGTACCTGCTGAGTTAGCCAATACACACAATGTAATCTACGCTGAGAGAGTACTGGCTAGTCCTGGTGTGCCCGACATGAGCAACAGTAGCATGACTGAGGGTTGTATAGGGCCTGTGATGAGTGGTGGTATTTTGGTAGGGCCAGAAATCCAAGTGGCACGAGTGGCGAGTCCAGATGTTCCCACAGGTCAAACTGTGGGCTCTGCATCCCCAATGACATCTCGACACAGAGTAACACGGTACAGTAACATACATTACTCCCAACAGTAAGTGCTTTATAGTCAGTATTCTATATGAAGACCTTGCATCTTGTAATCACCAGTATATGCCCCAAAGATATATAATGTACTATATCATTTTAACAGTCAACAAATATTCTAAGTTCGATGCCGCTCTTTGATTACATCTTTTTGAGGATACATATGGCTAGAACTTTAGATAAGCCTTTTTAATGCTTCCTGATTTTAAATAATGTGCCCAAAAACTTGAAGAAAACATATAGCATCCTTTGATACTGTCTTCTAAGTAGTACGTAACTCATTGTGAATCCCACAGGTCTTGAGGCCTGTAGAACCAGTCTTGTAAAACAAGATGCCCTTGTTCTTGGAAGTTACAAAAGACGTCTTGTCTATATCTACTAGCCATATTTTCTTTGGAGTAATATTTGTATTAAAATTTTTTAATTGAAAAAGTGAATGAGATGTACATTTTTGAAACGAAAATGAAAAGGAATATGGAATGTCTGTCAATGGATAACTGAAATCATTTGTCTCTTAAAATGATTTTTCAAGATATGCAATATTAAGCAATAGGGCATGCTTACTATAATAAGAGAAGCATTTGCCAGATGAATGCATCACAACAAATTGTTCATCAAAAAGAAATAGATAGATATATAAATCTTTATTGCACTTTATTGATTTATATCTTAAACTGTAAATTATGAATAGCAAAAAAAATAATAATAATTAGGACAACCCTACAGTAGAAATGGTTCTTAGGGGAAGTATAGAGTTCACCCCCCTTACAGGGAATTATTTTCCTACTCGTGCTAATTATGTCAGAAAAAAATATGAAATATGGTTTAATCAATTTCCTTGACCCAAATCATAGAGCTTTCATTTAGCAACCAGATATTCTCCAAAAGCATGTCTGTAATTATTTATATATTAAACAATATTTACTTAGAAGCTAGTAGGTGTTGAGTGCTAGTCTTGGCTCTATGAATATGTAAGTAAAAAAGACAGACATGATTTCTGCCTTCCTAGAGCTTCTAATTCATTTCTAGACTCAAAACAAAACTTTGGAATATGACTCTAAGTTCCTACCAAAAATAATTAAGAAAATACTTAAGTCCATTACCAAGCTGTGTTTCTCTTTCCAACACTACTATTTATTTTGAATGAATGAAATGAAAACACATAGTTTGCTTACTTTTAGTAGGCACAAAGCTGGCTTGAGAAAAAGAAATTCTAGCAAGGTAATTTTATTCTGTAAAATATGTACAGTATAGAGTAATAACTCTATCATGTGACTAATGAGATAGTGTAAATGGAATAAACTTATTTTCAGGGCTTATTCCTTGTGAAAGGAAATAATTATGGTGCTCCTTGCTTATTTTTTGTTCCTTTATGAATAAAACTGTTGTAGAATTTGAAGCATCTCACACAATTTCTTGCCCAATTTTCTCATTTTATAGACAAGGAATCTAGGAGAAATAAAGAGGTTAAATGATCACAACCAGCTAGTTGAGGTACAAAACCTTGAACTCATTGCTCAGATACCCTGGCCAGTATGCTTTTCAAAACTACAACTTTATCAGATATGAAAAGGATGCAATTTTGCCCATTGCATGGTCTTTGCTATTTCCTAATTGGAAGAAAAAGTATCTCTCAAAAAAATAGGTTTTATGAACTTTAAGTGCAGAATGGCTAAAACATATTAATGCTAGAAGGTTATTTATATATTTTCTAATAATTTCCAAATTACCTGTACTGGCAGATGTTATAGCCATTTCTTATTTTGATTATTCACGTCAAAGTTTCTACTATGTGTTACGACTCTATAATTGACGAAGTCCACGGGGTAGCTAAGGAGCATTGGTCCCTTGGTCATTTAACACTCAAGCAACAACCAGCCACATAGCATCTGGTAGTCACTCAGTTCTGTGTCATATCCTGACATTGATATTTCTCTCTTAAAGTTTGCATACTGTTAGACCAATAATTTTAAGAATTATGAAACAATCAATAATTAATATAAAGCGTTAGTGGGATTCAAACTGAAAACACTGAGATTTAAGAAATGAAGAATAAAACAATACTAAGCATTTAACTAACAGATTAAAATTTTAAAAGGGCTTGAAACCACTTGTGAGAAGGGTAAGAAAATTTTCCTGTGAACTTTTTCTTCTATCTTTTTATCAATACATGAAGACTTAAAGGTGCTTCCAAAAGAGGAGATCTACCTCTAAGAGATGCCTCCCTTCATACTATCTGTGTAAACTTGATCAGAACCATTTTGTTTTCTTTCAACATTATCAGGGAGGAGGAACTCTGCCATAGTCAGTGTCATTCATATGTGACTCAAGCTTCTGAAACTGGCTGATTTTTAAACATGATCTCAAACATAAACCAAGATTCTCCTTCTCTGGTTAAGAGTTAGGGTGTCAATTTGCCTAAGAAGTAGATGATATAGTGTTTATGTTAAGGTTTGAATTAATGAATGAATCCCAAAGCCTGGGAAACTAGATGTAATAAATAAATATAATAGCTTATAGTTTGAGTCATATTCCTTCCCTGTGGAATTACTTGAGGGTGTTACCTTATTGAGTGAATAAATTGGTTCTCTTGGAAAAGTCTTATCAGGTAAAGGAAAAAGAAAACAATAAGAACACAGAGTATGAACTTGTTCAAGAAAAAAAGTTATTTTTGAAAAAATTTCTTCTTTTGGACTAGATATTTCTGATGGCAATGTATTAGTAAATGTAATAATGTTTTGTATGTTTCTTCAATTAAAAATATATGATAAGAAAAAAAGTTTTATCTTCTCTTTGGTACATGTAGTATTCACCCATAAACATGGACAAAAAATCTTTTTCCATTGTGTTTCTAGATGATTATCATCTTTATCATTATGTGCACAATACACGGGCATGAACTCATTTGTAAATTGAAATTCAGAATAATTTATTTGTTTACTAATGGTAGAATTTATCAATAGAGTCACTATTTTATTAGTAAATGTTCATTATAAAGTAACAAATCAGTTGAATAAACTCCAGTAATTGTTCTAGAGTGACATTGTAATTAGAGAATTAAATACCATCTCTTCCCTCTGGATTTATTTATTTTTTATTTATTTATTTATTTATTTTTGAGGCAGTCTCCCTCTGTTGCCCAGGCTAGAGTGCCATGGCATCAGCCTAGCTCAGAGCAACCTCAATCTCCTGGGCTTAAGCAATCCTCCTGCTTCAGCCTCCCGAGTAGCTGGGACTACAGGCATGCGCCACCATGCCCGGCTAATTTTTTTCTGTATATATTTTTAGCTGTCCAAATCATTTCTTTCTATTTTTAGTAGAGACAGGGTCTTGCTCTTGCTCAGGCTGGTCTCGAACTCCTGACCTCAAGCAATCCTCCCACCTCAACCTCCCAGAGAGCTAGGATTACAGGCATGAGCCACCACTCTGAGCCTTCCCACTGGATTTAAATTCAACAAAATCATTACTCATGTTTCTATACCAGAGGTACCAATTTCTGTGGAAAAGATGAAAGAATAATTAATTTCAATCTGGAGAACTGAGGAAGGCTTCTTGAGATGGTAAAATCTGGGCTGGGCTAACTAGAATTTTGTCTGATAGGAATTACAAAAGTATAAAAGCCAAAACACAGAGTATATCCAAAGACTATTAAGCAGTCAAATTAAATATAATAAAAAATAGGAATTATAAAATTACCATATAGCCAGCCATTATTAAATGATGGCTACTATACCAATTACCCAACATATATTATCCATTGAATTCTCAAAACAACATTATGTGATATGATTTATACCCATGTTGTAGATGAAAACACTAAATCTAAGGAAAATCATCACTTTTATGTTAGAGCTTAAGTGAATAGCAGAGTTAAATTCAAACCCACAACTGCCTAACTCCAAAGACCTTATTCTCACTCACCAAATTCTATTGATTTCATTCTGGAAGAAGCAGATAATAGAGGTCTTGACTCCCACTAGGAGGTTAGGTCTAACTTGGTAGAAAATTAAGAACCCCTGAAATTTTTTTTTTGCTGTGCAATGGCCAGGCCCAATTTTATGAGATGACATTGGGACAGCCCTTGGGAATCTTCATCGTAGTTGATGTGCTTCTGAGAACCCCCTGTGGCCCAATGCTTCAGGCAGAGAGCCTAGTATTTGTTTCCATGGGGGATTTTCTGATAAGCCAACCTTCCAAACCTAGGAGATCCTTTATCACCACCAAGGTGAGCAGGTCCATGATAGGCTATCTAAAGTAACTCTGATTAATCATTCTATATGTTAGTCAAAGTATTTGCACATTGAATGTTCTTGCCTTTTTTTTTTTTTTTTTTTTTTATCGCTTTAAGTGAGGTATATGGACTATTTGTAGTTCCTAGAACAGGGCATGCTTTTTCACACCTGTCACTCTGCCCCACCCTAGTTCCTTATTCTGAAACCTTCTCCACCCCTCTCATCTGTTTAGCTTTTTCTTACTCACCTCCAACATTGCCACTTTTGCCCCCACCTACTTGCTTTGCTAGAGCTCCTTACTGTTAGTTCAGTGTCTGCTAGCCTGGGAGCCCCTTGAGAACAAGGACAATGCTTTTCTCATTCCTGTATCTCCAGTGTTAGTAGACTGTCTAGTACATAGCATGCACTCATTAATTTTAGAAGTGAAAAATATAGTCAAATTCTCTCAAGCATCTAAAAGCAAATGTCTGCAGTTCAACAGTGTTGCCTCCAGATAGCAGACTTTTGAATGATTTTCATAAAGCTTGTGTAAATGTCACGCTTAACAGAAGGATGCAAGCATATAACTCATGATGACAGTTGCATTTCGGAGAAATTGATCTTTTGCAAAGAGAGTACTAAAATAAAGTTATGCAAAATAATTTCACATGCTTTTTGAAAGAAAAATTGTGGTATAGATGAATGAAATAAATTCTGAAAACATTACAGAGAAAGTGAATCTGGGAAATGTAGTTCCTCAAAGGTCTTAAAAGGGGGTGATGATGAAGCTAAATTGACAATGGCAGTCCAGCGCAAACACATATCGGAAACATCTGGTGTTTAGAGTAGTAATAGCAGATTTGCTTTTCTTAGAGTTAGTTAAAACAAAGGTATTGGAATGTG
This sequence comes from Lemur catta, assembly GCF_020740605.2. NCBI lineage: Eukaryota > Metazoa > Chordata > Mammalia > Primates > Lemuridae > Lemur > Lemur catta. The sequence continues at coordinate 22,774,756 of NC_059143.1, forward strand.
AATTTTGTGCCAAGATTTTATCATTGAATTTTTTCTATTATACTTCTTTGTAACTTGATTTTCTCACATCATCATGAACATCATTCTGTGTCAGCACATGTATACCTACCTCACTCTTCCAAAAATATGCATAATATAAATTTGTACCAGACATTTTTAACAATGCTCTTTTTTCCAGAAAATTCGGTTGATTCCAGTTTTTGCTATTATAAACAGTGCCACAAGGAACATTTACATGTATATTATGTATGTATAATATATATATTGAATACATATACACACAGAGAAGTTGAAGTATTTCTATAGGATAGACTCTTAAAAGGGGGCTGTGATATCAGATGATATGTACAAGTAATTTTTTATAGTTTTCCCAAATTTTCCTCTCAAAAAGAATCTCAATTGACACTTCTACCAACTCTTCTTGACAAGATTTGCTTAACCACAGACTTAACAAGAATTGATGTTATCAATTTTTAATGTTTAATAATCTAGTAAGGATTATGATTACTTGGTATTACCCATCACTATACAGAATCTGGCACTCAGTAAATATCAGCTGATTCAACGAAAGAATAAATCATTAAATGAATATTATGAGTTACCATATATGCTTAAATACATGTCTAGTCTCTCTTCTATTATATTGATAGATTATTAGATATGCTGATTAGATATTCCACCTATTGTTACAGCTGTACTATCTTGTTTTTCAATATGTTTTGATATCTGGTAGATAGAGTCCCTACCCATTACCTTTTTATAAAATTATACTGGCATTTCTGATTTACTCAAGTTTAAAAAAATTAATTTGAAATATGACTAGAATTAATTAAAATTAAGTTGAATTTATAGATTAATAACCTTGAGACCTTCAAAACTCCAGCATTAATCTGTATTTTTGCCTTTTCCAGTGTGGTATTTTACACAAGATAAATACTTTAGAAGAATGTTAAAACTTCTGGAAATTTGCAAATCAATAAGAGAGGTCGCTGATAATAAGATTGACTTGCCTTATAGACGTTAGTTGGTTGATAGTTTTATTTTCTTTCATGGTAATTTCTTATGCATAAATTCAGTAACAAACAAATTGTACAGCAGGAGGCAAAAATAAAGGTCCCAATATTAAGAACAGGATAAAAGTTATTTATTTTGAATCATAATATATTTCTCAAAGCAATCATGAAAGCCAAATAAACGAACCCTAAACATTAGACTTACATGCTACATGGAAAAATCCAATTTCCAGAAAGCCAGCTTATTGTCACTAACTATAGTATAATTCTTTATTTTTTTTGTGAGTGTTAAAAAGTTAAAATAGTAAAATTATTGTTATGATACTTTAAACATAGACTAAATATTAAATACAGGTAATAGAAATTAACTTGCTGAGATAACTTCTTTAAATTCCATATTCACTTACTTGAAATAACAGTAGACTGAAGTGACTGAGTTTATATTGAGAAGGAATTCCTGGTACCCATTTTGCCAGTACTTTGTGTATGGATTAAGAAAGCAAATAAATAAGCAGTTGTGAGATGTCTTATCATTTTTAAAAATAATAAGATAAAAGGCAATAAAACTATCCAAATAATTATACAAATATTTTTGGTTTATAGATAACTATGGCTATTGTCTGGTTATTGAAGTGTTGGCAGGCAGGCAGCAAGTGCTAGCACTAAGTGTTTGTTCATTAGCTCTTATACAGGCTGAACAGTGCATAAGAAAGGTAGCGTAGGGGCACCAATATATAATCTAGATAAAGTGAATTGAATGCAAGTGGAACAAATGAAATTGACGACTACCTGTATTTATCATTGTTGGAGTAGATCAACCCTAAGTATTAACAAAGATTTTCTTTTTTTTCTTTTTTGAGACAGTCTTGTTCTGTTGCCTGGGCTAGAGTGCCGTGGTGTCAGTCTAGCTCACAGCAACGTCAAACTCCTGGGCTCAAGTGATCCTCCTGCCTCAGCCTCCCCAGTAGCTGGGATTACAGGCGTGCATCACCAGGGCAACTAATTTTTTCTATTTTTACTTGTCTGGCTAATTTCTTTCTATTTTTAGTAGAAACCAGGTCTCATTCTTGCTCAGGCTGGTCTCAAACTCCTGAGCACAAAGGATTCTCCCACCTTGGCCTCCCAGAGTGCTAGGATTACTGGCATGAGCCACCACGCCCGGCCACAGAAAAGATTTTCTTAAAAAGAGGACCACACTTTGTGGTTAAAAATCCACAAAGCTAAGCCTCTCCGTGATTAGTAAGATGACTGAGCTAAAGGTAAGAGAGGCTGAATGTGCATTTAATAAGGAGTCGGTGACGTTTAACATTTGTGGTGAGTGAGAGTGAGGTGTTGGTACAAAAGGCACAGTGCATGCATGTGACCAGAATAAATACTGATTGACTAGGAAGTTTTCATTATGCGTTTAACAGGGAGGCACTGACTGGGTGAGGACTTCGGTATCAGTGAGGCATGAGTCACCAGGTGTACGAAACATGAAACTAGATACGGATTTTAAAAAGAAAAGAGTAAAAAACCAAATATTTATTATTATGCATCTAGTATGAGGTTAATTGCTTGTCAAAATTTTTCTTATTTAATATACCTTCTGATCATCCTCTTATAGATGAAGGTAATTGAGAAAAAGAAAAACTATATGGTAATCACTGTGACCCAGTTCCAGTGCCCATTCATTCATTCATTAAATGTTTTTTTGAGCATTTTCACCCTATGCCTGTGAGCTAGGGACTAGGGGTAGAAAGGTGTAGTAGGGTCCTTACCAAAAGGACCTCACAGTCAGATGCAGGAAGAATCAAAGGGCTGAGATACAGTATGGCAAGCATTATACAGGGGGTATGAACGAGAGAGCTATGGGAGAAGACAAGGGGCACCTGGCCTTGTGGAGTTGGGAAAAGGCTTCTCATAAGAAATGAACTTTGAGCCGAGTCTGGAAGGACCACAGGAAATATAGCCAGATGAAATGAGAAGGGCATTCCAGGCCAGTAGAACAGAGTGGGAGTGAAGAGGAGAAACAGGGAAGCTGGAGAAATAGATCAGCTCCTCTGAAAGCTGGAAACAGTTGGTAAAACCAAAGAACAAGGAAGATGGGTTACATAGACAAGGAGTCAGAGCCTGGATATATATGACATGCTGAGGAAATTCCATTTTAATCTGGAAGTTAGAGAGAACCATTGAAATATTTAAAGGAAAACAGTGAATTTGAAATCACTTGTGAAGTTTGCCCTGGCTTGCATACAAGGAGGGGGACGAAGCTGTTGATAGGAAGACCAGCGAGGAAGGTGTTTCAATGAACCAAGGCAGAAGGGGAATAATTTGAGTTCCATCGACACATCTTAATCCTGGGGATAACTGAATAATTAACTTCCCATATGACAAAATCATACCATAACTGTGCATTTCACATCAGCATATAATGGTAACCGGTGATGCCAGCTATATCCCCAAGGTGGCGCTGTAACCCAAAAACACGGAGCCCAGGAAATGCCCTGGGAGGAGGCTCCTTGCCCCACTAGGTGCTGAAGGAGCAGCACGTGGAGGCTCATTCCCCACCCTCCATCTTAAAAATCATATGCATTCTACATTTTTACAGAATGAAATGAAATCAAAAGAAAAACTGTTAAGATCTCAAGCTATTCTTTTTGCTCTTAGTGCAGCATTATTTTCCTAGTATGAAATTATTGTGTGCTCATTATAGAAAAGTTAGAAAATATCAAAATAAAAAGAGAAAATGGAAATAACATCCCATTACTCAGAGACAATGAGTGCTAACACCAAGATAGTTTTCCTCAGTTAACACTCACACAGCTCTGGCCTTCAACTGACAGGTAATGCCTAAGAAACCCGAATTTGCTACTGTTAATTTAGTCTTTCTCTAACATCCTAATTCACTGCATATATTTTTTTAAGTGGAAATTATTATATATAAAACTTTATGCCTACTTTTTACATTTAACATTCTTTGTAAAAGCATTTTAAGAGATATTTCATTCCACCAATGGACATCGAGGTTTTCCCTACCCTCTTTAGGGATATTGTAAATCATGATGTGATAAATACCTTTGTGCACAAAACCTTACATGCACTTTACATTATTTCCATTGGAATTGAAGTTTTAGTATCAAAGGCTATGCACCTATTTAAACATCTGTATATTACAACACATTATTAACAAGCTAGTCCTTGATGTTAGTGAAAACACCTTATACATCAAAGTACAAAAATATAGTATAATTTTTTCTAATCTCTGGAGTTCTAGTTTTTCTTCCAGTTCTGAGTCTGTGAATCCAATAGATATATCATTTCATTATGAAGCTTGCATTTGTTTATAAGGATGCCAGCATTATAGAGGAATATTTAAATATTTCTGCTATCAAGGCTTAGGTTGTCCCAGGTTGGTTTGGATAGCCATAAAACTCAGTTTTTGGACCAAAGACAATACAGGCTCTGCTATCTACAGTGTACCCAGCCCCTGTATATGTACAGTCTAATCCTAGAACCAATGTTATGGTATGTAATTCTCTAAGAAAATATCAAATTATATCTAACAAATTGAGCCCTAACAAAAAAAACTCTCCTCCAAAGAAAGGCATAAGAAATTCTGAACCACGATGCCACTCTAACTTCTCCCAGGTACCACCTGTGGGCTGATTGATAGGACTAGGTAGACATCCATTAAAAAGGATCCCTAGATTCAAATACAAGCTTTAAAGAGGAAAAAAAAAAATACACCCAGCAAAGGTAGGACATGATCTGACACGGTAATGGTAGGTCTCATCCTGAGGTGGCACTACTTATCTTCATTCTTAATTTCAAACAGTTGGAGATTTTTACGCTATCCAGAATACATCACACAATGACTAATCTTTCACAATTTGTGGATTCCGTGTACTAACCTGTTCCCTGTTATTTTTCATTTCTGTAATTTCCATTTTCACTCCTCTCCTGACCTCCCTTAATTTAGGGAATTTATAAATTCTCTGTCTCACCTGCACTGCAATGTTGGCAAGAAAGAAGGTACTGTGACAAGTGACATTGAAAAACTAGGCTAAAATGTTTTGTTTTACCCCTTGACCAGACAGGATGAAAGACCTGGACACATGAAGGAATATTCAGCTTCTACAGTCATCACGTCCATAACAGTTACAAATCAGGGTGCAAACTCCCCCAAACAAATATCACAAGTCAATAAGATTCACTAACTTTTTCTGAGGGCTGTTATGTACTCATACAGCAGCATAATCTTCGTAGCATACTTAGAATCCTTTTTTACCAAAAACTCAAGTTACCTCTGCCAACTACTGAAATCTAACAGTCCTTGAGCACCAACTCACACAGCAAACACTATAAAAAGTTACCTGAAACCTTAACACTTTTTCATCCACCCCAATTTCATAAAATTTATCAATACAAAAAATAGCTAATGACCTAAAGAAATAAAAAGTAAAGGAAAATTCTTTGTCATATTCTGGTAACATGAGCTAGTTTAGTTTAGGGAGTTAGTGTCTTCCTACCTCAATCTTCAGAGTTTCTGGTGGAGGCTCAGGAGGCTGATTTTCGGATGGGAGAAAGAGAGCAGGAGAATCTGAAAGAGGGAGCAATTCTCTGGCAGGAACAGGACATCTATCCTCTATGAATTCCGGCCTCTCCCAGTCTCTTTCAAGGCCACAGTTCCTTTCTGACCTGACCCACAGGCTACCTCCAAAAACAAAGTCCAGCAGTTCAGCAGGGCACTAGGCTTCCCAGAATCTTTCCTCCACACGCTTCTCTCCCCTAGAGGGCGAAAGGATGAGAAAGAAAGAAAAGACCACAGAAAATCTCACTGGCTTAGGAGGAATTACATTAATAGTTTCCATGGAATAAAAAAAAAGAAAAGAGTCCTCTCTCCGAAGCTAAGGGTGTGTTTAGTTCACTGCATGTTTTGGCAAAGTACTCATCAGGGGCCCTCAGCTAAGACTTCTAGCTTAACAAGAAAAAGTCTGAGAACTGAAATCTGATGTTGAAACCTCTAGGCCCCATGACAGGCAGACAGATTAGCAGTGCATAATTGAAAGAGAAAACATCATCAATTTGCCAACTAGAAAATCTGGTCAAAATCAAGGAAATGTTTTCTAATGAGTTTTGAAATTTGAAACAATTGGTGATTCTTAGGGTTGGGTGCATAGTTGGTAGTAACCATACCTTCTGAATTTCCAGGACAGATTCATAATTATTATCACAGGTACTTGAGTTTTAGAAAATACAATCATTATAATGAGCATTCATTAAGTATTTGTCAATTTCACATGATCAGTCAGTCATGTACAATCCTTTACAGTATGAATTAAATTAGTTCCTTTCTCTCCATGCCTATGGGCACACCCTGACCCAAGATTGCATGGTAATCTCATTTATCTTTATATCTCTAGGTCCAGACTGTACCTGGCACATATCAGGTACTTAGTGAATGCCTGTGAAATGAATATTTGTTGATTGAATTCATGTTCTTCAATCGCTTCTTAACACGGTTAATCAAAATTTTCTTTTATATTTATGTAGATTATGGAAAAATCTATCTTTACAGAAGAGAAATTATAAAGAGACATTATTAACCTGTCAGGGGGGGAAAAGATGATGGCTCAAATAGTACCTACCAAGGCTTGCAGTTTTGCATGACTGGAGTAAGAATTCTAATCATATTTGGGTCTAGATCTTGGATTAGTCACTTAAAATCTGTTCTCTTTGCTTATTTATAAAACTAGATAATTAAATCAATGTTTTTCAAACTGTTGGTCGTACCCCCAAATAATGGGTCATGAAGTCAACTTAGTATGCCTATTTAGACATTTTAATGAAATTAAATAGAATATAAAAGAAAAGAAAATATCAGCATACAGTACACAAAGTAAAAGTAAGTATTGTCTTACAAAATTTTTGTTTCATTTCCGTGTGTGTGTGTGTGTGTATGTGTGTGTGTGTTTGGTGGTTGGTGACATAAACAATGTTTTTGACCATGAATTGTAGTTAAAAGAAATTTGAAAAACACCAGACTAGTTCATCTTAAGTTTCCTCAGGTTCTCAAATGCTAGAATTATCTGAGTAAGTCGAGAGAGCTATAGGAAGGGTTTTAATACTAGGAACAGGAAAGCTAGAACAATAGACACAGGGCAGTACCCCCCAGAGCAGACCAAATGCTGTGCAGATGAGAGATATGTCAGTGCACTTGATATTATTCACATCACATGAAGCTAAGCACTGGGTAGGTCCCTTATACAGAATATCTCTTTGTGAAAAGCACTGGGAAAATAAAGAAGTCATCAAATCCCGGGAGTACTCAGAAGAATTTGTAAAAATGAGTACTCAGTGATCCTCCCCTACCACAAGCATATTGTAATTGTGACTACGGAGAGACAGTTCATCTACAAAGAGAAAAGGTAATGGGTTGTAAGGTGCATATTTCTTCATTCATTTAAATTAAACCTAGCAAACCCCACTTTTGACTCTCTTTGCTTTGATCTTGAACTTTTGGAACATGAAATAGACCACATTTTGGAAATGTTGATACATGTGCCCAGGGTCCAGTGGCACTTTGTCATCACCACTACGGAACCATGCAATGGTGGGCCAGTCCCTCCCCTCTCTGTACTTCAGGGTCACCACATTCAGAGAATGAGTTTCTTGGACAATGTACTCTCTGCCTGTGAAATTGCCCAGTTCTCACCTCTTCCTATTTAACCAGATAATCTCTACTGGATATGCAGTCTTTCCTAAAAGGAGAGTGACTTGAGGCATTCCAGGCATGTTGTTCCTAAAGAAACCAGTTCTGAAGGATCCTCTTTGTGAGTAAAACCCCTGGTATGTACTCCCTGGGATGTTTTATAGTCAATTGAGAAAGGTGGAGATGGAGCCTCTTGGAGAACAATTGTCCCCTGAGGGAAAACTTTTCTGAAAGAACAGCCAGAAGTCCTTGGGATTTTGCGATAACCCCCATCACTGTCCCTGTGCTGCCCTTCTGGATGGGCTGAGACGGGGGGACCTGAGCTCCAGCACCCCCCTTTATTGGGGTCAGGCTCCCACACTCACACCCCAACACAGGAACTTGATTTTCTTCAGGCTCTTGCATCATGGGTTTTCATGAAATCTAAATGAATACCAAGCAATTTAATGAGTTGATCTCCCAAGAGTGAAAAAAGTTCTTTGGGGGCATTTGCTTTTATGAGTGAAAACACAAAACATAAAATTTCCGGAGGTAAAGAGAGTAATACAAACTTCAAAGCTACATTCTGCCCAGGGAAATGAGGAAGGGGGAAAAGATGAAAAACCATAGAAAGAGAAGAACGGATAGGCAGAAAGGGGCCAAACTGAAGCAGCAGGAAGGAAAAGAGAGTGAGGAAGAGAGAGTAGGAAGCTTGGAGAGGGTGGGCGGGACCCAGAGAGACAGGAAAAGGCCACTCCCTGAAAGCTGAGGCGCCCAGCCCCGGGGGTGCCTGCCTCACCTGCCCGTCCTCCACCCAGCCACACCCGCCCAGCGCCAGGCAGGGCACAGGGAGAGTCCTTGCTCTAGGACAGTCATTTCCTGGTTTGGAGTTGGGTGAACTCAATAGCTGCCTCTTCTGATTCCTGAAGTATTGTTCCTAATTTGTACTCCATGCCTGTTTTTTGCTTTTTGCTTTTTTTTCCTCAAGCTAATCCTAAACTCCCAACTCTTTACTTTTATTCTGACCGCCTTTCCCCTCATACTTAACTTGAATCTCCGAATGGTCACTTAAACAAAACTTTTTCAAGCACTGAAACTTGCACACATCCTACAGTCTGACCTGATATCTCTGACCTTGATCTTAGATTTCCTCCCAGGACTCTCACACCTGTTCTTTTACGTAACCCTCGGAGGAATGATTCCTAACCCACATTTTGCACAGGCTTTCAATCCTCTGAGTTCACTTCAATTCAACACATATTTATGAAATATCTGCCATGAGCAGGCTAGACACTGGGGGCACAAAAAGAACCCCATCTTTGGGGATATTACAGACTAATAGGGCAGATCAACTCTTAAGGAAACATTTCATTATAAACTTTAAGAAAACTCTACCCAGGTGCTAGGGACATCCAGACACAGAGCACAGGCTGGTCTGGGAGATCAGAGATGGTTACCCCAAGGACAGTAATCCTGAGCTTAGTGTTCAGGAAGCAGCTAGGGAAGAGGTGGGAAGTGCTGTTGGAGGGGTGAGGGTGGGGTGGCCATCAGCAGTCTGCAAGCTAGTATGGCACAAGCATGAGGAGCACAAAGTCCATGCCAAGGAAGGGCAGGAAATGAGACTGGAAATGTTCATTGGACCAAATCATGGAAAACCATGTGTCCACTCAAAAGAGCTGGAAGTTTATCTTACAGGAGTTGAGGAGACATTGAAGAGATTTAGGTAAGGAAAACACATGTTTAGATTTGCATTTCAGATGCATCTCTTCAGTGCCTCTATGGTGCTGAATTTGTGGAGAATAAGCTTAGATGAAAGGAGGAAATTGGGCTGACTCGGCTTTCAGTTATGCACTTGTCAGCCCATCTGGATTTGTGACAGTCCATGACCTATTGGTCACCACTGGAGGCAGCTTCACAGACAAGCTGCTTTGTACTCTGACCTTGAAGGGTACTACCAATGAGCTAGTTTAATATCTGGTGTATTTTTGCAACTTTAGGCAGCAACAGTTGAAATATTTTGGAACTTGTCTCACTGGTTAAATACACCATCACTTCAGATCACTAAAATCTTCCTTGAAGTCTACATTCCCATTTTAACCTGAACTAATCAGCAGCATTAAGACAAAAAAAAAGCAAGTGGGTCAACCATATATTACTATTATGTCTTCTGATGAGAAGCATTATGAAGTACAGGAATGCATTCTAGACAAAATATTTGATTTAAATCTCACAAACCTTTAGATATAATAAAGAAACTATAAGGGATTGGCAATAAAAGGATAGAAGGACAAATTAAACAATACCACAAGGCCAAGACCAATACAAAAGTGAGACATTTTGTAGGATAACTGGTTCAGTCTTCTCAACAAGTTGATGTCATTAAAAATGATATCTAAATAAAGGACACTATGAGAGCAAAATAAATTTAAGGTGAAATTGTGTTCCTGAATCAGATTCTGATTTGGATAAATTAGCTGTAAAAGCCATTTTGGGCTTATTTGAGGAAATCTGAATATGGACTGAGTATTAGAGAAGATGAATATTTACTGACATGAAAAGGTAGAGATCATTCATAGAAAAATGCATGTGAAAAAACAGTATGTACAGTAGAATCTTATTTTAGTTTAAAAAACAAATATATGTGAATAGAAAATTAACAAAGAATTCCAAGCAGGAAAGAGAACTAATATTTATTAAGTACCTTCTGTGTGCTTAAATGTGATGCTAAGTATTTTCTTCACATCACTTATTTAATTATTAAAATTCTCTTAAACACGTCTTGCAAAAAAGATGCAATTAGCTCCATTTTACAGACAAAACATGTATTTTAAGACACTAATTGAAATAATCTCTGGATGGTCAGGTTTGTTGACTTTATTTTCTTTTTTATTTGTATTTTCTAACTCTCTTCAATGCATGTTTACTGCTTTTGTGATAACAAAAAGTTGCTTTAGCTTTTTTTAATTAAAAAGATAATTCTAAACACAAGTCAAAGGAGAAGTCTCAAAAGAACTTAAAAATACTTTGAACTAATTGAAAATGAAAACACAACTTATCAAAATTTGTGAAATTCAGAGAAAGCAGTGCTTAGAGGGAAATTTATATCATTGAATGGATATGCTAATAAAAAAGAAAGATCAAAAATTAATAATAATCTGAACATAGGCTTATTCAGATTGCCTATTTCTTTGAGTGTGAGTTCTGGAAAATTGTGCCTAAGTTTCCACTTTAGACAACTACAAGAAAAGAGCAAATTAAATGCAAAGTAAGCAGAAGAAAAGAAATAATAAAACTTAGGGCAGAAATCAATGAAATTGTGAACAGGAAATCAATAGAGATAAATCAATGAAACCAAAAGCTGATTCTTTGAAAAGAGCAATAAAATTGATAAACCTTCAGCCAAAATAAGTAAGAAACAAGGAGAGAAGACGTAGATTACTAATATCAGAAATGAAAGAGGGAACATAACTACAGATCCAATGGACATTAAAAGGATAATCAAGGATGCTATGAACAACTCTATACCCACAAATCAGATAACTTAGATGAAATGAATCAATTCTTTGAAAGGTAAGGTCTGCCAAAACTCACACTAAAAGAAACAGGCAATATGAATAGGCCTAGATCTATTAAAGAAATTAATAACCTTCCAAAACAAAAAGCAATGGACCCAGATGGGTTTACAGGTGAATTCTACCAAACATTTAAGGAAGAAATTACACCAATTATCTACAATCTCTACCAGAAGATAGAAACAGAGAATACCTCCTAATTCATTATATGAAGCCAGCATTATCCTAACACCAAACCTAGACAAAGATATTACCAAAAAATGAAAACTACAGACCAATACCATTCATAAACATAGATGCAAAAATCCTCAACAAAATATTATCAAATTGAATCCAAAAGTGTATAAAAAGAGCTACACACCAAAACCAGTGAAATTTATCCCAGGAGTGCAAGACTGGTTCAACATTCCAAATTCCATTAATATAATCCATCACAGCAACAGTCTAAAAAAGAAAAATCGCAAGATAGTATCAACAGATGTAGAAAACACATTTGAAAAAAGTCCAGCACCCATTCAGGATAAAAATCTCTCAGTAAACTAGCAGAGGGGAATTTTCTCAACTTGGTAAAGAACATCTGTAAAAAACCTACAGCTAACATTATACTTAGTAGTAAGAAACTCTCAAGCTTTTCCCACTAAGATCAGGATCAAGGCAAATAGGTTCCCCCTTACCACTCCTTTTCAACACCATACTGGAATTTCTAGCTAATTCAATAAATAAAACAAGAAAAGGGGAAAAAAGGACACAGATTGGGAAGAAAGAAATAAAACTGTCTTTGTTTGCAGATGACATGATTGTCTATGTAGAAAACTTGAAAGAATCGACAAAAAAACCTGGAACTAATAAGTGATTATAGCAAGGTTGGAGGATACAATATTAATATACAAAAGTCAATCATTTTTCTAAATATCAGGAAAGAACAAAAAATGTAAAGCACAATATCATTTACATTAACATCCCAAAAAATTAAGTACTTATGTATAAATCTAATAAAATATGTACAACATCTATAAGAAGAAAACTACAAAACTTTGAAAGAAATCAAAGAACTAAATACATGAAAAGACATTCCATGTCATGGATAGAAAAACTCAATATTGTCGAGATGTCAGTTCTTTCCAACATGATCTATAGACTCAATGCAATCTCAATCAAAATCCCAGGAAGTTATTTGGTTGTTATTGACAATCTGATTCTAAAGTTTATGTGGTGAGGCAAAAGATCCAAAATAGCCAACACAATATTAAAAGAGAACAAAGTTGGGGGACAGACACTACCTGACTTCAAGACTTACTATGAACCTTCAGGAATCAAGACAGTGTGATATTGACAAAAGAACAGACAAATAGATTAATGGAACAGAATACAGAGCCCAGAAATAGACCCACAAAAATATAGTCAACTGATCTTTGACAAAGGAACAAAGACAATAACATGGAGAAATGACAGTTTTTTCAACAAATGGTGTTGGAACAACTAGACATCCATATGTAAAAAAGTGAATCTAGACACAAACCTCACACCCTTCGCAAAAATTATCTCAAATGGATCATAGACCTAAATGTAAAATACAAAACTATAAAACTGCTAGAAGATAACCTAGGAGAAAATTTAGATGACCATGGATATGGTGATGACTTTTTAAAACACAAAAGGCATGACCCATGAGAGAAATAATTAGCAAACTGTACTCATTAAAAGTACAAACTTCTTCAGCTCTACAAAAGACAATGTTACAAGAATGAGAAGACAAGCCACAGACTGGAAGAAACTATTTGCAAAAGACTAATCTGATAAAGGACTGTTGTTCAAAATATACAAAGAACACTTAAAATTCAGCAATAAGAAACAAACAACCTTATTAAAAAATGGGCCAAAGACCTTGCCAGACACCTCACCAAAGAAGATATACGGGTGCAAATGAGCATATGAAAATATGCTTTACATGACATGTCATCAAGGAATGCAAATTAAAACAACGAGATACCACTACACATCAATTAAAACAGCCAAAATGCTGACAACAAAAACTGCTTGCAAGAATGTGGAGCAACAGGAACTCTTATTCATTTTTTATGGGATTGTGAAATGGTTTCCCAAACTGCCACTTTGGGAAACAGTTGGCAGTTTCTTACAAATTTAACCATAGTCTTACATGTGATCCAACAATCATAATCCTTGGTATTTACCCAAAGAAGTTAAAAACTTATGTCCACACAAAAACCTGCATACAGATGTTTATAATAGCTTAATTCATAACTGTCCAAACTTGGAAGCAACCAAGATGTCTTTCAGTAAGTGAATGACAAATAAACTGTGATAGATCCAGACAATGGAATATTATTCAGTGATAAGAAGAAATGAGCTATCCAGCCATAAAAAGCCATGGAGGAATCATAAATGCATATTACTAAGTGAAATAAGCCAATTTGAAAAGACTGCATTGTGTACCATTACAACTATATGACATTATGGAAAAGGCAAAATATGGAGACAGTATAGATCAGTTGCTGCTAGGGGCTGAGGAGGGGGAAAGATAAATCAACACAGAGGATTTTTAGGGCAGTGAAAATATTCTGTGTGACACTACAATGATGGATGCATGTCATTATACATTTGTCCAAACCTACTGAATGTACAACTCCAAGTTTGAACCCTAATGTAAACTATGGACTATGTTGATTATGATATGTCAATGTAGGTTCATCAACTGTAACGAATGTACCACTCTGGTGAGGCATGTTGATAATAAGGGAGGCCAAGCATCTGTGGAGGTAGGGGGTATATGGGAAATCTTCTGTACCTTCCTCTCTATTTTACTGTGAATATTAAAAATTCTCTAAAGAAAAGAAGTCTTTAAAAATTTTTCTGGAGGCCGGGCGCAGTGGCTCACGCCTGTAATCCTAGCACTCTGGGAGGCCGAGGCGGCCAGATTGTTTGAGCTCAGGAGTTCGAGACCAGCCTGAGCAAGAGCGAGACTCCGTCTCTACTAAAAATAGAAAGAAATTATACGAACAGCTAAAAATATATATAGAAAAATTAGCCAGGGCCGGGCACGGTGGCTCACGCCTGTAATCCTAGCCCTCTGAGAGGCCGAGGCGGGTGGATCGCTCGAGGTCAGGAGTTCGAGACCAGCCTGCGCGAGACCCTGTCTCTATTAAAAATAGAAATAAAAATTATCTGGACAACTAAAAATATATATAAAAAAAATTAGCCGGGCATGGTGGCTCATGCCTGTAGAACCAGCTACTCGGGAGGCTGAGGCAGTAGGATCGCTTAAGCCCAGGAGTTTGAGTTGCTGTGAGCTAGGCTGACACCACGGCACTCACTCTAGCCCAGGCAACAAAGTGAGACTCTGTCTCAAAAAAAAAAAAAGAAAAATTAGCCGGGCATGATGGCGCATGGCTGTAGTTCCAGCTATTCGGGAGGCTGAGGCAGGAGGATTGCTTCAGCCCAGGAGTTTGAGGTTGCTGTGAGCTAGGCTGATGTCACGGCACTCTAGCCCAGGCAACAGAGCAAGACTCTGTCTCAAAAAAAAAAAAAAAAATTCTTTTGGAAAAAAACCAAGTAACTTTTGGCTAAATTTAAGATAGTGTAATGCACTGATTATTTTTAATAAAACCTTCCAAAGAAAGACTTAAAACCTTAAAAGTTAAGAAGAAAGTGAGCACAAATAGGCAAGTGTAGTATTTTCAGCTTCTGCGAACCCACATCCCCTTTTCATAAACATACGAATCTGTAGTTATTTGAAATTCTAATGAATACCATGACTTTGAAAAACCAAAGTAATGGTATGCAAATTTGCTTTGTTTTCAGTCTACAAATAAAGGTGCTTGAAGACTAAAAACCCCCTGCCTGCCCAATCAGGAAACTCTCCCTCATGTGGTTATGTCCCTCCCATTAGAGTCACTGGTGTTGGGGAAAGAGCATAAACTTGCAACTCAAACAGATCTGATTCAAATACCCAGATACACCACTTACCAGTATAGTAATTTTGAATGAATTCCTATATTCATCATTTCTGAGTCTTGGTTGTCTTGTCTGTAAAATGAGGTTAATAAACATCTTCTTTGCAGGATGTTTGAAAAATTAAATAATTAAATAAATAATGTAAAAAAAATACTTAGCACCACAATCAAATACATAAAGGGTACTCAGTCAATATAAGTTCCGTCTCCTGCCTGAATGAAAGTGTGTTTAGGTGTTGAATGATCTTTAGGCTATAACTTCACGGGGGATATAGGGACCCCTAACAGGCCCTCTGCTCCACTCTGGATCCTACCTTTTATTTGACTTTTCTGCTCTATCTGAAATCCAGCTAACAGTCACAGCTGAGTCTTCTTTATTGCTACACCCTTCTCCAATGATTCACCCATCCGCTTATTTACTCAACACGTAACCATTGAGAGCCAAGTATTGGACCAGGTGAAAAGTGGCAAATGAGAAATGGCCTCTGCCCTCTCGGAGCTTACAGTCTAGTCCTTCCGAAGGAGACCTACTATTCACCAGAAGCCACTGCCTGTCCTTGTTAGTGTCTCTGATTAGACCCATTGGATAGCGATGCTGGTCAAGAGCATTGCTTTGGACTTGGCTGATGTGGGCAGCTGGCTTCACCTCCTGGAAGCCACTCACCCACTATGGGCCAGGCTCTCCACTGGAACAGCAGGGATCACTTTTTGAAACTTTTCATGCTCTTAGAAATTGCTAGTGAATCCCAGTGTACCTAATTATGTCACTTTTTTACTCACACACATTGCCAGGGAGGCAGTTCTCTCCTATCTTGAGCAATAAGAATGTTATTTTCAAAATAGTGAAAGATGCTCTTTGGGGCTTTCATTTCAAACTGCTAGTGAAAATAACACTTTTCCTTATTTTTGTCCCAACTCTCTCAAGTGCACAACTCTACCAGTCATAACAAGAAATAAATGAACACAATTGATCACTCTGCCAGCACCTTCAGCAGCACATGCATCGCTGATTCATGTGTTTTCAGATCACATTGTTCTTATCTAGAGCAAACACATGACTCAAATTCAATAGCTCAGTATTTTTATGCTATTTTTGTTACCAGACAAAGCCCTAAAATAATAGTTATACATACCTTTTCGTGCTTTTGGCCAAGTTCATCTTTTTCTAAATGGTTATAAACATCAAATAGTAAAATTCCTTTTATTTTTATAGTTAATGCTTTGAAAGGAAAATATTAAACATATAATTAATCAAAAATATTTTTAATTTTGATGTTTTATACATATTTATTTAATTTGGCATACACAAATAAATGTGATGTTAGGATATGTACTGTTAAGAGTTTTCAGTGAAATATTTTTTCTATTTCCTTTTTAGCTTAATTACCTCTCCCCTCTCCTGAACACATAATAGTAGTGTTCTCTTGCATGAAAACCCATTTTAACAGCCTGTTTGTTTATACTTCATATTTTTCTCTATGTTCAAATAATCATTTACAGCCATATATAATATACATATATACACATATGCACACAAGTAACAATATTATATACACTATTCTACATCTTGCTCTTCTCACTCAAGAGTTCCCCATACATACACCTCTAAGTCACCTGGTATATCTCCAATTAATTCTTTTTATCATCTGCAGAATATTCCATTTTATGTATTCTGTTGATTTATTTATTTATCTATTCCTAGAATAATAACATATTTGTTAGATGTTAGTTACCCAACTTTTTTCACCTCCTCCTATTGGAAGCAATTGAGAGATAAGGTATAGGAACCAGACGAAAAACTATAAGCTTTATTATTTGTAACATAATAGATGTGGATGAGACAGATGGTCACAATGACACCCTAATGCTCATCTCAGAGCTGAACTTACTCACCCAGTTACAGACAACCCCCACCACTGCGACCAAAAGAGAGAGTATGACTCTCCGAGCTTATAGCTAGAATAGGCACAAGAGGTGTCTTGTCAACAGGCTGGCTCCAATAGAGAGAAAACCCTAGATGTGAATTCATGGGCACAAGGGTACAGTGGGCTGAACCAAGCAAGTGTAATTCCTTCTCCCAAGTACACCAATCATCCATAAACAGGAGCCATGGAGAAATGGGGAGCAGTCGCCTTCCTGTAGCCAAAGTCCCGCACATAGAAACGTGAGTTCAGAAACAATAGTTATACCTAACAGATGCTCTTTAGATAATAGTATCATTACAGTAAATTTTGATATCTGGTAAGGCAAGATCCTTCAACATTCTTCTTCATCTTTTATTAGCTTTTAGGGACATTTTTTCTTCCATATAGACTTTTAGATATTTTTAATCTTATCCTACCTCCACCTCCCACTTAGATTACGGGTCAAGTCTGAGAATTGCTTTAAGCTTTTTTGTTTTGGGAGGAATTGGTACTTTATAATATAGTAATATTTTTTCTCATCCAGGAACATAATAATGTCTTTCTATTTTCTTTGATCTTATGTTATGCCCTTCATTAATAGTCTTCTGTACATTCTTAACAAAGTTACTTCCAAATATTTTACAACTTTTAATTGAGATTGGGAATCAATTCTTTTTCTCAGTTCACTTTCTAGACTAGGATAAATAAAAGTTACTGATTTTTACATTCACTCTATAAAAATCTACCTTAAAAATTCTAAGAAAAGTGCTATATGCAAATGTATGATAATAAATTTGGAAACACTGGCAGATACAAATAATTTTCTAGCAAAATATAAATTATCAAAATGTAGCCAAAAAAAAAAAGTGGAAACTTTAATAGATCAACTGAATGTTGAGGAGCTTCAGTTTAGTAAAATTAACTGGAGATCGAATTTCATGCGGTCAAAGCACTTCCTTCAAATGAAGTCTGACCAACCCAATTCTGCATAAATTGCATCACTTCAAAGTCCAAAGTAATAAAAAGGTGTTTTGAGAATCTGTCCATCCTGACTTCACACTGGAGAATTGAAGATTAACGTTAAGTCACCATGTTGCAGAGGTTGAGCAACACGCACAAACACCCATTAAATTGGCCCTGTGTCTCACACATTGAAAACAAAGCCTAGACTGACTCTTGGACACGCTGTGCTAATGAAGGAGAACAGAGGTGGAGTTTTCTCTACCTTTAATCTCTCTTTGGGTGCACCTTTCAGAAAAAGGCCCAATGTGTTTTAGTGCTGCTAGCCTTGGATCAAAAACAAATTCATGCAGCAAAGATTGTGCTTTGAAAAACACATCCAGAGTTCAGACTAAATGAACCCCTAGGAATCTTGAGACGTTTCAATAAAAGAAAGTAAACTGAAATGCTGTTCAAAAAAAGTTAAAGAGAAACAATATAGAATAAAACTTCTATAGGCTAAAAAACATTTTACTGTCAGACTGATTTATTAACAATTCAGGTGAGTAATAGATTCTAATCCTCTTCCTAATGTCAGTGAATAGAATAATGGTGTTTATTCAAAGGAAGGCCACTTAGACATGTCCAAAACTGCAAAAGAAACATGTTCATGTGTTTGAACTAAAAGTTCAATGCTTTCCTAAGCACTAGGTGAATACAAAACAGATTCACACGAGATGAAAGTAGTGTTCTGCCCCCTGAAAATCGGCAGCAACAAAATACATGTGAAATTTCTGTTCTCTCTCTGATTAATCTTTTCCAGAGGTTTTATAGTTCCTCATGAGGACACTCATACTAAAACATAGAGTACAATAAGTTGTACAAGTTTTACAGGTTTGACAAATTTTCTTGGAACTTACTAATCACAAAAGTATCAGTATATGATACCTCAGTAGGTAAGAAGCCCGTAAGATGTGAGCCTTTGGTAGAAAAATGTGCTGACCCTAAGGAATAAAGAATGGCAGCCTCCTCGTTTTCAGGCATCCCCCAGCCCCACCATGCCAGAGCTGGTGGTTCTCAGCTGCAGTCATTCCTGAAATCCGTGGAGGTCACTTTTTCTTTGTGCTCCATGCTGTTTTCAGACACCATCCTTCTACAGATTGGCAAAGCAGGAAACACATACAATCTAGATTAAAACAATTATAAAAGAAAAATCCCCCTCCTCAGCAATTACCAATCGCAAGACTGGTACAATTTGATTACTAGAAAAACAAAAGTCACAGCTCCCACGATACTTAAAAGTAGTTGAGGACTTCTGTGATACGTGTTCTTTGTCATCACCAGGAAGATCTGAAATGTACAAATGAAGGGGACATAACATCACCAGAGAGTGTAGTAAACAATTTAGCTTTGCATATCTGGTTCTCATGCCTTTTCATATCATATCGTCATGTCACCTGAGACGATGAAAAGGTTAGGACGATGTTGGGGCCAGGAGGGATGTCAGATCTCCTGGATCCCCTGAGTCTGTGTCTTAGATTGATATACTCAGGATCTTAACCTTATTTTAATTTCTTACAGTCTAATAAATTATTACCATTTAAATAACATTTAACTCTCTTAATAGAACTAAAATATGTCTTTTTCACAAGAGTACTGTTTTCTCATTAAAGAAGCAGAAAAGAATGACCTATAACAAACTTTATGGGAGGGATGGAAGGACAGGCTCATATTTTAACAACAGGAATGTAAATTGGTACAGCCTTTCGGAGAACAATCTATTGGAAATTTGAACTATATGTTCCCTTTGATCTAACAGATATACTTGCACAGATTTTTTAAAGATATTTTCATTTATTCGCTTTGCAAAGTTCTGGGAATATTCTAGTAAATGGAAGAGACATGATCCCTCAGTTGTGTGAGCTAAGAAATAAATTATACCGTGAGTACTAAGCACTATACAGGAAGCAAACTGGGATGAATGGTAAAAAATAAAAATAATAATAATAACAATAATGGGATGAGGGTGCCCAAGCTTTGGAAGTAAGGATCTCTCTGAGGTCTCATTAGCTACCATGGGGGTGGGGGTGGGTACTGAGTGACAACCTGGGGCAGAAAGAGTTTAGGGTTTTAGAAGAACAAAGGAAGGTGCATGCAAGAGAGAGGGAGTGTGTGAGGTGGCTGAAGAGGAAAATGGGGAATGGATCAGGCAGTTCCCTGTGAATCATGACAGACAAGTTTCGATTCTGTTCCAAGTACACTGGAAGCCGTGATCTTTTTAAAAATAGCACTCAGGCTGCTGAGTGAGGGTGACAGTCAACTGGGCAAGAGGCAGGAAAGAAGCAAGAGCTCTTTATGTTTTGGGAAAAGGAAAGAAGGGAGAACCTTCTAGTGTTTTCTGGAAAATGGTCATGTTATTACTCTCTGGAAAATGGCTTTGGAAACCTAAGCCCAACGTCAAACTGGCTGTTACTGAAGAGGCTGAAATACGCCTCTACATGAGAGACATTAGGAATGTGGCTAGCGAGGAAGCTCAGAGAAGGAGGGAACTAAATGGATTCAACATACATTTTGTAAGTAGGTCCATCCTTCTCGGTTTTACCTCCAACAAACAAGAACCAAAGAAAAGCTTTCCTGAAAGAAACATTTTGTTGAAGTGAGCAAGTATATGGTTCATTAGGAAAATCCTCATTAACACTTTTTATGACCTTACAAAAATACTTCCACAAATAAGCAATTATCCAATCAGACTAAATCAGAGCAAAAAGTTGACGCTGGTCCACAGTATAAGTGAAATTTTTAAAAAGTTACATTTATCCATATTTACCCTTCTGATGTCTGGGTTTGAATCAGTATACAATAAAAATTATGCAAATCTTTTTTAAAAAATAATTCCAGGAATCAGAGAAGCATGGTGAACCTTGTTAGATACCATCTAACAGGAAATCGAGTCAACATGTCCATGTACTAATTATTAAAGTGCAAACTGTTCTCTACACAGGCACAATCATTGCATTTTCCAACATTTCTGGATGCCTTCAGGTGATGATCCTAACGGAAGAGGTAGGCATATGATTTCCATTACCTTGAAAAACAGAATGTGATGGATCAATACTTTTGCAGGCCATTTCAGGCTTGTCTGTATGATCTTGTTAATGCATGATTTGTGGAACTAATATCTCAATTCATGAATTTGTGGACATTCAAGAACAATTAAATATCAAAAAGTAGTAATGTCTGACATGTAAGATATATTACATACAGGTTTCCAGTCAAAACAAACAAAAGGCAGTGAAGGCTTACCGGGGAGGCAAAGTCTAATTAACATTCTCTACTTGATGGACAACAGAATTGCTGTAGGTAATGAGCATTAGGAACATCATGGAATCCTCTGAAGATGCTGCCCATTTGAATACTCATTCTTAATGCTTCACTCCTCATGCCATCGTGTGACATGGTTCAAATTCCAGCAAAAGCTAAATTCTTTAGCTTTTTAAAGCTGTGATGTGCTGTACCTACTTTCCAACTCTTATATTAATATTTTCAACATGATGCATTAAATGTATATTTACACATACAATGAAATTCCCTTTTAATTATTCTGATTATTATTGTTATAATTCTTATTTTTATTTCAGCCTCTTGAGTAAGAGCCAGTTTCAAGTTGTGCTTAGTTTTCCAAAGCCATTATCCAGGGAGTCATAACATAAACACTCACCACAAAGCACTGGAAAGTTCTCCCTTCTTTCCTTCTCCCAAACATAAATGAAAAAGCACTGCTTAGTCCAGAAGGCACAATGCAAGCGCACCACCCAGCAGGAGTAACTTCCAGATTACATTCCTACCACTGTGTAAATGTGGCCCCAATACTTTAAGGTGCTTGATTTCCTTACTACAGTCCCTGATTTTCCAAAAAAAGGAAGTGTTGGTTAAAGCACTGTCAAGGGCACGTGGAAGAAGAGTAGAGAGCCTCGTCTGCCTATGGAGAGCACAGTGGGATTTGTCATTGCTTTCTATAATCCTCCTTGTCTGGGATGGGTGGATGGAGCCAGCCTGCATCAGGCCAAGTATGCCACAAGCCATCCCTATGCAGGGTGCCCACACCCTTCATATACCATCCAACCAAGAATCCTCAGATGGTATTTCAAAATACGAAAGTGAAATACCAGTGAAGTTCTTAATCTATGTTCAGGTAAGGAAAGAGTAGAATAATTACCATTTTTAAGCCCTGATTAATTAAAATTGTCAAAAAAAACCTGGAGTTTTAGGAAAGGCAAATCAGAATAAAGTGAACCACATCTAGAATTTAGTCCACAATGGAATTAAATGGCTATGCTTACAAACATTGTAATTCCCGGCTACCATTTTTAAAAATCTTCTTTGTCTTTAGCACAATAATACTCTGAAGAGTTGCAACATATTAAATGGTGGGAGAGAAAACATTGAAAGTTTATTAAATTTGTCTCTTTTTTCCTGCCCCAAAGTTTAGAATGTTATTCATAAAAGCTGGCCTTCCTCACATTATTTTTTAAATAATCTTTTTAAATTATAAAACCAATGCATTCTCACTACCAAATTAGAAAACATAAAGGTGTTATAAATAAAATAAAATAAAATATGTCTATAATCCTCTCATTCAAAAAATAAGTTCTAGTATGTGATGGTGGTTTTTGCCCACACATATGTATTTCCTCTCATTATACTATAAGAAAAATCACCAATATATATCCATATCAACCCCAAACTCTGACCACTGTTAACCAAATTCCAACAGTAAATTCAGAAAGGCAACCAACATTTTGGTCACTGAATTCCACATTATACAAATCACTAATAAATTCAATAATGCACATGCCAGCTTCTATCCACTCACATTTGCTAACTAGTCACAGAGAAACCACTTCTTAATTCAGAAAAGACTTTGTCCTATGCCTCAGTCTTTCTGTGATGGAAAGGATTCAGTAGTAGTTCACTTTCTGATTCTAATCAAAAAGTATAAAATATGATTTATAGAATTTAGAGGAAACTCTACAAAGAACATCAGACCTGATCTTTTGAAATTTTCTTTCCAAGTGGAAGCAGCTTTTAAAGACTCGCTGATTATTTCTTTGTTAGAGTCAAAACCCATCAGATCAGTCATAAATATCATTTAAGGTATATGGTTTCACCTAAGAGTCAGCAAATTTTTTCCTATAAAGAACAAGATAGTAAATATTTTTGGCTTTGTGGCCATACCGTCTCTGTCCAACTACTCAACTCTGCTCAACTCTGCCATTGTAGCACAAAAGCAGAGATTCATAACGCATAAACAAGTGGGTGTGGGTGTGTTCCAATACAACTTTATTTACAAAATCTTTATTTCAAAAATAAGACTTTTCTGAAGATGGATGGTTGCACAACAATGTGAACACACTTAATGCCACTGAGCTCTACACTTAAAAATAGTTAAAATAGTAAATTTTATGTTATGTATATATATTTTACCACAATGTAAAAAGAAACAAAATGAAATTTTGCTTACAAGATGTTTTTTCTGACTCATAGACCACATAATCCTTCTGTTTAAAATACTTTGTGATTCAATGGTTTCCCTGAAACTAAAAAGCTTCTAAAACCTGATGTATAAATACTTACAAAAATAAAATTGCTCTTCTACCAAACCTTTCTTTGACTATTCTAGAACTTTAAGAAGTGTTTTTAACTCTAATGTTATAAGTAAACTAATTAAAATGGTGTTGGTAGTTTTTCTTATGTCCTCTAACTTAAGGTTAGACTCCAAATGTTTAGGCGTATCCAAGTAGGTAGCAGTGAGCATGTTGACTGCTCTGAGGGAGATGTCTTGAGTAATTAAAAGAGAACAAAAATAACTTATCTTATTAGGCAATCTACTTTTTTAAAAAGTTACAAATGAGAAGATATACAGTGGGAAAGATGTCATCTGAGTATTATCAGAGAGCTGCTTTTGCAATGCACTATTTATATATTTCAAATATCTGGGACACCATATAACTGTATGGTATTATTTCTAATTGTTTTTATTCAAAACTTATATTAATTAAATTAAAAGGCTTCTACACAGCAAAGGAAATAATTAACAGAGTAAATAAACAACCTAGAGAATGGGAGAAAATATTTGCATGCTATACATCCAATAAAGGGCTATATTTAGAATCTACAAATAACTCAAACAAATTAGCAAGAAAAAAATAACCTCATTAAAAAGTGGGCAAAAGAAACGAACAGAAGTTTTACAAAAGAAGATAGACAAATAGCCAGCAAACATGAAAAAACGCTCAACATCACTAATCATCATGGAAATGCAAATTAAACCCACAATGAGATATCACCCTACTCAGAATGGCCATTATGAAAAAGTCAAAAAATAATAGTGTTGGCGTGGATACAGAGAGAACGGAACACTTGTACACTGTTGGTGGGACTGAAAATTAGTACAGCCTCTATGGAAAACAGTATAGACATTTCTCAAAGAAATAAATGTAGATTTACCGTTCAATCCAGCAATCCCACTACTGAATGTCTACCCAAACGAAAATAAGTCCTTTTATCAAAAAGACATCTGCACTTGAATGTTTATTGCAGCACAATTCACAATTGCAAAGATGTGGAATCAAGCCTAAGTGCCCCTCAATTCATGAGTGGATAAAGAAAATGTGGTGTATATATATGTCATGGAGTAATAGCCATAAAAAGGAATGAAATAATGTTTTTTGCAGCAACTTAGATGGAACTGGAGGTGATTATCCTTATCGAAATATCTCAGGAATGGAAAGAAAAAATACATGTACTCTGTAATAATTGAGAGCTAAATGATCAGCACACATGGGCACAAAGAAATATAAAGATCATTGGAGTCCAAAAGTGGGGAGGTTGGGAGGAGAAAGGGGTAAAAACTTATCAGGTACAATGAACACTATTCTGGTGATGGCGCACACTAAAAGCCGGGACTTAAGCATTATATAAGGTATTCATGTAACAAAAACATTTGTACCCCCTTAATATTTTCGGGGAAAAACCCTACATTAATGATTGTTTGATGGGATTATTTTCTTCTTCCTATTCGTAGTTACTTTCAATAAATGTATTATTGCTTAACACCTACATTTTGCTTAACTTTAGATCTACCCACGCATACTCAGGCTAAAAATAAGTACTCTTCCACAAGTTAGATTTTGGGGGATTTTTTTGTTTTGCTTTGCTCTTCAGTTTTTATTGTAACCAGAAGAAGGCAATTAGATTCTTTTTCAGTGTGGTCAGGGCTAGCTTTTGCACTTCCACATCATGAATAATTTATTATTCATCTGGCACCTTCCTATTAAACTTTGTCTTTAGCCTGTGAACTTTTGTTTCAGCTTCCAACAAAGGATTTCATTGCTTTAGGAATCGAGGTGTGTCTTAAGTTTTTACCTGGGAGCAAAAGTGATGCAAGCGTTTCTGGCGAGACCAATCCTTGGTTTAGGGTGGGGAGGGACCGCATAACAGGCCATCTGTAGACTCCTGCGGAAGGCAGCAAAGACGCTGCTGAGGGCTTTTCTTAGACATCATATGCGGACTGTTGGCAGGACAGAAGCCTCAGCTCACTTGGATTTGTTCACCGGGGAAATCAGAGACAACGATGGGGCTCCTTCCCAGAACCTCAGGGGCTCTGGCCATTTTAATGGTAAGTCTTGTATTTTCCTAAAAATCTCAAACTTTCCCTGTTTCCTTCTTTGTTAGAGAATATAATATTTGATTGCTGAATTCCCTATTATAAATTCTAAAAATGTGCAGTGCAAATAAACACTTTAAAATGAAATTGTAAAGATTTCCCATTTCCTCCTTTTTTTGTAAATGTTATATTTTACATAGAAAAAATAAACCAGAAAGAAATGAATTTTAAAGTAACCATTTAGCATTTCTTTAGGTAACGAATTAAGTAATCCTATTCTCAGGTTGTATTTTCTATAACACCTTCATTTTCTTCAAAGTTATGCTTTTATTCATTTTTCTAACACACACACAAAAACACATAAAAGGGAGCCACTTCTATTTTTCAAGATTATATGTTTCTTAAGAATATGGCTAAGAACTCTACATGCCTGGTCTTGATACCTGACATGCTTTTAAAATAGTCAAAGACCGCTGAATGAAAATCAAAGCAATGTTTTATTCAGAGAAGTAGGGAGGATTCTTAAGCAAACAGTGTTTATGTTTAGCCATTACATGCAATAATAATAATAATCCAGGATTTGGGTAAAGAAAAACACATATAACATTTTAAAGTCGTTTTTTTCAGGAGAGTAATACTTCTGTTGATTGGGGAAGTTTTACTTAGTTTTATCTAAAAGAGAAGTAGAATATTTGTCTGGATGTTACAGACTAATTTATTCCTTAACTGTGTTGTTATACTGAAGAAAAACAGGTTACAATATTATCAGTTACCTGAAGATATCAAAATAGTTAAATATACCTTAAATGAATATTAAAAAAATCCTAATGCTAATTCCAATGTTGTCAATGATAAACTGGGTTGGCTCAGGCATCAGTTTGCCTAATTTCTTCATCTAAAAAAATAGAGATAAACGGTTTTCAAAATGTTACAGAGAATAGATCTCAAGATAGAACTTTCTAAAAGCTAAAGTCGTCTAATGTTAGATTAGGCTGCTTTATGGGCTAGAATTTCCCAGCCTTCCCTCTCAAGACAATGTTCAAGCCAGAAATGAGTCTCAGCTCTTCCTAAGAGTCTGTTGCTATTATGACAAGGTAATTGTTTTAGGTATCTAATGAGTTTATTTCAAACAAGAAATGCTGTAAAGAGAAATGTGATAGTTGTACGACTTTCCCACCTTTCCAACTGGAAATTTCTGGGCTGAACTGCAGGTAGCCTGATAACCTGTATGTCCAAGCTGATGACCAAGATGGGGAAGTTAGGGGTTTGGGGCACAGGGTGTTGCAATAGCGTTTTCTTAAGGACATAGAATGGGACCACCACACACTAAGGGAAGCTCTTTTCCCTGCTTTGACACATAGACCACTCTCAATTTCCCCTCTGATTCTAGAGTGACTGTGAAATCCTTATATATTGGGTCTATTTTTTATCGTTGTATCCCCAATGCCTACTACAATATCTATCGTACAGTGGACATATGATTATTTGAAGAATGAATAAATGAATGATTGAATGAGCCCTCTCTAAACTTAACACCACCCACCCACAGTGCCCCTATAATTCTAGTCGTGGAGGAAACTATGAAACATCAGACATTTTACTCCACTCAGGAAAATTTTACTCACATGCACACACACAAGCTATTCAACTTCATATATAATTGTTAAACTGAGTGGTCTACACCTGCTCTGTCCAATATGGTAGCTACTAATCACATGTGCTTTTTAACCGCTTGAAATGTTGTTGGTTTGAATGCTTCGAAGATTTAGTATGAACAAAAGAAGGTAACATATGTTACTAATAATTTTTATGTTTATTGTATATTGAAATGATAGTATTTTGGCTATATTAGATCAAATTAAAGATATTGTTAATTTTAACATATGTTAATTAACATGTTAATTTCACCTTTTTAAAACTTTCTTAATGTGACTAGTAGAAATTTTAAAATTATGCATGTGACTCAAATTTGTGGTTCTTATTATATTTCTATTAGACAGTGCTGTCTGCTATTAATGCTATTGGCAAGAGGCAGTGTCAGTCAGGAGTGAGGCAGGCAATCAAGGTGCTGTGGATACCGTGAGATCTGAACTGCTTTTTGATAAGTATAGATGGGCCAAAGGGAAATATCTTGGGTTGTCAGACCAGCATAATCAAAGGCAGGCGCAATGATGGCATTTGCCTAGGGGCAATGGACACACCGGTTTGGCTGGAATGACAGTTTGCTTTGGAGAATCTGGACGTGAGCTGGAAAGGCAGCTGAGGGTCAGACTGAAAAGTGCTTTCTGTAAAAGCTAATGGAATCCTTTTAGAAATGGGAGCCACCCAGAGTTTTGAAATAGTGTGGTTATAGAGGACAAAAAAGCAATGTTTTTTGAAAGCATTGTCAAGTGGGAATGCATACCTTATTTGTTATTGAAGGGTGGGGTCTGAGAGGTGGAAGACATGTTTGGAGGTTTTTGGAATAAATCCACCATCCAGTGACCATACATGGGCTGCCTAGAGAGGTGAGATGTATTAGCAAAGTCACAGACTTGAATCTCTAGTAATACCACTGACTCATCTCAGGCCTTGTTTCCTCAACTGTCAAATAAGAATAATTATAGCCCAACCGCTGCCTAATGAAAATGGCCATAGTAAGAATAAAGCAGCAATGTGTGCAAAAAAAAAAAAAAGTGCTTTGAGAAATATAAAGTGCTTTGTAAGACTCTAATTTTTATCACTTGTAATATTTTAGTAATAGTGATAATTCTTGATAGCGTCTTAATAATTATGCCTTACCATTTGAAATAACCACCAACATCCAGTTTAAACAAGTCAAGAAAGGACCTACATTTTTCCTGAGCCAAAGAGTATGTCAAAAACAGTTGTGAGATTAATTGCTTGAAAATTGACAGGAAAAAAATAAAAGGTATATTTTAAATGACCTTACTTGTGGGTGTCAGAAAATAACATGTTTTCAAACTTGGAGAGTTTCTCAAAACTTCAGCTGTTCAGTCTTCAAGATGAATAATTGAGAGGAGAAGGCGTGGGGAACACCTGCCTATTTTTGAAGAACAATGTAATAGTTATCGGATTCTTGTGCTTGTTTGATCCATGTCACACATTACAAAATAAAAACTTTGAGGAAAGGATTTGTGGTCGAAATGCCTAACTTCAGAGATTTAACCTTTTGAAGAAATTTGTCTTCAAAAGACAATATTGTTCAGTGTTTTACTGTCTACCAACTCCAAAGCAGTTTGTTTAGCATTTGGACAATGAGCTATATAATTTCATGTTACTATATTATGTAAAACTTTACTCATTACACAATTAATAAAGATGTTTAAAATCTAAAGATTTTTAAAGTATAATTTTTTGAAAAGAAATTGGTGGTGGTAGGAAAGCAAGAGAGAAGTTTAAATATTGAGTTTTGAATTAGCACATGTTCTAAATATAGCACAACTATCTTCAACTACCTTCTTCCAAAGAACACTCAAAAAGTAAATTTTTAGGAAAGAATCGTAGGCTAAGCCGCCCAAAGTTTTAACAAAAGGAAAATCTTTGAGATACCTTTTCTTCTCTTGATTAATCCAGTTTCCAGTGCTAATAAATATATAAAGATAAATTTTGTACTGAGCCTCTCCAAAAGCTGAGATTCTAAAATTGGAATAACCTTGCCAAGTGATTCTTCCCAGCCCCACCTACTTGGGCAGAAGTTGGGAAAGATGTAATTACTTCCACCAATTAGCACTCCCACTTGCTTAATACCTGAAACCAGTTTTCAGCTGGATCTGGAACACTCAGTGCCCAAGAGGTTTCTCATAAACCTGTTAGCCTTTGGCTCTTCCTTTCCAGTTAAGAGTCAATCTGATAGCCTAAGGTGAGGGCTTCCTTTGGGTAGGTCATCACAAGGAAATTATATAGACGATGTGTTACTGTCCATAATTATAAGATGAATAATTTAATCTGTCCAATATGCACATTTTTTTGCAGGACCGCTATGCAGCTGGCCAGGTTGTGCACTGCACAACTCCAGGCGGTGCATTCATATAAAGTACAGTGTGAACAGTGCCCCCTGGAGTTGTTTAAGGAGCAGCCTACACAATTGTACAGTGGAGCACTCTTTCCTTTTACTCTGATGGTCTTTCTGTGTCTTGACAGTAAATAATAACAATAACAGGTCACTTCATATCAGTCAAAGTGCCCGTTTGTACGTTTTTTTTTAAGTTCGGGGACAGAATTAACAATTTATTAAATGTTAATTTAATAAAATTAGCTTACTAGGGGGCTAGAGCTCATCTATGTGCTTTATACCTATTAATTTATTTAATCCTCACAACAAAACTATAAGGTAGGTAAAATTATTATCCCTATTTTACAGACCAAGAAACTGAAAGAGTAAGTAATGTTCCCAAGTTATATGCTGGTACATGGTTGGGACTGGGATTTAGATTCAGGGATTCAGAGTCTAGTGTCCAATTTTATGTTACCACACTTGACTGCAGCCTACAGCATTTAAAGTGAGCATTTAAGAACATGCAAGAATATTTGGGTTTTTTAAGAATCTTTATCATGATAAAAGGTTTAACTTTCTAAATCGAGTTTATTCTAAAAATCAGTTATTGAAAATTGAATTGTCCAGAATTAAATGATAATTTTCCAAGTAATTGGACATACATCATTTCTGTTCAATTAAGGAATTTGCCCTGATAAATACAAAGCTTATTATAATGTCTTGGAGATTTTAAATTTTAAATTAAAAAATTCAACATATAGAGAAAGCTATATAAGATACTATGAAAAATAAGTTGCTCATTTTTTCTGAACAGTACCTATGTAATTTATTCATCAAATGTGTTGAATGAGCTCTATGATCTGACACATTCGCAATCATCATACAGTACCAATTATAGGAATATCACCAACCTGTGTATATTTCATGACATTTTCCCCCAAAATTAATAAATACAAAATCATGTTTAAAACTTATAATGAGGCCGGGCGCAGTGGCTCATGCCTGTAATCCTAGCACTCTGGGAGGCCGAGGTGGGTGGATCGCTGGAGGTCAGGAGTTCGAGACCAGCCTGAGCAAGAGCAAGACCCCGTCTCTACTAAAAATAGAAAGAAATTATCTGGCCAACTGAAATATATATGTAGAAAAAATTAGCCGGGCATGGTGGCGCATGCCTGTAGTCCCAGCTACTCGGGAGACTGAGGCAGGAGGGTCGCTCAAGCCCAGGAGTTTGAGGTTGCTGTGAGCTAGGCTGACGCCACGGCACTCACTCTAGCCCGGGCAACAGAGCAAGACTTTGTCTCAAAAAAATAAAAAAAATAAAACTTATAATGATTTCTTTGCATTATCTAATTCATTCTACAAATTTCCCAGAGAGAAATGCCCATACTAGAGATGAGAGGAGTGGTCATGCCCTACGACCTGCTGGGATGAACTCCCTGCAGCTAATCTAGAGACTAATGGTCTGTCCCTCCTCACATGACACTTTGAAGTAACCCCCAAAACTTCCTGGCCAAACTAACTTAAATAGCAGGTGTTATTACAAATG
Organism: Lemur catta; assembly: GCF_020740605.2. NCBI lineage: Eukaryota > Metazoa > Chordata > Mammalia > Primates > Lemuridae > Lemur > Lemur catta. The sequence continues at coordinate 22,806,037 of NC_059143.1, forward strand.
GTTTTTAAAAGTCTAGCCACCCATAACCTCAAATTATATTTATCATATATCTACCACATTCAATAGTAACCTTAATGGTATAACAATATACATTTTTATTAGCAAATTGGGCATATGATGCCAAATCATTTTACACACTTTTTGAATTTAATAATCAGATTTGCTTTTAATAAAATATTTCTAATTTCTATCTCTACCAAGGCATTTAGGCTATATTGATGTTTTAGAAATCATATAATTAAAATTTGCCAAATAACCAGAAAACAAGAGGAAGATAGAAAAGTTCAAAAATTCTCAAGCTGAGGGGTGCTTTTTCTGCATCGGTATTCTCAATCCAGGCCACCAAAAGAGAAAACTTAGTTGATTTAAATTGTCAGAAAACTATAAATATTTATTATCTTGATTTAGCCATTCCACAATTTATACATATTTCAAAACAACATGTTGTACATAATATGTATATATACAGTTTTTGTCAAAATAAAGAAATAAATGACATTATTTTTAAAATAATCAAAATAGTTATATTAGCAAATTAACTAAAACAAGTATCTATTATATAAGTTTTAATTAACTAAAATAACTTAAGCTGTTTTTAAAAAAATACTATTCTGAATAATGTAAGGCATTATTTATGTACATTATTATTAATGTAAGGCAAATGTATTTACATTTCTAAATATCTAAAGAGCATTGCAATATTCAGAAATCTTTCTTATCAATTACTGTATATTCCTAGAAGTACAAAAAAAAATCACATTTCCACAATGCTTCCCAAAATTAGGGAACATTCTTGGTGGTCTGACTTTAAAAAAAAAAGACTAGGAAAGAGTAAGGATTCAGGCTAAACAACTTCTCTAAGGGATCTGATTCTATGAAAAGATTGAACAAACAAGAAGCAACTGTCTACAATGTTAATTCTCCATAGTTTAGGGTTTGTCTTTCCTTTGCTTCCCAGGAAAACAGAAATTGTACCTTCATGTCTCTTAGAAGAATCATTCTCTATGGGGCTAGTACAAACATGATTCATATTTTCTGGATGACTCTTTCCAGTTTTCCTGTAAAGGGGAGCATCCCTGGCCCATCCCTTCCCTCACGTGTGGCTGAGTCGTTCTCATGAACTGGGAAAGGAGTTGTACAATTATTGCATTGCTCTGGTCTTTTCTCCCAAGTAACTGATGGTATTAAAGAGCAGCACCATTGTAAAATCATTTTGAGACATATAATAACCACATGTACTGGTTCTTTTTCATGACAATCTGAACACATGCTCTTTGAAATCAGAGTTTCAGCTGAAATGTTTAGAATGGAAGGGTCCTGACATCCTATGCCTGACATAGTTCTCCTCTGGTTCAGACTTGGACTTGTCTGTTCTTTATAACTCTAAATAATAAACAATGTAATAAGTCTTCATTGTTTTAGGAGCAACCATAGACTTTGACCATATATAATCTAAATTGACTGTCGTATAACTTTCTTTCTACCACTAGTTTTTTTTTTTTCCTTTATGCCAACTTTGGTTGCGGTCTGGTGTAGTAGTGATGTATAAGCTCTGCAGTCAGGCTGAAGTTCAAATCCTGGCTCCACCAGAGCTGCTAGCTGCTAGCTGGGGAAAAGTACTCGTTCTCTCATGTCTCCATTTCTTCACCCATAAGATAGAGATTATAATAATAGAGTCTCCTTCAGATGGCTGCCATAAGTATTAAATGAGATAATAGTATAAAGCTCTAGGAATAGCACACAGAAACCACGTAATAAACATTAGCTACTACTATTACTCTTCTAAATTTTTTTCTTCTGGTTTATTTTCTGCAATTATTTTCCTACTAGATTCTCTTCAGATCAGAAAATCAATGGATCAGCAAATAGTTGTTGTAAACATCTGATGAGAGACAGGCATTGTGAGGGTTGCAAGAAAAAAATATGCAAAAGCACTGATTTGAAAAGTTTACAATTCTCTTGGCTTAGCACAGATATTCTTTCATGCACATAGAACAATAAGAAACAATAAACCACGGTAAACCGTCATGGGCCGAATTGCATGGTACAGAATATGTATTGTACCAACTCAGAAAAGGAGTAATCAGTAAAGAGTTTCATGGAGGCTGTTGGAACTTGAGTGGATCTTAAAGGATGAGTAATACTTAGGTGGGTGGAGAAGAAAGAGGAATGCATTCCAGTTGGAAAACAAGATGGAAAATGATGCAAATGAAGGTCCCATCGTATGCTTTTGAGAAAGTGAAGACCCTAGCCTTCCTGGCTTCATTTAACCCTCATTTATTTTTTTTCATACCAGTTTTAAAATTAAGTTCAAAGTTTAAATTGAAGTAATAAGGCAGAGATTAACAGATCCATGCCTCACAGCAAACGGTATTTGTGGTTAGAATAGCATATCCCCATTTTTTAGGTTCCATTCTCTAAACCAGACTAGTTCCATTTCATTCTCTCCACTCTTGTACAATTAAAGAAAATGTCCTGTGATTGCAGATAACTAATATAGGATTGCCTTCTTACAAGTCAGTTGGGTGGGTGATGGTTTTTAATAATCCCCTATGGCCACTTTCTGAAGTTTATCACAATGATGATCACATTGTTTCCCAAACCAATGACTTCCATAGCTTCTGGGAACTGTTTGTAGAACAGCCAAAACTGGAAAAACTTGCTTATATTGAGAGCAATATTCCTTTTGCTGATAGGAATTTACCTTCTGAATACTGCTTCTCCAAACCTACTTCTTTTGAAATAGAAACAAATTACAATATGAACAACAGAATGTAATGATCAGGATTATTAATTTTATGTAATTACTTTTGTGAAGGATTCATGTTTAATTTGACTTTATTTAAATGTCTACAGGTGGTCATGTTGGTTCATGGAGAATTGCATGCAGAGGTAAAGTATGAAAAAGCATTTTGTACTTATAATAGTTTAATTTAAAAACTTAAAATTGTGTATAGGAAAAATAAATATTTAGTGTTTCAAAGTATTTAATTGTGGAAATAAATAAATTAAAATTCTAGCAACTAACCCAACAATATTTAAAAACCAGTCATCTTTAAATGTCATTATTACAATTTATTTTATGCATTCTTTCTTCTTATCTTAAATATATCAACTGGTCAAATCTTATATGCCCAGACAGTTCGATATTGTGGAGGATATAAAGGAAATATAAAACATGATTAATTACTAACATTAAAAATCATATAGCTTTGTAATTATTTTAGTTATTTAATGTTTCTTGCCTGACAAAGTGTCAGGGAGAGCAAATTAGGCATCTAACAGTCTTAGATATCTTGAAACATAGGGGTTCCTCAACCTAGGTGTCTATAATAATAATTGGAAGTAAAAATTGCCTTTAATATGTATAATAAATGGAATCCCTTTTTACATAAGACAAACGGACAACACAAAGAAGATAGAACAGCAGTGCAACAAACCAAAAGAAGGTATAAACGTGAATGGGTGAAATTTGCAAAACCTTGCAGAGAAAGAGAAGACAACTCAAAAAGAAACCCAATTGCCAAGGTAAGGTATATCGACAGGGGCAGTTTGAGTTTTTAGAATAAATGTATAAGATATATATTAAAATAATAGGGCAATTCCGATTAGCAAAATACAGACTGGGGAGTCCACAGAACAAATGAACTGGTATCTTCAATAGAAATAGTACAATAATAATAATAATGATAGAGCGAGAAAGAGAGAGATAGATGGAGGTAGCTTCTAAAGTTATAAAAAAGAATTAAGACATATTGAACAATTTTAATATATAAGCCTTACTTGAATACAGATTCTAGCAAACAAATAGAACAAATATACATGGATAAGACAATTAGAGAAATGGTTGGGAGTAAACATTGGATTGGCCATGTGTTGATGAGATGTGTCAGGTTCATTATACTATTCCAACTTCATATATATTTGAAATTTTCTCCGTTAAAAAGCTTAAAAATTACAATAATAAAAAGGAATTCATTTTGATACATATTTTAACACCTACTATATAATCCCTTTCCCTTTTTTCTCTCCAATTCCCCCTATTTAAACTATATAAGCATCGTTTTTTTTAATGTCATCAGATAAGGACAGATCCTTCAAGAGTAGCCTTGTCAATATTAAATGCCCTTGACTTTCTCTGAATATTTAACATCACCATGGCCACAGTCTGAGCAAATATTCCAAAGCTAAAACGATTAACACATAGTGGTCCAGGCTGGTCGGCAGAAGCAACAATTTGATTTTAATTCATATTCCTAGCATCTATCAAGGCAAAAAAAAATAAATTGCACAGTGTCAAAAAGAGTGAATCAAATGAACGGATGACCTTAGCCCATGGAGGTGGGGGTGGGGAGGAAAAGGCCTGACTGACGTTCACCTCAACATTTTGGATGTTCCTTGGCTACAGATTACTTCAGATTACCAAGCAACCCAGAAAATTACCTACAGAATTTCTGGAGTGGGAATCGATCAGCCACCTTTTGGAATCTTTGTTGTTGATCAAAACACTGGAGATATCAACATAACAGCCATCGTTGATCGAGAGGAAACCCCCAGCTTCCTGGTAAGCTTGTTTCCTCAACATTGGGCTACGTTTCCTGTGTGCCATAGCTTTAGGAAGTGACACTCCCCTGCTGGTGAATTTAGAGTAAAGATCAGTACATGAATCAGTCTACCTGCAAATAGCAATATTAGTCCCTCCAGAAAGAGCCTACACTTACAGTTTGTGAGCCTGAAGGAAAACCGCAGGAGAGCACCCCAAAATCCAGCATGCAGCCTGCATGAGACACCAGCAGCCGGGAGGGAGGGGCAACTTGCCCAGTCGGTCTCCCCAGAGTGGGCACAGGTTTCCACTTTGTCTACCTTTTGGGGAAATATTTTTCTTCTTTGCACAAAAGTTCTGGACGCGCCAGCAGAGGCTTTACTGCTACAAGTTTTAATAGTATGCAAACTAAGTTTGTATAGTAATAATTCTAATAATTCACATTTTTACCCTGTTTGTAGATCACATGTCGGGCTCTAAATGCCCAAGGACAAGATGTAGAGAAACCACTTATACTAACAGTCAAAATTTTGGATGTTAATGATAATGCTCCAGTATTTTCACAAAGCGTATTTATGGGTGAAATTGAAGAAAACAGTGCTTCAAGTAAGTCTTTTACAGTACCTATCACCCTCGATTTAGCTATTTTTAAATATGACTATCACTACAGTATATCATTCTTATAAACAAATTTGTTCTCTTAGTTTGATCAGTAGTTTTTTGTTTTTTTGTTTTTGTTTTTTGTTTTTATTAAGGAAAGGGGTACCTTTTTTTTTTTTCTTTTCTTTTTTTTTTTTTTTTTTTGAGACAGAGTCTTGCTATGTTAGCCAGGCTAAAGTGCCATGGCGTCAGCCTAGCTCACAGCAACCTCAAACTCCTGGGCTCAAGCGATCCTCCCGCCTCAGCCTCCTTTGTAGCTGGGACTACAGGCACACGTCACTGAGCCTGGCTAATTTTTTCTAATTTTAGTGGAGATGGTCTCACCCTTGCTCAGGCTGGTCTCGAACTCCTGAGCTCAAGAGATCCTCCCGCCTCGCCCTCCCAGAGTACTAGGATTACAGGTGTGAGCCACTGCACCCAACCTGATCAGTAGTTTTAAAAAAAAATCATTAAGGTAGTCTGGGTCTTCCTTTATAGAATGTATAGTTGAGTTAATTGTCTACTACCACTATATTTCTAAAGTACAGTCCTGTTTTCAGGTCAATAGGCATTTATTCTACATATATAAGTTACGTGAGTATCAGACAGTCACAAAGCTAAAGAGGCAGCTGTAGGTAGCCTGGATGCATCAGCTGGGCTCTTTGAGATTATAAAGGACAGAGACACACTCACATTATTTGGATAATTTGAGAAAAGGGTGGAATTATAAAACCATTCATCAAGGGAACAAAATAAAGACAGAAAATAGTCTCAACCTCAACAAAGTCAAGGCTAAGAGAGAACTGAAGGACTTTTATGGAAGGCAGCACAGTTCTACCTGGTTGGGAGAAAGAGATGTGCAAATTTTTTTTTTTTTTTTGAGCATACAGATGGTTCTAAGATACTAAAAAACAAGGATCAATATGAAATGGTGTCGAACATTTAATATGAACATAATGTCAATCTTTGCATATTCTTTAATGAACATTTTTCTATTCCTTCCTAGACACGCTGGTGATGGTACTAAATGCCACAGATGCAGATGAACCAAACCATTTAAATTCTAAAATTGCCTTCAAAATTGTCTCTCAGGAACCTGCAGGCACACCCATGTTCCTCCTAAGCAGAAATACTGGGGAAATCCGTACTTTGACCAATTCTCTTGACCGAGAGGTATAGCCAGACATTTGGGAAACATTCTATAATAAAGGGTTTGATTGTAAGAAAACCAAGAGAGGGTAACTCCATTTTACCTGATAATAAAAGAAGAAAGGAAAAGAGGTTCCCAGTACTCAACTGGGCCAATCTTGGGAAATTGTTTGCATTCTTGAGTGTGATTCTGCACAGGTGGGATGTGTACCTGGCTCCTGCACAATCAACTGTACCCTAAACATACCAGTGGAAGTTAAAGCAGGGAAGTAAAAGTAAGCATTGGCATCCATGGACAAAGACTGAACTGCAACTAATTCCCCATATAACAGAGGAAAAAGAAATTTCTTAGATGAAGGGAGAAATTTCTATCTGGAATCAAGCCTTCTTTGAATCACACTTTTTCTCCTGACTTCTCCTTTTAAGTTTACCCCTAATTCCAGAACACTTAAGAATCCCCTTTCTCTTTTCTCCCCACTACCTCCCGCCACCACTCTCTATGTCTATCACCACAGGCCACCTTGTTAGGCTACCTACTACTTTCGTGCCAATGATTTTCCCAATAGACCAACAGGGAAGCTCTACAAGTGAGTTTATCATCCCACCCTACTCATTGCCCGTTTTGGCTCTAAGTATATAGTACCACCTGGCCATAAGAAGCTCATAAAAGAGAATGTGTTCTAGCCCCTTAAAAACTTCCATTCAATCCCACAAACCCCCTCTACATGCACTTGTATATTTCCAGCTCCTTACCCATAGGATGCAATTAGTTTCCATTCATATTCTTGGAGATTAATTATTTTTCTTTATTTTTTTTCTACAAATTTAGCAAGTTAGCAGCTATCGCCTGGTTGTGAGTGGTGCAGACCAAGATGGAGATGGACTATCGACTCAATGTGAATGTAGCATTAAAGTGAAAGATGTCAACGATAACTTCCCGGTGTTTAGAGACTCTCAGGTATACCCACCGCTCCTTAAAGGATCGTTTTAATATACATGTAATAATTTGCCATCCTAATTCAGTGTTTGCTTTTTTCTTGTCTTTATTTAAGTTCTTTGCACTTTTCTTTTTAAAAAATAAGATTATTTAAATGATAGGAATTCAGTAACCAGCAAGGACACAATATATAATTTGAGAAGTAATTATTAGTACCACTTAGAATAAATATAATCCTTTTAAGTCAAACCTAGCATTGAGTCTTAAATTCTGCTTTCTCCTTTTCAGTATTCAACACATATTGAGGAAAATACTTTAAATTCTGACTTACTTCGATTTCAAGTAACAGATTGGGATGAAGAGTACACAGATAATTGGCTTGCGGAGTATTTCTTTACCTCTGGGAATGAAGGGAATTGGTTTGAAATACATACTGATCCCAAAACTAATGAAGGCATCCTGAAGGTGGTTAAGGTAAGTCTGATTTCCCTTCACTGGTAAAAATGTCCTGTATTAACCAAAACTATCATTTCTATAACTAAAATTTATTTATTTATTAATAATACCATTTCATTATAGAAAACATAGAAAATGCATAAAAGTAGATAGAATTAAAAAAAAAATCCCCACACAGCTCCATTACCTAAAGACAACCTCTCATAACATGTTGGTTTATTTCTTTCCAAGCTATTGTACCTTCTATAGCTGTGGTCCCCAGCCCCTGGGCTGCAGACCAGTACTGGTCCCTGGCCTGTTAGGAACCGGGCGGCACAGCAGGAGGTGAGCAACCAGGAATGAGCAAATCCTCCTCTGTATTTACAGCCACCCCCCATCGCTCACATCACCGCATAAGCTCCGCCTCCTGTCAGATCAGTGGTGGCATTAGATTCCCATAGGAGCACAAACCCTACTGTAAACTGCACATGCGAGGGATCTAGGCTGTTGCACGCTCCTTATGAGAATTTAATGCCTGATGATCTGTGGTGGAGCTGAGGCAGTGACACTAGTGCTGGGGAGGGGCTGCAAATACAGATTATCATTAGCAGAGACGTTTGACTACACAGTAAATGTAACATGCTTGAATCAACCTGAAAACCATCCCCACCCCCGGTCCGTGGAAAAATTGTCTTACATGAAACCAGTCACCGGTGCCGAAAAGGTTGGGGACCACTGTTACAGTAAACACACACACACTGATATACCATGGGTGTACATACTTTAAGCACATACTCATATTTTGTGGGTGTGCATGCTTTAAGAACAAGAAAGCAAAAACACATTTCTTGACTTACTCTCATTCACTATCTATAGCTGGATTGAAGTTAGGAAGAGATAAGAATACACAGAATTGTGGCTTACAAATTTGTCAACCTATTTTAGATGGATTAGCTACAGTCAACAAAGAAAAAAATTGCAACTTTTCCTAGAAAATGGGAATGTATGAATGAAATCTGCAAAATAAAAAATTATTGAGTAAAGCTTCTGTTTAATATGCTTGACAGACTCCCCAGCTGGAAAAATATGAGGATAGTTCCACCTGAATATGATATAGAATAGAAGAAATAACCACTACCTGGGGCCATCCCTTGGCATAAAACTTTGAACTCTATGGGAGCTTCTTTCTTTAATTTTTGAGTCCAGTGGAGTGACAGACCCATAATATTCCTTTAACAAGGGGACAGCTATACACACAGTTCCTTTCTACTCTACTTTTTAGAGCAAGCATTACAGCCATCCTCACTTGCAATCCCTCTGAATACATGTCCCCACCTCTTCTCTCTGTTGACTTTGTTCTCCTCACTCTCACCAGTTCGCCACATTTTTCTTAAAAACAGTTGGACCACTTACTCTTCTCTTTAAAACCTGCCCTGGCTCTCCAGTGGCTGTGAAGTTGGCCCTCAACCCTGATTGGCCCACTCAAGTCACCTGCAGCTTTTCCTAGACAGTGGGGATGAAGGAACTATTGGTTCCATCGTGCTGTGGAGAAGCTCAGGTTGGAGAAGCTCAGGTAGCAGCAGCTCTTCAAGTCTCCTCAGGTGACTCTAATATGCTGCCAGGGTTGCTAAGCACCTGCTGGCCTTTAAGATGAAGCTCACCCTCTTCCCAGTTGCACACAAGGTCATTCACCATCTGCACCCAGCCCACTCCCTGTCACCTTCTGCCACTCTGAGATTTGCAAACGCACTCACCTATGCCTGGATAACTTCTCAGCATCCTTCAACACTCAGCTCAGATGAAAATCTCTCAGAAGCCTTTCCTAACTCCCCCAAGTAGAATTATTCCCTCACTTTCAGACATAGACTCTCTAATCTCTTTTGTCTCTTACCCCTTGTATTATAGTTAACTGTGTAGACAGACATCTTTCTCTTCTACTCTGCTGGGAAATACTTGAGCACACAAAGCCAGTCATTGCAAAGCGAAAACTTAAATCCATATCTCTCACCTTAATTATTTCCAGTGATATACAAATGTAACCAAAATAAGCATTTCTTTACCTTATCACTCTCAAAAAAAAATTACAAGTGAATGGAGAAAAAAAAAAAAGCTATCCTGGGATTCCTCAGGCCTTGATTCTTGTTTAACCTCAATAAGTGTGTCAAACAAATAGTTATCATGCAAGACCTTCTGCAAATGGTTCTACAAAGAGATGGTGGGCCACCCGCTCACTACTTTGCAGAGGTATATTTGCCAACCAAGATTATAAAGATAGTTTGTCTGTGCCACCTGGGAATTTTTAAAGTCAGGAAAGACATTACTGCACATAAATCAATGAATATTCTGTGAATGACCCTAGCTTGCAGTGATAGGAATGTATTATGGGCCTTAGTTTGTTCAGTCCTCACTACACCCTGGTGAGGTAAGGTATTTCTTCAGAAGTGGAGAGTTGAGGATAAGAGACATTGAATTATTGTACCCTGAGTCACACAACTATTTAGTAGAACCAGGAATCAAACCATGTTACCATAGCAAATTCGGGGTTTTTTCCACGGCACCTTACAGCCTAAAAAGACTATAATTATATTTTGCTAGTCTAAAAAGAGGTACTCTGCTTTATAAACATGTTTCTAAACTGAAGTCTCATGAGTTAAGAATTCTAAAGCTTTCTCTATCTCAACATTACAATGATTTCTGAAACTGTTTTGCTAGATAAAAATAAAAGGATCCATTCATAGCATCTTGCATAGAGTCCTCTTGCAGGATGGTATTTTTGTGACACTTCCTTCCTTCTAATTTTATTTTTACTCCAGGCCCTAGATTATGAACAAATACAAACCCTGCAATTTGGTATTGCCGTCAAAAACAAAGCTGAATTTCACCGATCAGTAATCTCTAAATACCGGGTTCAGTCAACACCAGTCACAATTCAGATAGTGAATGTAAAAGAAGGAATTACATTCCGTCCTGCTTCCAAGACATTTACAGTGCAAAAAGGCGTAAGTAGTAAAAAATTGGTGAATTATGTCGTGGGAACATATCAAGCCATCGATGAAGACACTGGCAAAGCTGCTTCATATGTCAGGTAAGACTATTTTTAAGATATCTGATTATTTCTTGCTGTAGTTTTAATCTATAAGCTATTACAACATAACACAAAGACTATTATATGCCAAAAATAAAGATACAAAGTTGACAAAAAGAAGGAGTTGAGTAACCCAAGAAATGGGTAACCCAAGAAGTAGCTAAATCATTAGAATATATTGTATTACTCAGCCTGAGCAAGAGTGAGACCCCATCTTCACAAAAGATAGAAAAATTAGCAAGGCCTGGTGGTACATACCTGTAGTCCCTACTACCCAGGAGGCTGAGGCAGGAGGCTTGCTTGAGCCCAGGAGTTTGAGGTTGCAGTGAGTTAGGATGATGCCACTGCACTTGAGCCAGGGTAACAGAGTGAGACCCTGTCTCAAAAAAAAAAAAGAATACGCTGCATTGGGAGCAAAGATAACATAAGCATAAATTAAGGTAGAAAATAAGAGAAGAATGCCTTAGGCTGTCAAGAGAGATTAGGAGGCCGGGCGCGGTGGCTCACGCCTGTAATCCTAGCACTCTGGGAGGCCGAGGCGGGTGGATCGCTCGAGGTCAGGAGTTCGAGACCAGCCTGAGTGAGACCCCGTCTCTACTAAAAATAGAAAGAAATTATCTGGCCAACTAAAAATATATATAGCAAAAAAAATTAGCCGGGCATGGTGGCACATGCCTGTAGTCCCAGCTACTTGGGAGGCTGAGGCAGTAGGATCGCTTAAGCCCAGGAGTGTGAGGTTGCTGTGAGCTAGGCTGACGCCACGGCACTCACTCTAGCCCAGGCAACACAGCGAGACTCTGTCTCAAAAAAAAAAAAGAGAGATTAGGAAAAAATCTCTTGGAAACTTCCAGTTGAGCCTTACAAAGGAGTACAAGTGCACCAGAAGACCAGGTTTTAATCATATAAAACAATACATATGAAGACACATATGCCTAAAATATAAAAGCACCATGCAAAATAATTGCTATGTGATAAAGAGCAAGGACATAGGTATTGTATTTTATTGTAGAGAGCAGAATTGAAAAACCAGGTTAATATATACTTAAGGATGAGAAAATATGATTTGTCCATGCTATGTTAATTTTCTATTGCTTTTTATAAAAGCATATTTCAATGTCTTATATTAAGTATAAGTATATTAAACATAAAATCAGTTATTTTCAATAAATATATAGTATCCCATATTTGAAAGACAATGATTTTTTTTTCTATTATAAAACAGATACGTCATGGGACGTAATGATGGTGGTTTTCTAATGATTGATTCAAAAACTGCTCAAATCAAATTTGCCAAAAACTTGGATCGGGATTCTACTTTCATAGTTAACAAAACGATTACAGCTGAGGTTCTGGCCATAGATGGTAAGAAAAATATTTGAATCATCCTTAGAGAAATGTTATTCCAATGGGCATTTCTTAACATATAGATGATTGATTATCTAACATGTTATCTTTATTACCAGACAGAGATAATTATCTTAGGGGTCTTGGGTCTCAAGTCTGGGGCAGCTGAATTTGAGACAAAAGACTGAGAGTTGCAACTGCTCAGTGGAGTTGGTAGTACTAGTGAATTCTCTATGTTTTGTCCCTGTAATTTGCTATGGTTGAGGCATGAATTTTTTGACCCTCAGAAATTCCTGGGTTTGAGAGGATGGATAAAGAATTGTAGAGAAAGCCCATCAGGGAAGCTCAACTCAAATATGAGAAGCTTCTGTGAGGTTACCTATGAGACTTCATGTACTTATGTCAAAGAACAATAAAATCTCTTCTTCTGGAATGTTCTAAAAGAGTATTCATTGAATGTGTATATTTCCCCAAGTATAAAATTAATTTATGCTTAAGGGAATGAACAAACACTCCCAAAAGAGAAAAAAATAAATACCAAAAATATTGCCATTTGGGAAAAATATTGCCATTTGGGCAAACAGCAAAAAGTACTAAGGGTAATAACAGAAATGACTCATAATCCTACCATAATCCTACCACAGAGATTTGGGTTTCTTTTATTGTTTTGGATTGTCAAGTGTTTTAAATTTTTCTTCAGTAAATGTTTACATCTTGGATAATAACAATAAATAATTGTTCATCCCAAGTACTTTGCCTCAAGCTTTAGAAACAAAAATCTTTCACACATCAATTACAAATGAAATCAGCACGTTTAAGAGAGATCTTGTTCTTATGTTGATAAGATTTTAATCAGTGAATTCATCACCTTACAGGTCTCAGATTTAAATTAAATTAATAGCCAATGCTACTAATTAATGACACCAGCCAATTTGGTAAATTCAGATGTGCTTTTTACAAGATGAAGAAATACGATGACATCTTTTTACTTCTGAAAATAATAGTTTCTCATGAGAAGCTACACTAACTTAGTTGCATAGAAGAAATGTAAAAGATTCTCCTTTTTTGTACAACTTTGTTCAACATGTTTCTTTAGCTCTCCAAATGTTATTTTTACAGAAACCACGGGTAAAACTTCTACAGGCACCGTACATGTTGAAGTACCCAATTTTAATGAAAATTGTCCGACGGTCACCCTCGAAAAGCAAGTAGTTTGCAGTTCATTACCTTTTGTGGTTGTCTCAGCTAGCGCACCGAATAATGCTAAATACACTGGTCCTTACACAATTTCACTGGAGGAGCAACCTGGAAAGTTACCAGTTGTGTGGAGTATCACAACACTCAATGGTGAGTAATAGTAAAGCTGCTTCCATAAATGAAAATTGCACCTTCTTTATATTTCCAGAAGGATGAGAGAGCTCACTTGTGAGCAAGGCCTTCCCAAGAGTAATTGAAAACATTCTTTGCAATAAAGATGTTGTCCTAGCCTTGTGAATTCTTTCTCTCTTCAGAAGAGAAAAAGGAATGATGTGATATAATGTTAGCACCATTTAATATTTTCTGTTTTTAATCTATTTTGGTTTTCATTTAATATTTTACTGTTTTAAATATGTTCGTGTCTACCTCTATATTGCAGCAAAAAATAGATTAGAGTCAGGCATCTCTTTTATCACAGAGCTGTCTAGATTTCAAAATACATAAACTTTTTGGGGCAGTCTGTGAGCAGACACAAGCACTGGAGACGTCAGCCTGCTCAAGGCTCATAGGAAGTGCAAATTAGACGGTCACTAGTCAGGAACATTGAGAGCTTGGTGGACTGAAATTTGTAAACCCATAGCCAATGTGGAAGAGCTAATCCATCCTTCCTTTTTCCTAAATTTTATCACACTCATTTTGCATTGTCTATGTTTTCCAGAAGTCTCCCAGAAATAGACATTAGACATCTTTACCATTTCTGGATTTTATAGTGAGCACCAGACCACTTCAAATCCTTTGCAAATTAACTCACTTTCCCCTAGCTCTTTTTCTGAGCCAATCTTGCTTCCTCTCACGAATGTGCTTTATGATACCCTTCAGTCAAAAGCCTCGGCCATTGCCAGAGTTACCAAAGGGGGCTTGTGCTCCAAGGCCACCTTCTCTTGGGCCTTTCTGATCCTGGTGTAAAGATCTAGCTCCAAACTGTGCACATAGCATTTACCACCAAATGAGTTTACCAGATACATGGCCAATGAAGAGGCTGCAAAAGAAAGATCAGAGAGGGCCAGGACATGGCACTAGACATACCTGCCCAGGTGAGGCTGGGCAAAGCAGCAGTGGTTGGACTGGGAGGGCAAGGCACAATGTCAAAGGGCATGGTGGTGTCAAAAATGATTCAAGCAACACAACACTGAAGTATATGAGAGCAGCCACAGGGTCCCTCTCAGAAAAGGGCCACATGGCAATGGGGAATGGAGAACCATCTCAGGAGTCAGACAGGCAGCAGGCCAGCACCACAAGGGAATCCTACACAGCAGGGATGGGAGAGAACTGAGGGGAGCAGTTGACGTAGCAGCAGCCAAAGCTGGAACTCAGTCTTGATAAGTCAGACACAGAAACACAGAGTGAGGGGAAGACTACACTCAGGGGGCCACGCAAGCCCAAGGACTGGCGCGGCCATTCAGGAGAGTGGTTAAGCCCCCGAAGAGGGGAACCTGGCATCTAAATGATGCTCGCCTCTTGTTCTCTCTAGTGAGAAAAGCGGGGTAGGACTGAGTTTCCTGTGGGAGAATAATGGCCCCACATGGGGCAGAGAGGAGGACAAGAAAGCAGGTGTAGACAGATTCACCCACTCGAACCCTTTACAGCCCTCAGCACTGCTCAAACCTCACTGTACTATCAGCCCCGCTATTTGTGGTAACTCTAGCTTTGCCAACAAAAATAAGTAGTTTTAAGAGCAAAAGACACTGCTATGATTTGCATGTGTCCCCGAAAGGTCATGTGTTGAAAACGTAATCCCCAATCAACAATGTTTAGAGGTGAGACCTTTAAGAGGTGATTAGGTCACAAGCGCTCTGTGCTCCTGAATGGATTAATGTCATTATCATGGGATAATGACATAATGTCATTATCTTTGTTATCACGAGAGTGGGTCATTATAAAGGGGTGCCCAAGTCCCTTTTGCTCTCTCACACTCTCTTGACCTTCCATCATAGGATGATGAAGCACAAAGGCCTTCATCCGATACTGGAACCTTGATCTTGGGCTTCCCAGCCTCCAGAACCAAGAGAAATAAATTTCTTTTCTTTATAAATTATCCAGTCTGTGGTATTCTGTTATAGCAACACAAAACAGACTAAGACAGACGCCTTGTCCTACTACTGATTTGTATATCGTTTCTCTACAGGTACCTCGGCACTCCTAAAAGCTCAGCAACAGGTATCTCCTGGAGTGTACAGGATCTCCCTGGTCATTACGGACAGTCAGAACAATTGGTGTGAGACACCAGAGAGCCTGACTCTGGAAGTCTGTCAGTGTGACAACAGGGACACCTGTGGAACTTATAACCCAAACAGAAACCCTGGGGCCAAGTACGGAACGCCAGCCTCCGGGAGGCTGGGGCCTGCAGCCATCGGCCTGCTACTCCTTGGTCTTCTGCTGCTGCTATGTGAGTACGCCAGTGCTTCATTCTCTGTCGCATGGGGGGGGTCCTCGTTTGCAAAGGCCTCCACGCTGCCCTGCTCATCCGTGCAATGCAGGAAGAACCATTCTCTGTTGTTTTACAGGCAGCGCTAGGGGGAAATGGTATTTTCAGGAAAATTCTGAAATGTTTAACTTGTCACAACCTATGTTAATACAGCAAAGCATGTCATATATATCAGACATTTAGAAAACAGCACAAGATAATCAAGAGAGAAAAAAATAAATAATGAAAACTCTCTGCACACTGCCAGCCAGTAAGTTCATGGTCAAAATTATATCTTTATCCGTGAGTTTGGCACTTTCTAAAATGTTTTTTCTACATTCAAGTCTCATGAGACTCTAAGATAAAAAGAGAACCCTGGTCAAATGAACTTGGGGAAAATGTATAGGCTGTCATAGGCTTTGAACTTGATAATGCACATTGATATAGATGTGAGAAGTTCTTGTTTAATCCAGCATGTCCTCAAAAGAAATTACCACCTGAATATACATCCCCTTTAAGACTTTCACAGTTAATATGAGTAAATTTATTAAGCACATTTAGGAAAGCTACTCATAAGTATTATTTCTCAATAAGAGTAAAACTTATTTTATTTAACATACAGGTTTCTGAAAAGTTGCATTTGAATCAAAAATCAAAACCAAAATCTTGTGAATCAAATAATATTTTGAATATAAGAGGTCCCTATTTAAAAGGATGTCCTGGAAAAGTATTATATAAATAAGAGAAATCCCTGCAAAATTCACAATCCCTTCCCTAATTTATTATAAAATCATGGACTTTTAGAGTTAAAATTAATTTTTATTACGATCTATTCCACTTCAAATCCTTCATTACATTTTTTTTGTAACTTATGAAATATTTTAAAACCACGAAAAAGTAGAGAAAATTACATGACAAGCACATATATATACTACTTAGACTTAACAGATACTAGTGTTTTGCCATATTGGTTCAGGTCTCTTTTGTAAAAAGAGAAATAAATTGCTAAAGATACAGCTAGTGGCCTCCCACACACGCTATATATTTCCATTTCTCCTTTCCCCAAAGCATTTACTATGCTGAAGTTACCATGCATCATTTAGTTTAATAGCTGAAATTGACATGCAGAGGTTTAGTTTTTCAATATCATATTATCCAACTTCAACAACAAAGATTTTTCAAGTACTTCTATGTGAGTCACTATGCTAGCTTCAAGCTAAAAAGGAAACTTGATTCTGGTTTTCATGCAGTTCACAGACTTATGCATGTTTAACTATATGGGAAAAAAATCATATTATGATAAAGCTGTAATAGAAATGACTATGAAGGGATATTACAGAAGGCTTCACAGAATAGGGGAATCAGCCAATGAAGCCTTGGAGAATAAGTAGGATATCATAAGTATAAAAAGAGGGAAAGGAAACCCAAAAGTAGCAGCACAAGTCAAAGCCAGAAAACACTTAGGATATTTTAGAAAGCACACAGCTTCAGAGGGCTAAAGCATGGAGAAATTGCAGAACATGAAGGAGATATAGATAATGCTTTGGGAGTAATTTGAAAGGGCTTACATACACATGCTGTGGTGTTTGTACTTTAAGCTATGAGAAAGGGGAGTTGCTAAAAGCATTTAAATAAGAGACTAACATGATCGTATTTGTATTTCAGAAAGATAACTCTGGCAGCAGTGTGTACTGTAAATTAGAGGTCAGATTTAGAGCCATGACGTGAGAAGGAAAAGAAAGGATAGGTGGGCAAGGCATTAATTACAGTGGCAGCTGAGAAGGATTTGGAGACTAACTGCTATGGTCTGAATGTGGGCATTCCCCCAAAATTCATATGTTGAAACTTCAACCCCAGTGAAGTAGTATTAAGAGGTGGGGCCTTTGAGAGGTGATGAGGTCATGGTGGCATCAGTGCCTTTATAAAAGAGGCTTGAGGGAGGCTGTGTGCCCCTTTCATCATGTAAGGACACACAGAAGACCCTCACCAGACACCTAATCTGCCAGATCCTTGATCTTGAACTTCCCAGCCTCCAGAGCTGTGAGAAATAAATTTCTATTGTTTATAAATTACCCAGTCTAAGGTATATTTGTTATAGCAGCTTGAATGGACTAAGACAGTCATGGATAAGAAGAATGGATAAGAAGCCCAGATGACACCCAGGAGTCTATGTTTGATAGTCAGTGGTTGCTGAAGTCATTAAATAAAATCGAAAATATCAGAGGAAGCATAGACGTGTAGGGAGGCAATAACGAGTTTAATTTGAAATGGGTAATTCTGAAGTGTGTGGTATGTCCAGCAGGCCACTGCACATTTGGGATTGTGGCTCAGAATGGCAGTCAAAAGAAATATACTATGTTATTTCCACAATAATATTTGCTTCATGTGATTCTACCATTTGCAAAATGCCATCCTTCAAGTTTTATGTATGATAGAACATATTTTTCAGACTGTAGAGATATACTCAATGCTTTGAAAAACTTTCTCTGGATATATATGTAATATATATATATTTATAATATACTTATTATGATATATAATATATACACCCCAAATACACATTGCACATACAATGATAGGTAAGATTTCTAAAAGATTATTACGTCCATCTAAAAGATACTGACACCCAGGTTTACATTCATCATTCTTCCGAACTACTTTAACTCACAATGTTTAATCTTCTCACACATTTGACAAAGCCATAGAATTGAAGATGACAATACAGAAAGCCTTTAATATTTACATGAGCATTATATTAAATGTTGAGAAACTATATTAATTATATCCAACCTATTTTAGACACTTGGCCTAATTTTTTCCTACTATAGATGGGACTGGCCTACCTTGCACAACTAACATAGCCCATTCTAACAATACTACTAGGAAATCCTCGGAGCACTCACTACTGTCCTTTACCTATATTGACTCATTTAATCCTCACGACAACCTATGATATAGATACTATTTATTCCCCCATTTTATGGATGAATCAACTAAACAAAGAAAAATTGTATAACATGCCCAACGTCACCTAGCTAGTGAGTAGTGGAGGCAAAATTCAGACCTGAGAAATCTGACTCCAGAGGCTGTGCTCTTAAACCCCTCCCCAAGCCTTCTCTAAGTGAAGAGAGTTCAAACATTAGGATTCAGGTGGCCTTGGCAGGCTAGAAGTGGGAATGGGGCCACTGACAACACAGTGTGGGAAACACCTGCTTTCGAGAAAGAGTATTTCTCTCCTGGTCAATTACCATGAAAATTGCATTAATCTTCGTTGTCTAAGATGTGCACAGAAAGAATATTTACACTGGCAGGAAGGCCCCTCCAAGCTCAAGTCACAATTAAAAGTACATTGATAGCCATTTATTAGGTCATCACCCTAGTTACTGAGGGAGTTTGCTGGTTAATTACTGTTTACTAGGAGATAATTAGAGACTATATTACTAAAACATCATCATGCCCACCTAAAACATGGACCATCCAGGTAATACATTCATCCACAGATTGACCTGACACAATCTATATAGTCCCAGTGTGTACAATACAATAATCAAAAATATACATTAAGAAAAAGGATTGAGGAGCCAGCCGCCTTTATCATACATCAAACAGTGCCTATTTTAAGACAACAATATACATACAAAAAATGATCCAATCTCTCTCCTTCAGTTTCTTAATCATATGAAATTTGAGTGTGCTTTTCAAATTTTGTAGAGCATAATTTTGCTTTACAGTAGAAATTTTTATAATTATTCAAAATACTAGGCCTGGCGCGGTGGCTCATGCCTGTAATCCTAGCACTCTGGGAGGCTAAGACAGGTGGATCGCTCAAGATCAGGAGTTCGAGACCAGCCTGAGCAAGAGCAAGACCCCGTCTCTACTAAAAATAGAAAGAAATTAGCTGGACAACTAAAAATCTATATAGAAAAAATTAGCTGGGCATGGTGGTGCATGCCTGCAGT
Source organism: Lemur catta (assembly GCF_020740605.2). Lineage (NCBI taxonomy): Eukaryota > Metazoa > Chordata > Mammalia > Primates > Lemuridae > Lemur > Lemur catta. Next base: position 22,825,789 of record NC_059143.1, read on the forward strand.
CCCAGCTACTAGGGAGGCTGAGGCAGTAGGATTGCTTAAGCCCAGGAGTTTGAGGTTGCTGTGAGCTAAGTTGACGCCACGGCACTCACTCTAGCCAGGGCAACAAAGTGACACTCTGTCTCAAAAAAAAAAAAATACTGCATTTTCTTTGTAACATTTCTCTGTAACAACTGTCATGTTCAATAGTTTCTAAGTGGTTCAAATGTTCTAACATTTTGTTTTGTTTTTCACTAGTGGCCCCACTTCTGCTGTTGACCTGTGACTGTGGGACGGGTCCTACTGGGGGAGTGACAGGTGGTTTTGTCCCAGTTCCTGATGGCTCAGAAGGAACAATTCAACAGTGGGGAATCGAAGGAGCCCATCCTGAAGACAAGGTAAGGACCTAGTTTGTGAAATATTTATTTCAATCATACAGAGAAAATATTGGGCCGGGCGAGGTGGCTCACGCCTGTAATCCTAGCACTCTGGGAGGCTGAGGCGGGAGGATCGCTCTAGGTCAGGAGATCAAGACCAGCCTGAGCAAGAGCGAGATCCCATCTCTATTAAAAAATAGAAAGAAATTATCTGAACAACTAAAAAATATATATAAAAAATTATCCAGGCATGGTGGTGGATGCCTGTAATCCCAGCTACTCTGGAAGCTGAGGCAGAATGATCACTTGAGCCCAGGAGTCTGAGGTTGCTGTGAGCTAGGCTGACACCACGGCACTCTAGCCAGAGCAAAAAGAGCAAGACTCTGTCTCCAAAAAAAAAAAAAAAAAACAATCACACAGAGAAAATATTGGATTGATATTGAGATAGGAAAAAGGACAGAGGGGAATAAAAATAAGAGACTTCTTAACCCGGCACCTTTTAGGATTTTAGCTCTTCAGATGTCAAATCATAAAAATGGTTACTCCAGCAAGAATTTGGGCTTCTTGTAACACTATCATTTTCAAAGGGACATATTTCACCTATATTGCCCTGAAATCTGGTTTGTTTTGAAATGTATTTTTGTTTTGAACGTGGTTTGCAGGAAATCACAAATATTTGTGTGCCACCTATAACAGCCAATGGAGTTGATTTCATGGACAGTTCTGGTAAGTGAACATCAAATTTATTTTTTAAAGCAATGAGTGAGTTAAATGAGAAATATTCAAAACTAAATATTCCAAATTATTTTCTTAATATTTCACATCTGTGTACACATGTCAGGAGCTGTTACCACTGAAATGGAGGAAAGATGTTTTAATATTTGTGTTAGTCAATTCCATGACATATCTGGCTTCAATATGTTAACTTATCCACTGATGCCACTGTTTTCAATATTTAAAGATGTGTTATACTTTTCCTTCAAACTTTAATAAACTGAAGTATAGCTCTCAGGAAATCAATTACTAATTTTTTAATTAGGAAAGACTTCACTCATATAGAAAAATGTAAAGGAAAATATAACAAACATCTATGTATCCACCACCCAACTTTATCAGTTCTTAACACTGGTCATATATGCAGTTAAAGTCTAGTGTGCACATCCTCGATCCTGTTCCCCTTCTTCCTTCCCTAGAAATAACAGTATCCCGATTTGAGTTCAATTACTAATCTTTACATCCAATCACAATGGGACATGATCACTTATGTTGTCATACACGTGAATTTGTTTATTTCTTTGGTTTACCAAGTGACTATTTTATTAATATTATCTCAATATCACAATTACACAGTAAACTAGAAGAACAATAATACCTGATGCCTAATATTAAAATTTGTCTTACTTACATACTTAGCAATAGATTATTTTTAAACATCCAGCCTGGAAAATCTGCATGAGATTTCCCCACATATATAACTGTCTGCATTTATCAGCTGCTACAATCCTCACCTGCTTCTCTTATTATAATTACATAGCAAGAACTATATTCAGAATTCTCTGGGAAAAAAACTTTCCATGAAAGCATAATGTAAAAGTAGCAGGCAGAATAGTCATGATTTGTTAAATTCTGTTTAGGCACCGAGACACCAAATTAGCATCTGCTAATTTGTATGATTACTTTATGTATATTTCCTCTTTTGTTTCCATATTGAGCCAATATTACTGCTTAATTACATTTTTTTTTAGTGAAAACAAACAAGCATTGCATTAAAAGCTTCCCATAGCTGTGACCTGTTTTTACTTTTGTACTTCTGATTGAAAATCTATTTCTTTGCACACTTTTTAAATTAGCGTGTTTTTAGAGCTTTTTCATCTGTTAATATTCCGTCCTCTATTACTCTCACATAACATGCTGTGGAGTGTCCTTATCACCTCTAGTCATATAATTGTATTTTCTCCCACTTACTAGTTTTACATGGCAACTGCTCGTGGACATCAAAGACTAGTTTTAAAAAAATCAACAAAAAGAAAAAGAGAAAAAAAGAAGTAAAAAATAATCAACAAATCACAGCACAAGATATTACAAAATTTTCTCCCTTGTTTTTAGAAATTTGTACGCATACATATACCGGAGGGACGGTGGTCGAAGGCGCTTCGGGAATGGAACTGACCACTAAGATTGGGGGAGCTACAGGAGCCGGAGGTGCAGCAGGCTTTGCAGCAGGGACAGTCTCTGGTGCCGCTGGGGGGTTTGGAGCAGCCAGTGGACTTGGCATCTGTCCCGCGGGGCAGTCCGGGACAATGAGAACAAGGCATTCCACTGGAGGAACCATCAGGGACTATGCTGATGGGCCAATAAACATGAATTTCCTGGACTCCTACTTTTCTCAGGTAATATTTAGTAGAAAATTTCGTGGTTTTGTTATCTTATTTACATTAGAGATCTTTTTATTGGATGATATACTTCAGCCTTGTAGTTTTTTTTTTTTACAGCTTATTAAAATGTAAGAAAAAATAGATTTCTTTGTGCCAAAATAATACAGATAACCAAAGGTGGCTGTCAAAATTGGGTAGCTAATCAAAAAGAAGAATGGGTAGATAACCATAAAATGAGCACGTATAGCAAGTGGCACCTCATCCCCCTCCAACTGGACAAACAACTGGGAGTGAATCTTCTGTAGCTCCTCTTTGAGAATACAAAGCCATTTATTTTGTATTTCCTACATGATAAAGGAATATTGAAATATGTGTGCATATATTTTCCTGAAAGAGAGTTATAGTATTCTTCATATGTTCAAAGGAGTCCTTGTCCAAAAGAAGTTGAAGAACCACTGAGTTAATGATTCAAAAATAAAAGGGGAAAGAAAGGATGAGATTGAAGATTAGCGACAGGAGGAATGAAGTGTCAGGAAGCACAGAACAGAAAAGGAGCAAGGGTACAAGAACTTTGAGAGGCAGGTTGCTTGCCTCTTTTTTGGTAACTAAAGGTTAGTGGGCAGAGAGACATAGTTAGAACAGGTCTCACATCAAGTTTTAGTAACAGAACTGGTAAATACAGGGATCTGACCTAGTATCCACGCAGGTAAAAGCCGACATTGTGTTTAAGGAAAGTCTGCAGGGCAGAGGGGGTGGGTGTTTGGGATAAGGATTCTTGGGATATCTCAAGGCACGATGTGAGCTCTAGTTACAAGTCAGGCTGCCACAAGGTTTGTAGTGTCTAAGCAAAGGCTTTAATCAGGGTGAGAGCTGTCTCAAAGAGTACACAGTGGGATAGCTCCCTTACCACCACCCCAAACACAAAGACATGCATTAACACAATTGTACACAGAGACCCTCACACTTAGCTCAGTGAATATCCTCCAGGTGCCATATACACATTTGCTCTGTAGACCTAAATCCTTATAAGTGCCTTCAAAACCAAGAACTAAAGCATAGGCCTAGGTTAGACTCAATTTTGAGGGAATGTCAACCATCCTACTGTCCAAACACCAGATAAGTTTTTGAACAAAATTTTAAGTAGAAAGAGTAGCCCTTTACTCCTATGGATTGCCTAATTTGTGTGTTCATAATTAAACTCTGTGTTCTATGAACAGTATTATATTGTTCAACTGGCTCTCCTTAAAATTCATTTTTTCCACTTTTTCTCCATCTTTAGAAAGCAGCTGCCTGGGTGGAGGAAGAAAATGGGCCGGAATCCAACGATTGCTTATTGATCTATGACAACGAAGGCACAGATGCCTCTGGTTCTGCCGCGGGCTCCCTGGATTGTTGCAGTTTTATTATGGATGACCTGGATGACAGCTTCTTGGAATCACTTGGCCCCAAATTTAAAAAACTTGCGGAGATAATCCTCAGTGCTGATCATGAAGCCGATCAGGCTCAGCTACCCGCTAAAGAAGGCGGTTATGGGGTTGAATCCCGCAGCCATACCACACAAGTCCTGCAGTCAGGACCCGTTAGGTGCCAGACGTTGTCAGGCAGTGAAGGAGCATCCGCTTTGTCTGCCACTTGGTCTGTCCAGCCAGCTATTCCCATCCCTGACCCTCTGCAGCATGGTAACTATTTGGTAACGGAAACTTACTCGGCTTCTGGTTCCCTCGTGCCACCTTCTGCTGCGGTCTTTGATCCACTTCTCACACAAAATGTAAGAGTGACAGAAAGGGTGATTTGTCCCATTTCCAGTGTTCCTGGCAACCTAGCTGGCCCGACACAGCTACGAGGGTCACGCACTGTGCTCTGTACAGAAGATCCTTGTTCCCGAGTGATAGGATCAGAATGAAGTGGAATAACATTATTAGCCGAATCTGCATATTTGGACCAAATTATTTGAAATTGCAGAGCTCACTGTACTGGGCTAATTTGGCACTTATTAGCTACTCTCATAAACTGATCATGATTATAATTTAAATGTTCGGGTTCATACAAACTGGATTATGCTGTCACTCCTAATTCTCAAATACTATTCAAATTGCAGTAAACCTTAATGTTTTCTAAAACTCTTAACATCATATTCAGCAAGAAAACTTCCTAAACACTTATAAGCTATTTTTCCAGTGCCAAAGGAATGTGCTATCACTTGAAAATGCAATGTGGTTTAGTGAATTAAGCATCTGGAGTTAAGAGCCCCAGTTTTTGTCTCTGTCACCTTTTCTGATATCATGGATAATGATATAAGAAACACAAGGTATTTGCTAAAGCTTTTTGAGCTGCTTGGAAAAAGGGAAGTAGTTGCTACTGAGTTTCTTCTGTCTTCTTGGTGCTGGGGGACCACAAATGCATCTTTTGCTCAAGCTAAGGGGTATGGGCTTATGCATAAATCTTGCTACATCTATAGTCCACATATTGTCACAATAAGACAATCTGAAATAGAAATGTCATAAAACATGTAAGAAAGTTTAATGTAATATAAATAATACTTTGTGTGTTTTAATCGCCTCGAAAGGATCTATCCAAGGAAAATATTTTACATTGAACTCCTTCCTACACACTTCTCAGTAGCAGATCCTGTGTTAGTCTTTGAAAATAACTCCTTATTTTTGTAAATGTCAGTAGGTCGATATAACATACATATGACATATAATGATGTTTATTATGTTAACAATGTCTCCAAACTTAGTGGGAATATGAAACGTGGCTTTTCTCATAAGCAAAAAGGACCACTGACTGAAATAACACAAGGGGAAATTTGTGAATATGCATTATAAGTAGCAGTTCAGGAAAATAGTTGGTGAAATAATTTTTAAGTCAAAAGGGATATGGAAATGGGATCATGAGTAAACTCTATTTTTTAAAGCCTCACTTCTAAATTTGAATAGCTACAGCAATTTAATGCTTGAGTGTAATAAGATTAGGTTAGTGAAGATTTAGAATATAGTATTTCATGCTTGGTAATGCAGTTCTTCAAGTCATTTCTGGTTATTCGAGATACTCAACCTTTAGCCCATAGAAAGCACCCTACCTCACCTGCTTACTAACATATTATTGCCTTAGCTGAGTCTTCACAAAGTCATTGTCGAGATCCATTATTCCTAATTGTACATAAAATACAGAGTTTTGTATTTTTTGCCATATTCAAAACCTAAATTTGTTTTTTCAGATGGATTACAAAGTAATCGAGTGTTTGTGTTTTAACCTAGAAGGTTGCAGCCTTGAGGATCCTGGGGGGAAAGAAACCCCCTAAATGTCCCTAACACCAGTGTTCTTCCCTTGCCCTGGCACCATGACTACCAGGAAGGCATGTGTGAGGATAGCCCAGCAAGTGCAGGCAGCCTGTGCTTCCAAAGACAAGGTTGCAGCAACAAGGCTTTCAATGGGCCCATCTTGAGGTGAGAGGAACTAGACTTTGCAGCCTGCCAAGTCCCAAGGAAGTTGTGTTGCTAGTACCATGCTGCCTCTTGCTTCTCAATAGTGGCTTGCTCTGGAGTCTAGGACACACACAATTGATTTGTGCCTCTGTTTATGCATGAGGGTTAAATAGATAATCATAATAACCCTGATTAGAAGTTCAAAGCTATATTCAGGATCCTCAAAGCACTTTTACCTTGCCTCTTAAAACCCAACTTATCATGAAATGGGAATTTTGCTGCATTATTACACTGCATTATTACACAGCATTTCAGGAAAGGTTATAAAAGAGAAAAATCAAAATTAAATGCTTTTAAATTTTAAAAAATACGTAAATCTTTAGGATGACCTAAAAATTGATTTGCCATGGAAAATGTATCTGTATTTTTTCACAAAAAACAAAAATTGTTTTAAACAAAAAATTTAAAACTGTCCTACCTGATGTACTATAGATTTTGAACAGTATATATTAAACCATAAACAGTGAAATATTGTTATAATAAAACTGGAAATAAATTTTTGAGTAAAAGCTGAACTCTATAATTAATAATTATTAAGAAATGTAATATAAAAAATGACTAGCCTGTGTATTTTTTAATTGGTATTTTACCCGTTTTTTTTCTTTTTTTTTTTCCTAGCTGATGCATGTTCTGCATCCTCAGCAAGAAGGAAGTATCTGAGGATTTGGGATTGCTTTGGGTGGAGATAGTGCAGTATGAGGTGGCTGGGTGAGGTCAGGGCAGAAAGACTTCACTAACTGGATGCTTTAAATTTATTTGTTAAGTTGCAATGGTCTGTCGGGCAAAAGCTGTGACATTCTAAGATGACTTGGGGAGAAAGGCTGGAGGGAGTAAAGAGAAGGTAATGTTTCCAATCTAACATGATGGAAAAAATGTACCATGGCATTGGCGAAAGCCATCAGCCCCAGCAGTGGAATTGTTTCTTAGTATATGCTTATATCCTTATGTCTCCTTTTAAAAGATGCCACAAAAGAAGTCCCTTCAGAACTTTGGGACTTGCTTTTGGCTGACCTTCCTCCTTCTTATATCTGGACAATGAAAGTTGGACCTGGGGTATGAGGAGAAAAAACCGGATTAAAGTGGATATTGGGTGAAGAATGGTGGTTGGCTCAACTGGGTGTTCCAAATCAATTCCAGGAAATGACATACTCGAAATCCAAAAACACTACCAGCTTCTTCTATTTGTAGAAATCTCAAGGAATAAAAACAGCAAAATGGGTGTAGCTTAATCTGAGGACCTGCAACAATCAGGTAAGAGTGTAAAACGAACACATTCAACTGACTAACTTCAGTGCAACCAACAATTAGAAAACGAGTAAAAAGGATTCTTCTTGTTCTTGGCAATTCGGCATTTTCTAATATTCTTTACTGGATCTACAAAGAGGAATTCTGAATCAGAGATCATATGATTTAACACTGTTCAAGAACATAATCTGAAATGGTTTCGTGTAAAAAGGATAATTGCTAAGACGAGAAGACAATCATTTAAATTCCAGGTGACAGAAACCACACGTTTTCTGCAAGGAATACTGAGACTCCTCCTGCTCTGCCTGGCCCCGAGTGCGCTGGGATTCCCTCCATGGCCAAGACACCGGCTATGCTCCAGTTGGTGTCTTTATTTTCTTTTCCTTTTATAGGTTGACTTTTTTTTTTTTACAAATACAAACCAAAACTATCTAGATACAATGGAGATGTAGTCATAACTCAAGAGAATAATGTCTACTAACAAAAGAAAAAGTGCATATGGATGCAGTTACCAGAGCAAGAAGAAAACAGGTATTGGTGAGAGTTACCAGGTGGCTGGGAGAGCTACACACTCTAATTCAGTTCTTACAGAAATCCTTACATTATGGTCAGGAAAGCAGAGACCCGGAGGAGCAAAGTAACTTTCGCAAGGTTGCACAATAAAGTGGCACAAATATAAAAGTTTTTCTGTAGTTATCCACTGATAATAATTATTATTGCTCTCTCAAAATAATCTGTTCACTTTCGGTGCTAGGACTTGAATAAAACATTAAAAAATTAGGAAGAATACAAAGAAAACAATGGAAATTATTAAAAGGATTAGAAATCTAGACATAATTAAATATTAAAGAAGCAGTACAATGTAGGCAAAAGTGTGTGTGGAGAGAGAGAAAGAAAATGCTAATACATGATTTGCCATTATTTTGAAGTATATGATGTGGGGAGTTATTTTTCAGGGGACAATGACCAGTTCTGTTCTACAATCAGTAATACTAAACAGAAGAGATTAAATTGCAGAATTAAGTATTTTGCTGCATTCAAATTACAATTTCCATCCCAACCAATGTTATAAGCACTGAAACAAGCTACCTGGAAGTCATGGAATCTCTTTTTCAGCAAACTCTATAAGAGTTACTTCAATATAATATTATTTAGAAGAGGTTATATGAAATGTACCTAGATATAAAAATGATAATCTTAAATGGGTCCTTCCAGCCCAGTAGTATTTCCACGATTTGTGGAAAAGAACACATTTTAACAATTACAACAGCTTTTTTACTCCTTGAAGTCATTCTCATTTCTATTTTTATTACCATGAAGTACATGGGACCATTATATTTTCAGTTTTACGCTTCAGAACATCTATGATATTTTCTGTGTGCTGAGTTCATTATTATTAAATTAGCAAACTGAATTTTATGTGAAAACACAGAGCATCAAAAAATTATAAGAGCAAAACACTGATATTGAAAGAATGCATATGTCCCCATTTCCTCAGAAAGCACAAGAAGTATTTGTGTTCTTTCATAATCAAAAAAGGATTGCAAAGAACTTTCTTAATTATAAAGCAGTAAAGAATCAGGCAATCTTGTATTTATTTAAATGGCATAATGTCGTGATTTCTACTCCTACAAAGAGGCATTGTTACTAAGCCAAAATGAGTATTTAAACACAAAAGGTGAGCTTAACTTCTGGCATGTCTTCCCATGTCCGACTGACTAGTATTGATAATAAGATTTATCTGGTCCTAACTTAGAGACACACACACACACTCTTGCCTCAGGTAATCTTGCAGCTTGGTGTAGCTAAGGCAGGATCTTTCCATTATCAAATCTATGGACCAGACATTAACGCTTAGTGTGTGTTGCAGATAACAAAGTTTCTGCATTCGAGGAGTCTGCTCTCTAGTTTTATTATTTGAAAAAATAATAATGACCTAAATTTTCCACCTAACTTTCTTTAGGTAAGGCATAATGAAAAAGCCTTCTTTGATCAGACTTTTCATTATTCTCAACCAGGGCTGACATACCCAACTTTTGATTAGTAAAAAATGTGCTTAGTTCTGACAATATTTACTTTTCTCCATCTTCCTTCTTTCTCTCAGCTGTTATAAATTGCTATGAATTCTTCCCCAGAAGATATTTTATAGCTGTTAACTATCTGATATCAGAGTTGACTTTCTAACTTGCCATTCTTTCTATATATACTCTCTTGGACTCCAAAAATGTCCTCTTTTGTGCTGGTTTTTGAAAATTCCTCAAAGAAGCAAACTAACAATGAAGGTATATGCTGCAGAGATAATAGCATACCTTCTACTCTATGTAACAAAGGCTCACCCAAAGCCTCTCAAACAAGCCAATGCATGCTATTGTTACCTTTGCCAACTGTGGCTAGAAAATGGCATCTCCCCTGAAAGAACAAGTCAGGAGATGTTCTTGAGTATAAATAATAATGAGTTGTCAGGCAAAGAAAACCTACTAAAGTTTGCAGAAAAATAAAACTATGACTAGTGGAGCTAAGACAAAGAAATTAAATCTCATTCCATCTATTAATCAAAAATAACTGTATATTATATTTTAATGATTAACAGAAGTTAAACGTGGAAAGGTTTTTGTTTTGTTTTGTCTGTTGTGTGTCGTAAGTTAATGTTTAGGAGTTTGAGCTTTGGAAACAAACTAAATACTTGAGTTCAAATCTCAGCTTCACCACTTTCTAGCTATATGGTTTTGGGCAAGTTACTTAATGTCTCTGAACTTCTCTGGACTATTAGTATGAAGATAATAACAGTCTCTACCTGATGGGGTTTCTGTAAAGTTACAAGAATGCATTTTAGACATAGTAAATGCTCATAAAGAATTGTTTTTATAGTTTTTATTATCATATTTTAAATCTTCAAGATGAACTCAACTCAAAGAGTTCTGATATACAAACTACTGAAACCACAGACTCTCAAAACATCCTTATTATCTGATCCAAAGCCTTGCTTTTATATAGATGCTCAAATTGAGACTGAGAAGTAGCTTGTCGATCAACGGCAGAGTTAAGAATTATCTAGGCTAATTCTCTTTCTACTACTGTAAACTGCCACCATAATATTCCTTTCTTCACTAATCTTTTCTGTTAGCCACAGGCTTGTCCCATCTAGTCTACTCAGCTCTGAAAATACCTATGAATACACAGTCAAAAAGAGACGAATTAATTCATATCAAATTATCTTATACACCCAAGATATACAAACTAGTCAGAATCACCAGATGACTGTAATTTTTCAGTTGAGCTTCCTTGGAAAAGTGAATTTAGGCTTCAAAATGGAAGACTTGACAGGGTTGTGTAAGCTCTATCACATTGCACTCTAGCGATATGGTCATGGGCAGGATGGAAGTCTTCTCCCTCAAAAAGTTCTTATTACATCATTTCTACCAAGTAGACAGAGCAGCCAGATGGCTTAGGGGAAAAAAAAGGTGGGGCCAAGATAGTGGACCCTGTACACACTGCTCTCACAGAAAGGATTGAAAGCGGCAAGTATTTTTTTTGTTTCTTTTTTAGATTGTTTACTGTTGGCATGTAAAAGTGCTACTGACTTTTGTATATTCATTTTGTATCCTACAACTTTACTGAATTTGTTTATCAGTTCTAAAAGTTTTTGGGTTGAGTCTTTAGAAATATCATATTGTCTGCAAGCTAGGATACTTCGACTTCCTTCTTTCCAATTTGGATGCCCTTTATTTCTTTGTCTTGACTGATGGCTCTGCCTAGAACTTCCAGTTGAATAACCATGGTGAAAGTGGGCATCCTTGTCTTGTTCCAGATCTTAGAGGAAAGGCTTTTTGTTTTTCCCCATTCAGTGTGATGCTAGGTATGAGTCTGTGAGCTATGGCTTTTATCATGTGAAGATAAGTTCCTTCTAGATCCAGTTTTTTGAGAGTTTTTATCATAAAGGGATGTTGAATTTTATCAAGTGCTTTTTCGGGATGAACTGAAATGATCATATGGTTTTTGTCCTTCGTTCCGTTGACAGGATGTATAACATTGATTTGTGTATACTGAACCATCCTTGCATCCCTGGGATGAATCCCACTTGATCATTATGAATAATCTCTTTAATGTGTTGTTGAATTTGGTTTGCTAATATTTTGTTGAGGATTTTTGCATCTATGTTTATCAGCGATATTGGTCCATAGTTTTCGTTTTTTGTTGTGTGTTTGGTTTTGGTATCAGAGTGATACAGGCCTTGTAGAATGAGTTTAGGAGTAAATTTTTTGGAATAGTTTAAGTATGAATAGTATTAGTTCTTCTTTAAAGTAATCTCATTTACAATAACTACAAATAAAATAAAATACCTAGGAGTAAACTTAACCAAAGAAGTGAAAGATCTCTAAAATAAAAACTGCAAAACATTAAGGAAAGAAATTGAAGAGGACACAGAAAAATGGAAGGATATTCCATGTTCATAAATTAGAAAAATCAATATTATTAAAATGCCCATACTACCCAAAGCAGATTCAAGGCAATCCCCATCAAAATACCAATGATACTCTTCACAGAAATAGAAAAAAACAATCCTAAAATTTTTATGGAACCACAAAAGACCCAGAATAGCCAAAACCATCCTGAGAAAAAAGAACAAAACTGGAGGAATAGAAATCACAGTACCTGACTTCAAATTATACTAAAGAGCTATAATAGCCAAAACATGATAGTACTGTCATAAAGACAGACACATAGACCAGTGGAATAGAATAGAGAACCCAGGAATAAAACCATACATCTATAGTGAACTTATCTTCAACAAAAGTGCCAAAAACATACAGCGGGGAAAGGACAGTGTCTTCAATAAATGGTGCTGGGAAAACTGGATATCCATATGCAGAATAATGAAAATAAGCCCTTATCTGTCACCATATACAAAAATCAAATCAAAATGGATTAAAGACTTAAATCTAAGACCTGAAACTATGAAACTACTAAAAGAAAACACTGAGGACATGCTTTAGGATATTGGTCTACACAAGGAGTTCTTGAGTAATACCCCCAAAGCACAGGCAACCAAAGCAAAATTGGACAAATGGGACCACATCAAGCTCAAAAGCTTAAACGCAGTAAAGGAAACAATCAACAAAGAAACAACGCACAGAATGGGGAAAATCATTTGCAAACTACCTGTCTGACAAGGGATTAATAACTAGAATATACAAGGAACTACAACAACTCTATAGAAAAAAATAAATAATCCAATTAAAATGGGCAAAGGATCTGAATAGATATTTCTCAAAAGAAGACATACAAATGGCCAACGGGTATAGGAAAAAATGCTCAGCATCATTAGTCACCAGAGAAATGCAAATCAAAACTACAATGAGATATCATCTCACCCCAGTTAGAATGGCTTTTATCAAAAAGGCAGGCAATAATGAATGCTGGCAAGCCCCTCCACCACAGCAGGCTGCTGGACTGACATAGGGAGTTGCCTGGAGACTGTGCCACAGCATTGCTCCAGAGAGAAGGCATGGTGGGGTGGTCCTATTGGCTTGTGATCCCTGGGCACTGCAGCTGGCACCATTGTGAGGTCTCAGCCCCAGAGCACTGGGTCTACCTGGGGTTCAGCTCTGTTGCTGCTACCTCCCCATCACTGCTGCTGGGCCAGGGAGGGAGTGTGGAGGCTGGGAGCTCTCTCACACCCTGTGGGCAGGTGCCACACACCCCAGAGGACCCAGGCAAACCAAGCACCCACGGAGCCGGCATCCACCCAGAGGCAGAGCAAACTTCCACAGCCACCTGCTTCCACAGAGAGGGATCCACCCTGCCCCAACTCAAGACTTCAGCAGCAGCCTAGGGACCATAATACCCCTCCACAAAAATATCCCCCAGCACCTGCTTGGACTATGACAGCCACAGGGAACCAGGGAGTTGCAGGAGAGCAGGAATGTTATAGGCTGAGCGCATCTGCCCTTCTCCTGCCTGATCAATCTTCCAGAGCAGAACTCAAGCACACCATACAGGGACCTCTCCCTCTCTTTACTGAGCACCAGAGTTGCCATCAGTGGAGAACTGATTCACTGCAAAGCTATCTGTTTTGAGCTGAGAGAAGAGGTTCCAGATGAGAAGGAACCAGCATAAGAACTCTAGCAACATGAAAAACCAGGCTGTTTTGACAGTCCCAAAGGATCACACTAGCTCTCTAGCAGTGGACTCCAACCAAAAGGAAATTGTTGAAATGTCAGATATGGAATTCAGAGTATGGATCACAAGTAAGATCAATGGGATTTATGAGAAAGTTGAAAACCAATACAAAGAAATCAACAAAATAATTCAGGACATGGGTAAAAAACCCACTAAAGGGATAGATAGCATAAGAAAAGATACAACAGAACTTCTGGAAATGCAAGAGTCATTTAGGGAATTTCAAAATACAGTGAAAAGTTTTAACAACAGATTAGACCAAGCAGAAGAAAAAATTTCAGAGCTTGAAGACAAGGCTTTCGAATCAACCCTGTCAGTCAATAATGAAGAAAAAAGAATCAAGAAGAATGGAACAAAAAATAGTTACTTGAAAATTTGCATGAAAGGAATAGTGCTAATTAACTCAACTTCCAGTAGGATATATATATTAGATAATGTTAGTAGAATAATGACTAACTGCACGAAAAAATAACCACACTTTTATGTTCAGTTTCTGTATGATATATGGTGCCAAGATACTGGCCAAGTGAAAAAGTTTATTTGCAAATGTTAGTTGACCAAACATAATATAGAAGGAAGTAAAATATATTTTTAACTTTGCATGCTTTTTTCTTATTTCTAGCACATGGTATGCCTAATATTTTCATACTCACTACTGCCTACTCCCTCTAAAAACTAGCAATAACTAGTGGGTAACTTTTTTAATTGTTTAAGAAATTAATTCACAGTAAAGTATAAATCACAGAAGGTACTTTGTTACTCCACCTTGTGGTATGTCTCTTTAATATTTAGAATATCTGTTGACTCAGTAAACAAAGTGAATTTTCATTATCATTAGTCAACAGGTCAGGAGGTAAAGTGTTTGGGAACAGACACTTTCCAATGTTCCTCAAATCACATATTTTGCATCTGTCCATGTAGGACCACCTGTGTATACATGAACACACCTGGGACTCAGGTCTCACATTCTGACCAATCAACCATACCCTGTTGACCTAAGATTGCAATTATTGAAAATTCTAAGGTATAGATAGACTCATTCTCCCAGTGAAATGTCAAACAATGAAAACTCACCATGACACTTTTTTGAACCATAGAGCAATTCTTTACATGAGCTTTTACATAGATTTCACTTTATTCCACTCGAAGTCTTCTCTGCTTAACTTGAGTTGTCATCAATTTCACTGATTACTTCAGATGAATGTTCTAATCCCACAGTTAAGAAAGGAGTACAATGATACTCTTTCTTCCTCTTTCATACCCATAAGACAGTTAGTCACAAGCAGTCTTTGTGACTAACCTTTATTGTAGCTGATTCTGCATGAAATGGGTGTAACTCTCTTTAAAGGTATGATGTCATTCAGATATTGTTTCCGCTGAAATTAAGAGAGGTTCACAGTGGTAGTGGGGAGGGGGATATAGTAAAGTAGTAAATTAAAAGACAACTGTCGGCCAGGCGCGGTGGCTCACGCCTGTAATCCTAGCACCCTGGGAGGCCGAGGCAGGAGGATTGTTTGAGCTCAGGAGTTCGAGACCAGCCTGAGCAAGAGCGAGACCCCGTCTCTACTAAAAATAGAAAGAAATTATCTGGCCAACTAAAAATATATATAGAAAAAATTAGCCGGGCATGGTGGCACATGCCTGTAGTCCCAGTTACTGGGGAGGCTGGGGCAGGAGGATCGCTTAAGCCCAGGAGTTTGAGGTTGCCGTGAGCTAGGCTGACGCCACGGCACTCACTCTAGCCAGGGCAACAGAGCGAGACTCAGTCTCAAAAAAAAAAAAAAAAAAGACAACTGTCTAGCTAAATAAGAGGTCAACTATTAATGGTCATTATGAAAAATCTTTTAACCACAAATTTTTTTAAAAATCCTTAACCACAAATGTCCTCAGACAAGCTGGTAAGGGACAGCATGACCATTAAATCTAAATTATCCAGAGCAATTTTTTTTCCCATTGCTTTCTTTGTATCACATTTTTTTGCTCAACTGGTTTGCTTAATGTTCAAACATATTTCTGTCTCATAAAATCTCTATCTTGAGTGAGAATTAGAAGAGGCGCTGTAACTCAATCTAGGTCTACTTAAAAAAAACTGTATACAGTTTGAACAAAAATAGGTTTTAAAACAAACATTTTCCTGAAATGCTAGACACCAGGTTCTCTTCTTACAATATCTGAAAGACCACTTCAACTTTCCAATTCCCTGGGTGTGTACAGATGTGATAGAGTTGATCAAATTATTATGTGCCATGTTATACGGTTTTCAATTATTTTTGTCACAAAAGTGAAGTCACTAAATAGAAATAATTTGTCATTCGTAATCTCTAATTTGGGCTTCAAGAATAACAATATCACGATTGTAGAGACGCAGCTCACACAAGCGTGTCTTCCACCGCAGTGGTTCCCACTACAACGTTCCCAAGCTCCCACGGGCAAAGCTGAGGCCCCCTTCGCCTTTCCCGATGGAATCCCCGCCCCCTTTTCTCCACCTGAGGGTAATAACAGAATGCAAGTAACGTCATTATTGAATAACCTTAAATGTGCTTCAATCATTTGAACAAAGTAAACCATTCACAAATTTCAGAACTTTATTATTAAGAATTACTACATCAACTGGTAAGGTGCTGAAATTTAAAAATCACCACCAAAAAGACTAATTTTTAAAGTAAATTAATTTAATTTTTTAAGTCCTTATTTTGTCTTTAGAATAGAAATTAATTATTTTTGAAATTCTGCATTTCTCAACCAAAATATTTATAATTATCATTCTAGATAATCTTAGAAGATTTTTAGACCCACTACTTTACTCCCAGGTTTGCTCTCCAAAGCTATTTTATCGCTTCTATTTCACTTTTTCATTGCACATAAGAATGTTACGTCTGTCTGCAAATGAATGAAATAACTGCCAAGAAAACAGGTTTTTTTTTTTCTGCCTTCTGAGGGTTTTTTTTTTTCCTGTGTCGTTCCCTAGGTTCATTAGTCACATGGGGTCAGTGGACAGATGGTTTCTGTCTGACACTCTCAGTAAGTACTGCTGTGCCTGCCTGTAAAATCTCGCAAGCCCTGTCATGTCGGTGACGGATTCCAGTCCGGAGCCGCTGTTAGCAACCAAGGACTCCCCTCCTCTCCTTCCTTACCACTGCTATTTCCCTTATCTTTCCAAGAATTCCCATAAACAAATCCTAGGGTGAAACCAAAGCCATAGATTTATCATGAGTAGATAAAATCAACATTCCCAGGTGCCACGCTCCGTAATGAATGTGTGCTTTGTTCATCTCCAGAGGGACAGGGGATTTTCCATTTTCCCATGTTTATGCTTTTTCACTTTGTTTCCCCTGCAAGAAAGGGAGTCTTAAAGAACACAAAAATGTTTCACACTGGCCTCTGACCTCCTCTAACTTCACCCTGATCAGGCAGTCTTAGCAATGCCCATGCTGGACAAAATTGCGAGTTGGAAGAATTTTGTCCACAGTAAACCAGGCTCCTACCACACCCCCATCCCATTTTGCTGACAGTTACTCATATCCTTCCAGGAATCTAATATTTTCTTGCTCTTTTCCCTTTTACTCTCATTTTACACACACACACACACACACACACACACACACACACACACACTCTTCCAAAATGACCTTGAAAATATATTCACTTACTCATTCACACATTCAGCTCATATTTACTGAAGGCCTACAATGGTTCAGGCACTGTTTTAGGTGGTCAGAGAAAAATCCCAGCTCTTATGAAGTTTGCATTCCAGGGAATGGCAACAGATAATAAATTAGTCAAAAACACGGTCTTTGAGATTGTGATATACCAAGAAGAAAAATAAAGCAGGAAAGGAAGATGAAGAGCTCTGGGCATTGGGGATAATTACAATTTTAAAATTATTGGTCGGAGAAAGGCCTCACTGAGAAGGTAACATTTTAGGGGGAAAAAGCGAAGAGTGACGGAGCAGACCTCATACCTTTCTCAGAACCTTCTAGAAAAAGGAACAGCAAGTGCAATGGCTCTGAGGTGGAGCATGCCTGATTAATTTGTGGCATCTGACTAATAAGTAAATAACTGGTAGTGGATTAAGCGCCACCCTCCTAGTAATATACATTTAACAGCCCCAAGGAAGCCTCCAGCTAAAGGAATTTGACATTAATCAGTGGGAGGGAAAGGAACTCCCCTGGCGCATGGAGGCCTTGCTGGGGTTTCCCAGGTAGTTATACCTGTCTCAGTACAGCATTAGTACATTCTGATCACATTTTAAAACTAGTGGGACTTATTTTCAAAGAGTCTTGTAAGGTGTGTTTGGTATTCTCCTGAGACCCAAGAATAGTCCATTTTGTTTACTGCAGCAAATCCTATTTTGTAACCGTTGCATCTTCCCCTAATTTTCCTCTGCCTCATAAAATGTTAGCCATCTATCTCCCTAAAGCATCTTGGCTCTGGGACTTTGCACCCAAAGCAGTCAGTGCTGATGTCCTGACTCACAAGGGGGAGCACGACAGTGTGACTCACCGCGTTGGGGCTCTCTCACTCTTTTAAGGTGTTGGTATCTGTGGCTATGATCTCAGGGCTGACTATTTTTGCCCCCCTCCTCCCCCCCGAGCGTGGGGATTGTTCATTAAGGATGTGCTGGCTTCTCTGTACTAGACGACAGGGTTTGGAGTCTGCTGGGCTGTGATTATTACTCTGTAATTTCTAACTCAGAAAGGCAAGAAAGTTCTTCCCATTCTCTTATTAGAGGTCACCCCCACCTAAGGGGCAGGAGGCTCCTGGTCCATCTAACTGGAGAGTCCATGAGAATTTCAAGATTCTGACTCCTAATGTTTGTGATGTCACTCATATCTTGGCTTCCATGGAATGGGACCATTAGTCCTTCTCCAAGATTAAGGGGAAGGACGATTCTCTCCCATTTCTCCATGCCAGTGTAATGAACTCTGTTCTCAACCGGCTCTGGAACACCTCCAGCTTTGCCCTGTCCATCTCTCTCCCAGCCACACTCAATTCTATGAGTGTCCTGGACACTTATGCCTCTTAACTACCAGCCAGGCCACTCTGCAACCCTGACTCATGCCCGCCATCTGCTATCCTTGTTCTGCCGCTAGGCTGCAGTGTTTTGGGGGAAAACGTGCATACATAAACAAACACATGCATGTGTGTGCATGTGCGTGTACACATGTGCACATACAAATACACACACATCACAGACTAACATTTTCTGACCAGATCCACTATTAATTCATCCACAGTGGATATTCCAAACACTTTTCCTTACAATACTCCTTTTTCACTTAAACTTAACTCTTTCCAGTATACGAGCTTGTTTCGACAAATCTTTATTGATCATCTAATGCGTGCTGGATACGAAGGGTTGGGCCAGCTATGAATATGACATGGGCTCTGCTCTCAAGGAATTTAACAATTTTGAGAAGGAGAAATGGGTGGAGTAGTAGACATGGATGAAATAATCCTAAACCACAGTGAGATTGCTGCAGGTTGTATGAATCATCGTGAACAGGGTCATAGAGAACTGAGGGAGAGGTAAGAAAGTAACTAGATAGAGAGAGTAGGGGAAAAGGAGAAGCAGGGTGACCCTGGGTCCTGGCTTGGGTGGCCACATTCACAAGGCTGCCATTGACTGAGTTAGGAACATGAGAAGGTAGCAAGTTTGCCCTGGAGAGGTAGAAGAAGGAGATAAATCTTTTTTTGTAAGTATGCTGAATTTGATACTCCTACAAAATTTTAATGGAAGTTTGAGGTTCCCATGAAATATCCAAATGGTGATGTCCCATGTTTGAAGCTTAGGAGAGAAAGTTGTGATGGGTTTGCACAATGGAAGTGGCTATAGAATCATGCCTGCTACCAAGAAGAAAACAAGGAAAGGACAGAACTCAGAATACATAAACATTTTACAAGTAGGCAGAGGATAAGAAATGGATTAAGAACAGCCAAAGAAATGGGAACAAAATTAGGTAACTGTTTCTACCTTTCAAATCTATCTGCAGTTGTGTTCTGTTTCTCATTTCAAACTACTTGCTAGACTTTTCTAATTGGATATTGTTCTAATATTTCAAATTCAACATGTTTCACCAAAAGTTCTTACTTCTGATTTCCCTGTTGTGCCAATGTGATGGAAAGGTTTTCTTCACAGCTAGAGCTGAAGTCCCTGACTCTCACCAACAGTGTCTGTGCTTTGAGTCACTCTGCCCTGGCACGTTCAAAGTCTCAGTCACGATTGCTCAGCCTTTAAGAATCAGCTCACCACACCTTTCCATAGAATCCTTCTCTAATCCCATGGTGCAAAGTGTGAGTTAGGGACCCTCTTCACTGTTCACATTATACACTGCACATAGTTCTACCACTGCAGTTATATCATTTTATAAGTAATTACAGTTATATTATTTTATAACTATCTATTCTTAGTTCTTTGGATGCAGGGACATTTATTTATATTTGCATCCCAAATAAAATACAAATTAAAAGTTTGTTGAAGAGGGACAAGCTAAACATTAAATAAACAAGTGGAATAAAACTAGAAAACAGATTCTTCCTTTTATTGTCCTTCTCAAGTTATCTGGAGACATTTCATATTTTGTCCTGTGTCCATGGGCCCTTTACTAATCAATGTTTTATGAGTAACCCTCCTGACTACAATAACTTTTTAATAGCCACACATCTCTATCATTTGCTTATAAGACATTTTAATAGTGTAACTGGCTCCAAGAACCCCTATATGCTTTTTATAATCCTCTCCCTTAACTACTTGACCCTTTGAGTTGTTTCCCAGAAATGATGGACTCCTGGCCTCAAGTGGTCCTCCTGCCTGGGCCTCCCAAAGTGTTGGTATTATAGGTGTGAGCCACGACAGCTGGCTTGAAAGGATGGATTTTCTATAAGACAAAGGAGTTGAGATTCTGAAGGGCCCAGGGCAGACTTCTGACTCCAAGATTCACCATCCCCCACAACCTGCCCCCAATGCATGGAGCCCCTCGTGAGATACACCAGACCAGCCTCAAAACACATGGCCCTTCCTTTAAAAGCCCATGATATTCCTTAGTCAAGAAGACTGTTTTAAGGTAGCTTCTCCCATTCTCCCAACAAGACATCTGTGGTATTAAAAATTCCTTTCTTCCTTGGCAATCCTCATTGTGTCAATAATTGGATTTTTGTGCAACGAGTAACTAGACCTAGACCAAAACCCCCTTGTGATTTCAACAACAATACCGTAGCAGCCAGATTTAGCTCTCATCTCTCAAACAGTAATTCTTATACATATACTTATTGAGATTTTCACTGGCATTAAATGGCCAGCCATCTTTCAAACTTTAGCCAAGAACTGTCAATTTATAAAGTAATCTTTAATGCTAAGACATGTTGGGAGTAAGGAGGCAGTATTAGTGGAAAAGTGATACATTAATTTTCATTGGTCTTTATGAAAACTGTTTTGGAAAATTTTATTTTAGATAATATTAAAGAGGTGATTTTAATGAGCTAATCACTTGAAGATTATTCCCACCTGTGGTAAAATAGCCTGGACAATATTAACTCGAGTAAATATTCTGAATCTATCTAAATGTTAAAGACAATTATTTGTATGAAATATGTTTTGAACTAATGCATCCTAAGTGTCTTAAGTACCTTTACCATAATGTTCAACTAATTTTGGCAGAAAAAAAAAACCCTGTAAGTTAAATCTTTCACATCCTAGTAACACTTCAATTTATTTTAAAGCTATCTTTAGTGCTTTGTTGGTAATGACCACATTTGCTTCTGTGCACAGAGATTTATGAAATAGATTTACTCTCCTCCCAGCATAAAGAAGTCAGGAAGCTAGGGAGGTAGCTGTGAATCATGTGATTCTCAACAAGTCATTTCAGCTCATTAAGTCGTAAGTTTTAGAATTTTTAAAGTGGAACTAATTCAAGAATGACATAGTATGGCATTAGATGGTATACTGGCACCTTCTCTCAAAGTCTTGGGGTAAATATCTTACAGAAGGAAAACCACCATGAAACTGACTTTATTAGGCAGAGACTAAATCTGCAGGTGGCAGATACAGGCCAGGAGGGCGGTTCCTAGGAACAGAGAATCAAGGGAAGGGACTGCAGGAAAATGCAGAACACCTGACAATCATATATATCAATCATCTGGTAACATCCCACACCTCTTGTAAGCCCTGCCCCAGACTAGGCCAATTAAAGGGGACCACCTGGGAGTCCTTAATGTCTTTCTCCACTCGTGGAGACTGACCCATTCGTCTCTCTGGAACGTATTATGGCTTTGTATAGCCTCCTTTTTCTCTGCAATAAAAGCTGATCATGTGGACTTGCTTCCTATCTGCAATCACTCCACGGCACCAGTCTGCTTGGGATTCTTCCAAGCAAGGAGCCAAAGAACCAGGACAACAGTCCACAAAGAGGCCGGACCTGACAACCTTGATAGCCTTCAGGGGAGGATGAATAACACAACAGAAATAAAATTTGCATTAGTTATTTCTCATTCAGGAAGCTACAATTTTCTTTGTTACTAAACAGAAACCAAAGTCTTGATAACGAGGCATAAATACTTGTCCATAGGACTCAATTGCAAGAATACTAATTTAAGGCAGGACTGACATATAGTTTCCTGGGACCATTTGTGCACGTGTTTTGGTAAAGCCTACCTTATTTAATTAGGAGCTTTCCCAGCATGAGAATTATCACCAAGGTGTGCTCTCATCCACATCTAGAAAGGAATGAAAACTAAAGCACATACTTTCCTCCAGATTCTACTACGTAACCAACGTTTACTGGGAGTCTCCCACGGTGCTGAGCACTGGGAGCAGAGCGGTGAGCTAAGCGGAAACTTCCTAGATTCTTAGTTCTCTACTAACTTAACCACAGCCACTAAATAACTGAGAAGATTCACGCGGCAGTTAAGCCCTAAACAAACAGTGGAGAATGTATTTCTCTCAGCTCAAAGTGGGAGTGGTCCTTGGGGACTGGGGAAGAAAGGGACTAACCATAAAATGGCAATTGTACTAGATCTTGAAAATTGGCAAGAGTGGAACTGGGGAGAGAAGAGTTGAAGATATTGGGGGAGGGAGAGAGATGCACTTTGAACCACAGAAGGAACTGTATTTGGAAACTGAGGCACAGAGACACTAGTCCAGGCCACCCAGCTAGTTACTCTTAGAGCAGAACTTCTGTCGCTAGGAGTGCGCTCTGTGTTAGAGAATTTGTAAGTCCTGTGCCAGAGTATATATTTCCCCTTAACACCTTAGAGTTTTTTCCTAGCCATCAAGGGGTCAAACAACTAACTGTCCGTTTTGACCTCCAGTGATTGTTTCTCCCTGAGCCAGACAAGCTGCAAACCTGTTGGAAGCAAAGGCCGTGGGGAAGAGGCGAGAAGCCTTTGCGGAGGCAGCCACCTGAAATCCTGCTCCAAAATCTCCGCTCTCCTCGCGGTGAGGGGAGCCGCGTGCGGGGAGGACGCGGGTCCCCAGGTCACCAGTCTGTCTTCTCCGCGCCACCTGCGCTCCCGGCCTAACGCACATTCACCAAGTGCGGGCCCTTTCGGCAGCAGCAAGCGGCGGGGGCCGATCGCGGGACCCGGGCAGGTCCCCGCTGCGCAGAGCAAGGTTTGCCCTTGGGCCGGGGCCCCACAGCCCGCGCAGCCCGGACCAAGCCCCGGGAGGGCCATTCTGCGGGAAGGACGGAATCCGGTAGGAGAGAACGGCGGGGCGGGGCCTGCCACCCACAGTCCCAACTCGGGGACGTCACCGTCCCAGGTGCGTGCGCGACGGGGGCGGGAGTCCACTCCGCGCCTGCCCCCTCCGCGGCGATCCCCACCTCCCTGCGAGCAGCCCGGGCGGGCCCCAGGCTCCATTTTCTCGCGGCGGCCACACCTGGAACCGCGCCTCTGGGCAGGGCCGCGCGGGGATCACGGCCCGGGGCGGGGAGGGGCCGGGAGGAGCCGGGTGCGCGCTCGCGGGGACGCGGGGCGGCGGCGGCGCGGAGCGGGGCGAGCGGCCGGAGGCCAGGGCGCGATGGCGCGGAGCCCGGGACGCCCGTGCGCCCTGCTGCTTCTCCTGGTAAGTGCCGGGGGCCGAGACGCGGAGCCCGGCGGCTGGGGAGGGCTCTGGCGGGCGCCAGGCTCGCGCCACGACCTGCCCGCGCGCGCCGGGGAGTCGCCCGCCCGCCCGGCGCCCTGGGGGGGGGGGGGGGACAGCGCTGGGCGCGCTGCGGCGAGATCGGACCTGGAGCTCCGGAAAGTCTCCTTGGCTGGGGCCGACGGGGCTAGGTTGGAACCTGTGGAAGTTCTGTTTTTCTTCTCGGGACATCTAGGCCCTGGTGCCTTTCTCTGTGATGCGTGGGTGCAGTGAGCCCTGGGGCGAGGAACGCCGTTCCTGGGCATCGGGGGCTTTGTCTGCAGCCTTCTTGGAAGGGAAACATGGAGGCGGCGGGGAGCGACAGCCGTGTCTCCTTCCCGTGTGCCTAAAGGTCCCCTCGATTCCCCGGGTTCGCGCGCCACCGCCCACGCGCCTCGGTGAGCTGGGGAAACCAGGAAAATACCTGAATTCTTAGAGTGCAAAAAATGGGCTAAAAGTAGTTTCTTTTTTTTTTTTTAAGTATTTGTATAAAGCTTAGCTCTTTTTTTTGTTAAAGCTACATAGATGTTAAAATCACCCACAGGATAGTTTTAGCTTAAAATAAAGTACTCAAAGTTGATGTTTTAAAACAAATTCCTAGTAGTAAAGTTAATTAAACATCTGTAATAGTTTGAAGACTTTTTCAGTTAAAAGGTTATAGAAAACCAAAGTGTAGAGCCATCACATGGGGTTTTCAGAGATTACCCTCTTAGAGAAGAGAGCTTAAACCATGGGGAGATGTTCAGTCCCTGGGTCTAGATTTCTTATGCTTGGTTTCTGTGCTCAAATTGGATTTTAAACTGTTGGTTTTTCTGTTTGTTAAAGAGATCGACCATGATTAAGAAATGTGTTTGGCTTATAGGGGTTTGCTAAATGGATTTTGATAAAGTGACAGTTACCTTGCTAATATAGGCGTGGGTTCGCCTTCTGGAGACTTCACAAATATATGCTCAGAGATATTTGACACAAAATTATACTCAGTTTTCTTATATAATGATTAAAATTAAAAATGCAGGTACATTCACTGTATAAAAAGCTCTAACTTCTGAAAGATGAGCTTCCCAGAGTATGGCAGCAGAGGAAATAAAATAAAACATATATATGTAAATAAAATAAAGCATAGCAGAAAAAAGCGTGACTAAATCCAATCCAGAGATTTCAGTGAACTCCCATTTGGAACAGCATAATAATTAGGACCTCCAGACCTTTGGCACACAGTTCTTTTTCATGCTCTATTTATCCATTTCATTTTGCCCATGCAACTTTCTGTGCAAATTCATTTTGTTAATTAAACTTTTTTTTTTTTTTTTTTGGAGACAGAGTCTTGCTCTGTTGCTCTGGCTAGAATGCAGTGGTGTCATCATAGCTCACTGCAACCTCAAACTTCTGGGCTCAAGCCATCCTCCTGCCTCAGCCTCCCAAGTAGCTGGGACTACAGGCGTGTGCCACCACACCTGGCTAACTTTTTTGTTTTTAGTAGAGACAGGGTCTGGCTCTTGCTCAGGCTGATCTTGAACTCCTGACCTCAAGCAAGCAATCATCCCTTCTGGGCCTTCCAGATTGCTAGGATTACAGATGTGAGCCACCACACCCAGCCTTTAATAAAATTTTTCTAAGACATGATTTGGGGCTTTGTTTTTGGCCTCCAGAACAGCAGAGCAACTAATTCCTTCACCTTGCTCCTTTATGGTTGAGGAGTATTCCAAGCTGACATAACACCTGGCTCACTTTGAGGGTTAAATATTAAATTCCCTCTATATAAGAAAAGAAATTACCGTCAATCTTCAAATGGTATAGCAATCAGGCCAATTTGTACACTCACAGAGAAACAGGTTGACAAAATAGGAATATCTTTTACTTTACAATTTGATACTTTATTGGGCAGTAATAGACTGCTGCTTTAAATAGTGACTATTGCCATCTGAATAGGAGCAAAATTCTTGAATTATTCCATATATTTTCTGTAATACTTTTTGTAATATAAATTTGAGTGTGTTTGTTTTTGCTCAAAGAACAGTGAGCAGTTCAGCGTTTCACCCGTAATATGTTTGAAGTTAGAAGTGTAGTCTTTTGGTAAAAAAAAAAATGGAAAGCAACTCATCTGACAGAAGTAGTTCCTGAGGAAACAAGTCCTTTATAGGAAGGAATATAAATTGTAGTCTGTTGGGTCGGAGGTCAGTTGCAGATAACAGAATTTACTCTAGCTAGTTAAAGCAAGAAGAGATTTATTTCAGGGAATTAAGTTGACCACATAAGTGTAAGAAGAACTGAGAAAAGACTGCAGTGTGAACTGTCAGTAATGACTTCAAAACCACCCAGCAGAACCCAACCATTTAGGGAGCTGCTGCCTCTCCTGGGATCAGGAACCAGAAACCACACAGCTGCTCCCACCATGTGGAAACTGCTGTGATCAGGATGCTACTTTCGTGGCTAGTTCCAGACCCATGTCACATCTGCTAGGTTTCATAACAACATGGATGTCTATACCTTTCCTCTTGGCACTCACGAATCTAGGATACTAGAGCCATAATAAGACTGCTACAAAAAACCCAACTGCATCCACGACTGTCCTTGCCAGCAAAAACAGCAGGCGAGCTTCTGCTTCACTTCCTTCTTTCAGATATCACCGAAATACTGATTGAACCCAAATCACATTCAGAACTGAGCCTGCAAGGGAGTCTATGATGTGAAGCAGAAGAATTCCACCCAGAAGTGGAATTGCTCGATCATATGGTAGTTCTGCTTTTAGTTTTTTGAGAAATTTCCATACTGTTTTCCATCGAGGTTGTACTAATTTACATTCTCACCAACAGTGTATAAGAGTTCCCTTTTCTCCACATCCTCACCAACATCTATTATTTTTTGTCTTTTTAATAATAGCCATTCTGATTGGTATAACATGAAATCTCATTGTTTTGGGGGGGTTTTTTTTGTTTTTTTTTTTTTTTTTTTGAGACAGAGTCTCACTTTGTTGCTTTAGTAGAGTGCCGTGGCATCAGCCTCGCTCACAGCAACCTCAAACTCCTGGGCTTAAGCGATCCTACTGCCTCAGCCTCCCAAGTAGCTGGAACTACAGGCATGCGCCACCATGCCCGGCTAATTTTTTCTATATATATTTTTAGTTGGCCAGATAATTTCTTTCTATTTTTAGTAGAGACGGGGTCTCGCTCTTGCTCAGGCTGCTCTCGAACGCCTGACCTCGAGCGATCCACCCGCCTCAGCCTCCCAGAGTGCTAGGATTACAGGCGTGAGCCACCGGGCCCGGCCCTTCATTGTAGTTTTAATTTGCACTTCTCTGATGATTAGTGATGTTGAACATTTTTTCAAATGCTTGTTTGCCATTTGTTTGTCTTCTTTTGAAAAATGTCTATTCTTATCGTTAGCCCACTTTTTAATGGGATTAATGGTGGGGTTTTTTGAGTTGTTTGAGTTTCTTGTAAATTCTGGATATTAGTTCCCGGTCAGATGTATAGTTTGCAAATATTTTCTCCCAATCTGTAGGTTGTTCACTCTTGATTATTTTTTTTGTTGTGCAGAAGCTTTGCTGCTTAATTAAGTCCATTTGTTTATTTTTGCTTTTGTTACCTGTGCTTTTGAGTCTTAGTCATGAGTTCTTTGCCTAGACCAATGTCCAGAAGAGTTTTCACTAGGTTTTCTTCTAGTATTTTTATAATTTCAGGTCTTACATTCAAGTCTTCAATCCATCTTGAGTTGAATTTTATATGTAAGGTAGAGTTTCATTCTTCTGCATATGATGATCCCATTTTCTCAGCACCATTTATTGAAAAGGGTGTTCTTTCCCCAGTGTACATTCTTATCAACTTTGTCAAAGATCAGTTGGCTATATTTATGTGGCTTTATTTCTGAGTTTTCTATTCTGTTCCACTAATCTATTTGTCTATTTTTTTCTTTTTTCCTTCTCAGAGAAGTTTGTTTCTTGTATGTGTCTATTTTTATAACAGTACCATACTATTTGGTTACTGTAGCCTTGTAATATAATTTAAAGTCAGGCAATGCCATAGATCTAACTTTGTTCTTTTTGATCAAGATTGCTCTGGCTATTCTTGAGTTATGTACTGATAGAAACTTTCAAGTTGATCTAATTATCAGATAGGTGTGAGAGTGAGAATTATTGGTCTAAATTTTGCAAAATAGTTTATGAATGTAACATACAAATATTTATATGGAAAAAATTACGCATTGAACAGGGATTAGCATTTTTGAAAACTGCCAAAGTATAGTAAAAACCAGAAACCTTAATTGAAATCATAAATGAGCTTTAGATCTATTTGTGCCTTTCTTAATCATAGCTTTTTTTCCCCCCATCTTTCAGTGTGCCACAAATTTCAGTAGCTTTGATAACACCTTTGATAAACATACAGTCTGGATATGATGAAAGATTGTTTTCTCAGTTTAGTTAATCTTAAAGTATCAGAGGTATACCATATATGACATTGTACTTTTTTAAAAATTTCAAATTATTAACAAAATTTACTGAGTTTTTAGCATATGCAAGTCTTGGTGATTAGGGTGAAGAAAGCTGTAACAGCAGGATTTATATCATAGTCTAATGGTGAGATGAGAAATGCCCACAGGAAAAGAAACTAACCACATATGACCACTGTTGGTGAATCCCTGCTTATTGCAGGACACTAGGGGACTATGAAAAAGCCAAACATGTTCTACCTTCATAGCACTTACAGTCTAGTAAATGGTGTGACAAATAAATGGCTAACTTCCAAACAGGCAATGATAAGAGAAGTAATAGTAAAGAAATAAACAGTACCATGGAGCCTATAGAAAGAGCAACCAGCCCAGCACTGGACATCCCAGCCTCCTACAACCTGCAGAGCCTTCAGGAAGAATTGGCCACTTGTGAAGAATTTTCCTATCCACAGTGCTTTTAGCACCCACATTGAAACAGTGATGGGCAACTAGTAAAAGGTTCTAATTAGGGATTCATTTTACTTATTTCTATCCTCTTTTTATTTAAAGGGCAAATGCTCTGGGGTTTAAGCCTTGATACATACATTCACTCAACAAATATTATTGAGCACCTACCCTGTGCCAAACTTAGTTCTCGGTCTTACCTCGAAATCACACCTTACTGTGATTGTTTTCCTCAGTCAGGCAGTTGCCAGCTGGCTGATAGGGAATGAGAGGGCAGATTTGGATGGAGATGAGAGGAGATGAGACAGTTCAAGTCCTCTACAGTGCAAACTAAAAAAAATAATAAAAATAATAATGATAAATTTTCCTTACCCACTCCCTCATCTTAGTGATCTACTCTTATTAGACCCCAGAAGTGCTAATGGAGACACTGAACAAGACCCCTAGCTCCGTCATCATCCATTGACAGTGTTTATCTTCTCTCTTTTCACATAGCTCCTTCCTTTGCTTCCTCAATATTCTAAGGTTCCTTTTACCTCTAGGAACCCACAATGGTTCTCACCACCACCCCCTTTCTTTTTTTGACCAAGCACAAGGGAAAGTAGGCAGGAGACATATCAGACACGAGTGGGAGGAGTGGAGGAGGGTGGGTGGCAGCAGCAGTGGCCGAGGGGGTGCTGCGCTCAGGACAGTGTGTGTGTGAATGCTGAGAAGCGCACCTGGGGCTGGTTATGTAACCCCCACCCATTAGGGAGCCGCCCTGCGTTGGTATATCTACTGTCTAGCGTCTCTCCTGCCTACTCAAAGGATTTCCCTGGGATCTAAGCTTAACGTCTCTATAGCCTGTCCCCTGGGAACCGCATCCTTCTGGACACCACCATCTTTTTAGCCACTCATGCTTAAAACTTTTGCACCCTCTGATTCCTTCCCTACCGCCCACATACAGGGCATTGCCAAGGATGAGCTTTGTCCCCCTAAAGACTCTGCCCCACCCATCTATCTCATTGCCATTCCCCTGATGCTGGTCCTCGGTACATGTCCCTGGCTTTGTACTGTAATCTTCAAACTGTCTCCTGCCTTTTATCTTGCACAGAAAATCTTCCAGAAGCATTAAAGTCATAGTCTCCCTGATCAGAACCTGACAATGACTCTCCACTCCTTGGGAGACCAGTGAAGATCCTCAGCACAACTTTCTGTCCTTATTTTCTACTTGCTGCCGTCATGTAGTCTGAGTGCAAATGGCACGACTTCTCGTTCTTGGCCCTCAGAGCTCCGTGTTCCGGCACAGGCTGACTCTGACCGGTGCCTCCTCCTTCCTCCTCCTGCCTGCACAGATACAGATTCTGCTCCCTCTCCAAAGCCAGGCCCAAGCCCAAGCCCAAGCCCATTGCCATCTCCTCCCTAAACCTCTCATGATTTCCCCAGGAGGAAGTTATTTCTGATTTTTCTGAGTTCCCCAGAACTATTATTATAGCTGTCAGTTACATAAATAAGGTTTACCACCTCATAGTAATTTTCTTCCTGGGAATACAGTATCTGCTTAGTATTATAGTAATTTATGGACACTTTACGTCTCCTACTAAACTGTAGGCATCTTCAGAGCAGGATCTTTGTATCTTTTGTCTATAAACTAGCTACATGCCTTAGACACAGAAGTATTCTTTAGAAATATGAGTTAAAGTATTAAGATCTGTGTTTGGAAAAACTGGAATAGTAATCTGAATTTCATGTATTTAAGAGAAATATTTAATGCCCAGATAGGCTGAGCAGTAAATTTTCATTTAACTTTTATACATTGAGCAATCACAAATTGCACTTCCACTATATACGCCCAACACTCTTCCAAGGTGGCCGCGAACTGTCCCCCACAATCATGGAGCTTACAGTGGGGGAAAGAGGAATGTGGGGGAAAGAACCTGATATTTTTTGAGTATCCAGTCACTGGATTTAGTGAAAGTTAATAATGGGCAAAATTGAACAGAATCCAAGTTCACCTGACACCAGGTACCTGTCAATCTAGAGGCATCGCCGTGAGTCCCCCTTACAGCAGTTTGTCACAGTCATCGGTAAGGTCTGAACTTCTGGAACCAGGTAGTTGATTGGTTCAGTTTCATGGCAAGTTAGAATCATTCTAGAAAGGAAAAAAGAAGAAATGTAAATTAAGATTTACCTAATTTTCCAGATACAGTCCTGCAAAAGTACCCATACAGCTTTCTAAATCTCTTGATTTTTACTGTTTTCAGTTTGCTTGTTCAATTATTTGAGGCCAATTGAAAATGGCTATTTTCACTTTGGAGCTTGAAGTCAGCTGGTGGTTCCTGAAGTTTGCCTTCCTGACAGCCCAGTGCCACCTAATGGTGAAAAAGGACAATCTGATGCTCTTGGTTTTCTTAAACATCTCAGTAAAAAAAAACATGTTTTTCTTCATTTTATTTTTTTAGTGTACTTGTCAGAAATACATTCCAGCAAAAAAGTGGAAATAGCCTCCAATTTTTGTCTATCAAGTTATGTGAGATGTAGTATACAGATCTACTTATATTTTTGCCCGATTCTAAAAGCATTTGTGGCAGTTACAGAAAACCCATACCAATAAAATGGTAAAATATTTTTAAAACAACAAATGCTCAGGATCAGTAAAGCTTCAACTAGAAGAAGAGATTTAAACCAGGGGGAAACATTATTTAAAGTAATCCTATTATAGTTGATTAATATTTAGTAAAGTGAAAAATCTTTTTGTGGTGGGAATAACTCACAGTTACCGTGTTTCCTGATTTAGAATATGTCTTTTCACACGTCTCTCTGTAATTAAGGGCTCATTATCCAGTTCGTAAATTATCCAGGCTCTCTTCTTCTTCCCTTTCCCTTGATAATGTGTGATTTTTACACTGGTTTTCAGAAGTGTGATCCCAGGACCAAGCAACATCGGCATCACCAGGAAAATTGTTAGAAATACAAATTCTTGGACCTCACCCCAAACCTACTGAATCAGCAAATCTAGGGTGGGGCTCAGTAATTTGTGTTTTATCACGGCAATTCTGATGCCACGCAAGTTTGAGAACCGCTGTTAACATACCGATTAGAAAATAATTGAAGTAGAAAAGATTAAATATTAAAAAGCCTACTTTATTTGTTAGCAACTCTGATTTTTTTTTTTTTTAATAGTTTAGGGGCCAAGGGAATTGACAATTGACACTGAATAAAATAGTGTTGACTTTTCTGGGCCTTCAGTTTGTCTATACCAAGGAAAAAAATAGGAGCTGTCCATGAATATACAGAATTTTACCTGAAATAAGAATTCACGGCATGATCTAACAAGTCGAGTGTAGCCTAGTATTGCTGAATCCATACTTGAAAATTCTGTGACTCAATAAAACATTTGCAAAGGAAATGTCTTCCTTTTTGTAGCTAACTTCCATGTGACTCACCTAAAATCATATTTGTTACATTAAGATTAGCTGGAACGTCTGAGGAGCAGGTGAAATGTTATGATAAAGTATGTACTTTACCGTCAGACTTAATATATTTACTATCTAAAATTCCAATTCAGAGTTTAAAACTTAAAAAGTAGAGTTCAAAATATTGCCTTTCTTGGTTATTGCTTTTTTTAAATTAGAAACTATGAAAATATAATTATATATTTAAATCAGCAGTCCAGTGAGGCTGCTCTAAGAATATATATAAGTGTCTGGGCCATTTTTAAGTTGAATTTTTAAGTTGGGATTTTCTTAGTAGTAAGTTAGGATGTTTAACCACAAAATAAGAAATTTTGTAAGGACTACCTTTTCTTCCCCCTTCCCCAAAGTAAGACTAACAAGAAAAGACTGTGGTAGGTGAAAATGTAACGTAAACCTGGCCTACCTCAGATTTATCAGAGCAGTGCACCAAAATCATTGGTCGACCCTCACTGCACTGGCTCACCTGAACTCTTCTGAATGTGTAAGTTTCTACAACTACAGAGATCCTGCCAAAACCGTCTCTGTGGCTACAGAGGCTACTAAGGGGACAGGACCTCCTGCTTTGCTGATACAAATAGAAAAACCAGGATTTGTGACCCAAGGAAATAAACAAATGGCACTATGGCCTTTATGTTATCTCATTTTATTTCCTCTGGATTATTTCAGCCAAAGCTGCAAACACTTTAAGAAAGGATTGGGGGTGAGCCGAGGACCCTCAGGGCAGTGTCTGATTTGGCCTTCTGTACAGTAAAAAAAAAGGGAGAAACAAAGAATTTAAAAACATTTTGCCTGGCCAGAAGGATGTTTAAGACAGGGAAATAATGCAAGTGTTATATTAATCTAAGGGCCCTGAAGTGGGCGTGAGTTTAAAGACCAACCGGCAAGTACTGCAGCATCTCTGTTTGGTTCCTGAAGGTGGTCCATGACCGCACTGCTTACCTCTTCTACAGAGTTACTTCTGACTGAGTGGAAATTATAAGCATTATATGCCTCAAAGTTGAAACAGTATTTTAAACTGCTTGGTCTTCCTCTACGTCCCATCTGTAATAACACTCTTATTAGTCTGAGATAATGTAGTTTAAGGGGTCACCTCCCCGTACAATCATAGAACCACAGAAGAAAGCTTCTAGATCGTGTGCTTTAGAGGGAAGACTTCTTCTGATAGGGAACCTGCCGGCCAGGAGGGACTGCCAGCCAGTGAGTCAGGAGTCCTCCTGGATTCTTCTTGTTTAAACTCATCAAGGGGACTTCAGAAGAGGAAGTCCTTTGTAAAAGTGCTGACCTTAAGAACAAAGAGTGTATTGTATTTTTGCAGTGATGTTTGACCTTCCCTCATTCCCTCATGCCTCTGCCAAAAAAAAAAAAAACCTCTTTTTCTTGCCAGTTGCCAGGAAGTCCAGTTTTTACAAGATGCACAAGATCCAATGGTAGAAATGAAAGAAAAAAAAATTTTTTTAATGTTCAGTAAATTGGAAAAGCTTTTGAAGGAGTCTTCTGGTTCATCTGAAAACACTGCTTCTTTGAATACAAGAACTAGCAGCTTACTTTTCCCCTTCAGTCTCAAAGGCATGTTGCACATGACATTTTTCTGTCACCAAGTTCCTGGTGAGAAAAAAGGAGTCATAGGTTTAGTGTTTGGGAAAAACTATAACGCTCATCTTGTCCAGACACCCTTCCAATGTTTGAAATGCCTTTACAACATCCCCGTAGGGGATCACTTAATCTTACAGAGTAGACATGTCCTAAGGGAAGTGCCAGGGAGTGGGAGTGGAGGACTCCAGGCGGAGAGTGTCGCCTGTGTATACTACCAATTGGGAAATGTGCATAATCTCCATGGTCTTCTGGAACTTGCACAACCGTCCTGACCCTGGTTATTACAGTAGTTTCCAATCAGAGAAATGTGGTCAAGGTTTCTTAACCTCAGCACTTTGCCATTTGGAGCCAGATAATGCTTAGTTGTAGGGGCTGTCCTGTGCATGGTAGGATGTTGGCAACATCTCTGGTCTCTACCTGCTAGGTGCCAGTAGCGCTCATCTCTGCCCGTATCCCCCACCTCAACCCTGGTTTGAGACCCAAAAATGTCTGGAGACATTCCTCCCACCACTGGGAGTGGTGGACTGAAACATTTGCTCCACATTCATTGTACCAAAGAAGCCCAAGAGAATTGCACCAACACTTTGTCACCTGTGGCACTGTTTATTTGACTGAGGAAATGGTTGCCATCTTTACTCTTTTCTGCAGTAAATAATTTGGATATGTTTCCACAGGACTCTGTCGTTCACAGAACGCACTCTTTAGACCAGTGGTTCTCAACTGGGGGCGATTTTGCCCTGCTCCTGCCATCATTCCTTATTAAAAACAGGCTACTGCAATAGGTGATGTAAAAATGCAAATAGCAGAACTGTGTTACTTAGATTCCAAGACATCCTTAATTTTAAGATGAACGTTTTTTTAACTTTTTAGTTTAACATACATATGGAAAATTACACATATCACGAGTGCACTGAATCTTCACAAACTGAAACTGTCATGTCACCAGCAACCAGATCAAGAAACACCCTTTAGTCCCCACCACCCCCGTAGGTGGCCGCTGTCCTGACTTCTAACAGCATAGAGTAGCTTTGCCAGTTTTACCCAGGCTCCTTAGATACACGTCAATTGAATAACAGCTTTTGGAGAGAAAAAAGAAACACTACATTAAAGATGTAGAGAGCCTCTAATATGCATCCCAGTTCCCTTGCTAAAACCCACTGATGACTCCCAAATGTTATCTCCAGGTACAACCTATTTTCTGAACTCCAAACTCTTATATCCAATAGGCCATTCACGCAGAACACATAAAAACAGCTCTTGCCTCCCGTCTCACCCCTCCCTCCACACCACCCCCCTTTCCTGCCCCACCCCCAGATTATCCCTCCCCCACCTTTTTCAGGAAACAGTGCCTTCACTCACCCAGGTACTCAGGTCAGAATTCTAAGGGTCATCTTGACTACTCTTTCCCTCATTCATTTCATCCACAGGTTCTGTTGCCTCTGCCTTCAAAATATACACTAAGGGTGTCCAATGCTGTCATCTTTACTGCAACCCCCAGGGTGCAAGCGAGAGTTATGTATTGCCTGGACTACTGCAATAACACAGTGACTACTGCCTGGTCTCCACACATTTGTTCTTGCCCCCTTAAGGTCTGTTCTCCATATGGAAGCCAGAGGGAGCTTTTTCAAACATAAATTAGTTTGTATCACTTCCAAGCTTAAAAGTTTCCAGCGACTTCCTCTTACACCAGATAAAATCCAAAGTCCTCTCCATGACCAGGTACTGGACTTTCCCTCTGATATCATCTTCACTGATTCACCCCTCGAGCCACACCAACCTTGATAGTGCCAGTATCCTTCCCGCCTCATAGCCAGGCTGTTCCTTCTGCAGGCCTCTGCCTGACTTGCTTGCTCATTCCACTCAGGTCTCTGCACAGGTGCACCCCTTGCTGAGAGTCCCCCATAGTCCTAAATCACTCTCTACCATCCTGGCTCCGCTTTAATTTTCTTTATAGCTCTTATTGCAACCTGCTTTTGTCTGTCTCCCCAATATGTAAGAATCCAACAGGGTAAGAGCACTCTATTATTTATCACAGAAGCTCAGAATATTGAGGGTATGAATAAATCCAAATTGCAGAAATCTTTTTTTTTTTTTTTTTTTTTTTTTGAGACAGAGTGTCGCTTTGTTGCCCTGGCTAGAGTGAGTGCCGTGGCATCAGCCTAGCTCACAGCAACCTCAAACTCCTGGGCTTAAGCGATCCTACTGCCTCAGCCTCCCGAGTAGCTGGAACTACAGGCATGCACCACCATGCCCGGCTAATTTTTTCTATATATATTTTAGTTGTCCAGCTAATTTCTTTCTATTTTTAGTAGAGATGGGGTCTCGCTCTTGCTCAGGGTGGTCTCGAACTCCTGACCTCGAGCGATCCACCCGCCTCGGCCTCCCAGAGTGCTAGGATTACAGGCGTGAGCCACCGCGCCCGGCCAAATTGCAGAAATCTTAAGACGAAGAACAGGCAAAACAGAACTGAGGAAATACCAAACAAAATTTTATCTATTGAGTGCCAGTCACTATAGTAGTTACAGTTCATGTATTTAATTTGCACAACAACCCTGCAAAATGGGTGTATCAGGTAGGTTGCTTTCAGATGCAAGTAACAAAACCCAACTAAAAGTAGGTTAAGGAAAAACAATAATATCTCATAAGAAAAGATGTCAAGTGGCTCCACATTTGACTGATTCTGTCACTTAAAGGGGTTAAAGTTTCATTTTGGCTTCTCTACCATTTTGTTAGTTTACACCACAAGGTCATAAGATGGCTATAACCAGTCCAAATGTCTCATCCTTGTTCCACCATCTCCAGAGTCATTTAAAAAGGGGCAGGGGTGTGCATACACTTCTTTTCTGTTCAGTGAGGGGAATCTTTCCAGGGTTTCCAGATATCTCATTGACCAAAATTCTCTCACACATTTATACCTAAGCCAGCCACTGTCAATGTGAATGAGGATATATACCATGCTGTTTCATAGACCAATCATTATTGGTTCATGAATAGTGGCTGGGCAGGGTCTACCTGATTGTGCAAAATAGAGTCTGTGAACACTGAAGATGAGAGAAAGTGGCAATTAGCTATACCATTGAAAATATCTGTCACAGCATTATTCTCACGTTATAGATGAGGAAACTCAATGAAGCAACTTCTCTGGCAGAATCTCCTCCCACTCCCCTCTACCTTGAGGATGGGCTAGACTTAGTGACTTACTTCCAAAAAATAGAGTGGAGAGAGGGGGAAATGGTAACTTTATAGTGGGGAAATTTTGCAAACACTACCTCAGCCTATGATGCCATGTGGGTATCATACACTCCCTGATAGGATGTGACAAAAGGGCACTTCACCTCTGCCATATTCCTTCCAAAAATACATAGCCTTGGTCTGATCATGAGAAAAACAACAGCTAAACTCAAATTGCAGGGCATCGTGCAGGGGACTTAGCCAGTATTCTTCCATACTGTCAAGGTCATGAAAACGAGGAAGGACTGAGAAATTGCAGAGGATACTAAGGAAATATGATAACTAAATGAAATGTGGGATCCTAGATTGGAACATTAATGGGGAAAAATGGTAAAATCTGAATGAAGTTGAGTTTAGTTAACAATACATTAAATGTATCAATATTAATTTCTTAATTTCGGCAAAATGTACCATAGTTATTTAAGATGTTAACAAAAGAAAAAAAATGGGTAAGGGAACTCTTGGTACTATCTTTGCAACATTTGTGTAAATCAAATTATTCCTAAATAAAAAATTTATTTTAAAAGAAATGTGTACTTAAATTTAGATAAATTTAAAAATTATTTTAAAATAATTGTTGAAACTGAATGTTAACTATGTGGTGTTCATTGTACTGTTCACCCTGCTTTTGTACATGGTTTAAAATTTTTTTAATATTAAAATAAATGCATTAATGAAATAAAATGTGACTCTCTGCCTTCAAGATATTAGCAATCAATCAAGAGTGACAAAATGTCTTGTGCCCACCGCTGAGACTGTAATGAATAAGGAGATTCATGGACTATAAAGAAAGTGCAGCAAAATTCAAAAAGCAGGACAGGAGTTTATGGGGCAGATTTTAGAATACACGTGACTGTTAGAACAGTGCTGTGTAATGATGAAGTCCAACGTGTGACAGTGCCTGTAAAGAACCAAAGAGAAGCGTGGGTGGAACCAAGAAGTCAAAGCATGGGCGGTCATACGTGTGTAACCCATAGGGATGGTGAGAATTAGCTTGGCAGGAAAGCGGAAATGGGCTCTGGACAACACAAGATAAAACCATAGAGTGAGGAGAAAAGGTTTGAGGAATGGCTAGGATTTCACAGGCAGATTATTTTGTTTGTTTTTAAAATATTAGTTGTTTTCTGGAAGAGGCAGTGTGGATCAAGGAGAATGCAGATTTCTCCTCTGGCCCTGGTCTTTGGGGAAAGGCAAAGAGGAAAATTAAAATTTGTTTCCTTTTGACAAAGGATAGTGGTGGTTGAACGTTTTTGTTTTGTTTTGTTTTGTTTTGTTTTAATGTCTATAATATTCAAGGTGGGAGGTTATCCATTAACAATGATTTTCAACTGAATTGTGTAATAAATTGTATTAAGTATCAAATAATTTTATTTTACAGATCTGCTTTAACTTTGGAGATGGACTTCACTTTGAGGTAAGGAACCAAGGGGATTATTTCTATAATTTGGACTCAGAAGCTTAATTTCGTGGTGGACAGATTGGCTGTGCTTTACCAGATTAAAAACACACATTGCCTAGGACCCAGCTGTTCCCATTCAAACAAGTGCAGAGGAATATATCCATGGATGTTCCATGCAGCATTTTTGACAATAAATATTCACCAATAGGGGAATGTTAAAACAATTTAGAGTATAGGAAAGAATGTCTGTGATGAGGTGCTGAATGAAAAATCAAGGAGCAGACAGAACAAGATATGTATATATATATATGTGCACCTGTATGGTCGTAAGATCAGAAAAGATATTCATCAGGCTGTTATCAGTGAATACTAATGTTTTATATTTATGACACACAATAATTTTTGGG
The DNA here is from genome assembly GCF_020740605.2 of Lemur catta. Taxonomy (NCBI): domain Eukaryota; kingdom Metazoa; phylum Chordata; class Mammalia; order Primates; family Lemuridae; genus Lemur; species Lemur catta. The sequence continues at coordinate 22,864,522 of NC_059143.1, forward strand.
ACAATGTTTTGTTGTTGTAGGCCTTAAACACAAGAAATGAAAATAAGTTACTTACTAAACGTACTCACCTAGTGCGGCAAAAGCGGGCCTGGATCACCGCCCCGGTGGCTCTTCGGGAGGGAGAAGATCTGTCCAAAAAGAATCCAATTGCCAAGGTATCTTCCAAAGAGGAATATGAAATATATGCATGTGATTAAAATACGGTGTGAAAGGACTTTTATGTTTACTATAAAAGTTAAGGAAAATTATGTATTGTATTTACTAAATTTTTAAATATTCAGGATGCATTTGAAAATTAGCAGAGCTTACCTTTTGGCAGAAAGTGCCAACTTTAAGATCCTCTTTCCCATTCTAGAAGACGTAGCATCATTGGCAGAAAATATATGTAACTTTGAGTTTGGGTTCAACCAAGAGTCAGGGGATCTGGTACTACTGTAATCTTTGTTTAACACAGTGTTACAATGCTCAAAACAGGATATTGTCATAAAATACCATTTTCAAACTGAAGTGATAGCTAATAAATAGGGTGATTGTGTGTCCTCATTTGCTCGGGATAGTCCTGATTTATGCCTGTTGTTGGGAAACCAATGGGAAGAATGTGTAACTAATTCTGAAGTGAGAACCAACGAGGCAGGTAGGTAGTGATGGTTTCAGTGACGTCCGAAGGAAGAAATGAAGGAACCAACAGGGGCCACAGAGAAACATTTACTAGTGAAGAATTAGAGACATGAGTCAAATTGTGTATGGAGGATAAAGAGGATACCTGCAGAAGAGAAGACCCAGCAGGTTGAAAACATTATTAATTTGCCAAAGCCTTCCAAGCAGAGAAGGCACTTGATTATTTTAATCCTTCTGTGGAAAGAAGCCCTATTCATACTTTCCAGACCATTGGATGGATTTATGAAGGTGATTTTCACTCTGTGTTTCTTACCTGATATGTTAAATTTAAAACCTACTCCCTTCCACCAAATGTACCCCAGCTATATCTTAATTTCACAGCAACGCTAACAGGTAAAGCAGTATTATCTTCTCCATTTTACAGATAAGGAAACTGAGGCCCAGAAAGGTTAACTAACTGACTGAGTATTATGTAACTAGTGCATGGCTAAGGCGGGATAAAAACCCAGGTTCTCTGATACTCCCACATGTGCTCGTGAGCCCTTGTGCTAAGCTGTCTCTCCCTATCAACATCCTGACAGCTTCAAGGGAAATTGTCCATTAAAAATATTTACCTGTAACTATAGAGAATCACTTCTCAGCCTTTTGGCTGAGATCAAGAGGAGTAAATTATAGAGAGTTCAACCTGAAACATTCCTGTTATTTTTATGTTAGATACACTCTGATATTGCAGAAGAAAGAGGAATAAAAGTTACATACAGATACACTGGAAAAGGGATTACAGAGCCGCCTTTTGGTGTATTTGTGTTTAATAAAGACACCGGAGAATTGAATGTTACCAGCATCCTTGATCGAGAAGAAACACCATTTTTTCTGGTAAGAATGGTTTTATATTTCTTAGTTTATAGTTTTTCTTTGGTAATAGGTATGATATGTTTTATGATTTTTTAATAGTATGGTAATTCAATTACATAAGCTTAAATCTAATCTTATTTATTATTTATGTCATGATTTCAGTTAGTAGGTTATGCTTTGGATGAAAAAGGAAAAAACCTAGAGAAACCGCTAGAACTACGCGTTAGAGTTCTTGATATCAATGACAATGAGCCGGTGTTCACACAAGACGTCTTTGTTGGGTCTGTTGAAGAGCTGAGTGCAGCACGTAAGAGTCTATTATTTATTTATGAATAAACACCCAAGGTCATTTTATCCCCACTGTATAAATGAACACTAAATCCCACATCTTAATGGAAGTTGAGTATTACTCACAGGACAAATAATAAGCCTATTGCTGTAGGTTCAGAACTGCTTTTCTTGCAAGTTCAAAGGACTTTACATGCCATCTTTTTTATCCTCAGAACAGATATGGTAGATCGTTGTAACAGATAAGATCTCTGTGGCAACTATTTAACTCTGGCCTGTAGCATGAAAACAGCCATAAATAGTATATAAACAAGTAAGCCTGGCTGTGTTCCAATAAAACTTTATTTACAAGAGCAGGTGGCTGGCCAGGTGTGGGCCTCTGACTGTAGTTTACTGACCTCTGATTTATATTGTTTTTAAGGTAAGATTTATTGACAACATTGTTCAGTGCAATACTCTATATTAGGACTCAAGGGAGAGATTTCAATGATAATATAAAGAATAATTATGCTTCTCTTCATTTGTTTGTATCTTAAATATCAGAATCATGTATCTGCTCATGTTTCTTTCTTTGTGTTGGCACTAGTACTATTACAGACAAATTTATGGGCCTCCTATAGCAATTTCTCAGGACTTCACCCTAAGCTTGGCCTTGCCCTCATCTTGTTTTTCCTGCTCCTGTATACCATTCACTTTTACTTCCTCATCTGGTTGAATTTTTTATCATGGTAAAATGCATGTGATTTTGATAAGCACTTGAAATCCTTTTTTGGAGCAAGCTAAAATTATTAATAAAATAATAACATATGTAGGTATACTTAAAGTTGACTTTCATCTTGGGCGCCTTTATTTCTAATGCCAGATACACTTGTGATGAAAATCAATGCAACAGACGCCGATGAGCCCAATACTATGAATTCTAAGATTTCCTATAGAATTGTGTCTCAGGAACCAGCTTATCCTCCAGTGTTCTACCTAAATAAAGATACAGGAGAGATATACACAACCAGTATTACCTTGGACAGAGAGGTAAATTAATATTTTTTGTTACCTGTCTTTTAAACTCTCTACTATTCTTTCCAGTTTCTCTTCTCTGTTATTCTTTTCTGATTTTCTTATTTTGTTCTGCATTCCTCACTCATCGGATAACTCGTAGAATTATCCTCTTTTTAGGGATGTGCTGTCCAGAATAATAGCCATTAGCCACATGTGGCTGTTGAGCACTTGAAATGTAACTGGTCCAAATTGACATGCACCACGTGCATGTTGAGATGTGTAAAATATGCCCCAGATTTGGAAGACTTAGTATGAAAAAAAGAATTCAAAATAACACTTTAATATTATTTATGTTGACTACATGTTGAGATGATAATATTTTGGATATCATGGGTTAAATAAAATATATGTGTTTAAAATTAATATTACCTGTTTCTTTTTTAAAATGTGGCTATTAGAGGATTTAAAATTACACAGGCTGGGTGTGGTGACTGACGCCTGTAATCCCAGCACTTTAGGAAGCCAAGGCAGGAGGATCTCTTGAGCCCAGGAGTTTGAGGCTACAGTGAGTTATGATGACGCCACTGTACTCCAGCCTAGACAACAGAGCGAGACCCTGTCTCAAAGCAAAAAAAAAAAAAAAAATTACATAAAAACAGCATTGTTCTAGTGCCTCCCCAGTCAGGATTGTGTTTACTAGAGAGTCCTAAAGCAACATTCCTCAGTTTGGGGTTCTTTAATGAAACTTCAAGAGTTTTTCCACTGCTACTATACACACAAGGGTGAAGATGGCGAGTGGAAACAGGAGTTTTAGAGAGTAAAAACATTTGTAAAGGAAAGAATTATTGTAAATCCCAAATTGGAAGGAAGATTTGATTAGGTTTTCTAGAAAGGCTATTCTCATAAACATTTCATTTTATTTGTAACTCAAAGGGAAAATTTTAAATAAAAGGGAGAGAGAAGATTTTTTAAATGCTACACACATGAAGATTTTAATTTTGTACAAGAGTGAAATGATGATCCTAAGAACACTGTGTCATCATCAAATGTAAATCATCATCCAAGTGCATTGTATTTAGTATTACTTGTAAAAACGATTTAACTCTGCCCAAATGGGAAGGATTGTGCCCATTTCTGTTGGGACTTTTGTAAAATTAAAGAACATGATTATATCTAAAATCTACTCTACGCCTTTTCACATAATACTAGAATGAAAAAGTATTACTTTGCATTAGTAGTGTTGATTTTTAACAAGCTGCTATCTCTGAAGTATGGAAAGTTCAGCCAATAATAATGGCTGATACTTGGCATTTACCACGTGCCAGGTGTTGTTCTAAGCCCTTTATATGGATTAACCCATTTAATCCATGTAGAAACCCTGTGAGGCAGATCCACTTATTATCCCCATTTTACACATAAAGAACCTGAAGATCAAAGGAATTAAGTGCATGTCTAACACAGCTTGTAAGTGACAAAGCCAGAATTGGAACCCAGGCAGCTGGCTCCAGAGCCCCTGTTGTGCTGTTGTTCACTGAGTGGTTCTGCCCCACACAGGACTGGCACTGGCTGAACAGAGCCATAGTAAGGGGACCACCTGGAAGAGAGGAGTTCACTTTTGAGTGAAATCTGAGACATTGTTCTCCAGGACACATTCTCTAAGAATCATCTCTCTTGGGAATTCAGTTCACCAAGTTTTTTGAGACCAGGTTTTCCTAGCTGAGAGTGAAGTATGGGGTAGAAAGAACCAACTCCTCCAGTCCAGCCATCAATTCCAGTGTAGCATAAACTGCATTTTGAACAGTGCTCCTTTGTACAGATTATCTCCTAATAATATCACCAATGACATATTTAAGAATTTGACTATCAACAACTCCCCTAGGTTTTTATGTCCTTCTACAAAAGCTCTACGTATAAATAAATAGAATCTTTACACAAGTAACAGTAGATCGTGAAACTTAAAAATAAAATATCCTGTGGTACATTTCCTAATGATAAAGTATTCTAAAACCAGAAAGACAAATTAGGGAGCAATTCATTTTGATGCCACTTGGCGTTCATTTTTCATTGCCCTGCAGGAACACGGCAGCTATTCTTTGACAGTAGAAGCAAGAGATGGCAATGGACAAGTAACAGATAAACCAGCAAAACAAGCTCAAGTTCAGATTCGCATTTTGGATGTCAATGACAACATACCAGTAGTGGAAAGTAAAATGGTAACTATTATTTTAATAATTGTATCTATTTATATTTTAATTCTCTTAATAACTAAAAATATGTCACTTAAGTTTGTATTACATTAAAATAAAAATCCTGTGTTCGTGTTTTGCAGCTGGAAGGGCTGGTTGAAGAAAATCAAGTCAATGTTGAAGTTATGCGCATAAAAGTGTTTGATGCGGATGAAGTCGGCTCTGATAATTGGTTAGCAAATTTTACATTTGCATCTGGAAATGAAGGGGGTTATTTCCACATAGAAACAGATGCTCAAACTAATGAAGGAATTTTGACTCTTATTAAGGTAAGTACTGAGTGTTCCAAACTGGGGTGGGACAAGTTGGTACTGGAGAGGAATCTAATACATTTTGAGCCTCAAAGACAAGTGCTTTACAAACTCAACCGGCACCACAATTGTTTGAGACAGGAACCGTCTCTATTTGCCCAAGTTCTGTGGTTTGGAAGTTGTCACACTACAGTTCAAATTCAGATCTGAGGACTCTAGTCCCAGCCAGACAGCATGATACCAGCATGGTTATTGCTTCGCACATTTCTGGTCTTGCAGGCTAATCTTTTGTGGAATTAACAGCAAACCAGATACTAATAGATAAACTAAAAAGAAGGGGAGGCCTGAGCGCAGTGGCTCACGCCTGTAATCCCAGCACTCTGGGAGGCCAAGGCGGGAGGATCCTTTGAGCTCAGGAGTTCGAGACCAGCCTGAGCAAGAGCAAGACCCCGTCTCTACTAAAAAAAAAAATAGAAAGAAATTAGCTGGACAACTAAAAATATATAGAAAAAATTAGCCGAGCATGGTGGTGCATGCCTGTAGTCCCAGCTGCTACTCGGGAGGCTGAGGCAGTAGGATCGCTTGAGCCCAGGAGTTGGAGGTTACTGTGAACTAGGCTGATGCCACGGCACTCTAGCCCGGGCAACAGAGTGAGATTCTGTCTAAATAGATAGAGAGAGAGAGAGAGAGAGAGAGAGTGTTAGTTTTTTGTTTAAATAAATTTGAAAAAATTTCTGTTTTTTTTTTTTCTTTACTCCAGAGTTCTCAATTTTTAATATGCTAATGTGCAGTGTAAATCTGTATTAGGGGGACAGAGGTAGCAGAGATATCTTTTCAACAAAATGAACTCATGGAATACATTTTAAGGAATATTAATTTATATTGAATGTCCAGTAATTTTTTCATTAGAAAAATCACTTCAGATTGTTACAAGTAAAATATATATTAAATGATATTTTAAGAATATAGTTTTAAAAATGATTTTGACCTTTAGAAAAATAAATTGGGAATACTTCCTAGACATCCTTAACATTCATGAATATCCACATTGACAGAGAATTTTTAATTGGTTGGTATCGATATAAGAGTTGGAATGCTCAGTGCTGCTGTACTGTGTTAAATTATTATATCTAACATTAAAACCACATGTGTGTGTTCTGTGTGTTCCAGATGTTTTTTCATTTTAAAGAATTCCTTTTGACTTTGCCTTTCTAGGAAGTAGATTATGAAGAAATGAAGAATCTTGACTTCAGTATCATTGTCACTAATAAAGCAGCTTTTCACAAGTCAATTAGGAATAAATACAAGCCTACATCCATTCCCATCAAAGTGAAAGTGAAAAACGTGAAAGAAGGCATTAATTTTAAAAGCAGCACAATCTCCGTCCATGCTAGCGAGAGCACGGATAGATCAAGGCGAGGCCAAGTCATTGGAAAATTTCAAGCTTTTGATGAAGACACCGGACAACTAGCCCACGTAAAGTAAGAGAGTTATGAACACATTTCCTCATCGTAAATTATTTCAAATGCCTATTCCCAAAAATCATAATGAAATTTGGACACTTCATTCCTTCACACTCCAGCATTATAGTTCCCCAAAGGTCTATAGATTAAATTTCCCAAAGTTGTGCCTGTAACTGAGAGACCAGGAGGACTTTTTACCAGAATCCTCTTTCCTTGGCCACGTATGTGAGCATGAGGCTGGGTTACTGACTGTGGAAACAGTTCTGGCTAGAAAAAAGTTAAAAAGCAACAAAGGAAAAGCTCAGAAAGTAACTTACTAAAAGTCTATCTTAATTCCTAAAAGAGTATTGGAGAATAAGAATGTAGCAGATAACATTTACAACAAGTTTTGCTTTACCCAAGTTTGGTTCAGAGAAATAGTTGCATAATGTAGTTTAATATGGGGAAACCAGTTTTTTTTAACACATACATCTTTGGAATTAATCTTCATGTAAACCATGCTATTTGTTTCAGAGATTGGTGAACCTTTTATAATGTTTCTCTTGATCATCGTGACCTTTACTCACAATACATTCATTGAAAACCTACTAGAGGCTGCCACTGTGCTGGAAGGGACTGCGTTGTGTCCACTCTATAGTGACACCTTAGATTTGCATGATATCTTTAGATGTTCGAGGTAAACTTGCACCTTAGATCTCAGGGCCATGCCTGCTCTCTACAGAGCTTGTTTAGGGAGGCCTAGTTCCAGTTATTCCAGCTGAATTTAAAAAATCCCCCCCTGCTGCCCTAGACACACAAGTATAGTGGCTTCCTGGTCAGTGCCAGAGCCGCTCAGGTGCCTGAATGTCCTTATGCCTGTGTTCCTGTCCTAGTCTCTTGGAGCTGCTGTACTGAAAATACCTTAGACTGAGGAATTTATAAACAGATTTTTTTGCTCACAGTTCTGGAGGCTGGGAAGTCCAAAATCAAGGCACCAGTCAACAGATCTGGTATCGGGTGAGGCTTGCTGTCTGCTTCCAAGACAGGGCCTTCTTGCTCACGTAGCCAAAGGGAGCTCAGTGGACCCTCTTTTATAAAGAGCACTAATCTCATTTATGAATTACTTCCCAAAGGCCCCGCCTCTTAATACTGTCTTATTGAGCATTAGGTTCACATACGAATTTTGAGGGGTTACCAACATTCAAACCATAACAGTCCCTGTGTGCCAGCACTTCATAAAGCGTTGTGTTTAGAAGTGTGGCCAACTGTAGTAAGAATGAGAACGTGGAATAAGCTCTTCAACGACTTCCTTCCTTTTAGTGAATCTCCTTTTAATAGCATTGATCAGATTACCTTTTTTCAAAATAAAATTAACAAATAGCTTCTACTATGTTGTCTACGTTGGCAACCATCTGTGGCCGACCCTATCTGTCGGAGCCAGCCGCATTTCTCTCAAGTTATGTGGTCTAGCTGCAATTTCCATAGCTCTGTGCCTAACTGAGTCCCCAAAATTGAGGATGAATTTTCTGTAAGATAATTTCTCACTGCTATCCACTGGGAAGTTTATATGTTCTAATTAATTATCTACCAATAATATGTGGCTGTCTGTTGAAGCTTCTGTTTCCCACCAAATTATTTAATTTTGGCTGCTATTTTTATTAGGGGCTATCAATATATCAAAAGATTACATGTTCTGCCTGGAGGAATAATGAACCAGGCCTCTTTATTTCTCAAAAATGTTTTATTTAGTTCTTTAGCATACAAATCACAACTTTAGAATGAGAAAGATTTTAAAGATTGGCTCCAACCTATTATTTTACAGATAAGGAATGGAAGTCACAGCTAAGTTATTTTGCAAATGTTCACCTAACTATTAAAAATTACCGATTATCATTTTGAAATGTTGGTAAGGGCAGTAGAAAGATCATTCCCTTTGCTTTGTCATAATTTACTGTTTTTCTGATTATTCATGTGTATCAGCTACTTATGGATATTTGATATAACATGTGAACAGCCATGCTACTTAGAATGGTGTATGATTTTTACAACAGAGATGGGGCCTCACTATTGCCCAGGCTGGTCTTGAACTCCTGAGCTCAAGCAATCCTCCCACCTCAGCCTCCCAAAGTGCTAGGATTACAGGCATGAGCCACCACGCCCAGCCTGAAAACTTCCTAAATGGGCTAACACAAAGCATTGCACTGTGAAATATGGTCCTTATTACTAATACTCTGCCTTTATCATAAGTATGAATATTGGGAAACCATTGACAACAACTTCAGTCCAGGCTTTCAAATTTCAGACATGAAATTCAGAAATACTTGTGAAAATCCAAATGTATTATAATATTATTTACTAGTGGGAATATTAAGAGGCAGAAAAATTTAGTTCAAGCATATAATTAGAATTTCTTTAAAGAGCACTATAAATAAATATTGCTGTAAATTAGCCACTCATTCCTGTGTGCTTCAACAACCACTTAATAGAAAATAAATTATCAATTTAATTGACTGAATCAGATACTCATATATTTGGTTTGTATTTCTATTTTTATATGCTAAACTTGATGATATTAATTACACACATTTCTGAAAACATAAAATGAATATTCTCCTTGGCTTCCCAAAGTTGGCTTCTTTCCACACTAATTCTCCTTGCTTTGAGGGAAGAAACCCAGAAGTCATTTTATCAGCATTGTTTTCCCTTTTAACCAGTTCTACCTGAAAGAAAGTTATTGCTCCTAACAATTCTATTCCAGAATTTTTAGATGCTTCCATTTAAGGCAATCACTGATTTTTAAAGTTGATATTGTAAATGTTGGGAATACCCCAATAAACAATAGAATGTACTTATCTCCACCAGTCCTTGTTGTGTAACTAAATTATTCCCCAAAAGTTTACTCCAAATTTAAGAGAGACTAGGTCAAAGCTGTAGGACAGACTACAGAGCAGCTTACAAACCTCCTGGGTTAGTGGGCTGAGGATGATCAGCCTTAATTATGTGTCTTGTATGTTACAGGAGTAAGGAAGGTTCCAAGTAAGTGTGATATGCGGTAAAGAGAAGGGCTTTTAGGATGGATGTTTTTGATTTTCAAGAAATTGAAAACGTTCAAAACAAATGCCTATAACAACAATATATATAATGAGAAGAAAATTAAGCTTGAAAGAGTTGTATATGTTAGAGATTCCCAGTTTATCCAGAATTCAAAATTAATTTTATGTTTGTTTTATAACAGATATGCAAAATTGGAAGATATAGACAATTGGGTCAGTGTGGATCCAGTCACATCTGAAATTAAACTTGCAAAAATTCCTGATTTTGAATCTAGATATGTCCAAAATGGTACATACACTGTAAAGATTTTGGCTATATCAGAAGGTAAGTTATTAAATAGATATTTTTCTTAGTGATATGTCTTTAGATATTTATTTTCCAACATCAGAAAACTTTGTTTTGATCATGTGTAAAAACCTAATCTCACTAATGAATAAACCCTCACATTTAGGGAATTAAAAGATATTACTTGGTCTGAATATGAAACATTTCTAGGACAGAAATTGTCCTAAGTGGTTAGTCCCTTTTTCATACCAAATTGGCAAGAAAATTCAAACTATATCCATTGTAAGCAATAGGATCAGAATACACATACTTTTTCTTTCTTTTTTTTTTTTTTTAAGATCATCCAAGAAAAACCATCACTGGCACTGTCAGGATCATGGTTGAAGACATCAATGACAATTGTCCCACACTAGTGGACCCAGTGCAGAGTATCTGTGATGATGTACCATATGTGAATGTTACTGCGGAGGACCTGGATGGGTACCCGAACAGTGGCCCTTTCAGTTTCTCTGTCGTTGACCAACCACCCGGAATGGCAGAAAAATGGAAAATAGTACGCCAAGAAAGTAAGCAAAACCATTGGGCTACATTAAAATCCAAATGTTAAACATGATAGATATCTAAAGTATTTATAATATAGATTGTGTTTCTTCTCGTAAAGTATATTTCCAGTACAACTTTTAAAGGAATTTATAAAATGAGGTTCTGATCTTGTAGGCATTTAGATCTTTCATAATATCGTTAGTATTTTTTTGTATGCCTTTGGAGGGAAGAAAAATAACCTAAAATGTCTTGAAGGTAGGTGGGTAGTCTCCCAATAGCTCTTGAAGTAATTTTGTCTCATAAGGTGAGGAGTACCAAGCCTTTCGAAGCACAACAATCATAGTGTCTTCTAAAAATCTTGAAGTGTAGGAACAACAATTCCATTTAAAATAACACCTACTGAGCACACACTATATGCCAGGCACTCTGCTAGCCCTTCCCGTATATTACCATATTTAGTCCTTACTTTATAACATTATTCCCTGATTAAAGCTCGGGACACCTTGGCTTGACTAGAGGTAAGTAACTTGCTCAAAGTCACACAGCTAGAATATGATGAAGATGCTTTATCTGTCTGATACGCCCCCATGCCAGTGGACACGCCCATATGTCCCTATCTTGGGCACAGGGACGTGTGGACCATATGATGTATTGATGTGTGTTTTTAGGTGTCCTTCAGGATGGTTTTGAATATGGAAAAGTCTACCCAGAAAACTATTTTGTTGTAAACAATTAGCATTCATTTCAGAAAAGTTTCAAATGCAATGCCCAAGTTTTTCTTAATTCACAGGTTTATTATGTTATTTTAATTTCAGCAAATACTTTAATTTTAAGAGGCTTTGAATAATGTTTGGTCCAATTCTCAAATTAAATACCTTTAACATTTCAAACTGCATTTATATAAATTTAGTATGGTTTTCTTAGGTATTTCAGTGATCTGAATTAATAAGTAAAACTTCCCTATGATCCTTATACTCTAAAATTCCAATAAATTTAACTTATAAACACATTGAGTTCTATATTATTAATAGATAATATTATGTCAGTAATAAATTTCTTAAGAGTGCTAGTAACCATTAGCCTTAGAAGGTACATGCTGAAAAATTTCATGCTATCTGTAACTTACCTTGAGCTAGTTCTAAAAAAGTTTTTAAAAAAGTGGCTGTATAGAGGGAGAAAAAAGTATGTTGAAAATTGTGAACAATTAGTGAAAGGTTTATTGATGTTCATTGTGATATTCTTTCAACTTTTCTGTAGGTGTTAATTTTTTTTTAATTTTGAATATACAGTGTTGGAAACAAAAAGGAGGGGACTAGATAAAACAAGATTGGCCGATTGTTGGCAACTATTAAAGCTGGAGATAGATACCATGGGGTTATTATGTTCTTCTGTTGTCTGTGTTTAAAATTTGCCTTAATAAAGTTTTTTTAAGAAATGGTAAGATAAAGTCATTCCATAGAAATGCTATTTAACTCACCACTTATCACTGCATTCCTAGTATGTAGACCAGTCTTGGTAGACCACACACATTGGTTGCAATTAATCATCATGAAAATAAGGTGTCCATATCCGATCCTTTAGTACTGAAGCTGCATATTCAGGACCTATGGACAGAATTTCAGCAAGCACACAATGTGAATTCAGTGAGAAGTGAAGGAAGACGAAAGCCTCTAACGGGAGCTAACTATTGTCAGCAATGAAAGAATATTTCTGTAAATCTCATTTTGCCCCTTCCTTGGTAATCACTCATTTTTATATTCTTTTGCCTCCTACCGTTATAGGTACCAGTGTGCTGCTGCAACAAAGCGAGCAAAACCTTGGGCGAAATGAAATTCAGTTCCTGATTTCGGATAATCAGGGCTTCAGTTGCCCTGAAAAGCAGATCCTCACGCTCACGGTGTGTGAGTGTCTGCACGGCAGCGGCTGCGCAAAAGCGCTTCACAGCTCCTATGTGGGCCTGGGACCCGCAGCAATTGCACTCATGATTTTGGCCCTCCTGCTCTTGCTACGTAAGTCTTTCAAAAGCCACTTTTTAGCTCTTAGTGATTTGCATGCACTACTAGTGATTCGTTACTATGGTAGTCATTGATTTCTTCACAATTATTGTTTAACCACATTAGAATGCTTCTGAGGGTGAATAGGGAAGCGATACTTGATGATTGATAAATTCACCAAAGCTTATTGTAGGACCCTTCAGAATTTTGTTTTATAAATATGTATCATTTTCTGATTGAAATAACTGAGGTCATGCGTGCTCTTCAGCTACCTTTGGCATAAACCTTATTGGTGCCCCTATTTTGATGAGCTCTGTGAGGGCAGCATGTTGTTTATTCTCTTCACTGCTGTGTTTCTGGTACCTTAGAACAGAGCTTTGCACATGGCAGGCTCTCAGAAAATATCCATTGCATGAATTTGGATTATGGACATGAGCTTATTGTACAAACCCAGCTTATTCCAGTCGATCCTTGCTTTGCACATGCAGCTTATCAGAGCTCTGCCTGCCCACTACCCCGTGCTCCTGCCCTCCACCAGGGCCCCCAGTAGTCAGACCCTCTGAGCACACTTCTGGTTCCCAACACTGGCAACGTGTTCTCCACCAGTCCTGCCTGCCCTCCGAAGACTCAGGTTTCCTTTCATGAGAGAACAGGGACTGCAACCTGGGGACACGTGGAATACCACTCCACTTGACCACTGAACTTGGGCAGAGGACCACCTCCAAGTGAGCCTAGGCTATTTCAGTGACAAAGGAGGAGCCTGTTAGAGCCATTAGTAGATACTCAGTTGAATACACAGCACTCGACAGTTTACAGTGTACTTTTATACCATTATCTCCACTTTGTGGGTAGAGATACAGACACTTAATGGTCAGTGACTTGTCTCAGCTTGCCATGTTTGTAGGTAGGTACTGGAGCCAGCACTGCTGCTTTTACCCAAGCATTCCTTCCACTGCCTTCTCCTCTCAGATTCCCTGCAGACTAATGTGGCACTTGGCACATAACAGATACTTGATTAATATTTGTTGAAATTGTTGAATTGCTACTGGCTGATTCCAATCTTTTTATTAATTACAATAGCTATAGTTACCATGCTGTTGACTATTTTACATAAAAAGGAATCTAGGGGGTAGTCAGTTCATCACTGGAAGCTGCCAGGTGGGAGTGGCAGATGTGGTTAATTCTTTCCTGCCTTGATCCCTTGGCCAGCATTGGTCTTTTCTTCCTCCTAGAGGTAGAATAAAATTTAAGGAGTGATCTCTGAAATTATATTTAATTCTAGATGAAATATTATATATATTCTAAGGATTTTTAACATAGTAGAATCATTTTGGAAAATACTTAGGTGAGTCAAAGGTTAATTGGGACCTCAGAGAGTCATGCCTTGTGCAAAATTTTACTCTAGGGTGAAATATTATAGCAGTTTCAGTGTTCTCAAATATTGTAATATATTAAGATATTTTACTCTTAGGAGCTTTTGATCTTTCTAATAGTACATTTTTTTGTGGACAGTGAATTAAAAAAAAAATTTGGACAATGATCTTAAAAAAAAATTAATCTTTAAATTGGTTTTGGTGATTTGATACTCTCTAATCCAGTCTTGGTACTCCACTTAGTAACCGTAGACAGCCTCTTTGTGATGAACGAGGCCTTCAAATCTGTAGGACTCTCTCATGCTGCCTTCAGGCTTTGGTGTAACTCACCAGAAACAAGCTTGGTAAGGCTGGATCAGGGTGAAGAAAGGAAAAATAGGGCCGTTGCCTGGGTGCAGTGGCTCATGCCTATAATCCCAGTACTTTGAGAGGCTGAGGCAGGAAGATTGCTTGAGCTCAGGAGTTCAAGAGCAGCCTGAGCAACATAGTGAAACCCCCATCTCTACAAAAAATTTAAAAAGTTAGCCGGGAGTGGTGGCACGCACCTGTAGTCCCAGCTACTCAGGAGTCTGCGGCAGGAGGATCGCTTGAGGTCGCAATGAGCTATGGTAATGGCACTGCACTCTAGCCTAGGCAACAAAACAAGACCTCATCTCCAAAAAAGAAAAATAGAGCTGTAAATAAGTGAAGACAACGCCAGGAAGTGTTATGCAAATGCCAAAATTATGCAATATAATTTTAGAAATATGTCAGGATTTACCTTCTCTGTCACTCAATTTTGTGTCTGTGTAGTTGTACCATTTCTACTGCTGATGTGCCATTGTGGAGACGGCGCCAAAGGCTTTACCCCCATACCTGGCACGATAGAGATGCTGCATCCTTGGAACAATGAAGGGGCGCCACCTGAAGACAAGGTCAGGTCCTCGGATGTCAATATAACTTGTCTTCTTTTGGGGGTTTTAAAGGGCCTTGGGAAGTGTTTCTAGCATTTCTGATCATGAATGGGTAAAGTGGTTATTACAGACTTCACTCACATGCCTTTGTTAAACAAAGGGTTCAAATGACAACATGTTTTTTGTTTGTTGACAGGGCGGGGTTGAGATGGTTTCACTCTCCTGTAACATGTCCTGTGTTCAGAGAACATAGAGCAAGGGTCAGGGAGAACTAGAGTATGTAGGGATTTAGGATAGAAATGTTTGTCCCAGTATTAAATGGGGAGTCTTCCACAGCCAAGAAGTGCCCTGTCTCCATTCCCTCCAAACATAGGATTGGCAGAGATAAACCCACAAGCCCCGTGGCACTTGTAAAACATTGCAAAATCCCCTTTGCCAACCACTTAGGAGCCATTTCCCTTTGCCTCTCTATTGCGTCTTCACCCTGGAGCGCTCACCACCATCTGCCATGAGCACCCTTTCTTATAGGGTAAGATTTAGCATCGACTGTCATTTTCATAACAGTGATGTAAACATGAACATGGGCAGGCCAGGATCAACATGACGATTCCTCCACAATGTGACTCCTATCTCCCCCTTTCCTGTTTCTCCTCCATGGACGAGTTCCATTCCCACCCCATCCTCATGTTCCAGACACTCACTGCTGTCCCCACACTCCAGCCAGCAGATGGGGGGAGAGTGAAGAACAGCTCTTCAAGCACACCTACCAGAAGTTGCATACACCATTTCTGCTCCATTCACATTGACCGCAATTTAGTCGGGTGGCTATACCTCGTAGCATCAGAGGCTTGGAAATATAGTCTTTATTTTGGGAGGCCATGTATCCAGCTAAAAACAAAATTAAGAGTTTTCTAACCTTAGAGAACTTAGAAGAAAGGACCAAACTCCAGAGGAAGGTTGAAATGCCACTGGTGCCAGTGGAGTAAATGAGCGGAGACTGTACGTGAATGCTTTGTTTCCTCCTTGGACTGTAATCATCTATGAAATGAGAAGGTGGAAGGAGAGAGATCTTCGCAAGACTCAAATAGAAGTTATTCAGCCTACCAGGAGCAGTGGCTCACACCTGTGGTCCCAGTGACTCAGGAGGCTGAGGCACAAGGATCATTTGAGGCTAGGAGTTCAGGAACAGAGTGGGCAACATAGTGAGACCCCATCACTACAAAAAATAGGAAAAAAAGAATGAGCCAGGTGTGGTGGCACGTATCTGTAGTCCCAGCTACTCAGGAGGTCAAGGTAAGAAGATCACTTGAGCCCAGGAGTTTGAGATTACAGTGAGCTATGACCGTACCACTACACTTGAGCTTGGGTGACAGAGCAAAGTTATTCAACCCACAGTATTTTTTCTAACTGGCCTCTGTGGAATTAGCTTATTGCTACCTACGCCCACTCAGCTCAGATTCTTCCAGCAGCTGCACCAACCCTCCAGCCTTCTAATCCAGTTCTCAAATGTATGTGTTCTCACAGGTGGTGCTGCCGCTTCTGGCAGTGGATCAAGGGGATAGTCTAGCAGTGAGAAATGGCGTCGGAGGTATGACCAAGGAAGCCACTGTGAAAGGAAGTAGCTCTGCGTCCTTTACCAAAGGGCAGCAGGAGATGTCTGAGATGGAGGGAAGATGGGAAGAACACAGAAGCCTTCTGACTGGCGCGGCTGCCCAAGTTACAGGGACAGCAGGAGCTGTCACGGGTGCTGAAAGCATAAGGACCACACGAGCCACAGGGGCTTCCAGGGAAGTGGTGGGGGCTTCCAGAGACATGGCCGGAGCTCGAGCTGCTGCTGGTGCGGTGAACGAGGAATTCTTAAGAAGTTATTTCACTGATGTAAGGATTGGTTTTTATGTGTGGGGAAAAATCATTTATATACGGATGTGATATTATTAGGGTAATCATTGCCTTGGATCTAAATGAAACTTTGGGGGGTTTGGGGGTTTTTTAAGGAAATGCTTATAGGCAATAAGAGATAATTGAATCAGTCAGTGTAGCTAAATTACCCTGTGCTAACAGGGGACCCCACAGTGTTAGTTCTCACAAAGTTGTATTTCTCACTTACATTCGTGTTTTTGCCGGTCAGCTCTGCTCTGCTCTGCTCTGCTTCGGGCTGTTTTCATTCCAAGATGCACAGTGAGAGAGCAGATTGTACCTGGGACACTTGCTGTCCTTGTGGCCCCGGGAAAAGAACAAGGCAGAACCAGACAATGGCCCTGAAAGCCTCCACCTGTTTACACTCATATTTCATTGATCAAAGCAAGTCATGTGCTCAAGACGGATGTCAGTGGGTCAGAAAGTTCCATCCCTCTTCAGGAGCAGGCTTGATAGGGATGAGCCCGGTAGGGAAGGGCAGAGAATACATGACCGAAAAGACACAATCTACTGATATTAAGTCCACTTGAATTTCACCTTCTGCCTGAGAGTATTTGGCTTTGCTATCAAGAGGGTTCACCAAAAAAAATGGTGAGGAGAGTTTCAGGAAAGATGATCAGATGCAGTAAGGAAGCTCATACCTGGGATTAGGAGTTAGAAGCGGAACTGAAAATAAAAGTGTTACAAAGGAACACCATGCATTTTGGAACAAGGATTATTACCAGAAATAATCGGGGATATTTCATAACAGAGAATGGGTCAATTCATCAGGAAGCCTAAAACTCTTGAACACGTCAGTACCTAACAATAGAAATTTAAAACCTTGAAGCAAAAACTGATAGAACTAAAAGAGAAATAGACAGATCGATAATTATAGTTGGAGAGTTCAACCTCTTCTATTCATAACTGAAAGAACAAGCAGACAGAAAATCAGTAAGATGTAGGAAACATACAGCGCTGTCAACTGACTGGATCTGATTGGCATTGATAGAACCTTTTGCAGCAAAAGCAGAGTCCACATTCTTTTCAATATAGACTCTATTCCAGGACATAAAATAAATGTAAATAAATGTAAAAGAATTGTAGTCATACAATGTACTTTGAGAACAAGAAATTCAATCAGAGATTGATAACAGAGATATATCCAAATATTTGTAAATTATACCTTTCTAAATAACCTGTGGATAAAAGAAAAAAAAAATAACAGGATCAATTAGAAAACATTTTGAACTGATTGAAAATTAAATCACACTTTATTTCTCAAAATTAGTGGGGCACTGCTAAAACAGTGCTTTGAGAGAAATTCATAGCAAAGGTGATTATATTAGAAGACGGGTCACAAATCAGTGACTTAAGCTTCCCCCTTAAAAAGTTACAAAAAGAAGGGCAAATTAAAAACAAAGCAAGCAGAAATAAGGTAATAATGAATTTTAGAGGCAAAATCAATTAAATGTTAAACAAAAGAAGATAGATATAAAAGCAATGAAACCAAAAACTTATTTAAAGAGATCAAAAAATTGATAAACCTCTTAGATTATTTGAGATATTATATAAAGGGTATAGACACAAATTATGGACATAAGAAATGAAATAAAGAACATTACTGCAGATCATACAGACAGTAAAAATAATTTAAAAAAAAAAAAGCAGGACTAGGTGCCTTTCTTTAAAAACAAGGTCCCTGTGTCCGCATGGTGATGGGCAAAGTTGGAGTGTTAGCATCTGGGAGGCACTTCAGAGTTAGGGGAGGGGCTTCCATTCAGGAAGGCAATTTATTTCTGTCCCGTGTTCTAAAATTGCAAGTTACTAGAGTGTTTTCCCACTTTTTTCCACCCTTCCTTTCATACCATCCTGCACCCCGCAAGTATTAGCTTGACAGATATGGTTAGTGTCAAGGAAAACCACTTCTTGTCCCTTTCTGTCTCATTGCTAAGCTTGATTCTAGTATCCTATTTGTTTTATTTTGACGTGTTTTTCTTCTCCACGCTAATCCTGCTCAAGTCAGTCTTGGTTTTCTGTGTATGTACTAACTGGATTTGGAAATAATTTCAAAGTTATCAGAAAATTTGCAAGAATAGTAGAAATTTTGAATTCCTGTACACTCTTCACCCAGATTACCCAATTATTAACACTTTGTCACATTCACTATTTGCTTCTCCATTCTCTTCCTCTCTGTGTCACACACACATGTACACACACCTTCTCTTACATTACCGCAATACAGTTAACAAATTCAGAAATTTACTATTGACACAGTCCATATTTCAATTTGAACTGTCACAATCATGTCTTTTATAGCACTTGTTTTTCTTGTCCAGGATCCTGTATTTCATTTCGTTACCAGGACACTTTAGTCTCCTTTAATCTGAAATAGTCCCCTCTACCTTTCTTTGTTTTTTATGATATTAATATTTTTTTAAGAATACAGGGCAGACTCTCTCAGTTCTGCACAGTCACACTTGGCTTCATCTGTGTGACTTCGTAATGGGGAGCGAGAGGAAGGATCTCAGGACCTCAGACTGGCCTTATGGTGGCCTCTCTTTCCTTGAGAGGCTCAACGGGTCCTGAAGAAAGAAAGAAAAAAAGAGAATACAGGCCAGTGATGGTGTAGGATCTCTCTTTATTTGTTTTTCTCTGATGTTTCCTTGTAATTAGATTCGGGTTATGCATTTTGAATGGGAATATAGAGTCTGGTTTTTAAAGGACTTGGTGTTGCTAATTATTTGTGTCTGTTTTTATTTGCATTTTAGAAAGCAGCCTCTTACTCTGAGAGCGATGAGACGCACACAGCCAAAGATTGCCTTCTGGTTTACTCTCAAGAAGAAACCGAATCCCTGCACGGTTCCCTTGGCTGCTGCAGTTTTATTGAGGGAGAGCAGGACGACCGCTTCTTAGATGATTTGGGACTTAAATTCAAGACACTAGCTGAAGTTTGCATAGGTCAAAAAATAGACACAGATGTGCAAATTGAGCAGAAGCAAAAACCTGTCACAAAAACAAGTACAAACGCAGCTTCACGTACACTCTATGAGCAAACTAAGGTTGATTCAGAGAATATTTATGCCTCTGGCAGTAGCTTTCAAGTTCCAAAATCTTTGCAGGAAGCAAATGCAGAGAAAGTAACTCAGGAAATAGTCACTGAAAGATCGGTATCTTCTAGGCAGGCTCAAAAGGTAGCTACACCTCTTCCTGATCCATTGGCTTCTAGTAATATTATAGTAACAGAAACTTCCTATGCCACGGGCTCCACTATGCCACCAAGCACTGTGATCCTGGGTCCCACACAGCCGCAGAGCCTTATAGTGACAGAGAGGGTATATGCTCCAGCTTCTACCTTGGTAGATCAGCATTATGCTAATGAAGGCAAAGTCACGGTTACAGAAAGAATAATACAGCCTAATGGGGGTGCATCTAATCCTCTGGAAGGCACCCCACCTCTGCAAGATACACAATACATTATGGTGAGGGAAAGAGAGAGCTTCCTAGCCCCCAGCTCAGGTGTGCAGCCCACTCTTGCCATGCCCAATGTAGCAGTAGGACAGAATGTGACAGTGACAGAAAGAGTACTAGCACCTGCTTCCACTCTGCAGTCCAGTTACCAAATTCCTGCTGAAGACTCTGTGAAAGCTAGAAAGACCCTGGTCCCTGGAGCTGGCGTCTCTGGCACTCTGCCAACTTTTGGTTTGGAGGAATCTGGTCATTCTAATTCTACTGTGACTACATCGTCCACCAGAGTCACCAAGCATAGCACGGTACAGCGTTCTTACTCCTAAATAGCAGCCAGCCACAAACTGACCCAGAGTTTAACTAACAGGCGCTGGTTTCATGTTTTCAATATGCCTGGCCTTTCGTGAGTCTTAACAGACATGCAGAGACACATAAACAGTTTAAAATTTCTCACAGTCACTGATATGTAAAGGGCCACGCTCTCTGCTCCTATGAATGTATTTCAGAAATGCTTCATGATTTACTTAGGATGATGCCATTTCTTAGGTGCCTTTTAGTGATTTATGTAAATAATACTCACAAAACAAGAGAAATAGAGAATAAATCTGGCTTCTGAGAACTTATAAATTAGCACTGTATCCAGTTCATCAGCCATCCAGAGAGAACCCAGGAAACTGATTGGGTCTCTTTGCATACCATATTCACATTTAACATTGATATTCTATACTCTGTATTTTACTGCACCTAAGATTGTCTACAAGTCAGCTATCCAAAGATGTGTGCACAATCTGGGTTACCAATTTTGTTGTTGGTTTTCCTTAAGACTGGAACCTTTTTAATCTGTGTGGGGTTGACTAAATTTGAGAACAATGGCATGGTAAGAACACACATTGTATGTTTCTGTGCACATGACAATGCATGTGTGTGTATGCACATGTGTATCGTATGGTCTTAAAAGTAGCATGATACCTCATCTCAACAGTCACAAAAATTTTGAACACTTCAATTGAATAATCCAGGACAAAATTCATAAATATAAAATAATTTTACTTTTTATAATAAGATGCCATGAATAAAAAACTCAGGATACATTATCTTCTAAATAGCTACAATTTAGAGCAGCTAAATTAACCAACTATATTCTCTAGTCATGGTAGGGAACCATGTCTACTTCACTGCTCTATATCCTCAGTGCCTAACATGGTGCCAAATAAATATTTGTGGAATTAAACTGAATTGTACAAACCATTCTCTTATCTACAATTGCCAAAAATATCAAAAGACCTTATATTTCTATAATTTTGTGTTTGAAACTATGATTGTATTCTGATATCTCAAAGTGACTGACTGGCTTACCTAGCTAGTAAATATTATGTTATAAAAACCTCAAATAATTGACCTGATTTTGCACAACATCCTTGCCCTTGTTTTTTACAAGTTATTTGGGTTGTGTAGGTCCTCAATAGATTATATTTTACTACTCCTAGAAACAATGTTTCAAGATATTGTGTGCATAAGTATATAAATATTTCCCACAACACAATAGTTTTCATAATTTTTTAAAGACTAATTTCTTGACTTTTAAGATATTTTGTTGGGGAAATGAAACTTTCAAATTTTACTTTTGTAGACATTTTTTTAAATGTTGAAAGATTTTATACAGTGTGCTCCCACTGTATATAGATGAGGGCAAATACTTGTAGACATCTAAGTCTAGCTAAAATGGAGGTCACTCTTCCACAATCTAGAATTTTTTACTCTCTGCTTAGTAATAACTGTGTTTCTTTTTTTTTTCCTTTTCATTATAGACTTAGTCATATTTTGCCAAGTATGCAACAGGACTATCACTACTGTGTGAAAATGTAAATGTGACCCCTGTACTCAGAACAAACAAAACTTGGTCTTAAGCTTCCTCCTTGGGTAGGCTTGAAAACCTAACCTGTCTCTTGTATATAACATAAACACATTTTCTAAATGGTTTTCTTTGTTCCCGAAAAAGTGATTTGCATCAGTTTTACATTTGTTTTGGGGGGAGATTATATTTGTATCATCATAAAATATTTAAATAAAAAGACTACCTTTGGAGTGACCTTTTCTCCGTATCTTTTTATTGCTTTATCATATTTTATAAGGAATATAGATAGCTTGATTGTTGAGAGGAGAGAACACCCAAAAGACAGGTGTTTCTTGGACTTTGTTATTTAATTAGATCTGCTAACAGCCGGCCCCAGCCAGCCCCTAGTAAAAAAGTATCTGTTGTTTATCTAAAATACAAATTAAGCTAGGTACCCTGCATTTCCATTTGCCAACTCTGGCAACCTTGTTGCTAAGGAATTGAAGGTTGCTATCTGCCCAGAAAGTAACACTAGAGTAACCTATTGGGTTTGGCTGGAGAAGGCTCACATATCTGACCCCAAAACATAAAATCATTCTACCAATGTTTGAGAGGTTATTTTAATTGCTTCTCATAGTTTACAAGGGAAAAGATAAAGAGTTGCTGCTATAGGGGAAGAAAAAAAATCTTTTACCCTTCTAGGTCCTCAGCTGGGGCTGAGTAACAAAACAGATTAACAAGAGAAAAACGGAAGTCTGTTAGCATGTACATCTCATATATACATGGGAGAAACTCTGGGTTGAGTAACTCAAAAGGGTGGTTACAACTTGGTTTAAAATGATAACGACTTACGAAATTCGGCAGCCCTCAAACCAGAGGTTCAGAGAACTCTGCAACGAGGCAGGCAGCATTCATAGAAAATGGAAGTGAGGTACAGAAACAGCTTGATTGGTTACAGCTCAGCCTTTGCCTTAATTGGACACGGTCTGATCAGTTGGCAGCCTGTGACTGGCTGAGACTCAGCTGCTGTGATTGGCTGAGACTCAGCTATTTGTTACAGATATATTCCTAAATTAGACTGTTGGTTCATTTACTTATCAAGCCAAATTGTAGTTCATTGCAAAAAGACTCAAGGTACGGAGACAGCCTCAGGCCAAATTTAGTTTAACAATATACCAACTTGGGCTAAAACAAAAGAAAGACGATTTGGGGCTTCTGGGCTAGGAAATCAAATTATGGGAAGATAACTAGAAAAAATATGGTAAGAAAGAGTAGGATTTAGTAGGCAGATTTAAGCCAGTGTCTTCTCCATTGACAACCTTGTGGTTTATAAGCATCCTCTTTCTGGTACAGAGAAGGAGTCTTACAAATGGACATTCCCTTTATCAATGTAAATCTGCCTTACGAAAGGGAAACTTACATTCTGTCCTCACAACTTCTCCTGTGTCGTTTCTCAAAATGATCAGTTCAAATAATCCTTATGCTAAAAAGGCATATTTGGAGGTAGCATATTCTGGTCTCCTACATTGCCAATACTATGGTGTGACGTTAATGAAGATTCACAACCCTGGCACACCGAGACATCCATCCTAAGGTGTGAAGACTGTGTTACATTTGTGAGACCTCTGTTCCCACTCCAAGTGGCACAGGGAAGCAACTTTTGATTGATTTCTGCAGACCATATTCCAATCACCAATACATCAAAACGTATGCAATAAGTAATGTTGCTGATCAAGCATCACCTAGAGATGAGGTTTTTCAGATAATTAAATCTTACTTTAACACACCAAAATTTCTTAGTCTCATTATTTTAGTGTAGTTCAAATTCTCTATATCATTGCTGGTTTTTTAGTCTACTTTTTCTATTAATTTCAAAGAGACGGTTTTACAATCTCTTACTGATTGTGGCTTTGCTAATTTTCCCCTTTAATTCTTCCTACTTTTGCTTCCTGTGTTTTGAAACTTTACATCTGCATTATTAAGTACAAACACTTTAGGATTATTGTGTGTTCCTGAAGAAATGACCCTTTTGCCATTATGAAATGTCTCTCTTATCTGCTTATAATTGTTAAATTAAGTTTCGCCGAAAGCTGCCTCCTTACATATTTTAACTTGGCCTAAAGGTTTCTTTCTACAGAGTGAACTGTAACCTAACTGGATGTGTAAACAGTCTGTAACCTACTCTTGCAACAAATAGCTGAGTCTCAGCCAATCACAGCATCTGTACTTCAACAACTCACAGGCGGCCAACTGTTCAAACCATGTTCAAAGAGGGCAAATGTGGAGATGTAACCAATCCTACCGTTTCTGTACCTCACTTCCATGTTCTGTACATCACTTTCCTTTTTCTGTCCATAAATCCTCTCCCAACATGCAGCATTGCAGAGTCACTCTGAATCTATTCTGGTTCAGGAAGGCTGCCCAATTCTCCAATCATTCTTTGCTCAATTAAATTCTGTTAAATTTAATTTGTCTGAAGTTTTTCTTTTAACATATTCTTTGTCTTGAAATCTACTTTGCTTAATGTATACACAGCCACACCAGCTTTCTTAGGCTTAGTGTCCCCATAATATATCTTTTGGATCCTTTACTCTCTACCTGTCTTGTACACAGAATATGGGTAGGTTGTGCCTCCTTATCCATTTTGACAATTTGACTTTTAATGGAAGGTTTTGCAGCAATTACTCAAGCTGGGAAAGTTTAAGCCTTCCATCTTGGTATTTGTTTTCTCTCTGTCCCATCTGGTTTTTCATTTCTCTGCTCTCTCTTTCTTGCCTTGTTTTGTGTAGTGTGTGTTTTAGGATTTCCCTATAGCTCCTCTATTGATTAAAGACTTTAATTGAGACCTGAAGCTGAGACCATTAGAAGAAAACTTTGGGGAAACACTCCAGGACACTGGTCCAGGCAAAGATTTCTTGAGCAATACCGTAAAACCACAGGCATCCAAAACAAAAATGGACAAATGGGATCACATCTAGCTAAAAAGCTTCTGCACAGCAAAGGAAGCAATCAACAAAATAAAGAGACAACCCACTGAATGGGGGAAAATATTTGCAAACAACCCATCTAACAAGGGATTAAGAATCAGAATATATAAGGAGTTCAAACAGTTTCATGTTTAAGTTTAAGTATTTTATCCATTTTGATTTGATTTTTGTATATGGTGAGAGATATGGATCTAATTTCATTCTTATACATATGGATATCCAGTTTCCCAGCACCATTTATTGAAGAGACTGTCCTTGCCTCAGTGTATGTTCTTGGTACCTTTATAAAAAATGAGTTCACTGTGAATATGTGGATTTATTTCTGAGTTCTCTACATTGATCTATGTGTCTGTTTTTATGCCAGTACCGTGCTGCTTTGGTTACTATAATTTTGTAGTATAATTTGAAGTCAGGTAATCTGATTCCTCCAGTTTTGTTCTTTTTTCTCAAGATGGCTTTAGGGATTCCATATAAATTTTAGGTTTATTTAGAAAACAGTTTGACTATTGAATAAGCATTACACCAGAATGTAATACACATGTCACAGGCAACCCATAAAGAAATTGCAAAGACAGAAAAAATTCTCACCTTTTTATGTAGCCAGTCAGAACATATGTGTTCACAAGATAAATGATAACTTGTCCTCAAGTAAGGTGGCCATTGTGTTTGCTAAGTTTCTTTATCCAAAGGATAATAAAACTTCTTAGTGCTCTGTGACAGGTAGCTAGGTACAGTTTGGAGCCAGGCACCCATCAAGATGGGAAGACAGGGGTGCTATCTTCTTCTGGTTTACATTTCAAAGAGATGGTCCCAAGTCCTTCAGAAAGACATTTCTGATTATAAAGCTTTTAAAGGATCATTTACTTTTTTTTTTTTTTTTTTTGAGACAGAGTCTCACTCTGTTGCCCAGGATAGAGTGAGTGCCATGGCATCAGCCTAGCTCACAGCAACCTCAAACTCCTGGGCTCAAGCGATCCTACTGCCTCAGCCTCCCCAGTAGCTGGGACTACAGGCATGCGCCACCATGCCCGGCTAATTTTTTTCTGTATGTATTTTAGTTGGCCAGATAATTTCTTTCTATTTTTTAGTAGAGACGGGGGTCTCGCTCTTGCTGAGGCTGGTCTCGAACTCCTGACCTCAAGCGATCCACCCGCCTCGGCCTCCCAAAGTGCTAGGATTACAGGTGTGAGCCACCGCGCCCGGCTGGATCATTTGCTTTTTAAAAGGTTTGTATGTCAAAGACAGAGGAGGAATTAACAGTTACAAGTTGTAAAGTAAATGCTCAAGGAAAGGGGAGCAGGGAGAGAAAGTCTCTTTCCATTTTTGCACCAGAGAAAATTCAACTTTTTAAGACACACATGTTTCTCCATGTGGAGATCCTCTGGAATACAGAAATAAGATGGAATAGCAGAAGCACAATTATCTGATCCTGTGCACACACAAAACACCATTCCTCAGCATTAGAGTAACTGTAAGTGTTATATGCTCCATGGCCACAAGATGGCACAATGCATGCAGTAAAAGAGGTAAAGTCAATCAGTATCAAAGCTAGAAGGAAAAAAATAAAGCAATTTAATAAATTTATGAGCAATGCAAACTCACAAAGGCCAATACCTTCCTTCACAGCTGTGCTCCTCCCAGATGAAGTGTGATATGCTTCAGGGTAGCCTGGGAAACGAGGCCCAGATTATGGAAGTCTAATAAAACCTGTACTGCTCTTTGGTGGCGAAATACAAAATGTCTTTCTTGAAGGTCATTCTTGAGCCTGTGGTTCCATTAAAAGTGCTGCACTTTGGAGGAAATGACACTGGCCGATGGGTTTACAAATAACACACTGAGCCTGGTGTGGGCCAATCTTAAGAATAGATGTTGACTTCTTCTGCAAAATAGATTCAGTGAAACAAAGATTTGTTGAATTCTCACTACGTGCAGAACACCGTTTAATAGCTTTAAATTTATTCAAAGATGAGTAAGACCCAGCCCTTGCCCTCCAGGGACTCATGATATAGTGGAGGAAGTAGTCACAAATAGCTTATTCTGAAAACCAAGACCGCCTGTAATAAACAAAGCATCAAAGATAGAAAGAAAATGCCAAGGTTGATTGGAGAGATTCAGTCCTCTCTTGAAATTCCTTCTTGCCATTCCCAATCCCTGCAAGTTAAAGGGTAGAGGGAATATCTATGAGGTGTTCTGAGAGAGGTGGGCTTTTAGGAACAATTGGAGATAAGTAAACAGGCAGATCAGCTAGATCATAGGCTCATCTCACACAGATGAGGATGGCTGGGGTATAAGGAATTAGAGGCAGTGACTGCTGCAGAAGTTATGGATGAAGAAGTAGGGACAGGCCACCCTGTGGAAGACTTGGAACAGCAGGCTAAGGCCATAGGACCAAACTATACAGTAGAGAGCCCCAGAACATTCTGAGCAGGACAATCACAGGTGCAGATCTTAAAAAGAACCCTCAGCTGGAGCTAGGAGATTCTGAAGGAAGAGGGTGGGGGAAAATTGAAGATAACTCCAACCAATGTGAGAGTTAAATATTAACCTTTTTCCCCCTCTGACTTTCATTGATTTTTCCATGTGGTCTCAGTGCCTTTTTCCTTGCTATAAAGTAAATTTTAAATGTTATGTCAACAAGGTCGCCGAACCATCAGAGAGGCAAGCTATGATTACGGCAAAAGTATTCCACCAAACAAAACTGGAAGACAGCATTTGACAAAAAGATTTTTTTTCCTGACTTGTGAAAACTCTTACAAAGTAATTGAAATAAAATGGAGTTGTTTACTTCATGAATATCTTACATGTAAAAGTAAAGTACTTGAAATTAGACTATTCCAGAAAACTGTTGACATTTTTGTTCCCATAATATTAGTAATTTGGTGTCACTTTGGTCTCTTTTATGAAATTGTGAGTTCTCTGAGCCAAGAGCTTTACCTTTATTCATTCTTGTATCCTCAGCACATAACACAACACTTTATATATGGCAGGTGCATGATTATTTTTTGTCATTTTTGAAATGCCCTGAAATTAAACTGAATAGTATTGAAATTGATTGAATGGCATATGACATTTTCCCCAACATCCTATTGGGAAACTTTTAACAGACACAGCAAATTTGAAAGCATTTTCAGTGAACACATATTCCCACCAACCAAGATTATACCATTAACATCTTACTATTCTTGTTTTATTACATTTCTATTTATCTATCCATGTCTTTACCCATCCATCAATCCATCTTATTTCTCGTGATGAATTTATTTATTTATTTTTTTTCTTTGAGACAGTCTTGCTCTGTCACCTGGGCTAGAGTGCTGTGGCATCAGCCTAGCACACAGCAACCTCAAACTCCTGGGCTCAAGCAATTCTCGCTGCCTCAGCCTCCTAAATAGCTCAGACTAAAGGTGCTCGCCACCACACCCAGCTAATTTTTCTATTTTTAGTGGAGACGGGGTCTCACTCTTGCTCAGGCTGGTCTCGAACTCCTGAGCTCAAGCAATCTTCCCACCCCGGCCTCCTAGCGTGCTAAGATTACAGGCGTGAGCCAAAGCGCCTGGTCTCTGTATGAATTTCAAATTAAATTATAGCCATAAGTATACATCTCCCTAAATACATCAGTATGCATATCATTAACTAGAGTTCAAGATTAGTCTAAATTTTTTTTCTTCTGAGGTAAAATTACATACCATGAAATGCATCCATTTTAAGTGTACGTTTGCTAAATTTTGACAAATGTCTGTATAGCCCAAACTGCTTTCAAGATGTGGAAATTACCATAACCTCAGAAAATACTAATGTTTCTTCCTGCTCAGATTTAACCCCCACCCCCCAGAGGCAAAGATTTTTTTATTTTTAAAATGTTTTTAGGTTTGGCCGGGCGCAGTGGCTCAAGGCTGTAACCCTAGCACTTGGGAGGCCAAAGCGGGCAGATTGTTTGAGCTCAGGAGTTCGAGACCAGCCTGAGCAAGAGCGAGACCCTGTCTCTACTAAAAATAGAAAGAAACTATATGGATAGCTAAAAAATACATATATAGAAAAAATTAGCCGGGCATGGTGGCGCATGCCTGCAGTCCCAGCTGCTGGAGAGGCTGGGGCAGGAGGATCGCTTGAGCCCAGGAGTTTGAGGTTGCTGTGAGCTAGGCTGATGCCATGGCACTCTAGCCCGGGCAACAGAGTAAGACTCTGTCTCAAAAAAAAAGAAAAACGTTTTTAGGTTTGCCTCTCCTAGAATTTCATATAAATGAAGTTGTATAGTGTGTACTCTGATATAAGGCTTCTTTCACACAGCACGATGTTTCTGAGATTCACCTGGGTTGTGTGTACCAGTAATACATTTCTTTTTGTCAGTTGTACAACTATGTCAAAGTTACTTGTCCATTTTCATTCTGACAGACATTGTGGCTGTCTCCAGTTTTGTCTTATGAAAAATAAAGCTACTATAAATATTCCTCTTCAAATATTGGTGGCTATATGTTTTCATTTCTCTTGGGAAAATACCTAAATTGCTGGGTCCCAGGGTAAATGTGTGTTTAGATATTTTTAGAAGCTCTTTTGTACAAAATGCTGGGCTATGCTCGCCATGCTTGTTCTCCCCCAGTTTGGCAATTTAAGAGAAATCCCTGGGTAAGAGCACCCAAGGGTCCATTGAATGCCATTCACCTCACTCAAAATTCTAGACCATGAGAGAGGCCTTTCCATTCCACGTGACACGCACTCAACCAATAGCTGATTAGGTGAGAGAGGGTGCCCAGCGCAAGAGTCACCATCTATAGTTGTCTAGAAGCCCAAGAGACAGACTGGTTCAAAGATCTGCCCACAATGGGATGATGGCGAAAATTGGTCCAGTTAATTCCTTTATCTGAGAATTTAAAATAGAGACACTGGAAAGAGGCATTTAGTTAGAAGTGGACACAGAAGGAAAAAGACACAAACAAAGCATTTTTCACATTTCTTTGAGAGCTGCTAAGTTAGTGGTTAAATAGATAAAGATCCATGCTTTTCTAAGGAATGAGCTTTTTCATCTAGGAGTTTCTCTTGCAAATGAAGAGAAATAAAATTTCCACATAATCTGGAGCATTCTAAGGAAGGGTCGTGACATCCGCTAGGTTGTTGCTACTACACGACTTAAAGTCTTAAGGATTAGAAGAATCCACCTACCCAATCCACAGCGAAAAGCTGGAATGAAATAAAAATAAAGACAACAATTAAAAGGAATATTCTCTCTTTCTCTCTCACTCTCTTTCTCTCTCACATACTCCAATAATAGTTGGCCCTAAGCACAAATCAGGGGATTAGAAAAAGAAGTAGAGTAAACCAAGAGAAACTATAAAGGAACTAAAAAGAACACAGAGGGAAACAAATTCTCTAGCCTGTCTGCTAACAGGTGCATCCTGTGGTCATTTTAATGAGCCATGGAAAGATAACCAGATTCTTTAGCCCAGCTTCTAGGATTTTGCCTCAAGACATAGTCTTACAATTAAAACATCTATGTATGAGGATGTTTATTACAGTGTTATCATATCAAAATTGTAAGCAGCAGGTTATTGATAGAGTTCATTCAAAACCAGCTCTGTGCAATGTTACATGTGGATTAATGAGATGCTTTAAAGTTACAAGTCAGAGATACTCTCAAACTATTTTTGGTAATTTCGAGGATACCAGGGAACATGGACTCCATCTACCTACCTGTCCACGTGACCTTTCTAAACTTGTGTGTCACTTACAAGGTTTGTTGACCCACTTTTCAGATGAGAAAACCAAGGATGAAGCTCATGGGACTATAGCACACCTGTGCACAGGAAAAGCTTTCAGACACAGTGGACTTTGTCACTCAGGGGTTCTCATCCTGATCAAAACATACTGCACTGCAGGCAGTCATTAAGAGAGAAAAATAAATGTGCATTTCCCTTTGGAATAATAACACTCGAAGCCTAGAGACAATCTGACACATGATAATGGTGGTGGTGATAATACTACTACTAATAGTATCCAATATGCACCGGGTTCTTTCTATGGGCAGGCACCATGTTTAAGCACCTTTCATACTGTTATCGGATTTTATCCTCACAACAATCCCAGGGATCAATCCTATTATTTTGTCCCATTTTATGGAGGAGTGAGTGAGGGTTAGAGAAGTTAAGCAATAGATAAAGCTGGTGGTTTGTCTCACGGCTTTTGCATGACCAGACAGTTTCCTCTAGCTAAAGAAATGATGACAGAACAAGAAAAAGCCAGCACTGAGGGCACTTGGGAACCTCAGGAAACTGTCTTGTTCGTTGCCTTTTCCAATCCTTGCATTTGTCGTGACAGAGAAGAGCTCTTTAAAAACGGTTCGAGAGCCAAAGACATAAAAGCGAGTTTCTTTCTTCCAATGCCCTAAACTATTTTTCATCACTAAACAAAAGCACAGGGTAGAAATTTCCATTCACCTATGGCCAGCTAATCTTGAGCTATCACTTAGCAACCGGATAACAAATGGAGGTCAGCAAAGCTGGGCTGATTAGCATTCTTTTTTAGTCGAAAGATCACAGTTATTACAAGGTCCAGCCAACAGCTCTGAGGCTTACAGGGGCTGGAAAGGTCAGGCAAAGTTGCTGTTGGTTTTGGTTTGTTTTTGTTCTTTTTTTTCCTTCAGAGCAAAACAAGTTTTCTTTGTTCATTTGGTTTATAAAACTCATATGATCTTTGAAAGAGAACAGATCTCAGACTGTGGGGAGCGGGGCAGTCCCCAGTTTGAATCACAGCGAGACCTTGAACCCTTTGCTCACCCTCTGCAGCTTCTGGGTTTTCTACCTACGCAGAAATCCACACCAGCCCGTGATAATGAAAATATCTATAAAATGCTTTGAAATCTCCAAAAAAAAAAGAAAGAAAGAAAGAAAGAAAAAAAGAAAGAAAGTTGTCAAGGCTAACTTTCACCAGTGGAGAATACAACAGCAATGACTTGCAATAAGTGAGGAAAACATATTTAGTCTCAAAGACAGTTGAAGCAAGATTGGAAGGTCAACTAGCCCTACCCTCCCATTGAAAGGCAACTAGCCCTCTGCAGTTTCGCTGAAAAAAATCAACTCACAAAAGGTAGCTTAATTGGAGAAAAAGCATCCAAATATATTTAATGTGTATATCTGGGAGCCTTCAGAATGAAGACCCAAAGATGCAGAGGAAATTGTCCACTTTTATGCTTAGCTTTAACAAAATATGGAAAGCCTTGTAGAACTATGATTGGACAAAAAGGGTATGATCTAATGCTAATAGACCAAGTGGGGAAGCCCAGCAAGGCCTGTCTGTCTAGATTCTTCTTGGCCTCTCTGAGCATGCATTCCTATGGGGGTCTTATCACCCACAATCAAACAGGGTAGGTCAGATAATTTCTTTATGACCATTTGTACACACGGCAGAGGGAAAGCCAGAGTAGTATTTTTAGGTTTTATGGATGGCTTTAGGGAAAAGGGATTCTGCTTTCTATGACGCACCTGGGGGAAGAAGGATTAGTTTCTATGGCTCACCTTGGGGGAGAATGGGACTGAGAGACAGGAGGGCAAGAGAAGGTCAGAGAAACTTTTGCTTCTGAAGCCTTCATTTTGGGGTATTATTTTCTGAGCCCCAGCAGGAGGCACCTTCCAACAAATGAAAGTGGGGGGGCGCCACTATTGTTTTGGTTATCCACTCTCAGGATTCACAACTTCTGTGTCAGGAAGTTCTTCCTTAAGTCTCACTGGAATCCCTATTGCTACTGTTTCAAGCTAATCTCTTCTTGTGCTCTTCATAAAGGAGGCATCAATCTTTCTGAAGATTTTTCTTAGTCTTTTATTTACTTAACACGCATAATGAATTCGCAAGGATGTTTCTCTTCTCCAGGTTCAATTTTTATCTTTTTTTATTTTATTATTACTATTTTTTTTTTAGAGACAGAGTCTTGCTCTTTTACTCTGGCTAGAGTGCCGTGGCATCAGCTTAGCTCATAGCAATCGCAAACTCCTGGGCTCAAGCAATCCTCCTGCCTCAGCCTCCCGAGTAGCTGGGACTATAGGCATACGCCACCATGGCCAGCTAATTTTTTCTATATATTTTTTAGTTGTCCAGATAATTTCTTTCTATTTTTTAGTAGAGATGGGGTCTCGCTCTTGCTCAGGCTGGTCTCGAACTCCTGACCTCGAGCGATCCTCCCTCCTCGGCCCCCAGAGTGCTAGGATTATAGGCATGAGCCACCACGCCCAGCCTCAGGTTCAATTTTTAAATCACTCACTAGAAAGATATCCACTGGGCCTGACATTAGGCTAAGTCCAGGACATAGAAAGATTGGCAACACGGTCCTTGCCCGAAAGGAGCTTATGTTCTTATGGGGTGAAGTAGCTATTTAAAGAAATAATGGCAGCAGAATGTATTGTGTGAAGTTCCGATATTCTCAGTTTTTGAAACTTTGCATTTTGACTATCAGTCCATTCAAAATTACCTAAATTTTTTTTCCACTTTCAAGTTTCAGCTGTACTTTTATCACTAAACTCCGATTATTTTTTTGTTTCCGCTGATGGGTGCAGCGGTACTGCAGTAACAGAGTGAGCATGCCACCTAGGGGCAGAGCGAGATAAAAGGGACACCAAAAACTGGCCCCTGCACCAGTGTGCCTACCTGGAGCGGATGCAAAGAGTGTATATTTCCTAGCTTCATGGCACCATAAATTATGAGATGTGCCACTGGTTTAACAAGAGGAAAAAAAGACCAAAAAAGGGAACAAGTACAACAAATATATGAATCATCTGAATTTTAAAATGCAAGGGGAATTGGGGGAGGCAACTTAAGGAAATACGGAAGTTGGTTTTTAACCACTTTCCTTTCTAACAGTTGGCAGCTGATGGTGAATGATGCCTACAGCTAATGTCGGTGACTACCGCACACCAGTCCCCTGCTATCTGCTGAATATTTCACAATTGTCCTGAAAAGGGGATGTCATTTTCCCCCATTTAACACCTGCAGAAAGCAAAGCTTAAGGAAGGATCTAGATACCTTTGACCTTAGATGGAGGATTTAAACTCAAGAAGTTGACTTACAATGCCTACAATTGTTCACTCTCCTAAGTAAGCTTCCTTCTGGTTTTCCCCAAACCCTGGGGCTTCCTAGATGCCTTCCTTGAACTTGCTCCCAAGCACGGGGACAAGGTGAGATTACTCTAATTATTGGCCTTTCCTGTATATTCCATTTCTGCTCCTTACTCCTGGGCCATACCCTTGAGCCTGTCACTCCTGGAACTATTCCACCTCAGAAACCTCCATGCTGAGTCCCTGTTTTCCCAGGGTATGGCTCCATTCTCATCACGTCTGCTATTTAACTTTCTGGTGACTTCTAGAAACCTTTTCCTCCCTGCTGGTAGAAGCCCTCTAGGTGGTTCTGAGATAGCTCCCTGACTCCCTCACAGCATTGGCATGGAATTCATGAAGCCAGGATAGCTCCAGAGGGGGACATAGAGATGCTGAGAGGACAGATGGACCAGCGAAGACCTAGGGTCAGGAGATGAGGCAAATGTCAGGGGC
This sequence comes from Lemur catta, assembly GCF_020740605.2. NCBI lineage: Eukaryota > Metazoa > Chordata > Mammalia > Primates > Lemuridae > Lemur > Lemur catta. Next base: position 22,899,072 of record NC_059143.1, read on the forward strand.
CTTGGAATTCAGCAGCAGGTCCGAGCACACTGGCCCAAAGGACCATGTAGAATTAGTCACACCTCAAGGGAGAGCAGCACAGGGCACCCAGGGACAGCAGGAGGAGGGGATGGGTCTCCCTGAACCCAGGAACATTTTAGGAGGAAGAGGAGGGAGGTGCAAAACAGCTTAAGTAAACCCAGAAATGATGGCTTTAAACTCGAAGAGACAGTTTCCTTGCTTTGGCAAGTTGAAGTAGTGGTAGAGGTGGGGCTCCAAACACCAGTTACAGGAAACAAATGCCCATGAAGGCCAACTTTACATACATTTGAGTAGCAGCATGTATCAGTCAAGTTCTATCCAAGAAAGTAGAGCCACCACGAATATCATGGAATAAGAGATTTAGTACAGGGATCAGACCTGACGCAATTGTGGAAGAAGCTGGAAGGCCAAAATCTGGAAGCGGGAGTGAGAGTGCTGGAGAAGACTCACCACCCAGTCCTCCTGAAGCACTGGCCAGGTGGGCTGATCAGAGCTTGCTGGGGACCAGGGCAGGAGGGCCAAGTGATGCTCAGCCCCTGAGGTGGGCAGGAATTGGGGGGCTTGGCTGTGGGGGTAGGGGGTGTTGGCCACTGCAGCTCCATGGCCAGGAAGAGCTGGGCACTGAGAGGAATGGAGTGAGGGCGGGCTGGGACCCCCTGGGCATTGCTCATCTGTCTGGCACGATATCAGCCTGCAAACAGCCCCAGAGAAAAATGGCCACTACCTCCCTTCTGCCTCTCCAATCTCATGCAAGTGTCTCTTCTGGCCGACTCTGATTAGGATCCATAGAAGGATGAGGATTCTGAAAAACCTAGTTCTTAATGTGGCCAGAGCTGACTATAGAACAATCCAGCACACTATGTATAAATTTCAATCCTGCTACAGGATTCATAGCTTTAAAGTTATTAGACATAAGAACACATAGCGATGCCACTAGCATTGGTTGAATTCAGAGAAAGCCGTGGGAAATGGCTGAGAGTGGACCAGACATATTTTCTATCCAAGATTCATTTTGAGGATTGAACATTTGCCACGTGCTAGCTGGCAGGTGACAGACTGTCTGATGAGCAATGTAACTCATAACCTACATGTGCTCCATTACTGATATCAACATTTCCCCCCAACCTTTGTTCTTCCTTAGCAGAGAGTTCTCAGCCAGGTCCTGCCACCTTCACTTACAAACTGTGGCAGGAAAGGAAGGAAATACCAGCTTCCTGTTGGCCTCACATTTAGGGTTTTCAAGAATAGTTCTGGTGAGTCAATAACGTTTCTTTCAACCAGGATGGAGAGCAATTGAAAAGGTTGACTGTGATGTGAAATTGCAGTGTGGTTGCAATTTCTTTATATTTTCTAAACAAGACCTTAAAGGCTCCAGAGAGTTAAAATGCTGTGGCTGGTGCTGGCCTTCACCCTCACGATTGCCACACGGGACCTTCTTCCCTTCTGGCTGATAAAAGCAGAAAATGCCAGACACTGGCTTTACTACCCTCGCTTGTGGCCAGGATCTGGCTCATGGCCCAGTGCTGCCTCACAGGATCAGAGGGAAAGTCATGAGAAAGTGTCCCCGATAAAAAAGAGATGTCCCTTTACTGCCTCAGGTTGCTACAGAAGGTATGATAGGGACAGCTATGTTGGCCATCTTGAGAGAGGCAGAAAAAGCCAAGAGAATCACAGGGAAGCTGACCCCACACCTGTGACACCTCTGCCAGGCTGAGAAAATCTGCAACCCCCACCTCTTGGTTCCTTTCATGCGAGGTGACAAGCACCTGTTGTTCAAGCCCCACTCGGGCAGGCGTTCCGTTAGATGCACACCCACACTTTCAACATTCCCAGTTTTGCAAGGAATGCACTGCACTTCCCCAGGCCCTTGAACTTAGCTAGGACATCCGAGCAAAACCCACTCAGGGCCACATAAAACCCCAGATGTCCAGCATACGATCTCCATGCTTTCCTCCGGCCTCCTCTGATTCTCACTTCCGGATTCTGCCGCCTCCTGGCTTTGCTGCTTTCTCTGGCGAGATTTAGCTCTGAACTTTGGCTTCTGCTAACTGGTCATCAGGCTTTGGATATATTAACATAACTTTGTGCTTTTTTCTCCCTTAGAATATGAGTTGCATTTCCTGCCTAGTGTGTCCTCACGCCCCAGGTAATCTCACACCCCAGCCCTGACACTGCCCACCAAGCCTGTCCCACCCCACTCCTCAAATGGGCACAGAAAGCATGAAAGAGACCCTGTGGGGTTAAGTCCATAAGACTGTGGGTAACAAAGCTTCAGGAGAATTTTTCTAGGGTTACAATATATTTTCCCCTGTGGAATTGCTTAGAGTTGAATGTATATACATCAAAAACAGGGAAGTTTAGGCCGGGAGCGGTGGCTCACGCCTGTAATCCTAGCACTCTGGGAGGCCGAGGCAGGAGGATCGCTCAAGCTCAGGAGTTCGAGACCAGCCTGAGCAAGAGCAAGACCCCGTCTCTACCAAAAAATAGAAAGAAATTAACCAGACAACTAAAAATATATATACATAAAAAATTAGCCAGGCATGGTGGCGCATGCCTGTAGTCCCAGCTACTTGGGAGGCTGAGGCAGGAGGATCGCTTGAGCCCAGGAGTTTGAGGTTGCTGTGAGCTAGGCTGACGCCACGGCACTCTAGTCCAGGCAACAGAGTGAGACTCTGTCTCAAAAAATAAAATAAAATAAAATAAAATAAAATAAAATAAAATAAAATAAAACAGGGAAGTTTGAAAATCAGATATAGTACTAAGAAGAAATCAATGCTCAAAGAGGGAATAATGTCAAATTCATTAGAATCCTAGACTCCTCTTCTGAGTCAACTCCAGGCAGGTATTTGTTTACATGGAAGTCCTCTGCAGTAATTATTGCAGCACTACTGATATCTGCCAATGGATAGGGCATTTGATGAATAATTTTTATCCCACTACATGCTAGATGTTGTCATTATCAATATAGAGAATGTAATTAAATTTCCACAATAAGCACAGGTGAGAATTTCACTGCCATCTATCTCAAAGCTAAACCCTAATCTCAGTCATTATTTTTAATATTTATGAGTTGTAATTAAGGCATCCAATTGGCCTTGACTTTGCATTTAACTACGCTTCACACTAAAAAGTAAGCAGGACCTTGGTGCATGAATTCTGTTAATCAACCTTCTTGGTTGGGGACTTCAGTCTTGGGTTCAGCTCTGATATTAAATACACTTGCACACAAATTATTCTGACAGCCTTATTCAGGCAGAGAAGAACGGGGCCTGGACATCAAACATTTCCCCATCACCTGCATCTGCGCCAGTCGCTGATACAGAGTCAGGGCTCCTTCGTCTATACCACTAGGAAAAAAGTGTCTGCTTCATTTTATTTTTGCCTGTGCTTACTTCCATTTCTTTCTTTATTTCCACTATTAGCGACTAAAGAAAGGAGTATTTTGATTCGATCGCCCAGGAAAATCATTCCCCAATGGCCTCAAGACCATATTTTTATTTTCATTTAAAGTTAACTAAGATTGTTGAAAAGAATGGAAAATAATAAGAAAAGGAAAAACCTAACGGCTTGGAACAAAACATATTGCCATCGCTAATACGACTATCCAAGGGAGTTCTTTCTAGAAAGGTTCTTTTTTGTTGAGGCAAATAAAAGTTAAATCTTAGAAGAGAGAAGAAATGGCTATGTAAAAATAGGAGCAAACAGAAAATGAGAATCTTACCCATCCCAGCCCTCACATAAAAGAAAGGGGCAAGACTGAGTCAGCCGAGCGACTGGGAAACAGTGACGGATTCCACAGCCCCACTGGCTGAATAGCCAGGGCCACACATTACCATGCGGGTGTTTCCCTATTGGTCCGCACGTGGATTAAGTCCCCTGTCCTCTCCCCAACCCCAAATCAAAAGTGTTTCCTAACAGTTCTCACCACTGTGCTCCTACACCTGAGCGGCGCCCTGCAGAGCACTGGCTGTTGAGAAGCTGTCCTTTCCCGAGACAGCTTTAGGGGAAGGAACAATGGAACTGAAAGTCACTAAGAAGCTAGCCCATGGCCAACGTGCCACGAATGGCCTGCCATGTTCCAGAACCCTCCATTCGAGACGTTTCTCGAGGTTAAGGCTTCGTGGTTGCTGATGCCTCTGAGGGAGATCAATCTCCCCTAAGTCTGATCAAGTCTGGGGGCCCACGGGGACATTGTATGGACTTGGGCTCTGAGAGGTCCCGAAGCCCCAGACTTCTGCCAGTTATATGACATGGATTATTCCTCTTAAATGAAGAAGCACGCACTCGGGGAACTGAGAAGTCCCTGTGTGTGGTAGGTGAAGCAAACCAATGTCTGCCAAAATGAATGAACAACTGTAATTGGAGAAGTAGAGATTATTCTTAAAGCTGAGTCAGTCATTCTAGCTGCCAATCAAAAACCATTTCTACTACACAAAACTCTGCGCACAAATATTGATAGTAGCTTTATTTCTAATTTGACATAGGTGATGCCAAAACTTGGAAGCAACAAAGATGTCCTTTGAGAGATGAATGGGTAAACAAATTGTTGGTGCAACCATACAGTGGAATACTACTCAGCAATAAAAAGAAATAAAGCCAATTTGAAAAGGCTACAGACTATATGATTTCAACTCTATGCCATTCTGGAAGAGGCAAAACTATGGAGACAGGAAAAAATCAGTGGTTGCCAAAGATTGGGAGGAGGGAGGGACAGAGGGAGGGATGAATAGGTGAAGCACAGGGGGATTTAGGGCAGTGGGACTACTCTGTATGACACTGTAAGGGTGGATACATGTCATCATACATTTGTCAAAACCCACACCACACAGAGTGAATCCTAATGTAAACTGTGGACTTCAGTTGATAATAATGTATCAATACTGGCTCATCAATTATAACAGATGTGCCACACCAACTAACACAAGATGTTAGTAACAGGGGAAGCTATGGGGTGGGGGTTGAGGGGATATATGGGGATAAATGGTATATAGGAGATATATGGGATGTAGGACGTAAAGAATAAGACCTGGGTGAAAGAAGGCAACACATTGAAAAGAGGTTTTATGAGAAGGTGTCCAAGTGAAGAAAGGAAAGGACAGACTGAGAGCTGGTTCTTTTCACTGCTTTCCTCACTCTGTTTCCTCCAATCTCTACTTACCTCTGTATTTTCTGCTCATTTTTCTGTAATCCTAAACCTATTCTTTAAAAAAAGTAAGATCTACCATTTTTTAAAAAAAAGAAAAAAAATCTAAAAGTGTGTCTATTGATGGTACTCTCGTGGATTTAGTTAAGGATCTTTCTTGACTTCAAAGGAAGTATAATGACCTTGAAGTGGTGTCCTATTCATGACCTTGAGGTAGTGATCCCTTCACGGTGCGGGAAAGGCATCCTTGAGCAGAGAGAAGATGAACTTGGAGAGTGTATTCTGGTTGCAGCCCTAGTTTTCTCGCTGAAGGTTTGTGTGGCCTTGAGTGCATAGTGTAGGTTCATTGCTCCAATCTGGAGTCTCCATTTCTCATCCACAAAACACAGGTTAGAAGAGTAACCACCTCATAAGGTCGTTGCAAAGATTAAATGTGTAATGCCAAGCAAAATAGCAAGCCCTCGATAAATCCTGCTAGGTAGATGTTGCTCTAGGCAAACCACTGCACCTCCCCGAACCTGTTTTTAATCTGCAAAGTGCATAGGTGGTATTTGGTGACTGCTAAGGTGCCTTCCAGGCCAGGCATTCTAGATTTCCACAATTCTGCAGCTAAAAAACAGGGCCTGGCTGAAAGAAGACAATACACTGAAAAGAGGCTTTAGGAGAAGCATTTCTAATGAGAAAAGGAAAGAACAGACTGAAAGCTGGTTCTTTTTGTTAAATTCCAGACGTTGTTTCCTCCAATCCTTATCAATCTTCAGCCACACGGAAGAGGAACCGGAAACTCTGGAAGACCGGAAGCTTGTCCACACACCAAGAGGGTAGTAAAGGCAGGATTTGAGTGCGGATCGATCCTTCCTCTACACCACACTATCCTTATTCAGGCACAGGACACCCCAGCTTGTCTTCCACGTGGGACAGGGGAGCCGTGGAAATGCTGGGAACAACTTAATACAATATAGCTAAGATTTTCCCCGCAAGAACAGAGAAGACTGAATTCTGGTAATGAATGAGAAAAATCCCAGAGGTAAACAGAGACACAAACATCCAGAAAGGTTCACAGTCACAGTGACAGCCCAGCAAGACAGCCCTGAACGAGGAGTCTGCTCTGTCTTTTAGAAGAGGAGTGTTTCCTGAGAGCCTCTCACCCCGGGTTCCCTGCGGATCCGACAGTTCCAGCCCTAGAGCTCCCAGGAAGCCACAATGAGGGGACAATTTTCCAGAGCCCTAATGGAAGGACACGTCTCCTCCTGTGTATACATCATTCTCTTGTATGCACTGTTTTCACCCACCCTGTCTGGCCCCCTGCAGCCCACAGAAGACTTGAAATTGCAACCCTTATACATTCAAGTCCAGATTATCCTTCTTAAAGAGAATCAACCATTGTTGAAATCCCTAGATAATCTCCCAACCCCATTTGCACCATTTTTTTTTTAATACAGCTTTTTCAGAAAGTCCAAGGCCTAGACTGAAAGAACAAGCAAAGTAAACTCAATGGCTTTGAATGTCAAATCCCAGCCAAGAATCCAACCGGACATGGTGTACCAGGGCCCCAAGAATGCTTCCTGTTTCCCACTGGCTCCGGTCTCCCAAGCCCATTCCTCTTCAGAAAGTCACGGGCCTGTGCACACAGCCCTGGTGGAAGGAAGGAGGACCCCTTCCAGGCTGGAGGACGTCTCGGCGAGGGCAGCAGACACAGTGCAGCCTCCTCCCACAAGCCTAGCTCAGAGCACAGGCTGGCTGCCTCAGAGGTTTGGATCTTAATCTCTGATTTGGCTCCAGAAGCTACTTGGGCAACACCTAGTGCAATAACTACAGGGCAAAATCAGGATGTACCTAGCAGGAGAGAGCCAGAATGGGTTTCCAGAACAATTACACCTGTGGACTTTAGGCCCTGGATAGTCAAGAGGGCGCAGGATCCCACCTTCATCTGTTCTCCCAGCTAAAGCAGGAGCAAATCCCATCTGACTCAATACACTCTCGTGGGAGAGCTACCTGCTCGGTGCTTCTCCCCAGTCCCTGCTAGAGGTACTAGCAAGCCACAGGAGGCAGCAAGCTAGCAGGATGGACAAGGGGGGAGGTGTGAGAGAGAAGGGAAAAAGGGAAGAGAGAGAAGGAAAGTGAAGGAGTGATAATAGGTTCTATTAAATAGATACAGAAATGAACATTTCAGTGATAGAACTCCCCTCTTCTCCCTCCTTCATTTCTGTGTCTTGGAATCTTATCGTTTATTTTGGGTCCTCCTAAAAACTCTCCTTCATAAAGTCTTCTTCAGTGCAACCTAACATGGACTTCTCTCCACTTCCCAGGTGTATCGGGCAATTTCGGTCTGAATCACCAACCAAGCCCTCTATTACGTGCTTCTGATCGCAAGTGTATAAACCCAGTTTCTGACACACTCTCCCAACAGGAGGGTCCACTTGCTCAAGGACAAGGTTATGCTAGAAACTTCTCCCAGCCAAGATTGCACTTCACCCTCCAGATAGGCACTGACTCACGGATTGAACTCCCCCCGCCTCCCGCCCACACACTCTCATAGATGCAGGCCCTGGCAGGACATCCCTGCCAAAGCTCCCCTTCAGGACCAAGGGGACACAGTGCTCTTGTTCCCCGTCTCTTGGGCCTCCAGAGTCTGAGGGCACAAAGGTATGGCAGAGGGCCTGCCAACTGTTGGCCTAAGCATTTAAGGTGATCTGAAGTTGATATTCCTCCAGAAATGTCTTAATACCTTTCTAACACACAAGTACACACTTCATTTATAAAATACAAAGTCATTTCAAGGCATAGCTGACTTTTTATTAACTTTTTGTCATAGATTTGTTTTTAAATGGATAGATGTTAGAAATTCAGGTCCCAGAAATTTTTATTTTATTTATTTATTTATTTTTTGAGACAGAGTCTCGCTCTTTTGCCCTGGCTAGAATGCTGTGGCGTCAGCCTAGCTCACAGCAACCTCAAACTCCTGGGCTCAAGCAATCCTACTGCCTCAGCCTCCCGAGTAGCTGGGACTACAGGCATGCGCCACCATGCCCGGCTAAGTTTTTCTATATATATTTTTAGTTGTCTATATAATTTCTTTCTATTTTAGTAAAGACAGGATCTCACTCTTGCTCAGGCTGGTCTCGAACTCCTGAGCTCAAACAATCCACCTGCCTCGGCCTCCCAGAGTGCTAGGATTACAGGCATGAGCCACTGCACCCGGCCCCCAGAAATTTTTTGTCATTAAAAAAAAAAAAAAGAATTTCTATGTCATAATATAAAATTTCATAACTGCTGATCCAGGCACCAAATGTTATTCTCTGCCTGATTCACACAGTTGGGCAGTACAGGGCTAGCTGCAGCCCGGAATCCAGGCTCCCCATTCATGAACACACAGTCATCGAGTCTGCTAAAAATGAGCTTCTGGATTCACAGAAGCTCAAAGCTTAGGGCAAAGTTTAAAGGCTGCTGATGCAACTGTCACCCTTGACCAATTTGCTGGGATCTGCAATCAGACACAATCTAGAAATATGATTTAAACAGTTCTATCTCGGTTTAAAATAAACAAGGCCCCGTTCCAATCCTTCTTTCTCCCCAGTGAGGATTATTCAGTCTCCCCCTTGCATGGCTGGGAAAAGGTGAGAACCAACCTTCATTACATTTCACAGCATTAAGAGACACAACCAAACTCCTCTTCCTCCTTGACCCAACTCACTACATTTATTTTCATAAAATACCTGGTGTGAGTGACAGCCATCCAGGAGAGTGAGTCTCTCTGTAATAAATGGGGACATCATTTGAATGCCATACTAATTTCTTACATTTCTATATGCTTTGTAAACCAAGAGGCAAACTACCAAGTTAACTAATAAATATCCAAATTCCAATAAACTTACTTATTTTATTTTGACAGTATTTGCCTTCAGGGCAAAAATGAAATGGTTCTTACATTGAGTCATGATAAAGTGATTGCTATCCACGAGGCTGGAACCTGGAACCAGACAGCCATGGGCTTGCAACTTTCTCCGTAGAGTGTCCACAACAAACAGAGCCAAAGATTAAATTGCTTAAATAAAACTTAGGGCAGGTCTGCTGATCCCCCCATCACCTCTACCTGACTGGAGCAAAGTTTATGAATCACTGTGGGCCACAAACTCTGTCATGCTTCTTATCCGTCGTTGCACTCAATCCTCCCTGACAGGCAGATGCTATTCTTGTCACTGGTTAACAGATAAGGACGCTAAGCCTCATAGATTGTGTAAGAAAACCCAGGTAAATCAGCCAGTACAAGTTGCACTCAGGCAGATTTGGACTCAGAGCAAGATTTTCTGAAAATCCAAAGCCGATGCATTTTCAACTATACTACATTGCCTCTCAAGTGAAATATTATTTCTTTGCCTGTCAGCCCTCATTACAGCCAGGGTGCGTGTGGACAGATTCGGGTATGGCTCTAGTGTAAGAAAGTGGGGAGATCCTTGGAAGGCTTTAAAAAGTGGTGGCACCAAAAATTCAAACTACCTGCTTTACACAGGAGTCTCAGCTGGGTTTTTTAAGCCATATTTCCTCAGCTGACCCTGATAACAGAGAGATTTCAAAAATCAAATATGCACAGACGTGTTCCACTTACTCGTGTATGTAAACTTTTAAAAAACTGGGCACTGAGTCACCATATGGACCTGCAAGTACAGAGGCTGCGTCTACCACCCTGGAGGTCTCCAGATGGAGGCTGGCAGTGAAGGAAGGACCCCAGGGGATGCGCACAGTGCGAGATGAGGCAGGTTACCTGTCTCAGGAGCTGGCTTCAGCCCCACAGCACCCACAGGAATGGAGATAAACTGCGAATCCAAGTCAGCCAGCAACAGTGCTAATCTTCGTGATCACTTCGGAGCAGTTCTCAGAACTACGCAGTGGGGAGAGGGCCAAGTGGGGTTATACGTGACTCAAATGAAGCTATGGATAAATTAATTTTGGTTTTGTATGCAAACATTTGTCCCAAGTGAAGAATTATTAGAGTGTTGACATGAATATGCATTAAAAGAATAGAAGCTGAATTGTGTTCCAAGGGAATTGTATTGACTACACACAAGCAGCTAATGACATAGTTTACTTCTCTGGAAGCATCAGCACTCATTTTCAGGGTGACCTTGTAGTTTAAACTCTTCAGATTGAGAGCACAATGAACAAGCTCCTCTGCTGAATTCATAAGTAACTAAAACATGGCAGCACTAAGTCACTATCTGGGTAATTCTTTTGCCTGTTGAAATCTGGGTTGATCATTGTTTGTGCACCAGCCTTCCTAAGCTACTAATAGCTGCAAACAGTTCTTTCTATGCAAGTTAAAGAGAATCCACATGACACAGCTCATTCACTTTGCCTCTCTTAACACAGAACTTTGGCACCTGATTAATGGAGGCAAGGAGGTTCCTGTTTGCCTCATAGACACCTGGCCAAATGGACTTGTTCCTGAGAAAGGTTAGAGGGAATCAAGGGTAGCCACGCACAAGGTCACAAGTCAGCCTGGCTAGTTTAATGAGCTGAGTCATCCCTGAAGCTCTGCTCTGCTACCTAATACCATGAGAATTTGCTCTTGTTGTCTTTAGAGGTGTTCAGGGTGCCACAGGATAATATTACTACAGGTTGAAATCAACTGACCCCAAAATTTTATCTTCTAGAGGAAAAAAAAAAGATCCAGAGAGGTTAAGAAGCTAAGCCAAGGTTACCCAGCTAAGAAGGTGACAAAGCTTTTAAAGAAACCAGACACTAGATTCCACAACCCAACCTCACTCCTGACATTAGCTGCATCTAAGGCAATGGTTTTCAAACTTTAACACCAGAATCACCTGGAAGGCTTGTTAAAACACAGATTGCCAGGCCCCAGCTTCAGAGTTTCAGATTCAGTAAGTATGGAGGGGCATCCTAGAAATTACATTTCTAGCAAGTTCCCAGGGGATGCTCTTGGTCTGGGGCACACACTTGGAGAAACACTTATGTATGACGTGTTGTTAGGAAGGAGAAAAAAGTTGCTCATCTGACCCCAAAATACAAAAGTTTCATCTAAAAACTCAGAATTGGCCAGGGTGCAGTGGCTCATGCCTATAATGCCAGCACTTTGGGAGGCCAAGGCAGAAGGATCATTTGAGACCAGGAGTTTGAGACCAGTCTGGGCAAAATAGTGAGACCCTGTCTCTACAAAAAAATTAAAAAAATAGCTGGGCATGGTGGCACGTGTCTATAGTCACAGCTACTGGTGAGGCTGAGGTAGGAGGATCACTTGAGCCCAGGAATTCAAGGCTACAGTGAGCTATATGATCGTGTCACTGCTCTCCAGCCTAAGCAACAGAGCAAAACCCTGTCTCTGTTTAAAAAAAAAAACAAAAAAAACTCAGAATAAAGAAATTTGTTCCAGTTTCCAAATCTGTTTTAAGCTATGTAAGTTAGGCAAATATGTCTTCTAGGACGCACATTTTAGAGACAATTAAATATCAGGAGAAAAGGCTTCTGCCCATCTTGCTGAACCGTAATAAAGAAACTTTAAACTTGAGTCTGAAATCAAAGATGAAGAAATGAATCCTCAGGCAAATACAGAAGCCCATGGCGAATGACTTGGGTGGCAATGGAAGTTGGGCACAGAGAGTGGGCAGGGCAACAAGGGCATGGTCAGGGGATGAAACGAGGAGTGCCAGGGCTCAGTCGGTCTGGCTCAGTCTGGTACATGCCATCAGGAACACAGGAAGATGGCACTTGGATTGTCAAGCTGTAATCAGAAATGCTGGAAGTCAGCTGTAGAGAGCAATGCAAGTGTTGGTTCACTAAGAAAGAAAGCAAGACCTGGCCGGGTGCGGTGGCTCACGCCTGTAATCCTAGCACTCTGGGAGGCCAAGGTGGGTGGATTGTTTGAGTTCACGAGTTCGAGACCAGCCTGAGCAGAGCAAGACCCCGTCTCTACTGAAAAAATAGAAAGAAATTATATGGACAGCTAAAAATATATATATATAGAAAAACTTAGCCAGGCATGGTGGCGCATGCCTGTAGTCCCAGCTACTCAGGAGGCTGAGGCAGTAGTATCGCTTGAGCCCAGGAGTTGGAGGTTGCTGTGAGCGAGGCTGATGCCACAGCACTCTGGCCCAGGCAACAGAGTGAGACTCTGTCTAAAAAAAGAAAGAAAGAAAGAAAGACCTGGCTGCAACTGGAGGTGACTCCATTAATTTATTATTAAATTATTCATTAAGCATTTACTGGCCATTTCCTAAGTGCCAGGCCCTACACTAGGTATTAGGACATAAATGATAAGAAGGTATCGCTCAAGAAAGAGAAATTGTGAACACAAACTATGGATGGAGCGGCATAAATGTTTAAGACAGGAGAGTTAACTTCTGCCTGGGGAAACCTCTGCTTGGGGTTTCTCTTGCTTTTATTACTGGCTAATGGTTGGTTTACCCCAGAGCTCTATCCTTGGAGTTCTTGTTGTTAAAGTCTACTTACTGGTGACCTCCAATGCCGTAATCCAACCCTCATGCTCATGATCCTGATCTCCATCTCCAACCTGGTCCCTTCCAAACTACATCTCCCGGGCTGTCATGTCCAGCTGTCCTCTGGGCATGGATCCCTGCGTATCCACCTCTCCACCTCAACATGTCCAAAATTAGATTCATTTTCTTTCATATTTCTAACTACATAAGCTAATGGTTTTACTATCTCAGCACTCTCCTGAGCTAAATAAAATACTTGAGTCATTCTCGGCTCTTCTCTCTCACTAACTTTCCATTCCTGATGTAAACAGAATCTTTTATTTCCACCTCCATAACTGTCTCTCGTCTGGACTTTTCTCTCTACAGCCACTGCCTTCATCAACACTTTGCTGGTGTTTGCTCCTCTGGGCAGTTAGCAGTGTGAGGGGGAATGGATGAGGAAATGGATAAGGGCATGTGGTGGCAGATCCCAGGATCTGTCCAGAACTCAGCTGGGTTTTGAAGGACCATAGCAATAAATAAGGATGGAGTAGAACCAAGTCACAGTCATCCTGAATGTCAGGCAAAGGACATTAGACTTTATTTGGCTGACCACAGAGAGTGAAAAAAAAGCTTTAGAAGAGAGAATGTGATATAATGAGAGGTATGCATTAAGAAGATTAATTTGGCAGTAGCTTATAGAAAAGATTATATGGAAAATAGATTAGCAGTAAGGAGATCAGCTGGAATATAATTGCAAAAGGCTATATGATTAGCATTGAAATTTTGAACTCAGTTGGGAGTTGTGGAAGCAGAAACAGAAATGGGGGAGGGGGGATAGGGAAGATCCATAGCAAATAGGACATCTCCAAGACACATAGTAATCAATCTGGCCAAAGTCAAAATGAAGGAGAAAATTCTACAAGCAGCTAGATGTAAGCAACAACTGACCTACAAAGGAAAGCCCATCAGGCTAACAGCATATTTCTCAGTGGAAACCTTACAAGCCATCTTAAATCTTCTTAAACAGAACAACTTCCAGCCTAAATTCTTACATCCTACAAAACTTAGTTTTACATATGATGAAGAAATTAGGTCTTTTCCAGACAAGCAAACACTGAGGAAATTTGTCATGACCAGACCTGCCCCGAAGGAAATACTCAGAACTGCATTATACATGGATCAGCACAATAGATACTCACCAGTGTAAAATCACCCACAAAAAGCTAAAGCTCACGACTCTTATAAAACAATAACACAAGAGGGGAAACAAAGGAACAAGGTACTACCCAACATGACAAACAGAACAGCATGCCATATATCAATTCTATCTCTTAACATTAATGGTTTAAATGCATCACTCAAAAGACATAGGCTGGCTGAATGAATAAAAAAACATAACCTAAATATCTGCTGTCTCCAGGAAAGATGTCTAAACCACAAGGACACACATAGACTCAACGTAAAAGGATGGAAAAAAATTCCACGCAAATGGAAACCAAAAGAGAGCAGGTGTAGCCATTCTCATATCAGATAAAATTGACTTTAAATAAACAAAGGTAAAGAAAGACAAAGAGGGTCAATTATATAATGATAAAGGGAGCAATTCAACAAGAAGGCATAACAATCCTAAATATGTATGCACCTAACACATCAGCTCCCAGATACATTAAGCAAATTTTACTAGAGATAAGCAAAGAAATAAATGCAGCATCATAATAGCTGAGGACTTCAACATCCCACTGTCAGAGCTGGACAAATCATCAAAGCAGAAAATAAAGAAACACTGGACCTGAACCAGACTCTAAATCAAACAGACACCTATAGAACATTCTACCCAAAAACTACTGAATATACATTCTTCTCAGCAGTAAATGGGACATTCTCCAAGATTGATCATACTTTAGGTTATAAAATAGGTCTCAACAAATTCAAAGAAAAAAGCAATATTATACCATGTATCTTCTCAGACCACAGTGAAATAAAAGTAGAAATCAATCACAAAACACTCAAACCTACACAAACTCATGAATATTAAACAACCTGATGCTGAATGATTATTGGGTTGAGCAGGAAATTAGGACAGAAATCAAAAGATTCTTTGAAATGACTGACAAGAAGAATATAAGCTATCAAAAATCTATGGGACTCAGCAAAAGTTTCCTCAGGGAAAAATTCATAGCCTTAAATGCATACATCAAAAAGACAGAAAGATTGCAAATTGGCAACCTAATGTCACATCTCCATGAACTGCAAAAGACTTTCCTTTTTAGCAAACTAAACCGTAAGCCAGCAGAAGAAAAGAAATAATAAAGCTCAGGGCAAAAACAAATGAAATGGAAAACAAAGAAGTAATACAGAAGATCAACAAAACAAAAAATTGGTTCTTTGAAAAGACAAAGTCAACATACAGCTTGCTAGATTAAACAGGAATAGAAGAGAAAGCACGTAATTAACGTCAATTAGAAATGTGACATTACAACCAATACCACAGAAATACAAAACATGCATGAATACTATGAAAATCTCCATGCACATAAACTAGAAAACATACAGGGAACGGACTAATTCCTAGAAACACACAACCTCCCAAGACTCAATCAGGAAGAAATAGACTTCCTGAACAGACTGACAATGAACAACGAAATCCAAGCAGTAATAAAAAAATCTTCCAACAACAACAAAAAAAGCCCTGGACCAGATGGATTCACAGGCAAATTCTTCCAGATCTATAAAGAAGAGGTGATACCCATACTACAGAAATTATTCCATAGCATAGAGAAGGAGAGAATTCTTACCAACATATTCTATGAAACCAGGATACATTGATACCAAAGCCAGGAAAGGACACAACAGACCAATATCCATTATGAATTAAATATGAATTCAGCAGCACATCTAAAAAACAAATCTACCATGACAAAGTGGGCTTCATCCCAGGGATGCAATGATGGTTCAACATATGGAAATCAATAAATGTGATTTACCACATAAACAGAAGCAAAACCAAAGACCCTATGATCATCTCAATAGATGAAGAAAAAGCATTCGACAAAATTCAGCACACTTTCATGATAAAAACCCTCAACAAACTAGGCATAGAAGGAACATTTCTAAAAATTATAAAAGCCACATATGACAAACCCACAGCCATAATGTTGAATGGGGAAAAGTTGAAAACATTCCCTAAAAGAACACAAGACAATGGAGCCCACTGCTACCACTTCTATTCAATATAGTACTGAAAGTCCTAACTAGAGCAATCAGGCAACAGAGAGAAAGGGTATCCAAATAGAAAAAGAGGAGGTCAAACTATCACTCTTCACTGATGACATGATCTTAGAAAACCACAAAGACTCCACCAAGAAGTCAGACTCACAAGTCCATTTACTATATGATTCAACATTGCAGAACAGGCAAAGCTACAGAGACAGAAAACAAGTCAGTGGTTGCCAGGGGCTGGGAACGGGGAAGGAAATTCACTACATAAAAGTGTTAGGGAACTTCTTGGGTGGAAATATTCTTTTGTTTGGGGGGTGGTTTTGTTGTTGTTGTTACCAGACACGGTCTCACTCTATTGCTGGAGCTAGAGTGTGGTGGCATCATCATAGCTCACTGCAGCCTCAAACTCCTGGGCTCAACTCCTCCTCCCGCCTTGGCCTCGCAAAGTGCTACGATTATAGCCACCACGCCCGGCTGGATGTAAATATTCTAACTCTTGATTCTGGTGGTAGTTACACGACTGCATATGTTTGTCAAAATTCACATAACTGTATACCTAAAAAAGAGAATGTTACTATATATAAATTATAGTGCAATATATCTTTAAAAGTGTGAGATAATATAAGCAGAACTTTACATAATAGAAATTGTACTTTTAATAATCATTTGTTGAGAAAACACATGTGTGCCTATAGAGTCCAGGGTCTGCAATAACTCCAGAAGGACAAGGGGGCGGGTAACCTTGACCCACAGCACAATTACATTAGCATCCTGAGTGGCCATTCAGCCTGTATATTTTCCTCCTCCAACCTACATCTTTCTCTGGGCTCGGTCCGTCTAGGTTCCATCCTGTTGCTCCACCACTCAGAATTCTCAGTAACCCCTTTAATACTCATTATTGGGAAGGACTTTGAAGGTCGTGAATTCCCAGCTGCAACATACTGTGGAGCCCCTGACTGAGAGTCAGTGAGCTTCTACAAGGACATGCTGGTAACCATGTGCTCACCCCACTCATGATGCAGAGTACTCCATGGGTAACAGCCCTAAATAGCCAGAAATGTTTATGTTCTGGCTTATAGAAAAAAACTCAGACTTCTCGGGAGTGCATTAAAAAGCCTCCACAATCGAACTCCAAACTATATCTCTGGTGCATCTCCTTTTGAGCCTCTCAAATGTTTCCTCACTCATATGGGAGAGGAATTACACTGTTCCTTTTCTCCTACATAGATTGTATTTATCCTTGATGGTCAAGCTCAGATCCCATCTCTTCACAGAAGCTTTCCATGAGCCTAAAGTCACTTCTTCCTTCTGTGAATTATTGTCCACCTCATCAGCTGTTACCTGTTGAATGGACAAATACATTTTCCTGATAATTAAAGTATAAGCAACTTTAAGGCATATGCTTCTTGATAACTCCCGTGGGGATGGCTAGGAGTTACCAGCTTACATCAGGAAGCTACTCAATAGTTCTTTCTTTTTAATTAGTTGATGAACTTAAAATATCTCTTTAGTCATATTTCCAAGGTCAAAAGAGAAAAGAAGTGGCCAAAATCTAGATCTTGAACCATGGAACTGGGTCTGGATTATGGCCACAGAAGCAGCACAGCTGATTCTGAGGGAGGTGTGGGTACAGGGATAGGATCAACCAAATAAACCCTCTTTAATCCTAGCTGGTGCTTCTGACCCAAAGCCCAGTGCAGCCTCCTGGTAAACTGGGCTAAGCTACAAAGCATCATGAAGACGAGTCCGGAGAGGAAAGTGGTCTGCTCCGAACCACCTGTCCATCAGGCCACACCTGCTTCCTCCTTTCTTTCACAGACCATGGCAGGACGGGCCATCTGAGTGGCCTGCAACCTCAGGCCTGTCCTGCTGCACTAGCTGCATGAGAGCTACAGGAGAAAACAAAGAGAAGCCCAAAGAAAACCAGCCAACTAGATAAAAGCCCCTTAAACTTCCCCTTCTGTCCTTATCTCTCCTCCTCATAGGTGGGGGTGGTTGAGCTTTGAGTGACTCTAGAAGCCAAAACTCTAATTTCGTCTAATGACTGTTTATGGATAGACTCCTTAATACATGTGTGACCAGTAAGTCCGATATGAATCCAGACCAATGCTAGGCTATCTTGACTTTGAATCATCAGAGCTACAGATGTTCAGCAAATTATGATAAATTCTGCCAGATAGAGACAGGGTGGGGCTGAGGTTGCCGTTCTTGATGATATAGTCCCCAAATACGGGGTATGGCAGCATGCAGGGTAAGAGTTGTGAAAGATTCTTATACCGGGGAGTTCTCAATTGTTGCTCCCGACTAGGTTGGCCCCTAAAATTCAACCTTGAAACTAAAACTACAATTAATAATTGTGGTCTAATTAATATATCCTAGATAATGTTTGCCTTTACATGGATGATTATCTACATGGACAAGGAACCAGGGGGAGACAAAGGCTTTTTCAGTGTTTATTCAACGCTCCCTGGAGGAAGAGAGGCTTGCTAGATTAGGCAGACACAGCACTCCAAGCACGAGAAAACTATACGCTCCAGTGAAGCACAAAAACTTTTCTAGGTTTTCCCACAGTCTGGATAAAATATTCTCAAAAAAATTAGCCAAGTCCCTTAGCTCCAGTTTCTTGCTTACCCAGCCACCATCTGACTATTAATTAAATTGGTATTATGGCTTTAAAATGAGTCTTTTATGATTTGCTTACAATTAATCAAACTCCTAGGGCTTATTCACTTCAGGGGGAGCTGACAAAATTGAATTCTTTAACCTGCAAAGATCCAGGGCCCCAAAATACTATTATTCCCCCTCACCCCCAACCAGGAGGCCCAGCCCAAACACTTGGCCAGCTAACTCTCCACTCGGCTAATCAGCTTACTCACAATAATATCAGTGGGAATTTCAGTGTCAACAGATCACGGGCTAGCAGCTGACATGCATCCTCAGAAAATCAATGAAGAAGAAATACTTTATCTGTTTATATAAAAATTTTTAATACTCTGAGCAAGAGTGAGATCCCATCTCTACTAAAAAAAAATAGAAAAAATTAGCTGGGTGTTGTGACACACATGTAGTTCTAGCTACTTGGGAGGCTGAGGCAGGAGGATCACTTGAGCCCAGGAGTTGGAGGTTGCAGTGAGGTATGATAACCCCACTGCACTCTAGGCAGGATAACAGAGCAAGAGTCTGTCTCCTCCCGCCAAAAATTTTTTTAAATAGATAATCCTGTCCATTATAAAGGAGAGGGCAGAAGAACCATAAACTAAAAGCTGGGCTGAGTTGTTCATTAACTATTGCACATTCTGTAGTAGGAAGAAGAATGTTGCCATCAAAGTAGTATTCTTCACCCCAATTAAACATCTAAGCTATAGCAGCGAGGTCAGATCGTGAAGAAAAAACACTACAAGGCTAAGAAAAGACGTAAACATGTACCTTAAATGTTTCTCTGATGCTCCTTTTGTTTTATGGCCTTGGGTCCTCACTGCTGCTGCTATAGCGAGAGAGCACGCGGTATCTATAGCAACCACTTAGGTCTCCAGGAATGCGGTGACCCTTGACCTTAATTCATCCCTCTTCATGGATCCCATGTAACCATCTTCTGAAAAGAGCTTTCCGGAACTCAAATAAACACTGGAAAGGAAGACCTTCTTATCTTTGGGAGTGTGTGTTTAGCCCTATAACCCTCTCTCATTCCCTCAGGCAAGAAACATTGGACTTTTCTTGTATTTGTCATTGACATTTGTTACATGTAAGCATTCCTTCCACAAAGAATGCATTCCCTCTCTCTTTTTTGTTTTTTCCTTCATGTTTCAGCCTTTCTCTTCTCTCGCCTAAAACACAGCAAGCCTCTTCTCCTGGAGCTGTCTCACTTCAACTCCAGGCTACCTACATTTGATCTTTAAGCCTCTGCCAAAATTTTTGCTTCTTTTTATATTAAAAAATAATCTCTGTCTCTGTCAGTTTTATCCATGACTTTCCAATCAGATTCATGATGCTCCCTGTCCTTGAAATTGCCTCACTTTCTCCTCACTCCCTTGTCTTGTTCAAATGCAAATTGTATGAATGATTTGCAGATCGATGAGAGTTCAGAAAGCAGGCAAGTCAAAGTGGCCAAGGGCATGAGGCTTGGAGGATGCTCTAGGACAGCGATTTACAGAATCAACCATGAAACGATGTCAATAGGATGGAGTAGTGGGTGGGAACTAACAGGATGAGATGTAGCAGAGATAAACATACGAGAAGAACTTTGACAATGAAAGAAAAAAAAAGAAACAGAGATAAACATTGGTTCCCATATTTAGGTTAAAATTCATAAATGATCAAAGGACAGGATGTTGGATAACACGTGGTGATTTTAGATCATTGCTACCAACCAATCACAATGGGTAGTGTTATGATGAAGGAAGGCTCACAGCTGCTACAGTGACGAATACACTCAGGGGACAACATTTGCAGCAGATTGCCTTTGGGAAGGGAGGCAACAGTGTCCATGTCCTGGGGGTTGACCTGATTTCATCTGGATGATGTGTGTGGTTTCTGAGCACCACACTTGAGAAGAAACATTGACCAATGGGAATGCGCCAGGAGGAGAAGGTCAAGGTGGTGAGGATTCCAGGAACTATGTCTGAAGAGGATTCAGAGAAGTGGGAATGTCTATTTGGCAAAAAGAAAATAAGCTGTCATTCACTATTTAGATGGCTGTTAGAAGATCACAAATTTTCAATAGGCTGGGCAGGAATATAGATGAGAGAAACAGGACTTGTGTAAGAAAAGAAAAAACCTCAAGCATGATAGGCCACTAGAAATGTTGCATAGCCTCAGACTTGGAAGGGAGGCCCTGGGAGTTGTGATGTCTGAGAATGACCTCCGGCTGACTGTTGTCTCGTATGAATGTGGGCCTAGTCCTGCCATCTTTTCTGATTTCTCAACAGAAGCCAGAAATCCAAATTTTTATGCAACATGTCTTGATTTTTAATTTTAGCCACTATTTCAACATGTTTAAAGCCCATAGTTGCCCGTTCACAAGGTCTACAGAGATGATGCTTGGTTTCAACAGAGTGTGGTGCTAAAATGCTTAGGTGGGTGACTTTGCTTGGGTTATGAGAGAACTTTCAAATATTTCAGATCCATAGTCAGAGAAAAGTCTCTCTATCCTGGTTTTAAGCAGTAGGAAATAGTCAAGAGAATATTGGATGGCGATATAGGAGACATGTTATTCGAGAAAGGATTTTCTCAAATCCTTAAGCATAGATGTTGAAGCAAATTATATTAATGTTATGTTTTCACACCAGAATCATGGTTTACAGTTTATAAAATGTTTTAATATCATCTCATATTAAAAGTTATTAGAATAGTCCTTTGAAGTAGAAAAGTAGATATTTCTATTTTACAAATGGGTAAGCTGAGTACCTGAGATATTAAATACCTCCTAGAAGGTCACCCAGGAAATTGGGCAGCAGAACTAGGATTGGATGACTCAGGTCATCTAACTACAAATTCAAAAGTCTCCCCATAGTTACTTCCTAGTTAGACTCCAAGGCTATAAGATTGTATTCCTAGGTACACTCTCAACTGGATTTGCTTATTGTTGCTTTCCTGTGGTTGACCCACTCTCCCCAAGTCTTCTGCACATGTCCATATTCCTGGAAGGCCTTTCTGTCCCTTCTACTACTCCCTGAAAGGACTTACCCTTCATTATTTCCTGTTGAATTTCTTCCAACCTGACTGTCACATATGGGTGTGCTCCTCCAATTCTCAGTGCTCCAAACTGGACTCACCCTTGACATGTATTTGTCCCAAATGTCTGTCTTCTCTATGTCTTCTACATATTTGTCTTATAAGGACAACACACTGTCTTAATTTATTCATGAACAAAGCCACACATGCATATGAACATATGCACATATGCACACACACACACATACAAACACAGGAGTTGGTACTTGATCAATTAATCATAAAATTAGTACAGTTTCTAGACTTGTAGGTTGAACAGGTGGAAAGGAATCTGTTGTCAACCACGGCCTCTAGTTCTCATAGGCATCTCCACTTCCTTCCAGAAATTCTGATTCTGACAAAAGCCAGCTGATGGTCATGTCCCCGCATGCCCAATGCAGAAGAGACAGTAAAAAAGACTTGGTTTTCTACGTTTCAGGCTCATCCATGCCAGTTTGAAATATGTCATTATTCCTTGGGTTGAGATGAACCTTATCTGGGCAGAATACACACACCAAAAAAAAAAAAAAAAAAAAAAAAAAAAAGGAAAGAAATTGCTGACTAAGCAAAGCTTCCAAATGACTTAGTTTGGCTAAAACACAGGCTTTTAAAACTGTAAGCACTGCCAAGGGTTTTCTCTGGTTGACCCATCAGCCATACATCAAGTGCAAGGACATTTTCTAATGCACTGTATTTAAGCCTGTGCAGCCCAATGTCATTTCACATGAAATAAATTATTACAACTTGCATCTGTATCTCCCTCAAAAGACAAAAATGTATACAAAATGGAAAACATACATAGAAATAGGTAAGGGAGGGGGGAAAAAATCCCAAGAATGTTGCTGCATGAAGCCAAGCAGGGAGAAAACTATTTTTGTTTTGTTTGGGTTGTTTTGTTTTGGTTGTTTTGTTTTGGTGATCTAGCAGGTCAAATGACCTAGTAAGAATATTTCGTAGAGCTAATGTTCTGATGCTCTAATCTCTCTAGACAAGGTTCATATTTGTGTGGGTTACTTATTCTCTCTTTGTTGACTAAGTCAATAATCAGAATCAGCAGGTTTGGAGTCAGATTGGCAGGGATAAGGCAGTGTAGCTCAGGAGAAGTGAGTATAAAAGCCCCAAGCTGGGAGCAGCCCTCACAGAACTCCCCTAGTTCGTGGCAAGATGGCTTCTCACGGTCTGCTCCTCCTTTGCCTTGCTGGACTGGTGTTTGTGTCTGAGGCTGGCCCTGCGGTGAGTGTTTGATTCTGTAAAGTCCCTTTCATATATTTAAGGGGAACATTAGACACAATAGCAGTGACTCCTTCCAGTTTTGCCAACCAGCTTTTGTTACTAGGGCAAGGGTACCCGGCATTTATTTTTAACATCATTAATTCAAACTACAAAAAGAATGAAGTTCTGCAGAGCTTACTGAACCGGGGCTTGGACTCTAGGCTCGGTCCTTCATTGCTTTGGTGCACTGGGTTTGCAATGCCTGGTACCTCAATTACCTCAAATAGATGACAGAAATAAAGATATGGTATTAATCAAGCTGTTGATATTGAATTTTCAGAAAAGTATCCCTTTATAAAATTTATTTGGGGGTAAAACTGCATAAGATTATATTCTGGCCCTTTAACTAATTAAAACGTATTTATTGATTCATTTTTGAAAGGCTTGGGGAAGAACATTCTAGGCAGACATCTAATTCTTAAATCCTCTAGAAGAATTAACTAATACTATAAAATAAGTCAGAAAGTACGCTAACGTTATTTTACAACAACTAGTAAGAGGGAATTACTACAGCAACAACTGACTAAAATGATCTCAGGAAAAACTATTTGGTCCTATGTTATGGAACATTACATCTTTTCAGTAATTCCACTCACATGGAGAAGTTAACAAAGCAACTGTTCTCAGAGGGCCTATTTTCTCCCTCAAAATTCATTATACACGTCCCCGGTTGATAGCAGCATGACTGGAGGCAGAAACCATTCTTGCTTTGGAAACAATTATGTCTGTGTTGTACTGAGTAGGGAAGCTCATTAATTGTCAACACTTACGTTCCCGGTAATGGGATCAGTGTGTACTCTCTGTTTTGCTCCATATTTCTGACACCATAAAGACTAAATCCTTTCTCACTGACCAATGTTGTTAACTTCTCACTTGTCTTCTCTATGCCCAGGGCACTGGTGAATCCAACTGTCCTCTGATGGTCAAAGTCCTAGATGCCGTCAGAGGCAGCCCTGCCATCAACGTGGATGTGAAAGTGTTCAAAAAGGCCGCTGATGAGACCTGGGAGCCATTCGCCTCTGGGTGAGCTGCCAAAGGACCCTGCCATGGGCCTTCGTTTTATTTTCCCGTTCACCCCTCCACTTGCTAGAGAGATGCTCACACCATCTGCTAAAGAATCTCTTATATAAGTAGATCAAAAATGTGGGCAGAGGTCCAGTGTGCCCTTAGAAGGATGCCCTCGTCTTACTTTGCTTAGCTGGGAGGCGACCAGGAAGTTGAACATCATTTAGGGCAATTGGTAGGGAATAGGAGTCAGTAGCTTCTCTCCTCTAGCAGTGGTTTGCATCCCTTTTGGATCAAACACCACCTTTAAATGGGTGATGAAATACAGACTCCATGCCCAGAAAAATACACATATACATACACATACAAAAACATATGTGTAATAGCAGGAGTTTCACAGATTCTGTGGTGCCCCTAGGCAACACTGAAAGTGAGAGTCTTTATCTTAGAATTTTAGGAAAGATGTACAATGTGTATTAACTTATTAATGAAAGCAAAGGAACTGAAGGACAGCATTGACAAGGCACCTGTCTGTAGTATATTTGGATCACCCAGAAGCCAGGGCTTTTGTCTAATGAACACTGGAGTGCACCTACTATGTGCAAGTCTGCGGGCTGTCAAGCTCAGTTAAAAAAAAAAATAGAAGAGAGGGACACATGAGTCAAAGTACAGCCACAGACGAATCTCATAGTCACCCAACATCATGTGCAAAAATGGCTTCTCACCTGCATTAGCCACTTCACAATTTTCATGGAATTTCTCTACCTCTACTAGCAAGAATTTCAAAGAAAATACATATTAATTAACCTAAGCAAACTAATCAAAAGTAAGAGGAACCAGGAAACCCTCACCAGCAAGCAGAAGAGGAACTGCTAAGAATCTATGTCTCCTGGGAGAAGAATTTCTGTTGGGTTTTAATTGAACCCCAAGAACCACATTACAGACAATCATTGGGAAGATCATATTCTTTGGTGTGGTTTTAATTGAACTTGTATTTGTTAATTCATTTATGTTTATATATAACATCAAGCACAGCATGAGAAGAAACTAAGTGAGAGATCAACTGGACACCAAAAATATTCAGACATTCTTGCAAATCCTTTTCCTTGTGCCATGAAAAAAAAAAAAAGGAAGTGAAAAGAAGGGGGGAGGGACATGAACAGAGTTAGTAATGACAGCTTCTATTTTTAGCTATGTCAATTTTTGCAGTCTAACGGGGAGCAATTTCTCACATTCAACTATTGAGCTGGTACTTATGTGGAAAAGGAAGTTGCCTAGTATTTGTTATTGGCAAAGAGGTATCGAAGAGGTTAAATACGTGAAAGTGAAAAGAGTCAGATACAGGTTCTTTTCCTACTTTAGATATCCCACTATATGCACAGATGATACTATCTCTGCAAGGTACCCTCATATCACAGGGGCAAGTAGTGAGACCCCGCAGTCCTGGGGAACTGCAGAGTTAGAACAGCTATGGCCACTGCCAGGAACAGTCATGAACTTGTATCCAATCACCAACCCTGAATCCCAAGGGCTTTTTCCTTAAGTAAACATTATACCTATATTTTATTCTCATAAAAGAAAAAATCTACAGTGAGCTTTTTAAGATGTTTTTTACAAATTTCTTGCCGTTTAACTTCAGACAGTTACTAGAGTTTTCCCCCTCCCAACTTGGTTGAGGAAAAATATATATAACACATATATACAAATGTGCGCGTGTGTGGTGTCATTTTGCCAGGCCATTAATTCCGCTCATGCCTAACTTAACCCAGACTTTTACACCTTGTAGGAAAACCAGTGAGACTGGGGAGCTCCATGGGCTCACGACTGTTGAGAAATTTGTAGAAGGGGTATACAAAGTGGAATTAGACACCAAATCCTACTGGAAGGGACTTGGCATCTCCCCGTTCCATGAATATGCAGAGGTGAGTGTATAGACCTTTGAGTTGTTTTGGGTTTTGTTTTTAATTCCAGGAAACGCAGTTGGCAGTTAGCATACCATGGCAATGTCATAAGGAAAGTGCTGAATGACAGCAGGTTCCCTTTCCTGGTCTGCAATCAGAAATCCACAACACTCTGAGAAGCAAACTTTTTTATGAGTTGGGGAAAACTCACTTAGTACCATGACCTCAACTTGCATGACACTATTTATAGTCTCTTCATTCCATTTCATATGAATATTTATTTGTTTTCTGAATAAATAATATGTTTGAATATGAGGCACCCCTCCCGGCCCAACTTAGGATATTATGTAACAAAAGAGAGATGAGCCATTCTTTTTCTCTAAAACCTAAAAAATTCTTCATTCCAAAATACATCTGGCTCCCCAGAGGTTTGGAGAAGTAATTCTTGGCAATGCACACAGAGATAATAAATTTAAAATAATGATGACAACACAATAAATACCATTTACCAAGCACACATCATGTGGCAGACAGTATTATAAGTGTTTTCTATATTTGACCTACTTAATCCTCATGAACAACCCACTGAGGGCAGTCCTATTATTATCCCCATTTTACAGATGAAGAAAGTGAGGCATGGGGAGGTTAAATAACTTGTCAAAGTTCACAGGGCTTTTAAGTAGAGGAGTAGAAATGTTTCCAAACAGCGCCCAGGCTGGGTTCAGCCTCAATTCTGGTTTCTAACACAGTGTGCCTCGGGAAGCTTTTTCCCTGTGAGAAGCCAAGCTAAAAAAATAAGAATAATAATAACCCACATTTGTAACACACTCTCTTCTTCCACTTATGAGGGGTAAGAATCCTCAAACAGGGATACATGGGCCCAATCTCCCCATCTCCCCCTTGTCTTAATTTCTTAAAGCATTTAAAACAGATGGCTGTCAAGGAAATAGAATCCAGACATGTTGGTCAGAGTTAAAGATCAACTAATTCCATCAAAAATAGCTCGGCATGAAAGGGAACTATTCTCTCTGGCTTAGTCACGGATGGGACTTTCAATTGACATAAAACGGTTCTCTTAGTAGACGATGTTACCAGGGAAACTATAGGGGCCTGTTTGACTTCTAGGCCCACAAGTCACCAAGAGAGCCCTAGCTCTCAGCACATCTCTGGCTCGTCCTCAGCCAGGCACCAAGGCAGTGAGCCCAGTCGGGGCAGGTGTAGAGTTTAAGTGGCACCCACCACGAGACATTTGTCCCTAGAGTCTCAGTTCCTACCCTTAAGCACCAGATCTCCCTCCTGGGACTCTTGTCCTCCCTGGGCCTCAGCCCAATGAGACCATCTGAAAAGATTCACTGTCCATACTGCCCACAGCGTGTTGCTCCTGTTCATTAGATCTTAGTTCCCTTGTCTGCTCTTTTAGTATTCATTCAACAAACATTTTAAAAATAAAAACCTTCCATGTGTTGAGCACTCTGCTAGATGCTAGAGATTCAGAAGTGAAAACGCATCCTTGCCCGTGGAATGAAGCGGACAGGGACTGACACAAGACAGATTGAACAGGACCACGGGCCCAACTCAGGACCTGAATGGATACGGGGAACATGTGGTGGATAGAATACCCTGTATTTCATTGTTCGTTATACACACGCAAACATACTTCTTCTTCATGTTAGCATATACATGGAACAATGGGAGAGAAATCTCGGTGCTTGGAGACAGGAGACTTACCTTCCTAATGTGGCTCTGTCATTGTGTAGACTGGGGCAACACAACACTTCAAAAAGATGGTCTGAAAAATGGGAAGAATGTCCCCTTCCAGCTCCAAAATCCTGGGTCTCCAAGTCCGTGGTGGGATTGGCAGTCACCATTCTCGGCAGGTCTTCGATCACTGAATGCCAGTTTTTACTTTCTCCTCACCTTTTTCTAAAACCAAGAAAATAGATGAGAGCCTTTAGGCTCACTGGGATTTCCCTCCGTCAGGCTAGGGCCACCCTGACTTTTAGTGTGAATTTGCAAAGCAAGAGACCTGATCCTACAGGCATGAGTGAAGAACTCTTGTTTTAAAGACTGCACAAGGCTCCAAAGGCTTAGCTCACCAGCAGTTTTGGATTTTTGCTTTTTGTTCAAACAGTTTTTAAGAAATGACAGGAATACAATAAAAACAATTAATATGGCACTGGACGTCCAGTGGTCGGTCCGTGGGCAGCTCACATTTTCCGGGCTGGGTTGGAAACATCCTGTCTGTCTTCTCCCCTAGGTGGTGTTCACCGCGAATGACTCTGGCCTCCGTCGCTACACCATCGCCGCCCTGCTCAGCCCGTACTCCTATTCCACCACGGCCGTGGTCACCACCCCCGAGCAATGAGGGACTTCTCCTCCAGTGGATCTGAAGGAAGGGGGACAGGATTCCGTATAACCAATTTTTACTAAAGCAGTGTTTTCACTTCATAAGCTATGTTAGAAACTCGGGCAGAGACAATAAAATATTCCTGTGAAAAGCACTTCTCATTTCATTTTAATTTGATTTGTTGTTGTTTTTTTTTTTTTTTTTAGTTTCCTCCAAAAAAAAAAAAATCCTAATTTTACAGAGAAGCCAAGGAGTTCTAAAAAGTCTCAGGGCAGAACTCTGGGAGAAATCCAAATTTCCAATGTCTTGCAAGCAAAGCACGTATTGAACATGATCTGCAGCCATTAAAAATACACATTTTGATGCCTTGAACTTATGAAAAAAAATACACACTTTGAAGACGAGAATGCTTTATTTTCCTCTAACCTTCAGTGAACAGCAAAAGACAAGTTCAAAGGGCCAACTTCTCTACTCTGGGCATTTCTTTTAAGTGCTTTACTGATTTCAAGAGCAGGGCAGCTCCAACAGGACATCCCTGCAGCAACTCAGACCCTCTGGTTTGGCTCAGACTGGCTTCACCCTGTGCTCAGCTAAGTGAGAATCACAACCAAAGAACCCTCCCACACCCATTTACTTACACTCATCTCAAACCCATATATGGACAACCAATATGTGCCAGGCACTATCTTAGGTGCTCTGATCATAAAGAATAGGACCTAGTGCCTGAATTTTTTTAAAGAGCTCGCAATCTTTTGAGAAGGTAACTATGTCATCATGGTTTGACAGAGGTGATGGGTCAAGGCACACAGAGGGTTTGAAGGAGGAAGAAGCCAACAGCCTGGAGAAGTCAGAGAAGGACTCAGAATAGGTGTCGCTTAATCTGAGTCTTGGTAGGTTGTCAGGTACAAAAGGGTGAAGGTATTCCAGGTAGAGAGAATAGAGTTTGCAAGGCCACACCAAGTGGAGCAATTTAATAAGGAAACAGAGATTCAGAATGTCGAAGGGTAAGAGTATTGAGGTGGGCTAGATTGTACCACTATAACAAACACCCCAAATCTCAGTGGTTTCATAAAGTCGAGGTTTATTTCTCACTCGTGCCAGGTCCAACATAAACGGTCTTGCTCTGGGGACTCTTCAGGGTGGCTTTCCTTCTCATGGTGACTCTGTGATCCAGTTTGATTTAGTCTTGTGGCTTCAAGGTCACCCTGGTGACATCTAGCCAGTGGACTAAAAGAAGAGAGAAAATGTGATATTAGCTTTCCAATGAAAATGTGTGCTACAGTGTCACACATGAGTCCCACTGACATCTCACTGGCCAGAGCTAGTCACACGGCCCCCATCTAGCTGCACTGAGAGATGTGGTCCCCGGCTGGGAGCCATTTTCCAGAGCAACTTGGCATTCTGGAAGAGAAGCACTAATCTGAGTTGGTCAACAGCCAGCATTGGGAGTGGTGGGAAATGAGGCTGGAGTGAAGGCTGCCTTCATGTGCCACCCATGAGAGCTGTGAATTTATTTTAAAGGGAACAAGGATCCCTTGCGGGGAGTCTTGACATCAGTCATGCCCCACGTGTCTGAGGCAAGGACAGTGTCTGCTTGCCCAGCATCTCCAACCAGGGTTCTCCAGCAAAACCCGAGTCAGGCCAGGTGCAGTCGGCTTGCAGTTGCATCCCGGCATTCTCCATCTTCACATGGCCTTCCTGCCTGTGTGCCTGTGTCCAAGTTCTCCTCTTATAAGGACAGCAGTCATGCTGGATCAGGGCCCACCCTAATCACCTCATTTTAACTAATTGCATCTGCAAAGACTACTTTTATTATTTTTTTTTATTTATTTTTTTTATTTCAGCTCATCATGGGGGTACATAAGTTCAGGTCATATACATTGTCCATGTCCTGCCCATCCCCCCGAGTCAGAGTTCCAAGCGCGTCCGTTCTCATTCTCCAGACAGTGCGCCTGGCACTCATTATGTAGTCATACCTCCATCCCCTCCCCCCCCCCCCACCTCCCCGGGTCTGCACCTTCAAGCATGACCATTCCCCAGAGGGTGTGCAACGCACTCGTCATGTAGGCATACACCCATCCCCTCCCCCCACCCCCCCATCCCAGTAAGACTACTTTTAAATAAAGTCACATTCCCAGGTACCAGGGGTAAGGACTTCAATATGCCTTTTTTAGGGGACATAATTCCACCCATAGCAATGGCCACGAAAGGACATAAGCAGAAATACTAACACATAGCAAAGACCAAGGGAGAAAAGAACCATTTCGGTGGAAGCAGCCTGGACAGAGGGCAATCGGGGACCAAACGACACATTCTCCTTATGCCAGCATGCTACATAGCCACCGGTAGGCAACACAATCCAGGGAGAAAGGAAGAAGACTGAGCATTAAACTGGAAGTTGAACTGAGTTGGTTTCAATAGATAAGATTAAGTTGGCTGATATCAAGTGGAGTTGTGGGCAGGAAAGCTACATTCAATTCATACATATATATAAGATATCTCTCTGTCAAACACACACACACACACACACACACACACACACACGATGTTGCTGTTGCAGCATTGTAGGCTGGTGACTGTTAGGGTGGAAAGGCTAGTAGGTGCTCATGGCACAGGTGGAGAAAGATTTCTCACACAGAGGTTAAGATATATAAAAGTAAAACTTATTTTATCCTTTAGAAGGACACAGAGAATGAGAGAGAGAGAGAGAGAGAAAGGAGGGGTGGGGAGAGAGCAGAGAGACCACATGGCATCCCAAAGAGAGAAGAGGGAGATGCCAGCAGTGAGGCCAGGTGGCTTGTTGCTTTTATGGGGACAAAGAGAAAAATAGTAATCATTGTGGAGTAATTAGCAGGCAGTCACAAGATCGACAAGTTGTCCATCTTTCTTGTTTCTTCTGTTCCTGGGGACTTGGTTATCTCTGAGATATAGTCAGGCCTATCACAGGGGATGTGATTTTTGCCCCTGATGGTTTTGGGCAGGAAAGTAAGACCTGGAGTCTATTCTGTCCCCTTGCTTGTCTGCCTGGGAGCCTCTCAGGAACACCTTCACACCACAGAAACAAATTCTAAAGGCGGAGAAAGATTGACATATCCTTTCGGGGCTCTTTTTGGATGTTTGTGAAAACAGAATCCCAGCAGGGCGCCTCCCAGTTTGGGACAGAAACAGCAAAGAATAGGAAGAGCTCAAGATTGATATTTAACTGTTATTACAAAATTGGGAGAGTCAAGGCTGTCCTAACAGTGATGATAGAGAGTGGGGTTCAGC
Source organism: Lemur catta (assembly GCF_020740605.2). NCBI lineage: Eukaryota > Metazoa > Chordata > Mammalia > Primates > Lemuridae > Lemur > Lemur catta. The sequence goes on from NC_059143.1 coordinate 22,930,386, forward strand.
TAGAAGTGGAGAGGAGAGAATTGTGTCCACACACCACAACCCGAGTCCCCCAAGGAACACGTCTATGCAGTGGAATCAACTGGGTTTATTACTCTTTCCAGCAAGAGGAAACATAAACCATAGGAAATCATAGGACACCACAGGGCGTCTCACCAAGAAGACGTTAGAAAGAATCTACCACAGGGTTTGGGCTTTGCTTGGGTAACTGTAGAGAAGAGTCTGAGGAGGTGGAGGTTCACTTTAGATTGGATGTTGTCAGAAAGTGGGGGCAATTCTATGATTGTGTGGGGGTGAGAGGACACTTCCCCTTTTCCCCAAAAGTTCCCTGAAAGATCAACTCACAATTAAGGCCGATTAATAAGAGAAATAGGTTTATTTACCATGGGCATGGGGACAATCACAGAGTGATTGCCCAATATCCAGTGGGGTCCAGAAATTTTTATACCCTCCTTTTAGAGGGGAGGGGGAGATGAGGAATATAGGTAATTCTGTTTCGGGAAAATAAATTGTTATTAAGGAGGATGAATGGATGGGGAAAAGAGATTGACTTGTAAATGATTTTCTTTGCAAATTAAATTAACCCGAGAGACAGGTGTTATATTTAGAATGATTTGGGCCAGGTCTGGTTGCATTCTTGACCTTCTTTCTTGCAATATATATTGCAATAACACGGAGGAGAAGGGACGTCCAGTTGTTCTTTTGATGGGTTTGTCTGGTTATGCAGACAGGAAAAGCCCCTTCCAATGCCCGTTGATCTCTAAGGGCCTTTAATTCAAAATACTCTTTATACCAAGGCGTCATACTTTGGGGTGAAATTTCCTGAGCTCCTTCATGCAGGTATCTCAAGCGCTTACCTGCAGGGAGAGCAGGCCAGAGCAGAGAGAAAGGGGATCAGTAAAGCAGCCACACTTACTCACTTTAGTGACAGAGAGATGTTTGGTATCTTGTGGGTTTCACAGGGATGTTGTCTTTGTCTTTGTCACGGTCTCAGAGCGACCTTGTTTGATGCTGATGTTCTGTGAGATTATGTCCAAGGGAACAACACAGCTCAGCTACGAGAGCCAGATTAGCTTGTAATAACACCGAGGCCAGTTCTCAGATGTCAGGATGTTTTGTATTTTCCTCTATTCCTCAATGTCTAAAGAGGATTTAGAACAGAAAATCAGCAGATAACTGGCGATAGCTTTGCTGTGGGCTGTGAGAGAATTAGAGGAGTCCGTGCAGTCTCGGGCTTCTATCCCGGCTCGCAGTTTGAATGGATTAGCCGGTAACTGAGCTCAGGAATGTGGGCAGAAGAACAGAGTTGTAGTCAGAGATAATGAGTCCAATTTTAGCCACAGTGAGCTTGAAGTAATCAGGCCAGTTTTTAATCTCATCCCTTCAAAGTTGGCATTGTGTGCACACACAGCCAGAAAACAAAAATCACCAATATCAAGTTATTTCTCCAAAACAAAGATTCGCAAACATTAAAATACCTCCTGAAACACTTTGATAACAGCTTTCAAACAAGAAAATTCAGGGTATTTATGCTTCAAACTCTATTTTATCCACCAAGAGCTACAGCAGAGGCAGCACTTCCTGAGAACTTTTATTTCTCAACCAAGCCCTCAGTTTGACAGCTAATTCCTTCCTTTGACTTCACGGTTCATACAACACACCCACCCTGAGCCCCACTACTTCTTCTTACTGCCTTTCAAAATAGAAATAAGCTTAGAATGAATTCCATTTTCCTGGCTCCCCATTCTCTCTGGGTTAGAACTGCCCCAGTTAATTTAAAAGCAAGGCAGATGGTTATTCATCTTGGGCAATCAGTGCAAATGCTGAAGATCTGTTCTGGAACAACTGTTAGCAAGGAGAGACGGCCACATGCAGGCTTTATGAAATAAACACTGGAGGTGTGGAGCTTTGCTCCTGGGCTGAGCAGTCACCCACCTGCTGTTGCTGCCACTAATACCACTCCCCAGGAGGTTGAGGGTTGTGGAACGGGGTCTAAGGCATGATGTGGAAGTGCAATAGTGGGCTTCAGAGAGAATCCTGAGGCTGGCAGGAGAGCCCTGGGCAGCTGCGTGGACGCGCACTTGTGCTGAGTTAAATGAATACAACTCTACAGGCATCACCTGGAAAATGAATTTGGAAAAGATATTGGAATATATTCCCAAGTATCTGGAGAACAGTGCCCAGCACACAGTCAGCGCTCAATAAATATTTGAGCAGGATGGAGCAGCATTCCTTCGAAATATTTGGAAGGAAGGAATGAAAGGCTTGACTCCTGGTTGGCAAATAGTTCTCATGTGATCTCTTACTGACTCCATAGGCTTTACCAGGGTGTGTTTTCCTCTCATATAAACCATGACCCACTAATATACGAGAAACACACCCATTCGTTGGGAAACACTAGAAAACTACCAGCTCCTGGGGGTTCCCTAGTTCAAATATCGAGCACCAGGTTCTGCATCCTTGGATTGATTTCAACACCTTAGCCACTCAGAATATTTAAAAATGGAGCCACTCTATTTAAAGGGTCCTTCTTACAAGGGCCAGAACCAAAAGAATAAGCATCTCTTCCTGCAAAATGACTACAGCCTGTTGAAAGGGTTTTGATTCAGGGTCTTGAAAGGCAAGAGACCCTCTGCTGCTCCTGGCCTCCCTGCAGAGAGGCAGCAAGGGACTGCTGGGGTAGTTGGGGCCTGCACACGGAGCAGGGGTCCTACTTGGGGATTTGGGGCCCTCACGGGGAGTCAGGGTCTTGTTTAGGGAGTTGGAGCTTTGCCAGGAGTCAGGACCTTGCCTGATGTTCCTCTGTAAAGAGGCAAATGCACAGGAAAAGTCAGCAATGCTCCAAAATGAGTATTATAGCCACATTACCATCAGCCATTCCATTCATTCTTCTCCCATTGAGTAGCAATGAAAATGATCTCACCCCTAGCTCCAGGACGAGAGAGGAGTGGGAGTGAGGAGCTCCCTGGTCTACATTGATCAGTGAAATATCATTTTTGCCATGGCGTTTAGTTAAGGGGTGGGTAGGGGACCTACAATGGCCCAACCAGAGGGAAACCCAGGACTTCTCTCTTATGCCTAGACTGGACAAACCTTGGCAGGTGCGGGCAGCCATCCTATGACCGTGAGGGGTGTGATCCTCGGGAGGGAGCCAGTTCCAGGAAAGCAGAAAGTGACTCTTGGTGACACTGCTGAGCAGCTGAAGCATTTAATATTTCTGGAATTTTCACTGGCATTAATCAATTTAATTAATCCTTTTTTTAAGTGAGTTTGATTCAGTTATTTTGTTACTTGTGACCAAAAATGTCTCAAAAGATACAGCTGTAAAAATATTCATTGTCTCTTGGTAAGATAAAAGAAAGTACCAAAAAAAAAATCAGTAATGCATCTAAAGTGGGCTTGCTCCTCACACATAATATTGAATTGAAAGACTCAATCCTATGATTTGTTGAGAATAAAATTGTCAGAATTTTTTCAAAGGTAATTATTTTATTAAAGGAACTTTAATAATGTTTAAGAAATTAAAATTATAGTAGCCTACAACTTTACCACAATAGAACGTTTTTATTAATAGAATATTATAAAAATATTTATAGAAAGTTGCAATCACAATGGGAAGTTATTTTTTATGCTTTAATGCTTTTATCATGAACAAGTTCCCATGTTTGTAATCTTTAAAATTTTGACTTTTTGAAAAAATTGTTTACTGCAACTTCATCATACCACCCCCATAATGTGATGTATATACTTAGTTTCAACTTAGTTTTTTGTACTTGTAGTTAGCGTTGCAATTAACATATTTATGAAGCATATAGCTTTTTGCTTCTGTTGAATTTGAATTAAGTGAATGACGTAACATTTCTAGGAGTCTATAACTCTGAGATTAAGTGAGGCCTTGGGGTATCAAACCACCTGGGAAGCCCCAGCTCCACTAGTACAAACTGTAGTATTTTGGACAGATTACATAAGCTTTCTTTGCCTTATTGTTGTGTTTTGCTTTCTCATTTGTGAAATGGAAATAATCATAGCGCCTACTCCAGAGAACCTTAAAGACCAGTTGTCATAATACATGTAAAGGGAATTAAAACAATGCATGGCACCTAATAAGCTCTTAAGAACTACAGCTATTACTATTTGGAGTAATATTAGTGCATCAGCACATTAATGTATTAAGTTCTATGATACTGCAGTCTTCCCACTTCCGCTTATTAACCATGTTTTGTCACTTTAATAGATATACCATTTATCTCATGATTCCCTTAATTTTTATTTCTTTTATTACTGAGGGTGATCATTTCGTCATGTATTTATTTTTGTATGTATTGTCTATGTCCTTTAATAGACCATTTTATAAAGTATGTCAAATAGTCTAAAGAGTCTGTGACTTACTGATTTATATAGACACGTGTGTTATTTTCCTATTGCTACTATATATAACACATTACCACAAATTCAGTAGCTTAAAACAACAAAATTATTCTCTTACTCCTCTGGAAGTTGGAAGTTTAAAATCATAGTGTTGGCAGGGCTGTGTTCCTTCTCGATGCTTCAGGGAGAATCAATATTCTTACCTTTTTCTGCCTCTAGAGGCCACTTGCTTTCCTTGGTTTATGGCCTCTCCTTATAAGGACGCTTGTGATTACACTGGGTCACCCAAATAACCCAAGATGATCTCCCCATTTTAAGATCCTTAATTTAATCACATTTGCAAAGTTCCTTTCATCATGGAAGGTAACATTCACAAGTTCTGAGAATTAGCATGTGGACATCTCTGAGGGGCCATTATTCAGCCTTCAACAGCGTACGTGTATTGATTCATTCCACACACATTTATTAAGCACCTACTCTGTGCTCAGGTACTGAAGCTATGAAGGTGTATGAAGATACAGGTTCTGTTTACAAGGAACATTCTTAGCAATGGAAAGGGGGGTAGGAAGGGAAGAAGGAAGGAAGGAGGAAGGAAGGAAGGAAGGAAGGAAGGAAGGAAGGAAGGAAGGAAGGAAGGAAGGAAGGAAAGAAAGTGAGTATTGCCATAAATATTTAAAATGCTTTGTGATCATAATAGGAAAATGTGCTCTGATTCCTGAGGGGCCTGGAGGCTTCCCAGAGGAGGGGACAATTGCGTTAGTCCTTGGAAGCTACTTAGAAGTAGGAGGCACCAGGCAAATAAGTAGGAAAAAGCCATTCCTAGATAGAAGACTACATTGCAGAGGGACAAATTTGAGACAGAGAATGGCAATATTGAGAGAAAGGCAAGCAATTCGGTTTCGTTAGAGGCTGGGGTATTTCCCAGTGATTGGCAGAAGGTGGACCGGCTATGTCAAGAAGTGAAAGAACCTGTGGGCCATGGGGAAGCTAGTGAAGGTGAGAAGGGTAATGAATGAATTGATCTGATCAATATTTTCTAAAGCCCAGCCTGTGGCTTGCGGACACTGAACGAGGGAGCCGGAAGGTTGCTAGAATTGCCCAGCGGAGGGGTGGTAATTCCACTTACATTTTTTTTAAATTGATATCTAATAAAAAGTAAAGGAAACGAACTAGATGACTTTAAAGTTCCCTTCCTGATCTAAAATGGTATGTTTCCTGATTCTTATTCAATTTGTTCCCCTAATGGGATTAGTAATTATGATACTTTAGCTTCTGGGCCTAGAGGGAAAAAAATTACATTTACTTCCAGGAAATGACTTTTAAAAGAAGGTTTTAGATAAGTAGCTACTAAAAATCATTATTAAAAAATTATTTCCTCCGATGAATCCTATTATGCATTTGGATAGCTTTTATTTCCTTACAAAAGTACACTATAGAAGAAATGCCTCGTACTTTTTACTTCGAAGCAATAAAACCCTTCGGACTGCAGACTTAGAACAATGTGGTTTTTTTAAAAGTTCAATGAAAAACCCTCCTTTATATGGCTGCAGAGTGCTCCATTGTGTGCATGGCCAGAGCTCCAACCAGTCCCCTCTGGACAGACATTCAGGTGCTTCCAATGTTTTGCTACCCTCAGTAATGCCTCCAGAAACTTGACCCTATGTTGTTGGATACCCATAAGACCTGCCCAAAAGATGATTTCTGGGACAAGAGGTAAATGTTTTTAGTTACTTTTTTGGATATTGCTAACTCGCCCTCTGCAGAGGTGGTGACATTTTGCACCCTACCAGCATCGTACGAGAGTGCCTGGCTCGCCACAGCCTACCCAACAGTGTTTGTGAAACATTTGGATTTTTGCTAACAGGTCAGAATTGATACTTATGAGTAATTTCAATCTGCATCTCTCTTATTGTGAGTGGAGTTGATCATCTGTCATATAAGACATTTACCTCTTTTTTAATTAAATTTTTAATTTTGAGATGATTGTAGATTCACATGCAGCCATAAGAAACAATTCGGAGAGACCCCTGTGCACCCTTTACCCACCTTTATCCTCCTCCCCATGGTAACAGCTTCCAAAATTACAGTATGATGTCACAGCCCTGAAATTAACATTAGTCCAGTCAAGATACACAACAGTTCCTTACCTTTCTTGTTATGTTACACTTTTATGTGAGTTGGATAAGGTGGAGTAAATTCCATTTACTCCTCCCACTATTGAGGAAAAAAACAAAAACAGAAAAACAAAACGTGAGTAACCTAACAGAAGACTCTGAAAAAGGTGAAGATGCCAAACTGACTAGGGTCACCAGGACTTAAGGAACAGCCCAGCTGTGAGTTCTGAGAGCCTCTTCAATATCCCAGCCTGGGTGCTAGAAATGTCTGCACCCCAGAAATGCCAATGAAAACGTTTTTTAAAAGCTTCCAGGAAAAACGTGCTCTCTGTAGCATAAGAACCTAGAAAGGAGTGGCCCTTTTAACCACACCTGTCTGTTCGGAAGCGCCGCTGGAAGGAAGCCACACCCGTCCCTGCCTGGACCTGCGGTGCTGTGGGGACCCAATTCCCACACCCTGTCCTGCACACAGCCTCAAGTGGAACTCGGAGCTTCCCTTCTTTTTATTTGACCTGTCCATAGCATTTGTTCATTTTTTTATTGGGTTTCCAAATAGGTTATAAAATATTTAGAGGGAAGAAGGGGTTGGCCCTTTTGAGAAGCCCTGGGCAAGCATTTCCCTTCTTGGCTGTGGGCTCCAGGGGGTGAGGAGTAGGGAGAAGAACTGCATCTCAAGCCCCCGAATGCCCCAGCACTAAGCACAGTGCCTGAGATACAGTGGGCGTTAATATTAACAAATGCCAAAAAAACACTGAGGTTGGAGAGGCTAAAGGCAAGGCTGCCAGAGTTGCTCGACAGCCTAAAACACTGTATAATCACCCTATGCAAAATGACATTTATATCAAGGTCAACGGATATGAGTACAATGTAGGGGAAATCTGGTTACCATAGTGACCCTGCTCTGCTGGAACAAAAGCACTCACAGGGTTTCATGAAGCCTTTAGGGAAATTAATAGCCATTATGATTTTTCTTGATCCTAACAAAGATGGTGGTGAAGAGCAGGAAGAGCAGGCGATGGAGGCGACGAGGGAGGGGCACTGTGTAAAGAACCATAGAATAATCCTTGGAAATTAACTAGATACATTTTAGAAGCTTCCAGGGATAGAAATTATGTTCCAGGCATAAATTCTTTGAAGCACCAAACAGGTGTGTTCAGCATCTGGTCTCGAAGACAACCAAAATATTACTGTTGTGAACACTGTTTATTTTGTGGGAAGCATGACTTCACTTTTGTTTGATTTTTTTCAATTTAATAAAAATTAACCTGCAGTGAATTCTTTGCTATTTTTCTTACTCAATTCTATTAATTTTTAAACTTGGTAAATATTTTTAAATTTTAAAAATATGCCGAATAAAAAAGATACATTCGTAGGCGAGTCACGCATTTTGACGATGGCCCTTGGTAGTTCCAATTAAGGCATTGATCCTACTTAACACAATCCAGCACGTAAGAGGTACCTGTATTAATGGGGCAGTAATGAAGAATGCTGTGAAGGTCGTCCCTATTAGCTGGCAAACAGTGTTCCCTTGACAGAATCATTTATTCATTGAACACTGCACTAAATGCTAGGAGCACACACACACACACACACACACACACAAAGACTAATTGCTACTCTCAGAAAGTTTACAGTCTTTGAAAGAAACAAAAATTTGTTAATCAAATAAATGCAACAGTGCATGTTAGTTAATAGGGTTTATGTACTGTAGGGCAGGGGTACAAGAAAGGGAGTGGCAAATTTTACTTTGGTTGGTCAGGGAAGGCTTCCAGAGGAGCTTATTAAGTGAATTATAAGAGCTATGGAGTTTTAACAGATCCTCTGGTAGGTAAAGTAGAAAAGATGATGTGCAAAGGCAAGGGGGCATGATCCAGGCCACTGTGAGCAGTGCACAGGTAGCCTGGGGATGAAAACGGTGGAACAAGAACAAAAGGTGAGGTGTCATCCTGGAGAGGCAAACAGAAGTCAGAGCATGAAGGGCCTGGTATAGAATCAGATACTTGGTTGGACCTTATCCATAGACAATAGGCAGCCACTGGAAGATCTTAAGCAAAGTAGTATTTCAGAAAAGACACAATTTCTGGAAGATGGATTCAAAGAAGAGATAATCGTGCAGTAAGAAAAAATTAACTGAAGTGGGAGGATTGCTTGAGTCCAGGAGTTTGAGTCCAGCTTGGGCAACATGGTCAGACTCTCTTCCTAAAAAAAAAAAAAAAAAAAAAGGAAAGAAAGAAAAGAAAGGAAGGCAAGGAAGGAGGAAGGAAGGAAGGAAGGAAGGGAGAGAGAGAGAGAGAGAGAGAGAGAGAGAGAGAGAGGGAGGGAGGGAGGGAGGGAGGGAGGGAGGAAGGAGGAAAAAGAAAGAAAAGACTGGGAAGAATCCAGGCAGTTGTTGAGGAAAGAAGACCAGAAGGACTGGAGAGAGAATTAGGAGGTGGAGTTAACGGTGACTGCACAGAGGAGAAAAAGGGAGCCTGAGTCATAGATTTGTCCCCCTTGTGTTACTAAGTGGATGGGAATACAGAAGGAAGACTAGGGTTTGAAGGGGGGGTTTCATAAATTCAGGTAAGGACCTGTAAATTTTAAGTTTCTGTGAACAAACAGATGGGGATGACCAATAAATTGCTAATACGGGTCAGGTGCTAAGAATAATTCTGAGGTGGAGATAAGGGCTTGGGAGTTTCCTGCACATATCTAGGGGGGTCCATGTAGCTGAAGCTTTGGAAGTACAAGAGATCACCTGCTGCATTTGACTATTTCATTAAAATTCAAAAAATAAACAAATCTTGTTCCCTTCACAAGTCACATTTCAAGTTCTTAAGAGTCATACATAGCTAGTGACTACTACATCAGACAGCACGGATGTGGAACACCTCCATCATCAGAGAACAATCCTACTGGACGCTGTTAGAAAGTGAGTGTTGATCCAAAGAGAGGAGGAGGAAAAATGGAAGGCAGAGGAAGAAGGATCTTCCAAGGAAACTGAGAAGAGGATAGGTGAAAAGCCAAACTCAAAGCCAAGATAGGAGAGAGCAAGCAGGAGCTCAGGCACATGGAGGACATTTGACTTCTTGGGGTGTGAAACTGAGTTCCTGAATGCCTTCCATGAGCTACTGATACATACTGCAATCGGTGCTTTCCATGTTGTCTACTTGAAATCACAGTCCCCTGAGGAAGGGGACCCTGATTCCTAATTGCTACGTTTCTTCTCATGACTACCCCTGACAAATTTCAATTGTGCACTTTTGCCAGTTTTACTAATTGTTTACACAGATTATCATGTATAGGGTAATCGCTGACTTCATTTCCTAGTAGAATTAAATGCATCGTTCCTTAAATGTGATCCAAGACAATTTGCATGAAAGAAAAGCTTGTTAATCGGAAGCTGAAAAACTGACAGTACAAACCAACATTAGTTCAGTTTGTCAGGCACTGTGTAAGTGCTCCATGTGCTCTGTTAGGATTAGTGTGATCATTTCAGTGATGCTTGGGTAGTTACTATCATCCTCAATTGAGAGATCAGGAAACTGAGGACCACAGAGGTTAGACATTTTGCTAATGTTTCACAGATAACGATAGGGGACCCCTGAATTCAAACTCAGATCAGTCTGATTCCAGAGTATTTGCTCATAACCCCCACCTTCCACAGAGCCCTCCTTAAAAGCAAAATCTTTCAGCAAATCCTTACAGTCCATTGCAGAAGAACAATCATCTCAACTACCCTTCTGATGTATTATATGTTTACAGCTGGGAAATATGTGCTGGAGAAAAGCTGCTCCTACAGAAATGCTCACATAACCTAACATTACATTAGTGAAATAGAAAACCAATGTTTGCAGAGGACACAAATGAACACCTCATTTGATAGCATATGGTTCTTCAGGTGTTTCCACGACATCATTTTACATGCAGAGATGTAAATTTCTTGAAGATTGGTATTGTCTGATAACTCGAGATCTTTCAGAGCACAAACTGATAAAATTGGTAAGACTAAATTAGCAATGGTATTCAAATCCACCAAAATCTGTCATAGGAATGTGTTGAGAAGAACGCAAGTTTTATTTTTCAAATAGTATATTTTTCTTTTAATTGTAGTAAAGTGATGAATCACTTTTTTCTATGTCACTTAAATTAAGAGCAATACAGTATATGCACCTAAGAGCAGCCTCCTCTAAACAAAACAATTCTGGTCCAGAATATATCCATAATCTGAAATCCATGTGTTTAAAGATAGTGCAAACAATATATATGTGTGTATATATATATATATATATATATATATATATATATATAATTAAAACATTGCACACACTAGGAAAAAAATTTTTCCTTGGGGCCATGGTGTTTTATTATGAAAACAGAATAAAAGTTTCAAAAATAATATGATCCTAATTTAATGAAAAATGTATTTTTGTATTGTTTTCTGTTTGTGAGTTATATGCAACTTGAAAAATAGTCCACATGGCTCCCAAAGTGAAGAGATGTGTGAATTACATATGCTTCATGAGGCCCCAGGCTCAAAACTAGTCTGAGTTAAATACAACTCAAATGGCAGTTAATGTGTTAAGTTAGCATGTTTCACCAGAGGACACATTAATACCATAGGTAGAAACCTGGGGCAAACTAAGCTAAATTTTACAGCTTTAAATGACTTAAATGATTGATTGAATAACTGGTTCATTTGTGAAACATAATGACAATATCCCTATAGATCATACTATGCATAAATCAATTAATACTTAAAATTCATTACACAAATAATAAGTTGATAAAAGTCATGATCTTATAATCTAGTCCTGAATACAAATCTAGTCTGTAGGTGTTTTTGAGATTGGAATCTTTGCCTTAGAGATTGTCAATACTACTTGATACCTGAAAAACAGGAAATGAATTGGCCATAACAACCTAGCCTACTTTACTATAGTTATGCACAAAGAAAAAAATTTATGCTAAAAATGAATTCTTAAATATTCATTTTGATACAATGGATACTAATTGTACTAATGAAAAATATTTAAATACTGCTTTTTTCAGGTAAAAGTTATGAGGTGATCTCTAAATGTATGTAAGCTATGATTTCCTTATGCTTATGTTGCAATTCTAGCATCAACCAACCAATAATTCACTTAAAATTTAGGATAACAATTTAAAAAGGGGGGGAACAAGTAACCCAAAAAAGTTCCTGAGAGAAAATAATTACATCTTCACACAAGGTCTTTAGAACATTATATTTCATAAAAGACAATGATAAAAAAGTACAAACATTTCCATGAGAAGCAAAAAAAAAAAAAAAAAATGAAAGTACAAGAAATTACTAGCACTTATTTTAGTGCATTTAATGTAGAAGCCTTTCATATCTTAATAAATAAAATAATCTTAAGTACACTTCCTCCTTCTGATAAACACAATGATCATTTTAGTTCTCTCAATTGGCATACTTGCAAGGCCAAGGCAATAAATCTAGAGTACTATTCATCTTGAAAATATATAAAGAAAGATAACAGAGATAAGCAAAGGCCAAATAAAATGATACAAAATCTGCTTTCACTTTTAGGGAGCCTCCAGAAGGAGAATACGTATGTATTAGATACTTTTCAATTTTGTTTTAAAATGGATATTAATATCTTGGCTAGGAAAGGAGTATAGGCAAGTTTTTAATACATGATTTTGAATTTATATAATATTATAAATAAGGTTTTCTTACTGAACACCTTTTCACAAAATACAAACAAAAAATTTAGATTTTAAAAAAATACTCATTAAACCCGAGTTTTGGCAAAGAATGACTATCTCCACTGTGAGACTTAATGTTACAGCAAATGTATGTACTTTTCCTATTTTCTTTTCTACAAACAGGCCCATTATCATTACTTCTTTCTCTAGTTGAAAGGCACTATATAATTTTCCCAGTAGGGCCACAGGGAACTCCTCATAGCTCTAGGTCCACCATATATAGGTTTCTTGACTTTGAGACTAAGAAATACAACAGATAAGTTATCAGAAAATGTCCTCATAATTTTAGAAAAGTTTCAATTTGCTTGACTTGATTTGTTTAGAAATGAAATAATGCTCTTTCCATACACATACTTAGCATTGCACCTGATCCAGAGCAGGCAATCAACTCATGTTCATTAATAAATCCACCAAACATACTATAAAGAAAATAGTTTGTATTGGCAATGTATTTGTTAATCTTTATGGAATAGATTTATTGTCATACAATGAAGACAACTGGGCAAAGCTCTGTCACTCTTATGGGAACATAGTAAAGGTCACTGTTTATAAGTGAAAAGAATTTTAGGTTTATACTTAAAAAGCAAAACAAAACCAAACAAAAAGCAAACTAGTGAGGTGGTTTTCACAGGATAACATACTATATTCAAAACTGAGAAAAAGCAAAATATTTGCATCTCATTCCTAAAACAAAAATTAATGTCAGACATAACTCAAGAAAATAAGGCAGACGCTAGTAGTACTGAGTTTTCTTGAAACTGTAAAATGTACATCTAAATGAAAAGATACCAAATGCAGACAGCTCCACATTAAAAAGAGACAAAGGTTTCCCTTATAATAACACTCAGAAACAGCCCTAACTTTGCCCCACCACTAAAACATTTTAAGTATTATTGGGTTAATTATGCTCCTGTGCCCCTACTACCTTGCTAGTGATCAACAAATGTTAACATTCCCAATCTCTTTTCATCAACTTAAAAAACTACATTGGTATGAGAGACAGAAAATGAACAGATACACAAATTAAGTACAAATATCTTAATTTTCAGAAGGTTTGATTTTTCATTATTTTGAGTACCACAAAAAAAATTGACAGATAAATATTTTGGAAATATTTCTAAGAAATAAATATGGAAAAATTCTGTTTGGTATCATAATAGAGAGGCTCAGTTTTCTCAAAGCATAAGAATTTCAATTATTTTATGATTTGGTTTGTGGTCATTGGGATTATCAATATTGCCATAAAAACTGACACTTCAATATTAAACTTACAACCTGAGATAAATGACCATATTTCTATTTTAGGTGAACAATCCATGAGGCATATGTTATTTAAACATCTCTCATATATAGCTTTCTATCGTTCTTCATGTTGAAGATTCACTTTATAGATACACAGTTTTTTTAAGTTTGTAAAAATATCTTAAGATATTTTAAGGAATCTTTTATAACTGATAATTTTCAAAGTAAGAATATTGTTTGGTTTGGCTATGGAAAACTTCAAGCAAATTTAAGATAAATGTACTTGACATCAGGTAGTATGAAATGTTTTCACAGAAGTGTCATAATATCAGTGCACTTAACTGATAAGGTATTTTAAGATAATTCTACTAATTATACTTTTAATGAGGAAATTTTAATAATTAACACCAGAGATGTAATTTCTTAAAAGTGAAAAAAATATAGTTTGAGTGAAACTGGTTGACATTTAAGGGTCCCTTCCCAAAGTGAAATTCTATGTCTGAGAATTAAACTTAAAATTTGTTTTTATCTACTAAGCATTTATCTTCACAAAAATAGAACATTTAATTTCTTATCTAATAGTATAATTCATTTGTATATTATAAGCACTACTGGGTTTTCCATAGATCATTCTTTTTAAAAAAAACTGACTCGATTTCTTTTTAAACGAAGATACTTTTTTTGGCTCTTCTGAACTGGAAATAATAAAAGTGCTGTTGATTGTGAATTTAAAAAAAATACAGTGTATAAACACACAACCTTGGGAACATTTTTTGAGGCACAAAATCCCTGACACTTACACCAGAGGTACATGAAAGACATTTAACATAAAGAGGTCCTTTATATCATGTCACATCACAACTTTTAAGATTTTCTTGGTAATACTCATGCAATATGCATAAACAATATGGTTGTGATTTATAGCAAAATCTGATGAGGCTGCAAGCAAGGAAAAAAAACAGGTAATCCTGGCAGGAAGAAAAGCTGTTTAAGTCCTTTCTTCTTTCCCTTTAAAGCCCTAAGAAAGCTGTGACTTCTTCCACACGAAAGGCAGAGTTCTAAAGCTCAAAACTAGTATAACAGTTTACCGTATTAGTTGGCTGTCAATTATTGACAGTTCCTTCATTTCACACAAGGGTTAACCTTTGTTTAGTGATGTAAGTTTACAGTGTTTTTTCCCATGCAAATAAAAAAATGTCTATAAAAGTCCAATAAAGGCATAACCAATGACATGCAAAACTGCAACACATCTTATTTTTCAACAACTTGAACACCTTAATTTATATCACATATGTACAAAATATGTCTAAACGGAAATAAAAGCATTCTCTTGAATTAAATTATAGATTTTAGTATAAAAATTTTCTTTTTGTAGGAGCTCTCAACTTCCGATCTTCAGCAATGGCTTCCAGTCTCTGCAGTGCTCACCATGGAGTGTGTCTCAAAGCAGAGAGGATGGGTGGAAGAGGGGTGATTGGACATAGACCCCCGCTGTAAACACTGAGGACTGCTGGCTCTTCTCCTCTCAGAGAACAGGGCACCGTGACACATCCAATCACTGACCTCCGTTAAGAGTGCACTCCAAGTTTATGATCCAGCATGGTGGTCTATCTTGCCATGAGAGCTACTTCTTTTAATAGTCTTCAATTGGAGCTAACTCTGGCGTGAGGTTTACAGATATATTTGTATACAACCTATCAACCAGTATTTTTGGCCTACATATTAAATTGTTCAACCCATCGATGTACTGACGCTCTTTAGAATACCTTAGTAATTTATACCTATAGTGTTAGAGGAAAAAAACAAAAAAGTAAGAGAAACATATTCAAAAGAAAAATTGATGAGGAATATGCTCAAGGTCATCTTCTAATTAAAGCATTTAAAGCTTTTTACAATTTCTGGTTCTTGCGCATAACTAGAAATGTCTAAACCATTATTCTAAATTAGCAATTTTATTAGTCAAAAAATGCCACCTGAAAAAATCATTTTGTACCATTACAACTTAGACACCCTTAAGAAATAAAGTGTGTTATGTTTTATAAAGGAAACACTTTCTAAATAAATAGTTAACTGGGTTCTTTAATATATGTGTGTATATGTGCCATCTCTTCATAACAAGCACCAAAAAAATGCTTCCCTTCCACAAAGAACATTCCCTTCAGCAAAAAATGCTTTCCTTGCATAATGAAAATTCCCTTCAGCAGATACTTTTGGGTGCAATACAGTTTTATTTCTCTTTCATATATAAAACAGCTCTGAAGCCCTGGTAACAAGATGATATTAAACTTACCGTCCTAAAAACTGGACTTCACCTCGATGGTGATGAGGAATAGACTTGTATTTTCCTATGTCTCCCTCTGGTCTGGTTACGTTATATCCAGCATAGTGAACTCTAAAATACAACATATGGAAATGAAAATATAAAGAAATAAAATCTCACATACAGGCCAGGCACAGTGGCTCACACCTGTAATCCTAGCACTCTGGGAGGCCGATGCGGGAGGATCACTTGAGGTCAGGAATGCGAGACCCCGTCTCTACTAAAGATAGAAAGAAATTATCTGGACAGCTAAAAAAATATACAGAAAAAAATTAGTTGGGCATGGTGGCACATGGCTGTAGTCCCAGCTACTCGGGAGGCTGAGGCAGGAGGATTGCTTAAGCCCAGGAGTTTGAGGTTGCTGTGAGCTAGGCTGATGCCACAGCACTCTAGCCTAGGCAACAGAGCAAGACTCTGTCTCAAAAAAAAAAAAAAAAAAAAAAATCTCACATATAAATGGATTATGTGGGTTCAATTTTAAAGTGCAAAAGAATGCTCTAACCTCTGTTGCCAATAATTTCAGAAGGCAGTCTTAATGAAAAAAAAGAGAAACACAAATAGGATTTAGAAACCTCAAAAACTTCCCATCCCCCCAAAATGCTTTCTTCGAATAGACAAGGTCTAAGATTTACCAAATAGAAATAAGATTTATAAAAATTTTATTATTAAGCAATTTGTACCTCAACATACCTGTTCCAAAGGTCATCATCTTCTCCTCCCCATCCCCAGAAGGCATTAGGAAAACCATTGATCTTTCTAAATTGTTCCACTGTCAGTCCACTTACACCACCAAAAAACTCTTTATATGGAAGACTAAAAAAGAAAGCAGGATATAGCATTCTAAGAATGAAATCATAACAGTTTGCCTTGTGAAATCAGTTTTCTTTCAAGTGCTTTGCAAAACATACCTGTTTCCCATATAAACAATTATGTTAATTACATAGTATTCTGGAAAATGGAAAGTACACCAAGAAACAAAACATTTTTATATTCTACTGAAACAGTATTTGTAAATGTGCTATGTCACCCACATAATAAAACATTTGTGGTAATTGAAATTTAATATTTAATATATAAACAAGACTCAAAATAAAACTCAAAACCCAGTGTTCAAAAATTGTATATTTTCACAAAAGTAAACTTAATTAAATACATCAGTAACTATCAATGCATGTCAAACGTTGCTAAATAACATTTAAAAATTTTTTAATTATAAATGCATTATTTATTATATAGAGCAGGATAAATATAAACTACAAAGGATAATTCTTAGCATTTAATTTTGAAATGACTAGCTGCCTATTCCCATAATGATCTTATCTGTCAGGATTATACTCCCAAAATACTCATGGATATTTACAAATATATTTATTTTTAATGTACTAATATTTAGAGAAATTACTATATTTTTAATTTGGATTTTATTTTCCTTACCCTTCCCTAACTCATTGTCTAAGGAATTTGTCACACCATACAACGTTTCTAAACTAGACTTTTAATTATCTTAGTTGTTAGTCTAGGTATAGACTGGTTTTCTTACGTTGAGGTAGCATTCCTAGACCTATAGTCCTGAATAAATTCGCATGCCCTGAAATGTTCCTGCCTCTTCACCTCCCCCATCTCTGGATCTAATTTGACTCTAGTAGGCTGACCAAAGCCAAGTTTCCAGAGGGGTTAAGAACCAGATCATGAACCTTGATGGCTTCCTCCAAGGTAACCCCAGACGTGGAGTACAGATACACAGATAAAAAGAAAAAGGTTTTCTAATGATGACAATGACTAGCGAGAAAAAAAAAGCATTCTTTTTTTTTTTTTCCCCTGTTTTAATGCTGCTTCTTTTGCTCATGTCCTTGAGACTTTTTGTCTCTCTCTACTTTGCAGGGCAGCACCAGGCAAAACTGTGATGTGGGCACCATCTTCCTGTCCCAGGCAACAAAACAGTTTTCTCTTCTTGCTCTCTCTTCCTTTAGCCAATGAAAACTGGGATCTCTTTCCCAGATCAGACCTGCATTTTTCATGTCAACTTAAGTTACTATCTCAGGTCTGATGACTGTTTACATTTTAAGATATCTCCAGTTGGAGAATGAGAAGATTTATTATTAATGGGCAGCTCAAGAATGCATAGTTTAGGAAGCTACACAGCAGAAGAGAGGGCTTCCTGGCCCTGAACCATCACTGGAGGGACGGAAGGAGCCAACATGAGTCTTGCACCTACCACATGGCAGACATGGGGCACACATGACCTCACAGCAAGCCTGTCAATGGACTCTGTTTGTTATTCCAGTGAAGAAGGAAACCAGCCTTCAGAGATACAAGTAACCAACCAAGTCCTGTAAGTGTGAGAACCCAAATTTAAATCCGCATGTGCCTGACTACAGAAACCATGCTCTCTTTTCCATCACACCACACTCAAACCTGTGTGTAAAGAAGTGCCCAGAAGGATGACAAGCCCCACTGCATCCCAGCTCTCTAGGAAGATGGGTTAAGTTGTAGATGATATTCTTGAGGCTCTTGAGCTCTCTCAGATTTAGGCATATAATACTACTACCAATTCAATGCTATGATTGTGCAAGTATGTCGTATGATATCAGGAATGGTGCCCACTACTTACATATACATGTATTTATCCAGCTTTGCTGCAAAATGACGTGGCATTTCTCCACATCCATAATAGTTACGGTCATTTTCAGGGAGATGATCCACATCATGGAAGATGACGCAGTCCCAGACACTGTCTTTCATTGCCTCTTTGAAGCCCACATTGAAGAGCATCGCACGGTTAAAAGGTTGTGTGCCAGTCTTCACAGAGCAAGCCCAGAGAGAAAAATAGAAATGTACGTGTTCTTTGTCATCTGACTTTTTCTATATTTTTCTAACTTCTTGCATCATGGTCAAATAATAATAATAATTATACCCAAATCAAATAGACAAGTAATAAACATACTTTAGGATTTTCCAATATACTATTTAAATTTACTGACTGTATTATTTTATACTTTGCTAACATAGAAGAAAACATTATTATCATCTATTGGTACATCATCACATTTACATATTTCTGTTTGGCTGGGTGAGGTGGCTTATGCCTATAATCCTAGCACTCTAGGAGGCCAAGGCAGGAGGATCGCTTGAAGTCAGAAGTTCAAGAACAGCCTGAGCAAGAGCAAGACCCTGTCTCTACTAAAAATAGAAAAATTAGCCAGGCGAGGTAGCATGTGCCTGTAGTCCCAGCTATTCGGGAGGCTGAGGCAAGAAGATTGCTTGAGCCCAGGAGTTTGAGGTTGCTGTGAGTTAGGCTGACACCACAGCACTCTAGACCAGGCAACAGAGTGAGACTGTCTCAACAACAACAACAAAAAAAGAACACAACCTTCCTATTGCGGGGAGTTAGCTATGCTCCCAGCAAAAAATCGGGTCCCTTAGGCAGGAGTTGTCACAAAGGATAAGGAGATAATAGAAAACAAAATAATAGAATATAGAAATCAAAGAATACACAGAGACGAAAGTACAGTTTCATCAAATATAGATTTATGAAAGGGGGGGGCCAACAGGAGACCCCACAGCATTCCCGTGAGCTGTGAGGCCACGAGTGAAGTTTCACATCAGTATTTATGGGTACAGTGATAGGTTGCCAGGGGTAATAGATTTACATAATAACAGGTAGTCCATTTTAGGTTAAAAGTCTCCCAAAAGGCTTCTATAGATCCCCTAATTAACTCTATCTACGTAAGCAAACGGTCACAAATCTTTGAAAGACAAACTTCTAAGTTCTAAGATAAAGCTATCACTTAACAGAAGGGTTAAACAGAGATGCAGTGGCTCCGTATTTCTTTATCTAGTTATTGTGGATGGAGACACGTAGTCAGGAGTCAAGCAGGAACTGTCCCTTGGGCTAACTGCTTCTAGCCACAGGTGTCTGTCTGTGGGGCTGCCACTCTTTGATCAGCTCTCATGCCGTGGCTCCCTGCAAACCTGCTCTGTCATACAAACCAGGCGAAAACCACAGGTTTGAGACTGCAGCATCACCTTGGAAAGCAGCTGCCACTGATCTTTGAGATGCCCTCCTGAGGTGAGGCAGCTTCTGACACGCAAACTAACACGTTTACATTTTCCTGCAGGGCAAAGCCCTGCAAAACTCCTGAAGTCTTTTCTGTCTCTAATATAGCAATATTAATCTATGGAGCAACATCCTATATTACAACCATTTTACTTTATTTACTAGTAAAACTATATTAAGGTGAACTGGCAATAAACAAGTTTCATTCTGTATCTAAAGAAAATTAAAGCGCATTTATTGATGTCTTAGCAACAGTTCTCAAAATCATTTCCAAAATATAAAATAAGAAAGGATTATGAAAGAAGTGGATGACACACACGGCACAGTCATCACCAGAGCGCTGCTTTAAGAGCGAAAAATTACTAAGTTTTAGTCCTGGATCTTACATAACTTGAGATAATGGAAATCACTTTACTTTTTACAGCCTCTTTTTTCACCAGTGAAATGGAGAGAATAAGAAGAAAAGACACTTAAATTATTTTGTTATTACTGATGCATCAACATCAGCTTTAAAAACCTACTTTCCTTTAAGGTTTTAAAAATTGTTTTTATTAAATGTGGACATAATGCTCAAAGGCTTATAAAAAAATAAGAAGTTCCATGTCTAACCTATCTGCATGCCCCAAGAGCAATACATTTCAACTCTTCCAGCTGTGTATTCTGGTATTTATCTCCGTATTTTGAGGTAAGGAGAGTTCTAGTTATTTCTTGCTTCTTTGACTTTAGACTCTTGACTTCTTCTCATGGTAGCAGAGAAGTTAAATCACCATACCCACTGCCCAGACCTTCACTCTCCCAATATGGTTATATTATAATTCTTGGTTAAATCAATAGATTTATATGATTTGGACTACATAAATAATTCTCCAGTGCTGAGTGAATTGATTCTGTTTTCTTTCTCAAACTGGGATTAGCTATAGTTTTCTATATAACTATTACCACTTTGTACAAAAGGCCCAAGAGATATGCTCTATACCTATTAATAATTGATGTAATCATCCAAACACATCAAATCATCTATCAATTCTTTCTCCATCTCCTAAGCCCAACTTCCCCTTGCCCTCTCCAGACCACATGTGACTATCACCTGGGACTTCTCTGACATTCCCTAAATTCTCCATGTCTTTAACTTGGATTTCTCAATTTGCTGAGGCCCATCCTTCAGTACCTTCTTAAGGATCCATAGAAAATACATGTTCTTAGTCAATGAATGATTGAAAATGCCACTAGTCTACCCTCACACTTAATTGACATTTTGACTGAGTAAGAAATTCTAGGCTGAAAATAACTTTTCTCTAGAATTTTAAAAGCATACCTCCACAATCTTTCAGCTATCAGCATTGCTGAGAAGGTTCCTACCTTTCTGATTCATAATCATTTATCATTTTTCTTACAGAATGTTTTTAATATCTTTTCTTTTTCATCTGTATTCTAAAATTTCAAAATAGTATATTTCATAGTGGATCTACATTTTATTCATGTGTACACGTGAGGTCCCTTTAATCTTAAAGACTCATGCCTTTACTTCTGGAAAATTTTCTCATAGTCTTTCTTTGGTCATTTTCCTCCTACTCCCCCGAAATTTTTTCTGCTGTATTTTTTCCACAGCCAGTGTATTAGTTATCTATTTATGCATAAGAAATCACAGCAAAACTTAGAGGCTTAAATAAGCAATAGTCATTTATTATGCTGATGACTTCTGTGGAGAGAGAATTCTGGGAGCAGAATAGAAATGCCTCATTTCTGTTCCATCATATCCGGAGCCTCAGCTGGAAGACTGGAAGGCCAGGCACCTGGAAATACTGGAAGGCTTGCCTGGGGAAGGAGGATTCACTTCCAAGGTGGCTCACTCACATGGCTGGAAGGGTGGTGCTGGCAAGTTGGTTCCTCTCCACACAGCTGCTTGAGCATCCACATGACATGGCAGCTGGCCTCCCCAAGAGTGAGTGATCCAAGAGGCCAAGGCAGAAGCAGCAATGTCTTTATGACCTAGCCTCAAAAGTCTCATATTGCCCCTCCCACAGTATTTGGTTCTCCATGCAAATCAGCCCTTGATCACTGTGGGAAGAGATTCCACAGGGGGTCTGACTGCAAGGAGCCAAAGATCCCTGGAGTCCATCTTGGACAGTACTTACTCCCACGACATACTGATGCTCTTAGATCAATCTCCTTATTTTCTTAGTTTTGGTTCTATTTCAGGAGTTATTTTAAATCTTCCAGACATTCTATTGAAAGTTTTGTTTTATTTATCACATTTTCATTTCTTTTCTTTCTTATTCTCTGATTGTCTTTATGATGTCCTGATTTTGTTTCAGGGATTCATTATCTTTCCTTCGCTCTCTGTGGATCCTGGTTATGAGTTTTTGTTGTTTCTTTTATTTTTTAAAGATTTTTTTTAAAAGTTCCCTCCATTGTCTGTATTTTCTACATTCTCTCTCTCTCTCTCTTTTTTTTTTATTTGGCTTTATCTCCTTGTTGGAGGCGTTCTTTAAAATCTAGGGATCCTTGGCTGCCCATTCATGTTTGAGAACAGGCAGTAAACAGCTGAGGGGAATCTCCACATATCTATGCAAGAATTGCTGCAAACCACTCTTGACTCACATACAAAACACACACACACCCTAACCCAAAATAAAATTTAAAAAGGCACATCCCTCTTCCTCCAGTATTCTATGTGTCCACAGCTCAGGGACAGGCAATGCCCTTCCTTGTTCAGGACAAAAGCCTTGGCATCAGGTTTGCCTGTTCTCCATCACTCACACTACATATCCAATTCATCAGCAAATACCACTTCTAAACCCAGTGTAGTCCAAACCCAACCACTCCCTACCACCTCCTCCTCAACCACAGGAGCCCAAGTCATCACCATCTCCTCCCTAGACAACTTCCAAAAGCTTTCTAGTGGCTCTCCTTGTTTCAGCCCCGACCCTTATAGCTTATTCTCAACACAGCAGCCAGAGTCATTCTGTAAACATAATTAGACCAACTCATCCCTCTGCTTAAAATCCTCCAGTGTCTTCTGACCTCACACAGGATAATCCAAGTCCTCACCTGGACTGTTAGGTCCTTCATTGTTTGCTTTTGATTTCCTCCCCAGCATGCTCCTCCGGTGACACCCATCTCTCTGCCCAAACACACCAAGCATTGTCCTGCCTTGCCTGGAATGCACTTTGCCCACATCAGCATGGCGTGCTCCTTCATCTCCTCAGTGAGGCCTTCCGAATACTCTGTGAAAAAGAGCACCTCTGCCTGTCCTTACCACACTCTGCCCTGAGCTCCACCTGGCATATCACATAATTATTTACTGCCTGTCTTTCTGCACAAGCACAGGAGGGGGCCTTATCTGGTTTGTTCACTGCCATATCCCTTTGTTGAAATAAATGCAAGTGGGCTGCAGGGAAGTGATAACACGAGGGAGCTGGCCTTTTCCTTTGGAGACCTCCAGTGTCAGATCTGTTTGCTGAGGCTAATCTATTTCTCTAATGAAGACACTACTTATGCCCTGCCCCACTCGGAGGGGTGAAGGATTCATACCTGGCCACTGGCTTTAAAAAGCTAGACAGGGAAAAGGCCAGAGGGTCCCCAGTGTTGGCATGCAGACTTATTTAATCCCCTGTCTTTAGGCCCCAAAATGTAGCTGTGTCAGCACAGTCAGAGCTTCTTGAGTGTGGTTTTTCCAGAAGATAAACTTCTCATTTTCTATAAGATACAACAAAGTAATCCCCTGGCAATACAAGCAAAGATGAGGAACTGGGGATTTGACTGTTTTGTAGTGAAACTTTTTCACAACCTGCTTATGGTTAGCCCAGTGCTTCAGTCTACTTTCTGTGACATCTTTCGAGTGCCGAGATTCTCAGACGTTTGTCCAGCAAACTGACTCCATTCTTGTCCCAATTGCCTGCGACAGGCACGTGGGTTTGGACATTCACTGCTCTGCGGGGCAGCTGTCAGCACTCCATCCACTTCCTGACTTCCAGGAAGTGCTGAAACCTCTCACCCATTACCATTTCTTTGTCCTGAGGTTTAATAACTTTTTAAAATTTTTTCTTCTTTCACTCTCATTTTAGGAGTTTGGAAAGAAGAGGTAAACCCATGCTCCATCTTCGCTATTTAAGCAGGATCTTTGAGCTGCTCTTCAATTACTTAGCATTTCTCCTGGGCACCCGTCCAGCAGAAAAATTACTCTTCTACTTCATATGTGGTGAAGATGTTTCTAGCTCCAACCCACACACTATCAAATACATGGTTCTGAATTAATATTGATCAAAGCTGAGATTCAGACAAGAGGTTTGAAAATAAAAATGTGGATCTTAGTTGCTTTGCAAAGATTTCTTCATCACATACACAAAATAATTCAATGGTGCTGAACTCTCAGGAGAATATGCCTTTGAAAACACAGAGACAGATATCTCATCTCTCAACACATTATGGGGACCTGATATTTTGAAAAAGGAAACTAGCAACTGGTAAAACAGACCTAGAAATCTATACCTGCTGCTATCATAAAAGTAGCTAAAATTTTTGATTGGTTATCAGGTTAAAAAAAAAGTCAATTTTCATAGAATAGACTATTACATTAAAAAGTACATATGCACTATATACATCATAATATGCATGGGGCACAAAAAGCAGAGGCAAAAGCTAAGAGAAATTTTTTAAAAAAGTAGATCCAGAATAAACCACAGGAGCTGGAGAAACTGTAACCATCTTAATAAAAATCTGAATATTTCTACCAAATAACAGTAATAATACAAGCCATGTCACTTTGTCTATTATTTATCTATTGACAAATAAGGAAATAAACCCTAGCAGGCTTTTTGGGAGAAACTGACAAGCAGATTGAATAGAACAGAACAGAGAGACCAGATATAGACCCAAATATATGACACATACATTAACTGATTTTCAACAAAGGTGCCAGGGCAATTCAATGGGGAAAAGATAATCTTTTTAACAAATGGCCGATGGATCTTTTTAACTAAGTAGCCATAGGCCAAGAAATGAACCTTCACCCTTACCTCATATCATATATAGAGATTAACTTAAAATGGATTAGCCTAAATGTAAGAGCTAATCGCATCAAAGAAAACAGAAAATCTTAGAGAACAATTTCTCAAATACAACACAAAAAGCAAAAGCTATAAAAAAAAATCAATAAATTGGACTTCATCAAAATTAAAAAACTTTTGCTTTCAAAACAGACTGTCAAGAAAATAAAAAGTCAAGTCACAGACTGAGGGCAAATATTTGCAAAATGTATGTCTTACAAGAGACTTGTATCTACAATACAAAAAGAATTCTTACAACTCAGTAACAAGAAGACAACCCAGTTAAAAAATTGGCGAAATATCTGAACAGATCTTCACCAAAGAAGGTACACAGATAGCAAATAAGTACATGAGAAAATGACCAACATCCTTAGTCATCAGAGAAATAAAAATTAAAATTGCTATAACATACCATCCCTTACAAACCCACTAAAATGGCTAAAAATAAAAAGACTGACCATACCAAGTACTGGCAATGACGTGAAGCAACTGGAAAGGTCAGTATACGTTAATATAAAACTACTATGTGTCACAAATTTTAATGTGAAATACAAGGTGACAATATTAAGAGTGGTATAAGTTGGCAATGGAGATCCGGTCTTGTAATGTGACCACACATTTTTGGTTTCTGAAATATCACTTTATCCATGCTTAAAAAGAATGTAGAAAAGATTCTTTACCCTTACACTTTACAAAGACAGACTACAAAAAGTCAGGGTCATTTCAACTCTATTTGAACAGACTATGTTGAAGAATTATGATTTACTCAGCTGTGATAATATCTGTTCAGAAACAAATGAACTTTTTTTTTTTTTTTTTTGCTTTGCCTATATTTTTTAATTCTATTCTCTTCTTGGTTATCTCTATTTCTAAAAGAATCACAGAATCTCAGATTTGAAAGAGATCCTGGGCATAACACAGTTTAGTGCTCTGTTTTTCCTGACCTGTCAGTTCATTAGATGTATATTTGCTTACCAGCTACAGAGCCTGGTCTATATCCTGGAAAGGCTAGTATCCCATTACAAATGTCAGGCTCGGTAAGGCTAGCAAAATACATGCGTGTGGCTACAACAAAAACAAAATTCCTCTACCAAGAGAGATGACTTTGAAAATGAAAAACTATGAAAACATGACAGCAAATGTTCATTTTACACAACTTTTATTTTTTTTAGGATTACTACCTGGCTCTCATTCAGGTGCCTCTGATTACCTGATGAAGTTGACCCAATATTGATTCTCAGGACTAGCCAGCAACTACCCCACAGTACAAAGAAATCTGCAATCAAGAATTACCTACACTTTGCTGTTGTGTTTTTTGTTTTTTTTTTTTTAAATCTTATCCTTCACTTTCTGTACTTAAATTCATGGGTCATCAACTAAAATGCTCTATTGAAATTAAACACTGTGAATATAAATGAGGTAATTCTGGGGTGCTTCAGTATAATCTAGAATAGGACTTTGAGTTGTACTCCAAAGTACACCAGTTATGAGTCCAGATGGCAGTACATGAGTCTAAATATTCCCAAATACCCTGAATTAACAAAATAACCAGTTTCTCAATTAGATGAAACTTTACAGAGGTTTTCAAAAATAAACAAAGATCATAAACCAAATGAAAGCAAAAAAATGAGCACTACAAGTCGAAGTAATATTTAATTCTATAAGGTAAAATCAACTATAGTTATTTTAAAAAATCATACTTTGACAATCCTATGTTTAGAATCTAATTTAAACATATCAAGCCTATCATACTAAAGTTGAATATAATTGCTGATCAACCCTCTTGACCAAATTACAATTAGTACAAGAAAATTACATTATTACAAGGGGAAAAAATACAAGCTCAATCTAAAATCTAACTTTATTCAACTATCAAAACAAGGATTTGAGTTACCTGCTTAATCTTAAGCCAAACATTTTTAATCAAACCATATCTAAGAGTTTAAGTTCTAGAATACTTGGTGACTATTTTGAAAAATATCCTTACCTGTTCAATGACATAAAAGGCAAATTCCAGCCGCTGTTTCTGGAGCATCGGAATCAGGTGCAAGAAAAAAATTGGAAGATGTTCATGGCGATTACGGAAAGGAATGAGAACTGCCACCTTTAAAACAAAATAGTCACATGTGTAAATAAATGCAGTGGCAAATCCTAGAGGTAAAGATGAAAAGTGATCCTTGAAAACATCTGATGGCTTTAAAGTCACGCTGTTCTGAATTTTCTCACCAGAGTTACAACAGCGAGCAAACACAGACATGCCTTTGCCTTCATGCTGCTTGTGGTCTTGTGAAACTGGGAGGTATAAGTGGGCGCTGCAGTCTATTTTAAGGATTGTGGTCTTTAACTTATGAACACCATGGGAAATTGTTTAAAAGAGAAATAAATCAGATTTGGCAACTGCAAGGACTACTTTGGTGGCAGCATGGAGAGTAGATTGGAGAGGACCACGAGGCTGTCACAGCAACACTAACCCCACATCCAAGACTCCCTTCCTACTCCCAAGGGTGCTGGGGACTCCCTGGCGATGGGCTGGCATATTCAAGGAACTCCCAAATCAACCCACTGCCAAACCAGCTCAGAGGCCCCTAGGTTTACTCTCAGGATCAGAAACTGCTATGAAAAGTAAAAGAGAAAGGAGTCAGATGGTGAGTACATGTCCCTACCGCTGACCTATGTAAAGGGCATTAGTGTGATACCTTCTAGCCTGGTTTTGCATTTGGCCACAAGTTGGCTGCTTATGACATAACATAAATAGACTGTAAAAGTAGTTAAGGCAAATTATAGATATTTAAAGGAGGAAGTTATTAAATGGCTCCAGAGTCCATATTAAAGATAGTCTATATTACTTAAATACAACTAGGCCAAGTCATGAGTTGAACATATAAGGTTTCATTTTAGTCTTATAAGGAAACTGAAAATGATATAAAAGAAAAATTACCAGTGTCTTGGCAATTTCAAATAAGCTAAAGTGACATTTGAATAGCAAATAACTGTCCAAATTTTAATGAGACAGTTATCAAAGACTGTGAATGATATGCCTAAAGCAAAGTTTTTATTAAAATAAAGCTAAACAATCTCTTAAAAATTCATTTGGCATGTTCTTTCTCGTGGCTGTGGAACAACATTCTCAATAGTTCACAATTTATATCTAGAAAAAAAGATCTCAGTGTTCTATGATCATTTATTTTGAGGTTTAATAGCCTTTGTTTCAGGACATTCTTTCTTCTATCTGCCCTAATTTGCTGTTTAAGCCACTCCCCTGTCGATACATCTCCAGAGGAAATAGAGAACATCTGCTCCTTATCTTCTGAGAAAACAACACTTCATCTTCCTGAATCTCTCCTCACCCCATCTTGCTTGGGCAAAATTATCCCATTCAGTTTGTTCCCACTTTAAAACCACTCATCTTACTGAATTCATGCACCTTTTTTCCTTGCTTATTTCCTCCAATACACACCATGAGGAAAGCATCAAGAAAAATGTTTACCACATCAATTTCTCCCACCAAGTTTTTGTTCCATTTTCAAACTTCAAGCATACCACTGGCTACAGTGTCCCTAAATGACATGGCTTTGGACTTAGTTACTTTCAGGTGAATACAGCTATTCGCCACTGACTAAGACTAAAGGAAGTAGAAGTTACCAAAGCCCTCATGCTCCTTTAGTGTTTTTAGTTCTCTCTTCCTCTTCCTCATTTCCAGTGCCTACACATAGGAGCAATTCTCAAACTGGAATCACTTGATAAAGCAACGGAAGTCCTCATCCACCGACAGAATCAGAATGTCCGAGGACCGAGTCAAGCATCTGCATTTTTTGCAAACACCCCAGGTAGTTCTGAAACAAGTAGCTAAGACCCATCTTTGAGGACCTTAGACAAGAAATGGAACTCCAGGCCCCTAAGTAGATAACAACATCAAACAGCTGTCTGGTTTTTAAGCCTGGATGGTAGGCCAAAATTTTCAAGCCCTCTACCATCTGAACTCTAAATGGAAAGGCAATGTCACAGGTAAACACTTCACTTTTAATTACCTGAAAAGCATCACCATATTCCTCTTCCAACCTTCCTTAAGCTTGCCTCTATAAGGTGCCCAACCTGTGTCGAAATCTTCCACTCAAACCTACAGCATTCAGGAATACCTAGGAATTGTGTAAATCGCTAGTTTTGAAAGATCTCAATTCTAATTAATTGGCCATCAATTCACTTGGTTGGTATTTTTTTTTTTTTAATTAAAAAGAGAAGGAGGCCAGGTGCAGTGGCTCATGCCTATAATCCTAGCACTCTGTGAGACTGAGGCCTTAAGCAAACTCCTGCTTAAGGCCAGGAGTTTGAGACCAGCCTGAGCAAGAACAAGACCCCCGTCTCTACAAAAAATACAAAAATTAGCTGGGCGTGGTGGCGCGCATGCCCTAGCTACTTGGGAGGTTGAGGCAGGACAATTGCTTTATCCCAGGAGTTTGAGGTTGCAGTGAGCTATGATGACACCACAACCTTCTAGCCCAGGTGACAGACCCTGTCTCCAAAAAAAAAAGAAAAGAAAAGAAAAGGAGGTTCAAATATTAAGAATCAAAGTAATGGCACATGGTTAACATAAATCTAGTTATTTCTTCTTTCTCTCTCTCGACTCTGTTCCAATATGAAAAGGGAACATTATTAGTAAACAGGCAGGGAGGGGAAGGGGGGAATTTATTTAATTAAACATTTAGTGAGTTTATAATTATATAATACTTATGAGTATAGCTCATGTCTGAATAATCTCCAAAATCCCTCTCATACATTTGGTTGCATAACTCAGAACTAGAGACTATATTGAGAAGGGTTTGCTAAAAGCTGAAATAAAAGTAGGATTATCATACAGTTTGTAAATAAAATAAGCTAATTAATAGTTAGATCCCCAAATTAGTTTGTTCCTAGGAACTCCTTTCAATAATGTTATCTACTGATTCAAGTGGAGTTTAGAGTCTACTAATATTTTTAAGTAGGAACTACAAGTGTGATACATTTTTGTCTCCCAGAAAATAAGAAAACTATAAAATTTAAAATGCATCAGGTACAATCCACTGGAAAAAGGACAAGAATACTGAAATTTTCCTACCCCAAATTACTCTACTACTAATAGTATGCAACCCAATGCACACCTGAGGGGCACATTGTATCCTATATCCTATATACATCTGAGCATCAAACTCCAGGCTACCTCACGGCCTTCCTGGCTAAGTGTGCTATTTCTTCCATTGGGATTCAACATATACACTCATCACTCAAGGGTGAAAAGTAATTATTTGTCCAGGCCATTTTAAAAAAGTGGAATATATATAAATTGGGCCACATTTTATATAGATACAAATGTGAGGAAGATCAATCAAGAAATATGAAGAGATTCACCTAGTAAATGAATCTGATCCGGGAAATAGCATAAGGCAATTATAAAATAGAACCTTTTGCTAAAATTGGTACTAGAATCCATTTGAGTAGCTTTACAACTTGTTTAAGGCAATGACAACGCTGACCACCTATTTAATCATTTGTAACAAGGCCAAAAAGGCATTATTTGTCTTATAAACTCAATTCAACAAAACTGTGTTTCGTGCTTACCTTATACAAGACAATATGCTCTGCATTAGGGACACATAAAATAACACACATCCCCAAACACAAAGTTCAAGGTCAATGAAGTCAGAGGGTCTTTTTCATGAGTATAACAGCATACACTTCTTCCTCCTACCAGTGATTTTTTTCTAGTAAAATATAAATATTCTAGAAGAATACTAATATTTTAAAACAGAAATTAAAAACTATTTTCAGATAAAGGTTACATCACAATCCTTTAGGAAATAACATTTTATTTAATCAGTTGTAGTCTTCATTTGTGTTACATAAATGCTATTTCTTAACATTACATGAATATGCACTTATTAACCAATTTCATAGTACTGACAGCAACTCTGGTCTAAATCATGGCTTTTCATTCTTTTAAAGCAGCAGAGGCAGACTCACCCCCTTACCGTTTTTCAAATAAACTATTAAATAGAATTCTGACATAACAACAAGATAAAAAGCTTGTGCTGTGCCTTCTGAAACACAGATGAAGAGCCCAAAGTCCTCCCTTTCAAGTCCCGCAGTGACCTCTGAACAGCCTCTTTAGAAATTCTTAAACCCTGAGAAACAGAGCTTAAAAATCCCAATGCTAGATCCAACTGAAAATCAGGATATCAGTATCTTCCCATTGAGCTCTATGGGTCCAGAAACTGGTGGGCCCGCAGGTGTCATTAATCTTGAGGCAACGCTGTGGGAGGCAGAGAAACCATAGCCTCTGTTCAAACAGAACCAAAAAAAAAAAAAAATCTGTTTTCCAAGCCAAATTCCAAGAGACTGAACACCTGAGCATATATTTTGTATAGGCAGAGGTGCATGTCCAGTCTCCAAAATAACACTAGTAAATCACATCTGAACTGTAAATGCTATGCATTAAATACAAAAATGTTGATGCCTTAGTTTTATCAATACTTAAAGGCATTTGACTCTATTTTGAATAAGGCATATTTCTTCTCAAATGCATAGTAATAGTCAAATTACTTATGAAAAGAATTTACCTCACCTTCCACCTGGGTTTACAGTCCTTAGGCCTCCAGTGACCTCCTGGCTCAATATCTAAATCCTTGGAGAAGAGTTGATGAATTTCATCAAAACTGATTTCACTTACATTGACATTGAGGAATCCCCCTATAAGTCAAAAATGTAAAAAGTGGTTTTAATATTTTTTGCCTCAAAGATGTTAGAAGGACAAACAACACTCAGTAGTATGATACCATAACACAGCTGCCAGGACAGTACAGTTTATTCCTGTTATCACCACATTTTATTAATAGCACCCCCCTTTACTTTTGCTTTTGATGGTAATTTATGTGGTCATTCTACTATGTTTGGCAAATCAGCCAAAGATAATCTATTTCTTTTTTTTTAACTTTTTGCTGTTGAGTAATATACTGAATATTTTAATATCCTTTGGAAAATGTTTGCATGTCACTATAACTTAGCATATCGTTGCAATTTAACAATTATTCAAGTATTTTAAAACTACTTTTCATTTCAACATAGGAGACACGATGGCAGAGTACTTAAGAATTAAATAAGCAGTCAGACTTACTGGAAGCTTTAACCCCAGCTTCTGTCTACAGGGGAAATTATTTAACCTCTCTGTGCCTCAGCTTCTGCCTCTGTAAGAGAGGACAGTTGATACCTGCCTCTGAAGGTGGTTGTACACCATGGACTTCTAAAATGTTCCTGGTCTAATAGGAGGCACTCACTACCCAAATTAACAAATATACCATATTACTGGAGGTGTTTTTACTAATAGCTTTTCTAATGAACACCACACTTTGAAATAGGAATGAATCTTGAATGGAAAACCACTTCCATTAACACAGTCAAAAACAAAGCTAAGAGTCAGGAAGCCTCAGTATCTTCCCCCGAGAATTAAAACAGCTGTGCCATCACTAGCATTCCCTTCAAAGCAACCAATGTCACTGAGAATGGCATATAAAATGCCAGGAGAATGAAACTATGATCATCTTATAGCAGTTTTAATGTCACCTGTTAACTTCCAAATAGGTACAAATTGCTCTAGAATGCCCTCGGGCCAAATTCTTTTCTCTGACCTCCTCCTCTCATATTAATGAAATACAAACCAACAGATGTTGAGGTTTTCCATTTCAAGTCTTCTGAGCCTCTTGTGGCCACAATTTCACACACACAAAAAAACACTCAGTTCCTCTCTAGAAAGCCTCCTTCCTCCTGCTATTCTGTATTCTAGAAGGTCTTCACAATGGCCTCTCTTCCCCATGCCCACTTTATCCTAACCAGGGAGGACTGTCGTAGCCTCTACTCAGCACTGAGGCATGCTAGAGGGAAATATTAATATTTAAAATGCAAATACCTGTTTCCCAGAGTAAGCTAGGAAAAAATCTGTAATCTTCTAATGTCTGCTCATTCTACCGACAACATCTGTGGTCTTTTATAACCACACGCCCACCCTTTCCTCTGACAAGATATGCAAACTAGCTAACCTTAGAAAGGTCAGGTTCACTTAAAGGAAAGAGAAACCTATGAACTTGCAGAGAAGGGGAAAGTCAAATGTAAGACTGATCAGTCAACATAAGTACAGACTATCATGACTCAGCTGACAAAAACAGAATCTAGCACTGTAATCAAATAAATTTCACACAAATAAATCTGATGCATTTAATAGTATGCATGATTGCTAAAATGATAGTAATTAGGCTAAATAATAAGCAGTTCGCATAAGTAACCGAAGTTGGTATTCTTTATGCACTGTTAAACCAAATTTTTTTTGTCTTTTTTTCAGCTTTATTGCTTCAACAGCTGTAATCATCATTATTGTCAGCAGTTTTCTCCAGCGTCGTTTGCAATTTAATTTCCATTTCCAACGCACATGCGCTGGCAAATGAAGAGACAGCCTTTGTATCTTTCTCCTCATTAGAGAGGGCTTCTTGTGTCTGCCACCGTCCCCCATGTCTGAGGCATCCTAAATTCACCTTCCTCCTGACTGCCTCCCCTCAGAGTCCCTTAGCAGTTTTCCCTTGTGCTTAATTGTTCCTTGCTCTGAAATCCTACTATGTTGCTGGCTGAAGGCCAAAGATGACCCAGTGGCATGATGTTGTCCTACCGGTGGTAACAGCAACATCACTGTGCTGGGGGCAGGTGGAGGGCAGAGAACAGGCCTCCCACCTAGGACAGGCACTGCCACCACTGGGAACAGTGAATAGTGTGATCAGAGAGAGAGAGAGAGATGAATAAATGCTAATTACCACTAGGCAGGGTGGTGGTGTTAGGAAGACCCTGTAAACAGGAAAAGGAAGGGAAAACAGTGCCCAGGAGGAAGCATTCAACAGATTAACTAGTGGCATGTGGTTTCCAAACTGTCCTCAGTGGAAGGAACCTCTTTCAGGGAACCTGTGACTGGGGTACGGAGGACCCTGGGTCCCAAACATGGTCACTTTCATCTCTTTTATGTAATGGGTATCCCCTTCAGGTTTCACTCAAGAAAGTATTCCAGTGCTTCAAAAAAGCATTTGAGCCGGGCACAGTGGCTCACACCTGTAATCCCAGCACTTTGGGAGGCCGAGGTGGGAGGATGGCTTGAGACCAGGAGTTCAAGACCAGCCTGGCAACATAGCGAGACCCTGTCTCTATGAAAATATGAAAAAAAAAATTAGCTGGGCCATGGTGGTGGGTGTCTGTAGTCCCAGCTACTCTGGAAGCTTGAGGTGAGAGGATCACTTGAGTCCTGGAGTTCGAGGGCACAGTGAGCTATATGATTGCATCACTGCACTCCAGCCTGGGTGACAGACCAAGACACTGTCTCTACAAAAAAGATAACAAACAAACAAATAAATAAAAGCATGTAAAAACCACCCGCTATAAATGAAGTCAGGAGAGGACACAGCCTTCTTTACTCGTAAAGAAGTTAAGCAATCAGCCAGGCCAGACCCCTTTACTTCTTAAACTTGCTGAGATGTCAAAAGCAAGTGAAGAGAAAGAATCCACCGAGCTCCACAGAGAACTCCCAATCTTCACTCCCCGCCTGTGCTAAATCTGAGATTTTCAACTGGGAACTAGTGCTTCCTTTTCCCCATTTAGAGATTTAAAGGTCAAGAAAATGAAGATACTGGCTGAAATCCATTTACCCAGTAATGTAATAACAATCAGCAAACAAATGTAAATTATATAATTTACCAAATAATGAATTTCACTCTGTTGACATGAGGCTGGTGCTAGAAAGGAAAGAGCCAGAGAAATGAGTGCCTGAGGGAGGAGAGGCAATCAGTTACCTAGAGGATCAAGGCGAGAAGCCGGGAACTCACGTGGCATTAAGCTCCCTCTCAGTCTCGTGTGCCAAACTGCTTCTGCATGTGTGAGAATAACTGAGTTGCACCAGTGGTTATGTAGGACGTTTACTATAATTTCCTAATGCTGAATTTGCAAGATATGCAACAATGACTCCCATTTTGCAAAGCTGGACCTGAACGGGCCTACAGTCTGTTAGGCACACGTGGGCCCAAATGACAGGCTTACTGTCATGCGGGTTACAATGTATCACATGACATGATTTCGGATATTATTTTTTCTATTAAAATATAATTCTTAAAAAAAATATTCAATACACATGAATTACCTACATTTGCATTTTTCTTACATTTCAAGTAAAATTTAAGGCATATCCCTAGGCAGAGAGTTGTTTTCTCAATACATCAACAGTTTAAGTGATTACTTCACTTAGTTTGGAGCCTATATCTATTTTTTGGTATTTAAAGCCTAATTCTGGATACTTTCGCTTTTGTCTCTGTTTTACTCTCAGGGTTTTAAATGTGCATAGCCCAAAGCTCTTGATGACAGTGTCAGAGAAAGATCTGAATTTCTCCTAGAAATGTCCTTAGGGTGAATTCCTCCTCAAAGTCAGAAAAGAATTTTCATGATAAGATGGAACATTCCCTCCCCCCATCCTCTATGCTGTTTCCTGAGTACAGCTCTAGGCTGAACAGCTTTGAGTCATCCAGCCATTGGTCACCTACTGTCCCCTTTGAAGCCAACATTAGACACTGCCTATCTCCAATGCTTTACTGAAGCTTCTCAACTTCTAGAATTTTATAACTTAACACATGATTTCTTAACTATTCTTGAAGCAACGAAACCTGAGCATTCTAAACGTTAAGATAGAGTGTTTGTCTCACATCCCCAATGCCAAGGGCAATGCCTGGACACAGGATGAATGAATGATTGACTAGGAAGGCAAAGCTGCTATCCACTCTTGTCTCACCCCTACTTCCCTCCTACCGGTATTTCCACTCTCTGACTCCAGCAGGTGCTAAAGTATGTCTGTGAGCACTCTGACACTGCTCCCTCTCATTAAAGCCTCCTTCCCTTTCACCTTCCCACCCCTCCCTTCCTTCCTCAATCTCATGGAGATTTAAAGTCCTCTCTACTATATCCCCATTTTTCCTGTCTGCCTCCTTATGTAGTGATTTGCTGATTTGGGTGGTGTGCCTAAGAATTATCAGGTGTGCTTGTTCAAAAGCACACCTGGCCCCATCATCAAGGTTTCTGTGTTAGTCCTTGCCAGTGGGTCATGGTTATGGCCACTGGCTTTATCTGAACACATTTCAGCTGCGTGAACTGCCCACCATTGAGTCCTGCCTCCCAGAGGAAGAAGTTAGAACCCACTCCAAACCAGTTGAGCAGGTAGGAGCAGTCATGTGACCAGATGCACCCGCAGGAGGCCTGGGAGCAGTAGATGCCTCAGAAAGTGGTCTGGGCCCTGTTTTGGCTGCTCAACCTTTGACCCTGACTCTCTGGACACCCAGGCTTTCTCTGGAATCCTTAGTTTCTTTTCATGGATCCCTTTTCCTCTTAAGCCAGATAAAGCATATTCTGTGGTTTGCAACCAAGAACGTTTTGATTTGGCTTTTGCTATAGGTCTGGGGTGTGGCTCAGAGGTCTGCTAAGTATCCCAGCTGATACTGGTACAGGTCATCCCTGAACCACACTTAGAGAAACAGAGCTCTATGACCTGCACCTGATCCCAGCATCCATGCACTCACAAACGCCCTATTCCACCAACCTCCCAACCTGCCACACCTGGGTCGCCCATCCCAACCTTGGAGCAACAATTGTCCATGCTCAAATTCTCCACCCAATAAATAGCACTGAAGAAAACCACATAAGCACAGAGATTAATCCCATCACATTTTGGTGACAATACCTAATATACTGCCTCAAACATAGGAAGCTTTCAACAAAACTAAGTGTCAGAGGATTTGTGAGTTTTGACCAGGTGGGGGCGCTCTCTACGCTAACCATCAGTCACCTTTTATGATTAGCTCCACTTTTCAGTCCCTGAAACAACTTTTTAAATATTCACTTCTCCCTTTCAAGCTGCACAGGCCTTCTTGGCCACCCCCTGATATGCAAGTGGCCTCCTGCTTTAACTGGAAGGAAGAAATAACAGCATGAACCCCTTACCTTTCTCCACCTCAACTCCAAATGAACTGCGGTCTGGCCTCCAGCTCTCCAAGGTTCACTCTTGAACCCAAGGATGCAAGTCCCCTTTCACTTTCTGACCTGGCTCTGCAGAGCCCCTTCTGCTGCCTGTTCCTCTCTCCTCTTCCATGGTGCCTAGGACACACTCTCATCCATTCCTTCCTAAAGAGTTCTTCCTTAACCCAGCGTCCTCCGCAGATTCTTTACCGCTATTCTCCTCCCCTTTCCCACAAAACATTTGTTTTTTAACCAACTGGTCTTCACACATTTCAGACTCAGTTCTCAGGACAGTCTAACTTTGCTTTGTAACTACCCTGCCGCTCTACTGAAGTCGAGCTTGCTGTGGTCACCATCAGTTCTACGTGCTGAATTCAGCAGCCTTTTCACAGTTCCTCATTCTACCTGTTGTCTTTGACAGTCTCTCCTTGCAATGCTCTCCTCACTGGCCCTTGGGATGCCATCCTTCAACTCTTCCAGGTCCCTGACTGCTTCCCTTCTTCTACTGACCACGGCTCACCTGTGTGAGTGCTGATCCTGGGACCTGCTCTCAGCAGTCTTCCCGCTCACCTGCCCCTATGTCCAGTCCAGATCTCTTGTGACATTCAGACCCTAAATGACTCCACTGAACTTCAAATGACACATCCTCAAACTGAACGCATGAACTACCCCATTCCCCAAATGTGAGGTTTATCCTGCATTGCTTGTTTCAGTTAACAGTCACCAGGTTTTTTTCAGAAACCTGGAAATTAACCCTGATCCCTCAGTTGGTTGCTGCATCTGGCTAACAGCACACCCCTGAGCTGTTTTATGCCTCAGCCTGTTTCCAGTGCCATAGCCCTGGCTCCTGCTCTTGTCTTTTCCTCTGGCCAAATGCAATTAGTGCCTCACCGGTCTCCCTTATTCCAAGATTTCCCCATTCTCACCCATCTTGCAGCTTCTCATCTGAATAATCTTTCTCAAGTATTATACAATCCTAGTCCAACATTCATCTGCCTAAAGCCTTCAATGGTTCTCCATTTCCCTAAAGCAGGGTTTTTTGTTTCTGCTTTGGGTTTACCCTTTTTTGCCCCTAGACCCTTTGAAAATCACACTCTCACCTGAGAGAAAAGTGCACAGGCTCATAAACCAACTCTTTGCAGCCAAGTTCAGGGGCTCCGCTCCCTCCAAAGCCCATCTCATGGACACCTGGGGATTCATGGAACCCGTGCAGACCTCAGATCCCTTAGTCCTTTCGGTGAAACCCTTCTCTTCCTGTCCAGCTTCACTTCCCACACGCCCCACTTACACACCCTCTTCAGCAGGAGCCGACCACTCTCCATTCCCAGAATACACAACTCCTGTGCCCTGATGCTGTTCTTTCTCAGCTACCTACTGAAGTATCTTCAAGACCCAGTTCCGATGTTCCTTCTCTCTGATTCTTGCTTTTCCTTCCAGAATGAACTGCTGTCTCCGTTTTGTCACATTTATATCCCTTTCACAGCATGCCTTTCTCTGGGTGTGTGCCCTGCTCCTAGCTGGTGCACACACGACCATATTCAGCTTTGCTTCTCCCCTGCCTGCCCCTATGACACAGGGCCCCCCCTGCCTGCCCCTGTGACACAGGGCCCCCCTGCCTGCCCCTATGACACAAGGACCCCCCTGCCTGCCCCTATGACACAGGGCCCCCCCTGCCTGCCCCTATGACACAAGGACCCCCCTGCCTGCCCCTATGACACAGGGCCCGCTGCACAGCTGCTACTCAAGCAACAACGGCTTGCTGACTCCAAAATGGCTCCCATGGCTCTTTTTTTAATAAACATATGCATGACGGTTTGGTATATTAACCATTATTTGAGCTTTTCTGAAGTCTATTTGCTTATCTTTTCCCTCCTTGCTGATTTTCATGTGAATTACTTAAATCCATCTCAAAAAGTCCTTGTAGCTTTTGTTATATTCATAAGGTTAGCAACTATAGAAACTACCAGGGTTAAACCATACAGGAAACTATTCCACAAATAGTAAAGACAGAATATACAAAGGTCACTGCAGACGTATTCTATTTGAATAAGAATTAAAAGATAGGAAAACTAAAGGTGAAGTCTATTTTCATTTTAATGCAGAGTACACAACTGACATTTTCCATATTTGCCTCACCCAGAAAAATCAAAATCAAAACATCCATGCTAAGCACTTATTATTTTTTAGCTCTAGATAAGGTGAAACTTCTATTTTACTTTGTTAGCGCAAAGAATCTTACATAAATACAACAAAGCTGAAAATGAGTTTGCCCTATGGAGAATCTATAAATACTAACAATAACAAAGAAATATTCACTCATACTCTTCATATAAATAATACACATCAAAATAGATTTTATAGTGTCATTTGACCACTACTGAAGATGAAACATTACTGAAATTCATGAAATGCATTTTATCTGAATTTCAATTTGAAAAATTCACACTTTATGGAAATCTCGTGCCAGTGGTTCCATTGTTACACCAGGGAAAACTCAAAAAGGATTTACAGCTAGATAACCAAACACCAATTTTAAGCCATGACTTCACTTTTGGTGATTATAAATAAATATTACTCACACCTGAATGGTGTTCAGCCCAGTAGGTCTTATTCTTACACAGATCCCTCCTAACTATTATTTGGGGAAGTATTATATTCAATTATTTTGTGTGATATAATAAGATGTTACACTTAGGTATTTTATTATATTGTTCTCTGTCATCAATGGGAAATATCCTGTTAATTAAAAAAAATTCAGGATGCATAGCTAAGAAAAAACTTCTTAACTCCACCCATTTCTCCTAGGTTTCTCTTTCCCTTAATCATTGTAAAGTCTGGCTCCATCATTCAAGGAAGCAGGAAGAAGGAAAGGGAGAATCAAATTAACACCTATCAGGCTTCAAGTGTTGTGCTCCATCCTATTCTCACAACACTGTGAATGAAGGTGATATGATAGATAACTGCAGGTTTTACAGATAGGTAAACTGAGGTTCCACTTTGCAGAGGTCGCATGACGAGTGAAGGGGCTCAGCTGGGCAGCTCACGCAAGGCCCTCTTGGCAGAAGCCTTGTTATGTTGGCTGCACCCACGGCTCCTTTCTAAAGCATTATCTGATGTGGTCATATTTTCTACCAAATAACCCTGCACTCTGGGCACCACTCACTGGACACAAGATTGGAGCTGGACCCTAAGCTGGCAGATGATACAGGGTCCTGCTGTGAAAAGATGC
This sequence comes from Lemur catta, assembly GCF_020740605.2. NCBI lineage: Eukaryota > Metazoa > Chordata > Mammalia > Primates > Lemuridae > Lemur > Lemur catta. The sequence goes on from NC_059143.1 coordinate 22,970,542, forward strand.
CTGGCCACACCCATGTGATCCTCTCTTTTAAAAGAATGCAAGACTGAGGGAAGCAGAGAGAAGGAACAGTAGCCCCAAGACCCCTGTGCAGCGGCCACACACGGCAGAGGTTACGTGCGATGAGCTATGGGACTGGAGGAGAGGAGTGCCAGCACGAGGCCCTGGCAGTAAGACGCTTTCAAACAGAGTCTAATTAATACCCCTAAAGCACTCATTAAGAAAATGGCAACTAAACCAAGAACAGAAAGATTTCCTAAAACTATAAACCCTTGAATATAAACATTATGAAGATGAAATTACGGTAATCAATATTTCAACAGAACATTATCCAGTGGTTTCGGGATTACACAGACAAAAATATTCATTTTTAGGAGAACAAGGCTGCAATAACAAAGTAAGGACAAAGAGCCACAAAAACCATTGAGCTTCATTCTCTATTATGGAACAGCAAGGAGATACCAAGATAAGAATCACCTGAGAATTTGTTTTACATGTCGCTGCCCAGGCCCAGGTGAAACCAATCAAGTCAGAACTTAGGGGTTGGACCCAAGAATTATAAATGCTTCCCAGGTGCTTCTGTTGTACAGCCGGGGATGAGACCCACACTCTCAGTGAGTCTCAAAGTGTGGCCCCAGAATCATCAGCATTAGCATCACCTCAAAGAACTTGTCAGAAATGACGACTCTCAGGCCTACTCCAGAGCTACTGAATATGAAACTCTGAGGGTGAGGCCAGAAATCTGTGTTTTATGGGACCATCCAGGTGATCCTGATATACCCTCAAGTTTGAAAGCCATGGCCTTACATAACATTGAAAAGTCAATCTTTCTTTTTATTATAAATATATAGTATCTATCAACAATAAACTGAAAAAATCCTACACATATGATAGGCAAAGGCTAATATCCTCAATAAAAAGCCATGTAAAGACATAGAAAACATATTTAGATACTAAAGACATTAGAACACAGGGATACACAAGCAATTTAAAAATGTTTATTTAAATCTTTAATTGTATAAAAATCAAGATACAAACGTATATGTACAGAGTACGTTTAAATCATGGGGTGGGGGCAGGGAGGACATACAAAGAAAAAAATTCCAAATAATAGCCGTGGTGGCTTCTCAGACCTGGGAGTACAGTATAGTGGTTTTGTAAAAATAATGATAATGTATCATCTTTATAAATTTTAAAAATCACATGTTTAAAGTACGATAGTTTGATCACTATCACATATTATGCACAAAAATTAAAAACAAAATAGTAAAATTATTAGAAGGAAATAAAAGTATTTGTATGGCCTTGGGGCAAGAAAATCTTAAGACAAAAAAAGCAAAAAACTTAAATGAATTGATTGATATGACTGAAAAATATTACAATTTTTAACTTCTGTAAAATAAAAGACTCCATAAACAAAATAAAAAGACAGGCCGAGGACTGTGAAAAGATACTTACAACACACACAGCAGACAACAGGTCACTGCCAGAATATAAAGGATTCCTACAGGTCAATACAAACACCTAACATCCCACAAGGAACTGATAAAAGCCATGACAGAGCAAGTCACAGGAGAGAAAATTTAAAAATACTAACATATGAGAAATTACTTAAACCCACTAGTAATGAGGAAGGTGAAAATTGTTTAGCGTTTTTTTTTTTTTTTTTGAGACAGAGTCTTGCTCTGTTGCCCGGGCTAGAGTGAGTGCCGTGGCGTCAGCCTAGCTCACAGCAACCTCAAACTCCTGGGCCCAAGTGATCCTCCTGCTTCAGCCTCCCAAGTAGCTGATACTACAGGTGCATGCCACCACACCTGGCTAATTTTTCTATTTTTAGTTGCCCGGCTAATTTTTTTTCTATCTTTAGTAGAAACAGGGTCTCGCTCTTGCTCAGGCTCATCTTGAATTCCTGAGCTGAAGCAATCCTCCGCCTCAGCCACCAGAGTGCTAGGATTACAGGCGTGAGCCACTGCGCCTGGCCAGAATGTGAAAATTCAACCAATGAGATACCATTTATTAAGTTATCAGAGTAGCAAAAATCAAAATGTACATCAATATCAAAGTGGTACGTTCATGCTTTGCTGTCAGGGATGTAAATTTAGAGAGCAATTCAAGAAAATCTGGAAAAACTGAGCCAATCTACCCAGCAATTCCACCACTAGGCATCAACCCTCAAGTATACATGCATATATGCAACAAGATGGTCTGTACTATGTGGCTCTTTATAGCAAAAAAGAAAAAAATGTTGCTATTTTGTGAGAGCAAAAAAAGTAGAAACGACCTAAATGTCCATCAGCAAGGAAAGAGGTAAACGAAATGTTATATACTTATACAAAGAAATACTGTGCAATAACAGGGAAAATAAATTAGATCTATAGGTAACAACATAGATAGTTCTCAAAAAAATTAAGTAAAAAAATCAAGTCACAAAATAAAATGCAATTTACAAGACCATTTACATAAATTATTAGAACCTTTGTAGCAATATCTGTGTCTATCTGTGTAAAAAATAATTTTTGTAACCTGTAAGAATACACAGCAAACTCATGACAGAAGTGAGGTTACTTCTGAGGAAGGGCATGGTGGTCAAAAAGGACTTTGGGGGTGTATGCCTACATGACAAGTGCGTTGCACACCCTCTGGGGAATGGTCATGCTTGAAGGTGCAGACCCGGGGAGGTGGGGGGGGGATGGAGGTATGACTATATGATGAGTGCCAGGCGCACTCTCTGGAGAATGAGCACGGACGCGCCTGGGACTCTGACTCGGGGGGATGGGCGGGACATGGACAATGTATATGACCTGAACTTATGTAACCCCATGATGAGCTGAAAATTAAAAAAAAAAAAAAAAAAAAAAAAAGGACTTGGGCTTACTCTGTAAGGTTCTAATATATTCAAAAGGAGACAACATATTAATTACTCTCCTAAACACTGTTTTAAGAGAATTTGGAAGAAAGCCAAAGAATGAATTTTTAAATCCTAGTGGGAAAAATACAGGTATTTGTCATTTTCTCTTTTGTATTTTTCTTCAGCTTTTCAATCATTCCCCTACAAGAAGTGCTTTGCAAAAAAAAAAAAAAAATTCAAATAACATACTGCATAATATAAGCATTTATACCCAGAGTAATGATCTGATCCTGATGTACTCAAATCATGTGGTTTTTATGATTTTATTATAACACAAGTAAACAGTTAAGTCAAAATTAGACCACACTTACGCATGTAAGGCAGCTTTTCTGGGCAGGGGAGGTATGGTGAATATGTGAAGTTTTCCGGAAGATACGTCGTCGTTTGAACAAGGTAATCACTTGAATTATTGCCTTCAGGATAATCTTGGAGAGAGAGAAAAAAGTTACAACCAAAAAGCTGCCTTTTGCTTTGCCCCTAGTATGAAATATGTCAGTGTCACTGTGAGAAAACTGTAATATGCAATCTATAGAAGTCCTTAAAAGCAATTATTTATAAAGAACTAGAGAAAAGCAAACCTCTGCTGGAATGGACCTCACAGCATGATTTCCCAAGAGAAGTCTAAAGTCTAGAGAGCAGCAGGCCCCTGTCCTTGCATGCAAACATAGCAGTCCCATTTGCAGCAGTATGAGAACACCTGCTCCCATCCCTTCCCTGGCTGAGCCAGATCTAAAAGGAGTGTGAAAGTACAACAGGGAATCCTCTCCCCTATCACACAGCCAAGGGTGTTCCTAACCATCACGGAGCCACATGACTGCCACTAGTATCCACAGAGCAGAGGGGTGGGAGTAATGTTTTCTCACCACCTCACACTTAAGAAACTGAGATTTACCCACTCGACTTATTTCTGTCACACAGCCCATTCTAAACATTTAAATTAGTCACTCCCAGCCCATGGGCTGCAGCCCCTGGGGAGCCGTGGAGCTATTATTACATTAGGGCCATTATCTTTAGGGTCAGCAAGCTATAACATATAGGGCAGTGGTTTAGAGCACCAAAGTCAAATGCCTGACTGCAAATCCTTGCTCCTGCACTTACTAGCTGTGTGATACAGGGCAGGGCACAGCATTGCTTCTCATCTATGCCTACATCATATTGTCATTTCCAGATTTCAATAAGATAAAATGTATAAAGTGCTTGGAACAATCCGCGGCCCATATAAATATTCAGTAACTATAGCCATTAGTGATTGGTTTAGAGATGAGCATCTGACCCATGAGACAGTCTCAGGCTTAGGATTTTTGAACATGGAACCGGAGAGATTACATTTCAGTCCCTTTCTAGGGCGAAGTTCTGAGATGCAAATCTGGGAACTATGACATGCAGGTTTCCTGCTTTGCAGCAGAAGCTGGCCTAAGAGAACGAAATCAACACGCAGTCAGAAACAAGAGGTGGAAACAGCTAATTAAACTACTGTCTGTCTCCTGAATCACAAACCATGTATCACAGAAAATGAAATTCTAGCAGACACTTTAGGAAAATGTGAAGATATTCTTTCTATCCTCAGTAATCTGCTCCAGTGAGAGAGACTGTAAAAGCTAAAGCCTCTGACACATGGAAAAATGGCACAATCCTGCAAACTGGATATGAAGTATGTGAGAAGAGCCAAAGAAAACTAAGCACCTCACCTGCACACCTTTACCTAACATCAATATTCACTCATTATCAAAATGGAGTTGATGGGGATGAGGCCTGGGAGCCAGGATAATCCTTCAGGACAGAGAGACGCACCCCACCTCCAAACCCGGCTAATGGAAGAGGGCCCTGCCAAGGCTGCTGAGTAGAGGTTGTGTGGGCGGAGGGGAGGGACTCCAGGCCTGGTTGGTATCGAGGAAGAGACAAAAGTGACAATGACAAGGTCCAATTCCAAAGGACTGCATGGAAACCCCAGTTGTGAATTTTACAGGGCATGAGTAAGGTGTTGAGGTAATTGTATTGCCAGAAAACCCCAACATGATAAACAAAGACTGATGATGGTACAACTGCTAAGGCCTATTCCACCAGGAAGTGGGAAAGCCCCAGTGAGAGAATCCTCCCCAACGCCTCTCTCTGGAGGAGCCCTGGAAAGCATCTGACAAGGAATATCCTTCACGCACAGGGCATGGGAGGGGATTCAGTGGACACTAATTGTTTTGCATGCCCAGCAATAGACTAAGTTCACAGAAAGTCCTCTAGCAGCCCAGGCTCTACGTCTCACCCATATGTATCTGGAAGATTTAAAGATACTAAACAAAAGTAAGTGTAGGCTGGTCCAAAGGTAGTGAGTTATCTCAGTTGACTGTTCACAGCCAGTTACAGATTGAACTCCTTGTTCTACTACTTTCCCCCTGCTCACTACTGCACTTGACTAGTCTAAAAAAAAAAAAAAGTCGAGTGTAAGGAAATCCTATAAAGTTCTGATTCTTTTTTCAAGATACTTTTTAAAAATATGTCTAGATATATACCAAATTTCAAGTTATATTTTAATTTTTTTACATGTACAGCAAGGGATGCAATTTTTTAAATTAATTTTTTCCAAGTCATAGTTTAAAGGAAAGGTTTCTCCTTTTACAGAGACTCCTTTGCTAGTGGCAGGAGTGAGTGCTCCAAGCATAAATTAGGTTGCTGTCACTCCCACCAGAAATGGTTAAGATTACTATTATTATATGAGTTTTGTGACAGCTTTTGGTCAAACTCATTGATTTTACACCTTGGAGTTGTTTATTTATCTTCAATAAACAAATAGATTTTGCTGCTTAATAATAACATAACATACTGGGTTTTTTTCATTTAAAAGGAAGATAAGGCATTCTGATTACAGGGGATATAGTAAGAAAAGAAAAAAAATCAAAAACAAAAAAAAACTTTTAAAAAATTATAAAAATAAGTTTGTCAAAATTTAAGAAAGCAAAAGATATAAGTCAAAGCAATCTCCCAGAAGGTAGAAAGAAAAGAACTAGAAAACAGAAAAGATAATAAAATTAGAAGGTTCTTTCAGGAGTCACAAAATCCAAACAACAGGATTTCCAAAAAGAAAGGAATAGCAGGAAGACAAATGATCAAAGAAATAATAGAGCAATATTTTGTAGAACTGAAAGATAAGAGTTTCCATAATGACAGGCCCAAATGTACCGAGCAAGAGAAGAAAAACAAAGCTCCAAATGCTTTTTGTAAAATATCACAATACAAAAAACAGCCTACAAGTCTCCAGAAAGAAAAAACTGGTCCAGGTACAGCAACTGCAATCAGAATGGCCATCAGATTTCTCAAAAGCAACACTGGAAGACAGAAGACATGGAAATTTCAAAGCCCCTCAATTTATGTGCTTAAAGGGCTCAGGAAAAAAATCAATGATAAATATGTGGAAGGCTCAGCAAAAGGGGAAAAAAGAGTTAACAAGTAACATTAATAAAAATAAAAAGATCCACAAAACAATTATGACAATGACTACTTGACTCAGGAAAACCAACCAACCAACCATTATTTACGTACTCTTCACAACATAAACAATACTGATTTGAGTTTAAATCATGATGTAATTATACTGGGCAGTAAGGGTAGGTAAAATTGGGGTGTGCTATAAAGTACTAACTGGCTTTCTTCCATAACAGGAATAATTACAATCGATACATCAAGAGACACCAGAACAGAAACATGAAGATAAATACCGAATAAGCTGTTAACAATTAAAAGTTTCTGTTTTCTCTGAGGATTGGGACTCAGAGAAGAGATAGGCTGTTTTTTTTAATAACCCTTTTCTACAATTAAAATATGAAAGTACTACTTAAGAATATAAGAAAGCTAGTCACACAGTTTGCTTTTCAATATGAATAAATGAAAGGTTAACACAATAAATTCTGAACAGCAAGTTCTTCTCAAGTTCTCTCTCACACACATACAGTTTATCTTAAAGCTTTCTTTGCACACGCCACAGGAAAGAACACATGGGCTGGCTATATAAGGACAATGATTTTCCTTAATCTCTTCATTCCATCAATTTTTATTAACCACCTACTATACACTACACATTTGTAGGAACTGGAAACAGAAGATAAATAAGGTTATACCTGAATGTACAACTATGATATGAATTTAAAAAAAAATTTTTTTTTAAAGAATAAGGTTGTCCCTGGGGGTCAACTGCCTTTACTAGGTTCCAAAGACTGATTTTCTTATAATCCTGAGGCAGGAAAATATTTACATTCTCATGCAATCCTCGAGTAATTTCTCAATGTGGTGTGTTAACTTTAAATAACAGTATTTTCTTACCCTGTATAATTTATTCTTATTGTTAATGCTTTGGCCCCTCCTCTTATAGCCACATGCTATGGTTCTATAAACCCACATCCAACTTTCAGAAACGTTAAGCTCTCTAGACATTTCTGCAAAACAAACTGATAATTCCCCCTGGGCAGTCTGGTGGCACCAGGAGGATCAGAGAGAACTGTTTTTACTTTTTATTTTAGTATTAGAATGACTGAATCACAAAAAACACATTCATCACTTTTATAAGTTTTTAAAGAACCAAATTAAAAAAAAACACCTTAAAGCCACGCAATACCAATATATTCACTTCCTTTGAATACAGAGCTTTGGAGCTACATGTGTTATTCTTGGCCACATCATTATCAATGATCGTAAGGAGCTCAACTCACTGCCAGACTTAGAGAAACGCCTACACGTTCCTTGAAGGAGTACTTTGTCCAGTGGTATTTATGTCATTCCAATGTGTTATGTTTACATAAGTCTACCCACCACCCCAGCTGCTAGTCTGAATATCTCTTTTAATTAAAATCACATTGTCTTTGATTTCTAGCATCTAATAAAGTACCTACAACACAGTAGGAACATACTGTAAATAAACACTTTGTAAGTGATAATACAGCCAATTATGACTTAAGCTTTTGGAGACTATCCTGTAATAAACCCACAAAAATCCTTATTCCTACAGCCGTGGTTAGGTGAGTAATGTCCATCGAGCATGACCACTGCTTTGTAACAGTTTTAAAAGGTTATGCATGACAGATGCATTTGAGAGATCCGCCACAACCCCTATAAAAAGTAGACATTATTTCATCTAATGAATGTATAAGAACAAAATGAGCTCTGGGCCCCCTGCTTCATTCCTCCCTTCCAGAACCACAGCCAAGGCTGGGCACGGTGGCTCATGCCTATGATCCCAGCACTTTGAAAGTCCAAGGTGGGAGGACTGATTGTGGTCAGAAGTTCAAGACCAACCTGGGCAACACAGCAAGACCCCATCACTACAAAAAATTTGAAAAGTAGCCGGGCATGGCAGCGTGTGCCTGTAGTCCCAGCTACTCGGGAGGCTGAGGTGGGAGGATTGCTTGAGACCAAGAGTCTGAGGTTACAGTGAGCTACTGCCACTGCACTTTGGTTGAGCAACAGAGTGAGACCCCATCTCCAAAAAAATAAAAATAAAAAATAAAAAAACCAAAACCACAGCCAAAGAAAAGGGAAACACAGAATGAAAACTTCTGGACAGATACCCTGCTAAGCTCTCACTGGACCTTATCACTTAAAGAAAAGGAGAACATGACCAAAAGAGACTTAGTGGCTTTATTTTTCCTGGCTTAAAACAGGTGGTGGAAACTTGATGAGAGTTCTAGTCTGTTTACCACTAATTCATCATGTCAGGCTGGCAGTGTCTGAGGGCCTCACTTTATAATAAGAAGTGTGCAGGGTTATTTCTAACAAACCCACCAACTCTAACACTGTATGACCTTATCATTTTCCTCAGCTATTATGCACTGAATACATCTTGTTTTCCTAATGTGACTGGCCCCGTAGGCTACAAGGAAAGGCTCATTTGATTATGAAAGTATGTAATTTCTTTATAAAAATATTATATATCTATTAACCACAGAAAGTCAGGTGTAGGGTTAAAAACCCCTTTTTGAAATCAAAGGTACTTATAAATATTATGACCTAGTTACCATTTAGTGTTCAATTTTAAACAAGCCACTACACATTAATCAAGTCTCCCCTAGGGCTCAATTAGCTCTTTGTATACCTTATAAGCCATTATCTCCTTTTTGGCAGATTATATCTATATAAGTCTGTGCAGAAATAACCAGTTGCATTGTAAATATATTTATGTTAGCATCTCTCCCAGCAGTCTAGAGATAATCATACAAAGGGGTAATGTTGTTCTTAATGCTGCATCTCCAATTATCTAGTTAAATATACTAACTATAATAATTTGATAAATGCTGGATAAATGAACATAGCACAGCCACATAGTTGCCGACCCTAACCCCCATTCCCCTTTTCCCTTAGATAACAGAACCCCAGTTTCAGTCAGAGTTCTAGCGCACCCAGCCCAAAGATATTTCCCAGGACCACAGGCACACATCACCACATCCAGCTAATTTGTTTTAAATTTTTTGCAGAGACAGGGTCTTACTATGTTGCCCAGGCTGGTCTTCAACTAGTGATCCTCTGGCTTCAACCTCCCAAAGTACTGGGATTACAGGCATGAGCCACCACGTCTAGCAAAGTAAGCAAACTCTAATCAAAGTATGCATTGGTTCTTTGGTTTTTATTGAACCTATGACTTGGTGAAAGGAAGAAAGGATTTCCTTTTTTTTTTTTTTTTTGGTTGCAGGGCAGGGTGCTAGAGGGAAAGTTTGACTTGTCCAAGTAATGGTTTCTCCTAATCAAGCTCAACATCCACACATATAACTTATTCATACCCCAGGAAATACCTGATCTGCAGAAATTTTTAGTACTCACACAAACACACTAACCTAAAGATGCTTATTTCTTTTCAGTTCAAAAACTTTTAATGAACATATTCACAATCAACTTATTCAACCAGCACAGGTACTACAGAAGCATTTAAAATGTTTAAACTTCTAAAACTGACCTACTATTCAGAAGAATCATTAATGCAAAAGAACAGTTAATGAGCCTTTAACTGTAGTATTAAAATATGAACTATGTTGAGACAGTTCTTCTAAAAGAAATGCCTTTAAAGTTAAAAGATTAAAAGAAAAGAGTATTTGATGTGTGGCATCATAAACAAATTAGTCAAATGACTAAAATGGATTTTGTTAAAGCACATGTGACATTAAATTGAGAATCACTATGTTCCAGTCCTGAATTTTTAGAAGGGTCTAAAACTATTACCCACCTTAACGTATGTTTAAGAAATAACACCTAGGGTGGGAAATAGAGACTTCCTATTAGCAGAGAGTATGTGTAGGTTTACAGTGGCACAAAGAAGAAGTGTTGACACCAATTAAATCTTTAACTATTTAAAATGAGAATATAGAAAGTGTAACAACTGTCAATCACACTGAACCCTTTAAAATAACACCTAATAATACTCAGGGAGACACTGCAGGAACACTGCCATAAAGCAGCATTAGCATTCTTCCACAGGAGTTAAATCCATTTACAACAATTCTACCATCATTGAATCATTAGTTTGGCCTATTAGATTTTAATCATAAGTGTTTTCTAACAGACCATTTACAACATTTACAAAGATAAGAGCAGCTACTGATTTCTAATGTTATAGAATTTCTCCTTTACTCCTCAAAAAGGCCATAAAACTATTAAGAATCTTCCATAATTAAAAACAAGTATTTTCTAGACCTAACTGGAAAAACATCTTAGGAAACAGAATGAGTATAAAGACAGACGGTAGTATGGCTAAGATGAATAAATTATCCTCTTTGTGGTTAATTTCCCTTAAATATGATAGGTGAATTGAAAAAGTTGTTCCTTTTGTTTAATTTAAATTTGCAAGAATTAATTATCTTTGTATAAAACCCCATCACTTTTGTGACCACACGTTTATACATCCTAAAATAGGCGACAGTCCTGATTTGCACGGTAAAATAAACTACCAGTACACTTAGGAGAAGACACCTTCATCTACAATAGCGAATTACTTAAAGGCAAAACCGGGGTTTAAAAGATCTGGTTTACTGCTTTGTGACTACAAGGGTACAAAGCAGAAGCAAAGCAAGATTAAGCAGAAAGTAATCTTACCTGTACCGTTGAGTGTACTGTTTTTATTTGTGTACAGCCTGATCATATGTCCTATTGTTTTCACATTTTCTCTCAACATTATACCTCGAGCTTGTACCATGAAGAGATACGTGTTGGCTATAAAAAAAAAAGAAAAGAGAGAGAGAGAGAGAATATTGTGACTCAATAAGCTTTTTTATTTAATAAAATAACATTAAGAATTAGTGAAGTGCCCAATAAACACAAACTGACTCAATTAACATGTCCAAAGGAAAAACAGAAATATAAAAATGACTATTTCCCACTATAAAAACTTACAAAAACAACTGATTTTTTGAAACAATAAAAATGAAAAAATTAAAGTGGCAATATCTATCTAATAGAATAAGACTAAATGAGCAAACTGAAATATCATAATGAACCCCTTTACCCATAAATGATTTTCTACCATAAAATATGCTTAGAAATTTCAAAAAGGCATTTTATTACAACTACTCAATCCTACAATTATAAAATTCACTTTCTCTAAGTATATATTAATTTCCCTAACCAAAAACTTCAAAAAGGCAAGGATTCCCTGTCTCACCGTTAACATATCATAAATCACCACAATATCTAGTATGGATGAAGATCTTACAATGGATCCTGCAAATTCTCAAGGTGTTTGGGGGGTAGGGGTGATCTACAATCAGTATGTTTTGGTGATTTCTACCAGTTAATTACTTAAACTTTTATGCTCCCTTTCCATCACAAATCTACCCACCAGGACTGTAAAAGCAAATGAAATCAAAACCAATGTGCCTTTTAAAAGTGGGTCAATTTAATTCTTTGTGATAAGTGCTTCAAAAATAGGTCCCTAATTTCTTCCATTGGGAGAAACCGGTAAATTGATAAAGATTACAAAAATGCCTGACTTTTGAGATGCCAAGCCTCCTCAAAGGTACAGAACTAAAGTCAGAAGATCCTTTCCTGGTCCAGATTCTGCTAATGTAGTGCCTAACTCTGGACAGAGCACTGGATCTGTTTCCTCATTTTAACAAGGCAGTACTGCATTAGCAGTGCACTTTTCTACTCTAAATTCTCTAAACGCAAAGCCAAAAAAATCATAAACTGCATTCAGATGAGAGCAGCAGAAGCTCATTACCATGGCAAAACCGAGAAACAGCAAGGCTCAGTTAATGACTCTTCCAATTTTAAGATAAGCTGTCTCTGAACACAGTAATGACACTCTCGGAAAATGAATGCTGAATGAAAAAATTAAGAATGCCAGCTCATTTTCTGAGTCCTGCTCTACTTTCTCAAGATGGTACAAGAGATGAGAGGAATGTAATGTTTACTACCTCCTTTCCCATTTTTTATGTAAATTTAAACTTGTTCAAAGTACAAACGAGCAGAGCATAAATAAAACTAGTAAAGAAGCAGAGTAAAATAACACTTTTTCTTTCACCTTCAATCTATAAAAGAGAGATAAACAGATATCCAGGTTACATATAAGCTTTACTGAAATCATGTTTAAGAGCACGTCTACAAGGCTTTCTAGAAAGCAGTCCTATAATTTAGATTTAACTTGCTTATGCCTGAATTTATTATACTGGGTTACTAACACCACATTTTTTTTTTAATGTTTTTGCACTTGAGTGGACTTTAAAAAATGAAGAAAAGAGACAAAGAGAAAAAAGGAAAACTAAAAGAACAGCCAACCAAAAATATGGGAAAATGTTCAAGAAAAGACAAGCTAACTAATATTAACAATTTTACCTAAACCAAGATCTAAAGTTCAATTGGAATGATGCAGGTGGGGAACAGCAAATAGATTACTAATACCAATTGGTTTACAGCACCTTGGATTATTTAATCCTAAAGTTATATATGACATTTGTTGTTAATGATATAAATAGCTTATAATATTTGTTCTACACCAAACTGTAAAAAGACCTGCCACAGAGTAGCAGAACTGAGGCACAAGTAAAAAACTCAGACTTCCAGAAACAACTCTGGTCTAAGCAAGGAGACACTAGGTAAGAGTATTATGTGCATTACTGGGTGTCCTGGAAACAATTTTTAAAAATTACATAGCCTATAGTTATATGTAACAAAACTATTACGAAAAAAATGATTACTGATAATACCTGTGACAAAGGTGAAATATTTATCAAAAGAATGCATTTACTTATTCATTAGATGGATAGAGAAAAAAATCCAAGAAAAGCTAGACACCAATCTTTCCAAATAAAAAATCTATTAGTTTATTTTAAATCATTTACAGCTAATTGAGTTACATTCCTTAGGTTAATGGTCCTCATGGGTTTAATCCCTAAAGATCAAAGCCCATTAGAGAATGAAGCTGTGTTTAAATGGAGACTGGTTGTTAACAGGAAGAAAGTGATGTGCCAAAGCGTTGCAAGACATGCTAAACCAGCAAGAGAATGGTTCCAATTGTTTGATTTCCAAACATCATAAAACTACATTAACACACTCAACTAAATACTTGCTAATTATCATTAATAGAAACCATAATGTCTCATTGGCAAGCCTTTAGAGAAAATCCTTGTCTAAAATTTCTATTCCAATTTACAAGAAACTACATTTCAGAAGACAAACAGGGAAATTTACCACTGCTTAATTAAAACCATGCCATGTGTTCCCTAATTTCATTCATTTTTTTTTTTTTTAACCTCTGCATTGTAAGACATAAATCTAACTTATTTCCCAGTTCTGCTTCCCAGGGGGAAAAAAAAAAAAACTACATCTAAAAAATAAACAACCTTCAAAAATCGACATTTTATAAAAGCTTCTAGGCACCTACCTACCCTGGGTTTGTGAGGAAAGATTTATGAACTTGTCTTACTCTTCACTTAAGAAAATTAAGGAATGCACCTGCTATAAAACTGTGCCTCCCGGCCCCTTTCCACACCCAGCTTTGTTCACTGGCTGTGCTGTAAGTATTCAAGACACGAAGAACGTTCCTGTCTGCAGGGATTTGGAAATGCTTCCTGGACTTTGAAGGACTCCAACACAACAGCCCTCTGGTCCTGATATCCCTATTCCTGACTGCTATGACCCACAGTCGCAATGTCCAGGTCTTTGCACAATAGGAAAGTGAAGTGAAGAACTGATTTTGAGAGGGAGATGATGATGTTGGTCAGGCAATCTGGCATGCAGTTATAAATTATAGGCCTGGAGCTAAAAAGAGGGGCTAGAAATATAATTTGGGAAGACGACTGTATAAATGTAAAAGCTGGAACTATCATGGTGAATTACCAGAGAAGAAATTACCTAGTTAGGAGATAAGCAGGTGAAGATCCAATGTATGAATTCAGACCACAAATAGGAAGCACAGAGATAAAAGGCACCAAGATGAATTAATCTCAGCTTGAACACAGTGAAGGAGCTAACAGACTAAAGAAGAGGGAGAGGTCAACCATGTCAAATGCAGCAGAGGCTAAGAAGGAGGACTTAAAAACAACAGCTTAAAAAAATTATTAAAACTGCCCCGGCCAGGTGGCTCATGCCTATGGAAAGCCGAGGCAGCAGGATCGCTTGAGACCAGGAGGTTGTGACCAGCCTGGGCAACATAGCAAGACTCCATCTCTACCAAAAAATTTTTAAAAATTAGCCTGGCATGGTGGCATGCACCTGTAGTCCCAGCTACTCGGGAGGCTGTGGTGGGAGGATCACTTGAGCCCAGGAGTTTGACGCTGCAGTGAACTGTGATTGTGCCACTGCCCTCCAGCGTGGGTGACAGTGAGACCCTGCCTCCAAAAAAAACAAAAAACAAAAACACAAAAAATACATAGCATACACTCTTTGCCAGGCATCCTTACATGTACTTTACATATACTAACCTATTTAATCCTCACAAGCAACGCTATTAGGCAGGTACTATTATTATTCATATTTTACAGATAAAGAAATGGAGGCATGAAATCAAGTAATTTGCCCAAAGTCACATAGTTATTAGCAAGTAGTGAAGGGAGCTAGAATTCAAACCAAGTAGTCTGGCTCCAGGGAGCTAGCTCTTGACCTTCACACCATTTAGCCTCTTAAAAATGCTAGCAGGAGATCACTGTAAGCCTTCAAGAGAGCAGTTTCATGAAAGCATTGGAAACAAAAGGAAAATAGTAAAGGACTGAGTGGATACTGACAAAGTGAAAGCATTAAGTTTCAGAAAAGGAAACTTAGTGAAACTAAGTTTCAGAAAACTTAGTTTCAGAAAAGGAAACTTGCTAAGTGATTAGCAAGGTCAAGGGAAGGTTTTTTGGAAGAGGAGGGACGTGAACATGACTGTGGCCTGAGTGGAAGAAGCCAGCAGAAATAGTTAACTAATTTAAGGCACTAAAAGAAGCAGACGAAGGAGAGAAAAGAACATGTCCATTGCTGGTACAGTTTAAGCAGAGGCTCTGAGGTGCACAGGTGCAGAACATACCCAGGGAACGACAATCCAACTTCAGTAGAGTTTGGTAGTACTAAAAAATAAGTTAGAAAGGTCCAAGTGGACGGACGGTTTGAAAAAATAAGAAGCAGGGTGAGAGGATCAGAGGTCACTGTTGAGAATGAGACACAGCATTAACAAAGGTGAGAATGGCCGAAAGTGGAAGGGTAAGAAGGCTGTGGTCTAGAGAGACGCCAGGAGAGCGCCACAGCTTCGCAGACACCCAAGGCATGACCCAGACAAAAGACAAGGGCTGGACATCCCAATGGCCACCAACAGAGATGTCAGTGGGAGATTAAAGTGGACAGGAACGTTCAGAATTCAGCACTAACTGCTGAAATCTTCCAGGGATACGGAATCTTGGAGGGCACAGGTTTCTAAAGAGAAGGAGATGGATTAACATTTACTGAGTACCTACTTTAGTCAGACACTACACTAAAGGCCATGAGTATAAATATATGTAAATATACATATATTAAATATATCTAATTTAATTCTTAAAACCACCTGCAGTTGGTGGAATGGAGACCTCCAAAAAGATATGTCCATATCCTAATTCCTAGAACCTGCAAATATGACATCAGAAAGGGGTCTTTGCAGGTGTAATTAAGTTAAGGATTTTGAGGTAAGGAGATCATCCTGGATTATCTAGGTGGGCCCTAAATCCAATGGCAAGTACTCTCAGAGAGGCAGAGGGAGATGTTACATACACAGACACACATGTGCACACAAACATGCATGCACACAAGAGAAGGCAATGTGAAGACAGCGAATGGAGTGATGTGGCCACAAGCCAAAGAAGACAACAAGCACCGTAGCTGGGAGAGGCAAGGAAGGATTCTCCCAAAGAGCCTCCAAAACGAGTGTCCGCCAACACCTTAATTGCAGACTTCTGACCTCCAGAACTCTGAGAAAATAAATTTCTGTTGTTTTCTGTCAGTGTGTGGTAATGAGTTATGGCAGTCCTAGGAAACTAATACACCACCCGTCATAGGTACAACTCTCCCCATCACAAGATCAGAAAGCAGACACAGAAGCAAGTTATAGATGTGGAATTAAAACCTCAAGATTCAAGCGTAGGCCTGAATGACTCTGGGGCAGGGATTTAGAAGCAGCAATGGTTCAAAGCTGTAGAGCAGAGGGAGGGACAAGGAAAAAGAAAATCTTCAACGTAAAAGTTATGAGGGAAGTGACAAAATGAGAAAAAGCCAGATTTCCATTAATTCAAGGAGAAAGAGGAAGCCACAAGGGACACTTAAAAGTTACAGAAGAGAAAATAATTTCCCATAGTATCTACAGAACATCTAATGGAATAAACAATATGGAAAAAAGCAAAATACTGCTACATATGCCCCTTGATATTAGCTACACATATGTGAATCGGGTATCTCTTAATTTCTAAGAATTCACAATAATCTTCTAAATATCTGTTTCAGATGCTAAAAAGTTGTCTTCTTTCCACATCTAGTCCCTTGTTCTATATATCTCCAGAAAATACTCATCTATGTTGGTAAAGGAAAAAATAATATTATCTCCAATAATAATGGTATATAAACCCCCAGGATTAAGCTAGACTATATTTGAAATATTGTTCATACTATGCCTAGGACCAAAGTATTACTTGGATTAAAAATTGAAAAATAACAAATTTTGAGGCTGTGCCAGGCTGTTAAACCAATTCTTTTATGTCAAAGTACTATTTCAACAGATATCTTACCAGGATGATAATAATTCAAAGCCAAGCATGGGCTCAAGGAAATCTGTAGTGCAAATAATTACCAATCTATAATTTACTCCTTTTTACCTTTCAAGTAAATTATGGGTCAACTAATGAATAAAGGGAATGAAAGAATTCTGTGTTTGGAGTCCCATTTTATCAAACAATAACAAATATAATGATCATATACAATACAGATCTATTTCAGATCTTAGCCAAAAGCTCAAACTTTGCAGATGTAAACACTAAAAATTAAGAAATTCTTAAAAAACAGGTGTCTTTACCACTTCCACTCTGCAATTTAACAGTCTTAAGTTATTTTTGGCGATTGTCTGTGTTTGAATACTGATCAAAGTTAAATATTTTAAAATAAAAATCAACTTTTCTAATGATCTTATTAAAGAAGTACAGGATGAAGATGTGTTTATCTACATGTGTTTATTGAGTGCCTACCATTTATCAAATGGTGCCAGGAACTAAGGAGACATTTGGGTTCCTCTGTAAAGAACCAAGATTCTAAGAGGCACAAAACTACCTAAAATATCAGAAGAACTTTTGCAGCATTCAGATCATTAGTTCAGCCTGGTTTAAACCTAATTCAAAGAGTAGACTCAGAACCTAGTGATATGAAAACCCTAACAAAAGATAGACATCAGCCCTATCATTTGTTAATTCACTATTTTTCACTTGAAATAACTACATGGCTTCTTTAAAGCATGACAGGAGCCCTAAGAGAGTTATGAAGAACATTGGGGAAAGGAGATGAGGGAATCGGGGAAGGAAGAACAGGCAATTAAACAGATTTTAAAAATCTAATCAGGCAACTCAATGACATTATGGACAAAAAGAACAAACTCCAAATAAGCATGCCCAGGAAACATATGAAATTTTTGAAAATTAGTGATTTCAGAGTACATAAGGTGAACATGAAATAAACCTCTATCCACTTAAGAATTCTATTAAACAGAGAAAAATAAAGTGTGAACTCTTTGTATTGTAAGCTTAATCATCATCTCTGATTTCCTTGTGTTTTTGCAATTAAAATACCTTTCAGAATTCCAACTTACTTATTCATCAAAAGAAAATGACTCTAAAACAGGAAACAGAGAAGGGGATGCTGGATGGGAAATAAGTTTCAAAAACTTCCAAAGCCAGAGCATATTTTCAAATCAGTAAACAAGGCATCTTTTAATTCTCTACCTTTGGTCTCTTGATTCAAACGAAAATAAAGTCCAATTTATCT
The DNA here is from genome assembly GCF_020740605.2 of Lemur catta. Taxonomy (NCBI): domain Eukaryota; kingdom Metazoa; phylum Chordata; class Mammalia; order Primates; family Lemuridae; genus Lemur; species Lemur catta. The sequence continues at coordinate 22,988,879 of NC_059143.1, forward strand.
TCCTATGAGTCAAACTGAAAATTATACTATAATTAGAAGTCATAATTTCTCAGTGATTAACCTAATCATCAGGAAGGCAATATATGTAACGTGATTTCAGAAAATCTTATTAACACGGCAAGCCTCAAATATATAAAAACAAAACAGGCCATAATATTTCAATTAAGATGTCATGTTATACATGACAAACTTCATATAGCTATTCAAATATACTACTATAAAGATACTATAAAAACACTTTCTTAGCCAAATGCCAGGAAATGTTTTGAAACTAGTTCCATTAGGTAATCTATAATGCTATATACTTTAATAACTTTTATTGATCTTGTTAAGTGAATTATAATGTATCTTTCTAATAATTAAAATGACCCAATCACCTAGTCACTACAGACTCATAAAGGAACAAATGATCCTGGTTGTCAGAAACAATGTATCTGTCCATGTCTCTTTTGAAGAGAATCATAGCTACCTTTATCTATCTCCAGTAAAACATGGTGTTATAAACAAATTAATCTGGTTTTCAAAAAGTAAGCTTTGTGGTACGAAAATTCAAATAATTTAATATGATCAATTGAGAACAGCAAACCTATCTATCACTTAATTTTTTTCCCCACCATTTGGGGTGTTTGTCAGAAACATAATTCCCAGGCTGCAGAATGACCTGGGTATGTGTCAAAAATGAATCCAAATCAAACCTCTGGTGATAAGACCTTTGAAATAAGCTTATTAAATCAGACCACCTTAATAAGGCTTAAGCACATTCGTATTTGGAAACCACTGCTTACAGTAATTCTCTAAATATAATTAATTAACATTTGTAACAAGCAAAATAGCAGAATCTTCCTTCCCTATTAGTTTAACTTACATTAAATATTATCTTTTATATAGCTTTCTAATGCATCCACAATTCATTCAGACATAGGAGAATCTGAGTTTCATCCTTAATGAACATACAATACGATTTAGTGGAGCCAAAGACTTTCAGAAACTCAAGTATTAATAATTAACTACGGAAACAAGGATGCAAACAAAAAGCCACATTTATTACAAATTTAATATTTAAAATTACTAAGTATATTTTCCTAAACATTTTGCTGTGCCTGACAGTCAACAATATAACTACTGATATAAATATCCTTTAAGCAACTCTCCTATTTCAACTGAGGAGGGCTCGCTGCAGCTTAACCCAAATTCTGCTAGGGCCAAAAACAAGTATGTCCACAGGCAATCTGACCATGAAACATAACAAATCAAACTGGCCCAACATAGGATGTACATGGTAAAGAAAAATAAAATTGGGATGCTCCCTGAAATTCTCCAGTGGGCCCAAGACATGAGATAAAAGTATGTAGTTAAAATTGGAGTAAATGCTTTATTTTCCAAAGGCATTTTAAAGGCATTATATGTATCCTCAGAAACCTTACTGTCAGTCTTCAGTCGAACTGATTTTCAACTTGAATCACACTATTACCTGTACATTATTCTCTTTGTTTTTATTTTCTTTTATTTTTTTTTTTTTTGAGACAGAGTCTCGCTCTGTTGCCCGGGCTAGAGTGAGTGCCGTGGCGTCAGCCTAGCTCACAGCAACCTCAAACTCCTGGGCTCAAGCGATCCTCCTGCCTCAGCCTCCTGAGTAGCTGGGACTACAGGCATGTACCACCATGCCCGGCTAATTTTTTTCTATATATTTTTAGTTGTCCAGCTAATTTCTTTCTATTTTTAGTAGAGACGGGGTCTCGCTCTTGCTCAGGCTGGTCTCGAACTCCTGAGCTCAAACGATCCGCCCACCTCGGCCTCCCAGAAGGCCGGCCCTATTCTCTTTGTTTTTATCCTGACAAAAGGCAGAAACAGAAAGAAAAGATCTTTTAAATATTAAATCACTGTGTCCTCCAGAAATTAAAAAGAAAATTAAAAAGAACAGATCAGAGTGACAAGGGGGAAAAAGAGAAAACAGGACTTGAAAGAGGTGGGCACAGGTGCTCTGCTTAAACTGGCAAGGCTCAGGCAGTGGTGTCAAAAGCCAGAGTGGTCGAGGGTGGCCGAGCAAATGGACCAGCAGGAGAATACTGCAACCACACAAAGCCTGAGGAACTCCCAAATACAACCAAGGAAACCCAAGCTCTGGAAAAATCACTCTTCCCACTCTTCTCACCTCAGCCTCCCCTCCCACCTCCACATTTCTACTTAAGACAAACATCAAAGGCAGGCTTGAAAGGAAAAAGTAGTCACAAAAGGCCATGTGGGCGGAGGGGGAGCAGGAAGAGAAGCAGGTCTGACCCTGTGCAGGGTGAGCCGGGGTGCTGCAGAGTGTAAGTGCACACTGTAAACACATCAGAGCGCAACAGCAGTTTAAGGGAATATTAGAGGTCTGTCCAGTTTCCCAAGCAAAGCACCCTTTCCAGCCTTAACAGGTCATCTACCCTGGCTTGAAAATGTATGTGGGAAAAAAACACTTATAAGGCCACTTATTTCACTGATTGCAGGTCAGTTAGCAGGTTGGGGTGGGTGGGTATGTGTGTGTGTTTTCTTTACAATAAGCCTGAAATCTGCCTCATTGTAATGACCTTTACTGCTGACGCAATCCAAAAAAAGTTTCATCTGTCTTCTAGATGGCATTCCTTCAGACTTTGGAAGAAAGAGCTCGTTATTGCCCCCAAATCTTCAATTTTCCAGGGCAAAAATGATCAGTTCCTTCAACTCAGGCACAGAAGAAAGAGTCAGGTATCCTCAACCATATATTTCAGCTCTTTCAACAACAATCTGTGAGGCTTTGGGCAAGTGACAATCTTCCAGAGCCTGTCCTTTCTTCTCCTTCTCCACAAACAAGGCTACCCTGCTGGCAGTGGGCTCAGGAGTGTGGCAGGGAGGACCCTGTGGAGCTCCAACAGTGGGCAAAGCAGTGGGCTACCTTTGTGATCTTCCTCCGGGGGCTTCTTTGCCCACAGCTTTGGCTCCAGAAACACCGATGCCTCTGTGTCCAAGGTTCCCATGTCCTTAGTCCCTCGGACAGAGAAGCACACACAGGCATTCTGGTGGGGACAGAAGCTGCCATAGCTGGAATCACCAGAGCATGAGGCCTAGAAGCACAAGTGCCCTGAGAAGCCTTGTAGTTCATCCTGAGATAAACAGGCTTTTCCTAGGATGGGTTAGGAAACTAACCACCGTAAATAACACTGCCTCACCAGGGAAATGCATTCTGTTCCCAACCAAATTCCAAATAGGGTTTGGAATACCTATTATATACAGAGACTACAAACCTAGAAGTTTCTCTTCTAAAAGTAACCAAAGACATGGCTATTTCTATCTTTAACAAACATTAAAAGGCAGCAATGATAAACATTATGGCAGAATAAGCACATCAGTACCTCATTCTGCCACATTGTTTAATAGACCTCAAATTTATTCATAAAAGACTGAGATGGACAATGGCATTTAGCATTGCCAGATTTCAAAGAATCAAATTTCCCTTCAAAGTTACCTAATTTCCCACAAGGCCATGATTTAGATTAATTTGCAGTGAAACCATATAGCTGAGTTACATATGCTACTCAAGAATGGCAATCTGACCATGGCAGGCAGTCTCTAAGAGGACAGACTCACCCCCTTGAGTGTGGACAGGACCGACTGACTCCAGTCTAACAAAGACTAGGGAGGGAAAAGGGTAGCAGAACCTCATGGGATACCTGGTCCTCCTCCATATTCTGATTTAACCCTTATGATTCCATGTTTAAAAGTAACTAAGTCATTTTCACTTGCAGGAGTGAATTTATTCACAGCCCTTTGGTCTCCTGGCCCTGGCCAGGTAAGCCTGGCTGTGTTTTTTTTTGAGTTGATATAGTCTACTTTGTGTTTCAAAGGTCTTTTTGGTTTTTTCCTCACCAAGTGCTCTGATCTACGTGGCTTCTTTCAGCAGTTCTCGCAGGTATGCCGGGGGGAGAAATAGATAAATACCATTCACCTACACGCTGACCACACCCAAGCCTCTCTCCTGGGCTCCAAGCCCTTATTTCCATCTGTCTACCCACTGACAAATTCTTCCTGGATATCCCATGGGCATCCCAACTCAACTTTTCAAAAACCAAAATAGCTCCCTCAAAACATGTGCTTTTCTATATTTCCTATTAATAGTTACCTGTTTGTCCAAGCTAGAATCCGAGCATCATCTTAAAGCTTCTCCCTTTCCTTCAAAACCACTGTTCACATATGCTTAACTCTGCCCTGATACAAACTATCAACCTTGATCCATCGTCTCAGCTACTGCAATAAATTCTTACCTGGTCTTTCTGCCACTGGCTCTGCGCCCATACCATCCTTCATGCTAGAAGGATCACTCCAAGACAAAGGACCTCATCATTCCCCTTTTCAAAACTTCCAACTACTACTCACAGAACAAAAATAGCATGGGACATGTGGCCAGTAAGGGAGGCCCAGAGGAAAAAGATGCCCGATACCATGGCCCAAATCAGAACAGCTACTGAAAGGGGCCATGTAGATGGGCACTTGGTGAGGAAAAAAACAAAAAGAACTTTGCAACACAAAGCAGACTGTAATAGCTAAAAGGAACACAGCCAGGCTCACCCAGCCACAGCCAGGAGGCCAAAGGGCTGTGATAAGAAAGCTGCAGGGCAACTAGCTACTTTCTGTGCCAGCCAAGGGAAAAACCCAGCCACATGTCAGGGGGACTTTGAGCCACCTCTCCCACAACACACATGCTTGCACATATACCCACACCAGGACCACCCGTCACCACCAACTCCACCATTCCCAACAAATAACAAAGCACTTGGCCAGGTAATTCCTCAAAGGGCCCCTAGGAATCAGATCAAAGTGATCTGATCAGATTCCACCTCTGCCCAAAGGACAAAACAGCCTGTCAGTGTGTCTAGGAAAAGTCAGGGTTTCTGGTGAGTCAATTGGACAGTGAAGTCTCCACTCTCAGGGAAGTAATGCAATCCCACCCCCCAATCATACTGCCCCACTGATTACAGGCACATCAATTTCTTTCGTAATAAGGACAGCTTTGACAAAGCTGTGTGAGCCAAGACCAGTTTCTCTCTGTCAGGAATTGTAGAGACCTCAAGTACCTGACCACCAGGGCTGGGCATGCAGAGCCCAGGAGCCCTTTTACTATCTGGCCTATCTGCTACCCCATGCCCTAAATAGTAGCCAGATGAAACTACTCCCATTTTCTGGAACCTTTGTTTATGCAGTTCCCTCTGAGTAGGATTCCTTTGCTCAGTCCTGATAAATCCTATCCCTGTTCAGTGGCCCATTCCAACCACTGTCTCCTCTGAAAATCCTTAACCAGCCCTCACTCTCCCCACCACTCCCTGCCCATGCCTTCCAGGGATCTGCTACAGCTCTTTTATGGGGCTCACACGATCACACTATGAGGGAAGGTACTGAGTCTTAGTCATCTATCTTCCATACCTCAATGTCTAGCCTCTCTTGGGGGCACCATTTGTATTTGTTGAATGAACCTGTAAGTCTATCAGCTCATCACCTTTGACATGACAGTAGGAAAATGATTATGTTGTGTTGGAAGTTGTATTGAAAACAGTTTCCTATTAAATGGAAGTCCATTCTCAAATCCAGCCAGGTCAAAACCCTGGAGGGAAACTGCATTTATCTTTTTGCAACCATGCACAAAGGTAGACACAGAATGAGAAATAATTCATGGCTGCTGCCTCTGCTGGGTGGGCTAAGGCAATCTGTCCATGGACTTCCTACGGTGTGGTGAGGGGGAGGTGTCTGCCATCCAGCTTCCCTCGGTACTAAATTCACAATGTAAAGACTAGCCCTGTGTTTTCTGCATGAATGAGAAATTTCAAGGACAACGTTTCAAGTCGTTCTTAAAATAATGAACTTTGAGTTCTATGGAACTCATTGTAGATTAAGAAAAACCCAAATAATAGCCCAGATCTGCAGTCCCCAACCTCCAAGCCAAGGACCAGTCTGATCCATGGCCTGTTAGGAATCTGGCCACACAGCAAGAGGTAGGCTGTGGGTAGGTGAGCGAAGCTTCATCTCTATTTACAGCCACTCCCCATTGCTCGCATCACCGCCTGAGCTCCGCCTCCTGTCAGATCAGTGATGGCATTAAATTCTCATAGGAGCCCGAATCCTACTGTTAATTGCACATGCAAGGGATCTAGGTTGCGCTCTCCTGATGAGAATTTGCCCGAAACCATCCCCCAACCCTGTCCATGGAAAAACTGTCTTCCATGAAACCGTTCCCTGATGCCAAAAAGGTTGGGGACCACTGGCCCAGACAATGCTGAGCAACATCAGAAAACCTTGGAAATTATATAGGTTATGCTGTCTACAACTGTATACTTACTGAGTAGGTTGGGAGGGAGGGACACAGTTGAAGGACAGCAAAGAAAAATAACTAAAATGATAGAACCTGCCTGGAAGAAAGCCCATGATAAATGTCTCTGGACAGAAAAGGTGGGGAAATATCATTGAAGTCTACCAAACAGGTTGATGTGATAGGATTAATAAGGGCTTCTTAACAGAAAAGATTTGAAATATTTATTTAGGACAAATAAAAAGTACTCTTACACAACATATATTTTAGCCATAAAAACATTTTGTCCCAAGATGTAATTCAGGCTAAAATATGAATTATTACAAGAAGTTTCTATGTATATCTGAAGAAAACTAGTTATAAGAACCTAATTTGCCTAGCACTCTGGGAGGCCAAGGCGGGAGGATCTTTTGAGCTCAGGAGTTTGAGACCAGCCTGAGCAAAATCGAGACCCCATCTCTACTAAAAATAGAAAGAAATTAGCTGGACAACTAAAAATATATAGAAAAAATTGCCAAGCATGGTGGCGCATGCCTGTAGTCCCAGCTACTCGGGAGGCTGAGGCAGGAGGATCGCTTGAGCCCAGGAGATTGAGGTTGCTGTGAGCTAGGCTGACGCCACTGCACTCTTGGGCAACAGAGTGAGACTTTGTCTAAAAAAAAAAAAAAACAAACAAACAAAAACATAATAAATAAGAAATCTACGATGAAATGGGAAGTATGCACAAAGCACTTCTTCTCTTCTGCCTCCTTCTGCCATCTTTCTGTGCTGCCATAATGGTGCGCATGAATGTCCTGGTAGATGCTCTTAAGAGCATCAATGATGCCGAAAGGAGAGGCAAACGCCAGGTTCTTACAAGGCAGTGCTCCAAAGTCATCGTCCAGTTTCTAACTGTGATGATGAAGCACAGTTACATTGGAGAATTTGAAATCATCGATGATCACAGAGCTGAGAAAATTGTTGTGAACCTCACAGACAGGTTAAACAAGCATGGAGTGATCAGCCTCAGATTTGATGAGCAACTCAAAAGATCTAGAAAAATGGCAGAATAATCCGCTCCCACCCTGCCAGCTTGGTTTCATTGTACTGACAACTTCAGCTGGCATCATGGACCACGAAGAAGCAAGAAGAAAACACATAGAAGGGAAAATCCTGGGATTCTTTTTCTAGGGATGTAATACATACTTACAAATAAAATGCCTCAGTGGACCAAAAAAAAAAAAGCATTTCTTCTGCATAACAAAGTACCATGGTTATCTCCAGAAAAAGCACTAGAGCAATTGCTGCACTATAAAGTAGTCACATATTTCATGGAACATAATTTTTACTTGAGAGAACAACTGAAAAACTATGGTATTTAAGCTTGTATTTCTGACCTACATTTTCTCAAAAATGAATAAAGTGAGCCTGACACCTCAAGAAAAACTGACAGTATTGGTTGCCAGTGATAAAATTCAGGCTTTCAAGCAAAAATCGGAATTCTAGAAAACTGCTTCCCAATGCTTAAAGATACAAAATAAGGAATTTTTTTTTTATTGCTAAATGGTACACAGTTTTGGAAATAGATTCTGCTTAATAAATTCATAGCATTTTATAAGTTTTGGTTTCACTTTTCTTTACTGGTTTTAATGACTTTGTAACATTATAAATTCTAAGACCCACAAAAGCAGAGTAGTTTAAAACACGTCAATCTAACTGCCTAGAAGACAGACATTTGCCAAAATTTTTATGACGTATCAGTGATTGTTCTATGGCAAACATTAAGCATTCAAATAAGAAAAATATATCAGTATTTCAGATCAATTAAATTTTAAGAATCTATAGATAATATACTAATGCCCTTAACAAAAATTTTTTTAAAAAGATGACTATCAAGTAAAATCTGGAATTCTGATTTCATTTGCTTAACTTTTTGAGTAACAAAACTATTAATAACACGTTACTCAAAATACTAAGTAGGAAAATTTTTATGTAAGCGCATAAAACTTTTTCTCCAAAATCTTTCAAAGTTAAATGTCTAGCAAAACAACATTCCCCAAAGATGTACAACTTTTAAAAACTTACATGAGAAAGTAAATATTGCTATAGAATGAAGAGTTAATTTATAAGACTTCTAAAATGGCAAAAACTTTTAAGAAAAGCCTTTGCTGAATATCTTGGATAATATCAAATCCACTAAGCTACCACTGTCATTAGAACTATAGGCTTTAAGAGGTGGTTTTCTTTGGGGTTTTTTGTCGTCGTCGTGTTTTTGGTCTAAAGAAAAAACTGCAATAATGTTAAAACATTCTTCAAACTTTACCCTAAAACTTCTATTTGGAGATACATTAAGGTTCCAACAACTCATGTCCTTTCAAGCATCATCTGAGCTTATACATCTTCCTTGAATCCAAAAATTTAATATAGAAAAAGTCTTGTAGTAATTGTGTTTTAAGAAATGAAGCAGTCTAGATCAGGTTTGCTTTTCCTTCCCCCCTGCAATTCATTACAATAATCCATTACACCCAAGGCAATATCTGGATAATAATTTCATCTCAGAATTCGGCAGGTGCTTTCACTCTGTAGGAGGCATTACATTTTTAGCTAACTCTGGGAAGAAACACCACCGGCTCAAAATACTAGTGACTAACAACAAATGACAGAAGATGCACACTGTCACTAGGTAATTTAACATTAAATAAACAATAACCAGGAAAAACTCCAAAAAGTTTTGGAAATATGATGTACGTTAATATCCACGTGAAGTTCCTATTTTTCATTCACTACAATAATGCCACACTGGCTCCTTTTCAACAGAAGGGAGATGAGGAATTAGGATATTTAATAAAGAAGCTAATTCAAGTAGATTTATACAAAAGTGTATTTTGGACCAAAGGTCAAAAAATAGAAGGTAAAAATTTTAAACTACAAATTGCCTTACATAATTGTTATTTTAATCACTATTTTTACCTCAGAAGCCATCCTAACAGGTAGCAGACCCAAGCAGATTAAAATAATGGAGCATTGTTTTTACAAGACAACTCATCGCCTAAAAATTCCTGAAGTATGGCACAAATGTTAATTGACCCCATTCTAAAAAAGCCACCTAGAACACTAAAATACGTACATTCTTGAACTCAAATCACATTCCTTACTGTTGGTTTCTCCGTTTTTTTTACAACCAGTTCATACATCTGAGAGTGTTTGAATAAATCTACAATTAAGCACTGAGCTTAAGCTTAAAGATGTGATATTAAATGGCTAAAGCTGTCACGGATACTCAAGAAAGTGGCCAGGGCATCCCGGGCCATCACACTTAATGTTGCTATTCAATGCATTTAGGGCAATTTTTTTAAGTTATTCAAACGTGCATTAACAAAATTCACATACCAAAGCCATGCCCTGAAGCAGTTAATTTGACACGTCTGAAATAACATTTCAAATAAAATGCTTTCTGCGGGGCCCCTGTTTAAACAGCCTCCAAATCCCAGAAGTAGCATCGTTAACATCCTGCGTTTCCTTCGGGGTGACCAGGGGAAGTGAGGGTGTGTCTCGGTGCTTACCGATGCCCGGAGCCACATAGATGAAGTAGAGACAAGACGAGGAGAGGGAGAAGAAGAAGATGAAGGCGAGGAGGGAGCGATTGGAGATCCGCATCACCCGCCTGAGCACAGACATCTTCCTCTTCCCGGCCGGCAGCTCGGGCTGCGCTCTCAGGCCGGACTCGGGGCCGCCGTCCGGGCCCTAAACTTCCATGAATGTGCTAAGAACCCCGAGACTGCAGCGGGGTCCGCGCGAGGCGGCTCTGGAGACAGGGCCCGAGCGGGAAAGGGGAAATGGGAGGGAGCGGACGGAATGAATGGGAGGCCGGAGAGCCGGGGAAGGGGAGGCGCGGGGGGACTAGGGCGAAGGGGTGGAGGGAGGAGAGGGGACCGGGGCGGGGGGCCGGGGGCCCGGAGGACCTGAGGAGGCCGAAGAAGGCGGAGGACGCGCGTTCTCTCCCCCAGGCAGCGGCGGGAGGAGGGGCGGCTGCAGGTGTGGAGAGGCGCGGGCCGCGCGCCGCGGCGCCCTGCGGAGAGGGGCAGAGAGGGGCGGCGAGCTGCAGCACGCGCGGCTCCCTGGCGGCTCCCGCAGCCGGCGCCCAGCGGCGTCCGGTACGCGAAGCCCCGGCGCTCAGGGTCCGGCCCGCACCGCCTCCTCCTGCGGGCCGCGGCGTCTCGTGCCTGCGCGGGGCTAGCGTGGGCGCCGGGGCCGCAGCCGGCGCGCGCGACGCGCGGGGGTCCGCGGGGGCCCTGGGGGCCGCGGAGCTGGGCGCTCGCCGGCAAGCAGCTTCCTCCTCATGCCGCGCCGGACCCCGGCGCCCCGCGGCCGCCGCGGGAGCCCAGCGCAGGCCAGGGCGGCGTCCCAGCCAGCGGCGAGCGCGCTCCGGCCCCGACTCCAGCCGCCGCCAGCTGCCCGCCCCGCCGCAAGGGCGGCAGCGGCATCACCGCCGCCAGTCCGGGTGAGGCGCCCCCGCCGGCGCCGCCCCCGCCGCCCCCGCACGGCCCGCGGACACCACGCGCAGCCGGGCGCCTCGCGCTGCGGTCGGAGCCCAGGAGCCCGAAGCGGAGGAGGCCAAGCGCCGTCGGAGCCGCGTCCGGGCCGGAGAACGAGGCGGACCTGAAAGGGCGGGCGCGCCGGAGACCCCAGCGGGCTCCGCGCGCTCGCTTGGAACTCGGCAGGCGGCGCTGCGCCGGGACCTGAGGAAACCTGGAGGACCCCGGCCCTCCCCTCGCCAGAACATCGCGCGTCCTGATAGGCCCGCGCCGCTGCGCGCCGAGCAACCCCCTCTTCCCGCGGTCCCTACGTCACCACGGTCCCCGGCCACCTGGGGTCCCCGCGCTCGCCGCGCTGCTGGGGGCCGAGGGACGCGTCTCGAGCCTTGGGTGCGTTCCACTCTGGGGATCGGCAATGAAGGATGATGTACCTGAAAGGAAAGAGGTACCTCAAAGAGGCGACTTCTATGGTGTCATTTCCTCCCAAAATACTCGCTTGGGGAACTAGGTGTATTTCCGACCTGGATTAATGAAAACCCCCATGTAGCCCTTCCAGTAGAAACATACTGTCAGGATATGATGTGGGCCTACGTGTGTCCTTTATACTAGGGCTTGCCTTCACATCTGGAGGGGAACACTGGGTAGCCGTGCTGTAGCTCTGTCTATGCAGGCTGAAAAGACTTCTCTGTGCAGGCAATAGACCCTTGAGCGCTGCAGCCGCATCAAGCTTCTGTAGCCAAACCATCCAGTGGTTTAATCCACCTCCCGGGCTGTGGTCTCCCGTTTGTCCAAATGCTTCTTCCTGCTAGCTAAATTAGTCCAGGTCCTTAGCTATATCACGTTTTTCCAACGGGTGTGTGCAGGTGTTTCTTTTTCAACTAATCATGCAGAACGTGGCTGGATGCCCTACTGCCATTATTTGCTGAGTATTTCCAGATCGAACAATCATTGACAGCCAGCAAATTTGGTACCTTCTTACCAAGATACCCATGCCTTAGATGTCTCTGAGATACTGCTGTGCAATGTGGAGCTTGAAACTCCTAGTTTATAAACCCAGGCCTTTTATTAACGATGAGACCCATGACAAGCTACTACTTTCTGTGAGCCTGCTTTCTCAACCCTCAAATGGTGGATGTAATACCACCTTGCAAGGCTGTAAGATAAATGGTATAACTGTGCAAAATGCTAAGCACGATGTCTGGCACATAAGAGGTTTTTATATCCCACTAGTTCACTGGATGGAATCACTAAGTTCAAATTCATTTTTTAATATTTTGCTTTTTGGAGTACTTAAAGTTACTCAATTTCTCTAGCTACTTTGATATTTAAAGTGAGAGACACTATTTTGTAATATTTTTAGATGCTTAAGGAAGGAATTTGAAATACAAAGTGGAACTTATTAAAGAAAACTCACCTGTAAAAAAAATAACAACAAAAACCTATGCAAGCAAAAGAAATCCATGAATAGTGAGGAAGCAAAAATTGTATTTCCCTCTCCAACTCGACTGACTTTTCATCTCTCTCTTTGCACCGGTTCAACTGGTTGTCTACAAAGCTAATACCATCAAGCCACTAATATAGAGAGAACTCCATACCTTTGCTGGCCTTAGCAATGGACAGTTCTTCTCAGATAAGGTAGGCTTTTTTTTTTTTTTTAAGGAAAGTTTACTATAAGATTGAGGGAAGTAGTAACATCATAGAAATTGATGGTTAATCTTATTTTAAGAAATTTGAATTGTGTGTACAGATGTACCTGGCTGGCATAGATGACTGCCACTGGTCTCTTAATTTTAACCCCAACTCTTTTGAGTTTTGTTCGGCAAGTACACCAGGGTACCTGTTGAGACTTTTTAGTTCTCTCCTAGAGTAGACTTCATATATTGCACCAGAAAAGAAGCTTAGTCAGTGCAGCCATTATTGGAAGTGTTAAGTTAAATGAGTAATGCCTATACAGAGCATGGGAGTCTGGTACATGGTAAGTACTATTTGAGTATTTGGAAAATTTATTTTTAAAAATCTCTTGTTTGGACCACTCTCTGCCCAATAGTAACAAGTGATGCTTGTCTCTTTCTGTTTAAACACCAAATTTCCTAGTGAGTCACCCATTAAGTCTCGTCTCTAATAGTCTGAGGGTCTCAGACCATTTTCCAAAGAGATAGATAAAATACTCAGAGCCCAAGAAATGCTAACCAAGCCTTTTCAAACCTGAATTATAAACTGTTACTTCCTTGGGAGCCAAGTAAGCCCCACAACACAGGAATGACCTTGCAGAAGTCTAAAAATTTAATTTTTATGACATCAAAAAGACCTTAATCTTACAATAATAAAACATAACTTACAGTAGTAAGACAGAAGTAAATTTTGTTTAATGGCTTTGTTCAAAATTTATTACTACCAAGTATTCTTTTTTATTATTTTCTGTCCATTTGAGACTCCATGCTCTTAAATATCTGGGTATCAAACTGAATAAATTAAGTCATAACCAATGGTTTTCTATTTTGTATTAATAAGAATTATGTCATAGAGATTGCAATTAAAACAAAAAAGAAAAATATAATGAGAAGGATGACATTTGGTCTGTACTGTCTAACTGAGAGAGGATGAATGATATACACTAAGTATTTGGATTAGTTCACAACCTTGGTAAACTAAAAATCAATAATTTTTTTCTGTGAATTGGGGGGAAAAGGAATGAAATAAAATATCATATAGAATCTCACTTTTATGGTTGCTAAAGTTTCAGACTTCCATATTATAATCACTGATTAAATATAGTAATTATATTTGTTTAAATAACTAAGAAAATAATTAGGTTGATGAATTACACTTAGACAACTGAATTTTTTAAATTATGTAATTGAATGTAAATTGTATGAAAGACATTGGTATGATCCATAAAATGGAATATATATATTCCAAAATGTTATGGTACAAAAACTTCTCTTAAGTGAAAATTTACATTATACATATGGTCAGAGTTCTGCTGAGAAAAAAAATACTGGTACCTGTATCTTATTTAGGTTATACTAAAGAAATTTTAAAATAAATAAGTCTTACATTTGAGAGCACATATCACTTTAAAGCCAGATTTTTAATAATCTTGTATATGAAAGAATACAGAACTTTATGATGATTCTGTATTGTAGTTTAAAAAGAAAACCAGTGTAGTGGTAACATTCCCTACTGTAGCATTTGACCCAAATTTCATACTAATCTCAAAGTGCCCTAACACTTTCATCTTAGATCCAAGATCTATTCTTTCATATCATATGAATGCCTTATAGCATTTTCAAGTATTCAAACCACTTTGATACCATTTTCACAACATCCCTTTGAGGTTGGTGTGGCAAGTATTATTATGTCATTTTGAGATGAGGAAACCAGACCTCAGTGAGGTAAAATAACTGGCCTGAAGTCACAGACTATACAGGTAGCAGAGCTGGGAAGAGAGCTTAGATTCTATCAGCCTAGTTCAGCGCCCTTTCTACAAACCACACCAGCTCCCATCTTCCCACGGATTACTTTGCCTATCAGGGTAAATGTTTTATTCAGTGTATTTTTTTTCATTTTTCTAGAAATAAATATGTGCAATCCATCTTTCAAGCTTTACCAAATTTGCCTTAGACATCTGTGTCAAGAAACTGTATAAATTAAACTACATGGTACAGTGAGAGGGAAAAACAGTAGTACATAAAGTTAAGGCCCCACTGTCTAGTCCTTGCTTATAATCACTTGATAAGTCAAAATGAGAAAATTAATGGATTGTGTTCACTTTATCCATTCTTTTTCTCAGCTTAGTCCTAGGTTTATTCAATAGATTGCTAGTTTCGCCTTAAAGGGAATCTGAGCTGCCAGCCAAAAGTCACTGATTGGCCCCTGCCTCAAGACCAGCAAATCCTAGGCTGTCTTGGAAAAACAAGCCTGCTCAATTGGAAATGAGAATTTAGTCAGAAAACTATGGGGTTGGAGGGTGGGGGAAAAAACAGTGAAAAGCAAAGACAGAAGAGTGAAAGAGTAGTTAAGTCACCCAATTCAGGGATCCGTGCCTTCCATGGAAAAGGGTGATTCTTAAGCACCCACCAGGGTAAATGTAGGAGGCTGCCTTCACCTGCCTGAGGCTTCAGCTGTCTGGGTCCCATGCAGTACCCCCAGAAGGCTGAGGGAAATCAAGTTTTGGCACATGTGTAACTCAGACACACAGGGTACCTCAACCGTTGTGCACACCAGCTGGGAAACTCAACCGTAGAGAGAAAGTCCGTAAACTTGGCTATTGAACAGACAGAAGAGTATCCACAATACTAGAGCTCCCTTGAATTCTAAACAGTGGTTAGTCCTAGGTATCTCTGAGAGATACTTTCCTTATTGACACATATATCCTTATTAAAAAGAAAACAAAAACTATTACTTGTTACAGTTCAAAATAATCAACTTATAATGACCAAAAGTCTACCCTCAGTCATTTAATATTTTAAGAAGTCATTTCCTGAACACAATTCTATTTTGATGATATGTATTAGAATCCCCAGAACCTAGCACAAAAACGGAACAATAAATAATTATTGAATTAGTGGATTAACACACTCTTAATCTCTTGCATAATTATGTATATTCCTTTGGGTTTAGTGTAACAAGGAGTACAAATTAGTTCACCTTATCTCACCCAGAGTATATTATCAAAAGCCAACTGCATAGGCGAATGACTCATAAAAATAAAAGATAAAATATGTAGATGAAAGGTAAGTATGTAATGAAAGTATTCTATCTTATCAGGAATGTTTTATAACTGTGGCCAACAAAAGCAACCCAAGAAATGCAATTATGATACAAAGTAACTTTTAATGAAAAATATTTATAGGCCATTTTCTATCCATTTATTATCATATTTAATGTCATAAGGCTCATAGGATTTTCTCAGTCTGTTCCTTTAGTGACTGAATCATTCTGGGGAAAAAAATTGGTTTCTGAGTTTTAATGGCTTAGTATTGAAGTGAGAAATAGGATTCAGATAAATCCAATAAAGGATTTCTGGAATACCAAGGTCCTGACTTAAGCTAAAATCTACAAGTTCATAATCACAGGAATGATTTTAAGTTATTATAAAAAGACATGTAAAAAATGAGAACTTTAGTTAGAGCTATTAAAAACAGAGAAAAAAGCCAAAAGATTTCAATCTGAAAAGTATGAATAATACCAATTCACCATGACCAATAAGGAACCCCCCAGAAATTCAAGCACCTGGCAACATTAGGCAAATTATTAATGTAATCCAACATATTAGATCAAAGAAAAAAAATACAGTATCTTTCTTTTTAGAATAGGTAATTGTATACATATACCACAATTTATTTGCCTATCCTATTATTTGTTAATGGACATTGCTTTTCAATTTAGGTCAATAATAAATAAAATGAGTACAAACATGCATGCATATATACATATGCATTTCTGTTGGTTATATACCTTGTAGTTGAAATTCTAGATTTTATGATGTATATATTCTCAGCTTTAAGAGATACTGGCAGACAGGTTCCCAGAGTGGTTATACCAATTTATACTCCCACCGGCAGCATTTGAGAGTTCAAGTTGCTCACATTCTCACACTTACTATAGTCGACCCTATTATTATTAGCATTTCAGGTAGAATGTAGTGATGTCTCATTTTGATTTCAATTTGCATTTTCCTGAGAGCTAATAGGATTGAGCAATTTTTCATACATTCATTTGCATACAGTGTCTTTTATAGAAGCCAGAAAAGCATTGAATACAATTAAATAATTTCTGATAAAACTCTTCATAAAATAGGGATAAGAGCATATGTTCTTTTGTAAAGAGCTATCTCAAACAAGTTGTATCAACATGATTAGTGTAGAATCCTCTCCATTCAAATCATGAAAAGGCAAGAATTAGCTAATGTACATGGATACAAAAATTATGAGGTAAAAGTAGTAGAAAGAAAGTGATAAAATCATTATTTGTAGGTTACATGATTACCCCACACACACACAAAAAAAAATGTTAACTGGAAAACCCAATAGAACTAACAGAGGAAATTAATAAAGAGCCAGTCAAAAAATACATGCACACTTATCTACTTTAGGAAGGGAAATATTAAATACATTCCTAGAATTAGAGCTCTAACAGAACTTAGTTATATGAGGTCCTATGGTTCCTATGGAGAAGTATTTTAGACATTGTACTTAAGTGATTGCTCAATCCTCAGTTTATCACATATGGCATGCTATATATCACGTGCAGCCATGCTATACTGTGGAGAAGGAATATTAATGTTATGAAGTGTAAGTCACTAAAATACGGTAGAGGGTAACTTTTTTCCTACCTTTAAGAAAAAATTCTATCCACTGCCAATAGAGAAAAGGGGCTAGAACAAATGTATTATACATATAGCAAGAAGAAAACGTTACTTATTTATTTATTAATTTTTTTTTTTTTTGAGACAGAGTCTTGCTGTGTTGCCCTGGCTAGAGTGCTATGGCATCAGCCTAGCTCACAGCAACCTCAAACTCCTGGGCTCAAGCGATCCTTCTGCCTCAGCCTCCTGAGTAGCTGGGACTACAGGCATGCGCCACCATGCCCGGCTAATTTTTTCTATATATTTTTTTAGTTGTCCAGCTAATTCCTTTCTATTTTTAGTAGAGATGGGATCTTGCTCTTGCTCAGGCTGGTCTCAAACTCCTGAGCTCAAAGGATCCGCCCACCTCGGCCTCCCAGAGTGCTAGGATTACAGGCATGAGCCACCTCGCCTGGCAGGAAAACGTCATTAAAGGCGAGACTGGCAGAAGGTGGTTTCCAGTTTAAACTAATGAAATACAAATATCTCTGCCACCTCCCATCCCTGAAATTAACAAAACATCTCCAAAGATGCCAGAGAACACCTAAAACCCTGAGTAATAATACATGAGGAAAGCCTGGGAATATGGTCTCACAGTCAGGGAAAATGTCAGAAGAGCAATCCCACTCAGCACATTTAGGACAGAGCTGTCTCAGGGAAAAATTCTCTGAAGTAGTGGAACTTCCCAGAGGCAAAACAGCCACTGCCTGGAGAGCCTCTCTTGCCTCTTTTGACAATGTGGGAGGGGAAGAGGTGTTCAAGCCACAGTGCACAACAGACACACTATTTCTGTAAGAATCAGGCTGTCAGTGTGTCATGTGGAGACAAAACCTTGGATGGCATGCAGCCCAGAGCTGCCAATTTTTATAATCTGAAGAGTAGTGAAAGCTAAATCCGAAGGTAAACATGCTAGAAAACTATATCATATGGAGATTCATTGAAAACCAGTACAACTTCTCCTAACCTGGATTAGAATCATGCCACAAAGCAAAATACCAGGGTTTTTTGCATTCGGAGACAACATCTTGTAACCCAGCTGTTCCTCGGTGCACTCCCTGGCCCATACTCCCTAATAGACCAGGAATAACTCCATTCAAAACAGAAATACTCAAAAAGGAGCCAGGATAAAACACAAAAAGAACAGGAAGAGAAAATATGACATACAAAAGGTAGATAACCACATACAAGAAAGATTATACCAAGAATGAGATTAAAACTTCAAAAGAATTTTTACATGCATACACACAACACACACACACACACACACACACACACACACACACACACATACCCCTATTAGAAGGGCTTAAGGAAGCAGACACAAAATGATCTGGCAGAGCTCAGGAATAAAAATGAAAGAAAAGAATAATATTATCACAAAAATCATGGTTACATGGAGAATAGAAATAAAAAGAAGATAACAGACATTGCTGAAAATATAGTCAGAGATGTGAGATACCAAGCTTGAGAAAACCAAGCAAAGTAAAACAATAGAGAAAAAAATATGGAAGACAGGCAACACTATTCATTATATACACATTTAGTATTGCTGAAGGAAAAAACAGAATAAATGCAACAGAAAAAAATTCAAAAATATAATTAAACAGCTAAAAAGGAGAACCTCTATTCAGTATAGATTCTCCCAGCTTCTTTTATTCCTATCAAGTCTTGCATTTGATTGATCAAGTTTTATTTCATTGTCTCTCTTTACGTAGTTTCCTATATTCTATTTCTATTATTTTATTGATTATCCTCAAATTTTACCATGTGGAGTTAAATTTTTATTATTTTTAAGTACTTCTTAAATTATCAGTGTTTTTTCTCAACCAAAGATCTAGAACAATTTAGCTTCTCCCCAGTCTCCATTCCATATAATTTTCCATGCCTACTATTTTATTTCAATTTGTTTTAAACCCCATCAAATTGCTTTTCTAAAAAAATGTTAGTGCTGTTTCTTTTAGGATTAATACTTGTGTAGATTTTTCTAAGATGTTTTATCCATTTTTCTTCTCATTATGGCTTCTTGCATCTGTTGCTTTGTATAGGCTTATTTCCTTCCTTCCTGAAGTAGTTCCTTTACAGTTCTAACAGCAAGGGTCTGCAGGTATTAAACCAAATCATTGAATATACAAATTTGTCTTTATTTTGCCCTCACTACTAAATGATTGTTAGCTTGGTATAGAATTCAAGGTTGACAGTTTTTCCCCCCAGACTTTGAAGGTATTATGTAAATGTCTTATGGTCGCTATGGCTGCTGTTTGTCTAATTGTCATTCTTTTGTAGATAATTTTTTCTCCATCATGATCACAATTTTCTCTTTTTTCTGATGTTCTGTGGTTTCAATATTTTGTTTCCGAATAATGTGTTTTTACTTATTCTTGTGAGGATTCAGTGTTACGTCTTTCTTAAGTTCTGGAACATTCTCAGCCATTAGTTCTTTGAATATTGTTTTTTACCCATTCTCTCTAGGTGCTCCTTCAGGAATTCTGTTTGGCATGTTGGATCATCCCATTCCTTCTGCCTGTTTTTTACCTTCTTCTTTAATTCTCCATGTCTTCATCTCCGTATGCATCATTCTGTTAGATCCTCAGCTGTATATTTAATTCAGCTATTGCTTCACTTTGCTATCCTTGTTTTTGATCTTTTCAATGTGTTTACAATGGAAGGAAGGCTTCCCTCTTATAAACTCAATCTAACATTTTACAAGGAAGTTGAAGGCTTAAATCAATAGTGTAAATACATATACTCTTTGGTACAGCAATTACTATTTTTAAAAATCATCCTGCAGTTCTGTTTGCACATATGTGCAAAGATATAAACACAAGGATATATGTTTGCAGCAATGTTATACATAGGGTCATAGGATAACTGGAAACAACCTAATTGCCACCAAGGACTGGGTAAATAAATTACAACAATGCAATTGAAAATTATGCTTGCAAAATTATGCTTGTGAAGGGCTAAGGTAGATTTTATGTGAGTTGATAAAGCCTGACATCTAAGGTCCAGATGTGTTTCCATTTGTATCTTTGGGATCCCTGCTGGCAACAGATAGCACAGGCAAGCTGATAAACTGTGTTTTAAAGGGAGACTATTTAAAGTTCTGGGGGAGGTGTGGAGACACCTCTAGAGATAGTATGAGATACTATAACCAGAAAAAGGCCTGAAGAGGTGAAGGAAAGGCACAATTATCAGACCTGGAAGGAGAGGGTAGTTGGAGAGAGCCACCAGCAGGACCTATGGAAGCCGGGCCAAAGTCCCACCTCACTCTTCTCATCTTTATTATCTTCCAACATGAAGCCAGAGGGGAGAGAATCTGAGCAGGGGAAGAAAGGTCTAGAGTGGATATGGAGGGGAAGTGGGAGGTACACAGCACTCTGGTTTTCAAATAATGGGGATATATTTATGCTTATATACCCAAGAAACTGGCATGTGGAGATGCCCTTGGGAAAGTGTAGCATGAGAATTAGGGTCTTTGCAGTATGGGGTGGAAAATCACACTTTCTCCGCATTCTCATTTTTACTGTTAAAGTTTCTTTTTTAAAAAAATCTTATCCATGTGTTATTCTTTTGATTACAAAGTTAGCTTGTGGCAGAATTTCTTTTTTGTTTAGCAGAACACCTTGGTAATCATCCTAGCTGAAGAGAATGAGGTCTGACAAGCAAAGGAGCAAAGAAAACAGGAAAAAACCAACTCTCTTTTCATAATAAAATTACAATTTGGGCTAAGAATAAGGGACCCAGGAATGGGTAGGAAGTGGAGAGAAGTAAAAGAATTTGAAGAGAGATAAAAGAGGTCCAGAAATGCTGACAAGCTGAGGCCTGAGGATAAAAAAGACAACAAGGGTGACAGATTTCTAAGAACAGATTCTGTAATCCTCAGTTTTATATCATGCCAGTCCTTCAGAAGAACCAGCTACTGCCTTGTGTTTGTGGTATGAGGTTAGGGTGGGTGGGAGCGATTAAAGGAACAGGGACTCTGTTTCCTGTTTGGATTGTTTTAGGACAGAGAATCAAGAAGAGCTACAGTTAAATAAACACTAAAAAGAAATAGTATCCTAAACCAGAAATTGGGACAGAACTTGACTTGAGAAAACATAAGCCCCTAGAATGTCTTCAGCAATATAGGAGAGATGCTGATTTTTGCCATATTTGAGGTCAGAGATCAAACCAGTATTAAGAAAAGAGAGAGCCTAAATAGCTGGAGCTTTGAGCATGCCTGGGGAGCTGTGTGATATATATAGAATTAAAGCATTCAAGGACATATCTGACTCAGGTATTCCTGCAGATGTCTAAGAATCCATATGGAGAAATATGTAAAGCTCTGAGCTCAACTACTTTGCATTGGCTCTTTTGCAAATCAGCAGGGTTAAGAGATTTAAATATTACTTTGAAAGTTAATAGTGCTTTATGATTCAGACAAGGCTACCAGACTTTCTCTAATCATAATAAATCATGTGTCCAGGCCCCAGATTTAAATCCTTCTTTGTTATCTCCATTTTCAACAAAAACAATATTAATCACAACAAAAAAAGCTGAATGCAAAAAATTGGTCCTAGAACTTTTGCAATAAATAAGTCAAAACATCAAGTACAAATAATAATAATTTTACAAATAGTTACCAATCTAAAGAACCTAGAAGGTTTTAAGATATCTAGGAATAATAGAATTGGTTAGGCAAAATCATTATCTTTTTATGAAAGAGCATAAGAGATCTTTCTTGTATCAAAAAAAGGTCTGCATCTGTTCTTAGTACAACTTTTGTCATGCCTTATTCCAAAGATACAAAATCTTATAAAACAGACAGATATTTGGACTTGTTTTTCTAAGAGTAATGATGTGTTTTTAAAAAGATACAATATGTAGGGTTTGCTCTCGCCTAACCTATAATAATACATAATTGTGAATTAACCCGTTGGTTTAGGGATGCCAGCAATGGCCATCGAAGAGTTTTTTGTTTTTTTTTTCAGATTAAAATTAAACAACCTATAATAGCCTCATTTGTACAATACATACAATAGCCAAGTAGGATAAGTAGCCTATATTGTTAAGAAAATTAAAAGACTGACATGATTGATAATTAATTTACAGTTTGAGAGATATATAGAGAGAAATGTACACAGGCATACAAAGTTAAATCTGTATTGGTATAACTATATTAATATTCTACCTACCAAAAGAATTTGGCATAACCTGTAATTTTAAAAAGTCACATCTACAATGCAGTGCCAAATCAGCCAAACAAGACAAATAAGACAAAAGTCAGGTAATAAATATGAAGTCATGTAATAAATATGAAACTACATGAATGTAGTTATTGTCAAGTTATAGATAGGAGCATATAGTAGAGAGGACGTTTTACTGCTTTATGAAGTATATGTGATTTAGCATATTTAAATCTGATCTATTTTCTTAACTCTACCAAATTCAAAAGGATAATAAAAGCACTTACACAATAGGGTATGTTAAGAGATATTATTTAAAACTTGTATATAAGGCCCGGAGAGCCTGTGCTCTCTATGTCATACTGGGCATTGTTTAACCAGCCCACTCATGGATTACTTAGTTATCTAGGGCAACTTTCCTTTGACTTTTATACAGACCTTTTTGTGTGACTTGTATGCAAGAGTTTAGACTCTGTCATTTCTATGTTAATTTGTAGGTAGATCCAGTGGAGCTACAAGTAATTTCTCTTACGGCCTCAAATATTATAGTTTTTTATTGTCCTAAAGAACAATCTTATTCTAACATTCCTCCTAAATACCTATAAACATCCAGTTCCTCAAAATTCTCTTTGAACCACTTTATCATCTTGCTGATTCCCTCGTTAATGAGTTAATAAATCTTTAACGTGTGTTCTTTCTATATTGGAATGAGAATCATATTTTCAGCTTTTTTAGAATTATGTTTAGACAGGTAGTTAAGATAGCAAAATTAGAAAACATGCCTAGAACATACTAAATTCTCAATAAATATTAGAATTTATTAAATTTTATGCCCTAATTCCTCCAAATTATAAGGAAAAAAATTTAGCATTATTCACAGAGGGAATAAATACATACACATGTATACAAATGTTTTTGTATATGTACACAGATATATTCACATATACATATAGGCAAAATGAGTATATGTATATAATATACATAGATGTATGTATCATATTCATCAAACATTTACTATCAAAAGTATCCTATAACTTCTAAAGAATCTCTTTCATATTCCTATGATTGACTTTAATGTTTTCTAGAAAAATATAACATTAATAACCAGAAGTAATATATTCAAGCCCAGTTTTGGCTTAGGATCTCAAACTGAAAGAGCAAAAACAGACCAAATCAGAAACAGCAATAGCAGTGTCATAAAGATAATATCCTGAGAATTGTACTAATTCAGTAAGAGAAGCTTATCAAGTGCTCTGTGAGAACTCTAAGACATTAACCATGTTAACATACCTAAATTGCAAGAGTTGTCATTCTATATGCGTCATTAGGAAACAGGAATGCCTGGTTTAAATTAGTTTTCATTTCATAAGGACTTCTACCTATGTACTTAATTTTCACAACTGTTGCAAATTGCAAATGTGATTACAGTCAATGCACATGAATGGAACACTAGACTCTACTGCACTCTTTCTAGTCGTGTGAAATTTGACATGTCAAATTTTTGCCTGTAAAATTTGTGAGCTAGATTAGATTAATCTACAATCTTTTTCAGCTCTATCATTCTTCAATTCCATGAAAGAGCATTTTGTTTCATTTTGTAACCAAACCCATTTCAGAAAAAGCACGTTTTTTTCTGAAATGAGCATTCTGTGGCCCTTAAATATATATCCCTGGGCCAAGCATGGTGGTGTGTGCCTATAATCCCAGCTACTTGGTAGGCTGAGGTGGAAGGATGGCTTGAGCCCAGAAATTCAAGAACAGCCTGGGCAATATAGTAAGACCCTGTCTCTTAAAAAAAAAAATTAAATATTTAAAAATATAGCCTACTGTAACCTTTTTCATCCAACATGCATCAGATACCATATGTAATTCTGAAACACAGAGTGCCAAGAGATTTCATCGATTATATGAAGGTTTTAATACTTCAGTGGAAATCAATCTGCAAAGACTGATAAGTCAGGAAATGATGTCTCTAGAATATCAGCAATTGAAAACAAGTTGCAGACAAATAGAAAATTGGATTAGGGTAGCCCTAAATCCAATGACAAAGTGTCTTTATAACAGAGAGTAAGGCAATGTGAAGACAGAAGCAGAGATTGGAATGATGCACCCACGAGCCAAGCAATACCAAGGAATGCCAGCAGCTAGGAGACCAGAGCCAGGAGACAGGCATGGAAAGGATACTCCCTCAAAGCCACCAGAGGGAGCCAACCCTGCCAACACTTTGACTTTGGACTTCTGCTTTCTGGCCTCCAGAATTACAAGAGAATAAATTTCTGTTTTAAACCATACAATTTGTGGTAATTTGTCGTGGTAGTCCTAGAAAACTAATACATTTTTTTGAAAATTGAGTTTCCAAAAAATATTGATCTGCTCAGAGTTCCCTAAACACACTGTACATAGGCACACATAAGTCCCCAATTTTTTTTTTTTTTTTTTTTGAGACAGTCTCGCTCTGTTGCCTGGTTTAGAGTTCAATGGCATGATCACAGCTCACTGCAACCTCAAACTCTTGGGCTCAAGAAAGCCTCCTGCCTCAGCCTCCCAAGTAGCTGGGACTGCAGGCGTGTGCCACCACACCCAGCTAATTTTTTCTGTTTTGGGTAGAGAAGGGGTCTTGCTATTTAGTTCAGGCTGGTCTCGAACTCCTGACCTCAAGCGACCCTCCCACCTCGGCCTCACAGAGTGCTAGAATTATAGGCGTGAGCCACTGCACCCAGGCTTAATTCCTGAATCTTTTAAGGATTAGGTGATAATTGGCCTTAACCCTACTTCCATGACCTGTGACAGTCAAAACCTCCCTTCTATGTGTCTGGTGAATCTCCACACTCATGGTTGGGGCTGCCACACTGAGTTGTACAGACTCTCCGGCTGAAAGACCTTAGGTAGCGCATAGCCTGCAATATATCAGTGCTCTACCCTCAAAGCTATACACTCTGCTATGGGGCTGCAATGCCTCTTTTTGCACAAAGGTATCACCCAGTCCCAAAGAGGTATGTCTTAAAAATTTGTACAGAAATGGCATATTGTCAGCTGTGGTTATGGTTCTCTCTGCCCTCTTGCCACTGGTCCTGGGGTCTCAGCTCTCCCAGGACTGGTATCCACAAATAATTCCAAAACATCAAGCAGCTCTTAGATTACTGAAGGTGGGGTAGCACAGAGGAGTAACTACATCACATGCCACACAGTTTCACCATCAGGTTCAGTTTTTCATTCATGCTCTCCTCTGCTTTCCAATGTTCCAAAATCCTTATGCACAACTCTGCTACTGATATAAGCCACACCACCAACCCTCTCTGTGCCCCCTATGCTGGAGAATAAAAATTTCCTCATCTTTCACTATTTTAAGTCTCTGAAGCTTTGAACATGTGGCCTCTGTGCTTGGAATCCCCATATCCCCTGTCTACCTGGTAAACTCTTGTTTTTCTATTCCTCTTTCAAACTCTATTTCAAAATCAAAAGAAAGTGAAGATCATACAATCCTCCAAATTCACCAGTCATTGTCTACCTCCTACAGATTAGCCTCTGCTCTCTCCTTCCTCTCTCCAACTTGATAATAACCTCTTTGAGAGCAGAGCCCTCACTACTTGTTTCCACCATCCTGCGTTTAGCATATACTCAAATGTTTGTTTTCTAAGCATTTTTCTCATAACCAAATATCCTAAGAGGAATATAGTCATTTAAGTTTATATTCCTGTCATTTTCCAAACATCAGTAACATCAAAAGTCTGACCAACATCAAAAGTCTGGCCTCAACTTCTTCTGATGACTTAGACACAGGCTACAGCTGAAAGTCTTTCTCTCATTTACATTTCAGCAATAGTTTGTGGTTGCCACTGTTTTGGGCACTTGTGTTGATACATCTTCTTTCCTTTTGCTTTCTTCACATAGTATCTTTCAGGAAGATCACTTTCAGTTACTCCTTCCTAATTCCTTGTGTTATGCTCACATTTTACATTCACTACCCTCTTGTTAAGGACTCTTTGGTGATGTTATACTCCATCTGAATTTGATTTCTTTTTCCATTTCTGGTTCCTTTCCAAATCCAAATTAAGAATGGCACTAGGCAAGGAACAAAGTGTGAATGAGCCTGTCATCTTGACAGGCTCAAAACGCAATTATTTTCTTGTGTGGTTTATTAGATTATGAACAATGAGATTAATGCAGAAAACATGCGAAAACAATCTTTTATTTTATTCCCTCCATATAGGCTGCAGCAATTTATTTTTCATTTATTAATAAAAAAGATGCATTTTTTTCCTTGCACTATTTAGTTCTCACCAGTTTCTTTCCAAAATTGATGGTCTTATCTAAATATAAAAATTATGGATCAAATGAAAATAAGTTACTTTCTAAGTTTTAAGTTTATTACTAAGTATGGATCCTAAGCGCTTTATACACCTCATTTCATTAGGGACTCACGAGGTGGGTACCATTATTGGCTTCATGTTCCAGATGGAGAAATTGAGTTTTTTAGAGGTGAAGGGACTTTCCCAGATCTGTTCACTTAGGATGGATGGATCCAGCATGCAATCCTGCTCTGACAGAGTTTGGAGCCTCTTTCAAACTGTTTCCTGTATTTGCCCTCTTTTTTTAGTCAGTCTGAGAGAGATACCTTCTAATTCAGCAGTTCTCAACCTTTTTGGCACCAGGGGACCATTTTCTTGAAAGACAATTTTTGCGTGGACCAAGGTGGGGGATGGTTTCGGGATGATTCAACTGCATCGCATTTATTGTGCACTTTATTTCTATTATTATTCCATTGTAACATATAACAAAATGATTATACAGCTCACCATAGGTTGGGGACCCCTGTTCTAATTGATATCTATATAAGGTACCCCCTAAGGCCCAAACTCCTAAGGTAAAGTTAGGAGTTTACTCTTTTTTTATAAAGGTGAAACTGAAATTTTTTTCTCAAACATAGGTTCCCAAAACCAAATGCTTGTGGCAGCCAGGCAGACAAAATACATGGCCAAAGCAGGCAGTGTATAAAGCAAAACAAAAGCAAAATAACTGCTGATAAACTCAAGTTTATTGGTATCTTGAAGGATTGTTGACCTGGTGTTGTCAGATATCCTGTTATTTTCAAAAGAAGCCAGAAACTGAAGTGTTCATTTAAAATCTCCCAAGTATTAACTGTTGGTTGGTTGGTTTTTGTAACTGTGCAAACTAAATATGTCTATGTAGCCCACAAATTGCCAGCTAGTGAGTGACTCTGGTAGAGACTGGCCTTGGCCCTTGAAGCACATGTCCACTATGATAGCCACAGGTCACATGCAACTATTTAAATTTAAATTTTAATTAATATTAAATAAAATTAAAAATTTGATTCTTCAGTTGCACTAGCAGTATTTCCGGTGTTCAGTAGTCACATGTGACTTGTGGCTACTGTAATGGACAGTGCAGAACATTTCTATTATCGCAGAAAGTTCTATTGGACAGCACTGAACTAGAGCAACATGGAAAATCAGAGCTGTTTCTCTGTCCTCCATTGTGATTCACCAGCTGGTATTATAATGCTAAAATTTCTGCTCTATCGGGACATTACTGCCACTTCTCTTCTACCTGATCAGAAAGAGGCTGCACAGACAACCCACCTGGCTGGGCTGCGCTATCCCTGAAAACAATTCAGACCCAGGGCAAACCTGGGACGCAGGCAAAGCATGTCTTTAGTATCCCCTACATCCCTGCTCTGGGACTTATAGCCAGGCCACCACCCTCCCCTTTCCACAGAAACCAGGGCCTCATATTTTCTTTGTCCACCCTGGAAAACTTATTTTTAGATCATTCAACTTTATAGTAAAGTGTAAATTATGGAAACTTACCTGAAGTTTCTACCTCCACCTTGGGTGTTTACATTTACAATGTGTAAAATTCTAAGAGTAAAATGTCAAGTCTATAGGAGATGGTGAAGCAGGATTTTATATTCTCAGAAGAGAAGACCATGATCACCTCCCTGAAGCACCCAAAATCATGCCATATAAGCAGTCAGCCCATGTCCCTGGTTTTAAGGGAAGCTCTACTCAGGATCTGGGTCGGCAGTTTCAAAAGCAAGTTGTTCATGAACATCACCTCTCTATGGTTGCCAGCTTTAACAAGCAAAAATACAAGATTCCCAGTTAAATTTGAGTTTCAGATAACCAAGGAATAATGTTTTCAGTATAAGTATGTCCCATGTGCTATACAATATGTATTTTATCTGGAAATGTTACACCTATGGCCCCCTTAAAAAAGCACTATTTTTTTGGACCCACTAATTGTCCTGCTCACTCAGGTTTAGGAACCTTGATCCTATTTAATTCACCTGCCTCTGGGCAGTGTTCCATTTCTTAGCCAATTTTCCACCTCCTATAGAACTGTCTTTTTAAATGGGATCACAGTCTCCTGTCGTGGAACATCAAGCTACACATGACTGTCGCCTTCATTATGCTATTCGACAGTCACACCACCCTGTAAAGTAAGAAAGACTAAGAGTCTCCCCATTTTGTCAATGAGAAAACTGAGGCTCAGAGACATAAAGACATTTTTCAGGTATAACTGGTCGGAACTGGCAAATTCAGGTCTTCTAGGTTCCAATTTCAATGTTTATTCAGCTATTCAGTGCTGTGAGTGAAAGAGGATGGCAGTAATGAGAGAGAGATGAGAATTTCTCATCAAAAGCATGGCTGGCTGACTATGACTTACACCTCTCGACCCACCAGGCAATTTTGAAGCTGAAAGGGAAGTCCTGGGACCCCAGAGTTTAAAAGGCCCCAAGTCCCTAGGAATCCAGGTGTCTGAGAGAGTTCAAACTGGGTAGTGCACTCAGAATGATCTAGAAATTGGCTTTTGGACTGGTAATGGCAGTGACAACAGAGAATGCCTGAAAGAATGTTTTGTGCTCAGAACTGTTGTTAAACTGAATTATGAGCTACTATACCTGTAATTTACCTCAACTACCTAGTTCATGCCCTGGAATTTCCTCACAGTAACATAATGACTATGCCTGATCTGGCTTCATGTGTTGCATTGCAGTGAACAGGGTCAGAGAAGGGTCACCACTATAAAAGGGGTGAAGTAGGAAGAAACCTTAAAACCTACGCTCTACACGACTGTAATCCTAGCAGTCTAGGAAGCCAAGGCGGGAGGATCGCTCAAGCTCAGGCGTTCAAGACCAGCCTGAGCAAGAGTGAGACCCATCTCTACTAAAAATAGAAAAATTAGCCAGGTGTGGTGGTACAGGCCTGTAGTACCAGCTGCTCAAGACGCTGAGGCAGGAGATCACTTGAGCCCAGGAGTTGGAGGTTGTAGTGAGCTATGATCACACCACTGCGCTCTACCCACAGTGACAGAGACTCTGTCTCAAAAAAAAAAAAATATATAAGAAAGCAAATTGAACTCCCCTCCTCCCTATCCCCCCCGTTCATATTTAAGAAAACAACAAACAAACAAATAAAAACCCTATGTTCTAGGTTCCAGGGGAGAGATAACTAACATATCCCAGTTGAATGCCTGGGGGTGGGGGCCAAAGCTGAGCTGCCCCCGGAACCCATCTCTGTAAGTTCTTTGCTGTTGAGAGCAATTCCTTGGAAGTACCCCAAGTCATCACACATCCACAATCATGAGACATTAGTGTGTTACCAGAATAGATTCCCTCAAGTCTAAGAAATAAAATTAGTAAACTGAATTTCCAAAAGAATTAGAGGAGTTGTAGCATCATCTATTTTAGCACATCTCATGTTTAATGTTTTCTGTGAGCTATTAATATACTGAATCTTGTAATATCCCTGAATACTGGCACTTGGTTAAAAGGTACCCACTGCAGACACTTAAGGCAAGATGTCATGCTCAGTCAGCATATGATGCATGGGATGACAGCATGTAGGGCACTATGTTGTAACTCAATCAATGTTCTTAATAACAATCTTTATTAGGCTAGAGCAGAGTAAAGGAATTATTATTATAAACCTTTGACTCTCATTAGAAAAGCTTAAATATAGAATCATTCTTGGACCTTATTAATCTGCAAAACACCTGAACAGTGCTCCTGAATAACATATATTAATACTATTATATTGCTTGGCAAAATGCACCAAATACTCAGCTTTCTTTGTCACTCTTTCCTGGTAATGAAATTGAGAATTTTTAAGTATACCAATAGTGTGAGGTACAAGAAGCCTGAAGCATTATTTTCCACATTTGACCATGGGAAAGAACCTAAAAAATTATTTTCTCAAGGAAATCTTTTGAGTGAGACTCAAAACATCATCTTATTGCCTTTAATAAAATATCAAATTTGGTAGAAAGAGAGTCCATGAGCTCATGCACTGACCTAAAATAGTCATCTTACGTGGAACTTACAGGGTTAGAGATCATATGACTTCATAGTTTATTTCCAGACCCATTTACAATAGCAGATGTGCACTTACCAAAATAAAATATCTAAACAACAAATATTTGTTCCTACCCCTAAGTCAGCATTAGATTGATGTTGAAAGAAAATAGTAAGTGTGTTATCTTTTTTGAGGTCAATATCTTACTGGATCCGTTTTGGTGTTGTGCCAAGAATAACGCTGATGGCGACGGTTTAGCGGGTCTCAGGATTGGCCGTGCAAGTCGCTGGGTAGCACAGAGCATGCGCACAGGCAAGCGCGAGGTCAGAGGTCGGCACCGTCAGGGCGTGACCTGCTGCGTGAGGTGGGACAGCAGGAATCAAGGTAGAAGGGAGTGAGCGGGGATTCTAGAAACGTCTAGGCATAGAGGCCCTGATATTTGCTTGAGATAAACAATGGCTTTTATGTTGGCACAATCCGGCCTTACTTATTTCCTCTGTGGCTATAACACTTATTTTCCTTTTATAAAAATCACTGCCCAGGGTGATCTTGTCCGCCTTCATGGATGCCACTGTTGTGCTGCTGAAGAAGAAAATATATGTTGGGATCCGCTGTGATAGTTTTCCTTCTGACTGTCATTTCTTCTAGAAGCTTGAATCTTCTAGAATCTCAGGCAGGTGGCCTACCTAATACTTCAGATGAAATGCAAATGCTTTATTGTTTAGAACGAGGACGGCAAACAAATTTTGTCTCACATATAAATCTCTGTCAGGCTCAACAGGAACAAGCGCCATGATGGATTAGTGGCTCTGTCGTGGGTGTGGGAGGAGAGAGCTGGAATGTGGGCCTGGGATTTGCCCTCCCTGTATTTAGAATGAAATCAGACCTGAAGCTAACGATGCATTTAATGGTGAAATCTCAAGGCATTCTTTTCATGGTGAGGAACAGGCAAATGAAGGAAATGCTCACCGATAATACTCAAGACTTTCTGAAATGTTTTAGCCAAACAACATGACAGAAAAAGCACTAAGAGCTAAAAATATTGAAAAGGCAATGCCAAAAATTATCTTGATTTTCAGATGACATACTGCCTCCCCACAAATCTAGAAGTGCAACGAACGACTGTTAGACTGAATGAGTCATGAAGTTAAAACCTGGCACAGCACTGATACAAAGATAATAAAAGGGAAAAAATGTGGAAAAGACCAGTAAAACTTAATAATAGATGAAACACGCACATCAGAAAATTATTCATGTGACGCAGCTGAGACTTGTAATCAAAAATATAAACATGAATTTTAAAAACTTAGACAAGAAGTTGCTGCTATGATGGAATACAACAAAGCAGAAACTACAAAAACCCAGTAAAGAGATATAGATAGATAGATAGATAGATAGATAGATAGATAGATAGAATTAGACAGATGATAAATAGGACATGAACTGGAAGAACTTAAAAGAGAAGCAGAAGAAAAAAATCATTACAGAAATGAAGAATAAATTTAAAGGAGGATAAAATAATAACAAAAAATTTTTAAACACTAAATGGAGATACAGGAAAATATGGTGAAAATTTTTATAATCTTGGTATGGGAAAGGGCTTCCTTAACATGACTCAAAAAAAGACAAAAACACTAAAGGAAGTATTGATGAATCTGATGATATTAAAATTTACATATTTCTGTTTTTAAAAAATTAAACTCTGAGAAACATTTGAAACACATGATAAAAGTTGATATTCTTTAATATGCACACATATATCTTATGAGTTAATAAGAAAAATATAATATCTCAATATTAAAAAGTCAAAGAATGTGAACAGACAACTCACAAATAAGAAATCCAAATGGTTAGTGAGGATATGAAAAGATGTTCAGTTTCACTAATACACAAAAAAAACGTAAATCAAAACAATGAAAGAGCATAGCAGATAATAGAGTGCCAACATTAAGAAGAAAGCACCCAGTTAGGTAAGAGTGTGGGGTAAAGGACACATACTCAATTGCTATAAATTTATAAAAATGTGCATATTATTTTTCCTAGAAATTATACATCTTAAATTTTCCTAAGGAAATAATGGAATAAATACAGGAAGGTCAGTTAACCAGGAGTTTTTTTTTTTTAAAAAAAATGTGTTGTTTATAATAGCCAAGAATTAGAAAGAAATATATCAAAAGAGAATTGATAATTGTGCCTATGCTTAACATTATTATTATGCATTTTAAAAATTTTAAAGGAAGAATAA
The DNA here is from genome assembly GCF_020740605.2 of Lemur catta. NCBI lineage: Eukaryota > Metazoa > Chordata > Mammalia > Primates > Lemuridae > Lemur > Lemur catta. Next base: position 23,021,777 of record NC_059143.1, read on the forward strand.
ATAAATAAGGGAACCTCAATACAAAAAGAAGAAGATATGCAAAAACTCAATAATCACATTAAAAGGTGTTCAACAATATAAATCATCAATGAGATGTAAATTAGTCTGGCTGTGGTGGCTCACACCTGTAATGCCGGCACTTTGGGAGGCCAAGGCAGGAGGATTGCTTGAGGCCAGGAGTTGGAGACCAGCCTAGGCAACACAGCAAGACCTGTTTCTACATTTAAAAAAAAAAAAAAAAATTAGCCAGGCGTGGTGGTTTATGCCTGTAGTCCTAGCTACTCTGAGAGGCTAAAGTGGGCTAAGGCAGCAAGCAGGATTGCTTGAGCCCAGGAGTTGGAGGTTGCAGTGAGCTGTAATCATGCCACTACACTTCATCCTGGGCAATAGAGTGACACCTTGTCTCTAAAAAAAAAAAAAAAAAGTAATTAAAACCACAATGAATTCACATCCACTAGAATGTCTAAAATCAAATGTACTGAAAACACTAAATGATATGGACTATAAAATGGTACCGCTACTTTGGAAAATTTCTAAGGTTTCTAATAAACATATGAGTACCCTAGAATCGAAAAATCTACTTGTAGATATAAGATCAAAAGAAATGGAAGAATATGTGTACACACAAGTGTGCATAGAAATGTTCATAGCAGTTTTATTCAAAATAACCAAAAAATGGAAACAATCTAAATGTCCAACATAGGAGAATGGATAAACAAATTGTGATATTGACATACAAAATAATATTGTTTAATCAATTATACCTTAATAAAGCTGTTAAGAAATAAAAGGAAACTATTTAGCAATAAGAAGCAACAAACTTGATGCCAGCAAAAACATGTAGAAATCTGAAATACTTATCAGTAAGAAAAAGAAACAAAAGAATATGTACTTTATAAATCTCTCCATGGAAAGATCAAAACATCAAAATAGCAGTTGCCTCTTTGAAGAGAGCCATAATGTGGAATTTACTGGAAAGAGGCACAGGGAAACTTCTAGGTTATGCAAATATCTGTATCTTGATTTGAGTGATGGTCACTTGGGTGTATGTATTTGTGAAAACTTATCAAATTGCGTATGATCTGTGCATTTTCTGCATGTAAAATATATACCTGAATAAAGAAAATAAATGGCTAGTTAAAAAAGCATAATTGATGGAATTATGACATTCATATAATGAAATACTATATGTTTAAAATTATGAATGTAGATCTATATTCATTGACATGGAAATATGCATACAATATGTTATTAAATATAAAAGAATCCAAAATAGAATGGAGAATATCATTTTTGTAAAAAAATAATAATTTAATTATTTATATAGGTATGAGCAGGGGAAAAAAGCCATATACAAATGAAGCTGCCAAGATTTTAAAACTGGTTACTAATATTTTATGATGAGTTTAATTATTCAGACAGAAATAATTAAGATATTTTCACATTTTTAAAAAGTGTACAATTAAAGCATTGCAGCAACATCAGAGTAAGACCAAAGTCTAAATTAGTGTTTCTCAACACAGGCAATTTGCCCCTAGGGGACATTTGGCAATGTCTGGAGATATTTTTGGTTGTCTCAACTAGGAGGAAGTGATATTAACGTCTACTGGGTAGAGGCCAGGGATGCTGCTACACATCTTACAATGCACCGGCCAGCTCCCACAACAAGGAATCATCCGGCCTAAAATGTTATTCATAATAGAGCTGAGGTTCAGAAACCCTGTTCTGTCTAAATGGAAGTAAGATAAGACCTGTTTCTAAGACAGAAGTAGTAAGAATATGTAGTGTTGACTTATTTCTTCTGATTAGTCCATATCAGAAATTTCAAGAAACTATTTCAAACAGTTCAAAAGTTGCCTCACATTCAGAATCTCCATAAATCCCACTGGCAACCAGCCTCCTACTGCACCGAATGTTCCCGAAAAGCTGTGTTCTTTCCCTATTTTATATCAGCCGCAAAGAGAGAACATCCAGTTGGTAAGGCATTCAGATTTTTAATTCTTTGACCAAAGAATGAAGAAGGAGAGCTTGTGCTCTAAGGGCACCTTCTCCCTGAACAAAGGGAGATGTGGGAGTTTGAAAAGGTTAAACATAGGCCAGAGGAGGTGTGTAAGCATGTACAGGGGCGAGTTTCAGACACGTAGACACAGTTCATGTGCATGCTTTTTCATACATCACGTGTTCAGAAAATAGTGGTGATTCTGGGGGAGTGATTTTAGTATTACAATGATATGTTAATGAATTAAAGGTAAGTGGAGGTCTCCTGCTCTTGTCTCCACCGGCTTTGCACAGGTCCAGACTTCCTCTGACATCTGGCAGGGGGGGTCACATGGCTATTGGTAACATTGGGGCCATCGGGTGTCCTGCACTTCTAGATAAGGAGACTAAAGAAAAATTGTTAAAGAAAGGAAAGCGAGAAGGAAAAACCTATTAAAGTTTTTCATCCGCTTTGTCGGGGCCGTCCCAGTGACACCAACACAACACTCGCCATATATCTGGAAGGATGGTGCTTGTAGAATCAGCTCTGCAAAGCCACTAAGAGCCAGCCCCGACCTCCATGTCAGAAGAGGATACCTGTAGAGGTGGAAAGCTCTGGGATGGACATGAACGGCCATGAGTGTGACATTCCAGGCCCTGCCGCCTCTCTGTTCCGGAGAGAGGAAGCCACTGCCAGGAAGGGCACTGCTTACCGGAGAAACCAGTTCCCTCCCATTAACCTCTTTGTGGACTCTCATAACCAACTGCTTCCCAGAAAAAAGATCCAAATGTTGGGTTTCTGATAACCTAAGTAGCTTTTTATGAATCCTGGCAAGACATTACCAAGATAAGGATTTTGGGGAGAAAAATGATTTTCTATATTCTTTACGTTCCAATTAATATATGAAGATTCAGGCTTTGCTGACTTCACCATCAAGCCAGGCCTAGGGAGAGCTACGGCTGTGCTGGGAGGGAGACTTCTGCCGTGTGGGAAGGGTAAAGCCCACAGATTTCATTCCCAGAGAAGGTGGGAAGAACAAAAGAGACGAGGGAGCAAAAAGATACATCTCTTCTGGAAACCTGCTCCAGGCCACATTCCCAGAGGGGAAAAAGCAATGGACACATCTAGACAAATATGAGGGAACCTTGAAGCTAGTTGCTTTCTTCACCATACACAACCTGGGGGAGCTGAGTGCCTCCAGGAAAAGATCATGTTGTATCTGATAGGAAGAAAACCAGGTGAGTGAACCTGAAATACCGCCCCTGCTGCCTCGCTTCGGAGCAGAGTGTGCCGTGGATCCAGATACTGCTGTGCGCCTGGGAAAAGGCAAAGAGGCACTGAGATGAGTGAGCTTCCTGAGGCCTGGGGTGGAGAAATGTCAAGGGTTTCAAAACTGAGGACAAATGGTGGGACTTTGACTATGGTGCCATCACAGCATCCAACACCCCCAGGTATGGCCAGTCAGCAATACTTCAGAGGACACCAGGCCCAGAGCAGGAACTAGGGAGAGCCCAGAAGGACTGTCCCCACTTCATGTGGATCAGAAGTCCCTCAATTCCTTGTCACCATGAGGCCCTTGAAGCTTTCCCCAACCCCAAAGGTATCCAGATGCCATTTTAGGGAAGAGAAAGGGGGAGAGGGGAATTTACCTGAAAGAGACTGTGTGAATTGAAAAGGACTGAAATACTGTGAGTAAGCATGTGTGTGTCACCCTGCTCACCTTCACTACCCATGGCATAGGGTCCCCAGGACTAGGATTAGGCCTGTCAACCTAGATAACAGAGAGAGATTCTCCAAAGATAACGAGTTTATTCGGGAGTGCAGAGGGGATTTGCAAATCTAGAATATACAGGCTTTGGGGACCATAGGCATATCCAAAGAGTTTGAAGCAAAGGGAGCATTTAAGGGCAAAAGAGAGAAGTATACATAATTTGTCTTGAAACAAAGAGAACATTGGTTACAGGGGCTTATCTCAGGAGTTGATGCCAGCTCATTAGTGGAGACGGCATGCCAGGCAAGCGTCCTTGTGCATCCGGCTAGCCGTCCTGTGATTCATGTAGCACATGCAGCTTGGAAAGTCCTTGGCAAAAGTTCTTGTTACAGGCATACGTGCATAAGAGCCCTTCAGGGAGGCTTTATAATAGTGTCAACTTGTTTAGGCTGTGGTGTGCAGTTGTCTGGTTAAACAGTAATCTAGAGTTGCTATAAAGGTATTTTGTAGATGTGATTAAAGCAGGTGACTTTAAGCAAAGCAGATTACCCTCCACAGTGTAGATGGGCTTCATCCAATCAACTGAAGGTATTAAGAATAAAGACTAAGGTTTCCCAGAGCAGAAGGCATTTACTTCCAGACTACAACATAAATATCCTTCCCGGATTTCCAGCCTACTAACTAACCTGCTCTACAAATTCCAGACTCAAGACTACAATATCAACTCTTGCCTGAGTTGCTAACCCTCCGGCCTGCCTTACAGATTTCAGACTTGTCAGTCCTCACAATTGTGTGAGCCAATTCTGTGTGTGTGTGTGTGTGTCCTCTTAGTTCTGTTTCTCTGGAGAACAGTGAGTGATACACTTGGCAATATTTATCAAGATCGCAAAGGCTCATACCCTTTGACACAGCAATTCTACGCTAAGAATTTAACACTCAGATATCCTCATGCATAAGTGAAATTATGCATGTACAAGGTTCTATAGTACTGCAGAAACAACTAAATGCCCTTTACTAAAGTATTAGTTTAAAAATTATGGTACACATATAGCTAGAATAATTTGCAGCCATAAACAAAACAGCACTCTATCTTCTTATATCAAATTTCATCCAAGATAATGTGAAGTGAAAAAAAGATACAGAATTGGGTGCATGGAAACTACCATTTGTATAAAAGGAAGAATGCTAGGGTATTGTGTACACACACATACACACACACATGAACACACACACACAGTCTCTGGAATGCTATATAAGGAATTGGTAATATTGTGTAGTATTGATTGTTTCTGGGGAATAGAGTATCCTTTTGTAACTTTGGGACTTGGTACCATATATCATGAAAACAGATCAATTGGAAATGAGATTAAAAGGCACACCACGTAACATTTTTGTTAAAGGATGGGAATGCTGAGTGGCTGTTCATATTACAGTGAGTCCTCCTCAGTGGTACTCACGGGTTTGTGATTGCTGTGCTCTCTAGAGGCTGCTTTGAGAAGAGCTTGAGATGAAGATTTCTGTGACTCCCTCGTCAGGAGGCTCCACTTAGTCTAGAAGCACAGGCCAGGAATGGGTGCTCACAGGGTGGTTTTTCTCTGGCTACATGCCTTCATTTCATCTGGCAACAGTGGTTCGTATAATTTTGGCAGTCAGTGACTATTACAGTGGGAAAAATCAGAGCATGAATGAACCACAGAGCTATTGAAATTTCTTTCTTAGAAACAAAATCACATACATTAAAACAGAATTGAGGCCAGGCATGGTAGCTCATGCCTGTAATCCTAGCACTTTGGGAGGCTGAGGAGGGATGATCATTTGAGGCCTGGAGTCTGAGACCAGCCTTAGCAAGAGTGAGACCCCATCTCTACAAAAAATGGAAAAATTAGCCAGGCATGGTGGGGTATACCTGTAGTCCCAGCAACTCAAGAGGCTGAGCCAGGAGGATCACATGAGCCCAGGAGTTTGAGATTGCAGTGAGCTACAATGATGCCACTGCACTCTAGCTGGGGTAACAGAGTGATACTGTCTCAAAAAAAAATCAACCAAAGGGGAGTAAAGACTTAAATGTAAAACCTGAAATTGTAAAACTACTAGAAGAAAACATAGGAGAAAAACTCCATGACATTGGTCTGGGCAGTGATATTTTGGATATGACTCCAAAAGTACAGGCAAAAACCAAATATAGGCAAATGATATTGCATCAGACTAAAAAGTTTCTGCAAAACAAAGGGAACAACAAAGTGAAAAGGCAACCTGTGAAATGGGAGAAAATACTTGCAAACCATACATCTGATAAGGGGTTAATATTCCAAAATCTATGAGGACTCCAAACAACTTAATAGCAAGAGAACAAATAACCTGATTAAAAATGGGCAAAGGAACTGAATACATATTTCCCAAAAGAAGAGGTACAAATAGCCAACAGATATTTTAAAAATGCTCAACATCACTAATTATAAGAGAAATGCAAATTAAAACCACAGTGAGATATCACCTCACACCTGTTAGAATGGCTATTATCAAAAAGACAAAAGATAAGTGTTGGCAAGGGTATAGAGAAAAGGGAACTCTTACACACTGTTGTAGGGAATGTAACTTGGTACAGCCATTATGGAATACAATATGGGGGATCCTCAAAAAATTAAAACTAGAACTATCATATGATCCAACAATCCCATTTCTGGGTATATATCCAAAAGAAGTGAAATCAGTATATGGAAGAAATAGATATCTTTACTCCAACATTCATTGCAGCAATGTTCATTGCACACCCAAAGAACAACTGAACATCACTTTTACTTAGGAATATAGATCAGAAATTTTTTTTTGAAATAGCAGATCAAATCTATTATGCTACCACTCACAGTCAACAGATGCAAGTGGATATTATAGATGATGCCATAAGATAAGAAAGATAAAAATTCAATCTAAATATGGGGGGAAAACTCTTTGATGTCTTTTTCTATTTTGCTTATAAGTGTGCTCAGCTTCTTCAAAAGATGGAATCTGAAGATAGCACATATTAGGGTCATGTCTTTATTACCACAGGTGGTCTCAGAAAGACTGGCCATTGGGTTTTCTGTATTTATGGGGACAGGTGGATATGATCAGAAGAGAACGGGCCAAGTGTGCAGAGCCTGCATTGGGAAGACATGCCTTTAAAAATAGGAAGTGAAAATCCAGTCCCATGTTTATTTAGCAAAGATAGCATTGGCCCTCAAATTCAAACTGCTACAGTATACTCTAATTGCTTCATATTAGCTAATTGTGGGAGCAGACTGATGACCAAAGAAAGTTTTATTATAAAGTGATATTTATTAACAGAGCTCCAGGCCCCGAAGTGGAATTTCCAGGGTACCCATAACAGGAGAGAGGGTAACCTAATAATTCTGCCTCTTAATCACAAACCTAATTAATCTAAGGTTTTTTTCAAATTCATTTACTTAAGGAATTAGAATCATTCATTACAATTAATTTGCCAAGGAAAGACAGCCAGCTGCTCAAATATTCTAACAAATTGAAGAAACACTAATTTGTTTGTTTGTTAATATGATTATGGAATTATAAAAATGGCCTGTTCCTCAGCATGAAAAATTAAGGTCCAAATTATTTTATTCGGGCTTATTTCTAAGTTAAATGAAAAGGAGAATCTATGATTCACAAACTAAAAGAAAATCATTGTTAAAAATAGACCATTTGAATTCACAATTTCAAAGATATGGAATCAACCTAAGTGCCTATCAATACATGAGTGGATAAAGAAAATGTGGTATATATATACACTATGGAGTACTACTTAGCCATAAAAAGAAATGAAATAATGTCATTCTCAGCAACTTGGATGGAACTAGAGACCATGACCCTAAGTGAAATATCTCAGGAATGGAAAAACAAATGCCACATGTTCTCACTAATAAATAGAAGCTAAACAATGAGTACACACAAGCACAAAAAGACATAAATACATTGTAAACTAAGAAAGGGGGAGGGTAGAAGGGGAGTGAGGGATGAAAACTTACCTACTGGATACAATGAACACTGTCCTGGTGGCAGGCACACCAAAAGCCTTGACTTCAGCATTATAGAGTGTACCCATGTAACAAAAACCTTCGTACCCCCTTAATATTTTGAAATTTTAAAAAGTAGATCATTTGAACATAGTTTGAAACTTCTAACTGTAGTTTGTGATCTCCACATGGTTCCCACTATTTCTCTCTAACATAGAACCCACATCCTACTTCACTTTTTGTTTTTCTTTTTTTTTCTTTCAGAATCTTATAGGGGTACAAACACTTAGGTTACATATATCACCTTTGCACCACCCAAGTCAGAGCTACAAGTGTGTCCATCCCCTAGACAGTGCAGACCGCAGCCATTAGGTGTGAATTTACCCATCCCTCCTCCCGCCTCCCACCTGCCAGACACCCTATGAATGTTACTTCTATACCACATCCTACTTTAAATGGTGCTCATCCTGCTGAGACCTTTGGTCTCAGATTGCCTTCCCCACACTGTAGGAATCTTATTTTTAATAGGATAAATTCTCATGAAGACCTTATATTGTAAACCCTCTATACACATTACCACTATTTGCAACAGCCTCTCAAGATTCCAGGAAAACATAAAATAAGTTTAGCTTTATTATTTTCTCATCATTTAAATTTAAAGGAGATTAATTTGCAAGAATGAAACCTTTTCCTCAGAAGAATACCTTGTGTGCAGCTGGGGAAAGAAGAACACTTATTTTCATGCCCATAAAGAGAAGTATTGGAGAATATTTCAAACCTCTCTTCAATGCTCCTAACTCCCTGCTTTCCTTGAGACAAAGACAGACTCACCTATTTGAAGATAATGAGGGCAAAGAAGGGGCTCATGTTTGGTTCTTTCTCAGTCTTTGCCCAGGTTTTCTATTTATTCTCCACTCACTGTTGAGCCACGAACAGCGAGCTACACAGTGAGCTGCTGTCAGAGGCAGGCCAGGGGGCCCAAAAGTGCTCTGCAGGGGCTGGGCCTTGGGGCAAGCTGGGATTCTCCATCTGCCTGGAGAAATGAGTGTCTACACCTCTAATCAGTGGCAGTGGGTGAGAAAGCTCTAGATTTAGGGTAGGACAGAAATATAAGAAGATCTCCAATTTAGCACAGGCCTTATATTTTGGAATAATTGTTTGATATTGTTCTTTAAGCCTCATATAACTCCTTCGTTGTTTTTTTTTTCAAATTTATTAGAAGGCAAGAAAAGGTATAATTATATTTCTTGAGTTGGCATCCCCCACCCCCCGCCCCCGTCACCAATCATCCACTTCATAGCTTTGAAGACTGGATTAAAAGACTACTGGAAATTATTTCTCTGCATTTTACCTTAAATAACATTGGCCAAGCGGGGGAAGAAAGATTACTAAAATTCTGAGTAAGCATCTACATTCAACACTAGATGTCACCATCCTGATATTTTGAATTATAAATACAACCATTTTTTTCCTAATCTGTTTGATATTCTTCCTAAAAAATAATAGTAATAAATACCAAATGTTTTACTCCAAATAATCATGAGTCAGATGACTGTTTTTTGTTTTTTTTTTTTTGAGACGGAGTCTCGCTTTGTTGCCTGGGCTAGAGTGAGTGCCGTGGCGTCAGCCTAGCTCACAGCAACCTCAGACTCCTGGGCTTAAGCGATCCTCCTGCCTCAGCCTCCTGAGTACCTGGGACTACAGGCATGTACCACCACGCCCAGCTAATTTTTTTTTTCTATATATATTTTAGTTGGCCAGATAATTTCTTTCTATTTTTAGTAGAGACGGGGGGGGGGGGGGGGGGGGTCTCACTCTTGCTGGTCTCGAACTCCTGACCTTGAGCGATCCACCCGCCTCAGCCTCCCAGAGTGCTAGGATTACAGGCGTGAGCCACCGCGCCCAGCCAACATGACATGCTGTTCGCGCCACCTGCTGGATTTCCAGTTTAAGCCCCAATCACTTAATATCTAGATTATTCTTACCTCAGAAGAGCAGTTAAGAAAAAATAAATAAATGAATAAAGATTATTCTAATGAGTCTATCTTTTTTCCTCCTTCAATCCATCTTGAATGCTGCCACAAGATTTGCTCCAAAAATGTGACTTTACACAGGAAAAAAATTGTTAAAGGAAGTTTTTCAGGAAGATGGAAATTCAGATCCACCTGAAGGAATGCATAGCCCCCAAAATAGAAAGTATGATGGCAAATATTAAAGCATTGTGTCTTGTTTCCTTTAAGAGATAACTGATCGGCCGGGCACGTTGGCTCATGCCTGTAATCCTAGCACTCTGGGAGGCCGAGGCGGGTGGATCATTTGAGCTCAGGAGTTCGAGACCAGCCTGAGCAAGAGCGAGACCCCATCTCTACTAAAAATAGAAAGAAATTAACTGGAAACTAAAAATCTATATAGAAAAAATTAGCCGAGCATGGTGGCGCATGCCTGTAGTCCCGGCTACTCAGGAGGCTGAGGCAGGAGGATTGCTTGAGCCCAGGAGTTTGAGGTTGCTGTGAGCTAGGCTGACGCCACGGCACTCTAGCCCGGGCAACAGAGTGAGACTCTGTCAAAAAAAACAAACAAAACCATACTATAAAGCATTTCATACCATAGTTCAATGTTACAAATACAGCATAAATTCTGTGAGCACAGGCACTAAGAGAAGCATATTTTTATCTAAAATACGTCAATGCTATTTCCTGAGTAATTTTCAAGGGTTATAAACCTCCAAAATTACCAGCAAGATTGACTGTGGCATATTAGTCATTAAATTTCTCCATTATAAATGCAGTTCATTATTAGATCCCACAATAATTGCTCTATGACATTCTATAATTAAGTGCCACATGGATAATAATACAGAGCCAGTATGTTAGATGTAAATCCTCATGAACACTACTATAATTTCACACCATGGCAACTTAAATTGACATGCAGTTGAAAACAGACTGCAAGTTACTTGAAAAATATAATGATCCCTAACAATGTTCACTTCTTAATAAACTTTGAGAAAAAAGCATGAAATGAAACATCTTCAATTGTTGCCTGGTACATAGTAGTCACTTAATAATGATTAATCACAAACGTATTGAAGCCCCATGCTAGCTAGCTAGCTCTGGCGTCATTTCATTCTTCCTAGGATAGTAATATAAGCGTTTCCTTTTTCTGGGACTAAAATGAATTCTTCAAGCAGGTGACCTAATTTTTTCCTACTTAACCTCCTTCTTTAGACATCAAGTAATCACAGGTAATTTGTTTTTTTCAGTTCTGTCTGGAAGTGTAGAACTTTAGGCAACTTTTCTGGGTCTCCTAGATTAAACAAGAAGGTTCAACTGAAAGGTCGTAACTCCAAGCTTTAACATGCTAAATGACTTATGCTATTTTGATAATACCAGTAAGTACGATGCCCATCTACCCTTCTGAGTTCACTCTACCTCTTCCTTCCTCTTCCAAACCTTCACACTCATGCCCTTTCTTCCCACTTTTCCTCACCCCACATGAATAGAACTAAAGTTTTAACATACTGTTAGCAGTGCAGATGGGCAAGGCCCTGAGTTCTTCTGGGCATGAGCTCTGAGAAATCACAGATCAGAATTCCTGCTGTGAGTCCTAAGATTATATAGCTGTTATGAAACCGAGAATTTGCTCAGGAGTGATGAAATCATTAATGGGGTGATGGTGGGAGAGGCACAGAAAGAAAAATACCGCATGATCTCACTTATATGTGGAATCTAAAAAATCAGACTCATAGAAACAGAGTAGAATGATGGTTACCAAGGCTGGAGGTGGGGAGGCGGGTAATGTTGGTTGAAGGACACAAAATTTCAGTTAGACAAAAGGAATAAGTTCAGAAAATCTATTGTACATCAGGATTGATGATATAGTTGATCCTTGAACAATGTGGGGGTTGGGGAACCAATCCCTGAGCAGTTAAAAATCCATGTAGAACTTTTGACTCCCCCAAAACTAAACTACTAATAGCTTTATCAATACCATAAATAGCCAATTAACACATATTTTGTATATATATATATATTATATACTGTATTCCTACCATTAAGTAAGCTAGAGAAAAGAAAATGTTATTAAGAAAATCATAAGATAAATATATTTACTATTCATTAAGTGGAAGTGGATCATTGTAAAGGTCTCTGTTGTCTTCACATTGAATAGGCTGAGGAGGAGGAGGAAGAGGAGAGGTTGATCTTGCTGTCTCAGGGGAGGCAGAGGCAGAAGAAAACCCACATATAAGTGGACCTGCACAGTTCAGACCCTTGTTGTTCAAGAATCAACTGCATAATCACCAAGCTGTGCAATAGATCTTCTGAACTTATTCTTCTTGTCTAACTGAAATTTTGTGTCTTTTAACCAACATCTCCCCAATCCCCTTACTTCCAGCCCTGGTAACTTTGAAAATTGCTGAGAGAACATTTTAAATGTTCCCACCACAAAATAAATAAATAAAAGTTATGAGTTGATAGATATGTAAATTAGCTTTCATAATGTATAAACATATCAAAATATCATGTACATATGATTTTTATTCACAAAGCATATATGATTTTTATTCACAAATTTAAAAAATAAAAATAATTTAAAAAAACAAAAAAGAGGAAGTAAGGCCAGGTATGCTGGCTCACACCTGTAATCCCAGCACTTTAGAAGATTGAGGAGTGAGAACTGCTTGAGGCCAGGAGTTTGAGACTAGCCTGGGCAACATATCAAGACCTTGTCTCTACAAAAAAAGTTTTAAAAATCAGCCAATGTAATGGCCCACACTTGTAGTACTAGCTACTCGGGAGGCTGAGATGAAAGGATGGCTTGAGCCCAGGAGTTGGAGGGTGCTGTGAGCTAGGCTGATGCCATGGCACTCTAGCCAAGGCAACAAAGAGAGACTCTCTCTCAAACAAACAAACAAACAAACAAACAAAAAAACGCATTCATCCAAAGATCCTAAAAATCAACAAATCTCTAGATATTTAATGGGATAGACACTATAAGTGCTTCTCAAATCACATAACCTTCTCTAAGGATACAATGAAGACATGTTTCCAGTCATTTTCCTAAGAAAGTGCCACCGAATTTTTTTTTAATTATTATTTTTTGAAGTTAGCATACAAGTACCAAGAAAAGTGGATTTTGGTGTAATCTTTCAGGAGAACAAAAAAAACATGATATTTAAGAGCACAAAAGCATAGAAGTTGGGAGTTCATGGTCAGCCACTCAGGCCTTAGAGTACTGTATTTTCTTTAAAAGAAAAATAGTAGGTAGTGGTAAGGAAAAGATGAATAAAAGTTTTTTAAAAAAAGTTCTATACACTACGTGAATTTTTTCGGAGGGGAAAGTATCTGAGGTTTTAAGAGGGATAAATTAAATAACCTTGAAGCCCATTTTGCTCTAGGGCTATCCGGTGTTTTCTGGAGCGAAAGATGTGTATATTCCATGTGTGTGTGTAAGAGATGAAAGGAGACAAAAATAGCTTCCCTCCCAGGGAGAGTGGAAGGCTTCAGCCAATAAAGTAGGCCGTAGCACCAGGCTACCTCGCCCCCGATGATGTGCACTGCCTCGCTTTGAATGGAGTCAAATGACAGATTCCTTGAAATCAAATGACAGCTTCCCTGTCCCTCATCCTAAAACACGCCTCTGACGGATTGCTCCAGAAGGAATCCTAAACCCCCGGTCGTCTTTAAGCATCAGTGAAAAGAAATGAAAAGAACATCTCATGGAAAGAGAAGGGAGTCTCCAACATTCATACTGACTGATTTTGGCATCAATGACTCTCATCAGAAAGGTTAATTGCTGTGTATGCAAAGATTAGCACTGTTGGGGGCTAGAAAGATCTCTTTTGTTTTCTTTTGTTTTGTTTTGCTTTTTGCCTAATACTGATAGTGGTTTCTCAGTTTTACCATAGCCCTTCTGTCAAGACACTGGCAATCAGAATGTCATGAAAAACAGAATGCCCTTTCTAGTGTTTCTTAAAGAGAGATTCTCATGGCCTCATGACAAAGAGAACATTGCCCCTTCTCCATCCATCTTCCTCACTGTAGCGAAAGCGATCATCTTAGTAACAAATGTGCCTACATCTTCCCCTCCTTAAATCTTTAAATGATTTTCCACCTGAAGGATAAAGATTCCTCATGGTCTGATATTTTCCTACCCCTGGCCCCATCTGCCTTCATATTTCCAAAGGCACCCTCTGTCCCAGCCATAGCAAATATCTTGTGGTCTCCAGAATGAAGAATAACATTTCCTTGCCTTCATGCCGTTATTCTCTCTGCTCAGAATGTCCTTTCTTCTGGCCCCTACTGAGCTCCTGGAAGCCTTCCCTAACCCCTCAGTCTGAATGAGGGCCTCTTCACCTTGTCACACTCTACGCACACCACAAGTGTGGCACGTGTCACACTGTGTTATACCCACAGTTCACTATGTTTAAGGCTTCTGGGAGACAACGTCTACTTCTCATTCAACTTTGTGTGCCCTGTGTCTCAGCACATGGTTAGGTCTTTATCTGCTGAAGAATGTTTTTTTTTTGAGACAGAGTCTCAGTCTGTTGCCCGGGCTAGAGTACTATGCCGTCAGCCTAGCTCACAGCAACCTCAAAATCCTGGGCTCAAGCCATCCTCTTGCCTCAGCCTCCCGAGTAGCTGGGACTACAAGTGCATGCCACCACGCCTGGCTAATTTTTTCTATTTTTAGTAGAGACAGGGTCTCGTTCTTGCTCAGGCTGGTCTTGAACTCCTGACCTCGAGCGATCCGCCCGCCTCGGCCTCCCAGAGTGCTAGGATTACAGGCGTGAGCCACCACGCCTGGCCTGCTGAAGAATGTTGATGGCTCCTATATTACTCATGGGTCTTGGCTGCAAGAACCAAAAATAGGATTCCAATTGACGCAAGCAAACCTAGGGGTGAGGAGAGGAGAAGAAGGAGAAAGAAGAGGAGGAACAGATTTGAAATAAATAAAAGAAAAGAGAAGAAAACAGGAAAGAAAGGTGGCAATTGATCAACTTCCAAAGTACTTGTCCAGTTCCCCTCGTCTGCACCAATGGGAGCAGCTGTGCGTCCCCCAGAGGGGGCCACTTCCTAACGCCCTTCTAGGTCCTGGTGGGTTGCGGGAGTGCTTACTTCTCTCTGCCTTGACTTTTCACTTTACCTTTTTAAAGGCCCTATCTCCAAATATAGTCATATTCTGAGCCACTGTATATGAATTGGGGGAGGCGCACCACTCAGCTCATACGAAGTTTTTCAGTGGCAAAAATGCCACTCAAACTGGCTTGAGCAAAAGAAAAGAATGTGTTGTCTCCCATAACAGAAAAGCTGGTGGAAGCTGGGCTTGGCTGGACGCAGGCTCACAAGACGTCAGCAGGAGCCCTCTGCCTCCTGCCTTTGATTACATTTCCGTGTTGGCTCTCTCCCCATGGCGTAATGATGGTCAGACGCAGCTCCAGGTGTACAACCCATTGGTTTGGTGATATCATTTGGCATGGATTCTCCTTACTAATACTTCCAGGAAAGTCTTGGGGTTGAGACACATTGGCCTAACTTGTGTCACGTGTCCCAACACTGAACCAGTCCTTGCCGCCAAGGGCATGAAATATATCAATTGCCCATGCCTGAACATCAAGCTCGTGCCTGAAGAGAGGGCGTCAGCTTCATCCCAACTACATGTGCTCAGATGAGAGGCTGTAACATGTAAAGGATAACACCACACATTCTGGAGCTTGACTCCTGGGTTCGAATCCATGCTGACCAGCTCTGTGACCTTGGGCAAGTTGCTTAACCTCAATTTTGTAAAGTGAGACTAATAGGAAATATGCACACCTATAATAACCCACCTCTGTATTTCTTATTATGCAAGATAACAACATACTTTCTCTTCTAGACCACAAGTCAGAAATCATTTTAGGCCGGGCGTGGTGGCTCACGCCTGTAATCCTAGCTCTCTGGGAGGCTAAGGCAGGCGGATTGTTAGAGCTCAGGAGTTCGAGACTAGCCTGAGCAAGAGTGAGACCCCATCTCTACTAAAAAAATAGAAAGAAATTAGCTGGACAACTAAAAATACATATATAAAAAAAATTAGCCGGGCATGGTGGCGCATGCCCCTAGTCCCAGCTACTTGGGAGGCTGAGGCAGAAGGATTGCTTGAGCCCAGGAGTTTGAGGTTGCTATGAGCTAGGCTGACACCATGGCACTCTAGCCTGGGCAACAGAGCAAGACTCTGTCTCAAAAAAAAAAAAGAAAAGAAAACAGAAATCATTTTAACCCAGAATGTCCTTACTGAAAAAAAAGCAATAACTTTGGAGCCTTCTTGATGTTACTGCCAAGAGAGGAGAAAGAGAGGAAGAGAAGAAAAAATATATCCATTGGAATGTTTTTGACACCAAGTAACAGAATACCTGCTAAAGTGGTGTCGCAACAAAATATTAGTGTCTCACTTACCAAGAAGTCAAGAGCAGGACTGCTCCAGAGGTCAGACAGTCTTAGCAATGTCAGAGCTCTGACTCAACATCTCTGCCGCTCTTTTGGCCTTCTCCCCATGAAATATGGCAGCTGCAGAAAATTCAGGCGTAATGTTCTCTGATGACATTGTTTGAACTTCACAGGAAAATCGGTTCCTCTTTGTAACATGCTCTTTTTCAGATGGGAGGGGAGGAAGACATTTCTTTGGAGTGCCCAGTAGACCTTCCCTTCCCTCCCCTTGGTTGCATGCCCACTCGTAGATCAATCACTGGCACGGAGAATGGAATTACTGCATTAGCTGACACCAGCCTGGGCATATGGCACTCCAAACAAAATTGGTGTCCTGTTACCAGAAAATAGGAGTAGCAGATGGGGAGGCCACCAATGGTGTCTGCTAATGAAATAGAATAAGAAAAGAAAGGAATGGAGAGAGACATCAAAATGAAAAACAAAAACAGAGATTATACAAAGGAGGCTGAGGAATGAGACCACACATGCTGCAGGGACCACTCTGTGGAGGACGTACAGAGTCCTCTCCCTCAGACACTTCTTCCTTACCATCTGTCCTCAATTCCTCAGCAGTGTCAGGGGCATTATGATTCACACCAAGGGCAGCACAGCACAAGGACGCGGATAAGCCCTGGACTAGTGCAAGAGCTATCTATGGCTACATAACAAAAATACTCCAAAGTCTACTGGTTTAAAACAACAATGAACATTTATTATCTCTCACAATTTCTGTGGGCAGGGATTCAAGATCAGCTTGGCTGAGCAGTTCTGACTTAAGATTCCTCGAGAAGCTCTGATGTTGGCCAGGGCTGTGGTTATCTGGAGGTCCTGTCTCCAAGACGGCTTATTCACTCGGGCTGCAAGTCAGTGTCGGCTTTCAGCAGGAGGCCTCAGCTCCCCTCTGCAGGGGCTCTCCAGAGAGAGGGACACCTGAGTTTCCCTGCAGCCTGCGGCTGACTTCCTCAGCCTGAGCCATACGAGAGAGAGGTAGAAGTGACAATATCTTTTATGACCTAGCCTTGGCAATTATACATCTCCACTTCCACCACATTTCATTTATTAGAAGAAAGGAAATAAGTCCAGCTCACATTCAAAGGAGGAGGAAAAGCCTATTGAAGAGAGGAATTTTGATGTATATCAACAAATTTGTGGACATATGTTAAAACCACCACAAGCAGCTCCCATTTCAATCCATCATGGACCACTTGGCATCTTCACGTTTGGAAGGACTCAGATTTAACTACCGTATTACCTCCAGTCTGAGACTCCCAGTTTGGCTCCTGTCTCAGTAATTCCACTGTTTCTAAATTGCTCGTTCTTGTATACTACCTTCTCTTTGCTGGAACAGTGCATGGCTGCATTTGACCATTCTTTTGAGGTCCCTTCTCTTCCTGAGTAGTCTGAAGTTTATTTATTGATTTTTTTCCTTCCTTCTTCTCTTCTTTCCTTCCTTCCTTCCTTCCTTCTTTCCTTGATCAATTATCTGCATCCAGGTGCTGTGCTGGGTACTGTGAAAGATAAAAATATATATAAGACATGCTTAAGAGGTGTTCTGATTAGAAGTTTTCATTCATAATATCATAATCCCACTTCTCAGGCAAGCAAATTCACCAAGTATCTGAATCTGGTAAAAATAGATTCAGGGCTCAAGATATTTACTTTGCAGTAACACTATGCATTGACAGCCTCAAAATGTATTCCTCTAGAGTGAAAAGTCCTAACAAATTAAGTTCTTTGGCTTAGTAACAGATACAGACAAACAAAAGGAAGAGAAAGGGGAAAATTTGAGTTTAGGAATTTTGTGGGGTGCTGCACCGATACCGAGGCTGAAGGAATCCTTGGAAATCAGAAAGGGAAAAAGTTTTCAAACAAGCAGAGAAAACTTCTCTGATTAAAAGAATGTTCTAAGACAGTATGGTATTGGCAAGAAAATAAACAAATAGATCAATGGAACAGAATAGAGAGCCCAGAAATAGATTCACACAAATGTAGTCAACTGATCTTTAACAACTGAGCAAAGGCAATTCAGTGGAGGATAGTCTTTCCAACAAATGATGCTGGTACACCTGGACATCCACATGCAAAAAACAAATAAAAATTTTAAAAATATCTAGACACAGACCTTATGCTTTTCACAAAAATTAACTCGAAATGGACAACAGACCTACATGTAAAATGCAAACTATAAAACTAGATCACATAGGAAAAAATCTAAGTGACCTTGGATTTGGCAATGACTTCTTAATATATCAAAAGCATAAAAGTAAAAATTGATAAGTTGGACATCACTAAAATTAAAAATTTCTGTGCAAAAAGAAACAGTGTTAAGAGAATGAAAAAACAAGTCATAGGCTGGAAGCGAATCTTTGCAAAACACATATCTGATAAAGGACTGGTATCCTAAATATATTAAGAACTCTAAAAATTCAACAATAAGAAAACAAGCAATTCAATTAAAAAATGGGCAAAAATCCTAACAGATACCTCAACAAAGAAGACATACATATGGCAAATAAGCATATGAAAGGATTCTCTACATCCCGTCATTAGGGAATTTCAAATTAAAACAACAATGAGCTGTCACTGCACACCTGTTAGAATGGCCAAAATCCAAAACACTAAACACCAAATGCTGGAAGAATATAAAACAACAGGAACTCCTATTCATTGCTGGTGGGAATGCAAAATGGTATAGCCACTTGAAAGACAGGCAGTTTCTTACAAAACTAAGCATACTTTTACTATATGATCCAGCAATACTCCTTGGTATTTACTCAGATGAACTAAAACCTTATGTCCACAAAAAACCTGCACACAAATGTTTATATCGGCTTTATTCGTAATTGCCAAAACTTGGAAGCAACCAAGATATCTTTCAGTAGGTGAATGAATGAATAAGCTGAGGTACATCTAGACAATGAAATATTATTCAGTGCTAAAAAAAATATGAGCCATCAAGCCATAAAAGGCATGGGTGAACTTAAATGCACATAGCTGAGTGAAAGAAGCTCACTACATGGCATTCTGGAAAAAGCAAAACTAGCGAGGCAATAAAAAGATTAGTAGTTGCCAATGGTTGAGAGAAAGGATGACTAAATGAAGCACAGAAAATTTGTAGAGCTGTTAAACTACTCTACGATATTGTAATGATAGATACACATCAGTATACATTTGTCAAAACTCATAAATTATGCAACACCAGGAACGAACCCCAATGTAAACTATGGACTTTAGTTAACAATAATGTATCCCTATTGATTCATCAATTGTAAAAAATGCACAGTGCCTTAACAGCAAGAATGTCAAAATCATACCCACACAAAGAGAAAGTCTGGATAATAGCTTTTTCACTGTGAAGTAGACACTGGTTTGAGTTTGTAGATCTGGGAAGGAGCTCACAAGGCCACCTAGTCTAATGTTGCTCAAACTTGTGGCCTGCATAGCAGTCACTGGGGGTGCTTGCTTAAAATGCGTATTCCAGGTCCTGCTTTCAGAATTCTCATTCAGGAGGTCTGGGGTGAGCCCAGGAATATGCCAATTTCACAAGCCTCCCCTGTTGGATCTAATGGGAGATGCTCTAAGTCAGAAGGTTAGTGGCAGATTTTGGACTAGAATCCTTAGAGATCTTTCTAGATAGATCTTCACTGTCTTCTAATTGAAAATATTAAATGTAAATATAAGCAAAACACTTTTTTTCTGAGACTTCAAGACTCAGCTCCTCTTGGAGCTAAACAAGTGGTCAAATGGCAGATACTACCTTCCCTGCATGATAGGACTAGGTTTTTGTATCTACCTCGTAAAGAATTTGGATGAAAAATTGCCTAAGAATTCAGCACAACCTCAAAAATAGAAAGAAAAAAAAAACTTATAATTTTAGAGCATCTGCTGGGTCTAAAATAGTTTAGGAATGAGCATTACTAGGTGCTTTGCTCTTTAATATTATATATTCTGAGGCAGAGTCTGAGATGAGCAACCGGAACAAAGAGAAACTGCCTCCGCTGTTTACCCTTTACATGGCTGTATTGTAGGCTGGAGCAAGCATGCTGAGCATTTTGCAGATGGGAAAAGTTATATGGATTTATACTGGCATATCTGTGAGAATCCATGTTTGTCCTTGGGAGACACTGTGCATGCATGTACATGTACATAGGTGTGTGTGCGTGTGGTGTAAGAGAGATATTTACTAGCTGCCCATTGGAAAGTCTGGAAGGATGAAGAGCCATATGTGTGTCTGACGTTGCCATGGAGACCACAAAGGGGAGCAGACTTGAGGTGGCAAAGCCCACAATGGACGGTTGTGTGGAGCTCAGAGTTGCAAGTGCGCCTTGATTTGAGCTGTTCAGATCCCAATATCCCAGCTCCAGCCCTCACTGGTGTTGCTAAAGACTAAGTAAGTTAGACTGGGGGCAGGGGGAGGGTCTCCTGCTAAGGATTCCCATATCCCACAAGTTGCTCGAGATGTTGATGGAATTCAGGACATGCTATCCCAAAATATGGCACCTTGGCACTTGAGGAAACGGCAAAAGCGAGACAGTCACTCCCATCTTCTCGTGCCCTTCTCTCCTGAAGCAGGTCATAAATATTCTCTGGCCTTCCTCTGAAGTTGATCGTAAGACCCTCAAGTGCTCTATACCCAGGGGAAATGAATGTCACGCAGAGAAAGGACGCAGAGAAGAATCTGATCAAACAGGCACTGCTAAGTCTCCCCAGTTTATTACCATGAGATCATATCCTTTTGAAAGTCGCAGATACCAGGATAATATCACTTTCATCAGACTCAGGCAAAACAGGGCCCGGAGGAGGTCTGAAGGAGAGGAGGCTTACATGTCTGAGATAAGAACTGTTTCCAAGGACTTTCTAAACGCTTCATGCATCTCCTGCTTTGATAAGGCTTATCACTAGACATCCTTTAGGACTACAGTAATTCAGTAAGATATTCTTGGAAGAATATTTGCCCAGTAGTGGCATCCTTACCAATGAACTGACAACAGTTCTGGCTTTGAACTTGTGGAACTGATGAACGCTGTTTCTAACCAGCTGATGTCAATCTGTGTGCTAATAAGAGCTCCTCCCACTCCCTACCCTTACCCATCATCCTGATCGCCTGGGTTGCAGCCTTACAAAGCCATCAGCAGAGAACCCAGTTAAGCTGTGCCTGGACTTCTGACCTACAAAAACTGTGAGATAATAAAATGAGTGTTGTTCTAAGTCACTAAATGTGTGGCAATTTGTCACACAAGAATTCTATGCAGCAACAGAAACCTAAAATATTTACTACACTTTTTTCCTACCAACTCTAATATGGTATTAAGCCTAATGAGTGAATTTTTCATTTCAGTTGTGCTCTTCCATTCTGTAATTTTTGTTTGGTTCTTTATTGTTTTTTCCATTTCTCTGTTTATTAATTAAAGTCATATTTTCTTTAAGTTTTTTTTTTTTTTTTTTTTTTTTTTAAAGAGTCTCACTCTGTTGCCCCGGCTAGAGTGAGTGCTGTGGTGTCAGCCTAGCTCACAGCAACCTCAAACTCCTGGGCTTAAGCAATCCTCCTGCCTCAGCCTCCCGAGTAGCTGGGACTACAGGCACGTGCCACCATGCCAGGCTAATTTTTTTTCTATATATGTTTTTAGCTGTCCATATAATTTCTTTCTATTTTTAGTAGAGACGGGGTCTTGTTCTTGCTCAGGCTGGTCTCAAACTCCTGAGCTCAAACAATCCGCCCTCCTCAGCCTCCCAGAGTGCTAGGATTACAGGCATGAGCCACCGCGCCCGGCTGTAAAGTACTTCTGAGACTGATACATATCACACATAGAAACCTTGTCTTTTGATACAGCCCAAGTGACCAGATCAAGGTCATTCTAGCTTATTCCCATTCCTTAGTACTCCAATGAGCAATGAGAGGTAAGAAAGGAAGGGAACCAGTTAGTCAATGTGCTGGTCCTCAGACTGAGGGCCAAGGAATATAGAAGTGTGGGCTGAGGGAGGTGGGCCCAGTGGCTGCCAGCCTGCCAGCCAAATAGACCAGTGACAGCCAAAGTGGACAAACAGAAGCTTAGGTCTTCTGATGCTCTGGGAGGGGAAGAGGAGGAAAAGAAATGGATTTTCTTCCTTGATGCCAGGCAAAATGTGACTCCCACGCTGAGAATATCCTCTCTAGTTCAGGAGTCTGTGTAAATCAGGGACTGACTAATGACTATTACTGTTGTAGTAGCACTTTCAAAAGTCAAAAAGAGTATGTCTTCACTAATATGCTTCTTAACGTTGTCTTCTAAAATACTTGTTACATTAAAAATTGACACCGACATAAATCAGTGACGGCACAACAATCATAAAATCCAAATGTCAGCAAATGTCACTCTGTCTTTGAAGATTTAAACAAAATTATCTGAAGCCTCCTTACCCACAACAGGTAGGAGGTCTAATGCTCTCTAAAGGTTTCTGCCGCTTTCCCAGGGTTTCCCTTCTCATGAGCAATTCTGGTTTATCGTTCCTGCTCCAGCAGGACTCATGAATCTCGGTGAGATGTCACCGCTTGTGTACCAGCCTAGAAGTCAAATTCAGCTCCTTGTCCTTGCTTTACACACACACATATACACAGACTCATGCAAGGCATTAGTTGTATATCGAAGTTTATTGACATTTGGGGTCAACAGAGGCATTCATGAGGCAGCATTTCTGAAAACGTAAAAATTAGATGAAGTCTGCTCTTAAATTTCCATTGGCTACTTGCCAAGTTCAGCGGCCCTCATTCCTCCCACACCATTGTCTTGTCGGAGAGACCCTTTCACGGAAACTCAACTCCCTCACTTTATTATGTACAACAAACTCTCCCATGCTGGTTAGTGGTATTGAAGGGAACAAGCAGTCCTCAAACTAAGAAATGGAGGGACTGTGTGCTCTGCGTCTTTGGAGCTTGACTAAAATAATCACAGGCAATAGCCTGTTTAAAATGCCACTGCATTCCTTGACACTCTGCTTCTGCCCCGGGCTGGACCCCATTTCACCTTTTCGTGTTGATTCACATCAGCTGCAAGCCAAGGAGAGAGGCCTCGGGAGAATCCAACCATGCCAGCACCTTGGTCTTGGGCTTCTGGTGTCCGTAACTGGGAGAAAATTAACGTCTGCTTTTTAAGCATTCAGTCTGTGGGATTTTGTAATGGCAGCCCTAGCCAACTAACACAGAGGATGGCCCAGGATCTCCCCCTCAACTTTGCAGGACTGAAAATCTGATTTTGTTTGTTTATACAATAGATAATCATATAAGGACTGACTCGTATTTACCAAATTCATACCAGGTTGCTGTATAGACCAGAACAGTAATATTGATTAACAACCGGAATGCATGCCGTCGCTACCGGTGCATCCTCTTCCCCGTTGGCAAAAGTTTGGGAAGCTAAATTATTATTTAAAGGTCACTTGGTGAGCCTGGGTTTAGAAGAAAGAGAAGTAGAGAGTATTGAAAGACATTGCTGTAACTCAGTGCTGCCAGTGACATGGGCCTGTGACTACAAAATAGGCTTATATCCTCTTTGTTCACTCAACTCATTGTTACTCCAACACCTACTGGCCTACATCCTTCCAAGCGCCAGGCAGTGATCTGTGGAAGTTTCCCCAGCTCCTGCCTTGAGGGAACTGTCCCGCAGGCCCCTCACTTTCTTCTTAACCCACAACTCTGATGATCTTTGTGAAATAGCCCCCTGGTAGGGACAGCTGTCCCTCGTGGTGACCTCCTGTTGCTTCTACTCTGTCCTCAGTTTGGGGATCCTATTGCTAATAATTTTCCACAAGACGGTTGAGACCAGACAGTGGCTTTTAATAATTTATAATAGATCATGCCCGTAATCCTAGCACTCTGGGAGGCCGAGGCGGGAGGATTGCTTGAGCTCAGGAGTTTGAGACCAGCCTGAGCAAGAGCGAGACCCCATCTCTACTAAAAAAGAGAAAGAAATTAGCCAGACAACTAAAAATATATAGAAAAAATTAGCCGGGCATGGCAGCGCATGCCTGTAGTCCCAGCTACCCGGGAGGATGAGGTGGGAGGATTGCTTGAGCCCAGGAGTTTGAAGTTGCTGTGAGCTAGGCTGATGTCACGACACTCTAGCCCAGGCAAGAGAGTGAGACTCTGTCTCAAAAAAAAAAAAAAAATTTATAATAAAGTAGGAATACAGAAAATGATGCAGTGACTGTCTCATAACTGCTGCTAAACCTAACCTTGAGAGTTCCTGGCCAGCAGCAATGGACCTCCACATGTCAGGGGCAGGCTTGACTTTCCTGGCATCTCTAGGTCTCTAGGTGTCCCCAAACATTGATTCCAGACCCAACTGTACCCCAGAGGATGTCCTCCCCCACCCCATCCTGCCCCAGGATGACTGACAGTGGAAACATGCGCTCCCCTCAGGGGAGGGAGCCCTCACACTCACAATGCGTTGTGGCTCTGCGGCTCAGGTAGGACAACAGCAAGAGTCAACAGTAACCTCAGTCTTAAAACCCCTCCCAGCTGGGCCGGGCGCGGTGGCTCACACCTGTAATCCTAGCACTCTGGGAGGCCAAGGCAGGAGGATCACTTGAGGTCAGGAGTTTGAGACCACCCTGAGCAAGAGTGAGACCCTGTGTCTACTAAAAATAGAAAGAAATTAAATGGACAACTAAAAATAGAGAAAATTAGCCAGGCACATGGTGGCACACGTCAGTAGTCCCAGCTACTCGGGAGGCTGAGGCAGCAGGATTGCTTGAGCCCAGGAGTTTGAGGTTGCTGTGAGCTAGGCTGACGCCACGGCACTCTGGCCCTGGTGACAGAGTGAGACTCTGTCTCAAAAAAAGAAAAACCCTCCTTTCTTTACAGTTCTATCTTCTAAAGATGCCAGGTATATAGATGTGACTGTGAAATGTCCCCAAATAAATTTTAAGAAGGAGATATAATATTTCCCCCTGAGTGTTAAACCAATAAATTGCAACACAACAGATGCGATTTGTGATTCACCCTATTTGAAGGTTACCTTAGAGGTTAGACTTTCTCCCAGGCCATAAATAGGAACAAAGCAGAAGATGCTTGATTGGATGCAAAAGCAAACTAACTTTATCATTGCTAGGAACACGTCTGGAGGCGGAGCAGGTGAGCAGAGGATGTTATCTACATGAAGGTGATAAATGGGAACTGGATGATGAGAAGAGATTCACTGGGGCCCAGGATGAAGAAACATTGAATCTGAGAATGTCACCAGGGAGTACTTTTCTGAGAAGCCGCAGTGTATGGAAAAGCAGGGGTGCAGACTACAAAAGCCAGAGGAGAGAACGGAGGAAAGCTCCTTCCTAATTCCACAGGGAGCTCCCGCCTTGGCGCTGAGACCTTGTATTTATTTGGATTCTGCTTTTTCTAGTTTGCAAAGGGTTCCAGCTGCCTCTCATTTGCTTCAATCGCCAGCGAGGAAGCAAAGACAGTGTTGTTACACTCACGTTGCTGAGAGGAAACTGAGGCAAGATCACAGGGCTAGCAAGTGGCAGGACTGATCCAGCACCCAGACAGATCTCCAGGTTACAAGTCAAAGACGTTTTCCTTCTAGGATTGTGGATCCAAACAAGATGTTTGTCTCACCCGGATCTGCCCTTTGTCGTCAAGCCTCCTCTTGTCATTTCTCTTTCCTACTTTCTTCGAAAGCCGTCCCTCTGCGTTCCTCCCCATCTGGGGCTGCTCTGCACAGCGTGTGCTTAGATTGTTACAGAAACATATATAGAACCTGCACAACAGCATTGTTCAGTCCTTTCGCCCTTTGTGATGCGAGCACTCTATTTACCTTGGGATTTTTCATTTAGGTAACAACTAGACCAAAGAATTACATTACCTACTTCTTCCTTCTTTCAGCAAGGAGTCCTCAGGCAAGGTAACAACAACCTGGACGCGTTCTGGGAAGAGAAGATTGTGAGGAGAAGGAGGAATAACCACCATTTATCACAATCTGGATTGCTAGCTGGTGAAGCCAAATGAATACACTTTGTTTCTACAAACACACATAACGGCTAATGAGACGTAAAATAGGTAGGAAATGGATGACACTTTTCCAACGCTGTTTTTCTTGCTTATTTTCTTGAGTCTCCTGGACCCTGAAAACTTAGGAAAAAACCCTTTCAAGTTAAGAAGGGAGATACTGAAAGGAAACCAAACCAGAAGAGACGGGCATCATTTACATCACTTACATCACAAATCATCTGCTAGTCTTTGTTTTTAAGAAAAATCCATTAGCCTGGTTTAATGGGGACAGCTAGTCAGAACAGATGCAATGTGGCCAAAGAAAACATGCATCCATCCTCCTTTCCTTGGGTCTAAAGCAGGTTCTGACATTCTCTATGCTAGGAAGACTGGCATTTAACAGCCCTGTATTTGCACAATGACTTTCCTTTTGTAGCATTTGCTGTCTCAGCTAATTAGAATACTTCCCCTACATCTGTTGGGTTTTACCACTTTCTAGTCAAATCAAAATCCTCAATCCCAGCCCAGCCCCATACCACTTCTACGAAATTTTGGAACATGGGGTTATAGGAACCAGAATTCATATGATTCACCTGGGGAGATATTCTGTCAGAAAGAAGGAAATACCCAGACAGAACACCCAGTCATCGATAAAAATCCTGGTTCTGTGTCCTCTGTAAGTCACAGGGATGAGCTCTGAACAAAGCCGTCCCTCTCTCCGTGCTGTGAGTGAGACAGTTCTCAAACCCCGCACGTACCCTGAGAGCTGCCCCAGACTGTTGGGAGAGAAGGTCCTCGTACCCACAGCAACAAAATTCAAATTCCGACTAATCTTGGTCTTTTCCACTTGCCAATTTGCTTTGTGGAAGAGTGGGCCAGGAGCCCTGAGTCCCCACTCAGGCTGGGTTGGTTTTGTCCACTTCACGACTTCATTTTCTTAGTAGGTGGAGCTGGGGCTTGTCCCAGCAGCCCATAAAGTCCTCCTGGTGAAGGGAAAACACAAGGACTGGAATCAGTAGATCTGAATTCCAAACTTGGCTGGCTACCGACAGCTTGTATGATCTTGGACATTTAGTTCTAGGGGTCATTTCATATAGCTATCAGATATTAAGAACTTAATATGTGCCAAGACCTGTATTAAATACCTCACATATTTTAATTTATATATATATAAAATAATAAAATATATGAAATAAAATAAATAATTCTTATAACAACCCTAATGAAGTCTAATGCATCAATTTTTATTCTCACAGCATTTTTTTGCTAGAACAAATGAGTACATTTAGTTCTATCTGGTTGGTCTACAAGAATACTTGGAGAAACCTAAAATCTTTAAGTATTTCATTTGAGGCCATGGAATATAAAAACTTAATTAATGTCATTACTGGAAAATTCTCCAAATAGCAAAGATTTCCTCAAATAAATCAATGGCTCACTTATTAATGCAGATAAATTGCAGTAAATACAATAAGAGGACATCTTAAAAAGTCAGAATAAGGTTTGATCTATGACAAAATATAGTTCAGGTTTACTTCACTAAAAAAGAAAAATTAATTCGAAAACATAGTGGAACAATCAGAACTGTACCAAGCTCCAGTCAAGGGATAGCAAAACATTATCTCTAAAATTGTGTGATTTTTTTTCCATTTTGTCAGCAAATCAATGTTGTTCGAGTTCCCTGGGATGGGAAAATAACGTTAACCTTTGAAAATCAAACTGTTAAAATCCATCACAATATATAAGTCCAGACTGCTGAGATAAGTGACTAAGCTACAAAAAGATTTTTTTTAAATGAGTGAGTAAGGATGTTGGGGTGGAAAGGGGGTGATCTCTTTTCCTCACTCATCATAAGGGTCACAGCCAATGTTCCTATAAACAAAAAACAGGTTAACAAGAAAAAAAACATAACAAATTTATTTAATCGAAGTTTATGTGACACAGGAGCCTTCAGAATTGAAGACCCAAAGACCCAGGGAAAACTGTCTATTTCTGTGCTTAGAGTTGATGAAGAATGGACAGCAGTGTAGAAATGTGATTGGACAAAGGGTGTGAGCTCATGGTGATAGGCTGAGGGGGAAATCCAGCAAGGCCTGTCCGTTCAGACCTTTTTGGCCTCTCTGTGTGGCATTCCTTTTCTCTGGGCATAGGACAGGACACTTGTTACACGAAGAGCTTCAAGGGAGAAGGGAGACAGTGACCTTTCTAGGTTTTCTGGCTTTCTTTGGGGAAGAAGAGTTCTAGTTTCCATGACCCACCTTGGGGGAGAGGAATTCTGGTTTCCATGACTTGCTTTGGGGGAGAAAAATCAGGAGACAGGAGGGCAAGAGAAGGTCAGAAAGACCTCCCTCCGCCTTCCTTTTTCAAAGAATCATTCACACTTTCAGCTTCTGCTCCTTGCCCACAGTCCATGGGCCAGGGGTGCAGACCTGCCTCAGGTGAGGCCAATGGGCTCCATTCCTGGGAGTTCAAGACCAGCCTGGGCAACATAGCAAGGTCCTGTCTCTACAAAAAATTTAAAAATTAGCTGGGCATGGTGGTTCACACCTGTAGTCCCAGCTACTGAGGAGGCTGAGGCAGGAGGATTGCTTGAGCTCAGAAGTTCAAGGTTGGGGTGAGTTACCATTGTGCCACTGCACTCCAACTTGGAGTGAGATCCCATTTCAAAAAGGAAAGAAAGAAAGAATCATATAGATATATAGAATCTTATAGAAACTATAAAATGTAAGGGGTTTGGAGCTGTTGGCAGCCATGTTTCCAATTACCCCCTATTAGACTTGATTTGGTTTTTTAGTTGCAACCAAGAGGGTTCTAACAAATGCATTCCTCATGCCAGCACCTAAACACAGCGTCAATATATACCACCCAGATCACATTTTCCTTCAAGGATTCATTTGCCCATAAATATAAAACAGACTAAAATTTCCCACTTCCTTTCAACAGGCCAATGCTAACTAACATGTCTGGTCAGTTAACACATGTTCCTCTTAAACAGAACCTTCTACATGGAAGTGATAGATATTTCACTTTGTTTAACGTAATCTGCGTAAATCATACAGGAGAGAAAATGCCACCTAAAAGTGAATGCAATCGTTTTGTCTTTCAAGAGAATCCCACCGAGTTGGTGACTATATTATTTTCAAGATTTTTTAAACAACATCCTTAATTTTGTTAACCTCCATGCTTTCATTTCCCATGACCATGCATTATAGGTCTTATTTCTGTGATCATACGGTGGAGCTTGCCCTGCACTTAAAAGTCATAGACGTTCAGGCTGCCAGACAGAAGCTGCAACAAATAGGCAATGAGTTCCAGAGAACAAGGCTCATTTATCAAAGCATCAGTAGACAATTAAGGTAAAATTTCATGCACCAAAAGTCAACTTGACATTCAACTCCTGCAATGGGCCTTTACTCCGCTTCCGACGTAGCACGTACTTCTTTCTGACGTGGCACTCAACAAGGTGAGGCCCCAAGGGGCTCCCAGTCACGCTGCCTTCTTCCTGGAACAGCAGCTAAATAAGCTTCCCTCATTCTGTGGGGAGTTGTCTCTGCAATCCCAAACATAACCAATTAAACCCGAAATGCATGCCTAACACAAAGACAGCCATCTAAAGCAGTATTTCGGAATCATCTAGAGAATTTCTTATGAACAAGTCTGTGGGAACCAGCCCAGACCAACTGAATCAAGTTCCCCGAGGAGAGAGCATAGCATCTGTGTTGTTAAATACCCACCAGGTGATTCTGATGATTAACAGTTTGGAAATTGCTGACCCATAATCAGAAGATAAAGGAACTGACATAGGAGGTGGCCTAGACTGAGATTTCTTCCCAAGAGGGCAGCGAGGAAGACAATCAAATTTTCCCCGTGGGGTGTTTGACACACATGGAGAGAAAAGGGAGTCTTTGGCAGCAAAACCTGAGAGACTCTCAGACAGCTGTAAACTCACGGGGTGGAGGCCAGGTGCGGTGGCTCACGCCTGTAATCGTAGCCCTCTGGGAGGCCGAGGCAGTAGGATTGCTTGAGCCCAGGAGTTTGAGGTTGCTGTGAGCTAGGCTGACGCCACAGCACTCTAGCCCGGGCAGCAGAGCGAGACTCTGCCTCAAAAAAAAAAAAATTAAAAATCTCATGGGTAGAAACCACGGGAGGAAGACGTTTAAGCGAAGGCAGAAGCAGCTAGGGTCTTTGGAAGTAATGGAAGCAGAGACTGAGCACTAAAATGGAAGCATCATCAGAACCGGAAGCAATGGTGGGGCTCCCAGAGGACAGCTGCTGCGGCCACACCCCGACACAATGCCAGGCCGGCCCTGGTGCTGGGCGTTCAGGAGCTGGAAGGTTTGTTTCTTCACCCTCTTGACATTCCTGTGTTCCCTGCAATAAACCCCCATCACGTGAGATACCCTGATAGACCTAATGCACTCACTGGTTTTATTTCTTTGAAAAGAAAAAGAAAAAAGGATTTTTAGAGGTGCATGTCCTTTCAAGGACCATAGCCAAGGCTTCTGAACATGAGTGCAGTCAACACAAACAGAGGGGAATGTATAATGTATAGTTATTTATGAATTTACAGAAAGCAATCTCGCTGATAAATGTGTGTGGGCACGTGCACATACCTCTGTCTATGCAAGTAATAAATCTCTTCCTCGTTTTCTGTCAAAGCCAGATTTCTGAGAATTCAAAGCTTTAGAACAGTCCCTTGAAAGCAGTGAACCAGCCAAGGTAAATACCACTTTATGAAGACTCTTGGGAGTGGCAGCCAGGTGTGGTCTGGCAACACCTGGGCTTAAATCTTAACATTCAAAATGGCAACAGTATAAAACCATGTACTTTAAGAAAATTTACCAGGTGAAAATTTGAATTTAAATCAACAAATCAGAGAGCTCCCTGTTGTACAAAACTTTATCATCCGTTCCATCCAAATAGGTATGTTGTTTTGATCATTGCAAATAATTTTAATTTTCAAAATAGCTATTTCTCTGAATCACTAAATAAACACATATGTATATTTTAATGCTACAAACTAGAAAGTGTATATCACACATATTTTCTAATTCACAAATGGAGGAAATATTTTAATTCCTAATGCTACTGAAGGAAATTAGAAATATTTTGCCCAGCCAGGCACGGTGGATCACACCTGTAATCCCAGCACTTTGGTAGGTTGACAGGAGGATCACTTGAGGCCAGACTTCAAGACCAGCCTAGGCAACATAGTGAGACCCCCCCCACCCACCCCCCACCGTCCTCCCGCCCCCCCATCTCTATAAAAAATTTTAAATATTAGCCAAGGGTGGTGGCAAGCACTGTAGTCTCAGCTACTCAGGAAGCTGGGGCAGGAGGATCCCTTGAGCTAGGAGTTCCAGACTGCAGTGAGCTATAATCACACCACTGCACTCCAACCTGGGTGACAGAGTGAGACCCTGTCTCAAAAAAGAAAAAGTTGACATAAAATTCAGAATTTAATTTTTTTCAATTAAGGTCAACTTTTCTTTCTTTTTTGAATCATATCTTTCCTATCTTATGTCATTCCATCCCAGAAAAAAAAAATGAAAGAATTAAAAATAATACAAAATGGGAGAGTTGTGATATTTCTGTCATAAATAAGAGACCAAAAGTAAAGCTATGTTCCCTGGCAAGAGGTAAAAATCCTCTATAATATCACACCATCTTACATGGGCAAAGAGTTCCACTAAATTTAGAACATTTTGAATGCATGCAAAGCCAAAACGGTGAGTAAGAAAAAGGAAATAACATGCTGTGAACAGGTGTCAGCCTCCCCAGATAGAAAAGTTTGTGTGACTATTGGAACCCTGGAATTGGTTTATCAGTCATTTGAGGACATACAGAATGCAGAACAATCGTCTTTATCTGCAAAGAATTTCTGCTTAGCATCAGACAATTGTGGCATAAAATCGAGAAAGAAATGTCTAGCACAGACTTTCTGTATATAATGTTACACTAGAGGGTATAAATATGGTTTCTAAGGCTATTCATAGTCCTTGGTTCTTGGTTAGCAATCCTACCAATTTCGTGATGTAACACGTCTTTTTCCTTTAAGATTATACTCTAAGGATAATTTTCCAAGTTACTTGCATTCTTTCTGAAAGTGTTTTGCTACTCTTGACATGACTCAAGAAAGCTTCTCAAATGTTCAAAGGTATCCTCAAGGGACATCTGGTTGCTTTCTGTTGGAAGAAGATTCTCCATGAGTCTCTTGCATTTCTGCATGTATTGTGAGCTGCAGCATTAACTTCCCTTTTGTTTTAAACTATGATTTTCTGGATGTTTGTATAGTAAACAGCCTTGGGAAATAGAGATCTGTCTCCCTCTGAGCTGAGAGCTGGTTACTTCCCGTCTAGTGTAATGTTTCCCTCCGCAATGAAGGTGGAGCAGGTTTGCTTGCAGCCCATTATAAAAAATATTTTATAAATATTTTACAAATCACAGTTTGAATCTGTGTTGCTGCACAATCAACCAGTGAAAGCCCATTGAGACACATGCGTTGATGAAGACTGAAATTTAAACTTCTGTTAAATTTCTCTTTGTTTTGAAAACAGACTCTCGTTGGTGTTCTTGTTAAGGCCAAGCCTTCACTTAATCCCTGTTCCATGCTGCACCTTGTAGTATTAGCCGTGCTTTGGGGCCTCCAGGAAGGGCCTGGGTTGGCCCACAGGTGGTGCAAAGCAGCATGGGAGAAGCTGCGGTCATAGAGAAGCCTGTTCCCTTGCCAATGATGAGAGATGACCCTAGAAGGCAAGAACAACCGGGATGGACTTAAAGTAGGGCAAGCATCCTGGGGCTAAAGGCTGGTCAGAGACTAAACTTTTAAAAAAATGACTCTGGGCTGGGCACAGTGACTCACACTTGTAATCCTAGCATTCTGGGAGGCTGAAGTGGGTGGATCGCTTGAGGTCAGGAGTTCGAGAGCAGCCTGAGCAAGAGCGAGACCCCATCTTTAGTAAAAATAGAAAAAATTAGCCGATGTCGTGGTGTGCACCTGTAGTCCCAGCTACTCAGGAGGCTGGGGCAGGAGGATGGCTGGAGTTCAGGAGTCTGAGGTTGCTGTGAGCTATGATGATGCCAGTGCACTCCAGCCTGGGCGACAGAGTAAGAACCTGTCTCAAAAAGATAAAAATAAAATAAAATAAAATAAGCCTGAGAATGAAGAGCTTGTCTATCAGGAATTTGGATTTTCTTTTAAGGAAAATAGGATTCAAACAAGGGAATAACTTGACCATGTTTGTAGTTTGGAAGGATACTCTGGCTGTCATTTGGAAACTAAATTGGAGGTGGAGTAGCTTGAAGGTTAGACCCTTTAGGGAACTTTTGCAGTAAACCAAAACTAATAACCACAGAACCCCGAACTCTGGTAGTAGCAATGGAAAAGGAGAAAAGGAGACGCATTCACGTGACAGGAGATTCTAGCGACAGAATGTGTAGTTAGCTGGCTGTGGAGAGTGAAGAGGGGACAGCGTCAAGGACACGCTTCCGTATCCTGGCTTTGGTGCTCGGCTGAATGGTAGTGCCGAGTCCTGAGATAAGAAAGTCAGTAGGAATATCAGAGTTGGGGAGAATGAGGCAGCGGAGAACAAGTCAAGTCCAAATATCTGTAGAACATATAAGTCATATCTGGGGCTAAAGCTCAGAGAGAGATTGTGGTTGGAGTTATCAATTTGTGATGGATTGTCATGTTCAAAATGGCAGATCTAAGCTTGAATTTAACACATTGACTGCCAAACTAGGGAAAAAAAATTTTTCCTTGGAGCCACGGTATTTTATTACAAAAATAGAATAAGAATTTCAAAAACAAAACAATCCTTTCCAATTTAATGAAAAAGTTCTCATTTTTTATTGTTTTCTGTGTGTGAGTTATATGCAACTTGAAAAATAGTTCACGTGGCTCCCAAAGTGAAGAGGTATGTGAGTTACATATGCTTCCCAAGGCCCTAGGCTCAAAACTAGCTTGAGTTAAATACAACTCACATGGCAGTTAATGTGTTAAAAATAATTATAACTGCTAAATGTGTGTTTGCAAAAAGTACCCAATTCCAAGTTCCTATATGGTAGATCTAAGCTTAACTTTTTAAAATAATTATAATAGGTAGGTGAGTGTTTGCGTAAAGTACCCACTTCCAAGTTCCTGTGTACAAGAGCATAGCCATTATTACATTATTGATTATAGTGGTAACAATAGTAATTTATTTTACAAATTGTACCTGAGTTGCAGTTATCCATCTTCTGGGTGACTCAGTACATTAATATGAAATATGCAGCATAAAAATTTAACTGCCAGGCAGATAGTCCCAATTTTTAAAATATTATACTTAACGAAGAGTTTTGAATCTCCCCAAGCTGCAATTCATTTTAGACTAAGAGACATTTCTTAGATTTTAATTAACTTTCCTTGAGTCTGCAATTCTGTTTTTCATAATAGAGGAATAGCTTTCTAAAGAATAGCATTAGGCTTAGCTTTCATTTATTATACAAGAATATTTAAAAAATTCCTTTTATCTTGTTATACCAGAATCTTTTTTCTATTATACTGCTGTATCTTTGCTGTCTTCTTTATTAATTTATCTAATCCTTGAGCACAGTTCATTTTTAAATGCTTAATTATGCACCCCAAAAATTCAGAAGAAATTTCAGAAGACACTTTCTTTTTTTTTTGAGACAGAGTCTCGCTCTGTTGCCCAGGCTAGAGTGCTGTGGCGTCAAGCTCACAGCAACCTCAAACTCCTGGGTTTAAGCAATCCTTCTGCCTCAGCCTCCCGAGTAGCTGGGACTACAGTCATGTGCCACCATGCCCGACTAATTTTTTTCTATATATATTTTTAGCTGTCCAGATCATTTCTTTCTATTTTTAGTAGAGACGGGGGTCTTGCTCTTGCTCAGACTGGTCTCGAACTCCTGACCTCAAGTGATCCTCCCACCTTGGCCTCCCAAAGTGCTAGGATTACAGGAAAATAAATTCACATGCAAATAAAAATGTGAATTCAGTTTTAAAAGCTCACTTTCTTTAAAATATATATAAGGATTATAAATATTTATGATTTATAAAGCATTAAACAAATGTTACATTCAAGCCATTGAAGAACTGTTAATCACAAAATTAATTCAGCTTGTCACATACAAAAAGTAATTCAATCAATTCAATTATTCTATTCAACTCAAGAAGAATTTCTAGTGTGTGTCCTGCATTGCTCTAAGTATTAAGGGATAATATGAAGGAAGTGAATCTCATGGTTAATAAGAACAAGGCCCAAGTTCACAATCAAAGCCTAGAATCGTGAGCAAAATTGGAAACTTAAAATAGTGCAGTGATTGCTATAGACTGTCAGCCTTAAGGGAGTTAGAAAATATGGTTAAATATAGAGTTTATTCGAGCACAAAGTTTGAGGACAGCCACCCAGGAACACAGATGCCAACGAATAGAAGTCAGTGCTCCAAAGTGAAGAAGGTCTGGAGGTCGTTTCTACAGGTAAGATTTGGAGGCATGACAGGGTCTCAGCACTTTCCACACAAGGCTAGCACATAGTTATAGGAATCTGATTAGTCGAGGTGGTGTTCTTTCCAGGGAAAGGTATATTTAACATTCAATACTGAGGATGTAACAGTTATGGGGTCTTTTGTGCCATCTGGTCTGAGTTATGTGCAAGATAATACAGGAGGAAACGTCAGCAATCAGGAGGGGAGGATGTCTTATCTCTGGCACCATTTAGTCTTTCTTAATCAATTTACAGAACAAAAACAAGGAGAAAGAGAGTTAATCTACAATCTGAGAAGCAGAAGTTGCAGCTACAAGTTGCAGGTCTCAGACAACACAGCCACATTTCCTTCAAGGCTCAACATAATTTTTAGGGTTTCAAAAATTATGATTAAGTTTCAATTATTTATTTTTACAAGAGAGAATTGATACGGGCTTATGTTTCATACAGCCATTTGAAAACGCGTCTATTAGAGGGATTTACAAAGGGAATGCTCAAATGGAATTTCAGTAAATCATATTCAACTGTAATCTCCATGGGAAGCCATGGTGGAGGATCCCTTGAGGCCAGGTGTTCAAGACAAATGTGAGCAACATAGCAAGACTCCAACTCTACAAAAAAAACAAAAAAATAGAAAAATTAAATGGGCATGGTGGTGCATTCTTGTAGTCCCTGCTACTCCAGAGGCTGGGGCAAGAGGATCACTTGTGCCCAGGAGTTTGAGGCTGTAGTGAGCTATGGTGAATGCCACTGCACTCTAGCATGGGCAACAGAGCAAGACCCTGTCTCAAAAAAAAAAACCAAAAAACCAAAATTTATGTTAAATATGATAAATTTATTGAGTACTTACTACATGTCATAGAGCAAAGGAATTTATAGAATTAAGTCATTTGATCCTACAATGACCCAGTGAGATGGGAACTACTGCTCTACAGATAAAAAAATTCAGGTGGCTGGTTAAGTTAACTGTCCCAACATCTTATATTTGGAGAGAAGTAAAGCCACGGATTCAAGCCCAGACAGTGTGATTTAGGAGCCATTCATACTCGATCTTCCAAGGCAGTCTTCTTTGCTGAGACGATGGCCTATTATCCACAAGGAAACTCTTAAGTCCCAAAACATATACCCTTATTTTATTGCTTAGAAAATATTATAACCTGTCTTTAAATAGTTAAAATAAATACTTTAAATACACTTGATACATTAATCCTGGTATTGATTTTGAAATTTAAAGGTACCAGAATATGCCACTCCAAAATATGCCATTTTGGCATAAGGATTATTTTAAGTTAAAGGCAACGGAGAACCAGCAGATGCAAAAAAAAGCTCTTTATCCCTCCCCAACTGCCTAAAAATAAAGCATAAAATTTCCCTTTTGCAGAGGACATTTATATTTAATAAAGGAAGTTTCCATTCCAAAGGTGTCTCCATACCAGGAAGAGAGCTACTCCTGGAGACAACTCTTACCACCCTGGAGACTCTTATATGCATAACAAGACAAGCCTATTTGTCATTTCCTCCGCTCCTTCCCAGAACTACCCCCACTCCTAGTCCAAATCCCTTTTCTTATGTTTAGCCTATGATGATACATAAGCCACCTCCTTGAGCCACACTTTCATTGGTGAACTTCCCCCACCTCCACCAAGTGTTACCTCACATGATGCTTATTGCAACATCTTAAAGGCCAGTGGTACCCACAGCACTGATGCAAAAGTGCACCTCCACTGCCCTCTAGTGGATATAGTTGGTTTCAGGACTCTCTTGCTAGGTTTTAGCAAAACCTTCCCTAGAAAGCAACGCTCTGTCACTATATTCTGTCCTCTCCTTTCACCTCCTTTATTTTTTGGTCTTGTCCATGTTCCCAAGATACACTGACAATGTCACTCAGTGTTAATGCTAATACAACTCTATTTACAAAAACAGGTATTCATTTAGAAAAAAAGCCACCTTATCATTTACATGTGGTGGGTTTTGTGCTGCAACAAGACTTGAGTATTTGCAACAGAGACTGTATCACCCACAAGGCCTAAAATATTTATCTGACATTTTATGGAAAATGTTTGCCAGCCTCTAGTCTAGGAACATATCTTAGAATCCAAAGAAAATTTCAAAACAATCTTATTCTTTGGAACTATTGTTATAGCCAACCAAGTTCATTGCCCACTCCTCGAGAGGAAGCCAATATACTGAGGCAGCAGGTGTTACAGCAGAGAAAGAGTTTACTATCACAGGCACCATATGAGGAGACAGGAAGAAAGTCTCAAATCATCTCCCTGAGAATTTGGTAGAAAGGATTTTTAAAGATAGTTTGATGGACAAAGGGCTAAAGAAAGGATTTTTAAAGATAGTTTGATGGATGAAGGGCTAAGGCAGTTGTATCTGCTAATTGGCTGAGGATGAACTCCTAGGGTCGGGAAGTAGAAATTGTCCTCTTGTGCTCAGTTAGTTCCTGGGTGGTGACAGGCAAGCTGGGATTGACTGTCAACTCCAGCCTTAAGTGTTTACCTTAACTAATTGAGCAAAGGAGCTACTAGAAACTCAATTTTTATTTCAAAGTCCTTTAAGTAGAAAATTAATCTTTGAACAGACTGCAGCATCTTAGGGGCATGTGCTTAAAGCACTGGCCTCGCTACCCAGAACTTTTAAAGAATAACATTTCTGTGATATGCCTGACAAGTTAATAAAAAGAAACCTTACAAAAATCTGCAGCTAGCTAGACACAAAGTGTTTCTCAGGCTTTCTGGAGCAATGTTTCTCAAAGTGTGGTGTGTAGCTCCTCTCTTTAGAAGTGGGGCTTATCGGCCGGGCGCGGTGGCTCACACCTGTAATCCTAGCACTCTGGGAGGTCGAGGTGGGTGGATGGCTGGAGGTCAGGAGTTTGAGAACAGCCTGAGCAAGATCGAGACCCCGTCTCTACTGAAAAAAAATAGAAAGAAATGATCTGGACAGCTAAAAATATATATAGAAAAAAATTAGCCGGGCATGGTGGCGCATGCCTGTGGTCCCAGCTACTCAGGAGGCTGAGGCAGTAGGATTGCTTGAGCCCAGGAGTTTGAGGTTGCTGTGAGCTAGGCTGACGCCACGGCACTCACTCTAGCCCGGGCAACAGAGCGAGACTCTGTCTCAAAAAAAAAAAAAAAAAAAAAAAAGAATCGGGGCTTATTAAAATCCCAAGATTTAAAAATAACAAGAAATTAACAACAAAATCAAGATTTCTCCCCCACACCAGACTGACAAAATTGGTTTTTTTAATGAGGTAGAACCTCTGGAATCACATTTTTAATAATTACCCTAATGATTATGCTCATACCTTTTAAGAATCACTGCCCTACAAGGTTCTAAAAGACTCCATAAGACACCTTAGCTCTTGGCTAACTGCAATGTAGATGTCAGAACACTTTTTCATGATCTATGCTCAGAGGTGTGCTGATGAATGTTAATCAAATTATTCTCCAGGGGGAAAAAAAGCTTTTAAACTGATAAAGTCTGTATAGCACACACTTTACAAGTACTCTTTATTATAAATTACATGTAGCCAATTCTCAGAGTGCTTTCTTTGTTTTTGCTGAGTTCTTATATAGATAATCAACCTAAGTTGTCACTGAAGTGAGAATAACTCCAGTATAAATGTTGGCTGACATTTTTGTTTACACCAAGGAGGAAGAGGAAAGTGAGAAGACACATGGCAGATCTTCACTAGTTCATCAATGACATGGGCAACTTCTTTGCTGATTTGGATA
The DNA here is from genome assembly GCF_020740605.2 of Lemur catta. Classification (NCBI taxonomy): domain Eukaryota; kingdom Metazoa; phylum Chordata; class Mammalia; order Primates; family Lemuridae; genus Lemur; species Lemur catta. The sequence goes on from NC_059143.1 coordinate 23,061,121, forward strand.
GCAGTTTCCAGCTACCAGAGGAATATCTTCTCAACTGTTTGTACTAATCACAATGTAATCGCTATTAATACAAACAACAAACATGAAACTTAAGTTTAATATACTTTTTTGGGGGGGGAGCAGTGGAGACAGAGTCTCGCTCTGTTGCCTGGGCTGGAGTGCAGTGGTGTCATCGTAGCTCACTGCAACCTCAAACTCCTATAGGCATGCACCACCATGCCCAGCTAATTTTTCTGTTTTGTAGTGACAGGGTCTTGCTATGTTGCTCAGGTTGGTCTTGAACTCCTGGCCTCAAGGGATCCTCCCGCATTGGCCCCCTAGGAGTCAGCCACCCTCATGCTGGCTTAATATGCATTAACATTTTCTCCATCACTTTCTTAGGCATAAACAACAAAAATCAATAAAGCCCTGGTGTGTAGCATTTACTGATTCCCTGAGGCAAATATTCCCACTATAGTAAATTCAAGCTACCAGCAAGATGTCATTGAATGCAGAGTCGGGCAGAGATAAGCAATACCACACCATATGTAGTATTTCCACCATACAGAAACAACAGACATACATAACCTCAAGAGTACCTATAGGTAATAGTAAAATATTTATGAAGTGATGAATTTTGAGTATTTATTACCTTTGCTTATAATATGTTCAGTTGTAAATTTATAGAGTTTAATTTATTAGTGTCTGTGTTTAACAACTGGCTCAAAGAATTCCTGAAAATTTAATAATAAGCTGAGTGATGTACACATGCTCCAGGATACCACTGTGATTATAATTTCTCCTAATTTCTCTTCTCCAGACTTTTTTATAAACCCTCGGTCCTAAACTTTCAAGAAGGAATACGGCCCACACACCCTGAGATGCAGGGCAGAAGAGTTGAGAAGCCTCAGACCCACGGAAGATCCAGACGCACGAGCAGCAGTTGCAGAGCTGCACAGACTGGCAACCCCCCTCTCAGGAAGGGCTGTTTTGTGTACAGGTGTGGAATCTTCAGTCTTCTTGAACCTGGAAAACAAGGCCTTTTGATCTCTCCTCACTTTGGTGCAGTCTCCCCCTACCCCCAGGCTGCTGGGATTCAGACTGGAACCCTGTGAGCCAATGGCACGGGGCCCCACCTGCTCCAGCCTTGGCTGAGCGGGGCTCCCGCAGCCCCTGCCACCCACTGCCACACCCTGTCCTCCTCCAATTTCTGAGACGCTTGCCTTTGAAACACCCTCACTCTATGTGCAGCAGGGCTGAGTTAAAATTCCTTACAGTTCTTTCTCGAAGCCAAGTGTCCACTCTCTGGGTAAAAAGGAATTTTGAAACCAGACTTTCTAATCAACAGATACTAACATTCTTCAAAGGATTTCAGATTTTTAAATATATCCTGGTGGAATGTTTATTGAATTGACATACCACTCATATGCAAAAAAAACCACTCATTTTTAACACTGTCCTGAATACTCAACTCTCAGATGTGTCCCTTCCTGCTACCCAAGTATTAATTAATTGTACACTTATACTCCAGCATAATTAACTGAAGTAGGTAAGGAACTGAGGAAAACTGTTGAAGCTGGAGCTGGTATCTATCACAACTTAAAAGGCAAAACAGAAACATATGGGGGGAGAGGGGCTGGCATGCAAACCTTTCCTGAGGTGAAAATCTATAGCCCGGTAATCCTGGGAACAAACGATGGAAAATTATGAAAATAGTGTTGACCTTAAGCAAAATTATGACATGGGCCAAGTTTTTCTTTAGCATCCTGTCACTTCCTCCTGCAGATCCCTGTCCCCACTCCTGCTCCTCCCGCCAGCACTCCTTGCTGCCCTTGTAAGCACTGTTTTTGTGTTCTACTCATTTAAAGCCTTCTTACAAGCTGCCTCGCAAATCTTACATTTAAAAGATTGATCAGGGTGCAATTAGGGTACTATAGGCATTTGCATTTTAATTGTCTTCTGAAAATCAGGCCCAAGGGTATGAATTTTAAACAGAAAAATTCCAGGTCCAGATGAAAAGCCTCCAAATATTTAATACTGCACTACATAGCCAATCTATAAGGTAATTTCTGTTCAGAGACATTTTCTTAGCTGCAGGAGGAATGGACCCTGTTCCTTGCTACTCCCACAAGGCCCCCTGCAAAGCCTCAAATGCCTTGCCTGCCACCAGTGCTCAGATCTACCAGATGCCTTGATTAAGCACTTTTATATTTACAGTAGACAGTCTCTTTCTCTAGAGGGGATTTCAGCTCACCCTTCAGCCTTCTGCTCTCTTATCTCTTTTCCAGTCTTTCCGGATTCCTGTCTTTTCTGCTGCCACTCTCTACAAACACTTGCAGTGGTAGAAGCTTGAGATAGCCTGTCACAATTGAGTGAATTTTCCATTTACAGAAAATTTGTAGTTAGCAGTGTTCTCTTTCTAGTTATGCTAAAAGTATGAGTTAGGTGTAGTGTCATTTGCTCTTATTGTTAATTTGTATACTTTTTTGGAGAATGAATGGAAAGATTTAGATTTAGGTAACTGCCATTATCCTAGGGCCACCTGGAAGTGAACTCTCGAGTTTTATTTGAAAATACCTTTGTTTTGCTTCCATTCCTGAAGGGTAGTCTCACTGAATTTGGAACTCTGACTCAGCTGTTTTCTTACAAGCTTTTGAAGATATTCCACTATGTTCTGGCTCCCATTATTTTTGTGAAGAAGTCAGCTACCAGTTAATTATTGCTACTGTTAAAGTTAGTCTTCTGGATTCAAGTCTGTTTCCCCCTTTGTCTCGAATTTTCAGCAGTTTCATTATGATGCATGTGGATATGTTTCTTTTTATTTCTATTGCTTGGCATTTACTGAACTTATTGAACCTGTAACTTAATGTTCACCTCCTCTTTTTCTAGGACTCAAACGTAAGACTTTCTTACTGAATCCAGTAATTCCCTCACCTTATGTCTATTTTCCACCCTTTTTCTCTCTTTGCTTCCATTTAGATTATTTCTCCTGACCTATATTTCTTGTGTTGAAAGTATGTCAAATGTTAGGCTCTGTCACTCAGCTGCTTCTTCCTAAGTGAGCAAACGAAACCCTCCCAAGGCAAAGTAGTCCCAAACAATGCTGGCCTCCCCTCTCTGGACTCTTTCTCTTGCATTTTGGTCCACTAATGGCTAACTATATTGGTAACACTTGGTTTTTAGGAAAACATTTTCTTGTATTTTGTTCAGACTTTTTACTTTTCTTCAGCAGAAAGGCTAAATTGCCTCATCTGCCATAAGCAGCATCAGAATCTGCAACATAGTTATTTACAACTGGTTCAATAAGCTTTCATCTTCCCTTCTACTAAGATATAAATGGGTTATCCAGTTTTGCGGCCAGGCATCAGACATGACATATTTAAAGACAAAATTCATTTGCTCATGTATAACAAGGCCAACAAAAAACTTCAAGAATAAAAACTGTACTTCACTTTTGGAAACAATGACAATAAACCTTTTTCAGGCAATTGGGCTAGTATTCGTTATAATAATATGGTTAGCATTCATTTTAAATAAAGAATATATGAAGTCCTCAGAAAACCAGGTTATAAAAAAGGCACCTAATAAATCTATACAGTGAATAGCATGTCTTTATTCTATTTACAGTACATTTGTTATAAATATAATACATTTTTGAAAAGCTTATTTTTAATTAACTTGAGTAGATTTATATTTTAAACAGGTCAACTCAATTGTTAAAGTTATATAATAAAGAATATGATAATTTTAATGACAAAAATCTTAATTGTGAAATAGTGCACTCTATACTGAGATGAATGAGGAAAAAAAAAGTCAAACTCCTTTCAAAACTATATTCAAAGCATCAGAAAAAAATTTTTTCTTTTTACAAAGTTATGTATAAGCCATAGGGGCCACCAGATACTGAAATATGAAGACTCTATAACCAAAGTTCAAAACTGATTTTAGAGAATTGTGTGAAACCGGACAGGAGAATTTGTATTTAACACTCTATAGAACTTCACAGTAAAGCTGGAATTTATAGACTAATGGCTTAACAGGAGTATCGCCAAAAAGGCCTTTCCTTCCTCAAAATCATCTCCTAATATTCATATACCATTGACAAATTGTAACAGCAGACTTAGACATTGTTTTTTAAGACGGGGCTTAATAAGGTGCATGGGTATGTTGAAATTCTGTATTATGAGCATGTAAATTATTACCAGAGTTTAAAGAAATAATAAAAAAAAAAAGAATGTAAGTATTCTCAGTCCAACGTGCTTTGCATCATCAACAAAACGACAAGTCAAAGTATTTTGCAGTGATCAGATACCAACCTCCAGTAGCAAGTTAGGTATTTCAAATACTGATGTAAAACCCATTCAGCAAAATTAAACTGATTCTTGTGATTTCAGTACAAACTTGCAAGTTGTCACACATTATTGATGATGATCAGGGCAGGCATGGAGTTCTGCTGACTTGTTTCAAACACTGTAACTTGGTCTGATAACTTGGCAAATACCCTAGGAGTTCCAAGGTTATAAACACCTGTATGAACAAAGCATGCTTTCAGTTGCAAACTCTGAATCTCCTGGCTTTTCAGCTGAAGTCTATATTGCGTTTGTCCAAGCCATGTGAATGATCCATGGATTTCCAATGCTTCTGGACTAAGGGAAGAGGAAAATGGTAAGTTGCAGAAATTTTTTTCTACAGTCCCATTAGCATTTCCCTTTCATCCAGCAAATCTATTTCTAGGAATTATTTTATGAAACCAACTGTTTAATAACAACATTATTACCATTCCTATAACAGCTAACATTTATTAACAGTTACTATTTCCTAGGCACAATGCTAAGAATGTATAATCTCATTTAATGCCCACTAACAACAGTTAGTAAATGACAGAACCTGATTTCAAACCTGAGCTTTTTAACCCCTTGATTATCCATATATAAAAAAAATCTGTGTACAAAAATGCTTATAATATTGAAAAATGGAAAACAACCCAGTACATACCCTCCAATAAGGCATTAGTTAATTAGTTTATGATACACACAATCATATATATAATGTGTTTGAATTTCAGAGAGCTGTCCCATATTCCTGTTTGGGCTGTCATACAATAATACTCACTAGATGCTTTATACTATTTTTCTAAAAATTTTAAAATTTCTGAATTCCAGAAAGCATCTGACTATCAGATGTAGGAGTACGAACCTGGATTTCTTCTTTTTGTTAAGTATCATTCTATAATCTGGAAAAAACCTTTTAATATTTAATACCTCTACAATCCTTCTATAAGACGTTTTAAACACAAAACAAAAAAATCAGGGCATGCTTGAGTAAACTTTCTTATCCATGTTAGGTAATTATTTGCATAATTTCAAAACTTTATTAAATTGCTCTCAAATCACTTTAAACCTTAAACTACAAAATAACCTTGCACTCAATCAATCTTTACCTTGTTGTTTTATGCCGAAGATCAACTATTACGTCTACATCAGCCTTAGAACAATTGGAAAGTAAAAGGGTGACTGGTACTAAACAAAGGCTATGGAAGAAAAATAAAAACAGTTAACTGTGTTGGTTTTTTTCTCCTTAAAAACAATTTTCTTGAAAATAACACTTAAGACCATCTAACAGAGAGCACAAGCTCCTGAAAAGCAATCAAATTCAAGAAGGAAAAAAAATCAAGTTCCAAAATCACTCAAGACAAATTATTTTATAAATAAAAAATAAACTATATTAATACAATAACTCAGTACTAAATATCAGAATATATATAATACACAAATCAATTTTATTTCCATTTATTATGATAAATCTTTAAAAAAACTAAAGTGTTGCTAGATCCTTATTTCCCAAAATCAAAAACAAAATAATCTCAACTTAGGTCAATGAAGAAAAAGTAAATCATGAAAATGCTAACTTATCATATTGTCTTTATGTTTATAAAAATTACTCAATTTTGAGAACTTGGCCAAGATTGACATTTGTTTCTCTACTGAATTTGCATAAAGTCATATGTTGGAGAACATGGGAATTATTTCTATACACCAAGTTATAAGGAAAGCCCTTTCAAGTGGACACATGCTTGAGTACCCTAGATTCTGATATCACTTTATGTATAGGAAAAAGGACAGACAATGAGAGAACATGTGAACAAGGTGGTATGGATTTCAAATCAAGAATACAAGAAATAAACATAACCCATGTACAAATGAAGCCTGGTTACATACTATTATTTATATTTTACTCTATAAACCAAAAGAACAAAGACAGTAAAAAAGAAAAACTGTAATCTTATAAGCTCACACAAAATAAATTTTAAATTCTGCTCAAATAACATATTTTATGCTTTCAGAAAGTTTATATCCTCTTACTGAGAAATACTTTCTAAACAATGCTGCATATAACACAGATTTCACTAAACAAAAACCAAGATGAATTCAAAAACATATTTAGGGTTGTGCTGCTGCTGTATCCTAACCTCCCCGACAAACTTATCACATGGCAAGAAGGGCAAAAAAGACTACTGGGTAGGTTTCCAGTTTAAAGTATCTCAAGTTAAATTCCAATAGCATAATTTGTAGCTCAAAGTTAAACTCAGGAGCTTAGGCTATTTCTGTTTCCGATTGATGCTCAAATATCAAATTCCCCATGCCTTATCTAAACGCCTCTAGTAGAGGAAAAAATATGAACATTTGGGTGTCTCCTGGTCCAAAATTAATCTTCAGTCCAATGAAGAAGCACTATGATCTTAAGTCTCTGTTAAGATCTTTTTTTTTTTTTTTTTTGAGACAGTCTCACTCTATTGCCAGGGCTAGAGTGCCGTGGTATCAGCCTAGCTCACAGAAACCTCAAACTCCTGGGCTCAAGTAATCCTCCTGTCTCAGCCTCCTGAGTAGCTTGGACTACAGGTGTGCGTCACCACGCCTGGCTTTTTTTTTTTTTTTTTTTTCAGTTGCCTGGCTAATTTCTTTCTATTTTTTCAGTAGAGACGGGTCTCTTGCTCTTGCTGAGGCTGGTCTCAAACTCCTGAGCTCAAGCAATCCTCTCACCTTGGCCTCCCAGAGTGCTAGGATTACAGGCGCAAGCTACCATGCCCAGCCCCTGTTAAGGTCTTAATTTTGCCCAGCAATCTTGGGCATCCTCAGCCAGCATCTTCTCATTCTTCACAGTAGTTATTCTAAAATTTAACTTTTTTCAAATTCTCTACCCTTTACTACCATATCTCCTAGATTACTTTTGAGTAGTTAGTTAACCTTGCTTCTATAAACACCTAGTAAAATGGAGGCACTTTAACAAGTATAAACTTGCTAAAATTTCTCCCTACTTTCTTCTTTCCCTGTTTCAATAGTAAGAAAGTACCTTCTTTAGTTCAAACCTAATAGTGTCACGCTTTACTGTACTTTCCCATCTATTAAGGATTCAGTTACTCTCCCATCATTTCCCTAAAGACCACAAACATATCTTAGCTAGTGAGAAAACAATAATGAACAGACACTTCCTGATCCCTGTTCTTAGCCCAGCTTCTGGAAAGGGTGGTCAACACAGTATCTTTACTTCCTCATCTCCTATTCTCCCCTCAACCTATGTCATGATTCTACCACCCACATTGTGACATTCTTCTCAAAAATCATGAATGGCCTCCTTGTTGTCAGATCTGATGAGCTTTTGGTCCATTTATTATCTGAGCTTTCTGCAGCATTTTAAACTGTTAACCACTTTTCTTGAACTGTTCTCACTCAACCTTTGAGATACTACTTTCTTCTCATTGGTCTTTTCATACTAATTCTTTAATTGCTCCTTTTCCATCAGTATTCTTCATGGGCTCCTTTTTCCTGAGCTTATCTCTCAGAGATCACTGTTCTGCAGGTCACCATTCTCCCTTTTATTCTATTCCATCCCATCCCCACCCCTACACCCAGGGTGATTTCACAAAAATTCATACCTTCAAGTATCATTTACAGACTGGTTCTAATAGATTTTTCACCATCTTTTCTTACATGGAGACTGCAAACTGGCAACATTTTGAAGTTTCACCTGATTTAGAACTTCTTACTTTTAGAACTTTATATATTCAAGTTATTTACCAAAATTACAAATACATCATTCCCCATAAAGTTTAGCACTTAGTAAATCTCAAGTACATGATGCAGTCTAAACTTGAACTATTAAATGAGTCCATATCGTAGTCATATCTTAGGTTTAATTTCTGTGTTTAAAGCAAAAACAAAATGTTTTTTTTCCTTGTTTTTGACTTAACAATAAACCTGTTCATCAAAAAGAAACTTGGCTACTCAGAGGTGGCTTAAGGCAATATTCATTTTTAACCACAGCTGCAAAATATATAGTAATCATAATAAAGGTTAAATTACTTAGAGTAATTTCTATAGACTCAATATAATCTAAATTTCTCCTTCAATATTTGGGTTAATGCCACTGCCTACATAAATAAATAAATGTATGTCTGTGAGTGTGTTATAGAAAAATTTAAAAAAATGAAGCTCAAACCTTTTCTGATGAAATGGATGATTAAATGATTCTGGGTAGTGAAGACTCGTTTTAATGAGATTAGAAAGCTGCTCTACTGATGGTCTTGAGGAAACTGTAGTGTTTTCTGGCCTGAAAAATTTTAATAGTTCCATTTCTGGTGGCTCCTGAGAAAAGAAAAGGAAAAAATATGTGACAATAAAAAATCATTCCCTTATTTAAAAAGTATAGTGTATACAAACAAAAGTTAAAACCAGTAAAGATAATATAGGGCACGAACAGTACTTTTTCTGCTGTTAATAACTGCTATTACTTGCAATATAATATAGGATAAAGAAATCAGGATCTAGAATCATTTATTCATTCCCTAGTTACTATGTGTTGGAGTTCGACTTGATTTCCAGCAACTTAACATATTAGCTCTGTGGTCTCGAATAAGTTACTTAATACTTTAAGACTTCATTTTCTTTTACATAAAAGGGGGTTTGTAACAGCAATAATTTCAAAGGTTGTTGTGATTCTCATCTGGTAATATTGCTTAGGACTTAGGGCTGCAGACATTCAACCGTATAGCATGTTTTAATAGTTAAATATCTAAAATTGCCTTAAGGTTTTATTTTAAAAATATAGGACTGGGTTTTATAGATTATAGTGCCTCAGCTATATTAGCTAAAGATTAGATTCACATAAAATCTTAATATAGCCAGTGTCAGACATATTGTAAATATTTCAGTAAATACTAATCTTACCATCTAAATGAAAATGGAGAAACATCCCATTTCTACTATTATTTTCTTTCTTAGCTATTTTTTTCTCCATTTTCCCTCACCACCCAGGAGAAGTCTAATTTTGACCTATACCAGACATTGGCAAACTATGGCTCCTAGGCCAAATACAGCCTGACTCCTGTTTTTGTAAAGAAAGTTTTATTGGGCTCCAAATCTATTATTAACAGTATAATGAAACTGCCTGATTTCCCAAACTTAGCTAATCATATAAAGAGAATACATTTCAAAAGTGACATACAGAGAAATACAAGGGATGTGCCATATATATAGTAAGTATATAAAATGGGAATATAACAAGAGTAAATTTTAGCATGTCCATTCCCCAGACAGTGCGCATCGCACTCATCATGGGGGGGATGGGCAGGACATGGGCAATATATATAACCTGAACTTTTGTACCCCCAGGATAAGCTGGAAAAAAAAAAAAACAAGAGTAAATTTTATAGAAAAATCCTCTGTTTCATTTTTTCTTTCTTTCCATTTTTTTTTTTTTTTTTTTGAGACAGAGTCTCACTCCATCGCCCTGGGAAGAGTGCAGTGGCATCATCATAGCTCACTGCAACCTCAAACTCCTGGGCTCAAGTGATCCTCTTGCCTCAGCCTCCCAAGTAGCTAGGACTACAGGTGAATGCCACCACGCCCAGCCAATTTTTCTACTTTTTATAGAGACAGGGTTTTGCTCTTGCTCAGGCTGGTCTTGAATTCCCAACCTCAAGCAATCCTCCTGCCTTGGCCTCCCAGATCACAAGGATTACAGGTGTGAGCCACTGTGCCCGGCTGTTTCAGTTTCTAAATGCTGTCTTGCCATTGTTTGAGATGTTCCAGATTATCAAAAGCTTATGAGATTTAAGACTAAAACTCAAGATTTTTATATTAATTATAAGGAGAAAAATAATTTTCTTAAAATTAAGCATAGATTTGGGGTTAAATTTGATATTTTCATTAAACCTAATGGAAAATTATCATTATTACGTAAGCATCAAATTAAAAACTGATTCAAGTTACACAATCACCAACGGATGCTAAAACTAGTATACTTAAGTTTGATAAGAAACCATTCACATAGTATAAAATTATCTCTCCCCAAATTACTTATTATTTTGAAAGGAAAAACTGTAACTTTACTATGGAGAAACACGGTACCACCTTAGTCAAATGATCCATGACTAACAATTGGACAAATTAATACCATGTGCCTTCTGATATAACACAGTGAAGATATAATACCACCTATGTAGTATTGCCGCCAAAATGTATAACCTTAATCTAATCATAATGAGGCATGAGAAAAGCCCAGACGTATTATTCTACAAAATAACTGGCCCACGTTCTTAAAAATGTAAATGTCATAATTGACACACAAAAGAGGCTAAGAAACTGTTCCAGACGAACAGAGACTAAAGAGATATGACAATTAAATGCAGTGCATGACCCTGAACTGGATCCTTGACAGAAAATAAAAAACAGTTATAAGGATATAATTTAAACCTTTGATGGCATCTGAATATGGACTGTATATAAGAGTATTCTATCAATGTTAAACTTCCTGAAAGTGATAACTGTTATAAACACAATACAGGGTCACTGTTTGAATTATTGGACTAAATTTTGCTTAAATTTTATTGATATATGCTATCATAATTTTTTGGTAAGATTAAATAGTATTTTAGGAAAAATAAGAAAGCATATTAAATACTATTAGCAGCTGCTGCACAACTCCAGAGCCATCTTTGGCATTCTATGATATGGCTCCTGGAGTTCTGCAATGATGTCCTGTTATAACAAATAGAAAAATACAGTGATATGGATTCCTTGCTCTCAATCAAATCAATTCTTTTCACAACTCTGAATTCTAGATTAAATGCAGAATATATCTTAGGAAACTCCAAGATCATAAATGCATCTTAATACTCTTCTAAAGGTGCTAATGAATTTTAAAATCAATTTATGTCTTTTTCTTTCTTTCTTTTTTTTTTTTTTTTTTTGAGACAGAGTCTCACTCTGTTGCCCAGGCTAGAGTGCCGTGGCATCAGCCCAACTCACAGCAACCTCAAACTTCTGGGCTCAAGCAATCCTCCTGCCTCAGCCTCCCAAGTAGCTGGGACTACAGGCATGCGCCACCATGCCCAGCTCATTTTTTCTATATATATATTTTTAGTTGTGCAGCTAATGTCTTTCTATTTTTAGTAGAGACAGGGTCTCGCTCTTGCTCAGGCTGGTCTCGAACTCCTGAGCTCAGACGATCCACCCCGCCTCAGCCTCCCAGAGTGTTAGGATTACAGGCATGAGCCACTGAGCCCGGCCAATTTATGTCTATTTCTAATTCTGATCAGTCTTTTGTCACCAACCCCTGACCCAAACACCAATATAAAAGCATGAACAAACCAGCCCCCTTCAAAAACACAAAATCAAACAAAAAAACCCCACAAGTTCACAAGAAAGCTCCAAAGCAAACTATGTTATTACCTGTTTCTGAGGATATGAAAAGGCTTCTTTTCCTATAGTGCGAAGAATAACATGATGCTGACCTTCCAAAATAAGCTGTTTACTGTCTTCCACAACATATGCCTAAAAAATACAAAACACAAAAATGTTACCCTGTTTGGCAGTAACCTCAAAAGCAACCAACCTAATATTTGATGGAAGATAGAACTATTATGGCAAATATCTATCAATTATCAACACTCCTGGCCATGACAGCATTTGTTTTTATTAATTCATTCAATCAATAAAGTATCTGTCCAAAAAAAATGGGGTTTGCCTGCATATTTGAGACATACCTTGAAATCTTTTCCAATTTTCTCTAATTCTTAAGAAAATACTTCAAAACAACTGTGCCATAATACAAGCTTTTCTCTTTACTGAACCACCAATATACAAACAAAATTTTTGCTTCTGAAATTCCCTAGGATTTATCACATAGCAGAGCAAAATCAGTGAGTACAATCATAATCCTGAAAGTGGAAATGTTATGTCCTTGGAGACCTTAAATATAAATACATATGCTTTTAAAAAGGCTTTTTCTTCCAATACAGTAAGCTGATTTCATCTATATTGAAACACTTGTTTCACTTTACAATAACTCTTCTTTCTCTTGAATTGCTTCTGTCCTAGAAAAAATATAAACTATAAATGGCTCTGATTTACTGTTATTATAACATTATGCATATAAAAGGCTTAATTTTTTTGACATGTCCAATATTTTTATTATTAGATTCAAAAGACATAAAATTACTCAGTTAAAGTGCGATAAAAGTTTCTAAATCCTTACTTTCAATTTCTTTCTTTCTTTTTTTTTTTTTTTGAGACAGAGTCTCACTCTGTTGCCTGGGCTAGAGTGAGTGCCGTGGCATCAGCCTAGCACACAGCAACCTCAAACTCCTGGCCTTAAGCGATCCTACTGCCTCAGCCTCCCGAGTAGCTGGGACTACAGGCATGCGCCACCATGCCTGGCTAATTTTTTTCTATATATATTTTTAGTTGTCCAGATAATTTTTATTTCTATTTTTAGTAGAGAAGGGGTCTCGCTCAGGCTAGTCTCGAATTCCTGACCTCGAGCGATCCACCCGCCTCGGCCTCTCAGAGGGCTAGGATTACAGGCGTGAGCCACCGCGCCCGGCTCAATTTCTGTACTTATCATGGACCAGTGACATTTTTCCATCCATGGATCACACTTTGAGCAGTGCTGCACTAAGGCATAGGACAGTAGAGGACCTGCTCAGCATCCGTATTTGCAGAACCCAGAAAAGGAGGTTGAGTTAAACACCTGATGGATTGATCTTTAATCAAGACAGGATGAGAGCTGACAGATGAGGTCCTGAGACATGTCAGATGTCTTTTCCGACGATCCCATGGGATTGAGCAACAGTCACCCATAGCCATGGGTAATTCTATGAGGCATCCTCCTCCCTGCACAAAGGCTTAGATTTGCTTATTTATTTACTTTTTATAGACGAAGTCTCGCTATGTCACCCAGGCTTGAGGACAGTGGCGCAATTACATGTTGCTATAATTTCAAACTCCTGGGCTCAGGCAATAAAGCTTAGGTTATAAAAATACAAACTTTATTTTTGGTTAAGATTGGTTAGGAGTTGTACTATGCTCCTTTCTCAACTATTTTTTCACAAAAATGTTGTACAAGCTCTTAGTTTTCTCCTGAATCATATTTTATTCCTAAGAGTCTGATGCTTCTTGTGCTTCTACTTTACAACTTAAATTACTTTTCAAGTTTTCTTTAATTCAATGGATCATTAACTCTCACTGAAGAAAATCTACTGGTCATTTTTCCCTTTTAAGTAAATTATAAATTTATCATGGTACTAGACACCACCAAACTTAATATCTCATTCTTTAATCTACTTAAACTTCCATTTTCCAGCCAAGAAGCACCACAATCTTAGATAGTTTTCCTCTTTGTACGTTTAATGATACTAGTAGTGGGCTTTTGTTCAAACCATTTTTTAAAAGGTAGCAATTTTCCCTTTAACAAAGGTTACTGTGTACTTAACATTATGAGTATAGAATGCAGGATACTTTACTCATAATCTTGTCTCAGAATATTTTGGATTGTCACAGTGCATGAACCTGAGGAGTGACAGGCACAAATGCCAAGGGTATATTTTACACTTATTTAATGGATGGTGGTTTATATTAACAGGCAATGCTGTTGAGCCTGAAAATACGATCCTCTTGATTCTAAGCTTTAAGAGCATTTGATTTCAAGCTAATAATGTATAACTGATCTTTTTAACATAAAACACCTTCTATAATTAACAAATGTATCAATTTACTTAAAGCACAATTTCATCTAAAACTCACAAAATCAAAACCTTGTCACGTAGTTCAAGTGAATATACTTTTTAAAAAATAGGTAATACATGCATATGATACAAAAGACTGTACTGTAAATAATAAGAATACTCTGTATTACATAGTTCAGTTAACTTTAGGGAAGACTAATGCCTAAACCATCTCATTCTGGTCTGTCACGTATAAACTTTATTTGGATTTGATTTTTAAAAACAAGGTAAAACAGTGTGTTTAAATAATCTGGAAAAGCTGAACACAGACCAACAATTAGATAATCATTAAAGAATTATTATTAATTTGGTTGGGAGACATAACACCGTGGGATTTTATTAAACAAAAAAGTCCTCATCTGCTGGAAGCTCACACGGAAGCATTTATAGATGAAATATGTCATTTAAAAAATACTAAGGCAAAAAAATGAAGATAAAAATTTAAAAGAAAACAAAGGGAGGAAAGGTAAATGGATTATATAAAAATATGAATAACCAGAGATTAATGGCTGTTGGAGCCTGAGTAATGGGCACCTAGAGCTTCATGGTGCTACTACTCCTTCTTTAGAGTATTTGGAAATGCCCATAATAGTTTAATACCACCTTTCACGGACCTTACTATGTCCACAATATTCTCATTAACACATACAAATAAGAGTTACACACAAAAGAAACTTATCTAATTTGAATTCTTCTACTAGGCAAAAAAACAAAAAAACAACCTCATCATGGAAGAGTTTTTAAAAAGTTATAAAACAACCTCTATATCAAAACTGGAAAAGTTAAGCAAAAAAAAGTAAACAGTAATATACATTTGCTCTTCAGCTTAAGAATAAAATATCTGTAACACTAACTGAAATAATTTAGTGATACATACCTTCCATAATATGATGATATTCAAATCCACCTCACTGCACTTTTGAATCAATCTCACAGCATCTTCTATTGACTGTTTTTCTGCATGTACAGACAACTGAGCTTGTGGTTTTTTCAACTCAGAAGATAAACTTCGATAAAAGAAGTCTGCACATGGGCTTGCTGAACTTATTATCTGTTAAAAGAAAATCACTTGTCTACATAAATGTTTTTAATTATGTTCTGTTAAAACTTATTTTGTATCACTCATTTATAGTTCCAATTAACTATATCCTGCCAAAATTTACATTTCTATAAATTATATATACCCAAAAGACTTATTCAGTAATTTCTTATAAATGCAGTTATATACGAGGCCACTTGGGCATCTAAAAGATTTCATATAAATTACCCCAATTCTTAAAGCTGTCACCCCAAAAATAATTAATCTATACTCCTATGACATTACTTTGACCTTCCAAGTACCCAGGGAGGATGAATAGGTATCTCAAAGAAAACAAATAAAAAATAAAATGTTGAAATATTTTACTATTAAAATAACAGAAGCATTTCTCATTCAAATATTTAGAACACTTGGCAATATTCAATGAAACAATGCAAATGGAATTACTGGCATTATTAACTTGGCTTTTATACTTGAGGGAGGGAGCGTAACAAAAAAATTTTAAATGGACTAAGAACTATAGGATTTCTCTTAATGGAATATTATGCTTCATAGTAAAAGCTCCACATTTATGGTTTCCTGCACTAAAGGCTATATACTATTATGTAAATGTTAAGCTTCAAGTTATTAAATAAATATTAAATATTAATAAATATATATATTTTCCCATTCTGAGCAAACTTTTTCTAGTAAAACATCCCCATAGTTTTTTTCATTAATCTGTAGTGCTTGGTAAGTTCTATTTACTCAACCAGATTCACAGATGGAAAATGTCTTTGTTTCTGCCTTCTTCGGTGCTCTTATACAAAATTATTCAACAATAAAATACAATAAAAATTACAACATTAATGTAATTTAGGGGTCCTGCTGGTGTTTCTAAGATTTTAAATTTTTTAAAAGAAATGAAAAAAAAAAAACAACACTGAATCTTGAAAACTAAATTCATCCATTCAGGAAGCATAGTTCACCTCTAAAAGTAATGCATGTTTTGGAATTAGTGGGCTTTTGGAGCCCCGAGATATTCCTAAATAACTGTTTACTCGAATGGTAAAAAGATAGTCACAAAGAATGAGTCAGATAAAAGCAAATGATAAGAGAAGTACGAAAATGTTTGGAATTATCAAGGAGAAGAGTATAAAGAAGAAATCATCCAGCCAGGCAAGTAGTGCACGCCTGTAATCTCAGCTACTCGGGAGGCCGAGGCAGGAGGATCTCTTAAGCCCAGGAGTTTGAATCCAGCCTGGGCAACATAGCGAGACTCAGTCTTAAAAAAAGAAAAAGAAAAGAAAAGAAAAAAGAAATCATCTCACTAAAAGCACACAATTACATGAAATTTTACACCCTATGTTCAGTATTTTTCAAAGTAGGTCCCCAGATCACCTCTTTTTTTTTTTTTTTTTTTTTTTTTTTGAGACAGAGTGTCACTTTGTTGCCCGGGCTAGAGTGAGTGCCGTGGCATCAGCCTAGCTCACAGCAACCTCAGACTCCTGGGCTTAAGCGATCCTACTGCCTCAGCCTCCCTAGTAGCTGGGACTACAGGCATGAGCCACCATGCCCGGCTAATTTTTTTGTATATATATTTTTAGTTGGCCAGATAATTTCTTTCTATTTTTAGTAGAGACGGGGTCTCACTCTTGCTCAGGCTGGTCTCGAACTCCTGACCTCGAGCGATCCACCCGCCTCGGCCTCCCAGAGCTAGGATTACAGGCGTGAGCCACCGCGCCCGGCCCCAGATCACCTCTTTAGATTCAGATTATCTGCAGAACTAGTTTAAAATGCATATTCCCAAACTACACCCAGAGCTTGAGGAGTGGAGAGGTAAAGTCTGTATTTTTACAAAATCCTCTAGTTCCTTGATATTCAAAATTATGGTCTGCAGACTAATAACCTCAGCCTCACCTAGGAGCTTATAACATTTTAGAACCTCCAGTTCCACCCTAGTCCTATTCAATCAGAATTTGCATTTTAACAAGATCACCAGTGACATGTATGTACATTTTTTGAAAGTTTAGAAACCACTGTTCTAGGTGATTCTTATTAATTAAGACTAGGTTATCACCGCCCTAGACAATACCTTTAAAATTAAAATTATGTATCTAGCTTATTATTTGGGTCTCAGAACCATAATATGATATGCCAAAATCCAGGAGGTTATCATCAATATGTTCCACTGTGACGACTTTCCCTAAGAGGTTTCCCTCATAGAATCATGCTTTTTTTGTAATCCCAAGGACTATATTTATTTCATGTGATATTCTCAAAAGAAAGGTAATTTTATTTTTTATTTTTTTATTTTTTTCTTGAGACAGAGTCTCACTTTGTTGCCCGGGCTAGAGTGAGTGCCGTGGCATCAGCCTAGCTCACAGAAACCTCAGACTCCTGGGCTTAAGCGATCCTACTGCCTCAGCCTCCCGAGTAGCTGGGACTACAGGCATGAGCCACCATGCCCGGCTAATTTTTTTGTATATATATTTTTAGTTGGCCAGATAATTTCTTTCTATTTTTAGTAGAGACGGGGTCTCACTCTTGCTCAGGCTGGTCTCGAACTCCTGACCTCGAGCGATCCACCCGCCTCGGCCTCCCAGAGCTAGGATTACAGGCGTGAGCCACCGCGCCCGGCCAAGAAAGGTAATTTTAAATAACTAATTAAAATGGCATAGTCCGTAAACATTTTTGGTTTGTTTGCAGTAGTGAAGGCAGGTGGCAAAATCTAACAAACTTGAGATGTTCATCCTCCAAGGAGCTTGGGGATTACTGAAGTAAGACTTTTGCCAAAATAGCCACAAATTCAAGAACTATGACTTTTAAAATCAAGCACTACTGTGCTTACTTGCATACCTGTTCATTTCCAAAGATGATATCTGCAAAGGTGTATTTTTCTGAGGACTGTGTAGCAGCTAAAAAACAGGGGAAAACAAACTAATCATATCATTGACATAAAATACAAAATGACCATTTAATCAAGTATGAAAGTAAAATGAGGTTACCTTCTTTTTCCTTACATCTTACTGCTTTGAAGCAAAACTTTCCCTTCTCCCTACTGGCAAGTTTGGCATCTAAAAAGAAAAGGGAAAATTTCAAAAATGTTTCTCAGTGATGACATGATAAAACCTAATTCATTATTTAGATTTCCTTAGTCAAACTGTAAAAGAATTCAGAATTATAAATAATGTTTAATTAAAAACATCTTTGCATTCATCTTAATTTTGTGACTCTTCACTAACCTCTTAAAAAGAAAAAATTCAACTTTCTCAAAATACATATCTATATGTGCATATGTATGTATTCACATATATGACATTTCAGATAAACAGAAAGTTTGAAAGATCAGAACTTGAAGGCTGGGGAGCCCACAATCCCACCACTCTATCATTTCTTCATTTCCTTCCAGTACTTTTTCCTATGTATGATTTATAACAGTATTATTACATAGACATACTCTGCTATGGTACATTTTCCCAATATTGGAGGCACTTTTAAAATGCTACTTAAAGTATGTTTTCTGGACCACAAAAAAGTCTACCGGAGTTGTGGCATAATTTACATTAAAGCTACATTGAATTTTTCCTTACTAAACATAAGCTTGCAAAAAGCTTCTCTGAATATGTGGATTTTCCATATTTCAAATTAATTCCTTTGCATAAATTCCCAAAATAAAGATTAATGTGAAGGTAAGAGTTTAAACTTTTTTTTTTTCTTTTGAGAAAAGGTCTCACTCTGTCACCCAGGACAGAATACAGTGGCATCATCATAGCACACTGCAACCTCAAACTCCCAGGCTCAAGCTATCCTCCTGCCTCAGCTTCCCAAGTAGCTGTGACTACAGGCATGTGCTAGCATACCCAGCTAATTTTTCTACTTTTTGTAGATAATGGGGTCTCGCTCTTGCTCAGGCTATAAACATTTTTTAGGTGTTTTGAAATATGTTGCACAATTATTTTCCAGAGAGTATACTTTTGCTGGCTGCATCCCAGTATCACAACCACTAGGCACTGTCATATTACTGGCAGCATAATAAATTGATAGAAATATTCAGGAAAATAATTTCTCAATATGTATCACAAGTGCACATATTCTTTTATTTGAATGTTACATAAACATGAAAATTTACAGGAAAGCCAGTTAGTATATAGGTATGGATACACAGAAAATCCACCAACCAGTGGTGAAAGAAACAAAGAGATATTTCTATATTCTAGTCTGTATATTTCTGTACTGTTTGAATTTGACAGTAATCATGTACTCAGGCACTGATTTTACAAATGAAAAAGAAAAAAAATACAAGTAGAAAAGATGTGGAAGGGAACAAAACAATGCGAAATTCAGCTGGATCACAACAGGTAGTTTGATATATAATCGTGAACTAATGAAAGCACAATTTAATGCTTAAAAAGTCAATTCTAAGAAAGGAAATAATAATTTTATATTCTGGCACTATTCTTAAGAAAATCAAGCAATGAAGACATCAGAATTTATAATGAAGGGAAAAGGCACGAACCTTTGTTTTCAGAGAGATTTACAGATTTCTGTAACTTCCAGTGTTTGCTACTACTTGATACTTGTACTATATGGAATTCCTTAACACCCGCTTCACTCTGTCAAAAAAAGATATGACAGTCTTTCAGAAATTAGAAACAGTAAATTAGAATACTTCAATGAGAACAAAATTGAGATACTACTATGAAAGTCAATGTAAATTAACATAAGACAAATTTTTATTTTGACATAAAGTAACAATAATACATTTCAAAAAGTTTAAGTTACTTAAACCCCTTTCTAAACATTCTTAAACAGAGAAGTCAACATTTTTCCCAACAAGTATTTTTGACTATAATGCACAGCCAGTAGTAAATTTTAAAATACTAAAAGGCATTCAGTTATTAAATTCTATCACAATGAGTTATAGATCAAAAATTACTTATTGTCAATTTTTAATCAAAACTATGGCATTTTCCTTTTGTTTCTTCTCGTCTTTCTGAGATATCTCATTCCCATTAAGGCAAAAAACAAGCAACAAAAAAACTCACAAACTAGAATCCCAATATATGGTCAATGCCCACGAAGTTATTTAAATAGCATATAACTTACTTTTTTATTCTCCTGAATAAGTGCTAATTTAAAATTTGAAATTATGGGAGCTAATCTATAGGCATACACAGGCACAAGAGATGTAAATAAAGGACACTGGAAATCAAGAAGAGGGGAGGAGAGAACGGGTGGAGGGGTAAAACCCTACCTATCAGGTACAATGAACACTATTCGGGTGATGGGCATACTGAAAGGCTCGATTTAAGTGTTATAAAAGGTATCCATGTAACAAAAACATTTGTACCCCCTTAATATTTTGAAATAAAAAAACTTGATATCATTAAAATTTTCTTTTAAAAGATCACCAAAGTATCGGCACATTAACCCTAAATATCCTACAAGTTAAAAGTGGATTAATAAGTAACATTTCAATTAAGTATCTGAGTCATTTTGAGACTAAGGTCCTATTTTAACCATGAAATCACATTACCTTCTTCAAGAATATTCATTTTTATATTGGAGTAAAAAACAGAAATGGCAGGCTGGGCGCGGTGGCTCACGCCTATAATCCTAGAACTCTGTGAGGCCGAGGTGGGAGGATCGTTTGAGCTCAGGAGCTCAAGACCAGCCTGAGCAAGAGCGAGACCCCGTCTCTACTAAAAATAGAAGGAAATTAGCTGGACAACTAAAAATATATAGAAAAAAATTAGCCGGGCATGGTGGCGCATGCCTGTAGTCCCAACTACTCGGGAGACTGAGGCAGTAGGATTGCTTGAGCCCAGGCATTTGAGATCGCTGTGAGTTAGGCTGATGCCATGGCACTCTAGCCCGGGCAATAGAGTGAGACTCTTGTCTCAAAAAAAAAAAAAAAAAACAAAACCAAAAAAAACCCAGAAATGGCAATATTTTGGAAATTCCTTATATAAAGAAAATAGTATTATCAGAAATGTCTAAGTGAGGGGTTACCAAGTTGATACTGAATGTGAGATCCTAACAGAACCTCTTAAATTTAATTACATCAATAGATTATTTTCAATGGTGAGACTTCTAGAAACCACTTTATGAGATCTCTTTTAAATTGAATTACTGGTATACAGGACTATATATCACATAAATGTCTAACATATTAATATCAGCAGATCCTTTTATTTGGAGAGACTGAGGGACACGATTACAAAGCTAAAGGAGGATTAAGAACATTCCTAAAATTCTTAACTTATGCTGTTTTGTGGAGGGAAAAACAACCCATTACTTAAAACAAAAGACACGCTTCAAATGTAATTAAAAACAAAATTCAATTTTAAACCAACTTACAGTATTGGTATTTTCCACATCCACAAAGACTAGCATATTGCCTCCTCTGCCTTCTTCATCTTCAATAGAATTACTTCTGCAGACAGTGGCTCGTGCATTCAAAGACCGGCTGGTACAAATAACTGCAGTGTGTCTTAATATTCTGTGACTGAAGAAGCAAAAAAAAAGCAAATTTAATCTAAGAGCTTCTCCCTATGTTATGATTCTCTGTTTCCAAATAAAGATTTTAAAAACTGATCACTCTCGGGACCAAAAACCAAAAAATATATTAAGTAAAATTAATGTAGTTAGCCTAACTTCAATTCAATTATTTCTCCTCAATTTAGAAGGGAATTATAAGTCTCGCTGACTAAACTTTTTCTCTACTCATCAAATTCATCTATATAACATATACAAATAATTTTCATATAGTAAAGTTCCAATTATGCCTCTTTTCTGATAGTGGTTTTGAAGTTCCTGAATGACTATCAAACAAAATTTAAACTTTATCCCAAAACTGAAGCCTAGAAAAAAAATTCAAACTTCAACCTGTCATTCAAAGCTCTTCCCATATAGTTTTGGATTTCAAAGATTTCTTTGCCTTTACTTCTTTGTCTTCTTCTTCTTCTTTTTTTTTGAGACAGGGTCTTGCTCTGTCTCCTGGGCTAGAGTGGTGCAGTGGCATCATCATAGCTCACTGCAACCTCAAATTCCTGGGCTCAATCGATCTTCCTGCCTCAGCCTCCCGAGTACCTGGGACTACAGGCAGGCTTGTGCCAGGCTAATTTACCTGGCTAATTTACCTATTTTTTATAGAGACAGGATCTTGCTCTTGTTCAGGCTGGTCTGAAACTCCTGGCCTCAAGCCTCGGCCTCCCAAAGTGCCAGGATTACAAGTATGAGCCATTGTACCCGGCCTCCTTTTGGAATTCTAATGAGCCCAAGAGGCAGATATTAGTTCCAAATCCTGAAATCTTTACCCTCTTGGAAATTCATTTCACCACTATCACACTCCACAAAGCCTTCCCTGATTGCCTTGGACTCTCCCTATCATCCTTTTAAGGAGAATTAACATTTACTGAGGACCTAAAAGGTAGCCATACTAACAAATATCTCATTTTGTCCTCACAGTTTTACAAGATATTTTAAATATTCCAGTAAGTAAAATAAATGTAGCACAATTATTCCTAGTTAATTTTAGAAAAATGACAATGGAGCTACTACAAATAAAATATTCTGCTGTGCAATATATGGGTCACAGATCCTGGTATGAGCCAGTTAGGTTTGATTTCTTCAGTGATCACCTATTATAACACCAACCTAAATCATCTATTCTGCAAATATATGAATTTTTTGCATATATTCTTGGGGGCAAGGAAAGATGCCAGGGAAAAGAGAAGGTAAAATAAAAAAAAAAATGTTCTTAAAAAAGGATGACTGGGATGATAGTAGGCAGGTTGTCTTCATGTAAAAATGATACCCTGTTTTAATAAGTGGTACCTGTTAATTTCAATTTGTGATAACTTTGGCCATAGTACTTAGTTGTATCAAAGAATCATGAAGTTTATATACAGAAGCAACTAAAAAAATGTGTAGTTAAATTTTTTCCACTTTTGGCTACCTAGACCTTAAAGTTCTATTCGGGACAACCTCAGATATAAATATCATGCATAATCTGGAAAGGGGTACTTTCTTAATGATATATACTAGCAAATGTCAAAATGTTTATCTGAATGTTACACATATATTAAACAGAGGTTAAATCAAAAAGGTTTTGATAATACCCACCGTATTTTAGGCTGCTTTTTGACACTTTCATAGTAAAACAAAAAGTTAATTTCGTGGACACCTTCTTCGTCTGGCCCACGTAACCACATTGGTAGCTGCACTGAAGCTCCAGGCAGAAGAACAGTGTCAGGAAGGGGAACAGGAATCACCTCTGGTTGACTTCCTATGCCAATGCCAAAGTCTACAGAAGAAGCTGATGATATGAGTGCTGTACACACAGAGGTAGAATCTGTCACAACAGTCTTGTAAGCACTACAGTTCTCAGAAGCTGAGGGACTTAGTGGTGTTAGAACAGCAGTATTGCCACCGAAAGTAAAGAACTCTGGACGTTTAGAAACAACCTTCAATCCAGTAAGAGGACATTTGCTGACATTGACAAATTCTACATATGCTTTTCGGATTTCTCCACAGAGGAGCCCTGTAGGAAAATGTATAAAGAACACCTGCATTGGAGGGAAAAAATATTATTATATTATCTGTTAAAAAATTCTGAACCTCTAATGAGTAACACTTTAAGATGCTGTATTTCTTTACTAAAGTTTTATAATTATTTCATTAATTCTCTTTGCTACCTTCTTGAGTATGTCACAATTAACAACTCCATTTGGAAAATATGACAAGACAGAGACCAGTGTGACTCTGCCACTCAGTAGGAGATTCTGGGGTTAAAAATTAAAGGTAAACTATCAATAACAAGAGGAATAACATGTCAAAACTTTTATAACTTTGTAGATTATGACCAAGAAAAGTTACATATAATTTAACATGGCTATATGAATTATCAGTCTTATAACCATTATCATTGTTAATGTGCATAATTTTAAAATCTAAAAAGCTCCAAACAACCTCAGGCTTTTAGTAACTCATGTGAGGGCAAAACCTAACATGAATAATGGAGGCATTTTATAGCCTTTTCCATTTAGTGTGCTATATTCATACAGTTCATTCAGAAGATATTAATGTGTTTGATTACCAGGTGCTGACACAAACCAACAGGAATTACATAATACTTCATACACATTCCTAAAAAAATTTTGTTTAAAACTGACTTCCAACACACATCTGGCCTCAGATTTCAGATAAGGGATGTGGACCTGTATTAAAAAGGTAGAAATTTCGGCTAATGAAAACATACAGTACATTATTTACATTTAAAAGATCCTTAAGTATAAATGCCATGACTACACTGACATCTAAGGAAGGAGGAATATAAACATAACAATATGAGGAAAATGTTCTAATAAAGTTACAGCTGATGGTTGCAGAAGGTTTATGAAACTATAGTAAAAATATCTGTATTTTTGAATCTAAATGTGAGTTGGACTTCCTCATGGCCACATTCTTAAGGAATCAGATAAAATATGGGGACATCAGAAGCTTTAAAAATGAATATGAGAAAACAAGGGATTAGCGTATTAATAGAAATCCAAAACACAGATTTAAGACGACAAAAAAATAAACTAGGCATAGCGTTATATTGAAGATACTGACTCTTGTCAAATAAGCCTACTCAAATAAGCTAAAACTTGTGGAGGAATATTAATTTTGAGATGCTACATCCAAAACATCTGTATTAGTAACAAGTGATATGAAGTGTTTAGTACGTAAAGACACACTAATATACACAGAGACACCCGCATACCATCAAGAAAGCTACAGCACTGGTAAGATGAGAGGTCTGATAGAATAAGGAAAAGACCAGTGATAGGGTAATCACTCTGTAATTCTCCCTGTGCACATGGTAAATAAACCTCCTTCTCTTATTAATCTGCCTTAATTATAAACTAATCTTTCAACAAACCTTCCGGAGTAAAGGAGAAATTTCCCCTCACTGCCACAAGGCATGTGGACAATAAGTTACCACTGGAGATAAGTAGAGGGAGAATTTAATTCTGACTGAGGTGATCACAGAGGGCTTCTACAAGGTGATTCATAAACATTTTTTGAAAGTGGGAGAGAACTATCAGATTGTCTAGTTCAATGACATCGTTTTACAGATGTTAAGACTGCCATAGTCATATATACAGCTGGTAGTAAAACGGGGCACTCATCCCTAGGCTGTCTCTCCTCTTTCCACTCCATGTTATTTCTGTCTTCAAGCTTTTCCCAAGCACAAGTGAGGGGTTTTGTTTGAGTCATGATTTAGGAATGGGGTAATGGGGAAGAGTCCTTTAGCACAACTGGAGTTCACTTACTCCTTCAATGGAGGCTTTAATCTCTCTACTTTCAAAACAAGAGAAATCTTTTCTGAGGCAAAATTTATGGAGGCTTAGAAGAGAAATCCAACTGCCTTAACGTGGGGATGGTACAAAATGAACTAGAAGCAAGAGATGTAAATGTGTACATTTTCTGGAAAGAAATTTAGCCTGAAAATTTTCAAACATTTTACTCTGT
Organism: Lemur catta; assembly: GCF_020740605.2. Taxonomy (NCBI): domain Eukaryota; kingdom Metazoa; phylum Chordata; class Mammalia; order Primates; family Lemuridae; genus Lemur; species Lemur catta. The sequence goes on from NC_059143.1 coordinate 23,086,704, forward strand.
TACAATCCATAAGGAAAAAAAGTGCCAAAGACTTACATACATGAACGCTCAAAACATTATTTATAAAACAAAAATTGAAAATTATCTACACGTTTCATTAGAATGTTAAGATTTTAAACAAGAAAAGGATAGAAATATTACACGTATTAGGCCAGGCATGGTAATTCAGGCCTGTAAACCCAGCCCTTATGGAGGCCGAGGTGGGAAGATCACTTAGGGCCAGGAGTTTGAAGTTACAGTGAGCTATAATCATGCTATTGCACTCCAGCCTGGGAAACAAAGGGAGACCCTATCTAAAAAACAAAAAAAAAAGGTAAAACAAAAAAAAGACAAGACAACACCAGTGATAATCACTATGTGTAGGGATCACATGTAATGTAATACAGGTTTTATTAAATATACCATGTTGACTCTTTGAGAAGAACAAGTACACTTGGCCTTTATTTCAAATGCACAGTTGCTGAGAGTAATTTTAAACAGCTGATATTTGTTATGGCTTCAAATTTAAATGGAAAACAAGACTAAGAACCCAGCAAACTCACTTCTAGTTTATCCTAGAATATACATGTGTGAGTATAAAATGACATGCATAAGGTTATTCATTGTGGCTTTATATATAGTAACAGAAAATGACTGGACACAAATGAAATGGTCTGGGTGAATAAATTATGGCACATATATACAACACAGTGCCTGTGCAGGGGAAACTGAAGGGGTTTGCTCTTCTCTCTGCTTCTCTACGTGTTAAAATTTTCCTAACAAAAACAAATGAAGAAACAGTTTTAGGGTAACATCATTTTCTCCAATAGAACTGAAGAATAAAATATTTCTAATCCACAATTTCTAATAAGTACATACAGCTCATAGCTCACTGTTTGCTTTCAGTATGCTATACACATAGTATACATATGACTCACATTATCTTCTCTCAATGAGTTTCAGTAACTTTCACTATCACCCTTGTTTTGCTAAATACATATTATAAATTATTTCAGCAGACACTGTAGATGGATAAATTCTTTCTCTATTCCCTTAAACATCTCAAATTCCATGCAATATTTATGACATAAGATATCAGGAATAGGAATATTCCATTAATATGAATTTTTTCACTAATATTAATGTCTACCATTGTTTGTTCAAATATATTATAATAGAAGGTCTTTTAACTGACTTCCATCATACCACCCTGTTGAATTAACCAACTTCTCTCCATTCTCTTACTAGAAAATACTGACTGATGTTTACAGAAATGAACATTAGTGGCTTTAGGCTTTCTAAAATGCCTACCTTATTCTCCTTTTTAAGACTCACTATTTGTTCCCAAACTTCTTTATACAAATTAAGTATTATGTAAACTGCTTTCACCTACACCTGAAAATATAGCTTTTATCTATAGATAAAAATCTAGGCATATACTTATGCGGATGTGGTTTAAGGCATGAAAAGACAAAATGAAACTTATATTAAGAAACCCCTATCAACACTCATAGAAAAGGTCTCTGTTCTAAATCTACCCCCATGGTGAATCAATGTATATCTGTAGGTATTAATTTTTTTATTTTTGTTTGAGACAAGAGTCTTACTTTGTCCCCCCTGGGTAGAGTGCAGTGCATCATAGCTCACTGTAACCTCGAACTCCTGGGCTCAAGTGATCCTCCTGCCTCAGCTTCCTGAGTAGGGGGGACTACAGGGATGTACCACCATGCCCGGCTAATTTTTCTATTTTTAGTAGAGATGGGGTATCACTCTTGCTCAGGCTGGTCTTGAACTCCTGAGCTCAAGAGATGCTCCTGCCTCAACCTCCCAGAGTACTAGGATTAAAGCCACCACGCCCAACCCTGTATGCTTTAAATTAAAGTAAAATATTTAGGGTATAGACCTACTGATTTTTTTGTTCTTCACTTTACAAGCTTCTTTTGTTTAATCAACCAAACATCAGTTGTTATTATACAGAAGAGGCTCTCTGCTCTAAAATACCCTCTATAAAAAGAACTGCATTTATAACAATAAAATTTTTCTAAAACTATGACATGCAAGGAATAAAATTAAATAACAGCACTAGCAATATAAAAAACAAGATGAATGTAAATTTAATAGACTATTGAGTTCAACAGATTTAAAAATCAAAGATATCATGTGGTGGTTCAACTCTCCTCATTTTATAAGTGAAAAAACTTTCCAGGACCAGATAATTAGGAATGAGGTTTAGACAGCCTAAAAGTAAAGTTCCTAAATTCCCTGGAGCTTCCTCTTCTTTGAGACTTGTTCTATAATACTTGAGTTTCCATGAGATATTCCATTGTCCTTCAACTAAATAATACATTTTCTCTTTCTCTGGTTATGCTACGTGGTATCAGTTTCTATCTTTTGCAACTAAAAGACCTTTAACTCATATGGTATGAGATTAGAATAGGGTAGGATAAGAAGAGGGCAAGGGGACTACTGCTTTTTATTCACATACTTCTATATCACTTAAATTTTTGCAAGCATGCATTCGCATATTATTTTTACAAATTACAAAAAGAGTCATTGATTTTAATAATAACCAAAGTGTTCTTTAGAAATATTTTCCCAATTTCTATTAATATTTCATAACCTGGCTGTGACTTAATGCCAATTTTCATGATTGTCTTACTTTTATAAATTAGATCTATTTAACACTAGCTTAATAATAATTTAGAAGTATAATTCAATGTAGTAGCACAACTCAAAGTCTAAAATTAATTTACTCAAAATATCATCTGGCCATGTAGATAAATTTAAGTCCATGAAATTTTAAACAGTGAAATACCTCCAGCAGTGGCATTTCTTCAGTGATTATGGGATCTAAACGTCGATCAGGACCATATTTAATAGACGTTTTCTCTTCTTTTGTGTTGTTCAGTCGAGGACCTTGGATTTCTAAATCCTGTTTCCCTCGGACTGACATACTCAAGGAATATTTTCCTGAAATTAAAAAAAAAAAAAAAAAATCAATGCCTAAAATAATTTGGTATGTTAACTACATCCACTCCCCGTGAATGTATGAATATTGTTGTTTCAGATTATTTCTAGAAAAATTCTAGACAATTTTTGATTAACATGGTTAATTGAAGAATTAAATATACTTTAATTCTATGTTTATTAACACCTGTGGTATGCTGCTTAGTTTCCCATTTTGTTTTATATTTACTTACTTTGCAGAAAGGACTTCAGTGAATAGGAAAGTCCTTTGAAACCTGTATTTAACCATATGCCTATTAACCAAAAAGGCCAGACAGAATAGCTATCTTGGGCCCAACAATTTGATTTGGGCCATGAGAAGAGATATCTATTTTCAAAGGAAAAAACAACTGAAAACAACAAATGTGTTAACTTTTCACTTTTACTCATATTCAAATATATACATTAATTTGAATTATTTATGGAATATAAATAACTACATCTTCTCAAGAGACTGTACAAAGAAAATAAAATACATTATAGGTAGTTTTCTTAAAATTAAATTTATTTAATATTCATGTGAGATTTTTCCCCAAAGCTTCCACGCAGTGCATGTATGTGTGAAAGAAAGCTAGGGTATACAACTCTCTTTCCTGCAGGACTACTCAGAGCCTTTAATGTGCTGAAAGTCACTGTGATGCTCCCAGACCAGATATATAATGTAGCATTTCTCACACTTCATTTGACCCAAAACCTATTAGCATTTTACACAATCATGAACTACATAAGAACATCATGAAAACTCTGCTTACAAGATGGGATATATTTTAATAGTTAATTTAGAGCCTCTCACCACTAATATCATACAACATAAATTATTATATTAATGCATGTATTTGGTACCTTAAATGAAACTAGCTATATTTTATCGACAATCATAACTTTGTGGTACTAGATTAAGATCCTAGTTATGCACAAGTGGCAAAAGAAAGGTGCTTCAAAAAGCTCTTAATATCCAGTTATCTTGCTTAAAAAATGCAATAAATTAGCAGGATTCTTTATAAATAAACCTTGTCTTGTACTTGTCAACCAAGAAATACAAACACAGTACTAAAATGCAGAATATCATACTCAATTTAGTGCAACTTTTTTTTTATAATTCTTTTAATTCTTATGGATTCATTCTACTTGTTTATTTTTTATATTTTGTACTGAATTATCCTAGATACCCAGGCAAACAGAAATATTAAATTAAAGGTTAAAAGAACCAATAAATATTCCAAGTGGTCCCAGATTTCCCAATAGTATTAATCAGCTTTTGTAAATGCTAAATTCATGTTTGTCAAGGAGTATTCAGATTATCTGTCAGAAAATAAGACATATCTATTAAAAGGAAGGATTAAAAGTAGGGGGTGGTTATAGCAAACTCCTTCCCTAGCATCTTGTCAACTTAAATTCAAATAACTACACATAACAATTACAAGGAAATGTTAAATCTTAATGGGTTCCCTGAGTTTTTTTTAAAGTAAATTATGTTAAATACGTATGTCTTATAGTTTTATTCTTCAAAAAATTATAGAACATACTATATATGGCATCAAGAATATCAGCTTAACACTAAAACCCTACTCTTTTTACAGGCCAGAAGACAGAATTTAAGGTGTTTAATATTCAATGGTGTGAAAACACTGGTCTTTAATTTGTTCTATGTTTTATAAAAAAGAAATATTCAAAAAACAGAATATAATAAGATGGTTTTATATTGGTAGAAGATATCTCAATCAATAGAATTTATTTCATTAGAATTTACTAAATTTGGAAAAATACATAAGGTAGAGTCTAAGAATTATCAAAAGAAAATACATTGGAAGGGAATAAAGTTGTTTATTTTTGATGCTTTGGCAGAGGTTAAAATAATCTAAATTGTCATTCTTACATACAACTAAATGCCCAACCTATTTAGAAAAGACTTCATTTTTGTTCATTTTATTCTATGGAATGATTTAAGAATTAGTTTTCTAATTATTTAGCAATGCTATAGCTTTACCTGTGTGACATCCAGGAAGAGCACCAATGCCATCTACTGTCATGGAGCCCTGAATAGTGCCAAGATTATAAACAACTCCCAGAATATGCAGCTCCCCTATGTGATGGGGAAAGAGCTTTAGTCTTGCCTGTGGAGATATTTAAGTTACTCTTATTATGTTTTCATAGTATCTTCAATAGTGCAATACCTAAATTCTGTAATCCTGCAGAAATATAAACTCATGACCTAAACCAGCTACTTTTTCTTATTGAAAAGCATCTTCTTCAAAAGAAAATCTCTACGTTTAACAATTACAAGCCTGGACCCTCAACAATACTTTGACATCATCATAGCTCACTATAACCTCAAACTCCTGGGCACAAGTGATCCTCCTGCCTCAGCCTCTTGAGTAACTGGGACTACAGATATGTGCCACTATGCTCAGCTAAGTTTTTAAAATTTTTCTGTAGAGACAGGGGTCTCACTATTGCCCAGGCTGGTCTTAAAGTCCTGGCCTCACGCAATACTCCCATCTCAGACTCCCAAAGTGCTACGACTGCAGGCATGAGCCACTGCACCTAGCCAACAATACTTTTAATAAAAATCAAAATATTTTGGTCAAATAAATATCATGTGAAATTATCACACACTGACTTCAAAAAGAAAGCAAAAACTTTTCACCAGTTTTTTTAGGAAATTAACAAATCAAAGACCAATGCAAACCTACTTTCCCTACCAATTTCATCCTGAGCAATACTGGTTTCCTAACCTTTCAAATTTTAGTTCTTAAGAAAACCAGAATATAAAACAAATGATAAATTAAGATGCTTTTTCAATTTGTTTTCAGTTTACTGTTAGAAAGGCATAAGACAGAAAAATGATAAACAATTACCACTTTTGATTCTTCACTATTAATTAAGAATTCTGAAATAACTTCAGTTCCAATCATTTCAGGTTCACCTGTAACCTAAAAATAAATTATTTTATAAAATATACATTCTAATGAATAAAATAAATTGTTGACATTTCTCTATACCAATATTTAGAAACAACACTAATTAAAGTTAGCATTTACAAGGTTCTTACGATGTGCTAAACATTATGCAAAGTATTTTATTTCTACACCTGGAGTACAGCCAGGCTGTGGTAGACACTGTATTTTTTTCATTTTGTTCAGCAGAACTCAACTAAGGAAAATAAGTGATCTATTCAAAGATGCAGCTGCCAAGAGGATAAAACTCCAAAAGAAAAACTTCAGCTGCTCATAGTCAATAATGGCCAAAATGGTCTTTTAATTTAATCTTGCAATAAGAAAGAGCACATTTCTCCATTTTTTGCTCCAACTAGTCTCTTTTTCAAACTGGCCAATTACACATAAAAAAGGTAATGGTGGCCGAGGTGTGATGCAGAAAAGACAGGTAGACAATAAGAGGATGAGAGAGAAAAAAAGGCCTGCTTCCTCCAAAGCAATAACATTTGTAAGATAAGAGACTACAGCAACACAGGGCTAACTGGCTCATTCAAGAGGTAAACCTGGTCCTCGTAAACATTATTTTACATTTGCCCATGAAATTAATTATTTGACACAAAAATAAAAATTACATCCCCTTAATTTTCAGTTCAGCATCTTAGTCCATCACCAGTAGAAGCTCATTAAGAAATCTAGAGTTTGAAATTTATAGGAAAAAGTATAACTATTTAAAAAAATACCCCATTACATACAATGGAAATATTTCACTTAACTTTAAACCTCCTTAAAAATCTAGTATATTGAACACACTAATACACTTAAAAGGCTAAAAAATCTTTTTAAAAACCTTTTGCAAGTTTAACAGTTCATACTCTTCTAATCTGCATTCCAGGCATCTAAAAGATATTAGAAAAATTGCAGAGGTTGCCAAAATTTAAGTTAGAATAGAGCCTGGGAAATCTCAATCATCCAAACTATTAACAAATATAAATAATTACAAAATGTCTTCAATGAATGTAATAAGCAAAACTTTAAATAAGGCAATCTTTAAAAAATCCAAAGATATCAGCAACAAAATGTTGGGGTATTTCTCCGTTTCAAAGTAATTTCTTAACACATTATTAAAGCTTTTAGCAAGATAGTATAAAAAAAGTGAAAGTTACATAATAGATACCGGTGAATAATAAATTAGAAGGTAAAAACATGTGTTTGTCCAAGTTTTTTCTCTTATACTCAACTGGGTAACAAAACCATTTATTCAGATTACTTCTGCTTCAAAAATAACTACCTTAAATATTATAAATAAAGGGCTTATTTACATAAGGAAACAAAAAGATAAATATATATGAAGGTTGTGAATAGACAATTCTCAAAAGAGGAAATACAAATAACAGCTTCAACTTCACTAACAAGTGATGAAATGGAAAATTAAATAGTAAGATGGCATTTTTTACATAGCAAATCAAAAGTCTTTTCTGTAAATAACATTTCTTAATTTGCAAAGATAAGATATCCAATCTCATATGCTGCAGATGAGGAGCTGGATGGTACAACCTTTTGTGAAACTAACAGGGCATCAAAATACTTATTCCTAAAATCATCTCACTTCATGCCTAGGAATCTTTCCTACAGAAATAATCTGAAGGATAAAAAGGTTTGCACAAAAATATTCACCACAAATAAATGTGATAGTAAACAAATGGAAACCTTCAAAACAACTATCAATGATAGAATAGCTTATGAATCAACCACATGATGAAATATTATCTAAATATAAAAACTAAGACATTTTAACATTACAATATGCATATAAAACAACAAAGAATGGAAAAAGCAACATATAGTATGAGGGAAAAACAAATGAAAATGATTAGAAAGGTACACAGCAAAATGTTTAAATGGTTATTTCTAAATAATGAGAAGACAGATGGTTTTACTCTTATTCCTTATGTTTTTCTGTATTTTCAATTCTTAATAAGCACATATCATGATTTTTATTATAAATAAGAAAAAATAAGCCAAAAAAGAGTTAAGTATAGCTCACTGCACAGAAGTTGAAATTTTATTAGTACATCTGTTATACTAAAACATGATTACAAATACCTTTTAATAACTTACTAGTTCTTTAACTTCTTCATTATCCTTTCCACTGAAATCTTTAGGTTGAAACTTCCAAAGCAACGACAAATCAGTCAACAAAAGTGGAACCTTCAGAGGGTTTCTAAAAGCCACTTCCACTGTAATTGGTTCTATAAAAAACAGGCCTAAATTAATAACTTTAATAAACCTCACACCTTATCCTAAGCTTCAATTTTCTAAACAGGACTTGCTTTCATAGCTCTATATTGCTGCCTAGACTATCCTTTATCACCCTATGAATGTCCACTTATTCAGAATTGTTTAAAAATTAGCTCATCTAGAGGACTTCCCCAATTTCTCTGTACTAGAGAATGTTATTTCCTATTCTATATTCGAACATTACACTGCATATGTCTGTATTGTTTGGTTTTATAAATGTAGCTCAGTAAATATTGAGTTAATTTATCTTTGTATACGCAGCCTCCAGTAACGTGTGGCATACAGTAAGTTATCTTGAATGTGCTGTAAGTAAAAGAAGTAAGCAAAAAAACATAAATAAAAATTCAAGTACATCACCTTCTACAACTGCAAGTGGAAATCTTGAGTTATCTGAATAACTGTTCAAACAGTATTGCGTGGGATGAAAATTGGATGGAATTATTCCTTTGTTAACCACGGCCACAACCTGTTCCTCAAGTTCTCGCCACTGCTGAGATGATTCAGAATCATATTCTTGATCAAGACTAACATGAGTAGCTGCTTGCTTTTCACCTAAAGAAAAATGGTCACAATTAAATACATGTTTATGAATACCTGTCCTCAAATAAATTTATTTTAAATAAAGATCTAAGGTATCCAAATGTACACATATTCACTCCTGCCTACTTTCAATTCTCAGAGTGAAAAATATCCTAGCCTACCTGGAATTTTGCTTATTAATACTGATGTTCTTTCCCTCCCGACTCTGAAAGAATGCATTCTCCTTAGCTTCCACAATCTTTATTTTATTTTTTTAGCCCAAGATTGAAGACATTATAAAATTTTTATATAAAATATTTCAAACATACAGAAAAGGCAGGGAAACTAATATAAAAAATATTTGTATACTAAAATTTAACAAATGTCAACTTTTATCCTATGACCCTAAATATTTTTTGTAAAATGAACATTACAGAGAGAGTTGATGTCCTCTCTGTAACCCTCCCTACTCTTATTACTTTCCTTCATGCCCACTGGCACCACTTCTTCCCAGAGCTATTCCAAAGCTGAAGTGTAACATTTTCACCCATACTTTTTATTTTACCACAAGTATATATATAAACAATGAATAGAATGGTTTGTGTGTTTGAAATTTATACTGTAACTGACTTTCCACACTCAACATCATGTTGCAGAACATGTACAATCAATTCACTCATGTCCTGCAGCATGAATCCATTATGTGAATATACCAATTATGTGATTATATTGATTCATTCTCTATTAGGAATTTTAGTTGTTTCATTTTTTTGTTATTAAAAAGAATGCTGCTATAAACATGGTAAATTTTTTTTTTTGAGACAGAGTCTCACTCTGTTGCCGGGGCTAGAGTGCCGTAGCGTCAGCCTCGCTCATAGCAACCTCAAACTCCTGGGCTCAAGCCATGCTTCTGCCATCCTTCTGCCTCAGCCTCCCCAGCAGCTGGGACTACAAGCATGCGCCACCATGCCTGGCTAATTTTTTCTGTATATTTTTAGTTGTCCAGCTAATTTCTTTCTATGTTTTTTTTTGATAGAGACAGGGTCTCACTCTTGCTCAGGCTGGTCTCGAACTCCTGAGCTCAAACGATCCTCCTGTCTCAGCCACTAGGATTACAGGCCTGAGCTACCGCGCCCAGCCGGTAAATATTTTTTAACACTAAATCAGATCTGAAACGTACTGATTAAACTCAAATATAAGAATGTTTACAATTACACAATTTAACATGCATCAAGAACCTTAATATATTTATACTTTTGGTCCAGTGCTGCCATTGTAGGGCTCAAACCTAAAAAGATAATCCTAGATTTTTAAAAAGCCTTATAACAAGAATAGCAGAACATTAGTAACCATTCTCTGCTTCTATGTTTGAAAATTTCCATAATAAAAAAGTTTTATTCACAAAGATGCCCATCACAATATTATTTTATATAAACAAAAAGATGGAAACAATCTAGCTATATAATAAGTAAATGTTAAAGTATTTTATATGCATTGATTGGAACATTAAAACATTAAAAATGTTTATCAAGATTATATAATACCATGAGCATTTTTTATGTGAGAACAGCTGCTGCAATTACAATAGTTTTGTTTTTATTATTTTAAGCTTTTAAGACTGAAAGGAACAACACTAAAGTATTGATGGCAGGACAATAGGTGAAGTGGTATACAGTTATTTATTTTCAAATATTCAACTACACATCATTTTTTAAATGGAGAAAGAAAAAAAACTAAAAAAAAAACTAAAAAAAAAGTCATTAGGTAACTAGGCCAAATAAAACTTTTTACTAACCATCTGCTGGTCGTCTGTCATGGCCAAAGAAAACCCGTGTTGCTGAACTGTTAATATACGGTAAAGGAAGCTGTGGTAAAGGACCATCTGGTGAGAGCTGACTTACATTCTGGGGGAAATATAAAAGAAAAAAAAATAGTTCTTTAGAAAACCATATTTTCTTCATTCATGCTTCCTCATTTTTAAAAACATATGGTATTAAAAACATGTTAAGTAAGAATATTAAGATACATAATTACTAGTTTTATTTAATACATCAGAGTCATAAAATTTTAAGGCTGAGAAGAACTTTAGATATCATTTATTCTACCTCAAGAGAATCTTCCTAAGTACTTACCACAATAACATTTAGAAGTTTAACATCCAGAGAACTAATTAGCTGAGTAAAGCTGTGACTCATTACAGCATACTATCTGCCAAAATTCTAACTCATATAATTTTAAATTAATAAAGTCTAATGGATGGATACAATATTCACTATTCACAGGCCTTGGGAAAAAAAATTACAACTTCCCATATTTTCTATAAAACAAAGCTTTATATCTTCTATCCTCCTACCTCAGTGGAATATTCTTTCTGTTAATTTTTCTGAATTACACCAAAATAGCTTGTATGCTTCCCATAGAACCATACTTCCTCATCTTTTATAAGGAAAAGAATGTATGTCACCAAAGGATGGTAAGAGGACCCACTTAAAACAAATTATAAAATTGGTTGTGCTCCTGTAAAAATATGATAAAGAAACAGCCTAGAAAACTTGCGGCATTTTTTTTTCTTTTTTTAAGATTCCAAGAACAGCCACAAATCAAATGTTTATTGAAATATTTAACAGACAGAGTCTCACTCTTTTGCCCAGGCTGGAGTGCAGTGGCATCATCATAGCCCACTGCAACCTCAAACTCCTGGGCTCAAGTAATCTTCCCACCGCAGCCTCCCGAGTAGCTGGTACTACAGCCACATGCCACCATGCCTGGCTAATTTTTTTATTTTTTGTAGCAATGAGGTCTCCCAATGTTGCTCAGGCTGGTCTCAAACTCACGGCCTCAAGTGATCCTCCTGCCTCAGCCTCCTAAAGTGCTGGGATTACAGGAGTTAGCCACCATGCCTGGCCAAAATTCTATGACCAAGAAGCCTAGCCTGCCACAACGTTATTATGACAGATAGTTACATATATTCTAATAAATCCATTTTATTAGGCTGCTAGAAGATGGTAATGAATATGCTTTCCACTGAAATACAATTTTAATTTCTCCCCTGAAAATAAGTGTTCACCTTGTAAACATAAAGATATTCTCTGAGGAAGGCCCCTTGTTGAGCAGCAGATTGTTTACTTTCATTGATTAAAATATGCCTAAAAGCAGAAACAGCATTGTCCAGTTGCCTAAGAGTATAGGACTGGCGCCCAATAGTGAAGTTAATGTGATCTTCTGCAAGAGACCAGCCTTTTCCTTTGTAAACTTGCATGGCTTGACAATAGCAACGTAAAGCATGCTTTTTCTGTAAGAAAAGAGATAAAACAAAGTATTATAATCCAAATTTTCCCTGGACTAGAAAAAATAAATATACACATATACAAATCAAGTAGCCAGTTCCTCCTCTAACAGAGACTTGGACGATGAGGAAAGTGAAACTAACATTTATGAATTACAAATGGAATATCTTATAGATTTAAGTTTTCTGAGCTATCCAAAGTGTGTTTGTGTTTGTGTGCGTGTGTGTTTTTACGGTGGAGAGGAGTAGAGAAGGAGAAGGAAGGGAAAGGGAGCCAAGACTGTCTGGACATCTCCCCCCTATTTCTCTGACAGCATCTTAAAAAACATCCACTTCAGAGGCTCACCTCTCAATGTGGCTTTATGTACCTCAAATTCTTTCTAGAAAAAGGCAGGGTATATATAAACAAAGAATTTTCAACATCTAAAATGGGCAGATTTCACTAATATTATGAAAAAAATGTTCTCACACTTTAACTAGAAGCATGCTATGTTTTCAATGAATTTTTTCCTATCAAGTAAAACAATAAACACTTCTGTCAACTTTTTTCTCTCAGATACAAAGACTTGTGTTGAATTTATGTGGCCCCGTATGTTGTATGTAACAAAGTACAGACTACATGATAAATTATATAAGTCAACTCTTTTTCTATATCAAAAATTCACATATTGGTCCAGCCATGCTGACCCCAAGCTGCCTGCCCACTGCTAATCACTGGCCAGTGCTGTGACCACCAGGTTATGTCTCATATCGTTCAGATAAATAAGTAGGCTAGGACAGCAGCACAGTGAGCACTGCCAAGGCATGACATGGCAGAGTTCCCTGCCAGCATCAGGTGTCATCATGGCTTTCTATTTAAGGTGCTGTCTGCAAGTGTCAGGATGCACTTCCTATTGTTCAGTGCATCTACTGCAGGACTGAGAACAGTAAGAGATTAAAACCAATATGATATATATGAAATACATTCAGAATGGAAAATCACAAGTAATGCCAAAACCTCATAAGGACTGCAATAAGACTGCAACATTTATGGCATTGTCACCAGTGTACAAAAGAGGTACATAAAAAGACAAGTATTACACGTTCTCACTTATATCTGGGAGCTAAAAAAGTGAATCTCATGAAGATAAAGAGTAGACTCGTGGTTACCAGAGGCTGGGGGTGGGGGGGCAATGAAAAGAAGTTGATTAATAGGCACAAATATACAGTTTGATAGAAATAAGACCTAGTGTTAGATAGATCAGTAGGGTGACTGTAGTTTACAATAATCCATCGTATATTTCAAAATAGCTAGAAGAGAAGAATTCAAATGGTTCTAGCATAAAGACAAATATTTAAGGTGCACTGACTTGACCGTTACAAACTATATGAATGTATTAAATTATGTCATATATCCTGAAAATAGGTATATTTATTATATATCAATTAGAAAAACAGAGAGACACAGACCACCATACTCTTGTAGCAGTGCAAGCAGTAGTATGACAGAAAAGATGACCAAAAAGGGGGAAATAGGAAAGTCATGCTGATCATACACACTAAAAAAAGTACATCCTATATAGAAAACCAAAAAAGCAGAAAATGCACGAAAGCCGTTATCGAATGTCAGTCACCAAGAAGATAGACAACAGAGTGGGTAGCAGCCATTGTAACAGCCAGAAAAGACTTCCCATATCTTTACATTAAAATAAAATCCCAGGAAGTACGTGTTCTCAGCTTTTGCCTGAGGCTATTGCTTCCCAGCCTGCAGGCTGCAACCCTTTCTATGTATGTATGTATGTATGTATGTATGTGTGTGTGTGTGTGTGTGTATAAAAATAAATAAATCCTACCCAGAGAAAAAGGTCCGTGTTTCAGTCAATCACAATTAACAGAGAGCTCTTCTCCATGTCTGGCTCTGGACTCACTAGGTACTGACCACTCCACCAACACTACTCAACTAATGGAAGACATGGACACTCTGAAGAAGATGCTCCATCAAAACAATCAAATCATTTTAGAAAAATGAAACAGGATTACAAAATTGAAAGCTGATTTCCAATACCAGGAATCTCAAATGAGAGCCAGAATCAACCAGGTAGGAAAAACCCAAAAGAAGCAAAGGGCAATTGCAGTAAAAAAATCAGGAGGTCCTGAAACAAGCCAGAACCTGCTTTGTCCAAAGGCAAGAAGCACAAGAAATCAGAAATAATGACTTTGTGAAAAACCATTTGGGAGTTTCCAGAGTAGCAGCATACAGAGTTATGGATTAGAGTTACAGGCTTGGTTGTTAGCTTTTAACTGAGATCTGTCTTATTAAATCTAATTTGTTTATGGTCATCCTTTTTTATAACCACTGCTTTGGGCTGAATGGAAATACCCAGTGTGTGCTAAAACTGCATATGTGAGTATATGGTATAAGTGTGTATATATACTCTTATATATATACACATTTTTAAACAACTGTTTAGTTTGTTTGGTAGTGATGGACTTTGGCATTCTTTTCTTTTGCCCACTGCTTCATCCTATCACAACCACAAGAAGATATTCAGTGTTAATTACATATCATTGCCACCCTATGAACTCAGACAACTTCCACCTTAAAAAAATGGGATTTGGTACCAAAATATTCATTGTCCTCCAAAGGGGAGGCTACAAACTTTGTACTAGGTATAGTCAGAATTGTCTCTGTAGGTTGTTTTTTAAAGAAATGTTTTCTTGATTAAGGGATAATGAAATCAAATCAAAATAATCTCTGCCACTTGATAACATGCAATGAGTATACATTATCTCTTCTGTGATATTCCTACAAAGACTGTGATATTCCTACAAAGATACACAATTTGAATTTCAACATGAGGAAAATTTCAGAGAACCTTAATTTGAGGGACACTCTACAAAAATAATTGGCCTGTAATCCTCAAAAGTGCAGAAGTCATGAAGTCAAAGGATCCTTTGACTAAAAAATGACAAAGGATCCTATGTCCTTCGATAAAGAACATTTAAGGGACAACTGTCAAAACCTGAATGGGGTGCAAGGATTACACAGTAGCACTGTATCAATGCCAATTTCTTGATTGTGATAGCTGTATTAAAGTTATATAAGAGAAAGTTCTTGTTTCTAGGAAATAAGAAACATATCCTAAAGTATTGGGGAATAAGAGGGCACCAAGTAAAACAACTTAACTCTCAAATGTCTTGGGTAAACAATAATTTCTGGGCTGGTCCAATGGTAGTGGGTTATCAGAACTTATTAACATCAGTGTCACTAAAGTTGGTATCCAACCCCCCCCCACAGCTAAATTTTACTGGCTAAAAAAAAGAAACAAAAATTTCTGAACTGTACTTGCAACTTTTCTAGAAGTCTGAGATTATTTCAAAATAATTTTTAAGTGATATTTCTTGGGGGAAAAAATCCTAATCTCTATTTAGCATTTCGTAAAGGAATACAGACAGTCTTAAAAACTGACAGATATACAGGAACAATTGAATGTGTCTAATTGTCAAGTTCAATGCATTTTTAAAGACTTTTTGGAAAAATAGCTAAAGAGGTAACAAGGTTTTAAAGTCTGCCTTTTTGACACATAAAACTAATCATTGCATGATGTAAAAAAATAAAAAATAAAAATAAAGTCTGCCCTTTAAAGAAAGAACAAAAAGAAAGATTGTCCAATCACATTACCCTTCCCGAGCACTTCCCTAATTTTTTTTTAAACTGACTTTGAACTTTCATGCCAGTTCTCTTTTTAAATGTCCTTTACTTGCTGATATTCTTAATGGGAAAAAATTGAACTATAAAAAATTTCTGGGGCAAAATAAGCAATTCAGCATGAACCGTCAATGAGAGAGAGAACTAGGAGAAACGGCATTACTATATAATCTCCTCTCTCATTCCTACCAACACACCCCTGATTTTAATGGAAATGTCATGAAAAGTTGGTGCTTTTCAGAAACAACTTAGCCTTAGAATTTTATGTGTTCTGTATGTCCTATCTTCTAAGGAAGATACTGTTCTTGACCAATTTCAACAGTATGTATAATGTATTGACTTTTCCAATAGATCTGCATTTCTAGCCATATTCTCAGGTTTCCACGTAATGTACTGTTTTTGAAAGAGCTTTCCTGAGTTTGGAAATGTACAGAGTGGTCATGAAATAGCAAACCCAGCTACCCTGAATCATTAACTCCACAGGGTAACTACAGTTAGAGATGATTATGAAGCCAGAGAGCAAGTGTATCTCAACATACCACAAATGTAGCATTTTTAACTTGTTAGGCATTTCCTAGAAGCAATATGCCCTATAATTTGGGAAGGTAAACACTCGCAGCTGTTTCCAGTTTCAATGACATTCCCATTCTTACAAATAAAACCATGCACAAAAGTGGACAAAGATGTGAAAAAAAGATGACTTATTCTTAATAAGAGACAATGGACCATTCTGCTTTCTTTCAAGCAGAAGAAACCTCATGCTTAATACATTTTGCCATTTTTTGAATAGAAAACTTTTAAGCAGAGATAAACAGCGGACTACCATGTTTTCAGATGCAATTGCACTTACTACGGAAAAAAAGCTGTGAAAAATAATAGTTACGGTTTTTAACATTTTTTCAACTTTAGAGCCTGAGAAATTCTAATTCATGGAGTATATCAATTATTATAAAAGACATTTAACTTTATAAAAGTATTTTAAAGGTTTTCTTTAATGTAAAGCAATTCCACATATTTTCTAACTTTCCACAAGTTCCAAAAATAGAGGGAGGAACCCAATTTTGTAATGTTGGTTTTTTAAAAAATTATGGTACTTTTACATGAAATTGAGGCTAATTTTTGAACATCTTTACTTCTTTGTACCTATTTCAGGTACAAAGAAGGTACAAAACAATGGCATGTTTTTGTTAGCAAAGACTTATAAAATGTAGGTATATTCATATAAATTCATATTAACTACATTTAAAAAAAATCCTCATACTCCCCTGCTAGATTAAAAGCTCCCTAAAACCGTAATAATTTTATGGGTGTATGTTCAGCTGCTAGGATAGTCCCCAAAATGCAGAGATGATTATTCAGTCTACATTTCTATTTAAATGTATAGTAAATCACTACCTCCCTGCTGCTACTCACAGCCTCCAGCAAAGCAAAGCTCTCTCCAACTACTGCGTATAAGGAAAACTGGGGCTGGAGAAATCTCTCTAAATCAATAAAGATCCCAGAAACACAACTGCTTTCAGAGACAAGAAAGAGAAGATTTCCATACATTAAATATTTAGTGAATACCATTATAAAACGCTCTGAGAAACAACAGAAGATCAGAGCTAACGTACAGAAGAGTTCATCCCTACTTGAATGCATACAGTGTATATGGCCCTTCCATATATATGATTTGGTTTAACCTCACAAAAATCTGGATAAAATTACAAATTTTATAAATAAAAAAACTGTGGCTCAAAGAAGTAACTTGACCAAACTCAAGTTTTGAGTAGAAGATCAAGATTTAAACCCAGAGTTATCTAAATCCAAACTTCATGCCTTTACCAATATAACACACTACCTCAGAACAAAATTTATTTTAGTTTTTAGGATTAATTTTAAATCATAAAAAAGTAACAAATGACATGCATTTATAAAACAAATTAATAAATAACAACTTTTCATTGTAAAGAAAATGCACTCACCTGACCTGCTTTACTAAACCGATGGCCTGCCAGTATCATATGAAATGCGTATTTTCTGACCATAGGACTCTTCATGTTTATAAAGCAATGTGCTGCCTGTTCCAAAAGAAGTGCACTTCGAAGATCAGAATCCTATTCAATGTTTAGAAGAAAAAAAAGTTAGTTTCACAAAATTAAAAGTAAAAAAAAAAGTGAAAAAATATTTACTTTCTTAATATATAGCATATCCAATGTTTAACTCAGAATATATGAGGGCAGAGATCAGGAGCAAACCAATCTTGATTCTTTCTTTCAAGAAACAATTTTTTTTTAAAAAGCCTTAAAAATCCTCTACCATGAAATATTTTGCTTTTCAAAAAACCAAGTATCTGGTTATGATATGTACCATGTAACAAATCTCTGAAGAACTGCAATCCCTTCTCAAATGGCAAAAAGGTATATAAACTATTAATTTAATACAGGCATGGTAATTAAAGATAAACCAGAAAACACAGGGGATAGAAAAAACCAGATTTACACCAATGTAATTTCTTCTGGAAAATGATCTGTTAGCATGTTTCCATCCATCAAAGAGAAAAAGAAAGATAAAACAGAATGTGCATAGATTATAAAATAATCTAATCTACTATTATATTCTCTGTAAAGTTTTACTGTATTTAAAGGAATCCTCAATTTTTGCTGTAATTCAAGAGGGCCAAATCAACCACTTTTCATTAAAAATTTCAGAAGGCTTTCCCTTCAAAGATAATCTTTTCACCTGTTATTACTTTAGCAAATAGTACAATGCAAATTAGTTTCTACTTCAACTGACCCTCAGAACACAACATCTACAAAAACCACATACTACATTTACATCATCATCCATAAGGATAACCTTTCAACTGAAAGAGTCATCACTTTTCAAATAACAGAAAGTACTGAAGGTTGCTGATTAAGTATCAACAACATTTTCACCAAAACTTTCTCTAGGTTTTCAACTATTCTCAAGCTGAACTTACCATGCCCTTCCATGTGTTCTGCTGCCATTATTTTCCCCAGGGAAAGTTGAAAACAGAAAACATTGACTTTAAATGCAATAATTTCAACAAATCATAGTTATATCAAAAAGTGTTCATAGACCACTGATTATTATAAACTATCTCTGCAGCAATC
The DNA here is from genome assembly GCF_020740605.2 of Lemur catta. Lineage (NCBI taxonomy): Eukaryota > Metazoa > Chordata > Mammalia > Primates > Lemuridae > Lemur > Lemur catta. The sequence goes on from NC_059143.1 coordinate 23,105,532, forward strand.
ACAAAATTATATTGGAGCTCAAACACATCTGAGGAAATCATCTAGAAAGCATTCAGTAAATGGCAGCTATATTAACTATTTCAAACCCCTCATGACAAAAACTAAATGATCAGTAATGAGTGGTTCTAAACCAAGAGTTTCCATCAGAATCATTTGGGAGAGGTTGGAGCTTACTTTTCTATTTTTTAGAAAAATGTTTCTTTTAAAAATTATTTAAATAATACAGACTCTTTAAAAACCAAACAAACAGAGCCAGGAACTGTGGCGCACACCTATAATCCTGTCACTGTGGGAGGGCAAGGTGGGAGAACTGCTTGAGGCCAGGTGTTTGAGACCAGCCTGAGCAAGAGTGAGACCCCATCTCTACAAATAGAAAAAAGGGGCATGGTGGCACACGCCTATAGTCCCAGCTAGTCCAGAGGCCAAGGCAGGAGGATCACTTGAGCCCTGGAGTTTGAGGCTGCAGTGAGCTATGATCACGCCACTGCACAAAAGCCCAGGCAACAGAGCAAGACTCTGTCTGAAAGAAAAAAAAAAAGAAAAAAGAGAGAAAGAAAGAAAATTTGAAGAAAAAAGTGAACGTCTTTCTTTCCCATCTCATGCTTGATTTCATTTGCCAAACATAACTACTGTTTCCAGCTTGGTGTGTTGGTTACTCCTCTCTCTGCCCCTGCCTCTATACATACACACACACACACACACACACACACACACACACACACACTAATATGTACACATGTATGTATGTATGTGCTTACATGCCTAATACATATGAATTTTTAAAAATACACATACTTTTTATACATAAGTGATATTACACTACCTTGCTTTTTTCACTTAATATCATAGATACCTAAGACATCTATATTTCTCATTTCTTTTAAAGCTATATTATATCCTATTATATTAATATAAAGTTACTATAACTTATTCACATGGTTTCCAATTGATTAAATATTGTTTCATATTTTTGTTACTACATAAAATGCTTTGATAGTATCTTTCTAAAAACATTTTAGAATAATTATTCAAACATTTTTATCAGACGAATTTCTAGAAGTAGAACTGTTAATAAAAGCTATGTATATACTACTTCAAATTCAATTGCTCCAAAAAAGTAGTACCTATATTCTCATCAAAAGAGAATGAGAGTGCATGTGTTCCACTCTACTCAGCCAAAAAATCTTTTCTTCAATTTCTACCTAATAAAATAAAAATGATAACTTACTCCTTCACATATATTTCTTTAATAGTAAGGCTGTTAATCTTTTCATAGGTTTAGGGGACCTCTGTACTTTCCCTGTGAATTGCCTGTTTATCCTCTTTTGTGAATGGTTTTCTGTGATTTTCTGGTTTGTAAGAGCCCTTTGTATATTAGTCCTTTGTTATACATTTTGCAAATAGTGCTTCCCAGTTTTGACATGAAAGAGTTTATTCTTTTGTAGTCAAGCATACTGTCTTTGACTTTACAGCTTCAAGATACCGCATTAAACTAGAAAGGATATTATTCCTAGATTTTAAAAAATGCTCTCTTAGCCATTTTCTTCTAGGTATACATACGTAGTATACATATGTATGTACATGTATACATACATATTTGCATCGTACTGGTTTTTCTTATTATTAATCAAGGTATAATATACTATCATGTCATGAAAAATGTAGGAATTCAACCCAACAGCAGGTTAGATGTCACGATACCATTTAGTGAATAACCTAGCTCTCACCACTGATTTTAAATACCTTAATCATATGCAGTATTTAAATTCCCATTATAGTCCATTAGTCATCTAGTCTTACCACTGTAAACAGTTTTAATGTCTGCAGCCCCGTATTTTAACATCTAGAACCGGTAATTCCCCCTAACAATTTCTTCTATTTCAGAATTTCACTTAGACTTCTCAAAACAGTCTCAGTTTTTTGCTTTAAGTCCTATAAACGTTTTATGTTTATTCTTAGCATGCATGTGTGTGCACACACACAGCATAAATATATATATTTCTAAATTGCCTATTAAGTTCCATTAAACTGCAAAATTTGGGTGGGCAGCAATCCTGGACATTCTTTCTAATTGAGATATGAATATACCCTGGGTATTTTTGATGGTTTGTAAATGATTCTAATGTACAATCTAGTTGAGAACCAGCCCAATAAACCCTCAGCATTCTTAAAGGTAACACTCAAGGACTAATCAATTCAGGATAGATCTGGGAATCCATGGCATGTATTAATTTAGCTGAAACAAAATTCTGACTCTTGCATGCAACAGACTGTTGACTAAGTATCAGTTTCTAGAGGTAAATACCGTTTTCATATCTCACTGCAACTTTACTCATTACACTCTATCTTTTGTTGTGACACCCAAAGTGGAAAAACATTGCTTTGTGGTAAAAAAAAAAAAAATAGCCCTGAAAAGAGTGACAACTGTTAATCAGTGTTGTTGGAAGAGAAACAAAAGGATTTTAAAAAGTGATGGTTTTATCCAGAAAGGAGAGGCTTTCAATGAACTAGAGAATAAAATTGTAATATATTAGTAGTTCATACCTATAACAAGTCTGTTATATATGTTCTATAAGGAACTAAGAAAAAAAAATCTGTGATACCACTTCAGCAAGAACTCCAGGCTATAGAAATTTTGCTCACAACCAAGAGATAATTTTAACAAAAGCTGAAAAGGCAACAATAACTTAAAAATATGAGGACATATATAGGAAAAAAAAAAAATCACCTGAGGCTGAGACCTCAATAAATACTTCAGTAAAAACACAGCTGATAAAGGCACCAGTTGCAGCTACTTAACTGAATCAAATTTCAAACAAAAAAAAGGGCTCTAAGATTTTAAGATTTCTTCCTTGCATGATTGTGAAGTTAATACAAAAGGTGCTATCAGCTGATAATTTCCCCATAGGAACAGTTGCTCCCAAGCTCAAGAAATTTATAAAAAAAAAATCACTGTTAGTAGCCCTAGAAACTGACTTAACATATTTAAATACAGTAACAGACAAAATAGGTTGTAACACCAAAATAAGTGTTCAACATAGAAACAGACACAAGTGGAGATGTGTTAAGTACCAAATTCAGTTATATCTTATGTAGTGATAAATATGGCATGTTTTATCATTAAGCTGCGTTTGCTCTGTCATTCTGAGAATCCCAGGGCCTAAAACAAGATTAAGAGCCATCTGACCATAAATGTACAGTCCCCATACTATCAAAGCACAACTCTTTTACCTTGGGCCTCATAACTGTTTTTGACTATAATGGTATAAGGAAAAATCTGGGAAACAATTCATGAATGTCAAGAGTATGTAACACAGTTCTTTGTCTTCAAGACCAGTGCGCTTTTCATGATATCATAATGCCTTTCCATTTAACAAAATACATACAATAAATGCAAATTATTGGTTAAGTTTTAACATAATTTTATACACATTATGCCTAGCAATCATTACTTTTGAGTTATCATGAAGACATTTATGAAAAGGATAGCAGAAAAGGCAATTTAGAATCACAATTTCTGGGTAGATGCACCACCATCTGCTCCTACCTCCCACTCCCAAGGCAGTAAATGACAATGATACATTGTCTAGACTTTCATGACAAATTATTCAGAATTGAGAAAGATAAGTAAAAACAAAGATTTGGAAAGAATGTAATAAGAATGATTTAAAAAATATAACAAAGTTATAATGCAGACGGAAAACTTTGCTCTGAGGAAATTTTATTCATGTATGGGGACAGAATGGCAAGTAAAAGCATAATTTAAGCAAGGGGGAAAAAAAGAAATTTTATTCAAGCTCCTGAACCACAAATATTTTTAAACTTACTGATAATCCTTAGGTTGAAAACACACAACACATTCAAACACAAGTTAAGATTATTTATTGTATTACAATAAATAATTGTAATACAATATTACAATTATCTATTCTATTATCTTATCTATTACAAGATAAGAGCAATACACTCAAGAACCTATATCCAGGTCTAACATATAGTTTACATCTGGCATCTGTTCGTATTAATTGGTCGGTGTCCATGCAATAACAATTATTAAACATTTTAAATATAACCCCTGAGCCTAACTAGTTAGATCTTACAGAAACCACTGTAGAAGAATGGTTCACAGCTCACCCAACATTATTATAGAGCATCTACCATGTGCCATGCACAGTGTTAGGTAGGCACTGGGGATAAAAATGCAGAAAGCTAGTTTCCTGCCCTCAAGGAGCTAATGGCTTAAACATATTTTCCAATGCAATATAATATGACAAGTCAGGTTTTACCACATTATATGAGGAAGAACAGCGATAAGGGGTATTGTGAAAAACTACCTGAAGTACACAACTGGTATCAGGACTAACAAATAAAGTGAAACAAGAGGAAAATGGCCATAGTCCAAGAGAAAAAATATTAAGGACATGAACTAGAAGAGGAGGAGGAGTTAAAAAATTTAAACAACAAAATAAAGAGAGATAAGTAAACTAGTTGGAGATAAAAAGAGAAAATACATTTAAGAGATTGAAAAAAAAAAAAAATCAAACCTCCACCCCCACAATTGTGTTACTGATAGGATAGGAGAATATAGGAGTATCTCAAGCAGTTTCTGCCTTGAGCAAATGAAGAGCCAGTTGGTGAAAACATAATTTAAGATCAAAATATATCAGGTAAGAAATGTTACAAGTCTATCAATGTTAATTTAAGATGCCTTGCAAACACTGAAGTAGATAAATCTAAAAGATCAAGGAAAGGTCAGGGTTAGAGACAAATTTGAGAGTGAGAATCATGATAGTGAACAAGATCACCCCAAAGGTGGGTACAGCAAACACTGCGGTGATCCAGGGATTTAAACCCTAGGGTAATTTAACACCTAAGGGGCAAACAAAAGAGCTGTTTCATTTTGTTCTTGAGTATTCATCTAAAAAATGTGTCATTAACCACACCTGTAAAGGAATTACTACCATTCTTTTTTTTTTGGAATTACTACCATTCTTTACAAGCCTATAGTCAATGCAACTCAATAATGTCTGTTGTAAAGCCTTCAACAGAAACCATTAATGGATTACTTTTTCTCCCTCTTGAAATATTCATAATTTTTTTAAATGCTTAAGATTTTCTTAAAAAGTTCATACTAGCTGAAAATGAGATTAAAAATTCCCCTGTGATTATTCTTTTTAAGAATGAGTTTTATATTAGGAACAACGGACAAGCGGTTTTTAAAAATATTGTTATGCACAAGACAGAACCTAAGTCATAAAAGACGCAAAATATATGTTTGTGGTTAATAAAAATGAAATAAATACAGACTTAAAATACGTAAATAAAATCAATTTAATCTATAAATTACAGTTAAAATTAATTCAACAAAAAAATAAAATAGCCATTTTATAAATTCCCAAAGACACTTCCCCCTAATTTTATGTTTTGTATACCATCCCAAGAAAAAAGAAACACCTTTTAAAAAAAATGAACAATAATAATTATAGTAAATACTACACAGTTTCAGTACCTCACTGGTCAACCGTATTAGAAGAGCTGCAGCCTCAGAATATTTGCTTTGGCTTTTTAAAATTTCAGCACTAAGCAATACACATCTTTCAGCCAATACCATATTCCTAAAGAAAAAAAGACAAGAAAATATAATGAGCACTATAATAATACCTTAGCACTGTGGTCCCCAACACTCAGGCTGTGGACTGGTACCAGTCTGTGGCCTCTTAGGAACTGTGCCACACAACAAGAGGTAAGCGGTGGGTGAAGATCACCATAGCTCACGTCACTGCCTGAGCTCCGCCTTCTGTCAGATCAGCGACAGCATTAGATTCTCATAGGAGTGTAAACCCTACTATAAACTGCGCGTGTAAGAGATCTAGGTTGTGTGCTTCTTATGAGAATCTAATGCCTGATGATCTGAGGTGGAGCTTAGGCGGTGATGCTAGCACTAGGGAACAGTTGCAAATACAGATTACCATTAGCAGAGGTTTGACTGCTGACTGCACAATAAATCAATAAATGTAAGATGCTTGAATTGTCCCGAAACCATCCCCTACCCACTCATCTGTGGAAAAGCTGTCTTCCATGAAACCAGTCCCTGGTGTCAAAAAGGTTGGGGACCACTACCTTAGCACATCAAAGTTAACATGTATTCAGCAAAACATTCCAATTACAGTTTTCAAGTACAGTTGTTCTTTGGTATTATGGAGGCCTGATTCCAGAACCCCTGGGACACTAAAATCCAAGGGTGCTCAAGTCCCTTATATAAAATGGCATGATATTTGCATACAGCCTACGCAATTCTCCTATATACTTTAAATCACCTCGAGATTACTTAAAATACCTAATATGATGTAAATACCATGTAAATAGTTTTATTTTATTCATTTATATTTTTTGTTGTATTGTTATTATTGATTGTTGTGTTTTCTTCCCTTAATATTTTTTATGTGCAGTTAGTTAAATCCACGGATGCAGAACTCATGGATACAGAGAACCAACTGTATAAAGAAACAAAGAAGTCTATGTCTTTGTTTGCCACCTACCAAAATGGTTTAAAAAGAAATTTTCAAAGAATTCTCATAATCCATCACAGCTTTTTATCATCATATTATTTCGTAGTAAGAACACAACAAAGTCTTATTTCCTAGCCAGGCGCGGTGGCTCACGCCTGTAATCCTAGCACTCTGGCAGGCCAAGGCGGGTGGATCGTTTGAGCTCAGAGTCGAGACCAGCCTGAGCAAGAGTGAGACCCCGTCTCTACTAAAAAAAACAGAAAATTATCCGGACAACTAAAAAGATATAGAAAAAATTAGCCGGGCATGGTGGCACATGCCTGTAGTCCCGGCTACTCAGGAGGCTGAGACAGAAAGATTGCTTGAGCCCAGGAGTTTGAGGTTGCTGTGAGCTAGGCTGACTCCACGGCACTCTATCCCAGGCAATAGAGCAAGACTCTGTCTCAAAAAAAAAAAAAACGTCGTATTTCCTGTACACAGAAAAGCTAGAACTCAACTAGTTCCAGCAGTTAATTAACAAATAAAAATTGCTTTGAACAGAAATAAATATAAACATTTCACCCATACTTCTTTCTCCTACTTCACTGCAAACTCTGGTTGTATATGTTTCATTTTACTGGCTACTTTTAGGAATATTTAAGCATTTTCCCTCTGGCAGTACTATCAGTACTATTAAGATATTTCAAGTGGAGGTGGCATAGAGCCAGTGTTGTCTGACTTATTCCTGATACAAATTTCCTTTGTAAAAACACACTATCAGTTGATTTTTCTTTGCGGACTTCTATATGGGCAATCTAGAATTAGATTATTCTTCTTGAAAATAATGAAAGTACATGAAAACATTCTTACTGTGAAATTACAAGATGGAATCCTTCTACTGGGAAACAGCAGCAAAAGTTTTTCTTCTTACTTTCTAATCCTTATAGTATCAAAACATCACTTTTTCAAATTATAACCTAAGCTTGCTAATTTGAACTCACTGTGGAAGGCCATTCTCAATAATGACATTTTAAAAATACAATTTACTACTTTCAAAAATTACTGTAGTGACACGTTATAAACTTTCTATAAATCATAGTTTTTCTTAGTATTTGTTAATATCTAAGATTGTTTTAATGAACACAAAAGACTAACTCCTATTTACCAGCACCTACTCATATATAATAGGTTCAGTTCTTAAACATTTTTCTTAAGCAAATTTTATAAACTCCCCTTAAATCTTAACACTATCATTTTCCTTATTTGTGTTTGATTCCTAACCTATTTTCCCACATGGTCAATTACTAAGTCATAGGCTACAAGTCCAGGATTTATTAATCTGTTTATTCAAGAAATATTTTAAAAAATCATTTGCGTCAGGCACACAAGAAATTCCAAGGATTGAGGTATTCCTAGGACAAAATCTGTACCTTAAAAGCAGAAACAGATGCAAGAAAGAATGAACACAGAACAAATGATTTTTATCATGATTTGGGGAGAGAAAGGATGACTTCATAAAAGAAAAAACGTTTAAGAAAAAGTCCTTTTAGATGAACAGGATCTCATCGATTAAAAAGTAGAGCATAGCATTCTAAAAAAAGGACATTATAAAAGTAAAATATTGTGTTTCTGTATTTTAAGAAAATTTACTTACATTTGAGGAGAGTTTTTTAAAACTGACATTTATAATTGATGCAGTATTTCTGATTTATCCCAAATTACCTATTAAATTCTTGATAATCTTATCAATTACGCTAACTTACAGTGAAGATTATATGGTAAATAATGTGTTAACAGTAATTATGTATTTAGAAAAAGCAAATGAGGTATGCTGTTGTGGACAGGAGGACAAAACTGGATTGCCAAAATTGGTTTGGCTATCTGGGTCATTAGGTATTATCCCTGTTCTTTTGTAGCATTCTGTGTGCCTCTCTCCAAAAATTCTGAGCTTCACAAGGACAAGGAAGATCTTTTCAGAGAAAGAATATTCAAACTTTTTGAAACTTTTAGTATTCTAGCTTCCTCGGTACTTCACTCTCCTAGTTCTTCTACCTTTTGAATCTCTCGCTTTTTTTTTTTGTTTGTTTTTGAGACAGAGTCTTACTCTGTCACCCTGGGTAGAGTGCAATGGGGTCATCACAGCTCACAGCAACCTCAAACTCCTGGGCTCAAGTGATCCTCCTGCTTTAGCTTCCTGAGTAGCTGGTATGTGCCACCGTGCCCAGCTAATTTTTCTATTTTTTGTAGAGACAGGGTCTCACTCTTGTTCAAGCTGGTGTCGAACTCCTGGCCTCAAGCAATCCTCCTGCCTAGGCCCTCCCAAAGTGCTAGGATTACAGGCGGCTGTCACCGTGCCCGGCCTGAACATCCTTTTCAGTCTCCTTCAATGGTTCCTCTTTCATAGGAGGCTATAGCTCCTAAAAAGAATCTCTATAAATACATTTTTGAATAGATGATAAAAGTGTAAGAAGTAGTATCTTATACCAGCTCCACCATTTATTAGTTATATATCCTTGAGAAAGTTAAACTTTTTAAGCTTCAGTTTCCTCATGTGTAAAACCATTTCACAGGTTTGTTGTGAAGATTAAATGAGTGTGTAAATTACTTAAGGTGTAGTGGCAAATACTAAACACTCAATAAATGTTATTAATAATTAGTATTTTATTAATAATGTTGTTATAAACATTGCTATTATGACTACAACTTCTAATTCAACATTATAGGGGTCAAAATTGCCTCTACTTTTGTCTTCCAATGTACCTATTCTACAATAGAAAAGTCAGATTAACCTTTGAGAAAAATAACTTTTATTATGTCAAGGCACTATTTAAAGGCTGAGTAATTTCCCATTTACTAGTACTTAAAAATCTTAACTACAGCTTCTTTGTTTTATTTTTTAAAGAGACATAGCCAGTCTGGATTGAAACTCCTGGGCTCAAGGGACCCTTCTGCCTCATCCTGGGATGACACGCACACACCACCTCACCAGCTTATATTAAGTACAGCTTAACAATAATAATAAAATATGACAATTATCGTTCTTCACAAGAATGTATCTCAAACCTTCTCAAATATATATATCTCCCACTACTTTCCATATACACAAACCCTCCAACCTAGCCAGGGCTCTATTCCCCGTGACCAGTAATGCTACATCTGAAACATTATTCCTGCCAATCACTATTTCTGAAACACCTCCATGGATATCAAATCTCAAACACCTTTCTTTAAAGGCCTATTCATCAAACATGCCATGTAATTTCCCCTGACCACTTTGGGACCTGTTCATAGTCTCCTTATAGGTGGTGAGTTCTAACTCCTATGCTATAGAGTTCCAATAGAACTCACTATAAATACTAAACACTTCCCATTTTTCCCCTGGACTATTATTTAAGTCTTTGTGTTTTGCCTATTTAACAAGTAAAATTCAAAATGGCTAATTCCTGACTTGACAGTAGTTATGGTCAGAAATGTCCCCATAATATAAATATCCCTCAATGTAACATATAACTTCAACATTACATATAACAAATTCCTAACCACTAATCCAAACAAAACAGAAAAGAAAAAGAGGATGTAATATAAAACACTACTAAAAAAAAAAAAAAAATCACCTCAACTGGTCTCTGACTATATTTACTTGATTTGGGAATTTAGGCATGAAAAATAGAGAACTATTTATATCTATTAACAATATAAATGTCAAATTACCCTCTAAATGGGTATAATATAAATATTATAGTCACCTACTTGCAGATATCCCTATATGTCTGAATTGCCGTATCCATGTAATGAGCAGGGTATGGCCTAGGTGCTCCTGGTTGAAGAAAAGCTGACACTGCTGCCATTTCCTAAGGGAAAAGATGTAATTTATAGTATTTGAAAAGGAAGAATATTCTTATAACTTAGCATTCAGGAAGCCTAAAAATTGGAATGACATTTGTTGTTGTTTTTTGTTTTTTTTTACTGGATACTTATGTATAAATTTCATGGCCTAATGCAGACTTAAAAAATATATTTATATGCTTTTCATCTTAAAATACTCTAGTTGAATCCCAAAGTCTTCCCATTCAGTACTTCAATGAGATTTCAAAAAAAAACCTAGTATACACTTTGGGTTGTGGTATATATGTATTATACTACCAAGTGAACCTGGCTTAAGATTTCTTTTACTACCTCCTCCTGGTCTTTCCTAACCTTCAGTGAGTACAGAATAAACCAACGACAAGATCATATGGAGAGAACAAAATAAAGTACATCTCTTTCCAACTTATTGGCATCAACAATATGAAAACACAGCTCACAAGAGTCAGCACTGTCTATATATTCTGCTCATTACCTAGTTTATAGCCTATATCACATAGAAGGTAAAAGACCATTTCTTAGACCTCTTATTACCATAAATTTTCTATGTCAAATTTCATTTTGAAAATGCATTCTATTGTCCATGCCCAGGACCTTAGTTAATAATTCAAATAATATACAGTGGCGTTAAAGGGTTTAGAAATGAAGATTAAAATGCAGTTTTTGGTTCTCTTAGCAAAATATCCTACTATATCCACACTTGTGTTCTCATATAAACCAAGATTTAATAAAAATTTAGCTAGAAATAAACTGGAAACCATCATAAACTGGGTGGAAGGGAAGGACAGGAACCATTAATGTCACAATCTCAATACCTACTTCTAGGACAAATAAATGTATTTCTTTGCAACATTTTTCAAAACAGGGGAAAAAGTAATTTAATTATCTAAAAACTGAAATGTGATTAAAGAATTTAACCTGACAGACTGTAAGTTTCATGATAATATGAACCATATCTGTTTCGGAATATGTCTGTATCCTCAGCACCCAGCACAGTATCTGCTCCAAAATTTATTGAATGAGTAGAATAAAAATACATAATATACATGTGACAAAATACTGTATAGCTCTGCAACATCATGTTTTAACTCTCTTATATTTTAACTACTATACATACTGAATATACATATAGTTCTATGTTGTACAAAAATATACTGAACATATGGTATAATTACTGTACAAAAATACATGTTTACTATCTATGTACTACATATACTACATATAAATACATTAATAAAAAATGTACTGAGAAAAAAATCCTGCTAGAAAACTATGTCCCAAATTTTAAGTGATTCTTCAATTTAGCAGTAATATTAAATCAATATTAAACATTAATATTGCAGTAAATATTAAATCAATATACAAACAAAACTAACATAATTTCTATAGACACAGTGAGAACATTCAGAATGATCACCCCAAGTAACTACACAATCTTCAATAATCAACCATTCAGTTTTTTCTTATTTCTATAATAATGGATTAATATACATTTTATGAAGATTATCATCAAAGACTAATCTATTCAACCTTCAGTTAATTATGACAGATTAAATACAAAAAAATTTAAATAATTCCTATTATTGGTTTTGCTATCATATATATTTTACCTTTTTAGTTAATATAACTAAATATCTTCTATAATTTTCACCTAAAAAGGTACACAGTACAGTCCGTTCTACTACAAAACATTTTTACCTTTTACAAGTGAGAAAACTGAGGCTTAGAGATATTCAATAACTTGCCTAAGATGAGAGACTGTCTCACACCAAAGTACATGTTCTTCATCAATATAAAGTCTTATATCAAGCAACTTAAAAACATATTTCCAATATATTTCCAAGTTCTAAAAGCATCTTCTAAAAACCACATTATATTTAGACTACAATAAAAAATAAAATTCAAATTAAAGTTTGAAAACTCATGCAAAATTAGAAGGCACTAATCAAAATTAAGAAATCAACCCTGATACATGATCATCTTTTAATGAACTAGTTTGAGGGAAATCCATTAATTCAGCATAAATGAATTCAAAATCTATAAAGCACTGCATGCTCTTTGAGTACAACTTTATCCCTAGAGATTGTCTGCCATTAAGAGAAATTTCTAAATTATTTACAGTAATAGAAACAAGGAATTATAATACTACAGAATACCAACCAAGGCACCAGCTGCATAAAGCATTGCTTGATCGTTAAGAAAATCTTTCTTTGCAGTATGATAGCAACTGTAAGCCAAATCATAATGTTGCACCAAAAAACATAAGTCAGCCATTTTCCTGATTTGAAGCTCTGGTGCTTCTGGTGGATACCTACAAATACAAAATAAAGAAAACAATTTATAATTTATGACCCCCCCCAAATCATTAAAATTATAAAATCTATAACAAGCTGACACATTCTTCCAGAACAAGAGGAAAACTGACCCTGTTTTATATAAATTCTACCTCTAACAAGAGTGTCTATTTCATAAAAATATTTGGAAATATAAAGCGATTTTATTTATTTATAGCCCTGGGAACTTCTCAACAGCAGGCAAGCATTTTCTCCATGACCAAATTATGAAGTTAAGAGTTAATTCTAGGTGACTCACTTTTATACACAACCAGGAAAAAAAATTTAAAATCCAAAATGGATTAATTCTATTTTCCCTTAACACAGGATTTTGTATAAAACACAATTTGCTAGATACATGACATGTCTTAGAATCACTAAACCATTACATTTTAGATATAGAAGAGTTATTACTGAATACCTAATCTAACTCCATCTTTTTATAAATAGGGACACAGACTCAAAGTAAAGTGACTTTCCCATTTATCTTGTTTATTTTTAGAAATCTAATTACTCTGTTTTTTTAAACATTAATATAATTTACTTACAGTCATCGTTCTTATTTACCTGAGTTTTGATCAATATGAAACTGAGAAACTAAAGAGATAATTATTTTTGGCAGGATATCATATAGTCAAGCACCAGACAGAGTTAAACACAGAAAAAAAAAATTATAATAATTTACTCACAGCAACCCAGATGTATTTTTCAGCTCATTAATGCTCTTTTCTGGAACTTTACTGCCACTAAACCATTTTTTAGTTGCAGAAAACAGAGATCGACTCAACCCTTTTCTTGATATTAGCTAAGAAAAAACATTAAATATGTTGACAAATATAAAGAATTTAATATTTTTCTTTTACATAAAAAAGAAAAAAATTTTAAATAACTAATTTTTAACTGAAAAGCTTTAATAGTGAGCAAATGTGCATTTTAATAACACTAACTGAAAGAAAACTATCTATTTTTAATATGCAGGCAAAATCCTAGAGAAAACAAATAAGCCTCTTCTAGAGTTGAATAGACTTTTCATCACTGATAATTTTAGGAAGTCCTAATATTGGTCTATCTTAAAAACACTTCACATACTTTAAATAACTTATACTACTATAGTCTTAAATTTACTATTTACTTAAATTTTCAAAATATTAATCCAAACAAGTAAGTCTTACCTGATCATTTAATTGCCGAATCGTTTTCTCTATATGTGGCAAAAGTCCCCGAAATGTGAACTCTTGTATAAACTGTCGAATTCTATCATGATCAGTAAGTGTTAAACATGCACCATGAATTATTCCAGTATTTCCTTTCTTTGTTTCGTGTAATGATGAAGCAGATTTTATGTGATCTGGGCCATCAATACTGTTAGAAGGATCACTTGATTGGTCCAATTGAAGTGGATGGGCTCTAAAGTTATTTGGTAAGCCATCTACTGAGAAATAGATCTTTCTTTTACTCACAGAATGCAATAGAAAACTGTGATAATACTACCATACTGCTAAGGAAAAAAGAATACTAGAACGCTTTATCTTTCTGTATATCTTAGAATATCTTAAAAGTCTAAGGTAAAATAACATTCTCTACCACAAATTAAAAGGTTTACTTATTTTGTTACATGTAACAGAAATTTAAAAATCACGTAAATCAGGAAATGAAGAAAAGTACAGTTTTTAAATAATATAATTACTTTTAAATAGCACAACTAAGCCCTAAGAAAAATTATAACAAAAAAATTTTAGAGCTATCATTACCAAAACTGTAATTTAAAATACAGACATAAAGTTCTCAAAATCATGTGACTCTGGAAACAATTAATGCAGTGCATCACATCTTCCCTTACTTTCTACAAAAATTTTTAAAAAGAAATCTGATACGGTACTCTTATTTTTTTTTATTTCATTAGATTTAGGGATACAAGTGATTTTTGGTTACACGGATGAATCATATAGTGGTGATGTCTGAGTTTTTAGTGTACCCATCACCCAAATAGTGCACATTGTACCCAATAAATAGGTAGTTTTTCTTCCCTTACCCCCTTTCTTCCCATCCAATCCCCTCTGATACAGTACTTTCACAAAACAAATTTTTAAATGTCAAAAATAATCAAACTCAAATAGCTCAGTAAAATCTTAAGAAAAACTAACCTGCCCATTATCTGTTTGTATTATGAAATTTTCCCTCATCTTTTATCTACAAAGGTTAGCATGCTTTGACAAGAGAGCATATTTTCAATCAAGAGAGAAATTTAGAGAAAATATCAAGACCTTTGACTTCGTTATCTAATCCATCCAATGAAAGCAAGTTAATATGAGAATTCTTATTTGAAGTTATAGTACAAGGGCCATCTTCATATGAGTCCTATCAAAATAAAATAAAAAAGCATTATCAGTTATTTAATCATATTAAAGAAACCACCAAATCCATCAAAATTATGAATGCTCTGCTAACTATTAGCCTCATTTATTTTCTATAGTGAGATTCTTCTAGTCCTTCAAATTCTTAATTTCTTCTATGGCCCTTATTCCATCACTCTACCTACTACAATCTTTCTTTTCTTTTCTTTTTTTTTTTTTGAAGACTTTCAACCTAAACTCTTTAGTTTTTTTCTCTTTTTTATTATTATGGGTTCATAATAGCTTTACATCTTTATAGGGCACATGTAATGTTTTGATACAGGCATACAATGTAAATTAATCAAATCAGGGTAATTTAGGTATCCATCACCTCAGGCATTTATTGTTTGCTTTAGGAACATTCCAATTCCACTCTTTCAGTTATGATTATACACACCTACTATATTCTTAAATCCCTTTTCACACTCAATCTATTACTCTAATTCTTCTGAATTCAAAGTATCTGTTTATTTATATGTGATATATGATACACATATATACATAGGTATTCATGTGAGCACATGCACATGCCTATGTATCTTAAGTAAGGAATAACAAAACAAGAGACGGCTCAGGTAGAAAGAAAAAGAGGGACAGGTATGAAATCTTCTGGGTCACAGACACAGTATTAGCAGGTTGGAGTGAATTGTGAATATGCTGAATGAAGTGTTTTGAAAAAATATCCAATGCAACGTTTATTTGTGCAAAGGCACTGTTTTCTCAGTTAACAAGGAAAACCAACTAAAAATACCGAGACTACTCCACAAGACCAGCAAATACGAGGTATTATTCTGAGTATCATGTTTTGAGGGAAATACATAAAACTAGAACTTAAGAAGAAAATGACCAGTACAGGGAAGTGTGAAACCACCCCTTGAGAAAAAGTTGCAGAAACTAGGTATATTTAGGACAGGTGCAGTGGCTCATGCCCGTAATCCCAGCACTTTGGGAAGCTGAGGTGGGAGCATTGCTTGAAGCCAGGAGTTGGACACCAGCCTAGGCAATAGTGAGACCCCTTCTCTACAAAAACTAACAGAAATTAGCTAGGCATGGTGGCATGTGCCTGTAATCTTAGGTAATTGGGAGGCTGAGGCAGGAGGATTACTTGAGCTCAGGAGTTTCAGGTTTCAATGAGTGAGGATCACACTACTGCACTCCAGCCTGCATGACAGAGTGAAACCTTGTTCAAAAAAAAAAAAACTAGGTATTTTTAGCCTGGAAAAATATAAAAGGGGACATGAGAACTAACCTTGTATATTTTTTAAGTTGTTATAATGGCAAACTTACATGGTCCCCCGCAAAGGACCAATGCGTACAAGCAAAGAGAGAAAACTTTTGGTTGATCCTCAAACTGATCAGACATGGAATGGGTCACTTAAGGAGACAGCAAGTACTGTCACTAGATGATGTCATTCATAGGTTCAAAAAACAGGGGTTGGATTAGATAACCTTTAAACTATCCTCCAACCTTGGGCTTCTAGGATTCTAACTTATAGACTTTCTGATCTCTCTCTCTTCTGTTAAAATTTCTCAAACTGTACAATCTATGTTCCCTTTCACAACCTTAGATGGCTGGACTCTAAATTGAACTTTTCAGTACTGTTCCTATTCTTAGTATGGCTCTGAAAGACCATTTTAAAAATTAAAACTCTTTCACAGCCAACTGTTTGTTTGCTCAGAGACAGGTCTTCAGCATTATTTTAAAGAAGGTCAGCAGTCAACTCAATATTAAGGTCAGTAAAATACCAGGATAGCACTGTATCTAGATTAAAAATTCCATATATAAGACAGAAAAATAAGGCAGGCTGGGCTCAGTGGCTCACACCTATAATACTACCACTCTGGGAGGCCGAGGAGGGAGGATCACTTGAGGTCAGGAGTTTGAGACCAGCCCCAGCAAGAGTAAGACCTGGTCTCTACTAAAAATAGAAAAAATTAGCCTCTACTAAAAAGAATAGGAAAAATTAGCCGGGCATGGTGGTGCACACCTATAGTCCCACCTACTCGGGAGGCTGAGGCAAGAGGATAGCTTGTGCCCAGGAGTTTGAGGTTGCTGTGAGCTAGGCTGATGCCACTGCACTCTAGCCCGGGTAACAGAGCGAGACTCTGTCTCCAAAATAAAAGAAAGGAAAAAAAAAAGAAAAAGAAGGCAAATAAACATATTAAACAATATATCAGATCAACAATTATAACTTGATTATAATTGGTATTTTTTAAAATATCATATAAAGAATACATAACATACCTTAACAGTACAAAATGTAAGTATGTTTTCCATATAAAAACTCCTCCTTCTAAACAAAAAGTAGTTAACTCTTGATTATCTGAACTAGGCAAAGGAATTGGCATTTCATTACTACTAAGTGGCTCACCTGTACCTTAGAAATTTGATGGAACATGAAACCTTACACCCATCCGCTTCAGCCAACAGACAATAATTAACATAGTCTAGTACTCTAGGTTAAGAAAGGACTAAGTACGGAAGAAATAACACTTCCTCAAAGTTCACAAGGAAGATAAATCAAAGGAAAGGTACAGAAAAAAACCCTGCCCATCTAAGAAGTATGAGCTCCAAAAGGCAGGTATAAGAGTATGTTGAAAATGTAGGAAAGCAACCCCAGAGTATGGGGCAATAAAGAATTGACTGTAAGCATTCATAATAAATTAAATGGACAAGTCAGAAATTCTATTCTCTACATGGCTAGCCAATCTAATTCAATTCTTAATGTGTAATTCACTTCATCTTTTAAGAAAAGATCAATTAACATTGACATTATATAACTGAAAGGAATATACATAAGACATTTTAGTCAGATAAAAATAGCTTTTGAACCACCAATTAAAGAGCTTACAGTTGATGGATCAAAATTGGCCAGATTCCACAAAATTAATATTATACTAGTTAAATCAAGACATAAAAAATTCTACAGTGATACTATTATAAAACTGAAAAACACCTTTTGTGGTTTGCTTCTTTTTTTTTTTTTTTTTTTTTTTACATATACCTGGTTTTGAATACTATTTTTCTGGAGATACTGACTCCAAGGATCAGGTATCTGTTCATCTGATGCTCGATTAGACGCTCGAGAATTAATTTTAAGTAAATAGCAACCCTGAGTTCCATATTTCTGTTTCATTTCTTCATAAATTGATTCAGCTCTAAAATAAAAAATGGAAAAAAGTTTGCAGTAAATGGGAGCAGAACTTAAGCAGTAATAGATAATAGGTAACAGTAAATTAGAGGATAAAATAATTTTAAAAATTAGAACAAAAATCACGATCTCAATTCAAATTTAGCTAGCTTGGATATAACCTGAAAGCAGAGTTAACCAAAATGTGTTCAATGGAGTAAAATTCTGCAACATACTCCTATATTGTATTCAAAGAGAGAGATGTGGTAGTCAAAATAGTTTGGGGAATCACAGTAAACAAAACCAGTCAAGAAAGACCAGAAGCAGTGGCTCATGCCTGTAATCCTAGCACTCTGGGAGGTCTAAGCAGGAGGATCACTTGAGCTCAGGAATTGGAGAACAGCCTGACCAAGAGTGAGACCCCATCTCTACTAAAAATAGAAAAATTAGCCAGGCATCACAACACTCGCCTCTACTGGGGAGGCTGAGGCGTGAGGATCGCTTGAGCCCAGGAGTTGGAGGTTGCAGTGAACTATGATGACACCACTGCACTCTACCCTGGGCAACAGAGCAAGACTCTGTCTCCCCCCCCCAAAAAAATACAGTTTCTTTACAGCAGACTATCTCCAAGCTTTCCATTTGCTAATGTGCATTGTGAATTTCCAAGGAGCAGCCTCAAACTTATAGATAAGGAACTGTTCCTCTCAAAGATGGAAACTAACTGCTTTCAGGAAACAGGACTTTGGGAAATTATGTCTTAGAGAACATTTATCAATAAACACAAGAGATAAAACAGAAAAGTACAGCACCAAAAACTCACAAAACACAGTTAAAAGGGAAAAAAAAAGAGAAAACAGAACAAAAGTAGCCAAGGTATTTATTCCATAAAATCCACCATTTTTTATTGCAAAATTCATAGCAGCTGGATCCATAAGCTCAGATGCAACAGATCTCAGAAGCAACAAAAACATTCTAAGCTCCATACTTGAAGATAAATAAACTTGGGCCGGGTGCAGTGGCTCATGCCTTTAATCCTAGAACTCTGGGAGGCCAAGGCTGGAGGATAGCTTAAAGTCAGGAGTTCAGACCAGCCTGAGCAAGAGTGAGACCCTGTCTCTATTAAATGTTGAAAAAATTAGCCAGGTGTAGTGGCATGGGCCTGCGGTCCCAGCTACTCAGGAGGCTGAGGCAGGAGGATCACTTGAGCCCAGGAGTTTGAGATTGCTGTGAGCTATGCTGATGCCACGGCACTCTACTCAGGGCAATGGAGTGAGACTCTGTCTCAAAAAAAAAAAAAGATAAAACTTGTTAGTTGGTGGGAGATAATTTAAATAAGATAGCCTAGGAAGTAAACAGTACAAACTATGGAAAATGAAATTTTGGTTCACAGAGCTAACCTAAGTTTAAATGTTTATTTTTCTTCAAGCCAATCAGCAACCTGGTACAAACAAACAAAAAACTGCCTGGAAAGTCTTAAAGCACATTCAAATGAAAATGCTAATACAATGCAAATAAGCCTATCAAACAGCTAAATCATGTTACACCTAAGGCCAAATAAGTAAAGGTTATATAGTTATATAAAATTTGTATAAATATAGATACAAAACATGCGTGTGTGTGTGTACATATACCCAAGGACAATAAACCAAACTCATGGATCATTTTACCAATGCTAATGCTAAACATAAGAACCATTAATCTAATACTTGAATTATCATTTAAATATCCTAGTTATAATTATTCAATATGGAAGACATATTCCACATTCAGTTGACAAATATTAATTTTAGTAGTCAGTTCAAATTATTTCTATTTATAAAATACACTTTATCCAACTGGCTAAAGACATTTCAAAAAATCCTAAAGATTAGTAATCCTCAGAATAATTTTTTGGGTTCTACATAGGAAAATTTATAAAAAAGATGACAGTTTGTGCTCAGAACAAGAGTAGGAAATAATTATTAAATTACATATCCTAAATGCCATTGAGATATCAGAATAACAATCTGAAACAAAAGATTAATTTGATTCACACCTTAAACCAAAAGCTGTAGAAGTAGAATTGCTTCTTAATGTTTATCTTATTTTTCAAGAATTTTTTTTTTTTTTTTTTTTTTGAGACAGAGTCTCACTCTGTTGCCTGGGCTAGAGTGAGTGCCGTGGCATCAGCCTAGCTCACAGCAACCTCAAACTCCTGGGCTTAAGCGATCCTACTGCCTCAGCCTCCCGAGTAGCTGGGACTACAGACATGCGCCACCATGCCCGGCTAATTTTTTTTTTGTATATATATTTTTAGTTGGCCAGATAATTTATTTCTATTTTTTTAGTAGAGATGGGGTCTCACTCTTGATCAGGCTGGTCTCGAACTCCTGACCTCGAGCGATCCACCCGCCTTGGCCTCCCAGAGTGCTAGGATTACAGGCATGAGCCACCTCGCCCGGCCCCAAGAATTTATTTTTAAAGGCAAACTATTCACATATCACAAAGATAAAAGTACTGCAAACCACTAATAACAAATATTAAAGGGAACATAAATGTCTGTATGTTATTAAGACTGTGAAAAATATCAAGACCCGAAATATAATGTGATGAGAATAAACAGTGAAAAAAGAAGCGCCTGTTAAGCAACAGTTAGGTAGTGAAAGTTAGAGGAAAACTGGGAAGGAGAAAAGAAAAAAAAAGAGGGAAATAACCTTACATAAAACAAGAAACAACTGCTAACATCTACAGGAGGAAAATGAGAAGCGTTTTTGTACAATGACCATATAAGAAAAATATACTGAAAACAAAGTTGAAGTAAGCATATGAAATCTAACATAAAATGACTTAGCTGTTGAATATAAATCCAGAATAACAGATGAAGTTAAATGCTCTATTAATAAATGCATATATAAAACTGTTTAATTTCTCATACAAAAAATAAATCCAAAATTCAAACAACCCAAATCCAAATTAATGTTAAATCATTTAACAGGACAAAATTTTAAATTAACAAAGTAAAACTTACCTCTGTTCATCTCCTGCACTTACATCATGTAAAAGTACATAATACTTAAGAGTATTTGGTATAAACCACTTAGGGTAGGAATAATCACTGTTGTGCTGAATTCGATGCTGCTCTTGTGACAACTTTGAAAACTGTTCCACAGGTTCAGCTTCACTAGACGACGCTACCAACATACCTTGTAAACCATATTATTAAGGTAATTATCACTTATCACTCAATGATAAATATTATCCTATTAAGATAAACTTTACAGAGATATTTTCTGAGCTAAAAAAAATCTAAATTCATAGGTTTTCACTGCAAGCACAAAATAATTTCTCTAACAGTCCAAAGTAATTCAAGGTTCTAAATCTTACAGAATTTTTGTTGAGTTTTTATATCATTTACCTATTTGACCAAAAATCCATGAAAATAAAAATGGATAATATCAAAGTTGTACAACTATCAACACAATGAGAAATTCTGCTGAATCTTGCTCCTTTCCATTCCATCTCAGTGCAGTTTCACAATCTATCCCACCTCTTAACTTTTCTCCATAACCTTATTAAGGAAGCTTAAAAGCCACAATCATCAAAGGATGATAATTTCCACAAAATGATTACTAGAAATGCGGAAAATTGTTTTTAAATATCAGCTTTAGGATAAGCAATTAACTTTGAGGTAATCAGTGAAAGCAGTTAACATTGACCATTCACATTATCTCTTTAAAAAGGTTTAAAACTTATTAAGCGGAAATATTCAAGCGAGGGGGCTAAGGAAAATAATAAGCAAGCCCTGAGCTGTCTTATTTTATAATCAAAAATTAATTTATTACAGCAGTCCTGTATCTAGAATGACACTTAACAACAAAAGCTTGATGCATCCTCAATAAAAATTAATTTCTCCTTTCTCTATATCCTCAACAATTTTGCCTTCATTTAACTATTTCTGAGATTAATAACTTTCACAATATTTGATTTTAAGAGAACATCAAGGTCAAAGGATACATGCTAAATAGTGGTTCAGAAATTCATGATCTGATGCTGGCATCGACTGAAGAAAGGTCTCTCTATAAGACTCAAACCATGGAGTAGTAGCTAAAATTAACAATGTATAAAACAATATATTAAAATTCCTCAACAGAATCAGTTTACAAAAACAAAATTTCAAATCCATATTCCTAAAAGAAAGATTAATTTTTAATAGTAAACAAGCATTTTTCACTTGTGCTTTCAGATGTGTGTGTGTGTGTGTGTGTGTATATGGCGTATACAATATATACACACACATACATCTTTTAAGCCATTCACAAGAATATACTCATACATGGAAGTATATATATTTGCAAAAATAAAACTGAGTTATTCCCAAACTTGCACAGTATTCCCACAACCTACTTACCCATTAATGTTCTAAATATTACCTAATATAAAGGTTACTTCTTTAGAACTGAAGTTTTGTGCCCCTGCCACTAGTCATACTGTCACAGTAGATCCTTTTCAGAAATAACACTTCAAAACAGTGGTTCTCAACTAAGTATGATTTTGACCCCCAGGAAACATCTGGCAATGTCTGGAGATATTTTTGGTTATCAGAACTGGGGGAGGGGCGAGTGTGCTACTGGCATCTAGGGAAGAAGTCAGGAATAATGCAAAACATCCCACAATATACAGTAGAAGACACCTCCCCACAACAAAAAATTGTCTGGCTCAAAATATCAAAAGTGGTATGGCTGACAAATCTTACTTTGTAATTTGATTACTTGAAGCCTCTTTAAATGGAATTTCAAAACATACCTAATTTAACCTTATAATCAAATTCAAAGAAGTACATTTTCATTTTTTGTATAAATGTATATAATGTGATTCTTAAAATGTCAATTCTCTCTAGATCCATACTAAGCATTTTATATCACAATTATTCTTTTATTTTTCATTTGAACTTACCTAGTCATTCACTAGGTTTGAAGCAGATTATCTAAATCACAGTTTTACTAAAAGGACACTCTATTTTTAGCTGTTTGTGCTGATTTCCAAATCTTACATCCTTTTTGCTTTCACCTTAATCACTTAAAACACAGCAAATATATTTTCTGCTTATGTTATAATACCACATTAAACAATTAGAAAGTTGGTAGAAAAAAGCCATTCATTCATCTTGACCAAATAGCATATCTAACCTATCTAGCCAAATATCCAAAAAATTTAATTCCAACAAATATCTCATGAGAATGACCCATATATTACTGAGCTATTACTGGAACAGTTTCATGTTTATTGCTATAAAAGAAGAAAAGCATTCCCAGAAAATATTAAAATCTATATGAAAAATAGCAAAAATAGAAGAATAAATGACACAGACTAATGTCTACTACAACAGGAAACCAATTTTCTCACCAACCAAT
The DNA here is from genome assembly GCF_020740605.2 of Lemur catta. NCBI lineage: Eukaryota > Metazoa > Chordata > Mammalia > Primates > Lemuridae > Lemur > Lemur catta. Next base: position 23,129,131 of record NC_059143.1, read on the forward strand.
AACAAAACCCTACCCCCCAAATCAGTTAAAATTAGTTTCTGTCTGGAAAGTTCATGTATATTTTCACTTGGTAACAATGATAAGAAAAGAAAATAAATACATTATGAAAAAAGGTTTGTTTCATGGTGGAGGTTGGGAGTTCTGAATAAATAAAGTAGATCTTCAAACTAGCAATTCTTTGCAAAACTACCTATAATAATACAGAAAGTCTAGAAAATGCACAAGTCAATCAGGAGGGAAGTGGTTAAATAAATTATGGCCCATCTAGTAAATGTATACACTATGCAACTGCAAGAGAAATGGGAAAATCTCTATATATTACTATGAAGTGCTCTCTCAGATACATTGTTAGGTGTAAAAAAGCAACAGCAGAAAAGTAGAAAAAAGCAGAAAAATGAACTTGTGTAAGAAAGAAAATATGAAGACCCATACACATATTTGTTTATATTTTCAAAGATAAATAACAGAAGGATAAATCTAATACATTTAATTATCTATAAGGGAAAGAAGAGAGGAGAGGAGGGGACATGAATGCAGGCTAGATCTCTGTATCTTGCTTTATAGTTCTGCCGTTGGAACTGTGTAAATTAAAAATCAAATCAAATCAAAAAGAAAGCAAAATATACACACATAGAGACATATACAAGTTCTTTTTTTTTTCTTTTTTTTGAGACAGGGTCTCACTGGAGTGCAGGGTTATGATCATCGTCCACTGTAACCTCTAACTCCTGGGTTTGGCGATCCTCTCACATCACCCTTCCAAGTAGCTAGATACAGGCATGTGCAAACACACCTAGCTAATTTTTGTAAAAAATTTTCTGTAGAGACAGAGTCTTGCTATGTTGTCCAAACTGCTTTAGTTTTATATTTGTCTTGAGGCAAACAGCCTCCCAAAGTGCTGGGATTATAGGTATAAGCCACTTTACCCAGCGCATAAGTTATTAAATTGAAATAACTTTCCAAATACTGGTGGTGCAAGACACTGCATACTTAGCTAAGGATATGAGGAAAAAAGGAAAAATTTTAAAATATATACGACAGAAGTGGGTTTTATCCTTCTCATAGGTCACACTCAAGTTGATAAGTTTTCCCTTCAGTGATGTATTCACTTGAAAGGCTAAATTGGAAGTCCTCCTTCAATTTTGTTAAATGCTAATAAATCAAGGACACCCTACAATTTTTTTCTTTTTCCAGAAAGTAGTGGGAAAACAGTAACTTTTAAAATTTTTGTGGTAATAGAAGACTTTAAAACTCTTTCCTTAAAAATTCTCTTTTATTAGGTCACTAAATATGAAATGTCCAATTTTGACATTATAATAAAGTTTAGTTTATTACCTCTCAAACAAGAAGCAGCACAATTAATCAAAGTACGCACCTAAACTAGTGATACAGTTTTGCCATCTTAATGGTAGCTTGTTTATGCCAGCAGTGAAGAAGCCTGGAGAGTGAGTGGCAATGAAATCGAGAAAAGCATTTTCCACAGCTTGTTGTGAATTGAATATTTTCCTTGAGAGAAGTGGTCCAAAGCCTGGAAGAAGTGGTGGTCCATTGGTGCAAGGTCTGGTGAATACGGTGGATGACAGAGAGTTTCCAAGTCCAGGCTTTGTAGTTTGAGCAGTGTTGTGTGTGCAACATGTGGTCTAGCACTGTCTTGCAAGAGGATTGGCCTGTCTCTATTGGCCAATCTCAGCTGCTTAATTGCAAGCATCCTCATCATTTCGTCCAATTAGTTGAGTAGACATCCACTGTAATTTACTAACCAGATTTCATGAAGTTGTAGTAGATAATACCAGCGCTAGACCATCAAACAGACACCATTAACTTTTTCTGATGAATATTTGGTTTTGAACTGTGTTTCAGCACTTCATCTTTATCCAACCATGTGCCAAATGCTTACAATTATCAAAAAGAATCCATTTTTCATCACATGTAACAATATAGTATAGAAATGATTCGCCTTTATGTCATGACAGCAAAGAAAGGCAAGCTTCCAGACAATTTCTCTTCTGATGCTAGTTTAGTTCACCCAGAGCCCATCTGTCAAGCTTCTTTACCTTGCTGATTTGTTTCAAATGGTCCAATATTGCTGGAATAGCAATGTCAAACCTTGCTGCTAACTCACACATAGGTTGAGACGGATTCGCTTTCACTATAGCTTTCAGCTCATCATTATCCACATTGGTCTCAGGTCACCCCCATGGCTCATTTTCAATATTAAAATCACAAGAATGGAACTTCTCAAGCCATCAACATATCGTGTTCATTAGCTACATCCTTCCCAAACACTTTGTTGATATTTTGAGCAGTCTGTGCTGCATTTGTTCCACAACAGAACTCATATTCTAAAATAACTTTAATTTTTGACTTATCCACAGTTTCATAAAAAGTGCTGTAAAAAAAATTGTTGAAAGATAATCACAAGCCAAACCATACATTTGAAAGAATGAGTATGTACCTTCATAATAAAAATAAAACAAGAGGTGTCAAAGTGAAATGTCAGAGATATCAACTGTCAAACTTAGCACTTAAGGAAATTGGACATTTCATACTTAATAACCCAATACTTATTTTGGGATAAAATCACTATTTTGCTCATACCCCTTTCCATTTCTACAAGTTCTTTGTTTGGAACTGAAACAGTAACCATGCTACTAAAGCATGCTACTAAAAGTTTCCCCAAGCAGAATGGACTTTGTCTTGGTAAGGAAGGATAATATGTTCTTCCTTCTTATTAAAATAAGATGCAGCCCAAACTATATACTATTCAAAGACGATGCCTGGATTTAGCAAATGTTGTAAATCAAGAGTAAACAGAATAGATAACAAAAGGTGAAAAAGCATCAAAAGAACTCCCTTATTTTAGAAAAATTAGACAGACATGTTAATTGGGATAAATGTAAAATAGTAGCTGATTGGCTAACAAGATAACAGGCAAGGAGTAGAGGGAGAACAATCTGGAAAACTGATACCACCACAAGAAACACCTGTGTATGATGAAGATTCTTTCAACTCCATCAATGTGTCTTTCCAATGACTGTACCAAAGAATACTAGCTTTGACTGATCTGATGAAGAAAACATGGCACTGTTAAGCCAGGGGGCTTATGAGGTAGATATCTTAATATCTATTTCTTAAACAGAACAGATGAAAGTATGCTGACTCACATTAATGGTAAAAATCAGAAGCATACTTCTGGACATCTAGAGACTTAATACCTTATTAAAATGGATAAAATCACTTTTTTATAGTCTCCAAAGAGTATTGTTCTGTTGTAATAGAATTTTACTAAAAAAATTCGGTACTTTGTATCTCATTCCCAGACTTCAAAGCCAACATAAAAATAAAGCTTAAAAGAGGTGCCTTATTGTAGTAGGGGAAGAAGCTGAAGAAATTGTTTTCTTCTGGTATGTAGTTTATCCTAACCACTTGGGATTCTTTTAAAAATCTGCCTAAAGAGTTCAGCTATAGTAATGCCTCCACCTGCTTTTCAAGGCAAATAGCACTGCATCCTCCCTTACGTGGACATACTAGCAGGGACCTGAGAATACAAGTAATATAATTAGAGAAAATAATTTCTTACAACCAAATCATGACTATATTGTTCCTACAGACTACATACCAAACCACTTTAATAGACTGATTAAAAATATAAATTAAATAAGGCCCCCTAGAATACAGATAGCTAGACAGTATAGGTGAGAATCCTTCTCTGAAGAAATTATATGGCCCCTAAGAAAAAAAGTGTAACTATTAATAATAAAAACTGTGCAACCCTCAAGCCTAGTCATAGCCTTACCAACCAATAAAGAAGTCCACTGATAGGCTTTTCTTTCATGTCCAGTCAGTGTTTTAATGCCTCCATTTGAAATAGAAAATAATGCCACAGGCTCACCAAACATTTGAGGAAAGTATTCCAACATGAAAAAAAGACCAAACAAACAAAATAAAAATAATATAATGGAAGAAAAGGCACAGGATAGAAGAAAATTTAAAAACAAAAAGAAGCCAACAACAATTTATTAATATCCTCAGAGTTAAGATACTACAACATAAAACAAGATCTGCATGGCAAAAAAAGGAAAATCCAGGTAACAAAAAAATGTCTTAGGGGGGGCCATGGGCAATATATATAACCTGAACTTTTGTACCCCCATAATAAGCCGAAATAAAATAAATAAATAAATAAATAAAGTATATGGGCCAGTGCACAATGCTAACCCTGGCACAAAAAAAAAAAAAAAAAAGTCTCAAGAAACAAAAAAAGAAGAAGAAGAAGGCCAGACACAGTGGCTCACGTCTGTAATCCCAGCACTCTGGGAGGCCAAGGTGGGAAGATCACTTGAGGTAGTTCGAGAAAAGCCTGAGCAACAAAGTGAGAACCCATTTCTACAAAAAACAGAAAAATCAGTCAGGTATGATGGCACCCACCTATAGTCCCAGCTACTCAGGAGAATCACTTGAGCCCAGGAGTTGGAGATTGCAGTGAGCCATGATGACACCCCTGCACTCCAGCCTGGGCAACAGAGCAAGATCCTGTCTCAAAAAAACAAAAAAAGAGAATAAACATTAAAATTTCAATAGCAGAGTCAGAAGATGAAATCAAGGACAGTCATACCCAGAAAGTAAAACAAAAAGACAGAAATGGACAACATTAGAAAAAAAGATAAGATTAGAGGATCAACTCAGGAAGTTCTACATTGAACTAATAATAGTTTCTGAAAGAACAGGGAAAATGATGGGGAAGAAATTAAAAGAAAGAAGAAAATTAACTTCGCAGGACTAAAGAGTATATATGACCAGACTGTCAAAAGAAGCTACTCAGTAATATGAGTGAAAATGGAGTTATAAGAGGTCCAACATCAAATTTCAAAGTAGCAGGGATAAAGAGCTTTTAAAAGTTGGAGGGACAGGGGTGATATGTATCATAATAGCTTTCAGCTTTTTAAGAAAATACTTGAAGCAAGAAGAAAGTGGATCAATTCAGAGGGAAATGATTTCTAACTAATAACATACTCAAACTATCAATCAAGTATATAAAACAAGAACATTTTAAGACATTAATTTCTCAAAAATTTTATTTTTCATGCAGCTTCTCTCAGGAAGCTACTGGAGATGTCCTTCAGCAAATCAAAGGAAATACAAAAAAGATGTGAATAAAAGACTACAGAAAAGAGAAAGGAAGGAAATGCCCACGATGACAGCTGTGGAGCAGGCCCTGGAGAATAACTAGTTCATCATGGAATAAAATAGTGTTTCTCAACTCATAATTTTCCCCCTAATGAGTGTTTTTAGACTTTTTTCCTAATCACTTTCTCCCACCACCAAAAACCTTTTTAAATGATACCACAGGTATATTGTGTATCTATTTATGTACCATGATCCTTTGGAGAGCCACAAACCATTATATATTACATCTAAGATATTTTGCCCTCCAGGGCCAATTTTCACCTCATTGGGGGAATGGTATCATCCCCACTGAGAATGCATGGAGTAGAAAGAGAGAAGATTTCTGGAAAGAAATCTTGATAAGTGAGTTATTTGATAAATTAATCTGTTAAGTAGAAAATCCTATTGAAGTTTGAGAGACTAGCAAGAGATACAAGGAACTCCAAGCAAAATGTTTTTTAAAAGATAATTACTAACTCCTATAAAAACATACTGTACAAGAAAGCCCAATAAATGGTTCAGCAGTGAAGAAGTTAAGAATATCTAGTCATAACACTGTAACAGTGAATATTAACCAGAAATTATGAGATAGGGAAAGGAAGGGGAGTAATTAAGCTAAATCCTTATCAAATATAATGAGACATCAATAAATAAAATGAAAAACTTATTAAGCCATAGAGAAGCATATAAAAATATTACTTAGAAACACATAAAAAATACCAGAGGGAAACACTAAAATAATTGGTAGGGTGGGGGCAGGGAGCAGATCACTCTTGTTTTTTCCCTGTAAGTCTTTTCAGTATTATGTCTATGTGCATATTTTATATCATTTTGATAAATTAAATTTTTTAAAAGTAAAAGGTATATGGGCTTTGGAGGTTGACAAAACACTTGCATTATAAAAAGAGATACTTTTTTTTTTAATACGATAGGTAACCCCTCTCTAGGTCCTCTTGGTACTTTGGCGTACCAGATACACCATATGTCTATTATAGTGTACTATGATTATAATGTATTATAATTAGAATCTACCATAAGTACTGACTAACACGTTTGTCTCCCTACCAGACTGAACTCATAAAGTATGTCTTATTAATCTTTATATCTCAATGCAAAGCATACAGCAGATAAATAAATATCTGTTGCACGAATAACCAAAATGTTAAGATCCTATAAAACAGAATCACAGGATTAAAGGTCTGAGAAAAGCCTTAAGAAAGAATCTAATCAAATTTTCTTATTATCAAGACAGAAACATTCTCAGAAACACAAAGTGACTTATTTAAGTTATCTGATTAACTAATGGCTATGGAAGTATTAAAAACTTGGATACTCTTGTCATTTGATTCATTGCCCTTCACACTACAACACTGATGACAGGAAAATAAGAGTTCAAATTCCATTACTTTCTCAGAGAAACATCCAAATTTTTGCCTCATATTGAAAACATATGCCAGAACTACTCAAATATGTACTATATCCTGAAATTCAGATTCTTTTGATTGGTAATGGTAATCATAATGTTCTAAACTTAAAATTATCAACTTAACCTATCTTGTTGGAATTAAAATTAATGGCAAGGAATGAAGAAAAATTATAGAACATTTAAACAAAATAATTCTGCAAATATTTCTAACTATACAACTCAGAAAAAAACAACTAAGTTTGTGACCTAAAACATGCCCCTTATGTTTAGCAAAATCTTTAAATACGCAATTAGGAGGTATTAAAGTAGTATAGCATAAAGTATATGGCCAAAAAGATTATTTTATTAGGCTGCTAAAACATAGTAATTAGATGATGTACTTTTTTTTTTTTTTTTTGAGACAGAGTCTCGCTCTGTTGCCCAGGCTAGAGTACTGTGGCATCAGCTTAGCTCACAGCAACCTCAAACTCCTGGGCTCAAGCAATCCTCCTGCCTCAGCCTCCTGAGTAGCTGGGACTACAGGCATACACCCCCATGCCCAGCTAATTTTTTGTTTCTTAGTTGCCTGGCTAATTTTTTCTAATTTTAGTAGAGATGGGGTCTTGCTCTTGCTCAGACTGGTCTCAAACTCCAGACCTCAAGAGACCCTCCTGCCTTGGCCTCCCAGAGTGCTAGGATTACAGGCATGAGCCACCATGCCCGGCCCAGATGATGTACATTTAATCTTTTCCCTCTAAAAAACCTATCCCATGTCCTTCAATTAGTTAAGACTTTTGAATATTGTCAAAGAGTTACACCAAATATTTCTAACTTTTTTTTTTTAAGAGACAGAGTCTCCCTCTGTCACCCAGGCTGGAATGCAGCGGCCCAACCATAGCCGACTACAACCTCCAACTGCTGGGCTCAAGCGACCCTCTCACTTTATTTATTTTAAATTTTTTTTTTTTTTTTTTGAGACAGAGTCTCACTCTGTTGCCCGGGCTAAGGTGCCATGGCGTCAGCCTAGCTCACAGCAACCTCAAAGTTCTGGGCTCAAGCAATCCTTCTGCCTCAGCCTCCCAAGTAGCTGCGACTACAGACATGCGCCACCATGCCCGGCTCATTTTACATATATATATATATTTTTAGTTGTCCATATAATTTCTTTCTATTTTTAGTAGAGACGGAGTCTCGCTCTTGCTCAGGCTGGTCTGGAACTCCTGAGCTCAAACAATCCACCCACCTCGGCCTCTCAGAGTGCTAGGATTATAGGCGTGAGCCACCGCGCCTGGCCGACCCTCCCACTTTAGCCTCCCTAATAGCTGCACCATCATGCCCAGCTAAATTTTTTTTTTTTTGTAGAGACAGGGTGTCACCCTGTTGTCCAGGCTGGTCTCAAACTCCTGGCCTCAAGCAACCCTCTCTTCAGGTTCCCAAAGTGCTGGGATTACAGGCATGGGCCATCACACCCTGCCTGCTAACTCCCTTTATATATTAATATATAATTTCACCTACCAGTCTTGTTATGAAAACATTTACCATTCAAACCAGATTAAGAAGCACTCATAAAAGATTACATATTTATATATATTTTATAAACATTTCCTCCACTTAATACCAAGCAAGATAAAAATACCATAAACTTAATGCTTTTTAATTAATTATATTGCTTATGTCACAAAAGAATATGTCATTTTTTATCTGCTGTTCTTTCATTCAACAAATATTTATTACGTGTATGTTCTACATATTACTTTAGGTACCAGAATAAAATAAAAAGCCAAAGTTCCTGGGACTGTTTTTCAACACTGCATTCCCATGCTGTAGCATTCAGTAAGCATTTAAATATTTGTTGCATGATCTCCCAAGTCAAACAATTACTTTCTCAAACAAAAAAAAAATTTTTCATTAAAAAAAAATAAACCTTGTTACATACCACTGATGTTAAGGTCATAATCTCCTGCCGTAATCACATTAGCTACTAATCCTTCTGCAGGCTGACTGCCAGAAACAACATCATTCAAAAGCTTCCGAATGGCTCCAGGCTGAGGTGGCTGTGTGATAATGTTGCTTACTGCTATCTTCAAATTTTTAATTATGTGAAGTTGATTATTAGGATCTCTCATATGAACTTTAAAAAAAAAAAAAAAGAAAAGAAAAAACTTAATATTAATTCTATACAATGCACAATAACCCCAAATTGGGTTAATGGTTTACACACAAAAAGGATGCTCACATCAGAAACCAGAAATTCCAAATGGAACATTCTTCCAGAAATATAACTGGTTTACAACATTCCCTCATATTCCAAAAGGGCTAGCTAGACAATCTACAAACCATAAGATTCCTTCCTCTCACACAATGCTACTGCTCACAATTTCCCTACTGGAAGTCCTTTCCTTTCTACTATGTTTGGAGTTTGCAGAAATCAACCAGCATCCATACCGAATCTCTAATTCTCACCTCACACTAAGGCTGGTCCACAGCGTAAGGTCTGTGGTATCAATACTAAAAACAGTAAAGGGAAAGAAAGGGGAATTAAATGCTGCACGTGGGCTTCCTTCTACTTTCCCTAGTCTTCTGCTCGCATTCTCAGCCTCTATTTCACTATCATAAAAATCAATGCCCATTCTGGTGTGGGGTATTGATAGGCGGGATGCTGTGCATCTGTGGGGGTGTGGGGTATGTGGGAACTCTCTGTACTTTCTATTCAATTTTGCTGTGAGCCTAAAACTGGTCTTAAAAATGGTCTACTTAAATCCAGGAGCGATAGGTCATGCCTGTAATCCTAGCACTCTGGGAGGCAGAGATGGGAGGATCGTTTGAGTTCAGGAATTCAAGACCAGCCTGAGCAAGAGCGAGGCCCCATCTCTACTAAAAGTAGAAACAAATTAGCTGGACAACTGAAAATATATAGAAAAAAAAAATTAGCCAGCCATGGTGGCGCATGCCTGTAGTTCCAGTTACTTGGGAGGCTGAGGCAGAAAGATCACTTAAGCCCAGGAGTTTGAGGTTGCTATGAGGTAGGCTGACGCCACAGCACTTTAGCCTGGGCAAAAGAGTGAGACTCTGTCTCCAAAAAAAATAGTCTACTTAAAAAAAAAAAAATCAACGCCCAGATCGCTTCTCCTACCCCAGTACCTCCTTTTTCTACCCTGCTATAGTCCTTGCTTCAATGTGAGATTTATAACCAGTAGCTCAGAGCTTCAGGACAGGGAATAGGTTCTGAGGTGATTGTAGCAAGAAGACAGCGCCTACAGTCTGCTATCGGAAATGTGAGCATATATTTTTTTCATATAAATATAATCAGACAAGATGATTAATTTCCACAGTAGCATTAAAAGCAGTCCATTATAATGAAGGGCCTAGCTTCTGGAGTCAAACCTTAATTTAAATCCCAACCTTATCAATTGGGTTATCCTGAACAACTTTTTAACTTTTCTGTGTTTTAAATTCCTCATCTGTGACATGTGATTAATACCTACTTCACAGGGTTATTTTAAGGATTTAGTGAGATACTTTTAAGTGTAAAGCACTGAGCACCACGTTTGATAGTAAATGATGGAAGGGTTATTAGCAGCAGCTGGTACAACATCACCTACTCCAACTGCATCATGGGTCATCATATATAAATAAGAGGCAACTTTGGATAACTGGTTCTGGGTATCTACCCACAAAAAAATGATACTTTGTTTTCAATGGAAAATGTTTGATAGCAAAATTCAGACCTGCCTATATTTTGAATAAAGTCATATCCAAAAAGACTTTCCAAATTTCTTATGTGTACTCTCTGACTTCTAAAATTTTTAATTAAAAAACCTAAGTCTCAGAAATATTTTAAAAATACTGTATATAGCACAAATAAATATATGCACTTGTCAATATAAATTATGTACAGAAAGTAAACATGTAAATTCCATCATAGTGGTTGCCTACAGGAAGGAAGGAAGGAAAAGGGACTAAGGAAAGGAACTTCAACCACATCTGTGTTTGATTTCTTTTAAAAGAAAAAGGTAAAAAACAAATGAGACAGAGGGTTAATATTTGTTAGTTCTGGGTAGTGGCGAGCTGGATGTTTCTTGTATTCTCTGCATTCTTCTGTAATTGTTATGTTTTCTAATTTAAATAAACACACACATGCCTCTCTCTATAGTTAAACTTCCCAGCTGGTCTAATTATGTAACAGAGAAACAAACAAAAAAAAAAAGACAATACTATGGTACATTTCTGTTATCTTTAGGAACAGACTGCACAAGTATTTTCCTTAAAGTTGGTCATAACTGTCAAATAATGTAAGTAGATGTCTGTGTATTAAACCTCCCTTTGGCTAATAACCTTTGAGTGTTCTTAAGTGTTAATACAAAATGATATTCTAGTTTTGCCCAATATTCAGGGTGAGTTTATCCTGAATATTGGGCAAAACTAGAATATCCTTTTTATAAATACAGAAATGAGTTATTAGGTGTGGTAGCCAGCCTCTGAAATGGTCCCCAACAATTCCTATTTCCTGGTATTCACACTCCTGAGTGTGAATATTCACTCAGAGTGTGAATATTTTTCAGGGAGTATCTAATACGTCTAGTGCTCTATGAAATGTATTTTGAAAATAATGATTATATTTTATGCTTTTAGTTAGCATACAAAACTTTACTATATAAAGAAAACCTCAATTGCTAAAAAAATCATAACTTGCATAAAAATGACACAAACATGTATATCTAAATTTTGAAAAACAGACTTGAATGTTATTCAAAGTTTAGTACTTGAAAACCTTGGAGATTAATTACATACTTACACCAACATGGAATTAAGATTGATGAAATATTTCTAGGTAAAAGAAATTTAAGAAAACTAAAGGCATTAAGTGTCCTTCAAAGGATATTTCCTAATCTAATTTGCCAGTGTTTCTAGTTCAATAGAAACCATGCAAGATTTACATAAAAATCTCATTCTATTCTTATCTTTTTAATCCCTTAAATAAACTTAATCAATTTCAAGATGATGATGATATATATGCCATATACTTTCAACAGTTAGTGTGCAAGTGAATTTTTTTTTTTTAGACAGTCTCGCTCTGTCACCTGTGAAGAGTGTAGTGGCATAATTATAGCTCACTACAACCTCAAACTCCTGGGCTCAAGTGATCCTCCTGCCTCAGCCTCCTGAGTAGCTAGGACTACAGGCATGTGCCACCATGCCCGGCTAATTTTTTTTCTATATATTTTTAGTTGTCCAGCTAATTTCTTTCTATTTTTTTTAGTAGAGATGGGGTCTCGCTCTTGCTCAGGCTGGTTTCGAACTCCTGAGCTCAAATGATCCTCCTGCCTCAGCCTCCCAGAGCGCTAGGATTACAGGCATGAGCCACTGCGCCTGGCCTGCCTAATACATTCATACGTCAAGTCTAAACTCTATTTTCAAGGCCCTACACATGAATAGTACTTAAATTTGTTCTTTCACCCACCCCTCTCTTCAGTATAGGTTTAAATCATGCGTTTTTCTACTGAAACCTACAAATAAGTCTTCTGAAAATACTTGGTACTATACTTGACACTACTTGGTATCTCAACAGTCAAGGTAAATTTTTACCCTAAACTAACAGCATACCTGCAGGCCAGAAATGGAGTCTAGTCATTTTCTAACATTCCTTTTTCCTTCTAAGGAAATTTTTTAGTTTGTTTTAGTTAATCATATTCTTAAATTACATTCCCTGAAGTGATACGCTCAGGCCTCACTGCCTGAAGAAAGCTATCTCTGTAAAGAACTCCAAAATGTATTTACCAGCAAAAAAACGAAATCAAGTGAGCTATGATGATGCCACTGCACTCCACCCTGAGCAACAGAGCAAGACTCTGCTCCTCCCAAAAAAGAATAATAATGCTAACACCCAATAACTACTTTACATAGCATGCTTTCATTCATTCATCTATTTTTGGAGACAAGGTCTGGCTCTGTGGCCCAGACTGGAGTGCAGTGGCCTAATCACAGCTCACTGCAGCCTGGAACTCCTAGGCGATCCTCCCACCTATTCTTAGAGCTGGGACTACAGGCACACTTTACCATGCTGGGCTAATTTTTTCTGTTTTGTAGGGATGGGGGTTTTGCTACGTTGTTCAGGCTGGTCTTGAACTCCTGGACTCAAATGATCCTCCCACCCTGGCCTCCCAAAGTGCTTGGATTACAGGCATAGCCCAGCCTAGCTTTTCCCTTTCAGTGCTTATTAAATCCTATGTTATTGTCATTTTAAATTGAGGACATTGAGGCATGCAAATGTTAACTTGCCCACAGTCTTTTATCTGGGAAAGATTTAAAAACAGGCAAAGTGACTTAAGATACTTAATCACTAAGTCATCTATCTCCTGACAATATTTAGAATTACTTATTTATACTAGAGAGCAATAATATCCAAAAGAAATATAATGTAAAACACATGTATAATTAAAAATTTTTAGTAGCCACATTAAAAAAGTAAAAAGAAACAAGTGAAATGTTTGTTATTTAAGCCAATATTTCCAAAATGTTACCATTTCAATATGTAATCAATATAAAAATACTAATGATATATTTTACATTCTTTTTTATTTCTAAGTCTTTGAAATTTGTGTGCATTTTACACTGACACCTCAATTTGGACTAGAAATATTTCAATTGCTCTACAGCCACGTGTAATTGGTATTTACTGCACTGGACAGTGCAGGTTCATTATCAGTACATTTCTAATTTTCCTCTGCAGACTGGATAACATTTAGGGAAGGAGTATAATGAGTTGGCCATTACTGGATAGGTAAATAGCTGGTAGAAAGGAAGAGGGTGATCATTCCCTATTAAAGAGAGGGATACGGTTAGAATTGTATAGGCAAAAGGTATAAATTATGATTCAGTAGTTGGGGGACAGTCAGGAAAACTCTCCCTAATGGGGTGTGGAACAGTAATGCCTGGATAAGGGAGGATTCTGAATTCTATGAAGGAGATTTAGGATTTCATACTTAATCGTAAATGTGAGGTAGTCACAGATTCCTGAGCAGTATGAAATTTTGGGAAATTCATGAGTTGTGTGGTAAGGATAAACAGGAGTTGACGTGAATTTTAAAGTTTAAGATGATTAAGATATGGACTAGGGTGGTAGCATTACAAATTTGGCCACTACACCTGGCCTATTATTCTATTAACAAAGCAGAAAAGAGCACACACATTAAGGTCAAACTAGCTCTTCAGTGTTTGGTTGTTTGGGTTTGTTTTTTTTTTTAAGAATTTAAGAATGTAGGCCCGGTACGGTGGCTCACACCTGTAATCCCAGCACTTGGGAGACTAAGGCCAGGAGTTCCAGACCAGCCTGGACAACATACTGAGACTCTACAAAAAATTTAAAAATTAGCCAGGCATGGTGGTGCATGCCTATAGTCCCAGTTACTCAGAAGGCTTTTCAAGGTTACAGTGAGCTATCATCAGGCCACTGCACTCCACCCTGGGTGACAGAGGGAGACCCTGTCTCTAAAAAGAATGTAGAGCACTTTTCGTTCTTGTTGATTTAGTACAGCACTGATGGCTAAAGTACAGGCGGAAAGGCTGAAGAAAACCAAGAGTTTCCAGATTTTGGGTTTTTTTGGACAGCTCCCTCTTTAAATACAAAAGCAAATTTGTAATGGAGCTATCTCCCTAAGAACACCTGTGGCATGTAAATACATGAATTTATGGTACAGCACTGATTTTTCTGTGGATAAGTCATCATAACCAAATAAACATCACAGTCGTTTTGCTTCACACAGATTTATAATAGAACCTCTCATTTTATACAGACCTTAACAAAAAACTTTACTTGTACTTTGCTACGTTTGCAAGATATTGACTAAACCATACTTGAAATTCTGTTACGTTTATTTTTCCTTAATAAAAAATTCAAAGCTGGAGAAAACAGGTAATTCCTCAATAAAAGACACATTTCTCTGATTAAATCCCTGAGAAACCAAACTTTAAAACTTTTCCATCCCTATAAATTTAGGTAATTCCAAATATCTAGGTTATGCAAAATACTGTATACCTAAGTAAAATAGCTGAAACAGTGATTTAGACTGAGATAAGCCTCAACGCCAGAAGAATGTAATATTTAAGACAACTCTGAAAGTTCAGTTTAACACCTACGGGAAGATGACAGGTCTTCCTTACTCTTAGACCTCGTCAGTCTAGGAGGCAGCATCTTCCCACCAACCAGCCTTGCAACTTCCTAATTCCTTCCCTGTGGCGACTGAGAACAGTCTCAACTCCCTTTTTCGGGACTCGCTTTTTTCTTTATACCGATTACTTAACGACCTGGCTTGTCCGAGGAAAAAAGTAAGTGCCTAGAGAAACTAGAGGTTAAGACCGGTCCATCTTGACAGCCTCAGTCAGGGCCCTCCTCCCGCCGCCACCGGAGTGCCCACGATCCCAGACGCCACTCTACCGGCTCCTGGACGTAAACACCGCCCTTCTCGCCCCTGCCCGCCCGCAACTTCCTTCTCCCGGCCACGGCTTTGCGGGAGCCCCGTGGAAAAGAGAGGACATCACATACCCTCGGAAGTGAGACGAGAGAAGGGCTTAAGTAGCTCCGCGAAGCTGAGGTGATTGAGACGGGTGAGCCGCTCGGCTTCGTCGCTGCACAGCGCGGCGACACAGGGGACGAAGGAGTCTGGGATTAGCTCCTGCACTGACTGTACACACTGGGCCATCGCCGCGGCAGAGGCAGCGGCGGCGCCCGCCCTCCGACCCACTCTCAGAGTTGATCCTGCCGCTGCAGCAGCTACCGCCGCCGCCCGCCGGCCTAGCCCGGCCGGGCGGGGCCCCGCACTGGAGCCTAGAGACGAGTAGAAGGAACAGACGCCGCCGCCTCAGCTCCCACAGCACACAGCACAGCCCCCCTCCCTGTCACCGCCGCTCCTCAGCGCTCGCCCCCGTGTCCTCGCATTCCACCCTGATAGGTGGAGACGGCGACACTCGCCACTTAGCCCTTCGGACGGCAAATCCTTGGTCACTGCCCGACCGGAACCGCCATGTTGAAGCCGAACTCTGACCGACCGGCAGTACTACTCCCGGCAGCCCCCGCGCGCGCCCCTCACGTGACTGTGTTAAAGGAGGCGGTAGGGACGAGGGAAGAGAGCTGAGGAAAGGGAAGTGGAGAGCGACGGAAGCCGGTTTGGAGGCTGTAGCCGGAAGTGCTGTGCGAATGCCCCCCCCAACTGGGCGGGGCTGGGGAGGGGCTACGGCGCTGTGGGCGGAGCCAGGCGAGCGAGGCTAGCGACTGCGGGTTGTGCCAGGTTCTCACGCTCCTACTTGGCAAAGCAGAGCCAGGTGCTACCCGCAAGCGAGCAGACGGGCACTGGAGATAGGTGCTGTCATAGTGACAGAGGTGCTCGCTCGCTTTCCACGTAGGCCAGGCCTATTAGGCGCCCCAAATACGCTCCCTGGCTGCTGTGGACAACTGATGTGGCTGTTCGCACTGCTTCCTGCCCATTCGTTCTGCTTTTCCCACGCTGCTGATGGAGCCCCAGAGGACACCTGCCCACGGAAGAAGGTGTGCTGCCTGCCAGGTGCTTGGGGGTTTCGCTGAGGTTGACATGAACAGTCCATGTATCTTTTGAACAAAACCATGCTTTTAGAAACGCACTACCACTTATGCGGACTCAACCAGTGAACAGAATGTATATGCTGTTGTGGGTGCTGCAGCTAACACGAATGTAGGGGGAAACTCCTGCGCTGCTGCATTTTTGTTAGTAGCAAGGAAGGGGTGTGCCTGCAGACCTCCCGGTTGTTCATCCGCAGCCTCTTCCTTTCTCCACTCTGCTAGGGTGTTTACTTCATAGGGGTGGAGGTACGGAAAGCCAGTATTTATGTACCTTGTGGAGTCCTGAACTGGCTTCCATCCTAGTTTTCATTTTTATAGAGTGTTCCTATAAAGAAGTAGAAGTGAATAAAAAGAATTTTACTATTGTGTCACTCAGTTGTTTGAATTCCTTCTGAGTTATATACTGGAAATTTAAAAGATAAGGCAGGGGAAAATGCACTTTAAGTTTCTTTATCTGCTTATTTACTTTTTTTTCTTTTCTTCCTTTTCTTTTTTTCTTTCTTTCTTTTTTTTTTTGTTTTGAGACAGAGTCTCACTGTTGCACTGGATAAAGTGCAGTGACGTCATCGTTGCTAACTGCATCCTCCATCTCCTGGGCTCAAGTGATCGTCCTACCTCAGCCTCCCGAGTAGCTGGGAATACAGGTGCGTGCCACCACACCCAGCTAATTTTTTCTATTTTTGGTAAAGACGGGGTCTCGCTCTTGCTCAAGCTGGTCCTGAGCTCAAGCGATCCTCTTGGCTCAGCCTCCCAGAGTGCTAGGATTTTTTTTTTTTTTTTTGAGACATAGTCTCACTCTGTTGCCCGGACTAGAGTGCCATGGCATCAGCCTAGCTCACAGCAACCTCAAACTCCTGGGCTTAGGCAGTCCTTCTGCCTCAGCCTCCGGAGTAGCTGGAACTACAGGCATGTGCCACCATACCCAGCTAATTTTTTTCTATATGTATTTTTAGCTGTCCAGATAATTTCTTTCTATTTTTAGTAGAGATGGGTCTCACTCTTGCTCAGGTTGGTCTCAAATTCCTGACCTTGAGTGATCCTCCTGCAGAGTGCTAGGATTACAGGCATGAGCCACCACGCCTGGCCTAGAGTGCTAGCATTACAGGTGTCAGTCACACAGTCACTGCACCTGCTGCTATTTCCTTTTTTTTTTTTTTTTAGAGGCAGGACCTCCCTATTGTTGCTCAAGCTGGTCTTGAACTTCCAGCCTCAAGCAGTCCTCCCTAATTGGCCTCCCAAAGTGCTGAGATTACAGAAGTGAGCCACTGTGCCTGGTGAAAAATGCACTACTCTTATCATGGTTTTATGGTGTGTAAATTAAAGGAGGTTTCCCCTAACAGTGTCTCAAATTGCATGATTTTTTGGCACACTGAGGTTTTTGTCACGGTAAGAATTTATGACAGGTGAGAGGTTTGCCTCTCTAATGTAAATTAAGAAATAGGAAGTAGGAAATGACAATAGGACATAATGATACGATGCCTTGGCCACAGAATAAGTTAGAAAAGATAGCACCTGCAAGTTAAGGATCCAGAAATTCATTTCCTTAAAGCTATCTATGCCTGAGCACCTCTTGGAAATTATTCTTATATCCCCAGGGGTACACATAGTCCCCTTTTGAATGCTTCTGATCTTAATCCCTTACCCTTTATAATGTGAGAATCTCATAATTGAATGTGACTCAAGTTATAAGATTTATTTCTTTTGTAACAGGACTCCTAAATGCAAACATACTACTTTATCTGGTACTCAACTAAAAATAAAAGTTAAAAAGGCAATTTATTTTTGTTGAAAGTAAAACTAGCTGTTTAGACTCTTTGAGAAGGACTTTCAAGAGTAATTTAGCCTAAATGGATTTTTGAGATTTAATTCATATACCATAAAATTCACCCTTTAAATAAGTGTACAATTCAGTGGGTTTTAGTGTATTCAGAAAGTCATCCAACCATTACTGTTATCTAATTCCAAAACATTTTCTTCACCGCAAAAAGAAGCCTGGTACCTATTTGCAGTTATTTGACATCCCCCCCCAACCCCTGCAAATCACTAATCTACTTTCTGTCTGTATAGACTTACCTATTCTGGACATTTTATATAAGTGGAATATGCAATATATGGCTTTTGTGTCTGGCTTCTTTCACTTAGCAAAATGTTTTCAGGCTTCATCCATATTGTAATGTGAATCAGTATTTCATTCCTTTTTATGGCAGAGTCTAAATAGGTTTTGTTTTATGCATTGACACTGCAATCTAACACTACATCCATACACAGTGTTTCTAGTGAGTAACTTCACGGTAAAAATCTATTTCTTTCCCAGTGTATCGTGGTCTCTTCTTTCTTTTGACAAGGTACTATTTGAACTGTAGAAATCCCTTAAAGAAGATGATATTACCTGTGGCCATAGTAGCAGACCTTTTAGTCAGGATCCTTTCAATGTTAAAACAAAACAAATTAAACTTATACTAACTTCAGCAAAGAAGGTACTTTAATGACTCATCTAACTGCAGGTAAAGGTGGGATGAAAATCACAGGAAAAAGGGAACAGCTGCAAGCATAAGGGATTCAGGGACCAAAATCCAGGACTCATCACTAGCAGGACTTTTTCCTTCTGTCTCTCATCTCTAATTCTCTGTTGGCTTCATTCTTCAGGAAGCTTCTCTCCACATGGTAGGGTCTGCACACATTCCCAATTATCCTCTCAGCTTAACAAATCTAGCAGAAATGGAAAGATCAATATATCAATCCCAGGTCATTCCTTTTAAAAATCGGATGGAGATTTTCCTATAAATGCCTCTGATTTACCCTGCTTATATCACATGACTGTCTCTGAGCCAACCAATTTCCAGAGGAGTGGATAATATTACTGGCCAGACATGGGTCATATATTTCCACTCCTGTAGTCAGGGAGATAGGATCTATGACTAGAAAAACTAGGATGGAAAAGTTTATTGGATAAATAAAAATAATACCCATCATATACCACAAAGTACCCATTAGCTTCTCAGCACCCACACATACTCTTCCTCTCACATTCCAAGAATGCCACTACCCAGTAATTATCCCCTTTAAAATTGAAATAGACTCACCTTGTACCCAAAAACAAGCAAAAATCCCATCTAGTCACCACACCCAGTTCCAAACCCAAGGATCTCTGGATGATGTGTGTGCTCTTCTTGGTCAGGTCTTCATGGTCCTATTACGCATGGCTAAAGTTTAAATGAAAACAACCCCAGTCAACAGTGGAAGAATATAGTAAAATCTCCATCCCATTTTTAAAAGGAAAGACTATTTACAATGATCACTGGACAAGAACAGCAAAAATTTATACTCCAGACAGTGGAATGAATCTCATGTTCAGTCAAACTGATCTGCCTGCTAAGAGGATGTCTCTTAATCAATATCCTCCAACGCCATTCCTAAGAGAGAAGAGAAAATAGAGGAAGAATGTTCTCTTAAGGCATGCACCCAGTTTTTGTTCACAAAATTATAAGGACTTGGGAATTATCTCAGAGGATTTTCTAGGATGTGTGGGCACAAAATCAATAAGGGACACGTTCTTTCCAGTTTGTTGGTCTACCGTCTTCTAAAATGTCCTCATCTGCAGGATTTAAGCTGAGTCACTGCCACATCTGCTTACTAGCCTGCAGAAATAGGGAAAAGAGAATGGTAAAGCACAAGTCTAATGGTTCAAAGTCAAATCATAGAAATGCCATTGAACAACTTCACTCACATCCCACTGGCCCCAATGAGTCTCATGGTCATATTATACTTATCTGTAAAATAGGCTGTAAAACATAGGTTCAAGGGTTCTGTTGGTAAATGAAGAGGAGAATGAACATGGGATAACAGCTAGAGGTCTCCACCACATTTTATTAGGAATGAGGTGCCCAGTATTGTATGGGGTCTAGGCTATCACACTACTCTGTTTCTCTGACTTGCATCACATGCCCTTTGGACAATTCATCCTGTCCAGTAAAAGTGAGGTGCTATGATTGCCCAGGCTGGGTCATCTGCCAGCCCTCAAGGCCAAGAGGACAGGGTCTGTCACTAAGAAAGGGGAAGCTTGCTGGGCAAAATAATAACAGTAGCACAACCAATTAAGAACCTCTTTTCCCAGTAGTGATGATGAGATCAGCTTCTTTCTCTCCCCAAATGGAAGAATCCCATCAAGTTTATGCTATGCAATGGTCTTATACTTTGATATCCTGCTATCAAATGTTTTGGGGTTGTTTTATTTTGTATGTATGATATTGTCAGTCTCCCTGATGGCTGGTGCTGTCAAGTTTAAAGAATATAGATACTGAAGTCAGAGAAGTCTGGATTCGAAAGCAGCTCTTCCACTTGTGAATAAAAATCATATCACCATTGCTGATCACTATGTATCCAGTACGGTGCTTTACCTACATTGTCTACTACTGCTTCTCACCCAAGCCCTAAGAAGTATATATGTTGCCAATTCTCAGATGTAAAAATACAGATGCACAGAGCAAAAGTAATAAGCACTGAAACCAGAAACAGAACAAACTCAGTTTAACCCTTAGAGGCTTGATCACTAGGATAAATTGCTTTTCCGTGTAAGTTTCCTTGTTTTGAAAGAACCTACAAAATTTTAGTTTGCAATAGTATATAACATTTTAGCAAGAAATATGTTACTTTAGACAAGCTATTTATCTTTCCTGAGACTTGAATTCTTTAAGCTTAGAAAGTTGGGACTATAATAGATTTATCGTATTCATTTCAATGTGAAGATCGGAGTCTATCATGCTTTCCGCTGTTATTAAATTTCACTTATTTCAACAGCAGATGGTGCTATTGAGTATTGGCTTTAAAAATAAAACAATTCTAATTCTGGAGCACATAGTTCTTCTCATAGATGATACCTACCTGTATATCAGAGCATTGGAAGTTAGGGGTTGTCCTGAAAATATTTGTAGATTAAAAGTGTATTAATGTGTAACTAATATATATCAATAAAACTGGTTAAAAAACTTTACTAAACTCAAAGATTTTATGTTATGCTACTTTAAAATACTAAGAAAAAAGGTTTAAATATATAACCCATATATTGACCCACACTTTTTATTTTATTTATTGTGTTAAGAAGCTTTAACATGGCCGGGCGCAGTGGCTCATGCTTGTAATCCTAGCACTCTGGGAGGCCAAAGTGGGAGGATCGCTTGAGCTCAGCCTGAGCAAGAGTGAGACCCCGTCTCTACTATAAGTAGAAAGAAATTAGCCAAAAAACTAAAAAAAAAAAAATAGAAAAAAAAAATTAGTCGGTCACGGTGGCGCGTGCCTGGTGCCTGTAGTCCCAGCTACCTGGTAGGCTGAGGCAGGAGGATCGCTTGACCCCAGGAGTTTGAGGTTGCTGTGAGCTAGGCTGACGCCACAGCACTCTAGCCTGGGCAAAAGAATAAGACTCTGTCCCAAAAATAAATAAATAAATAAATAAATAAGAAGCTTTAACATTAAAATGCTGACTAAAACAGATGGATTCATAAGGATGAATCATAACCACAATTTTGTACCTTAAGACTCTTTATTTTAGACTTTTAGATATTTATGCTTTTTATGTCCTCTAATTTAATCTGCAGCAAGGAAAGATCTTTTATAAATATTTTTCGCCTTTATGCTTCTTAGATAGGGGATAATATCAGTGCTTGGTTTTCTTTCTTTAT
The DNA here is from genome assembly GCF_020740605.2 of Lemur catta. Lineage (NCBI taxonomy): Eukaryota > Metazoa > Chordata > Mammalia > Primates > Lemuridae > Lemur > Lemur catta. The sequence goes on from NC_059143.1 coordinate 23,150,969, forward strand.
TTAATTTTTTAAAGATGGGGTCTTGCCCTGTTGCCCAGGCTAGAGTACAGTGATGTGATCATAGCTGAAGGAAATTAGAAATATTTTAACCCCAAAATATTATATTTTGACATTCTGGACTGACCAAAGAGGCCTCAAGTTCTCTCTGACCTCCTCCCCACCACCACTAGCATGGACTGCCCCTAAATCATTGAAGTTTATTTATCTGCCTGAGATGTGGACCCACCTAGGAGAACAATTATCCTTTTCTTCCCCTTCCTGAAAGACCAGGGATGTGACCACATCTGAACAGACTCTAAGAAAATAATGTTCATTTACTCAGACTCATTTAAATTCTAAATGGGAACTATTTACCAGTCAATCATTCCCCATCCATTCATCCTCCCTGGTTAGTTCTTTATTGTCCCTCAACAGAATTCCCTTTTTCCCCCTCCCATAACCCATTTTATCAAAAAGGCATATAAACTCCTGAACCCAGTTGAATTCTCATTTATCATGTGCTTTTTAATCTTCAAGCTTTAGTCTAAAAAAAAAAAAGGCTATGCCAGGCACTGTGGCTCATGTCTGTAATCTTAGCACTTTGAGAAGCCAAGGTTGGAGGATCGCTTGAGGCCATGAGATCAAGACCAGCCTCAGAAAAACAACAATACCCTGACTCTACAAAAAATAGAAAAATTAGCCAGACATGGTGGCCTACCCAGGAGACTGAGGCAGGAGGATCACTTGAGCCCAGGAGTTTGGGGTTGCAGTGAGTTATGATGATGGCACTGTACTCTAGCACAGGTGACAGAGTGAGACTCTGCCTCAAAAAAAAACTAAAAATTAAAAAAAGGCTAAAAAATACAGTTATATGACATATTGTAGATTGGTAGCATAGACCTATTTTCTTTACTTTTTTTTTTCTTTTGTTGACGTATTTTCTGTCTTTTTTTATAGTTGCCAAACAAAAAGTATATATGTTTGTGGTGTACAACATGATAGTTTGAAGTACATATACATTGTGGATTGGCCAAAATGAGCTAATTAACATATACATTACCTCACATACTTGTCATTTATTTGTGGTGAGAACATTTAAAATCTACTGTTGTAAGCTCACCCCAAGGGCCATTCAGACTATCGTGCTGGGCTAGCTAAAGGGGAGCCATCTTGCTTCCAGTGTGCTTTTGGTTTGTTTTGTCTTAAGTTTAGAATTAATCTGCTTCTTGCTTACACTGCTGTCCAACACAAGGTTAGAAAACGACCTTGAGGAAAAACAGATCAAGAGTCCAGAATAAGCCAACCGCAGACTGCTGATGGATGACAAGATCCGCCAGATGACCTATTGTTTGCTGATAACCACCAAGCATGCCTTGCTGACTTGCACAAAGCTTGCTTTCTGCCACCAACCCCCTTTACCCCTTCCTTTTATAAGTTGTTCAGTAAGTAGAGGAGATGAAACGGTCTTTGAGACAAGAGTCCCCCATCTCCTCAGGATGCTGCCACTGGAATAAACCACCTTTCCTTCACCAACACTCGCCTCTCATATCTTTCTTTTGGGAGGCAGGCAGCCGAACCTGTGTCCGGCAACCCCTTCAGCAATTTTCAACCACACAATACGTTTTATTAACTGTAATCCCCATGTTGTACAATAGTTCTCTTGATCGACAATCTTCTATTTAGGAAAAATTACAATCTCATTTTATATGTGAAGAAATAGTCCTAGAGAGAGAAAACCACTTTCCCAAGGTTCTATGCCTAGTTAGGCACACAGATAGAAAAAGCCTCTCAATTTCCTGACTTCCAGTCTCAAGTACTTTTCATTGTACTTTTTCAGTTTACACATTCATAGAATTTGTTGTGATTTTTTTGCCTCTATTTCAAAAACTTTTTGAGGCAACAGATGTTGTTTTAATGAGTCCCTTTTTATAAGTGCCTTTGATTTCTGACACATCAAAAATGATTTTACCTACATAAAAATAAAAGGAATAGTTACAAATGTTAAGCAGTCCCCAAAAGCTGTGCACTTTTTTGTTAACTTGCTACACAAGTTAAAAATATATGTAGTTTGAAAGAAATTAAAGAAGACAAACACATGGAAAGATATCTCATGTTTATGGATTGAAAGACTTAAATGTTTAAATGGCAATATTCCCCAAATTGATCTACAGATGCACTGAAATTTCTATCAAAATCCCAGATGATTTCTTTATAGAAATTGACAGGCTGACCCTAAAATATATATGAAAATTTAAGGAACTCAGAATATCTGAAACAACCTTTTTTTTTCTTTTTCTTTTTTTGAGACAGAGTCTTACTCTGTTGCCTGGATTAGAGTGCTGTGGCGTCAACCTAGCTCACAGCAACCTCAAACTCCTGGGCTCAAGCAATCCTCCTGCCTCAGCCTCCCAAGTAGCTGAGACTACAGGCATGCGCCACCATGCCCGGCTAATTTCTTCTGTATATATTTTTAGTTCTCCATATAATTTCTTTCAATTTTTAGTAGAGACGGGGTCTCGCTCTTGCTCAGGCTGGTCTCAAACTCCTGAGCTCAAACAATCTGCCCGCCTCGGCTTCCCAGAGTGCTGGGATTACAGGCATGAGCCACCGTGCCCAGCCTGATTGAATCATTTTAAATCCATTGAGATTTGGTTTAAGTTTCAGAATATGGTCTATCTTGGTAAAAGTTAAATGCACATTTGTAAAAATGATGTATTTTGCTATTGTTGCATGAATGTTCTGCAAATGTCAATTAGGTCATGTTGATTGATGGTGTTGCTCAAGTCTTCTTTATCCTTACCTTGTATCTTTATATCTGTCTGTATTAGTTTCCTGAACCTGCTGTAAAAATTGTCACAAACTGAGTGACTTAAAACAAGAGAAATCTATTAGTTCACAGTTCTGGAGTACAGAAGTCTGGAATCAAGGTATGAGCAGCGCCATGCTCCCTGGGAAGGCTCTAAGAAAGAATCTTTTTTTTTTTTTAATTTTTTTATATGGAACACTTCACGAATATGCGTGTCATCCTTGCGCAGAGGCCATGCTAATCTTCTCTGTATCATTCCAATTTTAGTATATGTGCTGCCGAAGCGAGCACTAAGAAAGAATCTTCTTTCCTCTTCCAGTTTGTGGTAGTTGCCAGCAATTCTTAGCATTCTTTGGTTTGTGGCAGCATAACTACAATTTCTGCCTCCATTGTCATGTGGCCTTCCTCCCTATGTCTCTGTGTCTTCATATTTTTCTTTCCTTATATGGACACCTGTCATTGGATTTAACGCCCAGCCTAATCCAATATGACCTCATCTTAATTTGATTACATTTGCAAAGACCCTGTTTCCAAATAAGGTCACATTCACAGCTACAGGGATTAGGAATTCAACATACCTCAATTCAACTCACAACACTATTTTTATATCTATTCTTATATCCTTATGTCTATTCTTTGTAGCAGCCAAGGGGCTCTCTTGGTCCTCTGAAAGTTCACTGAAAAATCAACTCACACAAGGCAGATTAATTGAGGAAAGGGAATACAAATTTATTTAATGTATATACAAAGAAGCCTTCAGAATGAAGACCCAATTCCCTAAAGGGGTACAGAAGCTTATATACCATCTCAGTACATCTAAATGAGTGCTTAGATGGACTCTGACCATTAACTATGAAAGAATGAGGGCTTGGATCCTGGCAAGACAGATTATGGGGAGAAAAGGAATTCTGTTGAAGGCCAATAAATGATTATGGGGAGAATTCAATGTCCTGAAGAACATGCAGTGGTCTAGGACAAGGTCTATGGGGCCCGCAGAGTAGACCATGGTTCATGACAAAGTTCTGTCCATGTTTCTTGACAGATTTAAGTCTTCCTTCCTACAATATCACTTTAGTTAATGAAAACTCAGGGAAGGGACTGGAGGTAATTGTTTTCTACTTTGGTAGACTTCTGTACTTTAGGCAGATAAGAAACTTCAGAGAATCCTACGCTTTGGAGAGACAGTAGGGGTAGTGAGAACAGGTGGTGGGGGAGGGGAGAGGTCAGAGAGACCTTTTCAGTTAGGTATGTACAAAGCACCACATTTTTGGGTATTCGTTTCAAAGCCCCGACATCTGATAGCCTTATAGAATAATATGTCCTTTCTTTTTTTTTGCGACAGGGTCTCACTCTGTTGCCTGGACTATAGTGCAGTGACCTCATCATAGCTCACTGCAACCTCAAATTCCTGTGCTCAGGCAATCCTCTTGCCTCAGTTTCCCAAGAAGTGGGAACTACGGGTGCGTGCCTGTGCAACTTGGCTAATTTTTTCTATTTTTTTGTAGATTCAGGGACTCTCTATGTTGCTCAGGCTAGTCTCAAACTCCTAGACTCCAGCAATCCTCCTCCTGTCTCAACCTCCCAAAGTGCTAGGATTATTGGCACGAGCCACTGTGCCTGGCCTAGAATGATATGTCCTCCTATATTCTTAGATTAAAAGTGAATTTTTGGTGTACTTGTTCTATTAGTTATTAAGAGAGGAGTATAGAAATATGTGACTATAATTGCAGATTTGTCTATTTCTCATTTCACTTCTATCAACTTTTGCTGCATGAAATTTGAAGCTCTTTTTTCCCCAGCTTTTTAAATTTTCCCCTTTTATACAAAACAAAGTAGAAGAAATAACACAGAATTAAAACTGCAAAAGCAGAATTCAGTAGAACATGTATACACACAAAAAATCTGGGTAGGAAGATGGGCTTATTTACAATAAAGAAACAAAGGTAAAATTAAGGTAGTTTTCACATGAAAGATTAAAAAAAATCAAGCATATGCTACAATGGGTACCACCATTTACAGCAATATTAAAGGGGGGCAGAATTTAACACTTAATAGGGACAGACATACCACAAGGCACAGGTTTTACAGCATCAGTGCAATAAATTCACAAACTATATTATAGCTAATCAGTTTAAGAATTGTTCCCAAATATGTCACATTTTTGGCCCTCAGAGGTTCATTCCTATAGATTTCAACTACTCTAAATTTCTAGCTACTGGGAAGGAAAGAATGATTATAAGAAACTTTCTAAGGAGTTACAAAATCTAAGTAGACCAGAGGCCAACTGTCATCACCTCACGTCTGCTCTCACCAACAGTCCTTGCATTTTTCAGAGAACTATTTAGGAAAAAAGTCAGACATCAGTGTAATCACTATCTCCTATGCCAAATCTATGGGGACTGAAATGGACAGGTAATTACCATAAAATGAGAATTTTGAGGATTACCTTTAAAGGCTTATTCTGGTCAAAAATTAGTCAGGTAAGATTATTTCCTATTGAAATGAATCTTGACGAAACAGAGAAGACTTTTGGACTTTACTGGCTGGTTTTTTGAGTGAAGGTCATAGACAAAAGTCTTAACCTACTGTATATTATAGCTAAAGTCAGCTGAAAACGTGAAATTAAAAGCATGCTAAAAAATCCTAAATATAATCTTTTGGAAGTCTGCTATTAAAAAGCCTTTACCACACTCTAGGAGGCCAAGCCAGGCGGATCGTTTGAGCTCAGGAGTTCGAGACCAGCCTGAGCAAGAGTGAGACCCTGTCTCTACTAAAAAAATAGAAAGAAATTATATGGACAGCTAAAAATATATATATAGAAAAAATTAGCCAGGCATGGTGGTGCATGCCTGTAGTCCTAGCTATTTGGGAGGCTGAGGCAGGAGGATTGCTTGAGCCCAGGAGTTTGAGGTTACTGTGAGCTAGGCTGATGACATGGCACTCTAGCCCAGGCAACAGAGTAAGACTGTGTCTCAAAAAATAAAGAAAGAAAGAAAAAGCCTTTACCGATTTACTAACTTGAAGTCTCAGTGCAAGGGGACAAGAGCTCTAAGGCTCTCAGATTTTTCTCATTTGGGAGAAAGGACCAAGGTTTCCTACAAACTGCTAAGTTTTGCACAAGGGAGAAACCTACACACACTAGGGCATAGAATTAGTTTCAACTTACTCCATGGGGATTCTTCTCCCAGGGCAAAGAAACAGAATGAGGAATGATTCTTCTTCTTTTTTTCTTTTTTTAGATAGTTTCTCAGCCTGTTGCTCGGGCTAGAGTTCCATGGCATCAGCCTAGCCCACAGCAACCTCAAACCTTCTGGGCTCAAGCCTCCTGCCTCAGCGTCCCGAGTAGCTGGGATTACAGGCATGCACCACCATGCCTGGCTAATTTTTTCTATATATATTTTTAGTTGTCCAGCTAATTTCTTTCTATTTTTAGTACAGACAAGGTCTTGCTCTTGCTCAGGCTGGTCTGGAACTCCTGAGCTCAAACAAGCCACCCGCCTCGGCCTCCCAGAGTGCTAGGATTACAGGCGTGAGCCACCACACCCAGCCAGGAATGATTCTTAATTGGTTTCTTCATCAGAAGTGGTAAATTTGGTCTCTATATCCCTGAAATCAGACAGTTTTTTAAGCAGACTGTGAAAGCAGACAGTAGAACCAGCTTCTTGTAGCCACAGACCACTACCTTGTACCTAGCTAAAGCAAAGATCAACTCCAACAATTACCCAAAGTCACTTTACTGTACTAAAGGGTAAAGTCCATCACTATATTATTTTAAAGGAAGTTGCCTAAAAGTAAGAATTCAATTAACGCTGGGTGAGAAAAATCAAAATAAGTCATACTCATTAAAGAGTTTTCCATATAAGGCCAACTGATGAGAATGTACCCAACTACACTTGACAAGAAGACACTATGCACAAAGCCATATTTGGTGAGTCTGAATTTCTATTAACTGTGGGGAGAGTGAGGGAGAACATACTTCTTTAACATTTTAGTATCCAGAGAGTATAGTAGAAACCATCCCCAGGGACAATGTATACACTCCATTAATCACATTGAATAAAGCAGTGAATTATTCATTTTTCTTTTCTTTTTGTTTGAGAAGCTTGTTTATGTCCCTTTTGGCCATTCCAATGTACTTCAAAATGATTCCATGTTGGTTAAGTCCAGGAAGCAACACTACGAAAGTCACTATTAAGTAGGTGAGAAGCAGGTTGTGGACTTATTGGCCCACCTAAGCAACCGCAGCAAGATCATGGTCATGAAGTACATTTTAGGTTTTTCTTCTTTTTGTGCAAAGAGGTGTTTCCACCAGCCCACAGCTCTGCATCGAATTTTTACTAGATTGCTGCAGATTTCGTGGAATCTTTGCTGTTCTTCAGTGGTCCATTTATTGAAGCCAAAAATTCTAGGTGCTAGAATAGGAACAATGTAGTCAGCCAAACACAAAAACATAACAAAACAGGAAACATCGGATAGTAGATCATCAGACACACCAAAGAAACCACACCCATAATGGCAGGTGGAAACCAGGCTCTTTCCCATCCGAGGTCTTTATCCGTCATCAGCATCAGTTCTCCCCATCCTTGCGACTGCTCTTCCAGATTGCAGTCTCTGCAGCCAGCAAGTTGGTGCTCCCACTATCTCCCTCCACCATGGTCCCTGAGATACCTTCTCAGCTAGTGTAAGTCACCCTCCAACTCAGCCTGCCTCCCGAGAACCGCGCAGCGATCCCAGCGCCTGAAGCTCTTTATTAGCTACATTAATATTCGGTATTGCTAAGTCTTTTGGTTAATTGACTCCTTTACTTAAGTATGTGCACTGTCACTGTTCCTATTCAGCATAATTCTGGAGGTCCTAGCTACCACAATTAAGGCCAGAAAAAGTAATAAACGGTATAAGATCATAAAGAAAAACAGATATGTCATGGCAGTCATATGTCCTACATAGAAAATGTAATTTTATCATAGAAAAATTATATACAACAACAGAAAAAGAGTTCTACAAGTTTACTAGATAAAAGACCAATACACAAAAAAATCAACTGTGCTATTATAGTGGTAACAGATAATTAGAAAATAGACATTTTAAGAGATACATCTTTCAATAGCAATAACATATTTGAGATTACTGGAATATATATAACATAAAGTATATTATATACATAATTTTTTAATAATGGAAGTCCTCTGGGGAGAAAATTATAAAACTTCACTGGAATTTGAAAAAACAAATAAATGGAAAAATATACCTTGTTTATGGACTCAGCACTGTAAATATGGCAGTTCTTTCCAAATTAACCTATAAATTCAATGTTAAGTTTAAGACTATAAGCCCGGTATGGTGGCTTATGTCTATAATCCCAGTGAATCAGGAGGCTGAGACGAGAGGATCACTTGAGCCCAAGAGCTCAAGGTTGCAGTGATCTATGATGGGGCCACTGTATTCCAGCCTAGGCAACAGAGCAAGGCCCTGTCTGTGGGGGGAAAAAAAAAGGTTAAGATTAAGAATATGAAGAATCACAAAAGAAAAAACGGGCAGATTTAACTACTTCAAAATTTATTTATTTATTTTAACTTTTTTTTTTTTTTTTTTTTTTTTGAGGCAAAGTTCCACTCTGTCACTCTGGCTAGAGTGCTGTGGCATCAGCCTAGCTCACAGCAACCTCAAACTCCTGGGCTTGAGCAATCCTCCTGCCTCAGCCTCCCGAGTAGCTGAGACTACAGGCCTGTGCCACCATGCTGGCTAAATTTTTCTATATATATATTTTTAGCTGTCCATCTAATTTCTTTCTATTTTTAGTAGAGATAGGGTCTTGCTCTTGCTCAAGCTGGTTTCGAACTCCTGAGCTCAGACGATCCGCCTGCCTCGGCCTCCCAGAGTGCTAGGATTGCAGGCGTGAGCCATCCCGCCCGGCTGAAATTTATTTATTTAATTTAATTTAATTTTGTTTTATTTTTTGAGATGGAGTCTTACTCTGTTGCCCAGGTTAGAGTGCTGTGGCATCAGCCTAACTCACAGCAACCTCAAACTCCTGGGCTCAAGTGATCCTCCTGCCTCAGCCTCCCGAGTAGCTGGGACTATAGGCATGCACCACCACAACCAGCTAATTTTTACTATTTTTAGTAGAGACAGAGTCTCACTCTTGCTCAGGCTGGTCTCGAACTCCTGAGCTCAAGTGATCCTCTCGTCTCAGCCTCCTGATTCACTGGGATTATAGACATAAGCCACCATACCAGGCTTATAGTCTTAAACTTAACATTGAATTTATAGGTTAATTTGGAAAGAACTGCCATATTTACAGTGCTGAGTCCATAAACAAGGTATATTTTTCCATTTATTTGTTTTTTCAAATTCCAGTGAAGTTTTATAATTTTCTCCCCAGAGGACTTCCATTATTAAAAAATTATGTATATAATATACTTTATGTTATATATATTCCAGTAATCTCAAATATGTTATTGCTATTGAAAGATGTATCTCTTAAAATGTCTATTTTCTAATTATCTGTTACCACTATAATAGCACAGTTGATTTTTTTGTGTATTGGTCTTTTATCTAGTAAACTTGTAGAACTCTTTTTCTGTTGTTGTATATAATTTTTCTATAGCCTCGGCCTCCCAGAGTGCTAGGATTACAGGCCTGAGCCACCATGCCCAGCCTACTTCAAAATTTAAATCAATAATTTGGCAAAAAAAAGTAATAAAAATTTTAAGACAAAAACAGGGAAAAAGATGTGTCATAAATATAACAAAAAGTCAGCATGTTCTTCATATAGAGAGTTCTTATAAAGCCTTCCTACTTACATACCTCTCAAATCATTTCCATTTCTTCTTTCCATCCTCACAATTTTTTTTTTTATTCTTCAGCTGAAACAGCAGAAGGTGATTTATTGTGTACTTGTTACACTTGGCCATAACTGAGAACAGAACTAGTCCAAAATGTCAGGTCTAGGGCAAAGGACCAATAGGGACTGCTTTTGTATGGGCAAGATGGTCTCTCAGAGGTGGCCGTGGGGATCTGATGGAGATGAAGTTCTGGTTCCACTGAGAGGCAAGTTCTAGACAGTAGCATGCAGTCCAGCAACTTGTACCAGCGTCCCCAGACTTTGGCCTTCCGTGTTTCTGATATTGCAGCCTTCACGTGTGCACAAGCAAGTGGTTTACTTGGACCTCTGCCTCATCTTTCTTCTTTTGTGCTTCAGCCCACACATTCGTTTCTTCCTCCACTGGGCTCTCATGGCACGGAGGTTTCTAGAAAGATCCCTCACTTCAATTTTTCAATGGCCAATTAACTACTCTTCCAACCTCTTCCAAATGCATATCTAGACATGTTACTCCCTTCCATAAAAATTTTCACCGACTGTCTATAGCCCAGATTCCTGGCATGACATATTAGGGTATATTTTGACCTGGCCTTTGTTTTCCTGAACACTCTTTTGCCCCTGTAAATGCAAAGGTTTAACCATATTTGAAACACTTGGATTCTCTTGGATCTCTTTCTCTATCTTTTTATCAGCTCCCTTTAATTAGAATACATTTTCCTTAAGGCTTTAGTTACAGAAAAATTGAGACTCGCTTAAAATAACTCTAGTAGAATGCAGGGGAAAGTAAATTCTCACAGTATAGACATTTCATAGAATTCAAGAACAGGAATTGAAACATACAAACAAAAATAGAAGTGCTGGAGCCAAAGTTACTTCCTCAATCAGGGTTCTTGTTGTCTTATTGTCCATTTTATCTCAGTCTCTTTTCTCTTACAGAGTCAGTGCTTTTTTCTGTCTGTCTGTCTGTCTCTCTCTCTTTCCCTTTCTTCCATCTGTTTTCTTCTTTCCTTCCTTCCTCCTCCTTTTATACACACACACACACACACACACACACACACACCTGACTTTCTGTCTTTACTCATTTTGCGCCATCCTTACTCTGGCTGTCCAAACCCTAACTCTATATGGTGTAATAAACTATTCCCTTTGTTCTTCTGGTTCAATTTATTAAGACAAATAAATGGATTGCTGTTTTTCAGTGTCCATTCTTGCCTCAGTTAGCCTTGGCTAGTGATAAATAGTCAGGTACTATTGCAAGGGTTATGGGAGGGGTAAGCAATGAACCACACATACAATCTTCCTTTAATTTCACTACCACTTCTTCATCGTACTCTTTTCACCTGTAATTCTTATTCTTTCAATATTCAGCTCATTGTCACCTTCCCATGAGATCGACTTCCCTGGCTTTCATGTCTAGAGGTAAGGTGTCCCTCTACATGTCATTGCATATACTAATATAGAATCGATCTCACTGTAATGCAATTATTTGTTTTCTTATCTGTTCCCTCATCTGAATTTTGAGTCTTTTGGGGGCAAGTACACAGTAGGCACTCATTTCATCACCCACACAAATCAAATGGGTAAAGTAAATACAGAGAAAAATTACAGGAGTTTTAGATGGTGGATCTTTAAATGAATGCCCTACTTTTGAAAAGCAATTTGTGGCATGTATCAAGAGCTACAAAAGTGTTCACAATCTTGCTTGAATTGATTCCAATATGGAGAGTTCATTTCATTTAACAAATATTTACTGAACACTTGTTATATGTCAGGCACTGCTCTAAACCCTAAAGTTTAGAACAAGGTCAACTGAGAACTGGCGTATTCATAGCATGACTGTCGTTAGATTGAATTATATGGGCTGCTCTCCATGGTTCTGAACCATACGTGCCATTAAGACACAGCCTAGTTCATTGTCTTCTGTGTAATCTTTCCCCAGAGTTGTGAAGCAGAGTAGGGAAGAGAGGGCAATAGGAAAGAAATGGAGAAGACAGAAGAAGAGAGATCATGACAAAGGCATAGCCATATAAAGACTCAGGTAGAAAAATGAGATTTATTTTGAGATTATTTTCATATAGTTCTAGCTAGTAGCAAAGATACGACAACCAGCCCATACATAACACACAAAAGAAACAACTGAAGAAAAATAATTACAGAGCAAGCAATGCAAAGCTGTGCCAGACTTAAAATGAATAAATAAGTTCAGGCATATGAATACTAGAAGATTCAGAAATGTGTTAACTGAAGTGCTGCCATCTGTTGAGTTATACTAAATTACTGATGGTAAAATTTTGTGGACAATTAACATGATGATTTAATTCAAATGAAATGAAATGTTTTCTGAGTTATCTCTTTAAAATCCCCACCCTTTTGGGGAATTAAAATCTGCATTCCTTCCTGAGGACAGTAATCAAAGGGCCAAAAACTAGTCTTTATTCTTTGTTTTCTAGTGTCTTAAACTACAGGAGATGGCAGAACAGAATTGTCTGGAAAAGGGTCACAAGATTGTTGTCACTGGAGATAAGGTCCATCAAAACCACCAATTATAGGGGAGGTTGTGGGGCAAAAAAATTAAAAAAAAAAAAAAGAAAGAAAGCCACCAATTATAGTAAAACAACGATAACCCAAAGCCAGGACATGTGACACTGGTCACCTAGATTCGAGCCCAACCTCTGAAAACCCCCCTTTCATTTTATTTTATTATTATTTTTTTGAGATGGAGTCTCACTCTGTCACCTTGGCTAGAGTGCCATGGTGTCAGCCTAGCTCACAGCAACCTCAAACTCCTGGGCTCAAGCAATTCTCCTCCCTCAGCCACCAGAGTCACTGGGATTACAGGTGCTCACCACCACGCCCGGCTAATTTTTCTATTTTTAGTAGAGACAGGGTCTCACTCTTGCTCAGGCTGGTCTTGAAATGCTGACCTCAAGCAATCCTCCACCTTGGCCTCCCAGAGTGCTAGGATTACAGGCATGAGCCATCTCACCCAGCCAAAATCCCCCTTTTAAAAAGCCCTTTATTTCTGCTTAAAGACAGGATGGTGGACTTTTGAGATGCTAGTCTACTGTCCTCCTCATTTGCCAGCAAATTAACAAACTTCTCTTTCTTTGTCCTCAAACCACTTGTCCTCCTCATTCATTCTCACTGATTCAGCCTCACGGTCAAGTACCAAACTTTTGGTAACACTAGTGTGTGGGAGTGTCATTCGTAAGAGAAGCAGAACAGGACAAGGACATCTCAGAATAATGATATCATCAGTTCAACAGGAATCTATAATGATTCTAAAGTTATTTTCCCTAATAGATGGTCTCAAAATATATAAAGATAAAATCAGAACAATTAAAAGAAAAAATGGACAGACCCTGTTATTAATTGATAAAACAAAAAAGTACTTAGTAAGAATATTTAATATTTGAATAATATAATTAACAAAATTGACCTATTTGGCATTGTCAGGGCCCAGAAACCTATACCCCCCAATATTGTAACCAGCTCTATGAGCAGATTTCAATGGCTCCTATATCGGTTTTTTTTTATAATCCTTTCTCTCTCTTATGTTTTAGATTCTCAGGCCAGTAAAGCTCAATATCAGGACCCTGTAACTATTAATAAATACTTGACCTTTCTGAGTTGTTTCCCAGAAATGGCAGAATTTCTGAAAGACAATGGAATTGAGATTCCAAAGATCCCTGTGCAGACTTCCTGATGCCAAGACTCACCATCCCCCACAACCTGCTGCAATGCACATAGCCCTTCCTTAAAAAGCCCTGGGAGACAGGTTTGAGACTGATTTTCCTGTTCTCACTACAAACATCTTTCTTAGTAAAAATTCCTTTCTTCTGGGCAGGGTACAGTACCTGTTGTCCCAGCTACTTAGGAGACTGAGGAAGGAGGATTGCTTGAGCCCAGGAGTTTCAGGTTGCAGTGAGCTATGATGATGCCATCGCACTGCACTCTAGCCAGAGTGGCAAAGTGAAACTCTGTCTCAAAAAAAAATTGCTTTCTTCCTTGGCAATCCTCATTGTTTTAATAATTGGCTCTTTGTGCAGCAAGCAACTAGACCTAGGTGGAAATCCTCCTGTGGTTTCTATAACAATATGACACTTTGAAATGAACTGAAGAAGCCTCAAGTTCTCTCCAACCTTACCTTCCACGACCATCTCTGCCAAAGCACAGGCCTTTATCTGCCTAAGATCCAGGCCTGCCAAGGAGAAGAGTTGTTTTTTCTTCCCCTTCCTGTAAGACCAAGAATGCAACCACACCTGACTACTATGCTTTCACTGTCAAAGAAAACTATTTGCAGGCCAGGCACAGTGGTTCAGGTCTGTAATCCCAGAACTTTGGGAGGCTGAGGCAGGAAGATTGCTTGCGGCTAGCCTTGTTACCGAAAACTCAGCCACTTGTCCAGGAGGCCGAATCAGAAGAACGAGGACAAGCAGTTTGAGGAGGAAGGAAAGAGTTTACTTTGCTGGCAAAAGAGGAAAAATGGTAGACCTCCTCATCTCAAAAATCCAAATTTCTGGAACATTCGCAGAAATCTAGAGCTTTTAAAGGCTGGGTTCTCAGCTTCAGGCAATTACTGTTCAACTACAGTTGATGATTCTGATCATCCCATCTCCAGTGAAGACAATCTCTCTTGTGACCACCGCCCAGGATCTCCCTTTACCAGGTCAGGCTGGGCCATCTCCTGCTGCATAAGGAAACAAAAGACTTACCCTGGTCCTCCCAACCACTGGCCTGAGGCAGGGATGCAGGCTTTAGTTCTCAAAAAGGAGGATGTTTTAAGGAGACAGAAAATATTTTTGCCATTTTTTCCAGGCCATTCCCTCTGTTACAGCTTGGCAACATAGGGAGACCATTTCTCTACAGAATAATTTAAAAATTAGCTGGGTGTGGTGGCATGCACCTGTTTTGGCCTGGACAACAGAGTGAGAACTTGTCTCTAAAAATATGTATGTACATTTATTTACAAGGTAATCTCGGTTTCCAAGTCCATCCATTCTCCCTGGTAATATATTATTGCCCCTCAGTAGAATTTCTCTTTGCCCCCTTCCCATAACCTGTGAGCAGTGAGTAATCACTCTGTGATTCTCCCCACGTATACACATGTCAATGCAAGTAAATTACTGCAGCAAAAATGTCATCAATGTAGGTTTATTTAGTCAGGTGCGGTGGCTCATGCCTGTAATCCTAACACTCTAGGGGGCCAAGGCAGGAAGATCACTTGAGCTCAGGAGTTCCAGACCAGCCTGAGCAAAAGCTAGACTCCATCTCTATTAAAAATGGAAAAATTAGCCAGGCATGCAGTGCGTGCCTGTAGTCCCAGATACGTGAATACCGTAGCTTTATACTGAAGGCAATTAGAAATACTTTACCCCCAAATATGGCATTTTGACATTTTTATTTTTTAAATTTATTTATTTTGAGACAGAGTCTCACTCTGTCCCCCCGCTACAGTGCAGTGGAGCCATCACAGCTCACTGCAACCTCAAATTCCTTGGCTGAAGTGGTCCTCCTGCCTCAGCCTCCGAATAGCTGGGACTACAGGTGTATGCTACCACGCCTGGCTAATTTTTATTTTTTTGTGGAAACGGGGTCTCACTACATTGCCCAGGCTGGTCTTGAGCTCCTAGGTTCCAGGTGATCCTCCCTCCTCAGCCTCCCAATGTACTGGGATTACAGGTATGAACCACCGCAGCTGTGACCCCATACTCGCATCCATTATATACTATCTCCCTTCTGTTGCCGTGATGCTTCTAAATGTCATAATTTGTATTTTGACTATATCCTTAATAAATACTTGCTAAATGGACCTGAACAGAATTCTTAATGTTATTTGAGAAATTAAAATAGGGTTGGCATTTTCTGAGAAAGACTGCAAGGTACAAAGAATGTTAATCTGAAAAATAATACTCAACATTTATTCTTTAGTTTAAGGAATCACTGGCACAAGCCCTAAAACTATATGAACATAAGGTTTATTAGAATAAATTTATAAACTGCATCCTGGATCTGCCTTTCACACTTATAAGCATTTGAGTCAATGTCCTGGCCAAACACCCTTTGGACGATATTCTACACCACAGAACTAACTCTAACATTCCAAACTACACAGTGCGCCAGAAAGTGAAGTCAAGCTGGGGACATGATCTTTGTGTTAGTTACTGCAACAATCAAATGCACAGATCATCACAGCCACCCGCTAAATTCACTGACCTTACCAAGACATTTGATACTCTGAATTCAGCAGTCAGTAAACAGGTTTGCGGCTCCAAAAATTTCAAGAAAATTTTAAAGTTTCTAAAATGTTATAGTTGGTCCCATAAAATGTGAAAGAACTTTGAATAATACAAGATAGCACTGAAATATAAAGCAGTAGTATTACCAGCATCAGAATCTATAAGCTTCTCTATTTTCAACACTAATGGATTGAAATCTGAGAGGATATAGTTCTCCTATAATCCATCTAAATGCCCTTCTGGAAAGGGAAGGAGACTCCTACTCTTTCCACGGTCCCCTTGCATGTGTCTGTGCACACACTCAGCTGCTGTGCTGACTAGCCTAACCACTGCCTGCTGTGGCACCTGCCTGTCCTCCCTCTCCCCATCTGCAGATCTCCACCCTTCTACTTCTCCCCACCCCACCCCATGCATTCGTTGCTTCTGGCCTGTTCCCTTCGCTCTCATCCCTCACTCACACCAGTGCATCCCTAGTAATACTTCTTAGAGGCACTCTGCCCACCCACGGAATGTGACAGACATGGGAGGCAATTTCATCCTACTTCTAAAAGGCAGACAGCACTTCCCAGGATGATTCTCTGAAAATTGATAGCAGATTTTCTTCCAGACAATTGCAGGGCAAGTTGAACTCAATCTATTTTAAGAAAATACTCTTGAAGTTTCAATTTTTAAAAAGCTGAAAAGCTACATTTCTGGCTCTGCAAGTAATCCATATCTTCACACTATGTCCTTGAGGTCATGAGATATTTTATACTATTTATCCCTAGAAATATACACCAGAAATATGAATGAGATGAAGCACAACTTTGCAGTTAGTTTAGAGCTGTAACAGGGTTTCAAAAAAAGACCTAGGTTCTATATCAAATTGTATAACCTAAAGCTTTTCAAATTTGTTGTAGATTGTAAAATGTGGGCTAATTCCTTCATGAGAGTCTGCATTTCATATTGACCAAAGATCAAGAAGGAACATAAAATCTAATATCTAAAATAGAATTAAAAGTTACAATATTCCAGCAGAATGATAGTAAAGCCTAAATTTGGTTACCTCTGCTGATCAAGAAGTCACTGAGGGCTGGGAGCAGTGGCTCACGCCTGTAATCCTAGCACTCTGGGAGGCCGAGGCTGGAGGATCACTTGAGGTCAGGAGTTCGAGACCAGCCTGAGCAAGAGCGAGACCCTGTTTCTACTAAAAATAGAAAAATTACCCAGGCATGGTGGCACGTGCCTGTAATCTCAGCTACTCGGGAGAGTGAGGCAAGAGAGTCACTGAAGCCCAGGAGTTTGAGGTTGATGTGAGCTAGGCTGATGCCACAGCACTCCAGCCCAGACAAAGCAAGACTCAAAAAAAAAAAAGGTCTCAAAAAAAAAAAAAATGAAGTCACTAAGTACGTAAGCAAAGACCTAATCTAGATCTTCGATTGAGCTTCATGTCTCCTTATGGCTTCAACTTTTATCTGGATTTTACTTTCCATAGGAATATATAATAAGGATGCTGCCTCTTTGGATATATTTCAAGAGAGCTAGACAGTTATTGTGTGCCCTTATAATCTGCCCTTCTCTAGCCTAAAAATACACACCTTCTTTAGCAGTTCCCTTTCTATGTAGTTTTAAATTCCCTGTCTTCTCTAAGAATTCTTTTATTTGCCTCTGTTGCCCTAAAAATGTAATGCTTAGACTTGGACATAGTGTTCTAGATGTGACCAGTACAAAGTACATTGTAACTATTATCTCCTACCATCTGGAGAGTATACATCTTTTAATGTCATTTAACAAATAGAAAATTTTTAATTTTTTAATTTTTTAAAATTTTAAATTTCTTCTAGCTAGAGCTCAGAAGTGGTTCTTGCGTAAACAGAATTCTATTGGATGGGACTTATCTCAAGCATGAATATAATGTGAACCTTGGCCAGCTGTTGTATGAATATAATGTGAACCTTGGCCAGCTGTTGTATGAATATAATGTTGAACCTTGGCAGCACTTAATGACATTAGGTTTTTCTCCAAGGGAGCAATGGCGCTGTTATCTGGGGAAGCATCCCAAACAGGAAACGGGCATGGTCTGTTTTCTAATGTAAAGAATAAATATATATAATTTTTTTAACAGAATAGATGTTTCTGTGAAATGAAGAAATGTTGTCCATGGTAATAATAGTGATCTTGTAAAATAATGACTTGATCTAAATGTACTTGGGCTGACATTGGACAGAGCTAGGAGTCACCACTTTGTCCAAGCAGGTGATTACTGGGAACAGGATGTAAAGATTATTGCTCACCATCTGATCTCCAGCAGTTGATACAATGCTTGGCAAGGAGCAGATCCTCAAAAAAACTTTCGAAAGTAAATAAAGAAAGGAAGAAGAGAAGAAGGACTGCAGAGAATGAGGGAAGAAGTTTCAAGAACACTGGATAAAAACCCAAATATTGGTGCAGGAGGGGATCTCCAAGATCAATGTCCAATTTCTTTATTTTACATATGGTAATTGGAGACACAGAGGAGTAAATTAAATTTCCAGGGTTACAACATCTCAGTCTGGATAGTTACTGCATCATTCCTAGATGTTAGGACTTTGATTCCAGTCCTCTTTATATAACACTAGTGGAGCTGTAGAAGGACCTGGGATCTCAAACTTTGGCATCAGATTAGTTTAGCATGCCCAGATTGGAGGAGGCTTGAGAAGAGGTCTTAGCTACAGACCTGGAAGAAGCCCTGGGACTTAAATGAGTGATCAAAAGCAAGAAATGGTGAGGCCAGTTAATCCTAAATATCAGACTAAGACTGAGCAAATTTACATGTGCTGCTATTTCCTTACTATCAGTGGCCTGTACTTGGCTATGTACACACACACACACACACACACACACACACACACGCCATCATGCCCTCCTAGTAATAATCAGGTTAGACTGCAGTAGATCAAACTCAGGGACAGGCTGGGCATGGTGGCTCATGCCTGTAATCCCAGCACTTTGGAAGGCCAAGGTGGGAGGATTGCTTGAGGCCAGGAATTTGAGATAAGCCTGGGTAATATAGCAAGACCCTGTCTCTAACAACAACAAAAAAAAAAATTAAAGAAATCCCCTAAATCTGAAGGACAGCAAGAGTTAGCATTCTCGGAGATTAATTTCCCAGTAGAATTCAGAGGCTGTGACAGCACAGATGAGTGCCTTCCCTCCATGTCAGTACTGGGGTTGTTAGTAGATGTTATCCCCAGAATATAGAAAAAGTTCTGTAGCCAATCTTTGGAAAATGTGTAGTTAAACAGATTTCTTCACTGAAAGACTATACAGGGCTTTTAATATGCTAATATGAGTTTTGAATGTCCAAAAGCAAATTGGTTCTCAGGCTTTCCAAACTTATTTTGCCCATAAACCCCTTACTTTGATACAAATAATATGTTTTCACAGGGGATATACTTGGAACAATGGTTTTTCCTTTATTTATTAATTTATTTTTTTTTCCTGTGACTTCAACAGAGACAAAGGTTTCATAAGCAATACTTACCTTTTCTATATGTGTTGCACAACTTTTCTGTTTTACTTTCCTTTATCTTTCTTTCTAACATATGCTGAATTAGTAAACTCACTAGGTTGATTTCACAACCTATAAATGGGTCATGACCTGGAGTTGAAAAACACTATTTCGGCAAATATTTGTGTATGATTCAGAGACTTCTCCTCCTCTATATCCCTTTAACCTTCCTTTTACCTGTGAGCTGTACAATGTTATTGGCTGAACCTAAGATCTACCTAGGATAAGTGTGAATAAGAGAATGGGGTTACATAATCGTTGGCTACTTCATTAGGGTTATATTGAAGCAAACCATAAGGAAGCACAGTAAAGAGAGCCTGGAGACAGAGTGAGCACAGTAGTTAAAGAGATTTCAGTGTGTTGGCAAGACACTTTAGGAGCCATGAAGTTAAAGAAGGGGGACCACAACTACATTAGAATATTCTAACATAGTCGACACACTCTTAACAAGAATGAGTTACTGATTTACAATCAGTAAGATTTATTGTTCAATGAATAAAGCAAGACGTAGCATGTTGTATACAGTGAGCTCCCATTTGTGTACATTTGGTTATATATACCAAAAGAAGGGTTATTGATATGCACAGAATATCTCTGGAGAACACCCCATGAACTCGCCACCAGAGCCATCTCACCAACTATGAAACAGGCACTTACTTTTCACTGTGTATCCTTTTCTACTGTTTTAATTTTTCATAATAGACATGTATTACTTTTCAAAAATAATTACACGCCAATAGATGATTAAATAAGCCTAGATAGTGAGAGATGGGAGAACCTGAAAAACAGAAACTTCTAGCACTTGGTTTGGTAAGCCACTGTAAGTGATAACATGGGAAATAACAGAGAAATTTATGGGTTCAAATCTTGAAGATGTAGATATGTGATTGTTAAGCATTTGGTGTCTTTCACTGGATTCTCCACCTTATTAACAAGAACCACCTCTGTCTAGCACAGGCATTCTCTGTTCCACTTCTCCTCCAATATATGGCATTTTATGAAAAATTTCAGAAAGAGAGCTCCAAATATGTTTTTTTAGGATAATGTAGGTTTTCCATTTTACCTGCAGTAGAGAAAAAAGGGGAAATCGCAGAGGAGGAACACTCTCAGGGGGAGGGCTACCAAAGGGGAAACAAAAACAGGAGCTGCGGGAACTTTGACTATGCCAAGAGGAAGAGCAGCAGTAGTTTTCAAACTTTGATATTCGTAACATTCACTGAGGGTGCTTGTTAAAAATTAGCTTCCTGGGTCCTGCCCCTAGAGATTCTGATTCAGTGGGTCTGAGGTTTGCTATTAGTGGACTTAGAGGAGATAAATTTTATTTTTTGACGCTTCTGGAGGAAGACTCAAATACGTGAAGTGTGGCAATCCTCACAAGAACAAACACACACAAAAAACCAGGACAAAACAAAAACCAAAAACAAGGCTCATTTCTGCTATTCAGATCACCGACACAAGGACTGCTTTGATAGAAAAAAGGTCTGTTCTCCTTAAGATTTTAACCTATAAAGTAGATTCTTTTTTTTCCTTTTTTAAATTTTTTTTGCACCTGACATGTTAATGTGTACACTGAAATAAAGTAGATTTTCTTAAGTGAGTTAATACACATAAAGAATAATGCCAAGCAGAATGATGGTTCAGTAGGTATAAGCTATTATAATTAAAGAAAATTTTTTTAAATTAATTTTAATTTTTTTTAAACAGAGAGAGAGTCTCCCTGTTGCCCTGGTTACAGTGCAGTGGTGTCATTGTAGCTCACTGCAACCTCAAACTCCTGGGCTCAAGCGATCCTTCTGTCTCAGCCTACCTAGTAGCTGGAACTATAAGTGTGCACCACCACCCCTGGCTAATTTTTCTATTTTTAGTAGAGACAGGGTCTCGCTCTTGCTCAGGCTAGTCTCGAACTCCTGACCTCAAGCAATCCTGCCTCGGCCTCCCAGAGTTCTGGAATTACAGGCATGAGCCACTATACCCAGCCTATTTTAATTTTTTTCAATCAATTTTTCCAGTGAAGCTATCCTTCAAAAGATTGTTTTGTTGCTGTTGTTTTTTTGACATAGTGCCACGCTGTGTCCCAGGTTGGTCTCGAACTGTTGGGCTCAAGCAGTCCTCCCACCTTAGCCTCCAGAGTAGCTGGGATTACAGACCTGCGCCACTGCACCCAGCTTTGATTTTTTTTCTTCGGGATACATAAAACAACAGTGCAGGGATGGCAGAGATTGCGAGATCTCCCATTATGAGAAATAATTCTTTATAACTTAGAGTTCTAGATCTGAAAACGCTAATTTTCCAGACAATGAGCCAAGTAAACACTTAAGAGGCCAGACAGTATCCAAACAGTTTTTGAAATTAATGATACGGTCCTGTTTAAGACAGTTGTGAAGAAAATGTTCAATTTGTTTAAAACTTAAGCACGTGATGAACGACATTACTCAAAATGCGTCTTCACAAACACATATGAATTTACCTATGACTCTTTTCTCTACTGTATCTCAACAGATTGTTTTCAAGTTTATTTTGTTTTCATTTGCAAAGTTGATGAATACCCAGGCACTGATCCCAGTTTGGGTTTAAACTTTGTTCTAAATGCTTGAATAATGGCCCAGATTGTGTCTCTTTTTTAAAGCAACACTTTAGCCTTTTAGCCTACAGTGAGTCACTCCTCCAACAGATGTGAGTTTCTAAGCTGGCAGAGGCTGCACACACAATCAGCAATCCTAGTGGTAATACCTCCTTGAGAATTTCCAAACCTGGGCGCTCCCATTGATAACATGGTGTTTTATCAAGTTCCCTCCACTCCCAAAAGAAGGAAGATTATTCAATAAATATTTCATATTTGGGGTTTTAGGGAACAGCAAAAAAAGGGGGGGTGCTCGAAAAGGTTCAGTGCTGTTCATACTGGCTCAGCCTTTTTCTGGGGTCCCACCCTTTCCTAAGTGCAGGCCATTGATGCGTTGTAAAAATACAGAAGCATCTTCATCTTTATAGCACCCCTTTCAAGAGGTTGTCTAGCCTTTGCTTTGTTTAAAGTTAATGAAGAAGAATTCAATACCTTTCAAGACATCCCATCCTCTTTTTAGGAAAATCTTAATAATTAGACGGCTTTGCTTATGTTTCTTCTAAATATGCTTATTAATGCTTACCTAGATCCACATGCTTTTGGAGAAAAGCAGAATGAATGCATCTTTCATGCAAGTGTCAACCTTTCAGCTATATGAAGACAGCTGTGATACCCAGTCCTACTCTCTTCTCTTCTCTGGCTCCTGAAAGAGATAGGAGGGAATTATGTATATGTACAGTATGCACAGGGATGGGAGTGAATTAGACACGGGATTTACAATAAATGTGAATGTGATTGTATTTAAGCTACTGTACACATATATAGAGACTCAACAACCATAAAAGTGTCTAGAAGACAGAGAATTAGAATACACTTACAACCTACTGGGAAATTTTCCTTGAAAGAACCATGTATAATTTATTCTTTCTCAGTAGATATACTTGAATGGTGGATCATTTTTACTGTGATTCTTTTGCTTTTCTAATAAAATTGTGTGTGTATGTAATTTCAAATAAATTGAAAACACCCTGGGGAATGATATTTTGACTGAGTGGGGGCAGATAATATGTTCTGTGGAATGCATAATTCTTCCTTGAGTGGCCCACAAGGTTTTGAGTAGCTCGAAGGCCAGAACTATGTCTTATTCTTCTTGGTATCATCAGCACCTAGAATAATACTTTGCACAAAGTTGGCCTCAATAAACGCTTGTGGTTTTTTTTTTTGGAGACAGAGTCTCACTCTGTTGCCCAGGCTAGAGTGCCGTGGCGTTAGCTTAGCTCACGGCAACCTCAAACTCCTGGGCTTAAGTGATCCTTCTGCCTCAGCCTCCTAAGTAGCTGGGACTACAGGCATGCGCCACCATGCCCGGCTAATTTTTTCTATATATTTTTAGTTGTCTAGACGATTTCTTTCTATTTTTAGTAGAGACTGAGTCTCGAACTCCTGACCTCGAGTGATCCTCCCGCCTCGGCCTCCCAAAGTGCTAGGATTACAGGCGTGAGTCACCACTCCCAGCCAATAAATGCTTGTTAAAGTGAATTTATTTGAGTTTCAAATGAAGAGATCACCAGAGGAAGGTACATACCGGGAAAAGGGGATTGAATTGTGAAGAAATGTGAACCTTAAAGCCAATCCTTCAAGATGGATCCTGAGTGGCTAACTGGGTCGGAATCCAAAATAGAGCCAAGGGGCTATTTGCTGACTAGAAGTCATACACACACTCTGAGTTCCCTGCAAACTCACACCTTTTCATCTTTGGGACTTTCAAAATTCACCTAAACCAAACAATCAGAGCTCACCTGCCTCAACCAATCAGGGTTCAGCTGCATCAATCAATCATAGCTCAGCTGTATTAACCAGTCAGGGATCCATGGTATCAACTAATCGAACTCAGAACTAAGTTTCAATTCTTCATTTGCAAAAAAAAATGACCTGATTGGAAATCTTGGGCAGGAACTTTTACCATAAAACCCCAGGCTTCCCTTTGTTCTCTGGAATGTACCTTTTAAGCCAAAGGCTGTCTCCCCAGGTTGCAAAATGTTCACTGGAATAAAGTCTCTTTCCTCCAACTTCCTTTTCAGAGAACTTTTTGTTTACAAAATTTACTGTAAGGAAGATTTTTAACTGAACTTTTCTAATCTTGTCCTCCTACTTACCAGAAATGCCCTCGAGGAGATGAAATTATACTGATAACCCTTTGGCAAATGCTGTCTAGGGATCCCCCACCCACCAATCGCCACCCTAAAAGCTCTGCCATTTAAAGTATCAATATTCTTATAATCTGAAAGCAGTGGCATCCTATCTGTCATAATTGGCATCCTTTCGCTTCAAGTTAATGTGCATTTTAAACATGGCCTTCTAGGGAAAGTGTTTTTAATAAAGGAGCCATTATAATGATAGGCAGAGATGCTTTGGAAAGTATTTTGGTGGCAAGTGTCTAAAAGTAGAGTCAGAGAAACCCAAGTTCACAACTTGGCCAAGAGAGCAAAAGGTCCCCAGGAGAAAAGCCAGGGTGGGAAGGAAGCTGTTGGGAGTGACAGCCAAGACAACACTGCAATTTGCTGGAACTCACTAAAGCATTCTGACCCAATGACCTACTTCGTGCAAGGCTGGGAGTGCTGTAGATTATACTGGGGATGTATAATTGGCAGAGCCCTCTAAGTGCAAAGCACCCTGTGACTCTGTGCTCTTATTTGGGGACTACTTGTACTTTAACCAGATGATTGGATTAACAGCAGCACTTGCCCTATTGCAGGAAGCACAACTGTTTTCTTAGAATAAAACAGGCGCTAATCTTGGGACTTAGCCCTGGACTCACGTAGAAAGGAGGCAGGAGAGTTTGACTCAGCTGACAACAGAAGTCCAGCCAGGAGGGCAAAGAATAGTGTCCTCAAGTGAGGCAATCAGTGTCTGGGAGGTCTGTTGCTTGGTTGTGACCTCTGCTCACTAACCAGCCTGGGTTTTGGGGACAGGATCTTTGTCCCCAAGGAAAGAACAGTCAAATGCAAGGCAAAGCTCTTGTACCAGAAGTATGGATAGTTGGCCTGAGACACTACTATATGCTGTTGTCTTGATATAGTTATAAATAACATCCCTTCTTATCCTCAACATGGTCCTGCTTAGGATAATAAATTATATGTCAGTTTTGGCATGGAATACTTGGAAGGATACCAGAAAAATAACTTTTGCAACAGGAAGCAAGGCAAAGGCCAGCTTTATAAACTGGGGCAAGAAGGGATGAAGGTGGGATAACTGGCTGGGTGAGGTGGCTCACGCCTGTAATCCTAGCATTCTGGGAGGCGGAGGCGGATGATCACTTTAGGTCAGGAGTTCAAGACCAGCCTGAACAAAAGCGAGACCCTGTCTCTACTAAAATTAGAAAAATTGGCCAGGCGCGGTGGCTCACGCCTGTAATCCTAGCACTCTGGGAGGCCGAGGCGGGTGGATCACTCGAGGTCAGGAGTTCGAGACCAGCCTGAGTGAGACCCCGTCTCTACTAAAAATAGAAAGAAATTATCTGGCCAACTAAAAATATATATAGCAAAAAAAAAAATTAGCCGGGCATGGTGGCACATGCCTGTAGTCCCAGCTACTCGGGAGGCTGAGGCAGTAGGATCGCTTAAGCCCAGGAGTGTGAGGTTGCTGTGAGCTAGGCTGACGCCACGGCACCTGGGCAACAAAGTGAGACTCTGTCTCAAAAAAAAAAAAAAAAAGAAAAATTAGCCGGGCATGGTGGCACGTGCCTGTAGTCCCAAGTACTCGGGAGACTGAGGCAGGAGGATTGCTTGAGCTCAGGAGTTTGAGGTTGCTGTGAGCTAGGCTGACACCATGGCACTCTAGCCTGGGCAACAGAGCAAGACTCTGTCTCCAAAAAAAAAATATATATATATATATATACATATACATATATATATGGGATAATTATGGCCCAACACCACTGGGTGGGGTAAGCAGCCTGCCTTTGCAATTAGTAAGAATCTCGGAGACAGTATTAGCCACATCCCATGCAGAATAGCATTGAGGCTCTTTGTGCTTATTCACAGTGATGCCTGCAATCCTCCAAAATGCAGGGGGACATAGTCTTCCCATATCAGTGTTTCTATTCTCAGCCTCATAGTTGACAATGACTGCTATTTACTTAACATTGAAAATACTGTTAATTGTCCCTGAAGAAGAGAAAGTTTTACCCAAGGTATTCTTTCCAAACATTTGGACAAGACACTGTGCTACATAATGCAGAGGGTACAAGTTGCTTATAATCTAATTGGAAAGTTAAATAGTTATAAAAGTTTTAAATAGTAGTCCAAGACAGCAAGAGAAGAGTTATCAAAAAATAGTGCCTAGTTA
This sequence comes from Lemur catta, assembly GCF_020740605.2. Classification (NCBI taxonomy): domain Eukaryota; kingdom Metazoa; phylum Chordata; class Mammalia; order Primates; family Lemuridae; genus Lemur; species Lemur catta. The sequence continues at coordinate 23,177,252 of NC_059143.1, forward strand.
ATAGTCAAACCAATTGCGTTAGCTGTAATTTTTTATGAGAGTTCAAAAAGAAAGAGTAATCACTTCAGGTTAGGAAGATCAAAGAAAATTTATGAAGGAAGTGGGACTTTAGGTCTTGAAGGATTTCTCATCTATTAAGTACTTACTGCTTGTTAGGAATTTTCACATATGGATTCTTATTTCCTTCTTTCTTTTTTTGTTTTTTTTTTTGTTTTTTTTTTAAGACAGAGTCTTGCTCTGTTGCCCTAAGTAGAGTTCCATGGCATCAGCCTAGCTCACAGCAACCTTAAACTCCTGGACTTAAGCAATCCTTCTGCCTCAGCCTCCCGAGAAGCTGGGACTATAGACGCGTACCACCATGCCTGGATAATTTTTCTATTTTGAGTAGAGAAGGGGTCTCGCTTTTGTTCAGGCTGGTCTTGAACTCCTGACCTCGGGTGATCCTCCCGCCCCAGCCTCCCAGAGTGCTAGGATTACAGGTGTGAGCCACGACACTTGGCCTGGATTCTTGTTTCTCAGAACAACCCTATGGAGTAAGTATTAGTATCCATAGTCTGCAAAGGAGGAAACTGAGGCTCAGAGGATTTAAGCAACTTTTTGTAACTCACTAGCTAGTAAAGAGCAGACCCGTATGTATCTTAAAGTTTCTATTTTTTCCAAGGTGGTCAAAAAGAAAAACAAAAACAATCAGAGGCCTCCAGTCGGGTTGAAGAGTGTGAACAAGTTTAGCAAAGCCTAACAATGCAAAGTGTGTTTGGAGTTCAGTAAGCAGCCCTATGTGGCAAGAGTAGAGATTTCAGGAGAGTGAAAGGGTAGCATTCCACTGAAATAGTTAAGTGAGAAGTAGTCTGTGAAAGGCCTTGAACAGCAGTGCGAACAGCAGAGTTGTTTATATTTGGGCCTGGCCCTCCACGCCTAGTGTCAAAGATGGGGCAGAAAGCTCAGGGCCGTGTGCTGTACCCACTCAGGTTGCAAGGGCAAGGGGAAGGTCATCCACTGACAAAAGAGAAAACAGCCTAAAACTAGAAGGTACAGATAAACTGCAAAGTAGAAAAGAAAATAAGCAATGCTGGTGTACAAAGCACAAGAGGTTTAGAGTCAGTTGAGTTTAACCCTTGGCTTTCCCACATATGTGTATGACATCCCACTGGATTCTTAACATCTCTCAGATCCAGTTTCCTCATTTGTGGAATATACCTACTTTGTGTTAGACTTTGTGCTTGACGCCTCAAAATCCTTCCACCTCAGTCAATCCATCTAAACCAGTCATTATAATCCCATTTTCCTTGCTAATGATTAGTCCAAAGATGGCCAGTGAAATATGAACAAGGATGCTGTGGACTGAGTTGTGTCCTCCCAAAATTCATATGTTGAAGCCCTAACTCCCAGTTTGATGGTATTTGAAAATAGGGCCTTTGGGAGGTAATTAGGTTTGGATGAGGTCATGAGGGTGAGGCCCTCATAATGGGGTTGGTGTCCTCCTAAGAAGCGATACCAGAGAACTTGCTCACTCTCTGCCATGTGAGGACGGAGTGAAAAGACAGCCATTGGCAAGCCAGGAAGAGAGCCCTCACCTCACCCTACCATGGTGGCACTCTGCTCTTAAACTTCCAGCCTCCAGAACGGTGAGAAAATTGATTTCTGTTGCTTAAACCATCCAGTCTATGGTATTTTGTTATGGCAGCCCAGCCATACAAATTGCTTAATGGAGGCTTCTGGGAAATTTTTTCCTTACTCTATTGAGGGCAATCACAAAACGTCTCTTTCTCATTCCATACATCAAAAACACATAAGTAGTCCCAAATGCCACCAGCACTCATTCCACACCACCAAAGAAATCAGCTTCAGAGCAAAGATGCTATATAAAACTGGACAGAATTGCAAAGAAATGGAGACAGCGCCCTGATCAAACCAGGCCTGAAGCCAATAATACTATTACATTTGCTGTTATTTGAGCCAGTATAATTTCTTATTGCTTAAGCAAGCTTTAGTCAGTTTTCTGTTGTTTACGGATGATAGCAACCTAGCGTTATATCCAAATAATTAAAGACTTTAGTCCAGTGCATAGTACATATAAATTATACCTATTATTATTTTAGGCAAGTGGCTAATTTGTAAGTCACTCAGTGTAGTGATCATGACTGGGAAAGCTATTTACCAGAAATTTTCTATCTGATAAATAGGGTTATGTTGAACAGCACTTGTCTCTGAAAAAGAAAGAAGGCTGGGATAAGAGGTAGAGAATTGGCCTGAGATTTGTCCCTAGCAGACTAGATTTAGATTCTGGTTAACAGTAGAAGAAACAAAACAGAACTGACATAAATGTTGAGAACTGTAGTCTCCTTCCTAATTTCCAGTTTTCAGCTAGAAGCGAATAAATCAAACAGCAGCTCTGCTTTAGAAACTTCCTTAAGTCCGTTCTTTGCCCTCATTAGAGCTCCCATTATTAGTTTCCCTAGAATGTACTCTTATACAAAATTTACTTCTGCTGTTTAAATGTTTGCATCATATAAACAGGTGAAAAATGGTAAAATTAAAAGAGCTCATTTAGTTCTTTTTAAAACTTTTTTCTTATTTATTGTTTAAAATTTTTTTCTATTTTTTTTGAGATAACTATGGCCACTATACTAACGAGGATCATTTAGTTCTTATTCAGTGTTTTTAAAAGATTCAAATGGTTAATTATATATTTAAGGCAAAGCAATAAGAACATCTGAAAATAGTTACAAAACCATATTGTTTACCTGATGGTGAGCAGTTTTTAAACAAAACCAATGTAGCCAGGAAGATAGTTGTCCAGGCCACTGGACAGGTCTTCCTTGAATTGTTGTAGCTGGTAATTAAGTTGGTATACATGGTATGATCATTAGTGTTTTCTATTTTTATAGAAAATTGCTCTTCTAAATTCTGAAAACTATTCAGGCCTTGAATGCTTATGAAATCATTTCCTTGTTATTAAGAATCATGTAAAACAGATTATATTAGCAATTATGATCCTAAAGCAAAAATTAAGGAAATGTGTAAGGTTTGACTATAAGGATGTTCATCACAGCATTATTTATAACAGCAAAAAACAAAATAACCAAATGTCCAATAATGGGGGATTGGTTACAACAATTATGACATATGCAAAAAATGCCACTAAAATATTAATATATGATAAAATTCTATAAATTCTGATATTTCCAAATAAACAATGCTATGAGCCAATAAAAATATTTTATATAATCATATTTACTAGTGTGGAAAGATACTCTTATCAGTAACGAACAGAGACAGTGGGGACTATCAAAATTGTAGAATTACCAGGCAGACAGCCCTGTGTTAGAGACGTGGGGCAGCCCTGCAAGGGTATGTAGTAGCACTCAGCAAGGTGGGGGATAGTCTGATAAAGGAGTTACTATGACGCAATGATAGTACCCAATACAAATAGACTCTTTTGCAAGCTTAGGTAGGATATCTCATGATAACTGCCAGAAATACTTACGGGTAAACAGGAAGAGGGTGGAAGAGATCCTGTATCAGTCACTGTGGGGCTGAGAATCAGTGAAATTTGCATGGTGATTATTAATATGTGTTCATGTGTTCTATAGAGGGATAAGGCCTTGGAAAACTTGCTAATTTTTGCTTTTCCCATAAAGAACAGTTTTCACTACATAAATACAGATGATATATTTTTTCACACCTTAGGAAAGCAAGTTGTTTTCAACCACTTTCACCTAATTTAGAAGACTTCATTTGCTTATAAGGTGATGTTGACATTAATATTAAAACTTCAATTGCTCAAGAACTCACTAGAATTCTGCCATTTATGCTAGGTATATAGATAGATGAGCAAAGTAAAAATTTCATTCCAAGCAGAGCTCATTTTAAAAATAATAGTAAATGCGGAGTAATTGTGAGTAATCAGTTACAAGGAACTTCCACTTACCATTTAACAAACTTTTACCATGTTTTTACCATGTTTAAGACCTTGTGCTAGAATCTTAGCTTTGTAAAGTTGAATGAGATAAGGCCCCTAATCTGGGAGACAGACATAACTCCCCATTTTTACTTAACCCTTGTCATTATGCATTTTTATTGCATTTTTGCTTAATGCATTAACTGTCGTGTGAGTTGTATTTAACTCATGCTAGTTTTGAGCCTGGAGCCTCGTGAAGCTTATGTAGTTCATGCGTCTCTTTACCTTGAGACCCATGTGAACTATTTCTCAGGTTGCATATAACTCACTCACAGAAAACAGTAAAAAAATAACAGATTTTTCATTAAATTAGGTTTTTGAAGTCTTTATTCTATTTTCATAATAAAACACCATGGCCCCAAGGAAAAAATGTGCTAATAATCTGCAATTGCATCACATCTGAAAGTTCTTTTACACCTACCAAGGTAAAGATACTGTCAAAGGTTAGACCACTTGGCAAATTGTCAGTGGTTTAGTAACTTTGGATTTGTTTGTGTGTATATGGAGGTGGGGGTTGGAGTGTGCAGTGATTTAACCCTTGACATTAATGATTTCAAAATCAGAGCATATAATGCAAATGAACAATCAGCTACCATTATAATAGTAATATAAGTAAGGCCAAATAAATTAAATTGCTAATTGTTCTTCTTTGCTGCTGACATAAATCTCTGTTAAACCTTCACCTCTAAACTATATTCTAGAATAGACAATCTCTTTTAAGTGATTCTTTAGGTCAAAAGGATAACTTGGGATTCTTGAGTATGATCGGAGGAAATCATACTACAAAATTTTCCAAATTCATGAGTGCTTTATGTATCTTGCCCATAAAACCAGTCAAGCCAGTTGAATTACTAACAGAGCAATGCACAGGTCACTCCCAAACATCCATTCCTCCATTTATTATCGGTTTAGCCACATGGTTGAGAAACTGGTCCCAGCTGTAGGGGTATGACCCAATCTGATAAACCCATCCCATTCTCCAGTTATTACTTTAGGATCCCAAGGCCTAAGTTATTTAGACCATTCTTATTTTGTGAATGAGTAAGTTTGTTGAGGATTTTTTGAAAATGTCCTCACTTTGAATATCTTAGTACCATTCAATTCCCATGACCTGGGAAGTCTATCATCAGGAAATAGGTTGCTTAATAGATGTAGCCCTTAGAAGAGGACTAAAAACTGACACTCACCCCAGACATGGCCAGGGAGGACATTGGATAAAGGAGATCTTCCCAGAAGACAGAACTAGGGCCCAATAAGGGGAATGGAAAGGGCAATCTTCTCAGGGGCACATCCTCAGTGGCAGTGTAGTAACCCAAGGGCCTCACCCCTCTGCATGAGAGCTCTTGCTCTTCCTGTCCAACAGGATATGATATGTGGTTTGGAACCGTGAACACTGTGTGTTGCTGCCCAGTCTCCTATTTTCCAATTTTTTAATCAGATATCTTGCTCTTTGAATACTGGGGTGTTGGGAGGTGATTTATCATTCTGAGAAGCTATAGCCAGAACTGATAAAAACATGACAACACAATGCCCAGATTGCTGAACTTGATGTTGATACCACAGTGGGATGAGTCTTTGGGTTGACTCCTAGGTGAATGCATCTCATATGAGTGGGGTCATGACCAAGGCACTCATTCTTGCCAGCTGCCAGGAGTGAAGCCCACTAATGGCCCACAGCCACATCCCACTCTAGGAATTGTCCTACCCTTTCCCCTTCCTCAGGGGCAGTCTGCATCCAACATTGGGGGCAGGGGTGTGGAGTGAGGAGTGGTACCAAGGCCTCAATGAAAGACAGCTCTATAGGGTCATCCCTGCTCCGCCTCTACTTTCCCCCATGGGATAGGCTGAGTCCTCTGTAACAACTGCATCACAGTTTAGCTTCTCCCTCTGCCAAAACCTGCTTCCTTCTCTCACTCAAGTGATTGATGGATCCCAAAAGTACCACCCAATAACTTTCCTGTACCCAGATTCCTCTCAGAGTCTATTTCCTGGGAATCCAACCTAAGACAATAAATAATAATAATAATAATATTAGGAAACACTTAGGGATTATTGTGAGCCAGCCATTCTTCAAAGGGCTTTACATGTATTAGCTCACTTAATTCTCCCAATCCTATGTGGTAGGTACCATAACTAATCCTGTTTTACAGATGATGAGAATGAGGCACAGAGAGGTTAAGTCAGCTGTCCAAGCTCACACAGCTGATGAGCATCAAAGCTGGGATCCAAGGCAAGACATTCTGTTTGCAGAGTCCTGTGTTCCTTACCGTCTCTCAGACGGTGAGATAGTACTTACTACATGCCAACCACCTCTACATCCAGCGCCACTGCTGAGAAATTCAGGGCCACGAAAAATACCAAGTTGCAGCAAAAAGCAGGTGCAGCCAAGATCCAGCATAGCAGTGGCTCAGCTTGCATGTGGCCAAGAGGATCACCAACTCTAGGAACTCCCTGGCTCATCCCTAGCTTCCTGTGCTGTCATCGGCCATGAAGAGGTCGCTGGGGAGCAAAGGCTGCTCAACACAGACCAAAGACTCCAGTACCTCCTGTAAGCAAAGAATGTGACGGGGCAGCTGCCACTGAGGACAGGAAAAAGACTCAGAGGAAAGCCAAGAATCTAAAAAATCTCAGGCGGTCTGGCTCTGCAGCCAGTGCTATTCATACCGTATGTATTGCTTCTCAGAAAGGAAGAGGAAGGGGCACGTGTAAGGATGCTAGCAAGCCTAAGGGGTGAGCCTGGTGTGGTGCGGACCTTCTGGTGGAATTTCCATCATCTATTCTGTCCCTGCCCTACAGTAGCAGCCATGCTTTTTGGGAACATGACCCTGATGAATCTCTGTCTTGCTTTCCAGATGTTGGTTCAGGAACTCGGGCCTAACCTCAGCACATGTCTGTGCTCTGGCCACAGGAATTGTAACAAGAATTAGGTCCAGTGAAAATGCATTGGGGAACATTAGGAGAGTTTTCTTGCACTCATAGGCAGTAGTTATCTCACCACTTGCCTCAGGAGGAAGCAAGTCAAAAGAACAGCAGGGAAATGGTGCCGGAGCCCCTGGCTTAAGTCAGCACAGCAGCCTGCACTTCCTCTGGACTAGTGGCTTCCTGAGCCAGTAAACCTCCTTACCATTTAAGCCAGCGAGGAATAATCACTGTCTCTTGCAGCTGAGAGCAGGAGCAACTCCAGACTTCACTCAAACCCTCTCCGCCTCCAGACATATCAACAATATTAAGAGACAGACAATTGGGGAAATGCTTAGGGCATTTATTTTTTAAGTATTAATCTTGTGGTTGTAAGTAACAAGAGCCAAATGTAGCTATCTTAAGCAAAAGAAAGAAATTTTTGGAAAATTGGGACATTTCACAGAATCCAAGGACAGAGTCACAGCTGGGCCTCAGGAAAAAGCCAAAGCCTGAAAGGAGGGAATTCAAGGGTCCTCTTTCTCCAGCTTTCTCCGGTGCTTCTGCCTTTTTCTCACTGCCAAAAAAGGCTTTCTCTATTCTTTAGTCTACAACGAGGAACAAGACTACACATAGCTTCTGAATTTTATATGTTATAACTAATGCAGAAAGAAATTGATTTATTTTCTCTCCTTCCTTCTCTATCTTTTGAAATCTCTCTGCCCGAATTTCAAAATTCCTACAGAAGACACTTAGGATCAGGTAGCTGTTAGGCTTAAAGCATTCACCGTCCCCAAACTTCCATCCAAACCTCCTATAAAACCCACCGCTCTCCCCTTCCTAGGGGTGTGCTAGGTACCTAGCCTTTGCCAGACCCCTAGGGAGATAAAGAAATGGAATGCAAGAGAGTAACTTACTTTCCTTCTCCCTCCTGATAAGGACCAGGCTTATCCCTTTTTTTTTGAAAAAAAAAAAAAAAAAAAAAATTTATTATAGTGGCTGTTCTGACCCAGTTGCTCACTCCGCGCAAGAAAAACCCTCTATAAAACCCAAGGCTCTCCTCTCCCTCAGGGTGGATGCTCTTTTTTGCCTCCACCCATCTGCACCCAGATGCTCAAATAAACAGCATTTTGCTACACATGAGGCTTCATGTGTCTCCCCCGGACCTAATTGTAGCCACTCTTTAATAAACAGTGGCTGGTGGCTGGGGGAGGGGTGTTGGGTTCAAGGCCACTTCTAGCAAAGCAGTTACTACTCCTGAATGGAAAGAATAGAGTGGGTTAGGAGAACAATAAACAGAAAAGAAGTTCCTAGCAACATTCAGATGAACAACAATAAAGGGAATATGAGAAAATGAAAGCACTTATTAAAGTTATGGGATCATTTATGACATTATTCTTCTAAATTTTGTATTTTAGAACAGAAAGTATAATGTAGCAGTGAAAACTTGAAACTTTGGGCTGGGCACAGTGGCTCATGTCTACAATCCCAACACTCTGGGAGGCCAAGGTGGGAGGGAGGATTTGCTTGAGGTCAGGAGTTCAAGACCAGCCTGAGCAAGAGCGAGATCTTGTCTATACTAAAAATAGAAAAAAGTTAGCTGGGCAACTAAATATAGAAAAAAATATTAGCCAGGCATGGTGGTACGCACCTGTAGTCCCAACTACTGGGGAGGCTGAGGCAGGAGGATCGCTTGAGCCCAGGAGTTTGAGGTTGCTGTGAGCTAGGCTGATGCCACTGCACTCTAGCCTGAGCAACAGAGCAAGATTCTGTCTAAAAAAAAACAAAAAAACAAAACAAAAAACTGAAACTTTGGTGTCACACATCCCAGCGGCACTGTTTACAAGCTACATAGTCTTGTGCCAGTTATTTAGCTTCAAATGTGGATGATTAATACCTGTTTGGAAATTAAGGATGCAACGAGTTAACCTATGGAATACACTTAGTACAGTATTGGTTCATAGTAATGGCCTTATAAATAGTAGCTGATATTATTTATGAATTTTCCTTAATTGTTTAAAATGCCACATTAACAACAAATAAAAAGTGAAAAAGCGGGGAAACTTCTGCTGCTATGTCTGAACCAAGTCATAAATGGTTCTTTGCCCGGGCCTTGGGGTGAGCCGGTCGGGTGGTTTCCCGTGGTGGAGGTCAGTGGCTGCTGAGATAGAAAGTCTGCAGAGCTGCACTGCTGTATTGATTAACTGTGAAGGAATTTTCTCCACAGGGGATTTAACAATAGCAGAACCATTAGCAGCATCTCCTTGAGAGCCATCTGGCATTGATTTTTCCACTGTACTTCCTGAGGGAGGACTCTTCAGAGCTGTAAAGCGAAGGAAACAATGATTCTTCTCTTACCTCTGCAACTGCTGACTTAGAATCACCTGATTTTTCTTATATTCACTTTGATAACACAGAGAAAGCTAGAAAAAGCGCACTGCTATGCCATATGAAAAGCCATTACTTCTTTCTTTTTTTTTTATTTCAAAGTATTACAGGGATACAAATATTTTTGGTTACATGGATCGCTTTTATAAAGCTTGAGTCATGGTTCTAAGTGTGCCAGTCACCCAGACAGTGTTCATTGTACCTGTTAGGTAGGTTTTCGCCCATCCCCTCCTCCTCCCCACCTCAGAAAAAAGCCATTATTTCTGAGTTGGGCCTTTTATGTACCAGGAGCCCTGTGGCTCAGTTTAAAATTTTTGTTTGATCTTTATTCCTGTAAGTTTTATGTTTAGGGTGGAATTAATCCATAGTTAATTTTATGTTACCCTAACATAAAAATTGTTTCTTTTAAAGCTCATGCCTGTAATCCTAGCACCCTGGGAGGCCAAGGTGGGAGGATTGCTTGAAGTCAGGAGTTTGGGACCAGCCTGAGCAAGAGCAAGACACGTCTCTACTAAAAATAGAAAAAAATTGGGGGTCGGTGAAGGATCCCAAGATGGCTGGGCGAAAACTTGCTTTAAAAGCCATTGACTGGGTAGCTTTTGGAGAGATCATACCTCGAAACCAAAAGGCTATTGCTAATTCCCTGAAATCTTGGAATGAGACCCTCACTTCCAGGTTGGCTGTTCTACCTGAGAATCCACCAACTATTGACTGGGCTTACTATAAGGCCAATGTGGCCAAGGCAGGCTTGGTGGATGACTTTGAGAAGAAGTTTAATGCCCTGAAGATTCCTGTCCCAGAGGATAAATACACTGCCCAAGTGGATGCTGAAGAAAAGGAGGATGTGAAAACTTGTGCTGAGTTTGTGTCCCTGTCAAAGGCCAGGATTGAGGAATATGAGAAACAGCTGGAGAAGATGAGGAGCATAATTCCATTTGATCAGATGACCATTGAGGACTTGAATGAAGCCTTCCCAGAAACCAAATTAGACAAGGAGAAGTATCCCTACTGGCCCCACCAGCCAATCGAGAATTTATAAAATTGAGTCTGGGAGGAAGTTCTGGCCCTTATATTACACACTCTGGACATTAGAAATAAAAATAATTATATAGTTAAAAAAAAATAGAAAAAAATTAGCTGGGCAACTGAAATATATAGAAAAAATTAGCCAGGCATGGTGGCACATGCCTGTAGTCCCAGCTACTTGGGAGGCTGAGGCAGTAGGATTGCTTGAGCCCAGAAGTTTGAGGTTCTTGCAAGATAGGCTGATGCCATGGCACTCTAGCCTGGGCAACAGAGTGAGACTCTGTCTCAAAAAAAAGAGAAAAGAAAAGAAAAGAAAAAGAAAAGGAAAAAAATAAAATAAAAAGAGATAGGGTTTCTGTATTTCTCTGTTTCCCAGAGTGGAGTGGAGTGAAGTGATCATAGCTCACCGTAACCTTGAACTCCTGGATTCAAGAGATCCTCCCACATCAGTGTCTGGAGCAGCTGGGACTACAGGCAGGCACCACCACACCCAGCTAATTTAAAAAATTTTTGGTAGGCCAGGTTTGGTGGCTCATGCCTGTAATCCTAGCACCCTGGGAGGCCGAGGTGGGAAGATTGCTCAAGATGGAGTTCGAGACCAGCCTGAGCAAGAGCAAGACCCTGTCTCTACTAAAAATTGAAAGAAATTAGCGAAACAACTAAAAATAGAAAAAAATTACCCAGGCATGGTGGCGTGTGCCTGTAGTCCCAGCTACCCGGGAGGCTGAGGCAGGAGGATTGCTTGAGCCCAGGAGTTTGAGGTTGCTGTGAGCTAGGCTGACGCCATGGCACTCTAGCCCAGGCAGGAGAGTGAGACTCTGTCTCAAAAAAAAAAAAAATTTTTTTTTGTAGAGATGAGGTCTCACTACGTTGCCCAGGCTTGTCTCAAACTCCTGGCTTCAAGTGTTCCTCCTGCCTGGGCCTCACAAAGTGCTGGGTACAGGCGTGAGCCACAGATCCCGGCCAAGAAAAAAACTGTAAAGAAACATATGATATCAAACTCTGCTGTACCACATAGGGAGTGTTTGGCTTTAGGCAAGTTACTTAAGTGCTCTGAGCCTCAATTTTGAAAAAGGAGTAAGAAAGAAAGAAGTGTTGCTGTAAACATTAAACTATACAAACATATGTATAAATGTATGTATACAAATGTGCATGTATGTATGTGTATATATGTGCTTTAATTGTTATAACACTGACACATACATACACATACATATACGTATATTATATTTCATATCTTGCATGTTCCATAGTAATCAATCAAAATAATATCTATTGTTATTTTTATTGTTATCTACTAACTTAAAGAAGCATTCCATAATGAGAGCATATTTATATAATATACATTCATATGTACCAATAAAATATGTTTCCACTTATCCTAGGTGAAAGATATAATCTAACTGTATTATTTACTTCTAATGCCAGCACAGTAAGCAATCACATTTTTTGAAATTAAAGCCTGAGGCATTGACGTTCTTATGTGATAAAAGATGGTTAATTGTATCGGTAATAGAAGAATGTCCAATGGAAAACTATTTATACAGTTGTTGGTGGTGTGCAGTAAAAAAAAAAAAATCACAAAAAGATCCTATAATTGTATGCAATTAACTGTGGACTACTTTGTTACGTTGTTTCTAATTTGGTTTTAAACTACTATTTAAATAGTTTATTGTTATTCATTTTCTCCCCATTTGTGACCTTCCTCCCCAGATAGATTATATTTCCTATAAATAGGCCAGTGCTTTCCAAGTACTGTACTTAATGACTTCATTTTTGTTTCAAATGTGTTGATCTGAAACGTTGAAAGATGCAATGTGAATGCTTTCACCTCCTTGGCAATCAGTTAACTTATCTGCAAAATGAGAGGATCGGGTCCGATGCCCTTATTGAAAAGAAACAACCCAAATGTGGGGTTGATTCAAACATTATCCAGTTTTGTTGTCCACTAACAACTACTGCAATATTCACTGAGTTATTCCTGAAGTGATACAGCATGCTTTGAGAACATGTTATAATGTCATTACCTACAGTTGAACTAAGTTGCAGTGGTCAAGATGTCATGGCAACAGCTGCTCCCCACATGCTATCTGGGAAACCTAGCCACAAACAGCAATGAGATTGGCTAGCAGAAAAAGTGAAGGCAATACTCAAGCTTGATGGCCGGGTGAGGTGGCTCACGCCTGTAGTCCTAGCACTCTGGGAGGCCGAGGCGGGAGGATAGCTGGAGGTCAGGAGTTCCAGACCAGCCTGAGCAAGAGCAAGACCCCATCTCTACTAAAAATAGAAAGAAATTATCTGGACAGCTAAAAATATATGTAGAAAAAATTAGCCGGGCACAGTGGCACATGCCTGTAGTCCCAGCTGCTTGGGAGCCTGAGGCAGAAGGATTGCTTAAGCCCAGGAGTTTGAGGTTGCTGTGAGCTAGGCTGACGCCACAGCACTCTAGCTCTGGCAAGAGTGACACTCTGTCTCAAAAAAAAAAAAAAATTCAAGTTTGAAGAACCAATTATGTTGCAATCAAGGCAGAAGATCCAGGGCCTTGTCTGGCTTACCTGGGGGAACTCATAAATCCTTCATCCAGCAGAACTTCATTTGTGATGATGTCCTTCTCACTTTAAGAGAGAAGAGTGGCCTTTCCACCATGTGAAGACACAGCTAGAAGGCACCATCTATGAACCAGAAAGTGGGCTTTCACCAGACACTAAATCTGCCAGTGCTTTAATCTTAGACTTCCCAACCTCCAGAACTGTAAGAAATAAATGTCTGTTATTTATAAGCCAAAAAAAAAAACAGGGAGAGAAAATGGTGGTCTCATTTTATCATCAAATAAATCAGATTGCAAAGGGGTGCTAAACACCATTCAAGATCCCATCTCAGATGTTTGCATTTCTGTAGAATACTATGAATCTTTATTACCCTTGATAGGTTTGTAGATAAGAATTTTTAAAAATTATCTTTGTATAGTAAGTTCAGAAATATCTATGTTTCAGTGCCAGGATATTTAACCAGCGTGATGTCATCCAGTGGTGTTGAGGCACAATCGTGGACAGAGTACATTAGAGTGAATGTGAGTAACTCCCCTGGCACCTGACATCCCTGCTGTTGTCAAAGCAACCTGAAGAATCTGCTGCTGCCCATCAAGTGGAACCGTATTTCCCAAAGAATGGTCTGTTGACCCTTCCATCAGTCAGCACTAGCTGAGGTACTGTTAAAAATGCAGCTGTTGCAGTTCACCCTGGCCCACTGAATGGGGCCATTTGAACAATCTCCTCAGGTGATTCTGATGCAAGAGAAAGTCTTAGAATCCTTGACATAAACAGAGTGATCTGTCAAAATTGCAGGTATGGCTCTGTCATTCTTCTACCTGAACCCTTAATTGGCTCCCCAAAGCCACAGAAGCAAGTTGAAAATTATTAACCTTTCAAATACAGATTTCATGACCTCAATTCTGCCTAGGATTCTAGTTTTGGGTTTTTTTTTTTTTTTTTCCTCCTTACTGCTGTTATGTACTTAAAATTCCATCAGCGAGGAACTATTTGTAGACTCTCTGAAAAGAGCTTGCTGCTTCTTGCTCTCTTGTCTGGGCTCACCAGGTCCTCTCTATCTGGAATACTATGGCTTTGTTTCATTCCAGGCCCCTCTATCTGGAATATTATTTCTTTCTCTCTCCTCTTCCTTGCATCCCTGGATGAAGTTAACACGACTGTTTTCACTGTGTAGATCTCTACCATTGGTTTTATCATATTGAATTATAAACATAAAAGCAATTTTTTCTGTTCATATTACCTAGTAGGTCATGAAAGCCTTGAGGACAGGATAAATGTGTCAGTTAGTGTGGTCATAGGCAACAGAACTCAACTCTGAATAAATTAAGCAAGAAAGAAGTAAGTATCGTTAAGATGCTGCATAGCTAGGAGATTAAAAAAGCAGTATATCAACTATGCTTAGGAAAGACAGGCACTAGGGAAGCTACAGATCGCAGCAGTAGGAACTCCTACCCATGCCAGGAGAGGGCTGTGAAGGATGAAAAGTGGAGACTGTCAGTGGCAGCCCCACTGAAGTCACTGTTATATCACTGAAACATACACACACATACATGTACATACATTGCATTTAACGTTGTACATGGTCCATAGTAACCAATCAGAATAGTATCTGTTAAATGCTGGGATGATGAGAGGACAGTTCCTCCAAAGGGGTGGTGTATGGTGCTGTTACAGAAGAAGATGGTGAAGAAATGCATGATGGCCAAAAACTATAGCTGTCCACTCCATCGGGCCCTTGCGGCTGATTGTGTCTGCAGTGTTTAGTGAGGTGCTTTGCTAGACATTGTCTACTTTGCTTAACACGAAGTAGGTTCTTATTGAATGTTTGCAGAACAAATGAGGTCAGAGAGACAACTCACATGTGTTTGACACTACCTTCCAGGCAATGAGCCAAGGGTTCCATCGTTGTTCATTTAACCTCTCAGAGCAATTCTACGGGCAAACATTGCCTGTGTTTTTTTCAGATGAGGAAACTAAAACCAAAGAAGAAACCTGTCAAGGTCACTCAGTTAGCAAGAGAAAGAGCTGTGACCTCGAGTGTGCAGGCAGTGAGAAATATATAATGCTTTTTCTCCATAAGAAGTGTACCTCATTTTGATTTTTTTGTATTCTTCAGTAACATCGCTTTTTAGATAACAGTGTCTTGGAAATATCTCCATTGTAGCCCAAATTGAGGAAGGTCAATATTGCATAGTAGTTTGAATTCGTTGGTACCTTAAGAGCCAGATTTCCTGGGTTCAACTCCCAGCTCTGCTTTTTCCATAAATGTGACTTGAGGCAAGTTTTTAACTTGCCTGTACCTCTGTTTCTCAGGAAAAAGCAGGATGATATTATTAATACTTATCTATCTCAAAGGGGTATTACAAAGATTAAATGAGACACCATATATAAAGCACTTAGAATAATACCTAATACATAGTTAAGTGCTATCAAAATTTTTGCTTGTTTTTTTTAACCATTGTGTTGCCTTCCATAGTATGTATACATAGTAATATATTTAATTATCCCTCTATGAATGGAAATTTTTTTGCTTGCAAATTTTTGGAATTATAGATAATGCTTCAAAGAACATTCCTGTTTATGCCTCCTTGTAGTTATATTTGTCCATATATTTGTTCAAGGAGTAGAATTATTGAGTTAAAGAGTATATATTTATGTTAAAATTACTCAGTTTTATCTATTGATATCTGACTTGGCAGTGTATACCCACAGCACAAATTTCAAAATGTCCAAGAGATCATATAGTAAAAGTCTTTCTTCTCACTCTTGTTCCTTAGCAACCAGTTCCATTCCCTATGGAGAATCACAGCTGTCAATTATTGTGTATCTTTTCAAAGATATCAGTATAGGCTCGGTGCCATGGCTCATGCCTGTAATCCAACCACTCTAAGAAGCTGAGGCAGGAGGATCCCTTGAGCTTAGGAGTTTGAGATCAGCCTGAGAAAGAGTGAGACCTCCATCTCTACCAAAAAATAGAAAAAAATCTAACTAATTAATGACTGGTTAGATAAATTATGGCATTTCCATACAATGGAATACTATGTGGCCATTAAAAAGAAAAGCAATTCTATAACTGCTCTGAGAGAAGGCTCTCCAAGATATACTATTAAGTGATAAAACCAAAGTACACAACTATTATATATTATATACTATCACTGATATTTCTTTAAAGATTATACATGTGTGTACACACATTTATGTATATCTGTGTATGGATATATATGATACATATACACACATACACATATATACTGGTATATGAATATATACTGTTATCTTTTTTGAGACAGTGTCTCACCCTGTAGCCTCAAACTCCTGGGCTCAAGGGATCCTCCTGCCTCAGCCTCTCCAGTAGCAACGACTGCCGGTACATACCACTCCCAGCTAATTTTTCTACTTTTTGTAGAGAAGGAGTCTCACTATGTTGCCCAGGCTGGTCTCAAACTCCTGGCCTCAAGCAATCCTCCTGCCTTGGCCTCCCAAAGTGCTAGGACTACAGGTGTTTGCCACCATGCCTGGCCCACCTTGTGAAATCATTATTGAAATATATATATAAATATAATCATGTATTTATCACTTCCTAGATGCCAGGCACTTTACACCCATTATTTCTAACCCTCAGAGTAACCACAAGCAGGATAAATAGGAAGGCACATACTTCAGGCTATGAAAGAAATAAAGAGATAGTATGAAATGAATGTGGTGTAGAATGGTTTCCAAGCTAAGACCCAAAATTTGAGTCAGAGAAAGTTGCACTGGAAATGGTGGAATGTTGGGTAAGAAATTTAAGGCCAAGAGAAAAAAACAAAGCATGTATAAGGGCCTTGAGATCAGACAGAACTTAGCACACTCAAGGAACTGAAAGAACTAGAGAAATTTGGGAGCATGAAAAATAAGGAGGAGAGTGATAGCAGATGAGGCCAAAAATGGTTATGTTGGGAGACCCTCCTTTTGAGTTATCCAACTGCCTTATCTCCTCCTTTCTTGGTAAAAAGAACCCTATTTCTGTTGTTTCAGATAGCTGAGTTGCCTAGCCCTACAGAATAAATCCTGAGTTTGGGACGATCAGAGCACTCTTATTCTCTTTTGCCAGTGAGTGATTTAGGAATAGTCACATGGCCCAATTTTTTTTTTTTTTTTTTTGAGACAGAGTCTCATTCTGTTGCCCAGGCTAGAGTGCCGTGGCATCAGCCTAGCTCACAGCAACCTCAAACTTCTGGGTTCAAGCAATCCTTCTGTCTCAGCCTCCTGAGTAGCTGGGACTACAGGCATGTGCCACCATGCCTGCCTATTTTTTTCTATATATATTTTTAGTTGTCTGGCTAATTTCTTTCTATTTTTAGTAGAGATGGGGGTCTCGCTCTTGCTCAGGCTGGTCTCGAACTCCTGACCTAGAACTATCCTCCTGCCTCAGCCTCCCAGAGTGCTAGGATTACAGGTGTGAGCCACTGTGCCCGGCCAATATGGCCCAATTTTGACCAATGAATATAAGTGGAAGTCTGCTGAGAAAGAGCTCTAGGAAACATTTTCCTCCCATATAAAAGAAGAGAGAGCTGCAAGAAGGAAATTCTATCCTTTCTTTTTTTGTTTTGTAGATTGTTGTGTATAGATGTGATTGTTGAGGCTATTACTGACATCTTCCAGCCATGAAGGAAACTATTGAAACCCTGGGGAAGGTAAAGAGCTAGAGGCTTTGAGGATATCATTGAGCTGCTGAGTCAACTCTGAAACTGCTTGTTTTTGGACTAATTTACCATATTAGATAATACATATCTTTATTGATTGAGGCACTTTTAGTTGAATTTCTATCGCCTGCCACCTAAGGTATCTTAACTGATTATAAATATTTTGTTGTTGTTGTTGTTTCTCTCCCCACCTCCCCTGCTTATAGTTATTGAAAGAGTAAGATCATACAAGACTTTGTAGGTCATATTAAGGATTTGGAATTTAATCCTAAGGGTTATGGAGAGTCATTAAAGGGTTTTGTGCATAGGGTGACACAGGATGTTTGCTTTTCAAAAGATCACTTTAGTTACAGAGTGGATAACAGATTGGAGAGTGGCAATAGTGGATGCAGGTAGAGCAGTTAGGAACTATTGCGATAGGTCACAAAAGAGAATGAATGCAATGATTTAAAATAATTGGTGGCCACGGAAATAGATAAAAAATGAGCCAATTCAAGAGCTACTGAGAAATATATTGGAGGCAGAATTGTGATTGTGACTGATTTAATGTGAATAAGGAGGAGGAAGAAATCAAGGATGACTTCTAGGTGTCTAGATTGAGCTATGAGGTGGATTGTTGTGCCACATCTGCTAACAGTGTGATCAACCACTGGAGGAGGAAAGGTGGGTGGTTATTATAATGAGTTCATTATTGGACACATTGGGGTGAGGGTGTCTATGTCAAGAGGTCATGTCAAGTAAACAGTTGGTCATTTGAATGGCCTAGAGTGGAGATAAGAACTTGAAAGTCAGCTGGGCATGGTGGCTCACGCCTATCATCCTAGCACTCTGGAAGGCTGAGGCAGGAGAATAGCTCCAGGTCAGGAGTTTGAGACCAGCCTGAGTAAGAGCGAGACCCCGTCTCTACTAAAAATAGAAAGAAATTAGCTGGACAACTAAAAATATATAGAAAAAATTAGCTGGGCATGGTGGCGCATGCCTGTAGTCTCAGCTATTTGGGAGGCTGAGGCAGGAGGATCGCTTGAGTCCAGGAGTTTGAGGTTGCTGTGAGCTAGGCTGATGCCACGGCGAGACTCTGTCTCAAAAAAAAAAAAAAAACAACTTGAAAATCTTCGGACCCTCCATGTGATTTTGGGGATTCTTAGGGACTCAGAGAGGGAGGAGAAGGGAAAAGGTGCTAAGACAGAATCCTAGGATCCCTAGTCCATAGCCAGTGGAGAAGGAGACACTCACTTGCAAAGGAGGCTGAAAAAGAACAGCCAGAGAGAGAGAGAAGGAAAACCAGAGTGTTTCTGGAAGGAGGGAGTGGTTGACACTGACAAATACAGTTGAGAGGTCAAGCAAGAAAAGGAATGAAAAGACTGTTGGAATTAGCCACATGAAGATCACCAGTGACACTGATGATGAAGCAATCTGTGGACAGATGGAAGTGGAGTGGTAGTTTCAGAACCCACACTGAACCAACCAGATAAGGAGTGGATAATTAATAAATGAAGACATAAAAGGTGCAGAATCACAAGAGATTTGGCCTTGGAGAGAATATAGGGCAGGAGCTGAGGCACAAGTGGGATAGTGGGAGGGCCTTTTGTTTTTCTTATAAAGATATGAATCACTATCTTTCCGTCTTTCACTTCCCTCAGCCCCCATGATCCAGCTCCACACATCTTTCTGTTCTTTGGTCCTACCTCACTTACTGTTCCCAGTGCTTACCCAGCTTTTCCCTAAATCTCTGCATGGCTGGCCTCTTCATTATTTACGGCTCTGCTCAATTGTTGCTTCATCCAAAAACTCTTCTCTGACCTTATCCTTTCCCCCATCCTCACTCCCTGTTTTACCTTTTGCATGGCTCTTACCATCTGAAATGATCTTGTTCATTTATTTATTTGCTGATTAATTATATTTTCTAATTAAAAGTAAAGTCTTGGCCCGGCATGGTGGCTCACGCCTGTAATCCTAGCACTCTGGGAGGCCAAAGCGGGCGGGTTGTTTGAGCTTGGGAGTTAGGGACCAGCTTGAGCAAGAGCGAGACCCTGTCTCTACTAAAAATAGAAAGAAATTATCTGGCCAACTAAAAATATATATAGAAAAATTAGCGGGGCATGGTGGCTCATGCCTGTAGTCCCAGCTACTTGGAAGGCTGAGGCAGGAGGATTGCTTGAGCCCAGGAGTTTGAGGTTGCTGTGAGCTAGGCTGATGCCACGGCACTCTAGCCCCCCCAAAAGAGTGAGACTCTGTCTCAAAAAAAAAAAAGAAAAGAAAAGAAAAGAAAAGTCTGGGGGAAACTGGGTGAAGTTTATGGGATGTAAGAATATACGTGTATTATATATATTATTATATCCTGTGTATTATATATAAATGTACTATGTATTCTTGTATGTATATATAGTGTATTATGTATTATTTCTTAAACCTGCATGTGGAGCCGTAATTATCTCAAAATAAAGTTCTTTTTTTTTTTAAAGTAAGTTATTTGAGAACTGGGATTTTGTTTGCTTGTTCAGAAGTGTGTCCTCTTCCCCAGAACAGAGTCTGGCATGCAGTGGGCACCAGATAAGTCTTCGTTAAATGCATGAGTTCATGAATGATATACTTGGTCACTTTAAAGGGCGGGGTGGGAACAGCACAAACAATAGAGGATATCCTGAGTCGCCAAGGAAACGGGATATTAGGATTTAGCGCTAGAATCCCCGTCCTGGAGACAGGAGTGGAATCCAAATCTCTGAACGTCTTTCCACTACCCCATGCTACCTATCCACTAATTAGATGACGAAGTAATGATTAGCACTGTCTTAAGAGACGCTCAGTCGGTCACAGGGCATCTTTGTAGCTTATGATTACAACAGTGGAGGGCTGATTGGACCGTCACCGTACAAGTGGGTGTTCCATGATGTCCATTAAGCACTACCGGGCCCGCACTTTTCTTAACTTTTGACAGTGGGGTTAGGAGGCTGTGTGTGATAGCTTGGATGGTTCACCGCCGCCCCAAGTCCTCTTCTCTGCAGCTGAGGTTTCGGGTTTCAACCCTCCCAGGACCGCGAGACGTTGCAGCCAGCACCGCGCGGCTGGCGCCTCCGCCTCCGCGCCTTCACCGCGGCTGCTCGCGGAAGATAATTTCGGGGCCGCGGCCGCGCGCTCGCCCCGCGCCAGACCCAGGTTGGGCGCAGCGGCGGAGGCTGCTTCTGGGCTGCGCTGGCTGAGTGCGTTGGGAGGCGGCGATCACAGCTGGGCCGGGACTTCCTTCCTCCACCGCAGGACAACAAAACAACCCGGCAGCAGGCACTGAGCTATTGGCAGCCGTCTGGGCGAGAGGCACAGCGATGGGCTCCGTGCTGAGTAGCGATAGCGGCAAATCGGCGCCCGCCTCTGCCACCCCGCGGGCCCCGGAGCGCAGGGGGGACCCTGAGCTGCCAGTCACGTCCTTCGACTGCTCCGT
This sequence comes from Lemur catta, assembly GCF_020740605.2. Taxonomy (NCBI): domain Eukaryota; kingdom Metazoa; phylum Chordata; class Mammalia; order Primates; family Lemuridae; genus Lemur; species Lemur catta. The sequence continues at coordinate 23,198,192 of NC_059143.1, forward strand.
GTGCCTTGAGGTGTTACACCAGCCCGTCCGGACCCGCTGTGGCCACGTGTAAGTGCCAGGGGAGCTCGGTTTGCACGCCCACCCCTTGGGGAGGGCGATGTTGGGGGAAGCCGAGGGCTTGGGGGCCGGGGACTGTACAGAAGCCAGCGCCTTAGGGAACTGCTGCAGGAACAAACCCGGACCTGTGCGGGCCATGGGGAAAGTGCCAGTCGGAAAGTGACACGGGATTTCAGGAGGAGAAAACAAACCAGCGGGCCTTGCAGCCCCCTAAGGCTCCTCCTCCCGGAGCCCAGGTGCGGAGCTCTGGGGATGCGGATCCAGGCACAGGTCCCGCCCAGAGCCACGGCTCGCCCGCTGGGACGGTGCTCTCGGCCGCAGAACCAGCCCCCTCCCTGGCACGGAAAGGAAGCGAGCGCCCGGCTACCTGGTAGCTAAGCACAGTTTAGCTGGCCTCGGTTGAACGAGCTGTGCTTCCCTCCGCCCCGGAAACCCGGGTCGGTTTTGTTGTGCTGGAGCTGTGCACGTGTTCCAGAACGCCCACAGAGGCTCTTCTCTGGAGCAAACAACGACCTGTGCGAACTGTCTTTTCGCCCCCACCCCTTACACTCTTTCCCAGCACAGACACCCAGACCCCACAAAGCAAGTCAAACCGGAGCGTCGGAGTGATTTTCCGTAGTAGGCAGAGTTTAACAACTTGTTAGAGTTTAACATCCCAGGGTGGAGCCTGGGCTTGAACGTTAGCCGCAAGCCCTTGAACGCAGCCCTTTAAAACCCAGCCACAAAGTGACAGGAGCTTGCAGACTACCTGCTTTACGCACGGCGTCCCTAAACCCATAGAAAGTACAGATTAAAATAACTTTCTTAAAAATCACGTACTGTTTAACTAAAACTCTCTGATAATGCAAAGCCGTGTTAGTTTCTAAGAAAAGTTTAAAAACAGTCCCCACAAAATGGGCACGTCCTTAATGTGTGCTTGGTAACTGGTATCGGGAGTTGGATCTGTGAATTTATGCTTTCTCTTTACTTAGGATTTTTTTTCCTCCCCCAGATACGTGTGTGTGTGTGTGTGTGTGTGTGTGTGTGTGTGTGTTTGTGTGTGTGTGTCTGCGGGCGCGCGCACAGTTCAGGAGCGGAAACCCACTTGATGTCTTCTAAGGACGGTAGACTAACTGTATTAAGATGAAGTACCAGAGCAGCATTGCAATGGCTTGTTCGGGTTTTCTGCTTACCGGGAAAACAGAAATACCGTATTGTAAATGCAAGTGCGCAAAATGTTTTTAAAAGGACTTAGATGGTCCTTCGCTGTTTTCACTACTGCTCATCCACGAGCCACACAATGTAGCCCACACAATGTTTAAAGAAAGAGTGCTCTAGGCATTATTTTGTGGCTGTATTTTCAGGGCCTGCTGTTCCAGCTTTGTACTTTAAACTCAAAGCTTAAATTTACCCACCTTTCTGATTACTGTTTCCCAGCTATCCAGATGTAACTCATTGACATAATATCCAAAGGCCAATCTGGAAGCCGAGATACTCTTGTGTAACATCATAAAATATATCCATTAGTTCAGGACAGTAATAACCTAAGGATAAGTACATTTAAATTTAATCTTTATTAGCATGAGAACTTTAAAGTTGTGCCAAAGATGAACAGTGTGCATCTTGAAGATTTTTTTGTAGAACTGGAATGGACAGTTTTGCTATTTAATTATCTGACTGAAGATTGTTTTTCTGGTTTGGATTTTGAACATTATAGCTTACTGTTTACGATGTTTTTGCTTCCACTAAAGGATAATATAAATTTGTAAATGCTAAAATTTTTTGTTTAATCTTTTTCTTTGTTAAAGTGAATAGGAAACCAGCAACTGGAAAAAATAGTCATAAAATAGCATAACAAGGGCTGGACAAATTGCCTTCCCTCATTTTACTGTTCTTTGTTTTGACAAATCTATGTCCATTGTTCTGGCTGTGGGCAGAATTTCCATATTCCTCCTTTTGGCAAACTTACTTGGGCCCCTTCCATTTTACAAATGTTAACCAGAGTCCCTTATGCACTGGAGATTGTGAGTGCTGTTAACACCATTTGTGCATTCTAAATGAATTACTCTTTTCCATTGAAATTAAGTTGGAAAATGAAGAAATGCAAATGAAACTTTTCTGTTTCATTATCCCATACTGAAAGTAGATTTCCAGACTTGCTGCATTAGGTTGTTTGTGCTGATTTCTGTCTGTAAACCTATTTAAAGTCAAACGAGTTTAATAATGATAACAATACCTTGAATGAATATGTGCATAGCACTTTATAAGTTGTATTGTGATGCAGCAGAAACCGTGGGCCTTAGGAGAGAGCTGGATTTGAAATTCAATTATGCACTTTTGGGAAATTTGAATTTTTCCCCCTGAGGGTTCAATAATTTGAGTATATAAAATACACTGACAACAGACAGATGAACAAGGAGGAAAGCTAATTTTAATGAAACCTAATAAACAAATCCATCCAATCTCAGTCAACTTTGACCACACAGGGTAAGATTTCTGTATCTTTTATAACCTCTTACATTTTTTTCCTATTCTCATTCTTTCCCTAACTTTCTATATCCATTCAGTTTTTTCCATATCATTTTTTTATTCTTTCAATTTGAAACAACCTTTAAGTAGCCTCTAAACTGGACAAAATTACTTTTTTTTCAACAAAAATCACATTTTCATGCCTTTCTTATAACTTTTCTCACCAAAATATCTTGTGTTTTTTTTTTTTTTGGTACACTTTGCTTCCAGAATTGTTTCCTTATTTTTTTAATTTTTAATTATTATTGGAACATAACAGTTGTATATATTTACAGGGTACATCTGATGTGGTTTTTAAAAATTTTTTATTTTTAATCCCTTATTTCTAGTAGTTTTAATTACATATATGAACTGTATTTCAACTCTCAGTAACTTTAATTTCTAGTAAAAAACCTAGGAAGTAATTTTGAATTGTTATATACCAAAACATTTTATGAATACATATTTTATAATTTCTAGAAACAAGCATTTCTATAGAACAATTTTTAATGTGGAACAGGACATATGTACTAACAAACCCAAATATCTTTTGTTTATCTGAAATAAGAAGCCAAAAGTATATAAGCATAAACCTGTATTTAGTAATTAATGTTTTAGGGTTATATCTTATTTGGAAATGACTTAGATATTCAATGAATATATGCGGTTTAATTTAACTTAGCAAAACTCTAAGGTTGTAGTTACCAAAGGAATTTGGAAACCTTTAAGTAAACATATTATTTAAAAGTTCATTTATAAACTTCTATTCCATTTATATTTACCTAATCAAAATAACAATTACATTTGAATTGTTCATGGAAAACAAAGTTAGTCATTTAAGTTATGATTTTTTTCTCTTGAAAAAGTAAAGCCAGGATAACCCTGCATTAGCCAGTCTCATCTTAACCTTTGAGATACTGGACATAAGTACCCTCCTCAGTGACGCCCCCAGTCATCGTGGGTCTTGAGTACCCAAGTGGCACCCAGGGCAGCTATGAAGGGCAGGGCCCATTTGGGCCCAGGATTTATAAAGCTGGTGCAGAGCCAAGGACAGAAGACAGAGCTGTGAACATGATGCCTAGAAGATCTGTCCCCTCCCAGCACAGCTGGAGACAGATCTGGGCCAGGGAGGATGGGGTCATGGTGGACGAGGCTCTGCCCTGCAGGTAGTGGCCCAAGTGCTGTGGACACACATATGTTCCCAAGTATCACATGGCTACCTGTCTAGACCCCAGAATCCAAAGGCTCGAAATCAAATACATAAACTGACAGTAAGATGTGTGCAAAGCTTTAGGGGAGTCCAGCAGCTAACCGTTGTAACTTTAGCTCACAGACAAACTAAACTTTGCAACCTTAAAACAACTAACAGAGACAGCATAAATCTGTCTTACCAATAGACCCAAGCAAAAATGTTTAAATTAAAATTTGAAGCCATTTTTATTTTACTTTACCAATAATTATGAAACTAGCATGATTAACCAAAGATTAATAAATTCATGTGAACTTGGGCCAGGTGTGGTGGCTAACGCCTGTAATCTGAGCACTCTGGGAGGCTGAGGTGGGAAGATCGCTTGAGCTCAGGAGTTCAAGACCAGCCTGAGCAAAAGCGTCTCTACTAAAAATAGAAAAATTAGCTGGGTATGCAGGGGCACATGTGCCTGTAGTCTCAGCTGCTCGGGAGGCTGAGGCAGGAGAATTCCTTGAACCCAGGAGTTTGAGGTTGCAGTGAGCTATGATAATGCCGTTGTACTCTAGCTGGGGCAACAGAGCAAGACTCTGCCTCAAAATAAATAAATAAATAAATAAATAATAAAAATAAATAAAAAATGTTGAAAAACATTTGGACTAGTTATTTAATTTATGAATACTCATTCATTTATAAGTCAATTTGGTACCATGTAAACAATACACAAGCACATGTATAGACATATAGATACGTGCAGAAACAACATATAGCACATGTGCCAGTATCCAAAAGCCATAAATATTGGGGAGTTTAATGTAAGAGAACAGAGCTTTAGACTTGAGAGAAACTTACCCATGACTCTTGGGGCTCAGTGAGGAAAACAGGGGACCCCCCAAAAGAGTGGTTAGTGACCCCTTTGTTTGTATGTGTTTTTCAACAGGTCTCAGGGTTGTAGCTATGGGAATGCTCAGGAAGGAAAAAAAAATGGTCTCAGGGTAACTAAAAGTCCCCCTAGAATGCTTTATGTGGTTTTAGAGATGGCAAAAGGAGGAGGTGTAGAATGGAAGGAAATGGGAGGACAAGTCTTAGAAAAGCAAATTTGGGAGATTTTAAGATTTTCAAAAGGCCAATGAGGTTTTAGTTAGTAGAAGTTCAAGGAAAAAAAAGGTCCAGTTAACTAAGAAGTCCCCATGGGAGAAACAGTATTTAAAAGAGAACAGAGAAGAATATCAGCTTTTAATTAAGCTGACTTTTGACCCTATAGCTCTTTCTTCAAAGATACACAAGCAGCACGCTAGGCATGGTGGCTCATACTTACAGTCTCAGCACTTTGGGAGGATGAAGCAGGAGGATCATTTCAGGCCAGGAGTTTGAGACCAGCCTAATCAACATAGTGAGACTCCGTCTCTACAAACAAATTGAAAAAACAAAAATTAGCCAGGCCTCATGGTGTGAGTGTGGAGGCCCAGCTACTCAGGAGGCTGAGGCAGGAGGATCTCTTGAACCCAGGAGTTGAAGGCCGCAGTGAGCTATGATGATGCCACTGTACTCTACTCTGGGGAACAGAGTGAGACCCTGTTGAAAAAATATTTTATGTATTTATATATTTATAAATTTATATATGGAGCAGAGAGAATGGTGGCTGTGGCAGCAGTATCTCTTCTTCCTCCAAGCCCTCCGAATCCCTGCTCCAAGGGGTCCACCTCTCCTGCTCACCTATTCAATTCCCAACTGTAGAAGGTGTGTCTCTGGGCCAGTAGAAAAAGCAGATAAAGGGAAGAAAGTTGCTATCACACTCTTAAATATAAATCAAAGATACACCTAAACAAATGACTCAAAACTAAAACAAATAACCACACGTAAGACTAAAACCAAGAAGCTCTTTACGGTTTTAACCAAAGTCTCCTAGGAGGAAGCAAAAGCTGCAGCCCTTCCAAAATCCAGATGGTTCCCAACAACAGTTTAAAGAAGGGAAAGTTTTGCCAGCAGCAAATGGGGAACAACCCACATTTCTATCTGGCCATACTCTCTAGGGTTTAAGACAAAAGGAAAACAAAAACTGTTTATAGGATAAGAGGGGATTATAAAACAAATGGGGACCCCCAAAGGTTAAGAATCGTGCAAATGTAAATTGAAAACAAACAATTCAAACTGATTTTTATTAATGTTTCTTTTATTTTTCCCTCCTGCATTAAAGGATTTACATCTCCTAGGTACTGGTTCTCTGTAGGGGAATTGAACCCAAGCCACCATGGTGAATGTGTAGAATCCTAAGCCCTAGACAACAGAGTAGACTGTCTTTTTTTTTTTTCCAAAAATCCCACGAGGAATCCAAATCAGGCAGTTTGAGCATACAAAGGATTTTAACTTTGTTTTAAATCTGACTTCTGCTTTTAAAAAACTTGCCAAGGGAGTTTCTAAGGCTATATTCCATTTGCATCTTTTCATAGGTACCAGTAGGATAGCTATCTAAGATGTGAGCTCTCTAAAAAGTTTTTTGTTAAATATAGCCAATTTATTCATTTCAAAAGTGATTCAAACCAATACAAGAATTAATTTGCCTGCGCTCCCCACTCCACCCCCTGTTAATTAATCCAGATTTAGAAAGGGAAAAAGACAAAGAGAGACTCTTACCAGCCTCATTTGACTGGGTGCTATAGTCAAATGGGAGAACTGACTTGGTAAAAAAATTCTCACTTTCCAAGATGTCCCAGATAGCCTTACTTTTGGCTTAATTCTTTTTCCTTTGGTGGAATTTAAGAAAATTCACTTTAATGTTTTATGATTTTAAATGGATTTCATTAATATTGCTGTATCAGTTATAAAAGTATATTTGGGGAAAATGGCTTTTTACCTTTGCTTTATCCTCTGTTGTGCGAGAGCTGGGGAAACTAGGGGTAGATAAATTGAAGCTGTATGAATGGAACTAAAAAGGAATTAGATTTACATTTAAAATAAACATTCAGGCCAGTGTGGCTCATGTCTGTAATCCCAGCACTCTGGGAGGGCAAGGCAGGAGAATCGCTTGAGGTCAGGAGTTCGAGACCAGCCTGAGCAAGAGCCAGACCCCATCTCCAGAAAAATTAGGTAAAAATTAGCCTGGCACGGTAGCACGCGCCTGTAGTCCCAGCTACTTGAGCCCAGGAGTTTGAGGTTGCAGTGAGCGATGATGATGCCACTGCACTCTAGTCCACACGACAGATAGATCGAGATTCTGTCTCAAAAAAAAAAAAAAAAAAAAAATTCAAAGAAATCTGTTGTCAGATTGGATATGGTAGTGTTGAGTTTCGCTAAAAGATCAAGTCACAATAAGGCAGATTAATAAGAAAAAGGGATTACAAATTTACTTAATCTACGCATAGGGAGAATCACAGAGTGATTACCTAATATCCCATTAGGGTCTAGAAGCTCATGTACTCTCATTTTAAATGGGAGGAGGGAGATGAGGAATATAGGTAATTCTGTTTAGGGGCAATAAATGGTTACTAGGGAGGATGAATAGATATTTGTGAGAATGAATGGATGGGGGAAACAGATTGACTTGTAAATTATTCTCTTTAGAAATTAAATTAATATGAGAGGCCCATCCATTATTTTTAAGTGGGTTGGGGCTGGTCTGACTGCATTCTTTATCCTCTTTCCTGCAATAGATGTGCAGATAACTGGGAAAGGAAGGAAAGACAATTGTTCTTGGTGGATCTCTCTAGCCTTTACGGAGATAGAGGCCCCTTCTAAGGCCTGTTGATCTCTAAGGGCCTTTATTTCAACATACTCTTTATACCAAGAAGTCATATTTTGGGGTGAAATTCCCTGAGCTCCTTCATATCCAAATGGAAATATCCCAGTGGCATTGAAGAATAGATTTGGGGAAAGAGGTCAGAGTTGGAGATTTAAGAGAGCTATGTAAAAAGGGTCTAGAGGTTGAGAATGGGCCTAAGAAAGCTAAGTACTCACTGGAGCGTGGTATGAGGTTGGAAGAGCCAGGTCTCCATTGAACTGAGTTGGATACAACTGCTCCAAGGCAGACTGTGCCTAATTTTTTTTTTAAATGAAACTCTGTTTAGGATAATTCTGAAGTGCTTTCAAGTAAATGGATTAAAATGTGCCATTTGTGGTCAAGTATGAGCGGTAAAGCCTGCACCAAATTGGTGGTTCTCTAAGTACAGTCTGAGAGTCTTCCTGATGAGTTTTAAGCTGATCCAGAAATACACATCAGTGCTTTCATTCTTACAGGATCTGTACAATCCCAAAGACTTCATTGTTTAACCTAAAATTAAGACTTCTTATCCTATTATTTATTATAGATATTTATTATCTACTAATATATTCTCTATTTGTGATGGTTCTCCAGAGAAACAACCAATGGGATTGTGTGTATGTGTGTGTGTCTGTGTGAGTGTATGTGTGTGTATATCTTTAGAGAAAGAGAAAGAGAGATTTGACATTTCAAAGAATTGTTTTACATTATCAAGGGTAATCTCTTAAAGTGAACTGATTGTAGATGTTAACTACATCTACAAAATACCTTCACAGCAACACCTAGAGAAGTGTTTGATTAAATAATTGAGGACTGTAACCTAGCCAAGTTGACACATAAGACTAACCATCACATCTATGAAATGAGTTTTTTTAAGGGTTATTAAAATCTGCTTGTCAAAACCAAAAATTAGATTATTATTAGCCTCGACTAGAGGACCTTTAAGGTTCTACTAAGAAGTCTGGCTGTCAGGTAACAATGCAGCCACCTACATGTTGCTAGTAGGACTCCACACTCTTAAATTAAAAGTCATTGTTCATTTTGCTACATCGTTACCACAGGTTTGTTCTTGGTTGTTTGGCTAGATCAGCTATTGTATGGAGGACATTCATTTGTTGGTCCAGCAAACATCTGCTCTGTGCTAAGCACATAGACACAAATCCTCACCCTTGTGGAGCTTGCATTGTTATGGGGAAAATGGATGATAAACAAGACATGAGTGTTAAGTATGTAGTATGTTCTATGATGATGAGTGTTAAGGGTAAAAAAAAAAATAAAGGAAAGAAATGGGATAGGAAGTATGTGAGAGAGTTGCAATTTTAGGATATTTAGAGAAGTGCTTCTCAAATTATCTGTTGTAAAGACCAGTAGGTTATTTGTGTTGTTTTTTTTTTTAACTTCCAGACCATCATGGACCAATAATTTTATAAAATAAAAAATGTATTACAGAAAAATGGAATTTTAAAATACCAAAGATGTGTGTAAAATATAAACCCTCATTTAAAAAAATTACTATCCTCATTAGTAAAGTGGTGAGTAAAAAAAATTATTAGATTCTACAGATGTAACATTATTCTACAGATTACTATCCACATTTCTAAATAATTCTCTCCATTTCTATACTTACTTAAACATGAACTATTACTTAATGAGGCCTCATTTTGTGCAGCCTTGGTTTAGAGGAAGGTAAAGGGTGAGGAAGCTAGTTTGGCTGGAGCTAAGTGAGTGAGGGGGCAGTTGGGTGGGCTGGGGTGCAGGCATTTATAAGAAGTTTGGCTTTTTCTTTGAGTGAGGATTTTTTTTTTTTTTTTGTAAGAGACAGGGTCTTTGTTGCAGGCTAGAGTGCCGTGGCACAGTCATAGCTCACTGTACAACAGTGGAAGGGAGACTTAACATAATTAGCCCCGTTTTGCTTCTGACCTCCTGTGGTAATATCCTTTAGGTTAAAAACTTCTGGGCCGGGCGCGGTGGCTCACGCCTGTAATCCTAGCCCTCTGGGAGGCCGAGGCGGGTGGATCGAGGTCAGGAGTTCGAGACCAGCCTGAGCAAGAGCGAGACCCTGTCTCTACTAAAAATAGAAAGAAATTATATGGCCAACTAAAAATATATATAGAAAAAATTAGCCGGGCATGGTGGCGCATGCCTGTAGTCCCAGCTACTTGGGAGGCTGAGGCAGGAGGATCGCTTAAGCCCAGGAGTTTGAGGTTGCTGTGAGCTAGGCTGACGCCACAGCACTCACTCTAGCCCGGGCAACAAAGTGAGACTGTGTCTCAAAAAAAAAAAAAAAAAAAAAAAAAAACTTCTGCTTAGCTCTCTGCACATAGGCTAGAAGAAAGGTGACAATTGTGCCTTTTCTAAATATAACTTCCGGGGATATAAGTATACACACCAGTAACAATGCTATGTTAAAGATTTTTAGAAACATCCAGACCTTCATCCTCCAAAGTTTACTGACCCAGAGCAAAGAAGTTTTACCTCCTCAGACCCTCACTGATGCCCAGTTGTCTGTGGTCTTCAGTTACCTCTTCCAACCTAACACCCACACCATTTCCCCTTCTCTTAAGATAAAAAGGAGCCTAAAGTTCATACTAACTTAAGGTGGTTCTTTGGGACATTAGCCCACCATCTTCTAGTTTTGCTGGCTCTCGAAATAAAAGTTGCTTTTCCTTGCCCCACACCTTGTCACTTGACTTATTGACTGTCCTGCAGCGAGTGGTATGTGGTATGAGCTTGACCTCGGTTACAATTGTAACCTGGAATTTCTGGGCTCAAGTGATCCTCCCAGCTCAGCCTCCCAAGTAGCTGGGACTACAGGTGTGAACTACCACCTCCAGCTAATTTTTCAGTTTTTTGTAGAGACCAGCTACGTTGCTCAGGCTGGTCTCCAACTCCTGGCCTCAAGCGATCCTCCCACCTCGCCTCCCAAAGTGCTGGGATCACAGGTGTGAACCACTGCAGCTTGCCTTGGATGCTTATTTTGCCTTTCTGGCCCTGGACCCCATGGACTCCCTAATGCACTTTGTTTCTTTTTAAATCTACTTAGGGTTCAATATTTATTACCTTATGAGAGTAGGTATATGATTATACCTAATGTCTTCAGCTGTCTGTTCCTGTTTGCCTCCTACTTTGCTGACCTTTTCGTTATAAGGATTTTATTGCTAGTCACTTAATTTAGGGAAACAGAAAGGGTTAATAAAATAACAAATAGGAGTGGGTAATTAAGTTTCCATCTGGTTTCAGAGTTCTTTGAATCCTTACCTAGTTCCTGATTGATTTCCATCAGGAGCTGCAAACTCCAGCAGAGTGAAGCAAATGATGTGAATGAGTGTGAGGGCAGGTACCCCACAGAAGTGCACACATCCAGGGGGGTGCTTGGGGATGGGATTCCAGAGTTGCAGGAGACTAGCTTTTCACAGGAAGCCAGAAAATTAGATTTCATGTGAAATCTGATTTTAAAGTAATGGCAACTCCTTCCACACAATTTTTGAGAACTTTGAATCAGCTTTTTAAAAAATACAATTGACTTCCGTCCTCAGCTTTTATCTTCCACCTAAATTCTCTCCATTCTTGTCTCTCCTTTTATGATTCATCATTCTTAACCACCTTGGGGTGTGTTGGGGGAAGGCCCTTATCTCCTTAGGCTCTTGTCCATTTGCAAGCTGTAAGTTCTAGTGAGAAAGACACCACACTCTTATTTATTAATAAGAACTTTGGACCCTGCCGAGAATATTCTCCTTTAGGCAATTCCTGATGACTCATTTTGTTATTTCAGTTTATTGACTATTTACTGAGTAGTCCGGGGCTGTGTAGGAGGGGGAGGCAGAGTTCAAGATTTGAATGGTCATATATTGTGTAAATTTCTGTGATTTTCTTCACTTAATATTGTTACTGACCTTGTTGATGGGGCATTTTTGTTTTGTTTCTGGATTCCTAAAGTATTGCTCTTTGCAGTTGGGGTAGCAGTGGTGGTGGGATGAAAGGTTATAGAACTTTGAGTCAGAAAACCCCAGCTTAAGACCAACCGAGTTCAGGCACTTTATGTATATGTGACCATGCAGAAGTAATTTACACTCTGTGTGCCTCAGTTTCCTCATCTATAAATGGAAATAATGATCTTTCTTAGGGGTTTTTTAATGTTAAATGAATCAATGTATATGGAAGTGTTAAAAAATTCATAAAGTATCAGTATATCACGTTTAGACTTAAATTAAAATAAAAAGTTACCAGACAATAACAAAAATAGCTAAAAGAAAAAAGGTGGGAACCTAGGTAGATCTAGGGGTTCTAAGCAAAGAGCAGGCCAGTCCCTTCTAGTTGCTGCCGAATCAGTCATTATGTCACTCTGTTCAGTATTCAACTTCCAGAAAGAGGGTCTACTTGGCCTGGCCTACACCAGGTCCTCATGCCTTCTGCAGGGGATGGTAGGCACCTTGACTGAGGTCCTACCAAGACTGTAAGTAATATAAGAGGTATAGTTCCTGCAGAGGAAGAGCAGGATGCTGTTGCAAGACAAGAGGTATGCATGCTGGACAGACATGAACATTAAGTAGATGCCTCAAGCACTTTGCAAAGGGAAGCATCGTCTGGGTGCTTGTAATACTTTGACAACAGATGCTGGAGAGAATACTGTTAACAATCAGTAATGACTAATATAACTGGGAGTTAAAGTGGAATAAAAGAGCAAGAATTCTTTGGAAAATAGCTGTGCTTGTCCATTACTGAAGCTTAGCATCAGAAAGCATTTAGATACTACCCAAGTGCCCATTAACAATAGAATGATAAATAAATTTTGGTGTGTTCACACAACAGACTTCACAAAATTCGAATGGACACTCTCGACTATGTATAGCAATATGGATGAATCGCTTGACCATAATATTGAGCTAAAGCAGGCAAATACAAAGAATACATACCAGATGATCCCATTTATAGAAAGTATGAAAATAGGCAAAACTGATCTCTCTGGTTAGAAGTCAGTGATTATAACCACCAAGAATAGTAAGCAGGGATGAGAAAGCTGAGGTCTATAGACTGATACCATATTTGTTAAGTATATTATAATGTTTTATATGTTAAAGTACATTGTGGGGATGATGGGGGGAATTCCCCTCCCCCCCAAAGTTCACAGACCGATCAACTCACAATTAAGGCATATTAATAATGTTACAGCAGGTGTTACAGTGAGTGGTCCTGAAGACAAACCGAATGGCACACGGAGAGTCGGAGAATCAAGGTTTATTCCCTGGCGGGCTCAGAGGGGTCTCACCACCAAATTCTGAGCCCTGTTTACCCGATTTTTCCCACTTTTATTAAGTTGGGGTGGTCCGAGGGGTGGGGTTTCCGGTGGCTAAGGTAATAGGTTAGTATTATGTTGATGCACCAGGTAATAGATTAGTATTATGTTGATGTGCCAGGTAATAGGTTAGTATTATGCTGACCCGTGAGGGATGGGGGTCTCAGGTGGCTGATGGGGGTTTTCCTTTTCAATAAGAGTTAGAGGTTTATTTACTGTGTTTACAGAGAGAATGACAGATTACCCAGTGGGATCTAGATATTTTTATACTCTCCTTTTAGAGGAAATGGAGATGAGAAATGTCGGTAATTTTGTTTAGGGGCAATAAATGGTTGCTAGAGAGAATGAAGGGATGGGGGAAAGAGATTGACTTGTAAATGATTCTCTTTGAAAATTAAATTAACCTTGAGAGACAGGTATTATATTTAAAATGATTTGGGCCAGGTCTGTTTGCATTCTTGATTTTCTTTACTGCAGTATAGTGAGATAACGGGGAAGGAAAGGGAAGCCAATTGTTCTTTTGATGGGTCCATCTGCTTATGCAGATAGAGGGAAAGCCCCTTCCTAGGGCCTGTTGATTTCTAAGGGCCTTTAATTCAAAATACTCTTTACACCAAGGAGTCATATTTTGAGGTGAAATTTCCTGAGCTCCTTCACATTCAATTTAAAAAAAAAAAAAAAAAAAGAAGTCAGTGATTACCTTGGAGGGCTTAGAATTGTGGCTGGAAACAAACAGGAGGGGAGGTTCCAAGGGATGGCCCTGCCCAGTTTTTTCTTATGGGTACTGGTTATATGAGTGTGTTCCTGAGATTTCATTAAACTATATGCCTATGGTATATGAACTTTTCAGTGTTTATTGTATCCTTAAATTTTAAAAAGCCTAACTTTTGACATGTATTAATGCTCCTAAATAGATATCATATACTGAGTAGTTTAAGAGGTATAAATCCATGCTAATGTGCATAACCTAAACGCTCATTTTTACTTCTGTGTACACTTAGCCTTCAACAGCTTCTATAAATAGGTTGAGATTTTTCTGTGAATTCTGTTGATTATGTGTTAACATTTTATTATCATCTTTAAATAAACCAGAGAAAATATTTCTTGACTTGGAGGACATTCCTAATAGTGCTAATTTTGATTAGACAATTTTCTGTATCTGGGAATAACTTTAAAATTATTTTATGCTGGATGCTGTGCACAGGCCTGTAGTCCCAGCTGCTTGGGAGGCTGAGGTGGGAGGATCCCTTGAGCCCGGAGTTTGAGTCCAGCCTGAACAACATAGTGAGACCCCAGCTCTTAAAAGAAAAAAAAAAAAAAAAAGAAAAGAAGAAACAAAAAAGAAAAAAATATTTTATAAAGAACTATAATGTGTCTAGTATTTTTAATTCCTTGACTTGCTGCTCTTTTGTTTAATGCACAAAACCCCACAGAGCAAAGACTTACTTCCCCCCAAAATTTGACGTAAAATAGGATTAAGGAAAAAGAAGAACAATTGATATGCTTTGAGTTACAGTTTTAACTCAGTTTATAGGAATACTGTTTCACCCACTTTGCATGCTTACTTTTGCTTAAATACATGCAAGTGCATGTGGTGACATGTGTGATCCCAAAGACGGCTTACTGGGAAGGTAGGCGATTCTCGGGAAGCGTGGGATGCAAGTAGACCTATAATTTGGTAGCATGGCTCACGGCGTACACAGTATCATTAGACTACAGTTTCTACAAACACACACGTAATGGTGGCTCGTTTATCTCTTTCAAGAAAAGTGATATATTCTTGGTTTGTTCCGGGTAGATTCTGCCGTTCCTGTATTGCTACCAGTCTAAAGAACAATAAGTGGACCTGTCCATATTGCCGGGCATATCTTCCTTCAGAAGGAGTTCCAGCAACTGATGTAGCCAAAAGAATGAAATCCGAGTACCAAAACTGCACCGAGTGTGACACCCTGGTATGTGACCCTGCCCATGTTCATGGTTACCAGCTTAGGTGCCTGAGAAAATGGTCATTTCCCTTCTGCTTTTGACCCCCTCCTACCCACCATTTCGAAAGTGTTTTATCTCATCCTCCCCACTTCCTTTTCTCCAATTTCATATGTATTGGCTACAAAAAGACAGTTCCCCTGAATTCCTACCATCACCCAATTTTTCAGACAAAGGCTTTCATTGACTACCACCATTTTCTCTTCTTCTTATAACTCCTGTGATCTCCTACTATATGTCCTGTATTCTTGCTTCTCTGTGGCATCCCACCAATGAATAGTTTTGTCATCAAATCCAGTGGCATATTTCCACCTGTATTATTCTAGACTTTGCACTATTTATCTCTCTCTATCACTTCCTCCTTGTTGCAATTTTCCACCTTTGGTACTATACTAGCCTGGTCAGATCATGTGAGATCTTAGAGGCCGTGTAGAAGAGTCTAGATTTTATCCTAAATGCAATAGTAAGATATAGAAAGAGTGTAAGCTTTGGAGCGCCAAGATCGTTTTTATGGTTTGAAGATGTCATCACTCTAACATATGTGTGGAGAATGCTTTGGAGTGGGGAAAAGTGGAATTGGTGCAAACAGTTAAGTGGCTATTATGATAGGTTGGGTGAGAAGGCTGGATTAGTGTGATAGCATTAGTTATGGAATAAGAGGTTGTTTCAAGGTATAGTTAGAAGGTAGAATTGAAGGAAATTGGTAATTGGATGTGGTGGTGAGTGAGAGGTGTCAAAAATGCCTCCCAGGTATTCTGACTTGAATAAGTCAGGCTACTAATATGGGGAGAAAATTTGGAGAGCTGCCAAGAGGAGATGCTGGGAGCACATTTAGATTCATCAAAAGAGAGATTATGTACTAAGCATCTGTGGACTAAAATAAAATTTTAAGGCTCAACCCCCACCAGCTGACTAAGTGGACCCCCTCGTGGCCAAAGAAATATCCTAAAACTAAATTGCCTGCCAGGAGGAAGGAGGTCAGACATGCCTTATCATGCCTCCCTCCCTTCTTGGGGACATCCTTTGTAACCCATTAACAGGCCTAAGTGTATACAAGACAAACCTACAGGTCCTCAATTTACACCACAAATATATGTCCAGTGGCTTATCTCTGATAAACAGCAACTATGTTAAAACATTCCAAGCCTTTAGACAAAGCTTCATGTCTTTAACCAATTACAAGCCAAAGAATCTATAAACCCCCTATAACCTGTAAGCTCCCCCCCTTCAAGGTGGTCCACCTTTTCAGGCCAAACCAATGTATGCCTCCCACGTATTGATTGATGACTTTACATGTAACCCCTGTTTCCCTGAAATGTATAAAACCAAACTCTAACCCAGCCACAGTGAGTCCACTTTGCTCAAGGCCTCTTGGGCGTGGCTCTGGGTCATGGTCCTCAAATTTGGCTCAGAATAAATCTTTTTAAAATTATTTTACAGAGTTTGGCTTTTTTTCTGGTGACACATCTAAATTTTTTTAGAGAACCTTTCTTGACGTTTATCAAAATTACAGCCCTGTTATGCTTTCTTTTAGCACCCTTGCTTTTGCTTTATACCACTTATCACCATTTGTAATTATACTTTTGTGATTTTTTTTTTTTTGGTTTAATGTCATGTATTCCCATCAGAGTTGAGTTCCATGAAGGTAAAACTGTGTCTTTTTCATTGATAATGTGTGTACCCAGCCTTTTGGAAAGTGACTGGCACATAGTAAATGCTCAGTGCATTTCTAAATGTTTGTATAAGACCCAGTCTATTCATGGCTACCTAACTATAGAATTTATACATGGTCTTTAGAGTCAGACATCCTGGGATCAAAGACTAATTTTCTCACGTACTCTTTGTGTTTTTGTGAAAGTTGTTATTCTGAGTTTTTGTTTACCTCTTTATAAAATGAGGAAAAAGATAATGTTAATGTTATACGGTGGTCATGAAGGTAAATGATAAATATATATGTGAGATATATATGTATTAGTATATATGTATATGTGACTGATGGCTGGCTTTTAACAGGGTGTCTGGAGCATAGTAAATGCTCAAAATCAATAGCTGTTTACATTCTTTTTTTTTTTTTTTTTTTTGAGACAGAGTCTCACTTTGTTTCCTGGGCTAGAGTGAGTGCCGTGGCGTCAGCCTAGCTCACAGCAACCTCAGACTCCTGGGCTTAAGCGATCCTCCTGCCCCAGCCTCCCCAGTAGCTGGGACTACAGGCATGTGCCACCATGCCCGGCTAATTTTTTCTATATATACTTTTAGTTGTCCAGATAATTTTTATTTCTATTTTTAGTAGAGACGGGGTCTCGCTCAGGCTGGTCTCGAACTCCTGACCTCGAGCGATCCACTCGCCTCGGCCTCCCAGAGTGCTAGGATTACAGGTGTGAGCCACTGCACCCCACTTGTTTACATTCTTAATAATAGATTATTGCTTATCTTTACTTAGTTTGTCACCTAATAAAATTCAACATGCACAAAATCAAACTCATCCTATTTATTCCATCATCCAGTTTTTGATCTTACCTTTGGTGTCTGCCAGAAACAAGAACTTCCTTCCTCTCAATTGCCCTGGGTGGAAATCCCCTTCCCTTTTTTTACTCTCCCCCCACCCCACTCCATTTCTGATTAGTCACAAGGATTTTGATTTGTTCTTTGAGACACTTCTTAAAACCATCTCTTCCTTTCTATGTTATCCCTCTTGCTAGCAATGCTGCCCATTCCTCCTGCAGCCGTTCTCTACTCTACCTATTCTTTAGCGTCCAGGCAGATCTCCATTTCATGAGGTTCGGCCTTAGCATTCCAGTTTCCTGTATCAAACAGTTTCCTATCTACTTCTCCACACACCATTTCTCCTCTATTGTATTATAAGCACCATTAGAGCAGGCACAACGGTTTATGTTTGTTCTGCTATCTCTTACACCGTCTTACATAATTTTGTGTCTAGACTCTGAATTGATCAATTTGTTTGTCAGCATATAGTCCTCGGCTTGCTTAAATTCATAAGAAATGCTTTGTTGAACAAAGAATACAAAGAGAAATAAATTTTTATTAGCAGTAGTGGTAAAGAGATGAGAGAACACTAATGTGCAAAGTTGCATGTTAGGGGTTGTGAAATACATCTGTTTAAGATAGCTACCTAGATCAGTCCTAGTTTTTATATCTTTTAGATGGATATTTGTAAAGCAACCATTTTGTTTTTACTTTTCCACTTGCTTTTTGCCCTTTGTGAGACAATTATAACTGTTTTCTTGATGTGGTAGATTTCATCTTTGAGGTTTAACTTCCGTAGCTTGGGCAAAATGAAGCAGAGTGGGTCGGCAACCTTACCACAGCTGTACAAAGCTTCCTTTAGCACAAGATCTTATCAGAGTTCTAATGAAACATTTAATAGAATATGTGTTATGTTAGCGACAGATCCCTCATAGTTAGGATCTGTGAATGTATATCTGGAGGAACAAGGGCTCTTTATTCTGCATTGAGGAAAATGAACTGCAAGAGCTGTCTTTTATGTTTGCTGTTAATGGGGCCATTAAGTATGCTGTGTATTAGGGATTCATGTAATACTACTGGGTATGTGATAAAGCCATGGTATTTATATCTTTCTTAGACTAGCACAGAGTTTCTTTTAACTTACTATGGACTTTTCTAAGATTCACCCATTTATTCTTTTGTCTCTCTTTATTTTTCTTTCTGTCTCTTTTTCCTTCTTAATTTTTTTCCTCTTTTCTCCCTCTTGCTCTCTTTTTATGCATCCATTTTTCCTTCCCACTTCCTTCTTTTCAAAACCTATTTATATAGTTGCATGCAAAAAAGGTAAATTTGAGTTACTATACATCTTTTCATTTTAAAAATTTGTGTGTATATATGTGTGTTTGTGTGTGTGTGTGTGTTTTAGATGAACCAAATTCAAGAACTCAACATTTGGGTCTTCTAAGTATTGGAGAAATTTGAAAATAGTATTAATTCTTAATAATGCCTTAACTTTGTGGTACTGATGGTCATGAATGCATTCATTTAATCAGTTGATCCCACAATGTGACCTTATTTGGAAGTTATAAAGCTAGATCACATAAGACTTCACTGAGCCCCTTTTTAACAGTGAGTTTATTTTGAATTTGCTTTTACATAGGTTTGCCTCAGTGAAATGAGGGCACATATAAGGACTTGTCAGAAGTACATAGATAAGTACGGACCACTACAAGAACTCGGGGAGACAGCAGCAAGGTTGGTTTCAATACCATGTAGTTTAATGCTAAATTTTGACATGTCTATAGAGAATTTACTGGGCTTGAAAGTTTAACATTTTTATTATAAAAATATTTATGCACTCATGTTTAGGTTCTTAACCATCATACCTGGTATTGGTAATCATGTGTTAGTATTATATTTATGCACTCATGTTTAGGTTCTTAACCATCATACCTGGTATTGGTAATCATGTGTTAGTAGCAATCATTGTCAAATAATTTTACTCAACTTTAAAAACTGCATGTGGGGAACCAAACACACCCTGGAGAGATTGGGACAACTTCCTCAGACAAGTTTGTATGAAGGAAGATCCAAAAGTAAAATGCAGAACTGTTAAATTTCTCCCGGGCTCTGTTTGCTGACTAATCGATTCCTGAAGTAGATCATAACTGAGATTATTCATCTTGACTCTTCCATCACCACTGCTCATTTCCCCAGTGGGAAATAATGTTAAATCAGAGGAAGAACTAAGACTATAAACTAGACCCACCTACATTCTATTTTTTTAAATCTCTAGTTAAGTGACTAGTACTTAGTTCCCAATAATTTTAGTAATATTTCTATTCTATGTGATTTCTAGGTGTGTATGTCCGTTTTGCCAGAGGGAATTGGATGAAGACAGCTTGCTGGATCATTGTATCACTCATCACAGATCGGAAAGGAGACCTGTAGTAAGAATTTTTGTTACGTGTATTTTAGCAATGTCTGAATTCAGGATACAATAGAAAATCCATTTATTAGATTTCTATTTGTAGATATATTATGAAGGATAATAATTTATGTTAAGGTTATAATTTTGTGACTATTTACAGTATGTGAAAGTGTTGCATTGAAACTGATAAGAATTACTAATGTGCAATCACTCATTTATGAAATTATACATTATCTCTTACAGATAAACATGGGCATAATCAACTAAAATTATCAAAAATGTACCTTTAATTAGTTAAGATTTAATTTTTACTAACTGTGGTCATATCCTAAGTTAAAAACATTTTAAAATAATGCAAATGATGTTATTATGACAATACATTAGAAATGAAAGTTATTTATCTTCATTAATTAATCTATTATTTTATTTCACAGTGTTTTTCCATATGGTTGATATTTAATATATATATTGCTCATCATTTCCTAGATTTGTTGTGAATGCTGCCCTTTTTCATTTCAACCTGGCATTGTAGTTCTGTTTTACAGCGTGGTTTTTATAATTTTCATTTTTATATAGTTGTAAGGTTAATCAGAGTTGGATAACTTAACTTTTTTTTCTTTTTTTTTTTTTTTTTTTTTGAGACAGAGTCTCACTCTGTTGCCCGGGCTAGAGTGAGTGCCGTGGCATCAGCCTAGCTCACAGCAACCTCAGACTCCTGGGCTCAAGCAATCCTACTGCCTCAGCCTCCCAAGTAGCTGGGACTACAGGCATGCGCCACCATGCCCGGCTAATTTTTCTATATATATTTTTAGCTGTCCGTATAATTTCTTTCTATTTTTAGTAGAGACGGAGTCTCGCTCTTGCTCAGGCTGGTCTCGAACTCCTGAGCTCAAACGATCCTCCCGCCTCGGCCTCCCAGAGGGCTAGGATTACAGGCGTGAGCCACCGCGCCCGGCCATAACTTAACATTTATTCAAGCCATTTTACTACTATTTTTGAACATTTGGACTGTTACTCATTTTTAGGATTTGAATTCATATTCTTGTATTCTTGTACATTTAAACTTTCCCTTATATTAGATTTTTTTCCTAGGAGGAAATACCTTAGATTGATATTTTTGGGATCAATAGGGCAGACTTTTTAGTAGGTCTTGAAATGTATCTCTAAAATGCTTTCCAAAAAGTTTGAGTCAATCTATATTTGTATCAGTAATTTAAGAGTAAACCACTTTCATCTTAACCTGGCTATAATTGAGTACACTTATTTCACAATTACCCTGGCTTAACAGATATAAAATGATACTTTCAAGATTATTTTAAATTTTATTTTAGCTTTATGCAATATATATGTGTGTGTATTGTTTTATATATATATGTTTTTAGATTTTTTTGAGTTTTGGTGGGTTTTGGGGATAAAATCCTTTTGGAAAGTGGATAAGATTGAAACACAAGTATATTAGATAGGTAGAGAGAGAGAGAGAAAAAGACAGATACAGAGATAATCCTCACAACAATCCTGTGAGATAGGCATGATTATTATTCCCATTTTATAAAGGATAAACTGAGACTCAAAGAGGTTAAGTCAGTCATGCAAAGTCACACAGCTGGTAAGTAGCAAAGCCAGAGTTAGAGTAGTCTGGCTTCAGAGCTGCATGGTAAACCCCTGTTCAAGAGAAAAGGTACACAGCACAGAAAGACATTTGTTATTGATCCCAATAGCCTAGGGGTTTGGCCGTTGGAACGGCTCACTGGGAGTAGATAGGTGTTGGGGGAGCACACCTGTCATGGGCTTTCCTGCTCCAGTTGCTCTGTAAGAGCAGCTGGGCTAGGGAGTTGTTTCAGGATAGGTCTCTGGGAAACAGAGGAAGTTAGAAGAAAGCATTAAGTGGAATGAGAGCAACTGTGATTTACTGAGGCCTAAGTGCTTTCTTGTCTCTCCTAGCAACCCTGTGAAGAAGGGATTGTCAACACAGCCTGAGCCCTGACCACTAGTGCTGCTCTGGCTGGAGGAACACTGGGCTCTGGACCATTATCTTGGGCTACATCTAAGCAGCAATGTGGGGCGGGCCACATACCGGTCAGTTCGGTGTATCTTGTGTGCCTGCTACAGCAGACATCCAGCCCACGTGTCACTCAGTGTGGCCATCAGATCAAAGAGGGCCCATGGAGCTAGGTCCTTCATGATTTAGAGGTCATTGAAGAAAGCCAGGCCGGGCTCAGTGGCTCACACCTGTAATTGTAGCACTCTGGGAGGCTGAGGCGGGAGGATCACTTGAGGTCAGGAGTTCGAGACCAGCCTGAGCAAGAGTGAGACTCCGTCTGTACTAAAAAAATAGAAAGAAATTATCTGGACAACTAAAAATATATAGAAAAAATTAGCCAGGCATGGTGGTGCATGTCTGTAGTCCCCCAGCTACTCGGGAGGCTGAGGCAGGAGGATTGCTTAAACCCAGGAGTCTGAAGTTGCTGTGAGCTAGGCTGACGCCACGGCACTCTAGCCAGGGCAACAGAGCGAGACGCTGTCTCCAAAAAAAAAAAAAAAGAAGAAGAAGAAGAAAGCCAGTCTAAGCGGGGAAGATAAACCAGGAATGGTGGGATCATATTGCCCATGATGGATGTAGCTAAATCCTGGGCTTTGGCAGGGATAGGCTTTGGCTCAAATCCCAGCAAGTCTATTAACTCCTCTCTGCCTCTGTTTCATCATTTGTAAAATGGGACTGAAAATAATTATGCCTTTTTCACAAGTAGTAGTAAATGAGTCAGGCATATAAAGTAAGCACTCACTGTCACATGGAGATCACTCCATAAATAGAAGAGGATGGGCCGGGCGCGGTGGCTCACGCCTGTAATCCTAGCACTCTGGGAGGCTGAGGCGGGTGGATCGCTCAAGGTCAGGAGTTCGAGACCAGCCTGAGCAAGAGCGAGACCCCCCGTCTCTACTAAAAAAATAGAAAGAAATTAGCTGGACAACTAAAATATATATAGCAAAAAAAAAAATTAGCTGGGCATAGTGGCACATGCCTGTAGTCCCAGCTACCTGGGAGGCTGAGGCAGTAGGATCTCTGAAGCCCAGGAGTTTGAGGTTGCTGTGAGCTAGGCTGATGCCACGGCACTCACTCTAGCCCGGGCAACAAAGCGAGACTCTCTCAGAGAAGATTTCTCAGAGGAAGTGATACACGCTCACAGTTGGGGAACCCACATGGGGTGAGAGTAGGAGTGGGATGGAGAGGGGGGTTGAACTGAAGTGGTAAAACTTCACCACGAAGACCAGCATGTTATCATGGCCTTGAAACCGGAGCAGACTGTTTAGAAATGCCTGGTTTTGTAACACCCTAGGGCTGTCTAGAAGTAGTATCTGGAACAGAGATCTTCTTTTATTCTTGAGCAGAAGCTCAAGACACATGTCACTCTGAAGGATCTAGAGCCATTAGAGGTTATGATGTATCCTGTGGTTATGAAAAGACTGGAACATGGCATACTTGGAGTGCACATGCTTAAGAATCCCTAGTGGGGACATGTCAGTGAAGACACCCTGGTAGAGGCCCTGGGTAAAGAGGGCTGAGTCCAAGGCTGGTTCTGGGTTGATGAGGAAGTTAGCAAGAATTACTGCTTTAAAGGACTGGATTGCTGATTTTGCTGCATATAAGATAAGCGACATCGTCAGTCTCACCTGGTGTAAGAGGTTTCCTGGCAGCTAGAGATTTGGGCAAATGGTTCTTCTGCCTTCCAAAAATAATTAGAGAATTCAGAGATCAAACCACAAGATAGCCAATCTTTGCAGAACTGCTCAAGACTGATGCAGTAGGTTAAGAACATCAAAGGATTTTGACTTTTCTCATACACCAACAGCTCCTTTTTCTCACATAGTAATTATATTCTGCCGTGTTGCATTTTCTGAATAATTATATTTATGGAATATTAGACTCAAAGGAGCCAAAAGACACAAACAGCATGCTTGAGTTTGAATTAGGAGACCATTTCTGAGAGAAATATGGTATTTTATCTTGTAAAGGGATATGGTTCTAGTAAGAACCATACTTTGTGGTTATTCTCTCTGCCCAGGGTGTACTTTCTTTCACTGGTTGGCTCTTACTCATCTTTTGGAGCTCAGCTTAAATCTTACTTCCTCAAGGAACTCCCCCGACACTCAAATTAATTTCACCCCTTGCTTTTCTCCTCTTTTTTCAGTATTTACCACAATTTGTAATTGTATATTCATTTCCTGTTTGTCTTTCCCTCTAATTTGTTAGGTTCATGAAGGCATGGAACCTAAGTCCTTTGTTCAAGACTACATGCCCAGTTCTTTTTTTTTTTTTTTTTTTTTGAGACAGAGTCTTGCTCTGTTGCCCTGTGGAGTACCATGGCATCAGTTTAGCTCACAGCAACCTCAGACTCCTGGGCTCAAGTGATCCTCCTGCCTCAGCCTCCTGAGTAGCTGGGACTACAGGCTTGCGCCACTACGCCCGGCTAATTTTTTTTTTTTTAATATTTTTAGTTGCCCAGCAAAATTTCTTTCTATTTTTTAGTAGAGACGGGGGTCTCACTCTTGCTCAGGCTGGTCTTGAACTCCTGAGCTCAAGCAATCCTCCCGCCTCGGCCTCCCAGAGTGCTAGGATTACAGGCATGAGCCACCATGCCCAGCCTGCATGCCCAGTTCTTGGCAGAGTGTCTAACATGCATAGTAGGATGTAGCGATATGAAAAAAGGATATTAAAGAAAAACATGACTCTGTTTACCCAGATGCATAGGTTCCAGCAGTTCTATGTTTTCTACCATACTCTGGAGGCTCATTCCTTAAGGAAGGGACAGAACTGCTATTGGTTTGAAACACAAACTGTGGTGACCGCAGCCTGAGCCAGTCCTGCCCACGGCAGCTTTATTTATATGGTACTTAGGGTATTTGTGACTTGACTGGACAGCGGGGTGTATGTGCATAAGTGTTTAGGAAGAAAAAAATCTTCAATAGATTTGCTTTCAGTCTCCCACTAAATTAGGTCTGCAATCTGGTATCTTGATTTTTGTTACATATTGGCCTATAAATATTTTTAGTGCATGTCTCTTTTCTCTTTTTGGTATTGGATTCAATAATCTTCAATCACTTCCTCATATGGCATTTACCATCATATGGAAAGTGTTCTATAATCGGCTTGAGTTGCTGTAGAGATTAGTCTAAACCACAGATGGTGGAGTTGAGTGTCCGTTGCCACAGCCGTTCAGGATTAAATCTTTTGCCTCTTGAGATGTCTGTGACATGTATACACTGTCTTCCAACTCTTTTACACTTGTACTCTTAGAATTCATCTTCTGGCCTCAGAAGAACATGATAGACATGTTCTTCATTAAAGATCTTTGATATTAGATTGCATATGTAGATAATACTTGGTAACTAAAAGCCCTCAACAGTAAAATATGATGTTTATAGCATCTATGCTTTTAGAACCTAAGAAAAGGATACCAGAAAAAAGTTAAATTCTGCCACCTACTTTTCTATTCTTTATTAAATCAGTCATACACATATTTTTGAAACAGAATTCAAGTTTATAAAATATACCTGATTCACAATGAGGGCTATCGAGGACCTGTGGGGAGAATGATTTTCTTTTGGGGATACTCCATAACAGTACCAAAATGGGGGCGGAAAACAGGGTTTGGAGAACTGGAAGGCCGACTGCCCTGTTGGTTGTGTTCTGTCAGTGATCTTACCTTTATTCTTAATTTGATAAGGGAGAGGTGTCTTTTGGAAGACCCTGTTAAGAACCAGTTCAGAAAGACTGGGATGGGGGCAGGATGCTTGACTCCATGTATACATGGAGCAGTATCAAATCTGTTTCTGGGTCTTTGGTGTTTGCTATGAGGGACTTTGGGAAATGTGTCCTAAGGTTCCCATGTTAGATACTCACATCTACGACCCTGATGATCAAAGGGCATTTGTTCTTATGAATATTTCTATACATTTTGTGTATTTTTGGAAGCCCTTACCTTGGCGATTCTCAACCTTTTCTCTACCCCAGCACACGTAAAGAATATGATATTGAAAGAAATCATTCTTATTTTCCCGTACGTAATAGTGATTCATGAAGGTGGGTGAGTACTCCCCTAAGGGAGAGAAGGTGATTGTATCAGAATTTAGGGAAGAAGGAGTGATACATAATTGAAAATGAACTCTGATCTGATTCTGTGTATCAGTAACTGTTCTTTTCCCATCCCTAACTGGCCTAATTACTCTGGTATAGGAACTGATATGAATTAGAAGACATTTTTTAAAAAAGAAAAACAAACAAACAAAAAAACCAAACTCTAAGCAGCAAAAACCCTATCAGAAGAGAAAAAGAAAATTACTGGAAATCTTTATCCTAAAAACTAGTTCTTTATTCATGAGGTGTCTGCTATGTGCCAGGTATTATGCTAGGTGCAAGGCATAAGGAAATAAGAAAAATATGATTTGCTCTTGCCCTAAGGGATCTTTTATTTTAAGGGGGAAGAAACTTTAAATAACATTTTATCTAATCTGCAAAGTATATATTTTATTCCTACTTTAGAGAAGAAGAATTAAGTCTGAGCCCCTATTTTGCGCCAAATTCCATGTACACTAACATACAGAGAATTTAGAGCAAGTCATTTTTACTTCATTTTTATAGTTCCAACATTGTTGCTCCTTATTAAAGAAAATCTAGCAGCAAGTAAATAAATAATATTAAATCCCTTTAAGAAAATATTTAAATACTTTCTCCAGATAGGGAAAGCCTGCTGCTCTTGAATGAAAATACTCCTATCCTAAATTAAAGCTTTTCAGGATCTTGCAAAGCTAAGAACAGATAGAGTTAAGAAATTTTACTAATTTAAGAAAAATTCTTAATTTTAAGAAGCTTAAGAAATTCTGCTTTTTCTGTCTGTCTTTCTTTCTTTCTGAAAGAATTTTTTTTTTTAAATCATGTAAAGATTTTTTTTTCCTGGAGTTCCCAAGGACTTTTACTTCGTTCAACATTCCTGAAAAGGAGAGTAGGTAAATCACGTAAGAAGAAGGAGAGATTTTATTGTCTTGTTGTAAAGTGGACAGACTTTGGATATTGACTCCTTGTGAATCTAGACTGTTCTAAAATTGCCCTACAAAGCTCAGAGAAAATGACTCACATGAATAAAGAGCAAACATAGCGGGAAATTTTCATACTTCTCATGGATTATACTAGAAGAATGAGCACAGGTGCAAAAGAAACTCAATGCACTTGGCTTCGTGCCAACAGTGATTTTGGCACAAAATAGCAAAAAATTGCAAATCTTCTCCCCCAGCTCTCTGCCCAAAGCTTACACATAATAGACATACAACAGCATTCCTATTTTACAGTGTACTCGGGCTGTTTATAGTATTGAGCCAATGAAGATTTTTATATGATTGTACAGAGAAGCTTCTCAGAGGTAATGTAATGCAGCCTCCCTCTCAAGGTAGTAAGTGATTTCCTTTGTCAGTGCTTGAAATTTTCCAGAATGGTAACCCAGTTATAAGGATTTTGTTTCTAGACGTCTCGACATCTTAATTTTCCTTCTGTGTCTATTGCAGTTTATTGATGTTTCCCTTACCTAGCACTTAAAATAGAACACAGTGCTCCAAGAATAGTTAGTGAATGCAATATAGAAGGACAATCAACCATTACTCTAGATAATTGAGTACTATCTGTGCTGTTCATTATTTAGCATTTTACTAGCTTTTTAAATGATTAGTCATACTTCTGCTCTGATAATGATTCTTAGTAAAATGAAATTCCCGAAAGACTTTTTTCTATAGGTACTGGAGTTAAGAAAGGTGTTCTCTATTACAACCTAGGTATTAGATGTAGAATTTCTCATTTATTCCCCTACTATTCATCTTGTTTCTCTAAAAGAAATTACATTTTCTTTAAGACAGTGGTTCTTAAACTTTCTCATGCATCAGAATCACCTGGAAGGCTTGCTTAACTACAGATTGCTAAGCCCTACGCCTAGAGTGTCTGATTTAATAGGTCTGAGCTGGGACCTGAAAATTTTGCATCTCTAATAAGTTGCTAGGTGATGCTGATGCTGCTAGTCTGAGGACCCCACCCTGAGAACCATTGCTTTGTTTCAAACGTTGAAGCGCGAGGGCAAGCTAGAAATAGGACTATATTTTGTATTTGATTCTTTGTTGACCAGCATTGCATAATCTATATTCTGGGGATTTGGGGGATAAATATCCTTTCAAAAGAATCTTCTTCATCTGATTAAAAGTGGAAAGAAACATCTGTTTTCATGCACATTAAGTGTACTTTTTGTTTTAATCCCATTAAAGCAGCCTCTGTCAGGCGATCTGTCCCCTCTTCCTAGAGAGTAAGTGCTTCTGTTCTTCGATTTGGTCATCTGTAAACAAAAGTAGAGAAAATGTACTGAAGGATGTTGGTTATCTTTGGCTTTATAGTTTATTGAGAAGAAAGAATAATAAATGAAGGTTAATTACATAGAAAGGGACAATTTGGAATCAATAGGCCCAACACCAGAAGATACAAACCCCAGGGCTAAGGGGAATCAACTGAAGGCATCAGTAGGATGGGGTGAGGTTCTTCCCTAAGCTGCTAGGTCACAAATCGGGACAGGCAGATGTCCCGATCTACTGTACATTGGCCTGCACACTGAATGGGCTGGGAGCCCATCTGCTAAGGACCTGCCCTCTGTGGGGTACCAGGACATGACACTGTCACCATGTCTGATAAATGGGAGGCTATCATAGAAATAGTTTTCAATTATCTGAAGTTGGTAGCAGCTTCTAATATAGTGGCTGTTAGTCACCTATTGCATTTACCATCAAAAGTCCATACTGAGAAGAGGCCAACGTCTTTTGAATGTACACTATACAATTGTTGGTTCCTGATAGAAGGAACCGACATGGCCTGGGAGCATTGAATAGAG
The DNA here is from genome assembly GCF_020740605.2 of Lemur catta. NCBI lineage: Eukaryota > Metazoa > Chordata > Mammalia > Primates > Lemuridae > Lemur > Lemur catta. The sequence goes on from NC_059143.1 coordinate 23,226,761, forward strand.
ACAAATAATAAAGGATGGCTGATGTTAGGATATTGGCAATGTTAGGGAGAGTGTAAGTGAATACTTAGGTATTTATATAATGATGAATCTGTCTCTCATCTACCGTTTTTTTCCCCCCTTCCCATTCTTACCCTCTCTTCCCTCAGGTCAAATCTCCCAGTTTAAGAAACAAAAGACATTTTTGAGTAGTACAGAGTTCAGCCTGTGGTTTTGCAGTGTTCTTCTGGTGGATGTCTCTTTAGTCACACAATTAAATTTTGTGTACACCAGAGACTGAAGCCAGCATTTGTTCCCTATTAACATAAGACTAAAACCAAAAGCTTTTTTGCTTAAAATTCCAAGTTTTCTGTATCTCTCTCCTCCACTAGACTCTAATCAGCTCCTTAATGGTAGGAACCAAGGGCATAGTCATTCTGTGCCTCTAGGTCTTGGTATCATCCTACAGAATTGCCTACAGAAAGCATGTTAGGTGCTTGAGTTAATACTGAGCAGAGGTGGTACCAACTTACCCTTCCAAACTCTTCTCCCATCACTTCCCCAACACACCCTTCCCTCAGCTACACTGAGCTTTTTCCATTACCTAAGCAGGGCCTGTCCTTTTACGACTTCCTGCCTCTTCCCACATTGATTCCTCTGCCTGTGATGCTCCTGGCCGCTGGGCTGGCTGGCTCATTCTTCAAGTTAGAGGCAGCTCAGCTGAAGCCTTTCCAGACTTCCTGAGCAAAATTTGTAATTCCTTTTTCAGGTCTTAAACAATTGTCTGTTCATATCTTGGCCATAGCGCTTGCTATACTGTATTGAAAGTATCTGCATAAGTGATAATAATGGCAACCATTTATTACTTGTGCCAAAGACTGAGCTAATATAATCACTGAGCTTCATAATAATATTAAATGATGTATTATTTTACATCTACCAACAGTCCTGGGACACAAATAATACTCCTTTTACAGGTTGAGATTAATTACTTGCCAACGGTAAGTCAGTGAGAGGTTGGAAACTATTTTCTGGATACCAGGAATGTAGGGGTCCACGCGACACATGTAGTTTCCCCCCTCAGGGAGCCCCAACTCTTCAAGGATAGGGATCAGATAGTAGTAAATGTTTGGCATTTATTGAATGCCTAGCATGCACCTGGCACGTTAAGGACCTTATCTCTAATTATCACAGCTGCTCTACAAGGCAGGTGTTATCCTCATTTCACAGAAGGGGAAACTTACTGCTCAAGATCACGCAGCTGGGGCTAGGATTTGAGCCCAAAGTTGTCCGGGTGTCTTACTGGTCTCCATATTTCAAGTGCCCCTGGATACAATAAAGAGCGTTGAATGAACAAATTTCTGTAACTGGTGTTCCTTCTCTCACACCTTGAAATGCTAATATTGTTCTTCTGTTAAAATATTTCTTGCTCTCAGCTCTGTTTTTATTATATATAGTAGTCTCAGGGTAGATTAAATGCTATCTTGGGATAGCCAGTGTTGTCAGTTAAGCAAAGTAGCTAGCATTGGAAAATCATAAATGATCATAAAGCAATAATAATTAAAAGTATGCAATTTTATTATAAACAAGACATAAAGATTAATGGAGTCAAACAAAATTCAGAAATTGCCCCTTATTTATAGAAATTGAGCATATTGAAACTGAGATCCTCATAAAACAATAAGAAAGAAAAGAATAATATTAAAATACTGCATTTCAATTTAAAGAAGAATGTTATCATCCAAGCTGATAAAGTGGATACTGTTAGAATGTGAAAGAAAAAAAGAACCAAAAACATTGGATTATCTGTTGGAGGCCTGGATTCCAGTCTGGTACTTGTAGCTGGGTAAATTCAAGCTAGTTTTTTTTTTCCACTCTGAAATCGCACTGATGTACAAAATAAGGATAACAATTAATTCACAGGGCTGTTGTGAGGATGAAATGAGAATACCACCTAATTCACTGCCTAACAACACATACTTGGCACTCATAATGAGTCTGCATCTCATAGTTTGAAAAATGAATACATGAATAAATAGAATTTTTTAAAAACCTGGAATAAAATGTAATAACGCAGTATATATTAGCCATTAGGGAAATGCAAATTAAAACCATGGTGAGATACCACTACACACCTATCAAAGTAGCTAAAATAAAAAAATTTTGACAGTACCAGATGCTGGCAAGAATGAGGAAAAACTGAATAATTCACACATTGCTAGTGAGAATATAAAATGGTACAGTCACTCTGAAAAACAGTGTGGCAGTTTTTTACAAAGTTAAATATCCACTTACTGTATGACCAACAATCCCACTCTTGGATATTTATCCTAGAGAAATGAAAACTTCTGTTTATGCAAACATCTGTATATAAATACTCAGTATTATCCATAAATTTATAGCATAGTAGCTTTATTCGTAACAAACAAAAACTGGAAACAATCCAGACATTCTTCAAAGGGTAAATAGATAACCAAACTGTGAGCCATCCATACCATGGAATACTACTCAGGAATAAAAAGCAGGGAACTACTGACACACCCAACAACTTTGACAGATCTCAAAGTCCTTGTGCTCAGTGGAAAAAGCCAATCTCAAGAGGTTAAATACTGCCAGGTGCAGTGGCTCATGCCTGTAATCCTAACACTTTGGGAGGCCGAGGTGGGAGGATTGATTGAGGTCAGGAGTTCAAGACCAGCTTGAGCAACATAGCATGCCCCCATCTCTACAAAAAGTACAAAAATTAGCTGGCATAGTGGTGCATGCAGATAGTTCCAGGTACTCGGGGGGCTGAGGCAAAGAGGATCACTTGAGCCCAGGAGTTTGAGGTTGCTGTGAGCTATGATCATGCCACTGCCCTCATGCCTGGGCACTCCAAAAAAAAAAAAAAAAAGTTAAATACTGTATAACAGCAGTCCCCAACCTTTTTGACACCAGGGACCAGTTTAATGGGAGACAGTTTTTCCACAGACTGGAGAATGGGGGTGGTTTTGAGATGATTCAAACTCATTACATCTATTGTGCACTTTATTTGTATTATTATTACATTGTTAACCTCTCTGCTAACGGTAATCTGTATTTGCAGCCACTCCCCAGTGCTGGCATCATCACCTCAGCTCCACCTAACCAGATCATCAGGCATTAGATTCTCATAAGAAACACACAACCTGGATAGATCCCTCACATGTGCAGTTTGCAGGAGGGTTCAAGCTACCATGAGAATCTGATGCCCCTGCTGATCTGACAGAAAGCGGAGCTTATGTGGTGATGCCAGCAATGGGGAGCGGCTGTCAATACAGATGAAGCTTCGCTCTCTCACTGGCTTGCTGCCGGCTTACCTCCTGCTGTGGGGCTGGGTTCCTAACAGGCCATGGTTGCAGCCTGGGGCTTGGGGACCGCAGCTGTGTAACTCTATTTATATAACACTCTCAAAATGATGAAATTATAGAAGTGGAGAACAGATCAGAGGTTAGGGAGAGAGGAGGAAGTAAATGGGTAGCAGCACAGTGGAGTTTCTTCATAGTAATAGAAGCCTTCTATATCTTGATTGTGTTGTGGTTGTACAAATCTATATATGTGATAAAATTTCATAGAACTATACACACACACACACATACACCCCTAAAAATATGACTACACACAAAAACTGGTGGATCTAAGTAAGGTCTGTTACTCTGGTTAATTGCTAATTTCCTGGTTTCAACAATGTGCTGTACTTATGTCAGATGTTATCATTTGGGGAAGCTGGGTAATGAAGACATGAGATCTCTGCATTATTTTTATAATTTCTTGTGAGTTTATAAATATCTCACAATGAAAAAGTTTTAAAAATAGCCACTAATGGCTATTAACTTAGAAAAATATATGTAAATAATAAGTAATGGTAGTGTGTTTTAATCTATTAATACATATTGCTGATAACAGGAAAAAACTATAGAGCAATAGATACTGTGAACCATAAATGTTCATAACTGTTGACCTAGTGATCTCCATTTCTGGGCATTTATCCTAAGGAAATAATCCCCCAAAAGGTAAATAGTAGAGGTGATATCATTTGCATTAACAAAATATCCACATACAAAGTATTCCAAGAGGTAGATATATCAAAGTAAATTATGATATATCTACTAACTGTAATATTGTTTAAATAATAAATTGATAACTATGAAACAAAGTCATACTGTCATGTATGCATATGGATGAGAAATGCATATGAAGAAATAAATGCAGTTTTATTTAATGTTGCTTTAACATTTATGCAATTTTATAACATAATTCTGAAGTATGGCCAATGGATCCATAAAGTTAAAATTCATTTTGTTGAATCGTTACTTATGTTTTTAAATTCTGACACCAATGATTGTTTTAAATTCTTTCTTGAACTCTTGGTCTTCTTTCTTTCCAGTTCTGTCCACTTTGCCGTTTACTACCTAATGAGAATCCAAGTAGCTTCAATGGCAGTTTAATAAGACATTTGCAAGTTAGTCACACTTTGTTTTATGATGATTTCATAGTAAGTACATTTTCTTATTTTTACGTTATGTTTTTATGATATCTGTGTTAAGCTTACCTTCTTAATCCAAGTGAATGAGAGAGAAAAATGTATATATGGCTGAAGTGTTAAGTGTTAGCATTAAGTAGGAAATCATGAAAACAAAGTGTTTTATAAATTTGACTATTAATATTGAAGTGGTTATCTGCCTTGGACAAAATTATTTTCTTTGTGATCTAGATAGCCATTGTATAAAGAACCATATTTAACTTTTAAATTATTTTAATTATTATTATTATTTTTTTTTTGAGACAGAGTCTTACTCTGTTGCCTGGGCTAGAGTGCTGTGGCATCAGGCTAGCTCACAGCAACCTCAAACTCCTGGGCTCAAACAATCCTTCTGCCTCAGCCTCCCAAGTAGCTGGGACTACAGGCATGTGCCACCATACCCGGCTAATTTTTTCTATATATTTTTAGTTGTCCAGCTAATTTCTTTCTATTTTTAGTAGATACGGGGGTCTCACTCTTGCTCAGGCTGGTTTTGAACTCCTGACCTTGAGCGATCCTCCCACCTTGGCCTCCCAGAGTGCTAGGATTACAGGTGTGAGCCACCACACCTGGCCAAATTATTTTAATTTTTACTCTAGTCTCTCCCTATATATAGTTATGATAACTGTGGAGTTGAGAACTTATATAACAGAGATGAAATCACATCAGTAGTGAAATGGGCCAGGCGTGGTGGCTCACACCTGTAATCTTAGCACTTTGGGAGGCCAAGTTGAGAGAACTGCTTGAGCCCAGGAGTTCAAGACCAACCTGGCAATAGTGAGACCCCATCTCTACAAAAAACAGAAAAATTAGCCAGGTGTGGTGGTGTGTGCCTATAGTCTGAGCTATTCAGAAGTCTGAAAGGCAGAAGGATCCCTTGAGCCCGGAACTGGAAGCTACAAGCAGCAATGAGCTACAATGACACCACTGCACTCTAGCCCGGGCAACAGAGCAAGACCCTGTCTCAATCAATCAATATATATATATTTTTTCCATTCATATATATATATATATATATATATATATATATATATATATATATATGTATATAATGGAATGGCTCAGAGTTTGCCCAGCATCCAGTTGCTTTTATGGTATGTTGCATGGCCAATAATAGATTAGACATGACATTATCAGTATAGTAAGACCTATAGGCCTTTTAATTTTTATTTTAAATTCTATAAAACACAAAGCTTGTGTTTATTGAAATTTTAAACAAAAAAAAATTTATTATGAAAACAATTTAAACGTACACAAAAGTATACAGAATAATATAATGAACCCCCTTATACCCATGACCTAGCCTCAATAACCAACTCATGATCAATCTCATTATATTAAGAGTATTTAAGGTGGAAAAAAAGTTACATATAATATGAATAGTCTTAATACTTATGAATATATTTCCCATTGTGAGAAATGAGAATAGCAAACAAAAAGTTAACATATGCAATGGAAATATCTCTACTGGGGGGGAAAAAGTTCACATAGCCTTTGCTCTACTTTGGTCCATATGTTGCCATGTGGAAATAAGGCATTGTCCCCTAAGCCCATCTCAGCAAAGGAGTATTGCCTATTGTAGGGAAGAAAATCACTCATAGTCATGTTCTGAAATAATATATTTTATTGTTACTTTTATCTAAATACATAAAATGTAAAGGGTTAAATTTAAATTTGCATATAATTGTTACATGATTTTGACTGTTTTTATGCAACTTCAAGATGAAATTTAATAATTGTTGAAGATTGTCATTTGAAAATTTTATCCATGCTTTCCGATCTGCCTATTGGACAGATCTATCTAGATTGGACACAAGAAGCTTGGGTTCTAACCTAGGTTTAAGTAATAGCTCTGTCACAGCTGTCTGTGACCTTGGGGAAGATATTTAACCTCTGAACCTCAGTTTGTTCATTTGTTAAATGAGCAGAGCAAAAGCACCTACTCCCAAAAGCTCTTGTTAGGATAAAGTAATGCATATAAAGTGATTTGCACAGTTCAGGCACAGATGTTAGGGCAAGTTGGAGATGGGGTGGAAATAAGTAGGATTATTAGGACCACTTGAAGAATTGAACAAGGTACATGACAGAGGCTTCATAATTTCCACTCCATCTCTCGTCCCTTAAGGCACATAGGTTCTAGAACCTGGTTTGGGTCCATGGGTTCTCATTGCTAACATAAAGGGGTTCCTCTTTATCTTAACTCTATAAGATGTTCTAAAAGCAGGTCGATTCCATGCCTTTCTGGTTACTCATGTTCAGTCTAGTCTCAAGATCTTTCAGATGAAGGATGACCCTGGAGCTAGTCAGGACGAAGCTACTTTGATAAGAATATTTTCCAGCCACTCAAAACCATATTCTTGGGTATGAAAAGTGAGCTTGAAGTAGTGTTCTTTGTTTTGATTTTTTGTTTCCTGAGCTACTGTGGACTAAGCTAGACACTTTATGCATATTATTATCTCATTTTATTCCTTGCAGCAACTTCTGTGAGGTGAATATTTTTATCCTCATTTAACTGCGAAATATCTGAAGCTCAAAGGTTAACTAAATTGCCTAAGAACAAGCTGATATCATGTCCAAACCTTGTGCTCTACTGTGCTTTATGGCTTTCCTTTGGATTTTGTTTATTTGTTTTTATGTTTTAGAATGGACTTTGAATAGAGATTTCAGTTGTGTTGTTTGTTAATTATGGAAGAGGGGAGGGATTGCAGAGGGAAGGGTTCCTAATGGTTTTTGTTTTATTTATAGAATGTGCTGACTTTGAATTCCATTTTGACACATACGGGAACGAGGAGAAAGAGAGTTTTGTTTTCAACTATTTTTTTTTTTCAGAAATAGATATTCAGTAGTATTGCTGGCATTGGGGAATCCTGGGGGGATGCCTTAACTCCATGTGACATGTTTGTGTGGAACATAGCTCTGTGACCAGCATTTGTAATATTGACTAAAAACTACTAATTATGTCAAATAAAAATTTCAAATTCCAAATCAAGACTATTTTGTTATGATAGTAACTAGTTAATTGATAGACAGTTAAGTGAAATAGAAAATGTGTTAGCCCCAAGGCAAAACTCCTGGGTTCTGTGACAGGCTTTGTGAAACCTTGGACAAGTCACTTAACTCAGAGCTTCAGTTTCCTGCAAAATGAGGGCATTGCATTGACCATCATCCTCCAGTTTCTGAAACACTTTTGACTCTGGATGTTTCTAATTATTTTTCTTTATTGTAGGATTTTAATATAATTGAGGAAGCTCTTATCCGAAGAGTCTTAGACCGGTCACTTCTTGAATATGTGAATCACTCGAACACCACATAATCTTATTAAAAGGAAGAGGAAGGGGACCATTCACTTGCACCATAAGATGCTGCTTAAACAATTAGAGAGAGATTGTCAATGTTTGATGGACAAAAATGTACAACACAGTTATATGTTTGCCTATGGTTATTGGTATAGTGCATTTAAATCTGCTTTCATTTTGATGGTTTAAATCTGTCTTACATTCTTGAGTTTCTAAGACATTTAACAACAAAAATTCATCTATGTCAGTCAATATATGGAAGAGACACAGGCTAAGCATGTAGGTAGAGGATCTCTATTTGCAAATTTGATGATACTGAGTGTAATACTACATATTAATAATGACCATCATGGTTAGGCATGAAAACTAATCTTTGTTCTATGTGAAAAGATGGAGAGTGAAGCAAAGTGCAGACATTTTAGGAAATAAGAAATCTGTTCCAAAGCTTTTGTTTTAATATCTAATATAATAACATGAATAATTTTGTATGGGAGTAGGAAAGGAAAATTTTGGAAATCAACAAAGTTCATTTAACCAAACTGTATTACATAATATTGTAACAAAATAAATTTTGTGTTAGAAAAGTATACTTAATTCTTTGACTTTTTATAACTATATACATATAGAAGAATTTAATACTATATTTTTCAAATTTTTGTAGCTTATTATTTAGAAACATTTCTATAATATAGGCAATTTCTTAAGAACCATTATCTGATATTTATAGTAGAAGTATTCACATCCATAATTTTTAGTGGAAAACCCTAAGGGCTTTGATTTCTTTTTAAATTTTAACCCTTTAGAAATTACAAAATAAAACACAAATGCTTAAGGTTTATAGCCTAATGCATTATTATAAGGAAACACTCTTAGAACTCTGCCAGTCACCCCATATATCCTCTTTGTGTCCTATCACAATTACAATCCCACAAAAGTAACCACTAGACTGATTTCAACAGTAATCACTTCCTTTACATTTCTTTATTATTTTATAACAAAGATAAAGATATAAGTGCATATCTTTATACTTTAATATTCATTTTAAATTGTTTTATTAGAGTTATATTTTATATTTCTTTTTAATCTACAAGTTCCTCCTTCTTCCTTCCTTTTGCTTAAAATTTACCTATTGAAGAACCTGGTCTTAGGACCTATAGGTTTCCTGAAATCTGTATTTTGCTAATTGTGCCCTTATGATGCAATTCAGCATGTTCCTCTGTCCTCTGGATATTGGCACATGGATCCAAAGGTTTGAACAGACTCAGGTTCAATCTTTTTGGGAAGACTATAGGTCATGGTCTCATGGTCTATTCTTTCATCAGAGGTCACATAATGTCTTCTTCTCTCTTTTTGTGACATTAGCCGAAATTGATACTCAAAGCCTAGATCTATTCATTCATTGTAGTTTGGGGAATATTCTAATTCTATCATTTCTTTGGGGGTTTGTTTGTTTGTTTGTTTTAAGACAGAGTCTTGCTCTGTTGCCCAGGCTAGAGTGCAGTGGCATCAGCCTAGCTCATAGCAACCTCAAACTCCTGGGCTCAAGCGATCATCCTGCCTCAGCCTCCCCATTAGCTAGGACTGCAGGCATGCGCCACCATGCCTATCTAATTTTTTCTATTTTTAGTACAGATATAGGTGTCACTCTTGCTCATGCTGGTCTTGAACTCCTGACCTCAAGGGATCCTCCTGCCTCCACCTCCCAGAGTGCTAGGATTATAGGCGTGACCCACCACGCCTGCCCTTATCATTTCTTTTTAATTTGATTTATTAGTTGGAACTTTTTTTTTTAATTTTTTTTTTTTTTTTTTTTTTGAGACAGAGTCTCACTCTGTTGCTCTGGCTAGAGTGCTGTGGTGTCAGCCTAGCTCACAGCAACCTCAAACTTCTGGCCTCAAGCAATCCTCCTGCCTCAGCCTGCCCAATAGCTGGGACTACAGGCATGCGCCACTATGCCCAGCTAATTTTTTCTATATATATTTTTAGTTGTCCAGCTAATTTCTTTCTATTTTTAGTAGAGACGGGGTCTCGCTCTTGCTCAGGCTGGTCTGGAACTCCTGAGCTCAAACAATCCACCCGCCTTGGCCTTCCAGAGTGCTAGGATTACAGGCGTGAGCCACCGTGCCCGGCCCTAGTTGGAACATTTTTATAAAGATATTATTTCCTTCCCTGCATTTGCAACGTGGTTAACCAGTGGTAGAGTTCATATAGGAGACAGAAAATAAATATTTGAATCTTCCCCCTTTATTTACCAGTTTTCAAGATAATAAACTTGTTTCCTATCATCTTCCAGGTATTTTAAGACATAGGTATTATGAACTTGTGGGGACAAACATATTTGAGGAGCTTCAATCCATTACAAATATTATTTTATTGAAGTTCAAATTGTGGTATCATTGGTCATTGAAAGTTGGTTCTGAGTCTTTTTGACACCACTTTAGAAGTTTTTAATAGCTTCCTGCTATCTTGTTTGACAAAATATCACAGGCTCAACCTGCATGTTTCCTGCCCCAGACCTGGAATTGGCCATTTCCCTAAGAAGCCTGGTTTCTTTGAGTGAGAAATGGTTTTTTGAAAACATAGTCTGAGCTTGGTTACTCATTGCTACTGGGTTGGTCATTATTTGTAGGAGAGAGCTAGGAAATAGCTATATGTTTTTAAAGATAAAACACATAAGTCTCTTGATACTTCTAAATAAAATTTGTTATTACATGGTTTTTACCTAACCTTTCTGTTACAACTATATCTCTATTCTTCTATACTGAGAATCTTGGTTTTCAAGGGCATAGGGCATGGTAGAATTAGAATATCTCGTAATTACTCATTTCCTTTATTTACCTTACACATGCCACTGTCTGAGAATAACAATACATATACAACCACAACCAATATGATAATTGGAACAATTGAAAAAGTGTTCATTTGCTCTTCCCTTTCTCCCTTATTTTTGAAATAGTTGTACTGTGTCAGCATTTTCAGAACATACTGCTATAACATACTATACTTTCTCCTTTTTATCCTCCATTTAGTCTCAGCTCTTCAAGTAACTATATTTAGTGCTTGCTACTAGTCTTTATTTGATGGCTCTGGCTGCTTTTCATGTCTGGCTCTTTAATGACGAATCCAGGATATAGATTAGTATCTCCATCTTGAAAGGAAGCAAAGGAGCTATGAAGACAAGTGATATCAACTCCCGAGGATAAAACGTTATTTGGCTAGAGTTAACTTTTTAATTGTAATCATTTACAAACTTCTTTGTTCCTTACACCTAAGGATAGTCATCATCATGGTGCCCCAATTATTCTGTAAAAAATTATCCATAACTTCTTAAAAGTCTCGATATTGTTCTTCCATCCAGTACAAGATAACTGAGAAAATGTAAAGCTGGCCGAAATCTAGGGGGCTTCATATCCTCTCTTTTAATTGGTTTCAAGCTTGCTTTTCACAGCTGCTGACGAGTAACAACTGATTTTTAGTTTCCCAACCTCTCTTCCTTCAAGTTAGATGAATCACACAATAAAGCAAAACCTGTTGGACAAAAAAGCAAAAGGAGAGGAATTTTTCAGAAACAATCATACTGAAAATGTAGCCCCTGAAAAATAAAAGAACTTATTTCTGAGCATTAGTACTGACTATCCAGACAAATCTATGTTAATGCAGAGCAAGAGAAAAGGCATCCTTAAAATCTGTAAAACTTGAAAAAATTTTAAAACTTTTAAATGAAGCTTTAAGTCATCTGCCACTATTAACCTCAGTACAGCAATTCTGAATCTTGTCCTTGGATTCCTCTTAGGATAACTTTGCCACCTACAGGACAGATTAGGTGCTGGCCACCTGAATTATTTTGTGTTCTGAATTATTTTGAGTTGTAAAATGGTGAAGCACAAATATTCATTGTTTCACTGTGCCTTTAGCCTTTTATAAAGAGGAATTTATAATTCATTGTTTTTAAAAATGAAAATCTATTTGAAACTATTGACTATCAAAGTTTGACTCTATGGCTCCTTAGGATATAACTTTTTCAAGGCCTCATAACGGAAAAACTGATTCACATGTTATTCTAAAGCTAAATTCTTCTGACCCTACAAAAACCTATGGAGATCTCTCTTTCACATAATTTTGCACCCAAGTTTCTAAAATGTAGGTTGAAAAATGGGATTGATTGTGAATCTATGGTAAAGATAAGGTTCTGGGTCAGATCTCCTAAGAGATCCCGTCCCCAATGAGATTGCATTTCATTACTTTTACTGGGTGCTAAGTGTCTTTCCTTTTGAAGTGAGTTTACTCCAGTTATTGAATGTTTATCATATAATTTGTATCTTCCAACACTGAAGGTATTTTAAAAAGTCACTAAAAGATTCATTCTTTTACTGTTCAACCACAAAAAATCTGTATAATGATCAGAATTTAAAATGTATGATTCTTTTTTCTGTAAATATGTGTTACTGTGAGAAATAAAGAATGGCAGGACCATTGCTTTCATTAAAATATCTCCTGTGTGTATTCTTAAATATTGATCTTGAAAATTTTTTACACAAACCTAACACAATTTTTAAATTGTTATCATTGAGCAGTATCTATCACAAAAATATACATTCATTTTAGGCCATTAGTTCTCAACCAGGGGTAATTTTGCCTCTCTGTGGATATTGGCAATGTCTAGAGACATTCTTGGTTGTCATAACATGGGTGTGGTGTGCTGTTGGCCTGGGATCTGGATAGAGGCCAGGGATACCCCTCAACATTCCAGGGTGCACAAGACACCCCCTCGCAATAAAGAACTATCCTGCCCAAAATGTCAATAGTGCAGAGGTTTAGAAACCCTGATTTGGCCAAGGTAATACTCAGCAACATGAAATTCTTGTTCTGTTAGCGAGAGGCTTCACTAAAACTTAAAAGGTAAGATGTAAATGGATTCTCTATATCTCACTCTGCTAAATCCATACTAAGTTTGAATGGCTGTAGCTGTCATGTGTACCCATGTGTCATGAGCATATGAATTTTTGGATTTTTCATGATAAGAGGTACAGGCATTGACAAAACCTCTGATGCCTCTATTTGCTGAGTGACATCCTAAAAGAGGGAACCCAGGCTTGGTTGAGAGGATTTACCTTCATCAGATAGATTATTGAAATAAGTAAGACAAAATATTACAAGGGGACACCTATGTCTGAGATCCTTGAGGCCAAGAAATATGTATGTGTTTACATGCTACTGGAAAATCATGTGGTGTTTTAATCCCGAAGATTTCAGAGAAGACCACACATGGGTCTTAAAGCTAATCATTTCCCCCCCAATAGCCATATAAGAGGCCCAATAAAGGTGAACCACAGGGAGAGATATTGGTCAAGATAAATTAGGTTATGATGCAGTTACGACAACCCCCAGCTCCTAGTGCTCACCAAGGTCTACCAGGGTCCTGACTATTCTCCAGGGCAGCTGTTTGTGCTCCAGCCTCAGAATTCCAGGGTGCTTTTATCTCATGGCAGTTGGTTATCATCGTGTTTTTCCTACGTCACCCCTCATCACAACAGCCTGGAAAGTTGGTTACACAGGTCATTTCTCCCCACATTTCATTTGCCAATCTCAGTCGCACGGCTATATGTAACATCAAGGCACTGGGGAAGTGCAATCTTCTCATTTAGAAGAGAACTGGATATCAGGGCAAATAGTAATGCCAACCATGAAGGTATAAGCCAGGCAGAGTTGGCAGAGAAGACAGGGAGGTCCACAGGGCAAAGACATTAAAAATGTGTGGGAAGGAGGGGTGAATAGTCAAAATGAGACTAGCTTTTTAGAAACATGAAGTGATATTCATTTTTGCCACAGTAATTTTTTGGTTAATTTTACTCAGAGTTTGGAATCATTTTACCAAATGAAATGCCCATCAGTTTCTCAAATATAAGACAATAATTTCTCTTTTAGAATCATTCTTTCTTATTCACTAACAAGAAATGCCAAGTGTGTTTTCAGTCCCTTACAACTATATTTGCTCAGAAAATACCTCCATCAGAACCACTTGGGATGCTTGTTATAATTGCATCTTTATACCCTCCCCAGATGTACAGAATTAGAATCTCTGAAATTATGATGGATTCATCAGCAAGGCATCAAAATGTGTTCAAATCTGTCCATTTCTCACCATCTCCATTTCTTCAGTTCTGCTCCATGCATCATGGTCTCTTGCCTGGATTCCCTAGAGCCATGTAATTGGCCTCCCTGCCTCCACTTATCACCTTATGGTCTCTTCTTCATATAGCAGTCAGAGAGATCTTCAAACAGCATGCATCTGATTGTGCCATGCTCCCTCCTCACTGCTTAAAATGCTCTAAGGCTACGGTACTACATACACTCAAAAATGGTCAAGATGGTAAATTTTATGTTATGTATTTTTAAACCACAATTGAAAAAAAAAAACCCAACAAACAAAAAATCTTAAGCCAAATACCATGGTGTATATATAGTGCTAATTATAATTTCCATTTGGGAAATTATAATTGTCAGTGAAATTCAGGAAAGAAGAAATGTCATCTCACTGGCAAAGCTCTTGTGGTTTCAAAAATAAAGTTTTTAAATATAGAGACTGAACAACTCTACTCCCTGTTGCTGTTTTTTTTTCACCCACTGGTCTCTCTCCAGACTTCCGATGAAGCTTAAAGCACACAGCATTGTTTGCTTAATTTTTTTCCCCCTATTTTCAGTATTTCTACAATCTCTCAGATATTTATTGGTTTGAGTTGCCAGTCAGGGCTAGTATCACTCCCATTTTAACATAATTACCTCTTTAAAAGCCCTATCTCCATATAGAGTCATGTTCTAAGGTACTGAGTGTTAGCACTTCAACATACAAATTTGGAGGATGGATAAAATTCAGCCCATAAAACCTATTGCAGTTTAAAAAAACAGCTTTTTTTTTAAAATTTTCTTTATAGAGATGGAGGAGTCTCACTATGCTGCCCAGGTTGGTCTCAAACTCCTGGGCTCAAGCAATCCTCCCACTCGGCCTCCCAAAGTGCTGTGATTACAGGCATGAGCCACCATGACCAGCCTAAAACATTTTTATATTAAACTTTCTCTGTTCAAATTACTCTGTGGTTTCCCTCTCCTGATTGGACCCAGACTGATAAATCAGATTGTGTTGATTTTTGCCTGAGTATCTTCAATAAGGTATAAGAAATTTACATGTTCCCATAGAGATTTTTCTGGATGTGGGTAGAGAAAAGAAGATTTGGAATTGAGAATGCTGAGGTCCAAATGAAGAAAACAATCCTTTGTTGGACTGAAGTACAGAAGTCAAGTTCTTTGATTCACTTTTCTCTCTATATACAAGATTGAAATCCTGACCGGGAAAGTGTGAGATCCTGGCAATTAGAATGGAGAGGAATGAATGGAATGGAGGCTTTGAGGAATCTTGACTCCCTGAGCTGCACCAGAGCACCCCATGCTGGCTCCCCTCTTGGCAAACAGGATGTTCCTGCCATTGCAAAGGACATTGGACTGGAATTCAGTTTGGAAGCAGTGGTGATATTTTCGAGCAGTGGTCCCCAACCTTTTTGGCACTAGGGACCAGTTCGTTGAAGATAAGTTTTCCACAAAGGGGGGTTGAGGGAATTGTTTCAGGATGATTCAAGTGTATTACATTTATTGTGCAGTCAAACCTCTCTGTTAACGATAATCTGCATTTGCAGCCGCTCCCCAGTGCTAGCATCACCGCCTCAGCTCCACCTCAGATTATCAAGCATTAGCTTCTGATAAGGATCCACAACCTAGACCCCTCTCTTGTCCAGTTTATAGTAGGGCTCAGGCTCCTATAAGAACCTATTACCGAAGCTGATCTGATGGGCGGTGGAGCTCAGGTGGTGATGTGAGCAATGGGAGAGCATATGTAAATACACATGAAGCTTCACTAGCTGGCCTGACACCTCCTGCAGTGTATCCCGGTTCCTAACAGGCCACAGACTAGCACCTCTGCAGCCAGCCCGGGGGTTGCGGACCACACTTTTAGAGGCTAAAGAAGAGCTCTCAGCCAGCCCAGCTAGCCTTCTTCATCCAGTGTCCTGAGATAAAGTTTGTCAAACAAAGTGCTCTGGGATATATATTGCCCCCAGAGCTGTTGCTAACAAACAGAAACTTTATGGGTATAGACCAGCCTTGGCTCTTCAATTTAGCAGCCCTACTGACCTGACAAAGTTTTTGGTGTTTGCTTTTAGGAAGTTCCCCCCAAAATGAAACTGATAAATAGATTATTATGTTTTTATTAGAATTGTAGCACCGGTAAAAACCCAATGTGTATTATAAGTGGGTCCAGATTCATTAAAACCAGTGTCCTAGTTCCTTAGAGAGCCTCAGGTCCTCAGGCTATTTCCAGATTCCAATACCTTAATTGCAAATGAGATATATCTACCACCTCTCCCCAAATAAGGTAGTCTACTCTAATGTCCTTTTAGACGGTCCCTTAACAATGGAAATGATCCTTACAGACAATATCAGAGGAGCTTGATGTGTTTAACAATAGAACTCTCACCACTGCCAAGTCAACCAAATGATGCCCATGAGACACAGTGGTTCTCTGCTTTGCTTTATTAACTCTGTCCAGCAACAGATGGTACATGCTCTATGGTTTCTTCCCCTTTCTCCATGTTTTAAATAGAAGTTTTCTGGTGGCTCACGCCTGTAATCCTAGCACTTTGGGAGGCCAAGGCAGGAGGATCGCTCGAGCTCAGGAGTTCAAGACCAGCCTGAGCAAGAGCGAGACCCCATCTCTACTAAAAAAATAGAAAGAAATTAGCTGGACAACGAAAAATATATAGAGAAAAAATTAGCCAGGCATGGTGGCACATACCTGTAGTCCCAGCTACTCGGGAGGCTGAGGCAGGAGGATCGCTTGAGCCCAAGAGTTTGAGGTTGCTGTGAGCTAAGCTGATGCCACGGCACTCACTCTAGCCCGGGCAACAGAGCAAGATTCTCTCTCAAAAAAAAAAAATTTAAAAAAAAAGTGAGTGAAGAGTGACTGTTTGTGGTTCCACAGCTACGGCTAGGGAACTTGAGTGGGTCCTCACCTGCGGTTCTGCAGCAGTGTCGTATGGCATAACGGTGATTCACTCCCCTAAAAGGAGTGACCAGGCCCGGGGTTTATAACAGCAAAGCTTTGCCAAGAGGCGCCTAAGTTCCTGCAAGGGATGCAGCCATGCAGACACCTGAGAGAAACCCCCCGCTTGTCTGTTAAGCTGTGACACTTTTCAAGGGTCTAGGATGGGTAGTGTAGAATCTAAGCCTACAGTCCTTAAATGCATGATAAAGATCTTTAAGAAGCATTTCCCAGGAGATTACAGCATCACGGTAAGATCCAGTAGACTTAGGGCCCTCTGTGAACACGAATGGCCCACATTTGGGGTCAACTGGCCCCCAACAGGTACCTTAAATGTCCCCACGGTGCGAGCAGTTTGGAGAATCGTGACGGGGACTCACGGCCATCCCAACCAATTCCCTTACATAGATTCATGGCTAGAGATTGCTCAGACCACGCCCCCTTGGGTCTGGTTCTGTGCTAACAAGGGACAGAGCAAGATTTTTGTGGCCCAAAGGACCAGAGACTCCAAACTGTCCAAACCCATCTATCAGGAGGATCCTGAAGAGGAGCCACCACCGCCACCCTACAACCCTACCATGACACCTCCTGAAGTACCCCTGAATCCACCAGACACCCCGCCACCATCAGTCTCCTTGCAGCCAGTTCCGGACGAATCAGGTGCCTACACTCCCATCACCCACCTGCCTGCTCAGGCGCCAACATCAGCCCTCCAGATGCCCCTGCGTGAGGTACAAAGTCCAAAGCAGGTCATGGATGATGGGTCAATTCAGCCAGGTCAGCCAGTCCTGTACCACCAGCCCTTCTCCACCACTGACCTTCTGAACTGGAAGCACCACACCCCGCCATACTCCGAAAAACCTCAGGCCCTCGTTGATCTTCTGGAATCCATCTTTCAGACCCACTGTCCCACTTGGGACGACTGTTGCCAGCTCCTTCTGACCGTTTTTAACACAGAAGAATGACACCGCGTTGTAGCTGGGACCTGGAGGTGGCTCCAAGAACAGGCTCCAACAGGGATCTTGGACGTGGAGCAGTGGGCACAGAGACCAGCACCCGAGACCAACCCAGACTGGGATTTCAACTCCCTGAGTAGACGAGAGGCTCGCTGAAGGTATCGGGAAGCTCTCCTCCACAGGGTCCAGGAGGGAGCCAGAAAACCAACCAACAGGAACAAAGTCGCTCTGATCACCCAGAAGCCAGAGGAATCACCGAGTGAATTCTTCGAGAGCCTTTGCGCGGTCTACTGAGTCTATACACCCTTCGACCCAGAAGCAGCTGAAAATCAGAGGATGGTGAATACCACATTTTTTGGGCAGTCCTATACTGACATCTGACAAAAACTCCAGAAACTTGATGGGTTTGAGGAATCAACATCATGCAGCTGATGGAAGTGGCCCAGAAGGTCTAGGTTAATCGAGACTGGACTGCCCAAAGGGAGAATGACATGAAAATGAAACAGAAAGCTGCTCTCCTGGCCGCTGCCCTCAGAAGACCTGACCCAGCCAAGAGACCTGGCCCGCCACAGGAAGGAGGACCCAGGAAACAAGGGACCCTGAAGCCTGACCAGTGCGCCTATTGTAAGGAGTTTGGTCACTGGAAGCATGAATGCCCCTACAAAAGAAACCACCCACCGCCAAACAGGAACCTGCCCAGGGGCTTCCAGCAGGAGCCCGAGACTCAGGACCTCATGGGTCTCACTGGGGACGACTCGGAATGGGACGGACTTGGTTCCCTGACTCTTGGCCCCCGGGGAGTCTATGGTCAGAATGGAAGTGGGGGGCCAATCAATAACGTTCATGGTGGACACTGGGGCAGAATACTTGGTGGTAAAAACCCCCGTGGTTCCATTTACAAAGCGGGAAACTACCACTGTGGGAGCCACTGGAACTCGGGTAGCTCCACCCTTCTGCCAATCCCAAATATCCCAGATAGGGGAGCACCAGATAAGACATGAATTCCTATACATACCGGACTGCCCCGTTCCCCTCCTAGGTCAAGATCTCCAGAGTAAATTGGAAGCCCAGATCACCTTTCACCCAGAAGGGACCGTGAGCCTCACGCTCGGTGGCCCAGAGACTCTCATAATGGCAGTCACCCTGCCCCGAGAATTGGAATGGAAACTGCATACAGCCTACGGGCCACAGAGCTCAGGCAAAGTAGAGCACATGAACCGGACCCTCAAGACCACTCTAGTGAAGCTATGTCAGGAAACAGAGCTACCCCAGAGTAGAAATGCTAAGCCTATCCTTGTTCAGGGTCAGGTGCACACCGGGACCCACAGGATATTCACCCTTTGAAATCCTGTTCGGTAGATCTCCAGCACTCATCAAGCGATTAAGGGGAGACATTAGACAACTAAGGGAATTGAATATAAAAACACACCTCCAAGCCTTAGCCAAAACTATGCACCACAGCCACCACACCGTCCTAGAAAAAAACCCCTATCACCCTAGGTCTCCCTGTCCACCACCACCAACCTGGGGATCTAGTCTGGAGAAAGGACTGGAAAAGAACACCCCTAGAGCCCACCTTGAAGGGTCCCTATACTGTGATACTAGTTACTCCCACTGCTATTAAAGTTAAAGTTGCAGGTATCACTCTGTGTATCCATCACTCCTGGGTGAAAAAGGCTGAACCAGACAATGAAACTAATCTCTGGACTGCACAGCAGGACCAGCAGAACCCACTAAAGATCCCGCTTAACCGTCTCCCAGTGAGGACAGCCACACCCAGGACTGAACAGGAGTAAATGGGACCACTGGCTCTGGCCCTCACTGGGCTTGTAGTGACCTTACTGGGGATTGGACTCTTTCCGTAGCTCCAGGAGATTGGACTGGACTGCAGAGGGCGTCTCTAACTGTGGTATTCTGGCTCATTACAGGATGTCTACTCCTGCCTCAGTCCTTTCCCTCCTCCTGGTTGGGGCACTCACCCTAGCAGCTATGGCAGAGAAACCCTGCCCTGAGGATTCTTATGCCAGGACTTGGATTCCCTCCACTAACGGGGTTACTTCAGGCTTCTGGACCATGGGAGGGTTCACAGTCCGCACCTACATGCCAAAGATATGTTATAGTCAGGCTCAGGTGTGCCACAGTGGGCAAATACTGGACTGGCACCAATACAGGCCTCTACATACTGAGCACAGTTATAAAATTCATAAAAACAACTACAGCCCAGAGAGCAACAGCTCACATAATGGCCTTATGAGACTATCACCCACCAGAAAATGATGCCCTATAATAAACATATAAGGCATCAAAGAGGGGAATGATAAGGAAAACCCCCATCTATTATGTGGCGGCGCATCAGCCACCTGAGACCCCCACCCCTCACAGAAGACCGGCATCAACATAATACTAATGTATTACCTGGCCCATCAACTGACCTATTACCTGGTGCATCAGCATAACACTAAACCTATTACCTGGCACATCAATTAATCTATTACCTGGCACATCAACATAACACTAAACCTATTACCTGGCACATCAACTAATCTATTACCTGGTGCATCAACATTATACCAGCCTATTACCTGACACATCAACTAATGTATTACCTTAGCCACCTGAGATCCCACCCCTCGGGCCACCGGAACTTAATAAAAGTGGGAAAAATTGGGTACAAGGGGCTCAAAATTTGGTGACCAAACCCCTCTGAGCCCACCGGTGAATAAACTTTGACTCTCTGTGTGCCACTTATTCAGTGAAACAACTTTAGTTGCATTCAGAATGTCTGTTTCATTGTTGCTTTGCTCTCTTTCTACTGACTGGTTTCTGGGTCAGGCAAGGGATACCGTGGCTGCCCCAGAGCTCCAGTGTCCCACACTGGAAGGAGAGAGAGTACAGCTGTCACAGGCTAGGACTACAAGGGCTCCTATTCTAATCAACTAACATGGAGGGAGGCTGGATTCCTCACGATAAACAGGACCACTGAGGCTACTAACAGGAGCATTATAAAAAATGGAAACTGTACAACAGTATGTAAATCACTGCTGATATTAAGTTAAATGTCATGAAAATGCATATTCATAATGACATTTATGAAGGAGTTGAAATTTAACTGTCCCAAACTGGGGTGCACTAAAAAAGGGTAAATTCCTTTATTTTTTTCTAATTAATTTAGTCTCACTTTTGAATTTCCATTTGTGCTAATTTGTAGAGGTGTGAGGAGAGTTTTTTTTCTTTTTAAAATGCTTAGTTATCAGATGGAAATGGGTTCAAATGTTACTTTCATCAAAGCAGTACAGCAATTCCAGAGAATGTGATCATTTGACAGAACAGAGAATTTAAATTTGCAATGGAAAGTAACTCAGTTACTTTGTCTTTGGGGAAGGAAAACTACTTTTTCAGTATTTCTTTCTCATTTGCCTCCCTTCTCCTTCTGAAGTGTTGCTTCAGCTAGGAAAATGGGACAGAGTCCAATTAGGAAGGTAGAGCTTGCAATAGTCAAAGCTTGCAATAGGTAGATCAGTAGAAGATGTTTAATGTGGAATTACAAAGATGTTGGAAGAGCTGAAAGACCAAGGGTGACAGTGAGGAAACACACAAGCCAGTGAGAAAAGGCAGGTCCTGCCCAGGAGGAAGTGGGATCATAGAGGAACATGCAGTCTCTCAGAAGCCGAAATCATGTAATGAAGCAACTGCCAGAAGCAGAGAGAGCAGGAGAAATATTAATAGCTTGGCTTCTTTCTTACTTCCAGTCTGTGATCAGTGCCTCTCATTGACTGAATACAGCTAGAAGTTAGTTGCCAAGGGAAACTGGGAAATAGTTTTTAAGGGTCAGCTCCAAAAACACAGAGCAGAACAGGGAAACAGGTGGGGAAACAGATGTGACTGTCAACAAACATATGCCTAGGTCAGATACTTTCAGTTACAAATAACAGAAGAACCAATTGAGAATGGCTCAAATCAGAAGGGGTTTATTATCTTGCTTAACAGATAGGAGGCAGAGCAGTTTCAGGGTTGACTCGAGTAATTGGATGGCTGAAATACATCAAGAACCTATATTCTGGCCGGGCGCGGTGGCTCACGTTTGTAATCCTAGCACTCTGGGAGGCCGAGGCGGGCGGATCGTTGGAGCTCAGGAGTTAGAGACCAGCCTGAGCAAGAGCAAGACCCCGTCTCTACTAAAAATAGAAAGCAATTATCTGGCCAACTAAAATATATATAGAAAAAATTAGCCGGGCATGGTGGCACATGCCTGTAGTCCCAGCTACCCGGGAGGCTGAGGCAGTAGGATTGCTTAAGCCCAGGAGTTTGAGGTTGCTGTGAGCTAGGCTAATGCCACGGCACTCACTCACTCTAGCCCGGGCAACAAAGCGACACTCTGTTTCAAAAAAAAAAAAAAAAACAACCTATATTCTTTGGCCAGGCTCGGTGGCTCATGCCTGTAATCCTAGCCCTCTGGGAGGCTGAGGTGGGTGGATCCTTTGAGCTCAGGAGTTCGAGACCAGCCTGAGCAAGAGTGAGACCCCTGTCTCTACTAAAAAAAGAAAGAATGATCTGGACAACAAAAAATATACATAGAAAAATTAGCTGGGCATGGTGGCACATGCCTGTAGTCCCAGCCATTTGGGAGGCTGAGGTAGAAGGATTGCTTGAGCCCAGGAGTTTGAGGTTGCTGTGAGCTAGCCTGATGCCACAGCACTCTAGCCCAGGCCACAGAGAAAGACTGTGTCTCAAAAAAAAAAAAAAAAAAGAACCTATATTCTTTCCATCTTTCAGGTCTGCCATCTGCAGAGCTGGGACTACAGACACGTGCCACCATGCCCGGCTAATTTTCTTCTATTTTTAGTTGTTTGGCTAATTTCTTTCTATTTTTTTAGTGGAGATGGGGAGTCTCGCTCTTGCCCAGGCTGGTCTTGAACTCCTGAGCTCAAGCAATCCTCCCACCTTGGCATCCCAGAGTGCTAGGATTACAGGCGCAAGCCACTGCGCCCGGCCTGTTTGGGTTTTTTGATCAGCAAAGAAAAGCACTTGCTGAAGCTCCTTAGAATAATTCCCCTCACATCCCCTTGGTCATAATTAGTCACATGCTCATGCCTAAACCACTGGCAAGAGGAAAGGGCCCATTTAGATTGGCTCATGTTAATCATGGTTTTTCCCCTTTACAAAAGACAAAATTACAACAAATTTAAAGATTTTAATTGACTTTTATTTGCGATTCTAAAATCTGGCAACACCCCCTTCTATAAAATGGCATGCATGTTCTGATGAGCTGAGCAAAAGAGTTTGGATTTATAGACAGAAAAGGGCTGAGGAAAGCAGAAAGTGAAAACAAATAGCAGATTGGCTGTTTCAAAGTTACTTTCCTCTTATCATGCCAGCTAAAACTGGCTTGTTTGGGGGTTTAGCTATTATCTCTCAATCTTCAGATTTCTCGCAAGGTCAGATAAACAATTTAGTTTGGGCTTGGTGACATGTGACTTTAGTGTAACTTCATTTTCGTTTGGTCTATTGGGTCTAGTGCAGGAGCTCAGTTGAAATAAATGGCCCTCTCTAAATTTTTTTAACATTCTTTTTTTTTCTTTTTTTTAAGACATAGTCTTGCTGTGTCGCCCAGGGTATAGAGCAGTGGTGTCATCGTAGCTTGCTGCAACCTCAGACTCCTGGGATCAAGCAATCCTTCTGACTCAGCTTCCCAAGTTGCTGGGACTGCAGGCACACTATGACACCTGGCTAATTTTTCTATTTTTAGTAGAGAGGAGGTCTCACTCTTGCTCAGGCTGGTCTCAAATTCTCAAACTCAAGCAATCCTCCAGCCTCAGCCTCTCAGAGTGATAGCATTACTGGTGTGAGCCACTGCCCTGGGCTATTTAGCACTCTTTTTTTTTTTTTTTTTTTTGAGACAGAGTCTTGCTCTGTCACCCAGGCTAGAGTGCCATGGCATCAGCCTAGCTACAGCAACCTCAAACTCTTGGGCTCAAGTGACTGTCCTGTATCAGCCTCCGGAGTAGCTGGGAAGATAGGCACATGCCATCAAGCCCGGCTGATTTTTTCTATTTTTAGTAGAGACGGGGTCTCGCTGTTGTTCGGGTTGGTTTCAAACTCCTGAGCTCAAGTGATCCTCTTGCCTCTGCCTCCCAGAGCGCTAGGATTACAGGTGTGAGCCGCCATGCCTGGCCCTATTTAACACTCTTGAGCTGGAAATGAATGTTGACTCCTGAAGCATATGGCATGTGGCTGGGAAAAAGAAAGAAGATACCTGAACAAAAATAATGATTTGTTAAAGTGGGGGTTGGGAGTGGGGTTTATAAATGCCTGTTGATAGGAAGAGGGTGTCTGTTATAGTTTCTTTTTCACTTTCCCATTCACTTGAATTCCCTTCTACTCAGCTGGAGGCATCCATTTTCCTGTGTGTATTGGGGTGAGGTGGAGAAAAGAAGAAATTAGAATCAATTCAGCAGGAATAAAAAAAATATTGCTCATTTTTTTAAGAGAACATTTCCAAAACATGCTTTAACAACAAAACTATATGCCTTCACTGGTTATTTATGCATAGTCAGGAATAATATTGAAAATAATATTGAATATGGAATAATATGGAACAAAATAGGCACTCATCATTCAGGAGAGACTACTGACCAATCAGAATGGAAAAGGCTGAAAGGACTAATAGAGCTGTACTGGTACAAACCAGCTGAATTCAGTACTGCACATGGTACCAATTTAAAAAGGTACCAAAGGGTAGAGAGTAAAACAGCCTTCCGGCCATTGAATCCTCCAACTTCCTAGTTCACTTCCCAGCAAAATAGGCTTTTGAGGCTGTATAGTACCACTCAAAGCCAGGCTTTTTCAATAAATTAATTTTCTACATTCTTTTATCTCCCTCTTTAGCATATCAATGACTTGGTCTAGTGGACTTGACTGAGGAGTTTTGCATATGGGAGTGCCCAATGAGCAAGCAGTAAGCAGCAAGAGAAAAATCTCATTCCTTCCAGTCCAAGAGGTTGTGATAGAGTAGGAGCTTCATTCCGGAGGGGAAAGGTGTTTTAGGTTGAAGTGCATGCTGAGGGCAGGAGAGCTGGAAGCACATGGCCTTATAGGCTGTTCAGAGCCAACCTAGGGGTCAGCACTTCACATAAATTTAGTGACATAGAATATTTAGGCAGAACAAGTCTCCCTCCCAGAGTGGTGGGGCAGGGACCACAAGGATGTGGCTGAGTTGAGAGCCAGAGGGTCTGCTAAAAGGCCTGCCATGTTGAGGGTCAAGGGACTGGAAGATGATTGTGGCAGAGATTGGAAGGGTTTACTGTGTTGGTGAGGTTGAATCAACTATATCCCAGGGCCTTGACCCAGCTGAAACTGGTCAGAGAAGCCTTTACCAGCAGGTTCCAGCAACAGAACACCCGGGACTCATAGCATCTCAAAGAGCAGCAAAAATTAGCGTTGTTGCAGAAAAATCCAAGCAAGAATCAAAGTTTTCTTGGATTTCAGGACCCAGGGTCCCCAATAGTGCCTCAAGTTTATGTCAGTTACACTTCATCTTCCCTTCTACCCTCCCAGTTGCCATTCTGATAGAAACGGGCTGAGTGGGGTTGAGTTTTTTAACCTTAATTTAAAAGAACTGTTTAAATTATTTAAGTGATGAAATTGGTCTAACATTTAGGGTTTTTCTCCCTACTGCCCAGAGGATGAGGACATTTTATTTACACAGATGAATGAATTAATGAATTTTGAGTAAATCTGTGACATTCCCATAAAATATCCACTAGTTTTTCACATAAAATGTTGCTAAGACAGAAGATTGTGTCATTTGGTAATTATAATTTATTTAAGCTTAACTCTCCAAGGGTAACTATATTTTCCTTATGCCCAAATTTTTTATGGATTTCTACATATTGCCAACTATATGCTTACATGTACACCAAATGACATTTTTTTTTTTTTTAGACAAAGTCTCACTCTGTTGCCGGGGCTAGAGTGCAGTGGCATCACCATAGCTCACTGCAACCTCAAATTCCTGGGCTCAAGTGATCCTCCTGCCTTGGCCTCCCAAAGTGCTGGGATTATAAGTATAAGCCACGGCACCCAGCCCCAAATGACTTCTTAGAATATTTGAGGGAGTAATACAAACATGGTTAGATTAGGCATGAGTAAAGCTGCTATTACAGAGAAAGAATGAATCAAATACAATTAAGGTCACAAAATTAATATTATTGTTAGGGATTCTCAATGAATAAAGGGAAACACTATTATATAGAAAATACACTTTATTTCCTAAAGTGGTCAGAATGAGTGAAATATGGGTGGAAATACATTATCAGAAAAGTGAAATTTGGAATCAAAGAACCATTTTATAAATGAATCTGAAAAGCACCTGGACTACAGCTATTAGTTTTCCCTCCTGTCATGTGCTCTTCCTCCTCCCAGGAAATCTGAAGCTAATATTACCATCCCTGTCCTGCTTCTACTGTGCTTGCTGCTAAGAAGGAAAAAGAACAAAACAAAAAATATAGTTTGGTAAAGGGAAAAAGGTAATCATTGGACAAATAACTACTATTCCAGGAATCATTGTTTTAAGATGTATGCACGTTAAGACCCATTTCCTCCGTAAGGTTTTCTGTGTTAAATCCATATATTTCCAACCATTCCATTTCCTATCCTTATAGTCAGTGTTGATGCAAAATTTGATACTTTGGTAAATACTATTTTTTTGGGTCTCTCATTCTCATAGATATCTAATAATGTAAACTGGTTGAGAGCAAAGTGCATGACATCTGCCTAACACCTAATACAATATCAAGGTCAACACAGACAACAAATGGCATAATTAACTAGTCCCTTAAATCAGTGGTCCCCAAAATTTTTGGCACCAGGGACCGATTTCATGGAAGACAATTTTTCCATGTACTTGGGGGCGCCGGGCCAGGGGGCAGATGGCGCTCAGGTGGTGAGATGCTGAATGGCCTCCCTTTAAAAGCTCTGTATTTCTGATTATTAGGACAATGGCATTTCAGACAGGAGTCTCCGTCCTCCTTTGCCGCCAAAATAAACTCTTTTTCCTCAAACCGCTTGTCCTCATTCTTCTGATGCGGCCTGAGGACAAGCGCCGAACTTTCGGTAACAATGGTGAAGAACTAAATGCTTAACATTAGGGAATATCGAGGATAAAAAAATCCTGAAAACCATACTATATTTGGTAGGAGTGGTGAGATGTGGGGTCCCCGCCACAGGGAGGCGGGCGGAGAGGAACAGGTGTGAATGTGGGCACCTAGCTGTTTATGTCACAACCTGCGGAGGCGCCACGCGCCCGTTGCTATGGAGGCCGCGCTCCCCACCCCGCGCCCGCCTCTCCCCACTCCTCCACCCCTCCCGGGCCCTCTCCTGTTTGGTGACCAGCCGGGCAGGCTGCAGGCAGCGCAATGCCACGGGGGAGCTGCAGGCAGGGGCGGTGGGATCCTGGTGCACCATGAGCCTCGGGTCTGGCCCCGCTCCAGGCCGATGAGCACTCCGCCCACCGCCCTCTGTTTGCCTCCGGGCCTCGGCTGAGAAGGCAGCAGCGCCCGGACAAGGAACTCGAGGACGGCGCAGGGCCATCCCTCTCCCAACACGCGACGGAGCAGCAGCCCCATCCACAACGCCGCTCCCGGCCTTCCAAGTGAGGGTCTACGCCGGCGGAGGACCGCAGGAGCTGGGGCGCTGGCAAGCTGGGCGGGAGGCGTGGGAGGAGCGGCGGGAAGAGAGCCGTCTACGCAGACCTGGGTCGGGGGGTCGGGCTGGGGCTGAGAAGGAGCAGAAAAGGGGAGGAAAGGAGGGCTTGCGGTGAAGCCACGGCCTAGCCTAGGAGCTCGATAAGAGAGGCCGGGGCCCTGGGGCGGGGTGGAGGTGCCATTGCCAGCGAAAGGGGCGGGGGCCTGGCGTGCTCCTAGCCAGGGAGACCGCGACCTCCAGCCAATCGCCGCTCCCCGTGCTGTCTCTGCGGGCGGGGCAGCCGCGGGGGGTGGCGGGGGTGGGGCGGCCTTTCGCCCGGGGCGCGCAGCGGTCGCAGCTCGGCGTTCGGCCCCGCCCACCCGGAGCCCCGCCCCACCGGAGCCCCGCCCCACCGGAGCCCCGCCCCACCGGAGCCCCCTCCCCCTTCGTGGCACGAGCCGCTTCCTGACGCGATTCCCCTCCTCCTCCGGATTCCCTCAGGGAGTCCGGACCCGGGCCGCCACCGTCACCTCGGCCGCTGCCGTCGCCATCGCCCTGTTCCCCCGCCCCCACCATGGCCGAGGAGCTCTCTGCGGCCACGTCCTACACCGAAGATGATTTCTACTGCCCGGTCTGTCAGGAGGTGCTCAAGACGCCGGTGCGGACCGCGGCCTGTCAGCACGTGTGAGTGGACGCCCCCTCCCCCGCGCGGAGCCCGGTGGGCGTTTAGGCCCCTCACGCTGCCCCCGACCCCCGGTTGCGGCCTGGCGGGAGCTGAGCCCGCCGCGGCCTGCCCGAGCGCCGCTCACCCCGGAGGTCCCGCTCCCGGCCCGTCAGAGCCCCCGGCTGCCTTCCTCCCTCGCCTCGGGGCCGGCTCCGCGCGCCGGGCCCCTCAGCCCGGGCTCCGGGTCCCCCGGGGTCCCTCGTGTTCGCGCCCCGAGGGCAGCGGCCAGGCCGGTCCCGTGGCGTCTTCAGCCCCCGGAGGCCCCTCTCTCCTCCGCCGGGCCCGGGAGGAACTGCAGGGAACGTGGAGCCTTTTTGTTTCCTAGCAACCCGAGTGCGGCTGGGGTGTCGAGTGTCAAACCCGGCCCGCTCGCCGCTCTCCGTGACCTGCCCTGCCTTGAAGTTTCTTGTTTGAGAACCTCGGTCCGTCCCTTCCGTCCGAGAGGCCTTAGTCTAATCTAATTTGCCTTTCAGCACCGCTCCCTAGACCGCCCCGGGGAGTGTTTTGTTTAACATTCAGTATGTCAGAATGGCCTAGAATGAGTTTTCTTCTCTCCGGTGTTAGAACTGACGGGATTTCCGGGTATTGAAGTGATAGCTTCCCTTTGTTTTACCCTGCTGCTCATCGCCCGGTTACTGCCGAGTGGAGAGAAAGGAATACTTTATGAGGAACGGACTGAAACTGAGACACTAATTTTAGGGATGAGGGAGAACACAAAGGGAATAGGTGAGATAGCACGGTGCGTTTGATTCGGCACATTTGGAGGAACTTTGATGATTTTATAGACGGCTAGAATGTCAGTAGGATTTGGAAAGAGCTCTTGAAAAGGGGTATAGAACTTGTGACAAACCTGGCTGATTACCAGAGTTTTTAAGTAAACACACCGATTCCCAAGCTCCGTTCCAAACTTACAAAAGAATTTCGGGCAGGTGGAGCCCGGAAACCTTTATTTTAAAATACACTCAGGTTTGAAAGTTCTGTGTGCTTGCAAACGGCTGAAAAGAATTGACCACGCTTTTTTTTTTTTTTTTTGATGTGGGGCTCCATAATTTTGTAAAGGATGGATTGGATTTTGGGTTCTTAATCACAGATGTCATTACTACAGTTGTTTTCTTGATAATTCAGTTACTCTGTTCCTCAGTCTTAACTGCACTGCCCACTTTCTTGCTATTCTGTGCTAGTTCCGTGAGCCAAGAGTGTTGGCTTTTCATGATAGAAATTTTTTGCTCTTTAAGGGAGATGAATGACAATCTGAAATTCCTTTTATTATTTAGAGCAGCAAACGCAGATTGTCAGAAAAATATTTTGAGATGTCTAGAGCACAATATATACTTTTTTGCCTTTAATCTATCATTATCATAACTTGATGTCTTTTCTATATTGAAAAAAATTGTGCTGTGCTGGCAATGGGTGGAAAGAAGGGAGGGCCGGAGGGGTAAGGTGAGAGGAATTATAGTAGCTGCTAACTGTATGTATACATAGTAGGTCTTTTTTGGACAGAATCATTGCAGTCACCCTTTGTTCATTAACCTTGTAAAACTCATCATAATTTTTAGCTCCTCTCAAAATTTCACGCAAATTGCCCTAGTCCACTTCCTTGTAGGGCATTTTAAATCAAAGACTATAATTTGGCTTGACCTCAAGGCTGTGCAAAAGAGTGGAGATGATTGCTTTTTAATTCAGGACCTCTCTCTATCAGCTCATTGTGCTTAGACGGTTCTGGCTGAACAATGAATTAAAGAATACGCAGAGGGAGAAAAAGTTTTATTTGGAAGGGGTGATAATGGTGGAACAGGGTCGTGATTGGCTGGAAGGAGTTTGGTGGGGAAAAAGGAGAGAATTATTTTTTAAGTAAAATAGTTATCTATGTGTCATGTGCCTTACCTTTTCCACAAAGGACAGACCTATGCCTTTTTAGCTACTGTTACAGCAAGTGTTACAGTGGGTGGTCCTGAGGACAAACCAAGCGGCACACAGAGTCAAGTTTATTCCCGGCAGGCTCAGAGGGGTCTCGCCACCAAATTCTGAGCCCTGTCTACCCAATTTTTCCCACTTTTATTAAGTTGGGGTGGTCCGAGGGGTGGGGTCTCAGGTGGCTAAGGTAATAGGTTGGTTGATGTGTCAGGTAATAGGTTAGTATTATGTTGATGGGCCAGGTAATATTATGCTGATGTGCCAGGTAATAGATTAATTGATGGGCCAGGTAGTAGGTTAGTATTATGTTGATGTGGGTCTTCCTTGAGGGGTGGGGGTCTCAGGTGGCTGATGCCCCAAGTAATAGATGGGGGTTTTCCTCATCATTCCCCTCTTTGATGCCCTTATATGTCTACTAAAGGGCATCATTTCCCAGTGGGTGATAGCCTCATAAGGCCATTATGTGAGCTGTAGCTCTCTGGGTTACAGTTGTTTCTACGAATTTTATAACCCACGCTCAATATGCAGGGGCGTGTAATGGTGCCAGTCCAGTATTTGCCCGCTGTGGCACACCTGAGCCTGACTATAACATGTCTTTGGCATGTATGTGTGGAGTGTGAACCCTTCCATGGTCCCGAAGCCTGGAGTACTCGTGTTAGTGGAGGGAATCCGAGTCCTGGCATAAGAAGCTTCAGGGCAGGGTTTCTCTGCCATAGCTGCTAGGGTGAGTGCCCCAACCAGGAGGAGGGAAAGGACTGAGGCAGGAGTAGACATCCTGTAATGAGCCAGAATACCACAGTTAGAGACGCCCTCTGCAGTCCAGTCCAATCTCCTGGTGCTACCGAGAAGAGTCCAATCCCCAGTAAGGTCACTACAAGCCCAGTGAGGGCCAGAGCCAGTGGTCCCATTTACTCCTGTTCAGTCCTGGGTGTGGCTGTCCTCACTGGGAGACGGTTAAGCGGGATCTTTAGTGGGTTCTGCTGGTCCTGCTGTGCAGTCCAGAGATTAGTTTCATTGTCTGGTTCAGCCTTTTTCACCCAGGAGTGATGGATACACAGAGTGATACCTGCAACTTTAACTTTAATAGCAGTGGGAGTAACTAGTATCACAGTATGGGACCCTTCTAGGTGGGCTCTAAAGGTGTTCTTTTCCAGTCCTTTCTCCAGACTAGATCCCCAGGTTGGTGGTGGTGGACAGGGAGACCTAGGGTGATAGGGGTTTTTTTCTAGGACGGTGTGGTGGCTGTGGTGCATAGTTTTGGCTAAGGCTTGGAGGTGTGTTTTTATATTCAATTCCCTTAGTTGTCTAATGTCTCCCCTTAATCGCTTGATGAGTGCTGGAGATCTACCGAACAGGATTTCAAAGGGTGAATATCCTGTGGGTCCCAGTGTGCACCTGACCCTGAATAGGGATAAGCTTAGCATGTCTACCCAGGGTAACTCTGTTTCCTGACATAGCTTCACTAGAGTGGTCTTGAGGGTCTGGTTCATGTGCTCTACTTTGCCTGAACTCTGTGGCCCGTAGACTGTATGTAGTTTCCATTCCAATTTCCGAGACAGGATGACCTCTATTATGGGAGTCTCTGGGCCGCCAAGTGTGAGGCTCACGGTCCCTTCCGGGTGGAAGGTGATCTGGGCTTCCAGTTTGCTCAGGAGATCTCGACCTAGGAGGGGAACGGGGCAGTCTGGTATGTATAGGAATTCATGTCTTATCTGGTGCCCCCCTATCTGGTATATTTGGAATTGGCAGAAGGGTGGAGCTACCCGAGTTCCAGTGGTTCCCACAGTGGTAGTTTCCCGCTTTGTAAGTGGAGCAACAGGGGTTGTTACCACAAGTGTTCTGCCCTAGTGTCTACCATGAACGTTATTGGTTGGCCCCCCACTTCCATTCCGACCGTAGACTCCCCAGGGGCCAAGAGTCAGGGAACTAAGTCCGTCCCATTCCGAGTCGACCCCAGTGAGACCAATGAGGTCTGGGGTCTCGGGCTTCTGCTGGAAGCCCCTGGGCAGGTTCCTGTTTGGCGGTGGGTGGTTTCTTTTGTAGGGGCATTCATGCTTCCAGTGACCAAACTCCTTACAATAGGCGCACTGGCCAGGCTTCAGGGTCCCTCGTCTCCTGGGTCCTCCTTCCTGTGGCGGGCTAGGTCTCTTGGCTGGGTCAGGTCTTCTGAGGGCAGCGGCCAGGAGAGCGGCTTTCTGTTTCATTTTCATGTCATTCTCCCTCTGGGCGTGAGGCTCACGGTCCCTTCCGGGTGAAAGGTGATCTGGGCTTCCAGTTTGCTCAGGAGATCTCGACCTAGGAGGGGAACGGGGCAGTCCGGTATGTATAGGAATTCATGTCTTATCTGGTGCCCCCCTATCTGGTATATTTGGGATTGGCAGAAGGGTGGAGCTATACTGTGTGTAAGGGTGTGTAAACTCAGTAGGCCTCACAAAGGCACTCGTAGAATTTGCTTGGTGATTCCTCTGGCTTCTGGGTGATCAGAGTGACTTTGTTCATGTTGATTGGTTTTCTGACTCCCTCCTGGACCCCGTGGAGGAGAGCTTCCTGAGGCTCTCGTCTGCTCGGGGAGTTGAAATCCCAATCCGGGTTGGTCTTGGGTGCTGTTCTCTGTGCCCACTGCTCCACGTCTAAGGTCCCAGCTACAATGTAGCGTCGTTCTTCCGTGTTAAAAAGGGTCACAAGGAGCTGGCAGCAGTCTTCCCAAGTGGGATGGTAGGTCTGAAAGATGGATTCCAGGAGGTCAACGAGGGCCTGAGGTTTTTTGGAGTATGGCAGGGTGTGGTGCTTCCAGTTCAGAAGGTCAGTGGTGGAGAAGGGTTAGTAGTACAGGACTGGCTGACCTGGCTGAATGGACCCATTGTCCGTGACCTGCACTGGACCTCGCACCTCATGCAGGGACATCTGGAGGGCTGAAATTGGAACCTGAACTGGCCAGCGGGTGATGGGAGTGTCTGTACCTGATTGGTCCGGAACTGGCTGCGAGGACACTGACGGTGGCGGGGTGTCTGGTGGATTTGTGGGTACTTCAGGAGGTTTCATGGTAGGGTTGTAGGGCAGTGGTGGTCGATCCTCTTCAGGATCTTCCTGATAGAGGGGTTTGGACAGTTTGGCGTGTCTGGTTTTTTGGGCCACAAAAATCCTGCTCTGTCCCTTATTAGCACAGAACCAGACCCAAGGGGGCGTGATCTGAGCAATCTCTAGCCATGAATCTATGTAAGGGAATTGGTTGGGGTGGCTGGGAGTCCCGGTCAACGATTCTCCAAACTGCTCGCACCGTCGGGAGATCTAAGGTTCCTGTTGCAGGCCAGTCGACCCCAAATGTGGGCCATTTGTGTTTACAGAGGGCCCTAAGTCTACTGGAACTCAGTGTGATGCCGTAATCTCCTGTGAAACCCTTCTTAAAGTTCTTTAACATGCATTTAAGGACTGTAGGCTTAGATTCTACGCTACCCATGCTAGACCCTTAATGGTGTCGCAGCTTAACAGACAAAGGGGGGGGGGGCTGTTCTCTCCGGTGTCCGCCTGGCTGCGTCCCTGTCGGGAACTTAGGCGCGTCTTGGCAAAGGTGTGCCCGTATAAACCCCGGGCCTGGTTGCTCCCTGTTAGGGGAGTGAATCACCGTTATGCCATAGGACACTGCCGCAGAACCGCAGGTGAGGACCCACTCAGATTCCGTAGCCGTAGCTGTGGAACCACAAACAGTCATTCTTCACTCACTCATTCAGACAGGCAGAGGTTACACATTCCCACCCTGGGAATTCCCTGCACTCAGGAGGTGATCAAACTCCTCTTCCATCATCTGACAGGCCTGACTCGGACGGGTCCCGCGACCTTACCTCCTCCGATGCCTCCAGACCTGATTTGACTTGTCCGTCCTTCTGGCGTGTCTAGGCAAATTCTAGACCCTGTGGCCGGCAGGAGCTCCGGAGGAGCGAAGATATTCCTCAAAATGGCGGTTGGCGCTGGTTCGCTTCTGTCGCCGAGGTCCCGCCACTCAGCCCGTCCCCAAACCGGTGGCTTCAGGGGGCCAGTGCAGTTGGTTTTCCCAGTTAGGGAACCAAAATGTTATAGCAAGTGTTACAGCTGGTGGTCCCAAGGACAAACCGAGTGGCACACGGAGAGTCAAAGTTTATTCCCGGCGAGCTCAGAGGGGTCTGGCCACCAAATTCTGAACCCGGTCTACCCAATTTTTCCCATTTTTATTAAGTTGGGGTGGTCCAAGGGGTGGAGTCTCAGGTGGCTAAGGTAATAGGTTGGTTGATGTGTCAGGTAATAGGTTAATATTATGTTGATGGGCCAGGTAATAGGTTAGTATTACGTTGATGAGGGTCTTCCTTGAGGGGTGGGGTCTCAGGTGGCTGATGCCCCAAGTAATAGATGGGGGTTTTCCTTATTACTACAAAATCAATTTTGTGATTCATGGATATAGAGAGTTGGGGTAATAAGGGCTTTGGGGGTCACTGTAGATCTGTTAGGAAATAAAAACAAGGTCACAACAAAATCATAAAGTGAAAAAACAAAACAAAACAGGGTTTCATTGCTTTTTCAGTTACAGCAAAGGATTTGCCCACTCACTCTCCTAGTCAAAGAAGCAAGTTCATTATCATTAGAATATCTTACCAAACTATAAATTCTCATTTAACCTCCATTCATTCTTGTGGTGTTTTTTTTTTTTTTTTTGAGACAGAGTCTTACTCTGTTGCCGGCTAGAGTTCTGTGGCATCAGCCTAGCTCACAGCAACCTCAAACTCCTGGGCTCAAGCAGTCCTTCTGCCTCAGCCTCCTGAGTAGCTGGGGCTACAGGCATGCGCCATTATGCCTGGCTAATTTTTTCTATATGTACTTTTTGTTGTCCAGCTAATTTCTTTCTGCTTTTTTTTAAGTAGAGACAGGGGTCTTGCTCTTGCTCAGGCTGGTCTGGAACTCCTGAGCTCAAACGACCCACCCACCTCGGCCTACCAGAGTGCTAGGATTGTAGGCGTGAGCCACTGTGCCTGGCCAATACCCATTCACTATTTCAAACAGCAATTGTTGAATGCTTTCTGTTTTCCTGGTACAGGAAATAGGAAGTTCTCTTTCTCTGGAGACTGTTAATAGTCTCAGGAGAAGACCTATAAATAATTGCAACTGATGTGGAAGAGATTTAGGTATAAAATTCTATGTGAGCATTGAGAGCAGGTATCTAAGTCAGCCTAAGTGCAAGTATGAGTTCCTGGATAAAGTAATACTTTAGGTCAGAGTTTGTATTGAGAATTTGTTGGGGAATACCCTAGTTAGGTTTATATCATATGCAGAGTCAAGGAGGGGTACAGAGGAAGGTTCTGTATCTGGTCTCCAAAGTTTGATTGGAGCCAAAGAATGAGTGTAGCGGAGATGGAACATAGCGATATGGGCAGGAACTTACTGTGTAAGCCAATTTGAACATTTTCCTGAAAACCATAGAGATGTATTCAATAATTTTTGACATGGAGCAGTATGGTCACATTTCAATTTTAGAAAGTTTACTTTTGTAGCAGCGTTCAGCTTGGTGTAGTGGTGAGACTCGTGAAGAGGTCATTCATTGGTTTTTCAAAGAGAAATGACTAGAACCTGAACTAAGATAATGATAGTGGGAATAGAGTGAAGAAACTCTTCACATTTTAAGGACATTTTGTAAGATTTGATGACTGTATGTTAAATATATATAGTGTATTTAGATCTGGAAAATAAGGAGCTAAGGCTGTGGGTGTGGATGTAGTCACCAAGAGAGGTATATAAATTGAAAGATTGAAGAGGGCCTAAAATGGAACAAAGTGTTGCAGAATAAATATTTAATTATTGGGTGGAGAAAAGTATAGCTTGAGAAGGAATGAGCAGGATAGGAAGAAAACCAGGATAGAATGTGACAGTAGGAACTGAGAGCAGAACTCAAGTCATTTGCTAATGACTATTAAGGAAGCAGTCAGCATTGCCTTACAGTGGTCAGATGTGATATTTTGGGAAAAAAATGTAAAGACAGATTAAAAGTATTAAAGTTGAACAGGTGTTCAAAGTAAGGTTTCAGAAGAACGTACAGATTGGCATAGTAGTAAGATATTTATCTCTTTTGATGTTTTCCTCTATAATCTTCAAAGGCTCTTTGAACTTCTCTTCCCTGTTTTGAACAGTCAAGGAAATAACTCTTTTTTTTTTTTTTTTTTTGAGATAGAGTCTCACTCTGTTGCCTGGGCTAGAGTGCTGTGGTATCAGCCTAGCTCACAGCAACCTCAAACTCCTGGGCTCAAGCAATCCTACTGCCTCAGCCTCCGAAGTAGCTGGGACTACAGGCATGCACCACCATGCCCGGCTAATTTTTTCTGTATATTTTTAGTTGTCCAGCTAAGGAAATAACTCTTATATGCTGTTATAAGTAAACTCCTATTGCAATGAAAATTACATAAAATAAGTTTGAGTCCTTGCTAAACTCTTGAAAATGGAAATCAGATCTGTGTTTGCTTTTGGGCCTATTTGTAAGGAGGCTTTTTTTTTTTTTTTTTTTTAAACAGATGGAGTCTCACTCTCTCACAGGCTGGACTGTAGTGGCAGGATTGGTAGCTAATTTTTTTCTTCTTTCTTTTCTTTCTTTGCTTTCCTTTTCTTTCCTTTCTTTTTAGAGAAGAGGTTTTGCTATGTTGCCTAGGCTGATCTTGAACTCCTGGCCTCAAGCAATTCCCTTGCCCTAGCCTTCCAAGTAGTTGGGATTACAGGCACGCCTCTGTACCTGGTGAGGCAGCTCTTAAAATGAGCTTCCATTTCTCATTAAGCAAAATTATATGATTTCCTTTTTGGCTTGCTTGAATTATCCAGTCCTTGAATTTTTAGTTTATATTGCTTATAATTTTATTTTTTTAATTTTTAAATTTATTTATTTATTTTTTTAGATACAGGGTCTCACTATGTTGCCCAGGTTAATCTGGAACTCCTGGACTCAAAGTGATCTTCCCACTTCAGTCTCCCGGTTAATCTGGAACTCCTGGACTCAAAGTGATCTTCCCACTTCAGTCTCCCAAGTAGTTGGAACTATACGTTTGCCACCTTACTTGGTTTATAATTTTAACAGTTGTATTGGTATATTGTTACTTGAGCAGTGATGGTATAAATATGTACTTTTAAATTTTCTTTTTTATTACAGACTTTTTTTTTTTTTTAGCCTTTTAATTTTTATTACTCAAAATAGCCTTTTTTTTTTTTTGGAGACAGAGTCTCACTCTTTTGCCCTGGCTAGAGTGCCATGGCGTCAGCCTAGCTCACAGCAACCTCAGACTCCTGCCTCAGCCTCTGAAGTAGCTGGGACTACAGGCATGTGCCACTATGCCCGGCTAATTTTTTATGTATATTTTTAGTTGTCTGCCTGATTTCTTTCTATTTTTCAGTAGAGACGGGGTCTCGCTCTTGGTCAGGCTGGTCTCAAACTCCTGACCGTGAGTGATCCTCCCGCCTCGGCCTCCCAGAGTGCTAGGATTACAGGTGTGAGCCACCGTGCCCGGCCAGCACTAAGACTTTTAGGACACCTTCTCTTTGAGGATTCTGATTAGTATTGACATATTATTACCTGGAAATGTAAAACATTTCCTTATATCTTCACTAGTACGTTTTAAAAATTTTTTCATTTTTTTATTTTATGTTTTTTTAGACGTGGAGTCTTGCTATGTTGCCCAGGCTGGCTTTGAACTCCTGGGTTCAAGCAATCCTTCCACTGCAGCCTCCTGAGAGCTAGGACTGTAGGCACACATCACCATGCCTGGTGTTGGTTATTTTTAATTAGTTTTAAAACTAGCTTTTAGCTTGACAAGTGAAAATTAGTATCTTGATCTTGTTTACTGTGCATTGTTTCCTGGTTAGGGTGAATATTTTTAATGTTTTAATTTATGATCTTAATTGGTAATCACTTCTAATGCTACTTTAATGATACTAGCTTCTATTTGAGCATTTTCCTATCAGAAATACTGCGATAAACATTTTATGTGTATTAGCTGTTTTAATTCTCTGAACAACCCAACGAATTGTAAATACTTTTATAGGTGAGGAAACTAATTTTAAAGGGGAAATGTGACTTGTTCAATGCTACATAGTCAGGGAACTCAGATTCTGTGATTTGCTATTTACACTATTACCTTTCAACTTTTGTTAGTATAGATGAGGAAAGTTGTTATGTTTGTATTTATAGGGGATTTGATTAAATGTATACTTGCTTTAGATCCAGATATATACATCTCTGATTTATCTGGGTCTCTTAAAAGCAAAATGATAAATTTAAAGCTGGAAGTATTCTTAAATATTTCTCAAATTATGTTCCATTGCACACTGTTGTGGGAAATTTTCATATTTCCTGATCAAATAAGTTTGGGCAACACTTAAGTTTTTCTTAGGGGAGAAAGAAACCTATTAACTTTATCCTAGGACTTTCCAAATCAGTTTTTGTACTCATATAAATCTTGTGGGACAACAACTTGATGTATATCAGTTTGAGACAAAAGCTGACGTGGTCCATCCTTTCCTTTTGTAAGGGAGGAAATGGAGATTCAGTGTGGTTTAAGTGTATTGCCTAACATCACACAGCTACTAAATGGCGAAGCCAGGATAAGATGCAGTTCGTCCTTTGTACCATGCTTCATCTGGTAATGTTGTATAATGTAAATACTTATTTTTCATATACCATTTTGAAAAGTTGTAAAGTAGACTTGATTGTAGTTTCTTCTATATTCTTATCTAGTCCAGTTATCAGTCTTATTCTCTGAGAAATACATATACATTTCCTAAAATTCTGATTTATGTACATATGAATAGCCTAATTTAGCATTAATACATATCCATAATCACTTGTTGTGTTTAATTATAGATGACAGAAGTAATTTTTTCTGTAATTAATGTATCACAATGTTTGATTTAGTTTCTGTAGAAAATGTTTCCTGACAGCAATGAGAGAAAGTGGAGTACATTGTCCCCTGTGTCGTGGAAATGTGACTAGAAGAGAGAGAGCATGTCCTGAACGGGCCTTAGACCTTGAAGATATCATGAGGAAGTTTTCTGGTAGCTGCAGATGCTGTGCAAAACAGGTAGAGTAAATGTGACATAGCTCTTCCTCAGGTTTCTGCTCCTAAATTCCTGTTTGAATTTTCTTGGTGGGTGCTGTTTTGAAAAGAAAGAAGTTATTTTGATTGGGAATTGAGTAGGAAAGGCCAAAAAAGTTGTGGCTATAGATCTTAGTAGGTCGTAAACTTACTGAGAACCCAGACTGAAAAGTAAAATCTCTGAATTTACCATAATTTTTAACATGGTATTTTCTTTCAGTAATTGCTCATTGATTACTTACTAAATTAACTAAATGAGTAAGCTAGCATTTAGTGCATTTAAACCCCATTCTGTCACAAATTCAACCATTAAATAATTTTTCTGATGGTGACATCATTATTGTGATTTTGCACATAGAAATGTTAATAGTTCAGCCAAATGGATTTATGTAGTCAAGGAACTCTCTAGTTGCTCACTAACATATTTATCTAAGAAATCGCAAAATATTTCATTAATTTTTAAAGAACATGTAGGAAAATCAGGTGTTGGCAAATAGCCAGCATTAATTCTCTAATCCATATTTTATTGTTCTGTTATTTGGAGAAGAGTGAAATGGTGAGGGGATGGTTAGGCTTTGAGTATATATCTGTGTATCTATGAATTTATCACGGATATTTTTTCTAACAGCTAATAAATTCGGTGAGCAAAAGAAGTTGCTATTTCATACATTCACACGAGTCAGATCTGCTTTTCCATCTCTTTGAGGGAGGTGTTTAACTGACAGGGCAATGAAGTGAAGCTGGAAAACACACTTGAGAGATTCTGGCTTTTCTCCTCAGAAACTGAAAAATATTCCAAGTGTTAACCTGGGAACTTAATTTTTTTTTTTTTTTTTGAGACAGAGTCTCACTTTATTGCCTGGGCTAGAGTGCTGTGGTGTCAGCCTAGCTCACAGCAACCTCAAACTCCTGGGCTCAAGCGATCCTACTGCCTCAGCCTCCCGAGTACCTGGGACTACAAGCATGTGTCACCATGCCCGGCTAATTTTTTCTATATGTACTTTTAGTTGTCCAGATAATTTCTTTCTATTTTTTTTAGTAGAGACGGGGTCTCGCTCTTGCTCAGGCTGGTCTTGAACTCCTGAGCTCAGCAATCCACCCACCTCGGCCTCCCAGAGTGCTAGGATTACAGGCATGAGCCACTGTGCCTGGCCGGAACTTAATTTTTTTAAAGCATTTTCTAACTATGCCAGGCTACAGTAGTTAAAGAATAAAGAAATGCCCAATAGCATGAGACAACTTCTCAGTAGTTTTAATTTTTTTGTCTGTTAGTAGTAGTATCTTTTTAAGCATACAATTATTTCTTAGTATTTTTTACAGTGAGTTTATGGACAGATGAACTCTTCTCTATGGCCTCTGCATCTAATGGACATATTTTTAGCTCCTACTTAAAGATTAAGTCATTTTCCTTTTTTAAAAAAACCTCTTAATATTATCTATTTTTATCTTTTTTTTCCTCTTATTGACAGTATCTCAAATCTTGTGAGTTCTATTTTAAATTAAAAATCACATTTTAATCAATAATTCACAGATTAAATTCTATCGCATGAGACATCATTACAAATCTTGTAAGAAGTATCAGGATGAATATGGCGTTTCTTCTATCATTCCAAACTTTCAGATCTCTCAAGATTCAGTAGGGAACAGGTAAGCATATTTATTCCTAAAAGTAGAATTTTTATAATTGAAATGGAAATTATTTTGGGAACTATATGATAAGGTATTTTTGGAGGTGTTGGTATGCGTGTATGTTTAAAGTAAATTGCCAAATATCAGAACTACAGCATTTCCCTTCAAAATTTATATGACACACATAAGATTACATCTGGGAGATCAACTTCATGATACAGTTAAGTTTATGTTATTTAGAATCATTCTAAGAATCTGCATTTCTTTGAGTAAGAAATAGACTTGAAGGCTGTTTTCTCTTACTGATTTTGAAACTGAGATGATTTGAAAACTAGAGAAAATCCCTTCCTTTCCTATCTGAGGAATAGACTTAGAGTTGTTTGGAAACTTTATTCTGGTAATAAAATGTCATGTAAAAATGATAGTTGGTACAATTACATTTTTCTATTTTAGTCTCAATTTAAAAAAGATTTTTGGCTTGATTTGTATCTTATTGTCTCAGATTTATGTATTAAGTATTTTGTGAAATGTATTTTACACAGAAGAATGGCCTAGCATGTACATGTGTGGTTTAAAAAATAGTTAAAATTAAAGTATATATATAAAAAATAGTTACCCACTTAACCCAGGTCAAGAAATAGAACATTTTTCAGAACCTTAGAATCTTCCTGTGAGCCCCTGCCCATTTTGAACCCCATACTCCTAGAGGTAACCACTGTCCTCTTATTTGGATTATTCATTTCTTTGGGTTCCTTTATATATTATCACCCATGCATATATCCCTACAATGCATTGTTTAATTTTGAAAAACTCAGTAGTAAGCACTCATGTGTAAAGAAAGGCAATATTGCCACCCTTATGGAAAGGTTCCCAGGAGACAATATGTTAAGCAGAATCTCTAAGATTTTATTTTATTTATTTATTTATTTATTTTTGAGACAGAGTCCTACTACTCTGTTCCCAGGCTAGAGTGCCATGGCATCAGCCTAGCTCACAGCAACCTCAAACTCCTGGGCTCAAGCAATCCTCCTGCCTCAGCCTCTGAAGTAGCTGGGACTACAGGAATGTGCTACCATGCCCGGCTCATTTTTTCTATGTATTTTTAGTTGTCCGACTAATTTCTTTCTATTTTTTAGTAGAGAAGGGGTCTCACTCTTGCTCAGGCTGGTCTCGAACTCCTGTGCTCAAGCAATCCCCCCGCCTTAGCTTCCCAGAGTGCTAGGATTACAGGCGTGAGCCACCAACGCGCCTGGTCTCTTAAGATTTTATGTTAGTAGCTTTTCATCTCACATGTTGCTAATTTTTAGTAATTTAATCACCCTTAAACACTCTGTATTCATCATACTGCATTAAGCTTCTTCCCTACTCTTCAGTTGAAACTGTTTTGGAAAAGGTCTTTAGTAATTTACTGATTGCCTTGTCTGCAAAATTCTTTTAGTTCTCATTTTACTGGACTTCTTAGTGTCATTGGATGAAATCTGTTACTCTCATTTTGTAGTTTTTTAAAATCCTCCTAAGATTCCTCATCCCTGTACTTTCGTTATTATTTTACTTCTGTATTTATAATATATGTGTATATATATATACATATACATATATATATATGTGTGTCTGTATATATATATTGCAACAGAGTCTTGCTCTGACTCCCTGGCTAGAGTGCAGTGATATCATCATAGCTCACTGCAGCTTCCAACTCCTGAGCTCAAGCCATTCTGCTGCCTCTGCCTCTTAAATAGCTGGGACTACAGGCGTGTACCACTGCCTGGCTAATTTTTCTGTTTTTTGGTAGAGATGGCATCTCACTCTTGCTCAAGCAATCCTCCTGCCTCAGCCTCCCATAGTGCTAGGATTTCAGGTGTGAGCCACCACAATCGGCCCTTCCTCCCTCTTACTCCTTGGATCCTCTCAGTCATAGACACTTGATTCCTAATAGCAGTATTCCTCATCTGTGCTTTTCTTTTATCTTGTCATTTCCCTAGCTCACCCTCATCATCTCTCACTTGAACTATTACAATAGTCTTTTAGTTGGTAGTTCTCCTCTAATCTATCCTATATACTGTTGCTAAAGTAGTATTTCAGAACTGGAGTTCTGATCTCTTTCTCCCTGTCCTTTTACCTTCTTCCTTGTACCCTGTCAGTGACTTCCTATGGCCCCGTAGCAGTGTTTCCCATCCTGCATTCCATTGGCCAGATAAGGGCTCTGTGAACACCCTAAACTTAATTTTTTGGTATATGTGCAGTTTTAGGGGAGGAGAGTGTCAAGATCTTCAAAGGGTTCCATGATCTTAAATCCAACAACTAGTTTATTAGACAAAATTCCTTTCTGATCAGACCGTTTCCTTCCTTTTTAGCTTTTCACTTTCTTGTCTATCATTGCATCTTATGCTTTAGCCATTTTGAATTACTGTACATATCCTTGCTGTCCTTGAGAAGCAGTGCAACTTAATGGTTAAAAACGAAGACTTAGAACCAGAGTGCTGGGTTCAGATGCCATCTCTGTCAGTTACTAATTGTATGACTTTGGCAGGAAGCTGTGCCTCAGTTTTCTCATCTGTGTAAGTAATGATGTGGAAGATGATGATAATTTAGCACCTTATTGGGTTGGGAGTTAATAAATGAGCTAAAACAGATAAAGAAAATTGAATAGTACCTTGCTTGATAGATGTTAGTTCTTAATCATCGTCACTTTCACTCTCTCACCTAGACACTTAACAATAGTACTCCTTTCCTCATCACCCCAATTCATACTTTGTCTGCTGGTGGACTTTTTCTTCTCTTTAAAGACTTAGATCAAGTGTTAGCTATTCTAAAATCTTTCTGACCTCGAGATTTCTTCCTCTTAGTAGAACTGTTCTTTGTGCTTCTGTTAGACCCACTAAGCTTTATTATGTTTGTTGGCTTGTCTCCTTACCTAGAATGAGCTTTTTCATCTTTTTATTTCTACATCCTATGCAAAGTTCTAATTGCAATGAAAGAATTGAATTTGTTTGTGAATTTTTAGACAGAAAGGAATTTGGCAAAGGAAGGAAAAGAAGGTTTTTTTTAAAAAATGGTAAGAAATATAAGATACTGGCCAGGGTTCAGTGGCTCACACCTGTAATCCTAGCACTCTGGGAGGCCGAGGCAGGCGGATTATTTGAGCTCGGGAGTTCAAGACCAGCCTGAGCAAGAGCGAGACCCCATCTCTACTAAAAATAGAAAGAAATTATATGGACAGCTAAAAATATATATAGAAAAATTAGCCAGGTATGGTGGCACATGCCTATAGTCCCAGCTACTTGGGAGGCTGAGGCAGGAGGATTGCTTGAGCCCAGGAGTTTCAGGTTGCTGTGAGCTAGGCTGACGCCACGGCACTCTAGCCTGGGGAACAGAGCAAGACTCTGTCTCAAAAAAAAAAAAAAGAAAAAAAAAAAAAGATATTATGCCAAAGTATAGTCTCAGGGTCTTGGCAGGAAACAGATGGTGTGCTCTAATTAGGTAGTTTGAAAAGAATTTAGTAAAGGAAC
Organism: Lemur catta; assembly: GCF_020740605.2. NCBI lineage: Eukaryota > Metazoa > Chordata > Mammalia > Primates > Lemuridae > Lemur > Lemur catta. Next base: position 23,271,166 of record NC_059143.1, read on the forward strand.
TTTCTTCGAAGAGTAGTATATTGGGTATACTATATGAACAGGGTATAGGAAGCCACAAGGAATAACAATGTACTCTGGGTCTACTGAAAGCAGGGGATGGGAGGAAGTAGATACCAGAACCTGGAGAAAGAAAGTTATATGGAAAGGGCAGTCAGAATGGGACACAGCTAGTCAAGACAGTTTTGCAGGACACCATTTGGGAAATAAGTATCTTGACCCTCCTCTTGTTTCCCCCTCCAAAGCTTAATCACCTCAGAAATAGCAGGGGAACCTGTTGATTCAAGTTAGTCTCCCAGTGAACAGAGTATGATCAAAGTGGAGACAGGATCTGGAGAGGCAAGATATCTAGCACATAAAGATTTTAGTTAGTAGCCAAATATGTTGTAATACACTGTTTCATAGCTTCTAAGTAGCTAGTAGGAAGAACAAAACAGTCCGGTAACAATTAACAGTCTCTAATATTATAAACAAAATAGTTCCTGGTGAGAAACATAGCTATTCCTGATACTACAAGAAATGATACTGAAGAGTGATTTTTGCCTGTAGGTCCTCAAGAGAAGAAACAAATACAGTAAACATCATTTTCTCTGTGATAAATATAAAACAAGTTACATAGGGCTGTACTTAAATACCTTCAGTGTAGACTGTCAATGCCTTATTGCAATTTATGTAAAGCTTTTCTTTCAGGGATTTTTCTCTGATACTCTGGCTTAATCTAGGTTGTGGTAGAATGGACAGGATCTATACTTTCAGACAGTTCTCTGTAAAGATTATTTCTAGTAGCTAAGCTTTTTTATTTTTTTTCATGCAACACTGTTTTGAAGACATTTAACTAAGCTTTTGATAAACATTTCAGTTTAGAAAATTTAAAGTTCTATTCTCTGTCACGTAACTGGAGAGCAGATACAATCTATATTGCTAATTAAGAGCAGGTTTATATAGTTAGATGAGCAGTGTTTAGTGCCATCTCGTGAAAAATCATTGGTTTAATAGACAATTGTGACCCTACCTCTGTAGCAAAGTAGACCAAGGGACCACTGCAGAGTAGAGCTTGTGTTTTCTTAGAATATGTTTCACAATATTCTCTCATAAGTACAAACGGAGGATTCAAACTATGGCTTGACTAGAGCATGGCTATGGATATTCTTAAAGCAGTATTTACATGTACCTAAATGAGTAGTTAAAAAAATTTGCAAAGTAGGCCAGGCTTGGTGACTCATGCCTCTAATCCTAGTACTTTGGGAGGCGAGTAGGGAGGATCGCTTGAGGCTAGGAGTTGGAGACCAGCCTGAGCAACATAGTGAGACCTCATCCCTACCAAAAAGCTTTTAAAACTTAGCCAGGGTGGTGGTGTGTACCTGTAATCCCTAGCTATTCAGAAGGCTTGAGCCGGGGAGTTTAAGGTTGTAGTAATCTATGATGACACCACTCCACTCCAACCCAGGCAACAGAGTGAGACCCTGTCTCAAAAAAAAAAAAAAAAAGAGTAAAATAATCTGTAGATCATTTCATTAATTCTATGTACATTTATTGTACCTTCTGTAATGTTGAGCACACTCTACTTGTTATTGAATATACAGGGATAGACAAAATAGACATAATCCCTTTTTCCATATATCTAACCATTAGCAGTATAATTTTCAGTTGAGCCATCCAATATAAACTGGTAGCACTATTTTCATTCAGATTATTCGGGGTAGAAGTATAAATTTTGGAGGGTATTTAGCAAACTTATTGCATTGGTATGAAGTAGTTTCTCATAATAATTAGAGATAGCAGTGCTAGTTGTTTTACTAAGGCTATTTCTATTTCATAATAATAAAATTCTGCTTCTGACATAAGACTGTGTATCTTTTTGTTTTCTTTAGCTACTAGAGGAGCGGAGGGAGGATGCATGTAATCATTAAGATACCAGAACACATTTCTGTTTTATCTTCCTTGGGAATTATTTGGTCTGTTTGCGGGTTGTTCCTACTAATCTTGACTCTTTGTAAACATTAATAATGGGATATCAGTAGACTCATACAGCTTAGTTCAGATACAGCTCTTCACAAACACAAAAAAATGAAAGTGACAAGCATTCTTTTGTTGTTCCTAACAGATTTCTCTCCAAGTTGTTAAACATTTTAAGTGGCTAAATAACTGCTAAGGAATCTGGTACAAGTATAAAGTAAAATTTTTTTTTTTTTTTTTTTTTAGTTTATAGTTATTTTTAATATATTCTGGATAATAAGTCTTTGTTACCTGCATTGCAGATATCTTTGCTCAGTCTTTGGCTCATTGGTTATGGTGTCTCTTGACATATAAAAGTGTTATATATTGTATTTACACGTATGTATATAAATGTTTTCTTTATGGTTCTTTTTGTGTTATCTTTGAGAAATATTTTTCTTTACCAGCGTTATAAAAGATATTTTCTTACTAAACATTTAAAACCTGTGTTTTTCACATTTATTTGGGATGTGTAATGTGAGTTAGGAAAATTTTTCCCCATGTGATTAACGATTTGTCCTGGTACTACTCATTGAGGGGTCCATTCTTTCCCCATTGATTTATCATGTTGCTTCTGTCTTGTATACCTCTGCATTCTGTTCTTTGGTCCATTGTTTATTCCTTTAGAAATATGGTCTACCTTTCCCATTTTAAAAAAGTATATTAAAAGTTCATTTAGAGCATGTGTAAATGTTCTATTATCTCTTTTCTTATTAAAACCTTATAGTTTATAGTTATAAAAATGAAGATTTTTTTTCATGTTTTATAACCTTAATTGGTTATCACTAGTAAGTGGAAATATTATGAATTGGTTTTTATGTTATGCAAATTGACGAAGGGGTTGAAAAAAGAATAGAAAAAAAAGAAAAAAGATTTTTATGTTAATCTTGTTTTCAGCAACTTTGGTGTTGTAATAGTTCTAATCTAATAGTTCAGATAATCTTGTGGGTTCTTTTAGATTTATTATATAGAAAATTATTTTATTTTTGCACGCAATAGGGTCTCCATCCAATATTAAATAGCAGGCATTTTTTTCTTCTTCCTCATTTTAGTGGGAATACATCTAAAATTTTACTATTAAGTATGATGTTTCCTGTAGTTTTTTTAGCATAGATATTCTTTTTAAAATTTTTTTAAAATTTTTTAATTTTTATTTATTCTTTTCCCTCTGAAGGAAAGCATATTCTTAGAGTCTTATAGTTTACATATTACAGATATATATATAGAGAGAGACATCTGTTCCATGATGATATTACCCTGAATTTAAGATTTCCTCATTAAATAGTTGTATTCAAATCAGAATCATTTATGGAATTTTAAATATATATATACATCTGGCTTGATTCCCAGATATTCTGATGTCTAGAGTCTTTAGGCATTTGTATTTTTCAAAAGCATTGTGAGTGATTAGAGGTATTTTTTGTTTTCCATTATGGAGGTTGAATTTTTATTGTTTTTTTTTTAAAAAAATAGATAATATGGTGTCAGTAATTATGTACATTTTATAATATGCAAAATTTAAGTGAGATAAAGATGAAAAATATAACAAAAGTAAGTTTTGCTTTATTCAAATTATTTTTTGCTGAAAACGATATTGTTGACTACTTTTTAAAACTTTTTTTATGCTTTTTTTCTTTTTAAAAAACAATTTAATAGATTTAGGGGGTACAAGGTGAATTGTTACATGTATATATTATATAGTGATAGCATCTGGGATTTTGATGTACCCATTATCTGAGTATTGTGCATTGTACCCCATTGGTAATTGTTCATTCCTCACCCTCTCCCATCCTCTCATGTTTTTAAATTAAAAAAAAAAAAACAAACGTTCGTTTAACACTTGACACAGTAACTCGGAGATTTGGATCTAAGTTCACTTTATTTTTGATGCTTGGTTTTGATGACTGTCATGGCTGGAAAAGATAATTATTACACAAAAAATGTAGATCCAAATGGAAGAAGTATGCCATAGATTGAGATTACTAAATTTTTCAGTCCTGTTCACTAATATCAAAAGGGCTTTTGTTGAAATTTTCATCATCCCTGATGGTGTTATAGTTCTTACAAGCCAACCAAAAGTTGTACAGTGTTATTAAAGGATACATTCAAAACCCAGCGACTGTATTTATTTGGAAGATTTTTAAACTGTTTAGAAAAATCTGCTATCAAGTTTAATGTCTAGATAATGAGATTTAAAAAAAATAGGTGACATATGCTGTTTTGGGTAACAAAATCATATAATATCCCCTTAATAAATGTCCTCTCCAATGTTTGAGTTCATTTTAAAACACAATTTTTTAGTCTCCATGTCGTGAAAATGCCACCTTTACCTGAACGGACAGATGAATATCTACTATAAAGATGCAAAATAGTGGTTTAATAGTCTTCTATTTGGGTTATGTATCTAAACAGCAGAGTTTGGTTGCTTGCCCGTGCATGGACTATATGTGGACAGATAACATTGTTATCTTCACGGAAGGGAACTGTCATTGGAAAGACACCTTTTCACTGAGTGCACATTGTTGTATATACCCTTATTATGAAAATAAAGAAGAAAGTTAAAAAGAAAAGACCATCTGATATACTACTGCTTGTATTTTTTAAGAGACAAGGTTTCGCTCTGTTGCCCAGGCTGGAATGTAGTGGCGTCATCACAGCTCACTGCAGCCTTGAACTCTTGGGCTCAAGCGATACTCCCATCTTGGCTTCCCAAAGTGCTGGGATTACAGGTGTGAGCCACTATGCCTGGCCTGCTTGTTTTTGATTAAAAATAAAAATGAATAACCAGTTTAAGTTCAACAAGTCTTTTGGCTCCAGCCTTGAGATATAGAGCAAACCTCTGTGTGGGACAATTTTTTTGGCCACTACCCATTTTATTACTATTTTAAGATTTCTACTATTAAAGGATCTTGCTTTTTATAAAATTGGCCAGATTAATAAAATTCTGCAGCACACGAGTGTTGATCCATGCGTGGAATGTGTGTACTCTTTCCACAGGATTCTTCTAATATTCCTTTGACACATGATTCTGGCATAAGGTACAAGTGAAGATATCAAGTTCTATATATTAAATGTTAGTGAAGCCTAGTTTATTTCCTTTTGGGTGGTAGGATATAAACATAATGAATGTTCAAATACTTCCTTGAACTCTCTGGGCTTGGTGGTTCACTATTATAGTCCTAACACTTGGGAGGCTGAGGTCGGAGGATTACTTGAGGCTAGGAGTTTGAGGGCAGCCTGAGCAATATAGCAAGACCCTGTCTCTATAAGAAATACAAAAATCAGCCAGGCATAGTAGCAGATTAGTCCCTCCTGTTTGGAAGGCTGAGGTGGGAGGATCACTTGAGCCTGGGAGTTTGAGTTTGCAGTGAGCTATGATGATGCCACTGCACTCTAGCTGAGGTAACAGAATGAGACCCTATGTCAAAAAAACAAATGGAAAAAAAACCCAAATATTTTGTGGAAACTGCTCTACTTTGGAGGCCATAACCTTAAACTATATCCTACTTATAAGTCAGAAAGTTCACAGAAGCCAATCCCAGTGGCTCCCGCCTATAATCCTAGCATTCTGGGAGGCTGAGGCAGGAGGATGGCTTGAGCCCAATCATTTGAGGTTACAGTGAGCTATGACGTTGCCACTGTACTCTAGGCTTGGGCAAGAGAGTGAGACTCTGTCTCAAACAAAGAAAAGTTTACAGAACCTTGAGTCTACTCCAGCGTTTAAAATTACTAGTCTAGGGTAGAGGTGGAACGATAGGATTTAACATAATTCTTTAAAATTCTCTTTGCGTTTATAACTGCATAAATTTTAGAGGATGTGAATAAGAACTTAATAAACAGAGTTAGTTGATTTGGAAAGTAATTAATGCCATAATTATTTTATAGTTTAGAATTATTTGAAGTGCAGACTTTTAAAACAAGTTCAGACTAATCTTTTTCATTAATGGTTTAAGTTAATGTGCTTTATTACTTTTGGGGTATTAACTTTTTTCCCCTCTGTGCTTCTTAAGTAATAGAAGTGAAACATCCACATCTGATAACACAGAAAGTTACCAAGAGAATACAAGGTAAGCTTTTGAATAATTCTGCTACATTAGTAAATAATCATCACTTTATCAAGTAATATTTTTAAATTAAACTTTTAAAAATTCTGTTAAATCACCAGGCATAGTGCTAGAAGTTAGCAGTTTAGAAATGGCAATGCAGTTGCTGTTTTTGTGAATCAGATTAGAAAGGTTTACTTGTGGTCAGGTTTCTCCCGTGTGTAATTCTGGTAGAGTTGTCAATGTTGAAATGTCCCTTGCTGACATTCAGAAGTATTAAAACCCAGTGATTCATGATCCTCGAATGTTTTAAAGTGTTTCATTCTGGTGATCATTGGTTGTTTTTTTTTTGTTTGTTTTTACTGCAAATTTTGGGTATATTAGATTCCTAGTGCCTGGGATAAATTAAAAATACAATACTGATAGAACTCTTAAAAGTTTTAAGTTCCTAGATATGGGGCTTCCAAATTGTGGGACAGTACAGGATATTTAAAAATTTCAAAGGACACACATGATAGCTATTGGCATCACACAAATGACTATAATTAAGTTTTTACCTAATTGCTTATTAAATGGAACCAGCTAGGTTTTTGTTTTGGCCCTAGAGGCACCCTGAAAAAATTAACTGGGAACACTAAGAGTACTGTAAACTGAGATTGTTTGGGAACCTTTGTTCTAGATTATTTGTTGAAAACATTTTCAAAATGAGAGAGCCTTTGAATAGTTTGATAATTATAACTTTAAAAAAAACTTATAGTGGTGATTGGTCGTTATGATTTTGAATTAAGTATGCTTCATTTAAAATTGTTTTATAGTTCTGGGCATCCCACGTTTAAGTGTCCCCTGTGTCAAGAATCAAATTTTACCAGGCAGCGTTTACTGGATCACTGTAACAGTAATCACCTATTTCAGATAGTTCCTGTGGTAAGTAATTGTTTTTAAGACAGTCTTCTGCTTAGATTAAAGCATGCTGTACCTCTTATTTTACCTCATGTATATGAGGGCAGGTGGTTGATTTAAATTTGGATGGGGAATTATTAATAAGGTAGATTTTTGTCAACAAATGATTGATGACTATGAAGCAAATTGAGATATTTAAGATACTAGTAACCCATTATAAAAAAGGAAATACTTATTTTGAGGTAATGTAGGAGAAGAGTGAAGTAATGAATGATGAACCAGGGGACTCATTCCTGAACAGTAGCAGAATCTGACTGTACTGGGGCCTCTTGGTTTTTGCTCCATAGTATGCAGACAAATGGATCCAGTCAGGTGGATCTGCTGCAGGTGAAAATACCTATAAGTAAGAGTAAAGTCATTTTTTTTTATTGTACCTTGCAGAATCTAGTATATGAATGCATAAAGCAAGAAAGGAATCATACTTTTCTTTTTGATGCATACATTTTTTTAATGACATTTTTGAGGGTGTCTGAGAACGTGGTGAGATCTTTTTGATGAATGAGGGAGATACAGCTGAGTGCAGGGTTCCAGTGTTGTGAAGATGGTCCTAGAACTGCTCATTTTGAACATGAGTTTCACAGATAAGCGGTTTCAACTATGGATGGAACAGAAGAAACCGACCTGGGAGAGATAACATCCCTTTCAACCAAACATTTTGATACATTTTGTCTTCAGAAATAAGAATAGAAGGAAATGTTACCAATAAGAATTGTAGTTATTTCTAAGCTGTTTTAATGAATATACTAGAAAAAATTGTGAAAGAATATGACCCAGTAGCTACTGGGGATGACCTTAAACTCTCACATACTACCTAAGAAGACACACCAACTACTTCGCTCATTAGAAGAGGGTCGGTTATAGCTAAATAAACAAATATAGTACAAAAGATTTCTCTAGGAAATCTCATATTTAGGAGATTTTACTTAGTTTTATATTGGATTACCATTTTTTAGTTTCTGCATAATGTTCAATATATCATAAACTTTTGCTAGAGTTCAATTATTAAAGTTTCTTTTGTATCATTTCAATATGTCATCCATTCACTTTTTAAGATATGCTTTTTTTTTTTGAGACAGTGTTGCTCTGTTGCCAGGGCTAGAGTGCCCGTGGCATCAGCCTTGCTCACAGCAACCTCAAACTCCTGGGCTCAAGCAATCATCCTGCCTCAGCCTTCCAAGTAGCTGGAACTATAGGCATGTGCCATGGGGCCCGCCTAATTTTTCTATTTTTTAGTAGCGATGGGGTCTCACTCTTGCTCAGGCTGGTCTCAAACTCCTGAGCTCAAGCAATCCTCCCACCTCACCTCAGCCTCCCAGAGTGCTGGGATTACAGGTGTGAGCCACAGCACCCGGCCCTAAGATGACTTTAATTAAAACTTTAAGGATATGATTTAAAGTGAATTTTGTAATTTATTTCATTTTCATTTTACTTATAAATGAAATTAAGCTAATAATTATGTCATAGTTATTTTGTAGATCAAGTGAGATTATATATTGGGAATGTGGTAGGCAGTGGTAATTATTACAACTGATAGTAAAAGCTGGATATGGTGTTTTCTGTTACAGTTGTGTAATTGGAGATTTAAATAATAGAATGTCTAAGATTTTTATTATATTGTGTTAGATTAGTGTCATTTAGCTAAGGCAATTTAGTTGGGAAATGATCTAGTCATGGAACTTGGCCTTTAGAAATGCTTTTCATATAGATTTCGGTAACATAAGCCCGTGTTATTTTAATACTCAATTATATAGCATATGATTGTTTTCATTTTTTAAATTTAAATCAATCTTTCTTATAGACATGTCCTATTTGTGTGTCTCTTCCTTGGGGAGATCCTAGCCAGATTACTAGAAATTTTGTTAGTCATCTAAATCAAAGACATCGGTTTGATTATGGAGAATTTGTGGTAAGTGAATTTTTCAAGATTAAGAAAGTAGTGTTTAAATATTCACATTAGGTTAACTTTTCAATCTAGACTTGGGTTTTGAGGCAAGTTGTATCATACTGGATGGATATGAAGCAAATCTTTGGTTTTTAATAATAATATTGGTGACCTTTGGTTTGTAGAAGTGGGTACAAATTGAATTTACTTTCTACCTGCTGTACTAGAGAAATAATTAATAGAGAAAGACCAAACCCCCAGATTCACAAAATGATGATTTATATGAAAACTGTCTAGATTTAAGGGAAAATTGTACCTACAAGAGAAGTGGAACTGGTACAACATATGAAGGAGGGTGTATTTCTCATGTATTGTAAGTTGCTTGTTAAACCCAGTATAATAAATTTCTCACATCTAGTGTGTGAGAGACATTATTTTTTAAAATGAGAGAACTTGATTATCAGGCAAAGCCAGGTTGAGTTGTTTAACAGGGTGAGTGAGGGAAGTTATATAATGTAAAAATGAATCCCCAAAGCAAAGTGTGGGGTTAATGTCTACTTCCCAAATGTGTTGTGATAATTTGTTCTAAAATTAGTGATAACTTCTGTTTTATTCATTGTGAAATTACATTTTATTCAACTTCAGTATAATTAAAACCTTAAGATTAATCCTGACAAAGAATGGCTATTTGTTTTTCAATTTAGATAAGCACAGGTGCGTGAAATTCTCACAATGGCATGAACAAAATCTTTGCCCTCTCATGTTGAAATTTTTCTCTGTTATCCAATGTTGAAGTTATATCATTCTTGATAAATATTTTTTTAATTTTGTGAAATTTGCATTTTTTAGTCTCCTATTTCGAGAGATAATTCAAATCCATGTAAAATTCACGTGTACTCTATTGTTTATTTTGTGAAGTAATTATAGATTCTCATTGTAAGAAAGGTTACTATGTCTGGAAAACTGTATTTGGAAATACAAAAATATATTTTGTGGCCCACTTTGGATCTAATTGTCAGATTGTTTTGTCATAGAAAAATATGTAGTTTTAACTATTTGAGATTGTCAAAGAGAAGCCTTGATATATTTTAAAGCAGACTCATAGGACATAAAATTGATAGCAATAGAAGTTTTAAAGTTAAGGAGTAGTTTTAATAACTAAGATTGAGTGGGCTATAGTTTTGAGCTTCATGTTATGATTATGAAGCCATTATTCTCAACTCATAATTCAATAAATACTTATTTTCTTTTTTATTATATATTGAAATACTTTTTATCCACATATGTGTTTATTTTGTTAATTTGTAGTCTGTTTATAATGCTTGGCTTCTGGATAATGGTTCTTGCCCCAGCCCCTGCACAAAATATTTAAAATTCATTCAAGACCATTACTGCTCGTAATTTTTACCTTATACACAATGGATTATGAATACCTTTAGGTCAGGGATTGGGATTTATGGATTTTATAATCCTTTGACCTAGCACAACTAGCAAGGATTTAATAAATATTTGTTAAATAAATGAACAAATGGTGTTTATGTTATTAAAATACCTGGAACAAATACCCTTGCCCAAATGAGAATTAAGTTTGCCATCTAACTTGCCTTTCCAAGGCTTATGTAAATCTATGTTCTCAAAATTGGTTGACTTACTTTCTTTAAAATTAGTTTACTTTCAGACATTTGGCATTCTTTTCTAGAGATGACATAAAATGTATCACTTATGATTGTGTGTTACAATTAACTTCACTTTTTTTTTTTTAAATTTAAAGAGATGAGGTCTTGTTGTGTTGCCCAGGTGTCCAGGTGGGCCTCAAATCCTAGGCTTTAAGTGATCCTTCTTCCTTAGCCTCCTGAGTAGCTGGGACCACAGGCTCATACCACCACACCTTGCTTTACAGTTGATAGCACTTTCGATTAATGACTTATCATTAGGCACTAAAACTCAAATTTCATTCTCTGCTTATCCTCTCTATTAGTTATTCCTAAATAATTACACGTGAACTTAATTTTTTATTAAAGTTCAGGTATTTAAATCTTTTATTTTATTTTTTGAGATGGGGGGTCTCGCTGAGTTGCCCAAGCTGGTCTTGAGCTCCTGGGCTCAAGTGATCCTCCTGCCTCAGCCTTCCAAGTAGCTGGGATTATAGGCTTGCACCACCACCCTGGCTAAATCTTGTATTTTAAAGGATACTATATGTTTTATATAAACTGTCTTGAGTGTATATAATGTGTATCAAGAAATGTAAATGTATCGGGCAAAGTACTGAGTAGTTGAGTTATATTTTTCCTGTTGACATGTTAATGTTATTGTTTTTAGAATCTTCAACTAGATGAGGAAACCCAATATCAAACTGCTGTTGAAGAATCTTTTCAAGTAAACATCTGAAGGCTGTATACATCTCTGCATCTTTGTACCTGCAAGTGCCATCTTTAAGGGGAAAACTACATGAAGTCACTGTTTCAATAACTTGATGTGTATATTAATAAAAGTGATTCAGTCTATTATTTTAGTTTTTTGATTGAAAAATAAAGGTAGGCCATCTAAAAACTTCATCCTCTTGATAAGTTAAAAAATGAAAGTTATGACATTAGCTTTGAAAGCAAAAAAAGATTATATTTCACTAATGTAATGGTGAAAAGGGAATCCCTGTTGTACCTTTTCTTTTTTTATATTACATATTCTTGAGTTTTTCATTATGTTGCTTTTGAAATTTGGTACATTTCCTCCCATTTACTTTATTGTACACAGATAACACACAGTAGCAAATTCTGAAAGATGTGATTGATGTAAACCTAACAAATCTGAGCCAGTTGTCAGAGTCACAAAATAGAAACTTGAAGTACTAAATGGAACAATCCAAAGGAAATTTTTAAAATACAGATTCTAGCTGAAGAATTCAACTATAAGAAAATTGTATTTATATAACGTTTAATATTTTTGAAGACTAGTGAGATTTCTGTAATAATTTTAACTCGTTACAAAGTTAAAGCTCATTGTAAAGATACTTTCTGTCTGCTAGTAGAAGGAAATACCAAGAGAAAAAATTTATTTCTTTGATGGGCAGTTGGTGATTTCTGTCTTGTTTTACTAATTTGTAAACTTGGACTATGCTAAGCTGAATAACAGCTTAACCTCAGAATTTTCAGTAGCCAGTATTTCTGATTAGCTGAGATGAAACTTGTATTAGGAACTTTCAGTTGGTGATACTATATTCTACAGATATATTTAAATGAGAAGTTTAGTTCATCTCAGTTTAGAAATTCATTCAAAGCTAAAGATATATACACATATGTGTACAGTTTGTCAGGTTATATACAGAATTTCTATTAAGGATTTTAAAAGTAGACAAGTAATAGATTGAAGTGTTCATCTGTTTTGATTAAAATTTTGTATATCAAAATGTTTAAAAAGTGAGAGTCACATGCTAACTGATCTAGTTGGCTGCTATTACACCTTAAAAATTGAGTTTACACAGACACACAATTACCTATTTATATGGTGCTCATTTGTTATTCTCAAAGACAATGCGTGACTATGAAGTAGTGAGACAGATTCTACCAGCCACCCTGTTTTGCTACTTTTTAGTCAAACATGGGTTTGTTCTTAGTATTCATTAATAAGAATCATAAAGCATTTTTTAGAAGGCTTAAATCAGAATAAAGGATGAAGAGTGGGTTAGCTGACATTCCTTACTAATATACATTGTTTATGCTTTCTTTAAAATAACTAAAAGAACATAAAAATCTCAGAAGTAGTTTGCTGCTAATATATACATATATTGTCTAAAAAGGTATATTTTGGTTTTGTTAAAACCCTTGTTGACTTTTCTACAGTGGACATTTTTTAAACTTGATTTAATAAAAATATTAATTTTGGAAGTGGAGTTTTGTAAAAGCCTTTTTCAATCAAACAGTAATGACTTTATGTATAGTTGTAACAATCTCAAAAAAAGCCATACATCTTAACATATGCTTTTGTTCTGTCATTTTAAAGAGTGATGTTTACTATGTGCTTGAACATTTTCTCTGCAGTTACATAAGAATATCTGTATAATGAACTCTTTTTAAAGAGACTTTTGACCATAGTTTTTTCTAATTTAAAGCAATAACTTTAGTAATTTCTTTCAAAGTTTAATATGTCCAGTATGTCAAATTAAAACCATTTTGGGACTTGAGAACTTTAAGGGAAAATTGTAGTAGAGATCATCTTGATGAAATTGTATTTTGAAGTTTTGTGGAAATTGAGTTAAATACTAAGTTTTGTGTGTCTCACATATAAGCTTTTTTATAAGGAAAATTATTTGCTTTTATCTGGGAACTCATTATAGAAATGATTGTTTAAAATCTCTCCTTTTGTCAGTCCATTGGTGATAGGGATAGGCTATAGAGATTTAATTTATGGAAATTAAATTTATGGAAAAAAGTTATTTTTAATATTGTAACTAAGTCAGGATAAAGGTTGGAAACTCTGTTGATACTCTGATAACCTAAATTTCACAATACCACTTAGGAAAGCTGTTTCTCAGCAAATTACAGTTTATGTTGTTAAACACAGAGTCTTATTTGAAATGTATTGCTTTATTTTTCAATTAAAAGTGGTTTTCTCCTACTTGTGTGACTAATTAAAATTTTGTCTAGAGGCAAACATTTAACTCTCATAACTCACCCTGAAAGACATATAGGAAATAACCCATTATTTTGCAGTTTAAAAAAGTGGATAGGAGAAAGCTACCACATGCTGATGCTGTATGTTGGATTTAACTTTATAAACCTATTTTGTCCATTTCAAATGTTAATCACCATATAACACTATTTTAGGGAATGTCCATGCAGCAAGATTTTCAAGCCCTGTGAGCAGCCAGGCAGAAAACTAGTTGGTTAATAAACACTTTATATGGAGAAATTACCCTTAAGTAAGATATCAGGGCTATAAGAATGTGTTGCCAAAATACAATGTCATATACCTATCGAGCTGCTTCCTAAGTATTATGACCTTTTGTGTAAGCTGTGCATCGGATGGTTTCTTTTCAAGACATTTTGTAGTTACAAGATTTTAATAAGTATATAAAGGACTATTCTGAGAACAGAGTCTAAACCTACCAATAGAAACTAAAAGAGTTGCAGCAGATACAGACAGAAGAGAGGGTAGATAGATCTTCACTGGAAGACTGTAAGCCTGAAAACAACAGAGTCTAGTTTCTTGGGCCGACAGCCTGATTTTGATAATTCTGCAGGTTAATGTTTGTGTGGTTTTGGACAAATTTCTTAGTCTCTCACTTCTGTGGTTTGTGAGGATTGAATGAGGTAATATACAAAGTGCTTGGCATAGTGCCTGCTATCCTTATTACTGTGTATCCAGTACAAGTCAACCAGTTGTATTTTTATCTGGCAAGTCCTACTTCAGTCTGTAAAATCCTGTCAGGAAAGTCTGGAATTCTTTTCTTTTCCTTTAAGAATACAGAACCTAAATCATTTTCAGTCTTTATTTGTTAGCCTCAACTTTTGTGGAAAGATTACTGTCTTTGTCTCTAAGTACAAATATCCCACACAATGAGGAATTCTAAATAAAACATGTTTTAGAATAATCTTATGAAGAACAATCAGCTGATGATCATTTCTCAACCAAATGTATACCCAGGAGTTATGAAGATAAATTAACCCACCTTATTTTTAACTTGCTTGGTTCTTAGTAATTAACATGAAGAAATCATTGTCTCTAGAAGAAAACTTATGGAGACAGGCACAGAGCAGGAAAGGAAGAAATGCAATATATGAGGATGCTGTGGTTACTTATAAGATCAAATCTTAGCAGAAATAGATCTTGGAAGACAGGTACCCCTTTTGTTCTTTTCATGGTTTCTACAGGTTGGATGGGGAGATTTAATATGAAATGTTGTTAGCAGTTAATGTCATGAAGTTTCATTCTCATCCTTACACCGGGATGCAGTGGATCTGGACTTAGAGATGTGAATTCATCTGAAGCAGTTATTTGCTTTTATTCATGTATCTTGAGCTTCAGTTTCCTATTATGTTCTGCCATTCTTTCTAGTTAAATATTATTTTCCTTAGAAGATACGGAAGCCAGGATTTGTAGCCTTAGAACTTTAACGCTGAAAAGTCCCGTATTTCCTAGAGTTCTCATAGCCAGTCAGTACTTAGTTCACTTTGCCGGGTTGAGATATTGCTTTCTCTTGGCATGTGTGGCATCCTTCTCTCCTGGCCCTCCTCTGATTTCCTTTTGACTACTTTGCTGGTTCACCTCCTAAGATCGGGCATTTAAATGTCAGAGTTCTTCAAGGCTCAGTCCTGTCCTCCTTTACTTTATCATGAGATCAAGGATTCTCATCCCTCATTATATACATCAGTGATCATATTCATACAGGTTTCAACTACCATCTTTATGTTAACCAACCTCAAATTTTCATCTGCATGTTTCCTCTGAGACACATATAGTCTGTTCAGCACCTCCGATGATCTCACAGGCATCTCAAACTCATAACAGCTAAGACCAACTTCTCTTCTCACATCTGGTTCTCTCCTGTTCCGAAGCTTAGTAATTATAGTACCGTCCAGCACTTGTTTAAGCCAAAAGCCTGGGAATCACCCTTGGCAATTGCGTTTTCCTTACATCACACATCTAATTCATTAACAAGTCCTGTTGATTTTTCCTCCTAAATATCTCTTGAATCTCTCTGTTTTTCCTCCCATCCACTGTCATTTCACTCCCCAAAGATATTATTCCTATTTCCCGACTGCAGCCAGCCTTCCTGAATCTACTTTTGTTCCCCTAAGTATATATCCTCAAATTTCTTATTCTTCTGGTTAAAAATCATCCAGTGACTTCCATTGTTCTCAAGAGAAAAAGAAACAAAAATTATTAGCTTGGCCTACAAACCTCCATGGTCTGCTTCTTGCTTAACCTTCCCAGCCTCATCTATCACCACTCTCCTTCCTAGAGACTGGGCCACTATTGGCCATATATTCTGTTCCTCCAAAGTTGCCATACTCAGTCCCACCAGGGGGGTCTTCACACATGCTGGTTTCTCAATGTAAAACACCACCCTCACCCTCCCTTCCCCATCTAGCCATCAGCCATTCATCAGAAAGCTCACTTCTCACCTTAATTGTTCAAGGTACCCTGATTGCCCAGTTCTGTTCTGGTCCTGCTGTATCCTCCAGAGCACCCTGTTCTGCTTCCAGCACTTAACCCAGTTAGAATTAAACATGTAAATAGCTGCTTCTTGGTCTTCCTGAGAATGTAAGCTCCATGAGGACACAGCAGCAACAGACCATTCAGAGGGGGAGACGTAGCAATGCCTAGCACATAGTAGGGATAATTTGCATCTCTGCCTCTGATGAGGCCTTCCTCCCAAGGCCTGGAAGCCCTGCAGGCTGGAAGTGCTGCACAATTAGCCAATCCCTTTCATCACCTCTTGGATCCAAGAATACTCAATGAATGACCGATGGAAGCTGATGTATAAACATCCCACCTACTTTCCTCTTTTCTCCCTTGCCCATTGCATGGATAACTCTGAGGCCTGTATTTTACTGTTCCATGTCTCATTTCCCTCCTCCCTACAAGTGTTTTCTGTACCTCCCACATGAACTACTTACACCTGAATCCTTGTTTTAGGGTCTACTTGAGGAACCCCAACCAAGACATGCACTCAATCAGTCTTGGAGTGTGCTGCCTGTCCTAGAAGCGTCAGCATTACTAGGGAACGTATTAGAAAAGCAGATTCTCAAGCCCCTTCCCAGACTTCTGATACAGAAACTCGGAGTTTGGGGTCAGAAGTCTGTGTTTTAATATGACATTTGTGATTCTCTTGCACACCAGAGTTTGAGAACTACTGGAGTATAAATGAGATTTTATCTTCTGCTCCAAACAGAAAACTTATCTTTTTTTTTCTTGTTTCAAAAATATCTCTCTAAAAAGTTAAAAATTAAAATATTCAGAATTTTTCAAGAGTCTTAGATATCCTGGGTACTAACCTTCTTGAAATGATTCATGAGAATTTCAGACCATCACTGCTATTCATCCTTGCATATATGTCCCATTTACAAGACTGAGCCCATAAAAAAATTTGATCTCGTTAGAATGGGCAGTTACTTTGATTTCTTTAAATATTTCCCCCTTTCCCTCCTCATTGGAGTCAATTTATGATAATATTGTTAGCATATCCTTTCTAGTAACTTGTTCTTTTTAAAGTCTCTTGCGTGAGGATTATATTACCTTAGTCTGAACTTGAAATCTGATTTTTCCTCCCAGTAATTCTTAAGTCTTCCTGCAAAGTGAAATTTTGCTTTAAAGAATTTTTTCCCAATCTATTAAGACATTTAATTCTGAATTCTTTTCTGTTGTACCTAAATAGTTTGATAATTTGCTTTAGCTTAAGAGATATTTGTTCCCAGCAATGTTACTTATTTTCAGTATATAAATCCAATATTCCAATATTGCATCTCTAGCTTAATCTCTGTTTGTGTCTTGTTCTTCTATAACGAAAGCCAGGCACCTACCAGTTAAGCTTCTTTGGTTAATCTATTACAGGAGTTTTGAGCACAGGAAGATTAACCTCATCAACTTCCTTCTGCTATAAAAATGGAGGCATCTTGTTCATAGGAATGCAGGTCCATAATGAGAAATGCTTGATAACCTTCGAACTTGGGTGTTACTTTTGAAAACTATAAATTGTGTACTGTTTTGTTCTTTGATACTTTATCAGTTTTTGCACACTACAGAACAAATTCCTTAGCACTGAAATCAAAGCACTTTTATACTAGTCTCCATTGTGCAATCTACAGTTTAGCTTCAGTCAACTATTGGAAATTCTTCCCACTTATGCTGCCCTTACTTTCTTGTGTTTTTTCTTCTTTTACTTAGTGCCTCTGCTTTGAATGCCTTTTGCATAGTGTCTTGCTGAAATCCTATTTGTTCACTGTTTTTTTTTTTTGAGACAGAATCTCAATCTGTTGCCTAGGCTAGAATGCCACAGCATCAGCCTAGCTTACCTCAAACTCCCGGGCTCAGAAGATCCTCCTGCCTCAGCCTCCCGAGTAGCTGGGACTACAAGTGCTCACCACCGTGCCTGGCTAATTTTTTCTATATATATTTTTAGTTGTCCAGATAATTTCTTTCTATTTTTAGTAGAGACGGGGTCTCGCTCTTGCTCAGGCTGGTCTCAAACTCCTGACCTCGAGCGATCCTCCCGCCTCGGCCTCCCAGAGTGCTAGGATTACAGGTGTAGCCACCACACCTAGCCTATTTGTTCACTTGTAAAGCAACACCTCGACAATACGAATTGAGTGGCTATGCTAGGCAAGTTCTAGTCTTTGCAATATATCAATAAACAAAGCAGACAAAAGATTTCTGCCCTCATGGAGTTTATATTGTTTGAGCCCCAAGCAGAATTTATTATTTCAATAGCACTTAGTTCATACCTCTATCAGAGCATTACAATTAATTTGTGTACGGCTCTTTCACAACTAGGTCAGTGGTTTTCTACACTGTCTGCTCAACAGAATAACCTGGGAATCTTTGGAAAAGCAATCATATCCCAGGTCCCACCTCCAGAGATTTTGATTTAGTTAGAAGCAGGGCTGAAATGATTCTACGTGCAGCCGGGGTTAAGAAATTTTTAAGGGCTGTGATTTTGTACTACTCATTTGATATTGCCTGACATCTAACACGTAGTGGGTTAATCAGTAAGTGTTTGTTGAACTGCTTTGTGACAGCAGGTAGAAAGAGTATCAGCTCTCGTTCACTGAGCTACTAAGGGATTAAGAAGAACAGTCTCCGTGGGCCTTTGAGAACTTGGGTTCATTTTTAGGTAATTATTAAGATACACAATCAATAACAATTAATAGGTAGACAATATCCCAAAAAACTGTAGAAACTATTTCATAAGGAAACATGAGGAAAAAACTGAAGGTTTGAAGAGGAAAGATAAGGAATGAGCTGTAAAGTAGGAGCAGCTGAAGAGGTGAATCATACAGGAAGTACAACAGATTCTCAAGTCACATCCCTTCCTTCAATGTCGTTATAGCATCGATGAGAAAAAAAATTGGCTTCCCACAGGGGCACTGTCTGTGTGGAGTTGGCATATTCTCCCCACGTCTGCGTGGGTTTTCCCTGGGGACACTGTTTCCTCCCACACCCCAAAGCTGTGCATGGAGGCTCTGCAGTTTGTCTACAAGGTCCTAGTGTGAGTGTGGGTGTGTGTAAGTGTGCCCTGTCCCAGGCTGGTTCCCTCCTTGGCCTTGAGCTGCTGGGACAGGCTCTGGCCACCTGTGACCCTGAATTAGATAAAGCAGCTTAGAAAATAAAGGAATGACTGAATACAAATGGTTGTGTCGCTGGATGCAGGTTCAGCTGCCCACTGCCTGAGAACCAGCTGGAACCAGATGGGGATTGGTGAAGAAAAGGTGGTTTATTCAAGTGGCAGCATCCTGAGGAGAAGGGGGACTATTTTGTCAAAGACCATCTCATCTCCTCTGCTTACTGAGCATCTTATAAAGAGAAGGGGTAAAGGGGGTTGGTGGCAGAAAACAAGCTTTGTGCAAGTCAGCATGACTTGCTTTTAGTGGTTATCAGCAAACAATAGGTCATCTGGTGGATCTTGTCATCAGCAGTCTGCGGTTGGCCTATACCGGACTCTTGATCTGTTTTTCCTCAAGGTTATTTTCTAACCTTGTGTCCAACAGCAGTGTAAGCAAGCAGGTTAATTCTAAACTTTTACGACAGAACAAACTGAAAGCACACTGGAAGCAAGATGGCTTCTGTTTAGCTAGCCCAGCGCCATAGTTGGAATGGCCCTTGGGGTGAGCTTACAGTGGTGCTCCTGACAATGTTTGCTTTGGAAACATTTATTCCTTGATTTGACCCACTGACACCATCACTCACTGATTCACCAAAAAGTGGGTAAATACTTATCTTGTTTTTTAAAATTTATTATTATTTTATTTTAAGACACCGGGTCTCTGTTACCCAGGCTGGAGTGCAGTGGCGCCATCATAGCTCACTGCAGCCTTGAACTTCCAGGCTCCAGTGATCCTCCTGCCTCAGCCTCCCAAGTAACTAGGACTACAGGTGCACCAGCTAGTTTTTCTATTTATTTTTTCTTTTTTAATAAAGACAAGGTCTGTGTTGCCCAAGCTGGTCTCGAGCTCCTGGCCTCAAGCAATCCTCTTGACTTGGCCTCCCAAAGTGCTAGGATTACAAATGTGAGCCACCATGCTTGGCCTAGTGGAATTTTTTTAAAAAAGGACAGTTTCTTGGTTGTTTACCAAGAATTTACATTACAATAGCATAAGCTATTGATTGCTATACCTTGGCTTTGTAGCACGAATTCCAGGAACTTGAAGATAAAGGTAATGAGTGAGGCAGCTAGTCAGGAGCAAGATGCCTTTAAACAGTAGCCCCCAGGCATGGGTGGGGGTGCTGCAAACCATGATGACCATGAAGTCTCATACTCAACTCTCTCTGGGCTTGATAAATTTTGCATAGCTCATATAGCTCAGACTGCTCTGCACTCTTTCTTTTTTCAAATATTAGAAGTGCTTTGGTCTCTATTTAGAAGTTTGGTGATATTTTTGTGACCAGAAATATGCCATAGGAACTTAACTCTTGTTTATATCAATTAGCCTATGGTAAAATTGGTTTCATTGTATGTCATTTCACTTAAAGTCACAGTTTCCAAGAACCTATTGACAACATCAAGTGAAGATTTACTGTACTTAGAAAAAATATCACCCTTATATTTATTAAATACTGTTATTTTAATGTACTTCTGGGCTTTTTTGGTTTGTTTGTTTTGTTTTTTTGAGACAGGATCTTAAAGCCCAGGCTAGACTTGATCTCCTGGGCTCAAGTGATACTCCTTCCTCAGCCTCTGAGTAGCTGGGACAGCAGGTATGGGCCACTGCACCTGGCACTTTGCTTGACTTTCACAGTGATGATGTAGACAGGCCAGACATCATCCCCCTTTTACAGATAAGGAATCTGATTCGAGGTTAGGTAACTGATCCAAGGGTGTATATTTAATATATAACAGGTTGATTGCAGGTAGATCTAGAACATGAACTCACTGTCTAGTTCCTAATCCAGTGATTTTTCTGACACTCTGGGCTGTCCACAAAAGGTGGAATTGATTGCCCTTGATTTTGGCTGGCAGGCAGAAGACAATTATGAGCACCATATTCCCTTCCATGTCTGGCTCTCCCCTCCTAGGAGACCTAATTCTGGGTCCAGGTCTCTGGAGTTATCTTCCAGCCACCAAGGCCCTAGGTGGTCTACGGTGACATGCCTTCCCTGTATTTATCTCCCAGGGCTGGAAGTCAGGACTTTAGCTTGTTGAACTTATTCACTTAATGAGCGATTAGTTTAATTCTGGACACACAGTATTAAGCAGAAAGACATAGCCCCTGCCCATATGATATTACAGTAATGGGAGAGAGACAGACATTATACAATCACACAAACACAACACACACACACACACACACACACACACACACACACACACACACACACAACCCTAAAATTGCAACTGTGTTGAGTGCTATGAGGAGAGGTACATGATGATGCTATGAGAGCACGTGATTTGGTTATGTCAGGGAGGTCACAGAAAAGATCCCAGCTGAAACCAGCTCTGAAGGAGGAGTAGGCATTAACTAGACAAAAACAGAGGTGCAGAACTAATCTAGGACTTCTCATGAAAGGTCAATCTCATGAATTTATCAAAATTTCTTAGACCTCCCCACATAGTGTGTAGCTGATTTTTTTTTTTTTTTTTTTTTTTTTGAGACAGAGTCTCACTCTATTGCCTGGGCTAGAGTGCCATGGGGTCAGCCTAGCTCACAGCAACCTCAAGCTCCTGGGCTTAAGCGATCCTCCTGCCTCAGCCTCCCGAGTAGCTGGGACTACAGGCATGCGCCACCATGCCCAGCTAATTCTTGCTATATATTTTTAGTTGTCCAGCTAATTTCTTTCTATTTTTAGTAGAGATGGGGTCTCACTCTTGCTCAGGCTGGTCTTGAACTCCTGAGCTCAAACAATCCATCCGCCTCGGCCTCCCAGAGTGTTAGGATTACAGGCGTGAGCCACTGTGCCCGGCCAGTAGCTGATTTTTAATGATTGGGGAAATATATACTCCTATGCATCCACTAAACACTGTAAATGGATTTATAATTTGTGAATCACTCAAAATTTAGATACATTAGAACCATGTTTCCCTTTTTGTGGGATATTACTTATTACTATATAGCTAACACCTGCTATGTTATGTGTGGCCGCCTTATAGTTTCGGAGGCTCCTAAGGGTTTGCTGCTCATGGGTTATCCATCGCCGAGCTAACTTGTGGGCAGGTACTATTGGGACAAGGGCAAAAGGACCTTCCCTTTCCCCTCTTTCTTCCTCCCCTAGTAGGTACCAAAAGTTCTTTTCCCGGTGGCTTCTTGGAGACATCTGTGTCAACCAGTTTCCAGTCCAGTTTGAAGAGTGGATGGGCTGTGAAAAGACCTAATGTTGCTTTAGAATAAGTAATTTTGAAATGGGAAAACTATATTAAGGAAAAAAAAGCACAAATATTGGATAATGCAGCAGCTGGTCAAACTGTAATTCAGAACTTTCTTATGGTTCAGTATAAGATTTTGCTTGCCGGGGGGTGGGGGGGGGTTGGGGGATAAAAAGAGGGGTTCTCCTAAGAATGTTTAAGTACATGCTTGAAAGCAAGACCTGGAGTGCTATTTGGGCTGGCAAAACCCTGGGGATCGAGTCCCAGAATGGGTCGTATGCGTTTCCTCACCAAAATGGCGGTGCTCTTCCTTCTGCCTGGAATGTCTAACCTGTCCCCACCGTGGCCCCTTGACCTTGGCCCCTTGACCTTCTGGCTTAAGCCTCAGCTTGGACTCTTCTGTGAAGACGTTGCTGACCCTTTCAGAGAGACTCAAGTTCTCTTTCCCAGGCCCCCAATATGCAAAACTCCACCTGCATCATAGCAATGGCCCTGTGGTCCCACGTGTTGCCTTCAAGAGGCTGGGAACTCCTAAAGGCAGTAGTTAATAGGTGCTCAATAAATGCTTGTAAAAGGAATTTGCTGTTGCTTGTGGGATCCTGAGGCTTTAAAATAAATATTACAAGGGATTTTGGGAAAAAACTATAATTATGACTAGATTCCAAAGTAATGTGCACCCTTCCATGATTTTAAGCTCTTGATAGACTTATTATCTTGAAAGATAGTAAGTATTGTAATCCAGCTTCATGCTTCTACGACAGGAAAACTAGCAGTTCTGGGGGAGGGAAGCACATATTTCTGCGATTTATCTGTCACATAAGTGACACATTGTTCCTAAGTGCCAGGTACAGTTAGTGGCGGTGTTGAAGAGGCAGAAAGCAAAAGGAATGGCATCAAATTGTGAGTGTAGCCAGGCAAGCTCACCCTAGTGGCTGATTAAGATACATACACGTAACAGCCACAAGGTGGCAGCTCAGAACTATGACATTACATAGGGAGCGTTCAAAGACCCAACCGTGTGGACTACGGCAGGCTAGAGAATAGAGCGCAGGTATATTGGGGCCATTAGAACGGGGAAAGAAGAAAGAGACCAGGGTTTGGTGGAACTTGCTGCACACATCTTTATAATTTTGTTCACCCTAGAACAACACGCACATAACACAGCAAAGTCTCAACAAATGCACAGTTAAAGAGTATCACTGTCAAGAAGCGTTAGCCCCAGAGTGAGTCTGCTATGCAAGTGTGAGTTAGCTGTTTCCTCAGCCTCACATCCTTCCTAGCTCTCACAGATGCTTTTCCAGGCTGTTTAAGGACTTCCCAAGGGTTATTTCACTTAACTTATTTACTTTAGAACCTCACCGTCTTATAAATTGCTAGATTCTACTCTGCTTATAAAATATACATATTTAAGTTTATGTATTTTTATAGATTGTATCTATAACATATATTTGTATTAATGTGTTACCATAATAATTAGCATTTATTGATAAATCAGGGAGTCAGTGCTTTTCCATCATGCCTTTCACACAGTAGGTGCTCCATACATATTTACTGAACTGAACTGGAGGGAAACACAAAAAGGGTCTGGAAATGGGAGGTGTGGACATAGTAGCTGAGCAAAATTTTAACCTAGCGTAGAGAGCCACAGCGGGCTTCTCAGAGCAAACCTGCTGTGTCCAGGGTTCTATGAAGCTCAGGATCCCCTTTCCTGTTTTTTTTTTTTTGTTTGTTTGTTTGTTTTGGAGACAGGGTCTCACTCTGTTGCCCAGGCTATAGTGCAGTGGCATCATCATAGCTCACTTCAACCTCCAACTCCTGGGCTCAAGTGATCCTCCTGCCTCAGCCTCCTGAGTACCTGGGACTATAGGCATGCACCACCATACCTGGCTAATTTTTCTATTTGTTGTAGAGACAGGGTCTTGCTATGTTGCTCAGGCTGGTCTCAAACTCCTGACTTTAGGTGATCCTCCCATCTCCGCCTCCCAAAATGCTAGAATTACAGGCGTGAGCCACCTTGCCCAACCCCCTTCCCTGTTTTGCTATATACTGTCACCACGTCCACATGTCCTTCTAATGAATGATTTGAACACCAGTTTTTATAATATGATCATGAAACTTTGGATTACTAGAAGGCAACTTTTTTTTTTTTTTTAAGAGATGATCTCTCTCTGTCACCCAGTCTGGCGTGCAATGGCATGGTCATTGCTCACTGTAACCTTGAACTCCTGGGCTCAATCGATCCTCCTGCCTCAGCCTCCCAAAGCAACTTTATCACAGGCAACACAATGTCTGAACTATCATATTTCCAGTACCTTGCCCAGAGTAGGCACTTAATAAAGATTGGTTATAAATTCAATCTTACCCAACTCAAACATGGGAAATTACTGAAGTAATTAAAAAGAAATGTTAGGTATAGTAAACTACATAGGTACTACTTAAAACTTAGCTTTTTTTTTAAGTATCTGACAAATCAAAATTATATTTTAGAGAAATCATATTTCCTCAGACCAGCATAGAGTAAAACCTATGGATATAAGGCAAAAGGTATGGTATCATCCAGTCTTCAAAGAACTTATAATTTTTCGGAAACAGATGACATGTCCATGAATAAGTATTCAACAATGTATGGCAAAAATAAACGCTGTAAGAGCTCAGAGGAGAGAAGAAGCCTTCACAGAGGGGATAAGCACTGGCCTGGACTTTGGAAGGTGAATTGTACCTAGATAGCGACAGGAGGGGCAGCATCTTGGTGCAGGGGCCAGGACACAGGGTCGGGAAAGTGTATTCAGGAGACGTGAGCAGAGCAGAGTGGCCAGAGCAGCAGTTCAGGAGGGTGTGGTGGGCAGACAAGGCTGAGATGCAGAGGGGCAGATGCTGGGGACATGCTCAAAGAGTCAGGCCTTTGAACAGGGCAATGACCCGGTGAAGGCCAAACTTTTGAAAGATTATGCAGGGTATATTGGTCTGGGTATAGTCAGAGACTTAGACATTATTTTATTTTCTTTTTAAAAAAATCATCTTGGCTAGGTGCAGTGGCTCACACCTGTAATCCTAGCACTCTGGGAGGCTGAGGTGGTTGGATCGCTTGAGGCCAGGAGTTCGAGACCAGCCTGAGCAAGAGCGAGACCTCATCTCTACTAAAAATAGAAAAAACTAGCCGTGCAACTAAGAAACAAAAAATTAGCTGGGCATGGTGGTATATGTCTGTAGTCCCAGTTACTCAGGAGGCTGAGGCAGGAGGATCGCTTGAGCCCAGGAGTTGGAGGTTGCAGTGAGGTGTAATGAGGCCACTGCACTCCAGCCTGGGTGACAGCTTGAGACTCTGTCTCAAGAAAAAAAAAATCATCTAAACACAATAAAATACAACCTGTAGCTACCATGAATATGTAAATGTTCAAACATATTATAGCCAGTAGATTTTTCACACACCTTTAATTGTTTTTTTTTTTTTTTGAAACAGAGTCTCGCTCTGTTGCCCGGGCTAGAGTGAGTGCCGTGGCATCAGCCTAGCTCACAGCAACCTCAGACTCCTGGGCTCAAGCGATCCTACTGCCTCAGCCTCCCTAGTAGCTGGGACTACAGGCATACACCACCGTGCCCGGCTAATTTTTTTTTGTATATATATATTTTAGTTGGCCAGATAATTTCTTTCTATTTTTTTAGTAGAGACGGGGTCTCACTCTTGCTCAGGCTGGTCTCGAACTCCTGACCTCGAGTGATCCACCCGCCTCGGCCTCCCAGAGCTAGGATTACAGGCGTGAGCCACCGAGCCCGGCCCACACCTTTAATTGGATGACAAAAAATAAGTTTGAGAATCACACACTATTTTATTTTTTATTTGTCATTTCCCCAAAAGAATCAGAATCACACGATATTTTAAACATATTATTTTAAAAATTAAGATATAGCTTGGGAGTGATGATGAGTGAAGAGGAAAATGACTGTGACTTTATTCTGAAGTCACATTTCAAACCTACCTCAAGTGCCAAGGCCAGAGTCTTGCTTTTGAAAGGGGCTCTTTGAGGGCAGAGGGGTAGTGGTTTGCTATGCACAGTGGTCCTTCCAAGGGTCAGCTGACCTGAATGAAAAGTTCTCTCATTCAAGATCTCCAGCCAACTATAGCGTGGACCTTCTGTGAAGACTAATGGGATCCAGGCTGGGTACGGTGGCTCACGCCTGTAATCCTAGCACTCTGAGTGGCCGAGGTGAGAGGATCACTTTAGGTCAGGAGTTTGATACCACCTTGGGCAACAGCAAGCGAGACCTAGTCCCTACAAAATATTTGAAAAAATTAGCTGGGTGTGGTGGCACATGCCTGTAGTCCCAGCAACTTGGGAAGCTGAAGCAGGAGGATCCCTTGAGCCCAAGAGTTTGAGGCTGCAGTGAGCTATGATGACGCCACTGCGCTCTAGCCCTAGTGACAGAGTGAGACCCTGTCTCAAAAAATAAAATGTGGCATATCCACATAAGGGAATATTATTTGGAAATAAGAAGAAATGAAGTACTGATATATGCTACACGTGGATGGGCCTTGAAACATTATGCTAATTTATTTATTTATTTATTTTTTGAGACAGAGTCTCACTCTGTCACCCTGGGTAGAGTGCAGTGGCATCATCATAGCTCACTGCAACCTCAAACTCCTGGGCTCAAGGGATCCTCTTGTCTCAGCCTCCTGAGTAGCTGGGACTACAAGCCTGTGCCACCACACCTGGCTAATTTTTCTGTTTTTAGCAGTGACGGGGTCTCGCTCTTGCTCAGGCTGGTCTGGAACTCCTGGCCTCAAGCGATCCTCCCTCCTCAGCCTCCCAGAGTGCTAGGATTATAGGCGTGAGCTACTGCACCCAGCCAATGCTAATTCAAATAAGCCAGACACAAAAGACCACATATTGTACAATTCCATTTATATGAAATGTCCACAATAGGCAAATCCATAAAGACAGACAGTAGATTAGGCCTACATAGTGCTGGGGAGGTTGTGAGGAAAAAGGGAGTGACAGCTAAATGGTACAGGGTTTTTTGGGGTGGTGGGTCAGGAAATGTTTTAAAATCGATTGTGGTGATGGTCACACAACACTGTGAATATACTAAAAGCCACTGTGCATTGTACACTTCAAAAGAGTGAATTATATAGTATGTCAATTATATCGCAATAAAACTGTTACCAAAAGGAAAATATCTTGCTCAATATCATAGTACCAGAAAGGACTTCGAGATATCATCTAATGTAGTTTAATCAATTAGATGTACCAATTCATCAAGCCCTTGTCACGTGCAGGGCATTTGGATGTGATGTTGTCAGAGCACTGAGGAAGGGCACTGGGCACAAGCTGGAATTCGGGGAGAGTTCCCCGGAAGAGATGGTGCCCAAGCTGAGAGTTGAAGGGTAATTAGGCATTAGTATGGGGGTGTTAAGCAGTTTGGGGGATGAGGCTTTGGGAAGGGTTGTGCAGGGAAGCCATAAATACTTGGTGTAATTGGCACGTGGAGTGCCAGGATGGAAGGTGCAGGAGACACAGTCAACGTAGTAAACATAGCCCGGAAGGCCTCGAGTGCCATGCTGCAGAGATTGGATTTAATCTTATAGTGTCCAGGCTACTACTGAAGGGTATAACCCAGAAAGGGACATGGTGTTTTGCATTTCGGACAGATCACTCTGTACATGTGGAAGGGGGAGCCACGCTGGCTGAAGGAAGGGACCAGTTAGGAGGCCAAATGGTTACTTTTGCTGTTCTTTGAACATGTCAGTTGTATTCTCAACTCAGGGCCTTGCATTTGCTATCTCCACTGCTTGGAACTCTGTTCTCATAAAAATCCCCAAAGCTTGCTCCCTCACTTCCCTCAGATTATTACTCACACGTCACCTTCTCAGTCAGTCCTTCCCTGATGATCCCATTGGAAACATCTTCCCCTCCCCTGACACTCCTTATTTCCTCTCTTAACGATGGCGGGTCTGTATTGTGCCAATTTAGCTGAGCTGCAGTTATGATTCCCAGATTCTCTTCCCTGCAGAGTTCTGAAGTCACATGGGCCACAGAAACATGTCGCACAAGACTTCTCCATTGTTTTTACACTTAGCAGACGGGTACAGGGCACGAGGTGCTGGTGCCGGTAAGTGCGTTGCTGCTTACCTGCTGTTCACTTGTCAGCTCACCTGGTTCACCCGGGGCAGTGGCGGGACCCACAACTCCTCTAGCTCTAGCTGGATGTTCCTTTAGTCTCTGAGATTCCTGGTCAGGATCATGGTTAGCTCCACAGCAGGGGCGCCAGCTTCTCCCCTCGTGCTCCTCCTCCCCTTCACCTCACTTAAGTTGGAGGCTTAGAGATGTGAGAGAGGAACGACAGTTCCAGTCTGTCCTGCTGGGTTCCAGCTCAGTCCCGCAGGTTCCATGTTGTTTCCCGGACTTCACATCTGTTTCCTCTCCCGACTGCCTGCTCTGCTGACTTCAGGCACCAGCACCAGACACAGAAGCAACACGGACAACAGTTCATAGACTGTTTCACCAACGCCTACAATTGTATAAAGGTAAATCGTCTAAAAAATCCTTGTGTGCCTGCTGTGGGTGCGTGGGTATGTGAGGTATGCTGGTAAATGTTTAACAACCAGCTTTCTGGAAAAAGAAAAAAGCCGTGATTTGTAGCATTTGCCAATTTCCCTGGTATAAATATTCCCACCATGGCCAATTTCAAGCCACCAATGTGACGTCACTGAATGAGGAGTGAACCTGTTTATTTTTTTCCATAGCTTAGCACCTTCTACCATATTTTAGTTTTCTGTCTCCTACCTTGGGATGGAAACCCTATCAAGGCAGGGGCTTTTGCCTATTTTATGCCCTCCTGTGCCCTTGGCTCTCAGAACAGGTCTTGGCACTTAATAGCTGTTCCATATATACTTACTGAATGGATAAATGAAAGAGTGAATGAACGTAGTGTGGGAGGAAGAATGTGGCAAGACGCAGAGGAAGAACCTAAGTGAGAACCGTTAGCACTTTGTCAAGCTGTCCCCTGGTCTGGTTCAATTCAACCAGTATTTGTTGAGTACTATCATATACCAAATATCTTGCTATATGTAAGAAGCATAAGGCATGTTTGCTAATCCAGTGGAATTCAGCCAGGTTGGAGAAAAAGTGAGAGAAATCAATTTCAGGGTAACCAGGACACAGAGAGAGTTTCAACAATGAGGAAATATTCAACAGTGCCAAAGGCAACATACTGGATGAGAAAGAAAGTGATCGAGAAGTGTCCTTTTTATGGAGCAATTAGAAAAGTTACAACGGATTTTTTCTGAGAAGCTCATTTCCATGGATGTTATATTCCCAAAGCACTTTAGCCATGTTCTGTTGTAGCCTGTGATGCCATTAGTTTCCATGACAGCCGTCCCTTTTGGCAATGGGGACTTAGAGGACAGGGCTGCTGTTAAAAATCTGCACCCTTGGTACCCAGTGCTTGGCACTGGGAGGAGAACAGCACGTGTTTGATGAATAATTAAATTTCAAGGAGATTTAAAACATTTTAGACACCCCAGCTATTTTTCTCGGGCTTTTCTTAGTCATTGTTTTTCTAGATGTTTCCCATGGAAACATAACAGAAATTGGAATATTATAATAACAATTTTATCCTTCAGCTCTGCAAAATTTAGGTTTGGTTTTGGAACCAGAGAGAAATATTCAGTAGTAGATTATAGTAATGAGACAAGTCACATTCGGGATTAATGGAAGGTTGATTTGTGGCCCAGAGTTTTAGCTGGGAAACGCCACTGGGTAACTGACGACTAGACTAGGTTACTTTCGTTTATTCATTTTCTTAGAAGGTTGTGTTTTGCGGCTGTTCCCCCACCCCCTGGCCCATTTTCTAAGTTTCATGGAAGACAATTTTTCCATGGACAGGGGGGCGGGGTGCAGAGCTCTGTGGTCCGGTCCCTAACAGGCTAAGGACTGGAACCAGTCCATGGCCCTGGGGATGGGGACTGAAGTTTTATAAGATCTCTAATCCTGAACCTTTCACATACCCACTACTCACTAAATTCTGCTCTTTTGGTCTCAGAAAAATGTCTGACTACAGATTCCTCTCCTGACCTCCCCATGTGAATAAATCCCCTCCTCAGCCACTCTCTCTCTTCTCCTTGAGATTTTTTTTTTTTTTTTTGAAACAAAGTCTCCCTCTGTCACCTGGGCTAGAGTGCTATGCCATAGCTGTCCAGCTAATTTCTTTCTATTTTTAGTGGAGACGGGGTCTTGCTCTTGCTCAGACTGGTCTCGAACTCCTGAGCTCAAACGAACCACCCGCCTAAAAATAGAAAGAAATAGAAAGAAATTAGCTGGACAGCTAAAAATACATATAGAAAAAATTAGCTGGGCATGATGGCGCATGCCTGCAGTCCCAGCTACTCAGGAGGGTGAGGCAGGAGGATTGCTTGAGCCCAGGAGTTTGAGGTT
Organism: Lemur catta; assembly: GCF_020740605.2. Taxonomy (NCBI): domain Eukaryota; kingdom Metazoa; phylum Chordata; class Mammalia; order Primates; family Lemuridae; genus Lemur; species Lemur catta. The sequence continues at coordinate 23,301,991 of NC_059143.1, forward strand.
GCTGTGAGCTAGGCTGATGCCACAGCACTCTAGCCTGGGCAACAGAGTGAGACTCTGTCTCAAAAAAAAAAAAAAAAGACCCTGTCTCCAAAAAGCAAACACACACAAAAAGAGAACATTATCTGACTTTATAGGGGTGTGTACCTTTGATTGTCTATCATTGACTAGGACAGAATTGAAGTTGCAGAAAACTGGTAGTCATGCAAATGATTCTTATTAATGGAAACTCAAATGCTATTGTCCAGTAGAGATACAGTTGACTTCTGTCCTGTAGAAAGGTAACCCCAAATGTTACATTTCATTTTCCTATATAATATTAATTAGTTTACATTAGCACATTTATATCAGCATTCTTGATTGTCTATACATGTATTACTGTTCTTCAAATCGTCCCTTGAACTGGTTCTTACATCTTACTGGTTCCTTTATTAATTGAATACAATCTTTAACATATGTGCATTTTATATTTTCAGGAGAGTCATAATATTTACTTTCTTAAATTATATTTTAGCAGTATTGTGCCTTAACAGAATTATGTGGGCAATGTGACTAAAACAAATTCCTTTGTCTATACTCTTTAAAGGAATTAATCTATAAATGTTATATGTGCTTATAAAGAAGTTGAACTGTACAGAAGCCAGCAGGCTTAGAGAACATGATGTCCAACCTCTTATTTGAAAATAAAAGCAATGGTAATATTAAAGAAAACTTCTCAGACAATTTAATCATAAACAGATAAAGTTTTATAACATTCTTGCAATGCATTAGGTTAATTCAAAGATTTATTCTCAGTGGGGGTATTTAATAGAAAAAAAGAACATTTATATAATCCTTGCTAGATTAAATACAGAAATTTTAAAAGTTTGATCAAAAGGCAGCTAACAGTCAAACATGTGGGTGGATAACTAGATTCCCTGAACAAATCTTAGTCCTATTAAACTTCCTCAGAAAATGGCTTGTGCATTTTATCAGGAATGCTAATTTCTTCTCAGGATGAGGTTCTTTCCAAGTGCAGGTTTGGGACAGTTTTTTTTACACTAATCTTATGTTTTAGGGTAAGTATAAGAAAGAACACTAAAGTTCTGAATTTTCCTTGACTTCCTTGATGCCTTTAAATAAATGTATCAAATTTCAAATAGTTTCCAAATGTTTTTTTCTTCTCTTTTTAGGTACCCAAGTAAATGCTTAGTCCAACTAAATAAAAGTCACACAATTAAACCATCAAGAAAAGCCCTTCTCTTGCTCTTCTCTCGCTCCCCCGCTGCTATTCCTTTGTTCAGAGCTCATTCTTCCCGGCAGTTTCTCCTGTGTTCATTGCATATGAGCTGGGCACAGACAAGCAGACCCATTTGAAACCTCAGTTGACCTTTGTCCTTTTCAGCTCTAGAGATAGTCCCCTCCAACCCTACCGAAGGTGACTGCTCCGCGAGATCAAACGGACCAAGAACAGGTAGGCCATTTCTTTCCTCTGCACAACTTGCCACTACTCGAGGTGACAAAGGTGGGCTTGTCCAGAGGTTTTCCAGGAAACCAGACACACCCTACATTTCCGATGGAGAGAGAAAAAGCCCAGGGAGAGATGACAGAAGAGAATCCCCACTCACAGAGGACCAGGTGGCCTCCGTTAGAGGTTCAGAGGTATAGACAGAGAAAAATCCCAGCCTGAGCAAGGGATTTTTCAAGCATCATGGCTTCTCAGTGAAGCCTGAAGTGGCCACATTTGCCAGGCTGAAAGTGAGGGCTCAGGAAGGGTGGAGGGAGGATTGGGAAGCTCAAAAGAGGAAGGGGAAAGAGGTGCCAGTGTTGGAAATCTTCCTGAGGCCTAAACCCTGAGGCTGTGCACCACGTGGGGGCCAAGAGGACAATATACAACTTCCGGTCAGCGTGGTTTTTGAGACCTTTGAAGACTTGACCCAGCTTCGTATTTTGGAGCCCTGCCCCACCACCTTTCAAACATTCTAAAATGTACTCACATTCCCCATTCCATAAATATGTTTTTATCCCCCATAAAATATTGGGCATGGTTTTATAATTCTGCTTGTGAAACTATTTGGCTATGGGTGGCTTTTAATCTTCTATTGCCTTTCTTCATAATCATGTTTACTTGAGATTCCTTGCAAAGTGAGAAAATCCAAAGTATAAGTTTTCTCACATGCAAAAATATTTCTGAATATTAAATTTCACGACAGATGAGTTTGACATGTGATATTTCGTAGAATATTTAATTAGACACTTATTGATTCCACATCTGCAGCTTTATTTTTAGTTCGGAGCAAATAACGTTTTCCCCCCAGGTCTGTCTCAAGCACTTTTGCAGACAGCATTGTTCGAGCTCATTGGCCCTGGCCCTGTTCCTATGGTGCCTGAGGGCTGAAACAGCTTGCTTACCGCGCTCTGACCTGACGGCTTGCGCTGCTTCCTGGAACTGTCACCACGAAAGCTGCTGTCCCTTCACGAGAATTCAGTGCACTGACTACCAGGGAAGTGGGAGGCTCGTGGAAGGAAGCAGCTCTCACCCTAACATTTTTGGGCCATAGACTTGTTAGTCTGATGAAGCTCGTAGATCCCTTCTCAGAATAATGTTTTTTTTTTTTTTTCTTTTTTGAGACAGAGTCTCACTCTGTTGCCCGGGCTAGAGTGCTGTGGTGTCAGCCTAGCTCACAGCAACTCAAACTCCTGGGCTCAAGCAATCCTACTGCCTCAGCCTCCCGAGTAGCTGGGACTACAGGCATGCGCCACCATGCCCTGCTAATTTTTCTATATATATTTTTACCTGTCCATATAATTTCTTTCTATTTTTGGTACAGATAGGGTCTGGCTCTTGCTCAGGCTGGTCTCAAACTCCTGAGCTCAAACAATCCACCTGCCTCGACCTCTCAGAGTGCTAGGATTACAGGCATGAGCCACCACGCCTGGCCAGAATAATGTTTTAAAAGCACAAAATAAAATACACAGGATTACAAAGAAAACCAATTATATTGAAATACTATTAACAAAAAATAAATTTGTGACATGGTAATACACATGTTTCTTAAAAATGTACTACATGACAAAGTCTAGCTGTGGGCCTAAGAATGACTATAATTTCAAACTAGCAATGAGTATGAATGATATTTTGAGACATCAGCACTTAGTGTGATCTGATATGAGAATATTTGTTATTTCTATGGACGACAAAGTCATAGGTACTTATGATACTACTATGTCTTTCTGCCTATTTTCTTTTTTTAATATTTATGTATTTATTTATTGAGACAGGGTCTTACTCTGTCACCCAGGCAGGAGTGCAGTGCTACGATCATAGCTCACTGCAGCCTCAAACTCCTGGGCTCAAGTGATCCTCCTGCCTCAGCCTCCTGAATAGCTAGGACTACAGGTGAGCACCACCTCACCCAGCTGATTTTTTCTAGTTTTAGTAGTTCCTGGCTAATTATTTCTATTTTTTAGTAGAGATGGGGTCTTGCTCAGGCTGGTCTCGAACTCCCAGCCTCAAATGATCCTCCTGCCTTGGCCTTGGTAATTATCTTTTCTGTCTACTTCTCAGAGCCCTTGATCTCTACGATCAGTGGAGATGAGAAATGTTCCCAATACAGTGAGTTATTATGGCGAGAGAATTACAGATACCACGTGACTCTCAAGCCTCAGAGATTCAGAAGCTGAGTCTCTGGAACTCTCAGCCCCCAAAATCAATGCCTTCAACTCTCCTGCTGTAGCATCAGTGGAACAGAAAGTTAAGTGCCCTTTGCTGATACAGAGTGCTTGAGATATTCACAGTGATTTCCAATCTCCCGTTCAAGGCCAGAGGTAGGACTCTAAATTGTGTTCCCCATTCTCTTGGCAAACGGCTCCTGGACAGCTCTCCTGAGGCACCCTACCTTGGAAGCTTTTAATTTCATTCAAAAATTTATTTTATTGTTAGTTTATTTATTTATTCTTTTTGAGACAGAGTCTCACTCTGTTGCCCTGAGTAGAGTGCCATGGCATCTGCCTAGCTCACAGCAACCTCAAACTCCTGGGCTCGAGCAATCCTACTGCCTCAGCCTCCCAAGTAGCTGGGACTACAGGCATGTGCCGCCATGCCCAGCTAATTTTTTCTACATATAATTTTAGTTGTTTGGCTAATTTCTTTCTATTTTTAGTAAAGACGGGGTCTCGCTCTTGCTCAGGCTGGTCTCGAACTCCTGAGCTCAACAATCCACCCGCCTTGGCCTCCCAGAGTGCTAGGATTACAGGCGTGAGCCACCGTGCCTGGCCATTTTGAGATAATTCTTGTATATGGCAAAAGACATGTACCTCGTTTCATTCTTCTGCGTAGGAATATGCAGTTTTCTCAGCAACATTCATTAAAGAGACCGTCGTTTCTCCAATGTAAGTTCATGGTGACTTACTTTGTCGAAAATGAATTGGCTGTAAGTGTGTGAATTTATTTCTGGACTCTCTGTTCTACTGGTCTGTAATCATAATTATTATTTTAGGTCCCCTCCACATAGGTGTAAAATATTAATTGCTGCCAATTCAGGATTTCCATTTTTACTCTTACACTTGTGCCTAAGTTTAATAGTCCCAAGGCACTGGGGTGGGGAGGGCTCATCTGGTATCCTCATAGGTATCCTCTGAAACATCAGTCCTTCTGTGTGGTCCTTGATTGTCATTCTGTGCTCCCTGCTATGGTGACATTCTTATTCCTATCCACATGGCACTTCAGGCCTGGTGGCTTTCTCTGATCCTTCTATGCCACTCTTGGCCTCATAGGAATTCTCCTCCTCCCAAGGCATACTTTCTTCTGTAGAGTCGCATTGCTTCCTTGTAGCTCTAGGCCATAGCCAGGAAATAGGCCCATTTGATTTTTAGACCCTACAAATTACCTGGGGAATCTCAGGGAAAGTGAAGAATTGATCTATACCTACAGTTTTTAACTTTCCCTTTTTACTCTCATCCTACCCTCAAAGGTTGGGAGTGGCTTACTTATATTCAAGAAGCAACCTCCCAAATCCTCTGTCTATATTACATATCTCTTGATATCCTTTCTATTAGCACACAATGGGGTGAAGAGCAAGCTAGAGAGATGAAGGAAAAACTATGGGAAAAAATTAGTATTTCAGAAAATTATCCTGTATCACAAGTTGAAAGTGAAACCATGAGAACTGAATTAGAGAATAGGTTGCCTCTAAAGAGAAGTTATCCCAAGAAAAAAAGGAAAAAATGAGGAAGAATTAAGAGATGGATTGGGAACATTGTTTTATTAGAACACCAGTGACCAACCCTACCCTTATTGCCCTAACTCCCACCTGTGTTTGCCTGATGGGAATTTTCAGGAGTGAGATATGTTGCTATTTTGCTACTTTATATCTGAATTTCAAATATGCCTGATTTCTAGCCCATTGATGGATTTTATAACTCAAAAAATTTTAGGCACTCAATAAATTTTTATTAAATGAGTGAATGAGAAAAAGCAGTGGACATAACTGGATATATTAAAACAGCACAGGGCTATATGAGCAGGAGGAGCTTCCTAAATGCTTATTATTATTTGAAAGATCAAGAGTAAAAATTAATTTGGCATTTTCTTTTGCTAAAATGGTATTTAATAGTCTTTGGGACCAGCATGTATACATTAGAGAATGTATTTCATTAACAAGTTTCAGCCAGGCATTTAAATGTTGAATGTTTAATACAGGAAAAAAACAAAACAAAACAATAACAACAAACCAACTCCGAGGAGCTGTGTTAAGGATACTGGACTTTAACTCCTTGATTAGAGATAATACTACAGCGAGCTGACCTGCAAGGTGGGTTGTCAAGAGCAAAGGCTATAAGTTATAATGTTTGTGTTTTAAAAAGTTCACTGTACTCTGACTGTCATAGTTTGCAACTTTCAGCTGGAAGCTACAACATGGATTTATGGAGTCAGTCATGGTTTCTGTTCTTTAACACTCTTCTTGTGATTTCTGCCTTGGTAAGAAAACAATGCATAGACAACAATTAGAAAAATTTGGGGCGCTTGAAACTGATTGTTAAAGGACAACTATTTGTTCATTTTTTTAAATATAAATTTCAAAATGTTAATCTCAACTGAGTGTTTCTTTTTGGAGAGGGGGCAGGCAGGGTATGAGAAGTAGCCTCACCAGAGAGAGAATCAGAGATGTTGAGATAGGTTATGTTTTTCTTTCAGTTTTATTGTTGTGTAACAAGTTTTCTTTTGATGAAATGAAAAATATGAATTTTGAAAATCATTCCATTTTTAAAGCTGAATGAAATGCAGATTGCTGCTAACTTGAGACATGAATGAATGTCACAGACACAGTCAATACTTACAAAGTTTGATAACATGGGATTTCTCTTCTGCTTCTTTATTAATTTAGACTAATCTTTCTACAATTTGGACTAATGTTTTCTAAAAGATAGTTAGCACCATAAACAAACCTGAAATTTTAAAGGAAGTTGCAAATTCCTGGGGGAAAATCTTTACTTGTGATTTTAAAATAACAGCGATATCAAGCTGATATTTTATGAATAAGAAATAGAACATTGTGAACAAGAGAGACTGATTAATATGTGTTAAAACTGTAATTAGGAACAAATTCTTGCTAACTCTATTCTATAGGAACATTGGCATTCCTCTGTGAGTTTGTGCCTGTCTGTGGTTATAGTGTGAAACAACCAACTTACTTGTTAATGTAAAAAATGATGGTAACCATTCAACTAGTTCATTCCCACATTTTTTAAAACACTTCAGATGTTTCTAGTATTTAGATATGTAAGCTGTATTTGAATAAAATGATACTTTATGCTTTTGTGACAATTTATTATAGATTACAAAGTGCTTTCACATCATATTATGTAACTGTCACAATACCCAGGCAAAGCAGGTACTAACAGTATTTTACAGATAGTCTGAGTACCTGGAAGGTGAATTGAATTACTCTTAGTTGATGGAACCAGTAACAACCCAGAAAGTTCCATGAGCTTTTTTACTAGATTATATTGAGTAAGAAATTTCTCAGATTTGTTTGTTTTTTTCCACTAGGCATGTAGTCTGAGTTTCATTAGTCATTTGTGGAGAATCTGTTTTCAGAAAAAAAAATTTAATCACAAAATATAACCAAAAAATATAATTTTTTCTTAAATATTTGGTATTGTCTTTGAAGACAGACTCTTGAGAGAAATATGAAAGGAAAGCATGATTAATGAGGTCTTGAATAAAATTTATTTTGAAAGGATTGCTGTAAATTATAATAATATTTTAACATTGGGAATAAATTATTAGGTCTTTTTCCACAATGCTTTGTTTTAATTATATTAGGTCTTTCAAACATTGCTCAATGAACCCTTTAGAAAATCATGTATAAAGTGAACACTTATTTGAGGGATAGAGTCTTATGTTCTGCCTTTTTTTTTTAATTTTTGAAGTTGGTTTCTTATTTGCTTTACTTTCAAATTCATTTAATAGGCAGCTTCATTTTCTATAAGAAATGAGAAAACCCTTTGGTTAAAAAGTCATCTTAGACTCCAATTTAGCTGTCTTGAATACATGCCAGAAAGTAATCCATAATATTAATGAAAAAGCAAACAAACAACAAATGGCTAGACATAAGTTGAAACCAAGAAGACCATTTATATCATGGGCATCATAATAATATCTTTTTTTTAATGTGTTTGTTTCCCAGCCAACTCCAGAAAACTTTGGTGAGTCTACTTTGAGTTTTGCTCTAGGTTATAGAGAACATAGGACATATTTAATGCCAAATATAATATATAATCACAAATGCACAATTGATGCATAATTGCATTGAACTTTGATCTAATACTGAGTTCTTTTGATTTATTGGAGGACATTTTATTGCCGATGTTCCAGGGTCCATATGCCCAGCAGAAAAATAGCTGGTGTTACAGGAAAAGTCAAACACAGTGACTGACACATAGATATCCCATAAATGCTTGCTATTATTGTTTTTGCTATTTTTTGTCAAATCATAGGGACCTAATAATACAGTCCACTCCTATTCAGTTCAGCCTTAGAGATTTGGCTGTGTTATATACCCCTTTGCCACTTACAAATGTCATTCAAGTTTAACTTAAGAAGTTTGCATGTGAATTCCAAGATATACTACTAGCAGGGGATATACATATATGGGTAGATTGGGCTGGTTTGGCCAAATTCAAACATTTGTTTCCTATTTAATCTAATCATCTAGTCTAGTTTTCCAAATTAAGCTTAATAATAAACAAAGTGACCAGTTTCTTATTCCTGAAGTCATTTGACATTCAAAGAATGTGGATAGGACAGAGTACATACGTAAAAGTTCTTTAGCCCCTAAACTGGCTCATAGGAGGTTCTCAGTCAATCAATCAATCAATGTATGTTGAATCAGAATCTAGTAGTCATTTACTCAAGGCAAAATAAACTTGCTTAGTTTTGATTATGTAAATGATAAAGATTTTCTCCTTTTATAAACATAAACGTGATGTTCAATGTGTTTTTTCCTTTGCTATTTTAGATGTAGATGGTGGAATTGACCAGGATATATTTGATATCAATGAAGGTTTGTGGATTTTTTTTTCTAAAGTCATCTTTTAAGTAGAGAGTTTGAATCTAATTTGCTAACGTGAATTTTTATCTTAACTCTTAGATTTGGGACTGGATCTTTTTGAGGGAGATATCAAACTTGGGGTGAGTTGAACCTGTGCAAGGAATAATCTATTAATCACTGCAAGATAAATATAAAGTAACTGAGAATGATTAGACAGCATGGGTTTTGTGAAGCCCAACCGTATCTAAGGGCACAGAATCGTGGTGACACATTTATTCAGTGAGTACATTGTACTCGAATGGATGCATATAATAGTGTCTTCATCTTTCATGACTCAGATTTTTGTGCGGTTACAACTACCATACCTGGCCACATATATTTTAAGCTTATTGTTTTTCATCATTGGAACAATACGACATTTTCATTTTAAAATAGAACCTCACAGATTCAATCTAATTGAAGCAAAATTAAACTGAATTTGTAAACATCTTCAATGAATCATGCTTTTTACCATAAGAAATGGATTTGTGACGTCTACCCCGACCTCAGCTGAAAATAGTATTGCCAAGTAAAGGTCCTTCCAAATCTATTCATGAAGACTGCTGATTCTTATCTGGGCATCACGACACACAGACCAACATAGGTACCTTACATGTTCATTCAGAGGAACTTAAGAGTTCGCCATCACGAGTACTAATTTTTTTTTCTTTTTTTTTCTTTTTTGAGACAGAGTCTCACTCTGTTGCCCTGGGCTAGAGTGCAGTGGCATCATCTTAGCTCACAGCAACCTCAGACTCCTGGGCTCAAGGGATCTGACTTGCCTGAGCCTCCCGAGTAGCTGGGACTACAGGCATGCACCATGACACCCAGTTAATTTTCTATTTTTAGTAGAGACGGGGGTCTCACTCTTGCTCAGGGTGGTCTCAAACTCCTGAGCTCAAGATATCCTCCTGCCTTGGCCTCCCAGAATGCTAGGATTACAGGCATGAGCTACCTCGCCAGACTATAAGTAAGAACTTTTTAAAGACAAGATATAGTTTATTGTATACAGCATTTGAAAAGACTCTAAAACTTACTATACCTTTTTTTGGTGATGAGAGAAACTAGGATGCTTGTTTAAGAATGTGTTTAACACCAGGCATGGTGGCTCACGCCTGTAATCCTAGCACTCTGGGAGGCTGAGGTGGGAGGATCACTTGAGGTCAGGAGTTCAAGCACTGATATTCCTCACGCCCCTACCCCGGGAGCTTCCGGGCAGTAAACAGAGCGGCAGTGTTGGAGGCTCAGTCCTGGGTCTGCCCTTCTGCATGCACTGTCTTCCTCTGGGTCTCACCTTGGGCCAAGGCTTCCAATGTCATATCCAGGCCAATGACTCCAAAGGTAGAACTCTCCTCTCCCTGGGCTCCAGACTGGTCGATCCAAGTGTCACTTAACCGGTTCCATCTGAATGTCTACAAGACACCTCAAATCTAAGGTGCCCTCTGATCACGTAAACTCTGATGCTCCCCCAAACCCTTCCACCTCCGTCTCCCCTCTTTATAAAATCACTGTCACTCACTCCACTCCACAGGGTAAATAAAAACCTCAGGCGTCACCTTTGCTTTTTCCCCTTCCCTCACTCCCCACCCAGCCCATCAGCAAATTCTGTCATTTCTACCTCCAGCATATGCCCCAAACTGTCCACTTGTCTCTGTTACCCTCATTCAAGTTCCATCAATTCTTGCCTGGATTTTTCCATGAGCCTCCCAATTTGTCTTTGTATTTCAAATATTGTCCTCCTGTAATCTTTTCCACCCTGTACCTGCCTTCATCCCCCATAGCGAAGTCATCTTTTAAACACACAATGGCACCATTTCACCTCCTGGCTTGAAACTCTTCAACGGCTTCCTATTGCCTTTAGAATCACTTCCGGATTTAGTGGATTTAGCCTTGGTGCTGGAGGCCCTGCATGACTGAACTCCTGCCTCCTTCTCCTCCCATCTCCTCTCCTCACCTCTTCTCTCATCTCGTCCATTTTCTCTCCTAACTCATGAGGCTACAGCCTCAACACGTGCCCACAACATACCAAGGGTATTCCCTCCTCAGAACCAGAGCAACTGCGCTTCCCTCTGCCAGAAACGATGTTCCCTGGCCCCTTTTAGTCTTGGCTCCCATTTCCCCTTAAGTGCCACCCCTTGGAAAGGCTCTTGACCACTTTCTCTCATGTACTCCCCGATCCTTTATTCTCCTCCGCATCTCTCTTTGGAATTTCCTCCACAACTATTAAATTCATCCTGTTTGAACTTATTTGTTCTCTTTCATAGTGTTTGTCTCCCCCATTAGATACAAGCTCTATGAAACTAGAGACCTTGGTAGTTTTAGTATGAAGGTATCCCTATTTTCTAGAACAATATTCAATTTGTTGACTGAAGGAATACATCAATAAAATATCATTCATTTTCGATTATAAAATTTAAAATCTTTTAAAAATTTTTTGAAAACTTTTGGCCCCACTCGTGTGACTTTTTCCAATACTGTGAGGTTCAGACTGAGGTTTTGCTATCACTTGCTTCTTACATATTTTTCATCTCTAGTGTAGGAAACTGACCTATAAATCTACCAGTATTTATATTGTTTCCCAACAATCATTTCTTAAAATAATTTTGTAAATTTTTTTTTTACCTGGAGTCACACCCAAGAAGCCTTGAGCAAGTGGACTCCCAACAATCATTTTTTAACATGATTCCTAGAAACTTTGTTACATTAGGTTAAAAGCAGAAGTACACACACACACACACACACACACACACACACACACACAATTTGTTTGGGCTAGCTGGGAGAGCTTTAATCTTTATTTATTTTTAGATTCACTATTGATTGTTTCATAAGTTTTTGCTTAATTCATTTAACTAGCTCTTTTACATTTATTTTTGACAGGCACAAGAAAGAAATTCCATCATTGGAGAACAATATAGATGGCCTCATACCATTCCTTATGTTCTAGAAGATAGCTTGGGTTAGTATGTGCCTCAAAATATCCATACCTAGTGTATGTTCCTGACAGAGTAGGATTACAGTGTTTCCAAGTGTGGGCTTGCATGGTCTTTAAGGTTTTGTTTGTTTGTTCCTTTGTGTGGCTATGTACATTTATTTAAAAAAATAAGCAAAATGAACAATGAAAAGAACCTAAATGATTCTGTCTGAAATATTTTCTGTGTTTTGTCCAATATAGGATTAATTCAACCAGTATTTATGGAGAGACTATTCCGTACTGGACATTAGAGACATGAAGATTAGACAGTCTCATCGATCCTTGATCTTTTGGCTAAAATCAAGTGTGGAGAGTTAGTCTTTATTTTAAAGCAGTGGTTTCCCATATGTGCAGATTTTACGTATGAGAAAAGCATAAAATAACCAACTAAACAAAACCTCAGGGACTGGCATTGTTTTTACCATTTTATTTTGCCAAGTCGGGAACTGAAACAACAGTAAGAACCCACTGTGTTCTATCATCACCTTTTCATAAAATAAATAATGTGATTAGTTTAGTATTAAAATACTAAAAAGTCAGAAGAATCTAATCCAAGACTAAGGAAGGAGAGCTTTTCTACAGAAAAAAATTTAATTGTAATGGAAAACTCAAAGCATGATTCTCATTTTACCTGGGGACTGGGTGACAACCATGTCACTGACCTGCATCAGTTTAGAAACTGTTGTTTGGGAAAAGTTTGGGGAAAAAAAACTCATGTTTCCCCTAAAGATCATGCATTCAGAAAAACCAGAAGCAAATTATGGTAGAATGGAATAAACATTATGATTAGTGATATGTTTAAAGTGCACATTGGAGGGGCATTTAACTCACACTATAAAGGCACATGCGTTAGGGAGCAGATGACACTATGCAGCAGGGCTTCTATGAAGGTTGTATGAAATGCACGCCATACATAGGTGGCTGGGAGAAGTGACAAGTCATGCCGATATCAAGTTTGCGTTCTGTTTATCAGGAAGTATTCATTTCTTTGCTTAAAAGTGCTGTTCGTCCCCCTGGCCAGCCAGCACTGGCAGCATCTGCTCAGGGGTAGTGCCTCTTTCTAACTGGCACACAGGCACCATGTGGGTGAGTGCAGCCTCTGATAGCAAGGGAAGGCGCTTTAGGCAGATGGACCACTATGTGCAAAGGTATGGAGAAGGGAGAAAACCATTGGCTGGAATTTAGATTGGGAGTGGGTAGATAAGGAAGTTCAACCGGTAGGCAGGCCCCAGATTGGAAAGAACATGGGTCTTTGCCATGTTAAGGACTTGATATCCATACCGATGGGAAGGTAGAACCACTAAAAGTTTTGTTGTGGAAGTGAGATTGTTATAATTGCCTTTTAGAATGGTTGCTCTGGTTGCAGTATAGAACATGTGTTATTACTGGAGTAAAAAGAAAGTAGGGAGACGAGCTAGAAGACTATTGAGGAAATCCAGGGAAGGAGTGAAGAGGTTTTAAACCAAGACTCTCTCAGAGGGGATAGATACCAGTGGATAAATCTACTAGAGATTTATGGAGCAATTGTTAGATTTGGTGATTGATTGCAAGAGGTCAGGAAGACGATGGGTCTAGGTAAAGAGATGCTAGTGCCCAGCATTCAGTCCTAGGTAACTGGGTGGATGGTAATGCCTTTAACAAGAATGATGACTATATCTTGAAGAGCGTGAGATAGAGAAGTGTGGTGGGAATTAGTTCATGGCATGCAGAATTTGAATTGCATGGTCACTATGGAGGAGATATCAAATAAAGTGTTGGTATATGACCTGGCCATTCAAGATAGAGAAATATTTGGGAGTTATTAGGGTGCAGAAGATAGTTGAAGCTACAGGTATGAATGAGCATTTCACATATAACAGCTACTCCATGGATAATTGGATCTTGTTGGATGATCCTAAAAGATCGTATTGAGTGAGAAGATGACCAAGAGTGGAACTCAGCCTGGGAGTGCAAATGTTTGGAATTGGTATAAAAGAAAGATCTGGTAGAAGTTATTGAGAAGAGAGGACTGGCCAGAAACTTAGATGGCCAAGAGTAGGGTAGAAAAAGCCAAGGCAAGAGTAGTTAACAGGATTAGAAGGTATGAAGAACTCATGGAATATGAGGAAGAAGAGGTGTTCATTAACTTTTGGAATTAGGGGAACTTGAAAGACTGTAAATACATTTTTTTTGGTTTTAGTCTGTTGATTAAAAATTTTTAAAGTTCTTTTGTTTTTAAATTTTTTATATATTTCATTTTGTAAAAAATTTATTCTCCTAAGTGTGTTCCATGAAAGATCAGTGAACTCTAATTTGACTGTATCTCTTAGGCTATTTTTGCCATGGATTTTTAACCAAAGCCATCCTAACTTTATGAGTTTTACTTACATGTTTTTAACTAATTTTAGTAATAAAGCTATAAACAATATGTGAATTTCTTGAGGACAGGAGCTATTTTTCATCTTGCAGATCTGAGGCTTAGCATAGTCCCTGGCATATTATAGGCAGTTAATAAATATTTATTAAATAAATTGATAAATATGTATATAAATGAAACACGTTAGGTAAAAAATTCAGCCTAGATCTTACCATCCAAACTGTGCACATTTTTACAGTTATAGCTATGATGTTTTGAATTTTTTATTCTATTTTTTCACTTAATGTAACTGCATTTTTTCACATATATAATCCTTATAACAGGGTTAAACTTCAAATTTTTATAGGCCAATTTTTTCAGTTCTGTGATTTTGAGTCTTTTGTATTTAGAAAATACTTTACATCTGTGTAATATTGTAGAATTCAACTTATTTTCTTTTCTTTTTTTTTTTTTTGAGACGGAGTGTCACTTTGTTGCCCTGGCTAGAGTGAGTGCCGTGGCGTCAGCCCAGCTCACAGCAACCTCAGACTCCTGGGCTTAAGCGATCCTACTGCCTCAGCCTCCCGAGTAGCTGGGACTATAGGCATACGCCACCATGCCCGGCTAATTTTTTCTATATATATTTTAGTTGGCCAGCTAATTTGTTTCTATTTTTAGTACAGACGGGGGTCTCGCTCTTGCTCAGGCTGGTCTCGAACTCCTGACCTCGAGCAATCCGCCCGCCTCGGCCTCCCAGAGTGCTAGGATTACAGGCGTGAGCCACCGCGCCCGGCCATCAACTTATTTTCTATGTTCAAATAAGAGAAGTATTTCCTCACCTTTCAGAAACTTACACCATCTTTAAATGACACGGACTAAGGAAATTACTAAGCAAAGCCATTCTTATGTGTAGCAAAAGTAAACACCTATGAAGCGTTTTCTGGAAGTGATTACTGGAAGCCCAGATTCTGATAGGCCAACCTACGACATTCTACCAGTAGGACTTTAGCCCTTGATCTTAAACTTTAGGTGTTATCTGGCTGGCAGATGCAATTTCCCCGAAAGGGGTAACACCTGAAGCAGCCATTTATAGCTTCCAGTGAACAAGTTCTAATTCCTTGCCTGAGTAGCAAGTTTAGGAGGAGAAAAGGTGGCGGGGCCTGGCAGGGGGGAGGGTGGAGGATGGGGATTAAAGGAGGTGGGGATAGGAATGAAGAGGAAGGTGCTAGAAGTCCGAAGGCACTAATAAGGGCAAATAATCCTGAACAGCTGCTTGCTAAATTCCTAGCGTTGTCAAGGACTTGCTTCATCCTTTGGAGCTTACATGATGATCCCAGGTAGAGCTTTCTGCATCTACGATGCAAAGGTAATTAAGGCCCTTGGTAGATAAAGGCATTTGGTAAATGAAGATCTTACCTTGGTAGAGGGCTATACCGTTTATAAAACTTTCACATATGTTCCCTTATTGAATTCTCAAAACAATTCCACGTAGGATAGAAGCTATCCTCCTTAAGCTTTGACAAAAGGCCTAGACTAGCATGCTTTTTTTACACTCTATTCCAAAACAGTGATGTGCTAGTCAGGATCATCATGCTTTATTTTAAGGAAGTGTTGCATTTGAAATAGTGATCCAAATGTGATATTTATAAGACAGAACATTTCATTTATTTATTTATTTATTTGAGACAGAATCTCTGTTGCCTGGGGTATAGTGCTGTGGTGTTAGCCTAGCTCACTGCAACCTCAAATTCCTGGGCTCAAGTGATCCTCCTGCCTTAGCCTCCCAAGTGGCTGAGACTACAAGTGCATGCCACCATGCCCAGCTAATTTTTTCTATTTTTAGTAGAGACAGGGGTCTTACTCTTGCTCAGGCTGGTCTCAAATTCCTGACCTCAATGATCCTCCTGCGTTGGCCTCCCAGAGTGCTAGAATTACAGGTGTGAGCCACCGCACCTGGCCAAGACAGAATATTTTGAATGTTAAAGGCATGTAATGCAGCCATTAAAATGGTAAAAACAATATTTAATGATGAAAAAATATTTTAATGTTATATTAATTCATGAAAAAATAGTTGGTAAAATATTATGTAGACTATGACTTTATTTTTTATAAAAATATATGTATATTATGTATGTATTCATAAGCAGAAAGTATGGTAAGGGCATTGATTATTCCTGGGTGATAGGATTTTAAATTTCCTTCTTTTTGATTATATAAATTTTCTAAATTTTTAATAATGAATGTGCATTACTTGCATGGTATTGTAAAAGGCTGAACTCTAAAATCCATGAGTGCCTCTTATGACTCATGGATTTTAGGGTCTTACCTATGTGAATCCTGTTCTTGATCTTCTCAGACCTGTCTGGACAGAGGCATTCCAAGTAATCTTCCTTGAAAGTTTATGTGACAGTTACTTAAGAAGGAAAGAAGGAAATGAACACTTGGCAAATGCCCATTTTATTTGAACCTTCACCTTTGCTTTCTCTTGTTATCCTCACAATACCCCTGCAAAGTTTACTTTATGTCCTCATATAACTGATGATAACACCAAAGCTACGAAGGTTAATTTAATTGGCAAAGATTATACATCAAAAGTAAGTGGTGAGGACTGGGGAAAACTTAGGTGTGTTTGGCTCCAAAGTCTAGCGATTTCCATTCTGCCATACTGTCTCCCACCTCCTGGCAGGCCACCATCCTTCACATCACCAGGACCTGACCAATTTATGACGGCCTCTCTAGGGCATCTGGCATAGCCTCTTCCTCCAGGTTGCCCTTAATCTTCTTTTGCTGCATGTCCTTGTTGCTTTCTTGCCTCTGCCTTCTTTGAGCTCCACATCTATTCAACCCATTAGCATCACTCTTAGCTCCAAAGCATTGGCTCTTAACCCTATTTTGGGCCCGGATTCACTTGCAAATCTCATGAAGCTCTCCTTAGAAAATGCACTTTGCATAGAAGACACAGCTATTGATACATGTATACTTTTTTTTTTTTTTTTGAGACAGAGTCTTGCTCTGTTGCCGGGGCTAGAGTGCCATGGTGTCAGCCTAGCTCACAGCAACCTCAAACTCCTGGGCTTAAGTGATCCTCCTGCCTCAGCCTCCCGAGTAACCCGGACTACAGGCACGCGCCACCATGCCCAGCTAATTTTTTTTCTATATATATTTTTAGCTGTCCAGATAATTCTTTTCTATTTTTGGTGGAGATAGGGTCTCGCTCTTGCTCAGGCTGGTCTCGAACTCCTGAGCTCAAACAATCCACCCGCCTCGGCCTCCCAGAGTGCTAGGATTACAGGCGTGAGCCACCTTGCCCGGTGGATACATGTATACTTTACATACTATTTCATGGTATTCATAGGTTCTCCCATTTCAAGGTCCTCAGATTAAAAGCCCTGCTGTGAAGCTTTAAATACATATTGCAGCTTCTCAGGTGAAGCATGTGATGGTGAGTATTTATTTTGATTGCCTGTGATCCGTTGTATATGTTCTCTGCGGTAAGGAAATGCCCTTTTTACTATTTGGTAATGCACTGTTTATGGGCTCCAGGGAAATATTAGGCAAAATAAGGGATCTGAAGAATAATTAACTTGTATAAGATACTAAATTGGTACTGAGTACTAAATTTTGTAAAAGTAAAATACTAAACATTCACAAAGGCACTAGCTCATGATAAACAATATATTGCGTGACCTGTTTCCACGGTGGATTGTTCAATGGTGATTATTTTAATAAGTATATTTTTGTTTGTTTGTTTGTTTTCCTTCAGAAATGAATGCTAAGGGAGTTATCCTCAATGCGTTTGAACGCTATCGCCTAAAAACATGTATCGACTTTAAGCCTTGGACTGGAGAACCTAACTATATATCAGTGATCAAAGGTAGTGGGTAAGTTGAAGAGTTAGTCTTTTAGGGGGCTGGGGGGACAGGGTCTCGCTCTGTTGCCCAGGCTAGAGTGCAGTGGTGTCATCATAGTTCACTGTAGCCTCCAACTCCTGGACTCAAGTGATCCTCCTGCCTCAGCCTCCCAAGTAGCTGGGACTACAGGCACATGCTACTGTGCTTGGCTAATTTTTGCATTTTTTGTAGAGATGAGGTCTCACTGTGTTGCTCAGGCTGGTCTAGAACTCCTGACCTCAAGCAATCTTCCCTCCTCCACCTCCCAAAGTGCTAGTATTACAGGCATGAACCAACAGGCAAGGCCGAAGAGTTAGTCTTCTAAGGGTTCGAAGGAGAATTCCTGTGCCTGGGGCATCGCATCACAGCAATTGTCCTAGGCCCTGACCTTTAGGGTGAGGTGGGGTGTTTCCTTTACTGGTTGCTGGAGAGTAAAAGAGCTGGATCTAGTTTTTCTAAGCATAGAAATAATATTTTCATACACACAACCAGACTACCAATGTTAAGACAAAGTAGATGGGACTGCACGCCATCCAACCCACAACCAAGTGAATTTCAGCAATTGTAATTTACTCTTTATTTTCCCCTTTAAGTAAAACACGTGTGGGTGTATGTGTGTGCATGTCTGTATTCAAATTTATTTTAACCTGAAAACTCTTATTTCTTGAGTTAAGAAGGCAACAATATTATTTGTCCCCAGCTCAACAATTCTGAGCAGTTGCTGTCCTGGTAAAGCCCTTGTTCATGAGGACAGACATACCAAGGACGATCTCAAACACTTAGAAATATCCAGGAAAAACCTGGACTAGGCTGACTGGGGGATGGCTTGCTCCTATGTAATATTTGGTGTTAGAGCAAGTTCTCCAAAGATCATCTGGTCTGTAAGGTTTTATATGTCACCTGGGTTATGAGAGAAACATGCAGAGTCCAGATAAAAGAGCAAAGCGTCTAGGTGGGCAATGAAGTGGACCAGGCCGTGGGGATATTGCCCTGAGGCTTCAAACCGCATCACTGTAACACCCTCTCCCCTTCCCCATAAACCCCTCTGTAAGCTGCTGGTCTTCAGTAGGAAACAGGCAGGCTGGGAGGCAAGAACTTTCCATCGGAGCGAACTGCGACCGAATAGCAACGGTTCAGCACGAGTTCCTCCACGCGCTGGGATTCTGGCATGAGCAGTCGCGTTCTGATCGGGATGACTATGTCTCCATAATTTGGGACAGAATTCTGTCAGGTATATTTCTCTTGTTTTCTTACATTATTAGTTAAAGACCGAATTTCTAAGCATGTGTCCTCTCTTGCCACCTGTGCCAACTGTTAATAATTGAAAAACTCTGATGTTTTGATGTCTTACTTCATTTAGCTCTAACTCAATCTGAAGTGCCTTCAGGTGGTTGGGGCACTAGTATCCCAGAACCCTGGTACTTTAGAGCTGGGTATGCTCTTAGGAACTGGTTTTGTGTTTCCCGAAGCATGCCCTAGGGAGTGCCGTCCCACTGCGTGTTCACGTGTCTTGTGTGGAAAGGAGTCTGTGGTCAAATCAGTTTGGGAAATCCTAGAGTCTTAGTCCATCTTGTGCCGCTGTCACAAAATACAACAGACCACGTAATTTACAAAGAGCAGAAATTGATCTCTTAGCATTCTGGACGCTGGGAAGTCCAAGATCAAGGGGCTGGCCTTGATTATGGCCTTCTTGTTGTGTCATATCCCATGGCAGAGGGCAGAAGGACAAGGGAAATTGTGAGAGAGAAAAGGGCACCAAACTCTTCCTTTTATAAGGAAGTCCCTCCTGCCACAGTGATGGCACTAGTCAGTCCATGAAAGCAGAGCCCTCATGGCCTCGTCACCTCTCATTAGGCCCCACCTCCCAACACTGTTGCACTGGTGATTAAATTTCCAACACATGGTTTTTTGGGGACATGTTCAAACCATGGTACCTACGTTAAAAAAGAATAAAACCTACAGTTATTTATACTGCTGAGCTGTTCAGAGTCTTTGTTAGGTTGACATGAATTGTAAGTCTCCAAGAACAGGAGCATTTCCCAAAGCCATTTGATCACGGTCTTCTGTTTTCTTTTTGTCAAGTAGCTTGTGACACATTTTGATTATATAATTGTTCCATGGAACCCATTTTGGGAAACACTGTAGTAGTTGAACAGTCTGAACTTTTTCTGATTTTGTGTTCAAAGTCACAAAGGTCTTGATAATGGTGTATGACTAGAGCTCATGTCCACACTGCGCAGTGACCCTCGGCTTCCCTGGCTGTCCTGCCTGTGTGGGGTGTGGCAGAGGGAATGGTGTCGCTGTCGTGTGGGAGGTGCTGTGAGGGCTGCTCTGTAAGATCAGTCTTGAAATCACAGCTCTTGTTCCTTTTCCCGCCGGTCTCTGGGGATCTTAACTGGGATCAGGCGCAGCAGCAAACTAAAAGATTTTGAGGGCAAAAGAAATGTTTAGCTTGAATCCACAGCCTCACTCTTTAGGATTCTCAAAGTCTTATTTTTATGTTTTATTATTTTTTTCACAGCTTTGAAAGATATGAAACTAAAGTCTTATTTTTTAAAAAAAACAATTTCTTTATTTATTTAGAGATAAGGTCTCACTTTGTCACCCAGGCTAGAGTGCAGTGGCACGATCAAAGCTCACTGCAATCTAGACTGTCTGGGCTCAAGCAATGCTTCCACCTCAGCCTCCTAAGTAGCTGGAACTACCAGCATGCGCCACCATGCCCGGCTAATTTTTAATATTTTGTAGAGACAGGGTCTCACTATGTTGCCAGACTGATCTCAAACTCCTGGCCTCAAGCAATCCTCCAACCTCGGCCTCCCAAAGTACTAGAATTTACAAGCGTGAACTACCACGCCAGGCCCAAAATCTTTTTTTTATTTTTTATTTTTTTTGAGACAGAGTCTCTCTTTGTTGCCCGGGCTAGAGTGCTGTGACGTCAGCCTAGCTCACAGGAACCTCAAACTCCTGGGCTTAAGCGATCCTACTGCCTCAGCCTCCCAAGTAGCTGGGACTACAGGTATGCACCACCATCCCCGGCTAGTTTTTTGCTATATATATATATATTTTTAGCTGTCCGGCTAATTTCTTTCTATTTTTTTAGTAGAGACGGTGTCTCACTCTTGCTCAGGCTGGTCTCGAACTCCTGAGCTCAAGTAATCCTCCCGCCTCAGCCTCCCAGAGTGCTAGGATTACAGGCTTGAGCCACCACGCCCTGCCAAAATCTTATTTTTGATAGAAACTTCTGCAAACATTTGATAACACATCTTTATGCTTTAGAGATTAGGCCTACCTCATTGTGTCCATAAAACAAGTTGTGATCTGTTGCCCATTACTATGATGCTAAACAGCCTGGCATCTTCTCTAAATGTATTCGGTTTTTGTTCTTTTAAATGATTATTGACAAATATAATTGTATATATTTATGGGATATAATGTGATGTTTTGATGTATGCATACAATGTGGAATGATTAAAACAAGTTAATTAAAATATTTACCATCTCACTTGTTTTTTACGGTGAAACACTTGAGATTTACTCTCAAAGCAATTTTGAAATATATATTGTTATTAACTATAGTCGCCAGGCTTTAAATACATCTGCACACATTCCGGTAACCATGAGATTCCTATGTCAATCCTTTCTAATGACTCTTTTCTGGGATAACTAGAAAGTTATCACTCCCAGGTCCCATCTCACCACCCTCCCAAAGTCCTCTTCCTTTTCATCTCCATCTGCTCTTGCCCTTGAACTTCCATCGTTGCTGGCCAGTGCTCCGACTGGTTCAACAACGCTTCTGAGACCCCTCCTTTCCGTTAGCAGTCCTTACAGCCTGCGACCAAATGCTAATGTTCCGACATCTGGGCTGTAATGGAACCTTGGATACGTTCCGTGTGACTGCTGGTATCACAGTTCTGAGCTTGAATATTATATTCTATGATAGGAATAATGAAACACTTGCAATACAGTAGATCAGTTGTAGCAAAAGTTGATCTAGTTTATTATGTTCTCTGTTTCTAAGTTAACAGCATTTGGAGTAAGATAAGTGGAATTTTGTGAACGTCAAGTAATCAGAGATTTTTTATTTATCGTTTAGGCAGACAGCACAATTTTAACACCTATAGTGACCAGGTATCAGATTCCCTGAACGTTCCCTACGATTACACTTCCGTCATGCACTACAGTAAAACTGCATTCCAGAATGGAACGGAGCCGACCATCGTAACAAGAATCTCAGACTTCGAGGATGTGATCGGCCAACGGATGGATTTCAGTGACTCTGATCTCTTGAAGTTGAATCGACTGTATAATTGCTGTATGTGACAGGTTCTTTGAAATGACTTGTATTTCCCTCCATCATGTGGGCAAAAATGATGTCTGTGCCATTTTACTGAGCATTGTTGGAGTTTCTGAGATTACAGAAATTTGATATTCAGGGGAAAAAACAAAAACAAGGCACAATAGCACCCAGATCCCAATCTGCAGCCTGGAAGCAGCATTTTTCTTCTCACAAGGCCTGGCTTGGAGATCTAAAAACAAACTGGGTCCTGTAGGAATACGCCTCAGGAAGGTTTTTGAAGCTATTACTAATCCAGATGTAGACCAACTTGATATTCAAATCTCTTTTCAGCTGAAATGAGGTGTATGCTTGGAATATAAACGGGACCAAATAATCTGGGTTGTGGCTTAATGATTTTGAATAACCAGGGGAGTGTAGACTCAGGTTTCCATAAATTAGATAATTAGGGAAGAAATTATGGGTTCTGCAGATAAAGAGGGGTCTTTAAGCCACGATCACCCAGAATCAGCTAGGGGTCCCCTTTAGTGTCACCCTGGCCTTCCTAATAACTTCTGTGATGAGCTCAGTTTTTATTACTTAGATTATCATGTTGTATGAATGTCAATAATTGATTTTTTGCCTTTGCAGCCTCTTCCTTGAGTTTTATGGACTCGTGCAATTTTGAACTGGAAAACGTGTGTGGAATGATCCAAAGTTCAGGAGATAGTGCTGACTGGCAACGGGTTTCACAGGTTCCCAGGGGGCCAGACAGCGATCACTCCTACATGGGCCAGTGCGAAGGTAACAGGAGTGAGATCCTTCTAGATTGTCCAGTCAGTGGCTCCAGCCTTGTCTTTCTCTGTGAAAGACTGGGATTTCATCTCTAATTTCTATTAGAATTATTAATGATAATCATTAGGTTGCTACTAAGGAGTAGGCCTTGTGGAAAACATAGTTGTAAGGACATGGTTAATTTCTTTGCTTTTAATTCTCTGAGTTTGTTTTTTGTTCTATGAGTTTGGGCTCCACGATGCTTCTAGCAGTACTTGCCCATAGCAGGGGAAGACTGCACCTCCTGGAAGGACCCTTATTTCAGGGGCAGTGGTGTTGTTTTCCAGCACGCTGCTTGAAGCTTATAAGAGGCTCTTTCCAATGGACTCCACTAGACTGTGGATTATTCAGTTGCAGAATTGTAGCTGGATGTGATTCATGTTCCTGTAACAAAAATACCTTAAATGAAGGTAGAAAGCACAACTCATTTATTTTTATTCAGATGAATTTCCTTTTCCATTTTCCTTTTGTTTTGTATTAAGTAGCCATTTGGCTACAAGTACCACATTTTTATTTAATTGTTTATTTCTGGCAGCAAACAAGTAAAACTAGACTTCAGAATTTCAGGCCAGTGCTTGACAGCTCAGATGGTCTAGACAGGGGATGAGGTCTCTGATAGCAAAAAGGTACTTTTTCTTTTCTTTTTCTTTTTAAATGCACATTTGGAGAGTGGATAGTGGTCCTATCTAGAAGGAGGGGTAGATAAAGAAGGAAGGAAGGAAGGGAGGGAGGAAGGAAGGAAGGGAGGGAGGAAGGGAGGGAGGGAAAGAGGGAAGGAGAGTCCAAACTAGGCAGCTTTCATGTTTTTTTCTGTCTTTGAAAGCTAATGTCTGTAGTAACAGAAAGGTTGCCTAACGCTGTCTTTTTCATAAATTACCTGCTCCCAGAGCCGTATTTAAGTGTCCAACACAGTGCCCTGCATATAGTGCGAACTCAGCAAATGTTTGAAATAAGATAAAGAAACTGTATATATATATACTCAAGCCAGAATTACTAGCTCTGTCTTCCTTTAGAGATGATTTAGAAGATTAAGTCTTGCAAGTAATGGAAACAGAGAACTGAGAGAGACCTTTGAAATTATTGAGTTCAGTTATTCCCAATCTTTTTGTTATGAATTTAATTTTTTAAACATTAAAAGGTAGATCTCATCCAATGGTTGCTGTACTTCTAACGTATTCTGAAAGTTGAATTATTACTATTATTATTTTTTTTTTTTTGGTAGTTTAAAGCCAAAGAATGTAGGAAGTGTTAAAAAATGGTCAGGTCAGCAAAGGCCCTGGTTTCCTGGCTGGGCTCTCTCTCTTGTCCTCGCACAGTGTGTGTTCGCTTCTCCAGAAGGACCTACGACCTCACCTTGCATTAGGCTTGAGAGGCAAAGATGCTACCACTGTCTACCTACCCAGGTTTCAAGACTTCCTTTTGACTTAATTTCAATTTTCCTTTTCTTATATTCTTAGAGAGGGGACAATTCTCTGTGGCATCTTTCCAATGGTAGCTGCTGTCCCCTGGAGTTGACCAGAGTTGGGGCAGTTGAAAGGTGTTCCTTGCAGACTCTACCTTTTGGTCCTGCCGTTTAGGCATGACCTAAAGCCTCACGTTGGATTTTTTTTTGTTAACATTTGATACTTAGATTTGCTGTAAACATACACAGCAAATGAAAGTAAGCAAAGATCAGTGCCCACAGAAAACTCCTACTATTGTAAGTAAAGGTTTATGAATGATAGAAAGGTTTGAGTTTTATTCTATTCTGTCAATCTGCTAGTTTTTCCAAGTGCCAGATATGTAGCTTAGGCTTCTGAGGTTTCTACCTTGTGATGTATATATTGACGTTAGTTATTAGTTATATACCTCATGTAAAGAATCTCCCACCACTGTTAACAAACACATGTTCCTATACCCAGAAATTGCTTTCTCTCAATTCTGCTTTTGTTAACAGGTTCTGGTTTCTTCATGTATTTCGACAGTAGCTCTGTAAATGTGGGGGCCACGGCAGTGCTGGAAAGTAGAATGCTGTACCCTAAGAGAGGATTTCAGTGCTTGCAATTTTATTTATATAACAGTGGAAGTGAAAGTGACCAACTGAACATCTACACCAGGGAGTATTCTACAGACAATGTGAATGGCAGTTTAACGCTTGTGGAAGAGATTAAAGGTACAATATCAGCATCCTTATTTTGGGGTTCAAAGTGATGCATTCTTAGCTCTTTCCTTATGGTAACAACTTACAACAGGGTAGGGGATGCTGGCCCCCTATTTTTCAATTTAGAACTTGGTCCTTCTTGTTTTATAGCAAGGATGCTAAAGTGAGGATCCTTTGTGTGAGCTATATAATGTCACACTCACTTAAGAAACTGTAGGTCAGTCTCTGGCATTGGGGAGGTCAGTTCTTGGCAAGTAGTAAAAATGCATTGTGCACTAGCTTAGGCAAAATGGGAAGGGGGTACTGGCTCAAGGTTAGTTACAACCTGTAGAACAGATGAGGAAGGAACTGGCTTCAGGGAGGACTGGATCTGTCCCTGAACATTGTTGGGGACCTCTTGTTTTATCTCAGAATGGCTTTGTCCATAAGACTGGGACTTTGGTTATTTCACTTCCCAGCTTACGTCTTACCAAATGTGCCATCAGACTGGAAGAGGGATTCTATCTCTAATCTCTAGCTTAAGCAATCAATCCCAGTGAAGGACTCTGATCCTTATGATTTGGGTTAAATGTAACTTCTGGAGAATTTGTGAGTGGGCGGCCACCTTTCATGTCAATCATGTGTCAGAGAAGGGGGCCATGACGACCGCCTGTTCAAGCAGGTGGTTAAGGAGGTTCCCCACGGAGGGCAGAGCTGTGGGCCGGCAAATGTATCTGTCTGCTCCACACATTCACCTCTGGGTTTGAAAGAACTGAGTAAAAGCGATTATAAAGCGCATCTACATTGTGCCGTTTTCCCTCTCTATTTGACAATAAGAAACAATCTGAAATACAGACGATATTTTTTTCGTGAACACCTATGAACAGCAGGTTCTTAATCTTACTAAGAATATACACACATCATGCATATGCATTATATATGTAATTATATGACATATAAAATGACATACATAATATACATCACACATTTTATATACATGAAAGCTTTATATATAAACTATTTGTTAATACAAATAGTGTAAATTATGTATTAATACATATAATAATACAAGCATTAATATAATGTATATACAATATATGATATATATCTACATATAATTGTTCAGACTTGGAAGGGAGATCCTTTCCCTTGTTAATCTATGAGTGTATCATTGCTAGACAATAATGCAAAAGGCACTTGCGAAGCTTGCTTAGGAGCCCAGAACTTGAACTGATAATACTGATAATGATGCAGTGGAAGCTCTCATGAAAGGCTTTTGTTCAATCCAGAGTCCATCCACGGACAATAGCATGTTCTGTAATTTGTATATTTCTAACTTATTTTCAAGCAGCTGTATTTCATATTAGTACCAGTATATTTACATTTTAAGTCATTGTGTTAACTACTATTTTGACATGAATTCCTCAGCTGTTGTCCATCTGGGGGTTATGAAGATTTTTTAGTATGCTGCTTATCTGAGTAGGCGATACAAGAACACAAGACAGAATGGCATATCGTGTGCTGCTAGCTGGAGACATGGGGTAATGGTTGAGGAGGAGATGCAGGTTGGGGGGAAAAGAGGGGTATCAATGTCAGATAAATAACGTTGAGTCACTCGTAAATGACCGAAGGAGAAAATGTAGGATATAAGCTTTCTAGGGTTTGGTGGATTCTGGTTTAATACTGCCAAAAAGTTGATTGAAAACTTTGCATGTGAAGGAATTATTCCAAACTATAAATATATCAAAGAAGGTTTTGCCTGAGTATCACAAGAATCTTGGGTACAAGTGTTAGAATATTGAGCTTGCTTGACCATTTAACTAATATGGAATGGCAGGCAACTCAGGAGGCTGAGGTGGAAGGAGCCTAGGAGTCTGAGGCTGCACTTTGACACTGCACTCCAGCCTGGGTGACAGAGCAAGACCCTGTCTCTTAAACAAAAAAAAAGTGTCAGGTAACTCAGAAGTAGGACATGGAGCACTCATGAATTAGTTGTTGTTTGTTCACTCAACTCTGGGAAAGGGCAATCTATTTGAGAAACAGCTAGATAAACGTTCAAATAACAGTCTGACTCCACAGAAATACCCTGAAGTAAATGAGCCTGGGCTGGAGGTGTGAGAAAACCGTACCTCTGACCTGTAGGAATCAGTACTTGGATGACCATTTGTCTATGAAGGTTAGAACTCTAATGTTGATTTGCATAGATTCATAGTTCTTTGCCTTCTTTGAAATATTAATAACTCTTTTGCAGACATACCCATTGGGAGCTGGCAGCTTCACCACGTTACACTGGAAATGACCAACAAGTTTAGAGTGGTGTTTGAAGGACGCAAAGGCTCTGGTGCATCATTGGGTGGTCTGTCCATAGATGACATCAATCTTTCAGAAACACGGTGCCCTCATCATGTCTGGCATATAAGGAATATCACACAGCTCATTGGCAGCCCAAATGGAACTCTATATAGCCCTCCGTTTTATTCTTCTGAAGGTTATGCCTTTCAGATTCAGTTGACTCTAAGCCATTTGACTAATGCAGGGATATATTTCCACTTGATCTCTGGAGCCAATGATGATCAATTACAGTGGCCGTGTCCTTGGCAACAAGCCACGATGACACTCTTGGATCAAAATCCTGACATTCGACAGCGTATGTCCAACCAGCGGAGTATAACTACAGACCCATTCATGACCACCGGTTTGTGACTCATTTTCTTTATTGCTAATACATGATCACTGCTCTGGGAGGGACAGATGGTTTTGGGAACAAGAGATTGCACAGTTACCTAGGGAATTATAAGCCCCAAATCTTAAGAACAAAAATTTAAGGAGAAGAATTCAACAGTTGTGGACAGAGTCTCCCAGACAGTAGCCTGTTAGGGATATCAGCAAGGACTCTAAGAAAACAGAGAAGATACTGACTGTATTCCTGGGAATTGGTAACCATCCGAATTTCCACTTTCATGCAAGGAGTGTTGGTTTCAGAGGCTGACATGCTTGGGTTCGGATCCAAGGTGTGTGCTTCTCATTAGCTATATGACCTTGAGCAGATAATCTCTTGGAGGCCCAAACTGTAATCACAATTCCACAGATTTGTTCCAAGGATTAGTACAGATCAAATGTGGAAGCTTGTGGAAGGGCCTGCTCTGGAGAGGCCCTCAGATGCTGAGTTTTCCTAACCCATGCTTCCTCGGTCATGCCACTGGGATTGTGGGAAACAATTCAGCTCTTGGGATAGGGGTGGTTTTTGATCAGAAGGAATATGTTGGGCAGATGCACTGGAGTATTGGTGGAAAAGGGATGGGAATGGACTATAAATTCTTACTGAAAAGTTCTGGAGGACTCACCAATGGTGACATCATTCCCTGTCTTTCCAGTTTCAAAGAGAAGCAGCACACAGAAAGCAATCTCTACACTTCTAATTTTAATCATCCTTTGCCTCTGGGACACTAATAAAAGAAAAAATGGAATTATAGCAAGCTGAATATTATTGCCAAATCTGAATTCAATATATGAAAAGGATTGACTAAAGCAATATAGGGAAAAAATCAACTTGATCTGATAGGAAATAATAATATGCATCAATGGAATTATAGGGACTCAATGTTCAGAATTTCTTTCCACTCATAGTCCAGAGTGTGGTCCTCCCTGCCAGGCAATCTGATTTCCTTTAGGACAGTCTAAATGAACAAGCACCAGTGATTTGCCAGGGACTACATCACAGGTCAATAGCATCATTTAATTATTTTGAGCTCCATCCTAATTGTGTTTCACATTTCCTGTTCTTTCCTACCACCAAAAGCTATGATGAGCCTAAACACAATCCATTAATATAAATTGCTTTTTCAGATAATGGAAACTATTTTTGGGACAGCCCTTCCAAAGTGGGAGAAGTGGCTTTCTTTCCTAATGGAACCCAGTTTAGAAGAAGTAGGGGCTATGGAACCAGTGCCTTTATAACCCATGAGAGGCTGAACAGCAGAGATTTTATAAAAGGAAATGATGTTTATATTCTCCTGACAGTGGAAGGTACGTCAATAAAAATAGTTTTATATCAGCAGGTTTTTTTGTGGTGGCTATTATTTACTGTGTTCTTTTCGGTTTCATTTTAAAATATATAGAGATGTGGGAGGAAATGAGCATGAGTGGTTTTGGGGGGTATGAATTATTAACAATCTGAAAATAATTTAATTTGAAACAGTGAGGATAAAGAATTTAATTACCACCACACGAAGCAATAATGGAAACCTTTAGGCTGGAAACCTTCTTTAGAAATAAGTTAGTTATTAATATTATACCTAGCATTATACTCTAGGGTTCCAGAAATAAAAATATCATATGAGCACATGAAATTAAACTGGAAACAGACTGTCTTATCATCATTTCAAATGTATATACATGCATACATATGTACACACATGTACATATGCAAACACATGCACATAACATATATATCTTGGCAGTAAGAACATTAACCTATTGTCTTTTAAAATTTCTTACCTCTGACAGCCAATAAATACATTTTCCAGAAGTTCTGGTGGTTTCCATGTCTCATATGGTAGAATAATTATTTTCTATCAAAGACTCACTTGCATCTCAGTAAATCAGAGTCTCGTTTGTGATGAAAGGTGGTACACTTAAAACCCACAAAATCTTGACGCCAATGTTCATTAGAGTAAATCTAGATGATACTTCTTGGAAAAAATTATCCAGGAATAACTTTTATCAAGAGAGAAAACATTTTATTGAGAAAAGTCACACATTTATCAATTCTCATTGACCCTATTTGGACAAGATGCAACAAAAAACACTGCAAAGAACAGAGCCCTTGTTTTCCAATGTCTTTTTTTATTTTTTATTTTTTGAGACAGAGTCTCACTCTGTTGCCTGGGCTAAAGCGCCATGGTGTCAGCCTAACTCACAGCAACCTCAAACTCCTGGGCTGAAGCAATCCTTCTGCCTCAGCCTCTGGAGTAGCTGGGACTACAGGCATGTGCCACCATGCCTGGATAATTTTTTCTGTGTATTTTTAGTTGTCCAGCTAATTTCTTTCTATTTTTAGTAGAGAGAGGGTCTCACTCTTGCTCAGGCTGGTCTCGAACTCCTGAGCTCAAACGATCCTGCCGCCTCGGCCCCCCAGAGTGCTAGGATTACAGGCGTGAGCCACCGTGCCTGGCCAGTTTTCCGGTGTCTTGCTCCAAATATCCACTAACTTGCTCCGCCAAGTGAGAGAATTGTGACCTTGCACAAAACCCTCAATTGCTTTACATTTCTGAGCTTTGGTTTTCTTATTTGTCCCTTGAAGGTTGGTATCAGGGGTTTGTACCCTTTTGAGCTTCCACAGCCCAGGCAAGAATGTGGTCAAGTTGCAGCCCCAGCAGGCTGTCCCAGTTCTTATTTCACTGCCTATGAACGTTGGTGGACTATACTTCAAGATTAGCTGAATTTCTCACAAGCCTAAAACCTGAACATCATCTATTTTGAAACTTAAAGATCAAATGATTGTTAGAGCAAAAGTTGATTTTCATTCACATTCTCCCCCCATCCTCCTAGACATATCTCACCTCAATTCTACACCAACCCAGCCGACACCAACCCAGACAACATCAATCCAGACGATACCAACCCGGCCGACACCAATCCAGCCGACACCAAACCGGCCGACGCCAATCCAGCCGACACCAAACCGGCCGACGCCAATCCGGCCGACACCAAACTGGCCAACACCAACCTCTAGCATCAAAGACCTGTGCTTGGAACTCACCTGTGAGAATGATGGCGTCTGTGCTGTTCGAGATGACAAAGCTGAATGCAGGTAAGGATCACCTGAAAGAGATCCTCCCACATTCTTTTATTCCCACAACGTAGGATTAAATACTGATCGTTCATATGAATGAAATCCATTGCTTCTCATCTCAAAGTCATTCACAGAATATTTATTTTTTTGCCTTTCATTTGGGACTCTGGATAGCCATGTAACAATGAAATCAGGGCCGGGTGCAGTGGCTCATGCTTGTAATCCTAGCACTCCGGGAGGCTGAGGTGGGAGGATCGCTTGAGGTCAGCAGTTCAAGACCAGCCTGAACAAGAACGAGATCCCATCTTTTAAAATAAAATAAAATCAAGAAATTATTTATGAAAAAATAGCACAATACATTCTAATTGCCTGAAAAAGTCCTCACAATTTACCTGTCTTATTAAATCCCCACAAGGGTGGTGGCTTCCATTTCCTAGATGAAGATAGTGACTTTGTGAGAAGCCCTTGGCCAAGGTCAAAGCTGGAAGATGGGACGCTGAGAACTAAACTTTCTCCATTACCTATGCTACCTGCCTGTCCTACCTTGGAGCCGCTGTTTCAGTACCAGATTAGGACTAATTCCATTTCTCCTTTTCATGGTTCCTGCCTGTGTCCCTGGTGTTAGTCTCCAGCCAGCCCAGAGTGGGTAAAATAGTTCCATGTGTCAGTGACCTATTGGTGATCAAATAGACTAAAGGTGGTCAGCACCTTTGACGGTGAGGATTTCCAGAGTTAGATATCGACTCATAACTGAGTCATGTTTGTGACGTGTAGGTGCCCGTCGGGAGACGACTGGTGGTACATAGGAGAAAGGTGTGAAAAGAGAGGTTCCACCAGGGACACCATCATCATTGCTGTTTCTTCTACTGTTGCTGTGTTCGCTGTGATGCTGGCCATCACCCTTGTGAGTGTCTATTGTACCAGGAGGAAATATCTTAAAAGGACAAGTTCAAATACAGCAAATACGACTCCGAAAAATGTAAGTTGAATCTGGTATTTGGTTATTTAAAACCTGTTGATGCAATCATCTAGAGAAGAATTAAGACATTTTTGATGTACTGCTCTGTTTTCTTTTCTTTCTTTTTGAAAACCTTCTTTTCTTTATTTCCTATGCTGGGACAACTGATTGGAGACGATGAGTTCTTATGAGCTGCACTATATAAATCAATGGGGGCTTTTGAGGGAGTTCATTATCTTCTTGGAATTGTATCCAACACTGTGTATGATTATGTGTTGTTTCTTTGGAGTGTGGGTGGTCTGGCACCTTCCTGAAACACATGACTGATTTTCTGATTTTGCCTGTAAGTTCAAGCCTTCCCAGTAAAGAGGTGGCCTGAAAGTGTTTTTATTCTAGATTTGTAGTGGTGGCTGAGCTCAGGCCTGGAGGAAGGAGGGGGTGTAGGCATGTTTAGGGCAGCTCTTCCTTTAAAGAAGGTTCCTGCTAATTATGGTTTCATATGGAGTAACTAACTGTAAGGCAAGGTTTTCAAATAAAGGATTGAAAGTCTTTCCTCAGAAAATCTCTGAAATTGCAATAGACTCCTGAAAACGGCTCATCTCAGGCTGGGTCCCTTGGGAAGGTGACTCTGAGGTGGATATTTATGTGCAGGAGGTTTATTGGGAGGGCTCTTGGGAACACTCGTAAGGGGGTGAGGGGGCTGGACTGGGCAGGGGTGAGGCCAGACTGTGATGCTGTTGAGGCCAAGGCCTCAGCCCATCCTCCAGGGAGCTCTGGAGCTGGGATGGCTCCTTAGACACATCCTGAATTGAGGGAGGGGGGCCAGGCCTTTCTGCTCCCCACATCAACAGCCACTGGATTAGGACTGCCGGAAGGAGGGGGCGTAAAATCGCGCAAGGCGAGGGCCTTCAGGGAACGGCATTTCTTGCATGACAGCTTCCATTTTGAAGGGCAGGGCGGAGCAGTGTGCCTAGCACCCACCGCACACCCCAGCAGCAGAGAGCACCAGGTTTCACACGCAGATTCATATTCTTACTAAAGAGCACAAAGAGAATGGCATAAAATCTGAACATTACTTACAAGTGAATCTTTGAATTTCTTCCAATTCTATTGCATTCAAATTAGAGTCTCTGAAAATTGCTCCTGAAAACTGATTTAAAAATGACCAATTAGAATTACCTCTGAAAATAAAAATACTCCAATTTGCTAAAGCAAGAGTGTATTTTCTTCAGAAAAATGATTATTCAAGACATACTGGCTGGGCACAGTGGCTCACACCTGTAATCCTAGCACTCTGGGAGGCTGAGGCGGGAGGCTTACTTGAGCTCAAGAGTTTGACACCAGCCTGAGCAAAAGCGAGACCCCCCCATCTCTACTAAAAATAGAAAACTTAGCCAGGTGTAGTGGCACATGCCTGTAGTCCCAGCTACTCGGGAGGCTGAGGCAGGAGGATCGCTTGAGCCCAGGAGTTTGAGATTGCTGTGAGCCATGATCACACCACTGCATTCCAGCCTGGGCAACAGAACTTTAAAAAAAAAAGGTGAACAATGAATGAACAGAGAGCAAATAGTTGTATTCTCAAATACTGTTATCCTATTTCCTCAACATCAGGAAGATGTTTAAAGCTCATCATAAGGCAACAGATGAATTACTTCACAAATTTATTAGAAAAATACTTAAAATGTAAACAAGTTGTTTTGTTTTTAAACAGCATTTCCAGTTTGTTTTATGACTCAAAATAAAAGGGACCGATGAGAAAATGCAGGGCCGGGTAGGTCAACCTGATGGCAGCTGTGCCCATAAAAATGGTCCCCTGGGCCAACAGGATGGAGCCAGGCACTGGTGTTGGGAAGACGCAGGAGTGGACAGGCAGGAGAGGACCCGGTGGATGGGTGGATGGGTCTGCCGGATAGTCCCCTGGCAGGGAAAGTGTAAGAGCTACTATATGGGCTTTGACTTAGTAAGAAAGAATTGGAAGGCGTTAAAGAAAAATGATAAAAACAAGAGAAAGAAGGAAGCTAAGTCAATAAAGGGTGGAAACTGTCAGGGTACCAGGGACATGGTAGGGATGTTAAGTGGAAACACACACACACACACACACACACACACACACACACACACACACCCCATAATATTACAAAAGAATTGTTTTGCCTCTGGGTTATTTAAGCACATCACTAAGGGCAAGGGCATCATTTACGTTTTTCCTTAGTCTGGGCATTTGTACAGTTAATTCACTAACAGATCCTCCAGATCTAGTTCAGATCTTAAATCAGAATGACCTTTTCTATGAAGCCAAAGTATGTGCTTGCCCTACCATTCGGCATCTCAGTAATGCCATCAGGGCCTCTGCCTGGAGCGGGAGCCACTTGCCAGCAGGGAGGGAGGCCAGGTCACTGCTGATGTGGACTTTATTTAAAAACTAGACCGTTTCATCATGATTCATTTACAAGATGTAAGGCTGGTGGCAGGCACCCCTCCCTTCCCTAATGAAAAAGAAGAAGCCCCTCCTATTCCTCAATACCCGCCCTAGAGCTGAAACAAAGAAATTCCTCACTCTTCGGGCCAAAACCTTCTTCCTGCCAGAGAAACTCCCATCCCTCAGCCCTAAAAACACATATAAACCCACTCAGACTTCTGGGCGGGGCGACTTCTCTGGTCCCACTCCGTGGGTCCCGTGAAGCTCGCCCGGGTCCCTCTCTTGGAACTCATTACCCCCACCCGGGAGTGCTCCAATAAAGCCTCTTTACTTATCCCTTTCAACTCTGCTCGTCTTTCTTTCTCTGGCGCTGGCCAAATCCAAAAAACCTTACACATGACAGTTTTTAAATTTAGAAATTAAGTCATCAATTGTTCTTTCCCCTTTTAGCAGCCTGATCCTTGAAGATTAACTCAACAGTATGGCCAGCAAATGAAATTAAAAAGGATTCTTCAGCATGGATTTCACCTAAGCTACATCACAACCACCTCATTCTTCTAAAAATGGATCTTTTCTGTAAATAGTTGGATGTACTATAAATCATTATTTTGGTAAAAGTCAAATTGGTGAAATGTTTGCATTTCTTTCTTCTTTTTTTTTAATTGAGAGGAAGCCATCCAGGCTCCTCTGGAAGTAGAATATTGTCTCTAAAGGGAGAGCAACAATTAGAAATAGCTTTCCAAACTGCTGACCCTTCTGATTTGGGGGCCAAGTACAGTGGCCTCACAAGTGATTCCCAGAAACCCACTGGAAACAATGCTACTCCCCATAGAATCTCGCAGTTCCAGCTCTGAGCTGTCTTGATATAGGGAACGGCACTGGGACAGCTCTCTCCATCTCAGTTATATCTTTCTCCAAAACTGACCACTCTCTTGTTTTCTTATATAATCCCTTTGGTACATGAGCTTGGCTTAGAATTTGTTTGGGTGCACAACCACAAACAACAAGAAAACTTTGAGCTTCTTGAGCAGCAGTTCTCAAAGTTTTCGGTCTCTTAGAATGTGCAAATCTTAGGAGGTAAAAAAAAAATAATAATTAAAAAAAAAGCTCTGGTCTCAGGAGGCTTTACGCTTTTAAAAAATTATTAAGGACCCCAAAGAGCTTTTGCCTGTGAACACTCCATTGATCAGTATTGACCTTATTAGAAATTCAAACCAGGAAAACTTAAAAGTATATATTTATTAATCATTAAAAAATAATAAACCCATTACATGTTAACATAAATGTTTTAATGAAAAGTAATTATATTTTCCAAAAAAGAGAAAATTTAGCAAAAAGAAGGGCATTGATTTAGATTTCATGTAAATCCCTAATGTGTGGCTTAATAGGAGACATATATCATTCCTCATATGTGCTTCTGCATTCAGTCTGTTGTGATGTATTAGTTTGGTTGAAGGATATGAAGAAAGTCTAATCTCTGCAGATATGTAATTGGAAAAAGGCGACATATTTGAGTAGTTTTTTCAGATAAGTGTGGATATTCTTTCTTAATACTTTGTTGAAAGTTGACAAATGGTTATTTCTTACAGGTTAGTTGCAATTGGAATCTGAAACTATATCCATGAACTTTTGTACTCCGTCCAGTAAAATCCATTGGTCTACCTTGTATTTTGAGTAGGCCTTTCAGCTATGCATGATTTTGTAATATTGTACATTGATCATTTAGAAAATATTGATTCACTGAGTTATGCAGCTTTTACAACTCTTGACACACAGTTCATTATACATTACCAAAACAACATTAGTTAATAGCACTAGTAATCTCATTAAAAAAAGTCTTTAAGTCTTGGAAAGTTGGTATGCTCATGGTGGCGGAAACCAATCTTTCCAGATTCTAAGTTTTGCTTGAAAACTTAAATTTTATCACTGGCAACAAGTACTGTCTTCCTGTTGCAACAGACGCACTTTATTCAATTTTTTAAATTCGAATTGTATTTTGATATAATTGTAGATTCGTGTGCAGTTATAAGAAATAATACAGAGAAAGCCTGTGTACCCTCTACTCAGTTTCCCCCAGTGGTAACATCTTGTAAAATTATGTATAGTACAATAGCACAATCAGGATATTGACGTTGATATTGATACATTCAACACACAGAGCATTTCCATCACCACGAGAATTCCTCAAGTTGCCTTATATAGCCACATCCATTTCCCCTTTTTCCCACCTCCTGTGTATCCCCTGGCAACCATTAATATGTTCTCTACTTCTATAATTTTGTCATTTAAAAAATGTTCTATTGATAGAACCATACAGTATGGAACCCTTTGAGATTGGCTCCTCCTTCCCCCCCGGCATAATTATTTATAGATTAATCCAGGCTAGTATATTCAATAGTTTGTTCCTTTTTATTGGCAAATAGCAGTCCATGGTGTGGATGTACCAAAGTTTGTTTAATCATTCATTTGTTGGAGGACATTTGGGTTGTTCCCAGTTTTTTGGCTATTACAAATAAAGCTGCTATAAATGTTTGAGTTCAAGTTTTGTGTGGATATAAGTCTTCATTTCTCTGGGATATTGCATGCAAAGTTTTTTAAAAACTGCCAAAATGATTTGCAGAGTGGCTATACCATTTGACATTCCCGTCACCAACTTTGTGTGATCCAGTTTCTCTGCATCCTTGCCAACTTGTGGTATTGTCACTTTTTTTTTAAATAGACTTTATTTTTTAGAGCAGTTTTAGATTCACAACAGAACTGAGCAGAAGATACGTATACCTCTGTCCTCACATATACACAGCATTCCCCACTATCAACATCCTGCACTAGAGTGGTACATTCCTTACAATCTGTGAGCCTACGTGGACACATCATTATTACCCAGAGTAATATGTAAATATCATTTACATAAGGTTCACTCTTGGTGCCGTGCATTCCACAGGTGTTCACAATGTATAACGACATATATCCACCATGATAGCATACAGAACAGTTTCACTGCCCTAAAAATCCTGTGCTCTGCCCATGCATCCCTCCCTCCCCCTAAGCCCCTGGCAACCATTGATTCTTTTACTGTCTTCATAGTTTTGCCTTTTCTAGCATGCCATATAATTGGGATCATATGGTATACAGCCTTTTTATATTGACTTCTTTCACTTACCGTCACTGTATCTTTTTATTTTAGCCATTCTGATAAGTGTGTAGTGGTATCTTGTGGTTTTAATTTGCAGTTCCAAATGACTAACGATATGGAACCTATTTCCATGTGCTTATTTGTCATCTGTGTGTCCTCTGTAGTGAAATATCTCTTCAAATCTTTTGCTCATGCTCTAACTGGATTTTTTTTTGTTCTTATACTATAGTGTTTTGAGAGTTCTTGACATGTTCTAGATACTATGCCTTGGTCAGTATTTAACGGTTTACTCAGCAATGGGTGATTAGTAGCAAATGTTTCCTGTTTTTCAATTAGGCAAGAACTCCCATCCCACATCCAGTTATGTTTAAAGTGAGAGCGGAAATGGAACCATCTCAGTCTGTCGTGACTCAGTACCTGCTATAATACTATTAATGGGATCAGGAGACATTCTTTTGATTACTTTTTCCATAGTCTCTGTTCCCTGTAATTACTTAAGATATGTGTCCTCAGGTAATAATTAACTGTCTCCCTAGTGGGTCAAGTTCAAGCATTTTCAGCATCTTTTCAAGGCAGAGACTAGGTCCCTTCAATGGAATGTCTCAGCCCTGTAGAATGAGGGGATTTGCCCTGATAACCTGTCTCCACGTTCATGTGCTACGGTTCTATGCTCACCACAGCAGCAAGCTGTCAAGTTATATTGTGAGGCCTGTGATTGCAAATTTGTGGTGCCATTGGTTTGTGGCAGTTTTGACTGACAAGGGACAATGGGTATTTCTGGAAATCAGCAAAAGTGGCATTGCTTTGTGGTTATGGTAAAATCACAGTTTTCAATTCAGGTAGACTAGATTTAGAATTATGAGATTCTTGAAGAATTTTAAATTTGGGATGTTTCTCATTATTTTAAACTTTGCACATAGAGATTTTATTAATACATTTAATAGAGAGCTATTTCAAAATTTAAAATTTCACATTTTGTATAGAATTTAACCGTAGTACATTTCGTAGGCAAAAATCACTCTCTAGTCGTTAAATACTCAGGGAAGCATATACACTCTTTCATTTCCTCTTTTGGGCCTATTGGTATCTGGGGATGTTGATGAGTTAATCCACTTTCTTAAATACCAGGAATGTTATTTAATATATGGTCTCAAAATGACCTTAAAATTCCTGCATTTCTACTGGTATCACTACTTAGGGGGGTGAGGAATAGGGCTCCATTCAAATTATTTTTGATATCACTAATCTTATCACTAATTTTATTTAAATAAGAATGTAGATTACAGGAAAGACAAACAGTTGTCCTTTGGCATCTAGAATCTTAATATAAAACCTAATTTCACCATTGAAATCAAGTCTGACTGCCAAAGCCATTAACTCTAGTATGAAGATGTATTTTACGTTAGTAACAAGGGGCTTGCCGTCTTTGGAGTTACTGACTATAGGAGATTTTCTTCAGAACTCTCAGAGGGCTGGGAAAAGCTATTATGGAAAGATACAATTTATCCCTGGCCGTTTAAGTACCCATGAAGTTTTATTTCAAACTAGCCTGGGAGGTAGAAATGACCACTCAAGATGGATAGTGCATGAACTTTTGGGATCCTGGAGATCAGCACTTGCTGCTCAGAAGAGAACTAATGGTTTTTGAGGGGACGAAGCCCTGTACTCAAGCTTAGGCTCCATGTCACCTTAGTTCACATGTGTTCTTTAATCCTCCAAACTGTTTTTTGTGATAGGCAATATTATTAATTTTTATTTGGCAGGAGGAGAAATACTGGGTTTAGAATTAGGTCAGTCTGGACTTCAAGCCATGCCTCCTCTGTCTGCCACCATATGAGATGTGCCACCCAAGGAGGGGCCAGCCATGTCTCGGGAGGGGGTGAGAGCGAAACTCGTCTGCCCTTAAAGTACAACCGGTACAGAGCCTACGTGGAAATCTTCAAGGTGGTAAATTATCAAGCAGAGTCAAACCAAATCAAACCTCTACCCCCAGAACAAACAGAAAGGAAATTATGCTTGTAAGTGTGGGAACAGAGGTAAAAATCTGACTTGCAATTTGACCGATGACTACAAAGCCATTCCTCAAGCTGAGCAGTCTGCTGTACAAAGGGACTTACTTGACCTGACAATCCAAGGACTCATCCTTGCACCTAAGGCCTTTCCTCATCTCTGCTTTTAAGTGCTTTTGACCTCCCTAAGACTTAAGGCCAGGTTCCAGGTTCTAAAATTCAGTAAGCCGTCTTGTCCCAGAGTTGATGGCCACAGCAAAGGCATATCTTGAGGTCCTCTTCCTGCTACTGTGGCACTCACATGTGTATGAACATAGATCTCCTAGGGGCTTAGGAAAGGTGTACATGGCCAGGAGAAGGAAAAACAGGCAGAAGGTACAATATTTTCCTTTTTATTTGTAAATGATTAGATTTTTATATATGTTCCAAAAACCACAATTAGTACAACTAATCTGTAAGGGAAGGTTGTTTTAAAGGGTTCTTATTTGTATAATATGAACACATCCTTCATATAACTACCTCAAGTGGGTATGGCTTAGAGAATGTGTTGAGTTGGGTGTCTGGATTTTTGGATTTTCCTCTTCTAAGTATTTTCCAATATTATATGCTTTTTTGGGTTTACTTGTGTTTTTTACTCTAATGGTCATAATGAAAGGATTTAATTTTTTGTTATTTTCTGATAATTGTATAACAAACAAAACAAAACAAAAATCCTCCCAGGTCCTTAAGAATTTATCTTTTCTGGATGAATAGTTTTAGGTCAAAGGTGTCCCGTTCTTAGCAAATGACTCAATTGTCATAAAACTTTCTTTTTTTTTTTTTTGAGACAGAGTCTCACTCTTTTGCGGGGGCTAGAATGCCGTGGCATCAGCCTAGCTCACAGCAACCTCAAACTCCTGGGCTCAAACAATCCTCCTGCCTCAGCCTCCCGAGTAGCTGGGACTACAGGCATGCGCCACAATGCCTGGCTAATTTTTCTATATATATTTTTAGCTGTCCATATAATTTCTTTATATTTTTAGTAGAGATGGGGTCTCGCTCTTGCTCAGGCTGGTCTTGAACTCCTGAGCTCAAATGATCTGCCCGCCTCAGCCTCCCAGAGTGCTAGGATTACAGGTGTGAGCCACCACGCCCAGCTATAAACCTTAATGACAGTGATTTGGTACACCCCAAAGCAGCTAGGATTGTGAAACATTTTACTTTAGTCTTGGAAAACTATCACACGTAATAAGCACGTGGAACTGTCAGGATGGTTCTGATAACACTTCAGCAGATTAGGCAGCCTGAGTGCCATCAGCAACATATGACAAACATTTGCGAAGCCGTGAACCTTAGCCAGGCCAGCACCCTGCTCACAAGGGAGCTCTTGGTTTCCACAGTTTGGCAGTGTTTCATGAATTAATTATCATTATCTCCTCTGAAAGCTTCTAAGCCAATAACAGGGTAAATATAAAAAAAGGTAGTAACAGAAAAGAACAGAATACAATTCTCTCCTTGGCAGCTCTAACAGTTCCAAGAAACATCCATTTTCTATGCTTAATCTCCCTCCAGTTTGTGTCTTCTTTTGGCTGACGCTGATTCCGTGTCATTCTTTCTTTTGGTTTTGCTTCTTGGATCATTTATAATGACAATACAGTATAAGAAGGAACAGGAAAGGAAGGGAGAACTAAAGAATGGTGGCCCTGAGTGACAGAATGGGAACATTTTGTTGAGATAATGCTCTGGGAGCCCCCTGACTAGCGACATTCATAAGCTGTGTGATGTGCCAACCCCACAAAAGAGAAGACATTCCCATTAAATAGGATCCATTTACGCAGACCACTTTCACCCGGTGTCACACTGGGCTTTTACCGTCCAGCTAATAAGTGATCAAGCCGGGATTAGAGGGGGGCAGGAGGGATGGGGGTGTGGGGGGAAGGACACTCATAACTCAAGAGAGCGTGCATTTAACCACCGCTACCCGGTAGAATTCTCAAGAAATGAGAAAGCAATCACAGCTGCCTTTAAAGACAGTGCAGTTCCTACTAGTTAGTCATAGATATCCCAACAGAATCCAGAGAAGCGAGAACAAAAAAAAAAAAATCTGAAACAGCTTCAGGACTCTGGGTTAGAAGTGAAGAATGTGCAAGCTGACTTAAGGAAATGGGGACTCTATTTGTTTGCAAATCTAAACCTTGGGAAGGCTGGCGCTCAAGCTGGCCCCAGGAATGACAGGAATCCGACACACGCAGGCCACCAGGCCTTCCTCCTGTCCTCGGCTCTCCCGTCTCTGCCTGTCTGTGTGCGGGGTCTGTTCTGTCCCCCCACCTCCCTCTCTGTGGCGGGGGATGTGGCTGCCGGTGGTGCCAGACTGAGGGCCCAACAGCGCCGCCACAGACAGGACGTGGTTCTTTCTGTCCCCTGCCTCACCGTGGGGAAAGAGTTTGACAGCCCTGGCTAAGGTCCTGCGCCAGTTCCTTGTGGCCTGGGGTGAGTCGTCACGACTGGCTCTAGGGCGCACCCTGGTGGCCAAGGCGGGGAATGGAAACATGGCGCTTGTGAAATCACTGCAGACTCAGTGGTCCCTCTATTTTGTGTCTGCTCCAAATAACTGATGCTGGAATGATTAAAAATAATAATAGTTTGGGCCAGGCGCGGTGGCTCACACCTGTAATCCTAGCACTCTGGGAGGCCGCGGCGGGAGGCCCCTCGAAGTCAGGAGTTCGAGACCAACCTCAGCAAGAGCGAGAGCCCATCTTTACTAAAAATAGAAAGAAATTAGCCAGACAACTAAAAATATATAGAAAAAAATTAACCGGGCATGGTGGCGCATGCCTGTAGTCCCAGCTACTCAGGAGGCTGAAGCAGGAGGATCGCTTGAGCCCAGGAGTTTGAGGTTGCTGTGAGCCAGGCTGACACCACGGCACTCTAGCCCGGGCAACAGAGTGAGATTCTGTTTCCAATAATAATAATAATAGTTCTTTAAAAGAAGACCAGGAATGGTGATGATGCTCTATAATATACGCCAAGGAATGTCAAAGATTGCAGCAAACCCCTTAGGTGAGATGGCTGGAACAGATTCTCTCACGCAGCCCTCAGAAGGAACCAACTCTACTAACACCTTAATCTTGCACTTTGGCCTCCAGAACTGAGAGACAGTAAATTTCTGTTGTTTCAGCCACCCAGTTTGTGGCATTTTGTTACAGCAGCCCTAGGAAACTAATAGACCTGTCAAGCTCTCTCCAGAATGCTTGTGCCACGAGGACAAAGACCACGTGCGTCTTGTTTGTCATTATGTCACCAGAGTGCAGCTTAGAGTCTGACACACTGTGCCCAGTCAGCCTTTGCGCTAACAATCGCCTAAACCTCTCCTAGGGCTGCTGGTGCCCACAGATGTGGCAGTGCAGCTGTCACGGTGGGCAAGCTGGCATTGTACCACGCCAGGGCCATGTCTGTCGGGAAGGTGTCCTTTAGTGGAGGGTCATTACCGCTGGTGCTCCCGCCATCAGAAGCGATGGCTCCTTCCTGTCACGCCCAGCAGCTGGGTGCTGCTGACCGGCTGGAGTTGTCCCACGTTCTCTGAAACGCCGCTAGATTTTGCAGCAAATTGAAGAGAACTCCTTTTGTCAAAGCAGCGTTACCAGCGTTGTGTAGAGATCTTTCATAAGAATCGCATTTCCCTGTTTCCCTAGGACTTGGATATGAGTCCACAAGAGCTGCCTAGAGGAAAAACATCAAACTCACTAATGATGTGCAGAACTCAAAATTCCACCTTGTCTCCAAGAAACCTGGTACTGTTTTTTTGACCAACTGTGGGTCAGATCATTTACCCCTCAGGTGGTGCTCTCTCAGCAGACACCTCAGTGGCCGTCACTGGCCATCTCCTGGTCGGCCAAGGTCACCGACCCTCTAGCCTCACTATGTCCGGTTCCCCAGATGAAAACTGCCTGAGTGAAGCTGTGATTCCAACCCACATTCGAGCCCCCACGGGTTCCTTGTATGGTGGGACTGCAGTGGAACTTACGTTTACATTGTCACCGAG
Source organism: Lemur catta (assembly GCF_020740605.2). Lineage (NCBI taxonomy): Eukaryota > Metazoa > Chordata > Mammalia > Primates > Lemuridae > Lemur > Lemur catta. Next base: position 23,345,323 of record NC_059143.1, read on the forward strand.
ACATTATCTTCAGTGTCTACTGCTGACTGTAATTGCACAAGTCATTTCATTCATTCATATGTTCATTCAATCAAGTTTCATTCATACATTCATTCAACAGACTTCCATTCATACATTCATTCAACAAATAGTTTCAAATTGAAATGTTTCGGTTCTTAAAATGGCAAGACTTGTCACCTAGATAATTCATTTCCAAGGGGCAGTGAATGAATAGTTCTTTTGTATCTCAACACACTAGAAGTAGGCTAATGGATTGACTAATTTCATTGGCCTGTATTCGGGTTTAGAATCTTAAAACATGCCTACGTATGTAACTCAACACATGCAGTGATGCAAGGCTTTCTGAGATTTATGGAAAACATCCAACACTCCTACCCAGGCATTCCTTGTCTATATCATTTTGCCAGCAGCCCTTGTCCCTTCTTTTTTGACAGAAAACTGAAAGAGGAGGACTTAGAAATCTTTCAGAAAGAAAAACAGTGCATCTGTGCAAATATAGGCTATTGCTGTCTTTTTAAAAAACTCAATCTAAAAATTCCATTTTTCTCCTTCTGTTCAAATCCAGTTGTCCATCTGTTTTGCATTCCCCCGCTTCCCTGCGGCTTACTTTACACCTTTTCCCGCGTTTATTAACACTTGTCATTCAGTCATCTGTCCTCTCAAATCGGCTGCAGCCACAGTCTAATTTCCCAGTTAGATGCCTGACTGTTCCTCGGGCTTTCGTGTGGGCTAATTTGAACAATCTGCAGTCCTCTGTTTAGTTTATTTTAATTTTCAGCCTTCTGTGGATGTTATCTCCTAGAGCAGCAGAGGACGTTTTTGTTTTTGAACTCAGTGTAACAGATGCTCTGCTAATTTTCCCAGGGAGAAGACAACCAGGAAAACTAAACTGCAACAGTTTTCGGGGCTGGGGGAGCTTCTGCCACTGCGGTGCAGCTTTCTCCGACCGCGTTTCCATTTTGAATATAGAAACACAAAGTGAACAGAGGCATGCTCTTTTAAATATGAAATGTCTGCATAAGAATGTTCTAGAACCCACTGTAAAATATTACGTTTTAGGACTCTTGAGGTTTTTATTCATTTTTACATACCTAACAGCACCCCTGCCCTGCCCCTGCCACCCGAAAGGCCAGGGAATAGTACTCAGTAAAGATCTGTGGAGTTGAATTGAAAAGCTTTGCACAATCAAAAGCGTGGTAAAAACAAAAATAAAAACTAAAAACACATTTTATTTTTTAGAAAGAAGCTTTAAAGCAGAGACAACATCTCATTTGTTTTATTATAATTATTAGCTAGTTAGGCCTAAATAATATTCAGGGGACATTTTCCACTTGCCTATCAAATATAATTGTGCCATTTTCCCTCTTTTCAGAATGGCAGACCTTCTGTTTGTCATAAAATATTGGGAAATAAGCAAAACACATCAGCCCCAATTCTAAATCCTCACGAAATGTGAATGAAAAGACCGTACGTAACTTTACAGCAAAAAGACAACACTTCCCTATAATAGAATAAAATCTATATTCTTATATAGCTCATACAATTTATTATTCAAATATGATTATTATAATTTGATATTTGTGCAGACTTAGCTTGAGTTCTTAGTTCACAGGTTTTCACTGTGACCGTGACCTCTGTTTGAGGCATCCGAGCACCTTAAGAGGCCCACAGGGAGGGGTGATCAGCATTCTCAGCTGTAAAACTTACTTCTCTGTGTATAATACTGGATATTAATCAGGGATGATAAAGGTGGGATAAAGGTGGAGGAAAAGTGGGTGGAATATGGAGATTTGGGAAAGGGAAAATGGCCCGTCCACAAAAAGCTGATCTGAGAAAATGCTGTGAATTTATCATTTATCTGTTCAAAAATATTACTGAGCACCTTCTATGTGCCAGTCACCATTCTAGGCGCTGGGGATGGAGAAGCGAATAAAGTCCCAGCTTTCTTTGAGCTTACAGGGAAAATATGAAACCATAAGAAAAATAGATTTTGACAAGTGTTAGGCAAAGGATTATAGATATGTTTATATAAAACAGAGTGACTGGGTGGCTACTCTATTTTGAGAAGTCCAATCAAGCCTCCCAAAAGTGATAATTAAGTGGAAATCCAAATAAATTACAGTATGAATGTGGGAGATACTGAAGAATACTCTGGAAACAGGTACTCTTTGGAAAAAAAAAATATGTATATATATATATATTTTGAGACAGAGTCTCACTCTTTTGCCCAGGCTAGAGGGCAGTGGCGTCATCATAGCTCACAGCAACCTCAAACTCCTGGGCTCAAGTGATTTTCTTGCCTCAGCCTCCCTGGTAGCTGGGACTACAGGCATGCGCCACCACGCCAGGCTAAGTTTTCTATTTTTAGTAGAGATGGGGTCTTGCTCTTGCTCAGGCTGGTCTCAAACTCCAGACCTCAAGAGATCCTCCCGCCTTGGCCTCCCAGAGTGCTAGGATTACAGGCGTGAGCCACCATGCCCAACCACAGAAATATATTCTTAATGCATTCTTGAAATGACTATTCAAAGGAGGTTGAAAGCTAAAAGCCTACTGCTGGAAATTTCTCCACCATCCCCAGCTGTGCGATAACTTCCTCCTCTGACTAACTATCTTCTTTCTGGTACTTTCTCTTAGTGCCAACTCAACATTCTGCTCACGCTTCTGTCATAGCACCTAGACCACTTTGAGGCACTAATTTCTTTCCATGTCTATTCCTTTGTTCTCTACTCTAAGCCCCTTGAGAACAAGCTTTGCGTTTTCCATTTTTTTGTTTGTCAGTGGCTGGTGGCACCTGGCATGGAGTAGGTATTTAATAAGTGCGTGTTCAATGAATATATTTATCTCATCTCCCCAACTAGAAAGAAGGACAAATATTGAGTCACATGTATTTTCGTTTCCCTTCCTGAGTGTCGAGATTTAAGAGGGACAGAGTTGGTGGTGGGTAAGGCTTTGACAATTGCAAGTTCTTAGACAGACGAAAGCACCTGGAAGCCTTTGCTAAAGTACTGCTTGGCCTTTGAGCCCTTGTTCAAAGAATAAAACCAAAAGATGGGGAATAGCCTAGGTTACAGGGAGATTTAGACAATAGAGTCAGCATTTTTAGGGTGTTTGTTGGGTTTTTCAGTAGATTGAATTTGGGACTCAGGATAACCGGGTGGAAATGAGGAGAGAAGTGGGGAATTTAGGGTAGAGGGTTGATATATTAGGCACAGGATATTTGTAAAAAAGGTCAGATGATGTTCTCAAGGATAAAAAATGTTTCCAATAAGAGGCAAGCACATTTTTATACCAGAAAATGATGACACAGTAATTGTGCTGGTTTGGCTTTTTGTTTTCTTGCTAATATTACATCACCGAATCACACAAGCGTGGTGAGCAAGGGACAATAAAAATAAGTTATCAATGCACTATTAACTCAGCGTGCTCTCACCTATTAATAAGACATTGATGTCTCCTCTTATGCGTGTCCCATTGAGAAGCACTTTCTCATTACCTCCAAGCGGCATACACAAAATGGGTTTTTTAATATACTCATGTCTGTGGATGCTTGGTGCTAAAGACTTGTTTAAATGGTCAAAGATATCCTATTTAAGAAACAGGAAACACTTACATTGCACATTATCAACATTAGAATAGAATCTCATTATCCATTAGCCGGTATTTGTGCGATTTATAACTCACTTTAGATTGAGTTTTGCAGAATTTCATGATCTTTGCCACATCATCAGCTGAAAACGTAGGTGCTGGGTGTCTTTGCTCATCAGTTTGATATTATTAGCTGGGATTATGGCCTTGTGTTTTCTAAGCTGCAGAAATCTTTTAAGAGATGCTGCTAATTAACTATTAAATAAATGCTTGGATGAAGTTATCTTCATGACAGATAAGCTGCTTGGAAATTGCTTTCAATAAAATGGAATGAGTTAAATTTCTTTCTTTGTATTTTTGTTAACCTTTGCCTTTGTCGTCTCTAAATCTCAGACAGAATGCCATATGTGTATTGTTTTTAGACTTGTGCTTCCTTAAAACTTTCCAAAGAAGGAACTGATAAAGAGATCCTCTATAAAATGGCCTGTGGGAATTAAAGATGCTTCAAATGACTACTGATGTTCTCTGCTTTGGGGCAAATCAAGCACGATGCATGGGGTTGTTCACACAGGGAGAGAAGGAGACCTAATAAAAGAAAATGTTTCAAACCATAAAAAATAAATCACATTATAATTTAGAGAGAATTATATATTCATTAAGCTGAAAACTTTTTTTTTATCATTTCAAATAGAAAAGAAAATGAAAAACTAAAAAAGCTAGGAAAAGTGGGTGCCTTTTTTTTTTTTTGAAGCAATAACAGATTCTTTCATTAGCTTGAAAACTAAATGCAGGCTTCAATTTTAAATACAAAAAAGATTTCTTAAATAAATAAATACAAGTAACTCAAGACAGTTAATACTTTTGACAAACATTTATCTTTCTTTTTAAAAACACTACTTAGAGAAGAATTTGCTTTCAAAAGCAGAAATGAAATGTGCAATTTGCTTAAATTCAGCAACTCAGTGACATAAATATTTATTGAATGTAGCTGCAGAGGGACAGGTTGAGGGGCAGTTGGGACAGTCTTGGGCAACCAGGACTAGGATAGTGAAGACATAGGAGCTTACACTCCAGCGGCAGGCAAGATGAGAAACCTTCTGGAGGGGAATTGTCCTCTGGGATCTATAAGAGGACATGCATGCCAGGTCAAACGATGTTGACAACAGCACCCGGGCAAGGCATTATGGAGTGGAGACCAGGAGAAAGAGGCTGCGATATCTTTGGAGAAGAAAAGAGAGGAATTTGCTAAATTTAAATCCACCAACCAACCCCTACACTCCCCCAACCACTCTCCCATCAAGTAACCAACAGATATTACCGAACATCCACTACGGATAAATTACTGTGTTGGCTGCTGTGGGGGAGATAGAAAGACGGATCAGACCAAGTTCCTGACCCCAGAAAAATAATCTAAATGCCAACCTTTTCCTCCCAGCGAAAAGGTCAGTCCCCCATTGGTTCATTATCTCGCCATTTTACATGACAAATAATGACAAAGAATCTCTTTCCCTCCTTCTGCTAATATACAGGCCCTGTCACTTTTTATGTTTTTTGTTTTTCCTTTGGGCTTAACTTTCCTCTTTCAAAGAAATGAAAGCCTGGCTCTGCCTTCCTAAAGGCAATTTTATTCCTCCAATACTGTTCCCAAGACTCTGTTTAAGCTTTTCAAAGTCAAAGCAAGTTAGACATGTATTATCCTAGATAGAGAGGTATACTGACTCATTAACTGCTCTTTGTGGAATACACTGCGTTTTTTTTTTTTGCAAAGTCTTTAATATGTTGTTACATTCCATTTAAGAAGGTTGCTGTGGTTAGGATCATCGATATAAATACATTTTAGGCTGAAAGTGGTAGAACAGTGACAAAAGAAATTAAAAAGCCTGCATGAGATTTGCCTGGAGCTAAGGCTAAAGAAATCAGTTTCATTATTTTTGTTTCTCATTTAGTCTCATGGGTAAGTCTGTTTTTACCATCGTATTATTCTTGTGCACTTCCAGAGGTTTCAAAAGCAATTCCTAATTGAGAGGGTGTTTAACCTTGCTCCAACTATGAAAGGTACGTTCCTGTTTTCACATGTTTCCTGCAACGTGGAAGACCAGTTAGATTTGTGGTTGTCCAGGGCTCTGTGAAACTCAGAATCCCCTTCCCTTTTTTTTTTTTTTTTTTTTGAGACAGAGTCTCGCTCTTTTGCCCAGGCTAGAGTGCCGTGGCATCAGCCTAGCTCACAGCAACCTCAAACTCCTGGGCTCAAACGATTCTCCTGCCTCAGCCTCCCGAGTAGATGGGACTACAGGCGTGTACCACCATGCCTGGCTAATTTTTCTATTATTTTGTAGAGATGGGGGTCTCACTCTTGCTCAGGCTGGTCTTGAACACCTGGCCTCAAGAAATCCTCCTGCCTCGGCCTCCCTGAGTGCTAGGATTACAAGCCTGAGCCACCACGCCCTACAAATGGTTATTGCATGCCCGTGGCAGACACTGCTGGTTGCCTCATGTCTGATGGCCTTTTCTTCCTTCCTCAGAGTCCCTGTTTGTTCAGGGTTAGAAATACTCACCTCTGTGACTCTTGTAGCTGGGGTGTCATATGACCTAGTTTTGGCCAATGGCACATCTATGGGGTGGAGCTTTTGGGAAATACGTTTCCTGATTAAAAAGGGACAGACTCAGGCCAGGGTGCAGTGGCTCATGCCTGTAATCCTACCACTCTGGGAGGCTGAGGCTGGAGGATCGTTTGAGCTCAGGAGTTTGAGACCAGCCTGAGCAAGAATGAGACCTTGTTCCTACTAAAAAAAAAAAAAAAAAAAGAAAGAAATTAGCTGGACAACTAAAAACATATAGAAAAAATTAGCCGGGCATGGTGGCACATGCCTGTAGTCCCAGCTACTCGGGAGGCTGAGGCAGTAGGATCGCTTGAGCCCAGGAGTTTGAGGTTGCTGTGAGCTAGGCTGATGCCACGGCACTCACTCTAGCCCAGGCAACTGAGTTGTCTCTGTCTCAAAAAAAAAAAAAAAGGAAACAGACTCAGTTGCCATGTGTCCTTGGCTGTTTATACTTCCAAACTTTTGTTCTTTTGGAAGTCAGTACAGTTGCCTGTAACTATAGGACCCAAGTTAGGACAGTGAGGACGAAAGCCACCGGCGAGGGCAGTGCCACGGGAGAGGAGAAGGGTCCTGCTTCCTGGATGACCCTGAGCAGCTGCACAGTCCCCAATTGCCTTCTCGGGGCTTCTTATTTGAGAAACCCCACTCCTGCCTGACTAAGCCATTGTAGGTGGGCTTCGGTTCTGCGTAGCCAGACTCGGTGCTAACTGGGGGGGCTGCCTGGGATGCGACACACTGAAGCGGAGTGGGGCATCTTCCTCACACACTGCTCCTCTGGTTCTTTCCTATCCAGTTGCACAAGTGGACAACCCGGACGCCATCCTCAATCCCTCCTCCCCCTCATCGCTTGTAAGCTGCGAGGCCTGCTCCACTGCTGCTGCCGCAGGTGTCCTGAGCACAACCTGCTGCCACCCGGCTCTAAAGCCCGGGCAGTCGGCGGCCAGGGCCTTCTGACTAGGAAATCCCACGCTCACGCTTGCAGTGTTCGAGCCCTGCAGAGGCCAGTGTGGCTGGGCGGGCCCAGGGATACTCCCGATCAGGGATACCGCCTTGGTGGATCCTTACCGAGCTCGTCTGCTGAGGGTTCTGCGTGACAGAGCTTGCATTTCACCCCTCCATGTGACAGAGGGTCTGGCAGGGATCCTGGCTTGAGCACTGCCAGTCTGGTCAGGCTGCTATCACAAAATGCCATAAACTGGGTAGCTTACAGACAACAGAAATTTATTTCTTACCTTTCTGGAGGCTGGGAAGTCCAAGATCAAGGCCGGGGCAGATTTGGTGTCTGGTGAGGGCCTGTTTCCTCATGGAAGGTACCTTCTTGCTGTGTCCCCACGGGGCGGAAGGGGCTAGCCGGCTCCCTGGGGTCTCTTACAGGGCACTAATGCCATTCATAAGGGCTCTACCCTCACGCCCTACTCACCTCCCAAAGGCCCCACCTGCTAATACCATCACATTGGGGGTTAGGTTCCAGCATATCAGTTTTGGGGGGACACAAGAAAGCACCATGATTTGTCATAAAATTCATATCCTACTGTTTCTTCTTATATCTAGAAGCCACTGAAATACTTTTGTAATATTAATGTTTTACTTCCCTTTCCCATAGCGTATTGGAGGGGGAGAGGCAGGTGGGGCTTTAGGCACGTGCTTTCCAAGGCAAACACTGCCGCCACGTTTGATCAGCGGCTGAGTCCTTCAGTGTTACCTCGAAAGCGCTGCTCTAGCGGGCCCGTTTATCCACATCCCCGTGGTGCTACTCCACGCAGGCCCTCACCCCTCGCGTGAACTGCTGCAGCCTCCCGCCGGCTCAGCACCCAGGCGCCTCCTTCCCCTCCAGGCCCAGCCCGCACCCACAGCCGCCCCATCTGCTCACGCCACTCCCCTACGTGCAGTGACAAGTTTCTCCAGTACTTTCAGGATGCAGACCGGACTCCCTCACCCGCCTTGCAAAGAACTTCACGGAAAGGCTCCTCCCTCCCGCTTTGTTTCTCACGGCGTTCTTCACTCACTACGCCCCAGCCCCGCCGGACGACTTCTGCGAGCCACACTGTACTCTCTGCATCTCTAGGGCTCTGCCAATCCAGGCAGCCCTGTGCATCGGCAGGTCCACATCCACAGATTAAACCAAGCCCTGATGGATAATATCTGAAAAAAACCCACAGAAATAACAACAATAAAGAATGATACAAATTTAAAAATACAGCATAACAGGTACATAGCACTTACATTGAAGAAGGTATTATAAGTAATCTAGAGATGATTTAAGTATATGGCAGGATGTGCATAGGTTATATGCAAATATACATTATTTTATACCAGGGACTTGAGTATCTAAGGATGTTGGCATCCCCAGGGGCCCTGGCACCAGTGCCCTCAGATGCTAAGGGGTGACTGTATAGTTTTATTTCCTCGAATATCCACCTCCTCCCACCTCCCCTTTATCTTCCTAATTCCTACTTATCCTCCAGGTTCCTGTTTAGAAGTCACTTCCTTTAGGAGGCCCCTCTGAGCTCTAAGACACAGTGCAGTTGTCCCCCGCCATGAACTCCCAGAGCACTTTGTATGTGTTCCCTGTAAACAGCATGGACTCTGGGTCAGAAGATGGGTTTGAATCCAGGGTTGGCCATTTACTTACTCTGTGATCTTAGATCAATTATCCTTCTTTGATGCAATTTCTTCATCTATAAAAATGGGAATAACAGCAGTAGCTACCTCTTATTGCTGCCATGTAAATTAAATGAAATAACACATAATTTCCTATGTTTCAAAGACTGGGAAATACAATGAATATTCAATAAATGTTTCTTTCTTTACTATTGCTATTACTGCAAATCATTGGCATGTACACAGAGACTGTGTTTCATGTACTAGACCAGCTTCAGGCTGAAAACTTAATATATGCTCAGTAAGTATTTGCTGACTGAATGAATGGACAGATGGAATATGTAAGTTATTTCCACTGCCATCTTCTCTGCCATTTCTAAAGGAGTTTAATTCTATTTTAAAACAGAATTAAGTCTCACTTCGAACTAAGTCATATGTTAAGAGCTTTGCCTATATCAATTCATTTAATTTTCATAATCACTCTAAGAGGTAGTTATTATTATTCCCATTTTATGGATTAAAAAAATAAGGCCATAGTCACATGTATGATAAGAAGTAGAGCTCCAATCCAAATTCAGGATTTGGATGACTCTAAAGGTGCTAAATTATTGTCACTAAAGAAATAAACCCTCCCTCAGGTCAAATCCTGATAAGAAGGATGGACCACGAGTAGGGCTCCGACCATACTTTGGTAGCATTTCAGAGCTGCTGCTGGGCACCTGTGGAGCTGAGGGTGCAGCTATGAAGAGGTCTGTCTGTGGCTCATTATTGGGCCACTTCTTATTCCTCCTCATGGGTTTCGACTATGAGGCTCTGAGAGAGCGTTTGCCCGTGGCGTACGTGTGGGCATATCTGTTTATACCTGCTGGGCACCAGGACTAAGAGGGAACATATCTGTAGCTCACACCGATGGAGAAGCTGCGCACAGAACCTTCCACAGCGCTGCTGGGAGAAGCAGACAGTGGAGACAGGATATGCCCATATGCACAGCTCGAGTGGCACCTGTTTGCAGGAGCAGCTGTCTAAACACAGGCTGTGCCCAGGAGCTCCTGGTGGTATTGACCAACAGGAAGTGACCGTGTGGTCACAGCAGGGTTGGGTGCTGTGGCCACCGCTGAGAATCAGAGAGTAACTGTGTTGGTCAAACTAGCAGCAAATGAAATACATTTTCTCCTACACACGTTCTGGGACTGTCTCTTAGGGGCATGCTAGGGAGTGGGGAATTGGCTGATAAAATATTTTATTGGTATTAGAAGTAATTTCTACCCTGTCTTTAGCATTCATTTCATATCGTATTTATTGAAAAGGTATATTTTTATTGTTTCGGAATGATGTAGGCACTTCCCCCAAATTGCCTCAATGAACAAACCCATGCAACCACACACCGGCTGCTCTTCCTTCTTCCGTTTGCCCAGCAGCTCCACAGAATTTCTCCAATGCTGTTTGCCTGGTGGATTTCTTTGGCTGTGGAGAAGGCATGTTTATGAAAATCAAGTTAGAGAATGTTTTAAAGCATCACCAGGAGTTAGCTGGAGATAGAATCGGAGAGCAACAAAGGAATTCAGGGAAATGTGAAATTTGGGCTAAGTCTGAGTAAAGATCTAAGAAGTCCCAGGAAAGGAGGTGTGAGAAGAAACCTAGACCAGAATAAGGCAGCAGAGTAGATGGCGTCCTTTCTTCCAGAGAACAGTGAGTTAGGAGAGCAGCTGTGCTAGGTCAGGAGGTAAAGGAGTCTGGTAGCGGCTAATCCACAGTGCAGGATTGGGGTGCTGGCCCCAAGGGCTGGCTGGGTATGCAGCAAATTCCTCCCTCTAGCAATGAGGGGGCCGACTTCTCCTTTATTCTCTTCCTAAAACAAAATCACACCCTGACACTGGGTAATAGTCAGGAGGCGACAAAGCCAGTGGGCAGAAGACGGATGCTCTAAAGTTGACCCATATTGGCAACACGGTAAGACAAAGAAATACAAAACAGTACGCCTCTCAAAGAAGCTGGAAAGGGTCAAAAACAGCATTTTTCCCCTCAGGCATTAATTCTGGTGGGATATGCCTAATGGTTAACTGAATAAGGAGATTGTGCACTTCATTTTCCCATTCCACCTTTCAAACTGTTCTTTGACAGTGAGTTATCTGTGCGAGACAAGTTAGTTATCTCAGCCTTCCAAATAAAAAACTATCAATGATTAACTGATCCATGGATCAGAGTCCTTTATAAGTAACGATAATAGTGGTATCTCTGCAGATTGCCTTTTCTTTCTGCTAGAACAAATAACTTCCACATTTTTCCATCACCCAGGATGACTAATGTAAGGAAATCTACACGCTCCAGATAACTGGTGTGTACACAGTGGAATCACGGTGACAAGAACGCAAGGGCTGTGCTCATCTAATAGGAAAACTAGAAAGAAAAGTAATGATCTCTAAGTATGAGAAAGAATATGACAGAAAATGACCTGATTCACAGTTGATCTCCAATAAGGAATAGGTGAACATTAAAAAAAAAAGCCTGACATATAACTCACATATCATAAAATCAGGTGAGCAATTTAAGTTGCAAAATAAGGCACAGGAGGAAGCACTGTTCAGTGTAGGAATGGAACCTCCCATGCAGTGGAGCTTTAAATACAGGAGTAGATCATCACAGTGTGAGAGAATTTAATTCCTGACCAGGACTCAGATTTTGAGACTAGGTGGGCTCCTGAGTGATCCTGTCCCAAAGATGGGAGATCCGTTACGTGTCCTCTGAAGATGACATTTGCTTCACTGGTACAATGATAATTTACATTGTTAAACTTTTTCAACTTTAGATGATGGGAAACAGGATACATATGCAGAACTGGCATGATTCCATGGTCTTCAAATAGGCAAGAAACCAAAAGCAAGGTCCTTAGGGTGTAGGATAGTGGTAACATTAAAAAACAACCAAAAAACCTCATAAAAATCAGTGGAGCAGACCATTTTACAATGAGAAGGACTGAGTTTCTGTGAACTGCAGTCCACTCTCAGAACAATCACATTTCTCCACAACCCATATTCATGAATCACTGATGTGAGATCAAAACAGATAAATACGGTCATATGAAAACTGTGAGTATTGACAACGGAATGTTGTACAAAAAGAAAAAAATATAAAAGAAAACTATAACCGGCGATTATGCTGCTTCAAGATGGCAGCCTAAACTATGAAAAGTAAAATTGTTGGTAGTTTACCAGATTTATAAAAATCAGTCATCTTAAAAGATGGATTGACAATGACACTGATTTGACTTTGTCAATAACTGTGCTACTGAGAGCACTAAAGGGCAGAAAGAATGAAGCAGAAACATGTTTATGCAAACCCTGTAGTTTGGTTATTCTCTTTTTCTTAGTTAGGATTTATTTTTTCTTTGTCCTTCCTTCTAGGCTCAATCAGGTGGGTTAACAGTTTGCAGGTGAAGAAGGAGGGGGGACAATCCGAACTTGAACGTCAGCTTTAGTGTCCTACTTGATAGATTTTTGTTTCAGGTTGGCGGTTTTGTTGCCCCAAACCGACCAAAGAAATAATAAGAAGAAAAGCACAACTTCTTTTTTCACTCAAGAGCCTCTGACTCACATTATTCAAGGCTCGACAGGGCAGTTCTGCACTTGGAAAATCCCTGTACTCTCCTCCCCAGGGGACATCCGGCTTGAAGAAACACAGTGGTCCACTTTCAAATTTCCCACCTCTCCTGAGCCACTTCTGTTCCTTTCCATAACTGCAGGATTCCAATGCCTTTGGCTAACTGAGGAAAGCCGAAAAGAGACAAGAGATGGCAGGACCGAGACGCCCAAGACGGCTGAGCTGGCAATGTTGCTCTGGACTGACCCTAGGCTGCCCACTGCGCTCCATCAAGGGTTTACGGGGCAATCCTCGGTAGTCACCGAGTGGGTGGAAAAGCCCGCCACCTTGTGGCCATATTTAGTACTGCAGCCCTTCTCTGCCTAGGCGCAGCAGTTTGCAAATTCTTCCGAGCAGCTACCCTGGATCCAGAGAGAGGCAAGGTGTGTGCGCTGTGAGCCTATTTTATACTTTTCTCCCATCCACGTACTAACCAGGCTTCCGAGATCAGACGAGATCCGGCGCGTTCAGGATGGTATGGCTGTAGACTGTTTTATACTTTTCTCTGTTACCTCTGTCTGATTTAATATCTTCACTGAATCATCCTTTTTAATCAAAGAGCAGATGTGCTCAGAGCGCCCATTTCATAAGCAGGAGCAGTTTCCCTTGATTTTCACCTAGCACCGACTGGGGAGTATAGGTGGAGAATTGCCTCCTGATTTTCAGCCTTAGAACAAGTAAGTTGGAGAATCAGGGTAGGGCATTCCCTGCACTAAAAAAACCCATTACAATTATTTCTGAAATTTAAAAGTTGAGGAATTTGGGAGATGGTGTTGGAAGGGAAAGAATACAAAATGGGCAAGCAGGAGATTTTATTTTTAGCTTTGGTTCTATCTGTGGCAAGTCTTCATGGGTTACATTCCTATGAAGGCAAGAAGAGGGGCCAGGTCATTTCCAAGGTCCCTCTTGGTTCTAAACGTCTATGATCTGCCCACAGACAGTACGGTCTATGCTGTGCACCATGTCTCCTGGCCCGCTGTGCTCCTGAGCACACAGCATCTGCGTTTTTTATCTTCCCCCATCAGAGCCTCTGGCCTTGAGATCACTTAGCATAGGTCTTTCAACCATATCTACCACTTTTCGATTGCCTGTGTCTTTTAGAGCTAATATTTGAGTCAGTCTATGGGAACACACTGATCTTTTTGGTTCATTTTTTTACCCATCAAAAAGTGGAAGTCAGCTGTAATCCTAGCACTCTGGGAGGCCGAGGAGGGAGGATCGCCGGAGGTCAGGAGTTCGAGACCAGCCTGAGCAAGAGTGAGAAACCGTCTCTACTAAAAATAGAAAGAAATTAACCAGACAACTAAAAATATATAGAAAAAATTAGCTGGGCATGGTGGTGCATGCCTGTAGTCCCAGCTACTAGGGAGGCTGAGGCAGTAGAATTGCTTGAGTCCAGGAGTTTGAGGTTGCTATGAGATAGGCTGGCGCCACGGCACTCTAGCCCAGGGAACAGAGTGAGACTCTGTCTCAAAACAAAAACAAAACAAAACAAAACAAAAAACAAGTGGAAGTCATTGGCTTAACTATATTGTAAGAAAAATTTATTCATTTGTCAGAGACTCAACCTGGAATCTCTAAACAAGTTCATTATCTTGCTCTCTTTTAGTCTACTCAGATATTTTATGGCAAGTACAAGTTGCACTGGTATCATTCATTTGACTTTACTTCGTTTTGTTGTCATGTGGCTGCAGAATCTCGACTTGGACGGCACAAAGACTGGCTCAGGAATGTGATGGCATTCACGCTGTCATTCCATAGAACCTCAAGTAGCGCTGACTTTTGGAGATACAACAATGAAGACATAAGCCCCTGATACCAAGGACTTTACAGCTTACAAGGGGACAGAAATATGCACAGGTAACTGTATCAGTGCAGAGAAGTGAAACCTAATCAGCTTGAGGATGATATTTGGTAAATCCTGAAGGATGTACATAAATTATCTAACCAAGGAGGGTCCAGGCACATCTTAAGGGAAAAATTGTTTCAGTAAAATAATAATTTATCTAGCACTGTTTTCAGTGATCTGACTTTATCTAACTTCAGATATTTAAGGAATTGGAGGACATGGATTCTAACCCAACTTATTTCTAGACTCAAATTTACTTTGCCGTATCAATTTGGGGAGTCAAATGCCCTAGTGTGTGCCTGAGGAAGTACTCCTAGGGGCTTCAGGTAGAGCCCTACACAAAGCCTGTAGGTTCTTCTGGAGCCCATTCCTGAAATCCAGTAAAGTGGCCATACATGCGTTTAGTCACAGGTTTTGTCCCTATGAAATAGAAGAGAAAAATTAAAGGCTTCAGTATAAAATGGAATGAATGATTTGGGGATGCTTTTAGTCTAGTGAAAGAAGACAGGAAGATTCAGGGCGTAAGATGTTGGGAAGTTAGTTCACACTCTTCCGAGTAAAATAAAAGCTCTCTCAACAAACCTCCACTTGGGATTCTCCAACTTCTCTGTGAAACTTATCAGTAGATGCTGCTCAGGGAATAACGCTCATGACTTCTCTAGTACCCTCGACCAGCTCTGCTCACTGTTTATGCTAGTTGTAATTACATACATTAAACTGGGTGTAAGCCAAAGATATATGAATTTGTAATTTCTTTTCCCCATTCAAATATGTACAATTTTTTTTAAAGCTCATCTGTTCATCTGTATCCATCTTCTGCTCCGTCTCCTGACCACACAGGTATTAGATTCGCTTTGAATGCCATCAGGTGACCAGCATCCTCTGGCGATGTCCAACAGCCAGTCTTCCCTCTCTTAATAACACAGAATGAGCCTGCAGTATGGGGACTCCCCACTGCCGTCCAGACAAACTCCCTACTCCTTAATGAGGATGGGGAAGACAAGTCCTAGAAAACTATGCTCTAAGTCTGACACACTGAGGAACAACTTCAAGAAAAGCAACTTCGAAAATTTCTTTATTTATACACATTTCAGAACCATTTAAATCAACAGACAATGTATTTTCTTAGACATAACATACCATGTTTATCTTGAGGTACACATTGGGCCCATTAGATAATGCTCTGGAAAGTAATGCAACTGTTAACTAGTAGTTAAAAACCCACGTTTTTCCAAGCAAAGAAATTGTAAAGATGGTTACAAAATTCTTTGAAAAGAATACATTTCCATTTAAGGAAAACTCCCCCAAATTCTTAATTAATTGATTCCAGTTTTTAGGCTTAGCTTAAACAATATTTTAAATGGAACTTAATAAAAAAAGTGGGGGAAAGGGTTTACAGTTAAGAAATTATCTGAGCCCTACTATATGAGATTGTAAACAAAGGAAATTCGCAATCTGATAAGCTCTATCACAAAATTTATAGCCTAAAAATTAGACAGAGCAGCAAAATGACAGAAGATATTTGTACAGCTGTAACTGAAATCACGTTTACTTCTTTTCTGGCTATCACAACGAGACACATTTTAAAACACCAAGTTTTGAAGACAAAACAATGTGATTTAACATGATGTGGCCATAAGAATACCATAATATTACAACCCCACAGTATAGAAGTCCTACTTCCCATCATTTGAACTCTGGGCCTTTTATTCCTCTTGCCCTATCAGCCTGGTGCATTTATATTACTTGAAAAAGTGGAAATTGATATAATGGGCATGTTTCTGAAAACGTCCTGTGTCCAACAGCAGATTTAACTTTTTTTGTAGACTGAAATTGAAGTTTCCTTCGAACAGTTCACTAGGTTCTTTGGAGGACTATTTTGTTTTCCAGTTATTCAAAATGTTAACCATATACTCCTTAGGCATGATGAATAGTGACTTACAAAGTGTTTGGAAAATGAAGGACTCTGTAATTATCCACACCCAACTCCTGAATTTCTCAGGGAGCTGCATGCATGATGTATACAGGTGGTTCTGGAATGTGAACGGAGGCTGTTTGTGCACGTGTCTGAAAACAGTTGAAATGGACTGTCATAATATTATTTCCTTTAAGATTGTTGTCTTACTACATGAGACAAGAACAAACACTGCGATTTAGCTAAATGGGCAGCTTCCTGGAACTTCATAAACTTGAATGGTATATGTGGGTTGAAAGAGTGTTAAGTGTAAATTTCACAGTTCATAAAATTTGAGCAGCTCAACTTAAAGAAGAGAGAACCTGCAGGCGTTCTCTTGCGTTTACAAGATTCTGAGAAGGAATTGATCTGTGAGAGCTGGAGTTCTCCCTCCCAACATGAGTCAGGTCCACATTGTACATTTTAGCTGCTTGGATTGGTTTATTGCTGATTTTCTTTTCTGATGGGGGCCATGATGACTTTTGCCATGAAATTTAAGGACCCCAAAAAAGGTTCTGCTCGTGGGGAATCTCTGTACATCGCTTTTCACTGCAAAACCGCAGCTCTCAGGAGGGAAGGGCTGTCTCCTTCTCACCCTCCTCCGCGTTTGTTGCCGTGATTCTTTCGGGGCTACGAATGCCTCGTCTAATCAAGGGTGCCAAGGTCCTCCAAGACAGGTGCTCAGCTCAGGACTGGTCATTACATTTATTTGTGGTTTTTAGAGATGCCAGAAGGTATTTAGAACAATATAAAAAGTTCCAGGTCAGTTTTTTAAAAAAACCTACTAGGCAGTGAGGGACAGAGATACTTTCTGCCTTCAACACACACCTGGTCTTAATGGTCACGTGGTGCTTATGAACAGAGCCCTTTACTAGAGCCTGCCATTTCTTCCATCTGTGGATTCCTTAAAGACAGGACACAGTAGCTCTCCATGCATCCAGCTGCCCAGAAGATTTCATGTCTCCCTTACCCACACAGAGTCTCAGCAACTGTGATTTTAAACATGAACAACACGAGCTCTAAGAGGGCAGGGGCTGTCTTTTTCCCAGCACCACAGAGCGATACAAGCATAGTGCTCAAAAAATGTTTAATGCATCAACGAATCAAAGGCCATAATCCCTGCCCTCACGGAGTGTCCCTACTGCCAATCAGTATAAACTTGACATAAATACGCCAAGAACTAGAACAAATGAACAAAAAGAAAACAACTCTATTTTGTGTTAAGTTCTTGCAAAAGAAAAAATAGAAGTCAGTTGTTTATGTGGGGCAACCTCCAGTATAAACCCAAACCAACCCTGTTGCTTCCTCCTGAATTTGAGTCCAAGTGCTAAGCATTTTCAAACTGATTCAGCAAGGGTTTCCCAGTGAAAACTCGCAGCTTGGCGAATGCATCCTGTCTGTTTTTATTTTAAAAAGAAGTTCTGAGAGGTTAACTTTATTAAGGGAGGTAGTTGCCCTCACACAGAACGATGCCTTCTGAACATGAGTCTCCTCCGTCTCATGTCCTGTGAGTGCAGTACCTGACACTTCTTCATAGATCTGTCAGTTACTTTTGAAGAGGTGCTCCAGTTTGAGAATTTCACAGGGTACTCTTTTTTACCTAGAGTATAGTATTATATTAACATTTTGGGAGACATGTTAGGAGAAAAAAAAAATGCCTTTTTTTTTTTTTTAAGGAGATCTAGACGGAAAATTAGAATAGGTATCAATTCACCTCAACTCTAAACCATGAGAAGGGTTCAATACATCTTTCTAATGCAAAAGAATAAAGACAGATATCGCAGGTGTACAAAACTAGACTGGTGGGTCTTATCTTTTAATTTATTATTATTATTTATTCTGGTGAGCAGGAAGAGATGATAAAATATAACCCAATCCTGCAAGTCATGCTGCCACCTTGTTGGCTGAACCACCCCATCCAAGAGGCCACAGTGTGGCCCTCGGTCACAGACTGTCTGTACATCTGGAATCCAGGATAGACTCGGGGTGGAGGGGGTAGGGCTGTCTGGAGGATGCACTCACTGCTCAGAGAACTAAAACTTCTCTAAGATTTATATTCTTTCAAAAAGTCAAGAACGATGCTGATGCTGATTATATTGTGGGATATTTAATCCCTTTTAGCAAAAATTCTTACACTAATGTCCTGGAATTCTTGGAATAAAAGTACGGTAATAATGTATTTTCTTTGGAATGGGGGAAGAAGAGGTTTATGAAATAAACAAGTCCTCTTCTTGATATTTTAAAAATTACTCAACAGATGTAGCACATGTAATCATGAAGGATGGCATGTCTGATTTCTGAGCTCTTCTAAAGCATGAAGCAAGTTGGGAATACTTAACACACTCCGAGAAATGCTCGGCAGACCTCTCCCTATCAGACACCAGGGGAAAAAGACCCTTGAACCCGAGAATTGTCATTCATCAGAAACTGTCATTTCCCCAGACATCATCATGGGAATATTACACACAAAAATAAGCCCCACGGTGGGCTTAAAATCAAACTTAATTCTGCAATACAGACTCTTTACTGATTTGTTCCAAGTTTTCAGTGATGAAGTCAAATAAGCTTCGAGTGACAGGGTTCTTAGAATCTTTGGAATCATTCTGTCCACTGCTCCTAAGAGAATCAACTTAGTTAAAGGTCCCCAAACCTCGATGGATATTTGAAAGCAAACAGATATTATCTAAAATATTCAGACTCAAAATTATGTTTAAAACATATTGGTGTATTGTGTATACATATACACACATACATATATGTATATTTTTCTTCTCTCTGCTTAATAAAATTAGCAGCAGTTGCAGAAAAAATTATTGTGGTCATGATTTGTATGACTTCTGAGGATGCCCTATATCCTCTATCAACACGTGACTTTTGGAAAATGCCTTTTGATAAAAAGATCCCCACCAAGCATGTAACATTAAAGTGTCATTTCATACCACTAACATTTCCAGGCACAAGAGAAAAACAATTA
Organism: Lemur catta; assembly: GCF_020740605.2. NCBI lineage: Eukaryota > Metazoa > Chordata > Mammalia > Primates > Lemuridae > Lemur > Lemur catta. The sequence continues at coordinate 23,364,522 of NC_059143.1, forward strand.
GCATTAAGCAATCCAAATGACAGAGTACAGAATATAGTTAATTGTCTAAAGTCAACCCCCTGGAAGAAGGGAATTGTTGTTCAAAAGTGTTTTTTTTTTAAAGATTCTTATGTCTTTCAGCTTTGGCTATTTTGTAATAAATATCATACCTTCTTGCATAAACCTACTTGGGTAAGAATGATTTCTCTGCACATGCCTTTTTTTTTCTTTTAGCAGCTGCTGAGTGTTGAGTGACGTACAAGGCACACCTCCAAGTGTTCTGTACAGCATTTTTATTGATGTACAAAATAGCCTGTTCACCATTCAAAAACGTAATCTGCATAGTAAGAGTTTCTCTTATCCCTATTTACAGAGAAGGTTTTTAGTGCAAAAACATGAAATTGTGTCCCAGCCCACCCCTTCCAGAACACGCGTTTATCAGTTCTGTTCCATGCTAGCTGGGGATTAATTTGGCTATATTTTGGGCCTCCAGCCATTAATGAATTGCATTATTTTCTTCACCTGTAGTTTGCTCAGTTTGAAATCCTCTGAGAGGATTTCCTCCGTTAGTTGCACAAGCAAATTCCCATCAATCTTTTCGGTAACAAAGAATGATATGACATCCTCGGACAAACCAATGAACCGCAATGACTTGGACACTTCCTCTATAGAGAGTCCGGACAGGTCAGCAGGTGGCTGCCACGGGGAACCGTCGCCACAGGATCTGGGGGCCAGCTGGAGGTGGAGCGGAGATGAGAAAGGGTAGGAGACAGAGAAGATGTCTTGCATGCCCTTTTTAGCAAAATACTGGTCCTCAGAGAGATCTGGTGACCCCGACTTGGGGTCTTCCTCAGCACCATCGATTTTCAGAGGCAAAGGAGATGTTTCGGAGGCAGCTTTCTCTTCCACTAGTTTTGGGGCCCTGGGGGGTAGGGCAGGGCATGACACGCTCTGCTTTGCTGGGCCAGCCGCAAGCGTTTTCACGTCTGTGCTCTCCAGAGAGTAGCTGGCGGACTTGGGACAGCCAGAGGCGCCGCTACTGAATTCTGCACCGGCAGAGCCGGGGGTGCTCGCCAAGAGCTCACAGCCATCAAAATCAAAAGGTGCTGGGCAGTTTCTCTTTGGTGTGCCTGGTGTCTTTTGTCTGGGGTAACTGTAACTCCTGCTTGGATCCAGCAGGAAGTCACTCCTGGTCTGGCCCTCCGACGCTCCGGAATAATGGTTCGGCCACGAGAGCCGGGAGGACAGAGCTTCGGCAGAAGGACTTCCAAACGGGGATTTCAGGTCCACAGAATCGGTCTTCACTCGGCTACATGGATAGCAGGAAACAGGAGCACTTTCAGAAGGACTTGTGTCACTTTTAGTAACGCTGCTTCAAAGCAAACAGAAAACAAAATTAGTGTTAAAAAAGAAGCCAAATCCCAAGGCTTTCATTATTCATAGATGTTATTGCTGAGTACAAAAGGGTAGTTAGGAAAAAAAATAACACAGTATTTCTTAACATGAATTCAGTAAAGTACCCACTCACCTCGCTGAGAGTTGAAAAATGAATCTGTAATTAAATACATTGGTAATTGTGGATATGTACGTAAAGATCTGAAAGCCTACCATGGAGATGCAAAAATATATATTTTAGCTAATCAGAAAACCATTGTTAGTAGGTGCCTGGATCTTTGAGAAAAATTCTTCAGTCACGTTTGGGCTTTGCACAACAGGTGCCATGACTGATTAGTGATGTCTGCAGTGGGTGGGGTGGAGGGAGAAGTAGCAAGTGGTGGCCCACGCTTGCCATCCTTGTGTTACAGAGACACGACTGCATCATCATCACTCATGACTCCATTTCCACCCAACAGTCTCAGGTAGGAAGAAATGTATTCAAATAAATCATCCTTGCCTTAGTTTCTGTACAATGGAGTAATATTAGCCTAAGGCTTTAAATGTCCAGAGAATAAAAAATACCTACAGAGAGAGCTACTTTAAACTGTAAAGATCACACGTGGCGCGGTGCCCTCAGCTCTGGGGGCCCTATTTTAAGAGCGACAGTGAAACTAGGGTGTACTCAAGGGTGGGCGACCAGGCTGATGGGGGATCCGGCAGCGATGCCAGGGGAAACGGCAGAGGGAACTGAGGCTGTTTCTTCCGGAGAAGAGAAGACTTACGACAAGCTGACTCTGAATTTTCATCAGTTGACAAAGAGAAGTGGGGTGGCCCTATTTTTGTTTTTCTAGACATAAGAAATAGTGGAAAGTTACATAGAGATAGATTCCAACTTGATATTAGAAAGGATTTCTAAGAAAAAAAAATATATATGTTGGCATTTGCCAACAGTGGCATGACCTGCACTGCAAAAGAACGAACTCACTGCACCAGAAGGATCTGGACAGGAGGAAATGACTGCGTAGCAGCAATGGTCAAAAAGGGACTCCTGTCTGGGTGGAAATTCAGAGTGTGGAGCCAATGGGACCCTTTCAATTCTCGGTCCCAACTGAAGGTGCTGTCTGCTGTGTCAAAGTCGAAGCAGAAAGAACTAGATGCTGATTTGGGAGAACTGATGGCTGTCCACGGGTTTTTCCAGGAGAATCTAGTTGGCTTTAGTCACTGGATTTCTCACAGATGCTTGTGGCATTTTTCTTCAAAAGACATTGGCTCTTGCATCCTAGCTCAAAACCAATGGGGGACCCCATCATGCTCTCCCAGTAAAATAATTTCAAAAATAAACTATAACACCATTTCCTCTCCCACCCCCCTACCTGGGGTTATGGCTACTTTGCAAATGTTCTCAAGAACCCGGGGGCTGGCGGATGAGAAGAGAAGTTGCAGCGGGAAGGGGGAGGCCTGGCAAGACTTACATGTTGTGCAGCCCTGAAGAATAGTAGGACAAGGTGGGGCTGGGAGAGCGAGTCTGTTGCCGCGCCGGCTTGACTGTGCGAGGAGGGACCGAGGGACTGGTGGACAAAGGCTTTGCGCTTCGGGGTGGAACAGGTGGGGCGTTCAGGAGCCGGCATTCTTCCCTGACCTGGCGCGGAAAAGAACACTCCGGGTTAGCGACAGACTGACAATGCCACCGGGGGCCAGCCCGATCCTGTAGGCTCAAGTTGCAACTCTTAACAACGGCAGGGGTGTAAGCAAGGGGGAGAGAAGACTGGAGCACACAAGGATGAGGGTGAACACAGAGGCTGCCAGACAGCGAGCCAGACGCCTGTCACACACTTGCTGGGACAGACTGGTTTGGAAAGAAACTGCTTGGCAGAGGCCAGTTGCTGCTGAAAAATAGCAAGTAATGTGAACCACAGCAAGTTCAAGTGGCTTTGGTTAAAGAGCTAGTGCAACGTGAGGACGGATAAAACAGAAGTAGTAAGAAAATGAAGACATAAGGCATTCACGATCTTAACAGAGGATAATCTCGCCTATTGGGTTGTGTTTTCTCACTGTTCGAACTGAACTCAATTTGGTCCAAACCTTAGGAACAGTGGGGCCTTTGTCAGGGTTAAAGCTCCTTCCGAAGTTAAACTCAGGGCTTCTCCAATGTAATATGCACAGGAATCACCCGGGGATCTTGTGAAAATGTGGATTCTAATTCGCTGGACCTGGGGAGGGGCCTGAGGGCCTGCATGTCTACCAGGCTCCCAGAGTGATCTGGATGCACATGCGTGGGCCACAGTTCGAGAAACAAACTGCAGAAGGAGTCATGAGGCAGCTCTCCAAACCCCCCACAAGGTACTTTTATTAAGACGCGCCCCCAACTCTCAGCCTGCCTTCGTCTTCACATCGGAGAGGATCTAGGTGACCTGAGATGTCCCTGGCTTCTCTGAGTCTGCCTGCCACGCCCCCAGGTTGCTTCTCAGTCCCTGCAGGCATTTCAGAACACAAGTCTTATTACCGGACACTTTTAGTGTACTTCTCCGTGTCAGGCAGCAGGGGGCAGTTTATACCCGGTTCTGCTAGTCTACCCTCAGCTACAGAGGTAAAAATAGAGCCAATTCTGACTCCGTCAAAAATGCTGTGCTTTGACACGCCCGCCTGGTCTGCTTTTAGGCCATGTTCCCCCCAATTTTTTCACCTTTGCCTTCAACTACTTTCTGGCCAAGCAGCTCTGGCAGCCTCCCATCAGCTTTGGTGTGGAGTTTGCTTGAGACGAGATGAAATGGGCTCCTGTTATTACACCGCATCTTCCACCACCTACATGACTGCATACTGGGCCTCCAGCTCACAGCACAGGCCTGATTCACTTGCCTAAGAAAACCAGCTAGTAACAAAAGGCCCGTGGCCCAAAAGGGGTGGCCCAGCGAACCCCAATTCTGAGTGAAATGGAAGCAATTTAAAAAGCCTCATCTGAGGCATTTCTTCCTGGGGGCAGAGCATTGCTCCTACCTGCAGGACCCGCAGCCCGGGTTACTGGGGCTCACTGGATTGGTAAGAGGAAAGCTCTTTAGACTAAAATAAAATATGCAGAGCAGATTTCTTCTCCAACAGATGCAGGCTTTTGCCTTGTGAGCTTTTAAAAACGTGGTGGATGACCGCAGCAAGGACATCTGGGAGGAACGGAGGTTTGGACAGTGGTGAGGGAGGATTGTCCAGCTGGCCCAGGGAGAGGCTCCTGCACCATTCTGGGGTCTTCCTTTCTTAAGAAGCTGAGAACCAGCTAGGACACTGAGCTCTGGCCGGGTCGCTCTACTCCCGGGCTTTGGTTTATCTTCCTCGTCTTGTTAGTGAACTGCACAGTAGCCAGTTGTGTTTCTTTTCTTTCTCAGGGAATGTCCATGGAATTTAGGGTGTCCCTTTATTATAGATGTACTTGGTGCTATTTACGATTATAGTAATTGGAATCATGAAAAATGTGCAAGGATAAGGAGTTTATCAGTTAAATTTAATAAACAGTCACTTCTCCATATTAGGTTAGAGTGGAGCATGAGGAAAACATGTTTAATGCTGGATTCAATTTAGAATTTTCTAAGCTTTGGAATTAGTCATTAAATATGACATTTCATTAGGGACCGCTTACCTGAGATGTCAATTATAATATGCTCAGGTGTCAATCACAATGTGCATTTTACTTTAAAATAGTTGGCTGACCTAGGTCTTGGAACTCAGAAAAGCAGCCACTTGCAGTTGAATTTGACCTAAGGGAAGTCCTTTCTTCCTGTTCTTATAACCAACCCCAGCCACCCAAGGTCCCTGGGAGCTGGTCAGGCCACAGACTTCAGAACTAGGCACTTCTGAAGCACTTTCTAGTGGTTTCCCACATGGTGGGGGGAGGGGGGCAGTGAAAAAGAAGCATTTGTAGGCTCCAGTGGGTGGTCAGGAGGGTAAGCTATGGCTAACTGGGGGCGTTTACAGCTGGCCCTCAAGATAGAATTTGAGAAAGAGCTTTGGAGTGGCCACATGACTCCTGAAAGGAGTTAAAGAACGTGTGTGTGTGTGTGTGTGTGTGTGTGTGTGTGTGTGTGTGTGTGTGTGTGTGTGTTGGGGGAGGGAGGGAAAAAGAAAGAAAACGAGAGAGAGAAAGAGAGAGATTGATTCTTACTCTAAGGGTTGGGATGTTGTCATGAAAGAGACAAGAATATGAGGCCAGGGAAAAATTCTTCTGTCGTGATGAGAGGGCATTTTGGGTGTAATCATGTGAGTTCAAAGTGAAAGAACTAGACGTTATTGAAACACACTTTGGAGAAAAGGTGGCTGCTTTTTGAAAAACAGATGACTTGTAACGGACCCCTTCATGACAAGATTTTCAGGTGTCATTCTGTCGAGGCACAAAGGGAGTAGCTTGTGCTGCACCAGGCAGGTGGTGCCCTCCACAGGTGGGCACAGCTGAGGACCCCACCAACACATCTGCACGGGGCTTTGTTACTTTCAACTTGCTGCTGCACGTGTGGCTGCTCCAATGAAGTCCCATTTCACTGCATTTTACGGGAAGAATCATACACCTTGGTGGGCTGTATACAATTTGGGATTCAGAAGTTACGATTAGTGAGGGTTTATTGTACCATCTTACTTCCTGTCTCTTACACCCTCAGAACAGTGGCTGTTCTATTAATATTATTCTTTGCTTCTTGATAGGATTCAATATGGGAACATTTACATCCAGGAGGAAGGTGGCTGTGTTGAGATGATTTTTATCTGACAATAAAAGGCAATTTACAACCGGATGTCCAAGCCTGCTATTTCCAGTTTTCCCTCATATTCAATTTCACTTTTAAGGGCTACATTTTCAGCTCATTCCTTCTAAAAGCCTCGGCACGTGGCTCTCATCGTGTTACTTGCCATCTCCAATGGCTCCTCTGATTTCTGGATAAGGACGCCCCCACCCCTCCACCTGCCACTCATCCTCTGTGGTCTGGCTCCGACACATCTTTCTGGTGATTTCTGCTACTGCTCCTCTACATGAGCACATGGGTCCTTCCAGCGTGGTGGAGTCAGCAGACCCTGTGCTTTTATGCCCCTTCTCTACTTTAGTTTCTCCTGCCCACCCCATCCCCCCAAATGCCAGTTCCTATGGTCCAGCCCCAGTTGTTACATGCTCTGTCTGGGACCACAGCTTCTGGACCCTGCTCACACGCTGTTCATACTGACTTACTCTCCACGTATATCTAATTAGCCTGAGAGCTAAAGTGTAGGGACTGTCATCGTTATAACCGTCCTGGGGATGGCAGAGTTTGGGGACTTGTCACCCCTGGCACAAGCACGTCACCCAGAATGTCAGGTAGAGGGTGACAGACATCACAAAAAATACAAAAAGGCACTGTTATTTTTAAACATATACCAGAGAATGCCTTTTATATTTTTATGTGGAAATTATTTTTGACAAGTCATTTGGGCTGGATGTTAGTTTTTTAGTGACACCTGTAACAGTATCAGTCTAGGGGAAAAAAAGGTGCCAGCAGATCTGGCACGTGACCACCACCAACTCCACCATCACGGCCACACTTTGACACGGTATCAGAGTGAAAATGACAACGACAGTATTCCTGAACTAGGAAATGCCATGGCTCTGATCCAGCACTCCCTAGAGCAATAACTACTCTAAAATGAGGCTCTGATAGACTATAGTGTGCCTTGTAGACCAAAGCCCTTCTATTTATTTCCAGTGCAGCATTTAAGACTGGACGTCACCTGGCAGCACAAGGTGGGAGAGGCACCTGTATTATGGAGAATGAACCTCTGACACTGGTGCTAAGTGAAGGGCTGGCATTCTGTTTCGAGGTGAGTGTTCCCGTCCACCGTGGATTACAGGTGACCTTTGCCTATCTGCCGGGAATTTCCGGGTAGGAGTAGCTTGGGTTTGCAGAGAAGCTCCAGGCATCGACTCCTGCCGTTTACGACAGGGACAATGAGCACAACACAGATGCAGGTGGAGGCAGGGAGGGCAACTCCCATTCCTACCCAATGCCTTGCTTCCCGGGCAATTCCCGGGCCTAAAGCCTTTCTTTCCAGCTGTTACACTTCCACTTTATCTCCCACCCTTGCTCCTTCACAGTCAGTCTTTCTCTTCTAAAATGTTCAATGATTCAATTCTTTTTTTTTTTTTTTGAGACAGAGTCTCACTCTGTTGCCCGGGCTGGAGTGCTGTGGTGTCAGCCTAGCTCACAGCAACCTCAAACTCCTGGGCTCAAGCGATCCTTCTGCCTCAGCCTCCTGAGTAGCTGGGATTACAGGCATGCGCCACCATGCCCGGCTAATTTTTTCTATATATTTTTAGTTGTTCAGCTAATTTCTTTCTATTTTTAGTAGAGATGGGGTCTCGCTCTTGCTCAGGCTGGTCTGGAACTCCTGACCTCGAGTGATCCACCTGCCTCGGCCTCCCAGAGTGTTAGGATTACAGGCGTGAGCCACCGCGCCCAGCCAATGATTCAATTCTTATCAAATAATACCACTCCCCTGGTGTTAATATCACTCTCCTTGGTATTCATATAGCAGATCACTAACCCTGAGCTAAACAGAACGCTAATATGGCGAAAGGTGAACGTGGTGAGTTCAGTTCTTTCTTGAGCTGTAACTTCTCCTTATTCTAAGGGGCATCTTTCTAGGGAGACATATTCAGCCATTTAACGCTGAAATAATCTAACAGTGGGGTTTGAGGCAAGCTGTCAAAGGTAACTTTCCTGTGGGCTAACAGCCAGGACCACAGGCACCATCTACTTCCATCGTCCCTAGGAGCCTGGGCAACACAGCCATCACTTTCTCTTTTCCCACAGGCTCCATGAGTTGCATTTTGCTATTTCTTTGTCCACATATATGTTGAGTGCCTATGGTATGCTCATTGAGTTACGTTGAGTATACAATAATGACTAACTCATAGAGTCAGCTGCGAGGGAGGGAGACAGATGCACGATTAAGATACAAAGTGGCAAGTGTAATAACAGCAGTATGTGCCACCGTTTGGGGGGCACCATGACTTTACTCAAGGTGGCAGAAGAAGAACAAATTCATGGGAAACCTTACTGAGGAAGTCTTGAGGAGGAAGAGTTGTGAGTGCACAAAAGGTACAGAAGCATGAAAGGACAATCAGAATCATGCTGTGGTCTGGGGGTGCTTAGAATATGAAGCAAATACTGGTGCCCTTCATTAGACAGACATTAGAACAGGGCTCGGGATAAATCCACGAGTTCAGTTTTGAAAATACGGAGTTCGAGGCTCAATGTTCTACTGATAGACAGAATCTGAAGTTAGAACAGCATTGAGATTCTAGATGAGAAGAGAAAGGTTGAGCCCCCAAGGGTGGGCAGCAGAGGAGACAAACAGGTAAGTACATCTCATCGCTCACAGAACCGAACCACGCCCAAGTGGTGTCCAGGAAGTCAAGGGAGGGGTGACTGCAGTGTAAAGACGAGAGATGTCAGAACGTCCGGAAAGGAGCTGGAAGAGTTTCCCTAATGGGGCAGTGAGCAGGTCACTGGTGATCTCAGAAGAGGAGGCATGAGCAGAATGAAGGAGCAGAGCCAGACGCCAGTGGGCCCAAGCAAGAAGGGAAGTGAGGGGCGGTGGTGAGGGCAGACCACTCTTCTCAAGGACACCGGCTGGGAAGGCAGGAGTGAGGCAGCTGTTAGAAAGGGATGCTGGACTGAAGGAAGCATGCCTTCTTTTTTTTTTTTTTTTTTTTAACTTGGAAGAAACTTGAAAAATATGCCTGGGTATATACATGCATGTACGTGGTCTCTATTGCCTCCTGGGACCCTGTGCTCTCCTTTAAGAAGACGGAAACGAGAACATATGTTTCCAAGCTGTCTGCCCCTGCCACGCCACTGCTGGGCACACAAAGCCAGGGACATAACGAATGGCAGCACACCATCTAACAGCGAGAGCAAAGATGGAACACACCTAACAGAACAAATGCTCTGTGCTTCTAAGTGAAGGTGGTCAACAAAGTCAAACCCAACTCCAATGCTCGGTCAAAATCAAATGCATCACAGAATGGGGCCATTTTCTTTACTTCTGGAACACTGTCCAGAAAGCTTAACTTGATTTCCTGACTCCTGGAATAGGCATTTAACCTTCCTTTTCCCTCCCCACTCCCTACAGCTGTAACTCTTGTTTAGCGGGACCTGAGCACAGGGTAAAGGAGCAATAATTTGTGAAAAATAGAAAACAAGGTCTCCTCTTTAAATAGCCATGTGTTAACAGGCACGGGGATTTGTTAATAGTGCAAAACTCATTATTGCATGGTTGGAAAACATGTAGGTGTTTGGAGGACAAAAATTGAAACACCTACATACAACTGGAGTATTTTCTACATGTTACCTGTGAACTAATTTCTTTCTCCTGTTACTTATCTTTCTCTGACACTTCCTAGGCATCAGGAGAATATAAGAAATAAAAGGCACACCAAGTGTTTATGAAACAGCATAGTGTGAGAATAGGGGCTTGTTGTAAGACAATGTTACTTGGAAAACCTTTGTTTTTTGGAGCTCCCTAGTCCTCTTCTGTGAATGAAATGCCACTTCCATATCCCTGTACTTACGAAACGTAAACAGAACTCTTCATTATGACATATTCTTTGCTTAACAGTCATCAGATATCCTTTTGGGGGTAAAAATCAATTTCAGAGCAGCAGTTGCTCAACTCTTACATACAAGACAATGGATATGGAGAAACCGGGTGACAGGGCCATGCATTTCCTTAGTTAATAGTCTAAAACCTACTGTCACAATGCTGGGGGTGGGGGAGGGACAATATTTCACATTGCTTGTAATCAACGGCTTGTGGGCAATCACAAATCGCTTGATTTGGGAATACTTGGGAGAAGGATCATTTTGTTTCCAGACTGACAATGATTCGGAAAGTACATACACTATACGTGAGCTTGATAAAAAACTGGACTCACCTTTATTATGAGTTTTCTTCTCTAAAAAGCCAATTTCAGGATAATGTGAGCAATCCAAAGAAAGGAGTTTTGTAACCATGCATCTGTGAACTTTGTAACTTTGCCTTCATTCCATGCCCTCTGCCCTGCATTTTACGTTTCTTCCCACACTCCCTCTCCCAGATAACAAAATCATTACGGCCTTAAGAAACCTTATTTATAAAGAGGCTTTTATACAAAGAGTTCATAACCCTGTCACATAACTATAAGTGGATATTTTCAGCCAAAGAGAAATTAAAGTTTTACAATGACAAAGTACGATAAATGAACCTCTATTTGATTAATTACGCAAGGGCAAATACGATTTACAGTCAAAATCTTGATTCTCAGATGCCTGAGTTTCTTTCTTCCATTTTTATACATTGATGATAAGGACCTAAGACAGACCTTTCTCAGAAACGGCCTCCGATATTCCAGCCTCGGGCAAGGGAGGCAAAGGGGGAGGGAGTGGGCAGCCTCTCGCTCGTTGGATGGCAAGAAGGGCAAGTGGTTCTGAAAAGAAGTACTTGTTTAAAATCCAGGGAGCTTCCATGGACTCAGAAGAAAGTCTACGCCATTGGGGCACAGAATAAAGGCCTTTCCTGAGCAAGAGTATAATACATGACAGACAGACTTAAATAGTATCTAACCTTCCTATTAATGTAATTTTATACAAATGGTACCCAAGAGTATAGATCTGAAACAAGACTTATCCCATTGAATATTATAATTACCTTTATTAACATGCTAATCATTGAGATTTTCAATGAACACGGACGAAGGAGGAAAAAAAAATTCTTGGCCTAGAAGGTTTCATTTAAAAACAACCTACATGAAATGGAAGGCAATTAGTTTCAACATTACCTAAACACAATACTAATTTAGTCCTTATTTCAATTAATAAATGGGAACATAGGTATGGCTTGCTTGTGGAGAACTCCTCAAAAGTTGTAATTAAAATTAATTAAATGTCAAATGCTCTAGGAGACCTCATTAATTAGCGGAATCCTAAGTGAATCTTTTTGTAGAGCAGTTATTTTGAAAAGTAAATAATCATTTCCAGATTAATCTTTTAGTACCTAAACTTGAATATTAATACATCACGTTTATTCAAGATAATCTGTCCTTTAATGCCTTTTCTAATATTAATATTTGATAGAGGGGGAAAAAGCCCAAAGAGAAAATAAAAATAGAATCAATTCTCATAGCCCTTTTCCCCAGTTCATAAACATACATTTTTTAAAGCACTTTCTTAACTTGGCCTCTAATTCTGCAGGGTGGGCACATCCAGGGTTATGAGATCTGGCAGCACCATGACCCAGCCCAGCCATGCCTGAGGAATCGGGTTAGTTATCCAAGGCAACTTCTCACCTTTAGTACTTCTACATAGGTTTGCCCAGGAATGCTAGTTTCTTGACACGTTTGTAGCCTTAGAATCACATGTGGCATTTTCACAGGCACTCTGTAGTTCTCCAACACTCCTAAGCCTTCCAGTAAAAGATTATGTTTTGGGATCCACAGGATGCCAAACATTTCTGGAGCTCTTTGTTTGGCTTATGATGATTACAGAGTTTATGATGATTCCACAGCCAGATAACTATAATGTAACACCTATCTTATCAACTAGACTTTTTAAACGTCAGATTAATAGAATGTTTTGCTATTTTTAAAACCAATTGTGTTTCTGTAATATCTCAGAGACCTAGCGAAATGAACGATCACACGCACTTCTGGATCGTGAGGCCGAGTGGCCCCTGTCCGGGTACCGTGGTGGCTGACCCTGTCATCTGACTGTGGGGGAGGATGTGCCCACCCCCATCTGCCTCCTGACTTTTTGGAGGTGCCTTGTGAACTTGGAAAGGCTGACTTCCCCTCTCCATCCCATAGTCAAGGAAGGACAGAGAGAGAGAAAAAAAAAAAAACCTGCTAAAAAGTCATACCTGACCTTAAATTGGAATCCATCCTTTATTAAATTATCACTATTTATTCTGAATGTTTGCCAAGTGCCAGGGAAAAGTGCCAAGTACTTTCTATAGCACAGTAATGCAGCGAGTGAAGAAAGTTTCATCCCCACAGGAACTGACTCCAGGAGGTTACGTATTTTCTCCAAGTGTGAAGCTACTAAGTGGTCGTACAAGGATTCACATCCACGTGTGGCTCCTACATGCCACACTATCACATAGAATGCAGACCACTTCTCTCCAGAATTCCGAGAGGGGACAGGAAGACTTCCAGGGTATCTGGTATCTGCTTCCATTTTCTTATCCATTGTTCGGCCTGTCGGCCCGTCGGAGGCAGATCCGGGTACCCCAGCTTACTTTTCTATAGTTACATCCATTTTTTTTCAAGCACCTACTGGAGTAGGCCCAGGCAATCAGGCATTCAGTTCACCCTGTAAGTCTTATTTTTCTCAAACACCAACAAGAGTGCTTCATTAAAGGAACTGCATTTATGATGGACTTTCAGCCTCCCAACAACGAATACATGCTACCAATCCATCCTACAACTCACTCCCCACACCCTGTTTCTCATAAGCTATGGGGGCATCCCTGTCTATCACAAAGGTTAACAAATTCACCAACACTGCAGTAACACCTGGCAGAAGCTCCTTTTGTGATTTCCCTTTCACCAGAGTCTCAGGAACTGCTATAATGTCAACAACCAACCAAGAGTGAATGTATTTTTTTCTGTTTCTGAAGACAGATGGAGGACATTGGTCACTGGTTCCTGGGGTCCTCAGATAGGACACTGCTAAACAAATGGTTTTAGGAGACCTGTGACCCTGTAGTTTGGATAACCATTTGTAATTCACTGTGCAGACTGGAGCAATCTGGGAGGCAAACATCCTATTTATAGAATTTTGCGCAACAGAAAGTCTTCCCAGCATTGCTCTCCAAAATGGCATTTTCTAAAGAGGAAAAAAAAAAAAAAACAGACAGCTCTTGAAGATCATCACTGTAGAATGTATCTGGGTAAATATTTTAGACATATCAGCTAATATTCAGAGAATTAAAATGATGAAGAGGCCCCCCCTCACAATGTTATGAAATAGAGGACATGTTTGGAATAAACATACAAACAAACAAGGATAATCCACTTAAGAGGGAATGTTGGATCATTCTGATCTGAGGGCACCTTGCAAAATTTTAAAAAGTGAAAATGCCACTCTGGGCATGATCCCTTGGTGTGGGCTCAGCTACAACAGTTCTATGGGACACAAATGGCTGTGTCCTGTCTCCTCCCTGAATCAGCAACTGTTTACTTTTCCCTGGGACATTCTTGTCGGGAAGGGAAAAGCCACTCCTATTCCAGATAGGTCAGTGGCAGCATTCTGCTTAAAAAATTGCATTAAACAACCTTTACAAACATACAAGATGACCAGAGCATCAAGTAGAAGGTATACAACAAAGCATACGGACGAGGTTAAGCTTATCACTCTGTCCCTGAGGACTTCCTGTCTGGCCCCCACAACCCAGTTTCCCTGTTGAGGATGGGAAAGGGCCGAGGAGAACCCCGAGGATGCCAGAGCTGGAGCACAACTCGGGAAGGAAGTACACATTACTGTTCAAGGGGGAGATTGATTCTCACTCTCACAGAAAGACAGACTGTCAAAATCTGCTGGAGAAAGAGCACAAAGACATATGTCACAACTTAGGACACTGGAGCTGCAAGTGAGGAACAGAAGACTTAGCAGAAGCGAACCAGCCAACGTGCAGCCACGGCGCTTCTAGAAGGTAACATGGCCAGGTCATGCACTGTGGCCAAATAGGGCATTCGCCAGCTGCCAGTTTTGCTCCCCTTACCAGGACAGACACCCTTTCTTTGACTCTTTTCCATTGCTGCAGCACCTTCTATCCCTAAGGACCTGGTGGGAGTTGTCACCTTCCCAGATAATGTCCAGCTGGCCCCACTTGAAAGCTCACCAGCATCTTTAATTATTGGGCGGGACAGCTGTTGGACACACAGCACGTCTCTCTCTAGGACTTGCCCCGCTGGAACCATCCAAAGAAGAACTTTTATTTGATTCTGTGGGAGCACTTGAATTTATGCCCCATTAAAGTTCCCTTTTGAAAATTACAAGCTGAAGCCACATCTAACAATTATGACGTTCTCTGGATCCCACGCACATCCTAAAAATGGAAAATTCATTTCATGGTCACAGAACCAGTAAAAAAATATGACTTCATTTGAAATGCCTAATCTTTTTTTAAAAAAGCAAATTAAATGATTTCAGGTGTTTATAAAAAAATCTTTATGTTTACAGCATTCTGTAAACACTGGGCACACTCTGAAAAGATTCTCTTACGTCATATGAAATTACAGCTTAGACTGGAGGTCAAAATCTTTTCATTTCCTGTGAGATTTGGTTTTAGTTTCAAATTTAGCTCTAGTATTTTTCTTTTAGTACCAAGGTCAAGATTGGACCTCTTAATATTTAGTTTTCATTAGCCACAGAAAAAATACATGATACCAGTTTCCTGCCTCTAAACTTGGTTACATAAATTACCTGGGTGTGACCATCTTGGATGAGTCCATCAGTCAATCAACAAACATGCATCCCCAGTATGCACCACACAGGACCCAAATTCAATAGGAAAAGGTCATGTGGTCATGTTCCTATGGAAGATCAGGGCCCTAATTATCAAGGTAGCATCAAATATATGGCTGAGTTCTGACATTTCTAACGTGTCTGGAGTATCTGCTTGGAGGTGTGCCCCCTTATTTTTCACTCTGACAAGAATACAAGGACCCTACCATGACTTTCCCAAATATTCCAAGACTCCTACTGAATACAAGGACCTCTAGGCTTGTGCCTTAAGGTCCCTGGAAGATCTTGTAAAGAGCAGGGGAAAGTCCAGGCCTGTAGCTTCTGGGGAGTCTTATGTCTTGGAACAAAGAGCCATCCATTGGTGGACCCTCTCTCAGGAAAACTGCAGCAAGGAGAGCTCTTTATGGACAGCTAAGCACGGCACCTGGAACAAACTGCTGCCTGACACTCAGGGCTGTCCATGTTCTGGCTCCAGCTTTTCAGCTACCACAGCCGTTTCTGCATCCTATCCAGCCCTATTCAGTGGCCCAACAGAACTTGTTTTTCCTCATTTGTGCTTAAAGCTGTCCCAGCTTCCATCCCCACC
Organism: Lemur catta; assembly: GCF_020740605.2. Classification (NCBI taxonomy): domain Eukaryota; kingdom Metazoa; phylum Chordata; class Mammalia; order Primates; family Lemuridae; genus Lemur; species Lemur catta. The sequence goes on from NC_059143.1 coordinate 23,379,972, forward strand.
TGCTCATACTGTTCTGTTTGGATGCCCATCGCTCTCGCCTCTCTGCTCCCTGCGCTCACTGCAACAGTCGTCGTCTCCAATGAAGGCACCTCTCATTCGTCCCCCAACCAGAAGTTTCCCTTTCTCTTCTGAACTCCCACACACGTGATATCTCTCTCTCCTTTTATCACCTTTTAACTCATTTAACATTCATCTCTTTTCATCTGTTACCTTCCCTAAAACTGAGAAGTATTAATATTAGGGCTGAGTCCAGGTCTTATCAATGGTTGCATTTTTAGCATCTAGCCCAGCAACTCTATGGTTTTGAAACTGAGTTCTGCACAGCCCCGGGGTTCTGGAGAGATGTCCTGAGACCACTCGGTAGGGGCAGAGAGTGGGCAGGGGCATGAGGAAGGCCCCCTCCCTCCAACCCGTGTTTTAGTCAGATGGGTTTTAACTCTTCTGTATATTGGGATTCAGGTAAGGTTTTTTTTTTCCCCAAAAAAAGGGTTCTTTTAGAGATAGAAAAAAGTAAACCACTGTAATGGATATTGCCAAACAAATGAATAGAATTATACCTAATGCCTCTAGCACGTTCTCTCTTCAGATGTAATGAAATTCAATGATCAAAAATGAGTAGCAAAGGTTCAGATTGGCCGCCAATCAAAGAACATGGTCAAGATAGAGCCCTTTCTCCTGTTCTGTACGGAACTGTACTGAAATTTTAACTTTACATTAAAATTAAATAGAAGCCCCATCAAGCTCTGAATGTGCTATGTTTAAGGTGTTAAATAGAACCACCCTGGCACCTGGTTCTTGGGTGTGTGTGTGTGTGTGTGTGTGTGTGTGTATACATGAGCACACCCACTATGCGCCGATCTCAGCGTAACTTCAGGGATACAGGAGAGTTACACGGGATGCCGATGTTGCTTTATTCTCCTCTGCTTCCCTTCCCACCCTCAAACGAATTTACACCTTCAGTCGTCCCCAGGACTGCAAATGGCCCTCATAGCCACTCTGTCGCTCCAGCTAAAAATCTGGGCGTTCTGCTCCATCGCTCTCTTTCCTTCCCACCCACATCCACTGCATCAGTAACTGCTGCTGGGTCTGCCTCCGAAACACGCTCTGCAGCAGCTCCCGTGGCCCAGGGGCATCACCGCCTCATTCCTGCGCTGCTGCAATCGCCTCTTCTCTGGCCTCCAGCTTCCTCTCTCCTCCCTGTGATCCATCCTCTAGGTAGCAGCAAAAGTCATGTTCCAACTTCTGTTAAAAACTGTCAAAGCGTTTCTCATCGCACACAGAGTAAAACTCTGACTCCCGACTGGCCAAAATAATCTAGCTAGCGTGTATACTTCACTCCAAACTAAACAGATTGGCTCATTCTAATAATAGTCAGCTGGGGAGTTTTCCCTTAAGAAAACAGATTAGTGGGCGACTGGGCAGAGAGAGAGAGAGAGAGCTCCAGAAGGCCTGGCACACCACTCACTCGCAACCAGGAGGGACTTACGGCTTCAGACTTGGGAGGCACTGGAGGTGGAGGTAGGGCAGTATCTGAAGACTTCACTGCTGCTCCCAGGGTCCCAGGGACAGGAAGAGGAGAAGCTGCACACTTGGACCGGACAGAACCTCTGAACTGATCACACCTGCTCTTCTCGCTCAGGGAGCGGGCGAGAGGCTGGCGGCTGGGCTTGCCTTCCTCCAGCCACAGCTCTTCGTAAGGAAGCTCCGACCTCCCCGGGGCGCCCGCCGAGTCTTCGCCAGCTTCGGGGAAAAGGTAGTCGCTCCCACTGTCGCCGGAGTCCTGATAGGGCAGGATGTCGTGAGGGAAGGGGGCCCACTCCCCGCCCAGGTCCCTGCAGCCGTGCAGGTTCACCTCGCTGTTGCCGTGGAGGTTGCTGCCGTACACGCAGACCGAGAGCCGGTGGAAGGACTGGGTCAGCTCGTCGCGGGCGTAGCTGAGCGAGTTGGGCACGTGGTTGTGGCCGGAGCAGCGGCCCTTCTTGGGGCTCTTGCAGTCCTCGGTCCAGTCGGTTTTCACGTCGCGGACAGCCCGCGAATACTCATCAATGTCGAACTGTTCTTGGCAGATACCCAGCCAGTGATGGACCAGGGTTTCGGGCCACCCCTCCCCCTTCACCAGGTGCTCCGGGAGGCTGAACTTGGGGACGGTCAAGTGCAAAGGAAAGTGCATGGGGAGGATCTTGTTGTTCCGCAGCACGCAGCAAACCACCACCGTCTTGGTCTGGATGTTGACAAACTTGTAGCGGTGCCCCTCGCGGATGAAGTGGAGGTCGTAGGGGTTTCTTGGCGGGGGGCTGGGCACGGTCACATTCACAGGAAGCCTCGTTTTCTCCACAATGTTGCGGATGGTGTGTTCACCCTCTTGCATCTGAAGTTCCAGGGGACTTCGGGTGCTAAATCTGCCCTTGCACTGGAATGGAAGGCTGATGCTTTCGTTGGTCCGGTGATTCATGCAGATGAGGCACGGCATTTTGCCTTTGCCCAGCTTGCTGATGGAATTGAGCTTCCCGATCTTCTTGAAGATCGTGTTGAGTCGTGACTTCTCCTTGAAAGTTTTTGCATAAAGGATTTCTGCCTGTCCCATCAGAGTGAGTTCATCCCCAGTACACAGGGTGATGTTGTAAACTTCAGTGTCCTCGTGGCATTCACCTGAAGCAACCTAAAATATGACAGATCAAATTTTAGCTTAGTCTCTTTCATCTGTTCGCACAAGGTCTTAACTTCCTATTAAGACACACACAGAGAGGAAAATGCTGTGCTTTGTTGTAATACTAAATTTAGACATTCCGTTTTTTTAATAACATTAATGTGGTTTTAACAATAACCACTTTTTGTACAAGATATATTAGTTTAGACTTTTAGAAACATCTTTTTTCCCTGCAGATGCAGAGTAGTCTATCGTCTAGACAATTATTAATATTAATACTTTGGGACATTAATATTATCATTATTTCTTTTTCAGTTATGAGTAATGCTTTCATAAACACTCATGTAGAAAATTCCTTGCTTTTTATTATTTAAAATTTTACTATTTTTTTTACTTTTTAAAATTTTACTAAATTTTTAAGATTTGGAATTGAGACAAAGAATTTAAAAGTGTTTTATTTCTCCATTTTCTTTTATATTATTATACAAACTATTCATGCTCATTGGAAGAAATATTAGAACATATAAATATAAAAATGAAAAAATTCTGTACTCTCTTACCACTAAAGATAATCTGCCAGTAATTTTACACTAATAGAAAGAAAGAAAAAAAAACCAAATAGGATCTATCTTTCCATATCAGAGATACATAAATACATATGCACACAATTGTGTTTCTGAGTATATAAACTATAATCTATCCATTACTCCCCAGGTATATACTTCGTCAATTGTAATACTGACTTAATGTATTCTATTATATATGGATGTGCCTTAATTTATTTGACCAGTTCCTTACTGTTAGATGGGTTTTTCCAATGTTTAGCAATTACAAATAGTAGTGCAACGAACTTTTTACAGATCATTTCTTTAGGATAAGGTACCAGAAATAGAAATGCATGGACAAAAGCTACATATATATTTGTGTATATATATATGCATTGCCCATTGTGTTTCATCAATGTTATATTTATTTTTATGTCTATCACTTTATGAAATTATGTCTCCCTATACCCACGCTGAAGTTTACTTCATGTTTACCAGTATGAAATGTAAAGCATGCGTCCTGAATTTATTTATTCTTGTTTTATTTTAAATATCTTTGATTATTATTGAAAAAAAGTCAGAAAGAACTTTTTAAAAACTTAAAATTGAAAGTAAATGGAAACAGATAAACCCAACTGTATTTCAAATCAATAAAATAACCACTCTGGGGACAGAGAAATAATCCGAGTAACTGGAATGCTGTATTTGACCATATAATGCTGCAGGGGAAAAAAAGGCCAATAAATATTGTGCTCCTTTTAGATTTATTTTCATACGGATGTGGGAGGAATGACTCTGAGTGAAATTTATGTGTATTGTAAGACTGAATGAACAGGTAAATGTGTTGATGTTATGGATGTTATAGTTTTCATTACAGGAGAGACAGAAATATGGAATGGAGAAAGGCAAGCAAGGCAAGAAAGAACTTCTTGGGGGTTGGATTGGAATTGGAGATATCAGTATTAACTTACAATTTTAAGAAGCTATTCACATACAGACACATGTATATCTTAGCTTTTCCCTTTCCAAACAACCAGAAGGTAAGACTCCTAGTATCTCATACCTAGTACCCAAACCATTCCCCCACTAAAAGGAACCAGAGCTCCTTGGAGAAATGACTGACTTCAGGGGAAGGGCAGAAAATGTACAGGATGAGCTTGGAACATTCTATTGTGCCAGAAAGTAAAGTGCTCCTAAGATGATGAGAACAAGCCAAAAAGACACAGGAGCCAGCCAGAATGGGCTCCCACTGGCAAAATCTGGGACAATTGGAACATCAAAATAAATAATAACCGTAATGAATTATTACAATCTGTTGACTAAAATAGGAATGTCTAAGTTCATGCTGATAGCAAAAAGAACAAATTAAAAAAATGCGTGCAGGAAAAGCTGACAAATGTGTACAGGATTGGGAAATCATAATTTTGTAACTTTATTATTTATTACTATTAAACTTTATGCTATTATAACTTTACTACTATAGTAAGGATTGGTTTATACAAGAATCATCAATAGATGCTCAATTTATAGAAGTTTGATGAAGAGCAAGTTATGTGCATGGTCTTAACGTGTCTTCCCCCAGAATGCTTATTAACTGCAAGGGAGAAAAAGGCAACTATATAGTGAAGAAATTGCACAACACCTGGACCACATGATCACATTTAATATCACCAAAGGCATACTGACGTTGCCTGCTTCTGAATGTGATTCCCTGAGAAGTTCATGACCTGACTTACGTAACATTCCAGCTAAAACTGCATTACCGAAATCTAATCATGAGGAAATATCAGATAAACCCAAACTGAGAAATAGTCTATAAAGCGTCTGGAGTGTATTCTTAACAAAATGTCCATGCCATAAAAGACAAAGGCAGAAGAACTGCTCCAGATTAAAGTGAAATAAAGAGAAATGAAAAGTAAATGCAATTACACTATTGGGACCGTTGGCAAATTTGGAATAGCGACTGTAAATAAAAGTATTATCACTGTGAACTTTCCTGAGTGTCCTGTGTTTACATAAGGAAATACTCTTATTCTTAGGAAATATACATGGATATATTAAGGGGTAGGAGCATAATGTATTCAATTAACTCTCAAATGATTCAGAAAAAGCTAAGTTACATTGTACATACGTATGTATATGTTTTGGGTGGGGGGCGCTGGAGGATGATAAAACGAATATGCCAAAATGGTAAAAGTTGGTGAATCTGACTAAAGTGTTGCAGTGTTCTGAGAGTCTTCATATTATTCTTGTAACATTTCTTTGAACTGAGATTATTTAATAATTAAAAGGTTAAAAAAAAGAAGTTTTAGATATTTTTTACCTGCTTATTTTTCCAGATGAACTTTAGAATCATTTTGTCCATGGTTGGCACTGATAATTTTATTTGAAGTGCATTAAATCTACATGGTGTTTTGGCAAAAAGTGACATCATTATAATAGCATTTCCAAATAGGCACAGTGATAATTGTCATCATTTATTCAGACCTTTTATTTCCTTTATTAGCATTTAAGTTTGCCTTCATTATTAATCCTTGGGCATTGCGTTGATTTGTAGTTGTTGAGTATGTTTTTGTTGCTATTCTGTGTGTGTAATATCTTGCTGTAATCATTTCTGCAGCTGATTCTCTTGGGATTAGTAGGTGATTATATCTCATACACATGATGAAAATCTATCTTCATCTTTTCAATTTTCATCCCTTCTCTCCCGTAACAGAGTGGGAGTGGTGAGAGTGAGCATTTTTATGATGTTTCAGATTTGTCTTTCAATATAAAACTGTGAGAAATTTGTCGGCTTGAGATAAATACTCTTTATCATATAAGTAGTGTGCCTTTCCTATTCTAATTTCTAAAAGTTTCTACAAAGAAATTTTTAAGAATTTTAATCAAATGCTGTTTCTGTATTGAATAAGATGGTCATATATCTATTTTTAATTTTTTTGATGTACTGATTTCATATAATAGATTCCAAAACATTAAAATAACTCTAGATGCTTAAAAAAAACTATGAGATCATAGTACACTTAAGACAATACTGCATGATTCTCTGATAGCATTTGATCTATGACTTATGTGTCACAATCACTGGTGATATTGGTCTACAGTCTTATTATGCTACCTTTATCAGGTTTTGGCATCAGGCTTACATTAACCTTGAGATTAAACTCTTTCTTTTATGTTAATAAAAATGTGTCTGGGTAAAGGGATTGACAATATTCACACTGCTTACTGAGTAGCAACCATCAGTATGTATTTAGAAAACTAGGAATAACAACCTTTGGGCCCGGCAAGGTGGCTCACGCCTATAATCCTAGCACTCTGGGAGGCCGAGGTGGGAAGATCGTTTGAGCTCAGGAGTTCAAGACCAGCCTGAGCAAGAGCGAGACCCCCATCTCTACTAAAAAAATAGAAAGAAATTAGCTGGACAACTTAAAATATATAGAAAAAATTAGCCGGGCATGGTGGCGCATGCCTGTAGTCCCAGCTATTCGAGAGGCTGAGGCAGGAGGATGGCCTGAACCCAGGAGTTTGAGGTTGCTGTGAGCTAGGCTGATGCCACAGCACTCTAGCCTGGGCAACAGAGTGAGACTCTGTCTCAAAAAAAAAAAAGAAAAAAAAAAAAAAAAGAAAAAGAAAAGAACAACCTTTGTAAATAATTTCTTATCTACTATTCTAGGTCATCTCTGTAAAATTTTAATCTCTGGAATAAGCAATTTGTCAATCACCATTAGTACTATAAAAAACAAACAGCTCTGTTGTTTCCAAAGTGAAGTGAATTTCTCTGTAGGAGTCCTTGTAAGTACATAATGGACAGCATACTATTCTTTTAATGGCAATTCATGCTGCTAAGGTTTAAAGTTCATTTTAGATGACTCAGATACATGTTATTTTTTAACAAGACCTCAACTTAACTGTGTTTACTGTTATCACAAAAGTTATTAGAATTATCTCTTTTTTTTTTTGAGAGAGGGTCTTGCTATATTGCCCAGGCTGGTCTTGAACTCACGGGATCCTCCCACCTCAGCCTCCCGAGTACCTGGGACTACAGATGTGTGCCAACATGCCTGGCTTGTGTTTCCTTTTAGATTCAGTATTCATCTGGCTCTAATATAGATGCTAGGCTTCTAAACTGGAGTAAGCCTAGGAATTTAAACAAATAAACAAATTTTTAACTTTTTATTTGAAATAATTTCAGCTTTGCATAGAAGTTGCAAAGGTACTATGGACAGTTCCTGTATACCATTCACCCAGCTTCTCCTGTTCACATCTTACATGACCATGAACATTTATCAAAACTAAGAAATTAACAATGGTACAATACTATTATATAAACTATAAGCTTTATTAGGATTTCATCAGTTTATTCCCCCCACTGATGTTCTTTTTCTATCTTAGGATCCAACCAGGATACCACATTGCTTTTAGTCCTCCGAGCTGTGAGTTTCTTGGTCTTGTTATGACCTTGACAGCTTTGAAAAATACAGCTTAGGTATTCTTTTTTTTTTTTTTAAGAGTTAATAAATCATTTATAAATGATGATGCTTGACACATATGAGGGCTGCCTTTTCCTATAGCATCTGCAGCTTCAAGGTTTCAATTATTTTATTCTCTTGACTTTGGTCACCAAGAATTATTTGCTATTCATTTCAACTTTTGCTTTCTTTATCCTTAAGCATTTTACTTTCAACTAGCAGCTAGTTAAACTTGCAACAATACAGATCAGGTCAGCATTACTGCCCATAGTCCAAATCTGGCCCATTATCTGATTTTGTAAATAAAGTTTTATTAGGACAATGCCACGCCCACTCATTTATACTATTAACTAAACTACAAGCTGAGTTTGAATCCTGCCTTTACCGTTAAGTGACCTCAGACAAAGTGTTTTACTTTTTTGAGTCTCAGGTTTCTCACCTGTAAAATGGAACACCACCATCTATTTTGCACACTAAGGGAATGTATGTAAATAACTGCCCACAGAGCTTGGCACATGGTGGGCTTTCAATAAGTAGCGGCCATTATTACTATTACTTTCATTAACAACAAAAACCATTTACTTCTTATAATTGTTTCACGTTGCCTTTTCACATCTCTGTTTCACATCTCTGTATTTTCATGTTGATTTCTAAGTTTTCATCCACTACTGTTTTCAAGCCCAAACCACTATTTTGAAGCATTATCCTTCTCTCTGTATTGAAGACTTGTTCAAGTTTTTATTGAACATGTTATACCAGAATAAAACTTAATGTCAGGATTCTATAGTTATATCCCAAAGGAAGGGAACATATGAAAATGATTCAAAATAATAACATTTTAGAATAGACTAGTTTGCAAAGCTCTCAGCTGCATTGCTATACTTCCTTTTTATTGGAACTTTGTGAGAAACTTGGCAGTTCATATATTTGGAGAAAGATGAAGACAGGGATGTTGAGGGAAAGGGTGCACATGAGATGTGAGAAACACACACACGTTCACTCAGACAGCAAACTATTTCCAGTTAATATACAGGGAGCCAACAACGGTGCTTCCCAAATGTGAAGGAATAACAAAGCATATGTTTCTTTTTATCTCTTTAAGTTTGACATTTACTATTATTTTTCCTAATTTACCTTTATAAACAAATACCTTTCAGAATGAATTAGAGGTCTAGTGAAGTACTGCACAACCAATGAACTAAAAAGAGAATGTCTACTAGTTTGTGAGACACAGACAGTACATGTACAGATTAAACACATCAAAGTTATCTTTACTAAAGACCACTATCTGGGCACATCCACAACAGTTTTGTCTACATTTTTATGTACGTGTGTACTTCTTAAGTTACTCCTACTCCCAAACATAAAAATGCCTAACATATGTGAGTACACTCTGTAATTCCATGCTTCCAACTCTGATGTCATTATTAATACTGCCAATTAGCCTTGCATAAATTATGAAAGTACTGACCCATTCTGTGGTCACTATTAGTGACAGATGAAGACTCTCATAAATAAATCCTCTTCCTTTAGCAGCTGAGCCAAATAGGCTCCTTAGGTTTCCACAGATATAATTTATTTGCATAATTTCTTTCCTTTTTAATTTTTTTTTAATAGCAAAAGAAACAATGCGTTCTGTCTAAGTGCTCTGGTATGTGTGCCTGGTTAATGTTTCCAGTTTCAATGTTTCCTGAGAGGAAGTAATTCAAAGTGTGCTATCTAAACAACTCTTAATAGGTCTAATCCAGGAAACTATCAGGGTTGTACTTTTTACTGTTCATCATATTACTCAGAATTAATACCCATGGTCAAGAAATATTTTTTTTTTTTTTTTTTTGAGACAGAGTGTCGCTTTGTTGCCCTGGCTAGAGTGAGTGCCGTGGCATCAGCCTAGTTCACAGCAACCTCAAACTCCTGGGCTTAAGCAATGCTACTGCCTCAGCCTCCCGAGTAGCTGGGACTACAGGCATGCGCCACCATGCCCGGCTAATTTTTTTTTATATATATTTTAGTTGGCCAGATAATTTCTTTCTATTTTTAGTAGAGACGGGGTCTCGCTCTTGCTCAGGCTGGTCTCGAACTCCTGACCTCGAGCGATCCACTCGCCTCGGCCTCCCAGAGTGCTAGGATGACAGGCGTGAGCCACCACGCCCGGCCAAGAAATATTTTAAAACAATGATATAAAATTTTTCACTCACACCCACATTCATGTACTCTGAAGATTCTGGCAATAGGAAATCTGTTCTCTAACAACAGTTGTTCTAAAGATCAAACATGTAACAGAGGTTAAAATTCCAAGTCTTCAGTAAAAATCAGGATTGATCTGATTGATATACAGATTAACTAAACAATATTTGACTAATGTTGCACTATGATCCCCTAAATTCAATTTTTATAACTCTTTCCTTTGGAAAAATGGCAGAAAATGAGAAAGAAAGTACATTAAGAGTTAAGATAAATGTCAACCCTGAGTGTTGGTGTTTTCTTTTTTTAAAACAAACCAGGAAATAGGGCAAGAATGACAAGTACAATGGCAATGATTTAATTTGTGACGGCACAGCAGAGGGCTTGCCAACTGGTAGTTTTTTGGAGGAGGTCTCGAAACCTCAGATGACAAAAAAAGCACTGAGCTGTCTTCAAACACTGAAATAATTAACCTCACAATTGTACCCAATTTATCACTCTGAATGAATCTTGAAAGTAAGTGACATCTGACTCACCCGAAGGAAAACATGCAATTTTTAAAAAGTGGAAAATAAAAATAAAAACTGGCTACATCGAAATCCATTCACTCTCACCTACAGATGCTGTCTAAAAAAAGAAAAGAAATCCATTCAATCTTCATTTTTAAAATTCCTTTTTTACATCTGACAAAATTCAGGTTGCACAGTAATCAACAATTTCTGACCTTTCTGGAATACAGCCAAGAACAAGGCCATGAGCTAACCAAAAAGATGGGATGTCGCTGACGTTAGGGATTATGGGAAAAGCCTGTAAGGTCCTTAATTTAGTGTACTTAAGCCTATCTCATCAAAATTCTATCAAACGTGGTTACCAATTTCCAGCCCACATCAGAAGAGAAGTAGAAATTAAAAACAGAAACAGGGACTGTTAAGGCAGGTATTCTGACAAACACAAGAGGCAACAAACAAACAAAAATTTAAAATGAGACTATACAACACCAAATCCTCAGGGTTCAGAGTCTCTCCATATAAAGGCAAGAGTCATACTCATCTCAAGAGGTGCTGAGTGCTTCAAGAAAATACAGAACAGGAGGTGAAGGTGCGTTTACATTCTGTTCAAGTACTCTCGTTGAGATGGTAGAAAAGTGTACTCTTAAGATACTGAAAGGAAATTATAGTCATTTTGGACAGAATTTTGTTAAAAATCACAAGTACCCCCAAAACTGGTGAGCTAGAATTACTCATGCTCTAAAGGCTCAGGAGAGGAGGTAGGAAATGTTGGAGCAAATGATCCCTAGTTATTTTGAAAAATCACAGGAAAAAACTGCCTCCCTGGCGTTATTATAAACTTAAAACACAAGGAAGAGATTCCTTTTCTGAATTATGGAGACAGAAACTAGGAACGGTATTTTAAACTAGAAATGGTGGTTACAACTGAACTATACTCTGAAAACAAAACATAACAAGACAAGAAAAAACCCCAAAGAACACGAAATGTTTCAGTACTACTATTTTATATTACTTTACAGGTCAATTACATGATGGCCAATGTATGCAGAACAAAGTCTACCAATAAACTGTTCTTGCATTTTAAAAGACAAACATGATTAGAAAGATGGCAGAGCACAGTTATGAGAAGAGCAGAATCCCAGTCAGCCAAAAACCTCTCCATTGATGTATTTTCAAGGCCCTGTCTGTCATTTGTTCTGTTAAAATGAATACAAAATGTAACAGGACATATGTTTAATTTTAACTACCAAATCTATGGAAGTAAGACACAGTCTAACTGGTTAGCAGAGGGGGAAGGTCTATTCCTCAACACTTTTTCAGATGGCAGCTTTAAAAAGGGTAACTATTAATAGTAGGTTAAGATAAAGAGCACACACAGATTGCCTCAAACCTGCGACTTGAGAAAAAATTGGCTGATTTTCGGTAACCTGGAAGCCTTGGGAGAAATCCTAAGTTCAGTATCAAGTTGCACTGACCATATTAAACTTCAGAACTCGTGCTTGTTTATTCAGCAATGCCTTTTAGCCACTTCAGTGTGTCTTTAACACTGTGTCTAGCAACAATGCAAGAACCCCACTGTAGTCCTGCTTCTCTATTATTACTGGTTAACACTTTAAAGATACCAGGTTAATGCTTCACAGGGATATTTCTGAAGGAGTTCATTTTGGCACGATATCTAATTAATTTTCTAGAAACTACACGGATGCTGACAGAAAACATCAAGATAAGTTGCAAATTTTATTTTTTAAATTCTGGCACCATACTCTGGTATGAATAAGATATAAAAAGGTGCATGTATAACATTCAAAAAAGCTGCCAAATCCTGTGTGTCAGACCAAAAGTGTTTCAGAAATACAAGTAACAGAAGGCTCTTGGCTATGTATCATACAACACGTAATCATTATTAAACATGTGTATTTAAATTTTAAAAAGAAAATGAATTAAGTGTATAAGCTATTGTGTCAAAGGAAAGTATATTGTGATCACCATCTTGGGCCTTATCTCAAATCCACAAAGGGAATGGGATGGAGCAGAAAAATGAAGGTGACCGAACTGAATTAGGAGACCTGGTTTCTATGCCAGGCTTTGCTGTTGAGTAGTTTTGTGGCTTTGTGTGAATCAATGAAGTTTCTTAGCTGTTCCTTAGTTTTCATATTCGTTAAAAGGAGGAGGATTAGGTGATGCCCACAGGCCTTTCGAGATCTAAAATTTGATGATTATAAAAACTTAAAATCTGCAAACTTCCTAGTCCTATTGGATTATCTATAGTATTTTATCATTTTACTCTTGGTCACATTTCTCCATGTTGAGAAGGTCAGCTATTATTTAAGTTCTCTGAACCTTACATGATTTTTTTTTCCAGTTAAAAAAGACACCTCTGGGTATATTTACACAATGGAATACTACTCTGATTTTATAAAGGGGAAAATTACGTCATTTGCAGCAACATGGATCAACATGGAGAACATTATGCTAAGTGAAATAAGCCAGGCACAGAAAGATAAATACTGCATGGTCTCACTTATATGTGGAAATTTAAAAAATTTAACTGATAGACACAGAGAGCAGGCTGGGGAGAAGGGGGAATGAGGACATGTTGGTCAAAGGGTGCATGTTCCAGTTAGATTAGGAGGAAAAAAATACATATTAGAGGTGATGGATATGTTAATTAGCTTGATTCAATCATTCCACCTTGTATTCCTATATCATAGCATCACTTTACACCCCATAAATATATACAATTATAATTTGTCAAAAAAAAATCCTTCTCCCCATACTATAGCAGCTCTGCTGCTAGGCACCAACACCCCCAACCCACAGCAGGTGCCAAAGCTGTCAGCTCAGCTCCCACCCAGGACCACATGGTAAGGAAACTGTTCTGAAGAAGTCTGAGTAAGCAGAGGCAATGACTATAGCACTCACGTCTGACTGCAATCTCACATTCCTGAGTGGGTCACTTTCCCTGGCTGAGACAATGCAAACTTGTTATTTTGCCTTTGGGGAAATGTATGTTGGAACAGCTGAAAGTGTGGATCTCACTAGCTGGAATGAAAACAGCAACATTACAGCATTCAGATTAGGATATTTGGGCTCCCCAGACTTGAGAGCAATAATTTTAATGTAGAAAGCTTTTGGGTTACATCAATGAAGACAGGATGCTTGGGACCCAATGCCAATCCAAGGCTGCCCTTTCTTCCCTCTCTTTCCACAACTGTCACAGTAAAGATAGAACTTAAATTAAAACTTTGTTTGTTAGTCATTATTCGGTTGGCAGAAAATGCATGTGTTCATTGATTGCCCAATAAAGGAGAGAAAAGAAAAGTAAACACATGTGTGGGAAAGTTTCTCATCATTACTGGGCTGGGTTTGAAAAGCTGGAAGACATTTAAAATAATAATTCACTAGGTACTCATGTAATAAGTCTCCAAAAAAGTATCTGAAGTGAAGGGGGTATTTTGAAACAACAACAAAAAACAACTACTATGCACTGAGTTCTTAATAGTAAGACGCTGAGTGTAAAGTATCAGATGAAGAGTACCTGAAATAATCTGTGGTAGGAATTTTTTTTTATATGAAAGTTAATTTTCTATGATTTTATGTTCTGAATGAATGACTGGTTAACTTTTTCTTACAGGTCCAGACAGTAATAATTTTAGGCTCTAAGGGGCATGCAGACTCTGTTGTAATTACTCAACTGTGCTATTGCATAAAAGCAGCCACAGACAATATGTAAGCAAATGGACACGGCTTTGTTCCAATAAAACTTTATTTACAAAAACAGGCAGCCTGTCCAGAGGCCATAGCTTGCCAGTCTCCCACTAGATACTTGCAAAGGACTTGAGTGCATTATTTCACTTAATTCTCACAACACATCTATCAGGTGGGTAGTATCAACCCCATTTTGCAGGTGAAGACTGTGGGCTCAAGGGGTGATGTGATCTGCCCGTGGTTAGAGTCAACGCCCAGAGCTGGGGTCTGAACTCAGCCCCAAATCTGGAGCCTGAGCCACTACACAGTTCAATTTGCTGTTTAGATCACAGTGGCTTGCTTAAAGAAAGAGACAGGGCTTGCAAATTGTTAGTGCAGTTGTTTTTATTATTAAAAGACAGAGGAATGGGCCCTTATTTGGAATGGCCAACTCAGAAATAGGGTATCTTCTGACTTTGGAAGTAAACATGAAAATAGAGATGATTGATAAAATTAAAGAAGATAACTAGGAGAGAGAGAAAAAAGCCTATTATAGTTAAAAAACAAATCTGCAGGAAAGCAAATAACCTTAAAGAAAACTTCTTGTCATGGAAACCAAAAATCAAATGGATGAAGGGGAAACGTGAGAAAGAGGTAGGTAACACTGCTGTTCCGAACACACGGAATGACTTTAGCTTTGTAGGCACTGGAGGAGATGGACACAAATGATCAGCGAGAAGTAACCTGCCCGTGTAACATCCTTTTATTTTCTTGGCCCTCTCATCTCCTATTTTCTGTTCCTGCCACCTCAGCTGCTTGCTCAGATGGATGCAGGTAGATCTGAAACAGAGTTGCTCCTGTTGTTTCCTGTGTTACTGCCTGAAGTTCAATTTCAAGTGTTTCCCACACTCTATCACCACCTCCTATTTTGCACCTCACTTTCTCAAACCTGTTTATTTCAAAAATTCCTCAACCCCATCAGGAATCCAACTTCCAATGCAGTTACACTTCTTGTATTCTCACTTCCTCAGTGAGGATTCCGGGGCTCAGGGCTACCTGTCATTCCAGGGGCTGGTCCATCAACACCTTTGCTGATCTCTGTCACCTGGTAGCTGGAACTCTGATTAAACCCAGTTCTCTGTCCATTCTATACCTGCATCCAGGCAGCTGAAGCCAGCAGGAAGAATGAAAGGTTGGTGCTAGATAATCTCACTTGAAATTACCTTGACAAAGAACCACTCACTGTACTGCCCTCATTAACTTACTTTGCAGGTCTCTGAGCCGATTATTATTTCCTTTCTGTCAAGGCTACCAATGCCCTCCGTCTTGCTAAATTTTATGGTTAGTTCCCAGTCCTCATCTGATTCCATTACTAAGTAGCATTTGACACAGTTGCTCATTCCTCCTTGAAACTTGGCTTCTGGGACACCATATGCTTCTGGTTGCCCTCCTACCTCACTACTATCCCTTTCAATCTTCTCTTACAGACCCCTTAATGCTGGGGCATCCCAGGCCTCAATCCACAACTTGCTCTCTTTTCTCTCTAGTCTCTAGGTCAGGGTTTCTCACCCCTGGCACTACTGACATTTTGGGTTGGAAATTCTTCGTTGGGAGGTTCCTGTCCTGTACACTGTAGAAGCTTTAACAGCATCACTGGCCTTTACCCACTAGATGCTGGTAATGTCCTCCACCCTACAGTCATGACAATCAAAACCATGTACAGATATTGCCAATGTTGCCTGAGGGACAAAAATCACTCCTGGTTGAAAACCACTGGTGGAAACTCAACTAGACCCATGGCTTTAAATGTCTTCCAGAAGATGATGAGCCTTAATGTACACTCCAAGCTTGTATCTTTCTCCAAGCTCCAGACCTGTAAATCCAACTGTCTTCTTGGTATCTCTTCTTGGAGCCAAGCATTGAGATACTGAAGACAGTATTTACTTATTGTCTGCTTCTCCTACTAGACTGTAATGTCCATGCAGTCAGGGACTCGGTATTCACTATTCACCCTCAGTGCCTAGATCACTGTTGGGCATATAGTAGGCACTCAAAGTATATGTACTGGTTAAAAAATTAAACATTTAATGCATGTGAATTCATTTCATGCAGTTAATCAATGATGGGGCAGTCAGGCAGATAATTTTAAACACATCAAAGCATCTTTTAAGGACACATTTTATTTAATTTACAGTTAAAAAGAATGCTTCATTTTAAAACAAATGTGTAAACAGTATTAGTATTATCCATTAAATTTATTTAGTTAAAATTTTGCTACAGTTTGGTAAGAAAACTAGAACTAGTAGTATTCTTTCAATACTTTCGTTCTACTCCATATTCTTAATATTATTAATTTCAATTTGGACTTGTAATATATACATGAATATGTACATATGTATATTTATTGTACATAATAATTGGGTCTTTTGACTATCACTATGCCAGACAGCTATCAATTCTTAACAGCAAGTGGTTTCTTCAATGGTTTATCCTTTTGTTCTAATTTATGCTATATTTGAAGTAGAGGGTAAAATTTTCTAAGGAGGTTTGATATTTTCCTTTAAAAAAACTGCTTCCTAGATAATAGCTACATTTATGAGTAAACAGTACTGTTTTTCATTTTTTTCTCCCTCTCTGGGGGAAGTAATAACCAAATATCCAATTTTTTACCCTGTTTAGTTCTAACATAGACACTATAATCCAGTCTACTTTTAAAGAAGACCAGGACTTCCAACATTTATTTTTGGTCCAGGTAGTACCAGGACAACTTTTCCATAACTTTTCTCAGTTTATTTATTTACTTGGTGTTTATTCACTAAGCAGGAAAACGTTTGTGTATTTCCTTATGTAAATTTCCTAATGTTCCTATAACAATCCTTTTTTGAATAGAACTGAATAATATCTTAATGATTCATGCAAGCTGGAGGTGATGGCATCTTATAACTTTATAAGTAATAGACTAGAAATATTAAACATTTATGTTTGCACAGCATGGAACTCAACCCAAATCCAATTAGCTCTGTGGATGCTATAAGCTCACATTTCATACACTTATCTGTGCCTTTGAACTCTTAAATGATATCTCTATTAAACACACTTTAATGAATACACTGTGTCATGGTATTCTGTTTAAAAAAAAAGAAGAACAAAGAACTCTATCAAAATGTATGCGTATCAGTATTATCCTTTCAATCATTGCTGATTTAATACAAACTCACCAAAAAAGCTGCTAGAGACATCTTTAAAAATACTGTACATGAACAGTATGTGCCAAAAGATGGAATGCTAAGATTTAATACTAGAGAAAAATCTTAAAAATCATAAAAAAATTTTATTCTTGATTTCTTATCATTTATTAGCAAATGAAATGTTTTTAGAAAAGAGTTTAGAAAAGTATTAACTTTCCTTTATAAACAACCCTGTTTCATTTAGATAATTCTAAATGTCAGTTTTAAGGAGAGATGTAAGTCATATCAAGACATCAGTGGAATAGGATTCGATTAAGTTCTGACCAATGAATCTTGGTAAGTTTAAAAATGAAGAACATGTTCTCACAAAGTTTCAATGTAAAGGAATGCCCGCCATCTTAACAACTCATTAACTGGGGCCACTGAAAGAGTTAAAAATTATAAATATTGTTATACATAATATACTTAGTAAAGATTTTACAAAATATAAAATCTCACCCATCTTAATAATAAAATGAAAGAGAGTAAGCCCATAGCAGCCGTATTTTAGAACTGGAAGAAGAAATGATTTGGCTTAGCCAATAAAATGGGCAGAACCCTTTCTCCAATAAGGAGGCTGTCTTGGGAATTTGCCGCCTTTCCTGAAGAGCGTGGGTGGAATGACTCACCCATAAAGGCACTGTTTCAATTCTTGGGCCAAGAGATCATGCAGTTTGTTTTGCACATAAAGTATATTTCTAAGAAACAGGAATCTCGACCCCTAAATCTTGCAATGTTCAGAGAACGTGACTTAGTTGGACTCTGGGCAGAAATGAAGTTAAACAGAAAATCCTTTCAATGTGAACACTTTCTAAAATGTTTTAGTGAGTGCTGCTGAAGAAAATGCAGTGGATTTGCAGGCAATAAGATTGAATCTAGTTGGTGGCTTTCTTCTCTGGTCAGTCTCTCTTCAACAGCAAGTCTAGTCAAAGGAGCTTGTTCAACACGCAGAAGGGGACTGTACTGTCCCTTTAAGAATGCAGAACAAATGAAGCACAGCAAACATAATTTAGCTTTTCTCTGGGCACATTCTATCCATCAGTTTTCTCTATGTATACTGAAATAGTCCACAAAGAATGAATATATGCTGAATTCAAGCATGCTCTGGAAGCCTTTTCCTTCCTCCCCACCCCCTTCCTTCCTTCCTTCCTTCCTTCCCTTTCTCCCTTCCTTCCTCTCTTTCTTTCTCTCTCTCCCCTCTTTCTCTCTTCTTCTTCTTTTTTATTATAAGTGTTTGGTTTGGTATTAGTTTCATCATATCCCTTTTGTTCATAACAGTCAAGCATCACAGAAGATCTGGCCAAACAACTTGTTACATATTAGAGAATGAAGCCCAAATTTTAAAAAATCTTTTATCTGCCTTAACAGCTATAGTTTTGAACTCTGTTTTAAATTCTAACAAAAGGCAGTGCTAATAAATATAGCATGCTGTCAGGGAGTCCAATCAGCTACAATATGTCCAATCAGCTACAATATGTGTGCTTTTGGCCATTGCCACTAACCCATTAAGAAGATGAAACTTGACTTGGCGGCACTGATGAACACTTACTGTGGACATGCAGACTTGAAAGTAAAATTATTTTAGTGAGGATAAATATTTGGTTCTTTAAGAGCTACCTTCACGTTGAATGTTATTTCCTCCATGACGTACACGCGTTCAGGAAATGCCTTAGCCACCTCCTCCACACTGTTGAAATATTGCACTGGCTCCTTTATATCTCGGTCTTGTTCCAGCAGCTTGAATTGCCCTGAAACACATGATAAACGGAAGAGATGTGAGATGTTTATGCTGGACAGCTATCACCATGGCAACAGCATCCTCTTTCTTTACTCCAATCTTTTTTTGTCAAAGATTCCTGTTTATTATCATTTAAAAAAAAAGTTATCATGGCAGGTTTCATTAAACTAGAAAATATATACACATATACATATAATAAAATAAGCTTAAAAGTGAAAACATGTATTTTTTTGTTCACATTCAGAATTTATTATCAGAGGTCTAAAATCAAACTGAATGGATGCTTGTCATTTGATCTCAAAGTGCAAACTCACTCTGTTATAAATGGTTGCTCATTTTGCTTTTAACGCTAAGTTACCTTGTCATTTGGTTATAATAACACCCACACATATTACAATGTAAAACCAAGGCTTAGGAGCCTGGGGGAACTAACTTTTAAGATTTAGTATTTAAAATTTTTGCAAATAGAACAAAATAATGTAGTGGGCCCTTGCCTTTCACAGAATGAACACTCTTGGTTTCAACAATACCTGGGCAATGTCAAGGGCTCAGGACCTGCTCTAACGTGTGGTGTTGCCAGGGCACAAGCTCACGAGCTGCTATAACATGTGAAGCAGCAGCAGAGAGGATGGGCTGGGGGGGTGAGCCCCCTTTCAACGGCTGAGCCCCGCCAGCCCCTCTGCATCCAGAGCTCCACGTGGCTTCTTTCTTTCCTTTTTATTGCTGTATATGACATTCACGTGAGTAGGCTACATTATCATGGCACTCACAATTTGGGGGATTTGTGAAGAATAAAACATATTCCTAAAAATGTCAAGATCTATCATGCTGTTTATACACTTTCAATATTTGGGACACTGCTGCTACATTCTAGAAGAGTTATTTTCAGTTCAGAATAAAAGACCATATGTAACCAAGGCAAGGATACAGTGCTTCTTAGTAGTTGTTTTCTGAATCCTGTTTACAGGATAATTAATACTTGAGAAACTTAAAAAGGAATTAAAAACTATCACGAGGCAGATCTCTCAGGCAGAAGAAACAGGAAAACTTTCATTCATGTTCTTTTTTTTTTTTTTTTTTTTGAGACAGAGTCTCACTCTGTTATCCGGGCTAGAGTGCCGTGGCGTCAGCCTAGCTCACAGCAACCTCAAACTCCTGGGGTCAAGCGATTCTCCTGCCTCAGCCTCCCAAGTAGCTGGGACTACAGGCATGCGCCACCATGCCTGGCTAATTTTTTCTATATGTTTTAAGTTGTCCAGCTAGTTTCTTTCTATTTTTTTAGTAGAGATGGGGTCTTGCTCTTGCTCAGGCTGGTCTCAAACTCCTGAGCTCAAACAATCTGCCTGCCTCAGCCTCTCAGAGTACTAGGATTACAGGTGTAATCCACCGCACCTGGCCTCATCCATATTCATACCACCTGTTTTTTAGCATCTACTAGGTAGAGGCACTATTCTAGATGCTGGAGATGCATCAACAGAATGGACAAAAATCTCTGTCCTCCCAAAGCTTACATTCCAGGGGGAGATGGATAATAAATACAATAAATAAGTGTATAATATGGCAGAAAGTGAGAAGTGCTATTAAGAATAGGGCAGGGTGAGGGGGATGGAGAGTGCATGGGACCAGAGTCGGCATTGCTGAGCAGGTGACCTTCGGTGTAGGTGAGGGAGAGACGTGCTTGGTAGCTGGGGGTGGAGGTCTCAGAATTTAAACCTAGGCAACAGCTTGTGCACAAACCCTCAGGTGGGTGGGTGCCTGCTTGGCAAACTGCCAGTGTGGTTGGAGTGGGGTAAGGGGGAAGAGGGAAGAGAAAGAAAGAGGGGTAACAGGTGGTCCGATTGTGTATGGCTTTTAAAGAATTAGAGCTCTTCACCCAAGAGGAACGGATATAAGTGGAGAGGAGGTGACGTAACCAATGCCACAGAAGGATCTCTCACTGCTGTGTTTTGAAGAGTTTAAAGGTGCAAGGTGTAGAGGCAGAGACGCCAGGTAGGAGGCTCCTCCAGGAATTCAGGTAGGAGATGTCAGGGTTTGGGAAGTGCTGACAAAACGTTAGGAATCTGGCCTGAGCAACCGCAGGAACGGAGCTGCCACTGACAGAGACAGGGCAGGTTTGGAGGGAGGACCAGGAGTTCAGGCTGGACAGGTTAAGTCTGAGATAATCACTGGACATGCAAACGGAGCTATCCAAAATGTTCTTAGATGAACATGTGAGTGTGCAGGCCAGGAAAGAAGGCTGGCTGGAAACAATAAATCTGAGAGTCATCACCACACAGATGCTACTTAAAGCCATGACACTTTGATGATGATGACGAAATGACAGGCTTGAGTGTGGACAGAGGTGGGGTCTAAGTCTGAGCCCCAGGAGGCTGAGCAGGAATGGCAAGAGGAGTGAGAGGAAAAACCAAGAGCAGGTGCATCCTAGAAGCCAAGTGGTTTGACGACTCCTAGGAGGAGGGAGGGGGTGACACTGCTGCCATCAGGACAGTGAAACGAGGGCTGAGAACTGTGAAATTCACCAACTTGTATTTAAGTGGGACTTTGAGCTGGGCTGAAAACCTGAATGAACTGGATTCAAGAGAGACAGAGAAGGGAGAAACCAGAAATAATAAGAATGGACATAGGTGATATTTTGGGAGTTTTGCTATAAAACACGGAAGAAGAGAGATGGAATGGTGGCTAACAAGAGGCAGTAGAAGTGGGATCTAGGGGGTGTTGCTGTTTCGTTTACTATGATGGGAGAAGTAACAGCATACTCAGATGCTAACAGGAATGCCCAGCAGAGAGGGACAAGCTAACGACGGGAGGCATGACTGACACATGGGCAGTTCATCTCCAGCCATAAGACAGAGACGCCACAGCAGGAGCTGGTGGAAGCTCCCACTTATTGCTCCAATTTTTCCAGCCAAAGTCGGAAGGCAGGCATCAGTTGAGAATAAGGTTGAAAGAGGAGGTATTAGAGGGTTAAGGAAAGAGGTGAAGATTGTAAAAAAAAAAAAAGTCCAAAGAGAGTGAATAACATAATGTGACTACTGGGCAGCATTAAGTTCCCACATGAGGTTCATGGTCATGAATTAAAACCACATGGCTGGAACTGGAGAACATTATGTTAAGTGAAATAAGCCAAGCACAGAAAGACAAATCTCGCATGTTCACACTTGTATGTGGGAACTTAATATTAAAAACACTGATCTCATGGAGACAGAGAGTAGAATGCCGGTTACCAGAGGCTGAGAAGGGTAGTGGGGCGGGGGGATAAAGTGGGGATGGTTAATGGGTGCAAAAATATAGTTAGATAATTAGAATGAACAATATTTGATAGCACAACAAAGTGTCTATAATCAACCAGTTAGGGTAGACTTTAAAATAACTTAAAGAGTGGAATTGGAATGTTCCCAACACAAAGAAATGTTACATGCCTGAGGTGATGAATTCACATTGTACGCCTGTATCAAAACATCACCTGTATCCTATAAAGATACACAACTATGTACCCATAATAATTATTAATAAAAAAAATTTAAAAATCCCCCAAAGTGAAACCAGAGAGTGTGGCTGTGCTTTCGTCCAGCCACGGTCACACACCCAGGGGCTGGCACAAGGTAGGCAGAGATGTGGATTCAGCCAGGGCTAAAACTGCCAAGTGAGCCTGAGAAGCGTGAGGGGCAATGGAGCCGGCATGTTGGCAAGACAGTGAACATGCCACCTGGCCATGGACCCTGAACTGCATAAAGACGGACACAAGATCTTGGGTGAGAGGGAAGAGGGGCAGTGAAGAAAGTAGTGGGATCATCGTACGGTGGGCTGTGATGAGGTTGATTTTCGGAGCCTGGAGGGAGTGAGCTCAAAAGCCAGGCAGGGGGGTGAGATCAGTGCAAGCACCTGAGACAACGGAGGGACGCAGCTGTCGGTGATGATGCGGTCCGGGGACGACCATTCACGCTGAAGGCTGAGGTGGTGAGTGGCTGAAGGAACTGAGAAGCCAGGGGTGTTAGAAGGATGGAATCCCCAAGGGAAACGCCCATGCATGGGGAAAGACGTATTGCTGGAGAGAATAACAGAGAGCCAGGAGCTACAATTATGGAGCCACGAGGCAGGAATCCTAGGCTTGGCAGGTAACTAACAACACGGCAGCGGCTGATACTGTCTGATGACGAGATGTTTAGAGCTGTTAGGGAAGAGAGAAGTGGAATGGTAACGGTGACGATGAAGAAAAAGAGAGCACTTACACCCCTCAATTTTGGGGCAAAAAATAGAGCTGCCACCTGAGAGGGCATCAGGGGAGGCAGTACTCTCACAGCATATCCCTGTTTGGGTTTAACAAGATAAAAGTAATTTCAGAGAAGAGGTTAAGGATGTAGGGGTTTTGCTGGTGATGGGCCATGAAGGGGAGTTTTCAGGAGTTAAGGGGTAGGTGATAAGGACAAGACAGAGGATGCACCTAGGCATGATAAAACAGCTCATATGCTATGTAGGAATATTTAGGGGTAGGAATAATACATTTGAAAATACAGTAGGAATGTCAGATTATATGCTTTTCACAGAAAGTGAAAGAATCTTTTTTTTTTAGAGAGAGGGTCATGCCTGTCACCCAGGCCGTAATGCAGTGATGGGATCATAGCTCACAGCAGCCTTGAACTCCTATGCTTAAGCGATCCTCCTACCTCAGCCTGCCAAGTAGCTGGGACCCCAGGCATGTGCCACCATGCCTGGCTAATTTTCTCTTATTTTTTGTAGAGACGGGGGCCTTGCTATATTGCCCAGGCTGGTCTTGAACTCCTGGCCTTAAGCAATGGATCCTCTTGCCAGAACCTCCCAAAGCATGGGGATTATAATAGGTGTGAGCCACCATGCTTGGCTGAATAACAAAATTTTTTTAAAAATCCAAAAGAGTATGGCCATTTCAAAATAATACTCAAATTCTGTCCCCACAGCAAATTAAACTTCGTTTGTCTCTATTCTTATCTAGCCCATGTACAAATTCTTAACAATTATAGTATATCTACAGTTTTATTCTCTGGTCTTTCCTCCTTAGCTAAGCATTTCCCCACACAACTACACTTAGAATGTTTGCATAGCATTTCATAATGCATCTAACTATTTTTCTACTCTTATATGATTAGTTTGAGTTAGGCAGATGGCTAATTTAAATGCAAACTCTGTCACTTTCAACTTTTATGGTACTGGCAAATTACCAATCCACCTGATCCTTTTTCCTCACCTGTAAAATGAGGACACTTCAAAGGGCGGCTGTGAGGATTAAATGAGATGATGCATCTAAAGTACTTAGCACAAGTAACCATTCAACAACTCTCAGCTTCCTTTCCTCTTCTCAAGATGCACAGAGATTTTTCTTTTTGGTTCACTTTTTAAAGAATAAAATTTTCCAAAATAGGATTATCAGATCAAAGGATATCACATAATTCTTTGTGTTTAACATGCATGGATATATTGCCTTCCAAAATATCTGGACCAATCTATATTTCCAACAATGGCCCATGTTCATCCCAGCTGGATCACAATCTTTCCAGCACCGAGTGTTTTTTAAATTTGGTAATTCAATGGTTATTAAACAGCATCTCTTTTCTGTATTAATCTGCATTTCTTTAAAAATCAGTGAAGTTAAACATTTGAATTTTTCTTGTGCAAATCATTGTATACATTTATAATAAATATATTTGATAGAATCTAAATTTTTACCTCCTAGAGACATATATCTAAGAGCCACTTAAAATGTGGCTAGTCTGAACTGATGTGGTCTGTAAGTGTAAAACAGACACCAATTTAAAAGACTTAGTGCCAAAAAAGAATATAAAATATCTCATTATACTGAATTTAGCTAAATTGTGATTTATATTTTCTCATTTGTTAGAAGAATAAGAAAAGAAATTGTAGATGAAATACTGTAATTTATTTTAAATTTGTGATCAGTATTTTAGAAAATTTTTCCCAGATGGGGGGATTTGTATGTATGCCATACGTTCATTAAGTAGTCTGTGATGCTCAATCACTGAGTTAAGAGATCACCTGAAAGCTACATGCCTATATTAATTTCCATTCCATCCCTTCAGAAATGCATTCATAGGCCAAAGATGTAGCACTGCACCCTAATGCATCAAACATCACCCTACAGACTAGTGCTTTATAAGTGCTCATAGCCACATGTGGCTAGTGGTTGCTGTATTAGACAGTGCAGGTCTAGAACATCTCTGCATTCTCTTAAAACTATGACTTCTCTTAAAACTTCACTACTGTTCAAGTCCTTAAAGGAAGATTATGTGACAGAGTCCTCTTAGGGAAAAAATACGCCTGCTGATGTATACAAAGGTACAATGTTTCTTCTTATTAAATAAGAGCTTTAGAACTCCTATTTCCTTTTTCGCTCTGTTTGCCATGATTGCTGATATTTTGGTTCGAATAACAGTCTGGGTTTCTTCATTTAACTACCTTTATCCCTTTTTCTCCCAACTTGGGTTCTTGTTCTTCAAGCATTTTAAATTATTTTTCTATTGTGTCTGTGATCTTGAACTATTAGCAGCTTCAAACATACTTTGGCATATGGACCAAATGAATAATCAAATTTGGTATGGCCATGGTGTCAGTTTGTCATTGTGTTGGACAGGAAAACTTCAGAATCACACACATGTGGAGCACTTATAAGAAATTGTACTGAGAATGATTAACATACACACATGAGAGAATAAGAAAAAAAATTAACAGTTAAATATGACCAAATGTTACCACTTTTAACATTTAAGCACACTGTATACCAGATAAAGTCTTTTCATTCATTCTTTTAACTGTTTAGAGAATACCCAACAGTCAGTTAACTAACTTCTGTCTCTTCTTTTCCATAATTTTTCTGTACTGTCCTGGGAAATTTTAGTTTATATCTTTATCTGTGGACATGTATTATTATATTTTAAATGTTCTCTTCTGATATGTTAAATTATTGAAAGCCAAATACTACGTACTTTATATTTCTTATATCCCATAAATGCCTTTAAAATCTAAATAGCTAAAATCTATCAAATGTTTACTTACTGTACTGTTGAAACACTGGGTCACAGTACCTATGTGACTTCCTATTGCAGGGGCTGGCAAATTTGTTCTGTAAATATTTTAGGCTTTGTGGGCTAAACGGTCTCTATTCACAACTACTCCTCTCTGGCGACACAGTGCAAAAGCAGCCACAGACAATACGCAAACGGATGACGGCAGCTGGGTTCCAAAAGACTTTATTTACAAAAACAGGCCACAACGTGCTGACCTCTGTCCTGCTGGAAGGAATGGAAAGTATAGATCAGGACAGTGGCAAGACAAGACATTAGAAGTGAAAAT
Organism: Lemur catta; assembly: GCF_020740605.2. Lineage (NCBI taxonomy): Eukaryota > Metazoa > Chordata > Mammalia > Primates > Lemuridae > Lemur > Lemur catta. The sequence continues at coordinate 23,406,322 of NC_059143.1, forward strand.
GATCAGCCTTTTTATTCTATACTATCAAATAGTCACACCAAGGTCTCTTGTAAGGTACCTGAAACCACATCCTAAGCTGCCCATGTTTGTCTTAGAATGGCAGTTTTCCCTTTAAATAGGAGTCTAAAATCAGCAAGTGTAAGCTGTAGAAGTGGACTTGTATTAGGAGAATAATGCAAATAACCAGCAAACATGAATGCCCACATTTTCTCACTGTGTTTTATAAGGCCAAATTTCTACAAACTTTTCCTTAACTCCTTAAAAAAAAAAAATAAAAGGATGTGACATTCTCAGATTACTCAACTTTAAGCGCTCTGGGAAAGATGGTGAGCTACTGTATATTACGACCTTCACCATGATCGCTGTGGCTGGAAACTGGCACTTGCTGGAGTCAAACCGTGGAGACAATCTTAAGAGCTAAGAGCCAGTTCCCTGCCTACAGTGAAATCAACTTCCATGACACATATTCCCACAACCCCCACACGGAGGAACTAATTTTTTAACAGACCATTTCACGAATAACAGAGTCTTTGTGCCACCAAATAAAAAAAATTTGGAGATTGTCGAAACATCTGTTCTGAGATGTTACTGTCAAACTCTGTTCTTGGAGAGGGAGGAAACTGCATTGTCTCCCCATAGCTTTGATGATTTCATAAAAACATCTCCAGTGTGAGAACGGTTCCGTCTGCAGGCCCCGGAAACTCCCAGGAATGAATTCAACACCGATGACCGATGACATGCTCACTGGTCACAGTTTAAATAAATTTAAGGTCATATTTAAAAAGCAAAGATGGATGCTGTATTTCATGACGTATGTCTAAAATTCTGTTTCATGATTAATGTTACGAAATACCCAACATCTAGACGATATCCATTTTGTGTGTGTCCCTCAAGATAATCACCGTGATTTATCTCACAACGGACAATGTGTTAAGCAGAGCTAAGAGGCCCCAAATTCTCCCTTTGGCATCTAAGTTTCACGTGCAGCCTGTATGATGCTGAAGGGGCTATACCACAACACGCTTTCCCTTACTTAGAGGGAAAGGTCACTCATCAGAAATAGAAAAAGGAAACAAATTTTGCTAAGTAAGAAGCAAGAGCAACAATGCTGAGATGTGGTGAATTAGAGGGAACGTTAGAGGTGGTCGAATTTGGGTCTGTTCAGTTTGCTATTCAGTTCACTTTGCTATTGCCAGCAAAGACAGGGCTCCCCATGATTTGTGCTTCGCTAAATCCTCTTTTACAGCTATGGTTTTTACCGTCCACCATCCCTTCAGCACAGGGGTCTACTTTATGTGTGAAAATAAAAAGAAATGGAATGAGAGCTGCAACCTGCAGTATCCATCCGTGGGCCCATAATTCAAGTGAACAACAACATTCTACTGATGTCTCCTCCGTTATTGGGAGGAGAAAAACATGGCAGAAACCAGCCCAAAATGATAAAATAGAAAAGAAAGCAAGAGTCACAAGAATGGTACCAGAACACCAAAGCAACCTAGGAATGGCTAACGTGGGCAAAAAGGTTAAGAAAAGGGAACCCAGGAATGTTGAAGATGCCGTGAAGGGGAGGCACTGGGTCCGTGTGGTACCTCCAGCAACATACTACACGTGGCACAAAGTAGGTGCTTACTAAACAGTATGTGAAGGAATGAACGAACAAACAAACTTCTCTCTTCTCTTTCAGAGACAGGCCACAGACATAAAGTGAGATGGTTTCAAGTCAGTTGCACGAATGTAATGCATTTTAAATGGCTCAAATAACTGGACCTTAAAACCACTGGGCCATTTCCAAATGTGAAGAAATGAACAATTCTCAAGTGACAGAAACAACAAACCAGTTGCCATTTTTCAATAGGTAAATAAACCTAGGCAGGAATCTTCACTTATAAAACAATATCTAAGTTCAAAAACACTCTTGTATTTTTATCTTATATATGTATGCAGGCTGGAGTTTCTATGGGATTAAAATGTAAATGTAGAATTGCCAGGTAAGATATGCAGCACCTTATTTTGAACAGCGTCAACCAATATATTGCCTTTTAGAAAGTTTATGTAAATGTTCAGTTTCACCAATAGTGTATGAAAACTTATTTACCTAAACCCTTCATCAACAGTGAACGCTATTTAGCTTCCCTTTTCTTGAGTAATGTGAAGAGTTTTAAAGATTACTTAATAAATGTAAGTGCCAAAACATTCTAATAGGACTAGAAGGTGTAGGGTGAAAAGTAAGTCTCTCTTCCAATCTTATTCTCAGATCTCCTTGCTAAAGCAGCTGCTATCATTCTCTTGTGCATCTGTCCAGAGGCAGTATCTGATATAGTCTACACATATAATGCCACCCTTTCTAAAACAAATGGTAGCATTCTGAATGGTTATTTCCTCATTGCATAAAAATCTGTCTCATTCTTTTTAAGAGCTACACTGTATTCCACCCCATGCATATACCATAACTAATTTAAACAGTACCCTATGGATGGACATTCATATTTATTCCAATCTTTTACAGCCACAGTGATACTGAAGTTACTATTCTTGTACTATTCTAAGGCTTTGTGTACTTAATCCAAGTACATTGGTGGGAAAATGCTTAAACAAGGAACTGCTGAACCAAAGGTGAGTCTTTATTCTGGATACATACTGTCAAATTAAGTGTAAGTTTGTGTCCACTTACACCTCCACTTACAATGTGTTTCCTATGTCTTTCCTAATAATAGTTTATTGCCAAACTTTTTTTTTACCATTGTCAATCTGATAGGTGAAACTATAGTAGCTCATTAAGATTTTAATTGCATTTTTCTTATTATAAAGGAGGTACAATTACTTTTCTAAGTAATTTATATTTCATATTCTGTAAAATTTCTGTTCATTTTCTTACTACCAATCTTTGAATTTTCTGCTAATCTTAATCACAGTTTTAAAAATAAAAACACAAACTTGAAATACTAGACCATGGCATTCCCTATTCCAAAATGAAATCTAGTTAGATCTTAAAATTATGATTTTGGCAGGGGAGTGGAAGAGTAGTGGAGGAAAAAGGGAGGTAAGGAACAAATCTTAGCACAAAAGCTCAAAACCCATAACCAAAGAGAACAGGAATTAAAAAAAAAAAAAAAAGAAGCATCAATCAAATAATAATGAATTTCATCATAAATAATCTGTGGGTATTTCTACTTATTTCTCCATCTGAGATTGTATAAAACAAGCAGTGAGACCATTACTTTCCATTCTGAGACTCCATTCTTGAACTTAATTTGACCTACCTGGACTCAACACTGAATCATTCTGGGATCCATATTTTAAGCCGCCAAGCTATTTTACACCATGCAAATGGTTTCCCTATTTTTTGAAAATGGGGAAATTGCATTTTTCATTGCATCTAACTGGTCAGTTGCTTCTTCAGAATTACCAGAAATTTTCTGGGACAAATTTACAGTAAACATGATGGAACCTAAAAAGGTCTTAGATGGAGCACGGTTGCTAACATGTTATGATGGAAATCGCAGTGTTATCTTCATCCTTCTCTCTTTGCCCTTCCATCATCATATGATTCACCTTAAAATACAGCCTAAAACAAATCCACCTTACTCAAGAATCTAAGTGTTCTTAGTTCAAGAACCTAAGTGTTCCGCAAACGTTTGCAGAATAAATGAATCAATAAACACATAATTGCTCTTTAATCTCTAAACACCAAGCCCAGCCTCCTCTGCCTGGGCTGTTAAGTCCCTTCACAATCTGGCACCTCTTAGCATATGCAAACATTTCCCCACCATCTGTGCAACCAATTCTCTGCCTTTTGCCTTTGCTCACTCTCTTTTCTCAGTCTGTGGAAAACTATGGGTCCTCTCAGTGACATTCCAAGTTCTGTTCATGACCGTGTTCCTCTTTTGTTCTATTAAATACTCCTTTTCCCACTCTCTCAGCTCTCCTGGGGGACCTCGTCCACCATCTTGGCTTCAAGGACTACCTATAAGCTGACACCATACCAACCTCCCACTCCAGCCAGATCTCTCCTGAATTCCACATTTGTCCACCCAGTACCTGTGCACATCTCTGATGACTCTCCTACAAAGACCTCAAAATTGACATATGCAAAACTAAACTCATCTTTTTACTTCTTGAATCAAGCAGCCACCCACGTCAGAAGCCTGGGTGGTCATCCTTGACTCTTTCCTGTTCCTAATCCCGCACATCCAAATGGTGTCAATTTCAATCCTGTTCCTTCTCCCACATCAATCAATTCCTTTCCATCTCCACTGCTACTGCATATTCCCAACCATAGCATCTCTCACTTTGGAGGTGATTGCCTTGCCTCTAGACTTCCACTCCATTCTCTAAACCACTGCTTAAAATTAAAATCTAATCATATTTCAATACAGGATAATTTGCACAGGGTTTTTCTACAATGGGACTATTGGTAATGGTGTGGGCAGGCTGCAGAGGAACCACAGTGATAACCTGGGGAGGTATCAGAGGAGACGGTATCATTACCACTGGCCTGAAGGGACAAGGGGAGGAACTAGTTACTGGAAGGAGAAAGTGGATAAATACAGTGGCTTTGAGAAGGGGAGATGTAGCTGGCCTCGGGTGATCTTTCAGGGGAGGAAGCCAACAGACAATAAAGAATTGACCTCACTTTCTTCCTGCCCATCTCTGGCTGGGGCTATCTATCCACTGGATTAACCTAACTGGAAACCAAAAGGTGTGAGAGTCTGCTGAGTTAGCCCTAGAGGTTAGCCTCTGGGGCAGAGCAGGGTAGGGGCAGTAGAGAGTGGATTTGGGGGACAGGTGGCACATGGGAGATGTGTACACAGGCCCTCCTAGATCTGGCTCTTACTCTCCTCTTATCATGCTAAAACCCATCTAGGTCCATCCACAGTGAACTACGTCTCTTCTCACACTGAACTCACTGTATAAAATATCTCTCTTCTATTCCCAGATTTGGCCAATCTATTTATCTTCCAAAATCAACTCACTTATTACCTACTCTATTAAAAAATAAAATCTTTTCCCCAGTATATAATTGACCACATTCTCTTTAGTGATCTCATTATCTTATCTACAGATTTTTATCCAAGCATGAATAATATTTTATTGTCTGTTTACTTTTCATCTTTGTAAACTAAACAGTAACCTCTCTAAAGAAACCAGCGGATATGTCAATCACCTTTTTATTCCCAGTGCCCAATACCGGGCACAACACATACTAGGTACCTAACAAATGATGGCTGAATGAGGGAAGGAATTTTAAGCATCAGCTCAAGTCCAATGTCATCTATGAAGCTTTCCCTGACAACTTTAGCTCACACTGATCTTCATTTATTACCAGAGCTTAACGTTTAATTATTCCCTACTTATTGCACCTGCTTTTGTATCACTTTCTACCATTTTCTTAGTGATGCCACAGAGCCCTGACAGCAGGAATTATACTGTTTCTCTGATAGTAGAGTTTGAGTCCATACTAGAAACTTAATAAATGCTTTCTTTGAAGAGTAGGCATTTAGAGCAGGAGAAATACATATTTTGGGAAGCCTCAAACTCAAATATTTTACAGGACCAGAAAGTCTTATAAATTGGTAAAACTGACAAAAAAGGTGGAGATGGTGACCTCAGAGCTCTAGCACCTGCTGATTCCCAGCGACAGGAAATCTGGATATTTATGTACATGCATCCAACTTTGAATGGTTTTTAAAAGCTGGCTCAAATAAAAAATCTCATCTAGTTCAAGGACCAGTCTGTATTTCTGAGACAGAGTAGGGCATAGGTGTGGTTTGACCAAGGTCTTACAATATAACTGATTTAGGTGATGCTATATGTGAGTGGGTAAATGTTGTACAAGAAATGTTCGAGAAATTTAGGTGTGAAATCTAGGCTCCAGCAACCCTTCATTCTCCCTTCACTTGAAACCATGGACCTGAAGTGCAAGGCCTCTGTTTATAGCTGTGAGGATAAGTGTTATCAGCAAGCTCATTTAAGACTTATACAGTTGACAGGGCTCTGCCTGGGTGCATCTGGGCTCCTTCTACTTCTACTGGCCTGCAAAAAAAAAAAAAAAACAAAAAAAAAAAAACAGTCATAAAGGGTGGGAGATTCTGCCTGACTCTGAAGGCCAGAATGTGTTCAATGCCAGCATTGACAAAGAATTATAAGAGAGAATCACGTACCAAATGACCAACTTCCTAAGGAGGAGACTCTGTCAGATTTGGAAAGACAAAATAGAAAAGAAGGAGCCTTGGGCCGGGTGCGGTGGCTCACGCCTATAATCCTAGCACTCTGGGGGGCCAAGGTGGGAGGATCGCTCGAGGTCAGGAGTTCGAGACCAGCCTGAGCAAGAGCGAGACCCCGTCTCTAAAAAATAAATAAATAAAATGAAAAGAGCGAGCCTGACCCTCTGGACTAGAGTCACCTCAGGACAATTCTTTACAGGTAGCCTCACACATATCACCTCATTCAACAATCCGTGGAGACGGGCAGGGACTACTAGAGATTTCACCAATGAGGAAACTGGAGCCTGCAGATATTAAGGAATTTGCCTTTGGTCGGAGCAAGGCAGGAGCAAATCCAGGATAGTAAGTTGTGTTCTGACCCCAAATCCACCTTATCATGAAGCTTCCAAAAACCACCAACACCTCCTTGGGATGAGAACAACAGGATGGTCTACGGCCACACCACCCTTAATGTGCCCGATCTCGTCTGATCTCGGAAGCTAAGCAGGGTCAGGCCTGGTTAGTACCTGTATGGGAGAATAACACGATGAGGAGCTGGACAAGCCTTGTCTATTATGAAAAAAATATCAAAAAAGTTGGTAGGAAGAAGGGTCATTTACTATTTATATATGCAATGAACACTCCTTTGATAGAGTTTGGACGGCTGTTCAGACTGTTTCATTTAACCCCCCAAATGACCCTGGCAATTGGTTTAAATGATAAAGCATATCTTCATTAAGTATAACTTAGGGTGAATATCCATGGTGTCACTGGGAATTCACCCCATTCTGTGGAATCAGAACCCAGTCACCCTTTTATAATGTCTGGCACTGTAACTGGCAGCTTGGATGAAGCAGCTGCTTCTATTAAGGATCAAAGAACTACATTAAGAAAAAAGTCAAGGTTCTAATACATAAAAAGCAATTTTATCTGAGGTAGAATCCTTTTGGATAAATATAAAATGATCTATCTATACAAAAAACTAAGAGCAAAACTTAAACTTTCATTTTTATTTGTAGAATTTTAAGTCATTTGGTATGAAAAGTGAAGAGGAAAACAGAGGTGAATAGAATACAGAGAGCAGGGAAGAGAAAATGGGGAGAGAGGGAAATATGGAAACAGATTTAAAAAAAGACAATGGGACATAGAGAGCAACCCAAGAAAAAGACATTTATACAGATAAATATGATTTCAACCCAGAACAAAAAATAAAATAAAATAAAAAAAGACCATATGAGCACAGAAGGACAAAAGATGGATGTACACAACACAGACTTTACAGCTACATTATCATTTTACAACTATAGGCAGAAATGAAGGCAGGCTGTGTACTATTACAGTTGAGGTCTAGGAGTTTTCAATTCTATGGTTCTTATGCTTTTCTTCCATGGCTTATGGAAGTATTTAAAAAGGAAAAAAGAAAGCCAAACTGCGTGTCCAAAGTGTGAGGAGGGTGAGGAAAACACTCAAGAATTTTAACATTCCACCATTATTTCTCTATTGAAACCTGATCCCATTCTTGGCTTCTTATTTGCTCCCTTTTCCGCAGCCCAACAGTAAACTCCCACACACCAGTGGGACCACAGAGGAGAGACAATAATACGAGCAGCTGCTCAAGCTGTGGTTTTCATTAGGAAAAAAAGTGCCTTGATTATAAGAGATTTAGTTTTTAACCTTGGTGCCAAAACTGAGTGATTAAAACTCCATGTCCAGAAACACGAATGGTTTCTTAAATGTATTCAGTGGAGCAGACACAGCATTACCAAAGGCGGGTGGAAGGACAGTCCAAATTCTAACACCCACCATGGCTTAGACTTGGATATGGGATAATGGGATATGGGAAAGCTAGCAGAGACACAAAATAAAAATGTAGTGTATAAGTCCCTGCACTGTATTTCTGCAAAGGTCAGGGATACATTTTCACCAAATTCTTTCAGCTACAAATAGCGAGGCAATCAAGCTGTCAAAAGACATGGGGGAAACTTAAATGCATATTGCTAAGTGAAAGACGCCAGTCTGAAAAAGTTACACAATGTATGATTCCAACTATATGACATACCCAGAAAAGGCAGAACTATGGAGATAAAAAATGATCAGTGTTTGCCTGGGATAAGAGGGGAGGGAGGCATGAATAAGTGGAACACAGAGGTTGTTTTTAGGGCAGTGGAAATAATCTGTATGTTACTGTAATGGTAGATACCTATCATTATACATTTGTCTAAACCCATAGGATGTATAACAGCAAGAATGAGCCCTAATGTAAATAAAGGACTCTGGACGGATGTGTAGGTTGTGGACTGTACCAAATATGCCACTGTGTGCAGGATGATGTTGACGGTGGAGGCCTGCATGTGTGGGGGCAGAAGGTATGTGGGAAATCTCTGTACCTTCCTCTCAATTTTGCTGTGAACCTAAAACTGCTCTAAAAAAATAAAGCATTAAAAAAAAAAAGAAAAGAAAAGAAAAGAAAGAAAAAAAGCAAGGCAACTCCTGAAAGTCTTGCATTTGATACAAGGCTAAGGTAGGACGGCCCCGGAGGCAGACATGTTCTGTTCTTAGCTCAGCACAGAGCTGTTAACTTCCGATTCAGCATGTACTCGCGGATTATCATTTTGCCTCCAGATCTTTGCACAGCAGGTAGTGCATTAATCTCTGGCGTTCAAGTCCTGGCTTTCCCTCCTACCATGCAACTCTGGTAACCATCATACCCTGCTACACCTCGGTTTGCTTCCCAGTTCTATAATACAGGGCAGTAATAACAACATCAGACTTAATTAGGATGACTTAACATATGTAAAGGGGTTAACACAGTAAGCAGCACATGCTAAGAGCTCAATGAACATATACATATCAGAGAGAAGTCAAAGTGTGGGACAAAACACACTTGTCCCCAGAGAAAAGGAGTATAATCATGCATTACTCTGATTTTCTTACTATATGGGAGAAAGGTGTTAGCTCCTTCTTAGAGCTTAATCCTGAAAGAATTAAAACATCAAAAGTATTCTAAACTCAACCTAGATAAAGAAATAGCACAACTGGCAGTTGCGCAGATAGGAAGAAGAGAGGAGAGAGAAATGCAGAAGGTGTTCAGGGTGGCTTACTGCTACCTGGTTGGAGACTCCAGTTCTGGAAAAGATAGAGATTGGGAAATACCAACTGTAATCTTCTCTGTGACAAGCTACTTACTAAACCCTCTGCTTAATTCACTTACTAAACCCTGTGCTCAACTGTGGAGCAATTTCAATTAAAATGCCTCATGCTTAAAATATAATTCCTCTAATAATATATTTGTGACCACAGGGACAGTGGCCTAGGGTCCTACACTTGTTAGGAACCAGTCAAAACTGCAGTAAAAATCAAAAGGCCAGTAAAATGAAAAGGTCCTACATGACAGAGCCCTTATTCTTGCCAAATCTTTTTCTTTTAATTAAAAAACGAAGGAGCAAATAGCCCTGTTGTTGTTCCGCTGACCTGCAGCTCCGTTTTTGTTAAAGTGTTTCATGAAAGAGCATGCTTTCAGTCAATACATACCTTTGTCCCCCTCCAAAACCAGCGAATGGTTTTCCCTTCCACCCCCTCACAAAAGAACTACTCTCTCTCTCCTTTTGTTTTCTTTAGTCTTTGCTGACAAAAACGCCCCTGCTCTTGCTCCCGTCTTCCAATACTTCGTTTTCATCCAAATGCCTCCGCTTTTATTCACCACAGATGGAGCTTACTGAGCATTCTCTAGTGCCTTTCAGGTTTTGACCCTATTCTGTGTTAAACAGGCTGTGGTGCAAGGGGAGGACGGTGCTCAGTAAAATATTCTGTCCAACAAGGGCAGTTATGTAAACACGGCTGCTTCTGGCAGGAATGTCTGATGGGATAAACAAGGCTGGAGAGAAAAAGCACTTTTAGAGAGGAGTGACTTTGTCGGGGAACAGAGATACATTGCAAATAAAAATACTCTTGTTTCTAATGTAAGATCAGGCTTTTCATAAATACAGAAGTCACTGGGAGAAATCTAAAAAGAACAATGACTGAGTCAGCAACTATGATTTCTAATACTGTGCTGAGGGCATCCACTTTTTCATTTTGTGGTTTTAAAATTTTATTTCTTTAAAAAGAAAAACCAAAGACATTTCAAGTGCCAGGGATATTAGAAGGCTACTTTGAGAATGCATAACATTTAAGAACCTATACAGATGCCGAGTGTGAATGACAGCTAATATTCCATCAATTACGTAAGACACACAATCATCAGATAATTAGTAGGCTGATTATAAACACATCCTCATTTAGTGAGACATAACACAGGTTTAATTCAGTCTAACAGGAGTCAGTGTGAGTAGTGGACAAGAACCCAACTTTGGAGCAGGCAGACCTAGGGTCGACTCTCAGCCTTGTCCCTTAGTAGATATGTGACCTTGGGAAGAGGACATTTCTCTGGGCTTCAGTTTCCTCACATGTAAAATGAGGATGATGACACCTATTCCATGGGACTCTTGCAGGGATTAAATTATAAATATAATGTTCAGCAAAAGGCAGCATGTCCCCGATTAATAGTAACAGGATTAATATTAGTAATATTAATCACATTTTTTATCAGAATTCAATAACAATTAAAAATATGGGCCCAATTCATTTTTCCCTCCCTATTTTAACTATTAGTCAAAATATTATAATTTCAAAGATATTTATTTATTTATTACTCTGTTCAAGGCAGCGTACAAAGCTTGAAGGATATTTCGGAGCACTGAGATTACTGGGCAAAAAAATACTTAGTAATCTCTGTATTTCTTTCTCCTTCATTTATACACAGGCTTGAATTTTTTCCAAGGTCTGTGCAGTTTTTAAGATGTGACTGATTTAGGGTAGCGTGTTTATTTTGCATACCCTATAAATAAATTCATAAATACAAAACGATTACAGAATTGATAAACAGCATCACTATAGGAGATAAGTGGGATAGGAATTAAATTTACGCTGGCTGGTGGTCACCACTCGGTAGGGAGAATAAACAATGCCCACAAGTCACAGCTTATTTCAGCAATTACACTGTATTTCCACCTAGAGTCTAGCTGAAACTTTCCAAACCTGGGTAAAGAGCACACTGACATTATTTTCATGACTGTTATTCCTACTAGTCATGGGGAGGCAGTTTATTCTTCTAGCCTTCTGAGTCATTTCAACTTAAACAAACATCTTGTGGAATGAATGAAGTGTATGATAAAGGTATCACCACAAGCCAAGTGGAAAAGACTACTTAGTCTTTGGTGTTGGTAAAACTGGCTCACTATGGAGAAACACTAAAGTGAAGGTCAGGGAAGGCCTTCAGAAACAGAATGTATAAAGCAAAACAATGAGTACTTTAAAATTAAGAATTTTCTGTTCATCTAAAGATACTATGGGGAAAGTTGGCAGGTTACAGAAGAGAAGATGTTTGCAAAGCCCAAAACTGAAAAGAGACTGATACTGGAAATATTTGGTGAAGTCCCCAAAAATCAAGAAAGATACTACCACCAATACAATGCTGGGCAAAGAACATGAACAGGCAGTTTACTAAGGACGTTATCCTAAACCCTGGCAAGCATGTGAAGGGGAGCTCAAGTAGTCAAATAAATGTAGATTAAGAGTTATTACTTTACACCTAGTGAGATTGCAAAACTGTAAATTCCTGATGTGGGTAAGGAATCCTGTTGGACTGTGGTGGGAGTGGGGCTGGGACAGCTGTTGTGGAGAGTGATCTGGCACCAGTTAGTCAAATTAGTTCTGTATATTTCTAACACCCAGCAATTCCACTCCTGTGTATAGGTCCCAAAGAAACGTTCACACAAGACACTAAGGGGAACACATGAGGATGTTCACTGCACCATCATTTTTGCTGCGCATCCTTACAAACATACAGCAACAAGAACAGATATTGAAACAAAAGTGGATCTTTAAATAATGCTGAATGAAATAAAATAATGCTGAATAAAAAAAGAAATATGAGATTTAAAACACAATACAATTTACGTAAATTTTAAAATATTTGCACACAAAGCACTGTACTTTTAAAAAACACATCCAAAGAAAAAAGGCACAATAAATACATCTAAGTGGCTGCATAAGGGAGGCTGGGAAGGGAATGTACTATCAGGGTGAAACAGAATAAAATAAAATCTTCCCCCATACTTTTATTTCTGGAGAGAAAAGTTAAGACTAGTATTTTAAACGTTTATTTAATACATCAGGAGGGAAAGGGGAAAAGGAAGGAAGAACGAAGGGAACATTTTGAGCATCATACAGGCCAAGCTTTGGGTTTGATCAATAAGTTAAAATATTCTTTCTTTAAACAACTGCCTTTCTAGCACTATTCAAAATTCCATATAGGCTTCCACTGAGATATACTCTGACATAACCACACCCTAATGTCACAACCTAACCCAGCATTGTAGTTCACAAAAAAATCTGTTCTTCCTTTTATTTAAATCATTTCCACCAAACTGATGCCATACAGATAATTCTGATTTTCTTCTTTAATTCTATCATCATAATCTAAAATCTCAAGAATTTTTTCTCACACTCAAAAAACCCATAAAGAATATTTTTGGAGTTATATTCCTTCCTGTGCTATATTGTGCTCCTTACCAATGAGAACATCACAACTAGTTTCAGAGCCGGTGAAGAATTTAACATTTCTCTCCATATACCATGAATTTCTAAGCAAATCAAGATGAAATTATTAGCGATGCAGAAGAAGAAGGTGAAAATTGACTGGAACAGCTTTCAGCAGTTTATCCAAACGCATATTAAACTGGTAAACATTCATACTCTGTAAAACCATGAATGTGGGCAAAACAGTGGACTTATGATCTCATGGTGGAGGCAAAATATTAATTCTGTCTATAAAATATGAAATAAGAAAAGGCAAGACATAGTAAAATTCTAAAGGAGACACATAAACTAGTGGTTCTCAAATGTTAGTGTGCATCAAAATCACCTGGAATGCTTGTGAAAACACGGATTGCTGGGCCCCACCTGAGTCTGATTGAGAAGGTGTAGGGTGGGGACTGAGCCCTGAATTTCCAAAGAGTTCCCAGGTGACAAGGTCTCCCCTTTGAGAACTCCTGGTGTAAACAATTAGAGGAGGGACAGATCACAATGGCATTGTTAGGACAGAGAAGAAATATTGGGATGTTAGGGAAGGCCTGGAGGTGGTTTTGGGCTTTGGATAATCAAAGGAGATGGAGGTGGAAGAGTGAGGAGAAAAAAATGGAAGTGGGTGAGAAAAAAATGGAAGTAGGCACAGGTAGAGGCGTGGGTAGGAAGGACACACAGCAGGGACAATCTGATGGGCTTGGTGACAGGTGGGAAGACCAAAGGAGAGTATGGACTTGATCTACTGAAATCCTGAGAGAAGGGACCAACACAAACAAACTGCTGTCCCCAGCTCTCCTGCCCACCCAACATGCACCTTGTCCAGCTGCCACCCTGCACTTACAAGTCCTCAGATGGGAGGCCTCGAGACAGCACAGCTAAATGCCAACCTATGAGGGCTTCTGCCTGCCATGCTTTCGTAGCACTTATCAGAATTTCAATTAAATCTTAACTGTAAAACTGGTTGTATAAAGTGTATTTCTCCCAGTCATGTGGGAGTGGGGCTGGGCGTTACCCAGAGCGCCTCTGCACAATAAATACTGCATTTGCCGAATGAATGAGCACCAGTGTAGGACCTCAGACCCAATTAGAGCAGAATGAACTCTTCCTGGCTCCCTCTATCACTCTCTTTCTCTCTCTCTCTCTTTTTTTTTTTTTTTTTTGAGACAGAGTCTCACTTTGTTGCCCGGGCAAGTGCCATGGCATCAGCCTAGCTCACAGCAACCTCAAACTCCTGGGCCCAGGCAATCCTCCCGCCTCAGCCTCCCAGAGGGCTAGGATTACAGGTGTGAGCCACCTCACCTGGCCTCGCTCCCTCTTAAGATCTAGTAGCAAAGCCTCCACCAAGACAGGCATTTCTCACTCCTCCTCTGGGCAGAGCCAAAGTTGTATCCCAAAGGAAGCACATCAGAAAGTCTTAGCACTCCAAAAAGGGAGTGTAACAGAGGAAGGAGACAGAAGTCCCCAAACAAATTCCCCAGGTGACTTGCCCCCACCAGGCAACCTAGATTTAGAACCCTTCCTGTGCTAAAGGACATAGTCCTGTGACGTCTGGAGAGGAGGAGGGAAAGAATAATGCCCATGCCCATCCCCTAGGTGGACCATGGTTCCTCCTATGCACCGTCTGATAGGACACTGGGAAGACTAAACGGAGAAAGCCCAGAAATGAGTTCAGTGTGGTGCGTGGCACTTAGTGCTGCAGACGGAACCTGCCATTTCTAAGCTCCTATGCTGGCGCCTCCTACCTGTGCCCTGGAAGCCTGCTTGGCCTCCTTCCTGAAGGCACTGACAGGACGGAGATGGAGTATCAGTGACCAACATGGTGGCCTAAGACATGGATTGAAATGATAATGACAAAAATAGACACTGCCGAGGAGGGGAGGGGCTAGTTTAGGGGAGAAAAGTTTCTTCTTTAGAGAAGCTGAGGCTGAGATGATAATAAAATAAGAAAGCAGAAGTGTGTTGAGTAGGCTGCTGAGCTTTGGAATGGCAGAAGTCAAGATTAAAGAGTCAGACCTGTAGGAGGTGACAGGGACGGTGTGAGGGTTAGGTTTTCCGGGGGAGATGGAGAGATGGAAAAGAGGAGAGAGGGAGACATTAAGAGGAGAGAGAAGGGGACAGAAGAGGGGGAGAGAGAGAGAGAGAGAGAACAAACTAGCAGGCACTAAGTCTTAAGGTCAAGATGAGATAAACCTTAGTAGAGATGGACAAAAAAAGAGAATGAAAGCCAGGCGAATGGAACATCAGGGAGAGTGGGAAGAAGAGTTCCAAGGACAGTTCCCTAGCATCCCGTGTGGCAGAGGGTGGGTCTGATGATAAGTTGTCATGATGTCGGAAGCCAGGTTCTGAGGCCAAGTGCCACACGAGAAGACAGGCCCCTGAAGGCATTGCTGGGATCCAGCACTTCAAGTCAGGACTTCAAGAGTTCTGGAGTAGTTGTGTCACTTCCCCAGCCAGGTATACAAATTCCAATACAGTGGAAACCTCGCCTACTCTTTCTAATGCAAAGGAGCCCCACTACTGCCAGCCTGTGAAACCTCCTGTAAGAAGAGGTGGCTCTGGGCAGCAGATCTCATGCTCTACATCCCTAGCTGCTCCAAAAGCTCTTCCTGGCCTGATGATTTGACATTTAACCTGGTTACATTTGATATTTTTTTCCTCCCCAGTTTTGGAGATTATCTCTAGGGACTTATTGTTGGTGTAAATAATGGGGGCGGGAGCAGCTGTGACCACCGTGGAGCGAAGACTGGGATCTCCACACAGGCCGGTGTGCGACCTGTAGGGAGGGGGGTGAAGTCTATTTCTGTCCCACCTAGGCTGGAGGCCGTAACCACACAGGCCAGCGCCGGACTGCTCGGGAGATGATTCAGGGCAGGATGCGTGAAGGATGTTGAGGACCACACCGTGCCCTGAGCGGTCAAGAACATGGTGAAATGACAGTCAGAAAGAAGCAGGTGTCTTGAGAGAGGGAGAAAGAGCAAAAACCCACACGAACTGTAATCGAGCCAAATACTTCCACTCCCAACCGAATTGTGCCACATTCTCATCAGAAAAATCTATCAGAAAAGACAGAGCTTTATAGAAGACTTAGTCAATGTATATACCCTGAGGGGGGCAAATCTTCCAGGCAGTTCTAATGAGGGAGGAGAAAGCCCAGCAGTATATTTAGACTCTCCTAGGAACAGCTTTGCGACACATGACACCCTGAAGATGTCAAAATTGTTATTTTTGTGGAAATAAAACCTGCTGCCAAGTTTTTATTTACCAAAACTTCTCACCTTACAGGAAAAATAAATAGAAAAGTGTGAATACTATAAAACAGTCACATATTGGGGGAGGGGAGAGTGGAAAAGTGAAAACCAAGATGGTCTTTATATTTTTCTAGTCTAATGAACAGATGCCGAGAAAAGCTCCAACTTTATGAGGCAGAAGCTACTCCCCCAAGTGGGGTCCCACTTGGCAGGAGGAGGAGAAACAGGACATGGTAAAATATGGAGTGGTTTTCAGGGGCACAGCCTGTCTGGACATTGCCCATGTTTTTTCTTTCTTTCTTTCTTTCTTTCTTTTTTTTTTTTTTTGGTTTATCAATGTTAATGTTGACAAAAATAAAGAATATCCTAATCTTGTCTTCCTCTCTTGAGCTAAACCAGGGAACCATACCCTCTGTTAGACAATCATTTCTCTGCCCTTGCTCAGTGAAAATCCTATGGTTCTTCCTACTTGCCTCCTCTTGGTAGAAGTGAGAAGCAGGTTTGGGCAGGAGATGTGTGGGAACCATCAGGAGAGTTGACAAAAATATCTAGACACCTCCACCAGAAGAGGGTGGCTGGTAACACCCTATCTTTGCTGGCTGATGCCCACTCAGACCGGGGAGCTTTTAGGAGAGCTCTTTCCGCCCACTCCTTCCTTCCTCCTCAAATATAGCTACCTGCCCCCACTGCCAATTTGCAAATCGGCACAATGATTAATGACCCAGGCAAGAACTTAATTTCCTGTCCAGTAGTCCAAGGCTGATTTCCAATAAAAGAACTCACTCAAGACAACGATTTCCTCTCCACAGCTTCTAATCTTTTATTCAACTGTGGGCATTCTTCCCTCTCAGTGTGAAAGCCGAATCAATTTTTGAACTTCCATTTGGTGAATATTCCAAGGACTCACAGAATGCTAAGGCTGGAACAGACCTTAAAGGCAAAGTAATTCGGCCTCCTCTTTTCTTGCAATTCAAACAGGCCTTCAGTTGAAGGCTTTGACTCACACCATTCTGTGTGCACATGGTGAAGCCGCAAATGAAGAGGGAATTACTATCGTTAAAGCACACAGCTTGGGTCCTCACTGGTCTCATTATAGTTACCTTTAATGAAATAGTCTACTTTAAACTGGGCACTAATCACCATGGGAGAATATTTCTGCAATTACAGGATCAGGCAAAACACAAACAAAACAAGTGTCAGTGAAACCCTTCAGATACAGCAACACAATTATTATGTTCAATTATCTCAGGACTCCTTAAATACCCATTGCAGATGTAATGAGTTATCCTGATTTGAACTACGTGTATCCATCTTTTGTATTTATTTCTCAGAAATGCTTGATAGATAACTCCATTGCTTTCTGTGAAATTAATTCCAAAAAGCAGAGGTTTCTAAACAAGATGCTAATGACTGCATAATATAGTACCTTCTTTAGATGCATGATTTCCTGTGGACAATTCTAGTTACAATTCAGGAAATGCTTTCTGGGTTGATGCTTAAATTGTCTGAAATTCACAAGTGAGGGTGTGCAAATAACAAGCAATGTGTTGGGCTGATGGTGGGCTGAGGAACAGCGGAGTGACCACCGGAACAGCAGAGTGTGCTGTAAGCAGTGAACATTGACACTGTCAGGAAGAGCAATGGACGTGAGGTTATAAGACCCCAGTTTGTATCCAGCTCTACTTACTAGCTGTGTGCCCTTCCCCACGTCATTTATTCTTTTTTGAGGATCAGTTTCATTATCTGTAAACAAGCAATCATTTAAGGCCTCCAGGGATGTTTAAAAATCATGATATAGGATATATGAAAACACCAATCACAATGCCTAGCAAATACTGGTACTCTATAAAATACTTGTTGAATTTAAATATCTTAATTCCCTCACGTTATATTAATACTTTTGCACCAACCTAATACTTTCTTCTTGATTGAAACATCTCAATTGCCATAAAAAAGCCAATGCAGGGATTTTTACCATTTCATTATTAAAGTCAGCATATAGCGAGGCTGGGCTCCAACAGGTCAAATCGGCATCAGTTCTGACCTATCCCACACACAAATCCTCTGAGGGACTAAAAATTAAATATGGATTGTAAATAGCCATAGAACTTAACGATATCAATGTGAACATTGTAACGAGGCATAGTTGGAATCAGAAAAAGCATGGGCTTCAGACCAG
This sequence comes from Lemur catta, assembly GCF_020740605.2. Classification (NCBI taxonomy): domain Eukaryota; kingdom Metazoa; phylum Chordata; class Mammalia; order Primates; family Lemuridae; genus Lemur; species Lemur catta. Next base: position 23,424,576 of record NC_059143.1, read on the forward strand.
ATGGCCCCCCCTTACCAGCAGCAAGACCCTGGATAGATTATTTAACTTCCCTGAAACGTACCTTCTTCGTCTATACTATAAGATCCCACCACTGAATTCACAGGTTGTTATGAGGATTAAATAATACTAGCAGTTGTGTGTAAAACAGCTAGCACAATTCCTGACTCAAAGTAGGTGATTAAAATGGTACGGCAGTCGTTAGGTGAATGTCATTCCTCTGTTTTTTCTTAGTTAATAAAACAGTAATGACCTCAGCTCTTCTACCCAACTGCACAGGTTTGTTATGAAAACCCAATGAGAGAATCTATGGAGAACTGCAACATAAAGTATTACACATGGGCACTCTATACTCAAGGCAAAAATACACTGGGAAATCAATCCCTGGAAAACATATGTTTACTTATTAATGGTGTAGTTATGGCTCTAGAAAGTTCGAAAAAGTGCCAGAATTAGGATTAACAAAGCCATACACAATTTCCTTACGAAAGACCCAACAGAGCTTTGGCTATACATTTAAACTTCATCCAAGCAAACCAAAGCAGACGGGGCTCTCTGATGTACACAGGACAACTTTTGAAAAGTCACAATATGTATGTTAAGTGGGATCAGTTAATATACATTTGCAAACACTACAATTCAGTACCTGGCACTAAACTTGAAAGTGGGAACTCAGGAAAACTCTGCATCCCTGTGTGCTACTATCCAGCTAATCCACTTAAGGGTGAGATTGCTGCCTGAGGCTTGTTACTTCCCATCTCCATTAGTCATAGGAAATAAGGACAGGCTAGGCTGCCATGACCTGTGAGATCTAAATGATCCAAGGCAGAATGTAAATTCTCAAAACTAAAATCTTCACCGCACTTAATATGATAATGAGTAGGGATAGGGAAGCTTCGCAGTGGCCAGGGGCTAGGCAGCCAGAAGATATTTCCAATGGCTATCGGATGTCGTAGCAGGACATTGTTTTCTATTGAAAACTCAATTTGTGTTCCAAGCTCTCCCAGCCTAAAATTAGTGGGTGGTTAGCTCAATCATCACCAGAGAACTCAGCCAGTCTGCCACTCATAACTTGGACAGCATTTCCACCCTAGCCAGCTCTCTCAGAGACAGTATTTTGAACTTCTTTGGTTGAATGCAAAACACACTAGCTAACTAGCCAAACAAACTGGAGAGGAGGCACACCACAAGGCACAAACCTGGCCGACTCGATGACCCTGAAAACACTCTCTTAAAGGCCATGCGGCCGTGGGGAGAGTGACCCTGAGTGAATGAAGGAGGTGGTTTCTTTAAAGTTTCAATACTTAGTCATCCACAAATACAGTCACCAAAAATGCAGACCTAGGAAGGAGTGGACTGCAAACTTAAATTTCTTTAGCTTCCAAGTAGCTTGAAATACCCACAACTCCAGAGGCATCAAATAAGGCATGTAATCTGGTACTTTTTTTTTTTTTAATTTCTCCTACACTGAATTCAGGTAGGAGTTCTTTAAATATTTACTCTCATGTTCTGTCTCTGTTTCCCTTACTTCTCCTTTAGAAATGAGGTGTTTGGAGGACGGAAGGGAGGGAGGAAAAAGGCTCAATTTAAAGTGAGGAGACCTAGGTTTAAACTAGCCACTTAATGTTCATCAATTTGGCACGGAACCTAACGCACCTCTGTCTCAGTTTCCTCATCTGTAAAATGGAAAAGAAATGCCGGTTTCTGTGTGAGAGTGCCCGCACTTTAGGTTTGGGTGGTAATGCAAACTGTAAACCAAAGAAACGGTGATGCATTAAACACCTCCAAGGAAACAGCATAGCTCCTTAACCAGTATAAGTAACAAAGGTGTTTGGTTCTTTAAGGTCTCTAAATTTGGGATGTTGTGGGCATTTGACATTTAAGCTCTAGGGGATCAGATGAAAGCCTGAACCTCACACGGAGGACATGTTTTATCGACCTGCCACACTCTAGAGCCTTCCTGGAGTGGCAAAGGTAGCTTACGGAGTGTGATGGTAAATTTTGTGTCAACTTGGCTTGGCCATAGTATCCAGGTAGTTGGTCAAACACTATTCTAAATGTCTGTGAAGTTATGTGCTTGGGTTGGATTAATATTTAAATCAGTAGAGTCTGAGTAGAGCAGACTGCCCTCCATAATGTGGGTGGGCCACATCCAATCAACTGAGGGCCTTAAGAAAAAGACTGAGGTTCTCTTAGGAAGGAGGAATTCTGCCACAACAGATGGCCTTTGGGCTCAAACTGCAACTCTTCACCGGGTCTCCAGCCTACTGGCCTGCCCTGCAGATTCTGAACTTGCACCTCCCTAACTGTGTGAGCCAATTCCTTATGATAAACCTCTCTCCCTCTCTCTAAACACACCCACACACACACACACCCTAATTGCCTCTGTTTCTCTGCACTAATATACTGAGTTTCCCCCCTAATTTTTTTTAACACTAAACCATAAAGAATTCTCTCATATTAACCTTTGCTTCCACTCCCACTGCTGATGTGAATGCCAGTCCAGTGGCCCACTGATGAGTGGCTAAAGTGGCACATCTATCAGGATTCCTGCAGAGCTACTACGTGAAAACACTATCTTACTACTGCAGGGAGATCTCTGAGTGCAGATATTTCCACATATAACAGCTTCTCTACAGGCCTGTAAGAAAAACTGTTGAATATAAAAAAGTACTTGAGCTATCTTCTGGGGAAAATAAAACGTATAAAATATCTATAGTCCAAGTTAGTATTTTCTAACTTACACCATTGTGTGGCTTAACAGGTGGAAGACCTGGAATCCTTATGGACTGGAATTGTCTTTACAGAAGATGGGGCCCTATGGGGAGGATTTCTGTCTGGACCACTCCATCCACACCCACAGCATCCCCGTGTGCAGACCTGCAGCTCCTAAATCTCCCTCTATCCCTCACCACCTAGCCTCCTCTAGACAATTCCTCTAGGGTGCCTCACAGGTGTTCGACATATACAAATCTCATTTTATAGTATTTCTCTCGAAGTCTGATCTTCACCCTGTGTTTCTTAACTTCCCAAATGAAAGTCACAGTCCCTAAAGTAATACAAACCAGGAACCCGGAAGTCACTGATATCATTCGTTCAACGTCTGCTCCGCCACATAGTATTATCAGTTCTTCCATCCAAATATTTCTCGAAGCTGTTCTCTCTGCTCCATCCCTGTTGTGTAAATTCTGGCCCTGTGCTCCACCCATCCACCGCAATGGTGCTGAAGTGACCGCTCTAAAATGCAACCTAATCCTATAATCATGGCCCTGGCTAAAATCCGTCACCGGCTCCTCAGAGTATCTGGATACAATTCAAAGTCCTTGGCAGAGATGACAATACCCTGCAGAACACAGCAGGTCCCCTCCTCTCCAGTGCAGTGGCACTGCTACCAGGGCTTTGTGGAGCCTACGTGTTCTCTACTTCAAGCCTGTCTTCACTCCCGGTTTGGTTCCGTGGGACCCCCGTTTCCTTCTCAGGCAAACTGCTGTGCTAGGCACTGAGGGTTCTAATGGTGAGTGAAATAGACTGTCTTGGCCCCTTAGAGGTTCTCATCAAGTGACTGGTGTCAGTTATTACATAATCACTCAAAGAAATATATAATTACAACTGAGAGCAATGCTCTAAAGAAAAAGTGCTGAGATCATGGGACTCAGATTTTGTCTAAGGGGCTCAGGAAAAGGTTTCCCAAGAAAGGAACTTGGACCTGAGACCTGGGAGATGCGCAGAGGTGAGGCTGCAGGAACTGAGAGAAGATGGGCATGACTGAGGTCTAGAAAGCAAGGGGAGGAAAAGCAGTACAAGACGAAACTGCCGAATAGGCAGGGGCCTGCCATACAGGGACTTGCAGGCAGCAATGAGATTTTCACCCCAACATCCTTGGACCTCTTTGTTCTCTCTTTAAAACTTTCTCGTAAATTTTTAAATGCACTGTAAAAGAAAGGCACATTTATTGCAACAACTCAACAATAGAGAGGAAAAGAAATAACAGCAGCAAACACTTATGCAGTACTTACCAGGTGCTAGGCACTTCCTAAGTGTTTTCATGGTGTTATTATTCATATATAGGTACAAGGAAGTTAAGCAACTGCCCAAGGCCGTAAAGTTGGCCAGTGAGAACTATTAATAGATATGGTCCCAAGCAGTCTGGTCTTGGAGTCCTGGTTTTAGCCACCCTGCTAAGACCACCAACAGACCCCACCTCCAATCCCACCCCATAAGGACGGATGTAAAGTGTGTTACACACCCTTATATCAGTTTCTCTGTGCTCAAATACATAAAAACAACTGGACAAAAGACAATGAACATATACTGGAATTTTTTTTCTACATAACAGACATTTTAATATTTATCTTAAGAGCAATGGGAAGTCACTCGAGTTTATTTGTTAAAATTTGTATAAATTTATGGCTTATAAGTACAATTTTGTTACATGTGTGGTGGTCAAGTCAGGGCTTTTAGGGTGTCCATCAAGCAAGTAACATACACTGTACACATGGGATTTCTCATCACCCCTCTGAGTCTCCACTGTCTATCATTCTACTCTCCTCATCCAGAGTTAGCTTTTTTTTTTTTTAACATGGCAATAATGTGATCAAATTTGTGCTTTAAAAGATCATCCCACTGTAGCTCCCAAGTGGAGAATGGGGTGGGAGGCAGGTGGAGCTGGGAGAGGAGACGCCCAGCAACCTGTCAGAGCCGACTGCAGTCCTCTGGGCTAAGACGGCCGTGGTGGAGTTGGAGACAGGTGAATGGATTCCATATTTACGTAGAGGATAAAATCATCAGTCCATATAACAGGAGGGAAACGGTCCTGTCTAGGATCATGCTAAGGCTGCTGTCTGTGTATCTGGGTGGATGACAGGGTGAGACAGAGAACACTGATTTTGGAGGCTGGCAGAGAAATGGCACGTTTTGGATAAGTTGGGTTTAAAGGACCTTTGACACCTGGCATTATAATAACTATCACTATTTACTGAGACCCTACTATCTACCAGGCATTGCAGAAGCATCATTTCTACCCACTCCAAGACCCTTTTTGAAGTTGGTACTGTTGGTACCTTCACTTTAAAGATGAAGAAAACGAGGCTTAGAGGTTAAGCAACTAGCCTGAAGTCTCACAGCTGTGGAGAATCAGGGCCCTGATGCATATTTATCATCAGTAACCCTCCTGGGTTATTTTACTAATCTCTGAAATGATCCACTTGCCTGCCTCTAGGCTAGTCCCATCCTCCAATCTGCTGCCGGATGCTCCCCTGATCACATCATTGCCACCCCAAACCCTTGCAGGGCTCTGCTTGCCCCTGCTTTGGTATGGCACACAGAACCCTTCATGATCTGGTTCCTGCCAGCCTGTCCTGTGTCCATGCTCAGACAAGCAGGATTCCTAGGAAAAGCGGAGCTCTCTTCTGCGTCTGTGACATCGGACACCCTACCTCCACTTGCCCCCTACGCTTCCTAAACAGCTCACAGCAGCTCCCTACTCCCCCTTATCAATTACTCTCGCAGAATCGTTCACTGGTCCCTCCAACAGATGGAAGCTCCTTGAGGGCAGTCTCTTTGTCTTGAATTCCCAACTCCCTTGTACATGCTAATTGAAAGGAAGAATATATAACTGAATAATATATACTTCAAAACGTCTTTTGAATAAATGAAGGAGGTGCTGCATGAATAAAAGCTCAGGAGACTTTGTAGCAAAGAAAGAAAGAAAGGTCAATGTCCACCTTTTATCATACGATGCCCACCAACCCACTCCAGCTGCAGTTTCCTTTGCCCCATCTAACTACGTACAACATACTATGTATTTTTGCACACTTCCTTCATACTAAACTATTTGGTAGATATTATCATCCCCAATTCATAGATGAAATAAATTAAGCTCAAATCAGCGTAAGTATTTGTTCAAAGCCTCGAAGTGATCAGAACACAGCTGAGGGGCAGAGTCAAGTCTCTTTATCTCTGAAAGTCATCCCACTTCGTAAGAATGTTGCTAATCTATTTTATCAACTGCTATATCCTCAAATTGCTCAAACCAAACTTTGAAGTTTATTGTTGAGGTTTCTGCTACAAACTTTTTTTAAATTTAAAATGTTTTTCTCACTCGAGCTCTTCTGCTCGATGCCTGAATACAGAGGGGGCTGCTGCCCGGTTGCCCTCCATCCCAAGGCTCTCTGGTCCCCTCCTGGGCACACTGGCAGTCTTCAGATCATCCCCTACTTTGTTCTTGCCAAGGCTCCGATCTCCAGGGGCCTGTGTGCACGCTGTGAAGGTCTCCTTACATCCCACCCTGGAGGAAGTCTTGGAAATGCCCACCTTGGGAACTGGAATTAATAACACTTCTGTGTCATATTCACAGAACTGTGCTGCCCACCCTGCATCCGTGTCAGACTGTTTCTTTTGGATTTTGATCTCTTTTTTGGACCCAGACACTCAACTGGACTTAGGCTGAAGAGGCTGCAGTCCTGCTCAAACCTGGTCCTGCACTGCTGGCCTCATCCCTAAAATTTAGCAGCTTTGAAAGTTTCTCAAAATGTGGGCTAATGCTGACCGGTAACTTTACCCCCTCTTACGTTTGGCAATATGTGTACACCAACCTTCTGCTGAGAGCCAGTGTGGACAGCTGGGGCATGCAAAGAAGCTCAAGATGGGGCACTGATGTTCAGATTTTTAAGGTACAACATAGATTATAATCATGGAAATTATCAATAATGTCTAATTATGCTAAATGGGAAAAAAGCAACTGCTCACTGTGCTGAGTAAATAGCAATTTACTATATCTAGAAATGCCTAATTACTTGAATAATATTTTGGAAATTAAATTATGTGGGTAAAAAATTAAGCGTAAAGATTTCTAGTACAAAAAACTTTTAAAATAAAACACTGACAAATGATAAACATATGCCTGTATTTATATAAAAATTTATAATAATGAAGTGACAGGTCAGAAAGCTAATGAATAGTGTCCAGAAAAAAACAGTCGATAGTCTATAAGCAAACCAGACAAGTAAAATGTACGAGCAAATCAAATATATGCAGAGTACGGTTAACTCTCTATTATCCAGCGGACAGATTAACCACAAAGATTTCATTTGTGGAAAGGTTAAAATAACTACAAATTAGTAAAATGCCTATGTCCTAGAAGACCATTGTTAGGAATCCAGCCTAACCACCATAGCATCTGATTAAATTTTTGAAATCTAAACCCAAACTAAAATTTGGCAAACAAATTTATAATAACTGACAGAAGAAATATCATTCAATGATCAACTAGTAGAACAAAAACTCTATGATATGGAAAAAGACACAGGGCAACTTAAATCCGTTTGAATCAGCACTGAGTTCTTCAAGTAGACTAAAAATAGGACACTTTTAAGAAGCCCTTTCTCTACAACCTTGATAAGGCAATGATAATTTGGTTAAACTGGCGATGAGCACAGGCGATGTCAGTACCTGGTTAAATCTGCCCAAACAAGCAAATGCTTGCTTGACTCTCAGGATGAAAAGTAACTGATGAATTTCTAGCTGGGAGTCACATCACCAGGCTGATGAAAGTGACACTGGGGGCACCTTGACCTGGGTCTGAGAACCGGGTGATAATGTAATGGCACTGCTGACACAGGTAGCCAGGCAAAGGGTCCAGCCAGTCAAAAGCAGATCACCAGTGGTACAGCAGTTAATCACCTCAGTGGTCTAAACACGGAAGATGCTTTCCATTAAGATTATATTAAGTCTATTTTATACCACACTCTGGGCTGGTTTTATTTTAACTCTGACTTGAGTTTAAATCTGGAAGTTCCCAAGTAAATTGCCGTATTTATCAAAAGTTGACAACAACATTGACGTCAACATATTGCTTCATTTTAAACATAACTGAAAAAGAGGCAAAAATCAAGCAAGCTTAGAATTTTAAGTGTAATGATTAAACACAAACATTTCAGGACACCCTCACATAAAATTATTGATCTTAATGGCTTAGATTGACCAATATAAACTACCTAATATGAGTCAATCTTATAACTGGACCATCCTTTCATGGGAATTTCTTTAAGTATTTTGCAAATGTTTCATCAATATAAAGCGAATCTTCTTATAAAGTGATAGATATTATTACAGCTAAATTGTTATATGAAAAAAGTGCCCAAGTCCTGGCCGATGGTTGTTTCAGACCATATATAAAAATAAAATTCTAATACAACCAAAGGATTTGGGCTCTCCTTTAGTGGTAGAAGAACAAATGTTTTATTGTTCTACTTACTGTTTTTCATACATTAATGTTATGAGTATCAGAAAACCATCTAACTAACTACTCATGGTTGTGTCAGACATTGAAGTGAAAGGATGCAGAATCAACGGATTTTGGAGAACTTAATAGCATCGACTTTAAAACTTTTAATAAGGTTCCAAACACAAACTTAACATTAAAAAATGTTTATAAAGTAGATTTGAACAACATGGGAGAATAAGCCTTGCAGATGGCTACAGATCGGAAAAGAACTTTCTACAGAAGGGAAGAAGGCCGGTCACCAGAGCTAAAGAGGAGAGGAGATGCTGTGTCAGCACTGTCTCAATGCAATTCACTCTTCAGGCTCTGCTTTGTTCACACGACGTTTCTGTTTGGAAATAGAATTTGGAGAAGTCTGAATATAAACCTGCCCCGAGAGAGCCTTTAATGTATAGAAATATACATACATTGTGTCCTCTTATGCTAGCTGTGTACATACAACAATGAAAAAGGAAGTGATTTTTAAGATAGTTAAGGATAGAAAGAAATAGTTGAGAGAATAAAAGATTAAAGTCTTAGTAACAAGACCATTAAAAAAACAAAACAGTGCACCTCTATGGTCTATGGAAAGCATTGCTCTGCAGCAAACGAAATAAACCTATGTTCTTACTGAGCAAGGACCCTCCAGTACTCTTGCTGGCTGCTTGGGAACAAAAGGAGCAAACTGGAGCCCATATTGGTAATAAGGAGACAAGAGAAATTTTAAATGGAACCGCATTTAGAAAAACAATCTTTTCAAGGGTGAACTTTGGGAATGGTATTAAAGTTGGATACTAGGCAGTAAGTTGGATCAATTAGGAAAGACTTCTTGAGGAAAGCAGAATCTTTTTTCTTCAGGAAATGCCTTAAGATACACAAACAGGCTGGGCATGGTGGCTCATGCCTGTAATCCTAGTACTTTGGGAGGCTGAAGCGGGAGGATTGCTTGAGGTCATTCTAGACCAGCCTGAGCAAGAGTGAGACCCCATCTCTACAAACAAAGAAAAAGAAAAATTAGCTGCATGTGGTGGTATGTGCCTACAGTCCCAGCTACTCAGGAGACAGAGGCAGGACTGCTTGAGCCCAGGAGTTTGAGGTAGCAGTGAGCCACGATGATGCACTGCACTCTAGTCTGGGACACAGAGCAAGACCCAGTCTCAAAAAAAGAAAAAAACCACAAAACAAACAACAACTTTAACTGGAAATCACCAAAAGACCAAATCAATATCAATTAACATTTACATATTTTATGCAATGTATAAAAATGAGAGAAAAAGAGTATAACAGGGTTTATAAGATAGTTCCTATCCATAAAGAGATAATAGTAGTTATCTAAAACAGTACAACAACATGTGGCTTAGTACTATAGTCCGCAACCCCCAGGCTACCACCTGGTACCAATCCATGACCTGTTATGAACTGGGCCTCTGAGCTGCATATCACCCCTGAGCTCCTTCACATCCCCCTCAGCTCCACCCACCCTTAGAAAAATTGTCTTCCATGAAACTTAGGAACTGGGCCACACAGCAGGGGGTGGGCAGTGGGCAAGTGAGCAAAGCTTCATCTGTATTTACAGCCGCTCCCCATTGCCTCCATCTATGGAAAAATTGTCTTCCATGAAATCAGTCAGTCCCTGGTGCCAAAAAGGTTACTGGCTTAGTAGACAACCTTGTCTATCTTTTTATGCCAGGTAACTATCTCACTTGTTTAAAGACCTTTACAGTATTCTATTGTACAAATACATCACAAGCAATTAACTGAATTTGATCTGTCATTGTCAGGAATTAATTTCAGGGAAGGCAGAATCTGAATGCTTGGCACTTTTTGGAAGTCAGGTCCTTTTCTAGCTCTGGAAACTCACTCTTGAAAGTCTACAGAATGTGATGAGGAGTTCTAAGATGGGAATGAAACATTGGTTGAGGCCTCCTTGCTAATTTGAAAACTACTTTTGGAATCTGCAATTATTTCTTAAAATAGAGATTTAAAAAATCTCTGTATTCAAACTAGATTTTAATTTGCCTAGTTTAAACTTGTTTTGAAACTTCTATAAAAAGCCACAAGGGAATGCTCTAAAAATTATCAAAAGGGTACATATGCCATAGCACAATGCTAGTAGGATTCAACATAAAATTCACAATGATTTGAGTTTATGAATTGCAATCTAGTCCAGTCATTATGTTGTTCAATGAGAACAAAAGACAGAGGGCCAGGGTTTTGCCTATGATTAACAATCCTTCTTTTAGTGTTTTGCCTAGTATCTGTCTGAAGAAGTTCCATTATTTTGAATGAATCAAAACTTGGTGATTAAAACTATGTATAACTCACATTATTATAAGAGAAATGAAAAGTAGGCAATATCCAATATCAGCCTAGAAAGTCAAACAATTTAAAAATTAATAGTCAAGAAAATTCCCCCTTTCCTTCCTTGTAAATATGTAATTTGCCAACTCAAATGAAAGGATATTAAAAAATCAAATATATTTATAACAATTATTTACTGGTATGTTGTTTCTTAGGTTAATTAGGTCATTAATGTGCATCATCTATAACAAGTCCATATAAATGCACTCATTTGTTGGGTATTTACAAAGAATTCTGAGGATTAATATATTTCATAGAATTTATCATATTTAGTCAAATTTTCCTAACATGTAATTAAACTGTCCAGATGCACTCAGTTATCTAGGCCTTACCTGTAAAATTACAGTCAGACTACATGTTCTTCAAGGATCATTTCAGAACTAAAGTTCTACACACTGTTCTGAATTACATGAGCTAACTGGATCAAATGCAGCAGATGTAAAATAGAACAGGTTTTGTTTTAAACCTTTGTTCTCTGAAAATCCATAAAATTGAGCTTACACACATTTTAAATGTTGACAAGACTGAACTCTTCATGATCCTCATAACTTATCCATAAATGAGACATCTGTTAAGTTTACCAGGACAAGGTATATATAAAATTAAAGTACTCTCTCCAACTGTAGCAATCTCTCTAAATAATTTTCAAATGGCTTACAGGCCCAAATCATTTATTAAATAATTAGAAATAATTATCTATAGCACAATGGTTTCCAATCAGCTAGCCAAGAACCAAAAAAATATTACACAGGGATATCTGAGAATTCTGTATATTACCAGCTCCCACATCTAGAAATTACTTTCCAAAAATAGGTAGATGCCCTTGTATTAATATTTGTGAAATGGAAAATTTAAAAATCAATGAAACAATGTTACAAATAAATCTCTTATAAAGTAAGTATAAATATTTGCTAAATGAGGGAATATTAAGTGAGTAAAATCTCAATTTATTAAACCAGCAAATCTTACTGGTTTAATCACCTGATAAACTTGGTCATTCTGTATTTCCTTAATCAACAAATACAAAATGTATCATGTGGGCTTGTAAACTGTCATATTGTTAAAAATGGAACCTTGATTTTGAAAAGGTAGCACATGAAGGGCAAATACTGAAAACAAGGCATGCTTTTTTAATCCAACCCTGCAACTTCAATGAGCTCTAAAAGGACATTTGCTTGAGTCCAGGGAATGTGGAACACAGCATGAGAAATGTGAACATTCTTGGTAAACTGACATCATCATGACAACTTTGGCAGGGCTCCAAGTGTCTGAAGCAGAACGGAGTCTTGTTTATGAAGTGGGAGAAAGAAACTTGGGCTTTCTGATTTACACCTTGGCAACAAGCAGAGATAGTTAAAAGAAAAGGAACACTTTTTATGTACAGTAACTGGCAAGTTTCAGTGAAGAAATGGGAAGAAGAGAAAAGAAAGCTGTTTGAAAAGTTAAAAACTGTCCCCCCCTTTTTTTCCAGAATGAGTCACTCAGAGGCTCTCTCCTCTCTAAATATATATACACATGGAGACATAAAAAAAAAAATCTATTTATGAAAGTAATATAACCACTTTACAGTTTGGAAAATAAGAAACAAAATTATCCCTAACAGCTCAACGTTAATAGAACTACTCTTATAATATACCGGTTAGGATTTTTGGTTAATATTAGTATACTCTTGCTTCAAATCCTTTAAAAAATTGAGCCACGGTCTCTTAGTACATTAACTATGGATTCAAAGACATTTAAATTAAGTATAAGGAAGGATAAACATTTCTACTAAATTTGTGATATTTCTCACTACACATGTGACTTAGCTGATACCGTTCAAAATAAAGATAAGACCCCTTCTCTCTAGGAAACTGGAAAACTGTTTAAATGCAGTTGTGAATGTAGCTTTACATGCCAAGTAATCGCCTACAGGTTCTGAATCGCTTTAAAAATCTTACTTGAATGTTTGTTCATTATTTAGCAAATGACTGAAGAGTTTTCATTTCTACTTTATGTGATAAAAAGATATTGTAAGTTATAAAGACATCAAAGTTCATATTACAGAAACAAACCAAGTGATGGTCTTCTGGTTTCTCACAAAACCCACCTGGTCAAGGTTTTATATATCTGTTCCACATTAGGCTTTACGGCATATTTGGAATGTAAACCATAATGTTTCAATAAATTTTCAATTTACTGGAGATCTTCCTACTTTTTGATAAATACACGTTTTTTTGTTTTTGTTTTTTAAGGGATGCCCATTTTTAACTAGGAAGAGTACAAATATTGGCAAAATGATTTTCAAGAAAGTTGACTCAAATTTTTCTAGGAACCTATATCTTTTAATTTCTTAGACCTTTGGATAAACTTCTGGTCCTTCTGTTTTTGCAATTTCTAATTTTTATTGTGTACTGTTGTATTTCCTTACATCATTTTTCTTAAAAGTTTAAAGCAATCAGTGATGCTATTTTGATGGAACTAGGAAGTAATTTTCATTTAATTGTGTTAAAACTAGAAGTGAACACCCATGTACCATATGAAACATATTTGAGTGCCTTAGTCATATATCCTTTCTAACCATAATTATATATTCACTTTCTTGGCTCTCCAATGGTTTTAAAAGGTTATCTTTAGATTTATTACTCATTAATCTGACTCAAATTTATCAGTGGAGAAGGCTTATGTAAAACTATTGATGTCAGCAAGAGAACAATAATTACAGTTCTTAGCCCTTACTCAACTCAGATACAAATCACACACGAATAAAGGCTCAGACATTTTCCATGAAAAGCTTTAAAGTTTACATTGAAGGGCCTGGGTGACATGGGTTTCACAGAATTCACCCAAGTTCCTGAGTGAGGATACACTTCGTGTAGTGGAGTTTAACCAAGAGATGTGTGTAGATAATCACTTTAAGGATGATCTTAAACTTTCAATGTCCTGGTAACTTGATTAATAAATATTCTAATTAATATACTGAAAAATGAAAATACACCTATCTCTAAAGCAACAGCTTTTTTTCTTTCTTACTTGAACAGAAAACATCAATAAAAAATAATACAAAAAGTGAATTTTACTCAGCATGACTTGACACCACAGTTTAAGTCTGACCAGCTACCCTACATTCAAATTCTCAGTACAATCTTTGAAAACATGGATTAATATATTAGTTTCCATGCCATAGAAAAATGCCTTTGAAAAGGAGTATTTTCTTCAGCATAGGTACACAGCTGTTGATATGTAGATACATGGAATTCTATGCATCTATAAGACAAGGTTTTCTGTACAAATGCATTATGTCTAAAATGTCCCCAATGTATACGGAAGAATAATATAAGTTGAAATGATTTCAAAGTGCTTTTAAGAGCTAAAAATTCTCAATGTTAAAACAAACCAACAACCTCTCCTTTCTCGCCACCTCCAACCCCGAAGGCCTTCTGAGGCTCCCCAGGACACATCCTTATGAGAAAACAGGCAGTTACCCATTTACAAATGTATGGTATTCCCAAAGTTCATTTAGTAGTCAGTTCTTTAAAACCTTAACATTTTCCCAGGGAAATGATTACAACTGGAGATTGAGTTGCCACATCAGCATACCAAACTGGATCTAAAACATAATACTAAGACAGGGACAGGAGTTCTACAGAACACTGAGGGGGACACATGCCGTGGCCAACTCCACATGGGATGGCCGGAACCCACCTTTCTGTGCTGCCATGCTGGTCCTCTCAACTGTGAGCCCAGAATCTTTTCACAGCCGGTCACTGTTGGGGGCTTACGGGGTACACGTGCCACAAGATGGGCTGAAGAGTGGCCTCTAAGAGGGCCACGGTTTCAGGAGGTATGAGGGGCAGAGCCAGGGGCTTGATGACAAGCTGAATGGGAACTTGAGGGGAGGTGAGGGGCTAAGGGGTTGAGATGGAGTGGAAAGTGGGACAGAAGGGGGAGGGTTCAGGGTGGCTCGTGGGGACTGCTGTGAGCCAAAGTTCACCTCCCTCCTTTCTGGGATCTACGTTCTCTTTCCTCAGGATCAGATTAAAAAGATCAGACCTGGGGACATCTGCAATTATGAGAGAAGGAAAGAAACTCCTTGGAAGAAGGGTTTAGGAAGGACGGGAATCATGGAGAGAGAATTCTAGGCCGTGTGATTTGGGGTCTGTAGAAGAGGACATTCCCTAGCTGTGGCCGTGGGACAGAGGAGTTCTCAATGACTCTGTTCTGGAGCTGCTATGATTAAGGAAGTGGCATAAATTGGGAACAAGAACAGATTTAAATTATAAATAACAAGACAAAGAAGTCAATTAACTTTTTATTAATGAGAGAGCAACTGAAAGATACTAAATATCTTTCAACTATACATTTTCATACCCTGACTAGATTACTACAGGACTGAATTTTTAGAAGTCAGATGTTAATATGGAAGTAAAAATTATAGTGATTTTCTATTTAGAATGAGAACTTAACTGTATATCTTTTATCACTGACCTTTACTCCATTTTTCTTACATTAATGTTTTTAATGTCCCCACAGATAGAAGTGTACAAAAATATTCTAATCAGATAATAATAAAGAAACATTTATTTTTTTCAACACATATCTTTTGAGGGTCAATTGTGGGCCACGTATTTTCTCAGTGTAGGGGACACAGTGGTGTCGTGTCAGAGCTCTTCATGTTACTTTCATTTTTTAGTGACAATACTTCCACATAAATCAGGTATCTCCTCAATGCCTAGCTGGCCTCTCAGACCACTATTTTTTACATAGCAGCTATTTTGTTAGTGTATAGCCAACTTTTTTGACCTTAGCTCAACTATAAAGGTTAAAAGAATTTGTCACACTTTTATAAGTCCTCAGGCAACTTGCCTAAAGTATTGAATTTCTTGCTTTGATTACATTGGGGCCTCCTTTAAGTATAGGTTTTGATTTTCGAGTTGTATTATGTGAAAGTGTATTAAAAATAACAAAGTTTACCAATAGATGAAGGATAAGAAGACAAAGATGAGTTGCAAAGGGAGAAAATGGCTATTTAATCAATATGACTACATTGAAATCGTACCACCTTTGGAAGTGGATTCTAAGGTGTTTCATAAAACAATTCTATGCTGTTCTATGGTAAGGGTGTGGAAATACTAGCAAGTAGAATCTGGGCCTTTAGGATTTAGAATTGATAGAAGGCTGAAGAAAACTTCATGGGGAAGAGGGAAAACAGAAAGAAGGAGAGGAAAGAAGAATTAACACTCTCAAAGTCAAGAAAACAAAGTTTTGTCCTTAGAAAGATTATAAAATCTTTTATTAATAAGTTGATTAATTGTAAATGAATGATTACAAATAAAAGATGTCCTATTGGTCTATGTTAAGAAACTGATGAATATTAGTGAAACCAAAGGAATCACGTATGATACCATATATGTAAATCATCTTGAAAATCTAAACTGACAAACTCATTAGCATTACAAGGTTGTTGCAGTAAAAATGAAAGAATAACTTAGTATCAAAGGTTGTGCCTTCTCTGTTCCATCTTTATGGTTTGTATCCTCTATACTGAAATTCCAAATTAATAGTAAAAGTATTATTTAACAACATAAGCAAATTAAAATTAGGAAAAGATTATGTGAAAGGGGTTGAAAGATTTTCTGTATACTTCTAAACATTAATAACTTAGTTTGCAAGTATGAAACATCATTAAGATACACAGTTGCCAAATTTAAGACAAATGTATAATATTATACAATACATTCTATCATAGTGCCCAAAAGAGTGCCTAGTGCCTGGCACATAGGTCAACAAATATTTGTTACATGACAGAATAAGTGTTAGGACAAAGGGGAGGTAGCTATGGGCTAGATGAACTGCAGCTTTCTTCTGGAGAGTCCAAAATTAACTCTAACTGTCACCAGCACCATCTCCAGATGAAAACTTGTTGATTTTCCATCTGTAATACAAATTTAAAACTTTAAAAATATACTGAAGCTAAGAGAGAAACAAGCTATAATCCACCTCTCTAAATCTTCTCCACGAAAGCAGGACTGACATTGTGATCATCCAGAATGTGCTAGAAGAGACTGCAAAGATAGTGGAGTCCAACTCCCTCAACTGGCTGGCTGACTTTGGCCCAGGGAGGTTAAATGATGTGGCTGAGGGCACGGAGCAGAGCTGCCCCTAACATTCTGGTCCCTGGACCTCCCTTCAGTGTTTTATTCTTTACTGACCATGTTTAAATGAATGTTTTGTGAGAAACCAGAAGTCACAAGCAAAATAAGAGGGAGTGACAGAAGCAGCTACTGTATTTGCCTAATGACAAATTTACTATAGAGATCACTGTGTCAGTGGTCTCTGTTCCAGAACACTCCATAAAGTTGTCTTTACAGGCAATTATAAGAATAAAAATTGGGAGTATGAGAAAAAGAAAAATTTTTAAGATAAAATAGTCTCATGATCATTATTGATATTGAAGAGCTCATGTCTAATTATGTATGGTATTTTTTGCAAAACTATTCACAATTTTACAAATTTACATCTAATTCCTTTTTTATAAAAACTCACAAAGCAAGAAGTCTATGGTGAAGAACAAAATAATGCTGTCTAGAATCATATCTTTGGATAAATACTTTTTTCTTTTGTGACAAGGTTTTGAATCTTTGAAATAGATAAACTTTAGCTGTCACTATTTTATCTAGATATCTATTTATGACAATAATTTACAAATTTTACTTTAAGAAATCAAGAACAGAGAAGAAAGTGGTCAAAATACTAGTTTTACACTCATGTTTCAAAGCTTTACACTCAACATTTCGGTCACTAACAAGAGTTAGGGTAAAACAAAAATCAACAAGCATACAAACAGACTAGAAATTTCTTATTTCATTTTTATCTTTTAAAATAATGACAACTGATTTCATCCTGCTATTCATAAATATGGGGAAACTAAGGACTTTTTTCTAGTACCTTCTTATACAAACAAGAATGTATTAACAAGTGGAAATATTCTATAAAAGAAATGGAAGGTTTTTAAGCAAACGGAAGTAACCAAAAGGTTATACGCCTACCAAACTGAATATTATTTAGGTCAACATAATCATTGAAAAAAAAAAAGAACACTCAGTACAGTTGAACAGGAAAATTCCATATACACTTACCAGAGAAGGCTTATTTTAGAAAACTAATGTATCTACGAGTGCTCTTTGTTGCTATGAGCAACAACATTCTTACAACCACATTCTATTGCCTGAATCAGGTCATGATTACCTTCTAAACAGACTCTGTCATTCTAGAGAAGCATTTTTTCCTTCATTCAGGATTTCTAAGGAAACAGCTTTCATCTTAGGGAACTAAACATCTGGCTTCTTGGTTTGTTTTAAGGAGCAAAATGGGAAAAGAATGAATCACCAGGTCAGGTTAGCAATTTTTTCCTATTTCAAAAAAAGTTATAGTCTCTAAAACCTTTTCCTTGAGAAAATAAGTAATTCAAAATGCACTTATAATTATATATCAGGGATTTTCAAATATGTCTAATGACCATTCACACTAATCTCCCATGTTTGCTTTCTGAGTTCTTACATACAAGCTGTTTAACCTTGCAATTCCATAAAGTAAAAACACCCAGGAGGAAAAGGAGTGAAATTATTCGAGTGTTACTGCAATGCTTTTTGAGTTTTCCTTATCACAAAGACAAATATATAAATGTAATTTTTGGTATCTTTTTTGATTCTCAGAATAAATTCTTCTATTTATCCTTTTCCTGTTTAAGGACCCGATAGTTTAATTATTTATTATTCTGTTCCTCTGTCAACTTATACCTGTTTAAAGTCCTACATACATAATAATAACAATCACAAAGACTACTACTTCCACCATTACATATTGAGAACTTACTAGATGCTAGATACTGTACAAGTGACTTATATATGTCTTTCAATCTGCCCTATAATACATGGTATTATTATGCCAATTTTACAAGTAAGATATCTGAGATGCACTGGAATTAAGTCATTTGTGCCAGAACATACAATAAGCAATGAGCAAAACCAGGATTTTAACCCATGTTTATCTGACTAATCCAAAAACCTTCAGTAAGTGTGAAAGCTATTTCCTAGGAGAACCATCATTATGATAATTGGAGATCCAGGACTTCTAGTTTTGCTGTTTAGCCTCCTCCCCCACCAATGGCTTCCCATTGTATGTATAATTTTTACATGAAAATCCTTAATAGAGTTTTTGGTCTTGGCTTCTCTGGTCCCTCACTACCTCTGCAACACAATCCTGTGCCACTCCCCTCCTTCCTTTCGAGGGTAGGGACACTGGGCCTCTTCTGATTCCTTTCATACAAAGAGCCTGTTCTTGCTTCACATCCTTTGCACACTCTGTTCCCTGTTCTTGCAATACTCTTTCTCCTTACTCATCATTCAGGTTTCAGCTTACAAGTCATTTCCTCAAAAAGGTTTGTTGTCCTCAACTCAACCTAAATTAGCTTCTCCTTTTAAACTCTCAGGACACCTGGAACCTTTCACTTACAGCCTTTATCTCGGTGTGCAACTGCTTAGCATCTCTCCCTCCCTGAACTGTGAGCTCCCCGATGACAGAGACAGACTTGGTCTTGTTCAACCCTGTATCTCCTGTGTCTAGCACAGTGACAGGCATGTGACCTGAGTGGATATCAAGAAGGGACATTACAGACTGGGAACAAGGAAGGCCTCTAATTGTTTCATCAGCTTTTCCTAGAAGCACTCAAAGGCACGCCTGAGTGAATGTTACCTGCATTGGAGCTTTCGCCTTTTACAAAACTGTTTTATCTGAAAGGTAAAACAGAAAAAGTTTTCATCTAAGCTGCATGTTTCCTTATACTAAACATAGCTAACTCTAGCACATTGTAATTTTAAATAATTTTAATGAATAAATAAGATACACCTATAAGTAACTTAAAAAATACAGGAGAACACACAGATCCAAATTAGTAGAGCCTTTCAAATATATCCTTCTGGGGGCTGTACAAGGACTACTCTAACACTATTATTGCTCTAGACATTTCTAAGGCTCTTCTTTGGTAACTGCCTTTAAAACCAATTTACTAACCAAACAAGAAAGCCGCCTCCTCACTCGATGTTCACAAGCTGTCATCTCTTTGTGCGCACTGTCTGTCCCCTCCCTTCCCCTACGTGAGTCACCGAGCTGAGCCCTTACCACTGACCTTGAACGACATCCCACCCCACGCGGAGGCCTTGTCAGTTTGGCCCAGCGAAGATTTGCAGCAGAAATGTCGCAGGTTCAGTCTGGCCATGGAGAAAGGGGACGAGGGGACCCTCTCAGAGCACACCAGGCATGTGTGGCCTCCCCACAACCTGCCATGCGGTGACCAGCCAGGGAGTGAGAACTGCCTGCAGGGGCATCACTCATCCCAGGAAGTCAAGTGAGGCCTTTTGGTTGTCACAAGCGGCCAGATTTTAGTCCTTGCTCAGTGGGGATCTCTGCACACCTCGGGGTCACCACAGACTTCCCAACTGCACAACGATCTGAGCTTCCTCCTTCCCCCAAAAGGGAGAGGCAAGCTTAGCTTTCCACTCCTCTGTGGTGAAGGACCGATATTCTCTCCTGTGAAAACCATTTCCCTCAGCACGTAGCTCAGAATTAAAAATAACCTTTTCCCATGCCAAACGTCTTCTCTAAACGGACACCGAATTAACCCATAAAAGATGCTGGAACGACTTTCCGAGGTGCCGTGTAACACATGACTTCAAAATTCCCTTGTGAGGGATGCCAATTCCATCCAATCCTTGAGGGCACATCCACGTCTGGGTGGTGAAAACAACAGGCCGCTGGGAGGTCAGGGTCAAAGGAAGTAACAGCCACCGCACTCAGGCCAGAATCCAAACAGTGTATCTATTCGAAGCAAATAATTTTTCGAAGCAAATATGCTGGCTAGATAATTTGCAGGGCTTGGTGCAAAACCAAAACATGGGGATCCTTGCTCCTAAATTATTAAGAATTTCAAAACAGCCACAGCAGAGCATCGAACCAAGCGCAGGGGCCCTGCCTTTGGCTTTTTTAATCAAACTAAAACATGCCCATAGTTTTAATAATCAGATGGTACTAAAAGGCTTACAATTAAAAAAAAGAAAAACAGCAGCCCTTGCCCCATAACTTCCCAAACTGATTCCTGCTTATATATTTTTTAACTTGCTGAGCAGTTTCTTCTGATATTTGTCTACATGTTTCTAAATAAGAATGACTTGTGTATATATCACCTATCAATTTTCTATTATGTAGGAGGCTTATTACACAACCTACACTCACATTCCACACTCTCCCTTCCCAATCCTCCCTATTTAGTATATCGCAGTTTGGTAATTACACTCAGAATTCTGTGTTTATATTACACCGTTCACAGAGGAGCCAAATGGATCATATATTTCCTCCTCTGCAATATTTAGTTCCTCCCTGGCCCAGGGAAAGTAACTGTCTTACTTTCAGAGTTGCTTTTTTAAAGTAACGATCACTAATTTTCATTAATCCAATGTATAAGACCCCTTTCAATTTGGTTAAGCACACGATGTAATCTATCAGTTTTCTCTTTTTTAAAAAAATGATCCAGATGATCACCTCCATCCATTCTGCAATACCTATTACTCAAATGTTGAGCCTCATGGAGACATTCTCTAATTTGTTTGTTTGTTTGTTTCCCCCTTTCCTATCTTATATACCTCCCCTTTTGAAAATTTTGACTTTCTGGGAAAGTTCCTCATCTTTAGCTATTCAATCCTTCCACTAAAATTTCTTTATTTCTATTTTATTTTATTTTTTTGAGACAAGGTCTTACTCTCTCACCTGGGGTAGAATATAATGGCATCATCATAGCTCACTGCAAGCTTCAAACTCTTAGGCTCGAGCAATCTTCCCACCTCAGCCTCTTGAGTAGTTGGGTCTACAGGCATGCACCATCACACCCAGCTAATTTTCTTTCTTAGAAACAGGGTCTTGCTTTGTTGCCCAAGCTGGCCTCCCACCTCAGCCTCCCAAAATGCTGGGATCACAGCTGTGAGCCACTGCATCTGGCCAATATTTTTAGTTTCCAAAAGAAGAGCTTGCCTGTTCTAGCTGTTACTTTTTAAAAATCTTTTTTTTTTTTTAAATCCTTTATTCTCTGATCTCTTTCAAGCAATTAAGGCATTTTTCTTCTGATTCCTGGATGGTGTTTTTCCAAGATGATTCTTCTCTGGTGTGTGCTTTGCTCCTAACAGATACGTTACAGAGATTCCCCAGCAGTGTGACCTCCATGGTCGCCTGTTCTCATGTAAGAGGAACGCACTAAAACTCAGATGGGAAGTTTGGGGGACATGAAAGGTGCTTGTGACTGGTTAATTTCACTGTAGTGTGATCAGCTGGGGAGCCTATTTCATTAGGGGACCCCCAAATGTTGTATCAATAGATCCTTTTTTTGGGGGGAGGGTCATTTTTCCAGGAAAGATTCGTCCTGCCTATAGAGTTATGCCTGGTCAGCAAGCACCCCAAAGCCAAGTGGGTTTGAAGAGTTAGAGTGGGCGTTTTATGACTTCTCTAGAACTCCTGTTTTCCATACTGGCATCTCCTCTTCATTATGGCTCCATTCTGCTGAAAATTCATTATGTTATAGTCGAAATTTCCATAATTCATTCCAGAAATTTGTTACTATCTTTCATTCTCTCTCATCTGCTCTGCACTCCTCTTTGTTCTTAACGGTCTACACCCTGTTTGTTCCTTAACTCATTTTCCTGCATTTTGGGAGAGAATAAATATTAAACACCTATGCTCAAATTGCACATTTAATCAGAGTTCTCTATTTGCCCCAGACTTTAAATAGAAATGTTCTGAATTATGGCAGCATTTCCAGTTAGGTGGAAATATTCTCCTACTTTGATATTCTTTTAAAAATATGAAAATTCTCACCAATGAGGAACTTTTGATTTTTCTCTGATCATTAGATTTTGCCTGCACTCGTAGGCAAACAAAGCTGAGTCTTATCAGGTCTTAGGCAGGTGGGTTTTTCTTTCCTCTCTCTCATCACTACCGCTGCCTTCATTGCCCCCCACAGGAACATATTCATAGGGAGATGACCTACCTCAGGGATCACCTAATCCTGAAATTTTGGGTTAGTCCCTTACCTCCTCCAATCCCACCATAACCACATACACCTACTTCCTCATTCACTTTTTGCTGGCGTGAGCCTAAACACCCCGGCTATTTTTAATCTTAGAGCCAGGCAAGCATGGCGATGAAGGCAAATCTGCTGCATAAACCAATTTAAAAAATAATACCCAAAGTTAAATAAAAAAAGAATTAGCTAAAATATTACTTCTGAAAAACTGGATCTTATTAACGTCACTGTACGATTAACCATAAATTCATTTGGTGCACAGGCAAACTCTCTTCAAGTTTTGATTTTAGACAGAAAAATTTGTTTCAAACAAAAGCATTTTGAAATTTGACATTCCCTCCCCTCCTTGCAAAACTAACAGGAAATGGAATTAAGACATTCCAGGAAATATTTTACATCAGTATTCTATAATTTCCCAATATCCTGTTTAAGCCAATTATTTCAGAAAAAAATTATAAATTTTTTGTTTCTATTTCTTGGTAGCATTTATAAAATGTACGGTGTTTACCTCATATAAAATCAACATCAAGAGTTTAAATTGACAGGTAGAAAATGGAATGGAATCTCTCTCCTTTTTCATGCAATCCTTTTTTTGAAGATATACGTATCAGGTTAATAATTAAGATGTACATTTACATATCCATTTTAAGTATAATCATCTATACAGATTGCTTAAGATGACTGCTTTCAAGCAACATTACAAAAATAAAAGGTTATAAACTATTTTAGCTACCTTCAATAGCAATTAGAAACTACCACAGTTGGTCTGGCAAGAAGGGTGGGAAGGTGGGAAGAGGAACAATGAAGAGACATGGAAATCCTCAAAATAGCTACGATGATCTTCACTATCTCCCACACCAGATGTTCTAGTTCCAAGAATTCTGATTCCAGGATACAGTCTCTCAGTTACTCATCCTTCCCATCAGTCTTCACTGTCCATACTTCCTTTCCATTCCTCTACATGTGTCCTTGGAACACCCAAATGTTTCCCTCTGGAACAAGTCATGCTCTAGAGTAAGAGCCTTTCATATCTCTTGTAAAGACCTTTTTAAGACTTTTAGTGGGCCAGTGATCTAATTCCTACTGTATTCCTAAATTAAATGTACTTTAAATTACAAATAATATTTGAAATTATAATATTTTCCTTCAGTAGTTAAATATACGCAGCTAGTCAAAAACAGACAACTAGAATGTGTGACTTTCTCAGTTATTCTATAATCAGTTTTAAAGGCAAATGACAGAAAAAAGTGAAATTATTGGAAACCATGAAAATCTCAATTATGAAACTACTGAAAGAGACAAATTTATATGGTTTCAGCAACTGATGACTAAGCTAGTGTTCACTGGGATAAAACCCTTAACATTAGGCAAGACATCAGAGATCACCTAACCATGTACTTATGTGTCAACCTGCCCTTCCAGTTTCAATTTCAAAAGAGCAAAATTCAACATATTTTAACTATTAAAATGAGAGGTGAATACTAATGAGAGATGTTTGTCAGCCATGTCTGCATTTTTAGACAGTAATATCCTACTAATTACATACTTACCCCATTTGTGTACCTCTTTGCAATACTGTAAATTTGCATCTATGTTGAATCATTTTATACCAAGTAGCTAAGATTGCTTTTTGAGGAAATCCTAGGGAAATACAATACATCAAGTATATAATAATTTATCTTAATATACCTTTGTATCTGGACTCATTTATCAAATCTGCTTAAATTGGGGTAAACTGGATTGTAGCTTGAAAGTATTCAGCTATATTAATGAGTTACATAAGAGGTTTAGTTTTGAATCCAAATTGATGGACGTGTCTTAACAAAAACAAATATTCCTGAAAAACTGGATACACCACAATTTCCCTAGTGATCATTACAAAAGCATACCTACGTTTCTTATGGGAAAAAATAATTTCCTGTCTCAAGGCAAAAAGTCTTACTTAAGAACACAGTACATCTTTAAAACACAAATTATTGTAAGGAAATTAAAAACAGTTGCCTAGCCATTAATTGTAATCCATGGCTCCCTTCCTCTGCAGAAGTAAATGGTACTTTTTAGACATTACTTTGTCACTGTTACAAAATGGATATGGTATCATAATTGCATAGTTAACTATCCTGGTTAAATTATAAATTATCTACAGTAGGCAAAACAGAAATAAAATTTCTTTAGCATTTCCCTGATTCAATAAGATTTTTGAATTTTGGCGAAGAATCCCTTTTGATCCAGGCACTGAAGGCTTAGGTCCTCTGTCTTAATCCCTAACAAATCAGGTTTTAGTAAAGGATCTAAAATTTTTGTAGATTTTCAAATGCAAATGCTAGAGAAAAGCTTAATGAGTTAAATCAATCCCTTCTCTCACCTTCTAGTAACACTGGAACATTCTGAACTTTCAAAAGAGACAAAACCTTACAGTTTACAGATTTTCAGTCAACAACATGTAGCAGAGGATCAAGGTGATCTTCCTAGAACTGTCTGAAACACCACAGACCTGGCTTTAAGGCTTATTTTAGTCAAGGTTATCTTTCAATGTATTTTGGTCAAGGTTATAATTTTAATATCTCAGTTCCGTAAGTATCCACCCCTGCCCTCCCCCACCACACACACACACACACACACACACACACACACACACACACACACACGCAGAGTGTGCAACACAGAAATAAGTATGGCAAAAAAGCAAAATCCAAAATCAAGAACTAAATTTATTGATTTTGTAAAAGTCTGGTGTGCTGATGTACTAGTATTAACACAACACGTTATTTCTAGTGACAATGGACAATGTTAGTAAAACACATTTATAAAATTCTCTAATCTAGCTTGTAGCATTGATGTATGGAAAAATACTTTATAAACATAAGGCATATCTTAACAGCAGAAGATGTGGAGAAAAGGTACACCATGAGATGAAGATGATCAGATCAAAATTTTAAAATACGAGCATGTACCATGTGCTAGGCACATATAAGAGCACACACACACAAAATCAAACCATTTATATACATTCTTGATATATTATTTTTAATACAAAATGAAGAGGAAACTGATCTTCAGAGTATTAATTTAACGAAATCACAGAGTGGTGAGTGGCCAAGCAAAAACTCAAACCCAAGATTGTTCAAAACCTGTACCCTTAGCCATCTATAGGGATTTTTTAAAATGGGCAAAGGGCAGTGAGATGAAATTGTCTTCACTCCTAGCCTTCAGAACAATAAGTATCATTCCTTTATATATGTAGAATTAATTTCATTTTTATTGGGAAACAATAAATATTCCAATTGTCTTTGATGTTGATGTTCTATCCTAGCAATGATAGATATTTTAGTTTATTCAACAGAACAAAAAATACAAACCATGCACATCATCAAGTACAGTCATTCCACACCCTCAGCTAATAAAGCAACAGAAACTATCTTGATTTCAAATAATCTGTACGCTATACAAATTTATCATGGAGATTTCCTGTAAATTCAATACTTAAAGGCCCAAATATCTCACACAAAGTAGTACAAAAACATGGATGCCATAGGTGAATGTCCTTTCTATGCCAAGACAGGGAAATGGGAAGTGGAAAAGAGGACGGTGACGACATACTCCTGACACACTCCCACTCGCCTGCCTCACTCCACTGGATTCTCATTCCAGGGCTTCCCCTGCTTCACATGACAATTGCTTTTTGGCTGTCTACCTCCACCCCTGCCACCAGCCCCTTGTGAAAGGCACTCTGAGCACAAACTCCCTCAGGCTCTTCTTCTTGGAAGGAAAGCAACACCATTAAAGTAATGCTCAAAGAAGTATGAGTTATTTTCATTATGAGTTACACCTCTGGAGGTAATGCACTGGATAACTAAAAGTTAAGTGAGGAATTCCACTGGGAGGGGAGAATTTATAGAGGTGGAGGAGAATTGCCAGAACTCCTTTCAATCACATATTACTTACATGTTGCTTAAGGTCCTTAGTAAAATCACAAATCATGCTCCATATCTGACTCTTGTTTACCAACTCAGCCCCATCTCTCCATTTTCTCTCTTCAAACTGTTGGCACCAGCAGTTTCAAATGTTATAATGTTATTTCATTGAAATATACTGCTACCTCTCCCTGCCCTGTCATACTTCTTTCCTCCCCTCTGCCCCACCTTGCCCACCTAACACACCCTAGGATCCAGCAGGAACATCAACTTGCATTATGGTTTCCCCAACTCTACCTAGTCCAGTTAGAAGCCCTTTCTACATGGTCCTATGGCACCTTGTGCTTCCCTGTATAATACTACATATTACCTTACATTGTCACAGTTAATAAATAAGCTCCTTTCAGGCAGGTTTATGATTTCCTTATGCCCCAGTGACTAGCTCAGTGCTTGGCACAGAGCACAGAAGAGTCCTCAATAAGTATTTGCTGCATGAATTCACGAATAAAGTTATGGCAAGGGCTACCCCAGGAGAAGGCAAGAAAGAAGAGACTTTAAAGCATACTATACTTTATATATATTTATAAGAAGGGGAACCTGTATATATAGGGAGAAACTTTGTTATTCATTAAGTTCTATCCATTCAAAAACTTAAGGGACTGGTAGACTAGAAAGCTGTGACAGGCACTTTGAATCACTTTCCTCATCTACTTTTACAAGACAGTCTAACTACCACATCATAAAACGGGGTAAACCAGTTAAAACCATTAACTAAAACTTAGGTACCACAGTAAACGGGCAGTTATGCAATAAAGAAGAACGATTTCAATTATGTTTTGTTTCCGGCTAGCTGGGAGGTCTACATACCAAAACTGGGTTGGCAGCTCTTAGTTGTTGAGAAAGTCCTACAAATATTCTGGAAAAACCAGTGGGTGTAATTTAGGTCCTCAGTAATACAGTTTTTATTGTCAACAGGTGAAATGTAAGGTTAAGAAACCAAGTATCACGGTATTAGGCTCACATACTTCACACTGAACACCCTGCATATCAAAAAATACTCTTAATAATCTCCCCTAAACTCTTACCTAACCCCATAGCCATCTAGCAGTGTGAATGTATTTAATTTTTAACCTTGTATTTTAGATTTTTCAATTGACTCATGTCAAAAAACAACAAAAAACCCATGTAAAATAAAAAATGGGATACTGTATTTTCTTTTAAAATATACCTATGTAAATCCTTTCATTACTGCAAAGCCCAAGAACATAGCCTCTATTTATAAAACTGTTTTCAAACAGTATTTTAAAAAATACCATTTAATAAACAGCAATAGTGGTTAGGGGTTTACATTTGATACTGATTTCTGACAGGTAGAAGAACATTGCTTAGTAGGTATGTATATGTACATAATAGTAGCCAATATGGGCAAGTGCATGTTCTTCCTTACTATTAATTCAGAGCTAAGAAATTTGTCTAAGACTGAGATTATATTTTAAGTCTAAGACTCAGATTAAACTTTTTCTTCTCCTAAGATATTTAGTTTTATAACATCTGGAGATAACCTAAATTCCACTGATTTATAAAAGATGTATTTCTTTGAGAAGTTTCCTAGACTTTATTCATTTAGTTTTGAGATTACCTTCCTTTCAAAACGAAACACAACAGAAGCAATTTCTCAATAAGGCCCTCATTGCCAAAGTCCAAATTTTATTTGTTTTGTTTATTTATTAGGCATTTCCAAACTGGTCATTCTCCTAGGTTTTCGGGTAAAAGGATGATGAAAGGGTCCAGTTTCAATTCTGAGCAAGCCAGGGAGACACATACTAAACACAATTACAGCACAAAGCGGAAGGCTGAGGGAAGTCAGCAGGGCAAGCCAAGAGGCTCAAGGGAGGAATGACTAAGTGCCTAAGGGAGCCAGGGAAGTTTCACATGGGAGGTGGTACTGAATCGAGGGCTCGAGGGATGGACAGGAAGGAAGAAGGGCATTCCTGAGACAAGGCAGAGTCAGAGAAGGCTATAAAAATTTGAGATGTTCACTCCTAAACCAATAGCCTACTCCAGGCAAATCCATCTCCTCACTTTTCTCTAACTATACCAAGTACATTCCTACCCTTGCTTTTATCTCCCCATCCCTCTTACCTGCTTAAACCCTGAGTCTCTTTCCAGACCCAGCTCAAGCCAAGCCTTGGTCTCCCAAAAGCCCTGGCAGCTACGGATCCCTCCTCTCCTCCAAAACTAATCCCTATAGTTCTCATGGGTGTTCTTCAGTAGATCCCGGGCACTTTGGACTTGTACTAGAACCTGTCGGTAAGCTTAGGTCTCCCTGTCTTAGCGGCCAGGGCTATGCCCTGTTACTCTCCTCCTCTTCACACCAGCACCTGGCCCTCTACGGGGAAAAACCGCTTAATAAATGTCTGCTGCCAACGGGGAACCACTGATCAACACCGAGCTATATTATTTCAAAACTTGATCGCATTTCTGTGTACCTGTGGGTCTTCACATTGTTACAGTGTGTCACTGCTGTCAAGCAATTTTCATGAGATATACGGCCAAAATGCCGCACGGAATTGAAACAGAGGTCTCAATATTTCTTCAGTTGGTAAAAACACCCGTCTCCTTTCCTACTCTGAATCACCGTTCCCACTGCCTCATTTATAACCTCTGGACGGCAGGAAGTCTATCTTTTATATATTAAAGTCATAAAATCTCCACAGAGCCTGGTGCTAAGTACCAAGTGGCTAAATTATTAATTTTAACGAATGGAAGTGGATCTATAAAGACCCTTCACAACCGTGCCCTAGATACTTTTCTAGCTCATTCTTTCACATACTCTTTCTCTTCTCTCTTTTTCTCATGCACATGCAATATGAATGTGCCTTTTTAAAAAATATATTTTTTAGGCTCTATGTTTTGATCAGGAATCTGAGAAACATAGTTCCCTGGTAATAATAACACTGAAATTAAGCAAACAAAAGGTAATGCCTAGCACTCCAGTTTAAATAGATAATCAAGAAAAATCTGCTTTGTGAATTTACCAGAAAAATGTAATTTTAATAATCGTCCTTTTAGAAGGTGGACAAATTAGTCTGCAGTTGATCTGACCAGTACACCTACATCATTGTTCCTAGTGAAGGAAACATCAGAACTGTCATGGAATCTGAATATTAATTTTATTATATAAAAAATTGCTTTTCCCACAAATAAGCTTTATGGATGACAACGTGCTGGCACAAGTGCATGTTATCAGAGACATCCTGACTGAGTGAGTGAGTGAAAGGCAAAGCTAATTCCAAATGTAGAGTCACATTTCAGGGCCCATATGCTTCTTCAAAAGATGTGGAAAGACTCTTCATTCATATCATGAATTTGGACAATGATTCAAATTACTTCATGTCTGCATATGTCAAATATTTTTTGTATGTTTTTGAGCAGAGATAGTTAGAAATTAGCCAGATATTTTTTTAAGTCTATTCGTTCACCAATCTGAAACTCTTTTCTTCTAATTTCAATATTAACAGAAACTTTGTTAGTAATGTAATTTGTTGCAGGTTTAAAAATATCTATGTTTTATATAGATATGTTATATCTATATTTACAATATATAGAGATGGATGGATGGATAGATAGATCTCAAGCCCCCACAGTCTCTTAAAGTGAATGATAATTTTATGGTTGCTAATGAACAATATTTTTGCTGAAAATTTAAGGATTTTTTTTTTGGTAGGAGGCAAGGTCACATATCATTCAAAGTAAATTTATTTAACTTCTTCCTGATTTCCTAAACCATGTCATGGGGCATCTTGTAAATTAAGAAGAAACCACCCATAACCTCAGCGAGTTTTCTTAGCATCGCTCTGATACAATCATCATCATTTTAGTGTCTTTCCCCAGGATAAGGTTTTGCTGATATCATGTAGACAGTACTGAGCAGAAGCCTGTCTGCCAGTCCTGGGTCTGCTACTAACTGTGTGTGTGTGTCCTTCATTTTCTTCAACTATGAGGTTTGGGGAATGAACAAGATGGCCTTTCTCTTGGAGCTGTAAGCTGCTATATGCATCATCAAAAAGTACTTAAGACAAGATTCTATGTAAACAGGTTGTACATGAAGAAAATTATTAAAAAGTTTCCACTGACTGGTAGGTTGTACACTACTTCATAGCAATTTTAAAGTAAACATGGTCACATCACTTATAACAACATGCTTATAAAGTGTAAGATGTATTTTTACCACAGGCATAACTCTCAACGTTTGAATCATGTTTTGTGAAATTATTTAAGTCAATATTCCTCAATTTGGCCAGGTGCAGTAGCTCACTCCTGTAATCCTAGCACTTTGGGAAGCTGGGGTGGGAGGATTGCTTGAGGCTAGGAGTTCAAGACCAGCCTGGGCAACATAGTGAAACTCCATCTCTTAAAAAAAAAAAAAAAAAAAAAATCAACCAAGTGTGGTGGCACATACCTGTAGTCCTAGCTACTTGGGAGGCTGAGGCAAGAGGATTGATTGTTTGGGTCCAGGAGTTTGAGGTTACAATGAGCTAGGATCACGCCACTGAACTCAAGCCTGGGCAACAGAGCAAGACCCAATCCTTCCTCCCCCAGAAAATTCCTCAATTTATAAGCCATATTCCTTCGGTTCCCAAATTTCTCATGCTTCTCTTGTATTTGAAATTCCAAAATAAAATAACTATAATGTAGTGCACAAAACAAGAGAAGTTTAAATACAGAGTGTGCCACTACAAACTGTTGGAGTGCAATTCTTATCTTCACCACTTAGGCTGGCAATCAGTGATAGAAGCTGAGATAATACAAATGTTAAGATTATGTTCATGCCAGGCGGGGTGGCTCACGCTTGTAATCCTAGCACTCTGGGAGGCTGAGGTGGGAGGATCGTTTGAGCTCAGGAGTTCGAGACCAGCCTGAGCAAGAGTGAGACCACATCTCCACTAAAAAAAATAGAAAGAAATTAGCTGGACAACTAAAACATACAGAAAAAATTAGCCAGGCATGGTGGCGCATGCCTGTAGTCCTAGCTACTCAGGAGGCTGAGGCAGAAGGATTGCTTGAGCCCCGGAGTTTGAGGTTGCTGTGAGCTAGGCTGATGCCACAGCACTCTAGCCCGGGAAACAGAGCAAGACTCTATCTCAAAAAAAAAAAAAAGAAAAAAGATTATATTCAAACTACCAGCAGTTTACAATCTTTGTGTATCCTAATTCTTATCACCAATTCAAACTACATAAAGACATCAATGATTCAAAGATTTATTGTCTGATTACATGCCAGATGGCCTGATAGGCACTAGAGATACAAAGGAAGATCTGAACATATCCTCAAAGAGCTCAGGATCTACTGGGGGGAAAGACAAGGACAAATACGGACACGCTGCATCAGAGACAGAGGACTGCAGGAACACCAAGGAAGCATCAGGAGAAACTGCCTAGATGATGCACAGCCAAGCCCAATCATTCCAGGTGGAGAGGACGGATGTGGAGATGACTCAGTAGGTGCAGAGAACTACACCAAACACTGCAGAACACCTGCAGGACCTAAATCAGGGAGTGCCTTGCTTGGTCATATTGAGTATCTTGGATTCTCTCTAGTTGGCCTGTGGATCCACGCCAAGATTTAAAGTGAAAAGTGTAAGGTGGGTAAATTTTACAGTGTTTTAAATACTGGGGACCTCCCCAGCTACTCTGTAACACATTTTAGGGGAACAAAGCTGGAGGCAGTTAAAAAGCCGTTGTAAGTAAAAAATGAAAAGAGTCCGAGTTAGGGCAAACAGAAGTATTTTTTTTTAAGCCACATTTGATATGCAAAGAAGATAGAATCAGCGGGACTTTTAATCACAGGATGTGGGGGATGAAGCTGTGGGAGGACTCCCAGATTTCTGGCTTGGGTGGTGAGGCCACCAAACAGGATACAGGAAGGAGAGTGGGTTTAAGGGTAGGCAGCAGGTTTGGCTACACTGAGTGGAGCTGGACATTCCTGCAGACATATCCCAGGGAGGGAGAGGAGTGGGCCAAGGATGGCACCTTGGGTGACAATGAACACCAAGGGGCGGGTGACACTAGAGTAAGAGAGCTCGGAGGGGAACTGGGAGTGTGTGGCGATGGCTTGGCATGCCAAGGAGAAAGACACAAATGACAGTCTCAAATGCAGTAGGAAGGTCTAGCAAGGTCAGAGCTGGGAAACGTCCATTAGATGAAGAGAGTAGGATGCACTAAGGACTTTAGTGAAAGCTATTTCAGTGAAGTTATGAGAACAAAAGTCAGACCACAATGAGTTAGGAAGTAAATGAGAGAGGCAAGAGGTAAGGAATGGAGATGTTTGGTCAAGGAGCTATTAAACATAGAAACAGGGTTAAAGGTGGGTTTGGGCTGCTTTGCCTTTTAAATTACTTGAAATCTCACCTCCTAGATATCACCAACATTAACATTTTGGCGACCATCCTTTCATACATTCTCTGGTGTGTATTTGTACACACACATACAGGGCAGACAGAAAACATTTACTGTCAACAAGATTAGTATGCACTAATAAAGTGAATTATATCTTTACCACTAAACCACCCTTTAAGTTATCAGAATTTCAAACATACTCTATAAAAGGAAGTATAGTCTCTCTTCTAAATCAAAACCAAATACTTCTAATCTGTTTCTTACTTCTGAGAAACACAGTGTGAAACAATCAGCCCAGGAAACAGACACACCAAATTCTATTGATTTTTAGAAGGTAGAAAAGCAATTACCCACTTGGAATGTTTCCAGGGGGTTAAACACACAGTCTTCTGGGTAGAACCCTGGAAGCCATACCTCTGAGGGCAAACAACCTCTTAGCAAGGGGGTACTGACAATACACACCCAAAGAGTGGCACCCAGTGAGTCATCAGAGAGGGACAAGTCCCACCCTGTGAAGCTTCCACACCTGTCTCCTGTCTCACACCAAGAAAAGGAGCAACACACAAAGCTGTCTAGTGTAGTGTGGCAAGGTCAACAAAGCTGGGAATACTGGCTGAACTGGCCTAGTCAGCTGAAAGGCCCTGGATTTGGCTTGGGTTTGCTCTAGCAGGAAATGGGGCAAGAGGTCAGAATTGTAACACAGAAAAGGTAGCCCACAAAGATTTTCCAGAGAAGACAGCAGGACATGGGTGGTTACTGTAGAAACTGGGGGTTGTGTAGTTTTTTTAGCAGAGCAACAGCAGCTCCCAGGCAGCTTCATTTTGGTTACAGCTCTCCTCCCCCTCCCCCTCACTCCTATTCTCACTGCTGATGCCAGTTCCCTTCCATAGAAGTCATGCTGGCAGATATTGGAGTATGTTTGATAACGCTTTCCTGTATTAATCACTCTCCTTCATCTGCATACAGCAGATTTAAAAGCATTAATGATGAATATCTTAATTCTTATTTTTGAATAGAGAATGAAGGCCAGACACAGTGGCTCACATCTATAATCTTAGCATTTTGGGAGGATCACTTGAGGCCAAGAGTTTGAGACCAGCCTGGGCAACGTAAGGAGACCCCCATCTCTATAAAAAGTAAAAAATTAACTGTGCGCACCTGTAGTCCCAGCTACTTGGGAGGCTGAGGCAGGACTGCTTAAGCTCAGGAGTTTGAGGCTGTAGTGAGCTATGATCACACTTCTGCGCCCCAGCCTCGGTGACAGAGTGAGACTCTATTTCTAAAAAAAATAATTTTTTTTTTAAAAAAAGAGGGAGAATGAAAACTAAATAGTTAATAGCCTAGCTGAAAGGTACACACAAAATTGCTGTATCAACTTGGAAGATAATCCTGTTTCTTATTTATAATATCAAAACTCAACTCTTTCTTACATATTTTAATAAAAAGAAATATGCTCTACTTAAGTAAAAACTAAGTTTCAATTGGGGGGAGGGATTTCTTTCTACCACTACCATAAGCTGACCATTTGTACCCTCCCCTCCAAAATTCATATGCTGAAACTCAACCCCCAATGTGATGGTAACTGGAGGTACAGCCTTTGGGAAATGATTAGGTCATGAAGGTGGAAGCCTCAGGAATGGGACTAGTGTCCTTATAAGAGAGACCCTCACCCCTTCCACCACGTGAGGATACAGAGAGCAGGTGTTGTCTATGAACCAGGAAGCAGGCTCTCCCAGACACTGAATCTGCCCATGCCCTGATCCAGGACTTCCCAGCCTCCAGAACGGGGAGAATACACTTTTGTTTATAAGCCACCCACTCTATGGTATTTTTGTTACAGCAGCCTGAACAGACTGAGACAACCGCCATGGGGCAGACACAAGTATAAAGTCAACGGAACCCCAGCGCACAGTAGACGAGACTATGCAGAGCTCAAATCCCTAAATGTCCCAGTGGCAATCAACATGTTCTTCAGGGTGATGTGTCAAGGGAGACAAGGAGTTACAGGCACTTCCTGCTGCGAACCTTGCTTCCCAGTTCCCCTTGCTGAGTTCTCCAGGAAACAGAACGAGTAGGTGCCACGTCCCTCCCCTGCTTTCACTCGCAGAAACAAGTGGAAAATGGTGCAGAAGGTGAAGAGAACTTTCTCTGATTAGGTAATAACCTATTCGATATCACCTTCTGATTTGGCAAATTATAAAAAGGGGGAAAAAAAGACCTATATTTTCTCTTCTTCCACATTCTCCCAAGACGACTCTGACAAGAAATAGTGAAACAAGTGAATTTTTTAGGTCTTCAGGGATCCTGTTACAAGCAAAGCCACCTGAAAATAAGACATCTGGAAAAAGATGCTGCCAAAAAGAAACAGCTGACACATGTTAGGCTCTAGCCACCCACAAGCATTTCTATAAGAAAATCTCTAAGGTTGGTACTATGTGCCATACTGATTTCTTCTCAACCTCCAGAGAGATATTAACTTGACAATTTTCCATACCTGCTTTACAGTGAACTAGACTTACTGTCAGTGGTGTCAATTTAGGGGAAGTCTCTTATAATTATTTTTGTAAATTAGTTTTCAAGGCCTTATAAAACTACAGATAAGAATTTCTGGCAAAATTCAATAGTTTCAAAATTCAAAATATGCTCACCTAAGTAAACCATGCCAACACAGTGTTCATTATTCATGGACAATGTCCTTACAGATTGCATTTTGCCAACACACTGCCTGGGAGCCTTGAATGCTTAAAACCTGGTGTGTGATTTCAACAGCTTTCATAAACAACAGAGATATGACTCAGTTGAGTTCTCTGATGTAAGTTTCAGCTTCCACAAAAGACCACGAACCCAGCATTCACACAAATTTCCTATCAGATGTTTCACGCATGGTCTTCAAAGACACGAGGAATTCAAGTAGATGTTAGAAAGGTGACACTCTGATGAAGGTAAAGTAAGGTCACACAGTCACAAATTCCTTTTCTGGGCAGCTAGCCAACTTTTTACATTGTGTTCAGTCATTATATATCACTCCACTTCTTGGCTCTGGATGATAGTGCTTCTTTTACTTTGCAGGTTGGTTTTCTAAATATAAGCTTATGTGTTCCTGGATCAATGACTAAACTCCCCACCCTCTCTGCAAGTGATATTCTCCTTGTCAACGTGTGCCCATATGATCATGTTCTACCTCTAGCTTAAGTCAAACTTATAGTAATGAATTGTGCTAGACCTTTTCTTAGGTTTGAGCAAAACAATAGAGCTCCAACAAAAGCAACTAAGATCTGCATTAGTTTTAAGCAGCTACCTCTGGAGAAACATATATATCAAGATGATAAGGAAAGGCAGAAAGTAAAAGGATGAAAGGTGAAAGCAAAACACCTGAATGATTCTAAAAACTATTCTGTATAACGTGCCTTTGAGAACAACTCTACATGGGGAATAAGACATGTAGTAATTCAATACTTGTTCATGTATTCAACTGTTCAGCCATTTAAGAATCTGCTCATTTAATCCCATGACAAACACCTATCAGTTTTATAAATGATGAAATTGAGGTACAGAAAAGTTAGACAACATATATAAGGCTACATAGTCCCTAAGGGGGTGAGCCAGGACAATGAACCTCCTCTATACACTGTCATTTTAGTATTTACTCTAGTTGGGAAGAAAAATCCAAGGTGTTAGGCCACACAAGAGTAGAAGTAAAAGTGAGAACCCTTATCTTGTTCATGATTCTAATGAGGTCAGAACTATGTTGTTGCTGTCGTTGTTTGTTTTAAGCCATAAAGAAGGGGATGAACCTGAATCTTTGCCAGGAATCACAGAACTGACCCAAGGTGGTTCCTGCCACCTGGACATCTTGGAGCCTGTGTCATTCAAAGTCTGCCCAGCTGCAAAACATGAAGACAGTGGTCCGAGGTGACTGGACATTAGCAGCACTAGCGGATGTCCCTCTACATGGCAACATGCTCAATGGCTACCACATGGAAACTCGCCAGAACCACAATATAAAAGATCATTTCTTAATGGTTCCTGTAACAGGTAAAACGCATCATCTGATTTTCCTTCTACCACCTCACAGAAAGTCTACTGTGTGTGTGTGTGTGTGTGTGTGTGTGTGTGTGTGTGTATAGTGGGGGAGATCAGGGGTGAGGTGAGGTGAAGTGAAGTGATAAAATGATAAATGCCAGGAATTCTGTAGTTCAATGTCTTCATTCTTTAAGTTTCTTTCCATAGTTGTCTGCTCTCTCAGTTCAGATATGGCGTTTTTGCTCAAGTAAAAGGACTGTTCTCTCCCAAGCCCATTTATATCTTGGGAAAACATAGAAGACTCTTCTGTTCTGCATGGTGCTCCAATGGGAGGGAGGAGGAACAAAAACCCCTGGCATTTGTGAACTTTTTCTGTTAGAAGCGCTCTTGCTAAGAATACTACCTATGTAGTGTGGCTGACAGGAGGGTTAAAGGTAAAGGAGGGATGGAAAAACAGAAAAGAACCTATAGCCTCAATCAAAATGCTTCTGCATACCTGAGAGTACATCATCCTTCTCTTCTGATTCAGACAGCCTGTCCGTGAGAATCCAGAGTCCTCAGCAGACTCAGGGAACAATGGAATGTATTATTTACTATTTCCACTTTACTTGTGCAATTTGCTAGCCACAAAGGGCTGTCTCCACCTGCAGACAAAGAGTTATCTCTAAAACACAAATATAATATCATGGGAATGAGCTCACTGCTTACAGGAGAGAGTCCAAACCCAGCAGGGTCACAAGAACACTGCCATCTGGCCACTGCAGCAGTCTGCAGGTTGCAGGTTGAATGCTCAGCTCGGCAATTGGGTGGCTCTGGCTTTGAACCTCGGCTTCACCACCTATTGACGGTTGAACCTTGGCTACGATCCCAAAGCCTGCTTTTCTCATCCAGAAAAGGACAGTTTCTATATTAAATGAGATAATGGCAACGTGTAATGCACTGGCCCAGCCACTGCACGGGAGGTGCTCCCTGAATACTCACTAGGGTGGTTCCTAACTGCCACCACTGCCTTGTCTCTACTGTCCCCTCACCCTCTGCATCCACTGCCCCGTATCTAGTAAGTCTTCAGTTACTCAGTTAATATCTGAATAGATCCACAGACCTACAGCAACAATGCTTCAGTGGAGTCTCTCCTTAGATATGGACTCTCTATGCAGGTGCCAAAACTTAAAAAAAATGCTGTTACTAAAATGTTGGGAAGGGAGAAGAATTAGCAATACAAGAGAAATGGTGATACACTTGGGGCAGGGGGAGCTGGGAAAGGGAGTTCCAGATCTCGACTTCACACAGGCACATGTTAAATTCTTAATTTCAACAGCATTTTAAGAACCACCTGTCATGGAGGTGCATATTGTACTCTGAAGCAGGTAAACCAGGTTTGCGATGTTGTTTTAACTCTTTTAAAATCTGTTTATTCTAGGCATTTACAGATACACCCTTTTTGAAAATAAAAGAAGAAGAAAAAGAGCCAGGATACTTCTAGAAGATAAACAAAGCTTTTGCAACTGAAGGGACTGCTCCACTGCTGCCCCCTGAATTTTTCTGCCATGACACACATGGTTGCTATCAGTCCTATGAGGTATGTGCAGAAAGTAATGTTGATTTATAACCTGTTGAGCTTTTTTTTTTTTTCCCCCCAATCTGGGCAACAACTGGTTATGTTTTAGAAATCAAGTCTGATACTAATTTTCTACATAATGTTTGTCTGGTGACCTCTGTCCAAAAAGTGAGAATTTGTTATTAATGGAGCAGAAAATAAAATGATTATCAGTAATAATAAAGATAATGACAATGTTAAAATATCTGGGCTTTTCTACCTCGGCACCATTGACATTTGGGGCTGGATAATTTGCTGTGGGGGCCTGTCCTATGCACTGTAGGATGTTTAGTAGCATCCTTGGTTTCTACCCACCAGATTACAGTATAATTCCATCCCCCAGTTGTGACAGTCGAAAATAAATATCTCTAGAGGCTGCCAACTGTCCCCAGGGTGGGGAAGTGGGTACAAACTTTCAACTGGGATGAGAACCACTGGTCTATGTTAAAGAAAGAAAACAATCATTCTTTTTCCTAAGGAAGTAACAGAGTTAAAAACTGACAGATTCTGTAACAGATGTTTTGATTATAACTAGTAAACCTCCAACACATATACTCTCCCTCACAGAGAAATTTACCATAGTATTGAAAATACATGACCAGAACATTTCATTCAATTCATCATGTTTTTCTAGATTTTGACACTTAGAACAAAGAATTCCTGCTAGATGTAGAAAATAAGTAATTGCCAAATATCGGTAAAACTATCAAATCTTGATGGTATCAATCTTTTAGAGCCTGAGATTTTTGTATACTGTTTTTTCTCTCATCTGATCCTTTACTCCAAATACACTTTTCTGTGGAACTTCTATCTATGACGTACCTGGCAGGCCCGAGAATTAAATGGATAAGAACATGCTTGTTAGTCTAGAGGTCCGATATCTGAGATGACAGGAAACTTCCACTAGAAGGCCCTTAGGGTCCCAAAAGATCACAAAGGGTTTTCAAAAGAAATTGAAATCTTTACTTTCTTACTCTATTTCTTACAAGGAGAACTTGAAAAATTCTTCCTAATAATAAACAGAGTAAGCAAAAGTGTGCAAAAGCAACTGCCTATACTTAGGAGGTTAATTTTTTTTAAATGTTTCTTAAAAACTGGAAAAAAAGTTTTTAAAATCCTCAGAATTATCTTTCTCTCCTTTTTCCTGTTCCTCTTATCTAAATATCAGTTTTTACCTAATTAACACCTCCCCGGCTCCCCAGCCTAGTTCAGGTCTTCATTATCTTTTATCAAGTTTATTTTAACAACTTCCTAACCGGTTTTCCCACCTGCAATTTCTCACCATCGTCTAAGCCTCCACACGTGACCAATCTAAGGCACCTGCAGGGGAGAGGGGCTGCCCTTGTGTAATCTTTTTAAAATGCAGATTCTGGAGGAACTCCCCAAGGCACAGAGATTACAGTTCCCATAATTCAGTCTAGAATTTGCTTGAAACTAGGCTTCTAACTTTATCTCCTAAATACTCTTTCCTCTCTATCCCACAAACCATTTCAGTTACCTTCTCTGTCACCCATAATCCAAAGCTTTGTTCAGTTGGCACTGTCTAGAAGGCCCTTTTCTCCCTTGTTCACTTGAAGGCCCTCACCTCCCGCTCCTGGAGAGAAGTCACTGCTCCTTATTCAACAGTTCTGTGGCATTTTGTTTGCACCTCTGTGCCACAATCACCTCTCACTGTCCATGCC
Source organism: Lemur catta (assembly GCF_020740605.2). Taxonomy (NCBI): domain Eukaryota; kingdom Metazoa; phylum Chordata; class Mammalia; order Primates; family Lemuridae; genus Lemur; species Lemur catta. The sequence continues at coordinate 23,464,914 of NC_059143.1, forward strand.
TTGGAGCTGCATCTGTCTGATTCAAGTCTGAGACCAGACTTGCTCTCCACGCAGTTCACAGGCATCTGTGTAAACCTACCCAAGAAAAGCTTGCCCTTTAAAGATGAATCAATTTCAGTGGTGGTCAAAAGTTATTTATCGAGCCCTTAAAGAATTCAAGCCTGTGTTAGATGCCATGTGAGAGGGGACAGCCCCTCAAGGAGCACTTAGTAGTGGGAAGAGTAAGAGCAAGACAGATACCCCCTTGGGTACAAATTGTTATGGGGATTCTCAAGAGGAAGGACTGTAACTATATGGTATGGAAGATTAGGAAAAGGTTCTTGAAGAAGGTTGGGTGGTGGAGGCAAGATTTCACAACTGGGTGGTGACTGTGACGTGTGAGCTGTCCAGGTAGAAGCAACAGCACGGAATACGGCAGGGCACAGCCTGTCTGAGCAACACAGGCTGGTGCAGCAAGCGCCCGCTGGGGTGTCTCCCGGAGAACAGCAGACCTCAGAAGGGCCCAGCATTAGACCAGAGTTTGTACTTGCATGGGGAACGGCTCTGAAAAGTCCTGGCCAGCTGGTGGAATAACAGAGTCGTACTTGGAAAAACATAATCTAACAATTACAGATGATTGATTGGAGGAGGAAAGGAAGGCACCTGGGTCTCTAAAGCAGGTGAGATACAGTCAGAGTGGAAACGGGGAGCAGCTCTGACAGGCACTGTGGAAGGACAATTAACAAGACTTGGCATGCGATTGCTTTGGGGGCCAGGAAAGGGCCCCCGGTAGACCGAGGATCCAGATTCCCACACAAGGTGGCTAGTTTCATTAATGGAAAAGAGTTGGGACTATGAAATGCCGTGAAGGGCTGTAAAGAAAAGCATAATGCCGCTGAGTATTAAACTTACAAAATGTAAAAGGCATGGAATGGAGGAATGGAATATTTCAAATGTCTACGTGCCCACTGCATTTTATTTACCTACAATGATTTTTAACATCTAGAAAATAAAAGCTCTGTGTTTATTTTGCTTGTCTCACACTATTAGGGACAAACCCCACGGTGTTCTTTAAACCAGTTCTAACACGTTGGAGGCCCTGCGTAACGTATACCTTACTAAAAATCAACATGAACATGTCTGAATCATCTACCCTCTTGCCCCAAATGTCAGAAAAGTTCACACGGTACACATGGTTTGTTGTTTTTCTGTTAGAATACACCCAACAACCATGGAGATGGGTCAGAGGTTTAACAGAAAGCCAACGCACAACTTCCCTGGAGAGTGAATCATAAAGGCAAGTGATTCCAACCCTAAGAAATTGAGCTGAGTGACTTCAGGAAGTGTTACTAGCATTGCCATCAGTTTTGGAACCCATTAGGTCTGTGTTCCACAAATAGAAAAAGCTCAAAGTAATTCATAAAAGGGGAACCTTTTAAAAGGTCACTACTTCTTAGAGGTAAAAATCCAATACGGAAATCAAATTATGAAGTGAGACAAACACATTCCCACCTATGCTATAAACACTCCATTAACAGTGTGGTCACAGGGAGCTTGTTCAAACTTTCCACCTGATGTTAATCACATTATCTCATAGGTTAAATTACACTTCAACTGGAGTTAGCCCTTTCAAGTACCAACTTTCCACTGAATACCTAAACACAAGTAGCAAAGAAACAGAAAACAGCAGCCTAGGTGTTTTGAACCCGAGATGCCATTACTGTTTTGTGTTAGAGTTTTTGTATTTTTTTAGTACTAGATTTTCTGTTTGTAGATCCAGTGTATGATTTGCAAGGATTTTGAGAGTAAACAGGCTGAAACGTGAAAACAGCAAAAAAGGGATTCTCAAATTTTTATTATTTTACTAGCATTTATAGAACAATCTAGAGTTCTTACTTCGTTTAACACCAAATAACTTTCCAATGTATTTTCTGCTCATATTACGCCTTCTCCATCTCTCTCCTAAAGCTCTTATTTTAAGAAAATAATGAAAAAAAAATAGTTCATTTCTTCCCAAGTTTTATGTCCACCCACCAAACCCCTTTAATATTTAAATCATTACCACCAACTGGGTCAGCCCTTAGAAACTAGCCACAGCTGGGAGCAATTAGGTCTCCATAGGAAGCCACTAGCTGGGATGGTTCCATCATATTGTGAAAACAAAATTATTTCTTCCTGAGTTCACCTTTCACTGGGTTGTTGCCACAAACATTTAAAACTGGAACAAAGCAACTCAGTGAAGGATGAAGATTCACCCTTAGAAAAATCACCTAAGATTATAAATAAGATTCAGGGATGGTGGCAGAGTGGTTTCGGTGAGACCACCACGTAAGGTGAGAGGTCAATAATATAATTCCCTTTGGCGCGGTAGCTACGTCATCAAGTCAATTTTTTCCTTTAATTGAGGTAATGAACACCCATCCACCCTTTAGCTAGATTTAACAACTTTAACAGTATGCCAGATATTCATCTATTTTTATTTTTGTTTTTGTTGAAATATTTTATAAATTATCACATTTTCCCCTTAAATAATTCAGTACGTCCCTCTAAAAAATAAGGATATTTTCCATCGTAACTATAATACCGATATCACAACTAACAAGTTAAATCAAAATCATTCCCTAACATCATCTCATCATGAATATCATTCACATTCACATTTCCTTGAGCTTATTATTCTTAAGCCATGAGAGGAGACTAGAAAGCCACATACCAAAGACTGGTGACAATCCCAACTCCATTCTTCTGGCCAACATGCTTACAGTTTCTTCATCCTTGTTTTGCGATACAACACGAGCATGCATACCAATGTGTGACAGACACATTCTCCCTCTGTCTGACCACAAACACTATGTTACAGCAGCTACAAAATTTAAAGAGGTAATGAAATGGAGAGGGAGAGAATAACAAATACCTCTTAGTTTCTCTCTCTTTTCTCTTGTGAATCATTCCCCTTAGCCTAGAAAGATTCCTCAGATTTCATTATTCTTAAAAAATGAAATATACAAAAGCCTTTCACTCCTATGTCCTCTCTCTCTCAGCTTCCTTTTAATATAAACCATCTTGACAAAAATAGTTGGTCTTTGCTTACTGTCTTACCTTCCACTCATTTTTAACCCCCTTTTGTAATCTAATTTCCTTCCGTTTTATTAGTTGAGACCGCCCTGCTGAAGATCATCAATTTCCTTAGTCAACACTTAAAAGACCCTTTCCCCGGCCTCTGACATGACCACCTCCCTGGGCCCACCAGCTTCCCCCTCCAAGGCCCAAAGGGGCTCTCCTGGAAGTTCTTGTTTTCGCATCTTCCCCGTAATTTACTCAGAGATGGGAACATCACCTGCATGCAGATGGCTTATAAATCTGAAAAGGTCGAGACTTACACATCTCCTTGATTTTTCCCTAGAGTCTGAATACAAGTGGGGAGCGACATGTGGAAGGGATGAAAAGTGAAAGCTTTACTCAACTCACTGGCTAATTCTAACAGACCTCTCCTCTCTAGGATGGTTAGATGATTTCCACGTGGAAAGTGCTTTCCAGGGGACACTGGTGAGGTTGGGCAGACCTGTTCAACTCACACTTACTGTATAATGTCACAAGATACTTAACATCTCTGAACCTCAGTCTGTACTTGTGCAAAATGCAGGTAACAGAATCCACCTCATGGTTTTGCTGTGAAAGTTATATGAAGTAATAAAAGTTAAATGTTAACAAAGTGCCTAGGAAATAGTAAGCAGCAAATGAATTTTAGTCATTGTTAACTGTAACCTAGAGTCAATCATGAAAAATGGTTATGTCTTAGATACCTAATGTTTATTAATGGCAAAATTGGCTGAGATAAACATTCCTCAGAGTACTGGATTAATTCTTAGGGCTTTTAAAAAGAAAGTTTTCCATTTTATCACATAAGCTTTATCCCATGTAACAGAGAAAGTACACAAAGTGTTGTTCAACACTAGTAGCGACTTTTGTAAACGGATGATTCATGCTAATTAAACTTGCAACCCAGGAGAATAAAATTAGCTTGTTTCAACACTTCCTTTTGTTCAGTAATTACAATTCAAGGTTGTGTTAGATGCCACATTACTATAATTTTGCCCGAGAGACAGACATGGCATATCCTGCATTTTTAAAAACAGACACTGACGATATAAATCCAGGTGCTTGCTGAGTAAGGGCCTTGAAGATTGCATAAGCAATTCTCACCAACCTTGTGCTCGAGTGTCACTGATTTCTGTACATATTGTAACTAGGAGGGAAGTATGGGGATCATTTTAGCTTGATACAGATTCAGCAGACTTGCAGGAAGATGAAAATTTAAAAATAGAAGCCAAATATGGCTGGGGTTCATCTCAGATGCTTATATTCAAGGAGCAATCTGTTCATGCATGATGACAGTATCTGTTCATCCATGATGACAGTGAGCATGCCATTGAATGATTTAAATTTTCATAAACCCACTCAGAATTGCATTATTTCACAAATTAGTGGACCACAAACAAGCAGACACCTCACATTCTGACCCATTTGGTTTCTCAGAGCTGTCTCTGTAGAGGGTTTCCATGAGAGGTGAGAGAGAGGGGAGGTTATCGTTGATTTAACACTCCTCATGTGCCAGCACCGTGCCGAGCCATTTATACAAGTCAGATCTCAGAGAACCGTCGTAAAATTTTCTAAGGCAAATCTCCATTTTATAGAGCGGGGACTTGGAGCTGAGAAGGGTAAATAAAACTCCAGACATGGAATGGCATACCCAGGTTTTTGTGGGGCTTTTGGTTTATATTCATTTTTTTAAATGTCAAATTATACATACTAAATTAGGTTTCAGGCCCTAGAAGGGGTCAGCGTAAATGAGGACCCCGAGACATGAGCTTTAGTGGTGACCAATGTGGGATGTTCTTGACCAACCATGCTGTGCTGCAGAGACAAAAGGCATTTGATAGATATGTGAATTGTAAAATAACATGAAAATCACCCATTATTACAAATTCTTGGCTAGACTTAAGTTGCTAGGTTTTTTAAATTTTTTAATAATATATGTTTTTGTTTAAGAAGTCAGGATACATGACGGGGAGAAGAGTGGGAGTGCAGGGTGAGTTAGCAGCGTCTGACGCGGTGCCAGGCTGTTCTGAGTTACATGTTCTGAGCACGCACAATGCAGAAAAATTCTGATTTCTGTATTGTACGTTTCTTAGGAAACCTTTGCACTTTTGGTAGCAATGAGAAGTTAGAAAGTTTAGATTAAATTTATCTGTGATGTCTTTTGAATGAAACTTGTGTGAAAGAAATCTCTTTTCTAAACTCTATGCCAATTTTTCCTCAGTGGGTTCCCTCTACTGTTAGCAAAATATGTGACTGGACACCTTCTCTCCCTGAATCAATAATTTGTTATACCAAGAAAACACCTTTTCTCCAAAATTAAAAACTTATTTTGCCAGAATGAGGAAGTCTTTATTTTCCTAAAGCATGTTTAATAACGCCAGAATTCGGTATAAGGAGATTCTAATTACCACCACTGATAGGAACTTCAAAAACATATTTGTCTTTTCTCAAAGTATGATGAAATTATTTCTTTCCACATAAAGCATTTCATGAAAATTTCTGATGAAGAATAGGGGAATGGCCCTCTGAATTGTGATTTCTTTTTTTTTTTTTTTTTTTTTTGAGACAGAGTCTCACTCTGTTGCCTGGGCTAGAGTGCCGTGGCGTCACCTAGCTCACAGCAACCTCAGACTCCTGGGCTCAAGCAATCCTCCTACCTCAGCCTCCCGAGTAGCTGGGACTACAGGCATGTGCCACCATGCCCGGCTAATTTTTTCTATATATATTTTTAGCTGTCCATATAATTTCTTTCTATTTTTAGTAGAGACGGGGTCTCACTCTTGCTCAGGCTGGTCTTGAACTCCTGAGCTCAAACTATCCACCCGCCTCGGCCTCCCAGAGTGTTAGGATTACAGGCGTGAGCCACCGCGCCCAGCCTGAATTGTGATTTCTTAAAAAAGGTGACTTTTACCACTTTCCAAAATATATGTGAATAGAGCTGAGCATGGCTGCCCAGGCTGTGCACTGCCCAACTCCAAGGGACCCCCCTGAACAAAGATCACAGAGTGAGAAGTATTGCCTGGAACAGTACAGTGCAAGATCCCTGACTGAAACAGTATACTGATTGAAAAGAATGGTTGCTACCAATGCCAGAAAACAAGGACATGCTCAAAAAACTGAAGGGAGCATGTGTCACAGAGATACAGTTGCCAGCTTGTACCCGAATGGCCAAATATGGGACAATTTGAACATCAAATAAAAAGGACAGTAACATAACACACTGACATAAGAATCCCTATGTCCATGCCGATAACAACAGGTAAGTAAATAAATGCATAAACAGGAAAGAAGGAAACACTTTTCCTTACAGTAAAATGACAACTAACAAATATAAGAAGGAATGATGGGATTAAGTTAGAAAAGCACTGTTTTGTCATTCTCATAGTAAAAACTGAATCAGACAGAAATCATCAATAGCTGCTTAACGGGGCGGAAGGGGAGGGAAGATTTAGAGAAAGAGCAAGATAGAGTCTAAAAGTACCTGCTCTCAAACTTCTAGTAATCACAAAGTAAATGTTAATTGTACAGCAGAGAAATCAGACAACACCTTAACCAAGTGATCAAAGTGAACATTACCAATGTGGGGCAAATGGACGTCCCTTGCCTCCAGATGTGATTCCTGGGAAGGACATGCCATCACATATATAGCAAGCCACTCAAAAATGTGTAACCTGAATCCAACCATGAGGAGACAGGCAAATGCAAATTCAGGGCTATTCTAGAAAACAATGTGCCTGTATTCTTCAAAAATGTCTATATCATGAAACACAAGGATGGCTGAGGAACTTGCTCCAGATTAAAAGAAACTAAAGAGACACAACAGGGAAATATAATAAGTGGTCCTAGACTGGATACTGTCCTGAAGGGAAAAAATGCAATAAAGGACATTATTGGGACAACTGACAAAACTGGAACATGGACTGTAGATTAAAGTATTATGTGCCCTGAATTTGCTGACAGTACTGTGGTTACATAAGAGGATGTCGATGCTCTTAGGAAATAAATGCACAGTGAAGCAGAGGGGGATGTATGCTGTCTACTCTCAAATGATTCAGAAAAAAATGAGTCTGTGTGCATATATTTATATAAGCAGTTGGTGGGGGGAGGAGGGAAAGAATGATTAAAAAACAAACATGGCAAAATGATGTTAAACATGGGTAAAACTGGGTAAATGGCATAAGGAAGTACATTATACTTTTGCAACCTCAAAATAAAAAGTTAAAAAAGCAAAACAAAAAACAGCAGCCACAATAACGTTGAGGGATATCGGTATTCAACTGGCTTTAATGAGCAGAAAAGTAATTCAACTCGTAATTAGTAGTACAAGGTAAAGAGTTAAATCCTTAGAAGCACCGTGTTGCTATCGTATCATCAGCATCACCATTAACACTTAAGGAACACGTATTAAGCCGTAGCCCTCTAAAAGGTGTTTCACCTGTATTATCTCTTTCAATCTTCACAACCACCCTAAGAGAAAGGTACTATAATTATCTCCACTTTATAGGTGAGGAAATAAAGATTTAGAGAGGTTTAGTAAGTTGCCCAAAATAATACAGACAGAAAATGGCAGAACTAGAACTTCAACTAGGTTGTTTGGTTACAAAGCTGGTGGGCATTACAATTATGTTAAACATATTTAATTACTGTTTATGAATTTTCCTCAAAGAAAGCGAGATTAATTTCAACCTAGATGAAATTCTGACAAATTAGTAAAATATGCATGGATAAGGGATTCCTCTACTAATTAAAATTAGGGCACAAATGAGCTAGGGAAACATAAATGATAATTTTGGTCTCCACAACATACCTTATGCTCTTTCTCCCAAGGGCTGAACCTAATAACAAATTAGACTGAACCTAATAATAAACATATTCTTTGAAAAAAAATTATACTCCATTATCAATCGTGTTAAGACTTACAAGTCTTAAGTTTTACATTGTAATTAAAGTATATTGCACTCTATTGACCTATTTTAGCCTACCCGATAGGATATTTTTTAAAAACTAGTAAATCATTAACTTTGTAAACCAAGTTTCTTGGTGCCATCTTAAGATGTGAAACCCCAAACAAAAAGATCAACTGTGTCGTTGTACCTCAAAACTTCTACCTCAGCTTCTTGCTGAAGCAATTCAGGAAGACAGCTGAGAAAATTTAGATACTTATGACCAACCCTTCATTCTATTTTGTCTAATGGCAAATGATCTCGTAAATCATCTGGTCCTATTTCAGGTTTTTCTTTCTTGAATATACTTTCTCTCCTTTCATGTCAAGTGGTGTGATCTTAGTGCCTATGTTTTGTTTTAGTATTCGCACCTGAGTTACATTAAAAAATATATATCATTTGCAACATGATGCCTGGTTTCTTGGTTAGGTATATCGTTATCTTCCCTACAGATCAAGAGTAAGTGGCTAAACATACCATAATCTTTCTTACCCATGGAGGCTGGATGGCTGTTAATAAAAGAAAAATGTTCAGAATCCTAAAACATTTGCAAATATTTGCAGGTGTCTGGGGAAATCTTATCATCTGACATTGTGACATAGTGGATGCCCATTCCAGAACAATGAGCTCCCAACCGTGGTTGCATATTTTAACCATGGGGGAGCTTTTAAGATCCTGCTGCCCAGATCACACTCCAGACCAATTAAACCAGTACCTCTGGGGGTGGGACCCAGGCATCAGCCTTTTTAAAGCTCCGCAGGTGATTCCAATGTGTAGCCATGGTTGAGATCCCTGGTTTAAGCATCCATGGCCACAAAGAATTTTATCTTTTGTGTACAGATCCAAAGGATTATCAAGAGTTATTTTAGAATTGGTATTACTTGTTAAGGAGTGTATAGCTCAACTGATGAGTGAAGATACGCGTATACACAGTAAAAGGTAACTGGACAAAGACAGAGGACATGGGCCAAATGAATGTGACCACATGGGGAGGCAGAGGATGCCTGTAGCCCCCCGGTGCCATGATGGGCTGTTAGAAGCAGCATGGCCGCTGAGGCAACTCCAGCTGGCGGATGATGTAAGTGGAAAAGCGTCTAGTATGTTCAGGAAACAGTGAGATGACTAATCTAGCTAGAGTGGGAGTAGAAAAGATAAGTTTGGAGAAGTAGACTAGAACCGGTCCCTGGAGGGCCTTCGGCAATAAGTCAAAAAACCCAGCGGCAGTATGAAGTCTCTAAAGGGATTTGAGGAAATGATAAAATGAAAGCATTCTTTTGGGAAGACTGATTTGACAAGAGCTGTTCACAGTGGTTTGGGGAAAAAGACTAAAACTTAATCTATTAATAGAAGAATACAGCAGATTCGGTAAAACAGTATATATAATGAAGCAATTTAGTCATTTACCTTTTTTTTTTTGGTTTTCCACAAAGACAGAAACCAGAGTTTGGAGCCTGCTAAAAATAATGCAGATCTCACCTATTGTGGCAGGAGGGACTGGGCAGGGTAGGAAGGTTTGTTTTGTTCTCTGCCCCTACAAAAACTGCCCTGTTTGCCTGGCTCCCAATCTCACAGGTGTAAGGCTATTCCTAGAGAACAAAATTTTAGGCCGCAGAAATTCCCTGTTACACATTTTTTGAATGAGAAGCGTTTTTGAAAAGCTGGGTCACACTGGCAATAGAAGACTCCTAGGAATGAAAAGATGTACCAAACCATTCATTCATTAATTCATTAAATATTTATTCAGCAAATACCATTTGCTACTGTCTAGACAGTGGGAATACAGCAAGGTCCCTTTTCCAAACAGATAACTCTCTGGGCATTGTAGAAGTGTCACTCAAAAACACAATGGCAGTCTAAGTCTACACAATTTATGGCTAGTTGATTAAAAACGTTCACTACAGACTTTTAAAAAATTGGGTCGGGAGTTATAGCTCATGCCTGTAGTACCAACTATTCAGGAGGCTGAGGTGGGAGGATCGCTTGAGCCCAGAAATTCAGGGCTGCAGTGGGTTATATGATTGTGCCACTACACTCCAGCTTGGGTGACAAAGTGAGATCCTGTCTCAAAAAAAAAAAAAAAAATTGAGTAACAGAGAAAAGGTTAAGAGCCTTCATACATTGAACTAGAAGCAGCAGAAGAAAGTGTAGGGTAACAAGTTTTTTTAAAAACTGCATTTATAAGTCACCACTACTACAAGTTTATTAGAGCCACTAGGTATCTCTTAAGCTCCTAGAACAGTGCTGGCACCTAGAATATGCTCAATAAAAATTAAATAGCATTGTTGCACTGAGTGGAGTGCAAAGTGAGGTAAGAAGGCAGCTATTATCCTCATTTAACTAAAGCATTGTGGTCTTCTCAGTTGCCTATGTTCTAAATGCCTAGTCAAAAAGAGGGACATGTCCATGTATCTGAACTACAATCTCATACTTTTAAAGCCAGACCACAATGCTCCTTTGTGAAATCGTATCTTGTGAAATCCTTGTAGTCATTCACAAAAAAGCAAGGTTCAAGTTGTGTAAAGGGTTGCTCCCAGACAGGACCACATACAGCTCAGAGATTAACTACAGGTGCTGACTTTAATACCAAGACTACAGAGAAGTTCTTTGTGTTTGCAAAATTTTCATCTTATAAATACCTAATAAGAATCCTCATTTAAATACATGCATTTGTCAGAAATACCTGTGAGAAAATGAATCTGAGCTTTCACTGACCCATAAAATAACTACACAAAAGTATTTGATTCTTCTTCTAAGTCACTGTACTCTCTAGTTTATAGACAATCCTAGAGGAAAAAAAATGAGCTATTCAAGTTCCCTTCCTCTCTCTGCCTTTTGTGGCCCCGTAAGAGGAGTCTTACCTGCATAATGTACCGGAATCTCTATCTTTGGCCCAATGACATAGTGTCCCTCCTCCAGGCTATGGGCAGTGATGGTGGTCCACTGACGGCACGAATGAATCAGAAGGTAGTCATTTTCCCGCAGCCCTTCTATGCATTCTCCTAGAAAATACAATTTTGCATCAGAAACTTGGAATTCACATCTGCTTACTCCATACTCTGTAATAAAATTTCATTAGTTAAAATTTCACCAATGTAGAAGTTGATAGTTCATCCCAAGATGAGATAAAGTTCACCTCTCAATTGGTTTAAAAAAAAAAAAAAAGGTATTCTGTACCAAGTTGACAATTGCATTGCACACGGGATTCCATAAAAATGTTTCCTATTTATTTGCAGAGATATTTAAATACTTCATTATACCTAAATGGTTGAATTTCAATGATAATGAAACAAACATTCATTAAGTACCAACAATACATTAAATACTGTTCAGATGCTTTGCATATATTATTTCATGTAATAAGATAACTTTAGGAGGTAGGTATTGCTCCTTTTATACAGGTGAGAAAAATCAAGGTTCAGAACGTTAAGTAACATGTATAAGCACACAGATTAATAAGCAGAAAAGCAAGGATTCAACCCTAGGTCAGAAGGCTTCCAAAGCCTATGCTTTTAATCATTATAATAAAGCTACAGAAAATAAATAATCAATTTATCTCTCTGTTGAAAGAGTACTTGAAATTAAATGCCTATATTTCCTTTTAAATTTTATATGTTTTTGTCAATTGTCTCTGGCCTCCATCCAAACCTCCCAATCAACTGAAAATAATAAAGATGTATAACATAAAAATGAAATTATTTTTCATTTAATATGTTCTGAGGTAACTTTTTAGCCTTTGAACTGCTGACAAACTAATTCAAAAGAGAAATCCGTTCCTTAAAAGATGTTTTTAGATGCTGAAATAATCCATCTCAATAATCCTGGCTTAGTAATTTTAAATGTTCAATGAAAATACCTGAAAAAGCTAATTGTTTTACACAGAAAACAGCCTTCCTTATTTTCAACATTTATTATATTACACTAATTAAGTTCTTAGTAATTTAACTGTGTATTTTGAAATGGCATTTATAGATCTCTCAAAAATTCTTAAAAGTTTCAGTATTTTCTCAATAAACAGAGGAAGCTGGTCAACTTGGTTATTCTAACCATAAACCATCTAATTTGTTTCCAAACCAATAATGCAACAATTTTTAAAATAGTCTTAATGCAGGAATACTTTATTTTTGTAGTACAAAATACAAAGTTAAAAGCTTTATGGGGTGGGAGGGGACAGAAACAGACAGACCTGGAAGTAGAGGTACATTATCAGCAGGAAGGCAGGGGGGGATCCAATGCATGAAGGGGTTTCTAACCAGGCTCCCCAGCCCTTCACCATTTGGGAGGACCTGGCTTTTTCATAAAGACATCTCTCTGGAGGCCACTGGTACTCATGAGCTCTTTGCGTCCCTCACCCATGTCAGGGCAAGAAGGAGAGATCTAGATGCAGCATCCTGCATGCCCCTCCAGGAGGGGTAGGACAGGGGGCGGGAGCAGGGAAGACACACAGTAGGCAGATGAGTTACAAGCACCAGGTTTAGAGTCCAGCAGACCTGGTCTCAGTCAAGGCACCGCTACTCACCACTGCGTGGTCTGGAGCAGGAACCTCCTCTCCTTTCCACCCATGAGATGGGGCAACACCAGAGCGGTTGTGGAGAATACACAGTGGCAGGAATGGAAAAGTGTGTGGTGCCACGTCTGGCATGTTAGGAGTGATCGGGAAATATGAGCCATTAATTTTATTATATTATATGCTTTTTTCCCCTAAAATGTAATCCTTATGTAAACATTGTGATTTAGGTTATATTATCTGTTAACAGGTTAGGAAATGACCTTCAGGAATCAAGAAACTTGACCAAAGCTGCATGGCTAGTAAGTGGCAGAAGCTGACTCTGAGGTCTCTCTACATCTCTCACCTGTTCTTCCAACACCACGATGCCCCTTACCTTGAAAACCACTAACAATAATCCAAAAAACAGGGAGAAGCTGACTTTTGGTTTCAAGTTTCATTCATTCACTCAACCAACATGACAAGCACCGTTCTAGGTGCCAGGGATATATCATCGAACAAAACAAAGATCCCTGCCCTATAGCACTTACTATCCAAAAGGGAGGAGATAGCCAAAACCAACAACAAAAATGAATAAATTATGAATTAATCAGAAGGGGAGAGGTGCTATTGGAAAAAGAAAAAGTAAAGAGTAAGAGGATCAGGAGCATATGGGAAAAGGGACAGTTCACATGTTTGTTATTTTTAAATCTTTCTCATTCATTTATCCAACAAACATTTACTATATTTTATGCACAAGCCAATGGGGGAGTAGACAAAAAATATAAAGACGACTTTGTCCCTGCATTCAAGAAGTCATTCTTCAGGGTAAGAGGTGTTTGCATGTAATTGTATGTAAAAGAGGACATGATGAGGCCTATGCAAGAGGACTAAGAAATCTCAAGTGGAGGTGGGGACTTCAGCAGAGAGAAAATACAGTGTTTGAGCCAATCCTTCTTTAAAGAATGAGTTGGGCTTAGATGAGAGGGAGGCAATGGTGAACAACTTAAGAATTTTCAATAAGAAAATGACCAAAGCTCTGCTTTAGGAAAATTAATCTGGTGGTACTACAAAAGAGGGATCTGAGAAGGGAGAAACCAGAGCCATGGGGCGTGTGCAGAAAACCCATAGGTAGAATGCACTTGCCATTCAGGGAAAAAAGAAAAATGTCATTTTCTGCAACTAAATTGTTATATCATAAAAACTGTTTTAATTTTATTCCACAGTGGGCTCTAAAGAGGCAGCCAAGAAACAACTGCAATCAAGATAATCAAAATGAAAATTTAATGTTAAGTCCTACTGCTAGCTGGTGTAGTAAACACTCTAGCGAGAGGATTCAGAATGATTTTTCAAAGTCATAAAGAAAAGCAATGCCTATTTTTTTAGCTTATGTCTTTATTTTTTTTTTTAACAACTGAACCGTGTGCCTGCTTTAGGCAAAATAAGTTTCACGAAAATTGTCTAGAAATAAAACTTAATATAATCACTTAAAATATCCTAGGGTAGGCCACTGATAGAGATACTACATTCAGTGAATTTATAAAGTAAACAATTTTTGATATAATTATCCTGTTGCTTAACTACTACATATAACATACTAAAATTAATATTATATATTTAGCTCAATGATGTAGTAACAAGAAGTCCAAAAGAACTGTGTGTTAAATTGCAAAACCATGTGAACTTCATCCTGAAATTTCCCCACATTTAACATTCTTCCGGGATATACTTCACTTTCCTGGTTTGACCCTGATGCCCTCAACATAAAGTCTTATGTACCTGTTAAAATCACTGTTGACACTAGGATAACTAGAATCCATGAAACCTTCAAAGTCAGTCTGCTTAAAAAAGGATTCTATTTCAAAATCCAAAATAAATATTTATAAGCTGGATGTGCACAAATGGATAACTCTCCTTTCTGCTCCTCTGGCTTCTGGGCCAACATATCTCCTGAGTCACCTTTCTGATCTCCCCTTGCTAACTTCCCTCTTTTAAATTAGCCTTTACTGTCGGAGTTAAGGCTCCACCCTTAGCCTGTTCACCCTTTCTCTCTCCTTTACAATCTTTAGTCATTTCTCAAGGATTCAATTAGTTATAGACACTCCCAAATCCATGTTTCCAGTTGCTAATTTCTAACCTGAGCACCTGTTCTGGACTTTATTTCCTACACATTGTAACTGTATGTCCCCTCTCCTTCATTAAGTATCACACACTCATTCAACACACACTCATTGAGAACCAACTGTGTTCTAGGACCTGACAATACAGTAGTGAACCAAACACCTGCCCTCATGGAGTGGGCCTCCTGGTCGGGTTTTCATTCTTGGTTTTCTTTCTCCTAATTTATTTAAATATTGCTGCATATAACATTTTTTAAAATTTAAAATACAGTATCGGTCATCTTATTCTTTTGTTCACATACTTTCGAAGATTCCCATTCATCCAGAATGAGGCCCTTGGCCTTATTCCTCATTCCTTGGCCCAATATTCAAGTTCCCCATGATCTAGTTCCAAAGAGTCTATCACCTTATGTTGCACCACCCACTCAAACCTACACAAAGCCCAAAGGAACTGTTTTCTGTTCATGTATAAGCTGTACTCTCACTTATCCGGTCCTCTGCTCACTTTCTTTCCCCTGCCTGGGCCTTTATCTCCCCAACCTCTATTTACTCAGCTCTTCATCCTACTCATTCTTGAAAAACCAGCTCAAACACCACTTTCATGAATGTCTTCCTGATCCTAATCCTAATCTTGTTCATTTAAACTGCACTTGACTTTATAGCTTTGCTTATCTTCTATGCTGAATTTATAAGTTTGCTTGAGCACAAGGAACTTAGATCAACTTTTTAAATGTTTATATATTTATAAATTTTTTTTTTTTGAGAGACAGCGGGTCTTGCTCTATTACCCAGGCTGTAGTACAATGGCATGATTACAGCTCACTGCAGCCTCGAACTCCTGGGCTCAAGAGATCTTCCTGCTTCAGTCTCCCGAGTAGCTAGAATTATAGGCATGCAGCACCATGCCTGGTTAATTTTTTAAAAAATTTTTTTGCAGGGAGGTCTCGCTATGTTGCTCAGACTGGTGTTGAACTTGGTCTCAAGTGATCTTCTGGTCGTGGCCTCCCAAAGTGCTGAGATTACAGACATGAGCCACGATGCCTGGCCTACATTAATATTTAAATGACATTATAATAAAAATAATTTAACACTGTGAAAATTAAAAGGATCTTTTTCTTCTTGAAACCTGGCTATACATTCATCAAGTTTGACAAACATGGTTGTAGCAGTTAAGGAACAAAGATACTCAGGACCACAAATGCTGTTGGACAAGAGCCTCTTTAACTGTCCCCTCTCTGTCCCGTCTTCCCAGTGCCCACAGCCGTATGATAAAGCAGCTCAGACTCAATGCCTTAGGGTTTTTGCTTCTTAAATAATCTAATACATTTATCTTATTTAGAATATTTCCCCCTGACACTGAATCTTATGGGTTTTATGCTCCTTGTAACTATTTCAGCTTTGTCCAAATTGTCATTAAATTCATTACTGTTGAATGTATCTGAATTATTACCTAACTTGTAGTGCCTTTTTGTATGAATTACTTAGGATGGTTCTGAATCAATTCATTATGTAGCATCTGTCACAACAGAATCCACGTCTCTATTAAACGTTTTTTTATTTTTAAACATGAATATGAAGTGTAAGTGTAACTCAGGTGACTGAATCTAATGTGTTGACATTAAACCTGTTAGCTTATTAATGAAGAGTTTTCTCTTTGGTTGGGATGAATCCAGAGAACAAAACAGACACATACCCAGATTGGGGTGGGTTTTTTTCTGTTTGTTTCTTACCATTCTCGTGTCACACAGAACAGACCCTGGTTAACAGAACAAAGAAAAGAAAAAGCCAATTATATGTGATTTGAGGCAATTCTCTAAGGTGTATCATGATTTTGGTGCTAGTAAATTAAAGTGTTTTTTATTGTCCACATTTGTGTTTCTTTGTACTTACAATTATTTCACACCAGAGTAACAGGCTCAGTCAACAATTTGAGGCGGTCTATCTCAAGGTGTGTGCTTTTAATCTTTTCAACTCCTAGAATACCAAACTTTGCATGGCAAATATATAATCTTGTATTACAGATTATTCTCTTTAAAGTACGTTTCCGATTAGTTTGGTTTCTTCTCAGCACTGTAGTAGAACCCCATCATTGTGGGCACTTGTTAATACATGTGTAATGAGAATCAGATTGACTGAACTCGGTATTGTTTTTATCTGTCATGGACATAAGCTGTTCCTTATGTCATGGCTAAATCCATCATCAATGGATAAATTAATAAGTTCTATGACTTCTGTGTTGGTGCTCATTACAAATCTAATTTAACAGTTAAGCATTGTGTTATTTTGCCAATGTCAAAAGGAAAGCTGGTCAAGCAATACTATTGTACTCATACTGCCTCACTGTTAATAAATAGTGTGGCATAATTTTAATTGTATGTTTACTTCACTTTACAATCCTTTTCACGTACAAAGGAAACCTACTGAATCAATTAAATACTCAAACCACTGCATTTCTCTTCAACTTGAACATTTTAAACAAATAAACAATAACAACAACAAAAACCTTCAATGGGAGGCTGACTATCAAATAGGTTTCTTCTTTCCAGGCACCCTCTAGACCACAATGCCTAACTGCCCCTGCAGCTGAGTGTTGCCATGTCACTCATTTCTAGCCAATGGTATGTGAGCAGAAACGACATTTCCCACTTCCTGTCCTGGTCTTACCCATGAAAGCCGCTCACAAACTATCCTTTGTGCTCTTTCCTCAGCCAATGGCTAAATATTGATTCTCAGCAATACCTTGGAACAAACTGAAGATAGCACAGCTGCCAGCAGTCTGCGTTCCTTAATTAATACATATTGGAACAAACCACCTACCCATGCCCTGACCACACACTGAGTTGTTAAGTGGGAAATATCCTTCTACTGTGATATTATGCCAGTGATGTGCTGCAGTTTTCCTTTTTTGTTACAGTAGCTAGCCTACCTGAACTAAAACATCTATATACATAACCCTCCACACCAGCAAACTCTCCTAATTATAATGATCACAACAGTTTTCTGACAGAAGCTATTCTTTCCAAGTATTCCTCATACATACAAATTTATCTTCACTTTGCAAAGGTAGCTTAGACTAAAAATTCCATCCCTCATCCTTTTAGTTTGATTCTATCTATTTGATTCTATAAACTGAGAGATGTAATTAAATGCTACTTAATTAGCATCCTCAAACATTTTCAATGGATGAGGTCCCAGTTGTTTCATTGTCTTCCCAACAAACAAGAACTATTTACTGTGAGAACATAACATGGCATTCTGGTAACACTGCTGTCCCCTAAGGACTACAATCAAAGTGACACGAGTAAAGAAAAGGTATGTGTGGGGGGGGAAAGGTGATGTCATAGCAAATTGCTGCAGAACAATGAAAGAGCAACGTGAAATCAAAAAATGAAAATGTTGTCTGCAATGAAAACGCAGCAAGATGTTCCAGAGAGGAGATCACAGAAGAGGAGGAGAATCCTAAAAGAAATAACTAATTGGCAACTATTAAGAGGGAGAAATTATAAAGTGATCAGGAAGAGTGTGATTATAGGAAATCACTGAAACATAGGTAATAATTCTGAAATCAATGGAAACTGAAGAAACCAAAACTTCTTCAGTGGAAAGGACTATTTCTTCAAGAATCTTCCATCGATCTCTTCTTACTCTAAATAAACATCAACAAATCTACATTGTTTAATATTCCATTTTATTCAAAAGCCCAGAAACTATAATCTTGTTCTAAGCAAGTGAAAGAGTTGTGTTTTTAAGTTTATGGTTTTCTGTGAAATCCAGCAAAAAATTAAGGAAATAGAGTCTAATCTAGACAAAACGTTAAGTGGTAATGAAGTCAAAGAACTTCATGGTGAAATCTAAGCAAAAAGGAATGTGTGAAACAAAAGAGAAAAAAAGATTAGGATATATTATTACCTCTTTTCAAATGAACCCTTGGACAAAGGACTCTTTTCTTAACAGATTTATCAGGAATTACACATAATAGATTCCTGCTGTATAAACAGAAGTATGCTTACTTTAGTCAAATCTGAAATTTTATGCTGTGAAATACTGAACTATATCTAATATTTAAAAGATATTAAGAATTCTATACCAAGCAACTTTCAGAAAAACAGGTGAGCAACTGTAATACTAGCATTTCTACAAACATTCAAAATATACTAAATCTTCTAGCACAGTACCTGGCACATACTATGGAATATTTCAGGCGGGTGAAGGAGGGGGCTCAGATTTACATAGGAAAATTATTCTTTGAAAATCCATTAAACTATAATGTATAGACATTCCTATCTCAATAGGTCTGATACATCCAGTTTGTCCTCCAGTGTTGGAGAAGTGAATGTAAGATGATAACGTTTAGTTTGTGCAATGTGTGTATTTATCACACTGTGTGAGGAGGATGTTCATACCATAAAAGCTACACAGAAACTGAGAGCAACAGAGAGAACCGCAGAAGCAGGCAGTCCTTATCTCAGACTCCAGCAGACATCAAAGGCCAAATCACCATGCACGTTTCTAGATCTCTCTCTGTCCCCAACTCTCTGCTTCCAATAGTGTAAATGAATATATGGCTCCGTATAGTGGCTGGGAGGTAGTATAAGATCTCAGAAATAGCCTAGGATTTGCAGCCAGATTTAAATTGTGGTTCTAATATTTATTAACTATTTGATCATGGGCAAATTACTTAACTTCTTGAGCCTTGGTGCACTCACATTTAAAATGATAGTAATGATACTGTGAGGAAGTTGGGTGACTCTATGAGAATAAAGGACTCAATATAGTACCGTGCAGATAGAAGGCTCTCAACAACTATGACCTTGGTTTTATTTTTCCCTTTCTCTTATTCGCCTGGCTCAGGTACACAATACAGTTTCTTTGTCCTATGCAAAAATGCACTACTAAAGTACGATCACTTGAACTTTATGTTTCAACTCAACTAATAAAGGGGCGATTTTCATCAGGTATAAATGTCATGTAAACCCCAACAATTTTATTTCAAGAGGATAAACTGAGCTGCAGGTGAAACTTAAGAGATTTTCAGTGTCATTTAGTTTCAAATTTGGTTTAGCTTCCCTTGAATTTATTATGTGATGAATAAAACAAACATAAAATACTAGAATTTAGAATCAAATTATAAAATACAATTCATTGCCATGGAAGTTATACCAGAGATAGATTCTTAAGAAAAATATTTAAACTACATATTTGACAGTTTTTAGAATCTCCTCACATTATGTGGATTTCCAAAAGTATTGCTTAGCCTTAAAAACAAAATCAAATAAAACTTAAAGACTCATACAAGTGCCAATGCTGAAAATCTAATGTTTTCTGTATTGATACACAAAACCATTGGATTTTAACATTCTTTGTACACATAACAGAGGGTTAATAAGAAAAATGCAGATGCCCAATAACACTTGAAGTTTTTTATTTTGCGAGATAGGTTGCCCTCAAGGGACTAGCTAGACAACACTACATCTATGACTTCAAAATACACAAAAGTTCAACATGAAAGAATACCATATTAAAATAATGAAAATAAGCAAACAAAAAAAAATCAGATCATTAAGTTTTATAGACAAATCTCTATTATAAAGATATAACAGGCCTAAAAGGAGTAAAAAGTGTCTCTGTTAAGTAGGTGCAACTTCTTAAAATAGAACTGGAAAATAAAATAGATAACCATTATTTCTTTTTAAAACTCTAAAAATAAAAAGCCAAAAAAATGAAAAAGAAAAAATACTAAAAAAAAAACCCCCAGGAGTTTACAGATATTTACTGGGAGACATCGTCAATTAAATTGGTATTGGGCCATCGCAGTGGCTCACGCCCGTAATCCTAGCACTCTGGGAGGCCGAGGCGGGAGGATCATTTGAGCTCAGGAGTTCGAGACCAGCCTGAGCAAGAGTGAGACCCCGTCTCTACTAAAAATAGAAAGAAATTAGCTAAACTACTAAAAATATATAGAAAAAATTAGCCGGGCATGGTGGCACATGCCTGTAGTCCCAGCTACTCGGGAGGCTGAGGCAGGAGGATCTCTTGAGCCCAGGAGTTTGAGGTTGCTGTGAGCTAGGCTGACGTCAAAACACTCTAGCCCAGGCAACAGAGTGAGACTCTGTCTCAAAAAAAAAACAAAAAACAAAAAACAATTAAATTGGTAGTGTGGTTAGTTACATTTTCTAACCAATTATATTGCTTACAGATAAATTATTAGTATAATTTTCTGGGGCAAAATGTTAACAAGAAAAAAATCACTTTGACACTGAGTGCTATATATACAGGGCCATTTCCTAAGCTTGTAATCTGAGACATAGAATATATTTATCTGCTTGAGGGGAGGCAAGATATAGCTGTGAGATCCTCAAGTGTACTGCATGCATATATACTTTTAAAAATAAAAAATATATTTTAATGACTGAAAATATATTAGCAATTATAGGTCAAAGGTCACTATTTGCAAAGTTTAAATTATGACAAATTTAAATAATGTTTTAAAGGTTTTCACGGACATTGATAAAATAAGGGAGAGTATAGCTTGGCTCAATAAATGCAGGGGACTCCCCCCACCAAAATCTATTAGTGACTCTCTGTGTCATGTTCCATGCTTGCTCAGACAGATGGATAGACAGACATGCAGACAGAGCTGCAATATAGTTAAGCATATATAAATACACTAGATTTTTTTCCAGACAAGGGCAAATCTAACTAAAGAAGTTTACCTGAATAATGTGGCCACATTAAAAATTAATATGAAAAACTTTCCACCCCACTTATTTATCATCATTATTATTATTATTGTTTTTAAATAAAGACAGGATCTCACTCTGTTACCCAGGCTGGAGTGCAGTCACATCACCGTAACTCACTGCAGCCTCTGACGCCTGGGCTCAAGCAATCCTCCTGCCTCAGCCTCCCTAGTAGCTAGGACCACAGGCACGTGCTACCATGCCTGGCTAACCCATTTAAATATAAAAATCATTTTAAAAATTATCCAGTGGACCAGTATTCACAATGTTATTCTACTAACTTAATAAAAAGAGAGAATACTTTCTTCCATCTCAATATTTTTCAATATTTCCATTTCAATATTTTTTCCTAGATGCAAGAGAAATATTAGATAAAGGGTCTAAAAATACCAAGAAGACTAAAATAGAATAATTGTCCACGTATAATAAAACAATCTGCATTCTTTTCACCCAAGTGAAATAGTCAAAATTAGAGACTTTCTTCTTGGCATGCTTACAGATTTCCCTGGTGAGCTTCAGATGCCCATGATGTATGTCCGTGAAAGGTCAACGGCTCCTTGTTGCTGTGTATTACAAACACCCTGCTGCCCATCCCACACAGCTCCCTCTGCCTAGGTCCCAATCCCACCTCTGCTAGGAAATGGCCACATACTGCTCTTTTGCTTATTTTCTACATGTGAAATAGGACTAGCAGACCCACTCCAATGGACAACGTAAGCATGACATAAAATTGCCAAGAATTAACTCAATAAAGTAAAAAGGAACAGAAAACTGTATCTTCAAATCACTTTAAGCACGGTATTTTAACAATATAGGGTTAAGTTCCCCCTACCTCCTCCCAGAGGTTGGAACCTACAGCATCATAATACAGTAAGACTAGACTCACCGTTTTAAAAGAGAAAAGGGGAAAAGAAATGGGATTGTCCTTCATTCAATGCAATAGTGGCTCTTAAGGCCACAGATGGAAAACATACTTTAAGCCTGAGAGATGCTACCACTGTAACCCTCAAGACCAGTAACTGGCATTAGAAGATAGAAATGGAAAGAGGGACAGTGCATTAGTTTTCTGTTACCTGTGTAACAAGTTACCACAAACTTAGCAGCTTAAATATAGGCCAGAAATCTGACACTCCAAGGCTTCACTCTACGCTCAGGCTGTAATCAAGGTGTCGGCTGGCTGCATTCTCATCTGGAACTTGGGTCTTCTTCCAAACTCATTCTTGTTGGCAAACCTCACTTGCAGTGGTAAGACTGAAGTCCCTGCTTTCTTGCTAGCTACTGACTGCTCTCTACTCCTAAAGGTCTTTCTCAGGTCCTTGCCCTGTGCCCTCCCCCTCTCTCAGCAACAGAGAACCCATCTCATGTCAAAACTTGTGCTTTCAGTGTCTCTGACTTTCTCTTCTGTGACCAGCCAGAGAAAACTCTGGACTTCAAAAGGGCTTGCTTGATTAGGTTGAGCCCACCAAGGATAATCTCCCTGCTATGGACTGAATGTCTGTATTTTCCTAAAGTTCATCTGTTGAAATCTTAACCCCCAAGGTGAATGTGTTAGGAGGTGGGGCTTCTAGGAGATAATCAGGTCATAAGGGTGGAGCCCTCATAAATGGATCAGTGCCCTTATAAAAGGGCCCTCACAGAGCTCTATTACTCTCTTCCCGCCACAGGAGGCT
This sequence comes from Lemur catta, assembly GCF_020740605.2. Classification (NCBI taxonomy): domain Eukaryota; kingdom Metazoa; phylum Chordata; class Mammalia; order Primates; family Lemuridae; genus Lemur; species Lemur catta. The sequence goes on from NC_059143.1 coordinate 23,487,948, forward strand.
ACAAGGAGAGGCTGGCAGTCTGCAACTTGTAGAGGCCCTCGCCAGAGCCCGCCTGTACTGGCACCCTGATCATGGACTTCCAGCCTCCGAAACTGTGAGAAATAAATGTCTGATGTTTATAAGCCACCCAGTCTATGGTACTTTGTTAAAGCAGCCTGAGCTTTATAAAACACTTGCAACCTTAAAGTCAACCAATTAGGGACCCTAGTTACATCTGTAAAATCCCCTTTGCCATATACACAACATAATCTGGTATAACACCAGGGACAGAGAACAAGAGGGCCATCTCAGAATTCTGCCCATCACAGATGGTAATACAGAAAGAAAGCCAGTTATTCCAGTAGAGAGCAAACACAAAATTTAAGAATATTATGGGTAACTCTGTGTTTATATAGTAGCTTTAAAAAAGACTTTATGGGTAAAAAGCAATCAAAATCCACTTACACTATTATGATATGAAAACAGTTGTTACCTTGCGTAAGGTAAGCGGAAGACCCAGGTAAGAGTGCAACTGTGCCTCATTAACATTGCAACTAGGCCAAAAGAACACACTCCATTTACACTCTGGAGACAAACAGAATCTTATGATCAGATAAATTTAATTGAGAAATGAATGCAGCCAAAACCTATTAGTCTTTATTTAAGCGTAAAGTTTTAAATAATTTCAATAATTGCACTTGGCTTTTTAAAGTTAATTGAGCTTAATTATCATAGCTTTAAATAGTTTCAACACTATTACTCTACTATGCTTAGGTCTCAAAACTTCTTTGCCATGCTCAACCCTAGGTAGGAAGGGGAAAGAAAAAAGGGAGTCTTTTTTTCCTCCCAAAAGAACTCTATTAGGGCCCAGAGAATATTTAAAAACCTGGAAAGAAAGTGCTGGCCACTGACATTAGGGGAAACAGGCGCTGCCACTTAATCTCCCATGCATCTCTGCCTCCTGGGATGAATCTAGTTGTCTAGCCCATTGCTGGGCACTGACTCCGCTACTCTTTGGATTCTACACTCCTGACCCTAAACTGCCTTCCTGACTGGGGTTAAACCTCTTGACTTGGTTTCAGGAGGCTCAGAGTCTCTGCAGGGTGCTCATCCATCCAAATGACCACAAGGAAACCACATACCTGTTGGGGAGTCTGTAAAGAACATTTCCATTTAATTTATAAAGAATATAATCCCAAAGCTGGATGCAAGAAAGCTACATGGTACTTAACTGTATTGCTTTCATACATATGAATGTTTTCTGTTATGGATCTCTCTTCAGTACAGACAATCCAGCAACCTTGGGGCACCGCAGACTGTTCGCACTCATGCTGAAGCTGGAGTTCCCTCCCCAGTATTTGTGCTGCCTCTACCTATTTAGAGAAACATTTACAAATACTTCTGGGGAGATACAGAAAGGGCATAAAATTCCACCCACAGTCCTTCTGGTAGAGGACAATCATGCAAGGGCCACTGAAACTGCATTCAGCTTCACCAATCCATTAGTTTGTCCTGATAGCTGCTGTATTTAAAATTATACATAATTGTCAAGCACAGGTCCTGGAACTTCAGTAAGTCAGTTAACGTCTCTGGGCCCCAGTTCCCTCATCTGTAAAATGCAGATACTCATTATAGTGTCTACTTTGTAGGGCTGCTACGAGGATCAAATGTGCACACCAATGTAAAACACTTGGACCAGGCACCTGGTACACAGTAAGCACTCAGTAATCTTAGCTAACAATATTATTGTCATTATGTAACTCATTGTCTCTCAGTTCTGTTCTCTTCTGCACATCCCCTCTGCTCTTGGCTTAATACAGGCTCCCAGCAGCTCCCAGCTGGCTGGATTCTGGTTCTCTTCTTACCTAGCTTCCGTTCTGCTGCTATTAGAACCTTCCAAATGCAAATATGCTCACATCATTGCCGTGCTTGGAAATCTTCAGTGGCTCTTCACTGCTCAGAGAAAAAAGCCCAAATGCCACGGGGTGCAGAATGAAACCTCCACGACCCAGTCACAACAATGACACTGGTAAAGTATTTAATATGTGGGAAGGCAGGACCAAAGACAGGTGCACAGAGGAAGACTTGCACAGCCTCAGGGCATACCTCAGGCCTCGATGCTTTTTTTAATCAGGCTTATCCTGTTGCCCAGAATGCCCTTTCCCTATAGTTGCCCAAGCTAGAAATTCCAGAGTCTCCTGTTATCTTTGCAAGAGATCTGTTTTTCTTTCCCTTAAATAGTCTCCTTAATGCCTAGGATACTCCCAAGTCCACACAAGATCTTCCCAAGCTAGACAGTTAACTTTTCCTCTACTTCATCCTCCTCCAGCATGTGACAAAAACAGAATTACCTGAGGTTTTGTGAAGCAGTTTCCTTAAGGCCTCTGCACTTCTATACACATTACCTTCTGCCTAAAATGATACATCATCCTTTCTCCAACTGCTAAGTCCCATTCTCAGTGAAACTTTTGCTGGTCCATGCCTTCCATCTTCCATCCCACACATGGAACTGTTTCTTTCTCTTCACTCTCTTGATGCTCTCCCTATGTCTACCCCAAGGTCCTTGTAACTGTTGACACATTTCATATTTGTGGGTCTGCCTTCCACACTAGGCTGGAAGCACAAGGTTTTAGCAGCTCAAGTACTTAATACTGATGCTGAATTTGTTTCCTGAATGAACTCTATGTAACTGGCATTATGCTGTCATTTTCCAATCTTCAAATTCAAGAGGGAGCTTCACCATGTAACACTATTTCTTTCAAAACAAAATTTAGTTGGAGAAAGGTTTTCTAGCAGTCATTACAAAGGTATTTTGTTGCTACACAATCCAAAACTCAAAGGTTAGCAATTCCTGGCTTAGACAGTTAGAAGAAACTTATGTAAAAATTTGGGCTAATCATACGAGGTAGAAGTTTTTTAAAGCAACAAATGTGTGTGGAACGGTAACAATTAAATTTGGAATCACAGCATTTTAGAACTAGGAGGGTGCTTGGATAACCTAAAGGCCAACTGCTTTCATTTTATAATTGAGGAAATGTGCACAAAGTCCCCAATAGCAAGACTAGTCTCAAACATATGCTACCATATGCAAGGAAAAACTAAATCACCTATTCTATAAAATAAACTAGACACTCAAATTCCGTACACGTACACATACATTCACCTAAATTGCAAATCTCAACATAGTAGCAAGGTAAACCCAGTCCAGGTGAATACAGTGAAGCAACAGACAGACATAGCTGGCTTTGAAGTCTGAGGGCAGTTAGAATGCCAGCTCGACACTAGCTGTGTGCTCCTTAGTTAATCCCCAAGACCTCAGAGGCAGTTTTCTAATCTGAAATGTGAAAACAGTACCTCTTTCATAAATCGTTGTGAGGATTAGATAAGAATACTGGTGAGTGTACTGTGGGAATCATAAATGCCACACAAGTGCCAGCTATTAGTAAAATAAAATATAAGGCTGGTATTAGTTTACACTATATGTTTTAGCACTGAAAACTAGTCGCTAACTGATCCTTACTTATATCCTTCTCTTGTTTTGACTCTGGCACTTGCTCTGTTCAATAGATTTGCACCAGCTCCAAAGTAAGGAAAAGAAGGGAAAGGCAGGTATTATTTGATTATGCAATAATTCAGGGTTTTTTAGGCTGCATTGCCAGTGACAAAATACAAATATACTTTGACATAAAGTCGCAAGTATATCATCACTCTGCAGCTGTATAACAGATGGCTAATTGTATATTCAGACAGAATACAGGTCTCACACAAGCTTAATGTCAACGAAGCACAAAATCTTTAAGTTGCAAGGAGCATTAAGAATTATGTAATTCTTATCTTTAAAGCATATTTAAGGAAGAAGCCTAACTAGAAAAAAATCACAAGTGGTAGTATTTTATACTTCAACATACAAGTCAATTATTTTACATGTTGTACCTGACTATACATATAGATATCTATTAAAAAATGGACCAAGGTTTCAATGTCCCGCAGGAGAATTTTCATGCCAAAATCTATGAGGAATTAAACTCAAGATAAATGCTTAGCTGGTGACACTGAAATATAAATAGAAGCATTATAAAAATTTTTGACAGTTATTTCTCCCTTTGGACATTAAATCTCACTGACCTTTATTATACTCATATAAACACAGTTACATAAATAAATGAACACACAGCATAATTTCCACTTGAGATCCCATTTTTAGAAAGGCAACCATAGTTATGATTATAAACTAAGATAAGATAGTAGGATAAGACAAAAGTCAAAGGTGAAAAAAAAGGAAATAATCATGGATGTATCCCAGGATACAAATCAGTATTGCATGAGTTTGGTTAATATAAATCAATTACCAGGGTCTGATACATGTCAAACCAACAAGGCAAAAACCTGGATTCTGAAATAGTATTAACTATATCAAGATATTGTATGAATTTGGGACCACATGAAATCATTTGCTCTCAGCATACATATTCATATGTATTAAACCAAATTTTAAAAATACAGCTTTAAGAGTGGCTTTCCATTGCTATCAACTTATGGATAAATAGAACTAGTAAACATCAGATGTTTTACCCACTTTCCTTTGTGAAACATCCTTATAACATTCTCTTAATTTAGCATGTTGTCAAATAGTACTTATTAAGCACTATTCTCAGTAAATAAAACAGAACAGTCCCTTGTTCTGTGCTGTAATTTGGCACAGACAACAGCCACAGAGGCCAGCCTTCAGAAGGGTATATCAAACTGTTCTAAAGAAAGATCACAACAGTAAGGCCCAAGAAAAAAGCATTTAAAATTCTGTACCAGTCCCAATTTAGTGTTTGTGATTGAGTAAAGGGACAACCAAATCATCACTTTGCTCCTCCCTGCCACTATTTTTACCCCAATGGGTTGGCATATATTAATTGGTTATCACTCTCATATATTTTACTATAAATATGCTCAGTATGTTCTATATACTTAGCTTTTAAACTCTATTAACTTAGCGGCTCCCACTTTGAAAACACATACATATTTTCCATATTTAGTGATAGGAAACACAATTACTTAACAAATTTACTAAACTACCACTGTGGCACAAAATTTTACTTGGAGACTTTTCCCATTAACAACTGTGAAAATGCCTCTAGGAAAGGTGCTACTATTTGTAAATATAATTTACTATATTTTGAGTAATTCTAAGTATAAAGATTGTGGGGAAAAGTCTGCCTCAGTAGCCTGTTAATTGATCAGGTCTAAGAAAATCTCTCAGTGGCCACAGGAATTCATTCTGTGTTCTGTGCTACTCTGTAACTTGGAACAGAGAAAGAGGTGAGTTGGAGATGCAAAAGAGGGACTAACATGCATGAAAGAACCAAGAAATAAAAGATAGTATGAGAAAAGATGCTAATTTTGAGGACTGTAAGTTGACAAAGGTTCAGTGAAGACTTGTAGCCCACCTGCTAAGAACATAGCCAAACAGTCAAAGATACATGGAACAGAAAGTCTGACTACAGATTTCATACCTCTCTTGTGTGCAAGAAATACTTCTTTTTATCTAACCTAGGTATCTCTCGAACCATTTCCCTTTCTTCAGTTCTTTGTAAAAAAGGAAATAACTGCTCAGTATTCTATTCATGACAACTCTTCACATATTGGAAGCAGTTATTAAGTGGCCTTTTAAACTTCTCTTCGAACTAAAGATTCACGACTTCTTTACTCTTTCCTCATGGACCTTTTTAAATTATCCTTTGATTACTTCTGTTGCTCTTCTCTGGACCATTTCCAATTTTCTTTCTTTAATTCTAGAATACAAAACAGAGTACAGAATGTTTGACTGATGGCCTGGCTAACAATGGGCAAAGCAGGATTATTTTCTTGTTCTTAAAAATTGTATTCTTTTATTGACCTTAATATAGGAATCCCAAGATCTAAGGTAAAATACACACATGACAGTAATTCTGGCTTCAAACTACATGTTTCACTTTACTACATACAGGTTTGTTTTTTCAGTTTCCATTTTCTTCCTCATGTATTTGAGTTTGAGTCTCCAAATATATCACCACCATTTGTTTTCTTTATTCTATAGAAATTCCTCTTTCAACTCTACTTAGAGCTTTCACAATTTCATCAACTGAACCAATTTAACATGACCTGACTAGGCAATAAGCTTGCCATTTATCTCACACCTGTTTGCATCATTGTCCCAACTTCCCATGATAGCTTCTGGGAGCTTCAAGTTTTGGAAAGCCATACACAGTTGCACTGCAAAGCAACAAAGGACATATAAAATAAACTAGGATAGGGGCTTCTCCTTGGTGAAGTTATGTTGTGCAGGAAACACCTACATCATTAACTAAAAATTAATAGTAGCTACCATTTAATGAGCAGTGATTATTTTCCAGGAACCAATTTAAGTGTTGTTTTTAAAGGTTAACAGCTTTATAAGCTTTTCACCCCAAATTACTCAATGAGAAAAACTAAAGTTCAAAGAGGGGAAATAACTAGTCCAAAGTCACTCTGTTAATAAATGACAGAGCTGGAAAGAGAACCAAGAATGTCTGCCTCCCTTAGTTAGATGTGGAAATCGAGAGCTAAATTCTGAAATGATGAAAATGGTGATACTCGAGGTGGCTGAGGTCTGGTGCAACACCACTGCTAGCAGAGGCACCGACAGAAAAGCTGATGGAAGCAACATGCTTTTCCACCCACAACTACACATGAAAATTTCTACTCTAAAGGATTATTACATTCTGTCACATCACAAAAATTAACATCAGACATAGGGAGATACAGTGGTACTCTGTTTAAATTAAGCATCTAACCTTGGAGACAGAAGTTGGCATTAAACTCACTTAGACAACTAAAATGACTCACAAATATTTCCAATTTTCCTTCCAACCATAAAAAATGTGACCTTTCAAAAATGCCACATCATTTATGGATATATTAAAGCTATATTTTCTAACTTTGAAAGCTGAAATTTCTTAGGGCTCAAAAAAGGTCCAAGAAACAACAGCATGAGTAAAAGGAAGGAGAGAAGCCCAATGCAATTTAAGCAAAATTGCACTAAAGCATATGCCTATATGTGGAGGAAAAGTGCACTATATAAAGAGTTCTAAAATAATGGTGGTGGATTATGTAAGAGGAAAGGGAAGTCATCTCTTTTAAAAAAATATAATACCATTAGAAATGCAGTGATCTTTAAGATATAGAGCAGCCACCTGGAGGAAAATTGTTAAAACAGTTTGACAGCTTGTGAATGAAAATGGTTGAAAAACTTATTATATTTGTGAGTTTGATAAATTTTGTAACTTTCCTGAAGGCCACACACCATTAGAGGCTTTAATTATAATAAGCTAGAAATTTAAACATGGCACTGTGATTGATAACTTTTGGCAGTTCTGTCTAGTTTAACCCATACCCAGTAAATGTCACTCGTCTCCCACAGAGGAGAAACCACAGCCACAACATTTATATTAAATGCCTCAACTTCTGAGACACAGTTAATTGGCTCAAGAATGAATATGTAACTCAAGTTGTGCAATCAGGTCATCTTCCATCTTTTTGGTTCCTTGTCTTAGTCCTTTGCTACATTCTTGTCCTTGCATTCATTGACAGTCCTATAGTCTCTTTTTCTGATTAAGTAGTTCAAGTTTGCTTTGTATCATCTGCAAAGCCCTAGCAAAAGTTTACATTTTCAAAAGCATTTACAGAATAAATCCTATGTCGCTTTAAGTATCAATCCCCTCCTCTCATAAAATAACTCTCTAATATAAAGATTGCAATAATACCTTCCATTTATTAGGGGGGAAAAGGGGCAAAGTCAGTTTTAGAGTCTGATCTACTGGCCATATTACCTTTTACCAACTATCTCAAATTTGTATTCATTGTTGGGCTGCTTTTATATCAATAGCAATCAACTTAATAAAAGTATAAATCATTCTACACTAATTAGATATTTATCCCTCTTAGGTCTTCCCAGTGATATTCTAAATCATTTTAGTGATTTTGGAGCCAATGATCTACGACTTAGGATTATTTCTATCATGATAATCACAAATCAGTAGTTCATAAAACAACTTGAGCATTCTGGATCATAATGTCCACCTCCCAGAGTCACTGTTGTCCACAAGCAATAACCAAGACTAACCCTTTCTAACAAAATAAATCCTTTCTTCAACTGTAGCCACAGAGTCACCTAAAAGGAGAGGCTGCATGCCATTCTGAATTCTGGTGCTACCATGGTAGTTTTGAACCCCATAACACAGCACTTCAAATTCTAAAAGTAAATTCATGCTATGAAGATATGAATTGAAAAAAAACAGAGTGCTTCAGTTTGCCGGCTGTGTTTCCGGCTTAGTCCTTCATAATATTTTAATCTATGCTGATAAAAGGCACTTACTTCTTTAATGAAAAGCACTGATCCAAGTAGAGGTGAACTTTAATTCTAAGTGAACAGCTTTTCTATCTCACCCCTTCCTGGTGCAGATGAGGAATGACATTCTTCAATCTTAATTGTTATTGGCCTAGAGTATGCTTATATAAGATAGCAGCCAGATAAATACTTGACCACTTTCTGCTCTATAAAGATGTGGTTAACAGGTTCAAAACAAGACCCAAAATCATGGTTTGTCATGGATAATCCACTAACATGAAACTGAGGGACATGATACGGTAACAACTTAGTTTCCAAAAACCATGTCATTGCATATTTTCATTTGAACTCTGAAATACATATTCATATAAAAAATTCATACAATTTTTAAAAAGTCTTGTCCCTTTCAGTTATCAAGTATATTATATGCAAGAAGCCATGACATACTCACCAATCAAGTCCTAGAATATTGTTCACATATCAGTACTAGAGTACTGTAATGAGAACAGACAACAGTTGTTGCTGAGTGGGGCCCAACGGAAGGATGGTAAGTGGAAGAAACAACTAATATTGAAGTACAGCTTTGGAAGCCATTACACCCAGAACATCCTGGTAATTTGGGGTATCTTAAAAATATGAAATCCAACCTTTAATATGCTGTCTTACCAGATGAATCTAACTGTATTACAAATGAATGACAAACACAAATACACTGAAAGGGATGAAAGCAGCTGCCCTACCAGCGTTGGAAATAGTGTTTCTTTCTTTCTTTTTTTAAATAGGTGTTTTGTTTGTTTGTTTGTTTGTTGTGAGACAGGGTCTCATTCAGTTGCCGAGGCTGGAGTGCAGAGGTGTGATCACAGCTCACTGCAACCTTCAACTCCTGGGCTCAAGCGATCCTCTAGCCTTGGCCTCCCAAAGTGCTGGAATTACAGGTGTGAGCCACCTTGCCCTGCCTTTGGAAATACTGTTTGACTTGATGCTGTAATGCTAAAGAGAAAAAGACCTGTACACAAATATATTGTATTCTAGTTGCTAAATTTGTTTCTCGCAGGGGTATAGGATCACAAACTCACTCTCTCTATATATAACAAGGGTGAACACATAAGCAAATAAGGGAGCCTCAGCCTGGAGAGCCATGGCCTCTCAAAGATGCTTCCACGGTGCCCGGTAAGATATAGTAGACCCAACCGTGTTTCTCCACTGAATGGGATTACAAACCCTGGACAGAACGCATGGGGCAGCATTCTGAGGACTCTTAAAAGTAAGCAGTAGCCTGCAGAAACAGGAAAAGGATAGGAATCTGATAGTATCACATCATGGTTTCAAGCAATCCAGCAGCAATGATGGTGGTGGCAACAGCTGGGCAGGTCCCTAAAACCCTGCAGGAGAGGAATCCTTTCTGACCAGAGAGGTTGTGGTCCCAAGAGTATAGGGCAAATAACTGTTGCTTTCTCTCTGCCTCTTGCCACTTGGCCCTGGATGCAAATGCAATTGTGGGAAGTGTGCAGAGAGGAAAAACTAAAGCTTTGACTTTTTGGCCAGAGGACTGGGAAGGCAGCACCAAGGAGCCAGAAAATGTTAGGGAGATGACAGAAAGGATGCAGCTCAAGAGAGTGATCCTATAAAGTTGTGTATGAACTCTTGGGCTCACCTCCAAGCTGCGCATGCATGAATCTGACCTTAAACAACCTGCCAAACACTGAGAACTGAACTGCAGTGTAGATCACTGCCCAAGACCCAGACTGGTTACTGGGTAGTGTACACAGAGGTCAGATCTGACACAGAGGGAACAGTCAGTAAGTCTGAAGATAATTCAATAGAAATTATAAAATATGAATAACAGAAAGAAAAAATAAAAACAGATCCCCAGGATACTGTGGGATACCAAAAGGTCTAATATTCATGCTATCAGAGTCCAGAAGGAGAGGAGAAAGTATGGTACTGGGGGGAAAAAAAAAGAAGAAACAATGGCTAAAAACTCTTGAAATCTAGTAAAAGATATAAACTTATAGATCCAAAATTTTCAGCAAATACCAAACAGGATAAGCTTAAAGAAACCCATGGCCTCACACATCACAACCAAATTGCTGAGCATTGAAGCCAAAGGAAAAAATCCTGAAAGCAGCCTGATTAAAACGGCACACTACGTACATGAAAACAGTGATTTAGATGACGGCTGATTTTTCATCAGAAATCATGGAGGCCAGAAAGTGAAACATTTTTCAAGTACTAAAAGAAAAGAACTGTCAACCTAGAATTCTACATCCAGTTAAAACATCCCTGACAAATGAAGATGAAATAAAGATGTTCTCAGATGAAGAAAAACTAAGGGAAAAATCTGTTGTCAGCAGATCTGCTTTAAAAGAAATGCTAAAGAGAGTTCTTCAAACACAGGGAAACAGTACCAGAAGGAAACTGGAAACATCAGGAATGAAGGAAAAGCAACAGAAATAGTAAATATCCGGGTAAATATTACAGACTATTCTTCTTTCCTTAATTTCTTTAAAATAAGTATGATGGTTAAAAGCAAAAATTATAACAATGTCTTTGGGGATTCAACGTACATGGGATGCTACAAAAGCAGTGCTCAGAAAGAAAGTTATAACATTAAATGCTTGCATTACAAAAGTAGAAAGGGCTCAAATCAACAACCTAAACTTCCACTTCAAGAAATTGGAGAAAAGAACAAAATAAGCCCAAAGCAATCAAAAAGAAAGAAAAGCACAAATCAAAAAAATTTCAAAAAGAGGTAAGAAATGAGAGCAGGTATCAATGAAATTCATAGCAGAATAACAGTAGTGAAACATCAATCAAATCTAAAGCTTATCAATAATAGAAAAAAGGGGATGTCACTACAGATCCAACAGACATGAAAAGGATAACAGGGTACACTAAGAATAACTCTACACATATAAATTTAACAATTTACATGAAATAGACTCATTTCTTGAAAGTCACAAACTACCAAACTCACTGAAGAAGAAACAGATAACTTGAGTAGTCTTCTCTTAAAGAAATTAAATTTGTGGTTAGAAAACTTTACCCTAAAAAAGAAATCCTAAAGCCTAGATAGTTTCACTGGCAAATTCTACCTAACACTTGAAGAAATAATACCAATTCCATAAAATTTCTCCTAGAAAATATAAAAGAAGGGAACACTTTCTAACTCATAGGGCCAGTAATACTATGCTACCAAAACCAGACAAAGACAGCACAGGAAAAGATAACTACATCAATATCCCTCATAAATCCAAAGGTAAATATCTTCAACTAAATATTAACAGTAATATATCAATGTCAACTGGAATTCATCCCAGGAATTCAATATTTGAAATGGTCCAATATCTGAAAATCAATTAATGTAATCCACCATATTAACAGATCAAAAAGAAAAAGAACCCACACATGATCACATAAATTGATGTAGAATAAGCATTTCATAAAATTCAATATCCATTCATGATAAAAACTTTTAGCAAACTAAGAAAAGAACCTCTCTAACCTGATAAAGACATCTACAAAAAACCCACAGTTAACATCATATTTTGTGGTGAAAGAACAAATGTTTTCCCTCTAAAATCAAGAACAAGGAAAGGATATCTAGTCTTACCACTCGTATTCAACATAATATTAGAAGTTCTAGCCACTGCAATTAAGGCAAAAGATAAACAAATATATAAATAAAAGCATACAGATTGGAAAGGGAGAAATAAAATCGTCCTAATTTGCAGAGAATGTGAATATCTACATAGAAAATCCTTAAAAGTCTATTTAAAAGTTCCTACAACTAGTAAGATTAGCAAAGCTGAAGAATATCAAGTTAATTTCCAAAAGCCAATCACATTTCTATATATTAGCAATGGATAATTGGAAATGAATTTTAAAATATTATATAATACCTTTTATAACAGTTAAAAGAAAGTAAAAATATAAATCTAACAGAACATGTATAGAATCTGTATGCTGAAAATGACAAAAACCTTTGAAAGAAATCAAAACAAGATACAAAGAAATGAAGAGACATCAGATGTTCATGGACTGGAAGCTCATTATAGTTAAAAAATGATTTATAAATTTAATGTAATTACAATTAAAATCCTGGCAGATTTTTTTCGTAGATACAGAAAAGTTGATTCTAATATTTATAGGGAAAGGCAAACGAGCTACAATAGTCAAAACAATTTTGAATCAGAGGAATGACACTATTTAAGACTAACTATAATCAAGACTGTGTTGTATTAGTGAATTCATAGACATAAGATCAATAAAACAGAAGAAGGCATCTGAAAATAGATCCACCCAAAAATGGTTAATCAGTTTTTCATAATGAAAGCCCCATCTCTCACTGTTGACAAAAGAAGTTAACAAATAAGCAAAGGAGGATTGTTAAAAGGAACCTTGTGCTAGATAGCAGAACTATACGGTATGAACTCCTGAGTTTATACACAGATAGATGGATACAGAAATATGCATATAGATGTGTGTACACATTTGTTATTAGATATACATATGTTTCCTAACTCTGTGCTTGAGGCCTAGTAGCACTGACACTCATAGCAATAAGCCCACCTAGTACCCAGATCTTTATTAAAAGGAATCAGGTCTCCTTGGAGAAGTCATTGCGTCCAGAGAGAAGTCATTGCGTCCAGAGATGAGGCAGGAGCATCTTGTGGTTCATCAGAAAGTAAAAAAGTACTTAAAAAAAAAATGGAGGCACATTTAAGGACACAGAAACCAACTACAGCCAAAGCTGGAACAAGTCCAGCAACAAAGTAAATAGGAATAATACCGGATTATAAAGCCAAAGAATAAATATCCATGAGTCATACCGATATAAGTTAATGATAATAAAGAAGTAAATATAGAAGATAAATCTTCCTCACAGAGAAATCCCATTAGTAAATGCAGAAGGAGGGAGGGAAATACAAAATCACCACCAGAATACCACTATAATATTGCTGCAGGCAAGATCCACAGGTGAATGCTAAAATGAGTGGGTCTGAACAAAAATAGGATACATGCATGATATCCAAGTATCTCCCCCCAAATATTTACTAATTACAAAGGGAGCAGTTGTAACTGCATAATGGAGAAACCTGGCAGAGACCACCTTAACCAAGTGATGAAGCTGTACATGACCAGTAATGAGTTTTATTGACATCATGTATTCCTGACACAATGCCCTGAGAAGAGGGCATCACCTCACCTCTGCAATATCCTTCCCAATCACGCAACAACCTCAATGCAATTAAGAGAAAACACCAGAAAAATCCAAACTGAAGGCCATTCTATATGATAAATAACAAGCATTCTTCCAAAGTGTCAAGATCATGAAAGACTAGGACAGACCGAGGAACTGTCATAAATGAGGGAAGGTTAAGGACGCAGGACAACTGAACGCAATGTGGGATACTGGACTGAATTCCTGGGACAGAAAAAGGACAGTAGGGAAAAAACTCACGGAATCCAAATGAAGTTGAGAGTTTAATTAATAGTGATGAACCAATGTTAATTTCACAGGTTTGATAACTGTACTATAGTGTACAGGGGAAGACAGGTAAAAAGTATAGTATATAGGAACTCTCTACTATTTTTCTAATTCCTATAAGCCTAAAATTATTTCAAAAGAAAAAGTTTTAAAAAAGTTTTCTTTTTAACATTAATAAACTTGCAGTCTGAATACTGGATCACATCTGTCTGCAGAACATGATACACGGTGGGTAGATTTACAGGATATCCCACAAAAGTCTATTTAACCAATAATGAGGTTTTTTTTTTTATAATGGGAGAAATCAGTACAGTTATAATGGTAATAAAAAAATGATGACATGAAATTTTAAAAAAAGTTGTTACATGAAAGTAATAAATGTAAGGAGGAAAAAGATGTTGCTGTAGATATAAAATCTCATGAAATCTCCAAAGAGTTGCCACACCTCACTTCACACATGGAACCTGGGAGAGAGTGAGAGGTAGAGGTGAGACGTATTCGTGTCTGAATTCCTGGAGTGTGCCAGGCACAGTTTTAAATGCTTTTCACACATGATCTTAGATAATCTTCTTATTACCTTGTGAGAAAGGTATATATTAATACTATGCCTGTAATCCTAGCACTTTGGGAGGCCAAGGTGGGAGGATCACTTGAGCTCCAGAGTTGGAGACCAGCCTGGGCAAGAGCAAGACACCGTTTCTACTAAAAATAGAAAAAATTAGCCAGGCGTGGTGGTCAGCTCCTTTAGTCCCAGCTTCTAGGGAGGCTGAGGCACCAGGATCACTTGAGACCAGGAGTCCAGGTGACAGAGGGAAACTCTGTCTCAAAAAAAAAAAAAAAAAAGGCATATACTAGACCTGTTTTAGAAGTAAAAAAAAAAAAAAGGTACCCAAGATTTCATGGTTGGTTAAGCAGTAGAACTGAGTTTCAATCTGAAGTCTGACTAAGTTCCAAGTCTCTCTCTCTTTCTCTGTATATACTGCATATGATGAAAACAGAGTAATTTTCCTTGGATAAATGGCAAAACTTCAGAGGCTAAGAGGAAGAGTAAAAGACATCAAGGGAGATAAGTATAATATGAGCATAAAGATGGTGTAAAAGCTGGGCACAGTGGCTTACACCTGTAATCCTAGCACTTCAGGAGGCAAAGGCAGGAGGATTGCTTGAGGCCAAGAGTTCAAGACCAGCCTGAGGGAGACCCCATCTCTATAAAAAACAAAAATTATCCAGGTATGGTGGCACGCGCCTGTAGTCCCAGCTACGTGGGAGGCTGGTGCAGGAGGATAGCCTGAGCCCATGAGTTTCATGTTGCAGTGAGCTACGATGATGCCACTACACTCTAGCCCGAGCAACAGAACGAGACCCTATTTCAAAAAAAAAAAAGATGGTGTAAGGCCATTCATGGCCGGGCACAGTGGTTCACGCCTACAATCCCAGCATTGTGGGAGGCCAAGGTGGGAAGATCACATGAGATCAGGGGTTCAAAACCAGCGTGGGCAACAGGGCGAGATTCCATCTCTACAAAAAATAAAAAAAATTACTCGGGCATGATGGTACGTGCCTGTAGTTCCAGAGGCTGAGGCAGCAGATCAGTTGAGCCCAAGAGCTTGAGGCTGCACCGAGCTGTGATGGTGCCACTACACTCCAGCCTGGGTGACAGAGCAAGAATTTATCTCAAAAAAAAGATGGTATAAAGTAGAACTAATTAAGTTGTTAAATGATAAAGGGAAGATAATGGTGGGAGAGGTTTTAGATTAGTGCTTTCCACACAAGAACTTTGCAGTTGGGAGATGAAAAGGATGTTAAGAAATGCAGCACAGAACCAGCCTGTGTAAGAAAGCAGTTCTACAGAGAACCTCTGAAGGTCAAGTTAAGGAGAGTAACATGGAACACAGAGCCATTATGGCGTCACACTCTTGAAATAACCATAGCTCTGGTTTACTAGTCGTGTGTGTGTGTGTGTGTGTGTGAGAGAGAGAGAGAGAGAGAGAGAGAGAGAACAAACTTGCAAGGTCTTATTCACAACTAAGAGAAATAACTACTACAATAAGAAGAGAACGTACATTTATCTATATCCTTCTAACCTAAAGGAAACACTTCAAATTAACAGCTGGAACTTAAATTCTGGGTAAAAGGTTACAAAATTAAAAGCAAGGCCTCTGTTTGTAGCCAAATATCAATGTTCTTCCTTACACAATTAATTAATATGATGAAGCAGCTAAAGTCAGATGTCATTTTTTCTAAGTTTAAACAGCTTCATTATTGGGAATGTTTAAAAGAATTGCCCTATTCATACCAACTGTGTCCCTTGAATTTTTAAATTAAAGTAAAGCAGGGTAATGGTTTAAGGAAAACACATTATTCTGATTACACATTTTAAAATTTAAAATGGACAAAATCTCAAATGTGAGAAGTTGATTTTTCCTGAATATGTAACTGGGAGGTACTGCAAAAGCAGAGATTTTGAAGGCAGAGGAACAGTTTCAAATCCCAGCCCCCTTATTTGCTAGCTGTGGGACCTTAAGCAAGCCTTAGCTTTTGAGCCAATGGATGTGAAACCTACTTTAAAGGTTATCATGGAATTAAATGAGACATTGCACGTATAGCTCCCAATGCAGCGTCTGCACGTAGTGAGCCTTTAATATGGGTTGAGAGAAAGTAACCATATCATGTGGTTCTTCATTTCATACCTGGATTTAAACCTTTATAACAATATACAATCATTAAAATGGTAAAAGTGACAGCTGAGCACCATGCAAGTGTAACCAACCAAAGCAATGTGTTATAGTGAAAATAGCACCAGACAGAGCCAGGAGACGTGGGCATCTCTGTATTTCTACTGTTGCCCAGCAGTGACCTCGAGAAGAGAGCACCAGCTCTCACGCCTGCTTCCTAAGGTTGGGAGGAGATGGCACCTTCTCATCCCTTCCTTTCAGCTCCAGAGTTCTGAGAGCCCAGCATGCTATACTGTGCTGGGTGCTTGAGACAGAGCTGAATGAGAAAAGTTGTAAATGGATTAAAAACTGTGATTGAAATTAGTTCTACAGTAGAAAAGAAAAAAAGAGAAGACAAATTCCGGTCTGTGAACATTTGTGAGGTTATCCCAAGCCCTTCCATGTGGAGAGCTCCACGACCAGAGATGCCAGTGGAAACGGACTTTCTAGCGGGGTTAGAGAAAGAAGAAAATGAGCACCAGGGATGAGGAACATCAAGGAGGATGACTAAATCCAGAAACAGGTATCACGCTGCACGTCCCTGAGAACGTCTAGGCGGTCCCACCTCTGGGTGTGGGGACAGATTCACCTACAGACAGCAACCTAGGAGGCTTTCAGACACAAGAAAATGGGAGAAAGAATGATACTTTGTGGCTTTCTCTACATTATTCCAAAAAATCCAAGGTAAATAATAGCAAATGGAAGTTTTAAAGAATGTTTCTGTTTTATATTATTTAGAATTCTCCTTTGACCCAGTTCCTGTGCTCTCCACATTCTTAAAACAGGCAAGCTGAGCTTGCCTTTAAACAGTGTTTATGACCTTCATGATGTTGTCTAAAAGCAGTTGAGCTGGTCTTTTTCCAATAGTAAATTAACATCCAAAGGTTCAAAATAACCGAAACTCAGCACTATTAAGGTCTAGGGTAAAAACAATTTATTGAACAAATTACTGCTCCCACTGAAAGTATGAAGAACTAAACATGTACCCTCACACCATTACTATATTCCTTCTTTCTCTCTTGGAAAGGAATCAACTTCAGCTGCCATTTCTACTCTCAGTAAAAAAAAAACATAATAAGGAAGAGAGAAGGCCTGCAAATATACAACTAAATAAAAGACAAAAATAAACAGGCTTTATCTGGCAGAGAAAGTCTGTTTGCTCTGGTCTAAAGCTAGGCTCCCATGCAAGCCATCAGCCCTGTGAATTGATGGCTTCAATCCACGAACTTCCTTCCACAGGTCTTGCTAAGCCCTCACACTTTCCTGGCGTTGGCCGCTTGCCTGGCTCCTGTGATGACAGCTAGCCTCCTGCACACAGCCCCTTCTGCCCTAGAGGCAGCTGAACCCATTATCGAACTGACTGGTCCCCTCGAGGAGCTGTGAGCACACTGAGGATGAGGAGTTGGAGACAACCACAGCCCTCCACTCTTTCCAGACCCTGAAAACAAATGCATGCCAAATCCTAATCCTGATAATTACACTTACACATGGAAACAAGAAACTTCAGCTGATTTAAGTTCATAATGGAACTTATCTTTTGTTTCTATCTTTAGGCAATTACCTAACTGCTGAATCTCAGTTTCTTATCTGTAAAATGAAAACTATAATACTACTACTCTCCAAGATTGCTTTCAAGCTATAAATGACTGCCAATAAATATTTTAAGAAAACTGAGATAAGTATTTAACCTCTTAAAGTGACTAATTTGGAGGTATAATGTCCCCCAAACAAGAGCTCAGGGATTGGAGGAAGATGGGAAGGGCTGGGAACAGAACCATCACAGCCTGGATTTCTACCCCTACCCCAACACCCAGGAGTAAAGGTGGTTCATTTCAGTAAGGACTTGGGTGGTGGGGAGGGGAGGAGGAATATTGTTTGGAAAAGGCCCCCAACTGATCCCTCAGTCTCACCTCACTGTTCTAATTGTGACTAAGTAGCACTGCCTTTATTAAGTTGATACTATCATTTGCAAGACCATGAGCTTAAACAGCATGATGACAGACAGGACCCCCAGGACAGACATGAAACTCAGGCTCTTCTTGCCAGCACTGGAAAGCAGGTCAACAGAATTCTAAGCCCCACTTTCTTCACTCCATGGTTACAACTTCAGTTATTTAACACAAAGAATTGTAGAGAACAGAAAGGAGAAGAGTTCTGTCCCAAAAGAACGTAGAAAAAAAAACCAGAATTATGTGAGAATAGGCCGACATCAGATAAGCATGGAATTGGCTTAAGAGCCCCAAAGCAGGCAAACTTTGTATAAGGGGAAACTTCCTGTGATAGCTTGAGTCAATTTACTTCTGATAAGGTGATGCTTCCGGTTTCTCCAGTCCTATAAAGCCTCTCCAACTGAAGAGGGCCTACCAGATTTACAACCCTACAGGTTGGGCCTTATCCTGGGTTATTTCTGGACCAAAAGATATTGAGGAAGCAGTCAAAATGCTTTGCTTGGAAAGTAACAGAGTGACCAAGTGACCTCAAAAAAAAAAAAAAAAAAAAAAACCCACACACAACTTTAAACAGTGGGGCTATTTTTGGTAAGAATACTAGAGGTCAGTGGTTGACGCAGCTGGGTGATGGCAATGTTGGGTAGTGGAGCCTCAGCATCCATCATTCCCAACTGCCCCCTTAGAGTCTCCATCAGCCACCAACCTGCATTCTGACACACACTCTCTCTCTTACACACACACGCACACACACACAAATGATCTTTATTTACACTCAGGGAAAGTTCTATGTAAATGAAAGTACAAGCCCTGACTCTCCCTCCTCATCCCCCATCCTACTGTTAGGCTCCTCCACTTGGGAAGGAGCTGGTTCTGGAAAATGAATCTTTGCCCAGGACTCCCTTTTGGCCAGCAGGGGCCTCTTGCACAGTTTCTGCACATCTGCTCCATTCTCCCCACTCCCTGGCTGGTCTCCTCTGCTTATATTACATTTTGTTCCCTACTTCCTGATGATAGCAAGCATTTATTTGTATTAATTTATTTAACATAAATAGCACTTTCCAGTATATCCAAGCAATGTTTTTAATGGCTCTACAGATATTAACTCATTAAATTAAAAAAAAAAAAAAAACCCTGAAGTGAAAACTATCCTCCTTACTTTCTTTAGTTGAAGAAAATGAGGCACAGAGTAGTAGCTTGCTTAAGATCACATAGCTTCCACATGGCTATAATGGGCTTTTGGCACCTTTCTACATCATGATATTTTCATTTCAGATCCCAGGGCATTGATACGTCCTTGTCCAAATTCTCAAGAGAGAATTAACTAGCTAGCCCTGCTTAATACTGTCATTAGTACCCTGCTTGTATTGTGTTATCATTACTAATAATTAACACAAGCATATTCAGGAAATGTAGTGACGAGCTCCATCAAAGGTGATGAAGTTAAGAAACCTGGGCTTTTGATCTTCCGCTAAAATTACAACACTAAATTTTGAATCTCCAATGAATCTTCAGAATTGGGATTGTATCTTACAGTCACTGCTGACCAGGTGGCAGTTGTAATGTATCCTCATTGCTTCTGTGTACCCATTAGAACTTGCAGAATGGGCATCAGAAGCTTGGAAGAAAACCCTGGAGACAACAGTGGCATTCCTAAGAAATGCTGACAACAATGCCCTTGACAGCACCGAGGACCATATTATGTGGAAACACAAGGACATCTTCGGTTGCATGGAAAAGTAACACAGAAAAGATCAACTCTGAATGTAAAGAAGCCTTAGAAACACCTTAATTTATTTTGCATATACATTCTTATCTGTAAGAATCCAAGACTGAACACCTATGTTTAAATAAGTCTCAAAGAGCTTAACAAGTATAAAATAAAATTTTAGGTGATAAAAAGCACCGTTAGAGTTTATGTGGCATCTTTTTTCTTTCTTAGCTACAAATACAAAATAATAGTGCCTCTTCCAATTGATGCTTAAGATTTAATAAAATACAGACTATTATGATACTAATATTATTAGTATCATACCTAGCAGTTGTCTCAGAAATGCAAGGGACGTCAGGACTCCAGTTCCTGTTTTGAGAGGGAAAAATACTCTCTGAGACAGCCTAGAGGTACAGAAACAAGTTCTCAGATAATATGCATTTAAAGACACGAAAAACAAGATGTATTTTAACATGGACTACTTAAAATTTTTTTCCAAAAGTCATGTAAGAATTTGGGTTCTGTGTGGACTGGCAGCTCAACTCCAGCAATGACCTCTGGCATCTCCCCAATAAAATGGGGATAACGACAGTACTCAACTGAGGTTTTTATGGGGGCTACATGATCCATCTAAAGAAAGCACACTTCTTGGTCCAGAGTAAATACTTGATAAATGTGAGCTACTCCTAATAGCCAACAATTAAGACACAGCTTTTGAAAAAATTA
Organism: Lemur catta; assembly: GCF_020740605.2. Taxonomy (NCBI): domain Eukaryota; kingdom Metazoa; phylum Chordata; class Mammalia; order Primates; family Lemuridae; genus Lemur; species Lemur catta. Next base: position 23,508,871 of record NC_059143.1, read on the forward strand.
AAGCAGCAGATGAGTAAAGCTGTTACCTGCTGCACTCAAACACATGAACTTCTCCCATGATCGGTTCTCTATTTAAAGACTGTTCCACCCGGACACAAACATCTTTTAAACTTACAGAAGCCTTGCCTTATATCTGGAAACAAAAGCAGCCCCTCCTGTAGCTTTATTTCCCCGTTTCTGTAATCAGATCTGATTCTGAAAGGGCTCCTTCTTCGGACACAAGCCAACCCACACGGCAAGTCTCTCCACATCCAGCCCACCCTCCCAACCCCGCACAGAAAGAAAAGTGTTCTTAAAGTCATCTGGAGAAACAATGTGCCAATATTTTTCCTTGCATTCCAAAATACAGCAAACTTCCTGTCCCTGGTACAGCCTTCCAAGTCCCTGGGAAGGTCACAGTAACAGAACTTGAAGCAATTCACAGCTAGACCCAGAGTGTAATCCCTTGTGGCTGAAAGCTGCTTCTATCCATATTCAAGGCAGGTGCAAAATTGTAATTTTTTTTTTTTTAACAGAAGAAAATCCCTCTGAAGTGTTAGAAACAGCTTTGCCAAATACTACATCACTAAGCTACTACATAAAAATCATTATTGATCTATCATTTAAAAATAAAAATCATATTGAAAATCTGTTGTTTTATTTAACACTGCTAAGTAAACTATTCTATGGCTTTACATAATGTCCATTACCCTTTATATCATAAATATGGCAGTATGTATCAGAAAATTCTCTCAATTTTTATATTTATTAACATGAAGTGTGAAACTCAGGTATGTATCAGAAAATAAAATAATTTTTACCACCCTGAAAACCTAAGTATACCAAAATAATAACCGAAGCATAGAAAACAATTTATGTGAATTCAATGCAAAGATTCCATTTTAGCTTTTTACTCAATATGTGATAGTTCAGGGTAGCAGAAGTTCTTTGAAATACAAAGTACATTTTAAGAGATCTTGACACCCTTAGATTTAAAATATGCTATTTGCAAAAAAAGGAGTGCCACCAAATGCTGAGCTAAGCACATTAAAAAATGAGGAAAAACACCCTGTTTTAATCAGAAATTCTAAAAATACATGACTTTATAATAAAACTTTATAGCATATTATTCGAGGAAGAGAACAGACTGTGAAGTTGTCCAAACCCAACTTTGGTATGGATGTTAATTTTCAGCACTTACAGCATATGGGATATGGCAGTTCCCAAGTCACCTGCATGTCTTAAGCTTTTGCCCTCTACTCAGCAGCTTTGTTCATTGTGCAGATAAGAGGCTGATGGGAAGAGAGATGCTTTCATTGAAAGATCCCAAACAAATGTTCTCAGAAAATGAAGATATTGTTCTAGAACAGAGACCAACTGTTCAGGTTAACAGAGCAAAAGCCTTCAGTACTACACTGACTTGTATTTGCTACTGTAAAAGAGAACATGTGTATTCTTCAACTCACAATAGCATTAGGTTAAAAAAATTAAAATTAATAACTCTATGTCAGTAAGTAGATTCCCCCAAATGACCAAACATAAGACAGAAATGAGTGAAAAAAGGGGTTTTCTTAAAACTTTTCATGTAATTTCATGTGGACTGAAACTCCAGAAATATGTTAAAGATAAAACAGCTAAAAAACACAGATAACTCATCATTTAAAAATAATCTATAAAAACACCAACTCAAAACGGATCAAACACTTAAATGTAAGAGCTATAAAACTATAAAACTCTTAGAAGAAAACCTAGGAATAAATCTTTGTGACCTTAGATTTGGCAATAGTTTCTTATATATGACACCAAAAGCATATTCAATAAAAGAATAAACTGGACTTCATCAAAATTAAAAATTTTTATGCTTCAAAGATACCATCAGGAAGTGAAAAGGTAACCCACATAATGGAAACAAAAACCTGCAAAACATTTATCTGATCTAAAGGGCTTGTATCCAAAATACACAAGAAACTCTTAAAATTCAACAATAAAAAGATAAATAACCCAATTAAAAATGGGCAAAGGATGTGAATAAACATTTCTCCAAAGAAGATATACAAATGGCAACAAGCACATGAGAAGATGCTCAACACCAGTCATTAGGGAAATACAAATCAAAATCACAATGAGATACCACTTCACACCTTGCTAGGATGACTATCATCAAAAAGAGAGACAATAAGGATGTCCAGAAATTCAACCCTTACACATTTTCACGGGAATGTAAAATGGTGCACACATTCTGGAAAGCAGTTTGGCAGTTCCTCAAACAATTAAACGCGGTTACCAAAGGATCCAGCAATTTCACTCCCAGGTATGTATGTACCCAAGAGAAATGAAAACAGATGTCCAACACAATAACTTGTACACATATGTTCATGTCAGTAGTATTCACAACAGCCCTAAATGGAAACAACCCAAATACCTATCAACAGGTGAATAAACAAAATGTGACAGATTCTTATAATATATTATTTAGCCATGAAAAGGAATGAAGTATTGATACCTGTTACAGGTATGATGAACCCTGGAAACAATATGCCAAGCAAAAGAAGGCAGTAACAAAAGGTCACATATTGTATGACTCCATTTATACAAAATATCCAGGATAGGCAAAATCCATATAGACAAAAAAAAAAAATTTGATGATTGTCAAGCAGTAGGAAAGTGGGTAATGAGGAGTGATTACTAATGAGTGCAAGATTTCTTTTGCTAGTGATAAAAATGTTCCGGAATTAGAGAGTGCTGCAGGTTACATAACTCTGTGAATGTACTAAAAACCCCTGACTTGTATACTTTAAAAGGATGAATTTTATAATGTGTAAATTATTCCTCAATAAAACTGTTAATAAAAATTTTTAAAGTAATTTTCTGTATGTAAATAGCACTGGGCTCACAATTAGGGGTCTCAAGTTCACTGTGTCTTTGTCCCCATGCTTGCTAAATGCCAGTGGCTCGCTGAACCTTGGTTTCTACATATGTCACCTGCTTGTCTCGGGCACTAGGTTAAAAGGCCTTCTCTGGCTCCAATGAGGTGATTCCATGATCATGCCAAGTATGAAAACACAGCAACAATTACATTGCATATTTGGGAGTCACTAGTGATTTCACATTCTATTCTAGTTTGGGCACAGTCATCACATGAGGGATAATCATCAAGAGACTTAATACTTCCAAAAACAAAAGAGATCACAGTAAAACCAGCTGGACCAAGCCATTCTGGGAATCTTGAGCGTCCAAACAGTGCCAGGTCTCACCCCAGTTCTTTCCTACCTGCCCCGATAAATTACACTAGTGCTGGCAAGGGAAAAACTCTCTATATCCCTTTTCCTAGATGGGCTGGTTCAAAAAATTCTTAATGCATATGCTTTCATGGCACAAACATTTCAAAGGGTATGGCGTTCAAAGATTAACACAGGTGTTTGAGAGAGAAAGGGAAACAGAGCAGGCCCTCTGAAGCTGGGTAATTCCTATCTGCCCTTCAAGACTCAGCACAGGCAACACTTCCGCCACCAGTCTGGCTCTGTTGCTTGTCTGAGATCCCAGAATGCCTTCGCCCAAGGATGTGCACAGGTGGATGTGAGGGAAAACCACCACCTGGAGGACATCCTTACCTGGATGTCCCACCAACTAACTCAAGCTCAGTATGTCCAAACCCTGACCTCATCATCTTATTTTTCTACAACCCACCACAAACCAACTCTTTGATTCCTCATTTTGGAGAGGGCATCCCCATCTATATGGACTAATGGATGCACATGGAAAACCTACACACATTAGTGAAAAGGGTGAATTACAGAATTTTTAAAAGATATGTAGCTTTCGTTCAGGATCACACATACAAAAAAGGGTAAAGGACTATCATCTGAGCATTCTCCATTAACATAAAAGAATTTCTGCCAGGTGTGGTGGCTCACACTTGTAATCCCAGCACTTTGAGGGGCCGAGGTGGGAGGACTGCTTGAGGCCAGGAGTTTAAGACCAGCCTAAGCAATATAGTGAGAGCCTGTCTTTACAAAAAATAAAAATAATTAGTTGGGTATGGTGGCATGTGCCTGTAGTCCCAGCTACTTGGGAGGCTGAGGCAGGAGGATCACCTGAGCCCAGGAGTTTCAGGCTGCAGTGAGCTATGATCAGGCCATTGCACTCTAGCCTGGGCAACAGAGCAAGACACTAGCTCAAAAAAAAAAATTATTCACAAGTAGCATACCTATGATCTACATGTAAAATGTTTATCAGAAAAGCTTAACAGTAGTCTGCTCCTCCAATGGGGTATACACTCCCCCACAGCCCCATTGACATTTGAGAGAGAGAGAAAGAGAGACAGAAGAAAATGAATGGCATAAATAAAAAGTCTTATCAAAACTATTGCACATGGTAATATTCAGAATTCATGAATTAATACTTTGCCTTTGAATATAAACGAGAAATCTTCTGATGTAAGATGACTAAGTCAAACTGAATGGCTGAAGACTAAAGACTCCCAGTTGAAACAGTCAAAGTTCTATGTGTAAATATGGTTAGTTTTTCTGTAGGAGTCTAATGCTCAATTAATCATCTTGCTGAAGCATAACAAATTTATTTCCACCTCCCCAAAAGTTTAAAATCCCTATAGTAAATCACAAACCTTTAATTAGCGTATGTAATAATAATACCAAAAATCAAGCCATATGGTATTAAACTGAATTCATTTTTCTAGCAAAAACATATAAGTTAAAGCAATAGCAGCATGATAGAAATTACTGTCACAAATTATTATTTCAGGAGAATGATGTTATTCCAGGAAATAAAACGTCGAGGTAAAATGCATGTTGCTCATCAATAGAAATGCTCTTAATTTTACATGATGCTTTGCCACAAGGGTACCCATGCCCTCAAATTAATTCAAATAATAGATGGGGACACTGAAACAATGATACACAGAGCTGTGCAGCAGAAATCTCTAATGACATATAGTAGTAAATTATTCCTTTCAAAATACAAGGAGTGTTGATTACCAATACATAGTAAATGGCTACCAAAATATTCTCTCCCTTTCTCAGACAGCAACATCCCCATAGCACATATATGTTGTGTGTATGTGTATATATATTATATACACAGCAACAATAAAATTGTTTACTAGTCTATCAGTATTCAAGGTTATCTGCTCTAACAAAAATTTTATTTGGTAAACCAAAAAAAAATCACACTGTTCACTTTCATGTCATTTCATTTAATCATCACAACAAGACAGGGAGTGAGGTATTATCTCCACTTCACCTATAAAGAGAATGTCCATATAACGTACTGAACCCAGGAAAGAGGGCACAGAACATGCAAACTGGGACTATCTTGGGCAAACGAGGATGCTGGGATCCTCTATGCAAGGAAAGAAATTCAGAAAAGTTTTTTAATTTCCCAAGTTCACACACAGGGACAAGAGGGAACTGGGATTGAAATCCGTAAGTGACTGTGGTTCAAAAGAACAATAATCTCCCAAACAAACAAAAGACAGGAAGAAGCTGACCATTGTTTCTTTATTTTGTATTTTGCTATAACTGTGGGCTCAGCAACATGCCCTGTGCAAGGCTTCTGGAGCTGATTATTAATTGCTTCCACCAATACTTTTTCTCAAATCCCCTTACAATTCCTATAGTTATGCTAGGTAAATAAATGTAGGAGTTAAAATCTCAAGATACTGGGATGATGAAATTCTCTGTGTGCAGAGTGGGAACAGAGAAACCCAGATCTGGTGCGTGGTATCAGGCACAACCTCCACAGTAACTGAGCAGCAGTATCTTAGTAAGAGGCATTTACTGTATACATCACCCCAGCAGGCCCAACTGCCACGAGCCATCAATGGCCCTAATTGTCCTGTATACATAGAGAACTCTAATTACATGCAACTTTGCTGCTTTTAAAACTATATACGCTATTCCTATTACAAGCACGCATGAACAGCAGTTAGAACTGTTTCAAAGCAACAGTCATCACCTCATTTACATTCAGTAGGATGCTGTGAGTGGGTTTCTGATAATTCATTTACATTTACTACACAAATTATTCCTCCATGTTTTGTGCCAAAGAATTTCTGAATGAAATACTTATTACCAGATTTAAGGCAATTTTTTTCTAGTTGAAATTTAATATATACACAGCTTTAGTAAGAAATCAGTAAACTTATCCATATATCTAAACATCCAACTAAATTCTCTATTTTTGAATTTTACCTTTGCATATTCAAAAGCTTATTAAATAAAACCATTCATCAAATAAATTTCCAAGCCATAGTCTGTCATAGTCCATTTGCCCCATATTGTAAACAAATTTCCTTGACTTTACAGAAAAGCAAGCCTTTCAAAAGAGGACCTATAGTTATATTAATGCAACTTTTTCTTTTCTTATCAATGCAGTGGTGAAGTCTGGAAAACTATATTTGTTTTACAGGAAAGCAATAAATGATGAATAGTTATCTCTCAGGATTGGCATTGATTCAGTTCTTCTTAAATATTCCAAATCTACTGGAACAGTTATAAAAAATAACTCTAGTACTAAAAGATAAAGTAATAAAAATTTAAGAATTTCTTGAGGGCAGGGACCTTATACTTCCCCATTTGCTTTACACATTGCAGGCATGTTCACCAAACTGTTATTTCCACAAACAGTTCTTAGTCACAGTAATGAAAGGATGTATTATGGATGACCCAAGGAACAACATAATTTAGAAGTCACATTGTTGAACTTCATTGTGTGTTATTACGGAGGTGGTTTTGCCTTCCTGATTCTATACCATGTAGTATTCTATTAAATAATTTAGTTTGTATCAGCCAAATATTCCATGAGAGAGCAATGGAGAACCTGGCCTGGGATGAAAATTATGCCATTTCACATATAAATAATACAGACACAGATAATAAAGAATTGCTATATTGCATTTATAAAGGGGTTTATTTTGGAATTCCTCTTACCCCATTTTCAAAGAGATATTTATCATTTATCAAACCACTGTTAAATGAGCACACATGTGACTGACCTACACCCATATTAGTTTTACAGAATCTACAGACATCTCTATTTTCATCTATTAAATGAACAACACTGGTCTCCAAGAAAACTGAGTAAGAACAGATGGCTTAGGACAAGGGTTGGTGAACTTTTCTTGTCAAGTGCCAGACAGTAAAGATTTTAGGCTTTGTGGGCTACACAATCTCTGCCGCATCTCTTCACTTCTGCCACTGCAGTGCAAAAGCAGCCACAGACAGCATGTGAACAAACAAGTGTGCTGTGTTCTAGTAAAACTTCATTTCCTTAAACAGGCAGCAGGACAGAGTTGGCCCATGGGCCACAGTCTGCCAACCCCTGGGTTGGGATAAACTCATTGCTATTTGGTGGTGGAGAACTCAAAATACAGCAAAATCGGATTTTGTGAATACTCCATATTTCCATTTTTGAGAGGCGTTCTCCATTACTTCATACCCTAGGGCACTGCCACCTCCCCTACTCCCTCAATCACTGCCCATTGAATGCTATCGAGTTAAACTGAAAACTTTAATACAAAATAATAAAATAAAATAAATGGGGTATGCCTTTCCATTCTCAGCATCATCAGCGACTGTACTCTGTTGCATGCGGATTGCCCCATAATGAGGTGGTACCCAAGAACCACACAGGGGCAGAACACTCTAGCTCAGAATCTGACTCCTTGGCTTTTAGCAGGGTGGGGTGGTCCATGAGCACTTTGAAATCATGTGAAAAACTGTGTTTAGACCTATATCCGTTTATAGCTTTCATCAGATCTCCAAAAAGTTAAGCAAGAAGCACTGGTAATGTTGTAATCAATAAACAATGTAAAAATACTGCCCAGTACAGATGTGTATTGAGGGGGAAGGGATCATCTGTTGATGTCAGAGCCTAAGTGTAACATGCCCTGATCTTATCTCTTTTGTTCTCACTTGTCACTTGTGATGGCACCAGCCTGCTTCTGCTTAGTTTCCATCGAGTCTGCTATTTTACTCTGTAATTGTAAAATACACTACTCTTCAGCTAAGAGACAAGCTTTAACTACAGGTACGGGTTTTTTTGACAGATAAACAGCAGAAGCAGAGCCTCTGGGAAAGGAGGCTGGAGTTTCCTCAAGTCCCACCCCAAGGTAAGTGAAGGGTGCTACTGTACAGATGGGTTTATATATAAAAATATCATATATATGTATTTATGTACCTTTGAGGACAATATGGGAACAAGTGCTTTAAAAGCCAAGAAAGAAAAATGAAAACAGTTCTTATTTTGCTACCTGCCACCTTCCACCCCAAGTCTTTCTTGTTGGGGAGACTGGGGTCGGAAGACAACGAGCATTTAAAGTAGAAATCCTACCCCAGCAATCCTGACGTCCACTTAGTTCCCATCCTCTATTAACAGTGCAGTGGGGCCCTTGAGGTTCCTCTGACTTCGATTAGTAGGATCAGGCCTACCCTGGGTATCTTTGCCGGCAGGGGTTCAATTTTTAATAAAGATGATGGACAAATGATGCTCTCATTTTGTGAAGTGCAATATGAATGGGAAAAACTTCCTCGTTGGTCTGAGAATTGGGAGAGGCAGGCTGGAGTTCAAGGTGCGGGATCTGGAACTGCCCTCACTGCTGGCTTCGCCACCTTTCAGCTGTGTGACCTTGAGCAAATTATTCCTTATGTCAAAGTGTTACTGTGAGAAGTAAATGAGATAACGTTCACAGCGTGCTGTACAACAGCCAGCACCATAATTAGTCCTCAATAAACGTTAACTATAATTATCACCCAGGAGTAAACACCAATAGCTTTGCTGGTTTGGGGAATACGGGACAGTTACTTTTAATAGTGTTACATGCCTGTGTCAAGGCGGGAAGAGCTATAGCTTCCTTCTATTTAAGTTTTTAATCATTCACAATATCGTGCTATCAAAAAGTAGAAGTTCAACGAATACCTGTTCATCTTGACTGTGAAGACCACAATTATCATTTTTACCATTACTACTATCATAAGTTTTCAAAATTCCCTTCCAAGAGATAATGGAGACATGCATTAAGCCAGGTTGGTTTTTTCATTTTTCTGACCAATACATAATCTTGAAGGGAGGAGAGTTTATTTTGAGTAATCACAGGTGTCTACATGAAAAGTTTAAAAAGTGAGTAACTTAGGTGTAGACCCCTATGGATGTCAGGCAGGAAAAAGTGTAAGAATCTTTAAAGAGAATGGAGAATAGAAAAAGCAAGTTGCCTTATGTATGAGCACTAGCAGGGGAAAAGTGCTATTAACTACCTCCCTTTGCCAGTAATTGGAGCTATAAAAAGAATATCATTACAGCAAGGCTAAGCTAATAACTTGCTGTCTGAGGCACAAGCAATCGGAAAAATTTTAAAGGTATTCTAATTTTCTGAGTACTCAGCAATCTTAGTATCAATCAACTTATAACTGATCTTCTGTTCAAACTACAATGGCTATCCTTTGCAATACTTTTTCCTTCCCTGCTGGGTCAGAAAATTGGCTGAAATCCTACTGTAAAATCTGAGGGCACCTTTTAAATTAACTACATGCAAGTCAGCAATTTTGGAATCTTAAAAAAGCTAAATCCTGTTTAAGTGATTAATTCAACCCCTATGCCAACCATTATGGAAAATTATTTAAAAGTTACAACAAGCTGCTCAAAAAAAAAAAAAAGTGTAGGGATTGTAACATTTGTAACCACAAACTATTAACCTTGATCTTTTACCATCCTCAACACTGGCTCTGCTTCCTCCTGATCAATGGCATTCACTCCATGGGTTGATTTATGACCATTACATTGAAATCTCCCAATATTACTTCTCTAGCCCGGAACTCTCTCCAGAGGCAAGCCCAGATTTCCAACTCCTCAGTACCGCAACACATCCATCCACAGATGATCACGCCGCCTTCCCACACCTCCTCCCGTAATAGTCACTGGAGTCATACTCCTGGCTGTGGAAAGATGGTACAACTCCACCCTCTTGAAAGTTAGTGTGACGATGGGACTTGCCACAAACAACAGTGTGTAAGAGGGACACACAGGTGCATCACTTCCAAGCAGAAGTTTTAGGAGGTCGGGGCATGATTTGCCATATTCTCTGTCCTGCTTCAATAACTGGGAAAGTACAAACATGAAAGTCTAGGCCTGGGGTCACAGTGAGGATGACGACGGAGAGCAGAGTCTCCCTTCCCGACACCCCCAGCCAACCCATGATAAACACATTGCACACATGAGCAATAAACTTTTGCTGCTTTAAACCACTAACACTTTGGAGTTGTTGTTACCACTGCCTAACCTGGCCTACCCTGACTAATAGGTCCATTTGCAACCTGTTTCTCCATCTGTGTTCCCATCTCTGATAAAGCCATCACCACCCAAGCCAGGAACCTCAGGACCACCTAATGCTTCCCTCTTTCTAACATCTCGTATCCAGTTATTGATCATGGAAATCTCACCTTAAAATATTTCCCACTCCCTCTCTCCACTATATTCCCATGAATCTAGTTTTGGCTGGAGGCCATATTTCTCCTTGCATATAACCCTATAGCTTCTACATATCGTCCAATTCCAAACTTTTTCTGCTCTAAATGATCATCCATGATGACACCAGGATAATCCTTGTGAAAAACAAATCTGGGCCTTTCCCACATTTAAAGCCCTTTAACATTTGCTCATATAAACAAACACGCAGAATATATTGTTCAATACCAGTACTTAGTCAAATATTGAAGTTTGTAAACCATTTATTAAGATAAAAATTGGTGTCCAAGTTTCTCTATGAAAACTTGACTTTCAATCATATTCTGACATGCTTGCTTTTATTTATTTATTTTTTTTAAGAGACATAGTCTCACTCTGTTGCCCAGGTTGGAATGTAGTGGTGACTCGATCGTAGCTCACTGCAGCTGTGAACTCCTGGGATCCAGTGATCTTCCTGCCTCAGCCTCCCAAAGTGTTGGGATCACATGTGAGTCACCCATGCCTGGCCCTAAGATGCTTTTTTGAGAGGGAGAAAAAGGGATGGAGTTCATCAGTGGGGTAAGAGGCACACATGGCCCAAGACTCTACGTCAAACCTCTCCTGAGACTGCTAATATTAGTATCTTACATATTATCAGAACACATACCATTAAAGTTTGTTATTTACTAATTTTCACATTGGAGTTCATCAAAATTTGGGACCCCAGTAAATTCTGCTGCCATCTGTTGTTAGAAACACCATATGTTGTGTGTGTTCTGGAAGGGGGAGAAAATTAAGAGCCACCGGGTTAGCCACAGGAGAAAGGTCAACCTTTAGCACGTCACGGCTCTTCAAAATCTGCTTCCAACTTGCCTTTTGGGTCTCAGCACCCTCACCCCCCTCACATGCCTCTGTTCAGGACATTCTGAACCTTTATTAGGAATACCACTCTCCCTCTTCTAACCCTGGCAAAATTCTATTCAGTCTTCAATGACTAGCTCAGTAATCAATTAACATTTTCTGTAAAACCTGCCCCAAGTGTTCTTGGCAATATTTACTGGCCTCTGAGATGATGAGTTTCCATGTTTACTCCATTATATTATTTAATATTCTAAGAATCTACCTACCCAGTGAGCCTGTGAAGTCCTTGAGGATCAAGACTACATTTATGGTCTTTGTGTTCCTAGCTAGCACTTGGTACTGTGCTTGTCAGATAGCAGACACATGATCCATAGTTGTTAAAGGAATAGCATTGTGAAAACCACATACCATACTCCCACGTATCCATCAGCCTATTGATGAATATTAGGGGAAACTATTATTTTGAGAATCCAGGGACAGTTTTATAACATCTAATTTTTTTAAAAATCTGGCATGTTCATGATAGGCTAGCAAAACCTATAAATATGTGTATGTGTTTACACACGTGTGTGCATGCTTGTGTATGTGTCTGTAGTAGGTTTACTGTGGCTGCTATAATAAATTACCACAAACTGAGTGGCTTACAACAGTAGAAATTTATTCTCTCACAATTCTCAAGGCCAAAATCCAAAAATCAAACTGTAGGCAAAGCCACACTTCCTTCGAAGGCCCTATGAGGAGATTCTGTTCCCTGTCTCTTCTGGCTCCTGGTGGCTGCAGGTAAACCCTGGCTGTGGCTTCATCACCTCAATCTCTGCCACTACAGTCACATTGCCTCCTCCTCGTCTGTCTCAAATCTCCTTCTGCCTTTCTCCCATAAGGACGCTTGTCATTGGATTTAAAGCCAAATAGTTTGGAAACTGAAAGATACCATTCCCGCCTTCACAGAGGTCAGAGTCTACTGAGGAGTACGGAAATTAAGTTATTCTTTAAACTTGGAAAATGCAGTAAGAAGGAAAATTACACTGTGGTTGTATATAACAGTGAACCTCACCTTACCTGTTGTTACATGAGTAACTGGACATTTTCTTCATTACGAATGGACAGTGCAGGGAATACTTTTGACTTTCAGTTTGGATTATGTCCCACCCTATATAGGGACATCCACAAAAAGTCCTTGTTTCACATGTTTGCTTTGCATATTGAATTACAGGACCCAAAGATACTACCATGGAACTACCATAATTCATACAATTTATGATGCATCACTTGTAAGACAATCATTATTTGATAACAACCAAGACAGAATAAATACTGCTGATTAAACAATGTTACGCCATTCATAATAAGACACATCCTGATTTCAGAGATATTGAAATGTGCATCTTAGAATCAATGAAATATGTTAATTTCCATTTTGAAATATACTCTCATAATACATCAGGATAAATTAACAGTTCTTGATTAAATAGCATAGCCAAATCTCAATAATTTATCAGCAAAATTTTAATGCCGAGTTGGTTTTGCAAGCCTCAGAAAATTTTTCAACTTCTTTCCATCAGGCTAATATATGTAAATATAATTCAATAAGTCTTAAAGTAAGACATAATCTGATATACTGAGTCTCTTCCAGGTTTAAAATAGTTTAGAAGTCAGAGCCTGAGAAAGAACTCTAAATTCCTTGAGCTGAATGAAGCAGGAAGAAATGGCTGCTGGAATCATCACTTCTTTCTTTGCCCAGAATCAGTTAACAGGTCAGAAGGTGAAGAATAGTGTGCACCTGTGTGTTTAAGAGTGAAGCTTGCAAGTACTTTAGGGATATGCTAGAATATCCTGACAACCCTGTGGATGAGTCATTCGGACAAGATTTCTGATCCATCTGCTGGAACATCACACTAGACCCTGTGAAATGTACAATGGGAAGACAAGACAGGATCCTGACTCTCTGCTCTTGGACCGCTTAGAAAGACAAATCTAAAAAGAGACGTAATAAAACTTTTAAACATGCACAACTCCAACCTCATAAAGTTCCTCATGGAATCCAGGAATGAGGCTTTGTTGTAATTTTACACAAAGGTCGTGTAGCAGACAAAGTTTCAATGAATAATTGGTGTCATGAGTTCTCTTCTCACACTCATCTCTCCTTCATTTATGCAGACAGTCTGGGTTTTGGCATTGAGCTATAAGGTCCATGTAGCCCTATATTTTTTCTAAAATTATTTAATTCTGATCCTTTCATGTGAGATTAAGAGGAACCAGGACAATGCCATGAAAAAGTGGGGGGGGGATGGTAAGCAAAATGTAAGAGAAATTTAAATCTTTAAAACTGTACAGACGTGGGTCATTGTGGGATTTTAAAGAAACAGACAGACACACACATACACTGAGAATGGTATGTGAAAGTGTATCCCTCCTACAAAAGATAATAGGGGAAATAAACTTTCAATTAAGTACTCTAAAATTGAGTGCAACTTGCAAATCCTTCTTAAATTCTGAAACACACACACTCACTCACATACACTCAAGCTTGAACAGCAGCTTAGTAAAGTGTCATTTTAAAACAAATTCTTCCCTGGAGAAAACTTATTGCCAAAGCATCTGGACTGTGCTTCTAGAAGGCATTTAACAAGTTACTATCACTTCCGAAACTCACCAGGGTAGCACTGGCTTCAAAATAACTTTAAATTTTCTTCAGAAAAACAAATCTCAGGCCTCCCATAGCCATAGGAAAAGAAAAGTGTGGCAAGATTAGGGACAGTTGTAGCTACAACTTTTCTTCTTTGGGAATAAAAGGATTGTTTTCAGATTTCACTAAACCTTACATGTTCTTGGAACATCGCCCAAGACAGTCCCTGAAAGACAGGTGTGGTTCAAATGTTTTTCTACTGCTAAAGAGCAAAATAAATTTGACAAAGATAGGTCATATAAGGAGTAAAGAGACCTCTGAAAAAATGGACTGGCACAACGGCAGCCTGGAAGAAAATAAAAATCTTACATCATGTGTGAAAATTAATTCCAGATGGGTTAAAGACAAATAAAAAAATTTTAAATCTTCCTAGAAAATCTAAGAGACTGCATGTACAATCTAAGTGTCAAGGGAGACCATTCTTAGCCAAGACTGAAAACAGGAAAAAGAGACTTTTTCTGTCAATATAAAAATTAAAAACTCTTAAATGGAAAAATATAAACAAAGTCAATAGACAGAATAAATGTAAATAAGAGAAAGTATCTCCATCATATACAAATAGCATCCAGAAATTGATAAAAATAAGCCAACAATAGAAAAACCAACAAAAAGTATGATTTTAATTCACAGAGGAGCAAGTCCAAGAGGTAAACAGACATACAAAACGGAGCAAAGAAATCACTAATGGGCAAATGCAAATTAACACAGCCATGAAATCTCATTTCATGTCCATTAGGCTGGCAAATTTTTTTTAAAAACTTTATAACTATGATCGACATGGATTTGGAGAAATGGTATTCTTGTACATCCATGATAGAAATGGGAATTGTTATGGACTTTTTGGATACCATTTTGGCAACATCTATTAAATCAATTCCACTCCCATGAATCGGGCTTTGATTGAGAAGTAAAACCCATCTCTCCCTACATTTTTTTTTCTAAAATGATTTACTTTTGGTTGTTGCTTATCAGATTAAAAGAATCAGGAAGACAATGTTATGAAAGATGTTTTGGGGGAGAAGTGAGAGATGTTAGATAGAAACCATGAAATTCTATAGAAACAATGAACAAATTAATGACATTATGTACAAGAAGGGTTAGTGGAGTATAATTCAAAGGCCAATAACTGGAAACAAACTGAACACTAATCAATAAAAGAATGAGTATTTCTACACCATGGAATATTATGCAGTTGTTAAAAAAAGAATTAATTTCTACTATATCAGATGATTTAGAAAGATTCTTATGAGTGATATGAGGCCAAAAAGTATTTGGAATATAATCCCATTTTTATGACACAATGACAGAATTCTGTATATGCCTTTTTATGTATATATAATGCTGATATATGATTATATGAGTATGGAGAAAATATGAAGAATACGCACTGAATTGTTAAAGCAGATTATGTGGGTAGGCAGTGTTGGAGGAGTGAGAAAGGGAGAAATTTTTTTTAAAAAGTAGCTAAAATGCCACATTTATGTAAAATTGTAAGAGTGTGTGTGAGAGAGAGAGTGAACAGGAAATACATCAAAATGTCCCTGGGTGTTACCTCAGGATGGTGGGACTTCAGATTACCTTCACTTTTAAATATTTTTATGTATTCAAATTCTTCACAATGGATATATTATGTTTATAATCAGAAGGGAATAAAGTTGTGTTTCATTGTGACAACTGAAAAAACTAGGTAGACTATAAAAGGTATTTATCCTTAGTTCATGCTTTTTCTCCTCGCCTTCCTCCAGCCCCCACTTAGCATGAAACTGTCCTCTGATATCACACAGTATTCAATTGTATACAATCTACTCAGATTAATTTCTTCCTAACTGAGTTAAGGAAAAAAAAGAGAGAGAGAGAGAGAGAGAGAGAGGAGATAGGGGAGCAGTGAACACATTTCGCAGGCTACCTGATCTCACTGTAAGGTTAATTTGAAGCTTCTTTTAATGGGCACTAAAAGATTCTCATAAAGTTATTTTGTACTTCACTTTCAGCAACTGTCACCTCAACACTCTGATAAATACAACTATTTATAGAATCCTCAGGTGCTAAATTGGTAGAGGAATATGTATTTTATTCCCCATCAACTACTGGCTGTATCTACAGAGAGAACTAAACTGGGTTTTTCTTCTCTTATCTGTTTTCCTTCTTCTTGGTCATTACAGTAAAATTGACACTTGCACACATATTCAATAGAAAAAATGAAAATGACATTCAAACTATCACATTTGCTTCTATCCATGTCTTTTTCTATGAATTTGTGCTATTTATTCACCAGTGTTAATACTCTGATTCTAAACTTCAACAGATTCTGAAGTTGCTGCAATCTGTCTCTAATCTAACTGCCCCCAACATAGAACTTCAGGGACTGTCATGGATTACGTGTAAAAATAATTAAATATTTTTATAAATTTTTCCATTTAGTCTTTAAAGCCAATACATGATGAATTTAGTTTTTCAGCTTGTATTCATGCAATGCACAGGAATTTATCAACAACAAAGTATCTTTGGGGAACTCTCCATAGAGTTCCCACTCTCCACACAAATATAATTATGGTTGTGAATACACAACATGGTTTTACCATGATTTCATGAAATTATTTTATTTTATACAATGGAAGAGGATTCTTTCTTTCAGAGGACAGATACAATAAAACAGTGAATATACCACATTTAAATCTAATATCCAGGATGGTAAAAAGTAAATTAATCACAATGATTCAATATAAAAACAGAGGTAATACCTACTTATGAACATTAGCTGAAAACAAATAGAAAGGAAGCTTAAAAAGAGATTAACTCACATGAAACATGATTATGTATAAATACCCTGTAGAAAACCAAGAATAAAGTACACTAGGATTTTTTTTTAATTATAGGAGCTTTGAAAAAAAAATTCTATCAAAAAATTGAACAAAGGGCTCAGCAAATTAACAAAAGAAATAATATTTTTGAAGCTATTCTGCTAGTAAGTAAAGCAATACAAATTAGAAAATGTGCCAATTTTTTAATTAGCAAAGATTAAAAAACAACTGTGATATTCAATGATGTACATACAAAGTGATGGGCTTACTCATTCACTACTGATGGTACAAACTTTCCTCAGTGCAATTTACCAATGCGTATCAACAATCTAATAATAAATTTTGAACAATCGTCTTACTTCCAGAACCAAAAAAAACCAAATTTATGTAAAACTGACAAATTTAAGCACAAAGATATTCTCAAAAACAGTACAGTAAAACAATTACCATCTTACAACTGGAAAATGGTCAAATAACTGATGGTTTATTTGTAAAAACAATACCATTGAGTCATAAAAATTTTATTTTCAAAGAATGAAGGAAAATGCTAATGATCTAGTGTAAAACTTAAAAAGCAATTGTATATACAACTTGGCCCCACTTTTACATATAATTTCCATTTATATCCCATGGCTATATAATAGCAAAATGTTAATAATGTTTATATAACAAGTTGTATAACCTCTGGAATTAAAACTGATATTCATTTTTGTCTTTTGCATGTATTTTCCAAATTCTCTATAATGATATCTGGGGGGGAAAAGTAAATATTATTATTATTTTTTAAACACAACTACCAAGCCTCTCTGGCAAAAGGAATAGTGCAGAGAAAAAAGAGCACCTTTTAAAAACTGGACAACTAAGCCAGGTGTGGTGGCACACACCTGTAGTCCCAGTTACTCAGGGAGGTAAGGCAGGAAAACTGTTTGAGCCCAGGAGTTCAAAACTGTAGTACACTATGATTGCGTCTATGAAGAGCCACTGTACTCCAGCCTAGGCAACATAGCAAAACCTAGTTTCTCTCTTTAAAAAAAAAAAAAAAAAAAAGAGACAACTATCCCCCGTTGTGCATATCAAATCAGAGAGAAAAATCTGAAAAGTGCAAGCCAAAAAACAATGTATGATGTGCCTTTATAACAATTCCTTACACGTAACATTTTGATGGCCTACTTACAAAGCACAGGCTTCTTAAATAGAATCACTTTAAGTTTTCAGTTCATGCTCAAGTATGAAAAGAGGAGATTGGTACAAGAAATTCATACTACCTTAGCTGAGCAAGAACCTGGACTAGAAAGATGTCAAGGAGTTAGGGCCCAAATACATGGCTATTTTAATAAGTTTCTGAGTAGGAGAAAAAAAGTGAAGAGAAGGCATTAAAAGCAACAATCTGGGTGGCAGAGGCCGCTGGGTGGCTCCCACTATCTAATGTTCCCTTCTCCTGCAGTAGGAACCCCTGGGGACTATACCCAGTTAAAAGACTTCAGTTCCCTGCCTTCCTGTACTCCCCACATAGGAGTAAGTCCTGATCAATGAGATGTAAGTGAAGTCCTGTGAAGGACCGGTAAGACATACCCTTTTACCCTTATTGCTGCCTGGGATGTAGACATGATAGCTAGAGCTCCAGCAACCATCTAGAACCACAAAGTTTTAAGATTGAAAGCTACCTACAGGGGATGACAGAGCAGAAAGACATGAAGAACATAGGTCTTTGACTCCTAGAACTGCCCTTAGCAGTCCTGAACTACATAATTTCAGGCTTCTTCTGTATGTGAGAAAGGAAAGCAAAGAAAGCTTTCCATGTTGTATAAGCCATTTTTATTGTCAGCCCTGTTACATACAACTGAAATTAATCCTAACTGATATGCCTGGCCATGATGAGCTTGTGAAAATTTCTTATGATTCTGCCCACTTTCAGTGGCTCCTTTCCTCTTAACTGGCCAAAAGATGGGACCAAAATAAATGGGAAAAAATAACAGTAGGGTATCTTAATAAGGCTTTCTGTTACTTGTTATTTATTTTCAAGTAGGTAATTTGAACCTTCTACAGCAAATGCTTTCTCTCTAGACACAACTAATTAAATTGTTTTTAACTTGGGTCTGGTGCTTGATTGATTTTGTCAGTCAGTGGTCCAAAAGTAAGAATAGATCCTGCATTATTTTAAATGGTAATAACCTGAAACAGACTACTACTGAAGATCCAGGAACATAAGCTACTGAGGACCAGGGATGACAATGGAATGAATGTATGTTAGCTTTTTTATTCCAACTATCCCTTACTCGCCCCATTGCTGTTAAAGGAACAGAGCTGCAATCCAAAATGGCTATCACAGCATATAGCATCTGCACAGACAGATGTCCTGGAGCTATGCAAGTGGGCTTTCTCAGGTATTTCATTAACCATTTTTTTGAATGAATGACAGACTGTTATAACCAGTGCTTCCTACAAATGTGACAAGTGATTCTGTCAGTGTTACCTACAAGGTAACAAGTATGTTTAAAATTAGAAACATATACCCTTTTTCTGTTACTTTTAGATATTTCTGTACCTAGTTCCCTGCTTGAAGAAAGACAAATTTTCATTTCTAACATCCTAAAGTGTGGTATTGAGAAAACTGTCATTTAATAAAAGAGTGTCTGGCCAAGGAAATTTTTCTCTACTGAGTGGAGAAAAAAACAACAGAACATAACTTACTTCAAATCTTTACAGAGATATATACATAAGTGTTGCTCACAATTACATTACCCCCTATGTATAACTTGGCTTAATCAAAATAACTTACTATATATGTTAAATACTAACTGGAATAACAAACATCTTCATAATTATAAAGAATTCATATTGCATTTTAAATTCAATAACTTGGCATTTATTAAACAATCATTAAACCATCAAAGCCCAAGTGATATTCAGATACTTCAAACTAGGTTAACAATTACCAGACTCAATTAAAATGACTTGCCCTATAATTGTAAAGTAATTCATCCACAGAATACAAAGGGGCTTGGGAACATTTTTTCCTTCTTCTACCACTATCTAATACTTCTGGATAGCATAAAAGGAAACTCATTGTCTGGGATTAAGACACTATGGTTTCAAGTCAATCTTGGGGCTATTCTAGGAAGATGACAACTGTACCAAATTAGCAGTTGTAGTTTTGTAACATTATTTGAACCAAGTGGCTTCCTTTGCTTAGAAGTAAAATCACTGGTGCCCAGAGATGAGGCGATGGGTAAATGGCTATTTATTGCTGACTAGTTTCTAAGATTTATGGCATTTTAGATCATATACTCAGTAGTGTTAATAGCATGATGATACCAATGATTAAAAATTCAATGACATGGCAACACATAATACGTAAAGGAAGCATCCGAATTTCAGAATGAAAGAACTATCAGGAAAGTGAAAAATCTAAAAATGAGTTGTGATTTCCAGGAATACTTTATTTAAAATACTGATAACTTATGGCCCTAAAAATCATTATTTTATAAATGATGGTCCACTAGTTTTTATTTTTCCTATTGCTAATGTTAAGACCTACCATCTTAGTCCAACTTATATTAATGTATTTAAAAATATAATGCCAACCTCAAATGAAACAAAAGTGAGATTCTATTTCAGACTTGCAGAGCTCACAGATAGCTTTAGTAATATGGATATTTTGGACCTTATAATTTTTAATACTGAGATTTACTCATTCATTTATTAAATGATTATTGAGTGCCACCTAGGTGCGGGCATTGTGCTAGGAGTTAGGAAATAGTATTAAAAAAATAATTTTAGATATCTTTAAGCTGAAATTCAAGTAAACATTCTTGAAAAATTGGGAGCACATTAGGGCTGGGGTGGGGAGGTATGGGAAGCTCTTCATGTGGAAATGCCTTCTAATAGAGTTAATTCCATGAAATTTAAAATATTTTAACAGGTATTTTATATTTTGACAATACATAAACCAGAAATAAAAGTTATTTTTCACATTGCATATAACTGCTGATGTTCTTGAGATTGAGAGTCCTGTTGAAGACAAAAAGTGGGTTTATGAGTCTTCCTAGAACAGCAGTTCAGTAAGTGAAAAGACAGATACCTCAGGAATCTCAAACAAAAATAAATGAGCTTACAAGCTGGTCTACAAGAACTTGCTGTTTCAATAAGGTGACCAATGAGCAAAAGAGACTAAAAGACTCCCTCTTTAAACCATGATGCAGT
The DNA here is from genome assembly GCF_020740605.2 of Lemur catta. Lineage (NCBI taxonomy): Eukaryota > Metazoa > Chordata > Mammalia > Primates > Lemuridae > Lemur > Lemur catta. The sequence goes on from NC_059143.1 coordinate 23,529,856, forward strand.
AGATCACAACAGTCAAACCAGTTTCCCTTTTACGGATGAACTGAGTGTCTTAAAATTTTTGCTGAAAACATGGATACTGATTTCATTTCCTTTGGATATATATCCAGTTGTGGGGTTGCTGGATATTATGGCAGTTCTATTTCAAATTTTTTGAGGAACCTCCATACTGTTTTCTATAATGGCTTTACTAATTTAAATTTACATTCACAGCAATAGTTTATAAACAGGGGTACCCTTTTCTCCACATCCTAGCCAACACTTGTTATCTTTTGTCATTTTGATATCTTATCTTTTTTTTATCTTCTGTCTTTTTGCCATTCTAACATGGTATCTCAGTGTGCTTTTGATCTGCATTCCCTGATGATTAGTGACGTTGAGCATTTTTCCTATACATCTTGGCCATTTGTATATCTTCTGTTGAGACATGTCTATTAATGTCTTTTGCCCATTTTTAATCAGTTTTTTTGTTTTGGGGGATTTTTTTTTTTTGGTGTTTGAGTTCCTTATATACTCTGGATATTAAATCCTTGTCAAATGCATAGTTTGCAAATATTTTCTCCCCTTCCATAGTTTGTCTCTTCACTCTGTTGATTGTTTCCCATAGCTTTTTAGTTTGATGTAATCCCATATTGTCTATTTTTGCATTTGTTGCCTGTGCTTTGGAGGTCTTATTCAAAAAAATCCTTGCCTAGTCCAATGTCACGAAGTGTTTCCCCTAAGCCTTCTTCTAGTAGTTTCATAATTTCTGGTCTTACAATTAAATCTTTAAATCCATCTGAGTTGATTCTTATATATGGTGACAGATAGGGGTCCAGTAATCCTACTACTGGGTATATATATTCAAAGGAAATGAAGTCAGTATGCCAGAAATACCTGCACTCCCATGTTTACTGCAGCACTATTCACAATAGTGAAGACTCAACCTAAGTGTCCAACAACAGAAAAATAGGTTAAGAAAATGTGATATATACACAAGTGAACACTATTCAGGCATATAAAAGAATGAAATCATTTGTAACATGGACGAACCTGGAGGACATTATATTAAGTGAAATAGGCCAGACACAAAAAGACAAATACTACATATTCTCACTTATATGCAGAATCTAAAAAAAGTAGATCTCATAGAAGTAGAGAATGGCACAGTGGTTACTGGGAGGGTAGTGGGAAGGGGGTGCTGGGGAGAGGATAGAGGATGGTCAATGTCTTTCTTACAGTCAGAAAAAGTTCTGGTGTCCTACTGCACAGTAGGGCAACTAGAGTCAACAATAGAGTATTACATATCTCAAAACAGGTAGAAGACAGGATTTTGTATGTTCCCACCACAAAGAAATGACAAATGTTTGACGTGATGGATATGCTAATAAGCCTGATTTGATCATGACACAATGTATACATGTACATCACAATGCACCCCATAAATATGTACAATTGTCGTATCTATTAAACTTTTAAAGTTATGCTTTTCAATTAGAATATTGAAATATCCACCTTACATTCAAGATACTTGCTCTCCCTTGTAAATAGGTGTTAAAGTATTGCTTGAGGAGGGAGTGGGGGAGACATTTTCAAAACAGCCATCTTACTTGAAAAACAAGGACACTGCAAGAGCTATGTTCAAATCTTGACTTGAGGGTCTAAATGTTTACCATTGTCCAGTGCCTGCTACAACGTCCTCTCTTATTTTTTTCCATAATTTTTAGGGATGGTCGATAGTCCAAATAGGTGAAAACTGGAGGAAAGTAAAAGCATACTGTGTATCAATGAACATTAAAGAGACTTTCTTATCACTCGTTTTGTGTATAACATTATATATTAGGCACTTTGTTCCTGCTGTTATACAAACTATAGGTACTAAAAAATGACCATTTTTTAGTAAAAGTAATGGTGAGTACATGCTAAAATAAAAAGATTCACGTGTCTAAGCTCATTGTTTTGGTACCATTGGGTCAGACTCACATGTGATTCTAGATTAAGTTAAAAGTTCCTTTTCTAACTTCTTGCTCTGGTCCCTCCCAAGCTCAATTTTGGATTAGTCTGTTTATAAAACTCTCTAATAAACACCTTACACCACTTTTTTACAACCCATGGATTACTAGATCAATAGTAATCCAGAATACTCAAAAGGAAACAGACTAAAGTCACCCAGAGCATTTCTCTCAGTTTATTTGTGCACAGATAATAAAATTTTCTGCTGTTTAAATGACATAATATACTCTGAAGCCTCCGCCTCAACTAGTGGGCATCTCCACTACACCAATCTTATGTATGTATACTGTTTTGCAATACACATGCATTCCACATGTGTTATTGCATTGAATTCTTACAATAAGTAGATACATAAGAATGTAAGCTCCGCGAAGACAGGCTTTTGTCTGATTTCTTCAGTGCTGTAGTCCCAACACCATGCCTGTCACATAGTAGGGGCTTGATAAATACTAGTTGATGAAATAAATTACTGAATAACTATGGGGTACATGGGCAAGTATTATGTTCATTTTTGCTGCAAGAGAAAACTACAAATCAAAAGGGTTAAGAGGCCTGACCAAGATCACATAATATGAAATGGAGTACCTGTTAAGAAAACACAGGTCTCTTGGCTCCAAATCTAGAATCCTTTAAACTACCATTCCTACCCTGGGCATCCTCTTACAATACAAAATGCTAGGGGAACTAAAGCCACAGATAAGGACAGCAAATCTTCCTGCAGCAAGACTGATATTAAGTTACTTTAGGAAAGAAAGAAAGAAGGTAAAAAAAGAAAAGAAAAGGAAAGAAAGAAAATATATATAAAATAACACCAATCAAAGAACAGAATTGAGAACTTACATCAATTTCAAAGATAAAACATGGAACTAGGAAGACCTTTGATATTTGCAAGCAGCCACCTGGAGCTTCCCCGGGGCCTAAGTGTCTATGCTTTTGCTCCTTCTCCAGGCCTGTAAATGATAAAGCTGGAGGAGCACCTGAGCACAGAGCATGGACCAAAGTTCCCACAGCCCCAACACACCTACACACATGGCTTAAAATCACATCTGATTCCTTCCAACAGCCAGGAAGGAGAGTCTGCTGCTGTTCTACCTACTTAGCTGTCTCCATCCCCTACCACTTCTTTTTCTCTCCAAGAGACCAAGACCATGCAACCTTGGTCTTCCTTTTTCTTTCAGCAAACAGGACCATTAACTCATCTTTTTATGCACTACATCAGCATTCTTTGAACTGGGGTACATGTTCGAAGCAAAGCCAACACTTCCCAAGGGGTTCATTATCACAGCTGTAAGGCAGTCAGTTTCCAGACCCCCAACTTCCAAATGTACTCTTGTCTAAAAATTGATCCAGCTGGGTCAGTGACTGTGATAGGTGACCATCCTGTGATGACCCTAACCGTGACGGATGGAAGCTGTCCTTTACCATCTCCCCTTCACAATGGTCCCTTGCACACTTTACAAAAGCAATGTATTTGCATTACCTTTCCCACATCTTTCTAAAATGCACTGCCCCAGGATACAAAGTGGGGGAGGGAGAACAAAGGAACAAATAAAAATGTTGACACTTGTTGAGGGGTGAAAGTCATCAGTCTTACGGTAACAATGCCTTTGGTTAATCAGATAATTTCCAATTCTTTGTTTTAAAAAACAATGGGAAATCTTTAAATATGAAAAGCCTAAGGTCAAAAGATACAGAAAACACTGAATTTTAATTTCCGTACATATTTTAGGCTTATGTAAAGTATGACAGAGTGAACAAAAACACTTCTAAGATAAAAGTGTATAATATTGGGGTAGAATTCTATCAGGGGAAGGGAAATGGAAATAAGAATTTAAAGAGATAAGGAAAGGGCACAAAATTTTTAACTTTTAAAGAACTTATTCATGCATTTTAAATAAATGATATTGGGAATCAAATACAGATTTTACAAGAGTTTTTAAAATGATATAATAATTTAAAATATCAATATTGACAATATGCTGAAAAATTACACTCTTTGCAACCATTTAAACTTAGGACGAAAAGTTTTAGCAAATAACTGAAAAATGTGTTTAGGGTACAGTTTCACAGAATCTTTTAGGAACTACAGGAGCAAAAAAGTTGGAAGAACACTGCTCTATAACAAGCCTTCAGAGTATTTCCAGGATGAAATAATGAGGAGAGAAAAAAGGAACAACTTTCCACAGACCCAGTTTTGAGTGAGGATGGTTGGAGGTAGAACAGGGATTAGTTAGTATTCTCTCTGTCCTCTTCGTGGTCCTAATAAGCACATTAGTTGAACCTGGTTCTACAGCCAACAATTTACAAGATTGATAATCAATCAGTTTAAACATCTGATCTTAATTGCATTGCTGACTGGGGTTAGATCTTGGCTGATGAGATATATCTCATCAAATCTCCCACGGAGAATTGCTAAAGTACTTTTCTTTGGGTTCTCCAGAAAGACTCATAGGGCAATATTCATAAAGGCTCACTAATTTTGTATTTATCTTATCATACAAAGACAAATTTCACCACTGGGAATGTAATACTAAATGCACCTATCTAATTGGCATTTCAGGAGTGACATGTATAATACAGAATTGGAGAGTTCTTTACATGTTGTATAATTAACATTTTGAGCCCGTGTACTGAGGTGTCAGTCATCTCAACAGACACATCTACATACCTAAGCCCCCGAACTCCATGTTTTTCCTTCTTTCTCCAATTCTGTAACCTCTCTTCTTCCCTGCAGCCCCTCGCCTCTTTTTAGCCACTCCTTTGGGAAGGAGAAAGCCATCTATATCTAATGGATAAGGACAGCACTTTAGCCAGTGTCTACACTGTTTTAAAAATATTGCTATTCCGGTCCTCCAGCTCTCAGAGACAGTGAGGCTATTTAGGGTAGACGTCAAAACTACTTCAAACCTACTCCCCTTTATGAGGAGGTGGCAGAGTTTCAGATAAGAGGTCAATCTTCAGAGTCAGAAAGTCGGCTGGAAATCCCACCCCACCATTTACTACGTAGGAGTCTTCAGCCAAGTCACTCAATTTCTCTGAATCTCAGGTTCCCAAATCCTTAAAACGGGGTTGCTGAGAATTTGAAACGATATACATCAAGCACCTAGAAATATACCAGCACAGAGTAAGCATTCAATAACCAACAGTTATGAAATAAGATTTTTAATGTTTTTTTAATGATTGCTTGAAATTAGACAATAGTTTTCCCTTGGCATAATGTCACCTAGTGGCATGTTTTTCGATTTCTTTCTAGTCTCTTTTAAAACAAGTGATTTGGAAAATGACTACCTTTCATGTCTAAGTATAGGGTGGCCATGTGTACGTATAAAATGTACCTGCGGCACTAAAACTGGCAAAAAGACACACACACAGGATGAGGACTGCATTAAACTTGAGATTTCACCTGTGGCATTTATAAATCTGTCAGCCTGTCCTTAACCTGTTCTAAACACCAATGTGAAACATGTTTAAAAATAAGCACAGAAGCTATGATTGACTCTTTTCAAGTCTATCCTAATTAAACTGCTAAGATAACACTTTCTCTCCATCAAATTAGCAAAGATTTTTAAAAATACTTAATATTTTAAGGGTGTGGGCAGAGAGCGGAACTCCCACAATGGTCATGTTAGTGTAAATGAGAAACCTTTAGTTTCTAAAGCAATTTGACAATGTGTACCAAGGAGTTAAAAAGGATTGACATGCTTGTTCAGCAAGGCAGGAATACATTCTAACCAAAACAAGAGTGTTTATTGTATCACAACTTCATAACAGCAAAAAAATAAAGCAGCTTGGTAATGTCCACAATAGAGGATGAAATTATACAGTAAAGCCATCCCATGGAATATTATGTAGCTATTAAAAACCATGTTAACAAAAAAATATTTAAATAAGATGGGTTTGTTAAAGGAAAGCAACAAGGTATAAAGTGGTATTAGGCTATGGATCCAAATCTGTGTGTGCCACTGTGATTCTCCAGTGGCAATAACAAAATAAGAGAAATTTACAATAAAGAACTGGAACTACATGTAGTGATCAAAATCCATTCCACAGCTTGAAAGGACACAGTGTTAAGACTTGCTACCCACGTCTTCGTTTTAGAAAGAAGTGTGGGATGAGTACACTGCTGATTCAGATCCTTTTTATGAATGGCAGGGATAGAAAAGTGGGCAATAAAACTAAAAGTTATGTCTGAAACTGATATTCAGCCTCTTTAAACTTTCAGTTTAATGAAGCTTTTGAGTGACTTTTACACCACATACACCCATGCTCTCTGCCTAGCTAACAAGTTTTGGCAGCGTGTGCAGAGATGAGAGAAGGTCAGAAAAGGGAAGGACTCTCAGCCCTCCAATATACACAATTTTGGAGCAGGAAATGAAACACAGTGAATACAAACACACACAGAGATTCAGGTCTGTGGGTGCATCTTCCCACCCCCTACTCCAAGCAGTAATGCTTCAATACACCACCTGTCCTCCCTCCCTTGTATTCAGCGGCTATTGTCATCTGCACTTCATTACTAGTTTAAAAACTCCTGGTTTATTTCCAATGCCCATCACTACCACCATCAACCAAACAAGAATAGCAAGCGAGCCAAGATTGTTTTCCAGCTTTCTTGAACTTTCTTGGGTTTATTTTTCACATCAGTGCTTCAAATGTCTAATCTAAACCCCACAGATAAGAAATAGAATAAAAAATCCTTTGGACATTTATACGTCTCATGTTACACACCCTTTCACCCCAGAAAACAAGGAGAAACCCAAGTGCTTGTGACTCTAAATGACATCTTTCTGCTTAGTGCTCTTCTGACTTGGCCTGTGTGGTCACAGCTCTGCCTGCCTGCCTGCCAGCCTGGGCCAGGGTGCTTCCAACTGCCCCACAGCAGGCTTCTTTCTGCGAACAGTCTGAAATCACATGAAGCCAAACCCCACTGAAGTTAGGGTGAAAACAAAAGAAGACCAAGCACACCTAAACTGCCACCTTAACATGTCACAACTCTGAAACTGAAAGGTGTCTACTTGCTTGACAGTGTGTGCATCTATTTGTTGGCAGATGTCACACTGCAGAACAGTTTGGGATGTTTGGTTGGTTTCTGGTGGTCAATTTTAGGAAACACAGGCTTCTTAGTTGTGAGCTCAGGTTTCAAATCAATATATGTTTTGGCGACTTAAATTCCTTTTTCCAGGCTGGAAATGTGCTAAGCTAATAATTAACCTTAAGCATACGATCACTTCTGCTAAAAACATTTTCTACACACAGCCCTAAATTACTTTCAGTTGGGTTAAACAAAACAGACAAGCTGTAATAAAAGGTCTCCGAGAAATGTGATCCCTTTCATTGGTCACCCAGGAGCTTTTCCTCTCAAATCTGCTGCGGGGGGATGGGGAGAGAGGGGAAACGGGAGTTAGGGAGGAAAGCACCCAAAATAAGATGCCACCCAGAGCACAATTATTTTCGTAGAAAGTTGCCTAAGATAACTCTTCAGGGTTTCTCAGGTTGAGTAATTGTTGCACGCGGGTGGAGAGGGACAGCTCACATCCAAGATTACTATCTGCAAAGGTTTCCCCGATGTTGCTTTTTTTTTAAGGCGTCCTTTTAAATTATACTGCAAGGGCTCTGATTTCCACCTCTCCGGCTGCTGCTGGCGGGAGTGGAGAGCAACGCGCCAGGGCTGCGGCAGCCGCTCGAGCCAACTCCGGCGCTCCGGCGCTGGCAGCCCACTCCCCACCGGGTCCCTCCCTCCCGAGCACACGCGCGCACACCCGCGCCGAGACGGCGGTCCGCGCCCGTCTGCCCCGCGCCCCGGCCGGACTCACCGTTGTCCAGCCGCGCGATCTGGGGCAGCCGGTAAGTGCTGACCAGCAGGTCGAGCGGCACGGCCACCGAGCTCCACTTCACATCCTTGAGGCTGCAGCCCGGCGAGGGCGCCGGGTCCATCTCCCCCGCCGCCGCCGCCGCCGGCACCACCCGCGCCTCGGCGGCCGCCGCTGCTAGCGCTCGCGGTCCGGGGCGCGCGGGAGGCGCCGGGCAGCTCCGGCCGGGGGGCGCGGCGGCCGAGGCGGCCCGGAGGGCGGGGGCCGGCGCCCGGCTCAGCTGCCGCTGCGGGGCATGGCTGGGGCGCCCCGCGTGCCCTCAAGCCGGGAGAGGACTCGGAGCAGCACCGCGGCTGCGACCGGCGGCGGCGGCCCGGGTGGCTGCGGCGGCTCCCGCTCCGCCTCCTCCTCTGGCCCCGGGTCTGCAGCTGCGGCGGCCGTCCGCTCGCCTCCTCCTCCTCTCACCCCTCCTTTCCTCCGCCTCGAGCGTGTGAGGAGGAGCCGCGGGTCTGAGAAACGCCATAGCAGCGCTCCCAGCACTGACTAATCAACAAGGTGCGAGCGACGCCTGCGCAGCTCCGCGAGACGCCGCCTCCGCCTCCGCCTCCCCGGCGCCGCCCGCTCCGCCCCCCGCGCGGCCTCCGCCTCCCGCCGCTCGCGCCCGGCTGCCGGGCGGGCTCGGCGCGGCGTCGGCTTCCCGGCCCCGGCCCCGGCCGCCGGCGCCCGCGGCTCGACGCGCTCCGCAAGCTTTAGCTCTCGCTCCCCCGTCCGACCGCTCGGGGCCCTGCAGCCTCGCCGGGCGCCACTGCGCTCCCGGGCTCCTGCCCTGCCCGGGGCCCTCCCGGAGCGCGGGGACGGCCGAGCGAGCCCGGGGCTCTCTCCCTGAGTCGCGGTGTCGGGCGCCCCCCCCACTCCCCCCCCGGCCGTGGAGTGGCCGGTACGGGGCACAAAAGAGACTTTGTGGCGCGGTTGCCCGGACTTTAAGGAGCTAGGCCGGGACAGTGCCACAGCCCGACGAGGCTGGGGAAGGCAGCGCTCCTTGGCGTGTGCCCCCAACTCTACAACTCTACAGACAGCGCTGGAAGTTGCTCCCACCAGTTTAAGCTGAGGCTGCTAGGCAGGATGAAAAAGGCCAAAGCACCGAGAAGCAGAAAGATGGTGGATGACCGGTACCCACATAAAGAAAGGTGACCATTCTGTTTAGTACCTTCATCGTGTGAACAAGCGGCCGGAGATGGCGGGAGATGAGGCCACCAACAGCCATAGAAGTGTACAAAGTGAAAACTGGGTTACTGGGAGCCTACTGGGGTCACCTGTTTTCACGCCCCCCCCCATTTTTTTCTAATCTTGAGGGTGGGGATAATTTCCGTTTTCTAGATGTGTGTACCAAGACATTAGGTACTTTGGCAAGATTACACAACTCATAAATTGCCGTGCTAGGATTCAAACCTACAGTTTGCTTTGCATGATAACTTATTCTCGTTTTCTCCCAACATTTAGCACGGCCTGCTCACTGCGGACGGAGCTCAGAATATAAAGGTGGATGTTAGGTTCCTGTTTCTTGAGGCACGTCCTGACTTGTATCCTAGTCTTCTTTAGTTTAACAGTATGTTAAACTAACAGCAGGTGAGTGGTTGCAGAGGTGAACGGGATGCATAGCAGCTCTATTTTCAACACATATTCAGTGTTCAGTGCAAGATTAAGACAACAAATATCTGCTTCACCCACCCCAGGGGACTTGAAAACAGCCGGTTGCCTTTTAGTGGGCTGGCTTAAAAGGGTGTGCCAATGAATAAACCACTCCATTAGCATTTGAGGAAAAACACAGAGATTCTTCTCCACCCACCTTCCTGGTTCTCTCACTTGACGCATTAGCGATAATTCTCATAAAATTCATCTGCTGAAAGTTTTGACCTTTGTGTCATTCATATTCATTCTTTTGAAAAAGTCTTGAAAAAAGTAGAAAGTATTTTAGTGTATATTATACTCAGAATCAGAGATCTAGAAAGTTCTAAGATTTGCTCACATATAGAAGAATGTTTCAAAACCATAAAGAGCTATTGCTAGCTAAATTTTTTAAAAATAATTAATCATTTCTGGAAATAAAGCTCAGACTCCAAAAATGACATAGGAAACATCTACAACTGGGCAGGATCAGGAGTCTTTTAACCAGTAAGTAGATCCTAAATCCTTATATGGTAGATTGATTTTGTAAAAGATAACTTTCTCCCACTACTGTATCCTCTTTAAAAGCTTTGGGGAATATAAAAAGTAGTTTCCTCTCACAAAAGGATTGGTGACTTATGACCTAAAGACAAGATAAAAAAGTAAAAAGATTAATCAGCTTTTTTTAAATCAATAAAGGACTTGCATTAGATCTGCTTTTATTGCTGACTGTGCAGAAGAAGTTTCATTTCAATCTTGAGTATTAAAGAGAAGAAATTTTAATGAGTTGCAAATTCTTAGTTAAGTTTCATTTCCCAAAGGAACTCTTACAGAAAGACTTTATTTGTAAAATGGAGAGAGTTTTGGTTAAACTGTAAAAAACATCAGCCGAGAGGGTAATCTTTCAGTCTGGCTGAACTGTACTTCCAAACATGTGTTTTACAGGTTTGTTTGACCAATGCAAACCATGTATATAAAAGGGTAATAACTAGGTGCAAGGGCAAAACTTATAGGATTTTGCAGTGTTTGAAAAAGGAACATCCAAGGAAAGTTTTCTGTAAGGCAAAATGTGATGCACTGGTCCATGTTCCTACTGGGTACCTTCATAAACTGAGATTTGTGGGAGGTAGCATATTACGGTGATTAAAAATATCAGCTCCAGAGCCAGATGGCTTGGTTTTGATTAGTGGCTCTGCTCCTATTTAGGATCTTGGGAAACTTGCTATTTCGTCCTCTGAAAAATGAGGATAATAATAGTACTCATAGGGTTGACATGAGAATTTAATCATTTAATACACGTCGAGTATTTAGAATAGTGCCTGATACATAGAAAATGCTATAGAAGTATTTGCTATTATTATTAAAAGAAGTATTGGCTTTGAAGGGGAAAAATTTAGAGAAAAAATAAGAGACAAATGCAAATGATTTGATTAGAGTTGGAAAATCAGAAATGATTAGCTTTTAAAAAAGTTAAAACAGCATGGAGTAGAGGAACACTCCTCAAATGGGAAACCTAGCTGTGGGACTTCCCTCCCCAAATCTAGAGTCTGTGTGGTTAACTCATTCTGCAGCGAATCAGCTTGCTCCCCAGTAGAATCAGGCAGTGACCATGATGGCTCTTAATATGTTGAAGAGTCTAATACTGTTGCTAAGCCCAAGGATGAATCAGGCATACGGTACTGCAGGACTCATGTGATGGACACTTCCCAGCTTTCTAACTATGAGTCTCCTGTTTATACCACATAATTTGTTAATTCTCTACATTATCAGCTTTGCAAGATAAAAATATTACATGTTGGTTTTTCCTCCTGTCAGAATGTCCTGGGTCACCTAATACGCTAGTGGTCAAGTGTGATATCAAAGTTCACAGCCCTCATGGTTTTCTAGATCTCCAGGTTCTTTTCTCTTTCAGTTAATTTCCATGCTATCACCAGAGTTAACTTGAAAGTCACTCCCTGGACAAAGCCTTCCACAGTATCTGTATCCTTGTTGTCTTTGGAATTAAGTGTAAAGCCCTTTGCATGGCATCAAATGTTCTTCCCTTGTGTGGCTGGGTCTGCCTCCCCAGCCTCACTTCTACTGGCTACCTTCCAGCACTCTATGATCTGGTAGTAGCACCTTCCAACAGTTGCCCAAATGTGTTAATGTTTACCCTTGCAGGAGTTATTCTCTCAGCTTATAATGCCTTTCTTCTTTTGTCTTATTGTGAAACTCCCATTCCACCTCCAACTTCTTGCATTCCATGAAATGTTGTGTCTCCTCCTCCAAGGAGACCCCTTATTCTGTTACCATTGCACCTGCAATACCCTTTTTTAACTGTGCTAGTTGCATTATGATTTATTATCTGTTTTTATGTTAGCATTTCCTAGTAGACAACAATTAACTGTGGCCACCCAAAGTGTATTTTATTCACCTTTGTTTCTCCAGCTGCTGTTACCATGCCTAGCACATGGAAAGTGCTCAATTAATGTTTGTCGACTTGAGTAATCAATGGACTGAATCGTCTTCTCGCTCTATTATTATTTTGTAGGTCACTGCATCTCTTATTTCTACGCCAAACTGTATCCAGCCTTATTAAAGATACTTTTCGTAAACAATCATGGTATTTCAGGCGGGACATGGGCAGACATTTATTTGTAAACACTATGTAACAACTTTCAAACTCTCTCCTTCAAAGGACTACCAAAATCAGAAAGCCACTCTGAAACCCAATGAAGTGTTCATTTGATGCTCTGAATGGGAGAAATGTAGAATGAGGGTTGACATTTCACATTTAGCATGTTTTTTAACAACTTTTCACAGACCAACCTTGGCTTTCAGGAAATGAAATGAAAATGGCAGAATTCATATGAAGATCACAATCTAGAAACACAACCACTACCCCTTTGAGGGACGCCATCTCAGTGCCATCACTGCAAAGTCCAGATTGCTTGACTGACTTGTAACCAATTTTGGGGGGGTCATATCCCTACAGGTGTCTGGGTTTAAAGGAGTTAAGTCTAAGATGAAAGTGGAGAGGGAGAAGAAGACATAAAAAACGAACTTTAGTTTTTCCATACTACAACACCTTTGTGTGTTAATGTTGGGAAATCCCTCCTCCTGGGAGCCAAAACTAGAAGGAAAGGTGTTTTCCCACATCAGTATAGCTTTGGAGATACTCTGTTAGTGACATATACTCCTTCCCCAAAAAACAACAATGAAGTGTTTTATGTACTAACAATAGCTTTTTAAAAAAGTGAAACTAAATTCTGCATTTTTAGAAAACTTGATAAAAAATAGTATTTCAAACTATATGCCAGAGTGCACAGTTATCAAAAATGCACCCACTCCCCTTGCCATCTGCAGCACCTTCAGCTTTCTGTGCCTGGTCGGTTTTGACATCTCCGTTTTCTGTGGTGCTGTTCCCACCCTCGCTGGTGTCAGCTTTTCCGTTTTTTCCTTTGTGTACCTTCTCTCCCTTCTGTGCAGGGGGCCTTTCTCGGCTTGGCCTCTGGCTTTGGAGGAGGTTTAGCAGACAACCTTGTGGACCCTCTGTCTGGTTTGTCCTTTGTCTTGGTTTTATTTCCTTATCCCCTTCAGCCTTTCTCTTGGGCCTGGTGAAGATGGCAGTGGGATGTAGGCGCTGGACTTGGGGACATCTGGGAGTCATTCTCGCTGCTTCTTTACGCTGCTTCAATCTCTTGATTGTAGCAAGGGATTCATCAAGTCTAGAAATAGTCAAGATTTTTGAGATTCTGATCTCATTGACAATGTTTCCAATCAGATCCCCCCCCAATTTTTTCATTCATCTGAAAATTTGAATTTCATTGAAATCAAGATCTGTATTCTGTCACTGAACTAGAGATTATGCTTCTAGACTAGCAGTAGCAACACATATTAAAAGTGTTAGCATATTTGTTATTGTTTTTTAGCTCATTTATAGTCTTCCTTACTAGGACTTTACCCCTCAGAAGGACTTTCTTTTATTAATATTATCTTCACATCCCTAGCACTTGACATATAGGAATTAATATGTGTGTATGTGTGTATATATATATATATATATATAGTGAATGGATATGTATATCCATGAAATGAATGAATGTACATAGGATATATATGCATACGTATATATAGCGAGTGAATAAAAGTACCATTAAAAAGCCTGTCTGTCCTGATTAACATATGACCAAAAAATATTAAGAAATAAAAATTTTAAAACAGCATATCTCATATAGATACTTTCAGAAAGGGTCTTAAAAATATTGAGAAATTTGCTCTGTCATCTCTCCTTTTCTTGCTTATGATATAGGACATGCCTTTCTTAAGTAGATCACCAGATAAGACAGATTTTACAGTATAAATATATACAAATATTAAGGAAAAAATATCACAAATTGCAAATAAGATTTCATGTGGGCGTGTTTGCTTTCAAAACAATATACAACAAATATCCATTTAAAAATACGTGTGTTGTGACCTAGTACACCCACATATATAATTGAAACAAAAGTTTTATAAAATGGTATTTATTTTATATACTTAAATGTCTACTGCATCCTGATCTTTTAATCTATTCATTTATATTTACTTTTTTTAGTGCTAGTTATGACCCATTAACTTTATTTCCCAACCCATAATGGGTCACAACCTGCATTTTTAAAACCACCGTTTAAAATAATAGTTCCTTCTGTACACTAAGTATTTACAGTTCATCAAAACAGACAGCATTATGGTTAAAGCTGTAGGAGCTTCTAAATTCCTAGAATAATCAGAAATAAAAAGGTAAATGATAAGAATTTAATTTTTTCAATTTACCAAAATCATCAGATATGTGCATATGTGTGTGTACATGTATACACATGTGTGTAAACCTTCGTTGGTCATAAGTGTGGGTTTATGAAGAAGCTAGTGCTTTGTGGATGGTGCTTTTACTCCTAACTGAGCATGTGACCTCAGCTTGAGAAGCTGCTGGTAGCGAGAAGCGGTCCTGGGTCAGGTGTGACTTTGTAAATTATGTGCCAAGGCTTCCCAAAGAAGTGGTTAAGTGAGTCATAGGTTATCTATACAATCCTGCAGTTTTAATAAATCCTTTCTATAAATAAATTATAGATTTATATAAATTATATAGCTATAATTATTAACTAGTCACTAATTATTCATTTTGCATATGTTAATAAATTATTTTTAATGTTACTTAAAGGATTAGTTAAAAAAACAGATAGCTTAATTGGCTGTATCACTTACGAAGTAGATAAGATAAGCAAAGGTCTTTCCACCTAGAGGAGTCTATGGTTCATGACATAATTTAAATTTTTCTCAATGAATTTATCTACTTAATGTGACAAAACATGGGTAGAAACCTTTCATTTTATTAGTGCCAGAATAATAATTAATATTATTAAATATGTATTGGTGCCCAAAATCTTCCCAGGATGTATACAAGTTTGTTGTTTTGATGATTTAAAGCTTAAAAGGAGTTTTAGTGTCAAAGGCAGTTACAGATGGCTACCAGTTTTAAGTCTCTCCCTAGAAAGATAATGAGATTTTAGCTCCCTGCTGACAAATGCTCTAAAGAAAGGCCATCATATATGTTTTCCTCGGTTGCACATTCTTAGCCCCTCTTTTGTAGTGAGCAGTGAAAAGAGAAAGACAAGGAAGACTGTGGTTATGCTGGGTGCCTCTTCTGGGCCCCTGACTATACTTGTTCAAACTAGACACATTTTTCCTCCCTGACCTCTCTTATTATTCAGGTTTTTGGTCTATGAAGGCTAGAGAATGTCACATTAATTTACTTCGAATTGCTTAACATTATATGTAACTTCTGTGAACTAAAATAAAAACTTTAGCCCCTCAGCCAACTGAATGGACCCCCTCCTTGACTGAGGGGGGAAGGCAGACAAACCCTAAACCTGAGATGCTGGCCATGAGAAGTCACACATGCCTCATCATGCCCCTCTCCCTTCTTAGAGATATCCTTTGTAACTCATTAACAGGCCTAAGGCTACACAAGACAAAGCTTAAACCACATCTGCAGGTTGTTTAGTCGATCTACTTAACAGATCACTTGAGTCTGAATCTTATGTCTGGTGGCTTTTTTCTGATTAACAGACTTCCTTAACTTAAAACATTCCAAGCCTACAAAGCTTCATTTCTTTAACCAATTACGAATCAAAGAATCTTTAAACCCACCTACAAACTGTAATGCCCTGCTTCAAGATGTCCTGCCTTTTTGGGCCAAACCAATGTACGCCTTCCATGATTGATTTGTTCCTTTATGTATAATTCCTGTCTCCCTGAAATGTGTAAAACCAAACTGTAACCCAACCACAGCGAGACCACTTGCTCAAGGATTCTTGGACATGGCTCTCAGGGCCTTGGTCCCACATATTTGACTCAGAATAAACCTCTTTAAATTATTTTACAGAGTTTGGGTTCTTTTCCATTGACACTTCCCTAGTAGATTTTTTACTCATTCCCAAACCCATGTCTTAAAGAGTTTGTGCTTTTTCTCTATATCAGAAACAAATTAAAAGTCTTCCCAAAATGGTATTTAAAATGTCTATTTTATAAAATTGTTAAAATACATAAAAATTTAATGAAGAAAAATATGACCTATAATCCCATCACCCTGAGTTAACTATTTATCACTCTTCCTATTTGGTGTATATTCTACTTTTTGTGTGTATGTATGTATGTTTATCTATTTAATTTGGGTCAATCTATAATACAGTTTTATAGTCTACTTTTCCCATTTAACAATATATTGTAAACATATTTCCATGTAGATGTATATTCCAAAATGTGATTTTTTAATGAATATTTAGTATCTCATCCTATGAATATACTATAATTTATCCAATTCCTTATGGTTTGGCATATAATTTTAATAAATTATAAACGATTTGTTTATAATTTTTCTATTATTAATAATGCCTTTATAACTATTCTTATAGGTAATTATTTGGGTGTAGCCAGGATTTTTCCCCCTTAATATAAGTTCCTGCATAAGAAATTGCTGTATTAGAAGGTATGAAGACTTTTTAAGGCTTTTGATATATACTACCAATCTACTTGACAGAAATGTGTCAATTTTCACTTCCACTGCTTGGAAACTGAAGAGTCTACATTATTTTTTCTTTACATAATTAGGCAAAAAGCTTTTAAAAATATTTGAACAAGTATTAAGAAGTAATAAAAATTGAGTATGGTTAGCAGTCTATGCCATTCTATGAATGGTCAAGAATATTTAATAACAGGCCTATGAACCTGGATAAATTTTTCTTAAATTTGATAAGAATACTTACAAGTAAAGAATAAGAAAAAATTTTGAAGATATCTGGGGAGGCCAAATTTAATAAGAAAATTACCAGACAAAATACTGGAGTACAGCAAGAGGCTATCAAATGTCAAGATAAGAAACATTGTAATTTTTTTTATTTCTTTATTATTAGCAATAAATAAATACCTTTAAGTGTTTTTTTTATTTGTTTATTGCATCCTCAACATTAAATCTAAGTGAAAGATAACCATGCCTATCAGGAAATAGCTAGCTTCAGTTGATCCACCCTCACAATCACACTACATTTAAATAGGCACTGGGGAGTCATGGGGGGCTGGAGGCCATTGACTTCCACTTGCTCTAAACAATTCAAGCTAATGTTGTGTAAGATGCTACCATTAGAGTGATTATGCAAACTCTCTGTAGTTTCTGTTGGAAAATCTTTTTCCCCCTCCCCCACCCTCCCTCTCTGTTAGAAATTCTGACTCTATATTCATGAACAATATCTCTGCTTTTAACCAAACTCCCATCCAAATTCTGTTTTAAAATAAAAATACATTTATCTAACACTGTTTTTATATCTCAGATGATTAAAATACCTTTATTTTTTCACTACTTCATCTGTAGAGACAACTGAAAGTCCTACCTACTATTTTCCAAATATTTTATGATTATATTGCTACATAGTTCAGAGTCACACTTGAACTTGGTACCATAAGCCTTTTGCAAAGACTTAAATCATTTGTCACATTTTTTGAGTTGATATAAATGAGAATGAATCCACTAAAAAAAAAGCAAAGATACATAATTAGTATAAAATTTTGCTTTTTACTCTTTATACTCTAGTAATTATAAGTGCTTTGCATTTACCATTTAATAAGAGACTAAATGTACTAACTTGAAAATGTTGATTGTGTTCAAACTTATCTGTAACATTTCTAACTTGTCAGGAGTTTTACAAAAGAAAAAGAAAATATGTGTAATAATAATTGAAACACCTTTTAAATCTATTCCATTGTTGATATGTTTATCGTAGTAACTAATGCCCTTTCAAAAGAGAAACATAATATGTCCATTTTTCGTTTCATTAAGTTTTTAAATGTACTTTGGTACAATTATTACATAAATGTCCATAGCTCATCACCCACATTTCATTCATCCATCTGTTCATCTATCCACTCATTCAGTAAATATTTATTGAATACTCATGTGCTAAGCACAGTAGAGACAAAAAGACAAGTTCTTGGGAGAGCCAGAAACACAGTAAATAATTGTAATTACAATCCAGTGTGGTAAGAGTTAGAGGTATGTAATGGTATTTTGGGACTACAAGGGAGCCTCTTACTTGGAAAGAACTTAGAGGAGAACGACATAGGCTCTTTTGAGAAGACCAATGAGAGAAGCAGCCTATAGAACAAGTTTGCCAAGTCAAGACAAGGCATGGGAAGAGGACTAGGAAGGCAACACTAGGTAAAAGGAACAATGTGAGAAATAGCGTTGAGGCAAGAAGCAGCACATTATGTAAGAGGAGCTATAATCAGTTTGGTTTTGCTCTATCCTGAGATGTGAAGTAGGAAGGGGCTGAGATGAGTCTGGAGAGGTAGGATTCAGATCACGGAGAGATTTCTCTGTCCTATGAAGGAACCTGGGCTTAATCTTACCGAATTTGTAACAGATGACCTATGGTGTTTGTGATGGCAGGTACTGGGGGATCTTAAACAGAGAATTAACAAGATTAGTTTTGAATTTTGGAAAGCATATACAAGGTAGATTTGAAGAGGTTAAGACTAAAGAGAGAGGAGGACAGGTAGGATGCAGAAGAAGCTGATGACAGATGATCAAGGGTTTAACCAGGACAGTATATGTCCAGAGGTAGAAATAAGGGGACAAATATTATATTAGGTGTTTATTAAGGAAGAAAAAATCCTCCAAACTTGTTTATTAATTCACTTCATGCGGTGAAGCAATTCTCCAAAAATGACCGTGAAGCAAATCTGACTATGAGGAATGTAAGATGAGTAGGCATATAATTAGTACATAGGGACAATTATGAGGAACCAATAGGAAATCTGAAACAAGAACAATAATTGAACTTTCAAGTCAACTCATGATGAATCAGAACAGAGATAAGGCAAAGTCACCCTGAAGGAACAGACAGGACAGCTCTTGGGTCAGAGCAGGTTTTACTGACAGTCTCAACACTTAGCAGACTGTAGCAGCATAGTTTATCTCAGGCCAGTACTAATAAACTGACTCTCTTTGTTCTGATGACATCCCTGTCTACCAGTGCAAATTCCTTGTGGATTTCTTGCTTATGGCCCTGGGAATGATTATTCCATTAACAGTTAGGAGGAGGAAGAAACTAGTGAGTATGTCGGGGAAGAGGGAAAATTGGTTCAATTTGAACATGTTAAATTTGAGTCACCTATAAAATGTGTGAAGTAGACAATTAGAAATAAGGATCTGGAGCTTGGAAAGAAATTAGGGAGAGAGATGCATATTTGGCAGCAGAAGTCATAGGAATAGATATGATTTCCCAAGAAAGGACATAAATTGCAAAGAAAAGTGGGGCAAATGGTAGAATCCTGGGGAATACCAACACTTAAGGATCACAGAGGATAACCCAGTAGAAGATACTGAGAAAGAATAGTCAGAGAAATAGGGAATGAAATTATAATTTTTATGTTTTCCTTTTTTCATAAAAGTTCCTTCTCTACACCTTAAAAATTCTCCAAGCCTCGTCTTTAGCTGCCTACATGAAACTGTCTCTTGGTCAGAATCAATTTTGTCCTTCTCTAAAGTATTTTGGGTGAGTATTGCCACAATTATAACATATTGTAGTTATCATGGTTATCTCTGTGCCTTTCTTAACCTCCCTATTAAATAAAATTTCTCAATGGCACTCTCAAGAACTATGAAAGTCTGAGATATCATGGACCTGGAAACTAACACAATAACCTGCCACACTTTTATGGATGCTGGCAGAAGACAAGAAACTCCTGGATCAAAGACAAAGGATTGATTACTCCTGGCACAACAGGTAGCATGAACTTCATGTTCACATCAGTCCCTCTTGTCCCCCAAGTCCCAGGGGTGACTCAGTGTGGCCCAGGTAGATGCTGCATACACAATGGGCTTGTGTTGTTACTGAGAACCCCCAAGATTAGGGAACCAAATCCTTTATCAAGCAAACCTGACCCAGCTATTCCTCCAGAAGTAAATATTATCTTTATTATGCTAGACAGTATAGAAACTGCTCTTTTCTCCAAGGCAAGACATTACTTCTACCTTCTAGGGCTGTTTAATATACAAATATCCTTAAAAAGAGGATCCAGAACAAAAGCTGTCAATGCCTCTGCTCGCAAGATGTTCAGAAACAATTAAGATGCATGGAGATTGTCTCCCAATAGACATACTTAATGTCTTGTACATTTTTATACACCCCTGCATCTCCCAGGTTAGTGCCTGGCATATGAGGGTTGCTAATATAGAGTTGTTGAAATAATGATTTAGAAATAATGTCAACGTCAGAGATAGTTGAGAAGATGTTTCCCCAGACTTATATACAGTAGGCAGTATGAATGTTGCTTTGAACTTCTGGTACATGCTATTTAGAAAAATGGTTCAGTCATAACTATAACCTCCTTGAGAATAACAATGTGTATTAATTCCTTTTGCTTCCTATAGTCTAAAACAGAGCCTAAAACATAATTAGTCAATAAAGATTTGTTAAATAAACTGGAATGTGTGGAGGATCACAGAGATCTGAATGATGCAGAATTAATGAAGTAAGTTGTTTTCTCTTCTTTGACACTTCTAATCCTCTTAGGTAACAGTTTTTATATCCTCGAAAGCATCTGAAGAAAAGACAATGAAAACACCAATTCCTGCTAAATGCTAGTAACCTGGCGGATTACTCCTACAGAAAGCACTTTTTTTTTTAACATTAAGTGCAGGCTGGATGTCAAGGATATGATGAAATGGGCTTTCTCATACCTTGTTGGTAGAAATGTAAATTGGTATATATGCATTTGGCTATTTTCAATGAGGCTTTAAATGCCTATGCAGCAATTCCATTTTGGAGAAACTGCCTTAAATAAATTAACCTAACCTATGAAAAGAAGTTTTATGCACAAATATGTTAAACCCAGAAATGTATTTGTAATAGCATAACATTTTAAGATTCCTATTGAACTTAAGAAGGAATTCTACCATGAAGTGGTAAATCACTGCATTGACCATTATTGCCGAGTTTTCCTCCTAAGAAGACTATTATCACTATTCCTAGATAATTTAAATATTGGTGACATGTGTCTTTCCAAGGTCTCTTCCATTTCATTTAGTTTAGATTATATGATTCATACCTGTCTATAAGGGAAGGTAATAAAGTTTTCAATTTCTTCCCATTTTTATTTGGGGATTGATCTTTTAGTACAATGATACTCAGCTACAAAAAAGGAATAAAACTTTCTGGGGGAATGCATATTCAATTTTATAATATTTTACATTTCTAATTGTGAGGGAAGGTATTCACTTTAAAATTGTTTCAGGGTCTAGAAAGTTGCTTTTTAAATTTTATTTTAATATAGAATCATCTGATACTATTTGTACTTACAAATAATAATTACTCAAACATATTGAGGGAGTCCAGTGGTACCCTATCAATTTATGTCCTGTTATTTTGCTCCAAAAAAGTCAGTAGATCTGATCAAATCAGGAAGTGGAAGGCAGATGACAAGAATACTTACTTGTCAAATAAGCCTTAAATACTTAAGGCTTATTTCATGTAAAAATATAACATCTGAAATCCACATGGTGCATTTAGAATTTTGTTAAATTAAGTATTGCCACTGGGTTTGTGCAATGTCAAAAACAAATCCCACATATGGAGGAAAGATGACAGTAATTAAATAAAGCATTTGACCTTTTCATAGTAGTCGTAATTTCATCCAGAAAAAGAGTTAATAAATTTCTTTTTATTAGTAAATCTATTTGATGCCTACATATACATTGGCATATTTAATTACTTTTATCTGAAGTAAGCACTCTCGTGTCTCATTGACATATATGTGAGATGTAGTGCCTTTGATTTTTCAGGGAAAATTCTGAAACCCTTCAGTAAGCAGTTTATACCACCTTTCTTGGAAATAAAGAAACACATAGAAGAGTGCAGTTGGCCAAATGGGTTTTTCTGCTTTCTTTGCATTTGCATGGTCAAGGTATAAAATGAGACATTGACAAAGGAAATAAGGTTTCTATCTTCTGGGGTGAATCTATCTCAGGCTCCCCAGGAAGTAAAGATGAGAAAGTCCTACTACTTTTCTGACTGACGTGACAGGAGAAAAGACAGGGTAGAAGCTGAGAGAAAACCTGAAAATGGGAAGATGGAAAGGGAAGGTCAAGTTGGAACAAAGGAGGTGGAGAGCTATGGGGTGCCTGAAGAAAAAGACTATTGGAAAAGAACACGCTATGGAAATGGGAAAGAATTGTGTTACTGGTGGTTACCAGGACAGTAAAGGATAACTAGAAAACTTCAATAGAAATCAATGAGGGAGCAGAGTTTGTGAAAGGAGGGAAGGGAGAGAAAGAAGGGAGGAAGACAAATCATAAGATAAAGCAAATTTGTGCCAATAAGTTTGATTTTCTTTTCAGGATCTGAAAGTAGATACAGAAATGCAACATTTTCCTATATCCTGAGAAATTCATTATTAGTTTCTAAGACTCCCAGACAAATTTATTTTGCTCATCTGTAATATACATTAGTGGGAATATTGCTTCAAACATATATAGATGCTAATTTAAACCAACAAATATTCCATTTTAATTATCCAAGTACACACATTTCACATTTTCCTCTTAGTATCAAATGGAAACTTCTATTGATCCAACAACATAGGCTACATTATACACTACCTGACAATATGAAGAAAGATGGGATTAGCATTTTGTTATGAAACATTAAGAGTTTACCAGATTACCGTAAGAGTCATTTTAAAAATTATGAGTTATGAATTTATTAGTTGTTGCTTTGGGAGAACCAATTTTTGGTTTGGTTGAACTAATTTTTCTTTATTTTCTATTTTATTCATTTCTGATACTTTTTTTTACCTTTACTTTTCACTCTCTTCAGGTTTACTCTGTTGTTCTTTAACTTTGAAGTTGAATTCTTAACTTGTTTATTTTCAATCCTCCTCCTCCCTTCCTCCTTGTCCTCCTCTTTTTTTAAATGAATGTATATATATATATATATATGCTCCAAATTTCTCTCTAAGATCTACTTTGGTTTCATCCCACATGTTCTGATCTAACAAAATATTTTGATGTAACCTAATTATCATTTGGTTCTAAATATTTTGTAAATTCTATTATGAGTCCTTCTTTAACTGATGAGTTATTAGGAATGTATTAAAACTTTCTAAACATCTTGATTTTTTTTCCAATTATAGTTGACCACTGAACAATATGGGGATTAGGGGAGCCAATCCCCTGCAGCCAAAAATGTGCCTATAACTTTTGACTCCCCCAAAACTTAACTAGTAATGGCCTATTGTTGACCAGAAGGCCTTACTGATAACATAAACAGTTGACTAACACATACATCTTATGTTATTTGTATTATATACTATATTCTTACAATAAAGTAAGCTAGAGAAAGAAAATGTTGTTAAGAAAATCAAAATGAAAATATGTTTACTACTAAGTGAAAATGGATCATCATAAAGGTCTTTATCTTCATTGTCTTCATGTTGAGAAGGCTGAGGAGGAGGAAGAAGAAGGGTTTGTCTTGTTTCAGGGGTGGCAGAGGCAGAAGAAAATCTGCACATAAGGTATACCTGTGCAGTTCAAACCCATGAGAGTCAATTGTATTGATTTCTAACTGTTGCTTTGTAGTCAAGAAATAGATTAAGTAGATAATTCTTTAAACTTTATTAGACTTCTTTTGTGACTAATTTGTGATCAATTTATGTTAAATGTTTTATGTGTACTTGAAAGTGTATATATTTTTTCATTCACTGCAGGGTATTATACCCATCCATTCATAGAAGCTTATTGATTTTACTGTTGAAATATTCTCTATCCTCACTCATTTTCATTTGCTGGCTTGATATGTCTGTTTCTGATAGAGATTTGTTAAAACTGCCTACTATGATTTGGATTTGTCATTTTCTACTTGTAACTGTCTTATTTTTTGTTTTGTTTATTAGGCTCATGAAAGTTTATGATTGTCGTATCTTTTGGGTGGTTTGTTCCTTTTACTATTATGTTACCTGTCTTTATCTTTATTTGCCTTACATATTGATATCCTACACCAGCCGCCTTTTGGGTGGTGTTTGCATAATATATCCTTTCCATTATTTTTCTTTATGTATTTCTATGCCATTATGTTTTAGGAGTATCTCTTAAAAACAACGTATAGCTGGATTTTCAAAAAATACAATCTGGTCTGAGAAACAGGAGCACTGTTTTATTGTAGAAGAGCACCAGGTCTGCTTAAGCCATTCCAATTTATCTATTGCCTTAATCTCCTTTGTCTGTTTGTTATAAAATTTCTTAGTGAGAAATACAAGATGCCTCTGTCCAACATTTCCAAGCAAACAGAGACTTAAGTTTACGCAGTAGCATGTCAAGATGCCCAAAGTAGGCAATAAATCCAAGACTTAATTTGGTTTTCTTGTGTGCCTGCAGAAATTAGGAGAGAAATGATTCTGCAGGTACACTTAAAGAACAATTTAATAAATTCTATGTTGCTTTCTATTATTTTCCCCTTAGGTTTTCACAGAAGACAAATATTGGGAAGGAATTTTGCCATAATCTATGCAGTTAAATGTTTCATACCCTCACTAAATTGTAAACTCTTCAAAGGCAGATGTGTCTTGTGCATGTCTTTATATCTAGTGCATACAATTGAAGCTCAGAAGTTGACCTGAACTGAAATTTTCATTTTGTTGAGGAAGGAAGGAAAAATAAAATGGAAATTTACAAAGTGATTTTTTTTTCTTTATGACATAAATTATTGTGAGAGAATGGCAATGGTGCTAGAATTTCTGTTGTACTTTATTAGTGATCTAAGTTATGGCCTCAATGACCATTTTTTACAATTATGTCCAATTATACTACTAATCTATTTCAAAAGAATAAGCAATAGAAAATTTCAGAATAAAAATGCAAAGCATCTCCCTGTATAAATCACTACACTGTAAGCTCTTTGAAGGAAGTGTCATGTCTTTGCCCTACTAGGTTGTTACAGTCCTTGGCACATAGTAGGCTTTCAAGTAATGTTTGAATGAATGGATAGATGTCATGCAGGTCTCTACTACATAACCTTACCTTCAACTTTCCCAATTCCTATCATTTTTTTCCCCATACATTCAAATAAATACAGGTTGAAACTCTCCCATTATTGTGAAATATTTCTGAAATCCCAAAGAAAGAATTAGCCATTCCCTTTTTAGTGTTTCCACAATGTTCATTCTGTTAAGTAGCACTTTTTGTAACACATTGCAGATACCAATGTACACATCTGTTCCCATTCCAGCTTATGGTGGATTGTGTTTTAGTAACTTTTAAAATCTGTTTGCAGTCGCAAAGACTCAGCAAATCTTTCTTGAATTGGAATTTTATAAAGTAAAAATTAAGTGCCAATATTTGTTGAGCATCTACTATGTTTTAGACCCTTTGCAAGAACATTTAAAAAAGTTTTCTCTTTGGTTCTCATAATAATCCTGTGACGTACATATTATTAATCCCTTTTAATGTATGAGAAAAATATGGTAAGAGATGTTAAGCTAGTCATCCTAGGCCAAGTAAAAGTGAAGAAGGTGGGACTAATCACATGTTCCCTTTACCTAACCATGCTAGCCCTAGCTGACTGCCAGAACCAAACTAAGCTGAGGAAGACTACGGATGTTTCAATTCATCCATCAGTAGCCTCTGAAAGCATATCACATAGAAAATAGGATATTACTTGTCACTGGATTCTTTTTTTAGGTTCATACTATTTACCTCTGAATGTCCAACATTGTTTTTACTTGAGACATGTTCACCTCTAGGAATGAGTATTCCTCCTAGGATCCAATACCTGGAAAGCAGCGGTGCCTGTTTATATTAAATGATTATCAAATCAGTTGCCCAGAGCATTTTTTGATGTGGTACTTGGGCTATAAATCTACTCTCTAGAAGCTTATAATCTATGAAAGAATTTAAGGCAAATTTAAGGCTGATAATTAGTGTACATGATGATGATAATGAATATTATTTATAGTTTTTCACTTTGCAGTCACATACATCTGTACTTAAATGTTTGTTCTAATTCTTTACTAGCTAAATACCTTAGATGGGTTACTTAATTTCCCCAGGCCACAGTTTCTTCAGTTGTAAAACAGGGATGAAGATACCTTCCTTGTGGGTTAAATAATATCATGCCTGTCTTATAAATGGTAGTCATTAATGTTATTATTACTCCCAGAAACGTATGTTTTCCAAAAACAATGATTAAGTTAGATTTGTCTATATGGGTTAAATGTCTCTAGCTAATACCTCTTTATTTGATGCCACTTATTGTTCTTGGAGCTACTCCCAAAGCAATACAGAGACAAAGGGGGGTGGAGAAGTTCCCCAGGCACAGGTTAATGCCCCAGACAGAGATTAAAGAGAACACGAATGTCATTTCCTTCTATTCCTGTGCAGCAGTTTATAGGGGCATTAGAGTAGGATGTGAGATAAATTTTATACAGATATTGTACATTAAAAATACATGGTATTACACCCCATCTAGAATTACAGCAACATCAATTATGGTCATTACCTGTCAGTCACTATTCTGTAAACCAAACTGAGCCCGTAATGAAGTCTATACATGGTGTTCTCCCTATAAACAACTCAGAAGTATTGTGATGATCTATTAGAGGTTTTCTGTATCCTTCCCTTTCCCCTTTCTGATCCTTTTAGGCTCTTAAGAGCAAACCGTTGATCATAACTAAAAGCAGCTAAGTGCTTTCTTTCTCGGTGCTTAGCAGTTTCTCTGGAAGTCAACAGACAATAATGTAGCCCTTAATACAGACTGTGACCAAATTTAGCGAGTGGAGGAAAGAGCATGATATCAAGTTAAGGAAACATGGCCTTTCATGAAGACTAATGAAGACAAACACTTTCAAGGTAACCTTTAAGCCACATGACTGTAAATGTTTTCCTTTACGAATCTCCTTTACAAATTACTTCTGAACTTTTAGTCCTGTAGGAAAAAGTGCTGAGAAAAATGAAATGAGCCAGTTGCTTAAATGACAGGAAGAGAAAATTTTAAGTTACACACACTAGGTACCAGCTTGTAAGATGACAGAAAAGTTCCTCTAAATCCTAGAATAAAAATAAGAGTAAATTCTGAATTATCCCCTTCTCTGTTCACTGCAGAAGAATGATCCCTTCTGTAGAGAGGCCCCCTGTCTTTTGTGGGTTCCCTGTTAAACAGGGGCTGCTTGGGTCCTTTTCTTGCTTTTTATCATGATGATCATTCACTTTGACATCACAGTCACCATTGAAGGTTGGGGTACGTTCTAAATAGACACATTAGTTCTCTCCCTGGATCATAGTCAACTATTTTACCTCTTGCCACCTAGTAAACCAGTATTGCTCATTCTACCAATAGTTTAACTCTGGGGCATAGAATTATACAACTAGGAACCCTAAAATTTCACACCACTGTTAATATTTTTGAAGGAAACATTAAGTAATTGATTTCTTTTATCAATAATATCTATTAGGAAAAGAAAAATTATAGTAGTAAATCTTCAGTTGATGAGTTAGTTTTACTCTCAAAAATATTTGAAAATTGCTTTTTTATAACTTGCTTTTTCCCATACAAACAATACGTGCTTAAGATCCTTAGCCCACAGTATATCCAATGAATATGTAACCTGCTTATGGGGCTTATCACATTTTGGGTACAAATTATGGTACATTTAGTCTGACACTCCTGTTTGTTCTTGCCCTTACCTGCTCAGACAGGATATTTAGCTTCTTAAAAATTATTTCCGGAAATCCTCAAGGGAGTCTTCAAATGTGCCCATGAAATGTTGATATTTCTATTCCCATTCTGTTGATGCATACTGTGGGATAAATCAAATAAGTATCCTGGCTTATTTTAATTACTTGAATTTTTGGCATGGGAGAAAGGAAATACAGAAGTAAGCTGAAAGAGGTTAAATAAAAACCACATTGTCTTGTGTTTTACAGGAAGTGTAACAGGACCTTAAAGATATATATTTTCTAATTCTTTCCTCTGAAAAGGCTGAGAAATGATTATCATGCAGTAGCAATCAGCATCCTTAGCACTCGGATTGTGTCTCAAAACACCATTTCCCTTGAGAAGGAACCATATCTCCTGAAGAAATGGCTGATTACAAATCTGGCACAAGAAATCTGCAATATGAGCCCAGAACATCATGTCATATCTGGAAGCAAGGAAGCAACTCAAGACTAATAGAGATGTGTCCAAAGGACTCAGGAGCCAACCTGGTAGGTTCTCACTGGCCAGTTTGAGATTCAGTATTTGAATTGAATTAAAATTCATTAAATAAATTCATGAATAAAGTCATTGGTCACCATTGGAATGTTCTAGAGAACCAACTTAGTATGTTTAAAATTGGTAAATAAAGAGAAAAATTCAGCATTATCCTGCTTATTTTTAAATATAAATTGTATCTTAGAGTAACCAGGTATTTGATAAGGTAAAATATCCTTTAATAGGAGTATTCCCAATTAGTCAACTTATAATACCATTGTTACACAACCCCTACTGAATTAATGGATCTGGGTAATGATCACAAATGCCTGCTGGCATCACATAAAAGAGACAGCCAGCTATTATGTGCTTCCTGATGGAAGTAACCAATATCATCTGTGAAATAGTATAGACAAGAAAAGTGAGCCTGAATCTGATCAAGACTCTATATCTAACTACCAACTTACAGGAAGTACAGAAGAAAGAACATGTTTAATGACACAACCGTGATGTAATAAGTCAATCTAGACAGTGGGACCTGGTTTCTTTGATAAGAAATTGAAGGAAAATTTTAAGGAAATTTTCAAGGGGGTAAAAAAAAAGAGTTGGAGAGGGAAGCCTAAAGATTAAAAGAGACTCAAAGACAAACCACACAATGGCTATGTATGAACTTAATTTTGGTCATGATTTAACTAAACTTTTGAAATAAAATTGTGAGATAATTGGAGCGAGTATAACACTAACCTATTAGTTTTGATATTAAATAATTGTTAATTTGTAGGTGTGCTAATGTATTGTGGTTGTGTTTTAAGAGAGTCCTTAGCTCTTAAGAGATGTCTAAGGAGAGTTTTACAAATGAAATGCAATGATGTCTGTGACTTGCTTTTAAATAATTCAGGGCTGGAGGGAGGTAGAAGATGTGGGTATAAGTGTAACAAGATTGACTGACTGCATGTTGATAATTGTTGAGGTTCAGTCATGGATATGTGGGAATTCATTATACTATTCTGCCCAATTTTCTATGATAAAAAAGTGTTAAATTGTACCTGTAAGTCATTCTATTTGGATAATGGCCACATGATAGCCACATGTTCTTTTGCTTAGGCTTCTCCTCAACAAAGTCCTTTACTCCCAGTGTATTTAAAGGGGGCCTCTCTATTGCTGTTGAAATAATTATTAATAATAAGGATGCTAAGAGTGTCTATCATAAAAAGATGTCATTGTCCAGGTCTAGGGTGCTGAATCTTGAGGCTCCCAAAGCTGCTCATATCGTTCGATGTTTATATATTTTATAAAATTGAGGTCATTCCAGAATGCTGTCTTTATCCTGCTATATTTTACTTGACACACTGTTGTGACTTTTTATTTGAGTAAGCATTTTTTATAATATTTAAAAATGCCTAATATTCTAGCTTATGGTTGAGCCTGAAACTTACAAAAAAAAAAAAACCTTTACTAAAAGAGCAAACAGGAGAATATATATAAAAAGTACAAAAAAAACCCATAATTGCCATCTGGTTATAAGCCAAGGTTTTTGTGTAGAGTAGGATTTCAGGAGAGAGATGAGGACATTAGATTGGAATGCTTTTGATGCTAATATTGGAGCAGGAAGAGGGACAGTTGTCAGGTGAGGAAGGATGAACTCTACCTCCCATGTGGTGGTGTGCTGGCTCTGGCTCATGGTAGCTCATGAGAGTCTGTTGTGTGGTTCTTGTCCCAACCCTATGTTCAGTGACAACATGTTGGTAGCTTGAAATCAGCCATGGTGAGAGTATTGACACCATGGAAATGGGCAAATGGTACAACTCAGGGTTTTTTTTTTCTCCTGGAGAAACGTTTACTAGCACACCACTATACCCACGCCATCTATTCTGACATGGGAGTCCTGCTCAGGACCAGCACTAGAACAATGTAAGAAACTGAGTCTGAAAAAAAAAATTGGCTGGGTGTGGTGGCACACACCTGTAGTCTCAACCACTTGGGAGGCTGAGATAGGAGGATCCCTTGAGCCCAGGAGTTTGAGGTTGCAATGAGCTATGATGACATCGCTGCACTGTAGCCCCAGCAACAGAGTGAGACCCTATCTCAAAAAAAAAAAAAAAAAAAAGAGAGTGAGAGAAAAAGAAAGGAAATTGAATCTAGTTTAGGTTGATAGAAGGCAGAGTCTCAAGAAGTTATAAGTAATATAACTTGTACCATTATTTCTTGCTTGAGTAATTTTAGATATTACCAGTAGACTTATTATGTTAGTCAAAGACTGAATCATCTTATGCCCTAATTCCCTCTCCCACATTCTCCCAATATTCTTAAATCAATA
This sequence comes from Lemur catta, assembly GCF_020740605.2. NCBI lineage: Eukaryota > Metazoa > Chordata > Mammalia > Primates > Lemuridae > Lemur > Lemur catta. Next base: position 23,560,395 of record NC_059143.1, read on the forward strand.
TTCTGTTTTTACATTATTTTGACTATGTAAATTCACAGCTGAGCTAAGTGGAGTATGATGATTACATTTCCTTACATGAATCTTTTTTGTTTTTTCATGAATTAATTGACTCATTTTTCTTTTGCTTAGTTTTCAAGGTACATATAACTAGTTCTTCCCAAATTCAGCATATTTATAAAATAGCTTTCAATGTAATTTTCCATATATTCAAAGGCAGCAGATGATCTATAAGTTTCATTTAACTTTCCAAGAGCCATCACTCCTAGAGAACTTCATTCTCCAGCTCCAATCTAGACTGGTCACTCTCATGTCTGCTATGTAGGTATTGTTCTGGGGCTTCCCTTTATTGCTTTCCAATGTTGGATTCCCCTGTTTTCTGAACTCCATGTCTCATCTCTTGGTGTAGTCCCTCCCCACCCCCGTTTTTGAATGCATGTCTTATTGCCCATCCCTTCTCAAGGAAGGATGCATCTGAAACAAATTGAATTCTTTTCATGGTCTGAAAATGTCTGTTAGATCTTCCCAATTAATTAATTAAGACCTCTCTCCAATGTCTTCTGGCTTTCAATGTTGCCATCAAAAAATCCAATACCGTTCTAATTTCAGAAACTTTGATTTTTACCTTATTTAAGGATCTACTCATTATTACCAATGTTGAGAAATTTTGAGGTGATGTGCCTTGGTAATGATGTTCTCCCCACAATCATTATGCTGAAAATGGGGTCCCTTTCCATCTGGAGATTCCAGATTTTTCAGCCCTGGGAAATTGTCTCCTATTATTTCTTTGATAATTTTCTCCAGTATTTTTCTTTCTTCAGGAACCATCAATGACCTATTGCACTGTCTGGATTTCTTTTTAAATTTTCTTGTCCTTGTCCATATGTTTGCCTTTTTGTTCTACTTTCTGGGATAGTTCCTTAATATTATCTTAAAACTCTTCCACTGAATATTAAATCCAGACTCTAAATTTTCTACTATTTTTTAAGTTGTTGTTTCTTTCTGTAGCTATTTATTATTTCATGAATAGAATTTTTACTCTTAATCCTTTGAGGATAGTAATAATATTTAGAAGTATTTTTCTGTTCCTTGTTTTCTCTCTAAATACTCTGTGTTCTTTTTTATTCTGTATAGTTGTTTGATCCATCATTCATGTGATAAGCTTTCATCATCTGGACAAGGCTTTTCTGTTTATGGGTTTGCGTAGGGTAATTAGGCAATAAGCTGACTTTTTCACTGGGAGATTTGCAGAGTCATTATCTTAGATCTTTTCCCTGGAGGTATTCAGTTTTACACAGAATGTTACCATAGGCTGAGAAAAGGGGCTGAGATTCCACCATCCAATCTGCAGGCTTCTATTTAACCTCTGTGCTAGGTGTCTTCCATTTGTCTCTCTGAATGCACTCGCCACCTTTCTTTATCCTCTTCTCTGCCTTTGGAGGCTATGTTTATAACTTGCAGGCTATCTTTATTACACCAATGGGCTCTTTTCCACCTTGCTGACTGTGATTGGGTTGGGCCAATGGGAAGCCCCAATGGAAGATCAAAGGAGGGAAGAGAGGATTTGTCTTCCCAGCTTCCTTGCAGCAGGGTCTTCTTGAGCTGGCTGTATGAGTTAACTGAAGGTCACTACTCCTCTCAAGGCAGCCCCTCTACATGACTCTTTCTGGGTCCCATGAACTATTATTCCCTTGTCTCTTTCCTTTGGGCCCAGAGGTTGTATCAATTCTGTGGTTTTTATCCCTTGCAGTATTCTTTCATCTTATCCACACCTTTGTGAATAGTTCTTTATGAAATTCTCTTAGAATTATCTTGATTTTTGTGTGCCATCTGTTTCCTGCTTGGACTTTAACTGATACTGTAACTGGTTCCATAATTGACCAAAGAAAACAGACCCTCAAAATAGCATTCTGGGATTGGTCTTTCATGTATTTGAGGAGTACAGGAATAAACACTTTTCCAAGGAGAAATGGAACATGAGTAATTAATAGCATGTGGTGCCATTATGATATTCACATGATCACAGGTGGTAGCAGAGGATGGAGAGCCGTGGAAGATAAGGCTGTAGCAGAGTAAATGGTGTGGCATGTAGTTGCTATGGCAATGATAGGGATTATATAGAGTGCAGAGTCACTTGGCTTCTAGGGAGCATACATAAAGAAAAAGAGATGTTAAAAGCTTTGAAAATTCAATTAAGAATATTTATGGAAAGCCAGAAATCCACCATGGCATCTTTAAAAAAATCTCTTTTTCCTATAGTTGTATGGCAGATATGGTTGAGAACAAAGCCTAAGGCACAATTATAATAAGGGCACTGTTGGATAAGAAACAAGACCCCGAAACAAAGAATATGGACATGTTAGCATCATGGCTGAGTCCGTCTTTGATCCTCAAGATCTCCCTGAAACACACAAATTGATGCCAATTCTCAGCATTCTCTCATTTCCTCTAAGCCCCAAATGAGAGTTAGATCCCAACAGAACATGGAGGAAGAGGTAAAATGCCTGTCTGAGGAGGAGACATTGAAAGAGTCACAAAAACGTTCTAATCAGCAGAAGCTTGGGGAACATATATAGAAGTGCTAGACCAAGAGAGAGAACTTAATTTAAGATTTTGCACTTAGTGTGTCCTAAGCACCTAGAAGTAGCAGTAATCACTGGCTATATGCATATGTGTATGTATATATGTGTGTATATATAAATATTCATATTCTTTGCAGAACCTTGACTAATACACATAGTGATACTTAGCATAGCTGTGGCTCTAGATGTGGTATCTTTACTGGAGCAAATCAATAGAGCCCCTAGTACCTGATATGGAAATGCCTTCTTTTCTCTTTCCTTCAGTAAGTGAAATCAGAAACAGCTTGCATATACATAGCAGGGACAATAATATGCCATTACAATCTTGCTCCAGGGGGTCACAAGTTGAGTTCACCAGGAAGCACACTGTGAGAAGGAGTTTAGTGTTCAGAATGTTTATTAGAGTAAACATATCCCCATAGGGATCAACACCTGTGGCATGAGTATGGTAGATGCTTACCAGAGGGTGAGAGAGAAACTCTGTGAAAGTTCAAGAGCCCACAGTATCAAAGTTTACAGGGGACCAGTGGTTTGAGGCATATTGGGACATCCATTCTGAAGTGGGAAAGAAGTACTGCACCTTGTACCACTCATAATGCTCTATGCTCCTCTTTGGGTTGTTGAGACAACATACACCACAGTGAGGCATGCTGTACCAACCCATTTACTGGGTAACTCCACAACTTGTTTTTAGTGGGACCTGAAATAAGAAAGAGCTCTGAGGCAGTTCAGGCTGCAATTCAGGCAGTCTTGCCACATGGACGCTGTGACCAAGCAAAACCAATGGTCTGTTCTGTCAGTAGCAGATAGAAGTGCTATACAGAGCATTTGGCAAGCCCCAATAGAAGAATCACAACACAGTCGCCAGAGTTTTGGAATAAGACTGTGTTCTATTCTGCCAACAACTATTCATTAGAAAAGAAGATCCTGACTGGCTGCTGGTCTTGGAACAGATTGAATTCTTGACCACAGGATATCCAAATTGCCAAACTTGTGTTCTGATCCACTGAACCATAAAATTGGATGTGCACAGTGCATTTCATTATAAAATAGAAGTAGTATATATCAGGGGTCAGCAATTTTTATCTATAAAGGGTCAGATAGTAAATATTTTTGGCTTTTCTGGCCATATGGTTTCTGTTGCAACTATTCAGCTCTGCTGTTGTAGCACAAAAATAACCATAAAAATATACAAATGAATGAATGTGGATGTGTTCCAATAAAACTTTATTGACACTGAAATTTGAATCAGACAATTTTGTGTGCCATGAAATATTATTCTTATTTTGATTTTTTCCTTACTACTTAAAAGAGTAAAGGCCATTCTTAGCTTGCAAAGCTACAGAATAGGTGGTGGCAGGCTGTATTTGGCCCCATGGGCTGTGGTTTGCCAAGCTCTGGTATATATGAAGCCAGACCCAAGCAGGTCTAGAAGGTACAACAAACTGCCCAAGCAGACCCAGTGGCTCAGACTCCCAGGTATCTGCTCCTACTGCTTTGCCTTCTCTCCTTCAATCCTCTCTGTAATGAGTTAACAGATGACAAAAAGATGTGGGCTCTGTTATGCTGGCAACAGGAAGACAGGGATGGCTGCTGCACCGTGATCCCACTGCCAGTGGGTTCAACTTTGAGCAGTACATATGGTTGTCCACTTTGCATGGGAGGAGAAAGGGACTGAGAAGATCTGCATTGGCTCAAGAAAAGTTGATAATAGGTTTTTACACTCAGGAACTTGGAAGGGACCCTACTTGAGTATTGATCACAATGTGGAAGGGGAGAGAGATGTGGATGGTCTTCTTGTAATGAACAGAACGTGACAATATTTGTGTCCCATGTAAATGCCCATCAGAGGCCATCATAGTGGAAGAGGCTCTCAATAATCAGATGAACAAGATGACTTATTCTATCATTGTCAATTACTCTTTTTCTTCAGATACCCCAGTGCATGCTTAATAGGCTACAGTGACAGGGATAGTGGCTGTGCACAGGTTTACCACCTTTGTCTAACCGTTATCAAAGTTGACTTGTTTATTACCACTTGCAGAGTGGTGCAGACTTTAACAGACTGTGGTTACTGTACTTATCTATTAATAGTTAAAAGTTGATGGGACCCATTTTTAGTCTTCTTAAACAGAACAACTGCCAGCCAAAAATTTTGTATCTCACAAAAGTAAGTTTCATAAATGATGGAGAAATAAAGACTTTTCCAGAGAAGCAAACACTTCCTGCCCTACAGGAAAGACTCAGAACTGCATTATGCATGGAACAGCACAACTGATGTCCACCAGTACAAAAACCTCCAAAACTTAAAGCTCACAGCTCTTATAAAACAATAGCGTAAGAGGGAAAATAAAACAACAAGGTATCATCCAACATGATGAACAGAATATCATCCTACATATCAATACTAACAATGAATGTGATGTGAATGGTCTTGATGCCCCACTTAAAAGACATAGATGGGCTGAATGGATGAAAAAACACACCCCAAGTATATCTCCAAGAAACACATCTAACTCACAATGACTCACAGACTCAAGGTAAAGGGATAGAAAAAAATATTCCATGTTAATGGAAACCAAAAGCAAGCAGATATAGCCATTCTCATATCAGATAAAATAGACTTCAAATCAACAATGGTAAAAAAAGACAAAGATGGTTACCATATAATGGTAAAGGGAGCAATTAAACAAGAAGACATAACAATTCTAAATATATTAAATATGTGCACCTAACACAGGAGCTTCCAGATTCAGAAAGCAAATTCTACTAGATCTAAGCAAAGAAATAAACAGTAGCATCATAGCTGCCAGGGACTTCAACACCCCACTGACAGAACTGGACAGATTATTGAAGCAGAAAATCAGTAAAGAAACACTGGACTTAAATGGGACTCTAGAACAAATGGACCTAACAGACATTTACAGAACATTCTACTCCAAAACTACTGAATATAAATTCTCATTGGTACATGGGACATTCTCCAAGATGGATCACATCTTAGGCCACAAAACAAGTCTCAGCAAATTCAAAAAAACAACCCCATTAAAAAGTGAGCAAAAGACATGAGCAGAAGTTTTTCAAAAGAAGATAGACAAATGGTCAAGAAACATATGAAAAAAGGCTCAACAACACTAATCATCAGGGAAATGCAAATTAAAACTGCTGTAGTATACTACCTTACCCCTGTCAGAATGGCCATTATTAAAAAGTCAAAAAACAATAGATGCTGGTGTAGATGCAGAGAGAAAGAAATGTTTACTGTTAGTGGGATTGCAAATTAGTACAACCCCTATGGAGAATAGTATGGAGATTCCTCAAAGAACTATTAATAAAACTAGACATACCATTTGATCCAGCAATTCCACTGCTGGATATAGCCAAAGGAGAAGAAGTCATTTTATCAAAAACACACCTGCACTCGAATGTTTATTGAAGTATAATTCACAGTTGCAAAGATGTGAAATCAAACCAAGTGCCCATCAGTTCATGAGTGGATTAATAAAATGTGGCATATGTACACCATGGAGTACTACTGAGTCATAAAAAATGCATTAATACCTTTTGCAACAATCTGGATGGAACTGGAGACCATTCTCCTAAGTGAAATATCGCAAGAATGGAAAAACACACACCAGATGTACTATTTGGGTAATGGGCACACCTATAGCCAGGACTCAAGCATTACAAAAATGATCCATGTAACCTAAAACATTTGTACCCCCTTAATATTTTGAAATTAAAAAAAAGAAATAAATGTAGACTTACCATTCGATTCCGCAATCCCACTACTGTGTTATCTACCCAAAGGAAAAAAGTCATTTTATCAAAAAGACACCTTTACTTAAATGTTTATTGCAGCACAATTCACAATTGCAAAGATGTGGAATCAACCTAAGTGCCCATCAATTCACGAGTGGATTAAGAAAATGTGATATATATACACACACACACACACACACACACACACACACACACACACACATACACCATGGAGTACTACTCACCCATAAAAAGGAATGAAATAATGTCTTTTGCAGCAACTTGGCTGAAACTGGAGACTGTTATCCTAAGCAAATTATCTCAGGAATGAAAAAACAAACACACATATACTCTCCAATATTTGGGGGCTAAACAATGGGCACACACAGGCCCAAAGAGATGCAAAGTTCATTGTAAACCAAGAAGAGGGGAGGGTAGGAGGGACTGAGGGGTAAAAACATACCTATTAGGTATAGTGAACACTATTCTGTTGATAGGCACATTAAAAGCCCCAACTTAAGCATTATATAAGTTATCAATGTAAGAAAAACATTTGCCCCCTTAATATTTTGAAATAAAAAAAAGAATGTATTGATTGAAACTAGTTTCATTGCCACTAATGTTCTGCTTAATTTTGAAGATAACATAATATTGAACAGAATGTGTTCTATTAATAACATTTTATTGAGAAGAGAAAACAATAGTTAAAAGTTGACAAGGGAATAGCAAGAGATGCCACAGTGGATCACTTGAGTGACAAACATATTCTTTTATGCCAAAATTATGTAGTAGCAACTCCATGTCCTTATAATAATTAGGGTCAATTTTTCCTTCTGGTCTGTTAATCTCTTTGGTCTACTAGTCTAGCAGCAGAAAGATCCCAAAGTTACCAGATGGCAGCTATCCCTTTAAATTTAGTGGGACTCTTAATGTGCACCCTAGTTAGTGAAAGCACACCCCCTTTAAGAACCAGGGCCTCCAGACTCAGAGCCTAACATTGCAGAGATGGGAGGCACACAAGTGGGTTATTAGGAGTGGGTTATTAGGAATGACAGCAGAAAGGGCTACTCCTATTTTTACTCTGATTCTCTAACCCGGTGGTCCCCAACCTTTTTGGCACCAGGGACCAGTTTCATGGAAGACTATTTTCCATGGTGGTGGTTGGGGGTGGAGGGGGTGACAGGGAGGTGGAGCTCAGGCAGTGATGCAAGTGACAGGGAGTGGCTGTAAATACAGATGAAGCTTCGCTCACCCACCACTCACCTCCTGCTCTGCGGCCCCCCAGTTCCTAAGTTTCATGGGAGACAATTTTTCAACAGATGGGGGAGACAGCAGAGATCTGTGGCCGGGTCCCTAACAGGCCAGGACTGGTACCAGTCTGCAGCCCGGGGGGTTGGGGACCACAGCTCTAACCTATATATATCCTGCTGGGGACACAGCATAGTATGGCATTGATTTAAGGTATGTACTGCATCCTGAAAAACATAACTTTATCTTCTTATCCTCAAAGAATGTCATCTCTAAGTTGATATCTTAGTTTCCCCTTTAAGAGGCCATTCTGATGCTCTGTCAGGCTGCCACGCTCTGGGTAATGATGCATGTGGTGAGACCAGTGCAGTCCATGGTCATGTGCTCACTGACCTACCTCCTTTGCCAAAACGTATACCTCGGTAGAAAGTGATGTGAAACAGGAACCTGTGTTAGAAAACCTGACACTCTACAGCCCTTAGATAGGAATGCTGGTCAAGACATCATGGGCAGGAAAGTCAACACCATGCCTGGAAAACACGTCAATCCCTGTCAGCGTTTCCAGTGTGGAATGGGTCTGATAACTTGCCACCAACTGGCTGATCGGGCTCCCTGAGGGACGAACTGGAGTGAGGTCTAAACATTGCCTCTACTGACAACAGGTCAGATATCCAGCAGTAGCAGTAGCTAGATCAGCCTTGGTTAGAGGGAGTCCAGCTTATTAGACAAATGCATAGCAACCTTTTTTATTTTTTTGCCACTCTGGCTACAATTTTGGGTCCATTGTACAAACATTGGAGAGGCTGAGGACAGAGCCTGGCTGACATCTACTGGCTGACTCTTCCTGTCCCCTCAGTTGTTTTGTGCCTCACCTTTGGTGGATGCTGTCTGGTGGGCATTGATACAAAGATCCTCCCCCATAGCTCCATCCACGTATCTCTTGTCCCAGACCTCTTTGTCTCTGGTCTTTCAACTGCAATCCTTTCAGCCCCTGACCAGCTAGCAAAACCATTCAGCAGTGCCATAGGGTCCATATATATTCTTATTTTGGCGACTTCTCTCTCCACCCAGAGCTCTGCCCACCAGGAAGATTTCCCCTTATCACTGGCTTTTAAGATCACCCCCTTGGTGGGGCTGTAATGCAACAGCAGTCCATTTGGGGCTCATACCGAAGTATCAAGCCATCCATCTACAAACCTACCCTGAGTTTTTCTTCCTTCATCAGCTGGTCATAGAGAATTCCTGTGAGGCCACAGGAAAAAGTTAAGGGCAAGGGGTATGTGCAATGGCCCTGGGTTACATGCAAGTTTGGGCTACCTATTTGTGCAGCCTGCTTGGGCTCTAGATCTGCCTGGGCTTGATAAAAATGCATCATTTCCATTGTATGACAGGTTGCTCGTGGGCCTGCTTAGTCTTACGACTTGGTGGGTCTGACAGCACCCAGTTCATGATGGGCACCTCCAGTCACATAGTCCCTCAGTTTGCACCTAGACCCAATAACGTGCTGGGAGTTGCTTTTGTCATGGTGTGTAGTTCTGTGCTGCAAGTACATAGTCTTGATTCAGAGCTCTAGAGTGTATACTGCAACTTCCTATTGGAACTTGCCAAATATTCCTGTTGGTTTCTTTAACTATCACCTCCAGTACCATGGGTATGCCTTGTCATATGGCATAAGCAACAGGATTATTTGTGCTATAGCCTGTCTTGTACTGTAGTTCCCCTGGAATGTTCTGGGTCTCTCTTAAAACTGGCAGCATTCTACGTCCCATGATAAATGGATTGGAACAGTATTCCCAAGTGTAGGGAATACTCCTGCCTCCACAACAGGAAGAGGCCCTTGGTAGGCCTATGCTTCATAGTGTTAGAAAGTGCCAAGCGGAATAACTTCTTACCTTCGAAGAAATGTCCTGGCATACCCCAGAGTATTGGACCCCTAATAATTTCACTGATAGGGCATCCCTTAAATTTTTACAGGATTTACATCCCGCCCTCTGGAGCACCTTAGTCTTATCAGACCATCCGGAGTACTTACCACTTCTTGCTCATCAGGTCTGATTAACATGATATCAACAATATAGCAGACAAATGTGATATTCTCTGGAATGTTCGGATGGTCCAGGTTCATTTGTTCCACGTCATAATAAAGGGCAGGAGAGCTGTGGGACAAGATTGCAAATATCTCTTGTCCACCGCTGTTAAATCTTAACTGCTTCTGATTCTCCTTTCTCATGGATGTTAAAAGGAATGCATTCACTAGTACACTCGATACCAGAAGCTGAGGCTGGAGTTTGCCCCTGGTTAAATTTGTGGTAGTCCACTATCATCTGATCTGTCCCACGTTTCCAAGGGCCAGAATGGTACAATAAACGGAGTATAACAATGGGACTAATCTCTCCCATTCTACCCAGGATGTGGCATTGTTTTTAGGTTACTATCTTGGCAGAGGCTGGGGGATAAATTGGAAGCAGAGATTGTTTCCTTATCTTTTTAGTCTCCTCTTGCCACTGAATTGATAGGGGAGGAAGTTGCTACTGTCAGAGAGAGAGAGGACTGTCAGGAGTCAAGGTAGTCAGTTAAGACAGTGAGACAAACTGAAAGTAACATTGGAGACTTTGTTCACTTACTTCGGCAGCATAAACAAGAGGCCAAACAGGAGAGGGTGACAGCTCCCCAGTGATCTATTTCCCCTATGGAATGGCACCGGGCAAGGGTCAGATCTATCAGTGCAGACTGGGGATTGTCTCATGCTGAGGGAGCTCCAAATAAAAGGCTCCTGCTGCTTTGTGGACCATAGGGCTGGTGGGCAGGAAAGGAAGAGGGACTAATGGTAGAAAAGTATAGAATTCTGAGTCAGACTGGAGAAAAGTGTTCAAGGCCGCCCAGTAAGGAGGTCTTGGCAGAGGCACCTGAACAGTGTCTCACTAGAGGCTTGTCCCAGTAAAGAGACTTCCAAATGTAGGCACCGAGGCAGGGATATAGACGTGCCTAAGAGTGTGGCCAGCCCACGGGGGCCTGAGTTCTTGACTCCAAGTTCCTCCAGAGACTGCCATGCACTGGTTGTGCACACAGAGACTGGTGTAGGGGCAATAGGTCCCCTGCTCCAGGCCTGGCAGATGAAGCCTTTTTAATGGAAGCTAGTTGGGCCTAAAAGATCACACATAGGATTTTTGACTTGGAGTCAGCTCCTTAGTTATTGTACTGCCTGGGTAATTGATTACTGGGGGAAATTTGGTTTGGCTACCCCATGGAACAAGAAGAACTATGTCTAGAGCTCAGAGGATTTACTTCTGCAGGGTATAAACTCCTTTTTGTTTCGTATTCCTTTTTCTAATAGTCATAATGGTAGAAAACTGTGACAATTTAAAAGACAAGACCACCAAAGACATGCTACAGAAATGAAGGTTTGGGTCACCCTACCAGGTAAAGAAGCCCATCCACCTGAGGTGCTGACACAGAGTAAGGGGAATACGGAATGGGGAGTGGAAAGAGGCGGTTAGTTGGGAGGTGGACAGGACTCCCATTTGGGTTTCCAGGAACTGCTCCTCCCCTCATCCTTCAGGCCCTGGTGTGGTGACAGCTGCCCTGCTCTAGCCCCTGGGCACTGAGTTAGCACCTACATTTTACTGCCCACAGTCCTTTCACTAAACCTGTTTTGAATTATCCCAATTAGTGTGTGTCTCCTGTTTCCTGTTGGAACTTTAATTGATAAAGTACACCCCTCCCCCCTTTTAAAAATTATTGTGAGCTTGGTGTCCTCAAGTCTAAAGGCTTTGGAGTTATTCTTTAACAGTGATCAGTTTAACAGTGAATGTTCCAAGTTGCTATTGTTAACAGATTATTGTGTATCATTTACTAAGATGCTTCATGGCTTACCCCCTTTAATGGACCCTCCATACTACTCTAGGTCAATTGCAGCCCATTGTAAATTGTAAATTGTGACAGGCAAATTGTAGCAAACCCCTCCTCTTCCTAAAATTCCTCATGGCTGTCTGTCACCTGCCAAATGATGGTTAGATTCCTTGCATGCTGTCTTACAGAAGGACCACTCTCCAGCTTATCTGACACCATTTGTCCCTATGAACTCTACCTTCTGGCAACACTGAACGGAGTATAGCTCCCCATGGAAGATTCTCTCTTTGCTCATTGAAAAATGAGCTAGGAGTTCTTGGAAATCTATGGTCTGCTTCTTCCTTGGGCTTCAGAGAAGCTGGTCTTTTTCTAAATTGTCCTCCTTTCGAAGTAAAATCTTCCCTTCTTCCTTCAGATGCAGTCATTTCCTCTGAGTTTTATGTTTTACTTCTTTTCCCTGTAGAAAATCTCCCTCGTGAGAGGAAGCAAATCTTCCTCTGAATGTCTAAATTGCCATTATGCACTAGAGACCTATAGTAACTTAATTATTCCTCTGATTCCAGCCCAACCCTCAAGAAATCTCTAAGTAAATAAGTTATCAGGTTGATGTTTTAAGCCGTACACTTATTTTAAGATGCAACAAATTAATTGAAAATTAATTGTATCCAAATCCAGAATATATACAAGCTAAACGAATAGAATTATGCATACTATCACGTATTTCCTATGAGCTAAGCTAGTCTGCTGCTTCGAAAACCTTAAAACTGGATAGAAAATAACTGACTTAGGCCAAAATAAACTTAGGTAATCAATTTAACTTGGTAATCTTTTAAGTTATAAAATATACATACAGAAAAATCCACAAATGTGTTTAATTTTTCATTCAGATTTTAGTAGCCAAGAGAGCTAGAGTTAAGGGCTTAATTCCCATAATTGGTTATGTTAGTAGGGTCCATGCTGCTTTGTGGTCCCAGACTATGCCTAGACTTCAAAAATATCTGCTGCAAAATAAATCTCTGCTTATTATTTTAAAAATGCATGCTGCAAGTTTTAAGATTTGTGTTTGGATGGAAAGAAACAGTATATTTTCTCTATCTCTTTTTACACAAAAGACATAAAATAGGGCCAAAAAAGCAATAGGTACAGTGTATAAGAGCTATTTTTTTTTTTTTTTTTTTTGAGACAGAGTCTCACCCTGTTGCCCGGGCTAGAGTGCCATGGCATCAGCCTAGCTCATAGCAACCTCAAACTCCTGGGCTCAAGTGATTCTTTTGCCTCAGCCTCCTGAGTAGCTGGGACTACAGGCATGCGCCACCATGCCCAGCTAATTTTGTCTATATATTTTTAGTTGTCCAGCTAATTTGCTTCTATTTTTTTTAGTAGAGATGGGGTCTCGTTCTTGCTCAGGCTGGTCTCGAACTCCTGAGCTCAAACGATCCGCCCGCCTCAGCCTCCCAGAGTGCTAGGATTACAGGCATGAGCCACTGTGCCCGGCCATATACGAGCTATTTTTAATAATTATTTTTCAATGTTATCTTTGATCAAGCTTCTAAGTACATCCCTTGTATTTCCATGGACAAGAACAGGAAAGAAGCAAAACAGATGATTCATTTATATGACTTGGAATTTGTAGACTTCATCATTTTGGCTTTCAGTCTAAATACCTAATGCAAGAGCAAATCTAAATAGGGAAATATACTTGCATTAGCATCTTTTTTCTCATTTCCATGTAATTTGGAAAAAAGCAAAGGAGACAGAATTACTTGATGGAATTCAGGGGAAAAATGTCAATTTGGCTCAGTGCAATCATTCAACACGAATTCTGTAGAGAGAACAACATACCCTACTCCACCGTTCTCTTCCAAGTAATATTTAATTGCTTTCTGAACCTCTTCCAACTTCAATTAGTGTTAATTTAGTGTGTAACTAAATGCATTACTCTACAATAATTAGGAATGGTACAGTGTCCTCCATAACATATGTGATTCGTATTAGCAGCCTTGGTTAGAAAAGTCTGAAGCAGGGAAACAGACGCAGAAACTATTTACTCAATACGATCTCCGCTCAACCACACACACAGGGACTTAATAAGCAATAGATTCTTTTGGCCATCTGGGGGCATAGGCTGTTATATAGGATATGGTCCAAATGCCTTGCACATGATATGCTAGGCCCTCTATGATTTGGCTTCTATTCTACTTCATCTCTGGCCTTGCATCCTACACTCCAATTCCACTAATGTGACGAGTTTTGCTCTTTTTCCCCACAGCTCTGTATTTTAGTTTTTGTTGTGCTAACTCCCTAAAGTGCCATCCACCTCCCCACACTTTCACCCCTGCATTTGACGGTGGTTTTGCCCCCTTGACCGACGCCAGGGCTCCCATGGCTGCAGCTCTCACTTGACACTGGAAACAAATCTTCCCACCCCTTTCAGCCTAGGGCTGTTAACTTCTTCCCATTCATTCCTGTTCATCCCTGGGGGGCTTTACTGTCCCTCTGACTTCCCTTAACCCTGCCCAAGTCTCTGTAAATTGTCTAGTAAACTCTTGTCATTTATTTTACACCTCTGAGTGTGCCATCTCTTTCTTGCTGGGACACTGACTAATACAGTTAGGTTCTTTATGACTCCACCTCCTTGGGCAGAATTGAAGTTTTGTGCTTGCACTGTACTCATTACAGACTTATATACAACCAGGCATACTTTATTGCATGATTTATTTAAAAGTTTATTTCCTTCTAGGTCAAAGTATTACCTGGGCGGAGCAGTGCCTGGCATGTATTTAGTCCTCAGTAAATATTTTTAAATAATTGATGAATATCATAGATAGTATTAACAATAACATGATTTTTGCACTTTTTTTTATGTGACAGGGTTTTTTTTTTTTTTTACAAACATTAACTCATTTAACCCTTACAATAGTTCTACAAGATGGGATTAACATCCTCATTTTGCAAATGAGTAGACTGACACTTAGAGAATATGAATCATTGGTCTAAGTCATAGTAAATGAAAGAGTAAGCCTAGGTGTTTTTTATTCCAGAGTTTGTTCTTTTAACAATTATATATTATAATGCCTGAATAGTGATGGGATTCTACAGAAACCCACAGGTTTTAGCCCAAAGATTTAAAACTTTTTTTCTTTTTTTTTGAGACAGAGTCTCTCACTCTCTTGCCCTGGGTAGAGTGCAGTGGCGTCTTCGTAGCTCACTGGAACCTCAAACTCCTGGGCTTAAGCGATCTTCTTGCCTCAACCTCCCAGGTAGCTGGGACTACAGGCATGCCACACTAGGCCTGGCTAATGTTTTCTATTTTTAGTAGAGACAGAGGTCTGACTCTTGCTCAGGCTGGGCTCAAACTCCTGACCTCAAGCAATCCTCCCACCTCTGCCTCCCAGACTGCTAGGATTACAGGCATGAGCCACTGTGGCCTGGCCTTGAAACATTTTTGTGTGGTTTCCTGGTGTTTTCTAAGATTCCCCATCTTGATGTTTGCTCAGGGGCAAATATTTGAGTGTTAATGACATTAACATGGGCACTCACACAACCATAAAATGTTAATTTTGTAGTATATGTGGATTTTTAAAGATTCAATAGGAGAAACTCCATACAATTTATACATTTGACCTTTGGTAAGTCAAACTATTGAATTTTTATTTGGAAATAGATAATTCCTTAGCCATAGGGGTGGGATCTATCAAGGAATGGGAGGGGTTGGGGGAACAGTAATAATCCAGTTGAAACAGATTTCAATCAGGGATTCATAGTGAAAGCCACACATCTTAGACCCATGCCAAGATCTACCAAGTCATCAGTGTACTTAAAAGGGTTATTATTTGATCATTTGATAGCCAACACATGGTTTGTAGGGTTCAGACTATATACTAATCTCTTTTGTTACCATTTAAGTCAGAATTCTCAGGCCTTCTTCCTGCAGGCCAGCTCTGCAACTGGTCTGTGTCCCATAATGTTTGCACTCCCTACCAAAAGACTCATACTAATGTTTCAAATGCCAAGAATAGAAAAGTGTTCACAGATGCCTTATTAAGGGATCATTTCCAGTGCAGATTTTTAAAGAAACAAAACAAAGAGAAATTAGACATGTTTCCTGACTTTGAGAGCTTTCTTTTTTTGTTTGTTTTTTTTAATTCCTGGTTATGACAAACGAGACCTTCATTTCAGATTAAATGGAATTGTTGTGATATATTATAATAATCCTAAGTACATCTACTTGTTCTTCAAAATATGAGGCAGTTGCGACATGTGCATTCATTTGTTCAATATATATTTATTGAGCACCTACTACAGACTAGCTGCTCCTAATGCTTGGGCATCATGAGTGAATAAATCAAAGGTCCCTACCCTTGAGGATCTAAGCATTTTCATGAAAAAGCTATTCTGTACATATGAAAAACTGAAAAGAGGACTTATCAGAACCATAGGCTACCCTAAATTTTCTTCTCTAATTCCAAAAAATTTAAAACAGCATAGAAGAAATCCATACAACATAGCCTAACACAATGCATACAAGTTGACAGGTATATTTCACATACATTAATTTAATCCTCACAAAAATCTTATCACACTACTTTCAATCTCATTGTATAGATGAGGAAACTGAAGCAAAGAGAGGTTGAAAAAACTCACTTAACGTTATACAGTTTTACCTCCAGCAGATTTGGGACTTGAACCCAGATCACTCATCCTCATTAGCTTTGTTCTAACCCACCACACGATTCTGTTTTGCTCTATTTAGCCTTCAGCCAGAGGCTCACAGAAGATTGATAGGGATACAGATTTATAAACTCATTCGGTAAAGTATCTTGTTCATTTTGGGAATCCCCCAAGTAAAAGTACTTCAAGGAGGACGTAACTCACTGCCTCTAAAACAGCCTGAGTAGAAATATGTCTCTGTGTAATTTATCCCCTCTGGTCTTGGTTTTATCTTGAAAACCATACAGAAAAATATCATTCTTCCTTCCATGACGATGACGAATCCCTTCAACTATTGGCAGAGAGCCATTACTGCCCTCCTCCTCCCCATCCCAACACTTTTGACGATTTCCTCTTTTTTTTTTTAGGTTAAGTAACTTCTTATTCCACAATTACCCAGAAGTAAAAAAATAATACAAATTGAATGATGAAAACGTCAGGTCATTCCTTTCAAAGTCATTCCCAGTGCTGCATGAAAAAAAAACTAAAGCAATCTACAACCACAACAATAAATGAGGTATGCGATTTAATTCTGGATATTATAGGGAGGCTTAATGAAGCAGAGAAGTGGATTTCTGGAGAAGAAGAGATTAAAGTCTGGAAAAGAAGTATACTTGTCTGGGGATTAAAATACAAACAACTTTAAAAGGTCAAGGAACCTGGAAACCAAGTTCATAAAGGTAACATTTGGACTCCTAAAGTAACTTAAGGTGAGAAAATTTAGCTGAGAATGAAAGCATTTAAATAAAATGTTGCCATAAAAAATCATCTGCCTTGAGAAAATAATTTTCATACTGAGGATCCAAGGACTAATTATTAGGGACATTGTAGCAGAACTAGATCCTGTTTGTATTTCAGACTCTCCAGAGAGTAGTTACTTCTGATAAAATAATAGGTGTGAAAGCATATTAAAAAGTTAAAAATAACTGTATAACAGTTTTATTTTTGTTTCATGAAAAATTTTAATTTAGGTGAAATAAAAATTATCTTTTGCAGCACGTAACAGGACTAATGAAATGTTGAAGCCTTTTATTTCAAACCCACTTTAATTAGGGTTTGAAACTTACTTGGATAAACCTGAAATTATGGATGAAAATGGGGTATATAAGTGTGCCTGAATACTTTTCAAATATTAGAAAACTCAAAACTTAATATACAAGAAACCCCAAGGAGAAAATAAGAAAATCTAATGGCTATCTTGTTCTTCCAAACGTAATTTTAAAATGTATGTGTGGCTATAATAAACTAAGGATCTATATAATAAGGTTTTAATTTTTGATTAGATGTTTTTTAAATGATTAAAATTTAATAAGTAATTACTATATTGGCTGTTTATTCACTAGTCTAGAGATGGGGAGGGAACAAAGATAATTTCTTCAGGTTCAGTTAGTTTGGCTATAATACATGTTTCTGAAATGAGAATTAGCAAAATTAGCTAATATGGGATGGGTAAAGGGAGAAAGAATGTCAGTAAAATGCTGAGGTCTCCATGGTCTATCAGTTTTCCAAGCGTATTAAGGCTTTGCACTGTCAAGTACAGTAACAGTAGATAAACATACGTAAATTGAGTAACAGGGTTGAAAGCAGCAAGCCTTAGAACAGCCCAGTTTTGTATTTTCACACCAAGAGTTCCTCTTGCTCCTTTGGCTAATGCGCTGTGTCTTGAAAGTGCATATTGAGCGTGATTCTCTCTGATCTTTATGCAATTTTCTTGTCTCCATCGTTTAGCGATCAACCCTTCCTATGCCCATGTCTGTCAAGCTACCGTCACTTTTTCTTAAGGTAATACCCTATATATACTGTAGTAGCATCATATTTTATTAAAAAATTTATCATGTCTTTTTAATTGTATATTGTTTTTTTAAAGACATATTGATCCCATTAGTTCTCTGACTACAAAGTTTTGAGTTTTCTGCTCCTTATCCCATATGCCCCATATACCTTGTTATACTTAGTGCATAGTTTTGGAAGATGTGAGGTTTTTTAGGAAATGCCTGTACCTTCTAATATTGTGATATGTCCATGAACTTATGACTCTATTCCAATAGTGTTTGCTAGCTATACAGTGAATCTTCTTAAGAAGCCTCAAGTATACAGTGATGAATTATAAACTGTTAGATACTAAATCTCCAAAAAGACAAATTGGCCAAAAAGTAGAGCATCAGAGCAAATATAAACCAAATTATCAGACTGTAAACATATTATTACTTTGAAATGGAGAGAATTATTGTTTTCATTTCTGTATCTGTGGTATAAATACTATGTGGTTGATACATATATTGAAGATATAATTAACTACTTTAGGTTTGTATAACTCCATAAACTAGATCAGAAAGAGAATGTTTATTTATTTCAAATTAATCATGCCTTTGTACAAGGAAGCAAAACTTTTCTTTAAGATACGTGCATGCATACACAAACACACATTAAAGCATCAAATGATGGCATTATATTTAATAGGACAACTGAATTTATAGTTCTCAGCTAACTTACTTTTCAATAGAAAAATACTAATTTTTTCAAGGAAGAGTAGTAGTAATTTAAGAAAATTTGTATTTAGTTACAAGCTTAAATAATTTAAAACATTTTGAGTTCTTAGAAAAGAAAATAAAGGTTATAGTTAAACTTGTAGGGTTTATGATACCAAGAAAGAAGGCATTAATAAAATGTAATTAACTAATTATTTCACAATTAACTTCCTTAAGCCTGTTTCCTCATCTGTAAAATGAGGATAATGATAGTGGATACCTAAAGCATTGTTGAGAAGATTAAATGAGATAATACTGTCCATTGTAAAGTACTTAACAGTGGCTGGCTCATAGTAAACCTTCTTTAAATGTTGGCAATTATTCTAACTGACAATTAAAAATCCCATTGTTTAGAACAGAGGTGCATTAACCAATCCCAACATTTTAATGTTTGAGTCATATATATATTTTTGCCATTACAAAGTGTCACTCCTTTGAATTTTCCTTCTGAAAATGATGACTATTTTTTAAAGCCTACATCAACAACAGTGCACTGAACACCCTTTCCAGGAAAGGCACTAAACTAAGAGTGAAAGTAGACACAAATAAATGTAAGACATAATCCCTACAATCAAAGTTTACAATCTAATCTGACAAAGAAGACATAGGAAAGTAACAGTTTGGTTTTCCTGCAATGTCATATTTACTTATATGGTACTGACACTAACAGAACGGTTTTTACTCTTTCCCCACAGTAAAAATTACCCCTTTTAAGAACAGGCTCTTTATCAAGTTTAGTTTAAGTGGGTATTATTGTATATAAATATTTTACCTACTGCTGAGGCCCCTAAATCTTAATGATTTAGCAAATCCTTGATGAGAAGATAGAAGAAAGTTTAGAAGATACGGTCTGTCATTACAACATCTTAAATGCCAAAGGAAAAAAGACATAAAAGACCTTAAGCACACAAGTTTTCATAGATGTTCTGATATCTTTCACCTGCGTTATTGCAAAATTCTGTGAGTTAATTTTACTAATCTTAATCTCTTCTGACTCCAGTTCATCTCACAAACATCTTCTTGGAATAGGTAGTTTTCTCCTTTGTAAGGACACGAAGCAACTTTCTGGTTAGAATCATATCAGATTTAAGATCTTTAAGTTTATAATCATGGCGTTTTATCACATGGTAAACCACTCCTACATGTTTTTTACCTTTCCCTATACTTGAACAAATCTAAGTTCAATGCCGTTTCCTACTAAAACTTTAAAAATCTATTAAGAAAGTAAAAACAAGAAGGAGGGAGGGAAGGAAGGAAGGAAGGAAGGGAGGCAAGGAGGGAAGGAAGGAAGGAAGGAAAGGAAGAAGGCAGGCAGGCTTCAGCAACCACACAGTTAAGCCCCAGAAGAACTGGCATGTCACGTATTGCTGTTGGGAAATGACAGTAGGTCCAGAGGTCAACAGCAGTTGTGAAGATCCAGCAGCAACTGCAACTGTCAGTGATGTGTGTGACTCAGCTCGTCCATCCTTGCGTCTTCTTTATCTCTGTATGAACTGCTCTCTCTCCTCTCTCTTCCTTACCTAATGGCTTCTGCTCACTAGTGGCTGCAGCTGCCTTGTAATTTCTTGTTTCTGTTTATCCTTGTTGTTTTTGTATGTATCTTCACTACTAGACTATTCGAATTTGTGAATCTCTCTGTAGTTTTATAGTCAAACACCAGATCAGTGAGTGTCCATTAAGTACAGGTATATCCTATCTGAAGCATATGTACTTATTTATATATTCACACATAAATTTCCTTTCTGTCAGCTAATAGGACATAGGTAGAATAGGGTTATCCCCAAACTATAAAATAAAAATCCATGAGTCTATCCAAATATAAATAAACTGTTGAATAAAAAAATGAAGATAGGAGACAAAGCTTCTGTGCAAATAATTTATTATTTATGCTACTCTGCATATATGTATTAGTTTGCTAGCGCTGCCATAACAAAACATAACAGACTGGGTAGCTTAAACAATAGAAATGTACTTTCTTACAATTCTGAAGGCTAGAAGTCTGACATCAAGGTGTTAGCAAGATTGGTTTCTTCTGACGACTCTCTCCTTGGCTTGTAGATGTCTATCTTCTGTGTCCTCACGTGGTTTTCCTCTGTGCCTGTATGTCCTAATCTCTTCTTCTTAAAAGGGCAACAGCAATATTAGATTAGTTCCTACTCATATAACCTCAAATTACTTTGATTATCTCTTTAAAGACCCTATCTCCAAAAGTAGTCACATTCTCAGGTAGTGGGGATTAGGACTTTAACATATGAATTTGGGAGGAACACAATTCAACGCATAACAATATATATATCTATAAATATTTTCATATATAACCATGTATGTTTATTAAGCTAAACATGAGTTCATACTGATGTCTTCAACTCAAGGAACTTTTAAAGAAAACTTCTTCTTTCTTTTCTTTTCCTTTTTTAGAGACAGGGTCTCGCTATGTTGCCCAGGCTGGGCTCGAACTCCTGGGCTCAAGAGATCCTCCTACCTCAGCCTCCAGGTAGCTGGGACTACAAACATGCACCACGGTGCTTGGCTAAGAAAACTTTTTATATTAAAATAATCATAGAGTCACAGGAAGTTGCAGAAATAGTACAGAGAGGTCCAGAGTACTATTCACCTAGTTTCTCCTGATAGTTACATTTTAGGTAGCCATAGTACAGTATCAACATAAGGAAACTGACACTGGTAAAATGTGTGTGTATAGCTCCATGCCATTTGAACACCTGTTGATTCATGTAACCACCACACAGTCAAGATACAGAACCAGTCCATCAACACCGAGATCTCCCTCCTCTTCCCTTTGTAGTCCCATTCACCCCCCTACTGCCTCCCTTGTCACAATCCCGAAACACTGATCCCCAACCCCTAACTCTTTTTCATGTTTATAATCTTGTTGTTTTGTGAACATTATGTGAATGGAATCATACAGTATGTGACCTTAGGAGACTGAATTTTTTCACTCAGATTCATCCAAGTTGTTCTGTGTATCAATAGCTTGTTTTTCTATCTAAAAAAAAAACAGTTTAGGAAATTTTAAGGAGGCAAGAGAGGTTCCAACTTCCATACATTTGTTATTATTCTATCCCTGAAAACGAGAGCAAAAACTTTTAATCTATTATTTCTATGAAAAATGGCTTTTTTCCGGTAATGAGTATGTAGCAAGGGGTATCTGCGTAGGAAACCATTCAAAGTTATATTGAATGATATTTGAGGGTGATATTTGGGCAAATGATAAAACACCTCAGTTCTCTCCCCAAAACCCTATCCAGATAAATCTGCTTCTGATCCTTTTCAGAGTTGGACCTAGGTCCTGTTTCAAATAGAATCATGAGGCCCATATCTGAAAATTATGGATGAAAGTTGTCTTATGGCTTAAGCAGTCACTTCTGTCTTAGACTACATGTCATAAATGTATCCCAGAAAAGCAAGGTTATTATTTGACTATCACATCTCCATTTTATCATCCATTGATCACCATTTATTGTGTTCCCATATTACTGTTGTAAGCATTATTGATTGTAAAGAATTACAAAATATAGGTCCTGTCATTGGAGAACTAGTCTCAGAAGGTGCACAGAACAACCAGAAATAACACAAATGATGGAAACTAGTGATTTCAAACTGTGTGGTCTCAGAAATCCTTTACACTCTTAAAATTATTAAGGACTTCCAAAAGCTTTTGTTTATGTGGGTTATATCTATTGATATATAGCATAAAAATTAAAAAAAAATTTTAGTACACAAGCACACATTCCATTAGTGATGATATAATCATATATTATGTAGACTCTGAAAAGAATGAGAGTGAAAGGCCAATAATCGAATAATTTGAATGATTATGAAAATTGTTTTGACTTCATGTACTCCCTGAGCAGGTCACTGAGACTCTCTTGGGTCCCAAGACCAACCTCTGAGAATCTCTGGTGTAAGAATACAAGTATATTCAAAATCAAATATAGCTTTGAAAGAGCTGTAGAAGAAAATGACATGAATTTCATATAAAGGAAAAATAAAGGGATCTTAGGAAGCAGAGCCAGAAACCAGAAGTAGACAAAGCACATGCCATTTGGAGTAATGCTAGCAGGCTCATGAACATGCCAATCACTCTACTGGTTGCACTCTTACATGATGTAGCTCTTCTCTATGGCTTATATTTGAAATAATAATATCATAGTTCTTGGAATTTATCCCAGAGAAATGAAAATTTATATCCACATAAAACCTGTACATAAATGTTCATAGCAGCTTTATTTGTAAGTTCTCAAAACTGCAAACAACTAAAATGTCCCTTAATAGGTGAATGGTTAAACCAATTGTGGTACATTCACACCATGAAATATTACATAGCAGTAACAAAGAAATGAACAAGTGAGTTAAATGGTAATACAGAGGGAATAATTTATCCATTTAAAAAAATGTAACCGTTCTCATTATATTAACAGTGGCTGGATACTTTCCAGATAGCTCTTGTATATGACGTTAGCTCTTATTTTGTACTGGCTGCTTTACTGGGTTTTTGGAACATAAAGATGAAAGTCATGATTTTTACTATAAATGGATATCCAGTTTAATACTGGTTTAATTTTTTGAATTCCAAAATGAAGACTTAAGCCCCTGCAAATCCTCTGGTTCTACCCTCAAAGGAAAACGTTGGTCCTGGGACATTTGCTTTTTTTCTAATCTGACCAAAAAGTGGACTGCAGTCTTCTTATCCTCCAGAACAACTTAATCTGTAAATAACAAAATGGTCAGACAATTCTGACTAAGAGCATTTAGAGGAGCATATTTTATTTACTGAGATCACATTTATAGCACTTTGTGGTCCTGACCTATTTGAAGGTTACCATTTGACAAAGTCCTCTGTTCTTCATTATTAAAAAGGATATTTTTTTCTTTATAAAGTAAAGAGAAAAAGGCCGGGCGCGGTGGCTCACGCCTGTAATCCTAGCACTCTGGGAGGCCGAGGTGGGTGGATCGCTCGAGGTCAGGAGTTCGAGACCAGCCTGAGCAAGAGTGAGACCCCGTCTCTACCAAAAATAGAAAGAAATTATCTGGCCAACTAAAAATATATATACAAAAAAATTAGCCGGGCATGGTGGCTCATGCCTGTAGTCTCAGCTACTCGGGAGGCTGAGGCAGTAGGATCGCTTAAGCCCAGGAGTCTGAGGTTGCTGTGAGCTAGGCTGATGCCACGGCACTCACTCTAGCCCGGGCAACAAAGTAAGACTCTGTCTCAAAAAAAAAAATAAATAAAGTAAAGAGAAAAAGGTATTTATATGTGGTTTTTAAAATGCTTCATTTCCAATCTTGTAACTAGGGGCCCAAGTGGGAAAAAACCAGTTTGGCAACGTTCATTTGACCTTTAAGATCTAGACTGTCCTTTCTTTATTGTACAACTTAGTTCTTTTTTATTTCTTTGTAATCCATGTATGGCCCATCTCCTTTCTCCTGTTACAGTTCTTGCTTTTTAATTAGGCTGGTGCATGCTAATGCACAGCTGATTGCAGGGGAACATTTTAAGTTTTATTTTAACTGCAGTAAAATAGTCTTGTGCGAAATATTTGCAAAGGTCAAAATTTTTACTTGTGAAAAGCACTTCTATGGAGAGTAAAAGAATGTAATTGAATTGCTTTTCATATACCTAGCACTTAGGAGATACTCGATAAATGTGTGTCAAGTGATTGAAACAGTGAACATATGTTGAAAGTTCTCTTACAGTGTCTTCAGTTAATTTAGTTAAACCTTTATTATGTGTATTCTTTGTGCCAGACATAGTGCAGGGGGTAAAAAAAAAAAGTTCATAAGATAGGTTTGCCCTAAAATACCTTAGAGACCAAAGGAGGAGACCTACACTTCTTCTAAACAGATATTTTCAGTGTATGATGGTGAGGACAGTGGCATATAGAAATACTTTGAGTACAAAACTGTGGGGTTACCTACTCAGACTCAGGGGATCAGGACGGCTCTAAAAATGAATTAATACCAACCGGAGTAACAAAGGAATGTGTGTCGGTTGATGAAGAGAACAGGGAGGGGAAGATCAGTGTGGGCACAGAGAACGCAGAGTAAAGGCACAGGGAGGTGAGCAGTAGAAGAGGATTCAGCCAGGAGGGAGGACAGAGAAGGGAAAACCTGGAGGCAGAAAGGCCAGGGAGGGACCTGAAAGTCTGTTTCGTTGGACTAGAATGGAAATGGAGGGGTAATGGCCAGAAAGGGGCAGGCAGGACTTATCTTCTTCTCTGCTGTTCCTCTTCCTTCACTTCCTCAACACATGCAGTTGACCTCAGGGCTGGCTGTCAGGTCCAACAGGGTCATGAAACGAGGAACAATAGTCAAAGGAATTGTTAGGATACACCTGAACCCCTGGGGGCATAGACCCTTTCTCCCATCTATGCTAATCTACCTCTGTGCAGAAGCCAAACTCACATCAAGATCAAAGATCCAACTGGAAACCTCCACTTCTGTGGGGGGGAACTTCTTCTCTGGATTGCTTTGCTTTGGGTTGTCTTTCTCTGGTGGCTGCTTTCTGCTGTTTCCTGCCATCAGTCTGATAAGCATCTCGTGCTTCTGGTACAGCAAGAAGCACTTGAGCAGAAACATCTCTTTAAAATATAGCACACTGGTGGAGTCCAGGAGGAAAGGGGTTGAATAATCTGTATAAAACTTCTTTTAATCTAGGCCTAAATGTAGATGGACAAACTGGTTCTCCAATGTAGTTCGGCCAAGATCACCATGTAAGAGTCAATGAATATTTGCGATCTAGCTAGTGATGACATATGTGTAGCAGGCAGGGCCTTATTCTCTCTCTCCCCTGCCCTCCCCACCCCAACCCATGTTCCAAAAACTCTTGAAAAAACCAAAGCAAATTCTCCCTCCTGTCCCCATAGGAGGGTTATCCAGGTCTTTTGTTCATTAGGGGAGCCAGAAAGAAGCGAGGAGAGGTCATTCAGTTTGTATGGTGACAAGGTCTAAAGAACGGTTACTTGATTCTGTGGCTGAAGTGAAGAGGAAGTAAAGGTCATTGGATCTGAGTAGGTCAAAAAACCATATCCAGTTAGAACGTTGAATGCATTTCCCATGTACGGTTACTGGAGGACATATGAAATCTAAGTTCCAATCACCAGAGTCTTCATTAGATTTGTTAGAATAATCTGGGGAGAGTGCCAAGAAGGCTTAGAGGGTAGAGGGTAGAGGTAGATTGTAGGTGGTTGTCCTGTGCATTTGTAGAATATTTTAGCAGCATCCATGGCCTCTACTCATAGATGTCAGTAGCATCGTCCCCACCCCATTTATAATAACTACCTCCATTTGTGACAACTGGACATTGCCCTAGTTAAGAATTGCTAATGTATATCTGAATATCATGCTCCCATTTCCTGTTTAATGTGTGCAATATTGATCTGGTTTCCTAGTCAACCCCACCTTTCACTTAAACTGAAGCAAGTAAATCTATTCAGTGGTTAGATTTTTGGGGAGGGAAGGCTGGACAGTTAATATCTGTACTCTAAGAGCTTAAGAGGTTGTACCAACAGCTTGCAACTAGGGCTAGTAACTTTAAGCTCTCTAAATATCTGTATAATGGACTAACATTTAGTACCCGAAATGGGAGCAATGAAGGAAACCGAGAAGGGAAGGAGACACATTAGACCAGAATGGTTTGAGTGCACAGCATCTTAACTTTAGGGACAAAACATTGGTGCTTGTAGGGGAGGAATGAAGAGAGGAAGAAGAGTTCAGTCCTTTGGCTGCTCTTCAGGGGTCATTTTCCTTCTCCCTGCACCACTGCTGATATCTAACAGCTTAATCCCAAGTTCTTAAAGGTACTGGTACTGCCTAGGCCCCAGCTCATCCTGCTTCTCACCATATGTTACCATGGTCAGGGATATGAGCTTTAGACTGTAGAACCTCCCCAGGCCCACTTGTGCATTCCCTAAAAAAAATGCTAGGCATCCCTCCCTGGCTTTCAGAATTGAGAAGAGCTAACTTGACTATCAGAACTTGAGTGATTTGCTGACAACAGCCCTGGCACAAATAGTTTTCAACAGCAGTTATTTTACTGAGCTGAACTTTCTTAACATATCAGATCATTACTCTTAAGTACAAATACGTAGTCTTAGTGAAGTCACGGGGCATAGCCTGTATTGGATTTTGATAGTTCTGGCATTTGGTTCAGCAGCAGCTTGACCCTGAGTTAATTAGTCTGACAATTCCTGCTGGCTGTTTAATCAAAATACTGCAACTTTCAACTTCATCGGTAATTTAGTTCATTTGTCTTTATTATGATTCCATGATTACTTCTGGTTGGAAGACTAGTATTTTTGAGAATTGTAATGGTACTGATGAATGGCAATAATAATGTCTGTGTAAAGATTATGCATTAGTAGATCTACAATAATATCATGCACTTTAAAAATAAATTTCTTTGGAGGAAAAGAAAATAGCTTTCTGTTTCTATAACACTGGAACTATCTTTCCTATATTTTGATAATTTAAATTACCATCAATAAGAAAACATTCAACCCAAGAGGAGAAAACAATTTTTCCCCAAAATAGTTTTAATATTTTTGAAAATTGTATAAATAACTTTATAAAAAGTATAGATTTTTTTAACAAGGAAACCCCTCCAATCTAGTTCCTTAACAAATCAGTCACTTATATTTTCCATGGTTTTTCCCAATCTTGTTTGCATGCATAACCAATTTTATATAGTTGCAATTACAGTGTAAATTCAATTTTGTATTCTGCTTTTTTCACTTAGCATTATTCTTCCATAATAATTTAAAGAGAGTTTTATTTACGGTTATTTCAAATGTAGAGAATATAATTTTCTAAACTGTCCTTAAGTGCGCAATTTAAATATTTTAATGGCCAACTCAAATCATCAAACGTACTCTAGATAAGGGTGGGTTATAGTTAATGCTTAACATTGCAGGAAGCAACTTGCATATACATTAGATTAAAGTCAAATGTTATATGCAAGTGGAAATGAGGACATTAAATGCTGGTCGTCTTTATGTATTTTTAAATTTTTCTTCAGTTAGATGTACTTCTAGAATTGGTTAGTCTGGCTGCTAAATTTTCATGCCCTGAACTAATTCAGCCAGTTGTAAAATTGTACCTTTCTGCAGATGACTTAACATGTGCACCTCATTTATACTTGAACTTGCTATGATTCAGATAGCATTATCTCAAATGATGTTAAGAAATTGTTCATTTTCTGTGTCAGCGAAAAATGAGGAAAGGCCAACCACATTTCGCCTGAAGAGAGTCATGTCAGATCTGACATCCTGGCAGATACAAAAATGCAAGTAAGATATTTTAGCAGGGCATACTAAAACTAATGAACTGAGGACCAATATACACTTCTACATTGTATTAAAGTGGCATTTACTGAGTTTACAAATGTTAAAAGACATGCTTTATTAGTTGCTATAGAAGTCCTATTTCATTTAGTTTATCAGTTAAAAAAAATTTGTTCTCTTTTTGTGTAATTTTTAACCCTTATTTTAAAATGTGGCTTGGGAAGATGGATTTTAAAGGTTAATTGTTCCAAATATAAAACATTAAAAGAAAAATTGACGGTTTACCTATTTCTATTTATTGAAGAAACAATGAATTTTTTTGCTTGACAAACTAAGTAGGCTGGTGAGGCCTTTCATAAACAATATTGTGCTTTAATCTAAAAAGCTAATATGATATTCAGATATTTTTAAATTATTGGGTTATTTGCAAGTGCTGGGGAAGGCTACTTCCACTTAACTACCAGGCCCTTCTTAACATATGGTGTCCAATTTTATTTTATTTTTTTATTTTTTGAGACAGAGTCTCACTCTGTCACCCAGGCTAGAGTGCCGTGTCGTCAGCCTAGCTCCAGCAACCTCAAACTCCTGGGCTCAAGAGATGCTCCTAACTCAGCCTCCCGAGTAGCTGGGACTACAGGCATGCGCCACCATGCCCGGCTAATTTTTTCTATTTTTTTAGTTGTTTGGCCAATTTCTTCTATTTTTAGTAGAGATGGGGTCTTGCTCTTGCTCAGGCTGGTCTCGAACTCCTGAGCTGAAACGATCCGCTTGCCTCGGCCTCCCAGAGTGCTAGGATTACAGGTATGAGCCACCATGCCCGGCCCAATTTTAATTTTTGTATTTTCAGAGTGATTTCTTTTACTCAGAGCATTTAGGGAAGAGCAATAGAATCAAAGGAATGTTAATTGGAAGATTAAATCTGATTGGGTTTTTCTTGAGGGCAAACTAAGATGGTTATTTATTACTCTCTTAAGGTGTATTGGTTATTATATGCTTTATAATAACCAGTTATTACAATGTAACCAACAACAGCAATTTCAACTCATCACCTCAGTTTTATTTAGAACAGAGATTGTTAAAATATGGGCCCCAAACCACCAGCAGCAGCACCTGGGAATTTGTGAAAAATGCAAATTTTCAGGCCCCATCCCCACCCTACTATATCAGGTCATATCTGCAGATAGGGCTCAGTAGTTGGTTTGAACAAGCCATACTGGAGATTCTGATGAAAACTAAGGCAAGATTCCATCTCTACAAAAAATAGAAAAATCAGCTGGGAGTGGTGGCTCACACCTGTAGTCCCAGCTACTGGGGGGTGGTGCTGAGGAAGGAGGATCGCTTGAGCCCAGGAGTTTGCTGTTGTGGTGAGCTGTGATGCCATGGCACTCTAGCCTGGGTGACAGAGTGAGACCCTTGCCCCCCTCCATCCCCGCACCCCCCAAAAAGGGAAAGGATGAATGAGTTTGCTTTGATTTCAATAAGAACCTCTGAAAGTATTTTGGTTATATATACCAATATACTAAAGGAAGTTTCAGTATTTCTAGTCTTGTATATATGTACAAGAGAAACCAAGAATTGCTTTATTGAGTCAGACTCACTGTGTAGTCAAACAAAAACGCTTTGTGCTCCGTATTTACAGTCATGTGTACAGACAGGCAAGTTAGTTCTTGAGGCTGCCTAAAGTGGAAGAAGACACATCTCCCAAATGGCTTAATTAGCTCCACCATTACTTTATTGAAACATTAAAAAAATTGCATATTACTTTGTATATTCTACCTAACTCTCTCCCCTAAGATGCCTGAGCATATGTATAATTCACATCGACTTGTTTAAGAAGGACAAGAATGTTCATTCTGGAGTTGTAAAGTTGAACCAGCTCTTTAAATTCTTCCCCTCTTTTGATCCTGTAAGATAACATACGGAAGAGCTTTGGAAGTGAACAGGACACTAATATTCAAACGTAAAGTAAAAATGTTAAAACTGTTAGTACCTTTTTCTCTCTCAACTTTTTCTTTTTAAAGCTTGGGAAGGTAATAGCCCAAAGATTGGGAAGGAAATAAATTTTCCTCCACTGGTTTCTCAGTGCCCCTGGGTTTACTCTTGAAGAATGTTTTAAGTGGTATCTGCAGCTACATCTAGGTTTTTATTAATTGGAAGTTGGGCACAGCTGGGCAACCATTAGGTAATTACATCCTCTATATTGGACCTACTGGTTGTAAACTTCTGGAAGACAAAGACTATATGCTTCTTCTATATATTTGTGGTATTTTGGTGTGCAGCCTGAACTGCAGCAGCCAGGAGTTCAAGGAATATTGCTATGGTTTGAATATATCCCCTCCAAGATTCTGGTGTTGCCAAAGTGATAGCATTAGGAGGTGGGGCCTTTAAGAGGGGATTAGGCATGAGGGCTCGTCCCTTGTGACTGGGGTTAAGGCCCTTATAAAAGAGGCTTCACACAGTGTTGGGCTAGCTTGATTTTTTTGTTCTTCTGCCACATCAGGGAGCAGCAAGAAGCCCCCCCCCCAGTGGACAACCAATTCCAGCTCTTTGATCTTGGACTTCCCATTCTCTAGAGCTGTGAGAAAATAAATTTCTATTCTTTATAAATCACCCAGTCTCAGGTATTCTGTTAAAGCAGCACAGAGGACAGACATATTCTTCACAAATGAGTTTGATAGTGCTTCAGGGGAGTTAGGAAGGGCCTGCTCTGACCACAGTATTTAAATTTATAGTCTGTTCTCCAGCCCTGATTCTCTTCCTTTATTTTTTTCCTCATTGCAATATCACTTTCCAGCATTCCACATAACTTATTTAGTTTATTCTTGTTTATCTCCATCCACCACAAGGAGAGAGATTGTTTTGCTTGTTTGGGTCCATACTTTGTCTTCCTATAAGACTACCTAAAACAGAGCTGGAGCACAGGATGCAGTTCATAAATAGGAATTGAATGAATGAATAAAGAACTGCTGTCATGACACTCATTCATTCAAAAATTACTCATTAAACATTGTTGTAGGTACTGTGCCTACTGCTATGGTCATTAGTGGATAGCAGACTTCACCTGAGTTAGCAGTCCAGGGCCACCCGCTACCCACTCTAGACCTCACTTAAGCATTTTATTCACCTGTAGAGCCAACGCGTCTATTTCAGTTGTAGTTCTCTCCTGCAACAAAGCATTCCCAAGCAAGGAATAGAACAGTGCCTCTTAAAGTGTGGTCCTCATACCAGCAGCATGAGTGTCACCTGGGAAGTTGTTAAAACTACACCACCTCAGGTCCCAGCCCAGAACAGCCAAATCAAACTCTGGAGGTGATGGGCCCAACAATCTGTTTTAACAAGAGCTCCAGGTGATTCTGATATGCTCAAGTTTGAGAACTACTGTAACAGAGACCTCAATTCCAAAGTTATCATTTGTCTTTTTGACAAAGAAACTTGGGGCTACTGATTTACTGGTAATTTAACTGTCCAACTCATTTTCTGGGGCATATAGTATTCTAATAACAAGATATCAGGAACAGGAAAAGAAAAGCTATTTGAATTAGTTTCCTATTGCTATTGTATCAAATCACTGCAGATTTAGTAGCTTAAAAGAATATAAATTTGTTATCTTACAGTTCTGGAGGTCAGGGGTCCGAGATATACCCACTGGGCTAACCTTGGGGTGTTGGCAGGGCCGTGTTCATTCAGGAGGCTCTAGAAGCTGCCTGCATTCCTGCCTTTGAAAGGGCTTTCCTCCGCTTTCAGAGCCAGCATCACAGCGTCTCCAGATCTCTCTCAGGTCCTCTTGCCTCCCCACTTCACCTACAAGGACCCGTGCGATTCTCCCAGGCACACCCAGCTAATCTAGTATAATCTGCCCATCTGGAGATCCTTAATTTAATCACATTTGCAAAAGTCCCTTTCTCCACACAGGGTACTACATTCACAGGTTCCAGGGATTAGTGAGTGGACATCTTTGGGGGACCATTCTGCCCACCACAATGTTTATTAAGTGGGATAAAATACCAAGTAGCTCATGTCTTAAAAATGGATGACTCTAGAATGTCAAAGCAGTTGCTTGAGGAGTAACAAAAGCAGCAATTAGAGAGAGCTAGACAGAAAGAAGGCCTTTAAGATCTATTAAAAATCCATTAAAAATGAAACATTTTATGTGGTTAGTCATAATAAAGATGGATACTTGTATCTATTATATTTATGGTGATTGAAACTGCAGAGTAAGGGTAAGTTCTAAGGGCCAGTGGATGGGCAGAGTCGCTGGGGCTGACACAGCTGGGATTATTTGAGAGGTGCTAGGAAGACCCCCCTCTAATTGCAAACACCTCTGTTGATGTTAGTGAGCCCTGTATCTAAATTGTTATCTTTAAAGCAAAGAAACATCTAGAGAAGTCCATTTCTAATTAAGACCTGAGCCAGTTCTTTTCTTTAATATAACTAATATGTGAAATTCAGTTAAAATGGACTTGATTGATTGCATGGAAGAATAAAAGCCACAAACATGAAAGTCTGCAGCACTATTTACTAGCAGGACAAGGCTCAGTTTCTTTTTCTGTAAAATCCAGCTAATTATTCTTACATCATAGAATTATTGTGTGAATTAAGATAGAATGCATCTAAAACACTGTTCACAAAGCTTGGAACACAGTTAATTATTCAATAAGTGCTAGCTGCACTTATTAGTGTATTATCTTCATTGTTATTTATTATTTGTCTAAAACTCTGAGGAAGATAAATGGGAATGCTGTTGCCTTCCTTTGCTTTGTTGTTGATGGAGTTCAAAGGCTGAATGTATGCAAATAATTTTTATTTAGCTGTACCTTGGGCAACTGTATTTTCTTCCCCCAACCTAACTTCTTGAATCTCAGTGGACATTGAGGAGGTAAGAAAGAGCTCCACAAAGAAGACAGGCAAAAGATTTGGAAATGGAGGTATTGAGAGACAAAGTTGAGTTACTCCACAATTTTGCTGAGGGTCAGTCAAAGTAGAACTCCCAGTAGCCTGGGAGTGGGTCCATGTTGGGTATCATCTTTGCACAATGCCTGCCACCCATAGGTGCTCAACAAATGTTTACTGAGTGAGTTCTCTCCCCCCCTGGGAGCCCTCATTGTATTCTCAGGTCACAGCCTCCTTCCAGCTAACCTGAGACCTGGGTTGATCCCAACTTCTGCCTCAAATCTCTGGGACTGAACATCCTAGATTATGCCATTTTCTCTGAAATCTTTCTTGAGACCTCCAAGATAGAATTTGTCACCCTAATACTCTACCCTTGGTCTATGCACTTCCTTTATATTTTCTGTATCACTTTTTTTCATTTTAAAAATCACTCTATGTGCTAGACTATAACCTGATCAAAGACAGAGACCATATTTTATTCACTTTCATATTTCCAAGCCCTGGCAGAAAGCCTGGAGCATAGGTGTTTAATAAATATTTGTTTACTTAGTGAAAATGAATGAACCATTTTGGTAGGGGTTTTAGTTGGGGTAAATTTAAACTATAGTGTTGAAAGGATCATTATGATGGTTGATGAAGTCCATAGATTGAGGAAAAGTGTGTGTCTGAGAATCAGGGCCAAAGTCTCAGAAGGTTCAGTGTTGGTTGGCAGTGGTGACAAGGGTGACAAGTAGAGAGAATGGCCTTTTAAAGCTGACAGGCTAAAAAAAAATATAAAGGCCAAAATGAGAATAAGGAATACTGTATAGTGAACTATCATTCCACCCCCAAGGAAGGTCAAAGAGCATAAGAATAAGGGAGAGATCATGGCCATCTATTTTCTCAAACTCAAAATTTCTGTTATTATCTGTCTTTATCTCCTTCCTTCTTGTTTCAAAGCAAGATGTGCTACTCTTTCTTTCCAAGGGTGATTTCTCCATATGTGGTGTTAATCTTGTTCTCTCCTGTCTTGTTTATCAATCACTTATCTTTTTTCTTCCATGTCAATCTCATGTTCTGTTCTTGCTCCTTCTGCTTCCAACAAATATACCTGAGTCTTTCTTACTCCAAAATCAGATCTTCTTACCTCCTTGGGGCTTCTCTCTAAATCCTTGTTTTTCTTTCACAGCTAATCAGGTTGTTTCCCTTCCTGCCTCTGTTCACCACTTACCCAATTTGATGGTATTGTTGCTGAAACTGCTTATCCACCATCAATGATCTTTTAATCACAAAATACATTATTATTTTGTTGCCCTCGGTCCACTAAACCTCTGTGATGCATCTAACACTACTGACATTTTGTCAAAATATGACCATTGGCATTTCTATCTAGAAATACCCTACAGTAATTGATTGATTGATTCAACAAATATTGAGTGGTTACTATGGACCAGCACCATCTTAAGGGACAAAAAGTGGTGAGCAAAAACAGACTAGGTCCTTGGCTCTGGTGAAAGTTCAAGTTTAATTGGTGGGTGAGACCATCAGTTCTTCACACAGTGATGTCACATTGTGGTTGTGAAAAGGATGACCAGAGCAATCCTCTGATAGGGAGATGTGACATCCTCAGAGACATCAGGCAAGGCTGCTCCTGTGGAAAGTCACTTAAGTTGAGATCTGAGGGGTGTGCAGGGCTTAACTGGGCTAAAGGAAACATGGAAGAGTATTTAAGCAAAGGGAGCAGTGCTGTTCACTGTTGAACAGCATCATGGTAGGAGGACGCATGAAGAGTGTGGCTGAGTGGAGAGCACTGGGGAGTGCCAGGAGGGAGATGCAACAGGAGTTGGATCGCCAGAGCTTTAGAAACCACGCTAAGGAGTGAAGCGACAGGGAGCTATTAAAGAATATTTTAAGCAGCTGGATGGCAAAATCAGATTCATGTTGTGAAAAGACCGTTTGGGCTGCCGGGTAACAGACTGGCAGGGATTGGAGGGGGTGGGGCTTCTCATTCAGTTGAGACTGTCGCACTGTGCAAACAAGAGATGCCGGTGCCTGGAACCAAAGAAGTGGCGGTGAGGGATTGAGTAAAACAGTTGATCTAACAGTGCTTGGTACGCAAAGGTGATCAAGAAAAATGAACGTTCCTTCTATTTATTGGTAAATATCTTCAGTCCAACAACACTGGCACATTTGTGCAGAATTTGTGATATAGCTTCGCAACTGCATTCTTTTTTTCCCTCTTCTCTAGATGTTCCCCCCATTTGATTTACTTACCTCACCTTGATACCCTATCCATACCTCTTTTACGCCATTTATTATATTACACTACATTT
This sequence comes from Lemur catta, assembly GCF_020740605.2. Classification (NCBI taxonomy): domain Eukaryota; kingdom Metazoa; phylum Chordata; class Mammalia; order Primates; family Lemuridae; genus Lemur; species Lemur catta. Next base: position 23,595,572 of record NC_059143.1, read on the forward strand.
ACTGGTTTTCTTCCTTTTCTCCTCCAATACACTGTAAGCTCCTTAAATATAGACAATGTATTACATCAGTGGTTCTCAAACTTAAGGGGCATCAGAATCACCTGGGAATTTCGTTAAACCATGGAGTAGGATCCGAAATGATTCATTGCTAATAAGACCAGGTGATGCCAATGGTTTTGGCCTAAGGGAGTCATTATGGGTAGAAAAGTCTTTGTCCAACTTTTTATCCTCAATGGTAGTAGAGTGTTTTTTGACAGGTTTTTGGCAAATCTCTACTGCATGAATAGCCTAGTCTACTTTTCTGAATTCATCTGCTAATATTTCTCTTCATGTACCTAAATCGCAAATCACTGTTTTAATATCATCCTCTATTTCCAGTTTCCCATGTCAATTTCTTAGCTTACCATGTTACTCTCACCTGGGCAGCCCACTTTTATGTCATGCTGAAAACAATTTTGCAAATCCACCTCAACTACTACCATATCCTAAAGCCTTGCCTAATTCTCCCCCTAGAGAATTAATTTTTTCTCCCTCCCCACTCAATTTTGCTTCTTCATTAAAAAAGAGATAGAAAATGTGCATATTTATTTTTCTATCTTTCTCACATACTGTTTTCTATTTGCTTCTTTTCACAGTTTGCTCAAATCACCACCCCAACCCCAGAAACCTCAAGATTATACATGCCTTATGGGGAAGGGAGTCTAAATCATTTATTTTTTAATTATTAGGTCATTAAGTATGAAATGTCCAATTTCCTTAAGTACTAAGTTTGACAGTTGATATCTCTGACATTTCACTTTGACACTTCATTTTTTTTTCCTATTATGAAGGTACGTCTTCAGTATTTCAAATGAACATTTTGGCTTGTGATTATCTTTCATATTTTTTAAGAGCAATTTTTGTGAAACCATGAATAATAAGTCAAAAATTTGTGTTATTTTTGAATATGAGTTCCATTATGAAACCAATGCAGTGCAGACAGCTCAAAATATCATTGAAGTATTTGAGAAAGATGTGGCTAATGATCGCACAGTATGTTGATGGTCTGAGAAATTCCATTCTTGGTGATTTTAATTTTGAAAGTGAGCCATGTGGGTGACCTGAGACCAAGGTGGATAATGATGAGCTGAAAGCTGTAGTGGAAGCGAATCCATCTCAACCTATGCATGAATTAGCAGCAAGGTTTGACGTTGCTATTCTGACAATATTGGACCATTGGAGACAAATTGACAAGGTAAAGAAGCTGGATAGATGGGTACTGCATGCATTAAACAAGTGTCAGAAATCTTCTCGAAGCTTGCCTTTCTTTGCTGTCATGACATAAAGGTGAACCATTTCTACACCATATTGTTACATGTGATGAAAAATAGATTCTTTTTGACAATTGCAAGTATTTGGCACAATGGTTGGATAAAGATGAAGTGTCAAAACATAGTCCAAAAACCAAATATTCATCAAAAAAAGCAAATGGTGTCTATTTGGTGGTCCATTGCTGATATTATCCACTACAGCTTCATAAAACGTGGTCAATCGATTACAGTGGATGTCTACTGCAAGCAATTGGATGAAATGATGAGGATGCTTGTGATTAAACAGCTGAGATTGGTCAGTAGAGACAGACCAATCCTCTTGTAAGACCACATGTTGCAAAAAACAATGCTGCTCAAACTACAGAGTTTGAACTTGGAAACTCTGTGTCATCTACTGTATTCACCAGACCTTGCACCAACTGACTACCACTTCTACCAGGCTTTGGACCACTTCTTTCAAGGAAAAATATTCAATTCTCAAGAAGCTGTGGGAAATGCCTTTGGCGATTTCATCACCACTCGCTCTACAGCCTTCTTTGTTGCTGGCATAAACAAGCTACTGTTAAGATGGCAAAACTGTGTCGATAGTTTAGGCACATGCTTTGATTAATTGTACTGTTTCTCGTTTGAGATACAATAAGCCTAAACTTTCGATTCAAAATCAGACATTTCATATTTAATGACCTAATACTATGTGTGTTATAGGACCCAGTAAGTATTCATGGAACAAATGAATCAATGAACGCAGGTGAATTCTTATATCTAGGGTAGTTCAGGGGTACTTATATCTATTATACACATCTTCTAGAATCTAGCTAGGAAAGTAGGGACCTGGAGAATTTGGACAGAGAAGAGTGAGTGACTAGTTTTATCAACGATCTGTGGGATTTTTTTTTTAATTTAAGGTGTGAAGATGGAGCAAAGACTGTGATAGTGTCACTTCTCTGTCCTCCTTTGTTGTTCCTCTTCCTACTCAGGAGATATAATCACCCTGAATCATCTTGACACCTGTTTTGTGAAAAATACTCTATCTGAATATAAAAACCAGTGTTCCAGAGGATGATTTAAATCCTTTAATCTGCAGTTATCAAACCCAAGATCAGGGAATTGAGGAGTCTACGGAACAAGGTGACTCTGTTCCTTGGGATATGGTGTCCCAGAATCCAGAAATAAGGTAACTCCAAGCTAAATATAAATTTAATCTCAGAATATAGCAACATAATATTGTATATAAATTGAGAATATACTTTTAACAAAGAATTCTATCTACCTTGATTTTTATTTTGCTTTATAAACAAAAGATTGATAGTCTAAATTTTAAAAAACAAAAATAGTCTACCACTGGCTAATTTCATGACTGTGTTCATGAAAAATAGGCTACAATCTCCCCACTTGAAACTTAGACATGTATAGTATTTGATATCTGAGCAAGGTGAGGTATTGTTTGCTTTAGTAGGTCAAATGGTGTTTCCTTCAACTCTTTTTACATTATTAATTTGCCTACCATTTTCTTTAGATAAATGAGAGGTAAATTTTCTCAAGGTTAGATCTATCACCATTTCTGAATTAGTTGGATCTAACTTAATGGGTTTTCCACATTCATCTACCATCTTCTATCTTTTCTAGTTCAGTTTTCCATGCTCATATTGCTAACCAGATAAACTAGGTGAGATTGGATCTGTATGCCAATAACATAACTGTTAAAGACCTCATATGACTTCTTTGCCTTTGTCTCCAGAGATAATATTAAAAGAAAAATTGACAGTGAGTAAATAATATTATTTTATTTTTCTGTGAGATAGAAAAAAAATTTACTTCATCCTTTCCATTATGACAAAAAACAAAATAGTTGAGTCATAAGTAAGCAAGACTTGCCAATGTTTTGAGTAACACATCTATCAAAACATTAACTGAGGAGGGTTCAAAGCAGTGAGAAGTACTGAAGAGGCAGGCAGGAGCCTGGCTGGGGGGGTGAGGGGTTGGGGATTTATGTTGTGTTAACCCAAACAGGGTACCTTGGGAAGAGTTTCTTCCAACAGGGTTATTTTAGGATTCTGGGTAGTCAATCCTTGCCACTCCTCTCTCCCCACCTCACCCAATCCTTCCTCTCATTTGCCCTTAATCTTCAGGAGGTACTGCTTAGTGAATTATCATGATAAAGATCTTCCCTGTCTCTCTGCCCATGTGTGGCTGTGGGTTTGTTTGCTCCCTGCCATGCCTGCCTCTCCGCCCACCACTTCCTGCCCTCACCTCTCTGCTTGCAGCAATCTCAGTCCTTCCAGCTCCTCCCCACCCACTGCTTGTCTCCCACAGCCTGGCTGTGAGCTCCACTAGGGCCTCAGGAGCTGGTGGAGCCTTTAGCAATCATCAAAATGACAGGTGCTGCTGTGTACAAGACATGGGACCTCGTGTGTTCCCTGCCTCTCAATATCACCGTGCCACCCCCACCCCACTAGGTCAACTAAAGGAATTATAGGTCTTTCAAAAGGTTCAGGCATATTTGAACACATCAATGAAATGCTGCCATCACCTACAAGGGAAAATTGCCACCTTAATTCTGACTTGGTTTTAGGACTGTGTTTATCACAGAGGAAAGCAAGTCTTTCCATCTGTCTCTCGGTTGATCGCTTCCTTACTCTTCTCACCCCTGACGTCTGTGTTCGCCTCTTACAGGTGTTTTTCTACGTCTTTGACCCACTTCCACCAAACTTTGCGATTTGACTTTCAAAGTCTAGTTCTCAATGAGGCAAATAAATAAATAAAAAGCTTGTTTATTATTCTGTCATTATTGCTTTATCATCATGGCATGAAATACTGAATAATGAGGATGCAAACACCCATTTTATGGGCCTATTGCAATCTCCCCTGTATAATTAATATCTATCATTAGATGAAAGTCATATCATTTGCAATTTGATGCAGCTTTCTTCAGAATTTCTTGATGACTCCAAGGTAGTTTATATGCTAGTGCACCTGTTGCTCATAATCGGGTTTTATTAGATAAATGAGCATCTAGCCCTTTGCTCTCCTTCACTACTCATCTTCTCAAAGGGCCACTTGCAGTGGTAAAAAGCAGCGTGATTATAACTCCTTTGCATAATAAGGCCAGCTCCCTCCTCTGCCTCCTCGCTTCCCACGAGAAGGAAATATTGCATCTGTCTCACTATAAGGCCATTCATGCTGGATGGCCTTGTTATAAAGCACAGAAGTTGGAGGCACATAAATCTAACACATACCCATAAAAAGAACTTGTCTCAGACTAGGCTTAGGGCACTCTGCTTGAGCTCTCTGTTTTATCCTATTCCTGGAAACATGAGCTGTTGCTGACATTAAAAACACAGCTTCTTGTAATAGTTTCTTATCTCTTCTCTTAATTGCACAGACAAAGCTAGAGAGAAATTGGGTCACACATTCACAGGCTTTATGCTTGCCTAGGATCTTGCTCTTTGTCTTTGTCGTAGGCTCCAAGGTAGCTAAGGTTGTGGCTAATCTCATATATCATGACAACAATGGCCTTTGAATCCCAGTGCCCTCAGAAGTACTTGCCATTGCCCATGAGCGTGCACAGGGATGCGCGCAAATCCATCACCTCTGTTGAACTGGCAATTCCAAAGCCATGCCCTTCTGATGGCAGGTCAATGGCCCTGGCTTTGCCTATGAAGGATGGCCCAGTCCTTCATTTGGCAGAGCGTTTTCCTGACCTGGAACACTGAGGATGAGTAAGCTCATCCTAAAATGCAGGAGGACTGAATGTTAAGTGCCTTACCACCACCCACACGGTTCATTGCACAATCTCCTTATTTATACAACTCCAGAGCTGTCCTCCTATCCCTCTGAAGTTGCGAGGTTTCACTAGTGCAACAGTGAGGACTGAGACAATGTGCTAATGGGCAGTTCTGCAAACATCAATTAATAATTCGGGTGACACACTGTAGAGGAGCATTCTCTCAGCTAGAGTTCAGTGACCCATCCCAGTTTAACAGACTGTTTCTTTTTCTTCTCTCTCTTTAAATTACATTTTTGTACTTTGCATACCTAAGGAAATTCCTCTCTTGTTTTTGTTAGAACATTGATTCTTAAGAAGTGTTTCTGGGGAGACAGTCCATTAAGTGGTTGGTTAAGAGTGCCGAAGTCAGCATGCCTGGGTTTTAATCTCCTTTTATACACACTAAGTAGACTTGGGGACAAGCTACTTAACTTCTCTGAACCTGTTTTTTTAAATCTATAAATTGAAGATGATAGGCTAGATGCAGTGGCTGACATCTGTAATCCTAGCACCTTAGGAGGCTGAGGTGGGAGGATCACTTGAGGCCAGGAGTTTGAGACCAGCCTGAGCAACATAGCAAGATCCCATCTCTACAAAAATAAAAATAAAAAAATTAACTGGGTTCTGTGGCACATGCCTGTAGTCCCAACTACTCAGGAGGCTGAGGCAGGAGGATTGCTTGAGCCCAGGAGTGTGAGGTTGTAGTGAGCTGCAAAGATGCCATTGCACTGTAGCCAGAGCAACAGAACAGGACTCTGTCTCAAAAAAAAGAAAAAAAAAGCGGGGGTAAGGGAATGATAATGGTACCCACCTCAAAGTTGTTCTCACGAGTGAATCTATGTAAAATGCTGCGTATGAGATACCATAGAAAGCAGGAGCGTTGGAAACAGACTTGGGGTTGAATCTTGGATTTGTCTTCTGCAAACTGTTAGGCAAATATTTCATCTCTCCAAGGCCCAGTTTTTTGTTTTTTCTTTCTTTCTTTTTTTTTTTTTTATAAAAATGGGGATAACTGCAACTAGAATAGGTTTTGGTAAGAATTAATATCTTTAAAATATCTGGCATATTATAGGTGACCAATAAACATTAGTTCTCTTGTATTAAATTGTTAGAAACATGGTAAAACTGAAAAGCATGAACTTTGGATAGAAATAGACTTGAAACTCGACTCTATAACTTAACAGCAGCAGTGTGGCCCCTCCTTGCACAAGTTACCTTTGAGCTTCAGTTTCCTTATCTAAAAAATTATTGTACTGCTGTGAAAATCAAAGGAAAAGCAAAACATGTAATTTATATGAAGCTCATGTCTCATAGTCGGTATAATTTTGGTCTTATACTTTGGGCTACTAGAAGTCAAATATTAAAAAAAAGCAAAAGAAGCAACAATAACACTTTGAACTCTGATAATAGTAGAAAGTTAGATAAAAAGGACTAGGACCTCTTGTCCGAGATAAAGGACCACATACCCATAAACCTTCAGATCTACTGTGAGGTAGAGAGGATTATTTATAAAATGCAGGGCTTGAGTGTTAAAGGATATGATTAGGGATTGAAAGTCCCTTTTGATAAGCTTTCAAGAAGAAGAATCTAGAGACAGGGGCAGGTTTTACTCCCGGGTTTCAAAGTTAGGGAAACAACTAGCATCTCTTCCCTTGAGTCTGTGACAGTGTCCCAGGAACTTGGCGTACGGGGACAGAATGACATCTTTGTAGGCTTCTAAATGGTTAAAGGGAGTAAAGCAGCCCTACCCCTCCTTGGCATGCCTTGGTGCTGAAAATTTTCCACTTTCCACGGAACTTGAAACCTTATCGTGAAACCCTGTATTTGAGGCCCTATTCTTTTAAAAAATGTTACAAGAAATTATAGAGGGAGCTTGCACAGCTGGTGACTGTTAGCAAACAAACCGAACCAAGAAAAGCAGGCCAACATAAATTCTCACCAGCAAATACTGGGTGTGAGAGCCCTCTGGCCAAAAGAAATTCAGTAAATCCAGAGCATGGGATTTGAGGGGCTGAGATTGATTTTGTTGAATTCCTACGGTTTCTCACTTCAACTTTATGAATAAAATTTGAGCAATAAAGACCATCTAAATTATGCCTTGGATTCTCACCCTGAGGTTCTAAATACTTTTAATGAATATTATACTCTATCTCCCAGAGTCGCAGACCAAACAACCCACTGCAGTTTACCTCCCTAGACTGTATTCCTTATGAAAATAATGAAGTCTTTAGTTGTTCTAATGCAGAGATAAGAGAAGGCTCAAAACTTAATGGGCTTTTCAGAATCGATATATCCAAGCTTCGAAAATGAGTTTAGAACTAGACACAGCTGTGCTTCGTGCTATGAACTGTACTTGTGGTGGTATTTTGGGAGGGCAGGTGATAGGTGTACCTTCCATACAAGTGTGACTGTTTACAGGATAAAAGCAATCAGCTCATCTTCAAAAACTTAGAATGTGAGCAATGAAAAATTTCCTAAAGTGTCACTATCCAGAATCTCTCATTGTTAACATTTTGGTTTACTTTTCTCCAGTGTTTTTTTGGAGGCTGGGAGAGGCCATTCATTTCTTTTTCTTAGTAAGATCATACTAATTATACACCTGTGAATTCTTTATTTTTTATTATCTGTGTTCATCATATTATAAATTTTTTCACGAGCATAATTTTGATGGCCTTCTCTATCTTTTCATCTCTATGAGCTCCAGACATGCATTTTATAAGGCATGCCAAGTATAGGGGAAAGAAAAGGGGGCTCTGAAAAAAAAGGAACTGTTTCAAAGCAAACACTGTGAACTGTCGTAAAATAAATACCAACATTATCTTAAGTAGACTCATTACTATTACTCTCCTATTCCATAGCAGCTAAAATTTTTAAAAATGTTAATTTATTATTTTTTTCTTCAGTAAGTAATACATGCTCACTATAAACAATAGTCAAAGTAAATGAAAATATTTCATATAGAGAATAAAAATTCCTTTCTCCTAAATTCTATTCGCTAGAGTCAACCTCCTTTAAGTCATTTGCATAACCTTCCAGACTCTTAAAAATGCATATACAAACACATCTATCTACTATGAGATCATTCTAGATATATTGTTCTGCAGCTTAATGTTTTTACTTTCTGTCTCATAGACTTCTTTCCATTCACTTGATATATTATAATAGTTCTACCTCATGGTCTTTTGACAAATACATAGTACTCCAATGTACGGATGAGTCATAATTTATTCAACCATCCTCTGACTGATAAACATTTGGATTATCTATTTCTTTATGCCATATTAAATAGTGCTGCAATTGATATCCCTATGGATATATTTTTTGTCCTCTTGTATTTCCAAAAGAAAAGCTCCAGAGGTAGACTGGCTTGGTCAAAGTTATGAATCCTTTTTTGTTGTTGTTGGAAGATGGCAGGTCACTCTCTTGAAAGGTTCTGTCATCCCACTAACAATAGATGAAAGAGTCCATTTCCTGACATGCTTTCTTCTCAAAAGATGGGGATTAGTGAGTCTGATGCAAACACTCTCAAGATACAATTTCCTATTACGTGACACATCTCACACGTCCACCTTTTCTCTGTTACACACCAAGTGAAAAGACAGTTTGGAGAAAGGCAGGAGGGAAGGAGAGGCAGAGCACACATAGAGGAGACGGACGAAGGATCTGGTGGCTTTCTGCTTGGCTTGCCATTGCCGGCTTGCAGGTATGTAGATCAGAAGGCAGCTAGGGGTGGCTGGACCATCTTGCTTTCTGGATGCCTTTTTAATGGCAGCCTTGCTTCTTTGGAGTGGGCCAGCTGAGGTCAGCACAGGTGTGAGCTCCAAGATGCTCATGGTGGTAGCATTTCAGCTATCTGGGTCCTAAAGGCCTGGCTTTAACATGATTGGGGGCTGGTAGGGAAGAGGTGAGGGACTCATACCTACTGCACTAACTCGACTATGTGACATGTTGCCGTTGAAGAAGGAAAGTGAATGAATGCCAAAGGAGAGGAATAGCCCTTTCCAGCTTCTTCCTGGGAACCACTCTCAGAACACCTTCTTTGTATTTATCACAGTGAAATTAAGTAATTAGTGGGGTGATAGTTTAAATTTTTTTCCTTCCAATTCAATTGCAGGATTCCTGGGGCTAGGGGCCGGGTCTGTCTGATTCATCACTGTAACCATAGCATGGTCACTGGCACAAAGTGGGTGCTTAACAGCAATCTGACAAACAGACCCACAAGAGCACACCTCCTGTTCCCTTCTCCATAGATGCTTTAAGGACCTACATCACAGTGTAGAAACTGTCAGGACAATGACACTTAAAAAAAGACTTTACTTTTTGGAGAGTTTTAGGTTCACGACAAAATTGAGTGGGAAGTATGGAGAGTTTCCACATACCCTCCCCCTTCCCAACTCCCACACACAGATTTCCCTGCTATCAAAATTCCCCACCAGGGTGGCACATTGTTACAACTGATGAACCTGCATTGACACCTGCGTTCACCCAGAGGCCATAGTTGACATCGGGGTTCACTCTTGCTATTGTTCATTCTGTGGGTTTGGACAAATGTGCAATGACATGTGTTCACCATTATAGTATCATACAGAGTAGTTTCACCTCCCTAAAGACAATGACACCTTGAAAAAAAATTTAAAACGTTCTTTATCTTTAGCCTTCAAAATTGCTTAAAAGTTTGAGAAGAAGAAAAGGAACATGCTTGATGTCTATAAGCAGAGGGTTTAAATGGGCACAGAAAGCCAAGAACTGTGGATCACAAAGCAACCCAAACCTGGCCCTATGTCAGCGTGCAGAAGAAAGAGTGGTCTTGCAGACTGGCTGCTGTCGCAAGCACAGAGAGTCAGGGTGTGTCTGCAGGAGCCAGGGTAACTCTGGAAACCATGTTTTGATTAGAAGTCAAGGTCACTGGGGTTGGGAGAGCCCAGAGAGTATTTTCTACTTCAATGTGGATAAAGACAGAAGCACCAAGAAGGCCAAGTTCAGAAATGGCATGCAGAGGCTGACATTGCCTTGTCGGTACTGGCTGAAGCGGCTCTCACCTAAGCCTGTTAATTAGGGGATTTAATTCCCCAGCAGGTGAAAAGGACAGAGGGCTTTTCCCATAGTGTTTTGCCAAATTCTGAGGTTAAGGCTACTAGCCTTCTGCCAACATAGAAATGAATCACAATTAATGTGAAAGGATTAAAATCAAGGTTAGCTTAAGTTAAAAAAATAATTAAAAACAGTTTAAGGAAATCAGGAAGTTACATGATGTGTACCTAAGTAGTTCTTTTTCATTAAGTCTTATTTCAAATGATATATAACATATATTTATTGTTAATATGCACACGTGGGGTGATTTATGTTTAATCTGTAGAGATTGATATTTTAATAAGGTTATAATACTGTGGAAAGTATAATAGCGTACTGGAACTCAGTGCTTAGCACTGACAAGTTAATTACCCTGATGGGAAGAACGCCTGACCTAGAGTCCCCCAACAGGCACCACCACCACCTGGTGGTCCCTGGTGACGTTGCAGGTCCAAAGGCTCAGGAAGCTTTTAGCTTCTGGGGAGCGCTTCTTATGAATTCAGATTCTTTCAGTGAAAATGACTCAGTTGCCACATTGTCAAAGAGGAGAAAGGATCTAATATCTACTGAGCATATACTCTATGCCAGCAACCACTCCAGGGACTTTGTGTGTCCCATCCTCCTAGCAGCCCTGTCCTGTACATGATATCACCATTTTGCAGATGAGAAAACAAAGGCTTAGCAAGAATAAGTCACTTGCCCAAAGTCAGAGAACTAGGTAGGGCAGCCAGAGCTGTGGGCTGCAATCAGATTTGCTTGACTCCAGAGCCCATGTTCTTTGCCATATTTACTGCCTGAATTTTGCATGACAAAGGGTGGTGGGATGCTTTATGATTTTTTTTTAAGAGGGTGATCTAGAATTTAGACCCACGGTTAATGTGTTCATTTGGGGAGTATTTGAGAACAAGTATGTGACACACCAAGTCAAGATACTGTTGATCTTTCATTTTGGAAAACTGGATGAGATCTTTTGCCGAGGTGGTCTGTGTCCCCAAGACAGATGAAAAAAAAGTTTGAGTCTGTTGGAACATCAAAGTCTACAAATTAAGAAGATTTATTTATTTACCAAGTATTTTACCAAGGGTCTGGTTTATTCTAGGCATGGTGGCACACAAATGAATTGAACATGATTTCTGCTCACAAAGAACTTATAAGTTTTGTTACCAGGTATGCAGTGTCATCCTTTATTTCTACCGCTGTTTTAACGCAAACCTTTAAGTAATCTCTTGGAAACAAAGAAAAATATTAAATACTGAAAGGTGATACCATTCTTACCCAGCATTCTTTCTACTTTAGCTACCCTCATCCCCAATTCTTTCTTTCTCTTGTCCAACACTAAGGTTCTGATTTCAGCTTTCTTCTCTTTCTACCCAATCTCTCCTGATGACCATACCCAATTCCCATTGCTTCAACCATCATCCATTTTGATAATTCCCATATCGACACCCAGACTTTTTTCCTGATTTCCAGACCCTACTTTTCCAATGGTCTGTCATATTTCTAACTCAGCATGCTCAGCGCGCTTCTATTCTCAATTTCAGTTAAAGTCACTATCATTTGCCTGGTTCTCTAAGCCAGAAATCTGGGCATTATTTTGGATTCCTCTTGTTCTTTTACTTTCACATTCAGTTGGTCATTGCTAAACATCTCATAAATCTCTCCCTTTTCAAAATTTCCACTGCTCTGAGTATGTGTCATCTTTCACCTGAAATACTATAACAGCACCTCTTCTTCCAGCGTTATCCCCTGCAATTCAGCCTTTTCACCTCTGCCAGAGGACTTTACTAAAATGCAAATTAGAAGCTGTTATTTGCAGTTAAATCTAATTGACTTACCCCTCCTATAGGAGACAGCATGGTTGAGAGCAGGAGCTTGGGAGCCAGACAGCCTCTGTTGGAACTCCAGCTCCATTACCAGATAGGCTTACAATTATGCAAGGGCTGGTTACTTAACCTCTGTGTCAGTTTCCTCATTGTGAAATGGGGAATGAAGGTAGTATTTACTGCATAGGATGTTTGCAAGGATTAGAAGAATTAATACTTGTAATGCACTTAAAACAGTACTGGAACATACAGCAATCTCTGTAGAAATATTTGTTCACAAAACAAGGTTTAAACATATACTATAATATGTAAGACCTGTGGTGACCTCTCTGGTCCATGCCCACTTTTCTAGGTGCATCTGTTTCTCTCCATGCACTTATTTTCTAGCCATATTGAACTGAAAACTCATGGCCCTCATATACCTCCAGGCCTTTGCAAACTCTATATCTCCTGTATAAGATTCCTTTCTTAAATCTCCACAATCTCTTGAAGACCCCTACTCATGCTGTAGAGTTCATTCAGGTGTCACCTCCATGAAGATTCGAGGAGACGAAGCTAGGTTCCTTTCTGTGCTCCCATAGCTGTATATACACCCATGACAGCACTTGCCATGTTGCTATGACGCTGAGTTTACAAGTATATCTAACCTGCTAGAGTGTCAGGCCTGCAAGGGCAGGAACTGATTTCATTCCTCCTTTTTTTTTTGGCATCTCTAGCACCTAACATAGTATCAGGCCCAGATATATGCTGCATACATGTTTGTTATTGTTATTTTCTCTTATCATAATATTACAGTTGGAAGGGCTCTAAAACACCTAATCCAATCTTCTTAGAGTGACTATGTAGAAACTGAGGACAAGGAGATAAAGAGATTTGTCTAAGGTTTTCTTGCTAGAGAGTAGCAAAGGTGAGGCTACCTAGTTTTCTTTTTTCTCTATCAATGCTCCCTTCTCTACACGATAACATGGAACTCCTGTTTCTCCACTTCCTGTGGACCACACTCCACCTGGTGGCCATTTACCTAAACTGCAAGTTCCTCTTCCCGGGGCATCGGTGACCACTTTGTCCTTGGTGTTCTCCCTGCTCCTACTGGTTCCTCTTTCTAAGTTTGTTTTGTGGGTTTCTCTTCTTTTGCCTGTTCAGTAAAGGTCCTGGTTTCTTTGGGTTCTTGGCCCTCTTATTCTACATGGTCTCTCTGGGGCTGAAGGGAATTCATCTGTTCTCGAGCTTCAAATACCATCCACTTGCAGATGCTCCTCAAGTCTTCATCTCCAAGGAGTCTCTCTCCTGAGCTCCGGCCAGGGCCGTCACCCACCTTTATACAGTCGGTCCCCGCCCTTCAAGGCAGCTCATTCTCATTGTAGTCTGGGCAGCTGGCACCCCCAGGGTTGGGTCGTGCCTGCAACAAGAATCTCAAATATAACATGACCCAAACGGAACTCATTATTGCCCCTCTGAAAAGTGTTTGTCTGTGTTGTCATATAAAGGTGTGATACACCCTTCGTTCCTCTGTCGTTGCTGGCTCTTCTCTTCCTGACCACCTTGTCCACTCAGTTACCAAGTCCGATGGATCCTACTACCTAGTGACGCTTGTGACGCTCTTGCTCTTCCTCTCAGCCTTTCTTCTCTTGACTCAGGCCTTTGGTATCCTAGGCCTGCATTACTGCTGTAGCCTTCTTTTAATAACTGGTCTCCCTGCCCATATTTAATCCATTTTCCACACTGCTGCCAGAATAAACTTTCTAGAATATAAATTTGGTCATGTCATTTTTCGTTGAAAACCCTGCAATTATTTCCTGTTGCTGAGGATTACATTTAAATTCAGTAAAGTGGATTATGAAGTCCCCCAAGACCTGGGCCTTGATTTCCCTGGCAGCTCCACTCTCTCTTTCCCTCCCCGATCCCGTCTCTCTGTTTTGGAAGTGGTTCTCCAAGTGATACATGATCACTTTCACCTCACAGCCTTTGCAACTACTTATTTCAGTATACTCATCTTCCTTTCTTATGCCTGGGTAACCCCAATTTGTCTTTTGGGGCTCAGCTGATCCATCACCTCTGCCGGGAAGCCCTCCTTGATTTCCCAATGCTGGATTAAGTGTTCCTTTTCTGTGTTTCAAGAGGGTACTACTATCCCCTCTACAAAACCTGTATCTTACTGTGCTGTAATTCAGCTTTCACCTCCCATATTGGGTTTATTTCTTTAAGTCTGGGAACTACTTCTCTAGTGAAAGAATAAATGAAAACAAGAAAGCCTTATCAATAGTTCCCTTTGCTATTTCAAATCTTCAAGGTGATGGCAAATGCCAGCAGTTTTATCAGAAGTCACAACTAGATCCTTGTTCTGATAAGTGGCAACCTGGATCCTTGTTCTGAGAAGTGGCAGGATCCCATGTAGAGGGCACTGATCTGTCCCATTGGCTGATGGTGTAGAACATATAGGCTGACGTGAGAGGCTACTGACCCTACAGTTGGGGCTCTCCTCCATGCTGAAGCATCTGTTCCAGCTGCATTTGGAAATTCTTATGTAGAATATTTCATATTTTAGTGTAAAGACTGTCTTTCAACTGGAACAGTTTCTGGGCCCCCATACTCCTTGAAAACAATAACTACATTCCAATGTGAATTAGTCTCAAAAATTCTTCCAAAAGGCACGTATGACAAAGAGTGAGCATGAAGTTAGTGGATGCTTGGCAGATGAAAAAAGGATCATTTTAAAGTTGGGAGAAATGTTCAAAACTAAGAGACCAAAGCATAAAGTTTGAACATTTCAAGATAAAGTTTGAATATTTCATAATTTTGCACGAATTAGCCTTTGCACACACACCCTTGAAAATTCATCAGCTCTACTGAATGTCCTTGGCTTCTAGACAAATTAACTCTCTTGATCCCCAAAGAGAAAGAAGTAGAATGAGTTAGCAAAAGTGTCTAAGATGGTATGATTCTTAGTGTAAAAAAATAGTCATGGAAATAGAGAATGAATTTAATGTGCTCAAAAAATTGTCACTGTTAAAATGACATGTTAGAATGATACATTAAAAAGCAAATTTAAAATTCCATAACTAAAATTTTAATGATGTTAGAAACGTAATGTAAATTATAAGGCTGAGGATTTTTTCTTTGTCAAAAACTCAGTTTAGATGATCATTTTCAATAATATCCATAGAAGTTACTGTCAAAGTCAAGGTTTTTAAAAATAATATTTATGTCAGCTATCTATATAAATAATGAAGTTTCAGATATTATAGCTTTATTGCTTCCACATTCCTAAAATAACACTGAAAATTATTTTGTAGAAACTATTTTGTAGCATTGGCAAAGGTATGCAAGACTTTATTCTTGATACATATAGGACTTCAGCCTACTCTAGACCTCATGAAGGATTGACTTAAGGTAAAAGTAATAATTTTAAATATCACCTTTCTATTAGTTCTAGTCTAATGCACAGAAGGCATAATTCACTCCTGTAACAATAATAAAGAGAGAAATATGTGTGTGGATGGATGTCATCAGTAAATGCCTTTGGCTAAATAAGGCACAATTGACTTGAAGGACACACAGCTGAATGGGCCTTTGAGTGGACCAAGGATGAGAGGAGCGCAGAGCTGTCAGCGCTCATTGTCAATTCTTTCTTTCTCTCCCTCCCTTCCTCACCCTTCCTTCCTCTTCCTCCCTCTTTGAGGGAGACAAATGATAGGGAAAAGTATATGTGGGAATGGGGGACAAATGAAGTTACACTAGATGTTAGAAGAAATACAGGTGCAATTAACTAAATTAATTAAATAGAATGAGGAAGCCAAAGCAAAGCACGATCATGGGGAATGGGAAAGAAAAGCCAAAAAAAAAGAAAACATTTGAGGCATTGTTATTAACAAAGAATGAGTTTAATTTTTTGGAGGAATTTGAAATCAGGCAAAATGATCTAGTTGCCATATGCTTAAAAAGTTGTAATATTTGGAGTTTGGTAGAGGCAGAAGTCAGCATAATTTCATTGCTCAACATTAATTATTTATACAACAAAGCTAGTAAACAGATTATGGCTTAACCTACTGTCAAGTAGACAGATTTATGAAGAAGAACTTGCAATGTGGAAAGGTAGGCTATTAAAAGCAGATGAAAATATGGACCATTATATATTCCATGAAATGTAGTTTTCTTCACAATATGAAACTATAGCAGCTAAAGTGTCAAAGTTGTACCAACTCATCTTATTGTTTTAATTTTTATATATCTTTCCAAGTGAATTTAAAATACTGTTGGTGTCACCTAAAATAAATGTTTAATAACAAAACCAGTTTTGAAAGTTGGTTATGAGCAGACGTCACTGGGGAGAAGAAAAAAATGCATCTCAAACTTGAGTCATGTGGTATATAATTACATAGAAAAATGTGCCCAACTATAAAAAAGTACATTTTGTAAAGCATAAAATTTTGTAAAGAGCGTCAGCCCCTTAGGTCTGGAGTTGAAGAATGAGTCACTTCAGAAAGCAGAGAAGTGCTTGTGATTTAGCATTTTAACTCTTGGGGAATGGCTTAACCCAGAATAGCTGGGCAAATTTAGCAAAATTGGTACCTTCTCTTTAGAACAGAGAAGCTGCAGGAGTCCTGCAGAAAAAGGGAACAGTTGACGCTTAAGCTCTTAATCAATGAATGCTGTGAAAGGCAAGAATAAAATCATAACGACTTTTCAAATTAAAGTGATGTCAACGGCCATTAATAATCCAACCACAGAGATGACTGTTATATATAGATGGACCCTAGCTGCAAAGTCCAAGCTTGTCTAGCCTGGCCCAAGGTTGCTTAAATGTTTGGGGAAAGAAGGGAAAGATGCCAGGTGATGTGAAGCTTGCCCGTGCCCTGACTTAACTTCCTGACTGCCAGCCCCCTCCTGTCCCACCTTCTGCATTTTTCACACTGTGTGGCAGAGTGGTGTAATGGACACTGGAGACTCAAAAAAAGGGGAGGTTGGGAGGGAGTGAGGGATGAAAAATTACCTATGGGTACTACGTATGCTATTCGGGTAATGGGTACGCTAAAAGCCTAGGCTTACAACATATACATGTATACATTATATACATGTAATGGAATTCAACATGCACCGCCTAAATCTATTAAAACAAAAAAAAAAAAAAAGAAAAAAGACCGCGTGGAACACTAGTTTTGACCTTCCTTCGCAAGCCTTAGCCTCATCAAACCAATGACCTAATGATTATCAGGTCACTAAAATCACTATTCTCCCAGGTACCCAGAGTCAAGATTTCTGAGTCTTCTTTGACACCTTCCTTGATTTCATCTCTCATATCCTGTAAGTCATTGTGCTTTTAGGTTCTTCTTAGAAATGTCTG
The DNA here is from genome assembly GCF_020740605.2 of Lemur catta. Lineage (NCBI taxonomy): Eukaryota > Metazoa > Chordata > Mammalia > Primates > Lemuridae > Lemur > Lemur catta. The sequence goes on from NC_059143.1 coordinate 23,612,882, forward strand.
AGCCTTTGTCCCTTCTTTTCTACATCTAAGATTACACCCATCTGAGACCTAATCATCTCATTCTTGGATCACTAACATTGCTTCTTGGAGGCACTCTGCTATGACAATAAAAGTGTGCCTATTAATTTAAATTAAAGTGCTTTTATTACCCATGGTGATAAGACTGTAAATGCTAACAATTTTTAATGCATTTGTACAAAATTGATCAAAAGCATATAAATGTATTACAAAATTTCATAATTATTAAATATGAAATATAAAGTTTACTGAAAACGCATCTCCCACTGAGATGAATGAATATGGATTTTTTTCCTTTTTATTCCTGAAAAAGGAACCCTACGATACAGGGCAACTGTGGAAGGGGAGGGAGGAAAAGAGAACCAGGATGATCCTCCCCCAGGTTTTCAGACTGGTCAGTTTTGGGAAAAAGTACAAATGAAAGTTGAGGATATGAAAATTTCCTCACGATGATCCATATCTCTGTACCCCTCAGAAAATCTATCTGTCTTTGCTAGGAATTCTCTCATCCTCCGTGGATATCTGAGCGTGTGCTGTTACTGCCTGCTTTGGTGTTGCTTCCTGCAACCTGGGTCATCCCCGAGGGCCACTTCCTGGAGGCGTTTCCCCCATTGCCAGCAGTGAGCCTTCCCGGGAGGTTGGGCTGGGAAGAAGAGTTCTAAAGTGTGCAGGTCATTTTCTTTACAAATCTTAGAGTTCTGGAATCGGCAGGGAATAAAAGTGGGTGTCCTTGTCTTCATGCTCAATAGTGTGGCATTTGAAGGCTTGTGCAGGTTGTTTCTTGGAACCTGTTTCTCAAACAATCACAGGAGGTTATTCACCAAAGTCAATGCAACGGCAATGCCCTCTGTCAGCAGGAGAATATGACCGCATGTGCTCTCATTATATCCACAGGAAGCATTTCCCTTGAACCTCAAAATATATTATTACATGTTGGATGACATTAAGAAATGAGTCTTTAGTTACTGAATTCTAGTAGGAGGGGGAAAAGAGTAGTTTTGGTGATTTTCTTTATTATTGTTGTTAAAATGGGAATCATGCCCTTCAGTTGATGAATTCTCATTGAAGCTTCAATGGAAGGGGAAGATGAAATAACATAAATGATAGCTATAATTAATTTTATACTAAGCTTCCTTGATGAAATTAATATTGTCAGATGGAAATGTAATTTAAGCAAAATATGCTTATATGCTCATGTAAGCTGAGTTACACATTTGGACTTTAAGAAAAAAATCACTCTTGCATTTCATAGAACCGCTTACAAAATGATTTAGCTTAATTGTTTGTACAGCTTTCTAGACATTATAGCTCTTTAAAGGAAATAAGGGCACATGAAATGAAAGGGAGAAAGACAAAGGGTCATTTTAAATTTGCTTGTATTATTTTGAAAGAAACCATTATCTTGCAGGACATTTCTAATTCTCAAAGATACTAGTTTTTAACATATATGTTAATATACTCTGGCAGCAGTTTTACATTTGTAAAAAAGAAAAGATTCCAGCAATTTAAAACAATCTAAATCTAAGTTGAAATAAATTATATTGACTTGTTAAGTAAACTTCAAAACATATTGACCTAACAGGTCAGCAAATGTTAGTGAAAAATACATGAGTCAATATTCATTGCATGCCTGAGTTCTTTGTCTTTATGTGACATTTCTTGCAATTTTATTAACTGGTCAGGAAAAAGTGAAAAATACAAAACACCAAGACAGCTCACTGATTTCAGATAAAATTTTCCACATTCTCAAAAAATACCCATAAACATCATACACTGACATTGATTATTATTCTGAAAAGAATAACATCTGCAACTTGTTTATTAATATGAAACCAAACATGTAACATGTAATGAAAATTTGAAAGATCAGTCTTTAATGTTTCTTCCCTTAAGAATCTACTTCCTGTAGATATTCAATAAAATACTTAATAAATTTACTAATTACAAGACTTCAAAGCTCATTCACAGGAATACAAAAACTCCAATTGATAGGCCAAATGAGAGGGTGGTTTAATGGTAAAGTCAGCATTCCTCTTCAAACCTACATGTGGGGCTATGTGATAATAATTGACTTTTATTCCTTCAGAATAAATTGAATTTATGCAGTTGTGTTAAAGATGTGGCATATTTACAAGACTGTAAAGACCTCCCAGATGAGGTTGCCTTAGTCTTTGTGATTAAATGTCTGGCCTGTAGGCCTTGCCCTTAACTACTACACTGCACTTCCTCTAAGTAGTAGAGTAGATGTGTCCTAGCAATGCTTGGTCATCATCTCACTCCCATGGGCACATAGGTGCCCACCCTGGCCTGAGGGCTGGGGAGGTACGGCCTCCTAAGGAAACACTGGGGTGTTACAAAAAGAAGGGGAAAAGGATTCTGGGCAAATAAAGGCAATCGATGTCTATTATAGTGTTAGGGTAAAAAAAAAAAAGCTCTAGAACAGGAGTCAGGGTTGCTGAGTTCTTTTAAAGGTATAATGTTTTATACTCAGTAAACTTATATAGTTAACTTATAAGAAATTTGACTGAATCTAATCTGTGATTGTTAATAAAACCAGAAAACCCTAGGTTATATTAAAATTGGAAAAATTATTCTTTAGGTGGCAGTTTATTGTAATCATGTCAATCCGTAATTCATGGACATCATTCTTCCCAACCCATAAACTCAAGGAGCTCTAATGTAGCTAACCAGAGGCCTGTTACCCGGTAGGGTTATCTTTGTTGCCAAGCCTCTAGGCAGCATCCGAAGTCTTGAAGCACTTAGAAAAAAAAAAACAAACTTTATTACAGATATATTTGGCTTTTGGCTCTTCTTGTACATTTTCTTTTCCAGATAAACTTTATAATTTTGTCAGATGCCACAAATACATGTCAATGGGATTTTTACTGGGATTTTATTGACTTTTTGAATTATTTGAGAAAGTTGGTGTCATTAGAGTACTGAATTTTCTTATTCAAGATGATGGTAATGTACTCGATTACTCAGTTTCTAATAAAAATATCCCTCAGTAAAACATTTTCTGTTATATTTATTGCATGTTTTAAAAGATTATTTCTAGGCATGTTGCTTCGTGGCATATAGTTGTGAATGGATTTTTTTTTTGTTACTGAATCTAACTGATTATTGCCTTCAGGTAGGAAAGCTATAAATTTATGTTTTAAATCTAGTTCATTATTAAATTATATTTATTAGTTCTAGTAGTTTTTCAGTTAATTATTTTGGATATATTTACATAAACAATTATATCATCTGTATAATGATTCTGTTGTTTCCTTATGAATAAATATAGGAATTTAGGGGTACAGAATAATGTGGAATAGAAGTATTGTTAGCAGGCACCATTGTTTAGTTCATAATTTTAATGTAAATGCTTCTAATATTTCTCTTTTAAGTAAGACATTTGTGGTATATTTCTATATTATATCCTTTGTCAATCTTAGTAAGTTGCTTCTGTTTTCATACACTATAAATTTTAATCAGGAATGAGTGTCCTTAATTTACACAGTGCTTTTGGAATTTAGCAAATTCATGTTATGTTATTTCATTTGTAATATTTTATTGTAGTAAATTACATAAATACATTTTCTAATATTAACTTATTTTCCCATTCCTTGGTTAATCATAATTGAATCATATATGGTACTTTTTAATATGCTGTAGAATTCAATTTGCCAAAGTTTTATTTAGGATTTTTATAAGTCATTTTGATCCATAGGATTATTTTGTATTCTCTTCACTTGGAATTGATGTCAAAGTTATGTTGTCTTCAGGGGGTAAGTTGGAAAGCTTCCAATAGTTTTCTTTGCTTTGGAACAATCTAAATAATATAGGGATTATGGTTTTTTAAAGTTGGTAGAAATGACCTGTAAAGCCACCCAAGACTTATGCATTTTCAGAAATTGAAATTTGGGTAACTTGTAAATTCTTCTCTGATTGTTGGCCATGGAGCTTTCTGTTTCTTTTGAGTTGTTAGTAGTTTGTATTTTCTTTAAAAAATGATCTGTTCTACATAAGTTTATTTTTTAGGTATATGCTTGTATATTTCTTTTTGTTATTTCAAGCATTTCTCTATAACTGTACCTATTTATGCTTTCTCATTGTTATTGCTTTCTCTAATTTGTATTTTTTTTAGTTAATAATGTGATTATCTTTGTAAAAGGCATATATAATTGATCTTTTCAAAGAACCAGCTTTTGGTTTTTGTGATCGTTTATTTAAAAAATTTCTGTATATCATTAATTTATCTTTTTTAACTATTCATTCCTTTATTTTACTTTGTTTAGGGTTATTTTGTGATTCTCTAACTTCTTGGGCTGAATATTTAATTCTTTATTTTCAATGTCTCTTATGTTCTAACAAATTCATTTAAATCTATACATTTTCCTCTGTCCACACTCTAGATAGTTGGTATAGTTGGCTGTAGTGCTTCTATAATATTTTATTAATTTCTAAATAAATAGTAGTTAAATCTGGAGTTCCTCTTTTTATCTAGAAATTGTTTATATCTGGTTTACAAGTTTACAAGTGAGTTTGTTAATTTTTAATTTTTTTGCATTGTGATCAGAAAATGTGGCTCATATGAGTCAAAATTTCTATTTGTAGGGAATTTATTTATATTTTCTTTATGAATGAATACACTTTTAAGTTTTGTAAATGTTTTTGGGTCTTTTGAAGAGCAAGAGGAAGAATGAAGAAGTAAGATGGGGAAAATTATATGTATGTAGAGAAGGTTGGGGAAAGATGAAGAGTTAAGTTTTGGACACTTGAGTCTGAGATAGCTGTTAGACATTTTGACGGGGCTGTCAAGTAAGCAGTTGGATGTACAAGTTTGGAGCATAGTTTTGTGATCTGGCCTGGAGATGTAAATTTGGGAGCCACCAACTTACAGATGGCAGTTACAACTGCAAGGTTGAATGAGCTCACCACAGATGCAGGTGTAGATAGACTGAGCAGGGAAAAGAATCAAAGACAGGGCTCAGGATCTCTCTCTACTATTAAGAGGTTGGAGGGAAGATTGGGGGGAACTAACTAGAGAGATTGAAGAGAAGCTGCCACTGATGGAAGAGGAAAACTAAGAAACTGTAGTGGTTTAGAAGCCTCATAAAGAAAGCCTACCATGAAAGAAGGAGAAATTAGTTACTTCAAATGCTGCTGATGGGTCAGGTAAGAAGAGGACTGAACATTGACCATTGCCTTTGGGTCACTGGGGCCCTCCACTGCTTCTTACCTTTGTATTAAATTACACTTAGCTAGGAGTTAGAAAAAGCACAGTCTGCTCAAACTGCTATAACAAAATGCCACAAACTGGGTAGCTTAAACAGCAGAAACCTTTTATCTCACAGTTCTGGAGGCTGGAAGTCCATACTCAAGACTCTGGCCAATTCAGTTTGTGGTGAGGGCTCTCTTCCTGGCTTGCAGGCGGCCACCTTTTCCCTGTGCCCGTACCTTGTGACTTTTCCTCCTTGTGTGCCTGGAGGTGGGGAGAGTGCGAGGGAGAGAGAGCACAGGTGAGAGCCCTTTGGTGTCTCTTTTAAGGACAGTAATCCTATCACATCAGGCCCCTGCCCTCATGACCTCATTTAACCTTAGTCACCTCCTCAGAAGCCCCATCTCCACATATAGCCACACTGGAGGTTAGGGCTTTAACATATGCATTTTGGGAGACATAAACATTCAGTCCATAACAGTAAACTATGGGTTATGGGTCAAATCTGGCTCACTGCCTGTTTTATTTTTGTAAATAAAGTTTTACTGAAACACAGTCATACTCATTAGTTTTCATATTGTACTACTACTAAAATTACTACTTTTGCACTGCAATGATAAAATGGAGTAGTTGTAAAAGAGACCAGATGACCCCCAAAGCCTAAAATATTTACTATATGACCCTCTACAGTTTGCCAACCCCATGCACTTAGCTTGGTACATATCTTAGTTTCTCTGAAACTCAATTGATCATTCTTCTAAACTGTGGGATTTATTTTCTGATACAGTCATCTGACTCTTTTAATTCATTATCATGTATTGTTACTTTTAAGGTGGGGTTATCTTGCTCCCCAATATATTAAAACCTCTTCAAAAGCAGAAACTTTGTGCTATTTTCCTTTGTTTCTACCACAGTCTTATGCAGGGAAAAAAGATGTAAAATAAATATTAATTAATTTATTTATGTTAAACATTTGCGGATTTCATTACTTTGCCACAACTTCTTCTAAAAAACTTGCATCACCCACAGCTTCTAGAAGGGGAAGGCCTAAGTGCCATGTGATTATAGTGCTGGCCAGCAACTATTTACATCAGAGTTTGGACTAAGAGACCGAGTGGATACTGCTGATGTCCTGTCAGAGGAGAATTGTCTCAGATAAATAAGAACTACTTCTTCCAGGGGTTAAGTGCTAATCTCCCTACCCTGGTCCTCCCTACCCTGCCCTTCTCCTGAGAGCACTCTTCCAATAATTCCTTAAGTAAGAATTCCCCATCTCAGGCTCTGCTTAGGGAACCCGACCTAAGAGCTAAGACAAGGGTCTTTGGCTTACACCAAGACTTCAGAAAGGTTCATGTCTCAAGCAATTTCTAAATCTCCAGAATATATTTATAAAAATGACTGCTGCTGTGTTAGAGAGGTGGGAATTCTCAGTAGTGTTCCTCTTGTTGATGACGATGGAGAAAGGAAATCCTCCAGTGGGTAATCTTTCTCTTTCATCAAATTGAAAACAGTTCATTAGGTTGTGAAGGAAGTGTCAATAGGCTGATGTAGCTGGGGTTTGCTGAACCTGTCCTAGAATTTACCATAACGTGATCATCTCACCTCCAGTGCCAGTAATGGGTCCCAGTGCTACTAGGTATGTGTCAGTGTCTAGGGTGGGGAGGAGGGGTGAGGAAGATCTATTGCCTGTTGTATATGCTTTAAACTGGTGCCATCTTGTAGAGCTTTTCCTTTTTCTTCTTTATTTTTATTGTTTTGGTAAGTGTTCTGTTTTTCCTTTGTTAATATATATTCGGAGGTGGTGGTTAAATCTACTATTTTTTCTGTAGGTTGAAAAATTGTGAGATGGAGCTAGAGGAGGAGGGAACTTCACTTGGAGAAAAATATCCCCATGTTCTCGCCTCAGGACAGAATAGCTGGAGGTGATTTTGGATTATCCCCTGTTGGGTGGAGGTAAAAGTGATCATGGTTTTAATGTGGATATTCAGAATATGTTAGATATGTACACATGCCTTTAGAACTGCAAATGCTACAGGGGCATGTGTGTGTGTGTGTACCAGATAAGTACACTGCTTTGGCTCTTTCTAGAGAAACTACAGTGCTTGCAGCTGCAGATTGGAGCATCCCTGCAGAGCACATGTCCCTCTGCTCAACCATTCCCCATCATGGCTCCCTAAACCAGGCATGGCCTCTCAGTCAAGGCCCACTGATCCTGTGCCAACCAGTGACCAATCAGAATCCCTCCTGAGAAATGGAATTCAGAAAAAGAGAGACTGTTTGTTGTTGATGGTTGGTTCTGAACCCTTGGGCTTTAAGTTCTCACAGGGACTGAAGGAACAAATATTGGGCCATACACAGAAGAAAGAAAATGAAGAACATGTTAAGAAATGATGAAGAGATAACAATGGTGCTAAAAATGGTGAGGCAGGTGCAGAGATAACATGGGAGAAAGAGATAATGAAAAAGGCTAGAGAGAAGAAAAGACTTTCAGAGAGACTGAGAGTTACCTTTGTGCTTCACATTTCAATTCCCAACTCCTATCCCCATGAGACACATATTTGACTTTGGAAACTATCTGAAATAACAAATAGCATCTCTGTTCTCTAGAGGCTTATAATACTAAAGAAACAGCACTCAGATGAACCATCATATACAGAAGATTGAGACATTAAATGCAGAAGGATAAGTACATATGAAGCATAATACATTGGAAATAATACTCTATTTCACTTGGTGCCCTTAGAAAGCATGAGATTCTCTCACATTCTCTGAACAATCCCCTCTTACTTTCTTGATTCAGCATGAGAGAATTTATGTTCCATGTAACAAAAGCAGCCTCAACTACTACATGTCAACTAATGAGAGACGTTTTCCAAAACTTGGCAGAATAGACTCAATCAGGTTTCTAGATCCTTGGGGAGTTACATCAGAATCTAGTGACCCTATTAACTTGGAGGGGATACTGGAAACATAGACAATGAAGGGTAGTGTAATTATTCAGGGAAATTAAAATAAACCTTCAAAAAACAACAGGGAGGTGATGGACTAATGAAATATGTCATGTAGTATTTCATGTCATATTAATATATTAATGGACAATAATGGTGGACTAGAGACGGGATCTGGGCTGGCTGTGTAGCTAGCTGGTTTAAAAAGTGAAATTCATTCAGTGATAAACACAAGCAAAGCATGATGACACTGGAGAGAATGTCCCTTTTATATTTGAGATTGTCAAGTTCAGACCAATAAAATATAACGTTTGTTAGTGCATATTTTCCTATGCCACCCTTCTAAAAAAATACGATTTCTGTTCTCCAGTGTCTTATCAGCTAAAAGAGACAACATTCAGATTAGCTTCTAGGTAAGGAAGACTTGAAGATTTAATGAAGAGACTTAAGTACAAATAAAGCATTGTAATACTTTAGGAAAAAATGTTCTATTAACTTTAAAAAGCACTTTCAATATCGCCTGTGTTTTTAACAACCATCAATATAGACTTTGGAGGCAGAGCAGAGTCCAGAGCCTGCCTGTGCTGCTCACCTGCTGGGGCGCATGGACAAGTCACTTTGCCACTTGGATTCATAGTTTTTTGATTTGAATAATGGAGGTGACAATAGCCGCCCTGCAGGGTCGCCACTTTTAGGCCGGGCATGTGAAATGTAGTTTGCTGCAGTTATTGCCTCTCCTATTCTGTTAGCTCCCTTCCCTCACCCGTGGGAGTCTCTTTGTGCATCAGGGTTTGTGATCACCTGGGTACAGTTAGTTACTTATAAGAGAAGCTCTGAATGTTTTTGTAGTTGAAAAATGCACAAGGAAATGTTAAAGGACCCAGGGAAAAATATATAGTGCCCTGGTAAAACTCTATTAGCTACTGTGTGCCCTTGGGCAAGTCCCCTAATCCCTAACTTTGGGCTTCAATTCAGTTCCTTCATATTTTAAGTTGTGGGTGTTTGGAAGGGAGGGATGAAAACATTAGGGTAGTTGCCTGCGATGATTTCTGATATCACTTCCAGCTGTAAAATTTGATGATTCTCTAAGACCAGGAGCAAATTTAATGTTTCTTTGCCACCAAGGGCTCTTACAGAAAAGACACTGGCCAGCTTTAATGCATCTTCCCTGAGGATAGAATAGAAGAAATAGACTGGACAAAAGCTCCCTAGATTTTCATTAGAGATAAGGACGACTTTCCAGACTGTGAGAATTTTATTGGTGTGAGTTATCAAGGGAGAATGGAACATTAGAGCAGGATAGATTTCTGTCTCTCTCGGGACAAAGTAGGATCCTGAACCGAAGGTCAAGTTTGTAGTGAGGGAGGGTGAATGGGGGGGGGGCTTGCGGGGTGGGGAGAGGAATGAGAGATTACCGGCCTTTCTCTACCAGTCCCACGGTTGTAGGTGTGACTTGCCAATTTGTAGTCTCAGGTTTCACAGAGTCTACATGCCTTGAAGTGTACAACAAGCCGGGTAGCTATCAGTGTGCTTTGCATTTTGACTTTATACAGTATTGTTAAGGAGGGTATTAACTAATTAGCGCACAGAACACAACAGGTCTAAGTGTCACTATTTCCAGGTAGTTTTTACCACCGTGGTGGAAAAGATAGTCAAATTCTAGAGGACGGTGATATTCTAAAAGTGGTAAATCTTGGGGTTAACAAAAAACCACCGCTCTTCCTTTCGTTATCACCCCCTTAATCTCAATTTCCCAAATTGAGCAAGCGATGCATCTGGTGGGGCCACACCACAGGAAGAAAATTGTCTTGCTGCCAGTGAGGACCCAGCGAAGCTGTGGCTGTGATCCTCAGCGTCGCCGTGCCTTTGTCAGCTATATTTAGACCGTGCAGCCACTTTGCAAACTGATGTTGCCGTTCCAGTCTTCATTTTGTATTAGCATTCCTCCTGTCCCGTGTTCCATTTCCCTTTGCATCAGCCTCTTTGTCTGAGCTTCAGCTTTTGTTGCTGCTGTTGCTTGTGTGTATGATTTTTTCCATGATGGGATTTTTATAGAAAGTATTTCCTTACCTCTCAAGACAGTCTCATATTCCCCTATTGCGGTTTACTATTTTATTTGCATTTATTCTCAATCTTATTTCGACTTGAAACTACTGAGGCCCCACTAGGGGGCCGCAAGTGCTGCAGTCAGAGCCCGCTGTTACTGCTCTCCCAGCAGAATTCTAGAAAGTAGAGACTGAAACACACTTTAGAAAGGACAAAGCACAGCCGTGACTGTATTGAATTACAGATCCCTTTGTTTTGATGGTAGAGCTGATTGTATATTCAGAAAAAGAGGGGGTACTAAAAACAAGCAAACCAACCAGGTTATCTATTTTAAATGATACTGGATACCTGGGAACGTTGTTTTCTTTCAGAAGCAGAGAGGAAATGCCAGGAAAAGACAATATGTATAGCTGGCATGAGATGCTTGGGAAGAGTTGTTCAGGGCTTTTAGGATTGGCTTGTCTGCCTCTTTCCTGCCTCTGTTCTCTGCCCATTTCAATTCATCTGATCCACTAGTGACAGGTGAATCTTCCAAAAAAAACTCTGCACGGGTCATATTATTGCCTATCTCATAAATCATCAATGCATCCACATTATCTAGCCTTCCAATCTTTCAGAGTAATAAGGATCCCTTCTAAAGTTATAGAAAAGGAGTACATACATGTCCACATTAGAATTCACTACACTTTTAAGTGAATATGTATTTAAATATTCACAACAGCATCACGTACCTTAAACAAATGGTCCAGGTGGGAGAAGGCATTTATTTTGTCAGCTGAGAATGCTTGGCTCTCTTCTGTATCCTGGACCGCTTGCACTAACTCCTCGGTCTCCCCAGGGTTCTATGAAGCCTGGGTCAGAAGTAGTAACCTAGAGGACTGGACTCAAAGCATTGCCAGGATGTTTCATCAGGCAGTATTCTCTGATTCCATCGAGTCTCCCAAGGTACTAATAGATGGCTTTCTATGTGTGTCCTCTCTCCTGTCTTTCTAGAGGCTTCTGGACCATTCCCCAGCCTTTCTCCCCACCTCTCTTCTGTATTTCCAATCATTCCTTCTTCATTGGCTCTTTTCTTGCAGGCCCCAAATATGCTCAAGTAAACTAATTTAGAATATCCCTGCAATCCTAAATACTCACCCTACTTCCTAGTTAGCCGGTGCTCTATTTTCTCTCCCTCACAACCTTGCTCCTCCGTGGTTCAACACTCATTTGTTGAACCCCCATCCATACTTCAGTCTCCCAGCTTCTGCCTTACTCCAGGCACTCATCATTTCATACCTATTGTCTCCAATTATACAAGGTCTCAGTTGGTGCTTAAGCAATCCTTACATAGATTTAACAGCTTCAGTAGGGGGCCTACCTGGGCTTTTCATTCCAGTACCACTGAGCTCCATGAGCTAGGATTTACTCGTGGGCACGTAAATGATGAAGCAGCAAGTCTGCAATACATTCTCTCAAGTGACAGGGGAGGTGGCCCCGCAAAAGAGAGAAGGTGACTTGGTCTAGCGGCAGACCTCCTGCAAACAAAATAATGGTATTGCTAGCAGGAAAGACCTTATCTATGAAATGCTTTTAGCAGAATGAACCTGTTTGTTAGGATTCCTTATGGTAAACCAATCTAGAATCTATGGATTTTGGGGCATGGCTCCTGGAAAGTGTCACTTAGACAATGTAACTGAGGATGACGTAAAAGTGCTTCATGATCAAAATGGTTCCGTCCGTGTAAGAGATGTGATCATACCCATTGCTTGGAGACATCACCTGATAGATCTGGGCTCAGAATGTAGCCAAAGTGGCACAAAATATAATCTGGAGAACTGAATTGATGGCACCAAACCTCTCCCTGCTTTGCCTCGCTCTTAGTGTCTCCTTGAAATTATTAGCAAGGTTTGATACTGTGGGTTAAATATCTCCTTTGCGTAAGTCCGATTTAATGATCTGATTTTTGTTCTATCTCATTTTGTCACTTTTGCTGAGGATCTTGGCAGAGGGTGATTTTTTTGGATTAACTTTGGTACCATTAGCTTTTTAACATTATCACATCACTTTAGTATGCAACACAAATTCTATGTCTCAGTTTTTGTCTTTATGAAATGGGATTGAGGAATACCTGTACCAGATTAATCCTATTTCCCCAGGGAAAATCTGCAAACATTGATCAAATAATTATTATGATAGTGTTGTTTTGGGTGAATCCTTGAGAGGAAAGGATAACATAAAATGAATTGAGTCATATTTGCTAGTGTCTAAAGTATCTCCCAGAGCAAGTTATGCCCTGAGACCCATTTCTGACTCCACTTCATCTTTGTTCTTCCATGCCACGGCTCCATTTTAGAAATTCATAAAAATTTCCTTTTATAGAATAATTTCTAAGAATTAAATATCTTTCAACATGCCATATCCTAGTGATCTTCCTAGAAAAGTAGGGTAATAGAATTAAAGAATTCTAAAAGGAGAATGGTAATTGAGGCAATTTAGTTCAATACCCATACTCTCCGGATGTTGGAACTGAAATTTGTGAAGGTTCTGGCACTTTTCCAAGCTTATACAACTATTACAATTGTAGCTGGGTCTTGAACTCTCCTTCTGACGACAGAACTCACCACTCTTTTTCTTTGTGGGAACTGCTTACCCCTCATTCTTATTTCAAGTGGTCTGACAGAAATGACCCTGCTCCTGGCTCCAAAGGTGGGTATGTGGCCAAAATCTAGTCAGAGTACTTCATCCTCCTGTTGGTTCAGGAACGGACTTGTGACTTGAGTTGGGTCAATAAGGACTTTTGCTGGATCCCGTGGGGAAGAGAAGTTCTGCTCATGGTGAGGCTATGCAACGGGGAGAACATGAGGCTGGAGGTTTCTGGTACTAGCCCATGGGAAGAACATGCTTGAGAATGAAGCACACACAGAATAAAAAGAGAGGGAGAGAGAGATACTGACCTTGTTAATCCAGCTGAACTTAACTCTGATTTCTCAGCTACATGAGGCCATGAATTCTCATTTTGCTTGAGTGAATTTGATTTGAATTTCTTTTCCATGTAATAAGAAGAGTTCTAACTTATACATCATGTCTTCTGGCTTCAAGTCCTATTGTAAAATTTCTAACATTTTTATTGGTGTGAAAAAAGTTCATTTTTGCAAGAAGATGACACAATGCAATGGCATATGTTTAACCCTGTGGATTCAAATATATAACTTTGGAAGAACAAAGTAACTTCAGTTTTCTCAACTGACGCTGGCAAGTGAAAAATTCATCTCTACTCAAGTCATTCTTGTATAGTTTTCTATGGTAGAAATTATGTCGTTGGTTTCTTCTGTTTATATATCCACTTCACACTAGATTGTAATCTTTCAGAGGACAGGGGCTCTGTATTTCCATTTTAAAAAAATCTCTAGCAACCTGTGAAAAAATATTGATAATGCCCAACACTTATTGTTTACTATGTGTGCCAGGCCAGATTCTTTTGTTTTACTTGTTTAATCCTCACCATAAACCTAGGAGGTGGGTATCATTTCATAGATGGAGAAATGATGTTCATAGTTTGTCAGTGGTGAAGTTGGAATTCAAGCCTTTATAGTCTGTCTCCTTACCCAGTGCCCTACACTGCTTTTCCTGATTTATAGTTATGCTCAATAAATACTTATTAAATGAAAGAATAAATATCTCCATCATTCGGATAGAAAACTTTTATGATGCCCATTTTACATTTGGGGAAACTGAGTCCATCCAGAGCCTGCATCTTTTGACTCTTAGGGGGACACTCTTTCCATTATACAATCCTGACTGAGGAATCAAAAATATAGGCAAATATTTTCAATTTGAAGTTCCAGGTAACATTTGGGATTCATCAGTATGACTTATATTTTCACAAAAGACTATCTTCCACATTAAAACATTTTAAAGGACTGTCTTCTTATTTAATACATAAAAAATAAAAATAGTAATGAGAAAACCACCTAAAATACAAAAAACTTACAAGCATTTTCCCAGAGAATACAGAAAAGAATTAATGTGGGTGAGGGGTGATCAGTTCTACATAAATATAGCAGGTGGCATTACTTATGTTGCTATATATCATGCTAATAACTTGAAAACAAGCTAAACTGAATATAAATTATTTCTTTTATTTGTAATTTAGAAGGCCTAGAAAAAGGGGCCCTAAGACAAAGATAGGCCATGTTCTCCATGAAAGATTTCTGGAAACTGAAAAATAAGGTCTTTTAACATTTTGTGATATAACTGTTTTTCTTGGCTTAAGCGTAGGTTTTAAAAAATGGTGCTCATTGTTTTGCTTGTAGTTCTTTTATGCATGGACACCCGTGCTGATGATGCATTCAGTTTAGGAGAATTTTCCAATTGAAAAAGTGCTCTGGAGAAGTTTAAGCGCCATGAATCACCCAAACCTCATCTAAGTCTCGTGAAGGCAAAGGCTGTGAAAGGCAGTCACAGAGAGAAGACATATTGTAGTTGTGCTGCCTGATTCAACTAAATAGAAAAATATTTTGTAAAGACATGAGAATATCAGGCATCTGGCAGAGTGGTAAGGATAAATGCCACATTCTGTTAGAAAGGCAGAAATGAGTGACCTGCCACTCACCTCCTGCCTCCTCTTTTTCCTATCACTGAAGGGCAGACCTGGAACCCCAGTCTCATTCTTATAAAAAATACAAACTGAAAGTCTCTTGGTTACAGTTAGGAAAGCACTAGAAATGCAATGGGGCATTTGCCCCCCACCTAATTATTTCCTAATGGCTTTTGGACTTTCAAAACGGTTTTGATCAGGTGAGTAAGTCAAAACACTTTTCCATTGTGAAGGAAGTAGATTGCTCATACTAATAATAGTTATAGCAGCAGCAGCAGCAGCAGCAGCAGCAGCAGCAGTAGCAAATGGCTTCTGTTCAAAAGGATTGGCTGTCCCCATCCTCCATCTGCCCGGGTGACACTAGGAATGTGGATGAGTAGAGCTTTTCTGTTTGCCTGTCCTTTAAACTAGCATTTAATTCTGAATGGAATAGATATTTTATTATATTTTAGTTATTAAAAGATGGCAAATGTGTCTGATACCTGGCCCCTCTTCTTCCCGAAAACCTTACCAGCCGTTAATATTTTCTTAAAAATTATTCTCTTTGAGGGCTTTGAAGTCTTTCCCTTCTCATGTCTCTGAGTCCTCTCTCCATTAGGTGGGAATTTCAGCATAGGAAAATAAATGGTGTGCGTGCTCTGATGGCTTTCTGGAGTCTGGAAGGCCCTCGTCAGCAGTGAGGAATATATAAGGAAGGGCTTTACTTGTCTGTCCACCTTTCCTTGCATCCACTCTTCGCAGTTGAAGGAAGCAAAATATGGATAATGCAGTCTGTTTAAGCAGGTGACCTGAGGACAGATTTGTGGTAATTTTTAAAAATGTTTTCCTTTGGTTTCTACCTTTTCCCTCCCCATTCTCCACTCACAGGTAAGCAACTGTAGGGGTTGCTTTTCCAAAGAGCTCAGTGCATTCCCTAGAATTTGTAAGGTGCTTCTCTGCAGGGGCGGGTTTGTGTGTGTGTTTGTGTGTACGGGGCTATTCTGAGCACCACATCACTCACTGGACAGGCTGAATTCTGGGCTTTGGAAATCCCTGTGTCCATCAGAGCCTTATCTCTTCAGAGCCACCTCATTTGGGGGCTGACTGGCCAGTGGAGCAGCTAATGAGTGGAGGCTGCCATACTTTGCCTTCTTCAGTTTGATGAACACTAGCTCTTCTGTTTATTTTGTTTATTCCATATGGGCCTTTTTTTTGCCATTAATAGCTTATTTGGTTATCATAGTTTCTTAATTCACAGCCAGTAATGTGATCGTTTCCCAAAGGACAAATAACAATGAAATTATTTTAAAGGTTAACGTAAGGGCTGCAGGTTTGGCTGGCTATAGGCAATCACTGGTCAGGTAAATGTGTGACTCTGCTTAGGTAGTACCTAGGCTACCTGGGCCTACTTAGGCACCTCATAAGAACAATTCTAAAGACTACAGAGACATGTAAACATCAGCCAATAAACCCCTGGTTGAGTGGTGACTGCAGGCTGTGGTCACAGGCAATAACAATGACATTGGAACTGCTTCTCCATAAGGTCTCTGCTGATTCTCTTAACCCCTCCATCTTCTGGGGTATATCTTCAGCACTCAGTGGGGGTATGTCTGTACTACACATTGTATGTGCAGATGTATCCCAAACCAAAAGCTTAATCTTCCTTTGTCAACATACAAATCACTACTCTCTCCAGATTACACTACCAGTATGCCTCGACTGTGAAATTGTTGAAGTGGTGATGGTTTGATTACACAGCACTAATTTGCTCAGTCTTATGCGAGCCTATTTTGCTTTCCCAGAAAAACAAAACTTCCTCTACTTGCCTGTTCCCATTGTCTAGAGTTGAGCATACAGCCTGCCTTTTATAGATGACTATGGAACAAGGGTATGCTCCTAAGTTGCTGTATGTGCAACCAACACCCACACATTTTCTTTTGAGGGTTTGGTTCTTAATAATAATATAGCTTAATGGATTATAAAATTGAGGGTCAATAATGGTACACTAATAAAGGGGAGGAGCAAAAAGAGGTAGGAGAACCACAGCTTGCTTGGAAAACCACAGTATAATAGCAAGAGCAAGTTGCGTCAGAGGATCTGGGTTCAACATCCCGTTGTGCTGTTGACAAGCTGTGACGCCTGATCAGTTTGCTTCCTCGTTAAGTCCTTCAGTTGCTCATTTGGGAATAGGGATAACACCCCTCCTTACTATACAGTGTGGTTGTAGGCACAAAGCAGGTGAAATAAAACCTATGAAAATACTTCATAGAATGTCAAGTACACCACAAGTGCAGTGGTTGTTACATTGATTATCACTGGACTACTCTTAGTCTAATTATTCTCAGACTCTCAACATATGCTCAGAGAGACCCGTTGTATTTCTAACATGAATTTGGAAGAATTCAAAGGCGATTTCCATCCACAGCTTTCCCCATTCCTTCTTGCTAATATCTACTCCCTTCCCTTTCTGTTCCATCTCTAAAAAAGTAAAATCCACATTAACCTGTTAGCTTTCTCAGATAACAGGTGAACTATGTGCCAGCATAAAGAAGTATAGTTGATTCCCATTATTCAAAGTTGTTATGTTTTATAAATTCATCACCAAAACTGAATTAGCAAATGATGAACCATTGCTTTTAGGGGAAATACAGGATTAGGTTCCCGAGAGCCTCTGGTCACAACCTTTTCATCAACCAATCAATATGCAACCTTGCTTTATGTGTGTTTTTGTTGGACACCTTGCTTAATACATATTGTTGGTTCATTAACATTGAACTAACTGATGGCTAATAGTACTACAACTCATTCCTAAACGAAGCCTATCTAACACATGCATTTACTTTGTAAGCAACATCATGGCCTTTTTGTGCTTAAGAACACTAGACAGCACCTCAGCACCATGGTTGGGGGCCATTTTAAACAGCAAAATCACACAAAAAAAAAAAAAACCACACAAAAATGCGAAAAACAGTGGCACTAAAAAGACCACAAAAAGGATGCTTATTTACATGAGCTGAAACAAGAAGGCAGTGTGTTGCCTTGTTTGACCTCAGCTGGGACTGTGCATGATTTGTGGCTCAAAGTTTTTGCCACTCAGCACATGTGCACAAAAGACCAGGAAAGCACCGCAAATACTGATTTTGGGGTTACAAATAAATTTTAGCGAGTAGGTGAATTGCAAATATGGAATTTGCAAATCATAATGATTGCCCGTGCCTATGGAGGACAGAAGTAGGACTGATTGTTGGAAATTATAGAAGAGCAGTATTCAGATCACTTTAAAAATTAGTGTTTCCCTAATACTAATTGTAGTTGTTCAGGAAGACAACAGGCTTGCCAGTGAGCCCCTATCATTGCACATGTTCTAGTAGAAGGGGCATGATTTAAGTGGGCTTGAGAAGAGAATTTAGGTCCTGCAAGGAGGCCACAGGCTATGAGATGAGTGATGATTAAAGAAAAAATAGGAAAAAGCCAAATAGAGTTAACATCGTTATTGATCATTCTCCAAAATCAATCTTCCTTCTCTCATACCCAAAATGGAATTTTAATTAGGCCAACATCTAACATTTTTTTAAAAAAGCAGTGCTTTTTAAAATGGGAATGTGTGCATAAATGTCCTTTATTCTTGCATGCTGTCAGATATTAGAAGCCACAAGCAGCACTTAGTAGATTATAGAACAGTGATGAGCAAAATGCTAAGAGATAAGGAAAGGTCACTGAACTGGAAGAATAAGTTCTTCAGTAAATCATCAGAACATAAAAGACAGAAAGTTCTCTGGGAAGAAGTCACTTTCAGAAATGCATAACCGAAGCAGGAAGAGAGGATGCATCTTTGTGAAGGTTTGAAATATCCAGGGTGCTCCGTTAACAGGAAACAGCATTTGCCTCTTTGCTTCCAAAAAAAAAAAAAAGACACTCCCTCTCCCAAATAAAGCCAGTTATTTAATAATCAGGCACTTAATTAAGGCCACATTGAAAAATTTGATGCTTGGGTTTAAAATGTATTTCCAGAGGCTGGATCAGGGAGGAGAGGCCACATCACCTTTTCATATCATCTCTCCTCCAGTTCTTGCAAAGAAGCAAGAGGAATTCCAGGAACATTTAACTAAGAGCTGAATTTTTTTTTTTTTTTTTAAACCAGGGCCAAATAAAGTAGCAACAAATTTCTTCATGTCTATCACAATCTGGCTTGTCTTCCTGTGATGCATCGTGGAGCTGCTCCTGCGGGGCTTGTTGCCATTTACTTTTACTGGAATTTTACAGATTTTGGACCAGTGGGAATTTAGCCCACACCTACTCATGGGGCTGGGCTGGGTTTCTTATTTCTCTCCCTCTTTTTCCACTCATATCTCTGGGTAGACAGCCGGCAGCCATGCAGATTCTGTGAGTTTTTTTTTTTTTTTTTTAATTTTTTATTTTAATTCCACTGATGATAAGAGCCTTGCTAGGTCCCAGAAGGATAGTCTAGCTCCCCACTTAGCAGGGGCCTGGGACTCCTCTCCAGTCCTTAGCACCTATTCCTGGTTTGGATGACCCTGGGCTGTTCGGTTTAGTTTCTACTCAATACTTTGCCTTTAAATTCTGTTCATTTCTGGAAGTTGAACTTTTTTTCTTTCTTGCTTTTAAGCCTAGCCATGTATTAAGGGGAAAATGTATTTTTATACAGAATTTTTATATATTTAGAGCAGGAACTGGGATGGTTTCCTACTCCTGGTCAGTCTGCCATACTGAACAGAAGTCAGCAAACAGTACTCCCCAGCCCAAATGATTAATTTTGAAAAATTCAAACTTTCAAAAAAGTTGAAGAAATGGTTTAATGACTACCATGGACCCTTCCCCTAGATTCACCAATTGTTAACATGTTGCCACATTTGTTCTATCTCTCCCTATGCTCATACTTTGCTGAGGTATTTGAAAGTAAGTTGTAGATATCATGGCACAACTCAAAAATATTTCAGCATGCCATCTGCTGAGAATAAGGACATTATCCTTCATAACCACAATACTGTTATCACAAAAATTGACAATAATTCTATGTAGTCTAATATATAGCCCATTTTCTAATGTCCCTCACATATATTTTATAGCTTTTTGAAAAAAGAAAGCTATTAATAGGATTCAACTAAAGTATACACATTGCATTTAGTTGTTTTTTTGTTTTTTTCAGACCTTGCAGGGATGATGCATTTAGTTGTTATGTCACAAAATCTCTAAAACAAGACCCGCATCTTTTTGTATTTTTCATAAGACTGCTTTTTGTGAACAGTCCAGGCTGGTTGTCTTGTAGAATATTCCACATTCTAAAATTCTCTGATGGGTTCTTCAGGATGAGATTTTTTTTATTGCTGTAAAATATACATACCATAAAAATTACCATTTCGACCATTTTTAAGTTTACAGCCCAGTGGCATTAAGTGTATTCATGTTGTTCTATAACCATCCCCCTCATCCATTTCTAGAGTTTTTTCCTCATCAAACTGAAACCCTGCACTCTTTAAACAGTAACTCCCCATTTCTGCCCTCTCTCAGTCCCTAGTAACCGCCATTCTACTTTCTGTCTCTATAGATTTAATGACCCTAGGTACCTCATATAAGTGGAATCATACGATATTTGTCATTTTGTGTCTGGCTTATCTCACTAAGCATAACATCTTCAAGGTTCATCCACGGCGAAGACTGTGTTGGAATTTCATTCTTATAAAAGCCAAATACTATTCCATTGTATGCATATACCCTTCTTTGTTTATCCATTCATTCATTAGTGGACATTTGGGTTGTTTCTACCTTTTGGCTATTGTAAATAATGCTGTTATGAACATTGGTTTGCGAATATCTGTTTGAGTCCCTGAACTTTAATTTTCATGATTAAGTTTGTTTATTTGTTTTTTGTCAAAGTAGTGCAGAGCTGAGGTTGTACACTTCTTGTTGCATCACACTAACATTAGGTGTAATGTAATGTCAGTTTGCCTCTATTAATGATGCTAATAGAGGCAAGATGTGACTGCTCTCTATATATTATAATCTCTATATTATATAAGAGCCTTTGTCTTTTTGTAATTATAATAGTAATACTTTGAGATGTGTATATACTGTTTTTCAAAAACTATTCACTCATTAATTTGAATATTTATTAATGATTCTTACCCAAAGCAATTATTATATTGGTGGTTGCAAAATGGTGATTTTTTTCCAACTCAATCATTCCTTTTACATTTATTAGTTGGCAGTTTTTTTTATAAATAAGCTTTCTCCTCTCTCTTTAGTATTAATAGCAGAGTTTTCTTTATTCAGTCAGTTATAATCCTTTATTGCCAATATTCTTTTCATTTTTCAAGTTGTCCCAGTGTGGCCAGGGGAAGCCTTAAAATTAGCAAATGGAAACAATGAAAGTTACCGAAGTTGATAAAGATAATAAATGAGACAATATACAATGTCTGGATCATAGTCTGTACCCAATAATGGTTATTATTGTTTTAGTAGAGCTTTCATAGACTGAAGGATCCCTGTAACTACCTTTAGCCAATGGCACATTCTTTTGAGTATCCCATAGCTCCTTGTATCACTTAAGAGTCTTAGAAGCACAGATGTCTGGGGCTGAGAGTAATACTGCAGAATATTCCAGTTCTTTGGTTCTGTACCATGGCCTCCGGGAGTCCTTTTACCAGTGCACCGTTAGTTTCTGAGCATTTTTTTTACCATTTTTTTTACCTTTTTTTACCACCATTTCTTTCCCTGCTCCAAACTTAGAATCATTGATTTCTTCAGAGACCTGGTTCATTTTAGTGGGAAATAGTATTTTAAGACTATAAGCTGCCCCCCAACACCTGCGGCTGCTGAGAGAGACAGTTGAGCCACCACACTGAGGCTTCTGCAGAGAGTAGGGCTCAGACCTTTCCTTTTGGGGTCCTGCAGTGGACTAAGGGGTGCTCTGACTGTGAGCTCCCTGCTCTCCAGCCCTCCCTGGTGCTGTTTGCCCGACGGCTCTGTCAGAGTGGGGCACGTCCCGAGGCGGAGGGACATCGGACCTGCTTGGGCACCCTGTGGGCAACTTGGGACTAGTACGCTTCTCTTTGGCACAGTTATTTCTAACAAATAACTAGTATGTGGACTACATAAAGAACTCTGAAAACTCAATGGTTAAGTTAAAAAAGAAAAAGCCTAAAAAAACCAATCCAATAAAATGGGAAAAAGATGTGAAGAGACATTTTACTGAAGAGGATAGGCAGATGATAAGTAAGCACAGGAAAAAATATTCAACATCATCAGCCATTAAGAACATTCAAATTAAACCCACAATGAGATATCACCACTCACTTATCAAAATGGCTAAAATAAAACATGGTGACAACACCACATGCTTTCAGGGGTGTTTTCTAGATCATATACATTGTTGGTGGAAATACAAAATGATATAGCCTCTTTGGAAAACAGTGGTACTTTCTTGAAAAACTAACTATACAACAACCACATGACCCAGAAATTGCAATCCTGGACATTTGTCCCAAGATATGAAAACTTATGTCCACACAAAAACCTGTATGTGGATGTTTATAGTAGCTATATTTATAATAGCCCCAAACTGGAAACAACCTAGATATCCTCCAATGGGTGAATGTTTAAACACACCTTGGTACATCCCTGCCGTGGAATAGGATTGTCTATTGAACTTGGTGATTAGGAATTCACTGGTTACCTTAAGAAAAAACAGAGAGCAGATGCATTGGGTGATGTGGGTAGAAGTCAGATTGTGGCAGGAAGCAGATTATAGAGTCCTCCTTGCATCCGTTGCCACCTTCATGTGTTCAAGGGTAAAACTGTGGGCAGGGGTGAGGGGTGAGCTATCAAAAGAAAAGACCAGTTCAAGAGGAACTGAGGAGATGGACACCTACTCTGGGAGGAAAGGGATTCAGGAATAGGGGACCCAAAAGGTGACTCTGTAGTAGAGCTTGGAGACAAAGGAATTTTGGAACCAAAGCCTAGTTGCTTGGACACACAGTGCTGGAAGGACTAGAAGTTTGGCTGTGTTGATGCTGAACCATTCCAGCATTGCCACAACATGCCCCCCATTTTCCAAATAAAAATAATGTTGTTCCTAGAGCCCAGGGCATAGCCAAGCCTGCAATTTTAGAGCAAGAAGGCTCAGCAATTAAGCAGGGAATTAGGGGGTCAGGGAATTAGGAAAAGCATAATCAGAAGGAAGAATTTGTGGTTGCGGAAGGGATGAGAGGCTGCTCCCCTCCATACCCCCCGATCTGGAATCTGAAGTCAGCACTTCTTACACTCAGAGGGGAGATTCAGGCCCATTGCCCTTTGTATTTCTAACGACAGTACCAGGGTCTTTTGAATTTATCATGTGATCATTTTGAAGTATCAGGAAGAAAAAACTAGAGATTTTTCTATAAAGATTCCTAAGGGGAATCAAGAGAGACATAGTATAGGTTTGGGGACTATTTGCTGAAGTACTCCTAGCAGCAAAAACCCAAAGAAACACAGCTGGAATCATTTTATGAATTGCAGGCAAATTGCAAGATTGGATTCAGTCAAGATAATTGGTTTTTAAATATGTCCTTTTCTCTTTCTCTTATTTGATATTATTAACACGAAGTCCTTTCAAATGTCAATAATTTAAATGTAATTTAATTTCTTTAATGAAATTGTTTAATAATTTGAGAATATAAGGACAGCTTTGGAGCAGCAGCAGCAGGGGAGGTGGCAGAAGCGTTCAGCCTTGGAGGGGAAAGAAGGTGCCTCCATCTCTCCAGGGTGACTCTGGTGGATGTCTGTGGCGTCCCTTTGAAAGGCCTGCTGTTTCAAGTCCCCCAGGCTGAATGCAAGGGGACTGCATGCCAAATGCCGTTCAGGAAATGTAAAGTGTATTAAAATAGGCAGCGATCCAGTAGTACTGGGTACAGTTCCTCTGCCCACAAAACTAGGATTTAAGGCAAGTTGGAATCTGGAAAACAGATTGGATTTGTCATAGCCCCAGAGACTGGTATGGAAGGATTCACCACAATTTAATTTTTGTAAAAATACTGGATCATATTCAACTCTGGTTAACTTTTTTTTTTTTAAACACAAGTCTGAATTTCTCTATTGTATAATTTATGGAGTTAAATTTTTGGAACCTGGAACCAAGTAGAGGACTTTATATTTATCCCTGTTCATTGTTATCTTGTGATTTTGAACTAGGCCAAGTTTCCAGGCTGTTCAGAGTATTTGGAATACAGATTCAGCCATTCAGTACAGAGCCTATTTCTCCCAGCCTGGTGCCATTCGCAAATATTATAATTATACCATTTGACACTTTTATCCAAATAATTGATTTAAAATGTGAAGAGAACAGGGGCAAAGCTCTTCAAGCCCTAAAAAATTTTCTGTGGGTTGGCGTGCATTAATTAATAGGGGAAATGGAAAAAAAAAACTTTTATGGAATATCTACCAGGTACCTGATACTACAAATAACTCTTTGCATACATTACCACATTTAATCTTTAATCAGGGTAACACAGCTAGCAAGTGCTAAACTTAGATTTTGATTATACATCTCTCTAACTCCATGCTCTTAGCAGTAAGCCTTATCGCTTCTAATTAATTTAAGTTCTTTACTTGGTTTTTTAACCTCCTATAAATCTACCAAACTGTGTTTTCTTGCATCCCATATTTCTGTATCTTGCTCAAAGTGTGCCAAGAGAGGCTCTACTAAATATCTGGCTGAAATTCAAATTTAAATTTCTCTCAGGGTTATACTGAGATGCAGATACTATTGGGTTTCGTAGCAACGGAGGTGAAAGAGAACAATCTAAAGTGGTAAGGTTTGATTTTTGTAAATGTGGCACTTATTTTTTATTAGTTTTTCTGGGATAAGAAATATATGTGATACTTAAATATTAGAATAATAGAAATACAGTTGTTAGTAATTTATGTAGTAAATTTTATGTGCTATCGTGTGTCATGTTCTATAATTTTTTTCTATAGTTGCAATTTTTTTTGGAGTTTGGAAATTTGAGGTGTGTATTACAACTGGGAATTCTGTGACATCTGAGGATATTTCTCTCAATACTCCCAGATGGGTTGATAACAGAAATATGATAACATTTAAATGCTCACTCTGTATCAGACACTGTGCAAAATGCTTTACATGTGTTACGTATCATCTCACTTATTTGCACAACCCTCTGAAATGCTCCCTGTTATTATTCCCATTTTATAGATTAGGAAACAGACTGAGAGGTTAAGTAGTGTGCCCGAGAGCCGTGGTTTGAACCTAGGAAGCCGGTCTCCTTCAGCGCACGTGGCTGTAGTCATGGTCGGGAGAGAACTCTCAGTGGATCTCTTGCATTTCTTTTTGTCTTGTGAGCGGAGGAAGTGTCTTGTTCGGAACTATCTTTACAAGAAGTTTATATAATGAACAGCCTTAGAAGATATAATGTCTCCTGCAAAACAAAGGGCAAGTTTGTTTACTGTCCAGTGTAATAAAGATACTGTCTGTCTCTGGAGCAAAGGTTAGGCAGGCTTACTGTTCATTAGAAAAGATTCAGGTTGCCCATGCTCAGGATGCCTCTCCTCTAATGCAACCTGCTGTGTGTGCAGGCATCTCCTGGCCCTCATTGCATCACCTTGGGGGAATTGGGACTCCAGGAAGTGGTAGAAATGCTGATCGTCCAGCTACTGCTATTGCTGTGACTAATAAAACCTTCCATCTCAGACCCGAGTCTTAGGTCTTTTTCTATGAAACTGTGGTTAATTTGTTAGCTTGCAAACAGATTAAAATCTCAGACCCTTTATAATTCTTGACTGTCACTATATAGAAAGTATGTTAACTACTAACCAGTTGAGCAATGCTAAGCAATGTTATCCAAACAAATATGTGACATTTTAAGAGAGAGCTAGTTGCCTTCTGATTATCCAAATATCTTTGGTGAAGTGCCACCATGTACTATATCCCTGGTGGCAGCCTCTGCTCTTCTTCCCCTCTCTTAAATAACAAATAAAATGTATAAAAAAGAACATCACTCTGTAGGTCTAGCCTAGATGGTTGGAGGTGGCCTAGTTCCGGTTAAGATATCTTGGAGAGATCTTCCAACTTAAGTTTTCAGAATAGAAGAGCACCTTTTGTATTGCCTTGTCTGGTTCCCTTGAGAGATGTGGACTCATTTTGAAGGATAAAATAAACATAGAGAAAAATCACTCGATCTGGAGTGTTCTGTTATTTTAGAGCTTGATGTACACCCATCAACAGCAGCAGCAATCTGTTGTCAAGAGGAACAGGAGTTCAGGAAAATGGCTGTTCTTGAATAAATAACACTTGTTTGAGAACATCTTAGAAGTTTACTGGAGGAAATATGTTTTTAGTTGGTTAAGAAAAACTGATCCTTAGTGTGTACAAAGGGTAATAATTTTATAATAAAATGATTTTGAATACTGTGCATTTTCAGAGTCTGGGGTGGAAGATTTTGGGTTTTCAAGTTTTCAGCAGGTTTTAAGAATGCTTCCCTCAGTTGTATGTAAGAGACATACACTAGAAATGTTGCACCCAAAGGTTTTATTCAAACTATTTAAAATTTCGTGCACATATCTAATCTCTCCCTAAATTTTCTGCTTAGCAGTCACAGGGCTTGTGTGAAAAAAATTCAGTCTTTTTACTCAGGACATTGTGTGCAAAAGTAGTCAACATATGTGGACTCCCAGGCAGGGTTTGGTCAGCGGCACACTGGAGCACAGATTTCAAATATGGGTGCATGAATTTTCCTTCTTTTTCATTTTGCAATTGAATTAATGGTAATGGAGGCAGAGAACTAGTTGGTGGCTGGTTTCCAGGAACAACAATATTGTCTGCAGCTGGGCCAACCCTGGCTTCTTCATTGTAGGCATCCCATAGACCAGTAGTTCTCTAACTTCAGAGAACTTCAGCATCCCTGGAGAGCTTGCTATTTTAGTCTCACACCCCACCCACAGAGTGTCTGATTCTGATTTTGGTGTGGGGCGAGCCTGAGAATTTGCATTTCTGGGAGCACACTTAGGGAACCACTGTTGAACCTTTTCTGTGTGAGAGAACAGGGCCTCTGGCCTCAGATGGGGAGCTCATTGGAATGATAAATATGTAGGCTTTTTTCCATATTTGCCTCAGGGAAGAGTTGAACTTTTATTGTCCAGTGGAAACTCCTTCCACTTTGTGTTGATTTTTTTTTTTGTATGCCTATTTTACATAAGCCAAAGTGAAATTCTGCCATAACATATACCGAAGGGCAGTTGGAGCCTTTCGTTTCTTCTTCCTGTTCTTTTTCCATCATGCTTTCTTCTTCCACATGTGAAGCAACACCTGCTCATTTTTGCGTGGTTTTTCTGGACAAAATAAATTCATATTATGTAGGCCTCTTCTGACCTACAAACAAGTGACAATTTAAATTTGTTTTGGAGCACGAAGGAACCAGTTTCCTATTGCCCTTAGCCTTTGTCTATTGACTTTCTGAGTGCTGTACACCAACTAATTGCACATCGTTTAATACCTAGACCCCACTTGGATTAGTGCTTTTGGTAAATGCTTGCTCTTTTTTGAATGGTGGTCTTTTACCTAGCTGACGTTGTACATTTTTCTCATCATATATACCTTTATCAGGTTATTCATCTCAGTGTAACTGTATTTATCACATTTGAAATTTGTCATATTTAATTAAGTACATTATTAATACAAACAGACTAATGGCCATTGTTGGAGAGCCTGGGATGACAAACACGGTTTATTCTTTTTGTTGACTGACAAGTATACAGTGGCTCCCTGGAGCCCTGGATTGAGAGGAATTTTGGCTGCATCTGAGCTTGGTGGGGAAGAATGCCATTATCAATTTGTTATGTCTATAGTGGGTCTTTCAGGGCACATGGCTACTAGTGAATCCCTTGCTGGCAGACTCTGGCCTGTTGTTTCAATATCGTATGAAAATAGGAAAGATCAAGCAATTTGATACCGAAATGTCACTAAGTACTGAAACACCAACACAAGGATTAGAAGAGCTTCTATTTTTCTGAGCTTCAGTTTCCTTAATTGTAAAACAGGTATAATACCTATTTGGAAGATGACATTGTTAAGCTAGAAAAGAGCTTCAGGGTGGGGTAGAGAAGCAGGTACTGCAATGAAAAGAAGTACTGGAGAAACTGTAGCTAGAACGGGCGCTGGGTGTTCAAATCCTACCTTCTCACTTACTAACACCTTTTGCTTAATCTTGCTGAGTCTTAATCTACTCTGTAAAATGGTAACATATCTGCTTCTTGAAGGTTTGACAATTAACTGAGTTACACGTAAAGAACTTGGCTCATAACGAGTAGTCAACAGAGAAGGTCATTATAAATGAATCGCTGGTATTTAGGATGGAAGGACCATTCAAAATATTTAAAGATGGATGGGAAGATAAATATTTTCTGTCTGATAGATGATTTGGGCCGATCGATGAGCAGTATAAAAGGGAGAATTACATTGAATAAAGGAATACCCTTCTGAAAAGCAAGAAGCAAACAATGCAATAGGTTTCTGTGTGGGGCAGTAAGTTACATAACCCAGAAAATATTAAGAGAGAGGCTGCGTAGTTTTGGACTGTATAGAAGGATTCCTTCCCACTTAAGATAGTAAATTGGAGTCTATGATATTGGAAATTCCTCAAATTCAGGTATTCTGTAAATTCACATTCTGCTCCCATTTTATGTCATCCCTAGTGATGACTGTGGCATTTCAGAGGGATTTAGATTTCTGTATGCACTCATAGGACTCTCGAGACTCCCATAAGGAAAACTTATCAAGCCCAGTATTCAAAAACAAACAAAATGAGTCAACAGATATCCATTCCTTTCATTTAAGAACAGTAATAGGTGCTTTGCTTACCAGGGCTCAAAGGCTGAATATACGCATTTAGCCAGTCCAAGGTTGACACTACTAACAAGAGGACATTCTGAAAAAGCACATCAGGACATGGCAATCGAGTCCAGCAGCCCCAGGAAGAAGCACGTTACTGTGGCTGGATGTTTCTGGTACAGTGACCAGCGGTGAAATGATTAAGAGTGTTGGCATTTAAGTGATCATAATTAGGTTTCAAAGTTAACAGCCCATTGAGATAAATAGTGGAAGTTCACACCTTTCTCAGTGCTATTGTTTATCAGACTGTCAAGTTGCAGATTCAGGAAGACAACATTAATGTGGCTTTGGACACTAATTGCCCAAAGCCAAGTTATATCCACCTGGGAGGGTCCTTTGGGCATTTGCTCAACTAAAATGTCAGGGAATATGCAGTGCTGGGATTCTGCATTGTCTGATAGCATATTTTGATGCGTAGACAGCAAATGACACAGGAATATTTTGTAATGTTTGGTAAAAATCCCTTGGTTTAATAGTATATTTGCCTCAGTTTCTCCTCTCAAATGGCAATGAAACTGCTCACTTGGATGAAATGGTTCCTGAAAGGAACGAGAAATTAAATGATTTTAACAACAACAAGAACCACAAAAACCCCTTTGCTTATATGAATTAGATTTCATAACCCACATTATTGTCCTAAAGGAGTTATATGCACATTCTGTCAATAGAAAAACATTGAGAGCGTAAGCAAATTAATTTTCATAGAATTCTGATTTATTTTTCACAATTAAGTACATGCATGGTTGCATGCTGCCTGATGCTCAATAAGGGTGGAGATTGTAGTTTTAGTTTGCAAAATATTGATTTTCTTTTTCAAAAGACATTCAGTAATTAAAGGCAGCAAAAATGGGGTTGGGGGAGGGAAGGGGAACTCCTAAGCCTTAAAGAAGAATATGCTGCAACATTATATTAATGGTAGTGGTTGTCTTTTCATGAAATAAAGTTTCCCAAAAGTACAAAGTCACTGGTCATTCATTATTATCATCAACATGAAACAATTACTGGACATCCTTTAAAAAACTATACCATTAAACAAACTTAAGGAAAACTGAACTTTAGATCTTCTCATTTCTTACTATTTCACCTTGAACAGGATTTTTCTTTGCTTTTTTTTTTTTTTTTACACCCTTCTACTCAACAGGTGAGAAAATGGATTATGAAATTCTCATCAACCCTGAGTGCTACCACAGGGTTAAATGATGACCAAGCAGATGATGAGGGAGTGAAGGCAGGAAAAGGCAGGAGGAAAGGAAAAGAGGAAAGGAAAAGGCAGATATAAAAGAATAGTGGAAAAGAAGTAGGAACATGAATGCAGGGGAGGGAATTAAAATCAGATAAACTGGAGAATAGGGAGGCACCCTCAGGTACTAGGACAATTGTCTCCTTACATCTCAATTACAAAACAGATGTCTTACTTATGCTTCTTTGAAAATTTGAAGCTCTGCCTTGGGAAGCTTTTTCATGAAAAGAATTACACCAGAAAGAAATGGCTCTAATCTTTCCAAAAGAATGGGAGGTGTTTTAATTTCTTGCTGTTGAGTTTTCCAACTGGTATACCATGATGCCTGAGGTTTGGAAGCCAGTCAGCAGAGGCTGTTTACACAGACATCTGAACCAGGGTGGACTGCAGGGCAGACTTAGGTAACCAGTGGAGTTCATCATATAGTGATTGGGCAGGATCATGTTTCCTTGTTGTATACATAGGAGTAGACTGTGAACTCCCCAAGGCCAGGTTTTGTGCGTTATTAATTTTAATATCCGCAATCTAAGCTCAATGCCTGGTACACAGACTTTTTTCTTAAGGATAAATGCAGAGTTTATGTTAGATACTTATACATTACTCATTATCCTTTGTCAGGAGATATTAAAAACCACTGGGTTATTACACACATAATTTCCATATCACACATATAAATAAATATAAATATATTTTTCAAAATGCTCCCATAGTACTTTATACTCTCTTGAATGTCTTGGTGTTTAAATCCATGTCAGTCTCAATGACAGTAAGATGTACCTATTCCAACACCATGATGTTCCCTAGGTTTCAGTCTGAAACCATAGGGTCTTGGCGCTCTCATGACCAAAGAATGACCAGACGCACCAAAGTTACCCAAGCATGAAAATGAGGTTTATTGAGGAGAGAAAGATAGGATTATAGGGCAAGAGCAAGATATGGTTTAACAGAGCATGGTACGTATATGCCACAGATTACTACCGGACTCATCGTTGTAGCAGGGAGAGCACAAGGAAGGGCAAAGAGAGAGAGATTGGCTATGGTCTGCATCTTATTTTATTGTGCCTGGATAGGAACCTCCCTCGTGGTTCAGAGGTCCAATCAAAGTTGTCCAATCAAAGTTGTTCCATGGTGACATCTGAGCCACACGGAGGTCCCAATCCGGGCACTATAAAACAAGACTGAGACCATAACCAAACCCTTTTTGGGTCCTTCCTTTTGCTCTTCCTTTGCTGCAACAGTGGGTCCAGTCGTCATGTGTGGTGTATTTATCATGCTCTGTAAACCTATATCTTGCTCTTGTTTCATAACTCTATCTTTCCTCAATAAACCTCATTTTTGTGCTTGCTTTACTTTGGTGTGTCTGGTCATTCTTCGGCCATGAGTGTGTCAAGACCTGACATTTCAGACTGAAACCTGACAAAACCATCACCACTATGCGTTTCCAAAACTTTTTTATCACCCCAAACAGAAACTCTGTAACCATTGGTCAACAACTCCTCATTTCCCCTTCCTTTCCACCTCTGGTAACCTTCAATATTCTCTCTGTTGACATGAGTTTGACTATTCTAGAAATTTCATATGGGTAGAATGATGCAATATTTAACATTTTGTGTCTGGCTTATTTCACTTAGCATAAGTTTTCAAAATTCATCCACGTTGCATGTGGCCTGTATCAGCACTTCATTCCTTTTTATGGCTGAATGATATTCTAGTGTATGTATATACCCCATTTTATTTATCCATTCATCAGTTGAAGGAAACTTGGGTTATTTCCACATTTTGGCTATTGTGAACAATGCTGCAATGAACACTGGCATACAAATATCTGTTTGAGACCTTGCTTTCAATTCCTTTGGATATATACCTAGGAATGCAATTGCTGGGTCATTCAGTAATTCTATGCAACAATTCTTTCAATGCATATATCTCCTACTGGTTTGCCTCTGGTTGAATGCTGGCTGATACAAAGGCATGGGATGGGAGAAGGGAGAGAAGGGGAGAACATGATATATTCATAGAACTGGAAGTAATCCATGGCACCTGTTAGCTGTGTTTGCTCCAGTTAAATTTTTTTTTTGACATAACATTACTTATAAAGTTAAAACTCTTACAAATCCCTTCTTCCCTTCTGCATTCACTACCTTTCCTTTCCTATGATGAAGAATATTCTACAGCTGCTGTGTATCCTTCTAATCTATGTTTATACATTTTCTATATATGTAAATGTATATGAACTACTGTTAAATTTTGATTTTTAGAAATTTACATAAATGGTGTAATACTTTATCTATTTTTACCTTACTTCTTCACTACTATAATTTATTATGCATTCATACACATTTATACATGTAAATCTAGTTCATTTGTTTTAACTTCTGAATAGCATTCCATTTTAAAAATACACCATTATTTTTTATACACTTTTTTTTTTTTTTTGCAACAGAGTCTTACTCTGTCCTCATGGGTAGAGTGCAGTGGCATCATCATAGCTCACAGCAACACAACTTCAAGCTCCTGTGCTCAAGCGATCCTCCTGCCTCAGCCCCCTGAGCAGCTGGGACTGCAGGTGATCACCATGATGACTGTGTAATTTTTCCATTTTTAGTAGAGACCAGTTTCACTCTTGCTTAGGCTGGTTTTGAGCTCCTGAGCTCAAGCGATCCTCCCACCTTGGCCTCCCAGAGTGCTAGTATTACAGGCGTGAGCCACTGTTCCTGGCCTGTATGCTTCTTATTGATTCTAATTTTCTACTATTTCAAAGAATGCTACAATGGATCCTTTTGCATGCTTCCTTATGAAAACATGCAAAAATTTAAGATGTAATTAAATTTGGAATTTTTATCACTCTTTTATCTGTCTCTAATCTGATATTTATGACATCCATTGAATTTTTAACTTCAGAGACTACTTGTTTTGAGAAGTTTCATTTAGCTTTTTTTTCAAATTCACCTGTTCTTTTTAAATATTTTGCTATCATTTCATTATGATATTTCCTTTAGCTTACATAAAGGTGGTGGCACAAAAAAGAGAGGGGTTAGAAAAGAAAGAAGGTGGTATTGTCAGGACTTGGTAACTGACTGAACATGGGAAGTAAAGAAGGATGCAAGATGAAAATATTAACAATGAACATTTATTGAGAACTCAGTATGTCAGGTCCTGTGCTAAACATATTACATGCATGAACTCATTAATCCCTTGTGCAGTAAAGGATTTGGTCCTTGACCAGCTCCTGGGAGGTCACCTCTAGGCCTGAAAAGAATGTCTATGTTTACCTGGGGCTTTGGGCCATGCCAGATAGTCTATGTTAACAATGTCATTTATGGGGGATTTGGGTCCACATGGCATCAGCTTGACCTCTGGAGGGGCTGGAGACTAGGGTCAGCTATGTGGGTGGTAGCTGTGACTGACCCCATTAAAAAGTCTGGACACTAAGGCTCAGATGAGCTTCCCTGGCTGGCAGTACTCCATGCATGTTGTCACACATTTTTGCTGGAAGAAGAGCGTGCTGTCTGCATGACTCCGCTGGGAGAGGAAAACTGGAAGCTCTGTGCCTGGTCTCTCCTGGACTCTGCCCGGTGTACCTCTTCCCTTTGTTGACTTTAATCTTTATTCTTTTGCTGTAATAAACTGTAATTGTGGGTATAATGGCATTTCTGAGTTCTGTGAGTTCTAGCCAGCTGTTGAACCTGAAGGTGGTCTTGGGGGACTTTCGAATTGCATCTGCGCAAAAGCCTCTTCAGCTGGATATTATTATTTTCATTTTTATGGATGAGTACATGGAAGCTTAGAGAAAGTAAGTGAGGAATAATAAAACTTGAGTGTAAATAAAGACCTGCGTGATTCCCATACTTGCGATTCTGAAGTTTCTGAACGAATGCATCCTATACTTCTGGCTTGGGTGACTGGATATATTCACCAAGGACGGTGATTGGGAACAAATGGATTTGGGGGGAAGATACTCTGCCCTTTTTTGTGGCAGTTGGATGCATAAGTGTAGAGCTCAGAAACCAGGTCTGGGCTGGAGCTAGAGATGTAGGAAGCAGAGCTAGAGGGGACAGGATGGGAATTAATGCTATCATCAAGGGAGGGATGTAGGGAGAAAAGAAAAGGACTGAGAACAGAACCCAAGACCCACCAATGTGGAAAGATGGGGTGAAGTAAAGGAGCCATGAAAGGGTACTGAACATGAACAGTCAGAAAGAAAGGAAGGAAACCAGAGAATCACACCAAGAGTATTGAGGGAGAATAGTGTTTTAAGAAGGAAGGCATGGCCAATGGTGTCAAACTTGCAAATGTGTCACCTAAGATAATTAAATAGTGTCTACTGGATTTGGAAACGAGGAGACCTTGGCAAGAGTAGTTTCAGATTAGTGTGGGGATGGGATGGAAACATCGAGGAGAGGTGAGGGTATGGCAATGGGGAGGTAGATGGCTCTTCCTTTGTCACCTGCACTAGTCATTCAGCATTCACTTGATTCCTTGGGTTGCTGTTTTAACTGCTACCTTTCATCTCCCATGGGATTGTGATCTCCTTCAGGTCACAGCCTGTCTCTGACCCTGACTCCCATACAGAATTTGCCATAGTAACTTCAGCTGCAGGTTCTTATTTAATAAGATGCAGGTGTGCTGAAGAGTGATCACGGAGTGGGTGGGCAGCTGTACAAAGGGAACCACTCCTGGTGGGGCTCAGAGCACACCTGGGTAGTCAGGGGCTCATGGGATGCAGGTGTGTTTGGGAGTTAAGCCAGCCTCTGGATCAGAGAGACCCAGTCTTAAATCATGGTTCTGTTACTTTCTGTGTAGCTTTGAGCAACTATTCTAAGTCTCTGTTTCCTTATTTGTAAAAAGGGTGTGTTAGTTTGCTAGGGCTGTCATAACAAAATACCACAAACTAGGTGGCTTAACCAACAGAAATTTTCTCATAGTTCTGGAGGCTGAAAATCCAAGATCAAGTTGTTGGCAGGTTTGGTTTCTTCAGAGGCTGCAGTCCTTGGCTGGCCCACTGCCACCTTCTTGCTGTGTCCTTGCATGGTTGTGTCTGGGTTATCTGTGTTCTAATCACCTCTTCTTACAAGGACAACAGACATGTTGGATTAAGGGCCATTCTAATGATCTCATTTTAACTGATTTACCTCTCTAAAAGCCCTATCTCCAAATACAGTCACATTCTGAGGTTCTGGGCTTTAAGGCTTCAACACATGAATTTTGCAGGGAACACAATTCATCTCATAACAAAAGTGGTAACAGTAAAACCTATTTTATATGATTTGGGGAAGAATAATTGAGAAAACATACCCAATACATTTAGTGCAGTTACCTACAGTAAGTCCTAAGAAAATAACCTAGATGAGAACAAAACCTGCAGGCCTAGAACGGGAGTGCTCGTCTAGCTAGAAAAGGAAGTAGAGAAGAAAACTTGAGGTTCACTTCCTGGGTCAATTCTTCTGGAACACGTTTCCTGACAGACCCCTGCACCTACAGGTGGGTGTCTCTTTGCTGTGATCACGTTCGCCTACTTCCATGAGTGACTGTTCTCCTGATTTCCTTCCCCCTTGATGGTGAAATTTTTAATGTCAGGCATCATGCCTTTCTTCTTTACATCATCAACATATAAGCAGGACAAACTGTACAAACGTATTTGTTGAATGAATGAATGACTGTCACTGTTTTTCTGAGATAATGCAGTGACTTTTTTCCCCTCACATTTTTACAGCAAAGGTGTACATAAAATAAACAAAGAATTAATAATACCAAAAACATTGCTTTGATTCACAGGTAATTTGAATCTTCTTTTTTTGCAGTGACATTGCTGTTGAGGTTTATCTCTTTGAATAAAGGAAACCTGATAAGTGTGCACAGCACGTAACCCGCATACGGTTATGCTTCCTCAATGTTTAGCTAGCTTTCTCTTTCTTTTTCCCCACTGCCCTAGAGCAAATGCTGAATTTTAATTTCATAATTTTATATCTAAATTTTAGCTGTAGCCTTTTCACCATTATGTGTAGATCCCACTCCCCCCTAAAAAAGAAACATCCAAACTCAAAACAAGCTTTATGTAAATTTGCCTTCTCAACTTTATGCACCTGAGTTAAATGAGGCTCATAAGAACGCTTGCAATTCAGTTAATGTTTTCCTCCTGACACAGAATTTTAATTTGGAATTGTATTTTTTTGAAGGTGGTACAGTTTAGGAGGTTGACAATTTAGGAGGTCATTTAAAAATAATGCTTTCTCTATTAAGGGTAGTAAGAGGGCTTCTTCTGGGGTATTAACTAGGCCCAAATTCACCAAGGTCAGGGAGCAACAAATGTCCTTGACACTGAAAAGGTCTGTTTGGAAATCTGAGAAGTATTTAGAGCTCCAGTTCTTGTGTTTAATGCTGTTAATGGGCAACAGAATGCTAATTGGTCAGATTAACTAAGTGGCTGAGTCATGCCGTAACCCTTCTCAAAAAAGAAGGGCCCATTTTGAGATGCTAAATGAGGACATAAAGGCAGCCAACCATACCATTCTCAAAAGATAAGAGGGTACCAATGATGCTATGAATGTAGCAAGTGAATTAAGTTTCATACATGTGTGCATGCATATGTATATGTGTGTGTGCATGCACCAGGTTCCATATCTTGAACCTACTCTAATAAGCACTTAGAAAAAATCCTACAGTAAATGAATATTTCCAAATTATTTGATCTGACCAATTTATTGTTTAAGGAAAATCTATTCATAATTCTTGTTTGAAATAAAAGTTCTAAAACTTAAGACTTCCTCAAGTTCCTGGATCTTGTGGTTTTGTGCTTGTACGTAGAGGGGCCAGATGGTGGAGGCAGATTCTGAGGCAGGGCTGGGTCTCGGGCATGGGAGTGAGGGTTCAGCCACACTTTTTGGGGAAGGATGTCTTAGCAAGGATTTCTTACGCTTTCTTCAGGAAAATCTAATTTCCCAATTATTTATTTGCTTATTTTACAGGTTTTTTCTTTCTTCTCTCAGTTGTTTCAGTGGTGACCCAAATAAAAAGTCTTTAAACAGGATTCCTTCTAAAGGCCTTGGTGGACAGTCCCAAAGTGTTATTTGTCCCCTACAATTGTGACTGTGCTTCACTTTCTCCTACTCTCAGCGCAGTAGGACTGTTACAAGATGACCAAGGCAGGGCTACTGATGCCTACTGACTTAAAATAAAAATACGTGGGAGAATTTGTAGACATGTAGCTATGATGTGAAGACCAAATCATCAAGTGTTCCCAGTTCTCACATTACCCTGCCAAGCGATGCTGAGAAACAAATGGCTTTTGCTTAGGAGGACCTAGACCAGGGGTATGAAACACTTTTGTTTCTCTCTTCCTCCATATCTTTAACACTCCCTTAGGAAAGGAAGTACTTTTATTTTATCAAGAGCAAGTAAGAAAAGAAAAAATCATGGAGTTGGGACATTCTAGTTTTGGTGAGAGTGAAATGGTAGTGTGTGCAGTGGGAAGCTGTCTTAATGAGGGTGAGCCCAGGAGAAAGCGTGTGGTTGGTGAGTGTCACCTAACTGACCTCCCAATGTGACTTAAAATGGCCCTGAGCATCTTCAGGTTTCCACTAACAGGAAAAAAAAGGAATGCCTGGAAAGAAGGTGTGTGCATGCTTGCACTGGTACAATTGAAGATTGTGATAAAAACAAAACAAAACAATGTCTAGTATAATAGATGGTGCCATGTTAAGTCATTTGGATTTTATTGTAGAATTAACTGGGGGCCACAGTCAACCTTATTTTCAGCAAGAGAATTTTAGAAAGATCATTCTGGCAGCCAGCAAGTTAGAAAGGCAGAATCAGGGAGTATTGAGGGAGAGAGACCGCAGGGAGACTGTTGATATAACGATGGTTCAGGGTCTCTGATCTGGTGCCCGCAGTAAAACTGTGTCACTCAAAGGGTGATCTCTGCCCCAGTGGCACAGACATCACTTGCGAGCTTACTCGAAGTGCAAATTCATAGGCCCTTCCTTGACTTGTGTATCTGACTCTCTGGGGATGGGGTCCAGGAAACTGTTTTCACATGCTCTCTGGGAAATTCCTATGAACATTCAAGGTCAAGGACACTACTCTTAAGGATACCCGCAAGAACTATCTCATTCTTCTATTGGTCACCCGCATGTGACTCGTATCCACTGCTGAGCCCCTGCTCTGGAGACTGTACCCTTCAGGGTTAACTTTCCATCCGAATGCAATAAGGGAATGCTTTTCAGAGACCAGGGTTCCACTTGGAAAACCACAACTTCCAGGGAATAAATCAGGCCACCTGGGAATAGTTTAGTCTCTTTACTTGAGAGGAGTGTTTCATCAGCTTCGATTCATCAGAGGATCTGGGCTGCATAGCAATAATAATCATCTGATGACAACCAGCATTTGTTTAAAGGGAAATGGATAACGGCAGGGTAGGGAGGTCTTCAGTGTTGAGTGGCAATAAATCCTCTCTCTTTGTCTTTGTGGGCTAGGATAATACTAATCATTCTCTTCCTTCCTTCCTCTCAGGGCTATGCCCAGGCAGAAAAAACTCAGGCAGCAGCCTAATGGGGGAGGTTTCAGGGATACCACAAAGACCTCCAAGAAGGCCCCAAATCCTTCCTGTCTGTCAATGTTCCCTCATGTACTGGACACTCTGAAATTCTATTACCTTCTTTTATTACTTAAGCCTTAATAAAATAGAATTTCTTCTTAGTGGGTAGTAATTTAATAGTACTCTTTAGTGAATTTGAGGAGGACTCCAATGTAAATATACATGTACTATAACGCCAGTATTATAGACATTATACTAATGCAAAATAACAATGAAAATATAAATGTAAATTATACATTTTTCCCAATCCCTAATGGATTGCATTGGCAAATTCTGCTTCATGGATTCCTGCTCTGAAATGGAAGGTCTTAATCTGGGGAAATCCATGACAGGCTCCAAATGGTTGGTCAACCCCCTGAGATGTTATGAAGAATTGATAAGCATTTTTTCTGGAGAGAAGGTGTACCTGGAGCTTTCTCACAGAGCTTCTTTAAAAGGTTAAGAATCACAGGTAAATGAAAGAAGGATCTACAAATAGGATTTTGCAGGGGTGTGGTGCTATCTCCATTATATAAGTAGGCAAACTGTGACTCAGCAAAACGAGATGATTTCCTGCAGTTTACTTGGCAGGAATGGGATGGATCTGCGCTTCAAGGAGGGATAGCAATGGGCTCCTGGAGTCTAGGAGTTAAAGGGTTTAGAACAGAGATTACGGATATTAAAAAGACACATCCTTTCTTCTGGTCTGAGAAAGGGGAAGCTCTCCCCTTAATCCTCTTCCTCCTGCCTCTTCTGGGACCATCACCTCAATGATTTCCTCTCTTTTTTACACCTTCAGTTTCTCCCGCAGGGGCGGTTCTCAACAGAGTTCCCCCTCAACAGGGAGGGAAAGCACAGGGCATGTGGTGTATAATGAAAACCACCCCAAAACCTCTCCAGGTAATGCTACTGTCTCTGTTTCATGCTCTCTTCCCCAGCTGAGAACTGTTCCTCTGTATTTATTGTCTACCCTCTTGCCTCTGGACGTATTCAGCATTCCCTATTACAAAAGACATTTCCTGGAAATTGACATGCTTTTTGTTCTCTTGGTCTCTACTTCTAAAGCACGATGCTGCTCCTGTAACTCTGGTACAGAAACAGCTTCTGTTAAAGTACATATTATATTATAAGCTAATTTATTTATTATCTACCTATCTTACTCCTTCAGTTGAACATGAAGGCCTGGGGTAGAACGTCATCTCTGTCTTTCTGGTCCTGACATAGCGTCCAGGAAGTACCATACATGGTAACTCATGTATGTTGAAGGAATGGCTGGATTCCATTGTCTAAAATCACAAATCAAACTCCATACTTTATAGGATGAACAACTGTCCTGGTTTTCCTAGTGCTGAGGGGTTTCCCAGGGTGAAGAACTTTCAGTGACAAAACTAGGAAGAGTTGGTGGCTCTACTCCTTAATGTGATATTCCAGACCCTTTGGGATCTTGCCCTAAGAAGCATTTCCAGGCTCAATTGCATCATATGCTCTCAGACATCCCATGTTCCAAAAAGGAAAAGAAAACAAGACATGTCCTTGAAGTTCCCTGAAGATGGGCCATTTGCTAAATGTATGATGGGAAGTCAGGGCCTGGAGCTGAGTGTCACGAGAAGATGGAGTGCTATTTTGGGTGTATTTGGTTCAATTTGCAGCTGGAGATCATGTAAATGGAACTGACCAGATTATCAGGAATGAGTGTGTCTGGATGGAGGGGCAGGATGGTTAAGAAGCAAGAAAGGAGTATGATGTTGTGCAGGGGTTCTCAAAGTGTGGTCCTTGAGCCAGCAGCATCAGTCCCACCTGGAAAGTTGTTAAAGATGCAAAATCTTACCTCTTCTGCCAACTGAATCAGACACTCTAGGGGTGGGGCCCAGCAGTCTGTGTTGTATTAAGTCCACCAGGGGATGATGCTGCAGGCACAAGTTTGACAGCCACCGTATGGCAAAATAACACCTTACTGGGAGTCAGAAAACCTGGATAGTGATGTCAGTGATCACCAGGTATCAGTGAAACTGTGGCCAAAGATCTCTGGGCCTCAGTGTCTGTTTCTATTAACTGAGGGGGTGAGTGGGAATGGATGCTCTCTAAAGTGTCATCCTCTCTGGAAACTCTTTCATGCTATGTACCAAAAGCACATTAATGGAACATTCTTGAACGTGAAGACCAGAGTATAATTTCATAGTGCTGAACCTGCTCAGGGCTGAGATTCATTCTTACGATGACACTAGGTGTCTCAGAGAAGAAACTGGCTGTTCTCTCTGATGTTTCCCTAGAAATGACGTTCCCCCAGACAGCTCTAACTTCCTCTTAATAGCCTTTATGTACCTATAATACTATAATTTCAGCCTGTGTCAAAGCCTTAATTTAATTTTCTACCAACTGCATGCTTATCACTGTGCTAGAGGGATGTTGAGAACCAATGTAAGCCAATTTGATCATCCACATCCAGCTTTTTTTTGGAAAATATTGGTGGTTGAGACTTGGTGAGAATGATCGATCTCTTTTGGGACAACCTTGACACCAGGTTTTAATGACAGCAAGGCTCAGAATTTCGCCACACATACAAACACTTTTTAGCCAAGAGGCATGAAACAAGTCATATAACCTGCTCTATAAGCTTGATAAAGTCCTAGCCGTAGGTCCCTTTGAGTGCTCCAGCAGCTCTGTGCATGAATGGTTCACTAGAGACAAAGGGGCGATAGTTTAGCAGCAGGATTCAGCTGAAGTCCCAGCCTGATTTAGATGAGGAGAATCCTCTGAGTCAGCAGCTGGACCCAGGACAATTCCCAAATCCAGCCCCGGGCACCGCTGTTAATTGCGCAGGCGCTCCAGCTGGCTGGATTCTTGTCCATGCGTGGGTGGGGATGCCTGCACAATATTTTGGTCAATGTACACATCTTGATCACCAGTCCTTT
Source organism: Lemur catta (assembly GCF_020740605.2). NCBI lineage: Eukaryota > Metazoa > Chordata > Mammalia > Primates > Lemuridae > Lemur > Lemur catta. The sequence goes on from NC_059143.1 coordinate 23,654,282, forward strand.
TCACCAGTGAAAAATCATTTTTCACATCCATGATGCTCACAAAGAAAGTCTCTGGAGCTGATCAGCTGTCAAGACAGTTAAAGGGTTTGTAGAGCCTCAGTGGGGGGTAAAGTTTCCATTAGAATCTTTCAAGTTCTTTCTAACCCCCCTTGAAATGGGCATTCTCAGGGCAGCTGACCTCTTCCCTCCAGCTAGGTGAAAACTACCTGATGAACACTGTCTATGGGAATTATTTTAAAGTAAATCCTAGGTAGCATGATTGGGAAATAACACAGAAACAAAATATTATCAATTTCATAATGGATGAAAGTGCTGTACTTTTGGTCAGAAATTTCTAGTTAAAGATCAGTAGATCCATATGATTCAACCTAAACACACAGTCCTTGAGGGTCTCTGGGTACACTGTGCTATCTTTTTGGTTTTCTGGCTCCATTTTGCTGCCCTGTTCCCATCTTCCAACAGACTTTGACCTTTGTTTTCTGCCTGAGGTTGTTCCGTTCCAGTCCTTCTCCTGCCAGCTGTTCCCTGTCCTTCTGATCCTACCTCAGATATCACCTTATCCAGGGAACTTTAGACTCTCCAAATATAGTAGGTGTTCTCTTAGGATATCTTAAACTTCCTGTGTTAACTCCCTTCTGAGCACCGTATTATAAAATCCTGTAAACTTGTTTATCTTGGCCGTTAGATGGTGGGCTCCCTGAGACCTGGAGCTGGACCTTCCTTATTGCCAGGACAGAGCAGAAGGCAGCAAACACCATGGTCCACAATGGGCGTCCTTGAGAAGCTTCCTTGCTGGGTGGGACGCAAGGGATATTACAATTAGGTGCTAAATTATGAGATATGGTCTCTAAGTGCCATAAGCAGTTAGGGATGGAAAAATGAAGATGGGGCTGATAAAAATCTGGTTAAAGACATTTTAGAGATGGGGCTATGAGCCTTTGTCCTGAGTCTCCCAGTTGTAGGAGACAACGGAGGAGAACACAGGCCACTCTGATTGCCCCACTGTGGGACAGTGAAGCTGTGAGTCACTTCAGAGAGAGCTCTGGGCACTGCTAGGTTTGTGCAAGGGCGACAGAGGGATGGGGAAGGAATGACAATAGCAGTTACAATAGAAATGATATCATCTGGGATCACTCAGCCAATTAGCATACAATTTAGTGTAATAAGAAATCAGAGAGAGGGAGAAAGAGAGAGGACCAGAATAAGAACACATGTGGTACCAAGATTAAGCGAGGAAGCAAAAAGACGGACACTGCTGGATTCCAGTGTTGGGTAGATCTTTCTCATTTGCCAGGGAGAACTGCACCCAAGAAGGAAGATAACTGTTCCTGCCATTTTGGAGTCCAGCATATTATCTATCGTAGATTTTGATGTCTTACTTAGCCTCGCGACAGTCTGATTTTAGGAAGAGCGTACATTATTTACATGAAAACAAATATGAGCATTAGGAGGCATTTTTCCCCTGCGTGCAATTCCTACTAAAGAATTTACATTCTTCTAATTTGCTGCTTTACTGCATCACTTAGTATCCGCCTGAGATGTGCACAATGTCCTCACAGTTAGGAAGGTGCTGAGAAAATTTACCCTTTTTGCACTGAATCACTTGCTCTCCCCTTTGAAGCCACCACACTCTTACTCATTTGAAATTCTCCTTTGTAAGCATCTGTTTTGCTTTGCAGGTATCAGCTGATCCCAAACCACCATGCAGGCTTGGGAAGACGTCTGATTTTAACATTTAATTCTGAGTGTACTGCGGCAGGATTTCTGCTCTGATTGAAAATAGCCTTTTCAATAACAAATGCAGATGCATGTCTTTTATTTATGTTGCAATTGATGAATTCTTCTTTAGTGTGGGGATTCTGAATGGATTTTAGCAACACACAAACATGAATACCATATGGTGGAGCTGCTTCCTGCAGAGAGTAAGGCTAAACATCATGAATAGCATTAATGTAAACCACATGTATTAGTGGTACCCACCCTACTAGCTCAATAGACTTAGAGACTCAGACTGAACCAGAGCATCTTAGGAAACCAAACATTGAACTTCTGTAATGTCAGGAGACCTTAGTGTTTTTTTTCCTTTAGCAAAGGGAGGTAAATTTAGAATCTTTTCTTAAACACATAGAAATGCTATTGCTTATCGCATTTAGATTTTTAGGACTAAGAATGTCCCAAGAGGCCAGTTTTGAAGCTCGCCTTTGACGTGATTGTGGACTTTTGTCACTTGTAAATTTCTATTAAAATTGAAAGAAATACAAAAACCATTGGAGGCCTTTGAGGCACCATATGACCATACATATATAGCTGTGCCCAGTTAACCTGAAAGAGTAGCTCACTGGCTCATGGAGAATTTTTGTGCTTATCGAGGACAAATCACACAGGTGATGCTGATCTTCATTAGGACAAGGCAAAGGGTGATGGTGGGCCAGCAGGAGTCACATTAATGGATCTCTGTAGCATGTTTTATTTTCAGATATCATCAGGGAGCAAACTACTCTGCTGTGCCATTTTGCTTTGACATTTTATTGATATGATGTGGCTTGGCTGGATTATTATAATCTATGGGTTCATATCCATTACTAAAACATAGATTTTTAAAAATGTGATCTTTTCCAAAGGCAAAAGGGCTTGTTCCTTCGTTGTGCCTGTCTCCTGCTGCTTAAAATCCCCCACAGATGTAGGGAGATGGGAATAAGATATTCCTTGCTCTCTGCTGTTTATTCCTTTCTACCTTCTTATTTACTTATTGTCTCCTGTGTACCAGATGTCGTGCTAGTTGCTTTCCATTGTTCCTGCGTTTAGCACTGCTCCTCTTTGGAATTCTACGCCTTCTGTTTATGTGCCACTGTTGCCTGTGGGAGGAGGACTGCCCATCCTTTTTCATTTTTACCACCTGCTCCCACTTTCCTTCTTGCACACCAAGACCTTCCAATGTCTTTAAATGGTGACATTAAAATCCACGTCGATAAGATTGGCCATAAATCACTGATTGTTGATGCTGGGCAAAGGGTATATTGGGGTTCATTGTATTGATACTTTTTTTTTCTACTTTTATATAAGATTGAAGTTTTTCAGAATAAAAAGCTAAAATAATCCATATTGATGACTCTTCAAAAATCCTGGTCTTACAGTTCCTGAAGATAATCTTCATCTCCATTTCAGTTACCATGGGCAAGGCCACATGCGGGGCTTCAACATCACTCAGGTTATTTTTCCCCCTAAGATCCCAGACAACGAAATTTTCAAAATCTGGACTCACTTTCCACTTTATCTGTCCCCACTCATTCTCCCTAATTCATCACTGACCAATATCCAGATCGCTCATCTCTCTACCACTCTCAGTTCTCAGGATCCATTTGTTTACATTTTGGCTTCAAGTAATTTCCTGCCTGGCCTGGAGTTTTTGGTTTGGGCAATAAAATGATTCTCACACCGTAGCTTAAATTTCCTATTCACTTATCTTTATATGGCACTTGCTCTTCCAATCTTCATCCCATGGAAGCCCCACCGCACATTTTTGTTCCTGCTTGTTTGCATAGCAAATATCCCCTAGGCCACATTAGCATCCACATGCCAGAAAATAATGAATATTATTCCTTTAGGAACTATCTCATGAGCTGCCATTTCCCCTCACATCATAGCCATCTAAAGCATCACTGTCCAGTGGAACTTTCTATGATGATTGACATATTCTATGAACCTGTGCTGTTCGATAGGTAGCCACAAGCCACATGTGTTGAACACTTGAAATGCCACCAGTGAGACTGAGAAATTGAACTTTAATTTTCTTAAACTTTCATTCATTTAGATTTTATTTAGCCACACGTGGCTCTAGTGGCTATCACACTGGACAGTGCAGCTCTAGAGCTTTGGGACATTGTTTTAGTTTCAGCATCATTGCCACTAGCTGGAGAGTCTTCCTGCCATCGTCATATGTTTCTTCTTGCCATCGTCATATGTTTCTTTTTCACCACGAGGGCAGCTGTTCTTTATTGTCAATATTTTCTCGCTTTGTGGGGCCTTTGCTGTTGTCTCCCAGGTAGACTGACTTGATGCGGGGTACAGAGATTGCAAACTTCGTGTCGTTTGCCCTTGCCTGAACCTCCGCTGCTAGGCCATCTTTCATGCTTTATTTCAGCACCGAATGCCTGGAGTTCCATTACCCCCTTCCTGAACTCTTGGAGTGGCCTCTGGCTACTTCTCTTGCTGCAATTTTTGCTCCCCTACAGACCAGTATCCACATGACAAGGAGAATGAACCTACTAAAATGAAATTCAGACTTCCTTGTCTTCTCTTTTGCCATTTCAAGGTCAATAACATGCTTCAGCCTAGAAGGTGTCTCTTCTGCTTTCTGCATAGATGGCTCCTGGTCCTTCAAATCTCAGCTCACATGACACCTTCTTGGAGAGGTCTTCTCTGACCAGTCTAAAGAATGTTCTCATCTCACTGTCTGCCTCTGGCCTCAGTTTTTTCCCCCTCCAGAGCATTTGTTGCAATTTCAACTATTTTGTTTGTTTAATTGTTTTCTATGGAATGTACATTCCATGAAAGATAGGACCATAGTAGTTTTTGCTCTCTCCCCATTGGATTTCTAGTACTTAGTATGTGACAGTGACTGAATAAAGAATTGCTGAATGAATGATCAAATCAATTCTGTCTTCTTTCTAATAGCTGAAACCCATCTGAGAAGAGTTGACTTCTCAGCCCAACAAGCAGAGGAAACCATTCCCAGCTGGGCTCTTGCTACACCTGGGAGTCAACTCAGCCCCTTCTGATCATTCAGGGCCATACAGTGGTGAGGGCTGGTGGCTTATGAGTTTCTTCTACCTCCTATTTTCCAAGAAGTTTCTGATTTATTTCCCTTTCCAGCCAGCTTTCTCCCTCCATCCCTCAGCCAGAGTTCTCTCAGCAGATGCGACTTCACTCATGTGTTTCCTTTTGAAGCTCTTGTTACCATGGAGAAAGCCACATCTGAGCATTGAATCCTTGCGCTTTAACTGCTCCTCACTGCTCCTCACCCCTTCTGTGTCTCTGGCGTTGATTTCTGGCCAATTCCTCACTTTGTCCTCCCATAGATTTAGGAGTCATTTTTGTTCAGTAAAAGACTATTTGTAGCCATCTCTGTATTCCCATCTCTGTCCTCTGTTTTGCTGGTCAGAGAACATGAGAGGCCAGCCCCATTCCTTCTCAAAGTTTGGTCCAGGGACCAGCAGCATGGCACCACCTGAAATTCTGTTAGAAATGCAGAGTCTCAGGCCCCACCTAGACCCATTGTATCAGAGTATTACTTGGAGTGGCCCTGCTCTGGAAGACCAACTAAGAGGAAGTGGGTGCTTTCTGTGATTGCCCTCTGTGTTCCCCCACAGGCCCCAGACCCATCTGTCTGTGGCCCCAGTAGTAGTTCTCTCTCTGCTCAAGGGGAATAAGAATTTCTTTCCAACAGCAGAAATGTTCAAAGTTTACTAACCATTTTCCGAAAGTGGGGCTTGCATTTTCATATCTTAGTGAATTTACTAGCTGCATGGGCTCATCTGAGGATGGGCTGCAGTGCTGGGCTGAGGTCCTGACTAGTTGCTTACTGTCTGTATGAGATAGGGCATTGCATTAGTCAGGGTTCTCTAGAGAAACAGAACCAGTAGGGTATCTACAGATATATGAGGAGATTTATGATGGGAATTGGCTTACATGATTATGGAGGCTGAGAAGTCCCACAATCTACCATCTACAAACTGGAGAACCAGGGAAGCCCATGGTGTAATTCAGTTGAGGTCCAAAGTCCTGAGCATCAGAGGAGCCCATGGTGTAACCCTCAGGTCCTGAGGCCCAAGGCCTGAGAACTGGGGGCCACTTGTGTAAGTCCTGGAGTTCAAAGGCCCTGAAACTAGGAGCTCTGATGTCTGAGGGCAGGATAAGATGTCCCAGCTCAGGAAGAGAAAGAGAAAGTTAGCCCTTTCTCTACCTTTTTGTTCAATTTGGGCACTCAATGGACTGGGTGATGCCTACTCGCATTGATGAGGGAGGATCTTCCTTACTCAGTCTACTAATTCAAATGCCAATCTCTTCTAGAAACACCCTCAGAGACACACCTAGAAATCATGTTTCACCAGCTGTCTAGGTATCCCTTAGCCCAGTCAAGTTGACATATAAAATTAACCATCACAGGCATATTTATATCATCTTTCTGTGTGTTTAACAAGTGCATTAAAAAACATAGTGAGCATTCACAGAGTACTTGCAATGAGCCAGACACTGCACTAAGTGCCCTACTTGAATTTATACTTAGTATTCAGAACACCCTATTAGATCCCTTTTCATGATCCTTATAATGTAGATAAGAGATTTCGGGCTTAGGGACATGGAGTACTTTGCACAAAGTCATATAGCTGGCGAGTGGCTAAGACACAGTTCACACCCAGGCCTGCCTGTCTCCAAATTCTGATCCCCTAGTGCTATGTAGCACCGCTTGTGGGTGATAGCATTCAGGGTGCTTGTGAGAACATAGTGAAATAATAGTGTTGATAAATAGTTAAGCCCTGTGTACATTCCAGTTAACCTAATTTGGAGCAGAGACAAGTGGCCAGGTCCTTCTGAATGTGACCGTCTTGTGCATATGGTCCCAGAGTGGCTCAGCTGGCTCCCCCGTATGTGCTAGTGCCCACAGACCTCAGCCTCGCCCGTGGAAGGTGCAGCTTGATGAGGCTGCAGGGTGTTGGTTCTCTCCCTGAGCTACTGAGATGCTCTAGGTGAGAAGCGAAGGGAGATTTGATCTTTTCCATGTGCTGTATACATGCCAGAAACCCAGACCCTTCCTGGACTTTGGCTGCTCTGCTCTTCAATCTGCTCCTTTGAAGTGGGAGGAGAACTAACGTCAACAACTACAAAGTGCTCAGGCCCCTCAACCAAGAATCTCAAGATGCTCACTGTGAATCTTATTCTATGCACTCCCACCCTCACCTCTAGAAGCAGCACAGACCAGACACTTCATCCCCTTTTCACACCTGGGGACACAGAAGTAGAAAGAGGTGAAATCATCTGCCTAAGGTCACAGACTTCATTATCGTTAAGAGCAAGGACTGGGAACTTAAACATTTCTTTACTCGGAAATTCAGAGTTTCATCTAGTAGATGCTTCTGCCAAAAGAGCTGGTGTTTCGGTTCTTTTATGCTAAGCTTTACTTTGGCATTTCTCCTGATGTATGGCCCCAATTCCGCTTCAGTGAGTCTTGCTCAAAACTCATTTCTTTGGTGAACCATCCTCTCATCTCATATGACCACAGGCTTTCCTTAGACCGAAGCTCCCAGACATGGTCTTTGAAAAATGACATCATCATCCTAAAAAGAAACGAAGGAAATTGAAACCAATCTTTGTGACGTACTATTTTTATTTGGTTGCTCGTGCTATTTAGACGGAGAGGGGACTGGATAGGGACAATATCTTTTTCATGTTTTATACCATGCTTACTAAGAGCTCAGAATGTAATAAATGTTTCACAGACCAATGAAAAATTCCAAAGCACATAACCTTACTGGGGAGGTTGTAAAATTACTCATGGCTGACACTGATGAGAGGATCAGAGTTTTATTCTACAGGGAGAAGACACTGTGACACCCAGAGAAGCCAGGAATTATTCTGAGAAAACCAGACAGATAATTTCAACAAAATCTATTTCCAGAATGAATCTTAATAAGGCCTTAACAAATGTACATAATAATAAGGTGTTAATTTATGTAACTCTGATAAAATTAATAGTTGGTACTGGTTATTTATCCTAGGATACACTAATTTTAATATGGATCTTAAAAAGGGACCTTTAAAATCTGTGGTCCCTAACCCCTGAGCCGTGGACTGGTACTGGTCTGTAGCCTGTTAGAAACCAGGCCGCACAGCAGGAGGTGAGTGGCAGGTAAGCGAGCAAAGCTTCATCTGTATTTACAGCCACTCCCCATTGCTGGCATCACCGCATAAACTTCACCTCCTGTCAGATCAGCCGCAGCATTAGATTCTCATAGGAGCGGAAACCCTACTGTAAACTGTGCATGCGAGGGATCTAGCTTGGGTGCTCCTTCTGAGAATCTAATGCCTGATGATTGAGGTGGAGCTGAGACGGTGATGCTAGCACTGGGGAGCAGCTGCAAAAACAGATTATCATTAGCCGAGATGTTTGACTGCACAATAAATGTAATGAGCTTGAATCATCCTGAAACCCTCCCCTGAACCTGGTCCATGAAAAAATTGGCTTCCATGAAACCAGTCCCTGGTGCCAAAAAGGTTGGGGACTACAGTCCAATCACACTTACAGAAGAAAGTTAGTACCAAGACCAAGTGAAGGAGTCGGCACACGGAACCACTGGGAAGCAGAGGCTGTGAGGGGCTCAGGTCCAGCTCAGCAGTCAAGGGTGGTATGATCTGGGCGGGAGCACAGGCACCTGGAGGCGGGTGTGTCCTCAAGCAAGAATGAGGCAGGAGGATGACGAGGGGGATGGTTTATTAGAGATGGCTTGTAAATGGAATGTCATTTCTAGGATAGTCAGAAGAAACGTGGTTTATTATTCAAAAGGACTAGGATAATGGAAGGATACTATGATTCATTCATTCATTCATTCAATTATAGCTGTTGGGTACCTAATATGTGGCAGCCTTTTTGCTAGACATTGGACATACAGTGGTGGACCAGTGATAGTTTCTGAGATCAAGGAACTCGGTCTTGTGAGAGTGACTGTTAAATTAATAGATGCTAGGTGCTGAGTGCTATGATGATGATGATGACAATGATGATGACATTTTTTTTTAACATTTATTAGGTGTCAAGTTTGTATTTGACTTGCATTTACATATATCCAAACATTTGGTTTTTATTTGAACATTCTGGTAGACAAGAGTAACAGAATTCTATGAAATCATGTAAGAGAAGAGTATCTAATCTAGTCTAGGAGGATTATTTTAGATTTCCAGAAAGTGAATATCTAAAGTAAAAGTGGAGGTGAGATGAAGTGTGGAGAGAGGAGAGCATTCAGGCAGCACATCAGAATGGCAAGAGGATGCAGGGGGTCCTCTCTCCGCCACACTTTAGTCCTAGTGAGCAGGGTTATGTGTAAATGACATAAATCCTGGGAAGAGAGACATCCTGTGCATACTAAGAAAAATCAAGTCACCTTCCTACAACCTGTTTTTACTATTTGTGGTAGATATTGCTCTTGTTCACCAATATGTCTGGTTCCCTTTCCGGTCACATAGAAGATTAAATTTCCCTTATCCCCAAAGACCTAGCCATAAAATTTGTGCTTTGGTCAATGATATGTGAGCAGAAGTGAATTGGATGGAGGCACATAGATGTTGGTTTGCATTCTCCATCCTCCGCTTTGTTTGTTCTATGGAACCAGAAGAACGTGTGTTCCAGATCGTACAGTTGTAGGACAGTGGAGCCTCTGCCAGGACAGATCACACGTCCTCACTCGTGTTTGAGTGAGGTCTGTAGCGTCGCCCTGACCTACAGCGAATTTTGAGTGAGAAATAAATCTCTGTTCTGTGAAGCCTCTAAAATTTGGGGGGCAGTGTTTGTAACTGCAACATAATGTTGCCTGTTCTGTTTGCCTTTATTTCAATTAAAACTTCTGTATTTTTAGATTTCCATCTTCTTTTCGTATCCTTTGACTCACTTCTACCGTATTGTCCAAGAGTTCCTTAATGACATCTGCATATGTTCTGGAATGAAATGACTTTTGAAAATAATGTACTATTATCTATAAATCTCATGAATTTCAGATGAGAATTTGAGTTAAAAATACGAGGAATGATTTTATTAAAATGCTATATGAGTAATGCTCTGTAAGACACACTCATTATTATATTTCCTTCAAAGGTTTGACGTCTGTTCATTTCTTTTTACTGGCATGATACACTCTACAGTTTTCCTATAGTTACTAATTAAAGTGATCTTAATTTTCAGGTAACATGGCATTCCTATATTCATTAGGAATAAGCTCCTTAAAAATTACAGGCGTGAGTTAAATCCATATATCTGGAACTATTTCTCTTTTTAAAGGGAATGTTTCCACTACATTGCTAGACCTCACAGTTTGCATGAATTAAAATATGCATTAATACACATCTCTAAAGTTAGAATTTCAGTGTTAGACACTTTTGGATGGTATGAGAAATTTGGACCCAAACTTACAAATTTGGACAAGTGTTTTGCTTAGAATCTGCTGTCAGTTTTGTTTCCCAAAGAAATTCACAGCTAAGGTAAAAACAGATTAATATAAATTCAGGTACAAATACATCTCAGTAGACTGTAGAACCAAAATTTCCAATGAGAGTCTGTTTGTTATGTCATTTACAAAGAATACGGGGAGTAGAGTTTTTTTGGGTGGTGTTTTTATTTGGAAACCTAGAGAATTGGAGGTTATAAGACTTTTCCTGTGGAAGAGCTGCCCTCCTGCCAAACACAGAAAAGATTGGCCATAGATCGCTGTTTCAAAAAGTCTTTGTGTTTATTTTTGTACCCATCACTATACTAGACTGTGCAGGAAATAGTGGAAGTAAATGTTGAGATTATCCAAAAAGGCAAAGAAATTGGTTACATCTCATAGTCACGATGACGGCAAACATAGCCTTTTTCTGTGTATACTTTCTTCTTCCAGGTCCTGTCACTTTTCTGCACTTAGAATTCCTTATTGTTTCTCTCCCACCTCCTTCCCTGGCCCCTCTTTTCTCCCTTTCCTCCCCCTCCTGATGCAGCTTTGCCTGATTTCCACTTTCATGCTCTCTCTACCTCTTAGGTTCTCGGGACAGAAATGGGAGGAGGTGTTTTAAACTCCTCCTGGCAGAAAGCAGCATATTTCCCAATCATCCTTCCTCAGCCTTTTGACTGAGCAGCTTGTTGGGGCTTGTATTAATATTTTCACAGCCATTATTGTACAGCTCCCATCATTCCATTTCCTAGCCAAGTAGGGCTCTGAACAAAGAGGTATAAACAGATGGGAATAGTAAGACCTACCCTGGCAAAATATTTTATTTAGCACCGGACTATTTTGTGTAATGCATATCTTACTGCTATATGCAAAGGTTTAAATCATGTGGTAAGATAATTATAGATTAAAAATTGTGCCTTAGGGATAATATGTGCAAAATGGAGTAAAGAGTGATTCACTTGAGAGCAGAATTATGCCATTACCAGAAAAATTAAATTCTAAGCCTCAAGATTCAGGTTTCCCTAGTGGGGTTCATCCTGAGTGCACTTGTTTCTCTTTCGGTTGATTTCTCTTTCCTGTTCAGTGTTCTCTGAGAAATCAGCGTCTTCAGGTAGTTTGCCAGCAGAGGCACTGGGGCTGTGAGCAGGAAGTCAAAGTCAGCATAGAAATTGGATTTTCAAAGATGGAGCTGGTGGGTGGTCTCCCTGATTCTCCTCCAGTGTTATTTCCAGTATATCATGTGGTCTACAATGTCTGCTTGGCTTGGGAATAATCAAAAGCTTTAATCTTTTCCACGGATGTGAGTGTTCATGCATGCACATGGATGGCAATCTTTTATGTACAAATGCACATACTCCATTAATTCAGGTAATTATACTTTTCAGGTAATTATTCTGTTACCAGACTTCTCTGTACAGGGGCATGATTCAGTCAGGCAGAGCTGAGGCCCCAGGTGATCATGAACACTACGTCTGAAACGTGGGCAACCGGTTTACCATTAAACAGGGTTGACAAAACAATTGGACAACTATTGGGTAAACTCTCAAATGAGAATACCTCGTGCATTCTCATTTTATTTTCATTTTTGCAGATTATTTGTTTCATTAATGAGCTGCTACACCTGTTTAATATGCAGGAGGACAACAGAGCCAATAATTCTCTCACGCAACTTATATTTCGATTTGGACTGTATATAAAAACACACTTATTTTGTAAAACCTACATATTTCCCATTTTAGTTATATATTATATTAGCTGATGGTGAAAAATATTTTATATTTCCTGAGCACAAATACTAACTGAAGTTGGAGGAGGTGGTCCAGGGTCGTATTGGGTATAATAGGAGAAAAAGATGGATAAAGAATTTGCCTTGGACAGAAACTTTCCTCTTTTTGTGGTGGTGGAAAGGAGATCAAGGAAGATTATGGGAACATTGATAAAATTTTTTTAATTGCAAAAACATAAACTTATTTACCTAATTTTTCTTATAGGAGCATTAACAACGTATTTTTTTTTTTTTTTTACTACAACAGTAACACACATTTTATAGGAAAAATACAAATAAGTGCATCCAAAAATTCACCTCAGTTTAAAAATACACTGGGACTAATCTGGACTAAAGGATCTGTACCACATATTAAGTGTAGTTATCCCTGGGAGAGGGATTACTAGTACAATTATTTTGTTTTTATGGTTCCTTTGGAGAGAACCAGAGAGTTGCTTTAAAACATGCTGTTGAGTTAGACCTGTTGAGAGATAACTGTAAAAAACTTGAAAAAGAAAGAAAGAAACAAACAAAAAAACCCCAAAAAACCCCGTGCCAACGTAGAAATGGAAGCACTCTGATCATGTCCCAAGTTCTTTAAACTTTTTTTTTTCCTTTAAAGAACTAACCTGGAAATGACGGACAGAACAATACAAGTGTGTGCGACCACATACAGTTCTAGCAGCACCTGACAATTAAAGAACAGTCTGTGGATCTACAGCAACAAATTATCAAGTAAGTGTACATTTGTATATTTTAAATTATAATAAAATGCTTAAGGTACTTTTTGGTATCTTTTAAAAATTTTTTAAATTTTATTTTCTATGTTAATCAACTGTTTTTGACAACTCATCCTAATCTTTCCTTCCAATTCTCACTTCATATAATGGTAGATAACATACTATAGTCAATTCCAAGTAAACGTCATCACTTCTGGCACTTCTGGGCTTTTCTTAGACTTTTGGTCTTTTTTAAATTAAACTTTTTATGGTGAGGTAATTGGAGATTCACACCCAGTTGTAAGAAATAATGGAATGATCTGGCAGAACATGGAAAAAAAAAAAAGAAAGAATGGAGAGAGATCTTGTGTATCATTTACCAAGTTTCCTGCAATGGTGATATGTTGCAAAACTATAGTAAAGTATCACAACCAGGATATTGACAATGCTGTGGTTAGGAGATACAGAACATTCCATCACCACAAGATTGCTCACGGTTTCCTCTTATAATTATATCAACTTTTTTCCTGCTGCAACCATCTTAATGTCTGACAACCGCTAATCTGTTCTCTATTCTTTACTTTTGTCATTTTAAGAATGTTCTATAAATGGAATCATATAGAATGTAAACTTTTGAGATTGGCTTGCTTCACTCAGCATAATTCTTTGGCAATTTACCCAGATTATTATTTGTATCAATAGTTATTTATTCTTTTTTTTTTTTTTTTTTTGAGACAGAGTCTCACTTTGTTGCCCGGGCTAGAGTGAGTGCCGTGGCATCAGCCTAGCTCACAGCAACCTCAGACTCCCGGGCTTAAGCGATCCTACTGCCTCAGCCTCCCGAGTAGCTGGGACTACAGGCATGAGCCACCATGCCCGGCTAATTTTTTTGTATATATATTTTTAGTTGGCCAGATAATTTCTTTCTATTTTTGGTAGAGACGGGGTCTCACTCTTGCTCAGGCTGGTCTCGAACTCCTGACCTCGAGCGATCCACCCGCCTCGGCCTCCCAGAGCTAGGATTACAGGCGTGAGCCACCGCGCCCGGCCAGTTATTTATTCTTGTTAATGCTGAGCAGTATTCTGTGGTTTGAATGTACCTGTGTGTTTAATATTCACCTATTGAGAGAAATTTTCACTGTGTCCAGTACTGGGCTATTCTGAATAAAGCTGCTCTAACCATTTGCATATAGGTTTTTGTATGAACATAAGTTTTCATTTCTCTGGGATAAATGACCAAGAGTGTAATTGTTGTATCATATCATAGTTGAATATTTAGATTTTTAGAAATGGCTAAACTTTTGCAGAATGGCTATATAATTTTACCTTCCCACCAGCATAATGTATGAGCAATCCACCTCCTTGCCAGCATTTAGTGATATCACTGTTTTTTCTTTTAGCTATTCCGATGGGTGTGTAGGGCTAGCTCACTGTGATTTTAATTTTCATTTCTCTAAAAGCTAATGATGTTGAGTATCCTTTTATCTGCTTATTACCATCCATATATCATCTTTGGTGAAATATCTGTTCTTGTCTTTTGCCCATTTTCTAATTGGATTGTCTATGCTTTTACTGTTGAACTTTGAAAGTTCTACTTTTTTTCTTTTTACTCTAGATATCAGTCCTTTGCCAGATATGAGGTTTGTAAATATTTTCTCCCTGTTCATGGCCATCTTGTCATTCCCTTAACAGGCTCTTTCACAAAGCAGAAGTTTTAAACTTTTATGAAGCCTGAATTATCAATTTTTTCATTTATATGTCATGCTTTTGGCGTCAAATCTATGAACTCTTTTCCTAATCTTAGATCTTGAAAATTTTGTCCTTGTTTCCCTAAAAATTTTAGTTTTATATTTTACATTTAAGGCCATGATCCATTTTGAGTTAATTTCTATGGAGGTTGTGGGGACTTCAGTCAAAGGTTATTTTTGTTTTTTTTTTCTTTTTGCACCTATTGATGTCCAATAGCTCCAGCACCACTTGTTGAAAAGGCTGTCGTTCCTCTATAGAACTGCTTTTGTGCCTTTGTCAAAAATCAGATAAGCATATTTGTGTGGGTCTGTTTATGAGTTCTCTAGTCAGTTCTGCTGATTTATGTATCTATTTCTCTGCTAATACTTCACAGTCTTTATTATGGTAGCTATATAATACATCTTGAAATTGGGTAGATTGATTCCTCCCACTTAATTCTTTGTTCCAAAATAGTTTTAGCTATGCTAGTTTCTTTGCCTTTCAATATAAATTTTAAGCCAGGCATGGTGGCTCATGCCTGTAATCCCAGTACTTTGGGATGCTGAGGTGGGAGGATTGCTTGAGGCCAGGACTTTGAGACTAGCTTGGGCAACATAGAGAAACCCCCTCTCTACAAAAAATAGGAAAACTAGCTAGGCGTGGTGGCATGCACCCGTAGTCCCAACTAGTTGTACATATTTATGGGGTAAATGTGACATTTTTGGTGTAAGCACACAGTGTATAATATAAAGATCAAAACAGGATAGTTGGAATCCCCATCATCTTAAACATTTATCATTTCTTTGTGTTAGGAGCATCCCAATTCCATTCTTCTAGTTATTTTGACATATGTAATAAATAAGGCATTTCAAATGATTGAATCAAGTCCACTCAGGTATCTGGGATAATCTTTCTTATTCAAAGTACACTGATTAAAGACTTTAATCACATCAACAAAATACCTTCACAGCAACACCCAGATTAGTGTTTGATTGAATAACTGGGGCCTGTAGCTAGCCGACTTGACACATAACACTGATCATTACATGCAGCAAATATTAAACATATTTTAATCTAATCATACACAGCACTATCTCATATCACAATTGTTGTCATCTCTAAAAGCAACAGCTAGAATAATCCAGAGTATATATTAGGGTAAAGAGTTTGCATAAATTCATGCATGTTGTGTTGAGCTAGATGAGGGTTTCTCACCTTGACCCTATTGGCATTTTGAGCCAGAAAATTTTTGTTGTGAGAATTGTCCTGTGCATTGTAAGATGTTTGGTAGCACCCCTAGTTTGTAGCCACTAGATGCCAATAGCACTCACACCAGTAGTAACAACAAAAAATGTTTTCAGATATTGCCAAAAGTTCTTCAATGGGTAAAATCACCTCTGGTTTAGAACCACTGAGCTAGATCATGTATATATATTTTAAGAATAATACAAATTGTTTAATATTGTAAAATGTTTCACTGCCACCAGAAATACCATGAATTAGGACACAAAAAGAAATAAAAAAATAGTCACTTTGTAAAAGCAGGAAGCCATAGTTTGCTGTGAAAAATCTATTGCCACTGGTGAAGAAGGGTTTGACAAGGTAATTAATTTGAATTTTATTTTCTAAGTACTTTGCTATTCAAAGCCTCTTAACACTTAAAAAGATTCAAAGCTACCTTTTAAAATTTTTTTCTTATAGAATGAGTACTGTTTTCACCTATCCAATAGTTTTTGTTTTTCTTGACCTCAATTTAGCAAGCGGGTAAATTGAAGATTTTATAGTTATCAAAGACAACAACTGCCACAAGAACCACAGCAACTCTAAGAAATTGCTTTTTATTTAAGTGTGGTACTCAATTGATTTTCTGCAGTCAGATGTCCTTGATAGTAGAAAAGATTCTGAAATTCTAGTTTTTAGATGGATATGACCTACCAAAGTCACAAATGAGCAATGATGATAGGTTACTGTATTAGCCTGGGTTCTCCAGAGAAACAGATCAAATAGGAGGTGTGTGTGTGAATACATACATATATATGTATGTGTGTGAATATGTACATATATATGTAGGTATATATGAAGGTATAATATTTATTTTATGGAATTGTCTCATATGATTATGGAAACTGGCAAGTTCAAAATCTGCAGGGAAAGTCCTCTGTTGCAATTTAAGTCCGAAGGCCATCTGTTGGCAGAATTCCTTCTTGCTAGGCTGAGGTCAGTCTTTTGTTCTATTCAGGCCTTTAACTGGTTAGCTAAGGCCCACCCACATTAAGGAGGGTAATCTGTTTTATTCAAAGTCCACCAATTTAAATGTTAATCTCATCCCAAAACACCCTCGAAGACATATCCAGAATAAAGTTTGACCACATATCTGGGCACCACAATCCAGTCAAGTTGACACATAAATTTAACTATCACAATTACCCCATAGTTATTTTTATTCCTTGTTAATGTAAAGAACATTGCATTTGGACAAACGTAAACTATGGAGTCAGAGAGACTTCATTCTGAATATGGGTTCTGCCATTTTTTAGCTTTGGGATCTTGGGCAATTGACTTGATCTCTCTGAGTCTCAATTTCTTCACCTGTATACTATGTAGATGAATAATATTCACCTCTTAGGGTTATTGTGGAGAACTGCATATGATAATGTAGATAAAGCATCCATCCCTCTGTTGGGCTCTGGGCTATATTTTTTAGCACTATTAGTTCTCTTTTCTTTCTTGAATGTTAGAAAATTGAGTCAAGGCCTATGCACTTGGGAACCTGGCATCAATGTGTGCAGGAATCATTTTAATTTCTAAGTCCTGGGAAATTTACAAGGTATGCTTTCAGTTTAATGCTGGTCATGGGACCTGGCCCATGGTAGGCATACACTACAAGCTGGAATTTTGAATAACGAGGAATATAGAGCTGAATGTCAATGCTCTTTTTTCTTGGATATATCTAAACTAGTTAAATAAAACATTGTGATCTCAATGGAGACCTTTAAAAAAATTGCAGGTTTGCCATATTGATTTGCCATTGGTTTTAATTCAGCAAATTTATTCAGCTTGTAAAATTCAATGAAAATGCATTGAGGAGAAACTGTTTGATACTACAGTTAGGCTTGCTTCCAGTTTGTAGGAAGCTCAAGAAAGTCTGTAAATTTTTGAAGAGCCATTTCAAGACAATTTTTCAATAAGGACATGCTTAACAATTTCTGACAATAGTTTTTATCTTTGTTTTTATTGCTTTTCTTACCGTCTTTTGTATTTTATAGAAAATATGTATATTAAAAGGTTTCTGGACAGCAAAGGAAATAATTAACAGAGTAAATAGACAACCTACAGAATGGCAGAAAATATTTGCAAACTGTACATCTGACAAAGCACTAATATCCTGAATCTACAAAGAACTCAAACAAATCAGCAAGAAAAAAACAACTCCATCAAAAAGTGGGTAAAAAACATGAACAGAAGTTTTTCAAAAGAAGATAGGTAAATGGCTGACAAACATAAGAAAAAATGCTCAACATCACTAATCATCAGTAAAATGCAAATTGAAACCATAATGAGATACCACCTTACACCTATCAGAATGATCATTATTAAAAAGTCCAAAAACAATGGATGCTGGCATGGATGCAGAGAGAAAGGAATGCTTATACACTGTTGGTGGGACTGCAAATTAGTACCATCTCTATGGAAAACAGTATGGAGATTCATTAAAAGTGATTTTTAAATTACAAAATCTGTGTTTCCTCAAAAGGTACAATAGGCCAGGATTATAGAGCACTAAATTTACTTCTTTACCTGGAATATAGTTACTATTTGTTGATGTTTCTCAGGCCTTTACATATGTTATCTCATTTAATTCTGACAGGCTTTTGGGACAGAAATTACTATTCTCATTTATAGATGAGGAAATTGAGGCTCAGAGAAGTAAAATAATCTACTTCAAGTCACAGATAAGTGACAAAGCAATGAGCAGTGTAATAGTACCGCCTTTGCCCCTTCTGAGGCTGTATAAACCTGCCTCCCAAAGAACAGAGAGATCTGATGTGAAGAAATATGCATGTGCCAGTGATTCCTCAATCAGAATCCTATCGCTTGGCATGTCCAGGTTAAGGGAAGGCACTGTTCTCTGCGGTCCCTTACTCAGTGGGGGCATGGGTTATGTTCTTCCAAGGATGCTCTTGCTTTCTGCTCTGGAAATGGGACTGGGCAGGCACAGTGTTCTGTACCTTAGCAGGCAGGTAGCTTGTGGTAGGAAGAAAGTGGAGATCTCAGCTTTCACTCAATCAGATGGCTCCAATTCCCAATGGTGTTTTTTTTTTTGTCGGGGAGGCAAAATGCCTCAGCACTCTTTACTCCTACAAATTCCCTTTGGAGACCTCCCTCTAATTAATTTGCAGGCGCTACTTTCAAAAGTGCTTGAAAGTTGTAGTTACTGGATCTGTTTGCCAACTTCTTAGCAAGTCGGCATGATTGACTCTCATCTGTAGAAACTGTGGTGTGGTAGCCAGGAATATATGCCACTCAGATCTCCCGCACAGAGTGTCATTGGCTGACAGCCCTAGATACTTGCTCTGAATCCATCACTGTATTTGTGTCAAAGCCACACTTCCCATGGACTGTGCCCAGCCAATGACTGAGTGTGTCAGATATGCTAAGATAGGCCTGTTCCTATCAGGAGGAGGACTTTTCTGAAGCATGATTTTGGCTCAAGAACTTCCCATTGGCCTGCCTCACACATTAGAGTTTTGCTGTAGGCTGAGAGTATGCCTAGCCCATTTCCTTTCTTCCCTTCTGCCTTCAGAGGGTTTAGAGCTGAATTGCATCCTCAAAGTTCTCCCTGTCACTACTGGTGCCCTCCCATTTTCCCTAATAGGCATTCCCCCTAATATATCTCTTGTACATCTACACCTGTCTTCTCAGAGAATCTAAACTAATGCATATTTGTACTTAAGACCCACTATCTTCAGTTTCAAAGGCTTAGCCAAAATTCTAAGAGACAATTCTTGAGACAATAGTAAAAAATCTCACTTAACAATCTGTTATATATGCCCGGGTTTCAAATTTTAGAATATTTGATTTAATGCCAGATATCTGAAACCAAAACATTTTTGTTGACTTGAATCAACAGAATGTTTAAAGAAAAAAAATTTTAGTCTAGCTTCCTGGGATAATTCCCCAGGTTTTTATTTCAGTTTACTTGTATACGTGGAAACCAAATCATAAATGAAATGCCATATTAATAGAAAAGAATTGCTTTGGGACTGTGAGGCCAGCCACGTGGCTCCTGTATTTAACTCTTTCCTTACTAACAATGATCTTGAATACATCCCTTCATCTCTCTGCATTATGTTTCCTTCATATAAAAATATGAAATTATTTAATTATACGCAAGAGAAAAGTATTATTATTCCCATTTTTCAGAGAATGAAACTAAGCCTGAGAGAGAATACTTTAACTTGCTCAAGTTAAGCTAGCAGCTAGTTAGGACTCAATAGAATCTAGTTAGTCTTTGTTCTTTTAATCTATTTCAAACTGCATCCAGTAATCTTTAAAGTGTTTCCAATGATTAATTTTATGGATTGAAATACTTGGAATTAAAAAATAACCCTTTGTCTAAACCCATATTTTAACTGTGCCTGGATTTTCTGTTAGTGAAGGGAACCACCTTATTGGACAATTTTAGTTTATTTTTCATTGGCTGCTTTACTGAGCCTCATCAAATGTATTTGCTTTGCAGAGCTACAGTGGATTAATCCTGAATAAGTAATTTGGAAATGTTTTTATTCATTTCTATGGAAACCACCTATTTGGATTTTCATATATCAAGATCATAGAGATTTGTCCCAGTCCGCTGCAATCTTAGTTACAGCAGTGCCGGCTTACATAGCAAGGGCATGGTTTTGCTCTGATGGCCCTTCAGAAATCTGTAATTGCTGTGGAACACTGACACTAACAGAATGTGTCCTACGAAGTCCTGCGGGTTAGGCTTCTGCAGATTAGTAGAATCTTTCTTGATGGAACAAGTCTTTTGGAATTTGTTAACCCTATCTGCCTCTCACATAAACTACTCGTTTCTCACACAATCCATTTGCTGGCATTTTAAAGGTCTAAACCTGAATCTGAGAGTCTAACTGAGAACTGAGGGAGAGGTATATAGACATTTCTTGACGTTTTACCCCTTAGTAGTTCTTTCCTTTTAAAATTTTGGCGTGAACAATCCTTCCTTTGTGTATTTCCTTTCTAAGGCACAAGCCCCTATCTTTTTATTCTCAGAATTTGTCTTCCTGCCTCAAACGCTACTTTATAACCCGTCTCCCTGCCAGTTTTAAGGCTTTGGGAGCCCTGGTGTCTCTTTTCTCCTAAAGATTGCTGAGAGGGTTGTATGTTTGTGGAATGGTAGATGTTGGGGATTATGCAGTACAGACCTCCTGGAGACGATGAACCATATTTGAAGAAAAAATACTATGGGAGGTGGCCTAAAGATCTAAGAATCAGGTTAGAAATTTAACCCACAGGTGTAAATCCTGGGAGAGTTTACAATAAATATCCAAGATATTCTATCCATCTCTCTCTCTCTCTCACATCTTTCTTTCAAGTCAAATAATTTTTGGCACAAAATCATTTTTTAAACATTGATTAGCTACAACTGATTTATAACATGTAAAATAATATTTAATATGCCAAAATATTCTATTATATCCCTACCTATTCAATGTTGTGAGATAGTTAAAAAGTTAACCAGAGGTCCTAGCCTTTTAATGTAGGAGGAACTCATGCACATTTTGATGAACTTTGTTTATTCTTTCTTCATGCTACGCCTAATGGTATTATAACTACATCAGCTTTCTTTTGGTCTATGTTTACATTTATATTTTGTCTCCTACAAGCATCACTGATTTTTAAAACGATTCTTACAATCCTATTCCTTTGCTTGGACTATTTAGTCCATTTATCTTTAGTGAAATTATCGATATATGTGGTTTTACATCTCCCATCTTACTATTTGCTTTCTATTTGGGCTGTTTTATATTCTCTTTTCTCTCCTTTCTTGGTTTTTCTTGAATTAATTGAGTATTTACATTATATCATTTTGCTTCTGTTCATTTATTAATTTTATATTTTTTTCATTATTCTTTTAATGGATAACCTAGAGATCACAACATGTACCTTTGGCTATTGTAAATTATTAATTTTAGCTTTTTCTTTATATTGCTATTAAATAGAAACTTAGAATATTCAAACTTTACCTCTCCCTCATGCCTTTTAAATGATTCTTGTTATACATTTTAGCTGCCTGTGTATTTTAAATTTCATAAGAATTCACAATTATTTTTATATGATCAATATTTATTTATGGTTATTCACATATTTATCCTTTCCTGTGTTCTTCATTTCCTATTTTTTTTCCACATTTCCATGTGTGATTATATTCTTTTTGTCTGAAAATCTTCCTTTGGTGCTGCTTTTAATGCAGACCCACTGTTAATAAACTTGCTTTGTTTTTGTTTTCTTGAAATTGTCTCTTGCGCATTTTCAGTTATGAGAGAATATTTTCACCATATAAAGAATTCTGGGATGGTTTTTATTTTCTTTTAGTATTTTAAAAATGTTATTCTAATGTCTTCCATCATATCTGTTGAGAACTAAGTTGAAAGTCACATTGTTGTTCCTTTGTTCTAGAAAAATGATTTGATTCTTTTTAAAAAACATTCTAATTCTACAGTAAAGTTCTTCATCCTTTCATTTATCTTTTCTACTTTCCTATATTTTATTAATATATTCATATTTATTTGTTTGCTAACTCAAAAATCTAGATCAGCAGTTGGTCTATTTCTATTCTCTGTTTTATTCTGTGGATTATAGGGCCGGCCCTCCCAGGCTTTTGGATGGGAGTCTGGTGTTTGTTTCCTCAGCCCGGAAGTCTGCAGGAGGTTCAGATTGTCCCTTCAGAGGTTTTCAGCTTAACCTTTTATCCTCCCAACTCATACAACTTAAACATTTGCAAATATCTTCAGGGAGTGAACATTCATGCATTTGAAATCATTCTGTTGACCTTGCAAGTCTTTAATTCCTAAGCACTGTGAGATAGTAGAAGCTATTTTCTGACTTTCAGAGGTTTTTGGCCTAACTTCCTATCTTCTTATGCAATACTAGAACTCCAAAAATTTTCTTTGGGGAAAACTGGCTGCGTTTAAGGCTTCTTAAGTTTTCCTTTTTGCCACTCCAATTCTGTGTGACAGCTAAAAGTTTTGCTGGTTTCTCTTTCTCATAGTGTAGGTCCTCTGCCTGAGCCCAGGTTCATCAACCTGTGAATGGAAAATGTCCCCAGAAAAAAAAATATTACTGGCCATGATCAGCTCATCTCAGAACATTGTTCCCCTGTGGAATTTTAATTAATCTAGTCCTAAATGCTTCCATAGCTCTCTAATGCCTGTAACGATATGGAAGTCTAAGCCTGCTGTGAACTACTTTACGCTACTTGGACATGACATTTTTTGCCCTCATGCTTTCTTCATCATTTATGCCATCATTCAATACACTAATCTAGAGATGATTATAACAATAACTTTGATTTAGCACTTTTCCGTATGAAAATGGCTTTGGTGTTATTTACTGTATTTTTAAGAATTACTTTGCAAACATTAATTGAAAAAAAATCATTTATTTTCTACCTCTTTTTCATGACTCACTTTGTCTACTTCCCTTGCCTCTGTCTTTCCTGATCCTCTAGTTGGACATAAACTCTTCCTTTCTGCAACTACCATAGCACCTTATTTGCACATTTTTACTGCACATACACTTTGTACTATGGTTGCTTATATATATTTATATTCTTCACAGGGCACATCAAAGAGCTTTGTCCACAGTGCAAGGAATAAATAAATAAAAGACAGACAGCACAATACTGGCCATATTTTCTGAAGATACCAAGAGAGTTATGACATACTCTTCCTCATTGTTTGTGAGGAGACTGCCTAGGAAACAATATATGTGAATGTTTTCTGAGCTGAAGGCCAGAATTACAGCGGTGCTATCCATTTGTGTATTGGAGCAAAGATTTTCATAAGAGTAGGGTAAAAACTCTACCTTTCACAGCCACTAAATAAGAAAAACATGGTTAATATGATAAAGGCAACTGGCTTGCACATACTTACCAACCTTTGTATCAAAGGCAGTTACAGGGTTTGTTATATTGATGGTAGTCAGAATCAAGAAAATCCATGTACAACTTCTATTTTCAAGATTATGGACCTAAAATTTTGGAGTCAGAAATTAACTCTGCTATTCCAGGGATTCTGATGCCTCTAAAATCAACTGCCACCCATTCATTGAGCACCACTATGGACAAGACACTGTGGGGAAACAACAGTTTAGGCATTGCCCATTTTATACAAAGGGGCTTAAAAGAGGCATAAAATATAAAATATATTTTCTTATATTGATGGCATATAAAATACCATCAATATAAGAAAATATGTGATATACGGTATATGAATAGTGCAGATATTAAGTATTCTAAGGATTTCGAGGAGATGATGACCATTCTAGGGGTGGTCTAGCTAGAGACCTGGATTATATCTTCTTATGAGGCCTCTTGTAGCCTCATGTAGCTCATGTAGCCAGCCTCAAGGGACTTTGACTTTAAAGTTCTTTCTTTTCTTTTCTTTTTTTCCTATGAGTTGGATTAACATGGTCAGTCATGTCAAAAGAGAAATGAATAAATTTAATATGTCATCCCATCCCAGCTGGCTTTAATAGTCTAAATTTCTTTTAAGGAAAACTTGTAAGGCAAGTAAAGAACTTCCTGCCAAACCGTATGAATGCCATCTGGCCTGAAGTGGGATCTTGGTGGTCTAAGTCCATTCAGAAGGAAAGTACAATTTACCACAGCCATTCTGGAAGAGCCTGGAGGTGGGAAAAGTTGCAGCATTTCTCATCAGAAATGTTAAATGAGGAAAAGGACCAGAGAGGAACTGAATAAGCAATATCTCTGGAGAGCCAGAACTTTTATATATTTCAAAGTGTTATGGTGAAATAATATTAGTAGTTGGGTAGATCACGAACTGTGGTGTGAAATTAGTGGGAGGGAATCAGAAAAAAATACATAAGAATACTGTTTGAGGACTGTCTGTGACACCAGTACATAAATTAAAATTTGCTAATGTTTATTTATTTCAAAATGTTAAGGGGCTACAAATGTTTTGGATACATGGCTTGAGTCCACATCTTGTTAACCTACTCATGAATTGATGGCACAATCTTCCTAAGCAGGACTCAAGCACACCATCTAGGGGCCTGGGAAATGGGGATTACATAACCTAGTCCAGCAACACTG
Organism: Lemur catta; assembly: GCF_020740605.2. Taxonomy (NCBI): domain Eukaryota; kingdom Metazoa; phylum Chordata; class Mammalia; order Primates; family Lemuridae; genus Lemur; species Lemur catta. The sequence continues at coordinate 23,679,026 of NC_059143.1, forward strand.
GCATCTGAACACTCTCTTAGGGGTCTGAGTTACAACTGACCCAAATTGCCAACAACACCACTGTAGGTACCACTGGCATGAACCAAAATGTAGTGTACCTCTTCCTCTTTTCACTGAGCAACAGAGTTCCCAGCAGAGGAGAACATGTGTACTGCAAAGCTATCTGCTTTGCAGTGAGGTAAGAGATTCTAGATGAAAAGGAACCAGCATAAGAACTCTGGCAATGTGAAAAACAGGCTGATTTGACATCCCCAAAGGATAACACTAGCTCTTCAACAATGGACTCCAACCAAAAGGAAAATTATGAAATGTCAGGTATGGAATTCAAAATATGTATCACAAGCAAGCTCAATGAGACCAATGAGAAAGTCAAAAACCAACACAGAAAGAAAAAAGAAAAATTCAGGACATGAATGAAAAATTCACTAAAGAGATAGTTAAAAAAATAACAGAACTTCTGGAAATGAAAGAATCATTTAGGGAAATAAAAAATGCAATGAACAACATACTAAGCCAAGAATAAGAAATTTCATAAACTGAACCAAGCATAAAAATTTCAGAGCTGGAAGACAAGGCTTTTGAATTAACTCAGTCAAAAATGAAAAAGAAAGAATCAAGAAGAATCATAGAACTATGTGAGATGACCAAACATCAGAATTATAGGTATCCCTGAGGGAGAAGCAGAAAAAGCAAAAAGCATGGAATACCTATTTGAGGGAATAATTGAGGAAAACTTCCCTGGTATTGTCAGAGATTTAGACATCCAGATACAAGAAGGTCACCAAACACCTGAAAGATTCATTTTAAATGGGACATCTCTGAGACACATAATCACCAGATTGGCCAAAGTCAAAGTGAAAGAGAAAATTCTACAAGCTGTGAGATGAAAGCATCAAGTAATTTACAAAGGAAAATCCGTCAAACTAACAGAAGACTTCTCAGAGGAAACGTTATAAGCCAGAAGGGAATAGGGTCCTATCTGTAGTCTTCTTAAACAGACTAAGTGTCAGTCAAGAATTTTGTATCCTGCAAAACTAAGCCTCATAAATGAAGAGAAAATAAAGTCTTACCCAGACAAACAAACACTAAGGGAATTTATCACCACTAGACTTGCCCTACAAGACATCCTTAAAAGTGTTCTATACATTGAACAGAACAATTAGTATTCACTAGTGTAGAAACAACTGAAAGTAAAAACTCACAGCTTTTACAAAACAGTAACACAAGTGAGAAAACAAGCAACCAGGTAGTAATCAACATGATGACTGGTACAATATCTTACATATCAATATTAACATTGAACATAAATGGCCTAAATGCCCCACTCAAAAGATACAGGTTGGTGAAAAGGATAAAAAACCCACAACCCAAATATATGCTGCCACCAAGAAACCCATTTAACTCATAAAGATGCTCATAGACTCAAGGTAAAGGGATGGAAAAAAATATTCCACACCAATGGAAACCAAAAGTGATCAGGAGTAGCTATTCTTATATCAGATAATATAGATTTTAAATCAAAAATAGCAAAAAAAGACAAAGATGGTCATTACATAATGATAAAGGAATTGACTTAACAAGAAGATATAACAACCCTAAATATATGTGCACCCAACACAGGAGCTCCCAGATTCGTAAAATAAATACTACTAGACTTAAGGAAAGAAATAAACAGGCCAGGCATGGTGGCTCATTCTTGTAATCCTAGCACTTTGAGGGGCTGAGGCAGGAGGATAATTTGAGCCCAGGAGTTTGAGGTTGCAGTGAGCTACGATGATGCCACTGCACTCTAGCCTGGGCAACAGAGTGAGATTCTGTCTCGATAAAAAAAAAAGAGAGAGAAATAAACAGGAACATCATAATAGCTGGGGACTTCAACACTCTACTGACAGAACTAGACAGATCATTGATGCAGAAAATCAACAAAGAAACACTGGACTCTAGAACAAATGGACATAACAGATACTTGCACAACATTCTACCCGAAACTGCAGAACATACATTCTTCTCATCAGCACATGGAACATTTTCCAAGATATATCATATGTTAGGCCACAAAATAAGTCTCAGAAAATTAAAAAAAAACTGAAATCATACTATGTATCTCAGAGCACAATGGAATAAAACTAGAAATCGATTCCAAAAGGAGCTCTAAAAATTACACATGTGGAAATTAAACAACCTGCTATGAAATAATCCTTGAGTCAACAATGAAATCAAGATGTATATTAAAATTTTTTTTTGAATTGAATGAACAAAACAACATAAGCTATTAAAATCTCTGGGATACAGCTAAAGCAATGCTAAGAGGGAAGATGATAACATTAACATCAGATCCAAAGATCCTTTAATTGTGAATTTAATCATCACTAATGTTAAATTTGGCTAGGAAGCATTAAAGTAAATTCTTCCCAGCTTGCAGGCTTCTGAAACTGGCTTCTGACCTTGCATAGCTCTTTGCTTGGAGGGCTGCCCACCTGCCCCTTCAGCTACATGCCTTAGATCTCTCTCTGTCTCCCTTGCCCCTCCAATTGTCCTGTACAACTTCTTGGTTAGATTTTTAAAAGAGAATACAATTAAATACTATGTATTTAGAAAATTAATTTAATTAAATGTGTGAATCACTTCTTTTTTAGAAAGGTTGCAAGTATTTTTTTTAACACTAATGTGCTTATAATAATATTGATAAATATTCAGTTATTAGATCTTGGATAAGTTATATCTTATTGCAACACTCTTGTAGTGGAAAAATCAGATTCAGCTCATATGATTTTTAACTCACAACATTTTTCCAGAAGCATTCCATAATTTTTAACATGGTCTGTACTGTATACATTTACATATTGTGAGGAAGCTAAATGAACTTGTAAAGCATATTTTGCAGAATAAAAAATATTTGGCATTGACATTTTACAAACCTTCAAACAATTCAATGTAGAGACTTATTACATATGCTATATAAGTAGGATATGAGACACAGTTGAATTAGTACATAAAGTTTTTATTTAAAGTTTTCCCCTTCCAAGCAAGCTTCATTTACACATTCTAATAATGTACAAAATTTACATCCTCTGTGACTTATTTATTCACTTTTCACTTTCTAGTAGTTTGTGTCTTTCTGAAATACAGAAAGCTTTACTTATAGTTCTCATAGATGCTTTTATTTATTTTGGCTAGAAATAAAAAATAAAATGAAGAACAAGTCTAAGGAAAGCAAATGTTCTTGTATAAACTGTGACTTTTTTTAAGAAACAGTGACAGTTGACAACAAATGGTTCTGCAGCAGACCTTGTTCTCTTTGTGATGTCAGCTGGGATTTTACCACTCAGTACTGTAACTTTTCTTTCTTTCTATATATTCATATGTTTTCAAGGAAAAAGAAATGGAAGTTGATTGCACTGGATATATATATATATTTATATATATATTTTTTACAACGGATCCTTTGGATCTGAACATACAAATAAATACAAAAACGATGAAGATTGCACTTTACTGTAGAAACGGCATTGGATTGCAGTACACCCATCTTGATGTTCTCCACTATGAAACCTATCACAAAGGCATTTTTAATCTGTGGCTTCCCCTTATTCTTGTTTCGAATGATACATTTGTTGATGGATTCAACATCATTTCTGGGTGATTAAAAAATATTGCAGACTTTTATTTACTTCTAACAGTTGTTGTTTAAACTCTGAAGAACCTGAAAATGAAATTCATGTTCCTGCCAGTTTTGTTCTTTTTCTTGGCCACACTGAAACTATCTCATGCTCTCCTGACCTTCTGCTCCTAAATTACTATGCTCCTAATGACAACTAGCAATTGCTCACTTAACTGAGTTTGGGCATCTCTGGTGATAACAAACAAAATATGGTGAGTTGGGGGAATGATGATTTTAACTCAATTGTCTACAGCCACCCAAAGATGAGGAAGGAGAGAAGTATTTTACTATAATTGGTTCCTGTGGCTCTTGTAAGTTCTGTGTTTCAGAAACAGAAGGAAAACTGGGATTGTACTTAAGAGAAATTATTTTTTCTTTTCATCCTTGCATTCCTGAAAGCACTCTCTCATTTCATTATGAATTAAGTTTGGGTCAGACGTGTCATCTCACAGAATCTCTAAAATATTGTGTGACCGAATTTGTCAGTACTGTCTTTTGAAGCAAACAACATGTGCATTTACTTACATTCTACAAAAAAATGGGAAAGCACAAAGCTCTGTAAACTGAACAGTGACATAGTGTATTTTGTTTTAATCTTTCAGGTAAAATTGAGGACACAGAAATGATGACTCTGCCTAGCTTAGAACCTATAGGGCAGAAAGCAATTGCTACAAGAGCCAACATCTTTCTCTTCTATGATCGCATGAGATGCTGGTAGGGCAGAAGGTATATAAAATGAAGTTGTATAGAAATGAAAATGCCCCTCTTTAATCTTATATGATTTTCAATAACTGTGTTGCCTACAGAGTCTGTGAAGTAGCCAAAGGTTAGGAATGTAGAATCAGGTGGCAATTTCTGTAATGCAGTGTAAGTATTTTGGTGGTTCCGATTTTAAATCATTCGTGAACACAATATCCCCAAAACTTCAACATAGACCACATGCAGGTAGACCACAATGCACAACACTGATCTTAGGTCTCTCTGGGGCCAGTCTTCTGTATTTTATCTTTCTCCTTTTGCAAGTTAAGATCCACAGGAGGAGTTTTTGTAAAGCTGTGACAGGTTAAAACCAGTCTGAAATTGAAGAGTCTGTCATCACAGGAAGTTTGGTGTCATCTGAGTTACAGACACAGTCTCTATTCAAGAACAGGTCTCTTTCTTTTGTAGTTATTTATAAATCATCAGAAACCAAGGGTGGGTTTTGGTGGTTGTACCATTAGAATGCATTGTTCCTATACTGATAATGATGTCACCTGCCATTGCTTCCTAGAATGCGATACTGTTCATCCCAGGGTTTCCTGGTGTTATTTGTTGTACGGCACACAGGCAGGCAGGATGACTGTTGCACAGGCAGGGCCTGCAAGTGGTTCTGCTACATCTCCTTCAAGTTCTGTCCAGGTTCCTTTTTCTGGACAATAGCATATTGTAGATGACTTGTAGGCCCCCTGAAAAGTCAGAGCAGGATGCAGTTAGAAAACAAAGTATAGAGAAGTGCAATTGCAATGCTATTGATTACATTTACATTGGGAAAAAAAAAATCTATTCTTTGCTTTTGTTAAAAAAATTCCAAAAGCAAGCAGTGGATTTTAAACTACTTTATTCCAAGGGAAAATTTGAGACTGACAAGGTTTCAAAAATCTTTTTTTGGTGACTAAATATAAAAGTCGAATAAATACTTAGAACATCCTAGATGCTCAACAAATTCTTTCAAATAATTGACCAAAAATTGAAGTTATCCAATTGGTTTAAGCTAAAAAAAATAAAAAATAAATTTACCTTAAATAGTCAAATAATTGAAGTAAATTAGATTTTAGATTGTTGCCTCACTCCTCCATTTTTATTTTGCTCCTGGGAAGAATCACAGCTGGGAGTGAAAACCAATTTAAAGTAAACTGGAAATGAAAGCTTGTCAAATCCTTCACACATTGATTCATTTATTTTCAAGAGGCTACATAAGAAATAAAAAATGTCTTTCATCCTGTTTCCTTTGTCAGCTTTAAGGGTTAGTGCTTGTGTAACATTTCCCTGCCCAAACCACGGCAGCTTTGTTTTTATCATAGGCAACAAACAAAAAAGCCAACCCACCTAATAATCATTTTTCTGAGAGTGTAGTGCTAGTGTCTGCTTCCAAACATGTATACACTTGCAGCTAACAATCTGTACCAGCAAACAAGCATGTGTACACACATATCTAGTTATATTAATAAATTTCAACACATATTTGTCTTCATATAACTGACAACTTCTCAAACCTTCCCAAAACTTTATAGCACAATCTTTTTTTGATGTAAAAGAAATAAAACTAATATTATTAAACTACCAAATTAAACTAATATAGAGAAAGAGGAAAATACAAAAATGTCCATCATTTTAAAAGTGAATATGTGATCACTAGACCTGATGTGTCTCCTAATGTGATATACTAAGCCACCTTCTCAGGTGTTTTTGCTAAGAAAGAAAAGAGAGAAAAAAACAAAAACAAAAGAAAGAACAAAGAAAAGAAAGTGCTGAACTTAAGCCCTTATCTTTAACTTTAACTTTCAGTCTTTAGAAAATATGCATATGGAGGACCATTTTAAATGATGCTACAAGGAAGTCATTAACCAATTCCAGAATGTAGAGTATTCTATATGATAACTGACCCTCTTTTATCAGGAAGTCTCTGGCATAGAACAAAAAGTGGAGCAGAGTAATGTTCTAGATTGCAAGAGATCTATGAGACATAATGACCAAATACAAGTGGAACTTGTTGGATCCTGATTTGAACATGTCAATTTGAAGAATATATCTTTTTTTCCCAAGTGAATATGGGAAATTTGAAAATTGTGTATAGAGGAATTATTGTCTTTTTTTGCTGTGATAATGATAGTGTATTTACTTAAGTATATGATTTTTTAAGAGAAATAGTGAAGCATTTAGGGGAGAGTAATATGATGTCTGGTATTTGCTTCAAAGTTCAGCCAAAATTTTTAAAAGGAGGGATAGATGGCAAAATGTTAATGGATGTTGAAGCTGGAAGATACGTTAATGAGGACCCACTGTAATCTCAGTTTTTGTGTATGTTTAGAAATTTTCATGATAAATGGGGGGGGGGGAAAGCAATGTTAAATCATGCATCCTAAGTAGAATCTGTGGATATTAGAGATTGAATTTCCATTTTCCATGTCTTACTGGTCAGAAACTTTTCAGACTCTATTATTTGATTTCAGCAGAACATTTGTAAAATCACTTCAGTTTGACTTTTAGTGGGAAAGCCAGAATCACAAAAACATGGGGATAGGAAAGAACCGGGGACCTACCACATCTTGTGATGCAGTTGATCACATAGCAAGCCAGTTCAACAGCAACAAGGTTGATTTTATTTTATTACTTAAAGTCACTGACTGCTTGCATATAAGCAGGACGCTCTGCAAGGGCACATGTGTGGAGGGTAACACATTTGGAGGGAAACAGCAAAAGTAAACACAAACAATTGGAAAGGATGTGGTAAATGTGGACACATACCATACTCCAGCTGTATCCCCCCACAAGGTAAATGCTGTCATCAAGCACTGCACAGCCAGGACCACTTCGACCCTCCAGAATGGGAGTTTGAAGAATATTCCACTGGTCACCTTTCGGGTCATAGCATTCCACAAGCATTACATCAAGGTGGGAGAAACCTAAGTGACAGAGCAAAATGGAACCACAAAAGAATAAACTATGAGGGTCCTAATTTAAGGCTAGAGCTTCTTTTAAAAACTGATCAGGTTATTTGCTTTCTTTCTGTGGAGTTGTTTAAGTTCCTTATATATTACTATTTTAGATATTAACACCTTATTGGATATATGGTTTGCAAATATGAAATACTTTCTCCCATAGGTTGTCTGTCTTTTCACTCTGTTGATTGTTTCTTTTGCTGTGCAGAAGTGAGGTTGGCTTTGATGGGTTTTTAATATCTGTGTATGTTCATATTATTCTGAAAGCAAAAATGAGGTTTCTGAATCAGGAACTGACTATTTTTACTTAACTACAATGGAGGGAATTGGAGAATGTGTTTTATGAATCTCCATTTTGTTCTCTTTTCATCTTGTTGCCATACCTTACAGTTTTAAATTAACTTTTAAAAAGTTTATTGTTCCAGAGAGACTATGTAGTTCAGTAAGATCTTTAGGTATCAAATGGAACTAACTGAAGTCCTTAATCAAAAATATATACTTATATTGAATTATATTATAATTCAACTTTGAAGAAAAAGAAATAAATCATAAGAAAACTAAACAAAAACAAAAAACAAAAAAACAAAACCAACCAATGAACCAAACAAAAACCCATCTACAGCCAAGTAGACAATTGTGTCTTTGAAGACACAAATGTATAAATTCACTGGTGAAATTGGGAGACATGTCAGGAAGACCTAAAAAAACCCAAATAAACTCTGGGTGTTTTGGATTAATTCGAAGCAAGAATGCCTGAGCAGATGTCATTAGTAAAGATTGATTCTGTGTTGGTAGATCTTATAACAAATGGTTTATTAAAATGTTACTAAAAAGGGTTTAAAATAATAATAAAGCAAGCATCTTATAGAGTGCTTACTACATGCTAGTTTTGTTTTCTAAGTGCTTTATTTAAATGGACTCATTTAATTCTCTCCAACACTCTATGAGATAGCCTCTATCATTATTTTCATTTTATAGATAAGGGAACTGAGGGACAAGAGAAAGGTAATGACTTAAGTAAGTCACAAGCCAGTAGGTATAACAGAAGGGCTGAGATATGAAACCAGCCGAATAGGCTTCAGAGCTCAGACTCCTACGCACTAAACTGCATTGCTTTTCTTAAGCAAATATTCAACTCTCTTAAAATGTTTCGATTAATTAAAAATATGTTGTTCAGCATCTTTTACCATTTTCTGAAGTCTGACTATGTCTATAAACAGCTCTGATGATGTAAATGGTTTCCAATATCTACTATGGATCAAGGTTTAGAATAGGGGCTGAGTCCCTTTCACTGAAGGGCTTCTCCTCCCACTTCTGATACAGCTTCTCAGTGAATGGGACAGTGACTAGGAGATCACTGGGAATAACTTAGGTACTGGCCCCTACTGGGGCCCTGCCTTTAATTTAGGGGATGAAAATCCCCTAGTGAGAGATTCATGATCATTGAACAGACCAAATCCTTTATGACTTTTTCTCTAGCTAACCACATGCTATGGATATTTGCTAGCTGACAATTACAGTGTGTATACTAAATTAGCTAACATGCTGGACACTTTAAAATAATTGAGGAGATGAATAAAAAGTAAAATAATTTTCATTCTTGAAGAGGAAGGTTATTTCAGGCTGCTAACTTCTTACATACAATAAATCACAGAGATGCTGGAACAACAGAACAATGTACGCACTGCAAACCTGTGGTATATTGCTTTCCCTTACCATTAAGATTATTGATAATAATTTTTGAAGCATATACACGTAGAATGGGCACTTGGGAAAATTCCAGGTTCTGAAGTTCTAGAGGCATCATTTGAGGATATGTATGCCTTCTCTGTGCTGATTATATAAGTTATATGTGTTGACTGTAATCCTCACAAAAACCATCAAGGAGAGGATAATTATCCCTCTCTTCTAGACATGAGGTTAAGTGTCTTGAGTAAGACCACACAGCTAGTAAGTACATAACTAGGATTCAAACCTAGGCTTAGATGCAAAGTCCATATCCTTTCCTTGCCTTGATGTCTTCCTGAGCTAACCTGATTATGACATGTGTGTGCTATTTCTCTTTTAGGTTTTCATTACCTGAGTCTTTTTGTCCAAATATAACCTTAAATGTTAGAAGATCCTAAAACATTTAGGCAATATCTTGTGCAAAAGAAATGAGAAGAAATCACGTTTTAATGTAGAAAGCCACAAAGTTAATAAAAAACATGTTGAGGTAAAGAAACAGTGTATAGCTTGAAGTGAAGGAGCACCAGGGAAAGAGATAAAGAATAAAAGGGGCTGGGTACGGTGGCTCATGCTTATAATCCCAGCACTTTGGGAGGCTGAGGCAGGAGGATCTCTTAAGGCCAGGAGTTTGAGACCAGCCTGAGCCACATAGCGAGACCCTGTCTCTAACAAAAATAGAAAAATTAGCCAGGTATGATGGCATGCACCTGTAGTCCTAGCTACTTGGGAGGATGAGGCAGGGGGATTGCTTGAGCCCTGTAAGTTTGAGCTTACAGTGAGCTACAATGAGGCACTCTAGTCTGAGCTACAGAGTGAGACTCTGCCTCACAAAAAAAAAAAAGAAGAATAAAGAGGGAAGAGTTACAGTAGTAAAGAAAATCCTCTCCCATTGGGGAGAGCATTAAGATGAGCAACAGACATATACTAGGGTATTGGCATTTCTGAACATTAACTTGATCTTGAAAATATCTACATAAAAATTACACCTGTGTAGTCTTTATTATGTTTAGGGGCAAACATGTATTAGGAAAAATAGGACAAAAACTATGTCTAACCCATGTTTAAAGATGTATTATATTTACTATTATAAAATAAATGCACAGATGTGCCGTAGCTACTATACCTGGATAGCCTGTGTCCCATTTAGATCAGTTTCAAGGATCATGGAATATCAGAGCTGGAGAAAATTTTGGGGATCAACTAGACCAGTTTCTTCATATTCAGATGAGGAAACTGAGGCCCAAAGCAGTTCAATAATGTTCTCATTATCACAGGTCTCTGATTTTCTGTTGACTTCAGTGTTATATATATGCACATAGAGTTATATATGTGCACATCAACTACAAAAAGTTGTAGTCATATACATATTTGGAGGAGGAAAGGAGCCAAAACATGGCTCTAAAAATGCTATGCTTTAAGTTTTTTATTTAAAAAACAATACGATTTCAGAATCATAGATGGTTTAATATTCAATTCTCAAAAAAATTCTAAATTTAGACATGAAATTCTACCAAATATTTTCTTTAAGAAAAATAACATAATAGCTTTTGTACAGCTATGACTAAAGTTCTTTATGATTGCTGCAAAAAACAATTTTCTGGGAAAAATTCATTACTACAACTTTGGTGATAAGGAATAATTTATTTCACTGAATTCACTGTTACGACAAATTGTGCCTTTCAGTTATTAATGCTCCTGTTTCTTATTTTCTATAGACATCATTATTCATTTCTTTAATGTGTATGGTAACTTAAAAATAATCTTATCTGCAGAAAAGCCAAAATAAATGCTTGTTCAAGGATACTGCTAATTTACACAGAGTAGATTTTATTTGGTCAACATGATTTTTACTTGGTTAACTATGATTATTTAAGGAAAAAACCCCTTAGCAAGAAACATGAGATGCAAATGTTATTGTGATTAAAAAGAAAAAAAAAAAAAACAAGACCTTTCAAATGATTGCCTCCAATTGCATACAAGCGATCATTCATGACAGCCAAAGTGTGGATTGCGCGTTTCGTGTTCATATCTTGTTTTCGAGCCCAGACGTCCATCACGGGGTCATAGCAATATAGCCATGGGACATATTCTCCATTGTGTACACCGCCTGTGAATTAAACATATGCACACAAGTAAGGAAAGTGCCTTGGATCTGAACTTTGCAGCAGACAAAGTGGAGGAGTGACTTGCCTGAAATGTATATTTTCCCATTGTGTACTGCTCCTGCATGGGCGGCCAGAGGCTGTGGCAAAGAGGACACGTAACGCCATTCGTTTGTTTCTAGGTTATAGCACTCCACGCTGGACAAGTAGCCGGTTTCATTCCTTCCGCCAATAACGTATAAATGTTTGTCCAACCGACATGCATAGAAACTGGCTCTTCTACAATGAAAACAACTCACAGTAAATCACAGAAGGAGCTATGAAATTTTACTTCTTCAAATAGGATAAGCACTACCCTAGTTAGTCAGGGAAAGGAGGCATGTCCTGCATCAGAAAGCGCTGAAACCTTTAAAAATTACACATACACCTTCTAAATCTGAGACCTTCTATACAGTCATATACATTGCCCATTCTGGTTAACAGTTTCGATATTCAAATAATAGCAAAGGAGAAATTCAACAATTGTTTGTTTCAGCTCTTTTTATCTTGCTTTTATACACTGTAAAAGTGTTCATTAATGTTTGGGATATTTGGTACCTTGTAAGGATATCATAGCTCTGTAAGGCAAAGTGAAAAACGAGGTAGATAATGTAACAATAATAAATTATCTTGACATTCACTTTCTTTATGGTCCTTCAAGGGTCATTGTTCCCAATTTATAAGAGAACTACATCATCAAAATTTTTCTTCAATTATCATTTTTTCTTTTTTCCCCCCAGTACTACTGCAAATAGAATAAGTTTTGTGAACTTCATATAATGTTCAGATTTTGCTCTTATATAACCAAGTACAGGAAATTCATTTAAGGAGTTTTTGGTGATGATTATTACAAGGCTATAGGATATTTTTTAGTTTCTTTTCAAGAGAGGCTATTGGCTATATGATTCTACTGTGCCACCAAAGGCAAAAATATGCAAGCTGTGTTGAAAAGATTTGGAGGCAGCAAGACCAATTCTAAGACCATAATTTAGGAGTGAGAGATACAGGACCTGAATTAGAGTTTTAGTGGATGAAAGGAGAGGGGTGATGCAAAGGTCTTTTAAAAAAAGATGTAAGATTTGGTAGCTAATAAAATGTGAGAGCTGAGGGAGAATAAGGTTCAAAGAGGACTCAAACATTGGGAGTTAGGAGGACTAGGTTGAAACTTCAAGCAAGCCTTTGCCTCTTTGTTTCCTTTTCCCATTAATGCTCTGGAATAATTGCTCTGGAATAATACACTTTGCAAGGATAACAAAGGGTCCAATATTGAATAAACATCATTGTTAAGTGCCAAGTCCCTGAGAGAACATAATTTATATTTGATAATTTAATGCTCTTTATTAAAATTGATGCCAATATTCTTGTGCAATGTCAATTGCAAGATGAGGAGTTATAGAGCATTTTATCAGGCAAACCTTTATTGTTTGGGGATTTTTCAGGTTGTGTTTATGAAGTGTCAAAACATCTGGGAAGCAGTATGTGCCATCTTGGTTAATGGTTTGCATTCTAGAGTCAGACTACCTGGCTATGTGACTTACTAGGTATGTGACCTTCAACATGTTTCTCAACATCTCTCAGCCTCTGATTGCTCACAGGGTTACTTGGGAATACATATAAGTGCTTGTCATAGTGTCCAGCATTTGGTTCATGCCTAGGAACTATCATTTACTATCACCTGGATAAAAAGTCTTAAAAAATTGACCATCAAGATGTTTACATGTCAACTTTTCTCAATAATACTTGTGACTACTAAATAATATTTGTTTAGATGATTTATTACTATAATAGGTATGGTATTTGTTATAGATGGCAGAGTATTCAGATTTTTTTTGATAGTTCTGAAATTGTCCTAAATAGCCATCATTGATAATTTTCTAGTAATGTTTTATCTATATTTATTTTAACTAGATTTTCTTGATGTTTTTTGAAAGAGATGTGCTACGGAAAATTCAAAAGCATGATGAAGAACAACAATAATGAAAAAAGGGGGAGGGAGAAAAGTAGGAAGGAAAATAAAGAGAAGATGAGACAGATTTCATAAAGTGAAAGTTGTTAATCTGGGTTCATGCCTTCTGAGGGGTCCATGAAGCTCTGAAATTGTAATAAAATATATGCACATGTTTTTGCACATGTGCATTTTTTTGGAGAAAGATGTTTCATAGCTTTTAATTAGATCATCAAAGGGATCTCTGATCTAAAAAAAGTTTGAATTTCCTGGTATAGGGGAGTAAAAACTCATCTACATATAAAATTAGATTTAAAAATAGTTACAACATTAAGTGCATGCAGATGGACCATTGGTTCCTTCCATTTCTCTAACCAGATTTCAATTGCTCTTTCACTGAGCGTGATAGGGCAAAGTTAGTTTACTGGTGCTTTTACTCTCTCAAGCTAAAATGTTTCATTGAAAAGATGGACAGGCCAGGCACGGTGGCTCACGCCTGTAATCCTAGCACTCCGGGAGGCCGAGGGGGGTGGATTGTTTGAGCTCAGGAGTTCGAGACCAGCCTGAGCAAGAACGAGACCCTGTCTCTACTAAAAATAGAAAGAAATTATCTGGACAACTAAAAATATATAGAAAAAATTAGCCGGGCATGGTAGCACATGCCTGTAGTCCCAGCTACTCAGGAGGCTGAGGCAGAAGGATCCCTTGAGCCCAGGGGTTTGAGGTTGCTGTGAGCCAGGCTGACGCCATGGCACTTTAGCCCAGGCAACAGAGTGAGACTCTGTCTCAAAACAAAAAAAGAAAAAAAAAGAAAAGGCTGACACATGTCTACAGAAAAAGAGTCTTAAAATAACTCTTATTTTATTTGCACCATTGACCCAGAGGTAGGTCAGTACAACTCTTCCATATAATTCTATAACAGGTCTTGGGGCCTCTGAAATAATTAATTTACCTATTTCATTAATGGGCCACCTTTAAATAATTTGTACCATGTGGGTTGTAAGGTGGTAATGGTGATTTCTATGCAGTATTAGTCTAGAAGAGAAAATGCCAATTATTCATGACAAGTATGAAACTCTATTTCATTGAGTTTAGATTACAAAGAATAAGAGGAAGATCTCCCTTTGGTAAACTCCTTTAGTCTGGTCTAAATTTCAGTTTTCTCACTTTTTCTGATTTGGTTCCATTGTCACTGTGACACCAAATCAGACCGTCAGAACTTGCTCTCTTTTTTAGTCAAGACATTCTTAATGTGATGCTCATGTGTACTCCTAGCTTTATCCACACAGTGTCACTGTTAGGATCTAAATGGGAAAAACTCAGTTAGGTTTCACTTCTTGACTAAAAGTGCATTTTTATGTAGAAATTGCAATAGTGAAGATTCTGAGTCTTTGACTTATTTCCTTGCATGCCCACAGTGAGAGTTTCTGAAATGCATGATAGAAACCCAGGTTGTTAATGGTCTGTCAACAACCGTGAATATTTGCTGGTGGCTAAAATTTTACCACCAGGTCTCTCTTGGTAATGCTCCCTGCCCCTCCTCCCCACATGAACAGCATACCTGGTTCAGGCTATCATATTTTGAGGGGAAAGTAAGTTCAAGATTATTAAAGATTCCTTAATGGGATTACAGTGTTTCCATTTCAAATTATTCATCTCTCCTTCCTCCAGCCTCTCCTCCCCCTACGGCCAGAGGCAATATTCAGTGTTGTTTTTGAGATAAGTTAAAAAGACTAGTAAAAATATACTCATAAAAATATATACACTCATAAAAATACACTTTGAGCCCTGCTTGAAAGATCTTTACAAGTCTTTTTTTTTTAGGTTTCAAATGTATTATAATTTATTTCTTTAATAATGCCATATTTTAATCGGTATACAGTTATCAGTTGGTTTTGAAACAATTCAGTATTACCCTAGCTGGGATGATTACTGATCTCACCATTCTTTTCGGGTGACTGGCAGTGGGACAGGTTCCATTCTATTCCAATTTGTGTTGCTGCGTATGTCCATACAGCAATGCAGAAAGTGGCTCCACTAGATAGTATAGCATTGCCATATTTGTCATGAAAAGTGGGTGTCTGTTTCTGGTGGCTCTGCCTTGCGTTATTTGCTGAATGTTTCGAACTTGGAGACAACTCTGTGCGTTTTTGGCCAAGGGAAACATCATGAAGCTCAAGATAGATCTGCGGCAACTCCAGTGGCTGATTTGGTGCAAGCTCACATCAGGTACCCTTGCCTGTAAGTCGTTTCTGCCTCTTAGGGTGGTCAGTTTATATCCTAAAGCCTGAGACTGAATTACTATACCCTTATCCTGGCTTGAATTTTTGACTTTTGTTATAGGGTTTAAAACAACAGATTTTTCAAACAGAATGTTGTTTCCTTTTGTTTCTTATAATACTGCTAGGAAACAAAACAGTAAAATTTGGAAGCAATTTTTGATATATTAACTTCTAGTCTTTCATTTACTCTGCAGAACAGAACAGAGGCTTTGTTGTTGCTTCCCAAACTGCTTTTTCTTTTTATATTTTGAATAATACTTAAAATGTCTGTTTTTTACTGAAAAAACATTGAAAGTTACCAAAGCATTTTTATTGATCTAAGTTTTCAATTTGCCCTCTCCTTACCGAAGAATCAAATTCTAAATCTGACACCAAAACAATTCATCAGCACTACATTTAACTTTATATTTTCATCTAATTGTTTCTGCCGGTAAATTCATAGCTAGCAGGCATGCAATTCATGAACTGACCCATAGTTGAGTAAGCCTGGTGGCCATGTGCCCATGTCCCTGCTGAACTGGGAGGGTATTCTGTACTTTTTTTATATTCCTTTGGAGGCTTTGACTTGCTAGGATATCCTAGAAATTTGTCCAGACAGCTCTGTAAGAGTGAGTTACCCCAGAGGTGGCTTCCAATGTGTTTCTGTTATTCTCAAGCAGTTTGCTGACTTCTCAGCATCACAATCTCTCAGCAGTTTGGTAGCAGAATAATGAAAAGGGGTAGGCGGTTTGATTTCTGGTTTGATTCAAGATCTACACAATGTAAAATTAACTCAATTAAATGTTCTAAGAAACTTTTCTGATCTGAAGAGTGTCACACATATTTTAGATTTGTTTGTTTGTTTCTTAAACACCAATTAATCCACACTGGTAACTTGATCATATTTTGCTATTTTGAATGGGAGCTTGGCAACGACAGGAAAATTTCATTTTAAGTTATGGATTGCTGCCTGGGTCAGCCAACGCATAGGGAGATGGAACTACAAGATTGACGGGGCATTTGTGAGATCTGCTTTTCCCCACTCAGCTCTGTAAGGAGCTCTTTATTTGGTCTATCGAGTTGATTGTTTTAAATCTAAAAAAAAACTTCTTTTACTAGGGACCTGACATGATATACCATAATGACTTAGAGAGAAACGTTAAACAGTCCATCCTGTCAACGGTGGCTGCCGGGCGCCAACAGACCATGGCAGGTCTTTTTATCAGGTCAATGAGCTGCTAAAAATTGTCTAAGTAGGACCCTGATAGGCCATAGCGCCTCAGAGGAAGTCATTATAGACTATCAAGTAAACAATACACATTTTTAAAAAAATTACTAATTAGGTTTTGCAGCAATATTTCCCATCCTTAGGGGCTCTACAGTGAGATAATTGACCGCGACGTGAGTTATGCCTCCCAAGCCGAAGGCGTGAAGGTTAATTATCGTGGTGCACAGCCCCCAGCAAAGGGGACCGTGGTGATGAGATGATGACATTTCAAACATGTATTGATAGTCGTTTTAAATAAAACTTTTTTTTTGAATGGTTTTGGTTAAAGGGCAAAGTGATGCAGCTACAGTAACAGCAACCAGGAAATAATTTCCCAAGAGAGAGAAACAGGGTGCAGTGGAGAAAGGCACCAGGAAGCTTCTGATGCACTGAGAAGTTTGTCAGGCTATTCATTGACTTAGAATTATTACTGGAGATACTTTTGAACTAGACATTCCTACAAGCGGCTATGGTCCTTAATGTATCGTGTCTCGTCTCGTCATTTTGGTGTACAGCTTTTAGTATCCTGAGAGTTTTACTATGTTTACATTGCATGGAATAGAAAGTTAGACACTGAGTTTCTTTAGAGCATAGCTTCATGCCATCTTGCTGCAGTAATGTACATTTTTGAACAAATGGTATTGTTTGAAAATTTCCTTTTAACTTGGAATTTATGGTGAAGGGTCTAATTTAATCTCAGTGTAATCTACTTGAATGTTAAAAAAAAGGATGTTAACATGAGGGGTCATGTAGGAAATAGGAAAGAGAAGAAATGCTGCCGATTCCTTCTTTCATACATCAAAGGAGAAGATGCAATAGCTTGCAGTTCATGGTCACTATTATATCGGAAAATTTGCTTAAGAAGATGCCCAAACATTTGAAAACAACGGTTTAAAATCTAGTATGTGAATTTGCATATGCATATAAAGACATGGCATCACATAACAGCCAGGAGAGACAAAATATGTGTAAATATACTAGTCATCTTGTCCTTTGGTAGCTAGGAGAGTTGCATGAGATAACCACTCTGTATGTAAAAAATGAGATGACACTTTGCAAGACTTTTTTTTTTTGAAGTTAACAAATGACCTGTTCTTGAATGTATGATGGGAAGACATTAGGGAAGGCAAATCTAAGTGACTTGAGCTAGTGAGACAAAATTTACTATAATTTAAAGCAATATTGAAAATGAATATTGAATTTAATATTGAATAATTTAATATTGAAAGTTCTGCCTCAAAATGCATATCATTGTGAGAATGGTGTTTGGTATTTCAATTTTAGGATTTAAATGTATTATCACCAAGAAGAGCGGTATGGTCAGTAGAATTTTAGCTCTGTTTGCAAAATACCAATCAATGTTGTCAAGGAAGACAAGGCACATAATTTTTTTCTTCTTATATTAGGACAAATAATTGACTCAATTATTTTTCTCTATTGAATTAACAAGGTAGTTAATCTAAATTGGCCAGGTCAAGATTGGTATTTCGCCTCCTATGTCTTCCATTGGCTCTATTTACCATTCCTTACCATCAAAACCATCTAGCACCCATGCTTTCTATAAAACAGTCACAATCATTTCAGACACGAGAAATAAACACTTACCTTTCTTGCATGGGTGGAAGTTGAATCCAGCTATTAAATCGGGGATCATATCGGCTGACAAAATTTGTACTGTGTTTTCCTGTAAAAATACATTTGAGACACTTAAACTTAGATCCCTTTGTTGATTTGCACATTTAACAGTATTTTATAAGATGTCTCCATTCTCAGGTTTAACAAATAGATGAACTGAGTAGAAGGAGCAACTAACAGCATGAGTAGTGATTGGTCAGTAGCAGAATAAATATGCCACCTCAAATGGTTTTCCTTTTTCCGTCTCTTTCCTTTTTCTGCTTTTGGAACAATTTGGGATTAGACTAAATCAACCATAGCAATAAAAGCAAGTATATTTACCAAACTGGCTTTTATCATAGTGTTAGGGTAAAAACTTCTGGGATGTTTTAGTGTCTTAATATTTTAAATATAAGAAGCTACTGTCTATAAATTATCAGTTCCAGAGACTACCTTATATAGTATCTCTGGTTAGAGCCATTTAAAAAAATTGTCTTGCCTTTTTTTCCTGCAAAACATTTTTTAAAGACTTTTTTTTAGAGGAGTTCTAAGTTCACAGCAAATTGAGAGGAAGGTACAGAGATTTCCCAGATGCCCCCTGCCCCTATACATGCACAACCTTTACCATTCTTACAGCCTTTTTCTAACAACCCAAGAACTCAGTGGTGGAGTCTGCTCTCTCCCTACTGAAATAACAGTAGTCTATACAGTAAGAGTCTGAGTTGGGAAGTCAGTTTTGTTCCACACGTCGTGTAAGTTCTGTGTGCATGTTTGGGGAAGCACAGTCGCTGTCACATACACACAGGTACATTTGCTGAGTTGGGAAGCATGGGTCCTCCGAGCTGCTTCAGTGGTGCATCCCCTCTGCGGAGCCCAAGAAGCAGGGTGATGCCTCCAAGGCATTAAAATGGAGCTTATTTTATATACATATTGACATCAACGCAAGAAATGGAAGAACAAAGAATCTATTCCATTTTCTGTGTAGCACCTGAGATGATAATCACCTAAAGCACCCGAGGCTTTAACTCTAAAAGTCTGCCTTCGTTCATACATGCGTAAGTAAACATTGAGATATGGGTGCCAAACTTCACCACGGGAGTAAACAGGAGTGTGTGTGCACATGCTCACACACGCGTGGACAAATGACACAATTGTTACTTGTAAAAATATATACTGAGCACCTACTTTGCATCTTATGTATTCCAGGCTCTGGAAATATATATAAGAAAGATACGGGCCGGGCGCAGTGGCTCACACCTATAATCCTAGCACTCTGGGAGGCCAAGGCAGATGGATTGTTTGAGCTCAGGAGTTCGAGACCAGCCTGAGCAAGAGCGAGACCCTGTCGCTACTAAAAACAGAAAGAAATTACCTAGACAACTAAAAATATATATAGAAAAAAGTATCCTGGCATGGTGGTGCATGCCTGTAGTCCCAGCTACTCGGGAGGCTGAGGCAGGAGGATTGCTTTAGCCCAGGAGTTTGAGGTTGCTGTGAGCTAGGCTAATGCCACAGCACTCTAGCCTGGGCAACAGAGTGAGACTGTCTCAAAAAAAAAAAGAAAAAAAAAAAGAAAGATATGGTCTTTGTCCTTGTAAATGAATAAGCAAACATATAATATAATAAACATTATAATATGATACAATTAAGTGGAGGTAAAGGCTATAAAGAAAAATAAAGCCAGGAGTGATAGAGGGGAGGCCAGTTTAAGTAGAATGGTCACCTGCTCACAGAAGCCTTCTGCAAGCCATGCAAGTATCTGCAGAATGAGCCTCTCAGGCATGGGGGCAGGTGAGTGTGAAGTCCTGGGCTGGTGATGAGTTCAAAAACAGCATGAATGCTAGTGTGAGTGGACAGAAGTCAGAGAAGTGTCAAAGTGCAGAACACAGTGTGCCTCGTGGACTGAATGAAGTAGGATTTTGAACCCACTGGAGGGTTTTGAGCACGTGGGGAACATGGTCTAATCTAATGCCTAGCTCTGGCTGCCATTTTAGGAGCAGACTGTAAGGGGCGACTGCAGAAACAGGGGCACTGTTAGGAGGCCATTGTAAAAGTCAAGGCAAGAGCTGGTGGTGGCCCTTTTCCGTCTCAGCCGCTGCCATGCCATCCAGACTGAGGAAGACTCGGAAGCTTCGAGGCCATGTAAGCCACGGCCACGGCCACAGCCGCATCGGCAAGCACTGGAATCACCCAGGAGGCTGGGGTAATGCTGGTGGCATGCATCACCACAGGATCAACTTTGACAAATATCACCCAGGTTACTTTGGGAAGGTTGGTATGAGGCATTACCACTTAAAGAGGAACCAGAGTTTTTGCCCAACTGTCAACCTTGATAAATTGTGGACATTGGTCAGTGAGCAGACACGGGTAAATGCTGCCAAAAACAAGACTGGAGCTGCTCCATTATTGATGTGGTGCGATCGGGCTACTACAAAGTTCTGGGGAAGGGAAAGCTCCCAAAGCAGCCTGTCATTGTGAAGGCCAAGTTTTTCAGCAGAAGAACTGAAGAGAAGATTAAGGGTGTTGGGGGAGCTTGTGTCTTGGTGGCTTGAAGCCATATGGAGGGAGGTTCATTAAATGCTGACAAATGCTAAAAAAAAAGAGCTGGTGGTGGCTTGAATGAAGGTGGAGGTGGAGAGATATCTGTTGTACAGGCACAGTCTAATAAAATTTCCTGAGGGACTGAATATTGGAAGGAGAAAAAGTGAGTCATTAAGGATAGCTGCTAGGTTTTTAGCCTGAGTAATTGGATGGAATGTCATGCAATTTGCTGAGGTGGGGAAGACCAAGAAGGAGTAGGTTGGGAATGGGGGAGAGAAGTTATGAGCTCTGTTTTGGACTTAACCTTGAGAGACCTACAGGATCTCAAACAGAAAGTTTCTGGCAGGCCACTGGCTAAATGAGGCTACAGGTGCAAATTTTGGAGTCATTAGTCCTGAGTTATTATTTAACACTACAGGACTGGATGAAACTGTTTAGGAAGAGGGTTATAAAATGAAAGATAATGGGTCCTGAGAATGTGCACTGGAGTAGAAGAAGAAAAACCTGTAAAGGAAAGGAACTGTCAGAGATAAGAGGAAAAGCGTGGTATTTTGGAAGCCAAGTCAAATTGTGTTTCAGAAAGAAGGGAGTGAGCAACTGAGAATTGACCATGGGATTTGGCAACATGGAGGCCGTTGGTGGCATTGACAAGCGTTGCTTCAGTGAACCGGTGGGGCTGAAAGCCTGAATGGGGACTACTCAGAAGGAACTAAGATGTAAGAAAGCAGAGGTAAGAGGACAGACAGTGCTTTTCAGGACTTTTGCAATAAAAAGATTATAGCTGGAGGATGCAGCAGTGAAGGAAGGTTTGCTTTGTTGCTTTTTAAGAAATTCAGAAATACTAGGAAGTCCTTGAGCAGGCAAGAGGGAATGAGGAATAGACCTTAGATTGGAGCAGACAGAATATATGGGTAGCAATAGAAATAACTGAATAGATTTGGTAGTAGTGAGGTGAAGAGTTTATTTTCTGTTTGCGTCCATTCTCATTGAACTAAGAAGCAAAGCCGTCAGCTGAGAGTGAGGGGGATTTGGAGAAGGGGGCATTTGAAGAGAGAAAGCAGGTGTGAAATAGTTATCTTGGAGGGTGGGAGAGTGCATTCACCATGAAAATTTAGTGGAGTTGACTGGTAGCCAGTGTGGCTGTGTGATTTTCTCCATGCTTAGGGGCAGGGGAGAGGTAGAAGTGAGTTGGGTTTAACCAGGACGAGTATTGCCAGGAGGAGAGAGACAGACACGAGGGCTGCAGGTGTGCGCACTAGAGTGATTATTGGGATGAGGCATAGAGTCCAAGCCCAGTAAGGAGGGAAGTAAGGACACGAGGGGATGATGGACAGGGAGAAGGTGGTATGGCCAAGTGAAAGAGGTGGCATCACCAGCAAAACAGAGGATCGCTGCACATAAAGAGGCAGAGGCAGCAGCTGATATCATCTGAAGATAGCCTTCAAAGCACCTGGGGTCTTAAGGGTTTGGGAGTGGCAACCAAGAGGAAGGAGAAAAGCCACCTGCCTCTAATAATACGAAGTGTGTGGGAAGAGGGGAGGATACCAGCCCCCATTAGAAAGGGTGGCTGGGAAAGCAGTGCTTTCAGAAGACAGCCAGGTTTAGGAGAAAAGAAGTAGAAGGAACCATTCAGAGGAGAGTTTAAGGATTATAGGGATTTTGCTGCTGTGAGATCATGAGTTGCAGGGATCATGTGGGAGAGTCTGGATGGTCAGGTTGAGTGGCAAATTGAGTTTTATCTGGGAATGCAAAGGAAGAGATAAGAGTGCCACAGGGTGAGGATGACCTGGATTTCACATGGAGAGGCTCCAACTCAAGGAAGGATTATCTAACATTGATTTATAAGTGAGTTTTTGTGGAATTTGTAATCACTTGCCTGTAGAAAAAAAAATCACCTTAGATAGTCAAGTTCCAAAGTTCATTCCCAAATGCATCTGAAGATTAATGATGTTCATAGGAATGTAGAACCTACCCACCACGTATAGGAATGTTTCTTTTTCCTTTTTTTTTTTTTTTTTTTTTTGAGACAGAGTCTCACTCTGTTACCTGGGCTAGAGTACCATAGCATCAGCCTAGCTCATAGCAACCTCAAACTCGTGGGCTCAAGCAATCCTTCTTCCTCAGCCTCCCGAGGTGCTGGGACGACAGGCATGTGCCACCATGCCTGGATAATTTTTTCTATATATTTTTAATTGTACAGCTAATTTCTTTCTATTTTTAGTAGAGGCGGGATCTTGCTCTTGCTCAGGCTGGTCTCGAACTCCTTAGCTCAAAGGATCCACCCGCCTCGGCCTCCCAGAGTGCTAGGATTACAGGCATGAGCCACCATGCCCAGCCCAGAATCCCGTATTTTTAAGATGGGTGACTTCCTTCACAGTTTTCTAAATGGGGAATTCCTTGTGAGTGAGAACCACTTTCCATTGTGATCCAATACTGACTTAATTTCACAAGATCAATAGCTAAAACATAATTGTTGTACATATCTAACTACACACATACGTTTATGTGAAAGGCAGTGTAGTACAGTAGTCAGACAAACCTAGGTTGGAATCAGCTCAGCTTCTTGCAAGCTGTATTCTGGCAAGTTCTTTAACCTCTCAGGTTTAGTCTCCTCATAGTAAAACTACAGCTGTCATGAAACATGGCTCACGGATGGTTGTGAGGATTATGTGAAATGATTCAGGTGAGTGCTTAGCAAAGTCCCTGGCAAATAACGAGTACTCCATAAATGCTATTACTAATACTAAAGAAGTCAACTATGGTTGACTAGATGGATGGAATACGAAGCTACATGGAAAATATTTAAGAGATTATGGTAGATGCTCCTGGGACCTAGCCCAGATCCCTCTGCCAGACTGGTGCACCCATTTCCCAGCTGCTGTGAGTGTGGGCTTCCCATGGTCATGACTGTTCCCTCAGGTGAACAGGCCACCTCAGTGCCTGACCTCATTCCCTACCTGCGGGAAAGCTTTAGCCAGTGACAGTCTGACTGGCATGGGGTCCAACAGGCTGGCCCACTTGCCTCAAAGTGTAACCAGTTCTCCTTTATTTAGGATAAGAGACTCAAGCCAATGGTCCAACAGCCTTCACCCAGATCTATGCAAAATGACTTCTCATGCCAAACAGGTCAGGGACAGGAGGACTCCGCCTTCCATGCGGAAGCTCCCAAAATTCCAAAAAGGGACCTTACAGAAAGAGAGAGCTCCCAGGCCTATATTGAGCCTAAAAGTAAAATTAAAATGTACTAATTAAAGTTTTACTAAAATTTAATTCTGGGTTTAGGAATAACATTGATCAGGTGTCAAGGAGATGTGGGTGGGGGAGGGGATGGGTGTATCCCTACGTAATGAGTGCGATGCGCACTGTCTGGGGGACGGACACGTTTGAAGCTCTGACTCGGGGAGGGGGTGGGAGGGCAAGGGCAATATACATAACCTAAACTTTTGTACTCCCACAATATGCTGAAATAAGAATAAAAAAAAGAAAAAAATTTAATTCTGAAACTTCTAGGGACTAAAGCAAAGAGAAGAGACCATTCACCCACAGGACTAACATCAGTAATAATTTTCAAAAGCACACCCGGCCTCAGTGGCTTGGTCTGAGCAGATTTGTCATGTGGGTCTTCACATGAAGCCCGCTGAGTGGTGAGAGTGAAGGCCATCCCCACAGCAAACACAATTGTGTGCTTTTTATAGTCTTTTCATAGCTTATTCATTGAGGGCTTTCAGCCCAATTGCTGTTCCTCTCAGGGGTGGGAGAAAGAAAATCAGTGTAGTCCAACAGCGCAGCCTTGATTCTCCAGAGCTGTGGTCCCCAAACCCCCTGGGAATTGGACCGGTACTGACTGGTCCATGGCCTGTGAGGGACTCAGCCACAGAACTTCCCTCCCTCCACGTCAGTAGAAAAATTGTCTTCCATGAAACTTGGGGGGTGCGGGAGGGCACACAGCAGGAGGTGAGCAGTGGGCAAGCGAGAAGCTTCGTCTGTATTTACAGCCACTCCCCATCGCTCACATCACCACCCGAGCTCCCCCTCTACCCGCTGCCCCCAGCACCCTGCTGCTCCAGCCCCGCTGCCCCTGTCCGGGGAATAATTGTCTTGCATGAAATTGGTCCCTGGTGCCAAAAATTTGGGGGACCGCTGCTCTAGAGGAAAGAATGTGTCCTTTAATCTCTCCCCTATCCCTCCCGCCCAATTCTATTAGATGTGTCTTTGATTAGAAGTTGAACAGCAAGAAGTTATAGGTTACATATTTTTGCCATCAAATTAGGGAGCAGATTTTCTGTGTTGCTGATTAGGGCTGAAGAGGGCGGTTGACAGTGTTTTTTGAAAACTGAGTTGTGGTCCCAAGACTGGTATTTTAACAGAGGCCTATTCCACCTGGGAAGCAGGGTAGCCTAAGAGTCCAAAACAGGACCTTCCAGCCTTCTCTTGTCAGGTTTTAGTTTTAATCTAGACCTCAAAAAGAATGTTCTGCAGGTTCTTTCCTTAAATACACCCAATGGCTGTGCACCAAATGGGTGTTGCTCACAAACACTCCATCCAGTTAAAATCACTTCTGAGGAAGGAGGAACCGAACAGTAAGGGAAGAGCTTACAGTAAGGGAAGAGCTTACCATGGATTGTGTGTGTGGGTGTCAGGGTTTTCTGGTAACATATGGAATCTGTCATTACAGAAGTAAGTTAAAGGAAAGATATTAAATATCATTCCTGCTTCTGTTTTTCACAAAGCCTAGGAACTGTCCTCTTTCCAACACTGGGAAATGTGAAACAACAAAGCTGAAGGTCTTGAGAAAGAATGTCTCCCTCTTAAAAGCAATGTTCTTGGAGGGTGGCCTGGCTTGTTTTCCTTTAAGATTTTCTAGAGTGAACAGATGTAACAATTTTCTATAATTTGCCTTGGTGCAGATGCTGAAAGAGAGCATTCACAATAAAATATATGCAGTATATGTAATTTCAGCTGGATGTTCTGGGGTTTTAAAGTAAAAATGTGTACCTGCAAGCTGTTTTATGGTTTCTCAGTCATAATTATCTCTGTAACACAGAAGGCTACAACTGCAACTCCTCCTTCGTGTGCAAGCTTTCCAAAAATATCTTGATAATTCTGCATACTCTGCAAGGCACCGTGTTCTCCTCGTGTTTGGCTTGGGAAGTGTGTTAAAAGGTTTAATTTCTCTTTGTCACAAATTTAGGATATAATCACATTATTGGTGATAATCTATGGAAGAAGCACTGGGAGAAGGTGTAGCAACTAGAATGAATCACAAGGAGTACTTGCTGCAAAATGACTTCAGCTGAAGTTATGTGCGGTACGACTGGAGATAATATTTATTGCGACTGCACTATTGTGTCGATGAAATGGGAGGAAAGTGGTGGAGAAGGTGGTGAGGATTCTAAACAGCTGCCGCTCGCTCCCTTCCTCTAGGGAGTTCGTGCTCATGCTTGTGGCATTCCTCAGGGGATAGATAAAGAGAGGGTCTGGGGCATCGTTGCAAAGCCAAATCCCCAGACAGTCGATGAGTGAACGCTCCGCTACAGATGTCCCCAGTTAGCTCCAGGATCGACCCTCCCTCCAATTGTCAGCCCCATTTCCTGACTACTTCATTTGTCCCTGTTGCACAGAATTGCATTTTCCACGCTAATTACAAAATGGACAGCTACTGACGCCCTCCATCACACGCATCGTTGTTGGGCACCCCCGGTTAAGTTGCTCGATAGTTACCATTCGGATTCCATTGGTCCTCTCCGCCCAGCACGAACAAGAAGTTTTCCACCTCCACGACGCAGTGGTGGGCGCTGTTGTATGGCATAACTGGAATCAAGAAAAAAAAACAAAGACGTCTGAAATTTTCCATCTTAGGACTTGCTACCTTGGCTCTCTAGTTATTTGCTTCGCCGAAGTGTATGAAATGTGAGACCGAGTCAGAAGGAAGACTGCGCAGGCAGCAGAGAAACTACCCACCAGCGGCTCAGTGGTGTGTTCCCAGTGGTTTCAAACCCAGCCCCTTTTGATGAATTTTACATAATGTTATTCCACAAATTAGTCAAGAACAACCTGCCACGCTGCTTTCGATTCTTAGGTTCTCCTCACCTGCCTGACGATGGGGATGGCGTTCCGAACGACTGACACTCCCCAAGGGTCAGGGCTGGGGTTATGTCCTGGAAGAAGTAACCCTGAATACACTCGGAGCCATTAAGATGTTCTGGCCAAACTTGGATTGCTGGCAATCTCTCCACAAACAGACTCGGGGTGCTTGGAAGCTTTCTATTCCACAGCAATGAGCAAGTTGAATTTCCATACAGTTTTAAGTTTTTAAATTAAGGTCCTGCTGATTTAATGCCTCCTCCAAATGTATACGCTTAATTTCCTGTACAATGTCATTAGCGGCACAATCACACATTTTCTATCTATCTGCTTAGCAGCTCTTCTGTAACAAAGAGGAAAACTGTCAGGAACGTCACAAATATCCATCCTCCTCTCTCCCTTCTCCCTGCCCAAATGAGGTGGCTGGGAGGAGGGGGCGTTGTTCAGAAACCCACTAAAGCCACGTTTCTCTGTATTTTGGTCCCATTTATATTTCCTTTGGGGAGACACAAAGCCCCAGACTAGGACGTTCCTGTCACCTTCTGTGTTGTGCAGTGTTAGTTAGTCTCTGCTACTATAATATCATATGGAAAATGTAAACGTGTGCAGCGTTAGTGCTCGTATCACATGCAGTGCTTTGGGCCCAGTGACACCAGTAGGAAAAATGATGTCCTTGTTCAGCTCATCATATGGGCACCTTAAATCTAGGTGAGGACAAATGGGGAGGTGATGTGCATGTTCAGGCAGGGAACTTATTGCTTGACACGGATCAACAGAGCACTTAAGAAACCAGTGCAGTGGGAAATCAATATGAGTCAGGGCCAACTCTTACTTTGTGCTCTTTTGCCAATGCAGAGAGAGAGAGAGAGAGAGGGAGAGGGAGAGAACCTATCTCATACTTGATTTATTTTGGGTGATATATATCTCTCACTTCATTTTGTTTTTATTATCTTTTATTTTTCTCGGAAAGCACTTATGCTGGCTAACATATGTAAATAAAAATAATAAGAAACGGGCATAGCTCCGAGACTTGTAACACAGCTTCTGAAACAGTAAATCAGATACTTTAAGCTTCTTACCAAAGGATTTTAGGGGTTTTGATTATTTAATTAACATATTTATTTATTTATTTATTTTTACTGTAAATAGTCTTACATTGTTTTTGTACTTATATCCACAAGGTGTTGGTATGGAAACCGCTGATTTGGGGGAAAATGTAGAAACTGGGTGGGCAGTGGTTTGTGTGGTCCATGAATCTAGGTCACTTGACTTAGAGAGTCATCTCAGGAATGTCCGTCAGCTCCTCAGTCCTCAGTTTGCCTCTTTGAGAAATGCTTTTAACCATACAGATCCCGTAAGCTTCACTGCTCAGAATTCACTGGGGCAGAGTATCTGTCAGGTTCATGGAGGAACTAAGGTTGATATGTTTTAAAGGTCTTTTTTTTTTTTAAGTTAATTCATCATTGTTTGGATTATGATGCTGGTTCGAAAATACCAAAAGCAAAACTAGGCTACCCCTTATTATATTGTGAACAACCTGGCACTACTCTAGCTGATCATAATGTCTTCCGATCAGTGTAAACTTACTCAGCATTCATTGTCATCTGTATGTACAACCAACTTATTCTATGACCACCACCCTTCAAATATTTATTTTAAACCTTTGGTCAGTTTAATGCCCAAATCTTATAAATAATGAAAAATTGCATTATCTTTTTTTTTTAACCAGAAGTCCAGCTTCATAATAATCTCTGAAAACAAAATGACACTTGTGTTTTGTTCTTGCCATTCATTTGCTCTCATTCATGCAAGCAGAAATTAAGTGAAGAAAATAATACATGATTTATTTTTAAGCTTCTTTTTCATTTGATTACCCCTATTGTTATGCTTTATGCAAACAAATGAAACTATTGCACTAAGCTAACTATTAAACTCTTCAAAATAAGAGAAAAGAAGGTTGAGGAAGTTCTAATTTAAAGGTTACCTAAAGGTATGTTCATGTACTTATACATTTTTACCCCTGTTTTCAAACCTTGTTTGCTATATTTCTTAGCTGAGCATTTCAGTATTCTCCTTCCTGAATTATTGTCTGTTCTGAATTATTATGGTGAATTGAGGGGCTATAAATATACACAAATAACTCTCTGAAATGATTCTGAATGTAAAACGCTCCCAAATTTATTTAAAAAAATCTATATTCAATCAATGTTTGGATTTTGCAAAAGACCTAATTTCTTTGACTTCTGATTAAACCTGAAGGAAAGCAAAATAAATAGGGCAATGAGCAAGAGCAAACAATCATTTAAAATGGCACCGGGTACTGCACTTATTGATTCTCTTTTAAATAACAACAGATACATGCCGGCTCCCTCCCAGATTTCTCCAGAGGTGGACAGCCGCCTCGCCCTCACAAGCAGGTAGCGGAGGAGGTTTGTACTCTGTGTTCACATACAGCCCAGTGTGAGTTTTTAGCGTGTCAGTCAGTGAGTTAGAGGGAAAGGGGAGAGAGAAGCTAATCAGAATGAAATGAGATTAAAGGCTGTCTAATTTTACAGCAACTGTGATCCATCAGCCACTGTGAAAGTGACAGTGGAAATGAATGATGGAGACAGACAGGTGGGGCTGTACATTTCACTGATTTATCCTCAAATGCACTGGGCCTTATTTTATTGAGTGAACATGACCGCATTTATCATGACTGTCATCCAAACCCACTTCCCTCCATTTAAAAAGGTCACTTTACTCAGAGGGAATAGGAGAGAGGCACTTTCAAATCAGATTTAAAATCTAATAACACGTGTTTATAAGGCCCTTTGCAAGAATTCTCAACTTTATTAACGAGTAGTTAACTCGATTAACAAACGAGTAGTGCTTGCACAAAAGGAAAAAAAGCCGGAAAACTGAAAAAGGAGAAACTTTTATTCATAGTCATCTGAGGGAGCACCTTCGTTTCATCTCTAAATGTGAAGCAATTTGTACCATTTTTGCCTTTCCCCCTCCAAACTCCCGAAATTCAATTTTAGTCTGGGAAATTAAATAAAACATCCACATTTCACATTTTTAATTAAGCAAGTAGGAATCAGGTAATACTATAAAATAAACTTGGAGAGGATATTAAGTCACAGTATTTACTCTGCAGAATGACTGATCGGCACACACAAAATAGATGTTAGCAATTGTTACAAGCTGAATCTGTGCCACAATTAACTTATGTACCTGTTAATTGCTTTCCCATCATTTTAAGGTCATAAAAATCTCAGTTACACAGAGTCTCTTACCTTCCCTATACCAGTGCCATAAAATGTCCTGGAATGTCATGCACAAAATTGGTCTTTGTGGATGTGAAAATGGAGAGTCAAACCTTAAAGGGATTTTGTGTTACTTTTTACAATAATAACCATCATTAGTAAACATTTACTATGTGCCACAGGTATATGTAAATTAAATACATAATTATATTGATGTATTTACCTATAGTATGTTTCTGAAAATATAACAACACTTGTGTTTTGTTTTTCCCATTCATTTGCTCTCATTCAGGCAAGCAGAAATTAAGTGAAGGAATAAGAAATAATATTATAATACATGATAAAATATAATATATGATTAACATATGATATTATAGTACATAATGAAATACACTAATATTATATTTACCTACATTTACTTACATGTTTCATTTAATATAACTATTATAAAGGTAGCATTATTCATTCATTTTATTTCTATAAGAAATACTGAGGCCTTGACATGTGAAGTCACTTGTTGAAGGTCATACCTAGCTAATGAGTGGCAGAGATGGAATCCAAACACAAGGATATCTGGACCCCAATCCACACTCTTATCCATTTCACTCTACTGATTTTCAATAGATATGTGCATCCAACCAGCAAGTAATTACTGAGTTCCTAAGTGTTCAACGATGGTGTTCTTGAAATTTGTGTATAATTTTTTATATTGAATTATGTTTGAAATGTGTTTATTAGTTTGATATTTAAAGAAATCCTTAAATCAAGCAAGTAAATATGCCTTTACATTTTTTTCTATAAATCTGGGTATTCAAATAGTTGGTTTTCTTAAAGTTGGGTACGTTTATTTGATGCAGCCAGAAAAAAACACTGAGAAAATTAGCCAGTTATGGATAGGTGGAGTCTATCAGAAGAGGGTTTTTTTGTTGTTGCTGTTTTTGTTAAACAGCGAGGCCACATTTCAACCTTGAAAGCAGGTTCGAAATATCTTGGTCACTGTGGCCCTTTTTCCAGCTTACGTTCAGGGGGCTCGTTGGTATTTATGGAGGCCTTATTCTAGTAGAGATCCACACATTCCCACATTTTATATCATTCCCACATTTTATATCTAAGAAATGTAAACCTCTCCCAGCAGAAAGTTTAGGTATCCTTTGCAACCCACAAATTTTCATGAACATTCAAACAAGAGATTGCACAGGGCTTTGCCAAGAACATAGGATTGCTAAATAGATGGTTGTCGAATGTTTATCACTTAGATGTAACATTTATGGGGGCCTTGATTTTCTTTTGGCCTCAAATGTGTTAAGTTTGCAAAACTGTCAAATATAAAAAAACTTCTTGTTTTGAAAAAGTAATTAACTTCCATGGTAAAAATACATTCTTATTAATAATTTTAAAAAAGGATATATAGGACCAATAAGTCTCCATCCTATTCCTGAAACCCAGCCTTTCAGTTTTCTACCACAGAGGATATCACTGCTACTGTGTTCTTGGGTTTTCTTTCCAGACACATTATATAAGCATACCATGGGCACACTCTTTAGTATCTTGCTTGTTTTGCACTTAAAAATACATTCATTTCTTCATTAATCAAATATTTACTCTGTTGCTACTCCATGCCAGGCAATGCTGTAGTTGCTGGGAGGTCATGGTGAAGAGCAACTGGGAACGTGCTAAGCAGGGGAAGCATATAATAAACATGTGCTCAAATAGGTAGGCTCTTTTGTCTAAATGACAAGTGCAACGAAGATAAATAAAGCAGGGTTAAGGGAGAGGGAGTGACAAAGATGGTGAATTTCGATAGTGGTCAGGGAAGGACTTTCTGAGTAGATGACTTTTGAGTAGAGAATTGACTGATGTGAACATAGGAGCTGTGCAGGGTGTAGGTGCAAGAATAGCAAGTGCCTTGAGGCACAGGTCTGGAATGTTTTAAAAACAGCAGGAAGACCAGGTACAAAGGGACCTGAGATGAGGTGGAGGGAGAGACCAAGGGCAGATCAGTGCAATGTTGCAGGCATGGTCAGAAGAGAACACTGAAATTCTCTTCCACCACATTATTTTAAGTGGCTGCACAATGTTCTATTTGATAGGCATCCCATAATTTATCCCATCCCTTTCTGATGGCCATTTATTAATTTATTGCACAAACATTCACTAAACACTCATTACATGCAGATGCTTTTCTGGTTGCTAATAATACAGCAGTGAGCAAAGCAAACAATGTCCTTGCTCTCATAGAGGTTATGTCACAGGGAGGAAGAAGAACATAGACAAATAAATAACAGAGGGGAACACAGCCAGATGCTGATAGACCATGTAAAGAGAAATGCAATGGGACGCTGTGCTAGAGAGAGTGTCTGCTTATTCCTCTAGTTGGAGTGGTTGGTCCAGAAATGAGAATGAGTTGGCCATGCCCGAGAAGCAGAGAGGAAGCCCAAGCAGCAGGGTGAGGGCTGAAGAGGCACAGGATGAAGGCAGGAGGCAGGCAGGGGCTTGTATGTGCATCTTCATGAGCCAGAATAAGCAGTGTGGAGTTTATTCTAAGCGTGATGGAAAGGCGCTGGAGGGGTTTAAGTGGTAGAATGACATAATCTGATTTATGTTTTAAAAATATCATCTGGCTACTATTGATGTTATAGGAGTAGAGGAAGGAAAATAAGGAGATCAGGTAGGAGGCTCCTTCTGTGTTCTAGACGAGAGGATGCAGGCTTGGCCAGAGGGGACACCAGGGATGGACAAAAAGGATGAGGATTGGAGTTTGTTGCTCTTACAAGCAGTGCTGTGTTGAGCGTCCTTGTAGACACCTAACACACACACATAGGAGTTTATCAGTAGCATTCATTCTTCTAAGTGAAATTTCTGGGCCAAAGAATGGGTGCATTTTACATTGTGATGAATGTCATCACATTGTACCCCTTTTTACATTTGTATCTTTGCCAATAAGGTAAATGAACAATTGGTATCTAGTTAAAATCTAAATCTGCATTTATTTATGATAGAGGTTGAGGATTCTTATACATTTAAAAGCCATTTGTATTTTATACATTTTTCTGTTGGATTTTGATTTCTTGATATAATTTGTTATCTATAATTATATTATTTCTGCTTTTATGGTATTCTTTTCTAGGGAGTTGTCTAAATGGGCAAAATTATTGCTATTTTGGAAGCATGGTATTGCTAGAATATATATTTGTGAAATATTTACTCATTGAAGCAAATTCAGATAGCAATTACATGCTGTTGAAAACAAATATAACCTGAAAGAAAGATACCCCATTTTAGTAATATTGAATATTCCTTCCCATGGAATCCTAAAGGTTTTTTTTTTTTAAACAATTTCTTCAATTTTATAGTAAATGCAATTGAGAAACATAAATGTTCAGAAATTTGCTAGTTAGTTTAATCTTACCAATTCAGTCCTTCTGCAAAGATCTAGCAACTTAGCTAATGCATTTTTTCAGATAGAAACAGATGCACAGAAAAATATTCTACACATTAGCAGGTGCTTGACAGATACTATTGAATAATAATACATAGAAAAGGCTCTGTTACATTTTTTTCTGTTATATTTGAGTTTATAATGCCTGCAACCTACAGATAAATGGAAACTTTTGTATATTTGGGGATGATTTGATCATTATGGACAGTGAGTCTGGAAAATTAAATCCTCTAAGAGATCTGTATGGTCTGAACTCAGTGGAGCTGGCAGAGGTTTTGAATTAACTCAAAGGTTGCCAGAGCTTTCTCCCTCTCCCCCAGCTTGTCCAGCACACAGTGAGACAGATTCTTATAGTCACAGGAGATGAAGTTATTTAAGTGAGTTCAAGATGTATAAATCTGGAAAAGAGCGCATATGTGTTAAGTTTTGGAGGCTGTGCAAGAACCAAGAGAGCTTGTTTCTCTTTCATAGTTCAAAGTTGTATCTAGGGGGGCATTTTCCTGACAATGAGGATGTTTCAGTACTCCTTCCTCTGTGTAGCTATTGGACCAAATGCTTGCCTTCACTCTATCACTTGCTCAGTCATGACACAGGGTATTAAAATTGCCTGTCTTTTGCTTGTCACCCCCAAAGAATCTCCGAGCTCCTTGGGGCCAGATAGTGTCATTTCTATAGCTTTATGTCTAGCACAGAACCCAGCAGATAGTACTGGACTCTGGCATCCCTATAGCATTTATGCCTAACACAGTAATTAGAAATATTAACGAATCAATAAATGGCAGTAGCATGCATGAGTGAATGCCTGCTAAGAGAGACCGTGGGATTTAGCTTTGGGAAGTATACAAAAATCTGATGGATACCAGAAGATGTGAAGGAAGTAGGAAGTGAAGGAAGCAAAGAGAAGAAAGGGAAAAAAATGTGCCTCAGGTAAGGATTCTATGGCTTCTAGGATAGATGTCACCTCACGCACACATGTCAGTTTTAAGCAAGGGAGGTTTGTAAGCTCTTCAAAGACTGGCCATATATTTCTTTCCGGAACTATCATAGTACCTAATTGTGCCAAGGGCAAAGGTTTTCTATAAATCCTTGCTGATTTACAGTTTCAGCTCTGAACATTTAACTTGGGGAAGTGCTAATAACCAGTAAGACTAAGGTGATTTAAAATAGGACTTCTATTAGCTATTTCAGCAAAACTGACCTTCTTAGTCTCATGTTTATTTTGATTAGAATATTTCCACTAACATGCTCCTAAATTATTACTGTTTTATTATATCAACTGTTTTATTTTGGATATTTCCTGGCATGCTAGTTAGCACTTGTTATTGTTTCACTTTCGCTTTTGGAAAGTAAAAATCTTCAGGAATGAAAGCTGCCATCTCTTTAAAAGATTAGTTGGTTTTTTTTTTTATGTTTTATATAGTGTTATATTTTTCAGAGACACATTAATGAAACATGTTAGCACTTTAATGACTTTTTTTTTCCCCAAGTGCCAACACAATGTGATCACATCTTTCTGGGAAAGTCAGAAATGTTGCTTTTCGTTGTTCTACACCCAGAAAGTATCATTTAAAAAATAGTAAACCCTCTAAATGAATTCAGGTAGTAGAGCAACACAATATTTAAACATTTGAAAATAAAATCCTTGAGAAAGGCCAAGAAAATCAGGGCTATTTATAACGTGGATGATATGGCAACAGGATAACAAAACTAATTGTTAAAAAGTTTAAATTCTCTTAGATAATGGCCCTTTAGTTGCCCCAAATTATTGAGGGCAAAGGGAAGTAAAATGGGTGTGGTTTATATGAAGAGGATTTATTAGAAGTATTTTCTGATGCTGATTACATGTACTCGTTATTGGAAAGTGAACACTAGTGGCTCACTTTAAAACATAGGAGGTATCAAAAGGTCTGTTTACGAATCATTTGTTTATCAGCTCATTTGTTCATTCGTTTCATTCAAAAATATATTTTGAGTACCTATTAGCTATTGTGTTAAACTCTGAGCATATATAGATTAATGGGGCCCCATTCCTGTATTCCAGAACTCACAGTGGAGACATAAAAAGAGAGAGAACATGTGAACAGAGGAAGAGGATACAGAGCACAGCAGAAGAGCAGTATATGCACCAGGGAGGAAAGGACTAAAACTTCAGGGAGAGAGTGACGCTTAACCTAAATCATAAGGCTGAAAAGAGATTTTCCCAAGCTCTTACAGCAGCAAAAGTCATTAGCAGGAAAAAGAACATTGATTCAACAATTATTTGTTAAGCTCCTGTTAAGTGCCAGGCCTTGGACTAGGCCCTGTGATACTAATTTTATTCTAATCAGCTTATTTCCTAAAAACAGATTATTAGAATTAGATAAATTTCTAAAATTTTCTCATATTTTGATCATATTATTACATGATCAACTATTTTATTAAGGCCCAAGAAAATGTATTTGGGGGAAATGGTACAAATAAAAGGTATGGGCTTTTTTCTATACTGTGCTTTTAGGCAGCTAGCCCACCCTCCTACTCCTGTTCCCTTCTGGACTGATTTGAGGACAATCCAGCAGCGTGGCCTCTGCTCTAATGAAGTCTCTCTTGACACGTGGGGCCACCTGATGTTCTGGAAGCAGTTAGTAGCATTATAAGAACTGTGAGCAACACTTTTGTTCCTTTTAGATCATCCTTCTTTGCATTTGCTCCAGCTGGTTCAGTGTGTTATTGGTGCTGTTGCACTTATTTGACTTTAAAGAATATTTCACTGCAAAGATTCAGAAGGATTTGTTATACAGTCCTCTGATGGCCATTTTGTGGTGTGTGCATGTGCATGTGTTATGTCTAGTAACTACCGGAGCAGTTGGGCCAGGAGATCAGCATTACACTGAGTCAACAGCCCAATATATATAAGGGAAATTAAAGCGCAGTCCATGTATGATCTTAGGACATGAGCCCAGGTGGATGGTCATAGCAATGCAGAAGGACCCAGAACATCTTTCAAGACAGTTCTGCAATCTCTGTTGCTGGGAAAAAGTGAAGAACTGAAGCTGTGCAAGCCAGAAGACAGAAATATGTAGAGTAATACAATGAATCCCTTTTCTCCTTTTTGGCACCATTTTTTTATTTACTGGCAAAACTAGAAAGTCATTGAATATTAAGAAATATTCATTTATGAATATATTTATGAATGAGTGTGAATATTTGGCACTTCTTCTGTCTTAGAATTAGGCTGAGGCCCTAATGCTAAAGCTAATCTAAAGATGTATACCAATCTGTCTATGCAGAACTTGATAAAAGTTGCCCCTAAACTAGTTTGGACTGGTTGTATGTGTGTATACATGTGCACATGCACACATACATGTGTTCAGACTATGTATACAAGGGTGTAGAAGACAATTAGTGAATAGGTTTCTATTTTCAAGAGAGTGATTGTGAGAATACTGTGAGTTTTCCATCGACATAAGGAGAAGAGAATGCTCCTTCCACTCTCTACTCCAAAGACAAAGCAGTGTGTAGTAGAATTCTTGGGTCAGATGTGTCCGTGCCTCCTGGAGCTTGGCAGGCACAGAGAGACACTTGAAGAAAAGAGGCTTGGGGGAGCTGTCTGTCATGGGAACGTGAGGTGGGGGCTGGGGTAGAGCGGCCTCCCCTCTGGATTTGGTGGGGCTACAGCACCCAGTACTGTCCTGTGGGCTAGGCTGGTGCTATGGAAACTTGCTCAGCCAGAGGTGTCTTGAAAAGGCCCCCCTTCACCCAACAAGGTGGTTAATTGCCAAATCAAAGCGACCCTAATACAAGCTATGTGGTGGATAGCCCATGCGGCCGTGGGAAGTCTTCAGAAAGAGGCTCACAATAGAACCCATAGGGGCAACTTCATCACAAAACAGCTTCACAGCAGTTGCTTCCTAAATAAAGAGCAGGAAAGCCAGGTTCTAGAAACACCAGCCAATTACAAGCTTTTGTCTCTTTGCTTCCCCTTCCGTTAGCTCCATCCTTGGTGGAACCAGAATCCTCAGGTCGGCTGATTTCCTCCAGGGCGGCTCAGCCTTGCTTGCTCACCTGTCAGCACAGGTGTGCAGGAAAGAGTTAACAGGGCAGGCCTGAGGCTGCTGCCACACAGAGGCCTGCTTGCTCAGCTGGCCTTTGGCTGCCATCTGAGAACTTGGATTTCAGGAGTGTTCCTTAACTGATAAGAGTAGCTCTGTGTATCCAAATTGTTTATACAAGCAATGTTGATTTATGCTGAACACATGCTTTTTTCCCTGGTA
The DNA here is from genome assembly GCF_020740605.2 of Lemur catta. Classification (NCBI taxonomy): domain Eukaryota; kingdom Metazoa; phylum Chordata; class Mammalia; order Primates; family Lemuridae; genus Lemur; species Lemur catta. The sequence continues at coordinate 23,716,903 of NC_059143.1, forward strand.
GCCTGGAATTTTGGGACGTTCTAAAAGACGCCGACCTGACCAGCCCCTAGTAAGAACCCTGGGCCTCATCTCGAATGAGCTTCCCCGGTACACAGTATTGCAAACGTGCTGTCAGAAGAGGTAATAAGTGCATTCTGTGTGACTCCAGAGGGACAGGACTTTTGCAAGCTTAGGCTGGGTCTTCTCTGCACTTTGCCCCATGCACATTTTGCCTCTGCTGATTTTGCTGTGTATCTTTTTGCTGTAATAAAGCACAGCTGTAAATATGGCTACACAATGATCCTGTTGGTCCTCATCATGAATCACTGAACCTGGGGGTGGTCTTGGGGACCCCTGATACAACAGGTGACAGAGAAACTTCAAATGTAGTTTGAAAAGTGAGGTTTTAACATCCCAAAATGACTGGGGCTGCTTCAAGAACCTTCTAAGATCCAACCACAGGACGAGATGAAACATCCAACAAAGAAGGTTTGAAAAATCAGTGGCTGGAAAAAAATCAAGTGGTTTTTAGTTGGCCCCATATGTGAAGCTCATTCATCAGATTTGCTAGAGCGTCATGTTGACACTATGACACTACGGCCCTTTTTATTCCCTCAGGAAATTTGCAACCTATTTGAAACACTAACACTGACATATATGAGACCATTTGGAAGGAATAATGCAATGGTGTAGGAGCTTTGCATCAAAGAAATCTAGAGAAAAGAGAAGTTATTGGGGCTTGGCTCAGGCAGGTAGCAATGTGCCATCTTCAGTCTCTCCCCAGTCATTACATCCTTCTACTGTCTTCACAGGGTCCTCTGCTTTCAAAAAGCAAAGGAAATGCAAACTTTTTTCAGCCTGTTGCCCCTTCTAGCTACCATTAGGGCACCTCATTCCTGGGCCACAAAGCCGGGCCCACACGCACAGCAGTGGACACGTGAGTGAGTGGTCTAGAGATGGTTGCATGATCCAACCAGGCCCTTCCAAGGGCTTTGCATACTGGAGCTGAAAGGAGGACTCTTCCTTTCCTGACCACAGATCGTGGGGCTGCTTGCAGCAAGGGAGAAGCAGGTCTGAGAAAAGAAGGAGCTCATATGGTGAGAAAAAAGGAGAAAGCATCCTGATCGGATTTTGAAATTTTGTTTCTTAGCCATCCTGAGGCCCAGACTGCCCTGCCCTCCTGGTTATGTGGGTGAATAAATCCCCTTTCTCCTCTGGACCTTTCCAATAGCCTCCTACCTGGTCTCCTGACTTTCCTTCGTGTCCTTTTGTGGCATATTCTTCACAAAATACTGAGAATAGTCCTTCTAAAACCTGAGGCAGATGATGACATTTGCTTCTGTTCAGTCTTTTCCTTACTTCTCATTACCCTGGGAATAAACATTAAACTTTCCAGAATGTCTTGCAAGAACCATACAGCCTGGCCCTGGCTACCTTTCCTACCACTCTGCCTCACCAACCGTGCTCCAGCCACGCTGGCCTCTTTGCCGTCTTCCCAACACTCCAAACATGGTCCTGATTCAGGCACTTTGCACTTGGTTTTCTCTCTGCCTCACGTGTTCTTCCTGGTTTGCTCCTTCATCTAATGCAGGAGTCTGCTGGATAGAGTCCTTTTCTAACGATCCCATTTAGAAAGCTCTCCCCTGTCATTCTCTCGCTTCCTTACCCCACTTTGGTGATCTCCATAATACTTCATAATGCCTACCAGTATATAGATTTTTTGAGTTTGTTTATAATCTGTTTTATACTAGCATATTAACTGCATAGGCAAGATAAGGACTGTTTTGCTCACTAGTGATTTCCTAGTGCCTAAAAAGTACATTGCACGTAGGAGGTGCTCAATAAGTATTTGTTAAACTAAAGACAAAATAGTTTAAGTTATATTGAATTGCAGTTCTGTTATTTGCAAACAATATTTTAACTTTCAAATGCAGAAAGTAAAGCAATTTGGTTTAAGTTGAAATAGTAATTCAATAGTAATTCAATAAGTATGTGGGCGTGGCTACTTGGTTCTATATTGGAGATTTGTATACAAGTTGCTTTTTAAAACAGAAGACAGTATATTGTGATACAGACCAGGTTTGATATAATTTAACTGTGTGAATTGAGAAGTCTTGATTTTCTTCATCAGTATAATGTTGACTATAATATCTACCTCACAGGGCTATTGGGAGAATCCAATTAAATTAGATAACTTAACGTAAAGCACAAGGCTCATTACAGACAAATATAAAAGGTAGTTCTTTTATTGTCCCCTTTGTCTAGTTCCTCCACCAAATATTCTTACATTGTTTAATTTTACAACGGACAAAACCTCTCCAAATAAGCAAAGTTCCTTCACTAGAGATATTAACTACTTAACAAAAGCATGTAATTGTTCAAGAGTGGGTTAGATATACAACAGAATGAAAACACAATTTTGGCTTATTGGGGCAGGAATATATGGTTCCCACAGGATCTCACATCTGGAAACATGGATAGGACGCAGTGACGCAGGTACCCACATTTTCAAGAGTTATGTTGGTGATACCTAAAGTGTTTTAAAATCAGTTCCTAGCAACATTGCATGTGAAGGATAAGGGATTTCATTTAATTTTTAACTAACATATATCACACACCTACTATATGCTACATGAGAAACAGAAAAGAACATAAGCATAGTCTCTATCAGGGGCTGACATCCAATGGAGGAAAACTTTACATGCACATGTAAATTTAACACAAAGCTGACTGTAGCTAGTGATGGCATAGAGGTTCAATATACAGAGAAAGATGAGGCACGAGAGGGGTGAATTTTTATTTTAGTTGTCTTGAAAGGTAATAGCTATATGCAGATTTTTGCTGGGCCCTTGAAGGAAGGGTGGGCAAAGGACAGAGGGAAAGGGGCTTGGGGAATTTGAGTCAATGCCATCTGTGTGCACAAAGGCATGCTGGCTGGGGAACTCTTAGGCAGCTTTAGGGGGCTGGTGTGTAGGGGAGGTTTGGAGGTTTGAGGAACAATGGGACTTAAAGTGGAAACATAGCAAGAAACAAGGTGGTGGAGATGCCTGAATCCCAAAGACTCTTCTGCTCTAGGGAGAGAGGCTTGGAAGGGTTTAAAGAGGAGACTAAAGGAGAGTAAAGCCTGAACTGTGTGAACAGGGAATAGGCCCTCTCCTTAGACCTTGCTAATATTCTTTCATCACCTGTGTACACTGTGCTAAAATAAAAAGCCATCATCTTAACGTGTAGACATCCAACAAAAGAGACAAAGGTCCCTAGGGGGGAAATACGAAAATATAAACATCTTCAAGTGTCAGCCCAGAAAAAGTAAACATAGCTTCATGTAAAGGGTAAAAGGCAAAGAAAATAGGGGAGTCGGACAGCAAAGGAAAAAAAAGATCATTAACTAACATATAGCAATGGGTAGATGTAGTATTTGTGGAGAGGTAATATGCAAGTAAATTTTTAGGTAATAAAAGGCAGAAAAGTAATAAAAGGAGTAATCCTAGTAACTAAGAAACTAGGTATCACTGTAAACAAGACTATCATTCAAATACCACTTCCAAATTGATTTGGATTCTCTTTCCTTTCATGGTAAAATGGGGAGTAACATTACATTTACCCTGCAGAATGGTGCAGGGTATGCACTGTCACTCAACAAAGTTTGAATGACTCTTTAGCTCTTATTCCTAAAAAAAAAAAATAGCTAATGAACCATGCTCTTTCCACGGGAAGAGTATCTGAGCATCACAGGTGAGAAGCAAGACCTACCTAAGTTCATTAAGCCTGCTTCTTTTTCACCTTCTTTATACCTCATACCCTTGGGTCCTTAATTCCCCTGATTCAGCTTAGATTTCATAGCTCATCTTTGTAACAATTTCCTGGCATACACACTCAACTCTTGCTGCTTTCTCCATTCTTCACAGTTGCACAGCAAACTCATATCTTGGCAATATTCAGCCCCATGCTAGCACTCACATGCCTGAATGTGGCTGGAGAAATTTATACCAATATGTGAACAGGCCTCATTTGAAATTCCTTTTATGTTTTCCTAGACCATTCATTATCCTGTTCTCCTAAATCAAGAGTTAATCTGTGGCTCATGGGTCATATCTGGCCCACCACTTGTTTTTGTAAATAAAATTTCATTGGAACATAGTCACACCCAACTGCTTATATATTGTCTGTGGTTGCTTTTGTGCTACAATGGCAGAGTTGAATAGTTGTGGCGGAGACCTAATGGCCTTCAAAATCTAAAATACTTACTATTTTGCTCTTTACAGAAAAAGTTTGCTCACCTCTGTCCTAAGTGACTATTTCACACATTGTTCTTACTCCTCAACTTTCTAACATCTGCTCCCAGACTTACTTTTAGCTGATAACCTTGTTTTCTATTTCACCAAGAAAACAGAAAAGAACTCCCACAGGCTCTAAGCCTTATACCTGCAAAATTATCTGTGTCAGTATGCACCTACACCGTGCTTTTCCTTTTGTTACTATGGATGGACCATCCATTCTTATTTCTAGACTCAAGCCCTCTATTTGTGTGCTAGGTCCTATTCCCTCTCAACTACTCAAGGATATTTTTTCCAGCAGTTTTATCATGTCTTGCATCATTAACTTTTCCCTCTCTATGAGATCTCTCCTATCAGCAGAGAAACATGCTGTTACATTGCTCACCTTAAAAAAAAAAAGACATTCCTTGAATCAATATCCTCTTCTTCCTACCTATCCTTCCTCTTTTTCCCTTTACATAAATAGTCCTCGAATAAGTTTGTCTTTACTTAAAGTTTCCAGTTTTTCTCCTTCCATTTTCACTTCCACCCTTTTCAATTAGGTTTTTGGCTTTGTCATTCCACTGAAACAGGTGTTGTTAAATTAACCTCCATGTTGCTGACGTCACTTCTCGGTGCTCAGCTCACGTGATCTATCTGCCGCATCTGACGTAGTAGATCCCGCCTTCAAACGTGTTCTTCCAGGAGCCCATTCTCTCTGGATTCTCCTTTGACCTGATGGTTGTTCTCTGCTCATTCTCCTTGCTGCTTCCTCCTCACCTCCTCAATCTGCAAACTTTGGCACCCTCAAGAGCCTGTCCTTGAAGTCTTTCCTCACCTCCATTCACACTCATTACTTTGGTGATCTTTCAGCTGCATGACTAAGAATATCAATACAGCTTCACTTGGGTATGAAATAGGGCTCTCCAACTTCCCAGGCCCCAAGCCAAACCCCTGGCTTCCCCCTCCAAATACTCTCCTTTCCCTTGTGTCAGTGTCAACTTTCTCCTGCCACTTACTCAGGACAAAAACTTTGGGGTTATCGTTGACTCTTCTTTTTCTATTATGCTTGGTAAAATAAATTATTTATTTCTCTTGGGATTAAAAAAAAATCCTCTTAGATTTCTTTTTTCTTTGCCTACTCACCACTATATTATATATAAGTGGATTATGGCATATATGCTTTTGTAATCTGCTCTTTTTACCTGGAAATATATGATAAGGTATTTTCATTTTAATAAATATAAATCTTGATTAGTAGTTTTTAACAGTGGTGTGCTACTTTTTTGGTATGGCTAAACTAATACTTATTCAACAATATCTAATTGTCAAACACTTAAGGTTGATTCCAATATTTCGCTGTTATGAACAGCATTGAAACAAATATCTTTGAACATGTGAAAAATTATTTCCTTAGAACCAATTCCTAGACATGGGACTGCAGAAATCAAGACTATTAAAGTTTCTTAAAAATCTATCTTTGATGTAATCTACATATAAATGTATAAATGTAAATACGTTTTTACGGATTCCTGGATGAAAGTGATATACTCATATTTATTGATAAAAATTGCATAACAAATTATTGATAATTTAGTGATACTCTTTTACTGATTAAATTTGAACTGCAGTGGTGAATTTGGTGTATGTAGAAAGCATTATATATTCAATTACAGAGAATGTGTCCTGTGACCGTGGATTCAAGAACCCCATGTGTGAGCTCCGTGGCTCTCCAGGAGTTTATAGACTGGCAACCACAGCCTGGATGTTAATGATTTAAAGAAGCAATTCACTTAGCACATGATCACAAATAGAATCTATTTCCTCTTTCATCCAAGTTGCTAACTGCACGATATAACCAAGTGTTACAGTGGTAATATTAATTCTGATACTAAGCAGGCAAGTAAAAAGTTCTCATTAAAGTAGGGTAATTATAGATACATAGTTGAAATAAAGTAGGATTTTAACTGTGGGCTATTTAAATTAACTTCCTAGATTGAATCTTTTTATGTGCTGTAAGAGCTTCTCCCTGGAATTCATGGCAACCACTTCAGTGTTTCTCAGGCACTTGGAGAAATGCTGAAAAAAGAATTGAGTCTGTTAATTGCCGTGGCTGTGGATGCCCATTGCTGCTTCCTGTTCAAACTTGCCTTTCTTTAACTGCAGCAATTTTGAACTGAGCCACTAGATGGTGTACACTGTTCTTCGCTTACCCCCCAGAAAGAGCATCAAGAACTATGCTCAGATATGGGGCTCCAAGGCCAAAAAAAAAAAAAAAAAAAACTGAAGAGGAAAATTCAACAACAGTGAGGCCAAAATTAGGGAGATCTCTTTTAAAACTCTGGTGCTCCTTTTTTTTTTCTGATGTAGATTACACTGAGTTGGAGAATAATATCGGAATTATTTTCTTTACTTGACTCTTCCTAAGTATTCCAAATATTTGAGCTGGATGAAAATTTGTCTCTGCTTCTCTACTTGTTCACAGCAACCTCCTTTTGAACTGCCTACTTTATAGTCCTGATGGCAATTTAAGATAGTTTGTTTTCTCTTTTAGAAACTCATATGTACAGACACTTAGCAGGGATATCCTATATGTTTAAGATAGATTTTTAAAATAGGTCAAATTTTCCAATATCTTGAAAGAGCTGCAGATAAGTCTTGTGGTGTTGATGTAGCAGAGATGTAATGAAATGAAATTTACCACTGCTTTTTATAAGCAACTTTGATCCATGTTTCAATGTAAACTTGCATATGGCATATAAGTGGTTGGAAAAGTGATACTCTTTTTTTTTTTTTTTTCTTTCTAGGGGATAATTTCACTCAAGAGTCAAACATCATTAAATTCATTTTTTTAAATGTTAAATTACTTTAAGAAATGAACATTTTAGAGAAGAAGTTGATAGGATAAAGTCTTCTTCACCTTAAAGTAGTCTCTCAGGTATTTATAGACATTTACCTATGGATGATGTTTTTTTTTTCTTTAGTAGCTTCAACATATCTTTTATTTTTTATTGAATTCACTTTTTTATATAGTAAATTGCTTTAAGTTAAGAAGCAAACATTTTAATGACAAAGGTGAAAGGATAAAAATGTCTTCTTCCTTCCCTTAAAGTGCCCTCTCAGATTTTTTGCAAACACACATACATTTAAATATGGATGATCTTTTTTTTTTTTTTTTTTTGAGACAGAGTCTCACTTTGTTGCCTGGGCTAGAGTGAGAGCCGTGGCATCAGTCTAGCTCACAGCAACCTCAAACTCCTGGGCTCAGGTGATCCTACTGCCTCAGCCTCCCGAGTAGCTGGAACTACAGGCATGTGCCACCATGCCCGGCTAATTTTTTCTATATATATTTTTAGTTGGCCAGATAATTTCTTTCTATTTTTAGTAGAGACGGGGTCTTGCTCAGGCTGGTCTCGAACTCCTGACCTTGAGTGATCCACCCGCCTCGGCCTCCCAGAGTGCTAGGATTACAGGCGTGAGCCACCGCGCCCGGCCTGGATGATCTTTTTTGATTAAGTGATTTCAACATATCTTCTAATCTTTCTTGTCATCTTAACCTAGATCCTCTACGAATTACAGCTCCTCATCTCAAGTAGCAGTTAACTTTCTGAATCCTTAATAGTCAGAGATGACTGTAGCAAGAAGTCAGTGAGATCATCCTTTGTGGGGAAAACAGTGTTCAAACCAATCAGGCCTTTGAGCTGACAAGAGCTTCTCAAAGTCCATTTCCACTAAACAGTAATGAGATAAAAAATTTCCGTAGGTGGATCTTCAATTGGAAGATTTCAAAAAGTCAGTGAAATTACTAAAAGGCCTTAATGGTGCTTCTGAAAACAGACACTAATTTTATGTTCTCATTCTTTGAATTACACTCATCTGACATTTATCAGTAATTTTATGGGAAAAATTTTTATTAACTGAGAAACAAGATTTCTTGGACTATAATGATAAATGATGACTGTATTTCACAAATATAGTCAACTCGTGATTATTCAGTGACCAGTGGTCTGGCTCATATACTATTGCAGTATTATTATTTCTTCTGTTACTCCCTTTCAGCCTGTCCTTTGGTTATTTAATGCTGTGGAGAGTGGGCAAAGCCAAAGGGTGGTGGTAAATGCAAATATTAATAAATTGATCATGTATCGGTTATGAAAAAAGTTTGATTTTTTTATGGTGGGGGAATAGGATGATTAAAGTTAAAATTATTATAAATAGAGAAGTTTTTAGCTTGCTTGACTTTTAACAATTTTACTCCTTCACTTGATATAATTTGTATTTTAAAATTGGTTGTTATTTTCATATTGTTTTGTACCTAGTTTATATTTTTATCTTTTTTTCAAATAAGTATTTTTTAAATTAAAAGCTTTTTACATTATGACTCCTAAAAGCTTTAGTTTAATTTTAATTTTATTTTACTTTTGTATTCTTATTTGTCCTGGGGTCTTCATTTGCTGGTCTAGACTGGGTCTGTAAGAGCAAGGCCAACTCAGATTGAGACTGAAATGTCCTCTCTCTTCAAATTGCAGGGCTTTACTGATGATGGGCAAGGTGTTGAACTAACAGCTTCAAAACCTCTCCTCAACATAATCATAATCGTACCACAGTAAATGAGGTGAGTGGACTGAATATTTTGATCCTATTTGGCCCACTTTTAGTACATGAGAAAGTATTATAAATTCCTGTCATTGATGAATTATGGGCAGTCTTAAGGGAAGAATAATCTGTTGCAAGTGCAATTTGATGATAGATTTAAGTAAGCAAATTGAACTAAAAGTAAAGCATGTTGAAATGAAATGGACATGGGGAAGAAATTTTTCACAATTGCCTGAAATTTAGACTATATCATTCACATATCTTTATGGGAGCTAGATGTTGAATTGTAAATTAGTCCATGATTCAGAAAAATACTTCAAGGAACACAAAAGGCTACTATAAGACTCCCAGCTGCTCTTTCTTCACCTACCCCTGAAAAGTTGGTATTCCTTCATCCATGTATTCAACAAATAATTATTTATTGAACGCTACTTCATGCCAGGCATTGGGCATACACATCTTACTTTCTTAGAGTTGAGTCCTTTGTTCTCTTTCCCTTCCATTCCTTCTCCCATCTAGATCTCAAGGATGCTATTTGCTTACATGCTGACTTTTTATTTCTGCCCTTTTCTCCTCTGTCATATGGACCAGGATTTTCTAGTCCTCTCTGAAGAACCTCCTTTGAGTATTTCTCAGTCTTTAATTCTTCCATCCTTCATTGATACACCCACCAAACACTGGTGCTTACAATGTTCTGGGCACAAGGCTGGATATGATGGATATGGAGACCTTGACTTGGCAAGACTAAACCCATTCCATCCTCCTCTATATACGCACCTCTTCTTGGTTTTCCCTTTTGATCAAAGGCATCAACTCAATTTGACCTACCAAGCCAGACCATCTCTTACCTCCTACTCTATTTATTTTTTTATAGTATGAGTTTTACATTTGCTAGTCTTTCATCATTTTCATGGCCATTGCTGTAAATCAGACCCTTATTATCTCCTGCCCGGGTTATGCAATAAATGGTTACTTGCTTCCAATCGCTCCTTTTCCAATTCTTCCTAAATTAGCTTTGTAAAAACAGATTTAATTATGTTATTTCTCTGCTCAAAGATTTTTGGTGACTCCCCACTGACTATCGAATAGGGTCCAAATGGTTTTCTCATAATCCTTTACACCTGATCAGCAATTCCCAAATTTCCTAAATTTAAAGAGAAATGTTACATTCTGCCTTTGCAATTTCCTAAATTTAAAGTGCATTGTCACATTCTGCCTTTGCTCACATTATTCTCTCTCTGTCTGGTGCAATAAGAATGCACCACATTTGTATGTCGCTTTCCAGCCTACGAAGGACTTTCCCAGGCACCTTTTGTGAGGTAGGCAGTGATTTTTTCCCCCTGAATTTAAACCAAGGTTTTGAACATGTAAATGACACACAGAGCAAGCTAATTTGCTTGTGATTAGCAGGAGGGCCCAGATACTAAACATCAGTGGGCAGTAGCATCAAAACACAGGTTAGGATGAGGTGTAGTATTTTACTGACTAAAATGCATTTGGAATACAGGTTTCCATTTAGGTTTGGTGTCATATATTTTAATCTGAGGGCTTCTTTTACACAGAAAGACAATTTTTAAATTCCATATGTCTTTCTATTTGTAACACTAATCAGAGTTTATAAAAAATAATTTCAGCATTTTGTAGCCATTATGAAAAGCTCCATCCTCTTTTTAATCTTTGTGTATCTTTATAGTGATGTATAGGATATACTCACAATATTGGCACAGTCTAGCTTTCATGAACATTTTGTAGAAATACTACCTGCTAGTTTCATCAGGATTTATAATATACTGTGGTATAATTTGATTGAAACACATGCTTTCAGTAGCTATTTAGATAATGCCTGTTTTCTGCAATGATAGGTTAATAATCTATAGGAAAAGACTACATTTTAAAAGTTTGCCCACAGGGTTTGAACTTGAACTATAAGTATGTCTATATCCTGTAAGTCCACTTAGGAGTCAAAGATCATGATGAATTTATGAATGGGTATTTCTCTCATTATTAACAACTATAAGCATTTTGAGGCCTCACTACATAACATTTTATATATATCAGACAACTTGATGTAATGCATCCAAGTTGATGCCTGTATGAATAAGATGTGAAGAGAAACTGACTTTGATGTCTGTCAGTTTATTGGTTGCTAGGGTTGCTTAAGCTGCTCTTGTTCAGGCACTATTCATTCATTTCTTCAATCATTACTACATGTGCTTGACACAGAGGCTAAAGGATAAAAAACGCACAATATCCTTGCTTCCAGTCTAGGAAGGCAGACATTTAAACAACTATGACACAAAACAATAAGCTTCCTAAGGTATCAGTGTGGGCAGGGAACTGTGATAACACAGAGAAGGTGGCAATAATCTGTTGTTAGAGGTGAGTCAGGAGTTACCTTGGTGCTTGGTCACAGGACATGCATGGCCGAGGGGGTGTGATGCTATGTGCCCCTCAGCACCCTGCACCTAGTTTTATCTTGGCCTATAGCATTATACAGATCTGATTCATTTACGTTTCCTATGAAAATTGTGCAGACCTTAAGAATATGGGCCATGTCTTATTTGTATCCCAAATTCCTTCCACAAAGCATGATGGTGTGTCGAGTTAGACAAGACTGAAGAATGTTCCATGCAGAAGAAAGGGCACGAATACTGGCCTAGATGTTAGAGAGATTACATTTCAAGGGTCTGCATGTAGTTTGGAAAAACCAGAGGGAAATGTATGGGATGGAAAAAACAGCAGAAAGCGAACCAGGGGAGGCAGGCTTTGGAAGCCTTGCTAAGCAGTTTCACCTTGTGTGTTCTGGGAATTCATTGAAAGGTTTTATGTTAGGGCTCAACAGTGTGAATAAAGATGAGGAAATGGGTTAGAATGTAAAAATAGGATAATAATGATAGGCTGAGGAAGCGGTTGGAAGGCAGGTGGGACAGGGATGACACTTGGGATTTCAGGTTGGAGAGATGAAGATGTTATTGCCCCAGCACAGAACAACAAAGACAGCATGGGATCGAAGGCAAGGTGATGATTTCAATGCCATGTGGAGATGTTCAGGAGGCAGTCAGAACTACAGGAGCCTGTCTCAAGAGAGACTTTGTTGGGAGGAAACACAGATTAGTGGTTGACCATCAACTATGATGGACGCCGTCACAAGGAAGAGTGTTCAAGATGAGAAGAGGGCACAGGATGACATCTCGCCAAACACTAATACTTTAAAAGTAACTAGAAAAAGAGGCTTCCAGGAAGGTATCTGAGGGCTTTTCACAAAGCTGTGTCACTGAGTAAGAAGATGGCTGAGCCGGCGAAGTATGGGTTTCATTGAGATGAAGGATGTATCCCCAGTAGTACAAGGACAATATGGATTCTTTCTGGACCAGAAGTCGCTGCAGCATAAAACATTCTACAGTCTTCAAGATTTCAATACCAGGCTCATCAACCTTCTTCACATAAGTTTATCACAGTCATTACTCTCCTCTTCCTCATATCCTTCCTCTTCTCCCCTGAAAGCGTGTGTATCTTAAGATCATCCTCTTCACATTGATTGTACCAAACCGACGGGAGAATGGTGAGATGGCAAAGCAAGATGCAAGTGCAAATGCAAACCAAGTGTTCTCTAAAAGGAAGGCTCTCTACTCCCCGGGGGGCCAGGAGCCGGTGCTCTGAGGCTGGCCTTTTTTGAGTACTCTAATAATCACAGCCTCAATTCCATGCCTCAGGATAAGGTTAGCAGGCAAAGGACAACAAAGGGGCAAAATCTACATTTGAAATGCTGCCACAGGAATGTGCAGAGGTGAGAGGTGAGAGGAAGCTCCTCCTAATGGAAACAAGGCATACGAGAAAGGAAAGGGTGACTTTCAAATGAGATTTCTATTAAAGTTAGTCATACTCATTAAAAATGATTCATTATTGACATCTACACTTACTGGACATTTGTTCAGGCTTGAGTCACATAAAATTTACATTTCTGTTTTCTGCTCACTCAAGGAAGGGGATCCTTTCCCCCAGCCTTGATACATTCTTTTCAAATGGCTGATTAATCAAACTCTTCTCCAAACTCTTCTTTTTCACATGACTGGCTTTCCTGAGGTAGCCATCTGAAAATCTTTAGGTGGTGAAAAAGGTTAGAACATCTAATTCTCCAGGGTAAATTACTTTGGGGAAACCTTTACCAGTGGTCTCTCTGAACCCACTTACCTCACTCCCGATTTAAACTCACAAATACCCATCCAACCTAAAACAGTAGATGATGGGACCCTCCCACAGAACCCTCCTGGCCATGGCATTGCATGGAGCATTCAGTGACCACTGGGACCATCCCTCAGATATGCACTGACTCTTCTTTATCAGAGACAGACTCAAGCCTGACTCAAGCCCGATATGCTGTGAGCAACAATGATTAGACAAAGAGAGAAACTTCACCAAAAGGAACATGGCACAGTGGAGAGGAACGATGCACCAGCTCAGCTGTGCCCTGCAGGTAAAGAATGCACGGAGCCCTGGGGGATCTACACTATAGAAGACACTATAGTCTCAGCTTCACTACAGATACACCTCTTGCACTTTCTCATAAAAGTGAATCAGACCACTAATTTCCACTCTGCAACCATTAATGTGTGCAAAACACAACACTGTACCATGAACACTACCTTCAACTGGCCAAGAAAATCACAGGGGAGGAGAAAAGTCATCCATCTTTTAAAAATTAAATGAACACACGTGGTCATTCCTACTGTGGGGTGTGGGCCTGGGATAACACTGGTTACTGCCTTCCTGGAGGACAGGCTTGTGAGGTGGTGACACGTCACCCACCTTTGCTAGCTGCTTCCTCCAATTTGTTTGCTGTTATTGTGCGCGTTAAATGCAACAGAAAAAACAAAGCAGCTAAGGTTTTGAGGAGCTTGGGTAAGCCAAACTAGACATTACAGTTGCAAAGAACTGAGAGCGTGTCTGTATTTTGACATGTTCTGTAGTTGAGTTTGATCTCGAATAAAAGGTAGTCTTCACAAACAGTGAACCCGAATATGTTGGGCATCTATCTATTGCCCCCACAGATCCACTCTCCACCCCAGGTTCCAGCTCTGTTCTTCCAGATTCCAATGGTGCTGACCACATTTAGTGGCTCTCGAACCTCTGGCTTCTGGCTGGATTTGCTTTCAGAAGACTGAGGGATGTAGGAGAGGAAGGTCAAGTTATTCTTCCCCAGGCTTTCTTTTTCTTGGTCCCTGTGAGCTGCCTTTCTCATTCAAATTAAGGTCCTTTTAGTTGGCCCTCTCCACATAGCCCTCTCTGAGTCTGGTTCTGGTAGCTTCTCCCTCCCCTTGTCATAACAGTGCCCCACTGTTCCTAGCACCATGGGGTGGAGGGAAAGGTACAACACTCCTGAGATGTTCTCACCTCTTGCCTACAGCTCTTGAAGTAGCTGTTATTTAAAATTATTTCTAATTTTTTATTTTTGGTAGAGATAGGGTCTCACTATGTTGCCCAGGCTGGTCTCGAACTCCTGATCTCAATCGATCCTCCCACCTCGGCCTCCCAAAATGCTGGGATTACAGGCATGAGCCACCATGCCCAGCCAGCTCTCTTATTATTAAACAATGTTGCCTGTTTCTTGTTTCCTGTTGGAACCTGTGTTATACACCAAGTGTGCCTCAATTTTAATATGCCGTTGTGTGTGTTCTCACCTCTGCATTATTTGCAAATAAGGAGTGGTTATTTTCCATTCAAAAGGGCTAGGGAGTTTTATAAGCTTCTGATATATAAATACTTTTCTAAATAATGCAGTTGGGAAAAAATCCCGTTAGAAAGAGATCAAATAATGTCAGTTACAGGTCAAAGAACTCCTAATAAGGTTTCACAGAACATGGCTAACAGAAAGAACACTGAACTAAATTAGGTCAGAAGCCAAGTGTTTAAGTCACAAATTCATCAATTATTGTGTGACCTTGACAAGTCACTTAACTGCTCTGAACTTTAGTTTCCTCATATGTCAAATAGTGATAATAAATGGTGACCTGTTTATCTCACAGGGTTATTGGGGGGAACCTATAAATGATAGACTGCAAAGTGCTTTCCCACTGTGAAGATTACATAGGGATATTACCCAGAGTGGTGATGAAGACACAATTTATCCAGTAAATAAACACATAAACCTCCATTATCCTGGAGAGCCTTCAGTACGTGTTCACTCGTCTCCTTAACATCATAGCGACCAGATGAAGGCAGCGCAGTGTCGCGTTTAAGAGGCAGGTCTGAAGCCAGTTGCTTTGGCTCATAATTTAGCTCCAGCACAAACCAGCTTAAACACTGCCTTGATCTCAGTTTTCTCATCAATAAAATGGGGGTAGTAATCATACTGACCTCACATTGTCACTCTGAGTATTTAATGAGATAATCTACATCAGGCACAGAGCACAATGTCTCGCACACCAAAGTTCTTCATCTGTGTTAACCTCAAGCTATTGGAAGCAGAGAGAGAGCACCTCAATGCAGAGTGTCATCCAGTGGTTAAGCGTCCAGATTTTGAAGTAAAAATTTCACGCCTTGGAGTATTAACTCATATATATACTAACTGCGTAAGTTTGGACAAGTTACTAAGTGTTAGCTTTTTTTCATCCTCATCAGGATAGTTACATCTGCCTTATGAGCACTAAATTTAAAAAATACTTGTAATGTGTTTAACATAATGCTGGACACATAATAAGTGCTCAATTAAAATGTTCATGACCATTTTGGTGTTGCTAAAATAAAAATTCCCCTTCCTTAACTTTTCACTCCTCATTTATTTTGCATATGGAGTCCTCAGATAGACTCAGTTTCCATAACAGATACTTGCAAGTTCAAAGGTAAGCAGAAAAATCTAACCACACATTTAAGAGCTGGACACGTCTTTGAAAGGCTGATGTTGTCTCAGCACAACCAGTATACGCCCTACTGGAGGACCCCATGGCCGTGGGCCAATGTTTGGTTCCTTTTGGTACTTGCGTATGACCCTGGCATAGAATGAGAGTTAATTGCTGGGTTCAGTATTGCCCAGTGTCTATGGGCTGCATCCTGTGACCTAGGCATGGGGCAGTTAATTTAGCCAATGAGGTAGACATATTAATAATATTTGCTCCCATGTTACTGACAGAGAAAGTGTTTCTTTTATATTCAGAGCATGATCTGGCTCCAAAGTTAAAGATGGAGGTCACAAAATATTCCTGGAGAGTCAGTATAGCTTGTGACTTTAGGACGTGATTCTGGAGTGAGACAACCTGAGTTTAAATCTTAACTTTGCCTCTTAGTCTTGGTGTTGAAGTTATTTTACCTCTTTGTGCCTTAGTTTTAGCCTCTATGAAATGGGAAATCCTAGTGGAACTTGTGTTGTGTGGTTGATGTTGAGAATTAAATGAATTAACACACATAAGGGGCTTAGACAGTCCAGTAAATATTAGTTATTACCATAAGTATTGTTTCACTATTAGGTGGGATGCTTTGTGAATTATTAAAATAATTATGTCCTTAGAGTGCAAGGGTTGGCAAACTATGTCCTCCTGGCAAAATCCAGCCTTCTGCCTACTTTTATAAATAAAGTTCTACTGGAACACAGTCATGGTTATTTATTTATTATTGTTTATGGCTGCTTTTGTGCTGCAGTGGGAGGGCTGAGTAGTTGTAACAGAGATCTTATGGCTGTAAAGCCCAAAATATTTACTATCTGGCCCTTCACGGAAAAAGTTTGCTGACCTCTGTTTAGACAAATATTATTAATACTAACATATTTTTCTCAAAAGAAAAATTTGGCATAGAAATTATTCTGGAAAATATGTTTATATTCGTGTGTTCCCATTCTTTCAAGTGACATATTATACACTGCAAACAAGTGAAACGGAGAAGACCTCAGATGGTGCTACGTGGTCTTTCTGCCCCCATCAGTTCTGCTTAAGGAAGCAACGTGCATGAGGATGATGCTGTGAACCCACTTTCAGCAGAATAAATGTCCTGTTATTTCCCAGTGGTATTAATGGATTTGCACTGTTCCATCCTCTCTTTCAATGGACTTCTGTTATCAACAGTCAGGTCCACTTATAACGAGTGAGCTGGTTGGGGTGCAGCCTGTGGCTTGGAAAAAGAAATTCCCTCTATACGAAGCCAGGCTGAGCTGCAGAGGGAATTGAACTCCCATCGTTGGTTTTGTGCGGCCCATAATAGAATCAGGCATCGGCTACCGTATTTGTAAATGACTAAATTTTATTAGGTAAAGGGGAAAAAATGCTGCTTTTTAAAAAGCTATGTACTTTATACTTCTGTGTTTTTTTTTAAACAAAGTATGGAAAACAAAAATTTTCAAAGATCAAGAAAGGTTATTCCGTCATCTAAGTGCTTGGTAATGCCAATTTCCTGGGTTCGTCTTGTACCCATGTAACTCAAGCTTTTCAGCTCAGGGCTGAAGTCAGCTGGGGAAAGGCATGGAAGATGAAGCTCAATGCTGAGATAAGCAAATGAACTGGACGTTAGAGATACACATAAGTTATGAAAATCATCATGGTTTGCTTTCTGAATTGGATCTAGAAACCTATTTATGTGTATTTGTGACAAACATAATATAGCATATCGAACCTTTGCAAATTTAATGATAGAATTGAAAGCAAATAACCATTACACTTCCGATTAATTCATCTGCACATACATCTTTTGATTATTGTCGAGGCAGGGAAAATGACTTGGGTTTTTGACAAGCATAAAGACAAAAAAAGATGCTTTATCATTTTTTAAAAAAATGAAAGCTCTAAAGTGGAAGAAGTAATTTCATCCCACAAAATGTTCATGTACACACAAGAGCGGCTATTGATATTTGGTAAAGTTAATGATTACAGTAATGAAAAACTTCAAACAAATTTATGAATGAGCAGAAAACAAAGATCTGCGATTTACCAATATGTCACAGATTGAGGAGTATCCCGGTGTCGTTAGTACAGGATGAAACAGACAACTGAGAGCATAAATAAATGCTCAGTTTTCCCCTCTTTAGAAAATCATATCTTGGCACACAAACCTTACAATGACAATTTTTGCAAGTGGGGAAGTGCACACAGTAAGCAGTGGTAGGAGTTGTAAGTCCCTGGAAGTGATCATCTCATTCTGAAATAATTTTCACCTAGAAAATAACCCAATACCATATTCTTTCTTTAATCTTCAATTAATAACAAAGGGGATAATGGAAAGCTCAACAAATAGACATGTATATTTAGGATATTAGTGTATTGTATTTGTGCAGAGGATACTGAATTTTATTCTGCATAAATTGCTGAAGTAGCCTCTTTCTTCACCTTTGACTCTTTCTACTGTAATGAGAAACAGCAAAGAGTGCCGGCTTGGGATCTTTATTTGGATACACACTTTGGCTCTGCCATTTACCATCTGTGTGACCTTGAGCAAACTACTTAATGTCTCTGTGCATCCATTCCTTCATCTGAAGTAGAATAACAATGGTGCCTGCTATCATATAGGGCCATTGTGAGAATTAAATGAACACATGCAAATGAAGTGCTTAGAATTTGGCTGCATTTTTTTTCCTTAATGTGTGTCATTCGCTAGGTGTAGCGAGTTGAATTGTGCCCCATAAAAAGATAGGTCAAGTCCTTACCCCCAGTACATGTGAACATGACGTTATTTGGAAAGAAGGTCTTTGTAGATAAAATCAAGTTAAGATGAAGTCACACTGGCTTAGGGTGGGCCCTAAAACCTATGACAGTTGTCTTTGTAAGAGAAAGGAGAGGAAGATTTAGACACAGAGAGGTGACAGAGACGAAGCCCATGTGAAGATGAGACAGAGATTGCAGTGATGAACTGTCAGCAAGAAACGCCAAGGACTGCCAGGAACCACCAGAAGCGAGGAAGAAGCAAGGAAGTATTCTCCCCTGGAGCCTTTGGAGGGAGGATGGCCTCCAGAACTGTAAGACAATACATTTTTATTGTTTTAAGCCACCCAGTTTGTGGAGCTTTGTGGCAACCTTGGGAAATGAATCTAACAGGTAACCTAGATGAAAGTGGGGGTTTGTGGAAGGAAAGAATGAGAAGCCAAAAGGTGAAATCCCAGTACCTAGAACAAGGCTCACATGTGGTTTATTGCGTGTTCTTTGCATTTTATTATTTCATGGAGGTCACTTACTTGTTCTCTTGCCTATAGGGGAATAGGAAGGGTGAGGATGGCAGTGTCCCTGTGCGAATGGGAACACATCACACAGTTTCCTACTACCTAGAGCTATGCAGTTGATGCAGAAGCCACTTTCCATGAGGGGGTTATTTACATTTCAATTCATGAAAATGAAATAAAATTAGGAATTCAGTTTCTCAGTTGTACTAGCCACAAGTAGCTTGCTCAATAGCCACACGGGGCTAGTGACTACCGTGTTAGACTCCGCAGACAGAAAGCACTTCCACCACTGCATAAAGTGCTATTGGACTGTGCTAGACGGTATTTATATTGTAATAGGATTTATTGAGGAGGCAAGGAAAGCAAGCAGACAGGTTATGTAGAAAAAAGGAATGTGCCACACTCTTGGTAATTCAGATAAGCAACTCCATAATTTATCAAGGAAAAAAGAAAAGGCGAATATGGTAGAATTGATACTTCAACAGCTGCTTACAAGGTAGGTCTCACTTGTTGAATGGTCTATTGTTTTCTTCTTAAAGTCATCTACATTACTGCTTCTCTGTAATTTGGACAAAGGATATTTATTATACTCGATTCTTTTAGATTGAATATCAGTACAGTGAAAAACTAGCCTACATCCAATGCCAAGGATCACCATGGAGAAGTATTGCTTGCTTCTCCTAGATCTGGTGGAGATATACTTTGCATAGAATTGGTTAATATTTTTGTCCCTTCAACACTGTGGAGGAGGTAAATGCTGCAAAGCAACAAATGAGATCAAGAAATCCGTGAGCTACGATCTCTCTCCTCCTCTTCAGATCTAATCATACAGATGAATAAATTGCTATAAAAATACCAAAAATAAAACTAAAAACAATGACTGAATCATTTTTTTTAATCTCATGTACTCTGTGTTCAGGTAGCAAGAAATTTAATTCCAGTCGGACCAGTCTCCTGTGATTTTTTTTTCCTTTCATCTAAGATATTTTTAATGCTCAGAGGCATTATAATAGAAAAGCATGTATTTTTGCCTGGTTTATACCCATCATCCTTACCATTACAACAAGACAAAAGCATTAAAGTAAAATTAATCATGTCACAAGATTTTAGCAAAAACAAGTGAGACCATGCATAAAGCATCGCTTTGTCTAGTGTGAAGTCACGCTCTGATTAAAAACATATAATGAAAGTGAAAGTGATACATCATTGCCTTAGCAGTAGGGTTTTCTAAAAGTGCTTTGCAGTTCTTAACATAAAAATGTGGGAACATTTTGGTCTTTGAAACTCACAATGATTATTGTTCTAGCAAAATAACTGGAATTCAATCATAATTTTTTTTTTTAAATAAAGACTTAATAACCAAACAAGGCATGTCAGTAGGATTAATAATTAGAACACACTGTTAGGAGCAGTAGTCTGCCTTGACATCCAGACACGGAGGTAAGAAAGTGTCTACTCAGCACTCCCCTTTCACAAAACCATCCTAATGCCAGCTAAATGTGGCCAGGCCCTTAAGGTATCTTCTATAAAGCACAGCTATTTGCTCTATCAAAAGCACTTAATGAACAGAAAAGTTTGATTGGAGAGTGATCATACATTCCCCAGTAACGGAGTCATTATTTCATGGAGGTCACTTACTTGTTCTCTTGCCTATAGGGGAATAGGAAGGGTGAGGATGGCAGTGTCCCTGTGCGAATGGGAACACATCACACAGTTTCCTACTACCTAGAGCTATGCAGTTGATGCAGAAGCCACTTTCCATGAGGGGGTTATTTACATTTCAATTCATGAAAATGAAATAAAATTTTGTGTATGATACACAAAACCAAAAATTCTAAGTGGCTGGATGTTCATGAAATGTAGGTTAGGTTAATGATGTCACCATAGAGTCATCTCATGGATTGGAAAAGAAACAGTTTACTTATTGGCACTTTGCCTTCATTACTCCTTGATTTTGATGGAGATGTTTGTGTATAATAATCACTCACTGAAATTATTGGAGTTTATTTTGTTATTGTAGTCATGCTAAAAGTCATCTCAATTCCCTTTATAAAGATGTCTATATGTTGAAACTATCTTATTCTATGAGATTTATGTGTATATAAATACATAATTTATATCTATATACATATTTGATAACTATATTGTAGATGTATTATAGTTTACATATGATAAATAGTAGAAACAATGACAATTATATAAACTCAGAGACATTTAAACTATCTGAGAGGAATAAAAATTTTAAAAATTCTACCTCAGATGCATGATAATAATATTTGGAATGTATTTCTAAATGTTTCCCTTAATATAGAGGCATCTAATCTCTGGGAATGAATATCAGTCCTGACAATAGAGTCATATTGATGCAGGAAGTGACAGAAAGATATGTGGAACAACTATCTATTCTGACTAATAACTTATCGTAAGAAAAGTGAGAATATTTTGCATGTGACAAGAAGAGTGAACCAAATATTTGTCGAACATAAGGGTGCACTATTATAGTTATTAGGGCTTTAAGCAAATATTTTGATTAAACTCCTTTTGAGACTTTGGGGATTATACTTCTCCACTCACTTTGAAGTTAGGTATGGCTGAGTGATTTGTTTTTACCAATATAATGTGTTATTCAGGGCAGAAATTTCAAGAGCTGGTGTGAAATTTCCTCTCTCTGCCTGGACAATGGTGGTATGCCCAGTAGTTGAGTTTCTATCTACCTGAGTACCAGAATGAGAAGATGTGGAACAGACCAGAACAGACCCCCAGTTAGCCTGCCATAGACATGTGATGTGAAAAGAAATACATCTTTACTCATATAAGCCACTCAGATTTGGGGATTGTTGTTGAGGCTGCCTAATCTGACTGATACAGGCACCCGTTCCAAGAAGACCTGGTGTCTGATGACAAGGAAACTGAGATGGGAGGGTAGAAAGATGGAAATGCACATATGTTATGGAACATCACTTAGTAAAACTGTTACTTGCTCATACTTGGAAAGTGAATCAGTTATTTAATGAACTTCCTCCTCCAAGGAGAGAGATTGGAAAACAGAATATTGATAGTAGTGTGCATTGGCTGCTATTGGCTGCACTTGGCAAGATCTACAAAAAAGAGATGATTTCAGAAAAAAAATTCACCCATTTATAAGCAGGACTGAAAGGAAATAGAGTCCAGAAGTCTAGGGGTGTGTGGCCTTGGAAGAAGTGATATTTTTCAATTTCATCTGGTACAAAAATGAAATTGAAAAGAATTTTGAGCAAAAAAGGGTAAATTAAAACAGCTTGATGACAGAGAGAAAAAATTAAAGATACAGTTTCCCCAGTAATTTCACTGAATTAAGATGTCTTAGAATAAAGTGTTAATTGAGGAGGAGACACCAGTAAATTCTAACTCAAGGAAAAGAGTAAAAGGGGAGCTTTCCTATTGAAGCCTGGTAAATAAATATAGAGGAAGTATTAGAGAGATTGAGAGAGAATATGAAAAAGAGAGACAAATGGAGGCAAGAAAACAAAGGAAAAAGCAATCTAAGTTTTTCAGAAAACATATGTGGGCATAGTCACTGGCCAAGGAGTGGATGGAAACATAAGAAAACAGCTAAGTTTCTTAGAGAGTTCATTGCCAAAAGATCCACCAGCCTGGACTAAAGAAGCTGTTGACAATACCTAAAACCACCATGGTCCCCTAAATGTTTGTGGATAGTGATATGCCAAACAGTAGAGTTTGGCATGTCAATAGATGGTGGAAGTGCATGTTTACGGACATCAAATATACTTAGAAACTCTTCTACTCCAGGAAGAGCATGTTCCTCAGGCTCACTTCGGATACTGGCAAGGAAGATAATGGAAAGAGAAGGACCTCCCATAGGGAGGAGCCAGGGGCCACTGGAGGCCAAAGGACAGAATTGGGTAGAGCCCAAATCAGGGAACACAACCCATGCCTTGGATAGGTGCCCTTCAAAATGTCTGTTTGGTGGGATTGCTAAATGGCTAGGCTCTTCCCAAATGAAAGCATTTACTGGGGTGATCCCATCCCTGTTCCACCAGGCATCGTGTGAGGGACCAGATAATTCGTCTCTTCCACGGGTTTGCTGGTCCAGAGGAGTCTCAAATGAGCCTGATGTTGACAGGATTGTCCACCACCCAGAGATCTTCTACAAGGAGCTTGATGAATTGGGGTGATCTCCCCTTGGGGAAACGGGGAGGGCTCTTTGAGCACTGTAAGGAGAGTACACTGAATATCTGATGTCTGGTAGGACAGATTATGGTAGTCACATTGGGCTCTTTGCAAATTCTCTGGTTCTCCTCCTTCTGAACCCAGATAAGACTGTACTTTCCGGCCGCCTTGAAATGGGATGTGGTCCCGTGACTGAGCAGAAATGATAGAAGTCACTTTTAATCACCGGTGAAAGGCTCTGCAGCACATTCTTCCCCCTGCTGGTGGATGGTGGAAATGCATGTCAGGATGGAGCCACATGTCCTGGTCCCTGAATGACTCTGCTGAGCAGATGCCCTCTGTCGACCTGTGTTGGATGTGTAGCATGAGTGAGAAATAAACTTTTTGTCAGGTTAAGCCCCTGAGATTTTGGAGTTGTTTGTTACCACAGGATGATCTAGCTGATCCTGACTGATACACATAAACTTCATGCTAGAAATAGAGATTTCATTCTGAATATGTCTTCTTTCTCAAACCTTAGATGAGTGGAAGGTAAGATTCAATCTTTTGGTTTTCTTTATTTGGTTATATAAGAATGCAAAGTAAACTAAAATAGCAGAAAAATTTATTGAGGAACAACTCTATTCCAGATACTGAGCCCCAAGCCCCAGAGATTTATTTGTATTATCTTATTTAATTCTCAGAATGACTATATGCGGTGAGTATAATTATCCTCAATTTGCAGATGAGACAAAAAGATCAGAGAGTAAGCATCTTCCCAAAGTCACATAGTCAACAGATGTCTGGGGTGTACTTCAATTTAGATCTATCTGTCCCTGAAGATGTAACTCTGTGTGTGTGTGTGTGTGTGTGTGTGTGTGTGTGTGTGTGTGTGTGTTTGTAGTTTCATTTTAGCACTATGTTGCTTCCAAGATTAAACTCTCTTGCTTCCAACAGAGTTAAAATGTCAAGAAAGTTGCAATGAATTATGGCTGGTCAGTAATCTTCCATGCAAATTTTGTCACTTACACATCATAATGTGCAATTTAGTCCATAAACCATGATTATATTCTTGACCTCTAAGAGTAGGTTGTTTTTTCAATTAACCTATTCTAGCTCTATTCTACAGACATGGGGCTAAGTACAATGGATCCATTTAGATTTTCATGGGTGAAATGGGTCAGCACAGATTAAATCCCATCCATCTGCTTGGACTCTTTTGACTAATGGCTCTTTTTGGTGAGACAAATTGGTGTGGTATCTGAGGCTGCACTGTTTGATGGAATACAGGGACCAGTGTTCCATTCCCTGCTCTGCCATTAGTCACTGTGTGACTCTGGGGATAGCACCTCCTCTCGTTGCATCACTTAACATAAAAACCAAAACCCAAAATATCGTGAACCTGCCATACAAGTTGCTGTATGGCTTGGTTTCTGCTAGTGTCTTTAGCCACATCTCATATCTCTGTCCCCCTCACTCTTAATTTAGCCATGTAACTGCCTTCTGCAGGGTCTTTGCACTTACTGTTAACTAACTTGGAGCAATCTTCTCACATCTTCACCTGGGCACCTGCCTAACTCTTTCTCATCCTTCAGTTCTCAGCCCAAATGCCACTTTTTGGGAGATATTCTTTATGACTCCTAAATTAGATCAGGTCTCTCCATTACAAGATCTTATATATTTTATACCCTTCCTTCAGATCACTCTCACCCTGTGTTTTTATATATTGCTACCCGGGATTATTTATTAGTGCTAGTTTCCCCCACTAAACTATAAACTTGATATAAACATGGTAAATATCACCATGTTTATAAACTACAAACATGGTGACATTTGTTTCGGTTCAGCATTGTATGCTCTGTGCTTAGCACAATCCTTGTTACATAGAAGATACCAATTATTTTTGTTAAATGAATGAAATGAGTGTGTAAAATGAGAGGGCTGGGCAAGGCGATCATTTAATCTTTCAGTACTTATAGTCAATGGTTTGCCAGACTTAGTCTGCAATTTTCCTGGGAATAGCACAGAGCAAATTTAAACAGCCCATGTGACTCATAGCTCCTTCGTGCCAGAATCAGTAGCAAATACTGCAGCTTGTGTGTAAAGAAGGAACCAGAATTATTTGTGCACACGCTGTTCCCTGAGAAAAAGTAATTGCTATATTTGAGAGAGGTAGAAACAAGAAATAAATGGGAGATGGTCAAATAAGGTCAACCAATTTTTCTAGGCACCAAACTTACTTGAAATACAGTATTTGGAGGGACCACCACACATATTTTTTTAAAAATCTATGAAAAATCCACTAATGCACTGGTGCATGAATACACAGTAGCAAATAATTCAAGATATATAGCAATGTGCAGCCATGTATCTCAAATTAGAATTGAGCTCATTGAAGGTAAAATTAGATGCTAACGTATTTAAAAAGTCCAAACACAGTTCTCTCTCCTCCTTCTTTGTCCAAAGTCATGGAAACAATTGCTCCAAGAACTGAAATAAAAAGTTCCAAGCTAAGAGAGATGAACTGACAGTGTTATTGTATAAAATATTTACATCACTGTTTTCACTAACACTGAAAACAAAAGTCAGAGGGGTATCCCTACTTGTAATTCTTAATTCTTGAACCCAACTTGATAATTCCTTGAAATAGTCCCCGTATGATATGGTTCTTGGTTAATTCTCCGGCCCCATCACTTACTATTCCAATCTCAGACTCTCCCATAGATACACAAATTTATTTCAGTTTCTAGAAAGCTCTGTATTCCCTCTTGGCTTTTGGCATTCCCAATACTGGGTCTTCTTACTAAAATACTTTCTCATCTACCTCTTTTCCTAGATAATTCCTACTCATTTATTTTTCAGAATTACAGATGGTCACTTGGAGGAAAGCTTCCCTAACCTCCCATGTTTAGATGAAAGACCCCTTTTTGGGACTCCCACAGTACCCTAGGGTTCTCTATTTATCTCTTAGCACACTGCAGTACAATTGCTCCCTTAGGTTATTAGAGAAGAGATTACCTTATGCACGTCCCACCCTACCATCCAACACACAGTGGGTATTCCATAACTGCCTGCTACAGGACAAAATGAGGTCTGTAAATAAGTCTAAATTTTTTGCAGGTATTTTTAAAGTCATTCTGGAAGTACCTCATTGTTTTCTCAGGTTCTGCTGCAATGAGAAATATACTATATACAAACTCTACCTACCTACCTGCCTAGCAATTAAATTAAGTTAAATAATTTGTGGGTTTTGGTTCTTGGTAATAAAGGTAATACGAATAAGGGAAACCCACAGGTACAAAACCCTTAATCGAACTTACGTTTTATTTTCTCCAAAATAAATAATCATAAGAGATGATTATTAGCTTTTGACTAACTTGACTTTCCTCCCAATATATTCTCAGAGAACAGAAATGAACTAAAATCAAGAAACAGAAGGGCCCAGGAAAGAAGCCCAACTTGCAGGTTTATTACTGTCTGAATGATCAACAATTAAACCAGTCTGCATTGCTCCGATATTGAGTATGATCAAACTTATATTTATCTTTTAGAACTGAAGTTCAATGTCTAATATAAGATTTGTTTTCTCATTACTATTCCTTCAGCATTTATGGGAAATATATGTATATTTTTAAAAGTATGAAGAATCTGTTAGCTTTCAGATCATTGTGACTCTTCTAAAAGAAATTGATGACAACCAGCTACAGGACCCTTGATGGCATCAAGTTAAATGTCCTCCATGGGCCAGAGGAGACAATCTAGGAAGCCACCATACAACAGTTTCCTTTATTTTCTGTGACTGACAAATAGAAAGCCCCCAAACTCTTGCACTATAAAGTAGAGGAAAGAGTTGTAAATCAACTAAAACAAAGAGGAAGAAAAGGCATTTCCTCCACATCTAACAAAGGGAACTTAGAGAGATCAAGGGAAGGAACAAGATTTTCTACTTAGCTCCGTAATTTTCATCTTCATGTTGTTAAAGAGACATCATCATTAGCACATGGAAAGATAAATCTATATTTTCAAGTCTTTTTTCCTGTCATTGCTCACAGAAAGCAACAAAGAAGCACCAAATAAAGAGTCTCTTATCTGAAATGTAGGAAAAAGGAAGCTAGTTCCTGGGAAATACCTTTACCCATCAGCAAGGAAACTGGTGCATGGGAAATTCAGAGGGGATGGGGAGCTCTTCATTGCTGCCCCATGGCGAGAAATGTGAGGTGCTTGCACACGTGGACTTCATAAAAACTTTGGTGTGTAAGGAATTGGTTACAAAAAGTACGCAGTAGCCAATGGAATTGTTTTGTTTGATCTCTGCAGGGGATTTAGGGCTGCAAAGTGCAGGAGGCATGGTTTTTGCATTGGCTATTTTAGTATTCATGTCTCCTGTGCTGCTTTCTAATAAGTTAAGATGAAACGGGAGACTGCATGCAGGAGTGAGAGATGCAAGAAAAGCAGTACTGAAAAATAAAAATGAACAAAAGTGCACCTCAACTTCCCTTTTATTATGAACAGGCAAGAGAACAACAATGCTAATCTGAGTGTTGTTGCTTAACACTTCACATTTACGAAAGGATTTACAGTCATTTTTACATGTTATTTCCCAATACTTTTCTGATAGAGGCTGAGGAGCTCTGTTGCTATGCTTCACATCAATTTTATATATTATATGGTTTTTCCAAAAAGGAAGATAAACATTCAGTCTGTGCCAGCATGTTATCAAAACGGTCAAAGAATTATTGTTCCCTTTGCTGTTTGGGTAGATCAAACCAATGGTTCTCTGACTATTCGAATTTTGTTTTCTTTCTGTTATATAGAGTTGCTTTTTCACTGGTACTCTTACCTCCACTCCATTCAGTTTGTTATTACTTACGCATACCCCTTACATAGTGTTTCTAACATATAAATAACATAACAGGATATGATCTAAAGATCCATGAGTGGGTACCTGTGCTCCTCCCTGTGGAATGGCATCTCTAAGAGGAACATGTCTTGCGGAGCATGCTGAGAAATGTTTGCTCAAGCTAACCGGGAAAAGTATGCTAAGATTCAGAAACTCTAGCTAACCTTGGGTTTTAGGTTTCTGTAAATTAATCTGTTAGTTTGCATGAAGAAAGTCATTTGATAAATAAGTAGACCCCAAACGTATTTATTCGATAAATAAGTAGACTGTGTCTCCGACTCTTAACTGTTATCCTCACCTTCCTGACAAATTGGCTTTGCACTTCTTCTGGGGCAAAGGATGACAGTGGGAAGTACTATAATCCCTAAAGTTTTATTAGATTTGGGGACAATCTAGATATTTTATTATTCCAATGAGAAATATTTCTTCATTTATTATGCTGTGGCCCAAACAGCATGGAACTCTGTCAGTTACCTGATTTATTTATTCAGTTTTGCCAAACAAGATGCCTTGATTAAAAAATACAAACCAACAGCAGAAATTATCCAGATAAACTGTCTACATTTCTTCAACAAATGTGAAAAATATGCCTTCATTTGGGGCCATGTAGCCACAGCCTAGCTGGAAATAAACTGTTTTCTAAAAGTATAAGTCCCAGTGAAATGAAGAGTGTTAAGTAGAGAAGACATTTATTTCAAAGCTATGGGTATGTCTGAGTATAGAAAAGGGGTCCAAGATCTTTAAATATGTTCCTGTTATAAGAACTTTTCTATATCTATGTTAATTTCTTTATTTCCTTCCATTTCAGATCTGGTGAATTGAGTCAATAGATACCTGTTTATCTTTACTTCTTATTAATATCAGTGTTACTGTAACACCAATAGTCCCTGCAATTTATTGAGTGCGTCCTATATGTTAGATGATTTATAAACACAATTTTATTTTAAAAAATTACTCAAATGACCCCCACAAAATGAAGACACTAGGATTCAGAGTATTTATATGACTGTAGGTCCTAGGTGTGGGTTTCCACCCTTGTCTTTCTGGTTCAAAGTTCATGTTTTCTTCCTAGATCCCTCCAAGCAGGGAGTTAAATCAGGCAATGTGAAAACTTTGAGTAGGGTGGATATATGTTCCAGCCTATACCTGTTGTCCTGGCGAAATTAATAGGTTCCCCTTTCATGCTCACAGGTGTCCCAGTTTGGACAATGGGTTTGATAATCAGCCCATCTCTGAGCAAGGTTTAAAATGAACATAATCCTTTTCTAAGGTATTATTCACAATGCTTTAATTAATTTTAAGGGCTAATTAAGGGCTTGAAACAAGTAATGAATTGGACTTAACTTGGTGTATTTGGGAAAACAGATGGATTTGTGGATGCACATCATTTATTGGTTGGGTCTAATGTCTCCCTGTCTCTTATTCTCTGTTTTTCTGTCACCTCTTTTTGAGAATCTTTTGTCCTCTTTTGTCTCTCCTTCTCCTCGTCTCCATGTCTCATTCTGTGTAGGCTTTCTCTATTGATCAAGTGTCAAAAAATTGATTCTTTGGCTTTTTTCTTTCACTTTAGTTTCTGATGAATCTTTAAAACACAGCTTGGTCACTCATTCAGATGTTTAAACCACTATCAATAGTATTTTTGTCAAAAAGAGAAATAAAAATCATTTGAAGACATTGCTAAGTTATTTTTCTTTCTCCTTTCTCCTTAATCTTGCTGCTACTATTCCACCACTTCTTTACTACAACCGTAGTGTATGGGCGTCCAGGGAGCTTTCTCGTCGCAGTTCCCGGACAATGCTACTGCAGGTTTCGCTGGGGTAAGCCAGCTTCAAAATGTATTATTTCAAGCACCGCCTCACATGTCTTTCCTCCTCTCCTGCTCTTACAGGCAAACTGTTGCCCTGTTTCCATTGTTTTAAAGGGCTTTCAGGAAGAGAAAAGGAAATGATTTTTTAAAAAATAAATCCGATAAAATACATAACTGCTTAAAAGACACATGCAAGAAGAAAATCTGACTTTCACTTTCGTCGGTTTTAAATGTATGGCTTTGATTTATGGATCAAAATTGCTCATTTATTATTTTATCTATACAGCTCTGGGCAATTTTGACAGTTAAAATTTAGTTTTATTGACCAGCGCAGCCACTGTGCCCACGAGGGGACTGGTGCACACAGCCTGCTGCGCTCAAGAAACGATGATTTTTGATTCCATGACTGAGTCCGAGTGGGAATCGTAACCGATATAACAATAAGTTCCAAATCTCAGTGCCCAGGGCAAGAGGTTTGCTGTAAAACACAATCACCCTTTAAGGAGGGGAGGAAGAGAATCCCGGGTAGAAGTTTGCAAGCACAATTTCATGAGGCTGGGATAGTCCACAAATATATATGTGTCCATCCAAACTATGCAGCAGTATGAGGGGGCGTTTCTCTAAAGACCCTGTTCCCTAGACTAAAGATTAATGAGCAAGAATGCCAAATGTTAGTACAGAGACGCTGAACTCAACCATTTTGATGTGAGAACATTTACTAGTGCTATTAACCAATCTTGCACTTTTCAATCAATAAAAAAGAATAACAGAAGAATTTTGGAGGGGAGGGAAGATCTTTGCTCCTCCCCTTCTGCTCCACCCTCCACAGTTGCAGCACACACAGAAACAAAAACCAGTCCCGTTTCAATTTAGGCCTATCTGACGACCAGATTGGCCACCTCTGCAGTGTTAATTTAGTCTTTTCCTCGAAATCCCCCGTGATACACAAGCAAACCTCCAAAGAGGAACAAATCAATAAAATGTCTAATTTGATTAACCGTGTTTTCGAATTCATCAAGACAGCTCGGACCTGAAATAAAAAGTGAGTAAATAAATAAATAATGCACTCACTTGTGAGTATTTTCCACGTCTTCTTTTCATCATCGTAATACTGAACCAAATTGCTGGGGAGCCGGTCCGGTCCGGGAGGCAGCCCTCCAACCAATAGCAGCATTTTCTTGTTAGAGCGAATTCTTCACCCAAAACAAAAGAGGAGATGAATAACCACATTATTGTAGAGTCTTTTTAGTGGCAACGAAATCATAACCATCAAAAGAATGTTCCTTGCTTGCAGATTTCTATTTCATTTTTTCCTGTTTCTTCTCCCATTCATGTCTCAACAATTTTTTTTTTGAACCAAGCAGAAAAATGATCAGAAGAGCTGCACATCCCCATACTCATAGAATAATAAGCTCCCTTTATGCAATTTGTTAGAGGTTCATTCTAGAACGACCTTTTTCTTATATTATCCCTTTAAATCATCACTCTTTACAGCTGAGTACACATGAAATGCTCTGGAGTTGTACTAAGGTTAAGCATTAAAGTTGCATGTCAAAAATCGTATTAGTCAAAATCATTATTATAAGCCATTCTCCACTCAAAGAACCTTGAAAAAATTAAGGTTATGCAGAGAGTTTGTGAGCCAACTCTTTAATCACCCAGGGAACTTCAAATACCAGTTTGGTACAATTAGTAGCACAGGGCTAACTGGGGTGGGCTCACCAGTTTGAATGTGATTTTTTGTTTGTTTGTTTAATTTAACTTAGACTTCTGCCTTCTCCCCTTTCCCCCACTCCCAGCTCACCCTCCCCTCTGCTCTCCCCCTGTGCACCACTGGCGATATAGCAGCACCAATTGGTAAAAATGAGACTGTGATGTTGTTGTGAGCCTCCCCAGAGTGGAGCCCTGCCAATGCTTGCCACTGATCCAGCGGCATGAACCTGCTCAACTGTGCAAAGTCACTCTAATTCCCTCCCTCTGTTTTTCTACCTTCTCCCCCAGGGGGCAACCACTGAAAGGAGTGACTACCCACCCATCAAGAGCTGGCAATTCGCTGCTATTAAGCGTGACTGTGATTCCCAGTCTGCCTGGCAGTTCCTGAGAACAGGCCTGCAACGTCTCATATGCAGTAAAAGCTATAAGATGCACCCTGGCCGGCACACTCGACCTGATGGATGTACAATCCTCAGGAACAGTAATGGATTGAGCACACTTGGCGATTGAAGCAGGGAGAGGAGGCCCAGATCCCCACAAGGGCCCTGCTGATTTAACTGTCGCTTTACATATAATTGAACTTTTCATTTACCTGAAGGCTCAAGGTGGCGGTGGAAAAAACGGAACAACAATGATTGAAGGAAAAAAAATCAATAAATGTAAACGGGTTACTCTTACATATGATCACAACTCACCGTGTGGCTCTGAAATCTATGATTACGTATGCAGCGCATTCTGATTCAAGGATGCTTGGTGAAATATGCCCTTGTGGAGAAGCATTGTTTGTTGGTTAAGAACCTAACATTCGGAGAGTTAACTTAATACGGTTAATGACATTGCCATGTGAAGGAAGGGAACGAGAGAATTCCTTTAATGAAACACTGGTGCCATTAAATGCATTGTATGTGCCTCAGTAGGGAAAATACCTTCCGGAGAAACTCCTGTGTTAGAGACTTACCGATAGAGGGAGCTGTACTTATAGAAGAATGACTAATGGAATAGCAGCTTGCAAAGCTCATTTTGCCACCCTGTGGATATAGTTTAGTGCAAGGAAACAAACAAATACAACTTGTTTGAATTTAACCTACCTTTGAACTGGACTCATATGCCTTATAGACTAGGAGTTGGCAAATAAAACAGAATAACATCAAAGAGCTCTGTACCTTGAGGATTTCAATGATTGGGGTAGCTGTGTGAGAGGGATTAAAAAAATCAGTGCAGTAAGTACCTGCCTTTTATTTGGAAATAAAACATACATAATTCACATGCATTGTAATCTCTTAAATACATGGCCACAAAACTGATATATTAATACAATCTTTTTTTTTTTTTTTTTTTACTGTCATCTTTAGTCCAAATAATCGACCACTCTCTGTGTGTAAGAGAAGTCAAGATGAAAGCAAATACTCTTTTTGGTTGCTGTAAGTTCCCATGTGCAGATAGACCTGTTCAATTGGAAGTAATGATTCTGTGGCTGTCCTGATGTCCCTTGTTTACATGCTGCCAGACTGCAGGTGGGGGCAGATAGATCAATATCAACAGGATAGAGAAGAAAGGGCTTATTGAAGTAGTGGTTGTGACAAAAACAACGTAATTAAGTCTCCATTTTAATACATAGATAAATGCACTGCTTAAAAAATGTGTTTAATGAATGATGCAATGGGATAAATGCGTGGCTCAAATGTGTTTCTAAGGTCATTTTATTCACTGATAAGGCCAACTTCCCTGGACCAATCCCACTGGTGACTCTCCACACTGACTTAGATGGACCATCTCTGCAGATGAGGAGATGATCTAGAGTCTTTGCCCCCTCTGCCCTAAAAGCCAGCCATTACCATCTGTCCTCTACAAACAGGACTGAAACTACCATACATAAGCCACTGAACAGTTAGTACATGGTAAAAACCTGCACCCAGGCCAACAATGACATGATACAAGGGCTAGCTAGAACAGCAGCAATGAAAGACTCCACATAACCAAGGCAAATCCCTAAGCTATCCAGGCCTCTGTAGGGAACGTGATGAAGAGTTACGTGGAAGTAAAGGAAATCCCACCTAGCCTCATTGGCTGTGTTTTCTACAAAGGGGCAATGCTTTGATGCCATAATGTATGGTCTTCTTAGTGAGGGAAGACACATTCCAAATCTTTTGCATTGTTCCATTTATATCATCATTCATTCAATTTGTTATGGCATGCTACTTATTTTGTCTCCAAATCTTGTGTTACTCAATTTTCCAACCCAATATCAATACAATTTAGTTCTAAATAAATCTTAAAGCTCTGCTTTGTGAAGATGAACCACACAGAAACCCAAAAAATAGGATAAAACATGTGAAAAATTGCATGGTACAGAGAAAGGAACACATCAAATAATAAAACATATTAGAGTGGCTTTCTTGCCATTTTCTCCATTGACTCGCAAACCGGCTCAATTGGTAAGTATAATTTTTCATTTTACAGGGAGGTGAGAAAGTTCCCATAGTTATTACAAGAAAATATACATTTGGACATTATATAAAACTATGAAGCTTTCTGTATCCAAATAAAGGGATCTAACAGAGATCACTCTACATTTCTTATTGCTTAAGAATAATACAAATGAGAAAAACCATCACATATTTTACTTTGATATAAATGCAATGTCAACTATTCAATTACTCCTAGAAAGTAATACATGTGAATAATTCCTGGGGAAAAGCTTCCATTCTTTTTACAATGTGCAATTATAATAGTGACAATGACAATAATGACAGATAATAATGAATGTGTATTGAATATTGAACCCCTAATTATCATGCTATTTATTTGATGTGTGTGAACTTCAATTTGAGAACATTATGAACAAAAGATACTTTGTGAAGTAGAAAAGTAAAATTAGGAGAACCTGAACTAACTGTGCTGATGGGGGTTTCAATTCTTTTCTATTAATAAATCATTCCAGCAGAGCTTCACAGATTTAATTTTAGATTAGTCAAAATCTACAAATGTAGCCTTATTGCAATAATTAGAGCTCCTTCATATAGCAACATGATATACTTTTAGAAGCTCTTTACATAGGGAACCAATTTAGCCAGAATTAATATGTTCTCTTCATAGCTTTTATTATTTTTAAAATACTTCTTTCATTCCTCATTGTAGCACCACCTAGACCAAAGTAATGTATTTAAAAGATAAAGAATTAGAGAAATTTAAACAAAAAGCTCAGTATATCATGATTAATAATATTTGAATGCTTTTGATTTGAGTTCCGAGGTTCTTGCATAGAAAAATGTAAGGTTAAAAAAGCGATGGAATTTGAAGGTCTCCTTTGTTCCATCTCAGTAATTGCCCAACATTTACCATGTGTCACATTTGAGTGTGTGTGTGCGTGAGTACGCGTGTGTGCTGGTGCGCATACATACTTTGGTTCCGGGGATGAATGATTGAAGGATGACCTAAAACCTCTTGGTGTAAACAAATTTTTCATCATACTGATGTTCTAAGTATGGTAAAGTCTCATTTATTTATATTTCAGTGATTTGGAACTTCAATAATTGGGAAACAGGCCAGATAAAGTTTTCCTTTCCATGATATATGAGAAAAGTTTTCATTAACTAGATTGTAAGAAGTTTAACCTATTTAAGAAATCAGTTGATTTGCTAGTACTGTAGAGCTACCTATGTGCATTTAGACACAATTCATTTACGTATTACAAATGATTCTCGTTTATTTATCAAAGAAGGTATTCTGCAATGTTCTAAGAATCATTGCATCATAGAATTAGAAGAGAACTTTGAGGCAATCTTAGTGATTTCCAAGCCTGGGTACTTACCAGGATCATCTGAGGGGATTAGAAATTTTGATTCTTAATATAGATTCTCAGTTCCTAGTTCTCAGAGCTTATGATTCAATGGGATGAGGCTTTAAAAATCAACAATGTTTCACAGCCTTCTAGTTGATTCTAACACACAGCCAGATTTAGGACCACTAACTTGGTCTAGTTTTCTACATAATTGAGAAGTCCTTTTAATTGTTTTTTTCATAAGTAATTATTCTTATCTATTTGGAAATTTGTAATGAATGGACCTTAGCTATTCAAATGCACTTTATTGTTGAAAGTTGTTGGACAGATGTGTGAGATATATTCTGTCTCCTTATGCTGGGCTGAAGAACCTACCTAGGTCTTCTACAGAAAAAGCGAAGTATCTGCTTCTCTAGCGTGCGGCACTTCAAATATTGGAAGGTAGTTGTCATACATCTTCTCCTCTCCATCTTGAAAATTTTCCTTTTTTTCCTGAAAACGTTTCCATTTTCCTTATCATCCTGGTCATCTCTTTGAAGTAAACTGTCACTTTTCTTTCTAACATGTGAAGGTCGGAGTTGAATATAATATAACAAATGTGAGATGTAATATGATGAATACTATTTTCCTTTGAAGTCTTCCTAAAATCGCAATAGGCTTTTAGCAGTTACAATGCAGTGTTGGGTCCCTGTTCAGCTTCTAACTGACTACAAATATAGATTTTTTTTTTTTTTTTTTGAGACAGAGTCTCACTCTGTTGCCCTGAGTAGAGTGCCATGGTGTCAGACTACCTAACAGTACCTCAAACTCCTGGGCTCAAATGATCCTCCTGCCTCAGCCTCCCAAATAGCTGGGACTACAGGCATGTGCCACAACACCTGGCTAATTTTTCTATTTTTAGTAGAGATGGGGTCTCACTCTTGCTCAGGCTGGTCTTGAATTCCTGAGCTCAAGAGATCCTCCCAGAGTGCTAGGATTACAGGTGTGAGCCACCGCTCTGGCCTATGGATTTTTTTTTTTTTAAAGCAAGTGTTTTTAAGCCAAGTTTTTCCTATCCTATATTTCTTCTAATTAAAATATTTTAAACATCTATGTATGACTATTTTTAACTTTTTTAAATGTTCTCTGCTGATTTAGACATTTTGCTTCAATTTGTTTATTATTTAGCAATTGTTAATTGAGTTTCTACGGTAGGGAAGAAAGGAAAACGTCCCCTTTGCCCTTGGAAGTTTTGCTGACAGGTAAACTCACAATAAGGCAGATTAATAAGAGAAAGAGATTACACATTTATTTACTGTGCACATGGAGAGAATTGCAGAGTGACTGCCCAATATCCCGATGGGGTCCAGAAGCTTATGTATCCTCATTACGGGTGAAGAGATGAGGAATACAGGTAATTCTGTTGAGGGGCAATAAATGATCACTAAGGAGGATAAATGGATACTTGGGAGAATGAATGGATGGGGGGAAACAGACTGACTTGTAAATGATTCTCTTTGGAAATGAACTTAACCTGAGAGACAAGCATTATTTTAAAATCGGTTGGGCTAGGTCTGGTTGCATTCTTGATTTTCTTTCCTACAATAGATGAGATAACAGGGAGAGGATAGAAAGGCAACAGTTCTTCATGGGTCCCTCTGGTTTTCATGGAGATGGAGAGAAGGCCCCTTTCAATGCCTGTTGATCTCTAAGGGCCTTTAATTCAAAATACTCTTTATACCAAGGAGTCATATTTTGGGTGAAGGTCCCTGAGCTCCTCTTATGTTCCAGGTACTGTTCCAAGGACTGGAGATGATAGTGGGAACAAGAGGAGTAAATTCCCTTTTCCTCATGGTACTTAATTCCATCCTAGTGGGGACATCTGTGGAAGCCATTATGATTCTTGAGGCAGAATCATCTAGTTGTTAAGGGTGTAGCCTCACAGTTAAGGTGAGATGCCTGGTTTCAGCTCTTCTGAGATAAAGTGCCTTGGGCTAGCCTCTTTGCCCTTTAACTTTATGTGGAAAATGGGATAACATAGACCTAAGGCCTAGGCTTCTTTAATTTTCAGGATTAAAAGAAATAATACATGTAAAGCTTTAAAACAGTGTTAAATAAATGCTGATCGTCATCATCTTCATCATCATGATCATTGTGGTGGTCACTGTCATTGTCATCATCACATCATCAGTAGTAGCTATTCCTTTGTGTAAATTGCAGGTTTGACAATCAGGTGGCCTCTATACCCATGCACATTTTTATACTTAAAAATAATAAAGAGTTGTATTTCCACTGGTTAGATATGTTAATTATCTTAACTCATTCTCTCTGAAATGATACTAAATCACAAGGATTTTTACTCTGTAATTACCTACCTTGGGTCTTTAGCAGTTCATGGCCATTTTTTGAAACATAAAGATTTGCTGGAAAAACTAAGCAGTTTTGAAGTGGCAAAGTAAACTGGGGTAGATAATCATTATGTTTTCTTTCAAAAGCTGGGTTAATTTCAAGTTAAGAGTCAGTTAGGCCTGGATTTAAATCCTCTTTCTATCATTTCTTATGTTTATATCCGTGGGCTGACTCTAAGCCTCAGTTGCCTCACCTGTAAAGTGGGAATAATGTAGGGATAAAATAGAAAAGGAAGGTCAAGAGAGCCTGCGTGCAGCCATTTTGGCTGACACCAGCCTCTGACCACCCTGAACAAGGAAGTTGCCAGCAAGTCGCTGGCCTGGGACCCTGGATGATAGAAAAATTACTAAGCCAGATGCCTTACAAATTGCATGTGTTTACCTTTCTGTGACAGCAGTTTATAACTAACCTGTATGGCCTGACCTCAAGATAATACCAGTCACTTACAGCTATTTCCCAGCAGGGTTATTGAGCACATAAAAATGTTACCATTGTCCTATAGGGAGTCCCCCTCCTGCTCGGGAGAGGACCCCTGCTCTGTCTGTGGAGTAGGATTTGTTGTCTGTCTTTCTCAATAAACTTTCCTGCAGCTAGCTAGTTGGCTAACACGTGAATTCTTTCTCATGTGAAGCCAAGAACCCACTTGGCAAGTTCAGGGGGCTTTCCTCCCTTCATAGGGGCACCCCTTGCATCAGGAATAATGGTATCTTCCTACAAGAATGTTGTGAGGGCTAAATGAAGTCATCTTGGTGTAATGGGAAAATAAATGGTTTCTACTTATAGCCAAAACTCCTTCTAGAGCTAGTCCCTCCAGCGAAAGAAAGGCCCTTCGCGCTGCTAAAATCTTAAAGGATGAATGTCTCTGCATAGTGAAGGGTGCAAAAAACCTGATGCTCTTAATGTAATCAATTTAGGAAGAGGCTGGGGAAGGCTGAAAGAAGTTACAGCTCTTTTCCATGACCTCCTAATTTCAGTAGACTTTACTAAACCCATGATAGCTTAGAATTTCATAAAAGTAATAAATGGGCAATTTCACATCTGGTGGTACAGCTCCCCTACATCTGGGGAGCTGTAGGGGAGAGATCAGGAAATCACAAGCCCCCAGGGATTCACAGACACGAGGATGGGTGTCTGAGTCAGTTCAGGCTGCGATAACAAAAATACCATAGACTGGGCAGTTTAAACAACAGAAATTTATTTCTCACAGTTTTAGAGGCTGGGAAATGCAAGATCAGGGTGCTAGTAGATTCTGTTCTTGGTTAGGGCCCACTTCCTATTTATGTCTTCACATGGTGGGGGGCAAGGGAGGTAATAGAAAGAGAGAATGAGCATGCTACCTCACCTGTCTCATCTTATAAAGTCACTAATTCCATCATGAGAGCTCAATCCTCATAACCTAATTATCTACCAAAGGCCTCATCTCCAGATAGTATTACATTAGGGATTAGAGTTTCAACGTATGATTTTTGTGTGTGTGTGGGGGGAGGACACAAACATTTAGTCCATGGCAAAATGTTGAGTTTACACAGGTCATAGGCTGGAAGGGTTTGTAGCAACTTTACCAGACCTAAGAAGCCTCCACCTGACATCTGGGTTACATAGCAAAAATATTTATGTAGTTCCCATAGTAATCAATTGATGAATGATAGCCATTATTATCATGTGTAATTATTAACCTTACAAAGCACTCATTTGAAAATCTATCTTTGGAATTTTGGAATTTTTATTGCTTAGAAGCCTTTCAGATACCATGTGTTACACTGTTTATAAATAGCCGGACTATTTATTGAATAAGCAAAGTTTAACAGAAACATAAAACCACTGGGCTTCCTACAATGGTATTGATCCAGATCTCATTCATAAATTCAACCTACTCACGCTCTTGGCTTCTAGCAATCTCTGTTAAGGTAATCTCCAAACCTTATGACCTTACGATACCCAAGTCATCAAATTTTATGGTATCCTTGACTCTTCTCCCATTTTCTTGTTATATTCTATAGATTCTATAACTGTAATGTTCCTTGTATCTTTCTCTTCACTTCACTGCATTCAGCTGGGTTGGTTTTCCCTTAGCTGCTGTAAAGTGGTGCCCCTGCTTTCTGGGCCTCTGCCCAGTCTAATCTACCCTACATATTTTGTCAAATGAATTTCAGCAAAGCCCCAAACTGATAATCAATGACCTCAATCCTCTTCTTAAAAACCATCAATAAATTCCCTATTGCCTACCATATATAAAATACACATTTCCCCCGTATTATAACCTCTCTTTTTTTTTTCTCCATGTCTTTCCCTCCCTGTCAGGTAAATGCCTTGCTTGAATTTCATTTCAGGGATAAAAGAGTTTGTGAGTCAAGATCTAAAAAAATTTGAAAAAGGAATTTCAGATGGAAACTGCTTAGACCATGGGGAAAAAGCAAGCAGAGGATGACTACTCTTCTCCACGTCGTTGGCCAGACGGAGGCTTTGAACGTCAGCTAGGCTTCCCTAAACACCCAGCCAGAATGGACCCAAACTCCCCCAAGGAGAGCTGCTACCCTTTTCTTAAAACTTTCCAGAGAAGTTAAACTCCCTTGAGAATTTGTTCCAGCTGATTTGCTGTTGTATTTAGGTTTCTTTATCATAGCTGTTCTTGGTAATTACACAGCAGCTTTCATCGGAAGAGCCTTTAAATAGACATGATAATGCCTCTCTGAGGTAGGTAAACACAAAGTATCATTATCCCCATTTAACAGAGGAAAGAATAGAGGAAAAGGGGTTTGGGCACCTTTTCCAGTGCCTCAGGATGGGTTTTATTTCCTTCATTTCACGCAGGAAGCATCTCTAGAGTTTTCTCACACAACTCTTCTGTGGCTCTCAGGTGTGGCTGAAAATGC
Source organism: Lemur catta (assembly GCF_020740605.2). NCBI lineage: Eukaryota > Metazoa > Chordata > Mammalia > Primates > Lemuridae > Lemur > Lemur catta. Next base: position 23,757,477 of record NC_059143.1, read on the forward strand.
CTTACTCCCCGTCTTCTAACTTCGGAGCCACACTCTTCCTCCCACTGGAGTCTGGCTATGTGGGGACTGGAGAATGGTTAGTCATATGCATTATTTAATTTGCCTAAGGCGGAAGTAACTTTAAGATTTGTTGGATCATATCATCATATGATACTATGTTAGTACACAGTAGGTGCTCAATACATGCTTGTATGAATGAAGATAGGATGAATGAAAGAATAAATGGATGAAAAGACTAAAAGTCACTTGTAATCCCACTCTCCAGGAACATGTTATAGGCTCTTTACATCCTTTTTTTTTTGTCACTTGTTTTAGCGTTCAGTGTTAAAAGGCAAATGAGGCTGGGCACGGTGGCTCATGCCTGTAAGCCTAGCACTCTGGGAGGCCAAGGCGGGAGGATCGCTTGAGGTTAGGAGTCTGCAAGAGCCAGACCCAGTCTCTACAAAACAGAAAAATTAGCCAGGCATGGTGGCGCATGCCTGTAGTCCCAGCTACTTAGGAGCCTGAGGCAGAAGGATCGCTCTAGCCCAAGAGTTTGAGGTTGCAGTGAGCTATGATGACACCACTGCACTCTAGCCCAGTGACAGAGTGAGACTCTTTAGCAAAAAACAAAAACAAAAACAAAAAAACAAATCCGAAAAATAACAAAAGGCAAATGGGAAAAGGGAAAAGCCACATTTCTGAACTTCAAGGTGGAAGAGTCAGATGGTGATATGTTGGGGAAAGGACAATCATAATGAACAACTTCAAATCTAACCTGCTACCTTTACTGTGCACTGGCCCAAACCTTCAGCCTCTTATCCCTACTTCAGCACGTGCAAATAATTAGTCTTTCTCTTGCTATACCATCACATCCATCATTTTTTGCTGGATAGCTCTGCTTTTCTCTTTAGGATTAGCGTAGTCTCACAAAATGGGAGCTACCCATGATAGAGTAAAATGTTTACCGAACTTCAGTTATTAGCACAAAATAGGACCTTCGTGATTTTTGCCATATCAACATACTATAATATTATTTGATAAATATTTTATTTAAAGCTGCTCACTTATAAAATGCTTTTTTAAAAAATCCCGGCCTATCCTAGTAGTTTTCATTGTAGGCTGGGGGACTGTTTACAAAATCTCAGAACTTCTCAGGTATTCTGATTTAATGATCAAAGGTGGGACCCAGGATTTTTTTTTAAAGCTTTCTGAGTGCTTCTAATGTACAGCCAGTATTGGGAATCATTGTTCTAAGCAATTATATTCACGAAATCATGGGCTTCATGGGTTGTTTTATTTCTAGTACACATTAAAATACAGTAATACCTAACCTAACTATTATAAATTTTAAAATATATTCTTAAGGACCATCTGGAATTGTCTCACAGTCTACCAGTGTTAGGCAAACCATACTTAGGGACACATAATAACAAATGGAAGAAATCAGGGCTCGAAAATCTGAAAACCTGAGTCACGTTCCAACTCTGCCACTTCCTATATGTGTGACCATGTGAAGTTCAACATCTTTACTGGCTGTAGCTTTATACATTGCAATTGTAACTGACCATCTTCCCACCCTTTCACTTCTCATGCCAGCCCCAGTAGCTCACAGGGGTCCCCCACAACTCTGCTCTGACAGGTACTAATTTCAGCATGTTACCATGTCCTCCAGTATGTGGATGGGCTAGTTTACTTATGCTTTTGCCACATTCCTCTAGGCATCAAATCTGTAGATTGGCTAAGATGGCAGTGGCAGATAAAACAAAAAAGCCTTAAGGTCTTCATGTGAATCAATGAAATGTAGCACCCTCTCCCTGCCCCAGGCTTAGATCCGAAGCCTCAGGGCCCAGGATGGGTCTATCTTTATATTGTACATAGCACTTGACACTCCCTTCTTGGCCCTTTGCTTCATGAGGGACAATGGTTTCTAGCCAACTGTATTCTCTCTGCATTTCCCCGCCTCCCAGATTAAAGCTTCCTCTAGTAACTAGAAGCAGTTGAATATCTTCTTTGCTTGATTACCTATATAATCCCTAATTCTAATACCTAGTACTTAGCACCTTTCTTCTGAAGAGCATAAATTGCAATGGAAATAGCATTTTATTAATCCTCCCCACATCCCTGCGAGGAAGTTGCGTGGCACGCATTCGCTCTCAGACTAATCCTCCTGCCTGCAAGTGGGATGCAGGGTCGCACTGCTCCCTAGCACAGATGCTTGCTACTGAGCTAACGGGTGGGGACAGCCAGTATTTGTGTGATAGAAGAAAGCTCTTCTTCCTGTTCAAGAGAGAAGTGGTTCTGTGCAGCCTGTGGCAGAAGAGCCATTCAAGCTCTACAGAGCCTAGTGACAAAAGGAGATAAAGCATTGCTCTCATGCTAGTGATGGAGTCGTAAGTAATGCCTGCATTTAAACTCCTAATAAAGCTCAATTATTAGACTATGCTGCCTCCTGAGAACCAATCTCATTACTGAGACTTCTCTCTTTCTCTCTCCCTCCCATCTGGCTGGCTTTTGGAAGAGGTAAGAGTGACTTTCTGACCTAAGGAAACTTTGGTACCTGCTGCACAAGAAAAAGTGCAAAAAGTTGCCAGATCACAGAATAATAATGAAAATTCAAATTCAGAAGAATATATATATATATATATATGTGCATCTGAGATGTAATGGTAAAAGTGAATATTTTAACAACATGACATTCTGAAGAAAGGAGTTCAGAACAAAAGGAGGGACAATAGCCTCGTGAGCTAAAGCCCCATTTCAGCCATTACTCTAATGCCGGGGGGAGATTCCTCATGGGGGAACTATGAAGCTCATTCAGAGGAACTGGAGCCAGCCTCCTGCCAACCAGCGTCTTTCCAGTTGGAAAGTCACTGCAGGAGTGGCCATGCAGGGAGACAGTGAGAAAAGTTAGTAGCAGGATACATTCCTCCAGGCTTCTCCTGGAATATTCATGGCAACAAATAGGTGTTCACCTCCAAGAAAAGGGAGTTTTAGCTGATATCTTCTAAAAGGGACCAGCACTTATTTTTAGGGGAAGAAAAACTCTATGATATCATCCCGGGGTTAAGTTAAAGGAAGAGGGTTATTCTCATTTGGGGGCAGAGCTGCAGTGAGGCAGTGAGGCAGTGAGGCAGGCTGCGGGTGTGTGTGTGCTGTGGAGACAATGAGGTGTGGCCTGTGGGATCCAGCTTAGGGACACCCTGCTGCTGCGGGTGAAATAGGAATCTCTTATCTTCTTCTGCTTTTCCTCTTCCTCATTGTCGGGAGCCAGTTCTTTCTTTCTTTGCTGCATCACCAACCCTGGAGAGGCAACGGTGCCAAAGTGAGCCCTGGCTGGAGGACTCTGGAGTGTCTATGAGTCCTTCCAATATCCCCCTCTGGAAGGGGCATTTGCAGAAGCCTCTGAGACCCACCCAATCAGCTAATCTGGGGTAACACTCTTTTCAATCGTCAGGTCTTTGACATGCAGAAACAAATTATTCTGGAAAGTTTACCACATTCTCTGAAGCTGAATTGTGGACACTATACTGTGTGGCTTGAATTATTCTGCAAATTTTTCAATGCAGTAGGTACCCACATTTTATCACTAGGAAATAATCTTCTAGAATCTGATAATTTTGATAATTTTCTCTATGACTCATGACTCATTTCTCTTTTTCTCATGCCAATTAGTCAGATTTGTTTTGATTTTGCAACAAATTTTCCCCAAATAGATCTATCAATTAATTACTATCAGTACCTTCTCCTATCTTCTATAGATATGTAGCCAATTGTAAAACAGAAGCAATTGTTTGTTTAGTCCTGTGATTTTCAAAGTGTGATCCAAAATCCATTCATAGGAAAACCACCTGGGATGCCTGCTAAATATGCAGGTTCCTGCGACCACATTCCAGACCAATTTATTTTGAATCTCTGGGGTGGGGTTAGGGAAGATATCTTTTATTATAAAGCTCTATAATTGATTCTTCAGAAAACTACTGGTCTAATCAAGATTTTTGTGGGATCAAGGAAAGAAGATCTGCATTGTTTTTCTCTTGCTGACTTGGATAATTGTTCAACTGCCTATATAAATTTGCATGTATAAATCTAGTCGAAAAGCAACATTTCAGTTAATTTCCCTAACATGTTTTCTAATTCCCTATGTCCTAGTTTTGGCCCTTGTTATGGACGAAATTGTTCTCTCCCCAAATTTTTATGTTGAAGTCCTAACCCTCAAAATAACTATATTTGGATATAGGGCCTTTAAGGAGGCAATAAGGTTAAATGAGGTCATAAGTGTAGGGCCCTAATCCAATAGGACTGCTGTCCCTGTAAGAAGAGGAAGAGAGAGCAGATCTCTCTCTCCAGGTGAGTGCAGAGAAAAGGCCACGTGAGGACACAGCATGAAGGCGGCTGTCAGCAAGGCAAGAAGAGAGGCCTCACCAGAAGCCAACCTTGCTGATGCCTTGGTCTTGAACTTCCAGCCTCCAGAAACGTGAGAAAATAAACAAATTTCTGTTAAGCCACCCAATCTTCGATATTCTGTTATGGGCAGCCCGAGAAGACTAATACAGCCCTGTTTAATAGAACTGTCCAGCCAATAGGCACATAGAGCTAAAAAAGACCAGTGTGTCTCTTGCTCTGTTTTGGGAACTGACACTTGAGAAGAAGCCCTTCTGGTCAACCTTGCAAGACTGTCTTGAGAAAAGATTTTCCTAATTTCACCACACAATAGCTATGCTTTACAGCAATCTATCAACTATTCTCAGTATGGAGAATTTGGAATATGCAGAGGCAGGCTCCTTATTTACTCCTCTGTTGGGTGCTCAGGGTGCCATACATATGTAGTAATTGTTGTAATAGGGGGGCAATGAGAAGGGATAAGAACGGATATAGCTTATATAGATAGGCAATTCCCATAAGTTTTCGTGGAAAATTCTAATTAGCATCTATGAAACTATAGACATGAATTTCTTTCAGAAATAAAAAAAAAATGTTTCTCATGCTCCAAGACTTTAGAGTTTCCTTGTCACAACAAAACAAAACAAAACAAAACAAAACAGTGAAGCATTCTCCAGAAAAATCTTTCTGAGGTGAGATTATTCTTTCTAAGTCAAAAAGACTACTGTTTTCTGGAACTTGGGTTATCAGTTTGACCACACTGAATGGAAGGCTTGAGGGGCTCTTTCCTATACTGGGGTACCCCCTTTCTTGGGATGAATTTTTGCATAGACTACTTGCTGCTGGTTCAGTTTTCTGATCCCAAATTCTGAAGAATTACCAGGCCTTGAATTTACTTGAGTGCATCAAGGGTGGTGTTTAAATACCTCAGTTTGGCATTGTCTGCTTTCTCTCTTTCCAAATTTTGAATATGAGAATGCCTAAGCGACAGTTGAGGTCTGTCAGGATTCTAGGTGTTCTGAAGTAACTGACTAGAATTAGGTAACTTTTTTATGTGCCTAAGATTTCTGCTGAAGAAAGAAGATGCTTTCTAAAGACAAAAAAAAAAAAAAAAAAGACTAATTTAGAGAGGTTATCCCCTTTCTTGGGATCTGTTGGTAATACATTCTAAAATCTGTAAAGTTATTACATACTTTTGATAACACCTTGTCCCCTTGAATATCCAGATAAAGAAACCCACATTAAAATTTCTATCACCTGGCACTCTTTTCTACGTATTAATAATAGAGATGTAAATCTTTTCACAGAAAGCAAGAATTTGTTCATAGAGATTCCTAATTAAAATAGAAGTTGTTCTATCCCGAAGCATAAATACTGAGCCTAGGAAACAATCTGCTTTCCATTCTTCCATATGCACACACTTGAAGGAACAGTTGGTGAAGTAACAGTACCTAACCTGCTAAGAGTAGTAAAAGTAATTCTTGTCAAAAGCAGCAGATACTTTTTCCCCCTAAGGAAAATCGCAAGGAGACTCCAAAGGGAAGATGGAACTGGGTAAGTTATTCTCGTGATGAATTTGGCTCTTACATGTCAGACTCTGCCTTGGTGCTTTGTGTGGTGAAGCCCTCAGTTGAATCTTGGCTATGACTGAAAATCTGTGCTTCCCTGTTTCCAGCGGATGCCCAGAAGCAACACATAGCATCACCATTAAACTGAGAGCTTCTGTCTTTTAGTTTGTTTTCTTTTGACATACAGTATCGCTGCTGCTCCTACAGTGGTTCTTATGAGTTACTACTGTCTTCGAAGTCAAAGAATTCTACCTTATTTCTCCGAAACACTTACAGTATACACATTGTTTGAAAAAAACATATCTTATGTGACTTTAGGAAAATTTAAGTAAATAACTTAAGTAATGAATATTTTTTCTTTGAGTAAAAGATTTGCTCATCCAAGTCCAGACTATCATTTGAGAAATAGAATGCCTAAGTCAACAAAGCTAACATAATCACATGAGGAGGAAAACAAACAATACCCAAATAAATCACAGATATTTTTCTCTGCCACACAAAACACCAAGATTTTTAAGAATAGTCATATGTGTTATATAAAAGTATCTAGAGAACTTTCCAATGTACATCTGCATTCATTTTCTTTTCATTTTGTCAAATAGTATACCCAATTCCTGCAGAAGGTAGCCTCACCTGTGATCTAGGTACCATAAAAAGCCCTACCAAAAATGCTTAAAGCATTATTATAACTCAATAATAAAAACACAAATAGCACAACTAAAAAATGGTCAAAGAATTTAAATAGACACTTTATTTTTTTTTTTTAAAGAGACAGAGTCTCACTACATTGCCTAAGCCTGACTTGAACTCCTAGGCTCAAGGAATCCTCCCACCTCAGCTTCCCAAGTAGCTAAGACTATAGGTGTGTGCCACTGCGCCTAGAGACATTTCTCAAAATATATATACCAGTGGCCAATGAGCACATACAAAGATGCTCAGTATGATTAGTCATTAGGGAAATGCAAGCCACAATGTGACGGCACTTCACATCCACTAGGATGGCTATAATGAAAAAGATAGATACTAAGTGTTGGCAAAGATGTGGAGAAATTGGAACCACCATAAACCGCTGGTGGGAATGCAAAATGGTGCAGCTGCTTTGTAAAACCACCTGGCAATTCCTCAAAAGGTTAAATATTTGCTTAATATTAACTGAATTACCATATGAGCCAGCAATTCCACTCCTAGTCATATGTTATATCCAAGAGAAATGAAAACGTAAGTCCACACAAACACTTGTATATGAATGCTCATGGCAACATTATTCACAATAACAAAAAGTGGAAACAACCCAAATGTCCATGAACTGATGGATAAATAAAATGTGGTATATCTGTACAACGAAATATTATTCAACCTTAAAAAAGAATGAAGTACTGTTACATGCTGCAACATGGGTGAGCCTTGAAAACATTATGGTACATAAAAGAAACAAGTCAAAAAACCCCCACAGATTGTATGATCCCATTTATATGAAATGTCCAGAATAGGCAAATCTATGGTGACAGAATGATAGTGACTGTCTGGGGCTGGGGGTGGGGAGGATGAAGGTGGTGGTGGTGGGGAATAGTTGCTGATTGCTAACAGGTATGGGTTTTTTGATAGGGGAAGACTAAAATGTTCTAAAATTGATTGTGGTTATGGCTGTACAACTCTGCAAATATACTAAAAACCATTGAACTATACACTTTAAATGGGTGAATTGTACAGATTGTGAATTACATCTCAATAAAGCTGTTCAACATGAGTCAACCATGGGTTTTCTAGCTTTCTGATTGTATGAATAGGTCAAGTGGATGGAACAGACTCTACGATTAGCCTGGGTTCCGCATGTCCCTCAAAGATGGATAAAGTAAACATAAACTTAAAACACAAATGGTAGATAAAATGCATGATGTTTCAGCATTATCACTATCAGAATAGTACTAGGACTTAGGTTGTAGAAATCCACCTCTGATTTTGTGGAAAATGGGCATTTTTGTATGGAATTAAGAGTACTAACAAGTGAATAGAAAGGCTGTTGAATATGAATAGAACTATTCCTATAATTAAAGCTATTGGTTATTAAGTATCCACAGTCAGGGACTATACAAAGGGTTCCACATACATTATTTCAACATTTAGGATTGCCCTAATGAAGTTGGTATTATTATGTACATTTTACAGGTAAGGAATCCGAAAATAGGTTAAGTAAATTACTCAAGGAGAGGCAGCTTGTAAGTGATGGAAGTGGGATTTGAAATCACATTTGTCTGACCTATATGTCTTCATTACTATGCAATAGAGCTGTTTAAGATATTTTTATTATAATCTTATTCTTTCTATTTGCACTTCCTATGACCTTCCTCTTTCTCTCTCTCTCTTTCTTTCTCATCATTTTGGAGTGAATGCTTGTGAAAACCTTTAGAGAGGGAGATTACAGGAACTGCCACTGACAGGGGTGGTACAGTTGCTATGGTAACCAATCCTCCACAGTGGTCCGTGCTACTAGGCATCCACTCCTGCCTCTGTGATATACCCATGCCGACTGGATCTCTCACTGTATCAGTGAACTCCTGCTAAGGCATATGAAATAGGAAGTGCTGAGGTCCTAGTGTACATCGTACAGCATTAAAGTATTTTCTTCAAAGTTTCCTTCTCTGACTCAGATTTTCCACTCCTTCTAATTCCTTCCTTTTGCACAGGATGCTCTGGTGTGGCTGGTTTTGAGGCGTGCTGAAAATCAGGGCCAAACATCGGTCCGGTGCTCTGTTCTAAGCAGGATTTACAAATATGACTATTTTCTTTCTGGCGACAAATTGACCCTCCCGACCCAATAATTCCTCACTCAGTGCCTGACTGTGAATTTTTGACCATGCCACTTCCACCCAGACATTCAGAATAGATCTTTATCTGATAAAAACACATCTCAGGAGTCACTATGCAGAAAATCTGAAGCTAGCACCCAACAATATGCAGTGTGACTGTGTATACACCGCCCCCTCCCCATATCCATCTATCCACATTTTTCAACAATGCCTCTGCATTTTCAAGGACTCTTTCTTCTCTGATATTGATGCTTTCTCTCTTCTTCCTCTCCATTTCACTGGCCTTGCCTGTCTTCAGAGGCACCTGAAGGCACATAAGGCAGGGAAGTGAAACCGACTGTAATTCTTCAGTTCGCTTCTCTGCAGCCTCCAGTGAGCTAGTCTCCATACGGTGGCCCAGCTGAGCTCTGAGCAAGTTCAAAGTCCCCGTGCAGGTGCAATTCACCAGCCCGCTCATGGGCGCTCTGGGAGCAGAGAAGCCAGACATATATACGTGAAAGGCTCTGGGAACAGCAGAAAAGGAAGCCTCTAAGCTTAAATTTATGAGATTAAAAAGAACAGGGGCTCTGCTCTATGAAAGGAAGAAATGAAAGACTTTTATACATTCAAAAGGCCATTTTCCCTTTGAAGAATTAAATATAAATTGCTGAGAGGTGCCAAAAATTCCAATGTTCTCACTTCCTTCTGATGCCCTTGGTTTCACCTTTGGGTCCCTTCGAATTCATTGTTAAAAGTCTCTATTTCTGTGCTGTCAGTGACATCACAGATACGTCCCAGAGTTTTCTGGATGGGCAAAAGTGTATTCAGGCACATTTGCTTAATGTGTCTTTTAAAATTAGTAAAATAGCATTTTATGTTTAGTGTTTTCTATGATCTCAGCTGATCTTTACCTAAACCCTGGGAGGTAGTTAGAACTATAATTATTAACCCATTTTCCTGATGTGGGACTCAGCTAAAGTGGAACCACTCATGTAGATTTATGATTTCACGGGCAGCAGTGTTTCCACAATAGTATTGCTTCTTTTCTCGGTTCAATTAAAAACCATCTTGACTTTTCCACTGTAGAATTTATGTAGTGGAGAATCCCTGGCAGGGCCTACAACTTCCTCTATGACTTGGACAGCCCCTCCTGTGACATCTGTAGCCATATATACCTTTTTTCAGTTTCCAGAATGTGCCAAATTCTTTTCTGCCTGGGAGCTTTTGCAGGTGCTCTTTTCTCAGCTTTGCCTCCTCCAGTTGTATGCCTTGCTTTCCCTGGTATCTCATCTTTCAAGGCTCATCTTAAACCTTTTCTGCAGAGAAAGTCTTCTTCGGCCACTCGGACGTTACAGCTCTCTGTTATAAAGTATTCTGCTATATGGCACTTTCTCAACTCTAGCAGGTATTGCCAGTGTCATTATTTTATGTAAATTATTTACTCTTTCTCTTTTCACTGTAAACTACATGAAGTCAGAAATGTGTCTGTCTTGTTCACCTCTGTATTTCAGAATCTAACCAGAGCTTAATACATCATATAAGTTCAATAAAAATTTGGGAGATAGTCTACAGGGCAACTTCTTGTTGGTGGTAAATTACAATGCATCACCCTAAGTTCCCACAGTAGGTGTGATGTGGTCACAGGCATGGGTTTAGAAAAGGTGTTCGAGGTTGAGAAGGTCTCCTTGTGTCTCCGGTCTGTTGCCAGCTCAAACTACACTGGGAATTAAGGCAATTTTGCAAAAAATGCAGTTATATTTTCATCTCCTCCTATTGGCATATCAGGCTGTCCTCTTTGAACTCTGACACTTCCGAAACTACTGCATTACCTAACACAAGAATAATTTTTAAAAATAAAACATTTTATTAACTCAGACTACACATATAATTATTTTTAATTTTTTATTTATTTTTTAATTTTTATTTTGTTGAGACAGAGTCTCACTCTGTCACCCAGGCTAGAGTGTGGTAGCATCTGCCTAGCTCACAGCAACCTCAAATTCCTGAGCTCAAGTGATCCTTCTGCCTGAGCCTCCCGAGTAGCTGGGACTACAAGCACGTACCACCATGTCGGGCTAATTTTTTCTGTTTTTGGTAGAGATGGGGTCTGACTCTTGCTCAGGCTGGTCTTAAACTCCTGACCTCAAGTGATCCTCCTGCCTCGGCCTCCCAGAGTGCTAGGATTACAGGCATGAGCCACCATTTCCAGCTTAGATGACACATATATAATTATTGAACTGAATGGAATTATAGGGGGTGAGGTACCATACTGACCTTTTTGCTTGTGGAAATATATTTTTTTCTTTTGAGGACTGACTTTTTTTTTGCTTTTTAGTGGAACTCTGCAAATTATATATGGTTGGATATGTCGTAATTTAAATGCTTCTCAATTTGTGTTTAGCTGTCCAACATAGTGAACACCTAATCTCCAATCTTTAGAATTTTTGTGCCTATCTTCTTCTACTGCTAGTTCTGTTTTTCTTCATTTTTCAGATAGTTTATCTCTTAATAATTTGCTTGATTCCCCATAGTTTCTTGTGTTTTTCTTACTGCTTATTTTTCTTTTTTCACTTCCCTATAATTTATTTTCTCTCTTTTCATTTTTTCCACAATTATAGACATTCCCCAGTAGTTCTCTGTTTTATTTCTAATGTTGCAAATAGTTCTATTACTATTTGTGAATAGATAAGCCCTTTTGATATTTACAGTAAAACAGACAGACTTACTGCATCATCTGCATTAGAATTGATAGTGCTTCCTCTGGTTAACTCACTCTCCTGCCCATATCAAAACAGTGTTTTTGTTTTGTTTCATTTTAAAGAAATATTCATTAGTATAATAATTCATGCATCGTGAGTTATCCTGGAAGTCAATGGAAAGGATATGGAAAATGAATATATTTTCTGAAACTCTAAGTGAATGACAGAAGAAATAAACATTTATGGCATAATTGTTAAAATGATTTTCTTGAAACAAAATATAAACAATAAATTTCTGACTCTAGTAATCTTATTTTATATTATTAAGATATAGGCATTTTTATAATTCTAGCTTCTACCTGTTGTACTTATTACCTGAAAGTATCACTAACATGAATAGTGTTTAATTGTAATAAAAACAAATCTGATACCCTTCTAGTAAGTACTCTAGCACACAGACATCCAGGGGACATATTGGTGCAAATTCAAGCTTCAAGGTTTTGTTTTATTTTCATAATGATTTTTCATAGTTAATCTGAAAGCTCTTATTTTTATTTAAAATGTTTTTGTTCACTCTATTTTTAGTAAGTCAATATCATAGTGACTAATCTCGGCAACCACATTATTTAGCCCTTTAATCTCAGAACTAATAATTAATTGTGGTAGACCAGCAGGATAGAATTCTGGCTTTCTAATATATTCCCCTCATTCTTCTTCATTGCTTGAGTGGCTGGAAAAAAGGTTAGAGCTAGGAAATTTTAATGATTTCTGTGGTGTGGTAAAATAAATATATGAAAGGTGTAGGTCAGAGTTTGCTTTTTGTAGCAATATATACTCAATATACAATATACACTTACAAGGACAGGTATTCTCCAGGTGATAAGGATCCCCCAACTCAACAGTATTCAGATAATCAGGCAAATTACTTCTCTTGGCTGAGCCTCAGTTTTCTAATCTTTAAAAAAGGCTGAAAGACTGCTGTAAGGATTAGAAACAATGTAAGTAATATGTCAAGCTCATGGTAGGTGCTACTAGTGATAGCTACTATTATTATTGGCAAACAACAGGTATATGTGTGTGTGTAATCATCTTTAAAATTACTTCCGTTTTTATTTCACATTCGCTTTGTTAATGCACGCTAAATGGAGCCAAATCCTAAGTGTCTATTTTAATTATATTTAAGACAAAGAGTGATTTATAACAAATTCACATTTTTGGATCAAGGTCAGACATTGAGTTAAGTGCCTTGGTTACAAACACTCAGAGAAGTCATGGTCTCGTAGGGGAGATAGACACACAAAGCAAACCTACAGTGGGTTAAGTATTTCTCCAGAGGTTATTCACTTTGGAGAAGGCAGGAAGGATCTATAGGCATACTCAATCCAGTTGGTTCACTCAGAAGTCAAGAATCCTGATAACACATGCCCTTTGATCAAAGCAGCTGGAGATACAGAACGGCATTTAGAAAAATGTTCATGTGCTCATTTATATGCCTAGATTAGTTTACTTGGTATGTGTCCAACAATCTCAGAAAACAATATGTTAAACATATCTGCCTACTCTGAGTTCTTACTGGAAACCATTAAAGTACCATATAAACAATATTTAAGCCTATTCTGAATAATGACTATTCTATGTTAAGAGGTTCTACATCCAGTATGTTTGAAAAAATGAGCAATTTATTCATTGTTTTAATTAATCACCATTTAGCTTCCTGGGATCACTATGAAAATTCTTAAGTCTTATTCTGGAAATTTGAAATTCTAACTTGGCATGGTAGAATTATTTAGACTTGAGTTCTTTCCAAAAGGAAGAATGAAAACTTAAAAACCTATAGGATTTTTTCCACTAGAATAAGGGCAAATTTGGGGGTGGGGGGCGTCCATTTTGTTCACTGATATATCCCAAGTGCCTAGAACAGGGGTTGGCAAACTGTGGCCCACAGAATAAATCCAGCCCATTCTTATTTTGGTACAGCCCCAAACCTCTTATTTTGGTACATCCCCCAAACTAAGAATGGTTTATATGTTTTCAAATGGTGGAAAAAAAATCAAAAGAATAACATTTTATGACATATGAAAATTATATAAAATTTCAGTGCCCACAAATACAGTTTTGCTGTACCACAGCCATGCTTCTTTATTTACACATTGTCCTGGTTGTTTTTTCTCTACAGAAAAAGAGTAGAGCAGTTGCAACAAAGACCTTGTAACCCCAAAGCCAAAAATAACTATTTGGCTTTTCATACAAAACTTTTTATAGAAAAAAATTGCTGACCCTTGGCCTACAGTAAAAACTGTCCTAACTTCTTTTAAAATCAGATATATTAATATTTAACCCACACAATTTTTTTTTAAAAAGGAAAGTCTTAAGTCTACATATAATTCTACAGTCAACCACTGGATTATAGCCTTAGTATCAAAGGAGTTATAATGAGAAGCAGCACACTGTGGATGACAACAGACCCAAGTGCCACAGTGCCTGGGCTCAGCTGTGCAATCAAGGGCATAATGCTTAACTTCTCTGTGCACCAGTTTTTCCATCTATAAAATGAATCGAATGATGGTATCTTCCCTTTAGGGCTGTTATAAGAATTATAATGTTTGTGAAGTGCTTAGAACATCACCTGGTATATAGTAGCTCTTGTATATAAGGCAACACATTTTTTTATTGTGTTTTTAAGTTAAGAAAATTGAGATTCCTAGCAATTGCTAAGGTAATCAGTCAATCTCAACATGTTCATTAAAAAATAACAAACATAAATTACAATTTGAAAATGTCCACTTTTGTCAGTGAGTCCTCTATGCCAATACAATGCCTTAATATCCACTCTAATTGCCTTGTGCTTGTATAACTACTTGACTCTCATACCTGTGATATAATTTTGTAATCAATGGTCCTGTTTCAGATAATAAACAAATTGTATCCTGAATGGTTGAATAACTTCTAGTACAAAATTTTATCTACCTAACAACTTCTAATCTGAGGGTATCAAATTGATATAAAGGGAAATAACAATTTAGAGAATGCATGGATACAAAATTAGTTTGCTTTGTTAAGGTTGTTATTCAGTTCTTAGAAAGAGAACCAATAGAAACTATTGTCCTATATTTAAAGAAACACTTTCTAAGCACCAAAGCCAGGAATGAAAACTGTGTATTAGGAAATCTAATGGCTTTCTAATCATTGCAAGTCATTTTAGCAAATAGGCAATCAGTACTCTTGATGTTTAAATAAATTTTTACATAAATTTATGTGAAATCTTTAAATAGACTATGTTTTGTAGAAAGTAAAATCTTTATAAGGTAGTCTCCTATTGTCTATGAAATATAATTTCCTGAAAACTACACTTCAATATGGGACTCTACACAGGACTTAATAGCTGGTAGTTAAATGTTTAAAAAAAATATAATTATTTTCATGAATGTTTTTCAATGATATTCTTCAGGTATTTATCTTGAAAAGGGTCTATGGACTTTTGCTATGTGCCATAGTAATGCAGATTGAGTAATGCATTAATGAAGGGCAACAATGAGTCTTTCTTATTTCATAATCTTAATTCATTCAACTTTCAATAAGCATTTATTTAACAAGTCACATTGTGTGAGGTGCAATGAAAATGTAAAAAAGAAGTTAACCCATTCTAATTTGATTTGTTTGGGATAATTACAAATTTATATATTAGAATTTAAAAAAATAAAAAATCTTTCTGGGTTATATAAGCTAAACTTAGACTCTAAGTTATTTGATATTTGCTTTTTAACGTATTAAACATTACGTATAATGTCACTTTATTAAGTTAAATTTTCATGTGTTAGAAGACTTTAATATTGACTTTTCCAGGAACTTTTCCAAGAACTTATTTCTTAAGTTTCATATTTTTTGCAGTAAAACAAACAAACAAAAAGTAACCAAGAAATAAGACTTCAAAATATTTTAATTTCTGTCTACTTGTCTTGTCATCTTTAAAATTTTTTTAAAAATTTAACAAGAAATAAAAATTGTATATATTTTGGGCATACGATGTGATGTTTTGAGATATGTATACATTGCAGACAGATTAAATCAAGCTAATTAATATATCTATTACTTCACCTACATATAATTTTTTGTGTTGAGAATGTTTAAAATCTACTCTTTTAGAAATTTTGAAATATACGATACATTATTATTAACTATAGTCACCATGGATCACTAAAATTTATTTCTCCTGTCCAATTGAAACTTTATATTCTTTGTCAGGTCCTGTCCTCTTAAATTACTTATGTACGTATTTGAATACAATGGTAACAAGTTTCTTGGTTTATTTTATTTGTTGTCCTAATGTTTAGTTTGTTAAAATGGAATATGAATCTGAGTGTAAATGGCATATTCAGGAAAACTAAGCAACAAGAGCAAAAATGTAAAATTAATTTGAGTATTTATATAAGACTTTATGCTTGGGTTGCTTTATTTTTCTAGACTTAAAAATTCAAAATTATTTGATAATCTTTAAAATCACATTTATATTACTGTTATTATATTAATATTCTTACTTTCTATAGATAACATATATTCTTAAACAAGTAAATTCTCTTTTGAAGTTATTCTATTTGCTTATATTTTGTACTCATTCCAACAAATTGATCAGTTTTAATTTTTCATCTCTCTCTCTGAATTTGAGGAACTCTTTCATATTTAGACTTTAAAAACTACAGGTGGACAAAAAGTAACAAATACAATGTCCTTTTATTTAATTGTCTTGAATAAAAGTGATGTCATTTGAAAAACAATTGGCTAACACATTTATCTCCCTGTTAAACTACATGTAAGGCTGAGGGAAATTTTTTTATATTATGCTGATGCTATAATAAATGGGCTGATTTAATAGTGTTGGTTGCAACTTACGACATTTTTGTCTACATTAAAGTTAAGATCTTGATGGGTATTTTGGCATTCTTCCTGTGAATTAAAATTAGAATAATGTGATTAGTCCCTAAAATTTTAAAGGCTATATTTACTAATCATGGAACAAAATCTAAATTATATTACTTTGAGATCAACAGTAGGTTCATATAAACTATTTTCTTTCATATATCTTCCTCTTTTAAAGGAAAATACAGTTTTCTTCCTACTGCAGAAGTATCAGATTCTTGTAGCATCCATGACACTTGTAAGCATTCAGTGGTCAGACACCACTACATATCCTTCAAATGATATGACCCAGTGAAGCTGGGAGGTGTCGTCATGGAGCCAGGCAGCCTGGTATCTCAGCCATCCACCAGGACAGAGCCAGCAGGCCCCAGCTGGTGTGCTGAATTCAGACTAAGGTGGGAAATAGATTTTGCATTTTAAAAATCAACTCTTCTAACATTGAATCTCAGGACATACTTATTAGATAAAAGTGCATTGAGGGCTTCAGAAATTATTTACTGAATAAAATTTACAAAGCTCATCTGCCAAAATTACTCTCAGAATAAGTTAAATCTTAATTTTATTATCCCTCTGGGTTTCTGACTTTATACTAGCTTATACATATCCTTCAAAATATGAATAAATGTATGTTTAGGACTATATGTTGCCTGGATTATTGACTATGTATGATATATGCTAAATGAGGTATACTGGTAGGTCATTTAAAAGTGATCAAAATTAGAATAACAGCATATTAATCACCAATGCCCATTGGTGTGGTAACATTGGCCCATCACATTGAGCTTGCCATTTTGATCTTTAGACAAATGAAAAACTCTTACAAAATAAAAATGCATTTCATGTTCTTGTTCTCACTTGGATGCTTGTGCTCACTGTTCAAGCACATGGGGGTTTGGATTTGCAATTGCTTTTGCTATTGTTGTACTGTCATTTTTTTTGACACCACTATTCATTAACTCATCTCCCGGTGATATTAGAAAAATCAACTTACAGGATTTGCTACAAGTTCAAGATTTCTCATGCCTCCTGTTGGCCTTGACTTAACACTAGTGCTGCCTAAACAACTGTGGAGAGTATTTCTCATTTCTTAAAAGTTTAGTTACCTCGATTTGGTAGGAACATAATGAAAAAAAAAAACACCACCCAAAACATTTAATTTCATAAGGCTGAGTGAGCAAGGTAGACCCATCCTTTAGACATCATTCTGAATGGGAAAATGCCATGCTAGATTTTCAAACCATGTACTTTCCTAATGTTACGCTTTTGGTGCTTCAGGCTGGAGTAGACTGGCATCTGGAATCATGATGTTTTATCATGAGAAACTGAGAGGATACTGTTTCTCTTTTCTAAAAAGAGAAAGAAACCCTTTGCTAGGGCTCATTAAAAAGGGTTTTAAAATTGGAGCCAATAAAACACGATTGTCAATTCCTCCAGCCTTTTTATCTCAGCAGCATTTAAAAAAGGCATCATTTCTCCTATTTGCAACACAGACGCAGACACATTCTAACTAGCAACAACAGCGTCTCCCCAACTTCCCTGTGACTCATGAACAGGCACACAGACCAGATGGAGCCAGAAGACTCTTTCCACTCCCCCCCGAATCCCAGTTTTCAACTGCACGCCTCTTTGACATGGGAGTTACTAGGCAAGATTCACCCCATCACCCTGAAATCCCTCTTGCTTTGCTCTCCTTTGAAAGTGAAAAAGAAAAGCCTTCCACAAGGTAGAAAAGTTTGGGCACTTGATGCCAGCATTTCCGATAGCGACCCTAATAGACAAAGCATTTGGGAGCTCTGGCCTCCAAAGAGAGCAGACGCCAGTCAAGAAAAAACAACTTGAGTGTGTGACAACGGGACTATGAAAGCTCTCCTTTGCCAGCATCATCGCCTGGGCCCTTCTGCTCGCCCAAGGCAGGAAAGAGGAGGGGTGGGGTGCGGACTTCTCACAGGATCCTTTTCCTTGAGCAAGCCCATCCTGAGGTGTGGAGCGAGGGCTGGTTCAAAGCTGCACTCTAACTGCTCCGGCCTTTGGCCCCACCTGCCTTTTCAATTTCAGTCTGCGTCCACAGTTCCCCTGTTTACCGCTCTGGGGTTACCGAGAACCTGGGCTTCCCAGCGCTCAGGGATGCTGCTAGGCCAGTTCCCTGCTGACCTTCCAGGGACTCTGAAATCAACTTTCCCCGCACAGTCTGAACTGTTTGCGTTTGTTTTCTGTCTGCGGGCGCCTCCCGCCCAGCCCACCCTTCTCCCCGCTCCTCCATGCCCCCTCCCCTCCCTCCGGCCTCTCGGGCTCCCCCCCACCCCCGCCCTCCTCTTTGTTGTCTCCTACCTGCTGGCCAGGCTCTGCCTGCAGTGCTGCCTGAAGGGCATCAGGTGGTAGTTCATGGCGTCCAGCAGCAGCTTCTGGCAGACTGGGTCGGTTCGCATGAAATCCACCGACTGGACCCGCTCCACCAGCTCCGGGGCCGGGATGAGGGCGAAGCGGAGGCGCTTCATGAGGTCGGGCGCGTACTGCATGCGGGTCTCGCGGTCGTGCTCCAGCCACAGCACGGACATCTGGAAAAGCGCCAGCTCCGACTCCACGGGGGGCGGCAGCGAGTCCAGCAGGGCGCGCATCTCCTCGAAGTTGAGCAGCAGCACATCCTCCACCAGGTACTTGTTGGCCAGCTTCTTGGTCTCTTCTAGGCCGTGCAGCGCGGCGATCTTGCACACCTGCTTGTAGTTCTGCACCGAGATCTGGTCGTTGAGGAACTGCACGCAGAGCTTGGTGACCTGGGGGATGTGCAGGATCTTGCTGACCGACAGCACCTCCTCCACCGTGTCCAGGGACAGGGTCACGTTGGCCGTGTACAGGTACTCGAGCACCAGGCGCAGCCCGATGGACGAACAGCCCTGCAGCACCAGGTTGTTGATGGCCCGGGGGCTGGTCAGCAGCTTGTCGTCGGGGGAGGAGGAAGGAGTCCCGGGCTCCTCCTGCGGCGGCTGCTGCTGCTGCTGTGACGGCTGCTGCTGCTGTGGCTGCTGCTGCTGGTCCTTGGGGGCCCCCAGGCCGTCCTGGCCGCCGACCCCTCCCCCGAGAGGGGGGTGGCTGGAGAAGAGCGATCGGAAGTACTGTGAGCAGGAGGCCAGCACGGCCTTGTGGCAGTGGAACTGCTGGCCCTGGGCCGTCAGGGTCACGTCGCAAAACAGCTGCTTCCTCCACAGCAGGTTGAGGCCGTGCAGCAGGTTGTCGCTGTGGCTGGGGTCGAAGGTGGAGGTCCTGTCCCCGGATCTGGACATGGCGAGCTGACTCGGTGCACCTGGCTTTAAACCCTCCTCCAACCTGGCAGACAAGGGTGGGGGATGGGAGGGAGGGGAGAAGGGTGATGGAGGGGGTGGGGTGTGGTCAGGGTGGGGAAGGGTGTGGAGGGGAGGGGAGGGCGAAGAACAAGAATCAGTGCTCAACTTGGCTCCCTCCCGGCTTGCTCCAGACCCCGACCCTAGAAGGAAGGTCTGAAGACACTGGATCCGTGAGCGCCACCAGAAGGGCCCTGTCTGGGGTCCAGGCGTGGGTTCTGCTTGCTGCTACTCCTCTCGCCACCTCCCACACACTTGGTCCCTCACTTTCCTGAAACCACCTCAGCTCGGCTCTTGGCAGCTACAGCGGTGGCAGCAGCGACGGCAAAGTGGCGGCTGAGGCCGAGACACCTCGTGAGCTCGTGTCCATGCCGGGCCGGAGGAAGGGAAAGGCCGGGGAGTGGGGAGCCAGGGGTGCCCCGAAAGCTCAGAGGCGACCGACGGCGAAGGTGCCAGGCCAACTTGTGCCGGAAGCTTTGCTTTCCGCAGTTGGCCCAGTTTTGGGGGGTAGGAAAGAGGGCCGGACAGGCGTGCGAGTAGGCGAATCTTAGCTCTCCCCCAAAGCTGGGAACCCCTTCGATTATCCGTGCTGCCCCGAGAAACTCCTAGGCTAATGGTCTGAGGGAGGAGATAAAGCCCTTTCTTCTCCCGGGAAAGTGCAGCGGGGCGCGGCGAGGACCCGCTCCGTGGACTCGGCAGAGGCGGGAGCTGTCCTTATCAATTCCAGCTCATTTCCCTCACCCCGGCCCTGCCCGCTTCCCTGCTTCGCAAACTGTTGGCTTCCCCGCCACCACTCAGTTTTGCTAATTTTCCAGAGACGCCTTTAAACCTGGCAGGAGAATCCTTCCACCCCCACCCCACCCCCTCGGCCCCGTCTCCCCCGCCTCTCGCATTTCAAAGCACGGAAGTTCACACATCTATCTCCCCTTCCAGCGCGGGGCGGCACCGAGGAAGACGAGGGAGGAAGGGAGGCCGCTAGGGTGGATTTGGAGCGAGAGCTGGGAGGCCCGGAGGGATTCGTGTGGACGGCCGTTCTTCCCGGGCACCAGGCGCAGTCGCTTTAACTCCAGTAACTATGAGAAGTTCAAGTTAGAAGACAGGTGTTGGGGGAGGGGTGGGGGTGTCCAATGGGTGGGGTGGGGGGGTGCGCAGTCGGGCGCGAGGTCTCTGCGTCCCACCCAGCCGGGTCACCGGCAGCCGCAGCTTCCTTCCGAGCCCCTCGGTACAGCCCCCAGCGGCCCCCACTAGGCACCCCCACTCCCCCGGCCCTGGAACTACTTCTGTAAAAAGTCTCAGCCGCCTGCATCTAGGTGGAGGAGGGCAGGGTGGGGGAGGCGAGGCGAAATCGATCCGCCGGGTCCTTAACCTGTAATTGCACCTTCCAGGGCTGAGCAGAAAGGGACCCTCTGCTCACATCCCGCCCGCCCGCCCGGGAGAGCCGCCGCCGCCGCCGCCCGGCTCAGAGGGAGCCCCCGGACCTGCCCCTTCCACTGCGGCTCGCTCTGCCCTGCCTGGCGCCAGTCCTGGATCGCCGGCTTCCTATTTATACGGGACCGGGCTCCTCTCCACTCACTTTACCATCCCGTTCCAGGTGGACCCTAACCTCCCTCGCGCTCCCTCCCCCGGCGGCACCCCACCCCCGCCCCCGCAGCTCTGGCTTGCCTGAAACATCCTACAGTCTCTGCCTTTAAGTGGACCCGGTCATACCTCTCTCTCTCTCTCTCTCTTTCGCTCTCCCCGCTTCGTTGTCTTCCCCCCCCCCATCTTTCCTATTCCCCTTCCTTCTTGTTCTCCTTCTTTGCCTTTCCCCCTCATCTGTTTATTTCTTGCAATAGGAGTTTTATTCTTTATGAGCGTTTGCCACACAACTACCCCCCCACCCCTCTGAAAGACTCTGTCCCCGTCCCTCCCCCCTCCAACAACCCAAAAGACAGAACAAAATACACACAAGGCAGACACAAGGCCAGAAACTTACCTGCTCTCAACCAGCTGCAAAGTCAAGGCTCACTTAAGCTCCCCCCCAAAATCAATTGTCCTTCCTTTTTAAAGGTTTGCTCTCTCCTTGGGAGGGGGGAAAACACCTTCTGGTTCCCAACTCCAGGCAGTCACTCTTTACAATTTATTTTGTCGTACATCATTTGATCACCATGAATTAGCAACAGCAAGAAAATGTAGGAGAGGGAGAAAAGAGAGAAAGAGAGAGGGAGAGAGAGAGGAGAGAGAGGGAGAGAGAGGGAGCAGAGCTTTCTGCAAGAGAAGAAGAAGAAAAAATGTACGTGTGACAAATTATGCTACCAAGAAACAACACATCATTATCCTTGGGCCTGGGGCTCAGTGAGTCGTAACGAGAGTAATAGGAAATCCACGGTTGGGGAGAGAAACGGTCGTGCTTGGCCAGTAGAGAGAGACCATACAGGGGGATGGATGCTGGAGAGACTCGCAAAATTATGGCTCAAGGCTATTGTAAAAATTGTCGAGCGTAAATGACTGCGATTTCAAACATCTTTGGAAGAAAGAAGGGGAAAAAGCGAGCCCCCCTCCCTCCCTCTCCCTCTCTCTCCCTCTCTCTTCTCTCTCTCTATAAAGAACCGTCAAGTTTTAGTGCGCATTGCTAATTAGTCAATTTCTCTCTGCCTTCACAGGCTGGCGACTTCGCTGCTGAGCTGAAACTGCTAATTTCTGTGACCAGCTTTTTTCTTAGCTGTGATCTGGATGAATGAGTAGCTGTCTCACAGAGATGACAAAAATAAACTCTAATCCCCCCCAAAATTTCCACTACATCTTTCTCATGCATAGATTTATGATCTTCAAGCGCTCTGTGCAATATGCAAACTTTTTTTTGTGTCTGTATATATGCTGTTGTCTCCAGATTTCACTACATTGGTATGCTGCTTTTCCCTCCCCCCCCCCCCCCAACACTGTGGAATGCAGAGACTGTCTGATCTCAAAGTATGCTAAGATGCCACTTTATCCTCTCTTGGGGTTTGGGGTTTGGGTCTGACTTGGAAGACACTAGCTAGCCCTTGCCTCTAAGAGGTGAATGGCTGAGGATACAAAACAGGGGTGGAGGAAGGAGAGCTGGTAGACAGAATAGAGTAAGCTCTTCACTTTACATTTGTTTCCCTGCACTATTCAAGCTTTATGATCTTGTTTGAAAACATATTTTGTCTATCATTTTGTCTGGTTAAACAACCGCCTCTGTCAGTTCTCTGTCAGCTCTTCGACAGATAAGGGTTCAGAAGTCACATTTCTTTTTTTGTTGGAACATTATCATATTGTCAGATTTGTGTTTCAATTAGGAATATTTGATTTGCAGAAGCTAGAATGAAGTCCTAGGAAACCCAGCTGCAATTTCACAAATGTAACCGTTCCACTTTGGAGCTCATCTGATACATAAGGGCAACCACATAGTGCTCACATGTTTGACCCTGCTTAGCATGCAAAATGAAGCCCAGCATGTTTCTGGAATTTTAGCTGTACCAGAGATTCATGTGCATTTTGGTAGAGGACATGTTCTCCAGACTTACCTCATGATGTATTGTGCCCTTACATTTATAGCCCTGCATTTCAGTTGTCAATGGGGGTTGGAGGTGTCCAAGAAAGAAAGAAAAAAAAGAAGCAGAAAAAGGCAGGTATGCCCTTGAATAGAATGAACATGAAAGAAAGCTGGACATGAATTAAATTGAGTTTTGATTGCTATTAAGTATATGAATATGATCCATTCTAATTTATATGTGCTCTGATTAGTAAACTTATTAAAATATACATCAGGGCACCACTGAAAGTCTGTGTTTTCACACCACCTTTGAGAGATGGAAAGACATCTGTGTAAGGGAGGGGGGAAAACCGAAATTCTCAGATTCAGACGTAAGGAATTCCCCATTTACCATGATGGACATTAACATGCATATAGGATATTTACTCTTAAATAAATAAAGAAACATCAGACTGAAGCACTTACCCCTCACAAAGGTCTTTTTCTATCAAGGTCTTAGGTTATCTGAGAGTAAGACTTCTTTATTCAGATCCTGCTGAGATGATGCATTTTCATATTCATATTTATAATAGGAAATCCCAAATACACGATGAAATAATAGAAAAGGATTTTTTTTTTGGTTGTTGTTTAGGGGAAGGGAAAGAAAAAGAATAGATTATCCAAATCTTCTAGTGTTAGTATTTGGTTTGCTTTTTTAAAAAAAAATTTCCTTTATGTGAGTCTTGAATGGGATGATTGTGTGACTGTAAGATAGGGCCTTTTCGGGGTTCTGTGTCATTAGCAATTAAAGCTATCAAGTATGTGGAGTGTCATCAAACTCTCATACATGCAAAGTACAATTTTTATATTATGCTTTTGATGTTGATCTTTTATGAATTTAGAATTAAGCCCAAAGGTGAATAATACTATTGATCCCTTAAATTAATGGCCAACTTCCCATTTTATCATAAAGGAATTAAAGTATGTTTTGTAGGCCTCAAAGTAGCTTACTTGCAAATCTGATTTTTTTTTTTTTTTACTGATAGGGTATATTGGTCACTAATTATGATTACTAAGCTCTTTATTGCTTCCAAACAATATAAAAGCTACATTTCAAAAAATTTAACTACCTATAATTTTAATGCTTATTTAGCAACTAGAGTGGAAGAGGAAGAATAGGGTTGGGGCTTGCAGTTCTAAAACAGCTGTTGAAATGAAGTGGATAAGACTTTTCCCCCCCTGCATTTTAAAGTTACCTTATTAGATAGTGTTTAAAATTTCAGAGAAAAATTACAATTGTTGTTATTTGGTAGGCAATTAAAAAAAGGATATTGATGACAAAAAGTCCCTTCATAATCTATGCATAAACCAACATACATGTCATGTAGATTTCACACTGCCAATATCTTGTACTGGCTTTGACTGAAATTATGGCAGAACTCACAAATACTATGACACTATTTACAATAAATCCCGTTAGGAAAGATTCAATTTGCAGCAATCAGATGCTAGCTACTAAGCGATTGTAAGTATTTGAATTTTATCCTACTTCACTGTTCAACGTACAGAAATTGCATCTGTGTGTTTGATCTGTCCTGCTGAGCACTCTCAGCAGCTTGCATCTCTGCCACTATTGTTTTTAAAATGGCAGGAAGGACGTGACTAGTCAAGAGCACTCAGCAGGATGGATTTCACATGGCATAAGAAAAGCCAGAATTGTCTTTTTAAAAAAAAAAAAATTAAATATACTCACGTAGTCATCTAATTCAAGCCGTCTTCCTACTTCGATAGAATTATCAAAATTATTCATCAGTGAATCTGTATTTAAGCTATGTACAATGGAAAGATTCTGAAACTGTTGCCACTAAGCAGTCTACAAGGGCTGCCATTAGCTCTGAGAGGTCTGGCCAGGCTTCCAGGTAGCAGAGACCAGGGAGACCAGGGGCTCCAGTTGCTCAGGACCATCTCGCTGGACTGGAGGAACTGGAGGTTATCTTTAGAGCAGTTCGTAAAGTGTTTTGCTGCTTAACATCAAGGGGCAGCCGCACTGGATCTTTATTTTCCTCATTCTTGACTTTTCTGCTTAGGTTTTATGGGTTGTCACCAAATTGGATAAACATCAGAGCCTGGCCTCCCCTGTGTTTCTTTTAGTTGGCAAATACTAGTTCAATGTGGCCTGATCTTTAAGATTGCCATCATTGTGAAATGGATGGATAAAGGCAGAAATTATTCCACTTTACATAGGGAATAAAATTGAGTAAAGAAGGATCATATGTGGCTCCTTCAAAGCCAGTGAGTGATAAAACCCAGACAAAACTCATAGGTTTCTAGGTTTTTGTTTTAAATCTTGGGTAGACATGGCCCCCAAAGATATCACAAGACCATCAGCATTGAGAAGCTTATTGAAGAACAAAAAAATCTGAAATAAAAATAAAAGGCAAGAAATGGTGCTACTGGCTAACATTTAGTGAAAAGCCAATGGTTTGCTATTGCTCCAGGGTCAAGTCCATCTCCTTGGCCAGCATTCCAGGTTCCCAGTATTTGGCTCTAGCTTTTCTGGGCAGTTTTTTTCTGTTAGTTGCCTAGGTTGTATTCTTATGAGAGGCCTTGGTTCTCCACACCTAGAAATCCTACCTATCTCTCAAGATTAAACTCAGATTTCTTTCCACTTTGAAACTTTTCCTGGCAATCTCAAGCAGAATAATAATTGCTACTACTTACTGAGTTCATTATTTGTGTAGTGGATGCTATTCTAAATCCTTTAGATGCTTTTGTTTTCTTAATCCTCTTGTTAATCCTATGAGAGAGTATGGCAGATACCATTCTCTACCATTTGCAAAAATGGCTCCAACTCTCCTGGTATACACCCTCCATCACATTGTGGCTTTGTTGCTCTTCCCATTGAGAGTGGGGTCTGTTTCCCCATACCTTGAATGTGAGCTGGCCTTGTAACTTGCCTTGATCGATAGAATGTACCAGAAATGACTTTGTGCCCATTCTGAGTCTAGGCTTCAAGAGGCTTTCTGTGTTTCAACCTTCCCTCTTGGATTCCTGCCATCTGCCATGTGAAAAAGCCCAGGATAGCCTGGTAGAAGATGAACCACCACATGGACAAGATGTTCCCCAGCTCCACTGGTAACTGAACTCAGATGCATGAGTGAGCCCAGCTAAGACAGAAGAACAGGCATAGTCCAAATTACTGATCCACAGAACCTTGAGCTAAAGCTGCTCTTTCAAGTCCTTAGTTTTGGGGTTGATTTGTTCCATAGCCAAATTAGCTAATAAGGAAAGGTACCATTATTACTGTTTTACTGATAAGCAAAAGTGTAGTGCAAAGGAGTCAGGTAAGTTTTTTAGGATCATACAACTTTTTGAGGATAGAGCTGAGATTGATATCAACACAGCCTGACTCCAGAGATTAACCATTCTACTACACTGACCACAAAAGAAATGCCTGCCTCCCTTAAACATTCATTCATTCTTCATCAAGTACATATTAAGTATTTATTATATACCAAACAACATGCTAAACGTTGAGGACACAATGATGAATAAAACCACATCCTCAAGAGGCTTACATTCTAGTAGAGGAGGCAGGCTGGTAAATTAGACTCAGCAAGTGAATATTACAATTGAAAATTGCTCTTATAAGGGTATGCATAAGGAACTAGTCAAGTAGAAAGAAGCAGGCCCCTCCCTAACTTCCTCATAGTATTTATTATCTGTAGTACTCTTTCGACATTTGTTATTTACTGCTTTGTTAATTGCTTATTTAGGGAAATCTGATTTATCATCTCAACTAGATTATAAGCTTCCAGGGGAGAAGGAGCCTTCTGCTTGACAAAAATCTCCCATGGAACATAGTTTTGTGCCTTGCCCATAGTAGTTATTCAATAAATATGTTGATGGACTATTAAATTTGAATTTTCAAGTTTATCAGAAAAACAGCAGAAAGAACAAGGGGGACATGTCACCATTAGACACTGTGTTGGACATTTAACTAAGGTGTTAGTCAATCTCCTGATTATCCTAATCTACTGTCTTAAAATTAATAAAATCTTTGTATTATTGTGAAATTATTATTTACAACCTGTAGCTAAGAGCTTGATAGAAACTTAGTGAGAAAAAACCTCCAAAAATTTGAAAAGAGTAGTTACTTTTATGGAAATATTAATTCTACTACTAAACAAAGATAGCATAGCGTTGTGATTCTGTGAATGGAATCTGGAAGCAGCCTCAGCCCTGCCTCCAGCCCCAGGTTTGAATCTTAGCTCCGCCACTTCCTGTGTGACCTTGGGTGGGTAACCTGTCTCTGCTCACTTTCCTCATCTGAGAAAAGGATAATTATAGCACCTATCTCAAAGGATTATATGATGTTTAAACTTTTGTAAATGTTTGTAAAGCACTTAGAACAGTGCCAGATACACAGTGAGTGCTATGTGAACGTTTATTAAATAAAAAATAAATAGATGTAGCTAGAGAATTCTCTTCTTAGTTTTCTTTCCCTTTTTTCTCTCCTGCAGATTATGCCTAGTGTTCAACAAATACTGGGTGGAGGAAAGAATAAAGAAATTTACTTTTCTTAGGATTGTAATGATTCATGATGCCATGCAAGAGGCAACTTGTCACTTTAACAGAAGTACCACTATGTTTGGCTTTGCTTTTTAGATATTGTGATTCATTTTGTTTAACTATAGTTTTAAAAATCACCACTCTTTGACCTTTGAGGACATTGATGTTTTATGCACATGTCTTGGGTAACTAAGAAATTAAAAATTAAAGACATTTATGCTTTTGAAAGGCAATGACCTCCCCAGGAGAATGTGCCTCTTGCAAAGGATCTCTTTCATCTCTCTTCAGAAGAGGGGAGGAAACACAAGAAGTGCCTGGTGCAGGAGTCCAATTCCTACTTCATGGATGTGAAATGCCCAGAATGCTGTAAAATCACCATGGCCTTTAGCCATGCACAAAGGGTGGTTTTGTGTGTTGGCTGAACCACTCTATTCTGCCAGCTTACAGGAGGAAAAGCAAAGCTTACAGAAGGATGTTCCCACAAAACACAGCAACACTAAAAGCACCCTGAATCAAGATCATGGGGAAACCATCCCAATAAACACATTTGGGATATTAAAAAATCAAGTCTATTTATTATTAATGATAGGTTGCTGAATATATTCCTGACTCTGAAAAGTAGCTTTTTGGCACCAGGCCGTCATAACAATGACTGAGATGAAAGAAGATGTTACACTTTGGCTTCTGTCTCTGACATTATCTGTGACTCTAGACAAATCACTTTTCTTTTTCAGGTCTCAGTTTTCCCATATTTGGAAGAGACAGCACTCCCCTCATTTAGCTGTATTGAGAAGTGACTAGAGTGAATATTCCTCAAAGTATAACTGGAAACTTTCCTAGTGATTTTTGGAATAAGCTGAAGGTTTATACAGTAGAAGGAAAAGAAACATATTCTTCTTCCCCTGAAAACTGCTCAGAGGGTGGAGGCCAGAGGTATTTTGTTTTATTTCAGCATATTACAGGGGGTAGAAATGTTTAGGTTACATATATTGCCTTTGCCCCACCTGAGTCAGAGCTTCAAGCATGTCCATCCCCCAGATGGTGCACATTGCACCCATTAGGTGTGAATATACCAATCCCCTCCTCCTCCCTCCCACCAGCCAGACACCCGATGAATGTGCACACAAGTGTTGATCAGTTAATACCAATTTGATGATGAGTACATGTGGTGTTTGTTTTTACATTCTTGTGATACTTCACTTAGTAGAATGGGCTCCAGCTCTATCTAGGATAATACAAGAGGTGCTAAAACACCATTGTTTTTTGTGGCTGAGTGGAACTCCATGGTATATATATATATATATATACTACATTTTATTAATTCACTCACGTATTGGTGGGCACTTGGGTTGTTTCCACATGTTTGCAATTGTGAATTGTGCTGCTATGAACATCTGAGTGCAGATATCTTTTTTATAGAATGTCTTTTGTTCTTTTGGGTAGATGCCCAGTAATAGGATTGCTGGATCAAATGGTAGTTTTACTTGTATCTCTTTAAAGTACCTCCATATTACTTTCCACAGAGGTTGTACTAGTTTGCAGTCCTACCAGCAGTGTAGGAGTGTTCCTATCTCTCTGTATCCATGCCAGCGTTTATTGTTTTGGGACTTTTTGATAAAGGACATTCTCACTGGAGATAAGTGATATCTCATTGTAGTTTTGATTTGCATTTCTCTGATGATTAGAGATGTTGAGCATTTTTTCATATGTTTTTTGGCCATTAGTCTGTCTTCTTTTGAAAAGTTTCTGTTCAGTCCTTTGCCCACTTTTTGATAGGATTGTTTGATTTTTGATTGCTGATTTTCCTGAGTTCTATATAGAGTCTAGTTATCAGCCCTTTATTGGATGTGTAACATGTGAATATTTTCTCCCATTCTGTAGGCTGTGTGTTTGCTCTCGTGATAGTTTCCTTGGCTGTGCAGAAGCTTTTTAATTTGATCAGGTCCCATTTATTTATTTTTGTTGTTGCTGTGATTGCCTTTGGGGTCTTCTTCATAAATTCTTTGCCTAGGCCAGTGTCTGTAAGAGTTTTTCCAACATTTTCTTTTAGAATTCTTATACTTTTATGACTTAAGTTTAAGTCTGTTATCCACTGTGAGTTGATTTTTGTGAGAGGTGAAAGGTGCAGATCCTGTTTCAGTCTTCTACATGTGGCTATCCAATTTTCCCAGCACCATTTACTGAATAAGGATTCTTTTCCCCAGTGTATGTTTTTTTCTGCTTTGTCAAAGATTAGATGGCTATATGAGGATGGTTTTATATCTGGGTTCTCAGTTCTATTCCATTGGTCTATGTCTCTGTTCTTGTGCCAGTACCATGCTGTTTTAGTTACCATAGTCTTGGAGTATAGCTTGAAGTCTGGTAAATCGATGCTTCCCAATTTGTTCTTTTTGCTTAAGATTGCTTTGGCTATATGGAGTCTTCTCTGGTTCCATACCAAGCGTAGAATTATTTTTTCTAGATCTGTGAAAAATGATGTTGGTATTTTAATGGAATTGCATTGGATCTGTAGATCACTTTGGATAGTATAGACATTTTAACAATGTTGATTCTGCTGACCCACAAGCATGGTATGGTTTTCTATCTGTTTACATCCTTGAGGCGTGAAGTATTTACCCAGTCATATTTGTGGAAGTAGTCAGATATAAACAGCAAATGAAAAAATGTGAAAGTTTTTTGTGTACATTGACAGAAATTATATTATATATATATTCACAAATTATTTCACATGCATCAAAAGTTTTAAAAGAATTAGAGTTTATTAGAAAATATTGGTTTTAGTGCAGAAATGTCATATTCTGAATGCTCATTAAAGAAAGGTGTGGAACTCTTTCCCTACAAACAAGACAATGCATCTTTATCATAAAGAGTTATCATCCAAATTCACAAATTATTAAAATCATCTTCTCCACTCTCAAATTTTTAAAATTTGTGGAAATAGTCTTTTCTTTTCTCTTACTAATTCTTAAAAATGAAGATATGTATGGCTGTGTTGGAATATTCAACAGCCCATTGAAATTTTTTATAGTTAATGGAAAGAAATTATTTAAGTTTCTTAGTCAAATACCTACATGCCCAATAATCAAATGTTATATCATTCTAAGAACATATCACCTTGACTGCAGTGCTAGATTCCCTCACAGGTGACCTGTTCATACCTTGAGGTGTTTGTTACTGCTCTCAGTTTCTTTGACATTAGTGCAAATCTCTCCAACTTTCCATTTTCAGAATAATCTTCCTCTGTTGCTCTGTTTATTTTTTTTTTAATTTTATAGATTTAGGAAGTACAAGTGCAGTTTTGTTACATGGATATGTTGCATAGTGGTGAAGCCTGGACTTTTTGTGTAACCATCACCTGAGTAGTGTACATTGTACTCATTAGGTAGTTTCTCATCCCTCACACCTCTCCCACCTTCCTACCTTTCTGAGTCTCCAATGTCTGTTGTTCCACTTATGTCCACTTGTACACATTATTTAGCTCCTACTTGTAAGTGAGAATCTGCAGTATTTGACTTTCTGTTTCTGAATTATTTCACTTAAGATAATGGCCTCCAGTTCCATCTATGTTGCTGCAAAAGACAAGTTCAGTAGATCAGCATTTGCTGTTTTGTCTTATCCCTTTTATCATGTCTTCCTTATTCCTCCAGCCCACTCTGGTATACCTTATCCTATTACTATTTTTTATTTTATAATACCATATTTCATGGTATTTCAGTAAAGTTATCCAAATTGTTCAAATTCTATGAGTTAATATTATAATATTGTTGCAGTATTGTCTGAAAGTTTGGATAAATATTGGGAGTTGATTGGCTGAGGAGACAAATCATTAAAGAATTCTGATGAGTATTCCATGTGTTTAAAGACAACCCACTAATTAAAGAATATATTTTCTCAAAATCCAACAGGGACATGTAGCCACAGCTACTACAACATGGTGAATCTGACTTGGATGTTTTTTATTATTATTATTATTATTGTTTTTTGAGACAGAGTCTCACTCTGTTGCCCTGGCTAGAGTGCTGTGGCATCATCATAGCTCACTGCAACCTCAAACTCTTAGGCTCAAGCCATCCTCCTGCCTCAGCCTCCCAAGTAGCTGGGACTATAAGCATGTATACCATGTCCACCTAATTTTTTCTATTTTCAGTAGGGATGGGGTCTCACTCTTGCTCAGGCTGGTCTCGAGCTCCTGGACTTCAAGCGATCCTCCTGCCTTGGTCTCCCAGAGTGCTAGGATTACAGGGATGCTTTTCATTTTGTCTTTACATCTTATTGAGCTCAATAATAGAGTAAAACAGGAGTCGACATAAGGACTGATTTAAGTTTTCTGTGGGGATTTAAATTCCACCTGCTCGAATATTTGGTTTTGCTTTATCCCATTTTATGTGTATCAACTTCCTTGGCTTTCTAACAGTTGTCAAAAAAAAAAAAAAAGCCAAATACTTCCAGAAAGAATGTCAAGAACATTCTTATTGTGTAAAATGCAGATCTTTAGAGTTCTCGTCTTTAAGACATGCTTTCCATTGTAACTGTCTTCATAAACCTGAAATGTATATACTATTGACACAAAATTCTATAGCATCTCTGAGCTGGGTAAAATTTGTCAGTTGAATCTTATATGTAAATGCTTATTTTCCCATTAATGAACATGCACTGTAGGTGTTTGGGGGAAAACTCAAGTATAATGATTTTAGGTTACATGTGTAGCTTAATTTAATTTTGAAGGTGAAATTCTCTCTCTATCCCCCCTCCCCCCACATTTGTTGTCATTGTTCCCCAAAGTTAATATTTCTCAGCATGGGTAGCTGTTGGTATGTGCCAAGTTTGTTTTTTGAAACTATTATTAATATAAAAATTGATTTAGTTGTTTTCTAAGATATGGAGTACTTTTGAATAAATTTTTTAAATTTTAGAACAGATTTAGATACAGGAAAATTAAGAGGATAACACAAATTTCCCATATACCTGGTACCCAGTTTCCTCTATTATTAACATATTCCATTAATATGGTGCATTTGTTATAATTAATGAATAATATTGATAAATTAATATTACCCCAAGCCCATAGGTTATTTAGATTTCCTTAGTTTTTATATAATGTCCTTTTTCTCTTCCAGGATCCCATCCAGGGGACCATATTACATTTAGTTGTCATGTTTTCTTAGGTTCCTTTTGGCTGGACAGTTTCTCAGACTGTCCTTGTTTTTAATGGCCTTGATGATTTTGAGTAGTACAGTTAGATAATTTGAAGAATGTTCCTCAACTGAAAGTTGTCTGATGTTTTTCTCATGATTAGACTGGGGTTATGGGTTTTTGAGAGAAGGATCACAGTGATAAAGTCCTATTTTCATCATGCAAAATCAAGGATACATGTGATCAATATGACTTATCACCGCTGATGTTAAACTTGATGACCTGGCTGAGATACTGTTTGCTAGTTTTCTCCACAGTAAAGGTACTCTTTTAAAAAAATTCTCTTTCCATGCTGTACTTCTAGGAAAGAAGTCACTACACATAGCCCACCAGTAAGGAGTGGAGAGTAATACTTCAGTTCCTTAAGGGTGGAATATCTGCATAAATTATTTGATGTTCCTCTGCAAGGGAAATTTGTCTATTTCCCCCATTTATTTATTTATTTGATCATTTGTTTACATTAATATGAACTCATGGATATTTATTTTATACTTTGTGTTATAATCCAATACAACTTCATTTATTTTCCTGCTCAAACTATTGCAGCTTTGGCCATCGGGATCTCTTTCAGTTGGATCCTGTATCCCTTTGAAATAATTATATCATTTTCTTCCTTCCTTCCTCCTTCCTTTTCTTTCTTCCTTCCTTCCTTCTCTCTCTCTCTTTCTTCACATCCTTACTTTCTAGCACAGCAAGACACTGTGGGCTCATCTTGTATATTTTATGCCCCAAGCTTAGAATCAACTAATTCTCCAAGGAATGCTGCTTCCTGTTATTGGAGAATGGTATTAGAAATAAAGATCTGTACATTAGGTGTACTCATTGCTACTGGGGTGCAGTTTCTTTTTGATCCTTTGAGCTGAAAGACAAATACTGTATGCATACATATCTATACATGTTTCTATATGTAACCATCTATATCTATATTAAGCTAAACATGAGTTCATACTAATGTCTCCAACCCTAATGTATTACTTGTTAACTTTATTATAACCTAACATGTTTATATGGGAAAAACATGAAATGAAGGAAGACCAGGCATGACAGGGTCCCTACTTTGGGGTTGATGAGACCATAGACTACACTGAGCTTTCACACGATGTAAGCAAATACTCTAATGGAAGAATAAACTACATCTTTTAGTAACACTTTTCAGATTTACTATGTACTAGGGTTATACTTCAAATACTTTTAGTGTAACATGCAAAAAGTGAATACTTTGCATTTCATTCCAACATCTTCAATAGGATAAAAGAAATGTCAGGATACTGGAACCTTAGAGGGAGACTTCAAATACAGACCTATTGCGAAAAAGCTATAAGAAAAAGTATCCCAGTCTAGCCTGATACTACTTCTGTAAGCCATGGTTCCTGATGGCCATTGGAAGGTCTTATAACAGGAGCAGTTGTAGCTTCAGTTCACCTAACAGTTCAGTGCCTAGTGGGAGTAGAGAGAAATCACATAGGATCTAGAATAGAAAGAAAAGGGACTTGAGTGTCACCTCCACCATTACTGGTAATCTAAGTATCCTAGTGTCTCAAAACCTTAGTTTTCTCATTTGTAAACTGGATAAATTTAATTCCTGCAACATTTATTTTTTCAGGGGCAGTGTAATGATCAAAAGAGCTGTGAAATGTGAAAATAATTTGTGAAGTAATAAAACAATACAGAAAAAAAGAAGGAAAAGGAAAACAATAAAACAATGCAAAAAAGAACATTATTTACATTATCTTCAGTGGAAGGATATCATGCCCAAGTAGATAATTGGAAGTGGTATAGTGTAGTGGTCAAGAATGGGAATTCTGGACCAGGTACAGCAACTCACACCTGTACTCCCAGCACTTTTGGAGGCTGAGGTGGGAGGATCACTGAGGCCAGGAGTTTGAGACCAGCCTGGGCAACAAAGAGAGACCCCATTTCTACAAAAATTTTAAAAATTATCTGGGTGCAGTGGTGTGTGCTTATAAACCTAGTTACTCAGGAAGCTGAGCTGGGAGGATCATTTGAGCCCAGGAGTTCGAGGCTGCAGTGAGCTATGATCGTGCTACTACTCTGCAGCCTGGGTGATGGAGTGAGACTGTCTTTACAAAAAAAGAAGAAAAAAAGAATGTAAAGAATGTGTACTTTGGAAACTCTGGAAAGAGTGTTTGTGTTAAAATCCCAACTACACAATTTACTAATTGTGAGAAGGCAAGACATTTAATTTCTCCGAGTTTCAGTTTTCTCATAGGTAAAATGGAGTTCACTTGTCCCATAAGCTAATTGTGAGGATTTGGTGGGAAAATGCTGTATACATGGAAAATGCTCAATGTCAGTTTGATTCACAAGTGAACTGAGAAATAAGTCTGTCCACATGTTAATTTTCCTTGGATTTCAGTTTAATCATCTGTGGGGTGGGAAGAGGATTGTGTGATTGCTAATGTCCTTTCCAGCTCTAAAGCTGAGGGAAAAGAAAGAGGTTCCTCACCAGAAAAGTTGACATCTAAGGAAAACAATGCCTTAAGATAAACACAGAAAATACCAAGGAAAATTGCAAGGTGCTGAGGCCACCGGTAAGCACATCCTTGTAAACCACCTGAGACTGCTTGTAACCACTTTTGCTGTCCTATAATACCCGTTAGCTCATTTTACTGCTAAAATCCCCACCCAGAGGAAAATTATATCATTAACTTAACATGGGTAGCATAAAGACACACACTAGATATGCTGCACATGCTTAATATGTTTAGCCTGTGTACATACAATGGCATCAGGGAAGACTTCATGTCATTCACTAATAAGAAATTTAAGGCACCCCAATGGGAAGTAGGGACTTTACTCCCTGGAGAAGTCTGAAGCTGCCCAGGAGTGAATGCTCTGTGTGTGACCTCTAATAAACTCATTTAACTCACCAGGCTGGACTTGACTGAGTCATTCTTTGGTCTCTCAGCACCATCTCAGTTCAGAGAATGGTTTTTCTATACAGTCCCAGAATTTTCCCCAAACAAAAGTTCATATTCTGAATCTTTATTTTCTTGGAACACTAATTGGTGCATGGGATGTGGGCTCCCAGTTCATAATGCAGGGCCTGGGTGAATTCTCTTGAAATAAGCAGAGGTATTGGGCTTCCCAATTCAGCTATGGGGGACCACAGATAAACTATATCTGAACTGAGTGATTGGAGATGGCTATTCACCTGGAAAGCCCTTCACTCTCATGGCCCCTTCCAAGGCTCTGGGAGGGCGCTCTAGCTATGTGTAAAATTTGCAAAAATGAGACATTTTGCTACAATCAACTAAGACTGCTCTTATCTTCCACTTTGACTTCTCCTCATGTCAGATGGCTTTGGAGGGGTTGTAAATATTTTGGAAACATGACTAAAGGGAAGTGGACTTGAGAATGTAGTGTGCATTGATGTAGTAGGATGTATTTCTGTGGTTCATGATTACTTCCATGTAGAGTGAAGTCGTTGCCAGCTGCCCTGGTATATACCAGGAATATTCTGACCTCCTACAGTGCTGACTTACACAGCATCAAGACATGAAACTGTAGGGAGACCGTAGGGAAACTTGTTGGGAAGCTGAAAGAAATTTTCTAAGCTATTGATAATGAAAAGCAAATTTTGATCAATCATCTTAGGAGAAAGACTAGCTGATTTCTCTCTCTCTCTCTCTCTCTTTTTTTTTTCTCTAGAAAATGATATTACAAAATCTTTGTCATTGTGCAGTGAAAGACAAAATTTCTGGGAAAAGAGTATTATAGAGGTGTGCCAGGGAGCTAATTAGTTAACATTATGTTATTTTTCTGGATTTTGCGATGTTTGTGGTATTGCTAATTTTAAAAATTTGTAATGTTAAACACCATAGAAGGAGTATCTGCCTCTATATCTAACCCATCTATGCTTCTTTGAGAATCCTGTCCAGTCTGTAACAAGTAGCCATGGAAATAGATGGATTTTTCCGATGCACAAAGATGTAGGACTGAATATAGATTTTTCTTTAGATTCTTTGTATTTCAGGAATCTTTTCTTGTGAAATGAAGATTTGAAGTTCTTAGAGTAATACTTTCACAGTTCTTCCCCTTAGAAGTCCTGGGCTCTTAGAACTTCTTCTGTTTGTATAGGTCCCTCCCTTACTGGTCTAGAAGGATCCTATAGCCCCCAAGGGCCAAATTCACTACTTGGAGCCACGTAGGAAATTAGGTTGTCACCACTGGGGACTTGCTTGTTCCAGTTGTGCTGATATATAAATGGATCTTGCTATGCATTCATCATTCAACAAAACATTTAATGTTACATGTAAGATGACTTTTGTGCTCATGTATTGATTTTTAGAACAAATGTTTTGCGGTTTGTACAGTGGAAGAACTGGCACTGCTAGAAAATTTGATCATCTAAGCACTCTGTCTCTCATCAGTGTGGTTCTGAAATCTGCAGAAAATCAGAAACTCTTCCAGTGTCATAACTTCTAATCTGGCTTTTTCTGAAATCATACAGATTCATGATGGCAACCTAGCTACTCTCACTCCAAATTGCATTATTCGAGTGGTTACCTGACATCCACACTCAGAATCTGAGGGTGGATCATGGCTGCTAAATGAATCCTCTATCTAAAATGAAATTTACCAAAGGAATTTAAAAATTGCGATATTATTTTGGAAGACAGTGTGTTATTGATCAAAACATCTGAACAACAATTTAAGTGGTCTAGTTCTCTATCCTGATGTAGACGTGGTGATTTGATCTGCATGTATGTATGTACATGTGTGTACACACATATGTGTTGTGCATGCTACACACAAATATACATATTCACATAATACATGCCTATGTATTTGTAGACACACATATATGGAGTATGTGTAATTACTGTATATGTCCAATTTCTAAAACTTAAGAATTACTTTACCTATCCTGGGAGAGTATGACCTGTTAAAATATTGTTTTAGGATGTAGGTAATAGCTTTCCTTTAGTGAAGTAAAAAATATTACCTGTCTCCTATAGCCCATGTGGATTTTACTATTTAAGGATAGGTACTCATATTTGGTCAGTGGCTTTGTATATTTCACAAGAGTGTGGCACCAGGTGGCAGATGCCAACATTAAGTGAATAAAAATATTTCGTTGTGCCCTCTAAATGTTTCAAAGAGGACGACATCAATCCCAGAACCCAAATTCCTGTACAGCTCTGCCCGGAAGCACAGAGTGAATGGAAGGAGTATGTTTTAGACAAATGCGCTTTAAGAGTCTGACTCTGGCATCCAGGCAGCAAACAGTGGCAAAGGAATCTTAGCTGCAGAGTCAGTTAGAGTCTAATTGATAATTCCACCCGCTAACAACTGCAGATAACACCAACCTGTTATTACAATAGCCTAGTCAGAAGTTAACTGGAGGCTGTGCCTGCCTTTCTGTATCTTCTTCGAATTGGAGGTGCTCTCGTGTTCCCTCTCCTCCATACCCTACTGAGAAGATATGCAGTTCCACTATAAGGGCCCAAGGGTAGCTTAAATAATTTCTGAAGTTATAGCTTACTGTAAGCTTTCCTGCACTTACTCTGCTGAAGAAAATGAATTTACTACATGGAATCTCACTCCTCTGAAAATGTCTCTGGGTCTCCACAACCTACAGATATATAACAAGCAAAAGAGTACTTATGGACACTGATCTATTAAGCCATTTTCCTAAAATACCTACAGCCTTTTCATATGAAACAGAAAAAAATCATTAAAGCTGTGGTTTGCCAGACAATTACTTTGTCAAATCTCAAGAAATTGCATAATAAATTGTATACATGCATCAAACATGAACAGTAGAGGACTATAACAAGCTATGTATTTCCAGTCCACTTGCTTTTTCATCCAAACAGTAGCTTTTGTTTTCAAGCACAATTCTATATCCTTTTTGAAGGCTTTCGTAAAATATGGCTATACATTTATCTATCAAACTAAGTAAAAATAATTGAAACACTTAATATGCACAGTAATAGGGAAATGCATGGATAACTTCATTATTAATGTCTATTGATTATTTATGTTTTCAAATAGGCAAATGTAGCTGCTAGTATTCTTATCATGTAAACCTATATGTGTATTTTGGTTTTACCTGCTTATTGGCAAATTTACAATCCACATTATGGGCATTTTTATTGCTTTACACACTTATTTGATAGGTACATAACCAAGATCAGTTCCCAAACTGACTAGTGTTTACTCAATTTGATTACTGTGTTACATTTCTGAGCTGATTTTCCCTTTGGAAAATTAACTGTACAAGGAAGCCTAGTAAATCTTTACTTAAAAATTCCAAACTTTAGATTGATTTCAGCAGTGAATTTGTATTGATCTCAAAAGCTTTGCGTTCCTAACTAAAAACTAATCTTTATTTCACCCTTTAGTGACTGTAGTCATAAATATGCTCACTCCTACCAGCGTAGAGTGGATTAATGGTTATTGGAGATTGGGGCTTCCAACTAAGTCTGGGAAACCTTAACCTTTGGAGGACGACATGAAGGCATTTACCCCTTGTCAGCTATAATCCCTAGGTCCATTTTTGACATTTACCTGAGTGTTAAAGAGGAGGCCGAGCAGGGGCTGGGGAATAAAGCTCCTGAGATTCTACTTGGCTATAAATCTCTCACTGTTAGATTGACTGTTGTGGCTGACCCGGGCTGCTTCCAGCCGTCGAAGTCACCGAAAGGGGTTGCGCTCTGAACCCGGGTTAACTCCTCCTGGGGAGGCTCTCTGCCTCCCGCCTTCAAGGAAGGACTTACAAAGCATTGCTAAAATCCATCTGTTGTTATTGTTGCAACTTTGCTGTGATGATGGAACGAACAGTTGGGGAGTAAGTCCAACCCATTTGCAAGGTCTATTACGGAGAGTAAAAGAGTTTTAAAAGGACAGAACACAGACTTCGTTACCAAGGGTGATCAATGACACCTCCCAGGCAGCAACAGCCAAATGGCAATGAAGCGGTAAAGCAGCCATTCTCAAAGTGTGGTCCTTGGCACCTCCTCAATCACCATACCTGCCAGCGCTAATGTAGAATCTCAAGGGCTCCAGGATTCTGAACTTTACAAGACCAGTGCTCTAACCCCTGAGCTAGGGAGCCAACTTCGGGATTCTGAACTTTAACAAGTACTCCAAGTAGCTCTTCTGTTCCCCAAAATGTGAGATCACAGCGTAATACTGGCGTGTTTTGAGATGCTGCGCCTTTTAACACTTTCTATGGTAGAAAATAAGAGTTTTAGTGTTCTTGGATCTGATGGCTAAGATTACTATATGCTTATCCATTTTCCATATTTCTCTTTTTCTTTAGTACTAATAATAGAAACTTAATTTTTACCTGAGCTCCTTGCTGCCGAGTTCACATTCCCTAACCTCCCTGACAGCAAGATGTAAGAGGGGCTTTTGCATGAGCCTTACAAAGTCCCAAAGGGTGGGAGCATGGCGTTTTTCTTCTTTCCTTCAACCTGCTGCCTACAATGTGCCTATATGAGCTGGAGCCCCCGTGGCACATGCTGGAGCCCCCACGGTACATCCTGGACCAAAAAGACACAGCTGATACCTGGGATTGCTGGGTCACAAAGATGATTTCAGGAAACCACGTGGTGCTGGACTGTCTGTGACCGGATCTCTTTTACATGAAAGAATGAAATGTATGTTTTATCCCTTGTTGAGCAGGATGGGTGGTCATTGTAATACACAGCTGAATGAGACTACTAATTGGTACAGAAACCTATTTAGGATTATACATTCACTTCAGGATCCTAATTCAACATTTCCCAAGCATCACAATTGACCATGAGGGTGAGAGCTGTGTCTGAATATTAGTAGTGATTTTGTGAAGTTTCTGTGGGCTCAGGAGTCAGAGGGGCACTCCTGGTCTTGCTTACAATTTCAGAAAGTTGTGTGTACCTTTGGCTGTTGCCCGCAGGAAGGAGGTAGGTTTGCAGCCACCCAACTGGCCAAGGGGGCTCTAGAGAGGATGGCAGCCCCAAGGACAGCTGTACACACAAGAATCTCGATTGCCTGTTAAAGTAATTGATCATTTAGTGGTGCCCTCCATGCTCCATGAAGTTAACCTTTATCAGACTTAAGGCTAGCGCTGTTACATATGGATGAAATGCAGTGTCTTAAAGATAATCGAAGCTTAAAGTGTTCCTTTTACCTTGAGGAAGAAAAGATTGTATTTCCTTTCTCCCATTAATATTTTTTATTTCTTCTGTTTCCAAATATGATGCTGTTAAGTCCTTATCTTTGTGTAGTGATGGCACTTCTAAGCTGTATTGACTTTTAAGATAAGATGATGTGCAAACACAGCAAGGTAAGATTCTCTGTTTCCTTCACTCATGTTTGCTCAGTTATTTGAAGTCATTTATTGGAGGCTCCCCCCTGTGTTTCTTTTCTTCTTCATTCTACTATGAAGCAGTTATATAACCTTTAACACAATTACCTTTACTGATACATTGATGAATGGGATGGCAACAGATTCACATGCATAAATAATTTGTTACTAAAATTCACATTCCAGTATCTGGTGTAACCTGCTTATCTTAGAACAGGGATTCTCAAAGTGTGGTCCCTGGACCAGCAGCGTCCGCATTGCCTGGGAACTTGCTAGAAATGCAAATTTTTGAATCCCACCCCAGACCTACTGAATCAGAAACTCTGAAGTTGGGGCCTGCAAATTGTGTTTTTACAAGCCTTCTATGTAGTTCTGATGGTCTGCTCAAGTTTGAGAACCAGTGCTCTGGAGTGAGTCTAGGCATAATCTTCAAATCAATCCACCAAGAATGCTTAAAGGTTAATATTCCTTAATGCATCCACTCAAGTGAAATCCTAGAGAGACTCTCACATGTTGGCTCTCAAACATTTAATTTTCTTATTATACTCTTATCTCATCCATCTTCAGTCTATAGATAACTGGGCCAGGCAATAAGATGAGTCAATTTGTACTAAAATAGCACTAACAACAACAGTACCTTAAATTGTACAGAATTTTTTCAGTCTTCAAAGTGCTGACACATATAAAGTTTCATTTGATTATGCAATAGATTCAAATATATGCCTGAGTCAATACAATTTAATTGCAGGAAAGGAATAATAAACACAAATTGTTACAGGGCCATGTCTTATTCTACATATTTTTTTTGTCTCTATGTCTCTGCTTCTCTAGCATTAGAAACTATACTTGGTAAAATAAATATATCTGAATAAATGAACACCTGAATGAATAATATGTAAGTATTATATGATTTGCTAATGAATTAGGGGGAAGTTGATGGGAATCTCAAGCCAACTCCATTTGCACAGAGAGATGATTTTATTAAAAAAGTTTCAATTTTCTAACTATAAATTTGACACTAAGACATCTGACAAAGTTTAATATTTACTGACTTACAGATGCCACTGCAAGGATTGACTTATTGTCTTCATTTTAATAGAAAACATGAACCCATGATAGTTATTGGGTCACACTCTTGAGGCCACTATTTCTTTGTGTTATTATTAAATATCATTATATGGGAGAATATAATTTTTCAAGCACATAATTGTAACATTTTGGCATTGATTTAAAGAATTCTTAAATATATTTTTATTGTACCTGTAATAGGAATTGGGATACTATGCTTCATTAGTTTACTAAATATAGCTTAAATAGCATTTAACAAATTATATTAAAAATAAAGATTAAAAATAGCTAATATATGGGGGAAAGTACAACAAAGCAAAGAACCTCTATAAAACCCTAATACCTAGCTAAATGCTAAGTTTATTAAAGGCATTAACCAAGTCCTTTTCCAGGATCATCATCCTAACCAAATATTTCAGGGTTTGATAATATTTTCTCTTAGCCTGAGACTCTTAAAAAATAACATCAATCCTAAGACTCTTAATCTTTTCATAAGCTTTCCAAAAACAGCAAATCCCAAACCACAGTGTTTTGAAGCAAACTTCTGATAAAGAATTTGGAGTATTTTCAATAAGAGTAATGTAAAATTAAATTTCCAAAAGTGTGCTTTAGTGGAAAAGATCCAAGCTTTGAAGTTAGAAAATCAGGCTCAAGTTCTACCTCTGTAATTTACTAGCTATAAGCCAAGTTATTTATCCCCCTAAACCTCAGTTTTATCATCTGTAAATTGGGAGTGATAATAATACTTGCCTCATAGACTTTTTAACATCAAACCAAATTATGTGTATTAATTTTCTAGCCTAGTGACTGG
The DNA here is from genome assembly GCF_020740605.2 of Lemur catta. Taxonomy (NCBI): domain Eukaryota; kingdom Metazoa; phylum Chordata; class Mammalia; order Primates; family Lemuridae; genus Lemur; species Lemur catta. Next base: position 23,800,580 of record NC_059143.1, read on the forward strand.
CAAACAGAAATTCCTCCATGTACAATAGCTCTTATTATTATAAAAGAAAATTACAGTGTACATGAAATAGTTTGTAAAACATAAAAAGATACATAAATACTGATTGACATACAGTTGACCCTTGAACAATGGTGGGGGGTGGTTAGGGGAACCAATCTCCCCTGCACAGTCAAAAATCTACAGGTAACTCTTAATTCCCCAAAAACTTAACTGCTAATAACCTACTGTTGACTGGAAGCCTTACGGATAACATAAACAGTTGATTAACACATCTTTTGTATGTTGTATGTATTATATACTATAATTACTGTATTCTTACAATAAAGTAAGCTAGAGGAAAAATATTATTAAGAAAATCATAAGGAACAGAAAATATATTTATTATTCATTAAGTGGAAGTGAAGCATCATAAAGGTCTTCATCCTCATTGTCTTCATGTTGAGTAGGCTGAAGAGGAGGAGGAAGAGGAGGGGTTGGTCTTGCTCTCTCAGGTGTGGTAGAGTTGAGAGAGGTGAGGGGAGGCAGGAGAGGAAGGAACATTCAGTGAGTATAACTTTATGGAAATACATCATAATTTCTCTTTGACTATTTCTTGTTTTCATTTCTCTAAAAATGCTTCCCTACATTACCAATCCTTCTTCTACCTTTTGCTTTAGTTTCAGTGCTTATATCATAGAAGGGTCCATGTCATAAAAGAAGTTACAAGCAGCCTTGAATAATTAAAACCCTTCTGCCAGATTGTCTACTGTCAATTTGTTTTCTGGCAGTGCTTCTATTAAGCCTCCTTCCTCATCATCTTGCACTGGTTCAGCAACACTAATTTCCATCAAGTTGTCTTCTGTCAATTCCTCTGATGTGGTGTCTATTAGTTCTTGAATTTCTCCAAGACCTATATCTTGAAATCCTTTACCCTCTCCTCTTTTTTGCCATATCCACAATTTCTTCCATGATACTCTTGATTAGCTCTGTTATAAATCCTGTGAAGTCATGCACAACATCTGGACACAGTTTTCTCCATGAGGAATTTGTTATTTCAGGCTTGATGGCTTTCATAGATTTTTCTGTAACAATGACGGCAGCTTCGATGGTGTAATTCTTCCAGAGTTTTATGATGTTCTCTCTATCGGGCTTGTCTTCCATAGAGTTGATAATCCCTTCCATAGCCTACCTCTTGTAAAGAGCCTTAAAGGTCCTTATGACCCCCTGATCTAAGGGCTGAATTAGAGATATTGGATTTGGGGGTATGTAGACCACTTTGACACCTTTGGTGCTGAACTCATGGGGTTCTGGGCAGCTGTGAGGGGATTGTCCAATAGAAAAAGAATTTTAAAAGGCAGTCCCTTACTGACAAGGTACTTCCTGACATTAGAGACAGAGCATCAATCAAACCAATCCAGAAAAAGGTTTCTCACTGTCTAGGCCTTCTTATTGTACAACCAAAAGATTGACAACTGATGTTTATCTTTTCCCTGAAAGGTTTGAGGGTTAGCAACTTTACAGATAAGGGCAGTCCTGATGATGAACCCAACTGCATTTGCACAAAACCATAGAGTTAGTCTATCCCTTCCTGCCTTAAATCCTGATGCTTGCTTCTCTTCTTTATTAATAAATGTCCTTTGCAACTTCCCCTGCCCCCCAGAATAGGACATTTTTTGTGCGTTAAAAACCCATTCTGGCAGATATCCTTTCTCCTCAATTATTTTCTTAATGACATTTGGAAAATTGGTCTACTGGCTCTTGGTTAGTAGAAGCTGCTTCTCCTGTTATCTTGACATCTGGAAAGCCAAACCTCTTTTTGAAATTATCAAACCATCCTTTGCTGACATCAAATTCACAAGCTTTAGATCCTTTACCTTCCTTTTGCTTTAAGCTGTCATATAATGATTTTGCTTTTTCTTGAATCATATTAGAGACTATAGAGTACCTTTCTTATGGCAATCCTGCACCCCCATTAAAGCTGCATTTTCAATATGAAATAAAAAGGTATTTCACAAAACGTGCAAAAGTTTTGTGCCTGCTGTTGTAGCTGCAGTGACGACTTCACAAATTTCCTTTCTTTCTTTCTTTTTTAATTTTTTTTACAGTGGTCTTTAATGCTGGATTCATTTATCTTGAAATGGTGGGTAACCACAGCTGCAGACCTCAATCTACAGTACATATCAAGCAACTCAACTGTATTTTTAGTAATGTCATGACTTTCTCTGCTTCTTGGGAGCACATCCAGCATCATCACTACAGGCATTTTTTATGGGTTCATGATATTGTGGGGATCATTCAAGGGTATCATTCAAGGTTTATGATATTGCTCTAAACACAATGAAAAATATGTGAGAACCATGAAAGATCACTTTTTACTGCGATATGCAATTTACTGGAGAAACAAAATGCTCACAAGAAGATGATTAGCATCATGTGGTGTTTTAAGTGGATACTCTCAACACTTAAGCTGATCCCAGTAGCAACAGAAAGTGGCTACAAAATTATTACAATAATACAGTATGTACTACAGTCAATTTAGGCAATTATGATTTAATACTGCATCTTTACATTTGTTTACATTTATATCAACACTGATGGTGCCATGTACAGTCTATAAGTGTTTGTGTGTGTAAATTTTGATAAATTTTAACTTTTTATAGTAGATTTATGTATATTTATAATAGATTTATGTACAGTAGTAAATGATAAAACAGACTCGAATTTACATATATTTCATGCACTCATGGCGTGTCCATTCCCTAGACAGTGCACATCACACTCATCAAATAGGTATACACCCATCCCCTCCCCCCATCCTCCACCTCTGTCCAATACCCAATTGGTATTATTCCCAAATGTGCATTTAGGTGATGATCAGGGAAACAAATTTGCTGGTGAGTACATATGGTGCTTATTTTTCCATTCTTGGGATACTTCACTTAATAGAAGGGGTTCCAACTCTCTCCAGGAGAACCAAAGAGATGCCATGTCACCTGTTATTTCTTATAGCTGAGTAATACTCCATGGTATACATATACCACATTTTACTAATCCATTCATGAATTGATGGGCATTTGGGTTGTTTCCACATCTTTGCCATTGTGAATTGTGGTGCTATAAACATTCAGGTGCAGGTGTCCTTTTTATAGAATGACTTTCATAATCTTTCTTTTTTTTGAGACAGAGTCTCACTTTGTTGCCCAGGCTAGAGTGAGTGTCATGGCGTCAGCCTAGCTCACAGCAACCTCAAACTCCTGGGCTTAAGCGATCCTACTGCCTCAGCCTCCTGAGTAGCTGGGACTACAGGCATGCGCCACCATGCCCAGCTAATTTTTTTTTTCTATATATATTTTTATTTGGCCAGATAATTTCTTTCTATTTTTAGTAGAGACGGGGTCTCGCTCAGGCTGGTCTCAAACTCCTGACCTCGAGCGATCCACCCGCCTTGGCCTTCCAGAGGGCTAAGATTACAGGCGTGAGCCACCGCGCCCAGCCTGACTTTCATATTCTTAGTTTTTTTGATGATTCTAGGCTACTTGTTTCATCTGTTAGATTTTTTTTTTTCAAATTGTTGCAAATCTCCAAAAAGTTTTTCAATATATTTATTGAAAAAAATTGCATGTAAGTGGATCTACACAGTTCAAACTCATGTTGTTCAAGGGCCAACTGCATTAATTTTTTGCCAAAAACAAAGTGAAATACAATTATAGTTGGGGAATTACTCTTTGTAAGCACACATTTAGACAAATTCAAACAAATTTATTTATATGACTTTCCTTAGTTAGTCCAGCTAAAGGCATACACAGAATTTGAGGAAATACCAAGGTCTTTTACCAATTTGTATAATGGAAACTCATACACAGTTCCCTAGTAATTAAAAAGGAAGTTTGTCTATCTGAGAGATAAACATAATCTAAAAAAACCACACAAGTGCAGGCAAACATCCACACACATACAGGAACACTTACATTTATACTAGGGGTCATTGGCCCCCCTTGCCATCTCTTGAATTCTGGTACTCTAAAAGACGAGGAACTATAATAGATAGGCACATTCAGATAGCCCGCGTGTCTTTTATTTAGTAACATGAGTGTGGCATTCAGATTTTTAGACAAAAAATAAAGTTGACAAAGCAAGTAAGTGATGTTGTCCAGAAATGATCCTACCTTAGGGTCTTCAATAATTTCCACATCACCATCTATTATTAATACTTTTTCTAAATAAGCAATATCATCTTGGAAGAAAACTATCCTATTATCCTTTACTTCACTGAACCCCAACCTCGCCTGACCTAAGTATCATGTGCTAGGATTTTGAAGATGAATAAGGCACAGTATCTGCTCTTGACTAGTTCAGCAATCCACGTCGGCAGGATGTAAAAGAAGGACAGATAACTGTAAGAACCCAGGTAACTGTTGACTACGGAGCTGAAATCAGGCAAGTGCAAATAGCCAGCAGACAAAGCACCCAGTTAAAACACGCTCACCTGGACGGACCTTCATGATGACACATACACAGTATAGATACCTTATAAATAATACCACAGATAAACCAGTCAGAGAAGGCTTAAAGGCAAGAATTCAGAGCTTCTAATAGCCATGAGGCCCTAATGTTTCCTGTAGTTACGGGCACAAGCGATTATCTATGTAGAACTGTGGTTCTTAACGTGTGGTCCCTAGACCTCTGAAGTGCCTGAAATCCTTTCAGGGGATCCGTGAGGTCAAAACTATTTTTATGATAGTGTAAAGATTTTATTTGCCCTTTTTACTGTATTGACATTTATAGTGATGGTGGAAAAGCAATGGTGGGTAAAATTGGTGGTGCCTTAGTGAAAATCAAGGCAGTGACACCAAACTGAACTAGTAATCATTGTATTCTTAAATGCTTCTGCTTGAAACATTTGTCAGTCGCACTGAAAAAAACCTTTGATGAAGCAATAAAAAGGTTGATTTTATTAAATCTTAATATTGAATACGTATCTTTCTCATAGTCTGTGTAACAAAATGGGAAGTCCTCCTGTACACTGAAGTATGATGGTTGCACTGAGGAAAAACACTCGGGCAATTATTTGAGTTGCAAACTAAACTAGCCACTTTTTCATGGAACATGATTTTACTGGAAAGAATAACTAACAGATATTATTCAAGCTTGAATATATGGTAGAAATTTTCTTGACAATGAATAAAGTGAACTTGCCACTTCAAGGAAAACAACTGATAGTATTTATTACCCATGATAAAATTTGAACGTTCCAGTGAAAACTAAAATTTTGACAAATCTGTATTTACCACTATGAACCTGACTTAAACATTTTTCTAATTAGATTGGTGGTATTATTAATGGATGAGTTTTTGATATTTTATAATGTGTCAACATTTAGAAGCTTTACATAATTCAGTGAAGCAATATTTTCCAAACACTGATGCTTGGTAATACAGAAATCACACAATAGTAAAGGATTCAGGAAATATGCAAGATGTTCCAATGGATTTTAATGTAACAGAGTAAAAAAAGTTAATTAATATGATTTCATATTTAATATTGCAACTAATCTATAGAAAACTACCACTTGAGTTTTGATGTAGTATCAAAAAAGGTATCCAAAATTATCTGAAATGGCTACTAAGACAGTTCTCCCTCTTCTAACTACATGTCTGTGTGAGTCTGAATTTTGTTCATATGCTTCTACTAGAGCAGCATATTACAACAAATTGAACGCAGAAACAGACATGAGAATCTGGTTGTCACTTATTAAGCCAGACATTAAAATTATTTGCAAACATACTAATTAATGCCACAATTCTTACTAAGTTTTGTTTGGGATGATATGGTTACTCTTCATAAAATCGTGGTTCATTTTAACATGTAACAAGTTTATTATCTTTGGATGAATTAATAAACATTTTTAAATGTCTCCTTTTCATTTCTACTGAGGTCAATATCAACAGGCATAATCCATGTAACTAAAATCTCTTTGGAGCACTCAATATTCTTTAAGAGTGTAAAAGTTTCCTGAAGCAAATGGTGAGACTCACTAGTGTGAAGTATAAGAAAATATTGGTAACATTTTGATTTCTCAGTACACTCTCTTAGGAAGATCTCAACAATCTTGGCCAAATGTCGTGTGTGAGCCTAACAGGGCAAGGTTAAAAGTGCTGTGTTGAATATCATCGAGGAGCCCTGTGGGGCAGGGGCAGGGATCCTTAAGGGACTTTCTGCAGAGCTGCAGGAAGTGACTCTCCCTTACAAGCAAGTCCCTCTGGTAAACTCCTCAGGCCATTTATTCTCTTAAGGCCAAAATGCTTCTAGCACTGGAGCATAAGGTACTTTGATTTTGTGATACCCTAAGATGTAAAAAATTATCTCAAGGGATGTTTATAAAAACTCTGTGTCAAATAACTTTAATTTTGCTTTAATTTTTAAAAAGTTTATAAACATTGGACTTAGGATTGTTTTTTAGAGATGTGTATGTGTTTGTGTGGGTATGTGTTTGTGTGTGTGTGTGTGTGTGTGTGTGTGTGTGTGTGTTTGGTGTCTAAAATTTACTAGCTGAGGGGTCTGGACTTTAAAACGTTAAAAGGCATCTTGTGGCTGTAGGGACAATGGTTATGACATGAACTAATATAATCATGACTGAAGCTCACCTGTTACACTTTTCCCTCAACTCCAGCCACTTTATTCTTTTGTTTTTCCTCTTCCTTCCCAGCAAGGTTCTAGCTCAGTACCCTTTTGGTAATTGACTCCCCCAGGCTCTGTCCATTTTTATTAAGCACCCAAATGTCAGCTAGTTAGCCAAAAGATGTTGCTGAACTCTGCACGGTGCACTGCACACACATATTTAAAGTTATACCTGCACAAGGGAGGTCTTGTGCAGAGCCAGGAGTAGGTCACAAGGAGTAGGAAATCCTCCCTTCCCTTCCATTCCCTGTAGATGCCAGAATTTCCTCTTAGAACAAAATTCCTTCAGCTTAAGCCTCAAAACTTGGGGGAAATCCAAATACCTGCAGAGTGGTAATAGCACTTTTGTACCTTACTGTGAAGGGAGAAATCCAGGATCTGTTGAGGAGGGATCTGGAAGGAGAGGCTGGAAGGCAGTGACTTCAGGGTGGTTCAGAGGCAGAGGCCTGTCTTGTGGGGAAAGACAGCTGGAAGATTCGAGGGCCAGAGACACCCGCGTTAGTGTGCCTAGGATCCTGCGTGGTGCAATGGCAAGAGCACGAGGGGTGGTTCCAGCTAGGCCTGAGTTTGGATCCTGTCCCCCACTCACTTACCAGCTGGGTGACTTCAGGCAATCTACTTAATCTCATTGAGCATCAGCCTCCTCAAGTAGTAAATGAGGACAATCGCATCCACCTTGCAGGGCTGAGTGAAGATGCAATGAGAGTAAGCCTGTGACATGCCTAGGACACAGGAGGTGTCCCATTAAGTGCCTATTTTCTTTTTCTATTTTAGAAGTTTGCACACATGCATTTTGACATTTGTTACCTTTTGGATGGGAAAATGGACTCATTTTCCAGGAAACAATTGGACATTTTCTAACCTCTTCCCTACATCTTAATGAGTTTACCCAGTTAAAAACTTTTCATAGTATTTAACACAGACCATTATCAAAAGTTTTCTTAACAACAACAACAACAAATTCAAAGAATAGAGTGTTCATTCTATTCTGGTCTCCACGGTCAGTTGTGTCTTCCAGAAATTCCAAGAAGTTAGTGAGCCTTGACCTTCCTCTTTTTTTTTTTTTTCCAGTCAAGCATGCCAGCAATCTTTAATCGTGCTGTGATTTTCTACATGCCACCCAGGTTAGTTTCTGCAACAGTCAAACAAAGATTTAACCCACAGCTGCGTAAATAACTACTTTCCAGAGAGTCCTCCAAAGCAACTTATTATTATTTTTTAGTATGTATGTCAGTTTTCTCCTTTTATTTCCATATTCATTTCTAGAGAGAAAGCATGTTTTTATTATAGATATTAATAAACATTCAGGCCTCATTACAGTATATATTTTTTCTAGTGCTTACTGTTTTTGTTGGAGTGATTTTCATGCAAAGCATGAAACTAGTTGAGACTAGTTAAGAGAGTTAGAGCCTGAGACAAATGCAAATGGACACAGCCAAGACAAAAACGTTCGGCAAGCAACAGCCAAAAAATCCAGAGGAGGGAATTTTCCCCGACATATGAGTAGACATTAAAAAAGCAAAGCACACATCAGATTGTTTACGTGCAGCAAACATATCTTACCCCACCCCCTTTAATGTAGCTGTGATGATACCTGGAGTGATGTTGAAGAAAGGCAAGGATACAGTTCAAAGGAACAGTCTCAGGATGAGTAGTATGGTAAATGATTAATAAACTCAAGAATAAATATGGTAATCCCAGAGATCTATAGGAAGTAAAAAAAATAGCAAAAGTATCATTTAAATGAGCTCTCTATTGTGAATTATTTTCTTTCCTTTGTTGGCAAATAAATCAAGATCCTTTTACTTAAAAAAATGATATTTCCAATAGGAAACTCTTTACTGTTGAGACCCAGGGAAAGCCTTTCTGTTGTGCATTATCTACTTTTCCTTTTCTGAGCAATGATCAGATGAAAATACTGGAGCTACTTTTTGGAGTGAACTGGGCATATGATATGAGACGAGACAAAAACATCAGTCGTATATAATGATGGAGGCACAACCAACTGGGCTTGGTGCCTGATGGGCTCAGCCTGTTTGCATGTCCCTTAGATTTCTGCTTTAGAGATTTACTTTCATTCTTTTCAGATCTCCAGTGCATGCAGTGGGTATCCTCCTTCGGCATTCCTCTCTCTCTTTTTTTCCTTCTCAATAGGTTGTATGCTTCCTTTAGCCTTTGGGAAATAGATCTGGCAGGTTACTCAAAATGTAGCGGGAATGTCTTCTGTTATTCGTTGAACTTCATACAAAGGTCCTCCTTCATCACGCCCACTGTGCAGTTTGCAAAGTGCGCTGCAAATAAGCCTCCATCACTTTGTATCATTGTCGCGTTGTACCACTTTGTTTCTCCTCGAGGTAAGTGCAAATGATGATCTGACTGAGATCGTAATCATTGCTGCTCAGTACTTGGCCTCCTGCAAAGGTCCCGGCGAGCACACAGACCTTTCGTAAGACGCCACTGGGCAGATATCAGATGGAGCGCCCTCCCCCATCACCTTCTCGGGCCTGAAAAACTTAATAACTTGGTATTGTTCAGCAAGTCATTCAAGCGAATAGAGTGGAATTCTACCTGTTCCTCAAGGTAGAGAATCTGCTAAGCTGCTGCAAAGACTGTTAGGCATTTGTAGCTCTTTCTGCTGGTCTAGAGCTCAAGGTTAGGAGGCAAAGTGAATGTGAACCCTGAGTGAAAGCTTTGTAACTTCCTGTGTTTGCCTGAAATCATGCACACATTAAGCCAGTGTGCGAAACAGAGCTCAACAAATATATTCCTCTTTTTCAGTGGCATTTTTAATGTTCTTTTTTCACCTTATTTTTTTTTTTAAACCACGGGAGAGAGATATCCTGGAAACAGATCAGAAACACAAGGAGTTGAAACTTTAAAGTGATCAAGCCACACAGTTTCATAAATGATAACATACAGGTTTTTAAAAACATTGGTTGTAATTTCTACTAGGTGTCACAACTCAGTGAACCATTACAAGTGAACCGGCTCACTGAACCGAACTGAACTGAACAGATGGAATTCCACCCTTGCCATGCTTGAGAGGCTCCACGAACAATGCAAGTCTTCTTTCAAGTCCCCCCTCTGAGCGCTCACCTCGCTAATGCAGACGTGTGGGGGCTCCGGGACAGAACACAGCCCACAGCTCTTTGTTCGGTTGTGGGGTCCCTCTGTTCACGCAGAAGGAAGGCAGCCCACTTTGAAATCCTCACAGCCACCTTCTTCATTTTCAAAGTCTCAGTATTATTTTCCACTGGTTCCCAAATGTATATTAGAAGCAGAATGTTTTGCTCTCTTTTGATTTTCCCTTGAATTGTATGTAATTCACTTTAATCTGTTCAGATACACCTTGAAGGATTTTTTTTTCCCCTTTGGTAAATATACCTGAACCACGTGACTAGTGTAAAACATTGTGTGAGTGTAAAATGGAATGAAGTTCAAATCTTTGCCTTCAAGGAGATCATAATTTAGTAGGAGAGATAAGCCAGACATAGGTAACTATGCTTTTGAAAATACAAAAGCTCCTTGAGATCTACACTCCCTCCTGCTCACCTTCTTCTTTTGACTCCTGGTCTGTTGACATGTAATTAGCATGCTAATGTCTTCAGTTTTGGAGTTTTATACAGAGGCTTCCTTTCAAGGGTCATGTTTTATAAAGCTTCAAACTGATTTTGGATCTTTGAAAATCAAACCATTTCTTCAAAGCATGTTCTAACAGGGGTTGGGAGACAATAAACCAGAGATAAAGCCAGAGGGGCCAGGACTGGGAGTTGGTTGGTTAGGCACAAAAGGTACTGGCAGGTGGATCATTGATTAATTCCAGAGAGGTCAGCTGAGGGAGAGATTAGAAAGTACGAGGTACAGAATCCAGGGAGACAGGCCGCAGGGATCAGCTACTGAGGTTAGGATTCCGGAACACACAAGGTCAGGGGGTGAATAAGAGTTTTTTTGAAACATGGGGTCATGAGTCCGGGTCAAAACCCTTCAACCACAGGAGATTAGGAGCCATTCAAAAGGCCTGAATAGCAAGCCTAGGGTGTCAACAGAAAGCGTGAATTTGATGCTGAGTGGTTCTGTGGCTCTCAGCCCTTCGCATGGCTCTGAACTAGGGCCAGAGCTGGTTGCAGGGATGGGCATGTCTATTTGAGTCCACAAGTGGACGATTTTTGGATTAGATGAAGGATAGGGCAGAGAATTAGATATTCCGTGAGAACATTAAAATACAGCATTTGCAAGCTGTTTGCAAATCTGGACTTCTGAGTTTATATATTCCTTAGGGATTAAATCTGCCACTTTATTTTTAGGCAGTAAAATATGGTACTGAAACCCAGGGTTTAGCATTTGTTGATTTGAGTTTGCGTCCATGTAATGCTCTTATAAGCTCTGTGAACCTGTGTAAGGTACTTAATCTCAAAAGACATAGTTTCTTCAAGTGTAGAATAAGGATGATAATGCCCATCTTAGAGTTCAAAATATTCATCATATAAAAATAATAGATGCAAAATTATTAGTTGTAGACATCATCATCATCATCATCATTACAAACTTGGATTTTTTATTGAGGAACTTTATCCAAACATTTTTCCCTTTCAGAATGCAAGTAATATATTAATATTTTTATTTAATGTATAAAGTCAACATCTTCTATTACCATTGATTTTTTTTTAAAAACCCAGTCAGTCAATTTTTTTCTTTGCTTGTTTTGTTTAATGGGCCTATAGACAGCAATAGCACAAGCTCATAAGAAAATAAAAATTCTACAGAAAATATTTCTAAGCATACACTCAGAGATGTCCACCTAGTAACATAGATTCAAACACCAGCAAACTGGGTGTCTAGGGAGAGCAAATATAAATCCTTCTCTGTCTTGTGCTAAGTATGAGTCATCATGGAGCAAATATTTTACATTATCACTATCCCCAAACCATGCAAAAATTAGTTCCTATATGACTCTTTGAATTTCCTATATGGGAATCAAGTTAATAACATTTTTGCTTGTACATATGGGAACAACATATGTGGTTGGGAATTAAACCAAGTGGATGCTCAATTGTGGAATTGTCCAGAATGTATTTCAACTTAATTCTTATTTTAACTACTCCCCATGAGTTGCTATTAGTAGAAGACTGAGGCAGAAACTAATAGATACCATTATGAAGAAAAAAAAATCAGTTTTCTTCCCTCTTCACATTGGGTTTTCATAACACACTACTAAAAATGCTAAAGTAACGTCACATAAAAGACAAATTCCTACTTTCTGGCCTAGACCTGAGCCTGGATTATTATAGGCTCTTGAGAAGTTTCTGAAAGGAATTTTCTCTTTTTCTACATGTGCTTGTGTTCTGATTCTTGCTACCTACTCCTGCTGCCTGGGCTTCAGTAGCGTTCTCCACACCCATTTCTGAACCCTAGCTCATTTGTGCTGCCTGTATGCTAGTGTCACATGGAGTGTGGGGTCAACTTAAATGCCCGTGGACAAGGAGGCCATTGTCCTAAAAGCTAACATCGTCTTTGGCTTGTTCCACAATTAGATAAAATTTCTTCATCTGTAGATAAACTAAGGTTATCTCAGAATTTTATGGTTTAAGCTGGGGGACAGTGGAGCTGTGGTGACCTGGTCATGGGGCATTTCCTCAGTGGTGGATGTGGAGTGGGTAATAGCTTTGCAGTTGTAGATTCTCCCTACCCCACGGGCGTCAGGTAGGGAGGCAGAGCAGTGAGAAATCTTGTCTGCTTTCAGGTTCTGTGCAGCCCTGAAAAGCCTAGGAAAGAAGGAGCCAGCTGTGCCACGCTCCAGCCACAATCTCAGAGTGTGCTCAGCTGCTGAAGCAGCTCTTCAACACATCTCTCCTGCTCTTCAGTTTCCTGGGCTGAAGTCAGACCGAAGGGAGAGCACTTTTGAGGACCATTTCTATGGGAAACCTGCATTGGGAGCCTCCTCTTCCACTGGGAGGGAGGAGGGCTGGGACATCACTGCCCTTATGCAAACAGAGTGAGGGACAACTTCAAAGACTGCTTGAAGAGCTTGCCATGCCTCCTCTGGGTTTGTGCCCGGAGTGGACTGAGTCTGCCTTCTCAAATTTCCTTCCCCAACACATCTTACAGATTTACGGTATTTTCACCCCATGCTGTTGCCTTTGAATGCCTATCTCCAATCCTTCACTTCTTTCCTTCAAGTTCATGTGTCATCTCCTCTGCGACACTTTCTGCCATACTCATTTGCTCCAGCCCTGCACGAATTTAATTGCGCATTTCTCTATACTTCCATAGCAGTTATTTATGAATCTTTCTTCTCCATTCATCCGTGAACCTCTTCACAGGAGGTTCTATCTAATCTTATTCATCTTTGGAAGGCAGAGTAAGTTAGTGGTTAAGAATATGGACTCTGGCGTTAGAAGGTTTGGGTAAAATTTCTGCTTCCTTCATTTCCTCGCTGTGTGATCTTGGAAAAGATGTTTAACCACTCTGAATGATTGTTTTGTCCTCTGTAAAGTTTGTTAACCCATAAGGGTTGCTTTGAGAATTAAAACAAAAATCCAAAGTGATCCAAAAACAAAAATGAATCACTTAGCATATATTTATTAAGCCCTCAATGACTGAGCCCTGAGTGATTATATTGTTTTGGACACTTAGCACCTAGCACAGTGTCTGACTCAGAGTAGGGCCTCAACACATGTTTTGCTTCACTTAGCTGTATCATCCTTAAGCCACATGGCAAAAAATATGGCTTCGAAAAGGCAGCACGTGTATGTGTGTATATGTAAAAATATATATATATATTTCACTGCAGATGGGAAGGAATGAGAATAGAGCTGTTCTGTGAAAGATAGTAGCAGGGAGATGGAAACTGAAGCACTAAAACCTGAATTCATATTTAACACCACCAAGAATTTTACCAAGATAAGAAATTAGGGAGTTACAGATCTTCAGTTCTAACTTTTGGATGGCTTCTCATTCACTATATGAATATAGAAACATCCTTTGATTTTTTTTTTGGTAGCTCAGTTTCAATGTACACAAAACAGACATTATGGTGATAACTTGTCTTTTCTAGGTGTAAAGAAGACAGCATGAAAACACACAACCAATTTTATCCTAAGTGCCCTCCTGTTTTAAAGCAGGGAAACTGAGATACAAGTCTGCGGACTTGATCAAGGTTGCAGGCAGTGGCAGAACCAAATTAAAATTCATGTTCCCAGAGTCCTTTCCATGCCATTGCTTCACCTACTGACCCATGCTGCTCTACCAAGAAGTACTTCTGATTAAGTGAACTTTCAGGTTTCAATAACACAAAACCTTGGCAAGGACTTTAGGTAACAATCTCATATCATATACTCTGGTTACTTTTTGGCAAGAACCAGCTGTCTCATATATATGTTGGCTTAATTGCCTTGTACAGGCTGACATTGAAGAAAGTGGTGTGTTTTCACCTTTGAACCAAGAGTGCAAGAGCTTAATAAAGTCGCTATTTGAAAAATAAGGAAGGCAAAAGAAAATGAGGACAGATGCTTTTCTTGTAGATTATGCAGTCCATTTTCAGGGACCATAACTCTTTTCATTCACTATTGGGGTCTCAGAGCCTAGCACGATGCCTGCACGTGATACATGTTCAATTAATATTGATGAATATGAATGAATGAATGAATGAATGAATACATGGCAGGGTCAATAGTTTAGGTAGCCTCCTGTGCCTTGATGCAATATTTCCCCAATACTAAAGTGGTAGATGATTTCCTCCAGCCAGGGTTTGTTTTTTCCTTGGAGATATATATATATATATGTATATACATATATATACATATATATATGTAATAATATGTTAAAATTTAAGTTTTGAGCAAGGTTTCATGATACAACAGATATTGCACATCAGAGTGAGGATCTGCATCAAAATATACATTTTTAAAAGCAGGAGTTGGTTTCACAACTCTAGGACTGGATACTAGAAGAATACTGATCAAAGTGGAGGATATAAAAGAATTAAGAGAGCAGAAAGGGAGAGCACTTTTGAGGACCGTTCCCCCCGGGAAAGCTGCACTGGAAACCTCCTCCTTCATTGAGAGGGAGGGGGGCTGGGGACATACCTGTCCTAACTCAAATAGAGAGAGGGAGAACTTCAAAGGCTGCTTGAAGAGCTTGCCGTGCCTCCTCTGGGCTTGTGCCCAGAGTGGACTGAGTCTGACTTCAGCCCAGAAATTTGAAGAGCAGGAGAGACGTGTTGGAGGGCTGCTGCTTTGTCAGCTGAGTAGAGGTGAGTTGCTGCTGTATTCGGAAAGTAACTACTTTCTTTTTTTAGAAATCCTGAGAAGCAAAACCTCAGGTGCCAGAGAGGAATCTGATGTAGGACTATAGGCCTGAAGCCAGTTATGTCCTGGCAAAAAAGCTGGTCTGGAAGAGGCAATGGCACTCCAGCAGAGAAAAGTCTGTATAGAATGGGCCATCTGAGAACCAGGGGTTAAGGCAGGGAGTGCGGGTGAGGGTGGGATTGCCCAAGGAGAAGTACAAACTAGAGATGTAGGTGGAGGGGACCAGGAGGGACTCACCAAATGTAGCCACTAAAACCAACACGTAAGAAAGAGTCAGCTTAAACATCTTCCAGGCCCAGAGAGCATAAAGTCAGCAATACAAACATAACAACAGGAATTGACCTAGGAAACTTGCCTACCTGCCTTTCTGCTGCCGGCTATCTGTGCTTCAGTCCAGGAGGGGTTAGAAACCATGGCTAATGAGTAGAATACAAGCAGTAGAAGTGTGAGGTTGGACAAAGA
The DNA here is from genome assembly GCF_020740605.2 of Lemur catta. Lineage (NCBI taxonomy): Eukaryota > Metazoa > Chordata > Mammalia > Primates > Lemuridae > Lemur > Lemur catta. The sequence goes on from NC_059143.1 coordinate 23,816,005, forward strand.
AGAAAGGCGGACTGCCCTTTGGGTGGCAGGAAGCTCTCCTGAAACTGAAGCACCTGACGGACCAGAGAGGATTTAACTCTAAATTAAGTTCAGAACTTCACTATTACTAGAGATGGGCATCCATTTATTTGAGACTGTTTTGAACATACACATCTATTATAAACAGTAACATGCAGAAGTAAAGAAGTCTGTTGAAGGGTGCATTTAATGGCAGGGGGAAAACTTCTCCTATTGAGTACATTTTCAAGAAAGAGGGAAGATCAAAATAAAAATTACATTTTGATTATACCTTATAAGCTGAGCTTGATCAAAACAGAAGATATAAAGGTTTCTCTAGATTTTGTTGTCTAAGTCTGGACAGAGCTCTCACATTAAAACTGTACAATTTGGGTGGTCTTGGGGAGCTACGTCTGTGTACCACCTCTGTGTACCTGTGGGCACACTGCCTACCTTTTAAGGGGTGCAGCTCAGGGGAGGCTGCCATGGCTCACCAGGCCCTCCTCCTTGGGAACGAGATTAATGAAAACATAGTAGTCTGGCTGGAATCAGAAGAAAAGGGTTGAAAGAGACATAGACAATCATTTGGTCGTACTTGTTGACTTAGTTTATTTTCTGCTGCTATAACTTCAGACTGAATAATTTTAAAAGAGATTTATTTGGCTCATGGGTCTGGAAGTTGGGAAGTCCAAGAGCAAGGACTGGTGAGGCCCTTCTTGCTGCATTAGAATGTGGTGGAAGGCATCACGTGGCAAGTGAGGGACCACCTGAGATAGAGAAGAATAAGAGCATTAATCCATTCATGAGATTGTACCCCTCATGGAATCATCACCTCTTAAGGGTACCACCTTTTAATACCGTTACAATGATAATTATTAATAAATTTCCACATGAGTTTTGGTGGGGACATTCAAACCATAGCATTCATCTAATGTCCACATTTCTTCCATTATATACTGAAAATCATGTCAATGTTCAGTGGATCTTCCATAGTTCTTTCGTATTTTAGAGCTGCCCCAAGCTGTGTCCATGTTCACTGGCTGGATAAAAAGCATTTGCTATAATGTGGTTCATTTACGTGTTTTATTCTCTTAAGATCTTTCAAGGCCATTTCTATACGTCCATCCTTTCCCCCCAGCCCCACCAGACCTTATGAGTTGACCTGGCAAAGGAATACTAATATCTTTCTGGAAGAAAGAAGAACATGAAAAGGGAGAGGTAATGTCTGGTGCCCTGTTGGCTGAGGAAAGGACACAGGATAAAAGGAATGGGGGTGACATTTACCGAGCACCTACCCTGTGCTGCAGATGCTTTCTCTTAACTGATATGACATACTGTGAACAATAATTCTGCTAAAGTAGGCATTTCTGTGCCCTTTGTGTAGAGGCAGCAATGAGGTAAGTGACTTGCTTAGCACCATGAAGCTAGACCAGTCAGACTCCAAAATCCCTGCTCTTGCTGCAATTCCATATAGCTTCCTTGGAAACTACATTTTAAGCACATTTTAAAAGCTTGCTTGTGACTTCTTTCATTCTTTTTAATCTCCAGAATCTAACCCCATATCAAAGCTGATAGTATTTTTAAATAAGGAAATTGTTTTTGATTTCGATTACTACATTTTTATGAGACTACATTGACTTCTGTTATTAGAATTGAATTTCAGGATAGCGAATGTCGTATGTTCTCTTTTAGCACTGTATACCTTTCCATTATAGCGCACAACAGTTGATTCCAATCAACTTTTTTTTTTTAACTCATTCCACATTTCCAATATTTTTATACTTCTATTACCATTCACAAATATTCTCAGAAGTGTGTTTCAATCTGGTGATATTATGATAACTTTCCCCTAGGGGTTTATTAGCTTCTATGTTACAGTATTCATTTCACCTACTTTCATTTCCTTGGACTAAGTCCAGAATAGCCCCTGGTCCTGTTGCCTGCTTCACAAGCTGTGTGAGGGACCGTTTTTGCAATGCACTCAGAGGAAGGCATCCATCTGATTTTGTTCCTGTGATCTATCAGTCATTGTCAGGGGATTGAAATTGCATCATATTGACTACTTTTGTTTCTTTATTTCTCTAATGACTCCACTCTTCCTCTTTCTCTCTCTCTCTCTTTTTTTTTTTTTTTGTTGTTGTTCATTATTGCCTAGCTTTCTGTTGTAGGCAAAAGTAGCCGCTCACATTAATATTTGTTTTTATGGATTTTATTTTTTTAAAGGTAGGCTTTCTATGTGGTCTGGATTTTTTTTTTTTTGGAACCAAGTGGACAAAAGAGTCGCAACTTGAGCCCATGTTATATTTACTAGCATTTTGACACGCTTCTGGAGGTAGAGTTGCCGGAAGTCAGGCTATTGCCCTCCAGGAGAAAGTAACCTTTTAGGAAACACCTTCTCCTAAGGAGGTTTAAGGGTAAAAAGTAAATTTCAAGTGGAAGGGGACATTCTAAGTATGGCATGGTGCTTGTTAAATGAAGAGTCCAGAGGCTGGTTATTGGGACTTAAACGGGGGTCTTTAGGGTGGGGGAACATGGAAAAACAATACCAAGTAAAAGTAAAAAGAATGATTTCTCCATCTCTAAGGAATAATAAGAACACAAGGTATAAACAGCATTGATACCAGTGGCCATGGTGTTGTTGTGCTGCCCTAGAAGTGGCTGTGCTAGAGAGAGCAGTACAGGTAGGGTTGGCAGTGGTGGCACTAATAATGGCACAGTGTCCACAGTGTCCTTGTAGAGCCCTCAAAACTGGGCACTGGGAACACTGTCATGTATGTGGGCATCAGTGGTAGCAATGACAGTTTCTGATAGGCAGCGCTGAAACCCGTGGAGGTAATGCCACTATAAACCTTTGAGAAAGGGTGAGGACTGGACATCTTACTAGCTCAAAGACAGAGAAACTAATAATTTCCAGAATTATTTGGCAACTTGAGAAGGGGGGTTGAAATTCCTAGAAAATGGGTGATGATGGAGTCAGAAATACTATTTTGTAGCTTTATGGCCATTTTTCTTAGCTATAGGCTGATATGGCCTGAGAAACACAAGAAATAATAAGAATAAGAATAACCTCAACAACAGAAAGTAACACACTGTGCGGGGCACTGTTGCATTCCTGACAATAATTCTGTGGGGTGACCCTATTGTTGCCTCTATTTTATAAATGATGAAATTTAGGTACAGGAAAATAAAGTAACTTGTTCAAGGTTATATAACTAGTAAGTGATGAGCTGTAATTCAAACATAAGAAGTCTGGCTCCAGAGGCCATGCTTTTAACCATCCTGTGATGCTGTGGAACCTTATCACTTTAGTCTCAAGTAAATATAATTTTTTGAAGAATTTTTTTCAGCGGCTGGTGAAATTTTGTCTTCATTCTACTAAAAAAAGAAACCCACTGAATATATTAATTCAAAATTGGGAAAAGAATGTTAAACTTACTTAAGAAGAAATATTTCCTCTAATAACCAAAATGCATTAATTATAAAATAAAACTCTTTCTGCCCCAGAATTTTTTATTTCTCTTAGTCTTCTAATTGTTTTGCATTTTTTCTTGCATATATATTTCTATCCCAGTTGTGATTGTCCCAGATCCTTCTCAGATCATACCTGGACAATTGTAATGGCTCCCCAGTGAGACGTCCTGACAATTGCCTCTCACTTCTCCATTCATTTCATACACTGCATTGGACAAATGGCACCAAGACGTTAATCACTTGTAACCTGCTCCAGAACCTTTGTTAGCTCTAAATATTGGTACAAGAAATTCTATACTCTTTAGCCTGGAGTTTAAGACTATTCATGTATACGCACATTTATACAATGTCTCCCCCATATTATTTCCTTATTTCAGAATATTCACCCTGCTAAACACTTATCTCTCCCACACTAGTAGTCCACAAACATACCTTTAATACTTCTCCTCTGGAAAATTGCAGAAAATTACACTACTTCTCCAAGACTTTGTTCAAATCCTATACCTTCTGGCAAATTCCACTCAGCTAAAGTCTTCTGGCACGTATGATGTCTTTGTGTTAATCATGAAAAAGCCTCTCCTCTCTGGTCTGAAGCAGGCCTGCTTTGGGACAGAGGTATCGGTGAATGTGCTGGGGCTGGATTTCTGCTCTTTTCCCACCACACACAAATGTTCTGTAAGTAGCTTCCCTGTCCTCCACGGCCCCCTCTGCAGTTTTCACCCTGTGCCAAATTCCTTAAGCAACAATTGCCTCTACTACGCATTAGATAATTAATTATGTGTTGCTTGGTTACATCTCTTCAATTGTGGTTTTTAAAATTCTTTTATCAATATTTTTAATTTTTAATGTGTTACTCTCTTATGTCTCAGCATTTTCCCTCTTGAAGGCAGGGTTAATATATTATACTTCTTTGTGGTTCTCAGAATATACAACACAGTGTCTTGGATTGTAGGAACTCACACATTTGTTGATTTTACTTGCATTGTTTTTATGCAAACAAACACAGCTAATTACGAATGAAACATGAATTTGTTGGAAGTAATGATCAACAATTGGCTTTCCATAATTAGCTGAAAAGGGTAATGTTTAGTTTATAACAAAATACACTCCCCTCCCCCAATTGTAATGTGATTATACTTTACCTTTATTTTGATTATGTGTCTTTTGCATTCCGGTATATTGAGCTATCCACAGCTACAAGTGGGGAAAATTATTCTTGTACTTTGATTGACATAGAACGCTATGTGACCTTCATTAGAGTTAGGCTATTCAACATAGTTATTTTGCCAACTATTTATGGACACAAAATGCATAAGAGGAAATAAGGATGAAACATTTCAGTCTCTGCTTTCAATGAGTTTTAATTCTGAATGGGAGAAAACATTCATTAACAAATACAACGCTAGTAAGACAGGTATTGTAACTTCCATTAAATGTGGTACAGGAAACATGAATTAGAGGTTCTGAAGAGCCAGGAAGCTGTAGCGTTTACATTTGAGCTGGACCCTGCCATGGGGCAGATAGGGTAAGTAGTCATATTGATGTGAAAGGAGTACTCCAGGCAGAGATAAGACATGGAGAAAGGCAGGTTGAAGAACCATTCTTGGAATCATAAGCCTTTTTGTTTTGTGCAAAGTATCCCTGAACAAGGTATTCTTCACAACGCTATATCTATATACCTTCCAATCATTACATATCTAATTTATGACATCTGCCTAAGGTGGATGGTCACAGGATTGCCTATTTCAGTCCTTGGCAACAATACCTATAAAATTAGAGGAAGTATGTGCTAGTTACATGTTTCCTAATACTCATGCTCTAAAAGGAAAAATCTCCAGATGGAGAGAGATGGCTGTAACATTGACACTGTGGTTTCTCTTAAGTTTCCTTTTAGGGTTTCCTTATTTGAAACAAAATTTTCAGCACCTTGGCCAGACTTGAGAATATTCTGCAATACTATTGAGAAAAACCAATCCTTTTATCTTTTCTATTCATCTTAGCATAAAGGAGACTGGAATTTTCTAAAGGAATGTTACTTTAGCAGTGTGTGAATGGTGTTTCTTCTTCTGGTTATGACAGACTGCCAAGGACAAGTAAAAAAGCTGAAAAGCGCTTAAAAATCTCTAATTGGATGCATTAACTCTAATTGGGTTAGGGTTAGGGTTAGCTACCTCAATACTTAAGGGACCATGAGTTCAAGGAGAGGCAAGTGCACTGAGGTCATCTCAGTTATTTTGTTCCATATTTGCTGTCAAAGCATCTCCCCATTCATACGTGGGGTGGATTTGAGAGCTGAGAAGCTGAACAGAGTTCTGTGCTAGTTTTACCATGCTAGGGAAATAAAAATTGGAGTTCAGGGTTATAAAGGGAGCCAGAATTTGAAGTCCAGGTCCTAAAAGAAGTGACATTTGCCAATTTGTGAGCATCACCTATGAGGTTGAGAAAGCCAAAAAGAAACCTTTAGTCAAGGGGCTGGGGAGCAAGTAAATTTTCAGCAATCAAGTGGTCTTGAGGAAAAAATTAAAATTCAAGGCCAACTTAGAAAACATGCCAGACTTGCAGTTGAGACCCATAAAGTCTATATTCTACCAGTAAAGGTGGAAAAAAATTAGTTCTCATAAAAGCCAAAAATTAGCTTTAATTCACCTCCATCTACACTGGATTATTCTATTTGTCAGAAGCAAAATTAAATCATCTCTGAAGGAAGATAATATAATTCAGAGCCCTGAGCTCATCATGCACAATGTCTGGCATTTAACAACAAACTACTAGAAAGAAAAATACCAGAAGAAAATACTAAGTTGCAGAAAACCAAGAGAAAACAATCACCAAATTAGAAAGAAACCAACAGGTGAGTCAGATCATGGAAATACAGGCTATGGACTTAAAAGTAACTGTGATTATAACATAACAAAGTTAACCAAAAAAGAAAAAGAAAAAAGCTGGAGTGGCTATGTGAATGTCAGACAAAGTAGACTTCAAGGTAAAAACACTAGCGAGACTATCATGGTCTGCAGATCAACTCATCCAGAAGATGTAGCAGTTTCAAGTTTGTATGAATCAAAAAGCAAATCCTCAAACTATGTAAAGCCTGTTTGACAGAATTAAAAGGAGACATTGACAAATCCATAATAATAGTGATAGGTTCAGATATGGCAGAGATAATAAGCATCAAAAACTTAGTAAAGATATAGAAAATTTGAACAACACAGTTAAGTCTTAATTGACATTTAGAATGCTGCTCAAAGCAACTGCAGAATGTACATTCTTTTAAATGCATGTAGAATGGTTAGCAAAACTAAACATATATTGGGCCATAAAGCAAACTTCAATTGAATTGAAAGGTTTGAAAACATATAGAATATAGAGCTGGCCCTCTGTATGCATGGGTTTTGTATCTGTGGATTCAACCAATGGCAGGTCAAAAATATTTAAAAATTGCATCAGTATGGAGCACATACATAATTTTTTTTCTTTTCATTATTCCCTAAACAATACAACTATTTACATAGAATTTACATTATATTAGGTATTATGAGTAATCTAGTGATGATTTGAGGTATTACTATATGGGAGGATGTACATGGTTTATATGCAATAACAGGGACTTGTACATTCATGGATTTTGGAGTCTGGGCAGTCCTGGAACCAATCCCCCACCAAAGATCAAGGAATCTTTGGATTCTATGAGTAGAGCCAATTTAAGATTAAAATCCATAACAAAGAGATGATAAAATCTCTAGTTATTTACAAATTAAGAAATTCCCTTTCATAATTCACAAGTAAATACTTACAGTGGAAATTAGAAAATATTTTTAACTTAATGATACTAAAGACATAATATATTAAAACTTCTGGGTTGCAGCTAAAGCTGTGCTGTTAGGGGAACTTTTAGTCTTGAATACGTATATTAAAAAAGAAGAAAGGTTGTGAATCAATGATCTAAGCACCTATTTCAAGAAAGTAACATAAGATTAGGAAATAAAGCAAAAAGAAATAATAAGGAAAGAATAAAGGTGACAGAACAGAAAACAAATGTACAAATAGAGAAAACAAAGAAGCAAAAAGTTGGGTATTTGAAAGACTAATAAAACTGATAAAATCCTAGCATAACTGATTGATAGGGGAAAAAAAATGAATGAGAGAGAGAATAAACACAAGCTATCAATATGACTGCAGCTATCACTTCAGATTCCTCAGATATTAGAAGATAAAAACATATTAAGAAATAGGTTTAAACTAACGAATTTGAGGATTCAGATAAAATCAACAAATCTTTTTGAGAAATACAACTTAATAAACCTGGGTAAGAAGAAATAGAAAAGCTAAGCAGTCCTATTAAATTAAACTATTAAATCTACAATAAACACATTTTCACAAAGAAATGCCAGGGCAAGATGACTTTGCCAGCAAATTCTTTCAAACATTTACAGAATAAATAAGATGAATTTTACATAAAATCCTTAGAAAATAAATAAGCGTAAAACTTTCCCAATTGGTTTTTACTACAGCAGCAATAATTCCAGCAAGAGTTTAAAGTAACTGTATGTCTTTGTGAGACAGGGACTGCTAAAGGCTCAATGGCATCAACAGAGTCAAATACTGTGAATTTAATTTAAGGAATGATGTGTATAAAATCTACACTGGAAACTCTAAAACAGTATTGAGAGAAATTAAAGAATTAATCAAATGAGTGGATATATTATGGTCAAGAATTAGAAGACTCGGCCGGGCGTGGTGGCTCACGCCTGTAATCCTAGCCCTCTGGGAGGCCGAGGCGGGTGGATCGCTCGAGGTCAGGAGTTTGAGACCAGCCTGAGCAAGACCTCGTCTCTACTAAAAATAGAAATAAATTATCTGGAGAACTAAAAATATATATAGAAAAAAAAAATTAGCCGGGCATGGTGGCACATGCCTGTAGTCCCAGCTACTCGGGAGGCTGAGGCAGTAGGATCGCTTAAGCCCAGGAGTTTGAGGTTGCTGTGAGCTAGGCTGACGCCATGGCACTCACTCTAGCCCGGGCAACAAAGTAAGACTCTGTCTCAAAAAAGAAAAAAAAAAAAAAAAGAATTAGAAGACTCAATGTTACTAATTGTTGTCAATTTTCTCCAAGTTAATTTATAGACTTAATGTAATCCCATCCAAAATTCTAGTAGATTTTTATTTTTTGATGGAAATTAACAAATTGATTCTAAAATAAAAATGCAAGGATGTAGGAATAGTAAAAAAAGAAAAAATTCAAGCAACAAAACTGAGATACATATACTGCTAGATACCAAGACTTAATTACCATAGCTTTATAATAAGACAGTGTCATACTGCCATAATGATTGACTCTTAAACCAATGGAATAGAATAAAGAGTTTAGAAAGAACATATTATAGTCTTTTGATCATGTATTATCTCTTGATTTGTGACACTGGTGACACAGCAGAGTGTGGAGAAAGAATGTCATTCCTGTAATGGTGCTGGGTCAGCTGAATACCATCTTGGTCCCCGTTTATTATCATAAATCAGTAGTTCTCAACAGGGACAATTTTGGCCCTGCTGCTCTATGGACATCCAGTGATGTCTGTAGACATTATGGATTTTCATGACTGAGGGTGGGGTGCTACTGGTATCTAGTGGGTGCAGGTTAGGGATGCTGCCAAACCCCCTACAATGCACGGGATGGTCTCCACACTGCAACGAATTATCCTGCCCAAAATATCAATAGTGCTAAAATTGAGAAACCCTGCCCAAACCAAAAATCAATCTTAGGAGGATTGTAGGCTTAAATATCAAAGATGATATTAAAGTTTCTGGAAGATAATAAAAAAGAATATATTCATGATCTTGGGGTTGGTGAAGATTTCTTAAACATGACACAAAAAAAGCAGTAAGCATAAAAAAGATTAATAAATAAGAATACAATTTGTTTATCAAAACACATTACCAACACTGTAAAATGTTAACCCATAAAGAAGATATTTGCTATATATATAAAAGCAAAAAACTACTTGTATCCAGAATATATAAACAATGTCTACAAATTACTGAGAAAAAAAGATAGACAACCCAAATAGAAAAATGGGGAAAAGAATCCATTTTCACAATAAACATATGAGAAAGTGCTCAACATTATTAATCATTAAAGAAAGGAAAATTAAAAACTATGAAATAGGCCAGGCACAGTGGCTCACACCTGTAATCCTAGCACTCTGGGAGGTGGAGGCTGGAGGACTGCTGGAGCTCAGGAGTTCGAGACCCGTCTCTACTAAAAATAGAAAAAATTAACCGGGCATGGTGGCACAAGCCTTTAGTCCCAGCTACTCGGGAGGCTGAGGCAGGAGGATTGTTTGAGCCCAGGAGTTTGAGGTTGCTGTGAGCTAGGCTGACTTCACGGCACTCTAACCTGGGTAACAGAGTGAGACTCTGTCTCAAAGAAAAAAAGAAAAAGAAAAAAAGAAAAACTATGAAATAACACTACACACTCATCAGAAAGACTAAAATTAAAACACTGGGAGATCCAATGTTGATTAAACTGTGGAGTAACTGGAATTTTCACACACAATTGATGGAATTGTAAATTGGGGCAATTTCTTTGGATAATAATTTTTATTTACTAAAACTGGACATATACATTCCTCTATGGCTTAGAAATACCAATCCAACAGAAATGAATGCAGACAGGTACCAAATGATATATACATATCTGCACCAAAGGATATATATATCTTTCATCATATATATTTATATATTATACATGATATATGCACCTGTGGTAAGGGAAGATCACATTTCCATATTTCAGAAGTACAACATGGCATCTGTCAGTTATTACAGAGTGCCTGACAATACGGGATTTCCAATATATATTGTTTTTGCTAACCAGTTGTATTAATAATATCTTTCATCAATGCGCATCTATGCGACCTCCACGAAGTAAATTGGCTGTTAAATTTGCACCCTGTAAATTGATAGTTATGATTGCATTTGATTTCCTTCTTTACACAATAGTCACATTATTTCAAGGTATGTTCATACATGTTTCAAATTCACTAGGGGAGCTTATTATTTAAGAGAATCCATTACTGCAAAATTAAAAAAACTACTACTCAAACTATTACACTCAAATTAAGTTCCTCTGATTTTCCTAAACTTTTGGACGGCAAAAGTTAGTGTCATTATGGTCTGTTTCAGTTATCCATGGGCTCAAATTCAGTTTTCAGAATTATTCTACAAAGTTTAGAATAAGTAGGACCCTTTGGGACACACAGCATATCAACAAAAGTGACTACAGTCATCCCTAAGTATAATATTAGTGGGAAATTGGTTCCAGGAACCCCACCGATACCAAAACCCAAGGATGCTCCAGTCTCTGGTATAAAATGGTGTAGTATTTGCATATCACCTACACACATCCTCCTATGGGCTTATATCATCTCTAGATTTCTTATAATCCCTAATACAGTGTAAATGCCACATAAATAGTTGTTATGCTGTATTTTTATTTGTGTTACTTTTATTGTTGTATTATTACTTTTTATTGTTTTTTTCCGAATATTTTTGATCTGCAATTGGTTGAATCTGAATATTCATAAACCGCGGATACTGAGGGCTGACTATAAAAGAAAAATGGGAAGAGAGAACAGGGGAGGAGCCTTTTGTACCCTAAAAGAGCCTTTGGAGAAACTCCTGTCTCGCAATGACATACTGTTGTTTTAAACAAGTCCTGCTGGAATTATTGCTGCTGCGGTGCATATGGCAGAGAAGGATTGTCCCCGAGGATGAAATAGTGCTCTCATTCTGCACTGCAGATGAAGTTGTGAATGTGTGGGGAAACGGGACAGAGAAAATTAGGAGGGACAGGGGACAGAGGAATAAGGAGAAATGAACATTTAATATTTTATAAATTCTCTATTTCTTGATCACGATGCTTTAATTGCAGAACTCCAGAAAGATAATATTTAATTATATGGACTTAATGTGCTGAATACATGGACGAAGAACGAAGTGCATCAAAGAACTTGGAAATAAGGGAAACCAGGTCATTCTGTGAGAATCACACTAGAATATTGGTGCAGACAGAATGAAGCGTTATGTGGTCACCTGAAAGAGACCTTTTTGGCATGCAAGGGAGCTTCCCGGGACGCTGCTTTATATGTGTGCCAGTGCACGTCTGATTCTTCTGCACTGGCCTCCTCATTTGCTGCCATGATGTTTCCTCATTTTTGGCCATCCCTCATGGGACAGTGGGCCGACTAATGACTGACAACTAATGGCAGCTACACCTACCGTCCTATGCCCATTCACAGAGGAGGAGCATTGTTTGTCAGTATCATTTTTGCACAGGTCCTGGGCCAATTCCCCACAATGCAGCATTTACAACATCATGTTGTAAATTTAATGAGGCTTTATTTAAGGTTTGGGTATAAAGGTATAAAGAAATGAGTGTAAGATACGGGGATGAATTGATCACGGGTTCCTAAGCCCAGACTCAATCTCAAGTAAACTTCAGGTGTGCTCCTTCTTTCTCTCCCAGGCTACTGCCAGGTGGCCCCGGGGCAGCTCTTGTTCATCCACTTTCACGTCCGGACTTCTTCATACATCTGACTCCAGGGAAAATTGTCTTTGGCTGCAGAGAGAAACTGCTGCTCTTTTTCCCTAGTCCATCTAAGGCTTCTCTATAAAATAATGTTTCTATCTTGATCCCACTGGCATCTCTACCACCTAGCAGGCCTAAGTCATGGCAGGTTATAGTTTATTCATTCAGTAAATATTGGGTGATAAGAAAACCCCAAGAATAGTAATTTAGCCATTGTTTATGCTTCTCTGGAGACTTGAGAAATATATTTATATTATTCAAATTAATTAGCACTTCTGATACTCCAGTGGAAGAAAGCAGGGCCCCCTGAGATTATTTGAGGATGGACTTTCTGATTGATACACTTTTAGGCTAGATGATAATTGCCATTTCTTTGTTCTCCTTTGGTTTAGGAGTTTGATACCACCTTCCTCAAATTTTATGAACCCCTTCCCTTAGCAAGTAATGAAGTGAATTTTGATCACATGGCACTGTATACTGATTTTGAGATGGTTTTGTAAATTGTTATTCTCAGGGCAATAGTTTTAGGTAGTTCTCCAAAGCCTTGTTTGAATGAGGTGCCCAGAACAACAGGACGAGCATCACCTGGGAGCTTGTTTGAAATGCAGAATCTCAGGCCCTACCTGGATCTTCTGGATCAGAATTTGCATTTTAACAAGATGTCCAGGACGTTTGGACTCCAAGGGATCTTGTTGCTCTTTTTATATTGCTTATCCTGAGTGTAGCCCACATTCACTCAGGAAGAAAAATTTCCCCGTGCTTCCGGTTCTCCTTCTGTTTTTCTAATCAGGCACCACAGCTCTCTTGATCTGAGTAAGGAGAACAGGGCAGGTTATGGTGAAATGTTTGCCTCTTGCCTGGCTCCTTAGGAAGAACATCTGGATAATATTTCTGCAGCACTACCTAGTACCTCTAAAGAGACTGGAGTTTATCCTCAATCTAGCCACTTCATGGATATCCTGTGCCTAGGCAGGTAACTGCTATTAAATCCACCTCTTCTTGAACTTTTTCAGCCCTTTAGAAAATCCCAGCTTTAAAATCACTCATCTAAGATAAACGTAGGCTCCTGAACCTGAACGACATAATTGCTGTAGCCCATTCAAATCTACTAATAATTAAGAAGATGGCTCAGTTTTTGATTGTAGAATGACTTTAAATTTAGGGCCACTTCTGACCCTCTATCCAGACCCTGAGTACAACAACATGCTTTTTATTAGGGTTGCCACCCAATCCCCATGAAATAAGTGTTAGAGATTATATATTCAGGATAGTTTAAATTCCTGGATCATCTTTAACCTTGGCAATGTTGTGAATGGTTTTTCTTCTTGGCAATAATCTTTGTACTCATGTGAACCCTCTATAATAGTTGTACATACATTTATATATAATACTGTATGTATTTTTCATGTCATCTATTAATATATTATTTCCATCAGTAAATTTTCTGTTTAATTCCCTTTACCCACCAATTCTCAGTACTATTATCTGGTGTTACATTCTTATATTTTCCGATCATTTACACTTTTGCTTTCTGTGCTTATCTCAGACATTCCAGATTCCTTCTTCCGGCTGATTTGAGCCTTGATTTCTTTGCTCTCTCTTTTTGTATTAGAATAATTGAAAGAACCTAGAGGTCTCCTTGAAATGGCAGCTGCCACTTTGGCTGAAGTGTCCCCTGGGGTCATACTGGTCTCCCTCTGTCTAAGGTGGACTCTTCTTTCTGCCATCGTTTCTAACAATGTTTCCAAATCCAACACGTGTTGATACCATTTCTCCTGCTCTCCGTTAAATGGTCCTTTCCAGAAATTCTTATCTCTAAAAGCAACTTCATTCCAAAGCAGATTTTCCAGAGAACACTCCCAGCTTCCAGAACTTCATGGTTTCTGGAATAGGCTGAGCAGTCTCTCGCACTGGCTGCCCCAGTAAGTGGCCCATGTCTCTACAACTTACCCAGGCTGGTCTCTAACCTGCCTTGACACCCAGCACCCTGAAACTCCTAGCAATATCATTTCCTCTGCTTTTTTTCTCTCTGAATGTTTTAGAAACTCATGGTTTGAAAGATTGGGCATAAAACAATCACCTTGACATAGCTCCCTTTCCTGATACTTCCCGGAAGATTGCAGAATAGCATCTTCAATGCACTCTGATGCTTTCTCCTCAGACGTGTCCACACTGGTCCAGCCTGTTTCCAGTCATGTTCATTTTTGTTGCTTTTAAAGGGCTTTCATTTCTGTAATATTTTTAAATTTTTCACTTCTATTTCTTTCTTATTATTTTGCTAGCCAAGTTTACTTGATAGCTTTTGAGTTCTTTTTTTAAAGACCTGTAATGTTATGTCTAATTTTATTTAGATTACGGTATTTTAGCTCTTCCACTTCCTTGATTAATTTAAGTTTCTGTGTATGATTATTCTTTGTGTGCCCTTTGCTTATATTCTGTTTCCTCTTTGTTTCAGTTTCTCTGTATGTGTTTCATACTGTTTCTTTTCTGATTATGAGCTTATATTTGAATGGAGCCTAATGTTTGCTGCAAAATAAGGAGTACAGAGATTAGCAGGTGCGACAAAGGCAGAGGAGGGCAGGGAGGCATGAGGTGGGCTAATTCACAACTTTGGTCTGGATTTCCTTCCACAAATAACCTTTTACTGACCGGTTACATTCTTTTGTAGGTGGCATGTCTCTCATGATTTTTAGCATTCGTGATATGGGCTCATCACGTTTCACCTCTTACTCTCCTGTGGATGTGGATAGGCATCCAGTAAGTAGACAATAAAAATGATAGGTAAGCTCATTCCTCCTTGACTGTGATCTCCCCCTGTATCTATATCTATGGGATAGACCTTAGTTCTGCTAGATCGTATGTCTCTGTTCAAATACCCACTAGAATAGCACTTGGGAATGTGATCATTCTTAATTAATTAATTCACTACTTTATACAACACTCTTTATTTTGACACAGTATTTGGCAGGGACATTTTGTATATTGGGCTTTGGCACTGTTACTACTTCCTTATTTCAATTAAGATTAATTTCCCCCTTTATATTATTTAATAGTTTTGGGTATGTGCCTTTTTTTCTGGCATCTTCTCCATATCCCCAGAATACACTGTTTATTATGAGGCTTCATCGAAGTCATAGAGAAAATCTAACAGAAGAGTAACACGGAGCATAGGCTAGACCTCCTAAACATAGATCAACCCTATTGTCTTGTGGCCAGCTGCCCTGTGCCTCCCTCTCAGCCTGTCTTTGGGACAGCATGTGCTATATACTCTGTCACCACCACCCCCAAGAATTGTTCCAAACCTTCCCAGGCTTGGTGGTCGGGGTCCAGGTAACTCTGCTTGTTTCAGTTATTCTCCAGCCTTCCTAAGGGCCAATTCCTTTGGCAGCATATTGAACGCCTCTTACAAAGAATAATGAAAGAGACATCCATCCCCTTCAGACAGCAGCCTTACTTAGACTGGTTTGTGGTTTAGCCTGACAGTCCAATAAGACAAACATAAAATAGTGTGGTGTTGATATATTTCCAAATTTCTTGGCTATTCATTTGCTTCCAAATTTCCTTATTACATAAAGAAGAAAAGTGGCAAACAGAAGAAATGACTTTGTGTCCACAGAAGCACAGAGACAGGGTAGTTGGAAGGACAGCTTTCATGGGGGCACTCTAAGCCCTCCCCAGGGGAGGTGTGCTCTTCAGTGAGTAGCTATTTTGTCTCTTCATTGTGTAGGTGACTATGACACCCTATCAGAATCAATGCTATTTGACATCTGAATCATATAGTCCTATTATTCTAATTCCATTCCCACTCTTTCATAATTCGATTTCCTATGTAGTTTGTCTACAGTGAAAATATATGCTTGTTTATCCTGTTGACATTAAAGTTTTCCTTGGCAGGAACAAAGATGAGGTGGAATCTTGAAACATGCAAGGCTGATGGCGGCCCCAGACTGTGGTCAATACACCAAGCAGATATTCCTGAAAGGAGTCTGCCTTAGAGGCAAGATACACTTCCCTGGAGCGGCTGCTTCAGCAGGACAGAGGCCAGTTGCATTTGGACCCCCACAATCGGTACATTGATTACCTAGAGGAAAACCTGATATGACATCCAACCATTGGTGGAGTTAGAGTCGCTTAATGAATCTATTGTCACAACTCAGCCTTACAGACAACCCCAAGAAGCTTCCAAGCCTAAAATAATTTTAACCAATATATCATCCCTTGAAGAGGTCAAAGCTTTAAAAAAATTGGTCAGAATTGCTATTTTATTCACCAAGCAGAAATAATTTCTCATCCTGGGAAGATAAATAAGTGTTTATATGCAAGATTAGTTTCACTTATTTATCTGAGTGTCAAATATAAGATACCCTGGGATATTTTAAATTTAAGCAAAAACCTTGAAATAATTTCCTAGTTTTTGTAAAAAATAATTTCTCTACCCTCACTGAAAATTGAAGAAAACCCATATTTTGAGCACTTTCTATATACAAGGCAGTAAAATCAGTGATTAACGTGCATTAACTCGTTTAATTCTTACAACTACCAGGTTAGGTATAATATTGTCCCATTTTACACATGAGAAAATTGAGATGTTGAAAATGTGTTACTTAACCAAAGTCATAGAGCTAATATGTCATGGAGTCAGAATTCTAACCTAGGTCTGTGACTTCCCTGGGGAAGAAATAAATGATTATTACTATGTCAATGTATTGTATCCAGAGTTTTCCAGTAACACAGCTGTAGTTAAATTTGGGTTTACCATTTATTGCAGTAAGGAAGAATTCACACCATGGGCAATCATGGGACGTCTCAGGAAGAGGGTGTTAGAAAGAATTTATTATAGGATTTAGGCTTTGGCTAGATAATTTGGAGAAATGTCTAAGGAAGTAGGGCTTTATTCCAGATTGAGTATTATTGAAAACCAGGTGTAATTCTATGATTGGCTATCTCAGTTAATCTCATCTATAGGGAGGGCAGACTAGAGTCAGTACAAAGCCGTAATGGTAAGGAAGCAACCATCATTCATACTGGTCAGCAGAATGGAATGTGTGGTATTTTGTGGGCAGCACAAGGACTTTGCTTATGTCTGTTTAGACAAAATTATGAAGTGGCCTTGTTTTGTCTGAATGATCTTGTCTGATGTTGGTGTGCTGTGAGATTATTTATGTCCAATGGAAGAATATGCATGGCTTAGCTGTAAGTGCCAGGCCAGCTTCAAACAACAGTGAGGGCTGACTGTAAGTTTAGACCAGTTCCTGGTTGTCAGAGGCTGTTATTTGTTTTTTCAACTAGAACTGTGATATCATGGCAGAGCAACAGCAGTAGCTGAGCTGCAAAATTATGACACCAAGGGTTCTTACGGTCTCTTTCCATTGGCCAGAATGGTTTTTAGGCTTTAGGTCAATCTAAAGGCACAGATAATGCCAATTTCTATGCCTCAAAGGGCATGGTTTCTGAGAAAGGGATGAGACAGAGTGAGAGCAAGAGTGAAAGCAAGAACAAAAGAGAAAGGAGAGAGATCACATCCAAGATGGAAGCTGCCGTCTGTCAAAGTACGTCCGTCCCATTTGCCATAATCCATTCATTAGAAACATGTCACCAAGTTCAGCATGCATTTCAAAGGGAGGGAACTAAAGCTCCATCATCTGAAAGGAGGAGTATAATTTGTGGACACGGTTTTTAAGCCACCCAAGATATATTTATTGTTTTAGTCATTTTTATACTATGTTTTAAGACATATATCATGCTCTTTTATACTATCGAGACACAACACATATTACACATTTTACCTTAATGACGTTTACTTAAATGCACTGGTGTGTTCGTGAGAGAGAGAAAGAGAGAGAGAGAGAACTAATTCCCATTTAAATAGTGCAGGAGAAAGAAAATACCATGCATGCTATTTAATTGGATTCGGGTTTGAATTAGCCAGCTATAAAATATACTTTAAGGAATACTGTAGAACATTTGTATATGGGCTGGCTATTAGATGTTGTTAAGAAGTTAGAAATTATATTAGGTGGGAGAATGATACTGGGCTGTGAAAGAAAATGTTTTCTTTGAAGGAGGTACTGACTGCTGCTATTTGGGTGAAATACAATATCTGTAATTTATTTTCCAATTTTAACCTCACCCCAAAGGTGAAGCAAATATGCCAAACAGAGCATTTGTCAAAACTTAGTTAAGGTTATATGGATGCTTGGTTTATATTTTTGTATTCTCCTGTGCCTAAAATTTTATAATAACATGTCAAAAAAACAAAACCAAGCAAACAAAAAAATCAGCTCAGGTGAGTCTGCCTCCACTCAGAGTGCCCAGACCAGGGAGTGAGGTAGGGTGAGACTGTGAGCTTCCGGTAGGGTGAGCATCTCGCCATGTTGAAAGAAATTCTATTACAAAATGATATTTTATACGTGTGTGTTCATTTGTATATACAAAATTGTTTATATTTTACTCCATGGGCTATTTTAGGGATTTTGAAACTATTTTGACAGCATCTGAATCTTGTCTATTATGATGCCATTATGACTGAAATTGAAGTGACTATTTTGATAAGGATGTTTATGAATGCCACTCAAAGCTGTTTTTTTTTTTTTTTTTTGTCTGTATATTCCAGACAATGGTAACACAGGATTCTCTTGGGGTCTCAGTCTGCCCAAATGATCCAGTCAAATGCAGTGGGTTAGAATGTGTGAAAAAAAGGCAACCTCCAAGCTGGATGATTGTATATTATGATTCATCTTCCTCCAAGTAGGGCAGCTTCAAAGGAGTGGCTTAAGCTCTCCAAGCTGGTGTGTAGCTTTGTCTCTGATTTGCCAGATCGCAGTGTTTGATGCTGACAGCTTGGGTTCGAGAGGCTGAGAATACTGTGCACGAGGTGAGCCTGCCAGATGAGGGTGTGTGACCGAGGGATAGGGGGAGACCCAGCAGTGGGGAAATATGCAGAGGAGGAGGGCTTGGAGGGAGGGCAGAAGGAAAGGTGACTGCAATCGAGGATGGAGCCAGAGACCATTGTTGAATTTAGGGTCAGAAAAATCTGTTGTCTAGATGAAGAATTAAATAGAGCAAAGACAATTGTTGCTCCAACTCCAGGTTTCACTCATAAAACAACGTGGGGTAGGTCTGCAGCTACCGAGTGGAGGAAACCTTGTGTCTAATTGATCCTTTCGAACATTTACCTGTAGTGATGGAATTAAAACATGATCTGTGCAGCGCTCCTGCTGAAGTGCTTCAAGCGTGCAGTGCACGGGGGGCCAATCGGATCTTGTGCACCCTCCCACGAAGGCAACACTCAAATCTGTCATAACCGCCCTCTGCATTCCATCGTGGAGGGAGCGCGTTCCATCTGTTTGTCATGATCCCTGTTTGGAGCCATGTGGATTTGAGCCCTTTAAAAATGGTTTTCCCTCAAAAGCCCTTTGTGTGTGCTTGTGTGAACTTTCTGGGCAAGTCTCAGACTGAAGTTCACCTAGCCACCATCACCACTCGGTAACTTAGTAACGAACGCTGTTTAAGTGCAGTCTCTTCACTTCTGCTGGTGACAAAGCTGATTCCCATTCATTTTCCAGAATGCCATAAAATTCACCCGAATCTTGCAGTGGCCTTGCCCACTCTGCAGCGCTGGTGTCGTATTTTTATCAGTGCTTGTCAGAGACCCGGGATTCAAACTATCGGAGGTCCAGATGACATCTGGCTTCCCAGCTCCCCCGGAATACTGGCTGCAGTGCTTATCAGTGCATTATTCATCAAAACTGATGATGCAAGCTACAACATGCTGTCTGTGGCTCAGCGTACGAGTGGAAAGGAGTTGGCAGAAGCGCCTGGTGTTCTGTGAGCAGCATGTAATCAATAGTCTGGGTGCTTGTTCACTTCGTGTTGATGACTATTCCCTCTGGTGCATTTCTGTATATTTTTGGGTTCACTGTACTACCAGCTGTGCAATTTTTCTTCCTCTGTTCCTCATACCAGCCCCGACAGACAGAGCAGAAGGAACAACCTTTTTGTGTGGTGGGTGTCAAATCAAATAATCTAATGACCAAAAGCAGGGCGGCAGGCACTGGCAAAAAGAGACAGTTCTAATAATTTCCAAGTGTATGTGGTAATAAAATCAAATGAGCTGCGCTGATATTCAGACTTTCTGCTACTTGAGTCAAATTAAACAATGCCAATCCTCCCCTTTGCGCAAGTTTTCAAGTGACAAACAAATCATTGGCTTCCCTCCTCCCATTTTCTCCATTAAGAGTGTGTGTGTGTGTGTGTGTGTGTGTGTATGTGTTCGCACGTGCACACATGTGCTGTAAATCCTGTTCCCTCTCAGTAGAGGGACCTGACTTAGTTTCCCCTGTTAATGACAAAGGCTCAACACTGTCACTGAGTTGAAGACTGTGAGATGTGTCACCCCTTTCCCCATGCCGATGGTGTTATTAGGGATTGCATAAGATGTTCTAGAATCAATACTGAAATCCATCTTGTTATATCTGAGATGAAGAAATTAATTTTCGCCTGCAAGTTAAGCAATTATCCATCTTCTATAGTTTTTAGGATTTGGTTATTTATCATTATTAAGAACAAAGTCTTTCTTTTTTTAAGACATAAGGAAAAATAGACATTCAAATGGAAAAAAGAGCTAGTTTTAAATATTCAGGTCAGTCTCAAGTCTTAATAAACTTCTTAGCAATTATGTTTTTTTTTTCTTTTTTTTTTTGAGACAAAGTCTCGTTCTGTTTCCCGGGCTAGAGTGAGTGCCGTGGTGTCAGCCTAGCTCACAGCAACCTCAAACTCCTGGGCTTAAGCGATCCTACTGCCTCAGCCTCCCGGGTAGCTGGGACTACAGGCATGCGCCACCATGCCCAGCTAATTTTTTCTATATATATTTTTAGTTGTCCAGATAATTTCTTTCTATTTTTAGTAGAGACGGGGTCTCACTCTTGCTTAGGCTGGTCTCGAACT
This sequence comes from Lemur catta, assembly GCF_020740605.2. Taxonomy (NCBI): domain Eukaryota; kingdom Metazoa; phylum Chordata; class Mammalia; order Primates; family Lemuridae; genus Lemur; species Lemur catta. The sequence goes on from NC_059143.1 coordinate 23,837,006, forward strand.
CCTGACCTTGAGCGATCCACCCGCCTCGGCCTCCCAGAGTGCTAGGATTACAGGCGTGAGCCACCGTGCCCGGCCGTAATTATCTTATAAAATCTTTAATATTTTAATATTCTGTGCAATCTGGGGTTTTTGAGGGCTCATTCAGAGGCCCTCGTTTCTCAGGCAGCAGTGAACTCTGTTGTCTGGTAGGTGAGTTGAAGGCTGGGGGACCAGCATGCACCGTGGTGTTGGTCCCATGTCCGTGGTTTAATAGTTGTGTCTGTCATTTTTGTTAAGCCTGATGATTACTGCAGGTCAAAATAATCATTACTACAAAACATTAACTGGTCTTCTGTGTCTCCACACCTCTTAGGCATTAAAAGAAAAGAAGGATTGTTTATTTTTAGGATGAGTAAGTCTGGCTAGACTGATTTCTGGTTGACAGTGATATTATTTTGTTGCAATAAAGACCTCAAGAGGGAATTCCACATTCTTGAACTTGCTTTGGACACAGCACATCCAACTTCCCTGAACAGATTTGATATTCACCAAATGAATCTCTCTGGCCCCTGGGCCCTGCCCTGAAACACAGCTTAAAATGGGTATGTGCACAGATAATACATCATGATGTGGCAGAGCTGTAGATAGGATGGGAATAAAAGAGGCAATTATTAGAATAGTTACTGAGTTCACAAAATTCAATTGTGGATAGTGTTGTGGTTCAATCATGGGCTCTCAATTGAGAATGCCCAGGTTCAAATCCCAGCTCTGCCATTTCCTAGCTCTGAGGCCACCAGTAAAGTTAATTAACCTCTCTGCTGTTTGATTTTAATCTATGTTAAATGAAAATAATAATATTACTCAGATCGTATGGTTATTATTAGGAATAAATTGAAGTATATGACATAAAGGATTAGCAAGCACTTGGTAGCTAGTACGTGGTCACTGAAAGTTATCTATTATTACCAGTGACTAGCGACCTAAGACTTTGTAGTATTATTTCCATTCAATTCTATTCACCTGCAACAGTATCATTGAGTATCCAACATGTTAAGGCACTGTCCTATGTGTTGAGGGATAAAAGTATGATGAAAATGTGGTTCCAACCTCAAGGAGCTTAGCATTGGTAGGGTGGAGTTAGACATATGCATGGCTGACAGCAGTGAAGGGTTTGGAAATACCAGAATAGAGGAACAAACCATGTCCACAAACCACAAGGATTGGGTCAAGAGGGTTCCTGATTCTCACTTGAGGTGGGAAGGAGAGTGGTAGGAAAGCCAGGTGATTATTTGAGCTAGGCCTGAGAGTCTAAGTCAGAATGTTAAAGAAGGATTGGAAACGTGAGAGGATAGTCCCATGGAACATGGTGCACAGGGAGCCAGGGAGTTGTGTGGGTTGTTCTGAGACTTGCTGATGGTCTGATGGCACATTAGGCATCTATCTGATCTTGTCGGGAGCCTGCGTGACATGGAGAAAGGAGCATGAGCTTTGGGCTTGGCCTGTGACTAGATCTTGGTTCTGTCTCTATTGCCTGGTCGTGAGAACCAGGACATGGAACCTCACTTTCTTCATATGTACAACAGTGGTGATGTAATCGCACATATCCCATAGTGGTGTTGTGGGCATTTGTGGGAATGTAACACACGTGGCTTATGACAGCCACCAGTAAATATTTTCTTTGTGGGGCAGAGACTGGGAGGCTTGTTCACTATTTTATAGGCCACCCCAGCTGCCAGCTGGAGGTCCCCTGTGCTTCCAGGTTTAGGGAAAATTGACTCAGGCCCCAAGCGCATGTTCTGTGGTGTCTGTGCATCACCAGGTCTTTTAACTCTCCTTTGTCCTCTTGCCTCTTGTCCAGAGTTGTCCTTGTGCTGAGGACAGCAGAGGGAAGATTTTTCCAGGTGGGATAGTAAACACAGAGACCCTGAGTTAAGAGTGTGTTTGACTTACTCAAAGAAGAACAAGGAGACCCTAAGACTACAGCAGGGTGCAGGAAAGGTGCAGTGGCGTGAGATATGACTAGAGCAGTGGCCAGGCACAGATTACATAATGCCCCACGGTCATGGCAAGGACTTTGGGTTTCACCCTGAATGAGAAGACAAGTCTTTGGGAGGGAGAAGATATGTCTTAGGAAAGAATCACTCTGGCAATGAAATGGGAAATGGACAGATGGGGCAAAAGAAGCCACAGGAAACCAGTCAGGAGGCTATTGAAATGCGTTTGAGAGCACGTTTGAGAAATCACGAGTCCTGTTTTGCATCTGTTAAGTTTGAGATACTTTTCCCCATTACTCATCCATTAGGTGGAAATGTTGAGTAGATAATTGAATATATGATTTTGGAACTCAGGGCAGAGGTTAGGGCTGAAGATTAAATTTGGAGGTATATTACCATTCACCGTTAGATGAAAACGCTGCACATATAACTCAAAACTGTGCAAAATAACATGGAATCTTATTTTTGACCAGGAGGAGGAACGATTTACGTTTTGAGTTAATTCACTTTAAACAACAAGTACCCTGCTGTTCTTAAGGCCAGCTCCGTGCATTGGCCTGTGTGGCTTGTCCAACAACAATGGATGTGGCACATAGGGACCCAAGCCCTGGAAGAGGAAGCAGAAATCAAAACTGCTCCCAAGCACATCCAGAGTAAACAAGCAAAACTCATCTTCCTTTATTTTGTGTTTTATATCACTGAGCAATTTGATTAAAACAAATCAGCAGGACAAAAAATGAAGTTGCTTTTCTGTGGGGAGACAAAATCAATGAGAAGGATCAAGGTTGAGTAAATGTCCTATGGATACTCAGGGGAGAGAATACGTTTTCTTGAATAAAAATGGATTTTTTTGGAATTAGTTGTTTTCTAAAACATGAAGTTACTTTCATTTTATACCTTAAATGGAATTGAGAGTATGTGGCACATCTAAGAGCAAATAGTTCATGACTTGAGAAGGTTGCAACAGTGCTTATGTTTTTGCCTTGATGAGATGTGATTTTTAATAAAGGAATATCTTTATGAAAGCAACTGGGTAAGTCATTTGGACAGAGTGTGCACCTAAACCAAATATGGTGACAGAGGTGAAGTGGTCTGATCAGCTGTCATAAAACTCAGCCCATCCACAATGGGAAAGAATCAATGCTAGCCGTGCTGGCATCCCATTCAGTGATCCCTTCAAGGGCGACCCTGCTACAAGGAGTGCACATGGCCAGTGCCTCTGATTGTGGCGACTTTGGGATCTGCCTGAGCTTTGGAGCAGATGCCAGGGCCAGGCACTTTCAAGGCTGCCCCCAGCCAATGGCGGAGCAAGGCAGCAGCACGAGGGCTTGCAATGTCTGGACAGAGGAGGCTCCTCTCTGGCTCCTCTGTGCTGGATGGAGCTACTCATTGGGCTGGCTGAGCCTTTCCCAGAACTGCACCACTCTCTGAGGCTTCTCTTCCCTGACCCTTCTTTCTTCCCTCGTACCTTCACAGGTGTTGTACCTACATCATGGTCTGAAGGCTTTCCCTAACTGCCCTTGTTCCTTTCCCTTGTCCTCTGCTACAGGCGTTCTCCCCCATTAATGTCTTGCACTTCTAGCTCTCTCTTGGCATGCGCTTTCTGGAGGACTCAACCTGTTTCCTGCGTGGTCCTTCTATATCAGGAAGCCCCCCCGAGAAGACATGGGAAGACATTAATAAAGCCTGCTTTCATTGTTTTTCATTTATTTATATCTTCCCCATTTATACCGATGTTTGCTTTTTATAAAGGTACAACACACTCTAGGACATTTCTTGCCTCCAATTGCTGATTTGCAGATTTCTGAAAACAAGCTGGTTTCCAGAAATCTGGCTAGTTCATGTGGACTCTCCCTGAGAGAGATTTCAGCACTTTTTGAAAGAATGCTAACATTTTGGAAAAACTGACATTAAAAAAATATGTAATCATTTAAAACACGAATATTACTCTGACAACTAAAAACTGTAAATTGTTATCAACTATTTTCCAATTTTGCTTTCCATCCTCTGATTTGGTTTCTACCAGATATTAAATATAAATGCTTATTCTCTAACCATAACAGATTTTGGGGGGGAAAACTACAATGGCGAATCTGAAAACAATTCGGACAAAGTTGGGGTCAGTTCACCCAAGTCAAAAACTCCCTCAAATGAGCATGTCAGAGTTCTCTTGAACAGAGTGTTTATTGTCAGTGAATCCTCACAATTCCTCACCCCTTAGTGCCCATGTATAATTTTTATATGATTTTTATTTCATAAGTCTTAAAAGACTCATTATTCTTTTTTCTGATTTCACTGCTGAACAGAATCCTGACAAGAGTTTAGTATCATGTGACCTTGGCCAATTCCCTCAAGCTCTTAGAGTCTCTCTATGTGGATTAAATGAGGGGTCAAGTTGGCTACTCACCATGACCCCTTTATCTCTGAATGTCTGTAGTTTTATAAAACTAAAAATAAAATGTGCTTAAAGTCATTCTCCGACACTACTTCTCCTTTTTTAATAAACAAAAAAACCACATTGAAACGTGTTCAATTTTTCAAAGACAGTTTTTGCTCTAGTCACACCCCTTTCCCTGCTTTGTGGGATGATCTCAACGAATTTCAGAGGAATAGAGAAGACCAATTTCCAAATCATCTGGAGTAATTAATTCCAGTGGTTGGAGTTAATTATGATGAGGCAATTCATAAAGTATACAGCAGAAAAAAAGCAGCAATTGATGAGACTTCATCTGCAGAGGGATTTTTTTCAAAGGCATTCTTCTGGCAATGCATTTCAAAGTTAAACATATGTGTGCTTCAATGCTGGGAAAATAGTTTAAGAGGGTATCATTAGGTATGGGTGTGAATTATCTGCATATGGCCCTATGTATATTTTTACAGATATGATACACGCCTAACTGGTGTATAACATGGGAGAATTAATGACTATAGCAGACACCTCAACTCCACCATGTTTCTTATCTATAAACTACAGTATATTTACCCAAAAAATCCATTCATAAAATAGCATGTTATTACAAAATAATTTTAATAACAACATAAAAATTAACAGGAAAATATTGAGTATAAAAACAATAATTTGGGAAGTACTCTCAATTCTGTATTATAAAAATAAAGAATTTGCAATAATGCAATAACAGACTATATTTATGTTTTATGATTCTGATAATAAAGCACTTAGGTTCCACTTTCATGGTTTATGCTGTTATCAGAGCCCCCTGATATAATTAGATGGCCTTGTTTTAGATAATTACTTATATTTTCTTATCATATAGCAAAAATCCCACTGGTAAAAATCCTCAATATCTTAAATCTAAGAGCTATGTTACTGGAATAGGCGAAGAGAGCTGAAAATTAAGTTCATTCACAATACAGGAGCCAGGATTTTTGTAAGCTGAGTAACAATGATACCACTCCCTTGCATTTTTATATCTTTTCATAGTTTAGAAATTGATTTTACTTTCATGATTTATCTTATTTTATTCTCTTAACACTCCTGGGGGGTAAGTGTTATCATCCCCATTTATAGACAGGGAAGTTTGTGCAGAGAGGTTATGGTCAGACTAACTGGTGGAGCAGAGATTCAAACTGTCTTATTCTAAAACTCCATTCTGCTTGAAACTTTTGAAATCACAAGGAAAACAGTCTAGTTAAGAAGCATCATGAATATAACATGCTTTGGAATATTGTGTTTAAAAGCTGATTATTCAAATCTATTCCTTATCCTTTTTCAGAAGTGCCTATACTTTGCCTTTTACCTTGGAGCTAGATGCTGGGCTTTTAAATCAAGTTCTGTTATAAACTGGCTTTGAATCCATAGCCAAACAACTAACCTGTTCTCCCCAAAAGGAATCTACAGACCTGGGTGGATGGTTGGGGGCTTGGCACCACTGAAGTCTTTTTCTAGACCAAAACATCTGATTCAAATTTTGTTAAACTAAAATTAACATACTGCTGATTGATGGACCATTTCATTGTCATTTATGCCACCATGTTGGAATGGTTATAGGATGCAATCAATGGCTCAGAAAGTTTCTTTCTATAAGTACAAGCTAAAACAAGCTTGCATAAGATAGTTCCTTAGAAAATTCTTATGTCTGGAAAGTTTTTTCTCTAAAATATCTAATATGAATAAAGTAAAATTTAGCTTACTTTGTTGAGTCAAGAAAAAAAAAGAAAAGAAAATGAAGAAAAATCATCAAACTGGTATTAATTTAACACTGTCAATAATTTTCATATTCTTTACTGATTTAAGATTAAGATCTACAAAAATTTTTTAGTTATTGTGAGCAGGAAAACAATCTCACTAGTCTTTTGACATTAACATAAATATGTTCACTCATGTTTACTGTGCTAAATTATATAGAATTGTCTAAAAATGTTATAAGTGTACTTGCAATTGAAAATCTGAGCACAACCCCCCAAATCAAAATAAATGTTAAAATACCGGCCATGCCTGGTAAAACTATGAATTTGGAATGAATTTCAAACTTTGCTGTAAATATGAGCATTTGACTTTTGCTTCTGAATTTTTGTGGCTTTTCAGGTAAAAAGTTGTGAATTAAAACATTGGTGTTTCAATGATGTATTTCAGTCTATGTTACATTTTTTGTTTGTTTGTTTTATATGTTGACAACAAGCTCTGCCCAACTTTGTTCTAAGAAAAAAATCCATGTCTTAATGATAGCTATTGTTTATTATGGAATAAGCATATTTGTATATATTATTTACTTTTATCTTCTAAACAACCTTGCAACTTAGGTATTGTTATCTTAATTTTGCTCATAAGGAAAATGAACTCAGTAGTATTTACCTGCTTCTTAAGGCAGGCTGGTTTCATTAACCACAAAACCTCCTGACAACACAATATGTGACTGAGGCAAAGATTTCAATCAAGGAAGTTTTATTAACCCAAAGTTTGAGGATGTACTTGGGAAAAACACAAACCATAGACAAATCTGTGACTGTCTTTCCAAAGCAGGATTTGGGAACTCAGTTTTTGATGAGGATAGGGCAGACAGAAAGAACAAAAGGAGGAGAGTGGGCTGTGAGACAAATGGTTACATTCTTGTGAGGCCCAGGAAATCTGCATTTCACATAAGATAAGGTGACTGTTAGAAGAGAAAAAGGAAGAGAGGGAAGCATCAATGATACTGGGTAGGTGGAAGAATTTGATCTTGTCTTGTCTCTGTTCTGCACCTGGGAAGATAAATTTGTAACCAACATTATTAGTGTGGAATCCAATAGACTTTAGTTTTAGGACCTAGACTTAGCCTGCAGACCCAAAGTTACAATTCCTTACAAATGATCTGTGGGGGCAGTCCTTGTAGATGCCTGATGTCTTTACCTTTCCCTAGGAATCTCCCTCCAGGCTTGATCTTTCCTTTTGCATAAGTAGTTGGGGGTTGGAGGTGGTCCTGAAATTTTTGTTTTTCTTAACACTCCTGTCCAGTTTGCAACTGATCACTGTTTTTAATGATTTTATGCATTTATAGGCTAGGAAATATGCATATCAGTATAGTGGAAATTTCTCTATGGTGGTTTTCCTATAGTCCAGGACAATTCTATGAGTGTTCATGAGTAGCCCTCAGAAAAAACAATTTTTCCTCTAAAAGGAGAATTCCTTTATGGTTGGGGATAGGCATCCATCAATTTTCTAAACAGACATGCTTTCATGTTCATTTATGTATTCTGTATATCTGTCCATTCTCAGACTTTTCTGGGCATCCTCTCACCCCTCAACACACAATCAATTTTTCATGGAAAGAGGCATGACCTGGGACATTTGCCTATTTTATATATAGAACTATAAAGATAACGATACCCTCTAGCAAATGAGGAAACCTGTGAGCTGTAAATGCCTGTGTCTCCAACTAATTCACAGAATTCCCTCCAAGGGAGGGACTTATTTTGCATTTGAACTCCAAAACACCTTTCAAGATTGTTAAACTTAACACCAGCCTGAAAATCCCAGTCATGCTGGAGATCAATTAACTGCTTCCAGTGTTCTACTAGCACCCCTTTAAGATGTTTGCATTTTAGAGTAATTTGGCCATTATCACATTTGAACCAAATAAAGACACATTATTATTTTGTATGATAGGAAGTTCATTTCTAATACTCAAATCCTCTGGAAACTTGCTCCTTTACTTTCTTGCCTGATCTCATGGTCGGGTATCTTTCTCAGATGCCTTCCCCCCCCTCTGTATCAGTGTCGAATCTCAGCTTGTCTTCTTCACACTTGTTTTATTTGATTTCATTCTTTCCGTTACATGATTGCTTCTCTCAGTCCCACATTAGGATTTAAATGCTCTGACTATCCCCCTCTTAAATTTCTCCTGTTGCCACAAAATGTATTACTTGACTACTTGATTACCTAATTATTTTCCATTAACTTAAATATTTTAATATAATAATGTTTTATGGTAATAATTGGTATTCATTATAGAAGATTTTTACAATTAGATAAGGGGTAAAGAGAAAATAAAAACCACTGCAGTATCATCAACCAGAAATAACTACGATTGTGGAGTATAGTTCTTAATTTTTATGCATATTCTTATTTATAAATGTTACAATAACAAATTATACTGTATAATCTGTTTGGTAAATTTTGCTCATAATATAACATGAATATATTTTTGTCTTCCTAGATATCCTTTTTCAGCCTCATTTGCAATGGTTTTGAATTTTCCCTTATATGGCTATACACAGTTTATTCAACCATTGGGCTTGAGGTTATTTCTATGTTTTGGGATATTTTAAACAAGCCTATGATAAACAGCCTTGGTAAATAAATCTTTAGCACATCTATAATTCCTTCAGGGTAAATTTGTAGGAGAGGGATTAGTGGGTTATAGCTGGTACACAATTTTAAGATATATTTTTCCCAAATTTCATCTAGCATAATTGTACCAATTAAGTCTCAGTAAGAGTGTTGAAAGGTCCTATATTACCATTTCTTCATCATCCCCAAATATTACCAATTTTAAAGTTAATTTACTAGATACAAACTCATTGACTTAGCATTTATCTTAATACCTGAAAAAATTGAGTTTAAACTTTTTCCTGGTCTATCTTTATATGTGTGTGTGTGTGTATGTGTGTGTTTATTGCTCATTTGTCTATTGGAGTACAAGTTCTTTATTTAAAATTAATTTGTAAGAACCCTCCATATATTAAAGGTAGTAAAAGTTGAATGTCATGTTTTTTATAAATATATTTTCTAGTTTTTAAAATGTCTTTCAATTATTTTATTTGTTTCAACAGTTCAAAAATATGTGAAGTCATCTTTTCCTTTAAGGTGTTTTTTTACTTTGATGTCACAATTATCGACGTATTTTCAAACCTAGTATTATGTACATTTTTAGCTATAATATAGTTTCTTGGCATTTTTGTGATTTTGCTTTTTAAAAAGTTAGAGTTGCTTTAACAATAGATTAGAAAGATCATAGAGGCAGAGGCAGAAGAGTCTTCCTTACCACCTTCCCGTACCTACAAGAAGATCCTGGGCTTATAGGTAAGGTTTGATGGTGCTGAGACATGACCTTAGAGGAGGTCAGGGTTAGAGGCTCATCTTGCTCAGTCAAGTGAAGAGAAATGTCATCAGCTTTTGGAGAGAAAGTGACAAGGAAGGGGGGTGCAAACCTGGTGAGCCCTGCTTGTGGCCTCTTCCCCTGCCTGTGGTTCTGTCATAATGCTGTCCATCAGCAAGTGGTTTTGTCCTCTTAATGTCAGCTCCCACGCCCCAGACTTTGTTGAGTTCCATCCAAACTGAATGAGAAGAACCTACTTTTCAAAGGCACCACCCCCCAAAGAGGAAGGAGCCATTGCTACTCAGAGGTGCCAAGTAGGGTGGAAAGGAAAACAAAGTGTGACTGGGTCCTGGTAAAACCCATCATGGACCATTTCTTTGCAGTGTCTGTCCCCTGTAAACAAACATCTTCTCCAGCAAGAACTGGTCTTAGTCATCACTATATCTTCAACGCCTGAAATGGGGTAGGACACTCTGTTTTGTTGAAATACGTAAAACATGGTACATGAAGAAACTGTGTTGCTTTAAAATCTGTCACCATGTTTAATTAATTTATGGTGTCTTCTAGATAATGATGATGGAAATTGTGTCATTAAAAAGTATGCAATTTACGTATTTTTTAAAGATAAGTATAACATGATAATTGGGACTGTGATACAGGCTCAGTGAATCGTCTCTACTTCTTAATTTTAATGAGCAAAGATGAGCATGTCACTGTAAATCAAATGGAAGAGGCCAAAGGAAAATAATAATAGTAATAACAAATAATCGTTAGGTATTTACTGTGTGCCACATACTATTGTATATGCTTTATGATTAATATTTCATTTTTCTTCAGTACTATTAATATTATTTTGGTTCACAATTAAAATTACCAGTTTGCAGATAAGGAAATTAGAGCAAAAGAAGTTTAGAGAGGCATTTTAAAAGAGATGAAATGAGTGACTCGGAATTTGCATTTTAAAAGCAACAGGAGACCAGTTGGATGTAGAAATTGAAATGATATAATTAAATTCAATTACATTTTGCATTCAAATATTTTTTGAGTATCTGCTCTGTAGTTAGAACTATGGTAGGTAGAGAGTGGAAACAACATTATTAGGTCGTTATGCAGAAGTACTTATGCCATGATTTTAAAGAAAGCCACTGTCCTAAACCACCATTTGATAATCAAAAGTCAAACTAGGACAAATGTTTATTTCAATAATCAACAAGAAAGTTAGTTTATAGAATAATTTACAAATTTGTGGAAAACATGTAAAAACACACACATACACACATGCACACACACACACATGCAAGCTGCTTTTATTTGCAAAGAGCTTCAGTTATTATTTTATTAAAAAAATAAAAAAAACATAAATCAGTCAAACAATACTGGAAAATCAGTAAATGTGATAAGCAAAATATAAGCAAGTACCAAAAGGTACTGTACTGACTGGCATCAAATGTTCTAGGCCCTTGGGCAGGAATGAGGTCAGTGTTGGCTTTGGTTCGGGTTTGGTTTGGTTTGGTTTAAGGGAGGGTTGGGCCTTTCGGGCCTTTGTGGGATTTTGAACATTTGGATGGCAGATAGCAGTTGGATGAAGTCCTTGTCATGTCTTACTCGTAGGCAGTTGGAAGGAGATTATTGTTATAATCTGTCATAATTGATAGTTATGTGTACAAGTACCCCTTTCTTCACTTCTGCAAGGATGTCTAAAGTTTGATGCTAAACTTTAGTTAGCCATTGAGTTTTGCTGCATGTAACAAAAATATCAAGAAAGAGTGGCTTAAACAAGTTAGGGAGTTTATTTTTGCTTATATAATGAGAAGTCCAGAGGTGGCCGTCCAGTGCTGGTGGGGGCGCCTTTTCATATTACCAGGAATCAAGCTTTGTAAATTGCTGCTCTGCCATCCTTATGGTGTGGCCTTTCTTTTACCACTGCAAGAATAGTAGCAAGAACTCTAGTCCTTTAGGCAGGAAGAAGGGGACGGACAAAGGGCAAAATAGCAAAGGGGACAAGTCAGTTAGGATTGTTAGGACTGTCCTATTTAAAAAGGCTTACACACAATTGCTAATCAGAAATTTCTGTTTATATAAGATTGGCCAGTAGTGTGTAGCAGGGCCACCTCTCATTACCAGGGAGGCTAGGAATGTAAGTTTTTAGATAGGTATATTGACAACCTCAACACAATTGGCTTTCTTTTAATAAAGGAAGAAGGGAAGCTTTGGATGGGCAACTAACAGTCTCTGCTATTAATGGGGGGAAATTTGAGAATCACAATTCAAATAAAACGTGATGATTCTAAATAATAATATGTTGAGTAGGATATTAATTATCTACTTCATTACCTCATAGGATTATCGTGAATATTAAATGAGGCAATACTCAAGAAATCTTAGCCATGATTGTTGGTTATTATGAACATATTTAATTTAAATGAGGTAATGCCTATAAAGTGTTGGACAGAGCAAATGCTCAAGAAATATTAGCCATTATTCTTTGCTGTTATGGAAATGTTTCATTCTTTGTGATTTTTTACTTCTGCTTCATAAATTACATGAATCCAATTCTACGCAGAGGTTTTTATTTCCTATCTACATAATTGTCAGAGGTTTAACCTTAAGGAAGATGACAATGTTTTCTAAGCACGTAGCATAAAACATCATTTATGAAGAATGTTTTGGGAAGGTGTAGCAGATGATAGTATTTATCTGCCTTACTGGAATGCTCTATTTTATAACAATTTGATTCATGAAGGTTTGTTGGAGTCAAGGTTGCTATAATGAACGTCCAAGGTGTATAAGACTCTTTGAGAAATCTTGGTTAATATCATCTCTCTAACATTTGGGAAGACATAAAAAGGATATTGAATACAAAAGAAAGCACACTTTAAAAAAACTGCCGTGATTTAGAATTATAGAATCATTGAATTTTAGAGCTGGCAGAATTTTAGAGGGTAAACTGAGGCTCAGAATGTGCAGGGTGAATAAGTGGATTGCAGAAATTCAAAAATAGATAATAGCATTTATTATATCTTGTCTCATGAAGTCATGTCAAGTAGAACATAAAAACTCTTTGAAAGAGATAGCTCTATGCTTCATTTTTATAATGTAATTGGCATTAAAACAGTTAAGTTGTGACCTCCACTATAAAAAGGAAAAATGTGGTCTTTATAAGTGAATTGGTAAAAAATAATATGACATCAGTAGCTAGGATGTCTTACAGGGACAGGTTTTGTATTATTATCTCAGCTCTGCCTTTTTAAGACTCTACTCATTTTTTTCTCCCAATTAAACTGATAGTAGAGCTGCTTCTTTCTCTTGCTTCTTGGATTTCTTACCTAGAGATAAGAATCCAAGAGAAAAGTAAGACTAAAGAATGGTTTCATTATAACTTCACTTTAGAAACAATGGCACTTCGCAAATGGCTTTGTGACACCAGGAGATAACCACTCCAAGCTTTGGTTTTGCTATCCTTAAATGAGAGGAAAAGTAGTACCTATCCCACTGCTTTGTTGAAGCTTAAATGAGGTAATATGTTTAAAAGACATTACAGAATACATATAGAGTGTACATTCACTGTTATTATTATGAGTAGCCATATTACTAGTATTATAATTGGCATCTGCCTGACACATACAAAAGATTCCATTGAGTTGAAAGGTAACAGATTTGCCACAGAAGTCCTCAAGCTCTTTGGAAGTGGCCATTGTATGATTGTCTAATCTTTTAAAAAAATCCTGTTGGCTTTAAGCAGAGTTTATCTTTCAAATCTATTTTTATGTGAGGATTCTCAACATGTGAGTGCTAGCAGAATACACTCTAATGCCTTTCAGTAAGAGCACAGCCTACTTAGGACCACCTTAGCCTGCAGATCACTGACAAAAACAGCTGGAGCTAGCATCTGTGCCTTACGAATCTTTCAAAGTCATGACAAAACGGGCCTGATTTCATAACCGCAGTATGAATGTCAGCTCGTATATAGGAAAGATGCCTGGGAAACCTAATAATGTTGGGCACATAAGATGAAGACCTTGTCCTTTAATTCTGCATTGGGAAGCACCAATGAAGAGAGACTAAAAGGAAATAAAGTGTGTGTTTGACAATTTCCTAAGTAAGCATGGCTTTTACCCTTCCAGGCTGTTGTAATTTGTCAAATCTATGCCCTTTTAATGTTTCTTACAACTTTCAAATTACAGGGGGAGTAGGTTTGAAATTGGTCACTCTGACTTATAGTCATAAAGGTAACAGAGTGAGTTAGAATACCTAAAGCAGGACTCCCCCCCTCTTTTTAAATACCTAAAGTGCATTTTGTCTCCAGTTCCTTGGGCCACCCTGTAACCACTAATGAGCTCTTCTGTCAGTAATAAGTCACATGTCCCGTGACAGCTTTACCTATATGATTTTCATTAAATGCTTTGGAATCCTGGGGCAGAAAGAAATTATGTAAATATAAGTTTTTATTACTGTTTCATTTTGATTACTTTTTCTCCTCTGGCTTTTATTGCCTCATATAATACAGGTAAATATGGTGATCACATGTTGAGATGGGGGTTTCTGTTCTAATGCCTCTGTTCTCATGCTTCGCGTTCAATCCATGTTAATTTAATTATCCATGATTTCTTAGGCAAAGAGAGGAATGTAGACTCCATGCTGTCTGCAACTACTTCAGTCATTCCTTTACTGCCCGTGACACCGTGTGAGACCTGCAGATGCTAAACAACCTCTCCCTGCACCAGCTCAAACAAAAAATGTTAACCATATGCAACTCCAACCTGTTTATCCTTAAGCAATGCAAAGCCATGCAGTGCTGCAGACGGGCAGTGGGGGAGAGCACAGAGCTGCCACTTCTCACAGGTTGCCTTCTGAAAAAGCAGAGCGTGGAGGCATAGCAATTTAGGGCAGGGATAGTTGAACCGGGGCTCCTTTCTTTTTACTGATAAAGACAAGGGCTCCTCTGAAATTCTATTCATATGTGTAGAATTGACGAACTGTTACTTAAGAGATTAGGCCCTGGATTTCAAATTTGGAATCAGGTGCTATGGGGGACTGTGAATTCTGAATGCTTAAATACTCTGAGACGTGATCTAGTCACTACTGGGAAGAATTGAGACATTTGTCAGGAATAAATAAAGGGTTTTAATTCATTTTAGCTCAGATTTAATTTGAATGATAGTTTTCTGTAAAACACTACTTTTTGGTGTAGATTTTTTCATTTTTCTTCATTTTGGCAGCTGAGATTTCTGAAAAAAAATTTCCAGGAGGTTATGAAATATAGGAAATTTAAGGGGCATTGTAAAATGAAATTAAAAAATAGAAATAAGGATTCAAAATGATATTAAAATATAAAGTTGTAATCTCAGTCTCTCTTTGCCTTCAGAATAGGCTCATTTATTCACTATAATGTTTCTCTTCCTTTGAATTATAAAACAATATATTCATATTAAAGAATATTTTGGAAAAGGAAAAAAGTGTTTCACCAACCCAACACAATTATTTCCATTTGTGCATATTCTCTTTAAGTTTTTGTTCCTCTGCAAAATCCTAACTCTTGATATAGCCATTACCTAAGGGACACAAACTAATCGAGTGAGACACGTTTAGGGAAGTGTTTCCAAACTTCTGGAGCAGAGAATCACACACACATTAGAGAAAGTGAGTTAAAATCATAATTCTTCAATTTAGTGAAAAGAAATTGTTGTACATTTTCCAGTTAAATCCAGCTTGTACTGGTGACCTAATTTCAGTCATCCCACATGTACTCATTCCTATAGGTCATGGCATATGTGTGCTCATCTGAATCTAAATTGAATAAACCTGTCTGTATCTTTGTCCAAAAAACAATCTGTGAGTCAGCACTGTTTATTCATCTTTAGTGGTCAAAACTCTGTACTTTTGGTTTTTGATGCTGTTTGTCCCAACAGACAGATGGGAAGTGAAAATATAAAGAGACGATACAGTTCTCACATTAGGCAAGAGTATTCCTACCTCAATATACACTCTCAGAAAGTAGTGGTTAAGAGCTCAAGTCATGCAGCCAGACTGTCTTGTTTAGAATACCACCCCTCCACTTCACTAGTTCTATGACCGTGGGCAAGTCACACAACTTTGCTGAGAATCAAGTTTGTAATCTGTAAAATTAGAGTTATATTTGAATCGAACTCATTGGGTTAACATGAAGAATAAATGAGCCCGTGCATGTAAAAATGCCCAGCACAGAACCAGACATATATTTTATTGTTGTTATACTTAATATTTTACATTGTCACCATATTTCAAATAGTGTGCAGAATATGTGATCACAACTAAAATCAAACTGGTATTCAGCAACGTATAATAAGTATTATGTGCTATAACCCATTAAGATTTATCTCAGGAATGCAAAGTTGTCTTAGCATCTGAAAATCAATCAGTGTAATACACCATATTAGTAGAATAGAGAACAAAAACCACACGGTTATCTCAATAGATGCAGGAAAAGCATTTGGCAAAATCCAACATTCTTTCGTGACAAAAACACTCAACCAACTAGCAATAGAAGAGAAATTTCTCAACCTGATTGAAAGCATCTAGGAAAAACCCACAGCTAATATCATACTTCCTGAATGATGGTATGCTTTTTCTCTAAGATGAAGACAGGGATCTTTGCTTTTACCACTTTACTTCAGCATTGCTCTAGAGATCCCAGCCAAGGCATTTAGGCAAGAAAAAGAATTAGAATTAGAAACCATACAAATATTAAAGGAAACAGTGAAACTATGTCTATTTGTAGACCATATGATCTTATATAGAACATCTTTAAAAATCTATACCAAAAAACTTAGAATAAATGAGTTGTAGGTTAAAAAATTATAACTAATAAATGAAATTGCAGATTAAAAGATCACCATACAAAAATCACTTGTATTTTTATATAACAGAAGTGAACAACATGAAAATGAAATTAAGAAAGCAATTTCATTTATCATGTCATCATAAGTAATAAACTTAAAAATAAATTCAACAAAAGGAATGCAAGCCTTGTACACTGAAGACTGCAAAGCATTGAAAGAAATGAAAGAAGACCTGAATAAATGGAAAGACATTTCATGTGCATGGATTGGAATACTTAGTATTATTAAAATGGTGACACTCCCCAAATTGATCTATAGATTCAATACAATCTCAGTTGCCTTTTTTTTTTTTTTTAACAGAATTTGACAAGTGGACCTTAAGATTTATATGAAAACGTAAGGGACCCAAAATAGCCAAACCAATTTTGAAAAAGAAGAGCAAACTTGGAGAACTCACACTTACCAATCTCAAAACTTACTACAAAGCTAAATAAACAAGACAGTATGGTACTAGTATGAGGATAGACATATAGAGCAATGGAATAAAAAGTGAGAGTCCAGAAATAAACCCCATTTATAAAAAGAATTGTATAGGCCTTTCTTCAAAGAATATATGCAAATGGCACATGAAAAGATGCTCAACATCATTATTCATTAGGAAAATGCAAATAAAGCCAAAATGCCACTTCACACCCACTAGGATAGATAAAACAAAAACAAAAGCAATAATAACAACAAAAACCAAACAGACAATAAAAAGTGCTGGTGAGGATGTGGGGAAGTTGAAGCCCTCATACACTGCCAGTGTCATAAAATAGTGCAGCCATTTTGGAAAACAGTTTGGCATTTTCTCAAAAGTTTAAACCTTATGAACTACCATTCTACTCCTAGGAAAATATCTCAAAGAAATGAAAATTTATGTCCACACAAAAACCTGTACATGTTTGTTTGTAAAAGCATTATTTATAGTAGCCAAAAAGTTGAAGCAATTGAAATGTCCTTCAGCTGATGAATAGATAAACAAAATGTGGTATAGCTATACAACGAAATACTATTTGACGATGAAATGAAGGGGTGATATATGCTATGAGACAATGGATGAACCTCGAATACACTATACTAAGGGAAAGATGCTAGTCACAAAAGACCACATATGTGTGATTTTATTTATATGAGATGTCCAGAATAGGCAAAACTCACAGAGACAGAAGGTAGATCAGTGGTGGCCAGTGGTTGGGGAGAAGGAAGAAAGGGTAGTGACCGCTAATGCTTGTGGGGTTTCTTCCTGAGGTGATGAAAATGTCCTTAAATAAAAGAGTGATACCAGCTGTACCACTCAGGATATACTGAAAAGCCACTAATTGCACACTTTAATGGGACGGATTTTATTTTATGTGAATTATATCTCAATAAAGCTGTCATAAAACAAACAAAATCTGGTAATACTTTTTTTTTTTAATTTGCCTTTGCTCTTCCATTTTATTATTTTTTTTGTTCAAAGTCTGTGGAGTACTGAGGAAATCTCCAGTGACTACTCCTTAAGAGCAGTGTAACATCCTTCAGTGAAGCCATTCCCAAGAGTCAACAGTATTATTTGGCTTCTGAAATTTATCAAGGCAACTTGTCAGTATTATTGCTTATCCTGCTTAATCACACATCTAAGGGCACTCTGTAATTTGCCATATTAGTTTTTTATTTTAAACAATCTGTGGTCAGCAGAGGAAGAAAACAATATTTAGGAGGAGGAGATCTTAGCATGGACACTTCAGTTCCCTGAACCTCAGTGAACACTGGCTATGCCGACCAGAAAAAGCAGGATGTGGGTTCCATGGGGGAGCTGGTATTAGTATTGTATAGTCTGGTGATGACTATTGCTGGGTCCACACAGGCTCTTCCAGCCAGCAAATTTAAAGCATTTTCCTACTGGGATGTTTATTTACATTATTTTAACATAGTTTTTAAAAAATGAAGAGATTGATATTTATGAAGCTAAAAAATTAACTAAAAGAACTCCCCCATTAAAAAAGCCAGTATTATTTTATAGAATGAAGAGGAGACTTCCTCATATAGACAAGGTAAAGTATTTCCCTGATGCTATACTTTAGCTCTAATTCATTAATTGATCAATCAATAGCCTACACTGTAATCATTAAATAATTACACCATACTTTCATTATGTTCACTACCTGAAAATAAACGTTTATGAATAACTGCTCTGTTAGTCATTGTTTAATCTGAAACCAAATCAAAACAACTTATTCTCAGATTTGTTATTTGTCAGTAAGGAAGTCAGGAAAAAAATCAGAAAATTGTAATAATCAAAATAACAGGTGTAGGTTAGAGAAAGTATATGACCATACTATTTACTCTTGCTCTGGCCCACCTCTAAAAGGATAGTAAGGGGAGAAAACAGACTAACGGGAGCACAAGATAAAAGGAAAGTCAACAGAAGCAGATGACGGATTTGAAAATATTTTGGAAAATGGCATTTGGTGGGCTCATGAGCACGGAGGAAGTTAAAACTGAAAGGTCTTGTAGTGATGAAAAGTAAAAGTGTGCTGATTAGCACCTCAGAATCTCTAAGGGACTCAGGACTTGGGGTTAGCGGTCCAATTCAGGGGCAGGTTGAACTATAGTACTGAAAATCAGGAATGGTTAGAAATATACTAATGGTACCAGAGCCTAGAGTTCCTCCTTACTCAGCAGAGTCAGCTTCCTTCACTTTTTCCTCCACCAGGTGGAAGACTGTGAGCTATTCTCTGAATAACCTGGAAGGAGGAGCCTTAGGACTCAAAAACATTGCTCACCAATCAATAACCACACTTTACGAAATTCTTAAATATAAATAGAAATCAACATAGTAACAATCCAATTTTTGATGAAAGTCTAAAAGATGGAGAAATAGAAAAATAAACTTGAAAGAAACAGAGATAATGCTGGGAGCAGACGAAAATACTAAAACCCCAACAATCAACCAACAAAGCAACCAATTGCTTACTGCCAGCAGCAAAAAAAAAAAAAAAAAAAAAAAGAAAAGAAAAGAAAAGAAAGTAAAAAACAAACCCAAGGAAATAAAAAGCTCTCCAATTGATATCCTCAGATATGAAATAGGAAATACTAAAGCATCCATAAAACAAGCTAAAACACATCTAGAAGGTTAATGACAAAATTATGAAAATATTTTCAAAAATGGAATAAAAAGATCAAGAATGGGAAAATAAGAAAAAAAATACAGACATAGATATATAGAATCAATCAAAAATGTCTAACATCTTGCCAATAAATCTTTCAGAGAAAGATGGTGGAGAAAGTAGAGTGGAGGAATCGATTAATTAACAAACAATTTCCGCATCCTAAAGAACATGAGATTTGAAATTCAAAGTGCTCAACACAATGGATGGAAATGAAATGACCATATCTGGCAAAGCATTGGAAATGCCAGAGCCCCCAGGATAATTAAGACATCAAATTCTTTGCGTAAACATAATTTTCAACTCATAATTATCTACCCAATCAAACCATCAATCAAGAGCTTGAATATGGAATAAATCATTTCTAGATGCATCTCTTGTGTTTTTGTTTTGTTTTGTTTTGTTTATTTTTAGCAAACTACCAGAGGCTATGCTTCAGCAGAACCAAAAAACAAATGAAAAGGAGGACATAGATCCTAGGAGAAAATACATAGATTTAATGAGAATAGGAAAAGGAAACCCCAGATGCTGGCTATGCAGTAGATCTAAAGAACAATCAGTCTTAGAATGAAGAAGGAAAAGTGGGGGTTCTAGGAACAAAATTCCCAGGTAAAAAGGTGGAGCAGGGTGAAAATGGAATTGCTGATATATCAGCTATGTTTGCACATTTGAAAAAAAATTACTAGTTTTAAAGATATGGTGGATCCATGCCTTTAAAAGAGCAGTTGAAAAAATTATGAATTTGCTTCTCCAAAACTACTCAAGTTAATAAGAAGGACAAAAATAAATTCCAACAAGGGGTGATTACACAAGAAAGGAAATGTAATCATAGTAATTATTGCACACTGCAGTACATAGTAATATGAACACTGATTTTTGATTTAATTTTTTTGTTTTAATTATATTGAAATGGGCAAAAGAAGAGGCAGATATCAGAAAGTCAGCAATGATAAAGACATAGCAACTTAAGCAAATTATTATCATACAGAGGCAAATGCCAAGAGAAGCAGTTAAAAGAGGGCATGATTGTCTTTTAAAACGAGAACTGGGAAAGGATAGGAAAAGTTTCTGCTGGTTTTCATTATAACACATTAATTATAGTAGTTATTTTATTATAACTTGTTGACTTATTATAATTCATTAGTATTATAAAAGTATAAAAAAGATCATAAAGAAAAAAATTAATTTGTAAAATGATGTAAAATTATGGTCAAGAAAGAATAGCAGATTATATTGGTTTTGTTTCTCACTGGACATTTCCTTTTACTTGATTCATGATGAACAGTGTTATTTTCTGGCTGTACTCAACAGATTCAGGCCATATAAGAGCCAGAGAAAGATCTGTGTCAACCCAAGCAAGGATGGCTATGATGAAATGGGTCTTTTCAAGCCATAGATCTATGATTTGCATGCTCTAGGAAATAGGCAGCAAAACCAATTTCTAAACTCAGTAATGACAGAGAGGACCATGACATAAACTTGACATAAATCTGAAATAGCATAACATGATATAACCAGCAGTATTACTTACAAGCCAACTAGATACCAACCAATAGCACTGAAGTTTCAAGAGTATAGGTGAAGCAAATGGGAGGCCATTCCACTTAGCGTTATAATCCTTTGTATTCCAGAGTGAGGAACAGGAATTTATGAAAGGAAAAGCAAATGCCCAGGAGCAAACAAGAAAGGAAGGAATCACAGATTTATTTGGCAGCTCTTCGAGTAGAATAGTCATCTTCTTGATTGTACCATTGTCTGAAGGAGCCGCATTACACCGAAGTTAATTACACCTGGTAAGAAATTTTGGGTCTAATCAAGATGAAAGGTTTCACCTGCTATCAAGCCCCCAAAGATCCTGGAAGAGAAAAAAATATGGTAAGGCGAATGATTCAAAGGGTTAAAGCCAAGTTCTAGAAATGAAAATGAAGGATTCAAATGCAATCAGGTGAATACATCATTTTAAAAATTTTGATTGACAGATTTGTCAATCCTGTGGGAAGGGAATTTCATAATCAGCTCAAATTGCCAAATAGTTATGACTGCTTATTATGAAAGTTAAAGAAGGCATATTACTTTCACACAAGGAATTTAGGGAAGAAAAATAAGTCTGATTAATTATTGCTAGGTAGAATAAAATAAGACCTGATTTATTTTTATTTTAAGCACTCAGTGAATTACCTTAAGTAGCTACTCAGCAAACATTTATTGAGTGCTTATTTCTATACTTCACTTGAAATCAGTACTTGAAATATGAGGATGAAGTTAAGAATGAAACTGAGTAGACTTCTTGGAGGGAAGGGAATGAACATTTATTGGACATTTAACTATTTTAGTTCAGGTACCTGCTAGATGCTTTACACAATCATTTCATTTAAACCTCACATCAATCCTATGTGATCGCTGCTATTTCCTAGATTTTATAGAGGAGAACGCTAAAGTGTAAGGGGTTGAGTATTTTGCAGCAGTTCACACAGCTAATAACGGGTGCAGTTAGGATTTGATCCTAAGCTGTTTGACCCCATTTGCACTTTCCAAGGCCAGTCTGTTACAATTTAGAAAAAAAGAGGGCAGAGGGCATTGTAGTTATTCTTTTTTAATATAAAGTTAAATTGATTTACTTGGAGAAATGTCCTTTTTCCTTAGATTCTGGTCTTCTTTGTGTGTGTGCATATGTGTGTCTGTGTATGTATATGTATGTGTATGTGTGTGTGAGTGTTATGTTGTCCTGGAGAGGATATTTTGGTAATAGAAGATAGTGATTTTTTAATGCTTATCTCTATAAATCTATCTATTGACATATAATTTTTAATGCTTATCTCTATATCTATGAGTAGATATATAGAGCCATCTATATCTCTCTCTCTATAAGAGCACATATGTTCTTATATGTATAATAATGCTCTCTCTATTTTCTCATATATATTTATTCTTATATATCACATATATAATTAATGCTCAGATATAGATGTGTGAGTAGACATCAAAATATAAAATTTTAATTTTTTTTAAAAATAGGGATTTGCCTATGCAATATTACTTAGGCAAATCCCCATTTAAAAAAAAATTTACTTGACATGAAATCCACAAGTATGGAATTATTCTGACATAAAAAGATTATTCGGTCATCTTCAGGTATTTTTAATAGCTATTCCTCAAAAGAAAATGGATTTATAAATGATATAACACTTCAGGATTGCAACATATACAGTGAAGGGAAAAAATTTTTTAAGACAAGATTTCAGTAGTTTTGATAGAACCTACAAGAAAGTTGCGTTAGTATACAATCACATGATTAGGTGTGTTGTAGTTACGTAGGACATTTTAAAACAAAACCCTCAGGTTTGCCTAAATTTCTGGAGAGAAAGTCAATGAATAACAGTATTTTCTAATTACAGACTGACTCATTTTTCTTGAAACATTCTTTTTCACCAAATAGCAAGAGGAACTTACCTTCTGTAGAGAAGAGAAAAATTAATGATTTCCTTTTCTCTTTCTCATAAACCAAAATGTCATTGTTAGTCAAGATGCAGTCAATGAGGCTTAGTAGTTCTTTGAGAATTTGGGGACCGTAGCTAGAGTTTAAAGCACCACAATTGGGAATCCAAAGTACCTCTACCATTTGCTATCACACGATTCAGTGAAGACGTTGGAGTCTGCTGTGGTTTGAATGTGTTTCCTCCAAAATTCAGGTGTTACTAATGTGATGGTATTAAGATGAGGGCTTTAAGAGATGATTAGGTCATAAATTCCTCATGGTTGGGATTAAGGCTTTTAAAAAGAGGCTTCGCCCAGCATTTGGGGCTTTTGCCCTTCTGCCTTCTGCCACGTGAGGACACAGTGACCCTCCTCTCCAGAGGAGGATGCAGCCCTCACCAGACAACCCAACCATAGCTACATTGATCTTGGACTTCCCAGCCTCCAGGCAGCAAGGAAATAAATTTCTATTGTTTATAAATTACCCAGTCTCGGGTATTTTGTTATAAAAGCTCAAACAGACTAAGGCAGTATCTCTGAGACTTAGTTTTCTTTTGTGTAAGATGTGGATATTAACCACTGCCCACTTGAGGTAAATCGTGTACTAATAAAAACCTTCGCAAACTACAGCTCTACATGAAAATAATTATATCAAGAGGATTGGCACATTTGTAGCCAGGTGTTTATGTTTGATTAGTTGGGAGGGGGCAGAATATTGACTCAGGAAGAATGTATTTTGGTGCAAACACACTAAGAGTAAGAGCCAAGTTCATCTCAAAAGCCTCCCAGGGTCTTCCTCCCCAGGCTGTTTCCTTTCCTCATGGACCTTGCATCCAGCTACAGGCCCTGTCCATTGCTCATTCTTGGCAATGCCATGCCTACTATTGTCTCAGGGCCTTTACATCTGCTGTTTCCTTCTGCCAGGAATGCTCTTTTCTTAGGTGTCTACAGGGCTGGCCATCTGACCTGCTTCAGGTCATAATCCACATGCCGTTTCTCATGACCATCCTATTTAAAGTCACAAACTCCCCATCCCCTCCTGCTTTACTTTTATTTATAGTGCTCATTACTGGCACTTATGTTACCTATTTTTGTTTGTTAATTGTCTTTCTTCCTTCAACTATGCTCCAGAAGATGGCAGTTTTGTCTGTGTCATTACATGTTGGGTTCCTAGATCAGTATCACATACTAGATACTCCACTTATATTTGTTGAATGAATCATGGTGAATTTCTCCTTTTCTTACCAAAGAAGAAGCAATAAAGTGTCCACCCAAAATTTCTGTTTGGCATCTATTCAATTTAATATGAAAAGATTTGTACCTCATTGTCTTTGAAGAGATTGAAAAGAAGGATATGAAATGTTGCTTGAGTATGTTCTTATAAAAGCTACCACAAAAGGGTTGCAATTAAAAATAAAATTTGCCAAGTGATTACTCCACATTTTTTTTAGTCTACATTAGTTTCTCCCGCCTGATTTTCAGAAAAACATTACAAACTGGTTAAGATATTTCATTTCAGATTTGGCAAATGCATCCAACAGTAATCAATACACAAATGGTACTCTTTCCTACCACTCTTATTAAAATATATTGCTGGCAATTTTTGATGCATTCTGATTCACATAAACCAATTTTTATAGTTTAAGATACACACAAAATACTGAATCTAAGTGCAGCACTAAGCTTTCAATGATAAATATCTTCATTAACATTCATTTAATGTTTAATGTTTCCTTTTTGTGGTTTAAATCCCTGATATATAATGTCTTTTACTATTTAACACATCATGATAGTTAATAGATATCAGGCAAAAATATTGACACTTCCGTATGGGGAATTAACAAATATTAAATTGATGATGTTAATGTAGTTTCTCTAATATTCAATGGGCTGTACAACTTCACACTCAATAGGTCAATAGGACAACACAACAACAAAAAATTCACAGAGATGACAAGGACACTTATTGTGTCCCATACGTAGATGCTCAGAGGGCAGGAGCTTTCAGGGTTAGTCAATAATGTCATTAGAACCAAGATTCCTTCTATCCTTCTGTCCCACCACTCTCAGCATAAAATGCTTTGCTCATTAAGGTAATATTTTAAAACCCAGCCTAAGTATCCTAACTGCCACCACCTCTCTTTAACCAGTGTAAGGGTGTAAGAAATTTCTACTATCCCATGTCTGTGCTATGTAGTTTACTTCTAATTAGTGTTGCACCTGGAGAGGCAGCACGTCCAGTGACCAAGAGCTCAGTATTCCCAGAGCAGAATTCACAAGGAGGCAGCCTACATGGAGGTGGAAAGTATGTGTAGTAGATTTAGTTTGCTCGTGTTCAGATGCTGGCCCTACTACTCATCAGCTGTGTTAACTTGAATAATTGCTTCTCTGTGTTTCAGATTCCCTATTTGTAAAGGTAGATAACAGTACCTCCCTCAAATGCATTTAAAATGTTTAACATTATGCCTGGCATATGATCACTGCTCAATAAACATAAGCTCTTATTATTATCTCCCCAGTTAGGATAGATCTCCCAAGTATAATACCAAACTGAGAATTGGCTGTTACCTGGCCAACACAGACAATAGTTCAAGCCCAAATAATTATTTCTTTAATTATCTAAGGTTTTAGGAATGAGGCATTTCATTTGTTTAATTTTTCTAGTTAATACAAGGTACCTTATCATTGAGTTAGTGATGAGGTTAAAGTTATGGTATAAAGATTAATATTTATCTGGGAGGCAAATGGTTTGGGGTTACACCTATAAGTGATACCTAATGAAACCAGGAAGCAGTCAAGCACTGTTTGAGCTCATAACCAAGATATGGAATGTGTTATGGATAGATTGTCTTAGGAGGAAACTTTATATTGTTTGATATTTTACACCATAGCTGATTAAATTTCTTGCATGTGCATGAACATTTATGTGTAAGTTTGAATATTCATGCACAAGCAGATACAAGGAGAGAGAGAGATCCTAAGACAAAGGGTATAACAGATTTTATCAAAGATCTGGAAAGAACTACAACAGACTAAAATATTTGCACAAATACCTATGGAGCAATGAATGTTTTTAGCGGCAACCCTGGTCAAAGCAGCATTCTCTTCATTTTTTTTTTCTTTTTAAACTTCTCCATTTGCTGTTCTTATCCCATGGGTGTAGAAGTGGGACTGATTTTACAAATGACTATTGCTCTGACATTTTTTAAAAAACGTTAGGAAAATAAGCCAATTCTTCCTAAAGTTGCCATTAAAGCTTTCTTGAGAATAAACCCTCTTGCCTATCTCTCTGATGGGGCAACTTTTTAAGCACTTTCCCTTCATTAGCAAAGGGAAGAATGGTTTTATTATTAGCATTCTTATCAAGCTATCTACTCCTGTTTTCTATAAGAAAAGAGAACAGGGTATTAATCCTGTAAGTACTATTTTGGTTTTAAGAAAATGAAAAGTTTCTTTCTTTTTTTAACATTGTGGTGAGATCCTCATATACATCACCTTAAAACCACTCACTTGCTGCTGTTGGGAAATCCCCCGAAACCTAGGGCAGTGTGAAAATGGGAAGAAGGTAATATATTTTTTAAAGCAGGTGGTTGATTGTTTTGGCCACCTTTGTTCTATGATCATGGAGAGACTACCCCTTGCCCCCACCCTATATCCCCAAAGGAGTCTAAGGAAACAGTTTTGGGTC
The DNA here is from genome assembly GCF_020740605.2 of Lemur catta. Classification (NCBI taxonomy): domain Eukaryota; kingdom Metazoa; phylum Chordata; class Mammalia; order Primates; family Lemuridae; genus Lemur; species Lemur catta. Next base: position 23,863,685 of record NC_059143.1, read on the forward strand.
AGTTCTCACAAGACAGCAGCTACTCAGGCCCTCTTTATTCTTGTTAGGTGTATATTAGCAAACCTAGCAGATTGCAAAAGTGTGCTTGGTAATGATTCTGGGGCAAAAAAGGGGAAAGTCATGCACCCTTGTGCATGTGTGTGTGTATGTGCATAGAGTGTCATGCAACCTCTGCGTGTATGTGTGTGTGTACATATGTATAGAGATTGGATACTAAATTTGCAATGGCCTTTGTTAATCAGCAAATAAGCTTTGGCCATTTGGACATGCTATCAGAATTCTGAATTTGTGGTTAAAAATCTCTCTGCTTGAACGTGTCTGTTGGAAATCACTGCCGTTGCTCTTGCCAGAGGTCATTAAATGTACAGGAGAGGAGGCAAGGCAGAGATGCTCTTCCTTGTCTTAAATGAGCAAGGGTTAGTGCAGAACACTGGCGGATGAGCAAGTTATATACAATCCCAGGGACTCCAGTCCCCCTCCTGGGGACTGCGAAATTCTATGCCACTGTGAAGCGGCTTAGAAATGAGCCGACAAAGAAGTCCATTGACTTTAACGTGAATATGCCTGAATCACACGGAAGACAAGAATAAATCACCTTACAAATGTGTCTGGTGTAATTTTCCTGTCTCCTTCAAGTTCCCCCACCCCCACCCCTTTTGTTCTTTGTGGATGTTTTTGTTATCAGCAGCATCGATGAGAAGCTGCCTTTTTGGTATTTTTCTGTGGGTGACTAGGGTGTGAGCTAGGTGCTGCTGCAGTATGAATCTTTTAAAAGCTGCCTAAGATATATTTAAGACCCTGGTCTGGGAGGAACGGCTCTCCCAGGCATAATTTTTGGTGCTGGTTGCAGCAGGGAGCGTATGCTGGGAGGAAAGTATTATTTTTCTAAATGGAAGGTGTCAGATGGTCACGCAATGTGACTGCATGTTCGAGATCACTGCCTCCCATCTGCAATTTGTGACGTGTGAAAGATTCTGCCCAAATGTGCTCACCAACTGGAAATCCTCGGCACTTTTTTTCCTTATCAGGAGAGACCAAGATAACCAATGGTTTACAGATCAGGGATCCTATCAAATTAATATCACTGTAGGATAAAATCTGTTTTAAATACAACTCCTAAACTCCAGCAAAGTTAACTAGTACAAACAAGTTCATTCATCTGATTAAGAACCACTGCTCAGGAAACAACAACAAAATGAAATCTGCTTATCACTGTACCTCACTTCAAAATAGTCTTATGTTTATAGCTTTCAAAAATAGGCTGGATCCAAAAGATGATATATATTTTTTTCCCATGCTAATTAATGTCGACCAAGTGACACCATCCATCAGGACGGAAGTAAAGCATTTTCACATCAGTGTTGGTTTTTCCTTTTCTTATACTCCTCTGAGTCCCTCTGCAATTAAATGCAGCAAAACTCAGAAAGGGCAGAGTATTTAGCCATTGCCTGAGCAAGGGTTCCACATTTTGAACTGAGCTCGAACCTTTGAGTTCTGTTTATTCTTGGCTAGGCATAATTCCCAGCTTCTTGGATAAAAAGGCCATAAAAAGGCTCATAAGGTGCTTCGGACATCAAACAGCTCATACAAAACAATATCTTGATGAATTAAGTGCAAATGAATCAGAAATGTAATGGGCTAAAATTCCCTCGCTGTGCACAGGGGTTGACGTCTCCAGGAGGGAAGTGCTCGGCTCTGCAAGCTCACCTTGGGCTTTATCATCGTCCACCCTCGGAAAGGGAGTTTCTAGGTTTGGCCTGATTAGGAGGCAGGCTTCAGCTGCTTTGCCTAATTTTAACCCAAAAACGTACAGAAAAGGGAGGCTCTCCCTCCAGTTTTTAATTTCTCATCGGTATAAAATGGGAAAGACGGAAGAAACCGTCAGGCGAGTGCAAAAGCTGTATTCATCCCCACATCATTTTATATTGTATATTTTGCATCACAAAGCTCTTCACAATCAGTGACAAAATATAGAGGGATTACAAATTCAAGAGATGGATCACCATCACCGTTTTGTGAAGCAGCAGGCTGCTGAGAGTTCGTAGGGAATCACAGAGGGTGGAAATCCTCTGTGTTAAGGTGGTAAGCTGGAGTACCAAAGGCTTGTGGCGACAACTTCTCCCAAAAGAAGAAGCTGCCCTTGAGGGGCCAAGAACCCCATGATCTGATCGGTCCTCACACAAACTAATGCTATATACTGAGGCCCGGTGGGCTGTCTTCGGGGGTGACCCGGGCAGGCCAAGGAAACATAGCAGGGATGTGAAAAAGAAAACGGTAAAACGTCGGGTTTTGTTAAAGGGAGAGAACATGCAGCAAGGGGGAGGCTGTTCCCTAATGACACATCAGAGAATAAAGTATTAACAGAGGAAAACAGACCTTTGACTCAACATATACCTTTGCACTGATTCTCAGGATTCCTTTGTTGGTAAACCCCTCCTCTCTCCTCTCAGCTAATCCAAATGGTGCCTGTTCTCTAAAACTCACAGCAAATCCATCCTTCTTTGTAAATGTGCTCCCATGGCTAGGAGCCCCACATGAAGAATATGTTGTGCTCTTCCTCCTCTGAACTCACTTGCCAAACTCTGTCTCTTCAGCCACTTTGGCAATTGCCTGGGAACCAATAACTGATAGTGACTTTTCAGTGGGCTTGAACACTGCATACATTTTGGCCTCAGATTTCTATTTAAACTGGGGTTTTCTTGAGGCGAGGGTTCAGCCATAATTAGCTTTTATGTCCTTACTGAAGTGGGGCAAAGATGCCAACTTTTGGCCAGACACTGTACTTGTAGGTGGGTACCCCCTGTGCTCACCTTAGAGGCCAGGAAGGAAATTGACTGAGAGGCCCGGTCCCATGTCCATGTCTTAGCCAAAGTGGTAGAGCCAAGGTCGGGATCCCGCCTTATGTCAAAGTCTTTTCTTAGATGATAAACATGGCCGTCAGGAACTAAGTCATTGCTTTCTGTGCTTAACCATAAATCAGGGAGAAGTCTCATGAGTGTGTTGATTCTTTTGTTTCAGAGTGAGAGAGTGCCTTTAACATCCGTGTGCCCTAGAAGCCCCATGTTTGCTTACTCCAGAGGGAGAGAAAGTGTAGGTCGGTTACTGTTGCGCAGGTTCTGATGGGAGTCGCTGGCTGGGGTGTTTTGGAGTCTGACTGTGGTGGTTTGGAGTTTGCTCTTGGAAACATGATGTGGCAGTCAGTATTTCCAAGTGCTGTCAAACTAGAAATCAGTCCTCTCCTGAGTTGAACCTCACTCACTAGAGGTTGCACCACTCAGGATTTGTTCTTGAGGTCATGAGTGGTTCTCAACCCTGGTTGCAGGTTAACATCACCTTGGAGGCATTTTAGGGAAAAAAAAAAGGTCTATATCTGAATCTCAGGGATCCTGATATTCAGTTGGTTTGCAGTGGGGCAAAGGCATCTGTGTTTTGTTTTTGTTTTGTAAGCTCCCCACTTGCTTCTAATGGCACTCAGGGTTGAGGACCACTGAGACACCATGCGCGAGACCTAGCAGGTGCATTAAAGGAGTCACTAGAAGAGAATTTAGTGCTGCCAGAAGGAGCCCTTTGGCAGCTCCTTACTAAGTATTTACATGAAGCAGTCACTGTCGTGCACACTTTCCACTCTGCCCAGCAATCCATGGCCTGGAGAGAGCACATCTAAGTAGTAAGACCCTAAAAAAATTCTTTTCTCCTTTCATGCTGTAATGCTTTTGGGGGGTTGCTGATGATGGGATGCATAGCTGAGCATGTAATGAAGACAGTGTAGCCCTGCTAGATGTGAGTCCAAGCCATGGCCTGAATCTGATTTCAGATATTTCAGAGCCCACTGCAATGATGGGAACTACTGTGTCCTCCCGCCTATTGCCCCAGAGGCATTGCACTTGCAGGAACCTCCCATATCCCTTGTGCCTTCTGTGCTCTAAGACACCCCAACACACGTTCTTAAACTTGTAGGAACTCAACATAGAGGATGTGCTGATATGTCAAACATGTGGCACCCACCTCTATAAGCTTAACATTGTCTTGCACAGGAAAGCAGTCTCAGCCTTGTCTATGCGAGACCTGTGTCACCTATGCCACATGATGACAAGGAAGGCCCAGCACAGCTCCCAGAGGGCCCCACTTCCCTGCTCATAGGGACGGCTGGATGTTTTCCTTGTCTCCTCTTCTCTCCTTCAGTTAGCCTTTCATTGTTGCTACAACGGGGGCAGTGTTGAGGTTAGGGGAGGAAGGAGGAAGAGGAAAAGCTTTCTCAACCCCTCATCTGCATGCACCCCCTCAACTATTGCACATTTATCTTTTGGACACTTACTTATTTTGCTCCCTTCATTCTCTCTCCTTGGAGATGCCAGTTACTCTTAACAAGCATGCTGGTGGTGGCATTTGTTAGGTGTGCTATAGAGTCAGTGCTTCCTTAAAGATCAGAGAAAGGCTGAGTAGTTAACAAAGAACAGTCAAAACTGGGACAGAGAAAAGGGAAGGAAACAGGGGAGAGAAAGAATGGGGCTAGGAGAAGAGAATATGTTTGCTATATTTTCCATCTCGTTGGAAGCTTTGCTAGAACTTAAAATATTAGTATTCTTCTATCTCTAGATCTTATGTCTTCTCATTTTATGTACCTTCCTGAGAGATTCCATTTACTTCATTGCCTCAATTATTTTGGTTTTTTTCCCCTCATATTTCCAAATATATATCTTTTAGTTTACAATTCCTTTTCTGAGCTGCAGAGCTGTATATTCTTTCACCTGTCAATTGGGCAGCCCTACTTGGATTTCTCACAGGCATCTTTAAATTAATGTGTCTGAAATTCACCTCATAATTTTCCCCTCCCCAAAGCGTGCTTCTTGGGCACACCGAATCTCAGATAATGGCGCCACCCCACCAGCTGATGAAGTTAGAAAGCATGGGGTTTTCTTAGACTTACCTTTCTGTTACCCCATGTCCACAACAAGCCAGTCATTACGTCTTAATTCCCATCCTTGCATTTCTCTCAAATCTACGTGTGAATCCTCTTTGACTGGATATTTCAAGCGCCTTGTGGTAGAACAAACAGTGCCCTCCCACAACCATGTCCACATCCTAGTTCCCAGAAACTATGAATATTTTATCTCCCATGACAATAGGGACTCTGCAGATGTGATTAAGTTAGGGAGCCTGGGATGGAAAGAATATTCTGGGTCATCAGGATGGGCCCCATGTAATCACAAGGGTCCTTACAAAAGAGAGCCAGTGGAGTCAGAGAGACAGAAAAGGAGATGTGACAAAAGAAACAGAGGCAGGAATGACATGAGGCTATCTGCCACACAACGTGGGAAGCTGGAAAGGCAAAGAGATGGTCTTCTCACTCGACCTTCCAGAAGGAATTCAGTGTGGCTGACCCATTTTAGACTTCTGACCTCCAGGACTGTAAGAGAATAAATTTATGTTGTTTTAAGCCACTAAGTGTGTAGTAATTTGTTACAGTGGCACTGGAAAACTAATAATATAGACTTCAACTATTTTCCTTCTCTCTAGTTATGTCCCCTTCCAGCCCCTTCCTGCACAACAGTGAGAGGGAGTGTTCTCAAACACAAATCTACTCATGGGCATTCTAAACACCAGAATGCCCTGTGCTAGAATAAATCTTTTTTTTTCTTATTTTTACCTCTTTATCATCCACTTTCTGGGACATGTACCAAAATACAACAACACTGGGTGTTTTCCCTTGACTTTAAACATTTTTTATTAAGGCATAACACACCCACCCTCTTTAGGGCTAAACCTACACCCAAGAACACACCAATAACAAAATGGCATCTTTACTAAAGCCATTGCAAGCAGAGAAAAGGGGCAGAGAAATTTGTAGTGTGATAGCTCTTAAGGAGATGCTAGGTAGCAGTCACATAGAGCTTTACACCTTGTTCAAGGCCAGATCTTTGAGGATAGCTTTCCTTTCTTCATCTCTTTCACTCATGAAGTAAAAGAGAAGGGCAGAGAAATTTAAGAGCCCCAGGGAACATGAGAGTTGGTGTCCAAGAAGGGATAGGACCAGGAAATAAGGAATCTAAAGGATAGTCCCTGTACAGCTGAGAAGCTGGTGGGGATGACAACCAGATGACAGAAGCTGAGGTGGACTCCATGTAGATTGCCAAAGAAGGTGAAAGCCTAACGTAATAATTGTCCTGAATATTATTCTAATAACCCGTATACAATTGATAACAGTAAGATTTCATGCTGATGGATTGTTAAGGTCCCATTTCCTCTCCCTTTAATGATGTTAAGAGAGCATTGGAAGGGATCTTGCCCATTGCCCAAAAAGCAAAATTCAGCCTTGTAAAATCAGCATGTAAGCCCTAATACTTTCATGATGAAATCTGAAGCTATAATCCAAATAAGTTTCTATAAGTAGGAAAGAGGCATCTACTCAAAGAACAAGGGAAAGCCAATTTTTTAAAACAATTTCCTGCAAAATTAGAATACTCTGGGCTCAATTTGTTATTCAGAATAGGCTTTTAAAGCTAAACAATGGATTCCCACATGAATTAATGCACAACTTCCGTGCTAACACGAACATTCCAAGGACCTTGATCTGATAGTTTGCTCCCAAGGCCCTGGCTCTCTTAAATATTATTTAATAAATGCAAATTGGTAATCTTATAATAATGTTAAACCTAAATCTGCCATGATTTTCTTGCTTTTAATCTTTCAGCATTTGGCATTGTCCTTGATCCCAAAAGAAGGACATTGTTACATTTGTAAGTCAAGGTAGAGATTCAAGGAGCCCTCCACCACTCAGGGCAGATGGTGAGATGTCATGGCAAAGTCGATTCAACACCCACGTGGATTGAATATGAAGCCATGGAAGCTCTACATGAGCCATCAAGAAGATAAGGGTGCTTGAAAATTGCTCAGTGAGAGAGAAAATGTCAACACACATTGAAAAGAGCATTTGAAGGTCTTCGGTGGAAATTATTTTATCAGTAGGAGTGTTTTCAACTCCATCCCACAACTCCCAATCAGTGGCAATCTCAAAATCCCTCCAACTCTTTATGAGGTGAGGAAAGCCATCAAGCAGATGAAAAACAACAAGGCATCTGGAGCTGATGGAATCCCTGCTGAAATCTTCAAATCGGCTGAGGAAAATGCACACTACGGCTCCTCGCTCTCATCTTGAAGCTGGAGAATGATGAAGAAATTCCAGATGACATCCGTGATGCTGCAGTTGTGACCATTTCAAGGCAAGGACACAAAGATAATTGGAAAAGGAACACTCTCACTCTTCCCTCGCAGGAAATTTCTTGCTGAGGGGCTTCCTTCATGGTACCCCTCACTTTTTGGAAGGCAATAAAGATGCTAAAAATGTTTATTATTTAACCTTAGTAGTTTGATGGGGGTATTTGGGGAAGGGTTATTTTGAATTATACTGACAGCAAGCAGTGCAAGCCATTGCAGATACACATGGCATCATTATTACATTGTTATTATTTTCCTATGTATCTGATCATCCTTAGAAAACTTTAGAGGCAAGGATTGACTTATTCATTTTTTTCTGTCTCCATAGAGCCTCGCACATAGCAGGTGTTCAGTAGATGTTGAATAAATTAAAGGATTACTTGGACATTACTTAGTAACTTGGATGTTACTAAGAGAAGATTAGTTGCACGCATGTAACATTTAACAGATAAATGAGGAACAAGGCTGCCATACTGTCTCAGGCTCCTCTGGCCACACTGTCGGAATGGCAGCCTAGAAGAAGATGGAGTCAGATCTCACACCTCCATTCACCGCCACTTCCTTAATTATTCACATGAGTGAGGACAGGTGGCAGAGAAGACTGGAGAGAGTGCAGAGCTTGAGGTCGGTGAAGCATAGGAAAACAGAGCTAAGAAAGCTGGATCGCCAACCTTTGCTTTGATTGTTGTTGACCCAGTTTCCAGTCCCAGTTGAACAGTGAACTACCTCAGGGTCAGAATGAGCAGCATTAACACTCCCACCCTGCAGATGAGTGAGCTGAGACATAGAGGTTAATTGACTGGTCCTTCCCCAAATCAGAGCCAAGCTCTGACTTGGCTGTAAAGTTTGCATCTCCCTCCCTGGCACTGAAGCCAGAAGGCCAAACAGAACTGTCCCACAGAAGCTCTGTGGGGGCTGGGGCAGGGACAATGTGGGTCCTCTCTCTGCTCCACAGACACAGAGATAATACAGTGCACTATGTTAATTAACACTTAAAGCTGATACAGACTAAAATAAACAAACGCGCACCCATTCTGGTTCCACTTCCAAGATCTCATCCCGAGACCGTAACACAGTTTGTTTTACAGCTTCCCCGGTCACGTGAGCGCCAGCATAATGAAACCTCTCTAATCTCTATTTTTCTAAAGTCTGTGTAGATACAGATGGCTCTGTTTTGGTCTCTGGGTTTTATTCTTATTTTGCCACAATTTTAACCTTTTATGTATCTCTTTCCGTGAGATATTCTCACTGTTTCCTCACTGCCTAGAGGCTCTGAGAGGCTCTTCATTTTCATTTTTCCAGTCGTTGTATCATATTGTTCTTCAGAATATCTGGGATTTTAAAATAACAAGACATATTGCCATTGTTACTAGAGGATTCGAACACATAGGGATGCCATTCTATGATTCATGAGAAACTTCATATTGGCTCCGTTTTTTTTAACAAGAGGGGTTGAAGAATAGATGGTTAATTTTCAAAGTGTCCATAATCAGGTGTGCCCAGAAGGCCATGAACAGCAGAGAAAGGACACAGGAGGCTACCGTCTCATGTGTAGGTTTTATGCTTGTGGGAAAAAAGAGAGACTAGGAAGAAAGGAAGGAGACATAAAATAAAGAGAGCTGGATCTGATACAGGTTCTGAAAGAAAAAAAAATCAGGACTTTGTCAAGCCTCACATGCAGAATCAAATTCAGAAAAAAAAAAAAAAAAGGTAAAATATAAACAGCCTGCAAAGCACAATACTCAGTCCTATAAATTCGGCACATTCTGGGTACCAGCTTCCAGCGTCCAGTTGCACTAAGAGAATTGCCAAATATAAAAATGACCAAAGCATCCCCCACATGTTTGCATAAGTGAGGTAAGCAGCTCAGAGGAGGGCTTTAAAAGAAGACTCTGCATTGTTCGTGGAGTCAGTCAAGCATAAGGAGGGTGGAATTCCATCTGTTCAGTTCAGTTTGGTTCAATGAACTGGGTCACTTTTAATGGTTCACTAAATTCTGACTATCTAAAAATTACAGTTAATGTGTTTTAAAAATCTTGAGCTGCATGACAAGAACACCTTATTACTTGTTCCTCCTTGCCCTTGGGTTTATCACCTCTGAGATTGGGCAGACTGGAGGGCCTTTTGTGAGATTGGGGAAATTGGGTTGTTTTACCCCACACTAGGTGCTACCAAGAGCCCCGAATTAAAAACAAGAAACAAAACACTGTTATACCCCTTACTTGATCGTCTCCCTGACTGGAGTTTGGAGGGGTGACAATTTCTTACAAATGTGAGATCAGTCTGGGAACATCTCTGAGGTGGAGGAAAGAGACCAGCATTAAACTAGAAAGTAGAAAGACTATTATTAAAAAATGAAATGAGAGTAAAATCATAATTTGTCTTTCAGGGGAAAGGTTAGATAGTCACAAAGCACAGGATGCTCCAGGGAAGTATTTCTGGCTTTTGGCTTTCGAAGGACTTGGTTTATATCCAATTTCATATGATGTAAACATTTCCCAAGCTTCTAAGGAGCAGTGTTGCTTCCGAAGGTAAACCTAAGAAAATTAGAGAATCATGTTCCTTGAATTTGTGATAAGTGTGTTGGTTTTTTTCTGCATAACAAACAAGCCTCTTATCACAAAACTGAGATGCCTTTTTTTTTTTTTTTTTTAAATCACGGGCATTATTAAGGGTGAAGGAAGTGGGATTGAGCTATGGAGGAAACACCTTTACAGAAAACATGAAAATATCAGAAACCAGAATGAAAAAAAGGAAGTGGATTTTTGTTCCAACACTGGATTTGGATAACCTTGATTTTATTTTCCATGTCATCTTTGCCTATTAAAAATATATCTTCTTCCTGCTGGTTACTGGTCCAGGTGGCCTCTTCTTGCCAGGTGCTGCTTGATATGCCAGTGTGACATCTCATCAGTGATGGACAAAAGCAGCAAGGGTTGAAAGCAACATCTGAAGTTTTCAAATAGGAAATGACACAAAACCAGCCCAAGGACAGCTGCAAGTTTAAAAACAACACTTCTCCCAAATACGGTTTTAAAAAATAAATGATTATATTGGAATTGGGACCATGGCTACTGAATAGTGATGAAGATGGTCCATTAAACCTTTCATGCTGATGTTGTGTTTACCTTTCTACTCAGACCTAGCTAGCTAGCTCAGAATTCTTTGTTCAAACTGAAATTCAGTGTTAGGAGGGCAAGGTACATGTGAAACTGGAGGAAGCTATCCTCATTTGGTTCTTAATGGCACAGGTGTCTTTCCAAAGCATTACTAGTTGTATTCTGTTTTTTTGCATTCAGTGAGTGCCAAAGCACTTAGAGAGCTGCAGATGAGGACACTTCTCCTTCAGGGTTGTATTTGCACAGGGTGCAGTCGCAGAATGATTTGGGGACATAAGCTCAGTCTTTCGGGGAAGGGACTGCCCCCACCTCTGGTCTGCCTTTGCACAGTTTTTACACCTGCCAGGTTGGGAGGGTGTGTCCCCATCCCCCTAGAGATGGTCCATCTTCAGGGGTCAGAGAAGCTCCCCCTCTGAGCCAGGGCTATGCATGAGTGTTGTTTCTTCTTTAGCAAATTTCCCCCCATAGGCCCCACTGGGGCTACCAGTGGTGGAGGCCATGATCTGAACAGCCTCATTGCATGACCTAGTTTCTTCTGCCTTAGTCTCCTGGCTCTGTCCCTACTGGATATAATCCATTCCCTGTGCTTCTGTCATGGTGGTCTTTCTCAAATATGGATGTAATGGAATCCCTCCCTTGCTTACAAGTCTCTTTAGCTCTCCAAAGGATAAGGTATAATTTCCTTAGCAGACATGCGTGGCATTTTATTACTTTATTCCAAGGTTCTTTACAGACTCATTGCCATTTGTTGAGTTTTTGCTCATCCTCAGGGCTCAGCTCAAAAGTCTCCTCTTTTGAAGACTTCTCTGATGACTCAGCCCATCCCTCCTCTTCCATGATTGGAGCAGCTGTCTCAGGGTAATGATGTATCCATCTTTCTTCTCACTTGCCCGTCTAGACTGTGTAGCGATCAAAACCACAAATGTATCCATGCCTAGCACAGTGTTGAATGCTTGCTAAAAACTGTTTAATTGAATGGGGAATATTTGCTTTTTTATACGATTTTTCTCAATCTGTTTTCTACTCTAGCTACCCCATTTAAAATAGTCCCAAGGTGTTCTCATTTCTGTTACTTCCTTTCATAATATTTATGAATATAAGTTTATTTGAACATGTACTTGCTTATTGTTTTTTTCCTATCAGTAGAACAAAAACTCCATAAAGCCAAAGACATTGCCTTATTTTGTTTACACTGTATCTCTCATTCCTATCTTTGTGCTTGCTTAGTAAATATTTGCTTGATAAAAGAACGAATTAATTGATAAATTCCCCAGCAGAGGATATTAGGTTACAGATACATCACTTCCAATTCTTTAGGCAATGACCAAATATATTGCTTTTTCGTTTAGCTACTTTTCTCTTGATTTTAATGATTCTTTTCTACAGTTTTCCCACTGTTTAAATCTAAAAAATCTTGCATCAAGGGAGGGAAAAAATGAGTGGAAAATTTACAAAGAAACCCTTTTAACATGTTGACCATGGAATCCTTTCATGAATGGCTGAGTTCCCTCTATTCATGCACCAGTGATCACCCCTTCTTCTTCTCCCTCCTTCTTTTTCCTTCTCAGAGGTCTGCCCAAATCTGCTGGCTAAGCCGCCTCCAATACAAAGGGGAATTAATATCGTAGGACATTTAGAATTCAGTGCCCACTCCAGTGTGATGTTTTAGAAAATCAAGGCAGGTTTTATTCCTGACCATAAGTTGAAATCTTAATGTATGTGAACTTAAACTCATCATGGTCTGAGCCTATTATATGAAATATTATCTAATGCTACTGTGAAAATTGAAACTCTATAGCAAATGGGGACCTGAATTTTTGCCTTCTACTTTAACCCTACATTATATCACTCGGTTTAAGTCAGGATAGAGTTAGGGGCCAACACTGAAGGAGATGTGTGTATGTGTGTGTGTGTGTGACTACATGTTGTATTCAGGGATGCCCCTAAGTTTGAGCGGCCTAATCCATTGTGGCATCTCATAGGCACTTAACTGTCTTATCTGAGCTCCTGGTGAGTGGGCACACCACCAAAAGGAAAAGCCCAGCAATCACAGCTGTCCCTAGGAATTTTGTCCCCTCCCAGTTTCCCCAGTCCTCTCTTGGCTGCCCAGATAATGGGGTCTGCCACCAACGCACCATCTGTCTTGAGTCAGGTATGGAAACAAAACCAGGAACCATTAAGACATAGATATATCTCATTTAATGTTGATACAGGACAAGTTATTTAACCTTTATGAGCTCAGTTTCCTCACTGCAGATAACCGAGTAGATATAGTGACTGCTGCTTGGGTTGTTGAGAGGATTAGGTGGTATGGAAAGTGCTTGTCATCAGCATCTGGCCCATTTCCAGTAAAGGGCAGTGGCTGTTACCACTGTTACTACCGGTCCTGTGGTTAGAGTTACCTGGGCTATCTTTCTCTTCTTTACATGGTGGCTCATTAAAAACAAACAAACATCAGACTCTGGAATTCCAAGCCATTCCCTGGTGGCTAAGGATACAGTCTTGAACCAGGCTACCTGGGTTTGTACTCGACTTACTGGGTGAGCAACATCAGGCAACTTATTTAGCCTCTTTGTGCCTCTGTCTCCTAATCTATAAAATGAAGACAAAGACTGCACCTATTTCTTTGGTATGTGGTAAGGATTAATTCATTTAAAGAGCTTGGAGTAGTGTACATGGTAAACATGTACTACCCGGGGGCTATCATCAATATTATGATTATTAACATACAAGTGCCTTGAGGGGTACAAAGGGGCATCGCATTGCGTAAACACATTCTATACCTTCCTCAAAAAGCTCCCAGCACACAGCAGCTGCTGCCCTTCGCTTCTTTTCCAAATCTCTGAAAGGTTCTTCTCCCCACTTCCAGGCTGATTCTGCTTTTCTTTTAACCCTTCTTTCTCTGGGCCACACACTTGTGGATACATAGAGCAGCCTAATTCTCACTGGCCACTCCCTTCTCCCACGTACTGAGGAGCAGAGCAACTCAGTAAGCAAAAAATGAGCACATAATTCCTTCTGGGGACCACAGCAGATACTACTTCTGTATTACCTCCGGATCACATGATTACATATAATGACTTATCCAAATATATATCACCAAGGCTGCAGATTGGCTCAAGCAATCCACCCGCCTCAGCCTCCCAGAGTGTTAGGGTTACAGGCATGAGCCGCCATGCCTGGCTCCTGCTTGAGATTTTTAGGAGATGGTTCTAATCTCAACTGATTGGGAGAGCTCAGATAAGCTGACAAACACTAAAACCCTTCTCTGATATTAGTTATTTCTGTTAATTTTGGCATTAGTTAAATTTTAAGAGATGCCAAAGAGCTTGATGGGAAATCTGCCATGATACTCTTCCCTCTACTGGGCTCACTTATCTAAGTTGCTTAAGATGGCAGCTTTTCTTCTAGATGTAGCTGAAAATTATAAAAAATTTACATGGAAACTATATTAGTATGATACGTGGAAGCACTATTCATGAATGTGAAATACCAGAGGGCAGGTTAAAGAGTCAGGACACACTTTGGGTCTGCTGAGGCTGCTTGGCAACACGGAGGCCTGACTAAAAAAAGTCGAGTCAGACTTTGGAAACTGGCAATTAGTTTGGGTCACTATCATCACTGCACATTTTTCCAGGCTATATATTTCCCCAAAATGCTACCGTGAGCATATAAATTCCCTGAAATGGATCTTAGAGTAGTGAACAAAAATGTTTGCATGTGCAAGTGTGCATGTATGAAGATAATTTCAAAAGTGGAATGTCTATGATGGATTGCAGGAGCCTTAATAAGTACACATTGACTTCCCAGAGCCTAGGAATCCTTTTTTTTTTTTTTTTTTTTTTGGAAGGCCATTAAAGTTGGAAAAGCCAGGGAGAGGAGTATCTTAATATAGCCAATAGGAAGCACAAGCAGGGCTTCTGTGGGATTTGGGCTTCTACTCTATGAGTATTCCCTCTACTTTTGTCTCTCCCGCTTGCAAACTGTCTAGCTAAATGAAAAAAAAAAAAAAAAAAAAATGAAGACGGAGAGAAAGAGAGTAGTAAAGGAAAAATTTGAACAAGGCCGGCAGTTGGAAACAGGTGGGTGGTGTTGGTGGCAGAGCAGATGGTGGAGGGCGAGCAGGGTGCGCATGGTTGTAGGTAGGTCAGAGGGTTGGAGGGAAGGGAGCCCGTATTGAAATAGGATTAATCCAGTAGCATTTAGTAGAGGGCAAGATGGTGAGAGCAAACCCACATATGAAGGATTTTTAAAAACAGAAATATTTTATAAAATTGAAAGTGGAGAAGGAAGACAATTAGAGCCAGAGTCTGGTGAGGGACACGCAAATGGGAGAACCAGAGTCCAACGTGGACACTTCCCCTTTTAGGGTAAGGTCAACTCTGTGTCTGTATTTGATTACATCATTTAAAAAGGAAAATCCAAATTAGTTTTACATAATTTATTGTTGTGTATTAGCTTTGAGATCAAAAAGCACTCTTGTCTATTGTTATTATTATACCAAAAGCCTCCTGAAGCCCTTAACTGAGTCAGAATCTTCTATTTTTGTTTCTATGAGTAATATTTGTTAACGATAAAATACACTTCGCAGAGTCTCTTGGGTGGAGGTGAGCAGCTTCACTCTTGAATGACAGATACTCGCGTGTAGGTACCAAGAATCATGCTACTTGTTCAAGGTTATGCAAGGAGAAAGGTCATCAAACGTGGAACTGTCATATCCTGGAAGAAGAATCAAGCTAATTTCCCTGTCAGCATATTTGCACATGCTCAAAGTGAAACATGATAAGGTTTGTATGGTTTTTTTGTTTATTTGCTTTTAATAGATTTTACTCTTTGTTCTTAACAAAGACAAGGAAGCTGTAGGTTTTTATCCTTGTCTCTGCAGCTGCAATTGTGACCTCCCTAAAAAAAGCCAAAAGGACAATTCTTTTATGATTAGGAAGTGGAAAATTTGACAGCTTCTGAAAATAAATGCCTGTATTTCATTTTCTGGCAGGCTGTTGTGGTTCATCTTCTGCCTGGGAACTGGATGAAAACGTCAGTGACTACTCCAAAGGTCAGAATTTCAGAACTGCTGCTACAACTGTATTGTCACCAAGTATTCATGATTCTCTCACTCGTTTTGTTTTTTTAAGAGGCCTGGTCATGTCCGGGGGAATGCCAGGTACATTTTTCTTAATGTATGAGCACAAGTTACATATAACAACCTAACAACACAATACTGCCTCTTTAATGCTAATCTATTCCTTGCAATCTACTAGATACATGTAGAGTCATTGGTGTGTATCAAGAGAGCAAAATCAGATTCTGAAAATATCTGAAAGGATGCACTAGAGTGTACATAATAATGTATTTTAATCTGCCAGGCCTTAAAATTAATCATGAATTCCCACAGAGATTTTAATAATTTTGAGATGATGTTTTTTTTTTCTTCATAGAGTAATATTCTTGGACAGAGTTTTCTAAATGCTGCAAGGGTAAAAAAAAAAAAAATAAGTGGTAGAGGGGGAAACAGGGGTGATTTCTCACTTGCTTTCCTATAGGAGGTATGTTTACCAGGGGAACAGGTTTTCTCCTAACTAAAAAGCAAGGTAGGTGTTTCAAAGAAAGGCTTTATCACTCCATAAAAGCTGGCAAATAGTGAGAAGTTTATTAGGGGTAATAATGTGCATTTGTTAAGCAGTGAGAAGAGTCCTGCAAGAAAAGGGTCCGCTCCAGCGAGGGAGTGGAGGCCTCAGCAACGTTAGAGAACTTGGCTGTCAGCAATTTTCAGAGTTGCACGGGAGGAAAACCTTGGCGATCAAACTGCAAAAGGCTCTAGAAAGTGTGACCATATTATTTATTGTCCAAACTGGGACTTTTGAGAGGGAAAATAAAAGTAAATAATTACACTAGGACATATGCTTACCTTAGTTCAAGGGCATATAGCAGAGGTCTGGAATTCAGGTTTCCGATTTAGCAGTGTCCTTGCCTTTCAAAGAGGGGCGATCTTGTCTGCCCCCCTTATTTCCCCACATGATGGGACTGTAAACTGTTTAGGCTCTTCAAAGTTCATCCAACAAAGGTGCTACGTAAAATGATAAATATGTAGCATTTTTTTTTCTCTGAAAAATGAGCAACTACAAACGTTATCATCTAGAGTGATACCTTTTCAGAGATTTTCAGGATACCAGAAAAAAATAAGTTCCTAGAGATATGTTGGGCTTTCCAAGTCTTTTTAACTCTCCATAAAATACCCTGTTACAGTGTCTGGTTCCAAGAAGAAGTGAATTGCTCTGGTGATGAATGAACTTAGTAACTCTCCCTGAAATGCAGTTGTCAGAGCATGTCTTTGCTCCCTTTTCCCCTCCTTAATTAAAAAGAGGCTTTAAAAAAGTATATACATTACTCTCCCCTCCCCCACCACCCTGTCCCCATCTCAAAAATTTTCTAAGGATTAAAGTAGAATATGGTTTATCAGAAGTAGGTGAAGGGCTATGATTGATTTCATTATTTCAGGAGGAGCAACACACTTTTTTTTTTTTTTGGTCCGTGTGTATGTGAAGTGTGCTTGGAAATTGGAAGGGCAGGAACAGAAATTATACATATGAGAAGAGAATACAGACATGAGAAGGTCCAGGGAGGAATATGTGACTATAAAGGTAGGAGAGAGGATTTTGCCCGAACTACATCACCTTCATCTCATTTGCAGGCTGGTGGAGTCAGGAATCTCGCCAGTGTGTGTGCTCCTGTAAGGAACGATTTTGCTGCTCTTTGAGTTGGGTGGTGGAATAAAATTTGGAGATATTAACTTGGTTTACCCTCCACTTCCCTTCGAAATTCCGAACCTTCCTCTCTCCCATTCAATCAGTGACATTCATTGCCTAGAGGGACAATTAGTGAATGGAGTACAGGATACAAAAGATCAGAGAAAGTGAAAAGAACACAAATCCCTGGCTTTGAGTTTCAAAAATGCCCTCTGGAAATTCCTAGTAGAGAAAGTGGCCTTGCAAGCAAGTCTTTTTGTCTTACTTGTGGCGGGCAATTTGGAATAAAAGGCTAAGCCCTCAGCTCTGAAGCAGTTCCTGCCTTCGCTAGCCAGGCTCCCCAAACTTGAGGAGGCGTAAGAGTCACCTGGGAATATTATTAAAGCACAGCTTCTTATTGGGCCGGGGGTCTGTGTTTCTAACTAGTTTGAAGTTACTGTGAAGCTACTGGTCCCTAGTCCACACTTACAATAACATAGCCTTAAATGAGAATCTGGAAAGTGAACACGTGATCAGTCAGACTCTTGGGCTAGAGAAAAAATGCTTTTCAGTTTGGGAAGAGTTGCTTCTGAGAGCTCAGCTTGTCCCGGGGAGGAGCACTTAGCCAGGGCCTTGTGAAAGGGCCTTTTGGCTACTGTAGTTTGGGGCCCGCAGTGGACATGACAGCGACCCAGGCAGAAGGGTTGGGTCGCAGTCTGAAATGTCGGTTCTTGGTGCGGTCTTGGCTGAAGAATGACCAGATACACCGAAAGCAAGGTAAGCATGAAAATGAGGTTTATTGAGGAGGGAAAGATAGGATGATAGAGCAAGAACAAGATATAGGGTTACAGAGCAAGTTACATATGCCACAGATGACAACTGGACCCACCGTCGTAGCAAAAGAGACCTTGGTTATGGTCTGGGTCTTGTTTTTATGGCGTCTGGATTGGGATCTCTCCGTGGTTCAGACGTCATCATGGAACCACTTTGATGGACAGTTGGGAATTATATGACCTGAGTCTTACTATGTGTGCGGATCTCCTTTGGGCCTCTCGGAAAGCCCATTTGGGGGGGATGGTGAGCTGCAACGGCACCCACTTTTGTCTCTAGGAAACCCGGAATCCCTCGCTATCTACCTAACAGAGCCTTTGGGGCAAGTCCTCTGTGGCACCAGACCACAGCAGTGGAAACAAAAATGGCTGCCAGGAACTCCACAAATGCCCTGACCCGGCTTCCTCCCCATCCCTGAAGCCATGGGAGAGGTGTGGGAGAATATCACTGTTTCTGCGCTTCCTGAGATGGGCACGGGATGCTTCCAAGAAGGCTACTGGAAGGGAATGAGCCCTGGGGTTGGATGTGGGCTGGCACAGTGACTGGGAGAAGCTGAGGAGCAGGGGCCATGTGGGGACCTGACTATTTCCCTGTAGCAAAATTAGAGCAAAACGAGCAAAGACTAGAAGACAAGTCACTTCTCATCAAGACTCTCATCTCATTGCAAGGATGGAGGATGCCTAGATTCTTATAAGCCCTCCTGGAATTACAATGCCACTCCAGGGAGAAAGGGAGTATTGATGGTAGACCTATAAATGGACTAAGCTTGCCTTAATGAGGCTGAGACCACCCTGAGGCGACTGAAAATAAGCCCTAAGTTTATCTGAACTAAAGTAAGTTTTCTTTATTAGGTGAAATGTGGGTTTAAGGTAGGGATTGAGCCTACATTAATCAGCTCCATTGAGCCATTCCACAATGTATACATATTTCAAAGCATCATTGTATGTGATTAGTATATATAATTTTTATCTGTCAATTTAAGAAATAAAAGATTAAAGAATGGGAATTGCAGGGACATACAGGAAAGAAGTTAAAAGTTCCATATTTTACACACCTGAGTGTATGTTTATGGAATTCTTATTAGCATATTGCTCATTGTGTACTAGACACCTTGTAAATATCTTTTTATTGCATAAATGGAATGAAAACAGCTCAGTCTCTCAAAAACGAAGGAACAAAAAGATATCAAAACAAAACAAAGAAAATCCTCAATACGTACAGGAAGGTCAAGTTTAACACTCCTCTTAAAGATTTAAAGCCCTCTCCTTGAAGGATGTTGATTCACCAATGCCAACTGTTACTAGGGACAGGAAAGTAGCTAGAAGCTTGGCACAAACCAAGCACGTCCTAAAGATGCAGGTGCTATTGTGGTGTGCTGAGCGAAGGAGAGTGTGAGCCTGGAATTTCTGGAGATCTTTGAAAATGGGTTAGACAAAATAAATGCAGTCCTGCTTAAAAATAGGAAAATGATGATAATTTCTCGATATCTTTTTCTTAAGAAATAGCGTTTCAGCCCTATGATACTATTTCTAATCTAATCAGAGGTTAGTGTTGTCCTCGCTTTAGTAGTCCTAAACATATGTGTATATACATTAATATATGGATAACAGATACTTTAGAAACAGAACTGCAGTTTCCACCAAAACACTATTTTATTTTTTTATCAATGTTGTGTGTTTGATAAGAGACTTATGTGGCATATAAAGCTAAAAATGCCACATGCCCTGTAGGGAGCCCTTTATTTCTAGTGACATATATTGGAGTTATTCTTTTTTGTTCATATGATTTACCTTAAAAAATCTATTGAATGTGCCCCCAGAGAAGTGCAGATAGCTATTTTAATAATCATATTGGTATTCGGGTGGAATGGAGTGGGTAGGACTGAAAGAACTTGCAGAGAATATTGTTCCTGGAGTCCATGGTTCCACCAGCCTGCATGTAATAATTAAAGTGCAGTAGTATGGCTAGAGTTTTCAGAATAAAGTTAGGAATTTCATTCTCATAAACGCTGAGCTTTCACCTTCCTTCCAAGCTTTGAGAGCCCTTGGCTCGTACCAGAAGTGGCACAATATGCTGCTAGGTCAACAGATGGCAGGGTTACACTGTCTCTGTCTCTCTCCCACCAAGGGCAACAAGAGTTTACCCAGAGCATTTGACTGTCTGGTGTCCAGTATTGGCCTTAGTGGAGCTGATATTCGGGTCTCCAAGTTTTGCCTCTGACTCCAATGACTCTGTGCTATTGCAAAGTGCTGGTGGTCTGAGAGAGCCCTTCAGCTTGACTCTCTTTGATAGCACCCCCACCATGATAAGCCCCTGGAAGCAGTGGAGGACCTGGTTCTTTGAATATAGAGTAACAGCCCATTTTAATAGCCCTTGCTTATGATATTTTTCTTGAAATGTCCATATCACCCATGGCAATCTGAGTCTTACATTGTACTCTTAGGCTACAAATATACATGTGTTTATAGACATGTACATATATGAAGTATGATTATATATATATTTACATATATTTAATTTAATTTTGTTCTTAACACAATGCCTATGAAGTAGATATTATGCCCATTGTACAGATGAGAAAAATGAGGTCTAGAAAGACAAAATAACTTTACCAACATCCCAGGGATAGAAAAGAGCAGGGCACTGGCTTTCCCAGTGTAGGAGCTGCACGTTGATGTTTGCAAGGTCATAGAAAAGTGGTAGAGTGTAGTTGTGGCTTGATTAACGTGATAACTAGCTTGCTCGTGTAGCATTTGCAGGCTTGCTGATTTCCTTTTGAGATCTTCCAGTTCCGATGAGTAACAGTGAGACTTGCTCCACCCAGGCACAGAACATTTCAGGATGTGTGCCTTGCGATGTAAGACTGGGGTAGAGCTAGAAAAGGGATTCTGGCCCCTGAATCTTCTGCTGACTTTATCACTCCCATTTATAATGTCTGAAAGTTCCCTTAAATTCACCTCTGTTAGCCTAGGTCATCGTGTGGGAGCAGTTAATTTTCCTGGGTACTCTTCAGCATCTTTCAGTCACCTTTAAAAATCAACCTTGTAATATTTTAATTGAACCATATCACTTGTGTTTCTAACATTGATATGGATTTTACACAGCTGTTTACACTAATATGTGTTAAAATGCCTAATTACCACTGCAATCACAGCCTGGCTCAATAGTCCTGCCAGCTCTTAAATATATAGTCGTGTCTTAATCAAACACAAACGTCAATGAGCATCCTAAATTCCTGCAATTTGTAAACTGGATTAAGGGCAATAAATGCAACCCTTCAAACAAGAACACAGAATTTTGCATATTTCATGCTAATATGCTCATCTGTTTGTTTTGTTCTTGTTTCCCAGATTTTGAAAAATGCTTGTTGATAAAATGAAGTCAGAATGTAAGATGAGGTGAGTATTATATATTTTTATTAGTAGGATTGAGGGACAGGCTTGAGAAGGCCTGAAAAATGCTATACTACGTCTATAAGGGCATTGTAAAAATGTGTGACTTTATATTTATAGTTATATTAAGTTGTGGGGCTGATGACTGTTTAGCCAATTGAGTAAATTCATTGCTTATTTTTGGCAGGTATTTGAGCACCTACTAAGTATTAGGAACTATGGTAAGAACTGGTAGTTGCAGTGGAATGTTGTAAGGGAAAGACTACCCTGTGTGTAGGTTATTCTGGGAGCTTGGAGGAAAGAATGGTTGTTTACTAATAAGGGCTGAGGGGGAGACTTCATAAAAGAGATACGTTTGCATTGGAGAAATGAAGGATTTTTCAGGAGGACAAGCAGGAGAAATATAGACAGGAAATAGAAAAGAACAGTCATAGTCACTCATGAATTGTAAGAGGGCAGGCCAGTTCTAAAAACTTCAGTAGCTCTGTATGGCTGAGAAGGAGAGTGCTGTGGAGAAAAACCTAGGAGATGTGACATTAGAGATGTCATTGTAAGCCCTGTAGATGACAATGGCAAGTCTCATAATAGTAAAAGAATGTGCCAGCTATAAAATACTAAGGAAAGAGAGTTAATGGGATAGGTGCCCTTTGATCTATGGGCATTTCGTCAGTGGTCAGCTGACCATCTCCAAAGAAATGTGTATAGGCCCCCACCCCTCAACGTCTAGCCAGCTTGTGCCAGAGAAGCCTATGACAGTCCAAGGACATTAGTAGGGAATCATTAGGTTTATCTCTCTTTTCATTGGTTGACTTATTGATTGAGTCATGTATTCATTGTAGCATTGATTCAATAAATGTCTACTTAGCTCCTACAAATATTTCAGTATTTTCACTAGTCATTTAGGAAATGAGTGATGCTCTCTTCTGTCTGAGAATAAGAGATTATGGGATAAAAGCATCAGAGAACTTGGCAAAGAATGAGAATGATTACGTCACCCTCATTTATTTCATCAATAAAAACATAGCACTTTCCTGATTTTATAGATTCTCTAATTTCGCCTTCTACTCATCATGTTTAAGAGAATATTTATTTTTTTCTACTGAACTCTCATTTATCTAGAATTAAAATGCTGTACATGTAAGACTAAAATAACCAGAACCTTAAAATGGGTTTCATTGTTTTATGGAGGAAAATGGTAAGGAATTGGGGATATAGTCAATACTGACTATAGTATATCCTAGAATTACTGCATATTTGATTTAATTTCTTATATTTTCATCATCTAAATATTGCACAGTAAAACATGTTTAGAATGAGACCACTAAGATATATCACATGTGCTTCAAAGGAAACAAAGACAGGCTGAATTATGACTAATATAACTCTTTGACAAACACACACACTCCTGTAATTTCCATAAGGGCAGAGATCATGTTTGTCTAGTTCATGACTGTATCTGTAGTGTCTGGCATGTTGTATACTCAGTAAAAATAGACTTATTCAGAATGCATATTTGTTTATGGTAATCATCAGTTGTGGTAGATTTTACTTTTGTTCCCCATTCTCTTCTTCTATTCACACCCATTGCATGTACTTTTTCATCCCCTTCTGCCCAGTGATGTTGGTCTCAGCCTTGTGATTTGCTTCGGCATCCATAAGTGGATGGAAGTGTCAGTGAGGCAGTGCTGAGCTTCGCCCTTGGGAAACATCTCTGCTTCCAACCAGGCTCCGACCTCTGCCCTGGCCTTGAGGAGAAAAAGACCCCTGCAAATTGTTATCCAGGAAGAGTGAGAGGTGAGTGGAGCAGAGTAGCCCAGCAGACCTGCAGACATCTGACCATAACAATGCGTTCTAATTGCTGTATATATCACTGAGTTTTGAGGTGGTTGTTACCCGTTAATGCTGTGTCTATAGTTGACAATCTCGTAGTTAAACAATATATCCAATTATATGGAAATATTCCATGATCCTTTCCTTTTCTTTTCCCCTTTGCCCATTTATTAACACAACTTAATAAGATGGAAATTTATTATATTTAGTCAAAACAGTAGCAGTATGTATGACTTACTGATTTTTTTATAATAATCAAAGTTGCTTTTTTTTTTTAATTTGGTTGTTTGGATGTGTTGCTTACTGGCATCAAAATATGAATAAGGAGACACTGGTTTTGGTTCCCTTGGTACTAACACATTATACGATGCTGTGAAAGGTATTTAAACTTTCTGAGTTTCAATTTCATTACCTGTTAAAATATCTGCTCCTACCTCCCTGAGATATTGTGTGTATAAAAATTAAACAATGTATGGAAAAGTGCTTTCAGAGTGTTTAATAAACTATGAGTGCAGTCGATTATTACTTATTTATTAAAATCGGCACGCTAAAAATGTGGTGCCAATTTTATCATAATAACTTACTATGTGATGGCAATCAGAATATCCAATTTCTGAAAACTCTATTTCTAAAGATGGATCATGTATTATTTCAGCTGTCATTTTTTGGTCACTGTCACCAAGTTAGTAATATTTCTTTTATATAGCATCACTTCATATAAACCAGATAATTAGAATTTTTCACCTTAATTAATATTGTAAATGTTATTTATAGTAAAGGTGACAAAGAATAACAAAGAATCATGGATTTTAGAGGTGGAAAGATTTGAATTTGGATGCTGGGGTCACAACTGACTAGCTGTGTTGCCTTGGGAAATTCAATAACCTTTCTGAGCCTCAGATTTCTCATCTCTAAAATACGGATAATGGTGAATAATTTGCAATGTTGCTGTGAGAACTGGAGATGATGTTTGTGAAATGTGCAGTACATTGTTTGGCATTTGGTAGATAGTCAATAAATGCTAGATATTGTTATATTTGCATTATGGAAATCTTTCTAATCTACCCTATGTATTTCTTTGGCTTCAGAAACAGAGTATACGTGATTCCCTGCCATCATTTTCCTATGGTTGATTTTCAGGTTGTGGTATGATCTAAAAATTCACTCAGGTTATTCAGATGTACGTGAAAGCCAGTTTGATCTTTTAAAATTCTCATTTCTTATTTTTATTGTCTTCTCTCTTGTGGCCATGCCGATATCTATTGTTTCTTTTGATTAAATACTTACATTACCCATTTTCCTACACCGTATGTTCGTATTTCTATTCATTTCAGAGCAAAACTACCAAAACCCCAAACCTATTTGAACTGCATGTAATGAGTGGATCAGGAATAAATTATATAAGCTTTACTATATAGACTTTATGATTTGGAGTTTGACTGCTTAGAGCTTTTAAAATTCTTATTTCTTATTTTGTGGCTGTGTTTTAGAAAGCCGAGGTTTTAGGATAAAGTACTTTTTAAGAAAACTCGGATTTTAAAATAATAGAGACATTTTTAGAAAAGTGACAATCTAGGGCAGACCTGATAGAAGAAGTTGTTAGTTTTCCTTTGAAGTCACATTCATTCAACAATTTCTATTAAAAATTCAAGCCTAGTTTATTAAAATTAATAACAGTCCCACAAGAGCTTCTGCAGGTGAGATGCACGATAACGTTGTTGAATTTGTGGTTTTTCTACAACTTCAAGTCTCTTTAGAAGGCAAATGGTATACATTTGTGAGTTCAGTTGCAATTCTGGTCTTTGAAAGGTAGTGTGGCTAAGTCATTACATCTACTCCTATGATTGGCGACTTCTAACCATCCAGCAGCTGGGGCAGGGGCTGCCGCAAATCACCTGTGCCTCTTTTTATTAAACCGAAAATATTGAAAAGGTATGTGGCACGATACACAGGGCTTTCTATTCTAGAGTGAAGATTAAATGAGATACCTTAGTCAGGTTATTCTAAAGGAGAGCTGCAGTCAAAGACTTTGATGGAGTTAGTTTATTGAGAAGTGATCCCTGGAAACCATCTTGATCTATGGAACATACCTTGGAAACATCTGTACTACTGGTTGTTTTTTTGCTGCGGACAACTAGATCTTAATCTCACTGGGGGGCCCTCTAAGGAACTGTATAGGGACTGTGCCTCAGAATTGTCTCTGCAGCACATAGGATGTCCGGGCATTTATTTGCTAATGCCTGTGTCTCACTAGTTGAGGATTCTCCCCTGTCCCAGGGGTATTGTTCCCCCACTCCACCCCCATGCTTTTTGTGACTGTGCTGTGTGGTTCCCCCACTCCGCCCCCATGCTTTCTGACTGTGACTGTGCTGTGTGGCTTTAGAGAAAGTCTTGAGGCAGCAAAGTGGAGAGAAGTTGCTGCTTGTGCTTGAGGAAGGTTGGTGGCAGAGTAAGTGCACGGAAGTATCTCTGCAGTTGCTCTGAGATCAGAGGTGGGCCAAGTGGATGTGACGCGGGGCACAAAAAATTCCTTCCTTTGAGATAATGTTTATGCAAAGTGCTTTGTGGGCCATTAAGTTCTAACAAATGTTATTTGTTATTAATAGTGAAAAAATCCAAATATTCTTGTTTCTAATAAAATATAATAAAAGTTTATCAAATGACATGGCTCATCCTGTTCAAAAATATTGGTGATACTATCGTGTAGGGTTAACCAGTCATTTGCTTGTAAAAGGCCAGAGATTGGATGGCGTATTCATATACTCATTGCTACTTCCCTGTCCTGCTTTTTTCCTCTCCCAGAAGTGCTATCTGGCTACCATTGCAGGTAACACGCACACAAACACACACACACACGCGTGCACACACACACACACTCATATACATAAGTGCACACCAAGGATCTATCCACCCGCTCATGGCTCCCTGATATCTTTATTTCAATGAGCATGTGAAAAAATCCAGATGGGGGCAGAGGCAGAGAAAAGGGATGGAGAATATTCAGTTTTTCCTTTCACACTTCGTATAAGTTGAGAGGCAGGAAGTTATGATTGAGAGGTTAATCAAACACACATTTTGCAGAACTGCCCTCAAGAGAATTATAAGAATTTGAATGTTCCCAACATAAAGAAAAGATAAATGTTTGAGATATCCCAATTATCCTGATTTGAGCATTACACATTGCATGCATGTACCAAAATATCACATATACCCCTAAAATATGTACAACTATTATGTATCAACAACAACAAAAATAAGAGAATGGCCAGAAACCTAGATACTTGCTATGATTTTGCTATTAACTCACAAATGTGTCCAAATCCATAATTAAGCTGTATTTCCATAGTTCATAGTCTAGATCTATCAGACTCAAACTTGTATGATTAGGTAATCATCAAGGGATATCTCGTAAGTGCTCATAGAGCTGTGTGCTGGTTCTCTCACTCCAAGGAAAGTAGAATTATAAGAAGATTCCATCTGGTAAAGCCCATAAAGGACAGTGACTCTATGGAATGAATCCAAGAGGTACACCTCTTTGGAGAAAGACATCACTCAACTGTGAAAGATCGCCATGACCCTTGCTTAGCATTGCATTAAAGACTGTTAAGTCCATCAGCTTAGTTACCCTTTATCCTTGCATGGGCATTGACTCAGAGCTTCTGAAAGGTCAGGGTGAGCATGAAATGTTTATCTCCAGATTATCATTCCTTAAATGAAAACTCCTGAAACTATTGGCAAAAAAGAACAAAACTCTCTGCTGTTTCTAATTTAAATGTGTCGTTAGAGTCAGTCTACTGTTCTAATAAATAACTCCACAACATATGTGGCTTGAGATAATCCAAGAATATTTCTCACCCATATCAATCCATTGGCTCTGGGGGTTGGTGGGTTGCTTGTCTATGCAGTCATCCAAGGACCCAGGCTTCTTTTCATCAGGAGATCCACCTTCATTCAGGGCCTCAGAGTCCCTTTGCTCCAGCTAATATACAGGAAAAGAAATGAGGCTCTCAGGAGGACTTAGAAGGAGCTCATGATAACTTATATTCATCCTTTTGGTGAGCATTTAGTCATGTGGCCACACCTAACTGGAAGAGAGTCTGGAAATTGTAGCCTAATTGAAAGACCAGGAAGTAGAGGAGAATTCAGCTATGGGTGAAATCTTACAGTCTCTGCCAAATAAGGAGTAGACACGTGGGACCGAATTGAACAAAGAAGTGAGAATAGCAGGCTTTGTTTTCTTTGTGGATCAATCATACATCTAATATTCTCTTCTCCAAAGACAGATGAAGCTATTGCATCTATTATGTAAGATGCTATACTTTGGATATACAGACATTTCTTTTTGAGTGAGGGCATCTCACATTTCTGGATTGTTTTGTTGCTTCTTATTCTAGTTTGGTATTGTGGATGGAATAGAAGGCAAAGACAACTATTTTTGTATATTTGTGGTTCATGGTTCACCTTTACATAATCAGCCAATAACTGGAACGATCACCACTGAGGCACTTAGATTTTCTAGCAAGTATCCAGCAGTTTGGTGATGAATACAGAGGGGCCGAGTGGAAGGGTGCACATATGTCGGAATCATCTAGGAACAAACTGAATTATTCATGCTGGTCTCAGGGTAAATCATCACCTGGTGTGGGTTTCTGAGAGAAGGGAAGTAACAAGTCAATTTTGCAGAAGTGACCTTGTGCCTGGCCATCCCTTCACCCCACTGAAAATCACTACTCTCGACTCTAAGTTGCTTTCTCTGTGGTTGCCCTTCTTGTTCCTAGTGGCAGATTCGATTCACGCTGTCTTCTCCTTTATGGAGAGCAATTTTCTTACTTGATAGTCACTGAAGTTCAGTGTATTAGTCTTCTAGGGCTGCCATAACAAAATACCCCAGACCAGGTAGTTTAAACATTAGGGATGTATTTCTTGCAGTTCTGGAGGCTGGAATTCTAAGATCAATGTGTTACAGGGTCAGTTTCTGGTGAGGTTTCTTTCCTGGCTTGCAGATGGCCACCTTCTTTCTTGCTGTGTCCTCACGTGACCTTTTTTCTGTGTACACAACCTGGGGTCTCTTCCTCTTCTTATAAGGATACCAGTCATATGGGGTTAGGGCTTCGCACTTAGGACCTCATTTAACCTTAATTATTTCTCTACAAGTTCCATCTTCAAGTACACTCACAATAGGAATTAGGACTTCAACATACGAAGTGTGTGTGTGGTGGGAGGGAGGGCAAAATTCAGTCCACAAAGGTTTCAGGTGACACATAATACCTTTTGGCTTCCTAAGATCTTACAGCTTTAAATTTTCTTGAATCTTCTGAGTCCCCCAAAATCCCCAGAAGCAGTTAGAGTCAGAATTCCAGTTAGGAAAGCAGAATTAGTAAATTGAAATTCATTATGCGAAATTTAGACAAATTCAGTTTCAGGATATTGAGCTGTGCCTAATTCTCCACCAAGTAACATTTCAGGGTTAGAACTGGATAATTTGTATGAGTTAGGCAAGTTTCTCCTGATCTCCCTACCCCATTCCTAAATTCCTTTCTTAAAGCCTCTCTTTCCTTCTTTTCAGTACCTTCCTGACCAATGTGTTCTGCTCTCACATCAAGGCTGCCAGATCCCTTCACTATTAGTCCTCTTCAAAACTTATGCCTCCTGCTGTCTCATTCTTTTAGATTTCTGCTCTGGGGCAATGGCAACTGACTAAGGTGATAAACAATTTATTATTGATAAACGTGTAGGTGGGAGGTAAGTATTTTAGGCTACAGTCCCTCTTATGTTTGCATTAATGAGCTGTCTTCTGAAAACTCAAAGCCTTTATCAGATGGAGTGGATTCTTCAGGAATCGGTGGAGTGGGAGGAACTTCGTTGTTCTTGAACCCTGTGTTACCTGTGACCAGTGAGTCAGGAAGGTGCTCAGAGCACACTCTGTAGTCAAGCCTATTCCCTGAGTATAGAAAATCAGTCTTGCACTTTCCCGCCAAAGAACTGACCCATGCAGCTATGTTCTTAGGAACAGACCATCCATTTCAAATGAGTACATTTTATTATGATCTACAGGGCACAGTTTTCACCAAAGCATTTAAAAACTCTCCTAGTTCCTCCTCTTTTAACTCTTTCGTGATCTACCTATATATTATGAGATCTCAGGGAGTAGGAAATGTGTCCTGTTTACTTTTGTTTCTTTAATGAATACTGTTGGTGCTCAATAAATGTTTGGTGATTACATTTTTCCTCCAGTACAGGGTTTTCTTTCTTTCTTTTTCTTTCGGCAAATAATACTTTGATGATCACAGTTTTCAAAATGTGCAACCCAAACAGAGAAGAGAATGATTCAGATTTTGGAAGCACATTTGGATTATATAAATGTATTCTAGTGCCATAGCTATTCCCAGCTCCAAGTGTCTAAACCATTAGGGTTAAACTCATGCTATTTGAGTCTGCATTCCCGTTGAATGGCATTATTATTATTGTTTATCATTGCCTCAGCTTTTACAATATGTGTGGTGCTGCAGAAGACATTAAAAAGACACAGTTCTTGCCTTGGGGCTTACACTCAAATAGGCAAACAAACAAAATGTATTTAAGAAGAGGTAGATTGATCTTGGAGATGCAATCTCTCAGGTGTTTGTATTTGTGCTTTGGGTTCATTTGTCTTTTAACCAGCTGTGGGCTAAAGGAATATCTAAACTTTCCTTCAAACAAGGACATAAATGACAAGAGTTCAGAAGAAAACATGAGCCTTGAAGGGCAGAACACCAGGCTGAGCTTCCAGATAACCTCATTTTGGGGGGGCCTCTGTGGTCCTGAATTGTTCTCTCCCCTTGTGCCTCTTTCAACAATTCATGCTGCCTGTGGCTTCCTCACTGGAAACCAAATCATTAATTAAAAACAAAAATGGATCACCAAATTTTATGGCCCATGTTCAAGCATTCGGCTAGTTCCTTACTACCTACCAAAGACTGTTTAAAAAATGGACTAGTTCTTAAAGACTGGGCCTTTTTTCGCACAAAATTCAGGCAAAGTTTTATCTCAAGGCTATATTACCCTCAAGTTTAATTTTTGAAAATCTAATCTATAAGCTGAAATGAATAAAAATGTATTTCATACTTTTCACGCTTCCCTTTTGGTGAACATTTACAAATTTTTCTCCTGCAGATGTAGAGCAGAAACACAGATTTCTATTTTGTGTATTATCTTTGGTAGGTGTGGAAAATATTCCCTTGTGTTCATGTGTGTGTATGGGCATGCAGAAAGTATCTTTGCCTTAGAAATCTAAACACTGTGTATGCTTATTATCACATGAGACCAAATACCTGCTTCTGGGAGTGAGCCAGTGGCAGAACTTTAAATTTCGTACGTGAAGTGCATGGGGAACACGATCTGCATGCTTGGGAAAGCTGGAGCGATGTCCAGATTGCAGAGGGGCTGGCAAAAACTGAACTGTGCGTGGGAAGGTCAGATTCCACTTCGTTTGGTCACCATGGTCTCCAGGCGCACAGAGGGTTCCTTCCCAGGATCTTGATTGGGGTAAAAGATGGAAGCTCCCAGAGCCATGCATATTTAGGCCTTGGTTTCCAAAGTTTCTGTTTCCTTGTGCTTTCTGATCACATGCGGGAGTGTGGCATGCCCTTCCAGATGGCCCACACAAATGCTTTGTCGTACTTCACTCACTCTTTGCATGTCAAGCATCTCTGGGACTACATACATCACCAATTAGCATCTTATATTCAGTTGACAGGAATGATTTTGCAACATTTTATACAACATTTGATAACATTTGCATGTTGGGATGTTCTTTTCATATAAGAATCAAGGTTGTGATTGTGGAATTTTCCTTCTAGCCCCTCCCTCCCCACAAGCAAACGTTTTTCTCCATGCAACACCATTTGACTTGTATTTTAGGGAAAAAGCCTTTGTGGTGTGACATTTCTGGAACCTGGTGAGATCACGTTAGTGTGTTTACCAATGCATACAGTAGGCATTTACTATGTCGCATCTCTCCAGGGGGCTGTATTCGTGTGGATACACTCTCATTTTTTTCAGATTCTAGATAATGAGGCCTCCTGATAGATTTATGTATTTGGCACTGCCACCCCTGCAGGCCTTTGCGAAAGTCTCCTAGCTAGACGTTCCTTACTCTGAGCTTTGTGCCAAGCATTTCATACAGTGAACTTTGTGTGTTGGTGCTGATAGTAAGGAGCAATCCTGGTGTATAAAAATCACATTTAGCCAATGCACCAAAGAGATGCAATGCACCCAGGGAATCGCATTGTCCCTTGGCAAATGGTGGCAGTTACTTTTAAGAGTTTTTCAACGTGATCAGTATTGACACTTTGGAGAGCAGGTAAGCGGAACGCACAGACCCCTGTCGGGTGATGCTTTCTTGACCTCTGCACATGGCTGGTTCACTGGCATCCCAGACTCTACCCGCCTGCTTTCAGAGTCCTCGGCACCTGTCCCTCCTCCATCTTAGTAAATGATACGTCATCTACTCAGTCCCTCTGTTCAGCAACCTGCCACCATCAGGAATTCCTTCATTTCTTTCATCTTCCCCGGCCCTTTCCTCCCAGAATCTGTCATTAAGTTCTTTTGCTTCTGCCTCAATAGACCCAGAATCAGTTCAGTGTTTGCCACCTCCTGCCTCAGCCTCAGTTCACATCTCAATCCCTGGAAAGCTTCTGCAACCTCCAAACTGGCTTCCCTGCCATGAGTCTGGTTTTCATGTATTCCCTTCTCCCCCCAACCGTTAGAGTGCTTTACATCCTAGAACGGGAGCAGGTCTTCCTCCTGAAAACCTGGCATGGGCTTTCTGTCGTGCTTAGGACACACCCAAACTAGCAAAGTCCTGCTGGTTCTGGCTCCTGGCTATGTCTCTCCAGCTGCATGTCACACAGGCACAGCCTCGCTAGGCCCCAGCCACACTGGGTATTTGGGTTCTTGAAACTTTTTTCAGTTCTGTGGTACCTTGAGGATTTTGCATTTGCTGTGCCTCCTGCCTGAAAAGCTTTTTTTCCCCTGACTCTTCACTTGCTTGGCTTCTCCTCACTCTTTGGGTCTTTTCTTGAATATCTGTTCCTCAGAGAAGACTTATGGGTCTACTCCGTTGGAGTGAATTCCCCTGTTACTTTCTAGTACAGCACAGCACCCTGTTTATTTCCTTCAAAGCACTGATCATGGTCTGAACATATTTTGGTTATTTATTTATCTATTTGTCTGCTGTCTATTCCGTATTGCTGAGTGTGCTCAAGGACAAGATCTATCTTGTTAAATTTATATCCCTGATAATTAGCCATTGTACATGCTGACACATAGAAGATACTCAAAACATATTTACTGAGTGAATGTCTCTGGTGAGTTTTGATAAGGAGAGTCAAGCGTGCATATGTGGTGTTGTTGATAAGGAGAGTCAAGCGAGCATGTGTGGTCTATGTGCATGCGTGTGTGCCTGTGTGTGTGTGTGTAATGGTTAAATTAAAGGAAGAAAGCATATTCTACCTGGGAGTAGGAGGAGAGCTAGGAAGGCTTGCATTAGCATTGCAGAAAGTCAGGTTAGGTCAGCTGGGGAGTGGGGTGGGGAGTTATCAGCACAGGGCTGATCCATGAAGCCTGGGTCCATGCAGAGATCAGAGGCCTTGGCCACGTAACACTGGCGGGTTGCTGGAGACCAGTCAAGTATGTACTGATTGGCGCCTAGGAAAACAGCATAATGTACTCATTCACATAGAAAAAAGAAGAGAACCACAGCTCCAGGGTAAAAATAGAGCTCAGATCTTCAAAGCCATCACGTGACATGGTGAGGTCACATCCCATTCAATTCCACTTCTCCATGTAAACAAACATGTAAACTCCTAGGATTGAATTCATCATCCTCATAATCTGCAATTTAATTTTACAAATAGGGAAAGAGCTAAAGAGACACATTTACCAGTTCCTAACAGATAGTGGATGAGAACTTGACGGGAGCTCTTGACCACACAGTGCTCAAATTGGGAGAAGGAAGCACATTCTTCAGGGAAAAGAAACTCACTGCCCTGGTCAAAACTCGACTCTTGGAAGCACACGGGTAAAGTGGCTAAGCACGTGGGCTCTATGAATAATGATAATAGCGATGTCACGTAGCATTTCATGAGCACCTACTATGTGCCAGGCACTGCATTAAACTGCTTCTATGCACTCTCACTTAAAATTCACAGTCCATCTGTGAAATAGGTAGGATTTTTTTCCTCTATTTTCATAGCAGGAAAACACAAAGGTAAGAGAGGTTACCAATAAACCACACAGCGAGGGGAGGAGGTGGGATTTAAACCCTTACTGTTTACATTTAGAGTTTACACTGCATTCCTCTCTATCAATTTGCAAAGAAACCTCATCGCTGGCTAACAAAACCAAGCCTCTGCAAAGGAAGTGAAAAAGTGCACAATGGCATTCTTGTTATTACTGATTTCCAGGAAGAATATACCCTCTAAATTTATACTCTGCAGCATTTACTATATTGTGCTGTATTATTTATTTATTTAGTTTTGCTTGCTCATTAGAATGTGACCAACTTTAGGTCCTTGCCTTGGACTCTTTGTCCCTGGTCATTAGCGTAGTTTCTGCAACTCAGCTGAAGGCAGTAGGCACTTAGCGTAGGCAGAGCTTGGCCTGAAACACTGATCCTTGGAAGTTTTTAAAATTTGATTATTTCACTCTTCCGTTTACATTAACTAGTTTAATAACACAACTTATAGTAATTTAAGAGTAAACATTTTGGAGAACTTGCACTGTAGTTCTCAAGTAAACCTGACATGGAATGTCAGGGAATGTTACTAGTTAAGAATGGTTGTCTCAAAAGAATCCAAAACATCCATTTAAAATTCCAAAGAGAATCATGTTAATTTTAAACATGATTCCATTTTAAAGTGTTGTCAATAAAACAAAGATGTCCTGAGAAACTGGGGAAAAAGAAACTACAAACAAAAGAAGAGAGAGAAAGTGATTAAATCTTGGAACTGTTATGGGGGAAAATTTCAAAACAAGGTATTGAAGGTTTTACAAAATGCATCATTCTCATTATTCCCATTTTCAGGTAAAATGCAAACTAGATGCAAGCAGTTTTTTAAAACACCGTTTTATGTGTCTAATAGGCCAGAGCTACTGAAGCACATCAGATCTCTCATTTTAATATGCATTTACACATTTAAAAATTTATATGATTGGCTATGTTGAATGCTGTGACTTCCGGAGAACCATTATGGCTCACAGTATAGCTTTTTATTCGGCATTGTATCAATTTGGAGCTCAGAATGTCACAATCTTAATGCAGATAGCAGGTATGCATGTGAGAAGCAGTATGGGGAGAAAAGTAAGGTGCGCATGCAGTAGGCAATTTTCAAATGTCATCATTTCAACCTTAAAAAAAAAAAAAAAAAGAAGGAAATGTTCTGCTCCTCTGTCTGTGCCAGGCACTCCCGTTTGCACACCTTGCACTTCTTCCTTGCTTGCTGCCATGCCGTAGTGCATGGAGGACCATTTGCCCCTTAAATATCACATGTAGGTAGCTAATTTCATTATAGACTGTGGGCCCCAAGAGGGAGAAACACTTAATTTTATTAATAGAGTGGATTTTAAATCTCTCTACAGGAGGCCACAGAATGTCCCAAAGGGCTAATCTATGCTATGGAGAGACAGCAAATCAGAAAAGCCCCAGTGCATTTTTTCCCCCTCTGAATTTGCTCCCAGTGAAAGCTACTGCTAGGCCAATTGGCTTTGAGCATCCTCTGTTTGATCATCAGAATTGTTCTACACCTGATGTACGAATACCTAAGCCCCTGAGGTTTACAATACGAATGCTAATGCATGGCATAAGCCCCACTGAAACAAACAGAGCTGGGATAATAATTTTGTAACCTCATGTTGACATAACCCACCAGCTTGCTGAAGAGCCCCTTCGTGTAGAGGAAACAGAGAAACTATAATGATTTTCAGATACAGTTGACAAGAGACCATTTAGTAAACTTTTATTTTTTTTTAACTAACAGTATGCAGGGATGTTGTATTCTAGGCTGCTACTAATAATCTCATCAGAATGCAAAAGCAGCGACTGTGTTATAAAACCAATGATCTGTTATATTCTGCAAGAATTTACAAAAGCCTAATGTCATTTACTACACCATGAGAACCATACTTGGATAAAAAAAAATAAAACACAACAGAATTCAAAAACTGATTACAGCTGACGAAAAAATAAACTGTGTGCGAATGCAATGGTTTAAAGGTATAACATACCACGGTTAAAGACATGGAGCCCAGTGGTGACTTTAGAAGGGAAGGATTTCGTGTTTGGGAATGTATAAATGTGCTACGTCACTTAGGGCCACGTTAGGATCAGGGCATCCATCCAAGTCCAGGATTCTCCGGTCCACACTTACTGCTGAGTATGTGTTACCGGCTCAGGCTGCAAGGAAGTTACAGGCTCAAAGAGTTTGGTTTGTTTGTTTGTGTGTTTTTTTGTTTTTGTTTGCTTTCTCAGTAGCATTTTTGACAAAAGCATAT
This sequence comes from Lemur catta, assembly GCF_020740605.2. Lineage (NCBI taxonomy): Eukaryota > Metazoa > Chordata > Mammalia > Primates > Lemuridae > Lemur > Lemur catta. The sequence goes on from NC_059143.1 coordinate 23,899,328, forward strand.
CTGTAGCAACCTTAAATATAGAATTTAAATGATTCTAAAGAGGAAGAACTCTCTTCAGGGACATTTGGAATAAAGGCAAGTGAAAAGTCAGTGTCAGGGATCTGTCGGGATCTCAGTGCAGCTGGGACTCAGATGGCCCTGCCTCCCTCTCAGCTGGTACCTGGGATGGCTTGAAGGGCAGAAGCAAGCTTCCCTGAGACCATCATGCTCAATGCTCTCAAGGATTTTATAAATTCAATTCTGGCAGTTTGTAGCATGTTAATTGCATAAGGAAATGAATGCATTTAAAAATTCTTTCCTTTGATGCCTGAATCAAATTCTTCTGCATTTTATTCAGTAATTTAAAAAAAATCAGCTTTGTGAAGGATGACATCTACCTTTCTTTCCACCTCTATATCCATCTGTCTATATATCTATCATCTACCTACCTCTAACTACCTGCCCGTCTGTCTGTCTATTGAGAAACTTTGCTGTTCTTGCAATTGCTGTAATCTCTGGAAGAAATTTATTTATTCTTTCCTTTTCAGACTAAGTCTTTTGGAAGCATTTTTATCTCCAGGATGCAAGTGGCAGAATGTGAGGAGCACAGGGTCCTTAACATTAAAAAGCATTTTTGCACTATTGCTAACCAGTTTCCAGCAGATTCCTTGCAGCATTTGTATTCCTAGATGTCCTTGAAGGTACACTTGGTCTTGCAAACTTGCAGGGAGTCATTTTGAAGTGTTGACTTAGGCGCCTGTAAGACATCTGGTAATAATGAAGATGGAGCTTTTAATGCTTTGGGATTTTATGAATGAGTTATAGTACAGTCGCTGATGAATCATTAAAGTGCATCTCTACAGGAGGAGGCTGCCCATATTTCTTCACTGCTGTGAAGTTGCACATATTGATAGTTGTCCAGAAAGAAACTGAGATCTGCTGTTAAGATTGAATTCCCTTCAAAGCCACTAGTTTGAGAACCAAATGCAAGTAATGTGACATTTCAGGAGAGCCTTGCTCACCACAGATATTAATATAGTGCTGTCTTTTGTAAAAGAGGTAGGTCTGTTTATGGAGTCTGAATCACACAGGCAATAGACAAGTGTGTGAACAGTCCCTTTGCCTTCGGCCATGCCGCTGCTTTTCCTCCAGAGTGACTTGAAGAATAGTGTGGGATGGTGACAGGGTAAATTCGGTTTTTGGAACCGTGGTGTTCAAGGTGCCTGTTAAACATACAAGAAGAGAGATCGAGAGAGGAGCTGGACATACAGTTACAAGAAAGGGGATAGAAAAGAGCATGGAAACACAGATTTAGGGATCATAGGCTTCTAGAAGAAACAGAGAGACTACGAACAGAAATTAGAGTAACACAGAGCTTCTACTTTGGATCAGAATATAGATCGTAGATGAGAAAGGAGTGTTAGATGTCCTCTAAGAAATAATAGAGGTAGTTTTCTTAGTTTTTATACATTACTATTAATATTAATGTATTGTTGATTTTTTTGTCATAATATGTTTTGGCATTTTCCTATCTACTGTTGCCTATATTTTAATGATAATTACTATGTGTTTTGCATTTTACTAGTACTAGCAAATATAAGACTTTTCCCATTTTTCTGGAGATCATACAATACAAAAAATAATAGAAAATTATAAGGGGCATTCTTAAATTGTTTGACATAGATAATCAGTGAGATATCCATTCAAAAAAGTAAGAAAGTATCAGAGCTAGATGTATATGGAAAATATGTATGTACATCTGTCTCTCCTGTTCTCTCTCTATATAGTATGTGCGCGCGCGCACACACACACACACACACACACACATATCACTAAAGTCAGATGTTATCATTTTATAGATATTGACAATGAAGTTCTGAGAGGTTAAATGATGTCACATTGGTAGTGAGTGGCTGAAGGCAGGCTTGGAATCTCCAAACTCAGAGTTCTTTCTATTTTACTACTCTTAATTGAAATAGCCAATAATAGCAGGTCTCATGCTATTGCTAAGCACTTCACCCTTATGACAGCTCTATGAGGTTAACAAATGCAGTATGTAAAGCAAAGTCTTCCAACTCCTACTTGTATCCCACACTCTAGGAATATCCCTAGTTCATGAGGAGCCAGCCTTGGACCTATACTGAAGCTGTGCATGGAGGCCAAGGAACTGATGCATCCAGAGTGTCATGATGAAGTGAAAATACAGTCAGGAGGACATGGGACAAAATAATTAGTATGGAACGCCTCCAGATAAAAGCCACCTTCCAAGGGCTCAACCTTTTGATGTTATGTATCTAAGTGAAACTTCTCTCCTGGTGTTGAATTTTAAGAGCACAGGGAATGAGTAGGTCCATTGAGTGTATGGTTTAAGATAACATAGGAGAATAGAAAGGGAGACCACAGGAAAAGGAAACAAATATTTATCAAGTTTTAGGAACTTTGAAAGGTAGAAGGTAGGGCAGGTGAGAAAATAGTAATGATGGTGTTGATAGTGATATGATTGGAGAGACAGGAAGAGGAGGACTCAGTACATTCAAACAATATGCTTTTGTTTTAAATCATCTGCTCATTTTTGACCTAGATTCTTGCTCCTGGTAGTCCAGATGCATTTAAAGCATTAGCCTTTGCTTTCTACAAAGCACGTGGCTGGCCCCATGTGACTGTGGGTGTTAGACGCGCAAGGGTGAGACCAGGGCTGTGGTGTCCCTCATACTCTAATCCCCAAAGGAAAGTGGGTCTGGCCGTCTTCCACTGGAAAACAGCCTCCTCACAGAATGAGTTCATTTTAGCTGTCAGCTATGGAGTATCTGAGCATCGCTGTTTGTACGCAACATTGCTAGCAGGATGCCCACCCACCTCCACCGGGGATAAGAATCCCCAGTGGGGGAAAAAAGGCTGCTTCTAAGTGAGAGAAGCAGCTGTTGTTTTACACAGAAATGTCAAAAGCACAAGCAAATTTCTCATTACCAATTGGTGGTGTCATGGCCAGGAAAATACTTTGTGATTTTTATGTGGTTTTAGGGGAAGCAACTGGTTGGATGAGGTTTAAGTTCTAGATATTAATATAAACTATAGTTAGGTTATAGATAAACTGTGTCTGGAAAGTAAGCTCTTGGTTAGAATTTATTTTATTGTTAATGATAGAAATTGAATCTGAGATGTGGCAGGTGGGATTAAATTAGCCGCATATTTGAAATTTTAAAAATTGTGTTATTTTTTATTTACATTTTTCTCCGTCAAATGAGTACAAATATGTTGAATGAATCTGCATATGAAAATGTGCACAATCTTGTCATGATATAGTTCTAGTACATAAAATATTGCCATTTCCTAAAATAGGTCTCTAAAAATCAAGTTTTTAAGATAGTTCTCCAAACATAAAGAAATATCAGCTATAGGTCATGTGTCCTTATACTGACCTTCCATTTATTTATATGTTTATCTCCCACCCATTTGTAATCTGTCCATGTGTCTGCGCACCCATCCATCATCTAACAGCAATTGATTAAGGACCTCTGTAGCTGCTGTACTGTGTTAGACATTATAGGACACAGAAAGTGACATGATTCCTATTCTGTGTCTTTTAGAAGGTTCAAATTATTTTGACTATTCATTTATAGCATAAAGAAGAGTGAACCACTGTATCATTGCAGCAGTCATCTTTAAAAAAAAAAAGAAAAGAAAACAAATGTGGTTTCTTTCCCAATCCAGGGAGACACAGATATCAAGGCTTATCATGGATGTGAGGCCAACCCTTAGATCCCTTTTAAGACGAGTCCTGGTTATGCACCTGACAAATTACAATAAAGTATATATGAGCTAGAGAGTGTATAGAGACTGTAAATTAGTCATAATTTAGATTATGAGAAAATAGATGGGAGTTCAACATAAGTAATGAAATCTAATATAACATTGTAAATGTATTTGGCATTTCCTCAGAATTCTGGCAAATCTGATGTGCTATAATACCTGTCATTGGTATTAGTGCCACATACACCTACAGTTCGGGGCTGCTGTAGACTGAGTAAAACAAATAGCCATTTAGACATGTAATTGATAGAACAAGACAAACCCTGAGATTCACTTTCTCATTAGCCAAACCTTGCTGGCTTAATCTGCCTGATTTTGTGAGGAAAGAAACAAGGTAACTTGGTAATTAACATGTGTCACTTGGTAATTAACATGTTTGATAACACATGTTATCAAAGAGCGTTCTTGAAATTGCACCTGGGGTTGGAACATTTTGAGTTGGTACCTTCTTCAAGGATCATCTCCCTCAGGACCCCATTTTGCAGTTAAGGAAACAGAGGCCAAAGTAGATCATAGGACTGGCTGGAAAAGGGTCCCCACTTGGGTCTTCTCTCTGCAGGTCAGAGCTCTTTCAACTCTGCCTCTCATACAGCTTTTTTATGTGACATGTTTCACTGCCAATAGCTAATAATAGGATTGATCTTAGCCCAAGCCGGGGCATAAGAGTCTAGTTTTTAAACTCCTCCGTCTACATTTTTTTCAACTTCCTTTCTCTGCCCTTCTCAACCCCCTACCGAATCCCCCTTCCCTCCCCATTGATGATTTCCCAAATGGGACACCTTGTACCTTTGCATCAGTTTGTACGGCAAAGGCTTCCTTATCTCCCATTTAACTATGTCCCATCAACATGGCTTTTTAACCCAAAGTACTAGTTCTGATAGGGTTTGCAAGTTACCTTGGGATAAAGCAACAGCAAGGTTTGGCTTATGGGAAAGTGAATCTCAGGGTTTGTCTTGTTTTATCAATCACATGTCTAAATGACTGTTTATTTTACTTAGTCTACAGCAGACCGTGAGCTATAGGCATGTGTGCCACAAATACCAATGACAGATACAGCAATCAGATTTGCCAGCATTCTGAAGACATGCTTTCATTTAGTTTTGTACGTTAGCAAAGGCATTGACGTCTTAGTCACGGACCTCCACGCTCCCACGCAGCATGCATACAGACACAGAAGCTTAGGCCCAGCTCTCTCTTCTCTTTTTGCCCTTTTTCCAGCCTGCCACGTCCATCTCACTGTGGTTCTGGAGCCCACGAGTGTGCACATCCTGCTTTCTGTCTGTTCCACCCACAGACCACATGGGATCGACAGGAAGATATTTTCCCAAACAAATACTCATAAAGAAGCCACAAGATCTTCCCATTATACAACCTCTGAGTGTTTTTCTTAAGAAAAAAAAAGAGGGCTTTAATAGCTGCTTTAAGTTTATTTTCTCTGTGTTCTTAATTATATTAAATACCCATATATTTCCTTCCCGAGTATTCATTTAGAAAGAAGGTTTTGTAATAGTCACATTTAATTTATCAGGGTGCAATAATTTGTGTTTCCCAATCATCTTGCCGACTTTGGTTCATTATACTATTGTTTCACATGAGTAAGTTAGCAAAGTTTGGATTGATTGACTCTAATTAACTAAAACTGGTTCCAGGCTGTGCATCTATTGTCATGGTAGCTGGCCGCAAAGCCCTAAACTGCTCAGCAATAGTGATATAAGGTAATATTGATTTGAAAACTGTAGATAATATATAACCTTGGGCTTATCACTGTTTGGAAGACAAACTATAAAACAGGGGGTGGGGGAAAGAAGAGGTATTAGGATGAGTTTTAAGGACACTTGGGATATAAATCGGAATTTTCAGTGGGTTTACTTCTTTTTTTGTTTTGCCTGTCCAGAAATAATCACAGATGTGTTGAACTATTAATATTAGTCAAAGAATTCAAAATTTAGCAGTAGGAAGACTAAGGATTTCATGGTTTTTGAAACTATGAAGAAATGAACTAAGCCTGCTACCAAACAGTCCAAGATCCACCAAAAAAATGATGGACAGAGTTTCATTTTGGTAGAGGGAATATTTCTATATATTGCTTATAAAAAATGAGGAGTGTTTGAAATTTTATCTTTTATCTATTACTGATTTTTTATAGTCAATAATGGTCTTTGCCTGAGAAAAAACGGTTTTTAGACGGTATGACCAACTGGAAAAATGATTGCATTTACAGCCTGCAAGCATGAACAAATATTGCCCTTCTAGGTCTTGCTATTTAATGCTGGACAGAAATCAAGTTAAAAAAAATTGTTGAGCAGGATGCCACAAGCGAGATTCATCAATGAACTAACTCCTAGCTTTCCTATGCAAGATGCTGCAGTTTCTGTTTCTCCCGTCTTCGAGTACCAGTTAGGATGTCTCCTTACATTGATCATTGCTGCATACTTTCTCAGTTTCATCTTCTTTATTTTAAGAGCTCCAGGGTCCCTGTTTTCCATGACACCCTTATTAACTGAGCTGCCATCCCCTTTAATCCGTCATTTCTCACGAACTTTAACAGAACAGCCATTATGTCCTGGCAGACAGATGAGATGAAAGTTTAACTCATGTACTAAAGAGACTTGCTTGAGAAGTTTTCTGTCAGAGAAACCGAAAATTTCAGTTTATCCAGCTGCTTCTTTCATCTGCACCACGTTTAAGTCGTTCCAGAAACTGGGGACAGACAACTTTTATGTTGGCGTCTTCTCCTTTGGATTGTTTGAGTGTCTTTTTATGTTCTGTGGCTGTTGTGGCCATGTGAGAAAGAACCAACTTCCAAATGTCACAGTGAAAGAATCCTATATTCACCAGGGTTCTCCAGGGAAACGGAAAAATAGGATGTGTATATACATATACAGAGAGATTTATTTTAAGGAATTGGCTTATGTAATTCTAGAGGCTGCATGTCCAAAATCTCCACGGTGGGCTGGCAGGCTGGAGATTCAGGGAAAGATGGACGTTGCGGTGCATGTCTGAGAGCCCCCTGCTGGTGGATTCCCTCTCGCTCTGCAAAGGTCAGTCTTTGCCCTGTGCAGGCCTCCAGCTGATTGGGTGAGGGCCACCCACATCATGAAGGGAAATCTCCTTTACTCCACCTCTACCAATTCAAATGTAAATCTCATCCAAAAACACTCCTACAGAAACATCCAGATAACATTTGACCAAATATCTGGGCACACGACCTAGCCAAGTTGACACATAAAACTGGCCACTGCAGAGCTCAAGGTCTACACTGGAGGCACAGGTGTCTTCATGAGGGCTGAGGAGCCAGAAAGCAGGAAGGTGGGAAAGAGAGCGACACAACTGTTTTTGAAAAGAGAAAAGGGAAGGCATATGGCTACTGATTTTGCAGTATGTCACATGATCACCACATAGACATGGCCCAGGCAACATGCACCTGTCACACTTGTTGAATGTCTTTGCAACGAGGCGTCCTCATACACTTTTGCTCTAAGGTACAGGAAGGGATCATGGCAGTTCTGAAGCAATGGGCCACTAGGGGGTTGAGAGAAAGAAAAGGCCCTGCTCAGACTCCTTCCTTGCCCTCCCTCTGATGGGTGGCCAGGGGGTTGCATATAATTTTTCTGCACAGCAAGTCTAATACATGGCAAATTATTAGAACGCATCAAGTCATCAGTGGGGGCTTCAGACTTCAGACAAGAAATTCTATTGGAATTCATAGAAGGTGGACATAAATATGAGATGGGACAGCTTTCCTCTCTTTGTTGCTATATTTGAATATATGTTGCAAAAATCTGAGTATTGTTTAAATTGTGTCAAGAATTTACTCATTCTTATTCAAACCACTCCAGTTTCCTTCATTAATGATATGTTTTCCTAGTGTCTTTTTTTCAATTTACTTAATTTAGTTGTCAAATTTATGAAAACTACATAAAAACACCTAAGACGGATTTTTGATAGAGGAGGTTGTTTGTAGCTTTTGCCTATAAAATGGAATACATCTCTATACTTGCAAACATTTAGTTTACTGTCTGAGGAAACATCCCAGTTTTTCCAAAGATTGTTGACAGGTGAATCTCTAATATCAATTTTATCAACATTCTTCTCTTTTACCTAAAGAAGGAAAATAGAATATATTTGGAAATTATATTGGGTAAATTCTCCTTTTCTAATAATTTCTGGAAATCTGGAATTACCCTGGGTCTCCTGAGATGGCAAATTGCAATCAATAGTCTTGATTTGTCCAATCCCTGCTCAGGACAGGAAGAACCTGGTGGCAGAAAGCAACATCAGGGAGATTGACTGTGAGCTGGAGGGCAGAGATGTTTACGGTGGGGCCTGAGTCCTTACGGTGGGTACAAGTCATAGGGCAGACACCAGGATCATTGCTGAAATACTCTAAGGCTGAACCTGGAAAAAAGTAGCAAATGTCACATCTGAAGGATAAACAAAACAAAATCAGTATTTGATAATGAGCAGTATATGAAGGGCTGAGAGGAGCTCAAAACTAGGATTTAGAATGGGGATCGTTTACTGGTACGGAGTCCCCCATTATCTGAGGGGGGTACTTGCTAAGACCCCCTGCAGATGCCTGAATCTACAGATAGTACTGAACCCTATAAATGCTATGTTTTTTCCTATACATGCATATCTATGATAAAGTTCCATTGATAAATTAGGCACAATAAGAGATAACAATAATATAATAGAACAGTTATGAAATACTGCAATAAAAGTTATGTGAATGTGGTCTCTCTCTCCTCAAAATATTTGATCTTTCTTTGCTCACCCTCCTTCTGATCTGCAGATCTGTTAACCAAGACTGCTCCTAAGTGACTCATGGGCGGGCAGTATAGACAGCTTGGATACGCCGAACAAAGGGATGATTCATGTCCTGGGCGGGACGGTGCGAGATTTCATCACGCTACTCAGAATGGTGCACCGTTTAAAACTTATGAATTGTTTATTTTTGGATCTTCCATTTAACATTTTCAGCTGTGGTTGACCTCGGGTAACTGTAACCAGAAAGTGAAACCACGGCTACGGGGGCAGGGACTACTGTATGTCCTTTGCACGTGGTTTACAGTTATTCATATTAACGGGGTGGGCAAGGCAGTTTAATGGACTTAATCTGATTGTAGTAGCAAGGTGGGACGTGGAGTCAAACTCCGAGCCAGCTCCATGCCCTAACCCTTTTAGTGAAGGATATATGACAAAAAAAAAGTCTTCTAATTTTGTTTGTTTACCTGGAAGGCAAGAGGTTGGATCAGAGATGACACAAAATTCCCACTAAAATAACAGAATAATGGAGAGGCAGTGATTTTAATGTCTTGCTAAGCAAAGTATAGGCCACAGAGCAAGCAGCATTTGAATCACCTGGAAACTTGTTAGCAAAGCAAACTCTTAAGCCTCTGCCCAGACCTACTGCATTAGAATCTACAATTTAACAAGCTTTCCAGGGGATTCTTGTGCACATTAAAATTAGAAAATGTGATTCAAAGGAAGACAGAAGTTGTCCCTTTTTTAATACCACTCGCAGGTAGTCATCTGGTGTCTGATTGCAAACCTATCAGTGATACAGAGCTCACAATTTTAAAATAATCAGTGTTTGCTAATAAGTTCTCCTTTAACTTTTAGAACCTAGCATAACAGACAAATTATAATTTATCGATACATATTTATTAAATGGATGAATAAATGCTTTACCTTGAATTGGAAGTGTTGGTCCATAAATGATTCCAATATTTGGACTTGCTAGAGAGTAAATCTATTCCTCATAGCCAATCTAAATTTATCTAAAATTAAATAAAAGACTCTTGGTTCCATATAGACCTCTGTTTTCTCAGCTAAGTATGTCTTGGTCCTTCAATTTCTTCTCATATGTCAAGATACGTGAGTTCCTCACTGTCCATGGTACCTTCTTCTGGCCACGTGTTGGATTGTAAATGTCCCTCATTGAATATGTGATCTAGGATTAAGCCTGTCCCCCAGATGTGCTCGCAGAGGCACACGATCCACACAAGGGACACAGGCTGATGTCATTTCTCTGCTTCTGCTGTGAGCTTTTCTAATTTAGCAAATTGGCTGTCACATCACTAAAAATAGGAAGTTTGAACTTGGGCTCCCTTTTTTTTTGTCTGAGGTTATTTTGCTTACCACAAACGAAGGCCACAGAAGCTAAATATATGTCTACTTGAATGATGACTTTATAGCAATAAAATGAGCCCACAGGGGCTAATGACTCTGTAATCAGCTTTTTCAACCACTTTTTATATTGGGCATAATTTTCTCTCTCTCTGAGAAATTCTACATCATTTGTCACTAGACTAACATGAGCAAAAGAAGAAAGGCATGAGCTGAGGGATTAGAGGCCACCGCCTGTCTGCTATTAGATCATAACAGTAAACTTGCCTGGAGGGGAGGATTCAGTTTTAGATACTAGTACAGTAGTAGATGCTCATGTTCTTTTTTGGTTCAAAATTCTTATTTTGGCATCGATTTAAGAAATTAGGTATTAAGAAGAATTTGTTTTGCTTGTGGTTTAAAAATGACCAGTCAACAGAAGACCAATGCACATCCTTTTTTTTTTTTTTTTTTTGAGACAGAGTGTCACTTTGTTGCCTTGGCTAGAGTGAGTGCCGTGGCGTCAGCCTAGCTCACAGCAACCTCAAACTCCTGGGCTTAAGCAATCCTCCTGCCTCAGCCTCCCGAGTAGCTGGGACTACAGGCATGTGCCACCGTGCCTGGCTAATTTTTTCTATATATTTTTAGTTGGCCAGCTAATTTGTTTCTATTTTTAGTAGAGACGGGGTCTCGCTCAGGCTGGTCTCGAACTCCTGACCTCGAGCGATCCGCCCGCCTCAGCCTCCCAGAGTGCTAGGATTACAGGTGTGAGCCACCGCATCCGGCCCAATGCACATCCTTTTAAAATTCTTTTTATTGGTCTGTGCCACCTCCTGGTCGCCATCCAGGGAAGGGTATCAAGTCACTCTTGTTGATCTGCTTGAAAATTGGTCTTTGGTAAATTTGAAATTAGATGCTTTTTTGGGGGGAGCAATACTGTTAACATTTTCATGCACCATTTGAGAGACACTTTTTTTTCTACCTGCCTACTCCCTGCTTTCTGCCTGGGGAGCTGATTTGTACAGATACTATCAATGCACCTCCAAGCCTCTTCCTCCCCTTGTCCTTTAGGTCTAGGGGTGGCAACAGCTCTGCTTCTATCAGCCCAGGATCTCTGCACCATCCCTTATTGCTCGTGTCTTTGTAATCAGTGTTTTGTATATAAAGCCTCCTCGAATTATCCTCATTTGATAATCAGGCACCATCTGTTTCTTTGTCCCTTTATCGTGGATGATCACAGCATTCATTTATTCATTCTCTTGTTTTTGTTTTTTTTTTTTTTACTTACTTACTTTAAAAAATATTTTATCTTGAATTTTATTTTTTATTTTAAAATATTTAATTGATCAACACTGTATATATTGAAAGTGGACAATGTGATTTGCTATATGTATGCATTGTGTAAAGATTATTATGATCAAATTAATTAAAACATCACCACCTATGCTATATGTCAGATTCCCAGAACTTGTTCAACTTATAACTGAAAGTTTGTACCCATTTACCAACATTTCCCCATTTCTCCCCACCCATTATCCCCTGGCAACCACCATTCTACTCTCTGTTTCTATGAGTTTGCCTTTTTTAGATTCTACATATAAGTGAGATCATACAGTATTTATCTTTATGTATCTGGCTTATTTCACTTAGCAGAATGTCTTCCAGGGTCATCAACATTGTCACAAATGGCAGGATTTCCTTCTCTCCTATGGCTAAATAATATGCCATTATATATACATAAATACATCTTTATTTATATCTCGCATTTTCTTTATTCATCAATCCTTTGATGTACACTTAAGTTGATTTCATAGCTTGGCTATTGTGAACAATGCCACAATGAACATAGGGCTGCATATATCTCTTTGAGATACTGATTTCATTGCCCTTGGATATATACCTAGAGGCTGGATTGCTGGATCATATGATAGTTCTGTTTTTAATTTGGAGGGGAACCTCCATACTGTTTTCCAGGAGGGCTGTACCAATTTACATTCTCACCAAGAGTGTACAAGGGTTTCCTTTTCTACACATTCTTACTAACACTTGTTGTCTCTTGTCTTTTTTACACTTGATCTTAGCCAAAAGGCTGAGAAGCGATGTCTTGTCTTTTTTATAATAGCCATCCTAACGGTGTGAGGTGATATCTCACTGTGGCTTTAGTTTGCATTTCTCTGGTGATAAGTGATTTGAAACCCATTTTCATGTACCTGTTGACCATTTTGTATGTCTTTGAAAAAAATGTACATTCAAGTCCTTCAACCATTTTTTGATTGGGTTATTTGTTTTTTTTTTTTTTTGCTACGGAGTAATGTAAGTCATTATTTATTTATTTACATAATCATTTATGTTGCAAACATTTATACATTATCTACTATTAACCAATAATCCTGCTAAATTTCTTTAGAGCTCATTTTCTACAAAAAAGTCGATATACTTCAGATAAAACTAACCCATGGATTCCTTATCTAAATTGCTCCATGTCATATTGGGACTAAGTCCTGAAATTGGGAGACAGGTATTACCAGTTATCTCAAAGTATGTGTGCTACTCTTGGGACTGCGAACAATAGCCTTTTTTCATGCCAAGACTGTCCTTTTAGAAATTCATTTAGGTCAAAGTACAAGTGACAAATTCTACCATTTTAAATCAAAAGATTCATATAGATAGGAAAAAAGAGGTGTTCTGTTGGTGTCAATAAATATAGGTGTCCAGTCATCTCTAGCTACAATTTTTTCATAATTCCTAGACCTGGTCTTTGGCCATTAACTTGGCTTCCTAGGCCACTTATAAAGGCACCCTGGAAGCACCTTCCAACAGAAAGTTTTCTTTGTACTCACAGATTTTTGTTTGCTTGTTTTTGCTGTAGTCACCAGCAAAAGAATAAGAAGTTTTTAGTCCTTAGATCTTCCTTGTATCTGGTTTAAGAAGGGGAATGCTTGTTTATTTGGATAAAGGCAGAGTGAAGTTTACTCTGAAGAGTAGGACAGAGTCCTTCCATTTGAGGATTCCTTGGGCTCTGGTTGTAACACAGTGACATGGCCTTATGGCAGTGATGGTAGAGAAGTGTTCAGTTTGTATTCAAGCAATCTTTGGCTACATTAATAACAGCTAAGTGGCAAGATTAAGGGATATGAAATTTCTGCTGCTGAATGCAGTGATAAGGAAATATTACTATGGTTGTTTCCTCATAGTACCATTTTAAGAAGGATTTGTCACTTTTCAAAATGAGGGGCATAAGTCCTCCTAGTCAATGTTCTGGAGGCATATAACATGTAAAATGTGTGAAACAAAAGGAGGTTGTAAAATAATGGTTTTTAAATATGGAAAATTGAGTTTATTTTGTATAGGTCCAAAAATCAGAATTCTCTCTCTCTCAGTATTTTTTCCTCTGAAGTGGAGGAATTATTAATACTTCCCAACTCATTTTCTGAAGCAAGAATTAGCCTGATATGGCATTCTGGCAGATATTACTGAAAAAAAAAAAAAAAACAACTATAGACCAATATTCTTCATGACCATAGACACAAAAATTCCAAATAACATGTTAGATAATCCAATCCAACTATATACTTATGTATACACACACACATATATATATATATGATGTATTTTATATATATGATAATACATCATGACCAAGCAGGGTTGATCCCAGGAATGCAAAATTGGTTTAATATTTGAAAATCCAAAAAAGAAAATTCTTATGATCATGTCATTAGATGCAGAAAAAGTACTGATAAAATCCAACATTTATTCCTGATAAAGGGAAAGATAAACTCCAAGGAAACCAAAATTCAAAGGGAACTTACTCAACCTGATAAAAGCATCTATGGAAAACCTGTGACTAAAATTGCACTTAATGATGAAAGATTAAATGCTTTCCTTCTAAAACCAGGACCAAGATAAAAATGTCCACTCTCACCATTATAGTCAAGATAGCACTGGAGATTCAAGCCAGTGTAATAAATTAGAAAAGCAGTAAAAGTCACCCAGATAGGAAAGAAAAAAGTGAAACTCTTTTAATTTGTATTTCTACATTATTTATGTAGAAAATCATAAGCAATCAATAAAAAATCTAAATATTAAGTGAATTTTGCAAAGTTTCAGGATATAAGGTCAATATACAAAAGTATATATACTAATAATATATTCTTGTAGTTAAAAATTTTAAGTATCACATGTATTATAGCATGAATATTATGAAATACTTAGAGATGAATCTAACAAAATGTGTGAAAGATTTGTGCACTAAAAACTATAAAACATTGCTGGGAGAAATTACAAAATATCTAAATAAATGGAAAGATATATTGTTCTCATGGGTCAAAAAACTTAATGTTGTTTAGATTTGAATCTTCCCCAAATTGATCTATAGATTCAGTGAAATAAAAATCAAAATCCTACCAGGCTTTTTTCTGTTGGAAAAGACCAAACCAACTCACTTGAAGCAACTTAGACAGGAATATCATATAATCAATTACAAGCATGTATGGTATAGGCAAGAGGTATCACAGGACCCTGAGGTTATTAGCATCTTGTTTTCTGTTGTAGATGTACGGAATGATATAAGCAGTTGAATGCAGAGTACGAAGTACTGAGTGGTTTCCTAGTGGCCAGAAAGAGTTAATACTACATATACTTGGAGTGGAACAGGTTAAGACCATCTTACCTTATTTACCTCCCAGGCTATCTTCATTTGCATTGATAAGAGTTTCCCATTCTAAATCAATTTATTTTTCAATGATAGGCAACTTAAACTAGTTCCCCAAATATCATTAATCACACTGACCTACTCTGTTCCCCAGTGCACTCCGGAACTTACATTTCTCATGGTTTTCTGATTTATACAGATTATGCATTTATTTGTCAGGCTTTCCATATTAAGATATGAACCTTTTGAATGAAGTAACAGGGTTAATGCTACCCAAGGAGACCATAAATTCCAGTTTTCCCCAAGACAGGACAGTCCTGGTTTAGGCTTATTTTGCCAGTGATCTTAATTGCTCCAGTCTTGATAACAGATTATGTGTTTGCCTTCCTGCTCTTTTTTCCTTGATGGAGACTCTAAAAATGCAGATATAACTTAGCTGGACATGAGGTCAATCTGCATGGGATCTATGTCCCTCCAGCGATCACCAGGGTTTACTTGGCTGATGGGGCTGGCTAGGTCATTCTCCTTTCCCATGTATACTCTGCAAGTGTCCTTTCTGAAGTTGCAATCTCAATCAGAGAAGAGGACCATTGATGATTGTTGGTGATGTGCATGCTACTCAGCTCCCTTGTTTGGGTTTCCTCACAGGCTCTCATAGGTTCTAAAAGTCACCTCTAAGACAGATCTAATACCATGCCATGTTGGTTGGGCAAGATGTGGAGATCTTGGATGAAACAATACAGCCAGTAAACACCCAGTATATACCTGTACTACTATGTAGCCCACTGTGGCACAATTAATGTATTAATGAATGAAAGAAGATGATATAGACACAAAAATTGAACCAGAACAAAAGGAAATTGTGAACACTTTCAAGATACAGCACAAGCATATCCACAGTGGACCAAACGTGAACTTTTATCATAGTCAGAACAATATGGACACCTGTAAAACTCAGCAAAGTGAGGCTTTCAAACTCAAATTTATGCTTAATGTGTCAGAGCTAAATGGGTATATTTATAGACTAGTTGTGTGAGTGCAACACAGTAGAACTGTTTTGGAATCCAGCAAGGGACTTGTGAATGCTTTATTGAAATATAGGACACTTTTCTGGCTTAGCACAGATTTCTTAAAAGTATGCCTATGTCCTGATATGATTTGTTTCAAGTGATTTAATAAATTTAGCAAGTAAAATAATATTTTAATGGGTGGTTCAATTCAAGATGCCAAAATAAAATTATTTAAAATAAAGAGGTATGTACAATTACACTTATATTCAGAAACTGTTTCGTGATTTTGATGAATTAGAAACAAAATATTACTCTAAATGCCTTAAACAATACATTTTCTTTCTTATTTGTCCTCTTTTTTTCTCATTATCTCTGACCTGTTTCCCACTCTTCCATGTTTTTACTGACATCTTACCCATACATATTTTACATGTGAATGAGATTATAAATTTATGACTCTGGGAGATAAATGTACACACATAGACTCTTAATGCTATTTCCCTCTTTTCTTTCCACCTTGCAATATCATGCTTGTGAAGAATAAACTTTAAAAATAAGATTCTGCCAAATAGGTATTATAACACATAATCAAATACACTAAAAGTTATAATTGGAGTAATAAGATTTGGGGAATATCAGCACCTGCTTGGTGCTGAAAACCAATGGGATAATTCTGGATTCATTGAATAATAATGAGTGCAAACAAACAAATGATCATATTTAGTAAACCAATAAGGTAAGTCTTCTGCAAAGGCATAGCTGGGAACTACGACTGGCTATGACCACAAGTAGGTGACAAAGATCTTCAGTGTGATCTTAGCAGCTAATTCTGCTAAAAAAATGTCTATGAGAAATTTAGAGGTTATTATTTTATTATTTCCAGATTTTGACATAAGATATAAATTCACTCCTTCATGCAATGAATGTTTAAGCTCTTTCTTTTCTGCCAGAGATAGAGTATATTTGGTATACAAAACTGAATATAGAACTTAATTATAGTTGAATTTTAAATAAAATAAAATGCTGCTCATTTCTCTATATACTCATGTCCAGGATTACTAACTTAGAATGACCAAACTATTGCAATAGTTGTCTCCTTCTGTTGGCTATTAGAAAGCTCAGAGACTAACTTGTAGCCACTACTTGCAAATATATAAGACCTCATGGATGTATTTTATACTGGATTCACTCCTTGGTCCCTTTGATTCTTTACTATATATTCCTTCTGCCTATTTTTTAACGTATTTTAATTTATGTTTTCTCACCACTATAATTTGGATGTTTGTCCTCCAAATCTCATGTTGAAATTTGATCCTAATGTTGAAGGTGGGTCCTACTGGGAAGTGTTGGGGTCATGGGGGTAGATTCCTCACAAGTAGATTAATGTCCTACTTTGGGGGTGAGTGAATTCTCACTCTATTAGTTCCCATGAGAGCTGGTTGTTAAAAGGAGCCTGGCACCTTCCCCATCTCTTTCTCTCTCTCTTCCTCTCTTGCCATGTGATCTCTGCACATGCCAGCTCCCCTTCACCTTCCACCGTAAATAGAAACAGCATGAAGCCCTCACTAGAAGCTGAACAGATGCCAGTACCATGCTTCTTGTATAGCCTGCAGAACTGTGAGCCAAATAAACCTCTTTTCTTCATAAATTACTCAGCCTCAGGTATTCCTTTGTAGTAACACAAAACAGACTAAGACAGGGGTGGGGAACATTTTCATGTTGAAAGGGTGCATTAATTTAGTTCTAATCAGATAAGGCCACATTCGAGAAACTTCAATTAGATATACCTAAAAATGTACATTACTTTGTAAAAATCTGGCTACTATGTACTTAATAATTTCAAAAAATGAAAAATATTTGTTAATTTTTAACTCACCTCTTATTGACCTTGTCATATCTGCCTTTTGATGGAAAGCATTTGAATATTTGGTTGCAGCATGGAGGTCCACAGTTTCAGTTGATCCTCTAGATGGGCATCAGTCATTTGCGAACTTAAGGGTGTCTTGATTTGGGTTAGGGAGGAGAATGTAGATTCACAGAAATAAGTGGTTGAAAAGCAAGAAAGCATCTTTTTGAGCATGTTGCTGAAGGTGTGAGTATTCTATTGCATTTTTCCATATTTCAATTGGATCTTTCTTAGCATCGAACAATGACTTTAAAATATCATCTACCGAGAGCTCAATCAATTCCATCTGTAGTTCTTTAGGTGCCTTGATGATACCAACTAGGTGAGGGTGAAATGCTAATACGAGTGTGATGTCATGCTTCTCAAAGTCAGCGATCCTTTCATTGTATTCTCCAACTAATAGGTCTATAATAACTGTGCATTCTTCAAATGATTCACATATATCATCTTGCTCATCAATGACCTTTGCTAACTTGGGAACATGTTCATCTGAAATTTCCTTTTGAAGAAGTGTTTTGAGGAAACATAGCTTTTTTGGAATGCTTGGATTTTTTGCCACATATATATAGACTTAGTTTTTCCTTGCAAAGAAATATTCAAGTTGTTTTGACTTGATATCCACACAGAAATGCTGCATTCCTATAGAAATCTTCTTTCAATAATTCACATTGCTGATTCTATTCTTCATAAAATTTAACTATCTATTCTGACACAGATAAAATTTTGGCTTTTTATCTGTGTTCCTGCAGTGGCACTTCAGAATGATACCGCAAATCCACACTGAATACCTCATCTTTCAACTTTAGCATGTTAAGAAACTAATGATGCCTTGTTGCATTTGCACAAATATAGTTAACGATACTTATAACATTGCAAGTGTTACTTAAAATAGTATCTTTAGCACAGAGATTTTGCTGGTGCAAGACACAATGAAAAGAAATGAGAGCATCTGGGCCTGTTAATGCTTTCTATCTACGCAATAAACCCCTCATGTTTTCCTGTCATGGAAGGTGCACCATCTGTGCACACACCCACTAAATTTACCAAATTCAGTCCAACTTTACCACATTTATCTTGAAAGTTGTTGAAGATATCTATTCCCCATGTTTTGTTCATAAGGGTGCCCAAAGTGAGTAACTCTTTATAGCAAAGAAAATCTTCTGTTATGACCCGAATGAAGTATAAAACCTGCAATGAGTCAGTAGTATCAGTTGATTCATCCAAAGCAATTGAATAATATATGTTTTCCTTTTGAAGTATTACATGAAGTTGTTCTGTTAAGCTGAAGGCTAGTTCATGCTGCTGATCAGTTATGGTTCTCCTTGAAAGAGGCAGCTGTTTGTGCTTTAAAACATCACTGGGGTCCAAGCATCCTACAACTTTGACAATGCATTCTTTTACAATTTCTGCATCACTGAATGGCTTCCCTTTTTCCCCAAGTGTGTAAGCTACTTTGTAAGTTGCTTCAGTGGCATATTATTAATATTTCCAGGTCTCATTGCTGCTTGAAAAAATTGTCTTTGCTTTTGCTTTTCATCACTTAATTCCTGCAATACAACCTTTCGTACTTTTCCCTGTAATTTAAAATATTTGTGGTCCTTATGAGTGTTATAATGCTGATGAGCACTGAATTTTTTCAGTGTTGATATTGCAGTATCAGAAAGCAAGCAAAACATCTTATCTTTAGCAGAAATAAGATAATATTGTAATTGCCAATCCTCATTACAAAATCTGTTTTCTTCCTTCAGTGTTCTCTTGGTCTTCTTTGACATGTTGGGCTGTTATGTGGACAGAATTAAAAAATACTGTCAAGCTGTGCAACTATTTACAAATTCCACTTCAAGCAGAAATACAGTGCACCATTGTCAAAGGCTAGTAACAGACTGGCGTACTCAACTCCCATAAACTCTCACCAACCAGCCTCATGGGGCAGTGGTGCCAGCCAGGCAGGGGAAGTTAGAACTGAATCATGAGTGTAGCAGCTGTCAATTTAGCCTTTATGGCTTACTACTGTTCTAATTGTGCCAGTCAGTCTGGGAGATTATTTTATTGAAACTTATTTTATTCTTTGGAGTGTTTTCAATATGCTCATTTAAAAACTAGATGTATAAAAGATGAACAAAATGTACTAATAAAAATAAAAGGATTTGTTCTGTAAAACTTGGATTCAGTCAAAAGTCCACACTTAAGGAACTAGAGGGCCACAGGTTCCGCATTCCTGGACTAAAAACATTATAGTGTATTAACCTTTGTAGCTCACATGTACAGAAATAATCACATCTAAGAATTCCCCCCAAACTATGTATGTGCTATAACTGTTGTCTCATAGCACCTATCTTAGTCATCTTGTTTAATTCCCTCAAAAAGGACATGAAACACCAAGGTTTATCTAATAGCGTAACACAGAACAATGATTTCTATAGAGTAATTCCCCTGTCCCCATTTTACACATTGCTGTCTTTCTTCCAAAATGCCAGAATGTTTTACGTAATCCACACTACCATTGTAGTGTTCAGCAGAGCAACAGAAGAGAGTCATCTCTAAAATTTTGCCTAGCACAGATTTGTGCAGAAGCAAATTAGTAACAGAGATCATTTCAGCTGTGGAAATACAGTTAAAGGAGAGCCTGTCTGTTGTAGGCAGTTGCAGAGAGAAAGAGTCTTGAGTAATTAGTTTAAAAACCCAAACTTAAGAAAAGAATCTGTTCTGATTCTATTGTGGATCACTACCAAATAATAGTAGAATACAGAAGACAACAAGTGACTAAGAATACAGAAGCCCAAAAAGAAGAGGCTACAGGCAGAACCAGGCTGAGATATTATTTATTTAATTACTCCCGTGGTATCGGAGAATTGGAGCTCTAAATTCACTCTTGCTGTCTATCCTTTGTTTCATGATGCCAGTCATTCTTAACTAACCCTCTCTATCATAACCGTTAAATTATGATCCCCAGAAAACATTTGATGCCAATATTATCCTGTTCAGAGTAGTGCAGCAATGTCCTTCTAAAATTATGTTTTCTACTGGCTATATCTAAAGTTTGCTTTTCAGCTTCTTCCATAATTTTATATGCAATATCTCTGAGAATGAAAAATAATTTCTCTCTGATGCATCCTGCACCAGCTTTCTTCTCCTTTTCTTTCTCCTCTTCTACCTGTGGCTCTTCCATTGCGGTGATTTTGTTCTATAGCTCCCAAGTTTCATC